>NC_072413.2:97581420-99981420 GCF_028858775.2 Pan troglodytes
GGCCCAGCCCCCAGGGACACAGCCCACGTGCACAGTGGGTGACAGACCAGCTAAGATATAGTGCTGTCCTAACAGCTCAAGGCAGAGACTGCCATTAACACAGCCCAGCCCAGACAGAAGAGCACACCTCCCAGAGTCACCGTGAGTGCAGTGGGGGAGGCAGGAGGGGCTTTTGGAGACTGAGGTAGCTGGAAAAGCAAGCAGAGGGCGGCATCTCAGCCACAGGCTGGAGACACGTGGGACGTCCCCAGTGAGGGGAGGAGGGGAAGGGGGCGGGGATGGGGGGAACTGGAGGCGGAGAAGACAGCCAGGGAAAGAGGGGAGGTATGAAAACGCCTGGCTAATGGTGTTAAGGAACTGCCACTCATGGCCGGGCATGGTGGCTCACGTCTGTAATCCCAGCACTTTGGGAGGCCAAGGTGTGTGGCTCATTTGACGTCAGGAGTTCAAGACCAGCCTGGCCAACATGGTGAAACCCCACCTCTGCTAAAATTACAAAAATTAGCTGGGCGTGGTGGCGGGCACCTATAGTCCCAGTTACTTGGGAGGCTGAAGCAGGAGAATGGCTTGAACCCGGGAGGCGGAGATTGCAGTGAGCCAAGATCGCGCGACTGCACTCTAGCCTGGGTGATAGAGCAAGACTCCATCTCAAGAAAATTAAAAAGGAACTGCTGTTCATCTTCTTCCAGAAGACATGGGAGAGGAATGTGGCAAAGGCATCAGAGCCTGATCACAGAGCACCTCCAACTTTATTTTCAGAATCCTGAACCTGATGCTGAGGGGTCCCCAGAGAGCCGAGTGCAGGGTAGGGGCTGTGTTTCAGGAAAGACAGAGTGAGGGCTGGAGGAGACCATCCTGGAGGCAGGGAGGCCAGCTGGGAGGCTGGTTCCACGATCGCTGAAGCAAAGAGGAGGAGTGGGAGGGTGAAACCCCACCATCGGCACTGGAGAAGGAATGGCAGGTGCGCCCAGTGCCACCCTACCCTGGCAAAGGCCACACCCATGCTCAAACCACTGGGCTCTCCAGGGCAAAGACCTGGGCAAGGCAGGATGGACAGGGCCTGGTCAACCCAGAGCCCCATGAACAGACCACCAACTATGCCACACCAAGCTGGTCAGACCCACCAGATGCTGGACCCCGCCTGCAAAGAACACAGCCCCTGAAGATAACCGTGGAAGTTCTATCTTCCAGGACAGAGCTGCCAGGTAGGAGGACAGCATATGGAGCCTCATACCTGGGGTCTGGCCTCGCTCCCCCCACCCATGGTCACTCACGGCCACTCCACGGGTGGGCAGAAACCCAGTGACCGGTGCAGGGCTGCCTGCCTGGCCTGGGGCGTCCATGACCCCTGCCTCGGCCACCGCACAATCGCTCCCTTTGTTCCCCGGCTCCCCATTGTCTGCAATTCTCTCGCCTGCCTGCGCCAGGCCAAAGGAGGATTTCCAGGGGGATTTCTCAATGGGCTCGCAGGGAAACATCCTGTCGGCGGGACCTGCTGCTCAGGGCCTTCCTTGAAAGGCCACGAAGCAGGATGGGGGCCGACGACCCTTTGTAAATGGCCCCAGATGTGAGCACCTATTTTAAACCGAGCCATCTTCGGGCTGCGTGGTGGATAAGGAGCTGGTCAGAAAGGTCGTTCTGTCTTAACAACTAAAACCTGCGTCTTCCCATGACTGACCATGACCAACGCATCACGGCAAGTCACTTCCCCGTGTGAACCCCCCTTGGCTCCTCCCAACAAACCTGTGAAGGACATCAGAGCATGCCCCGTTTCCCCAGGGGGAAACCGAGGCTCAGGAAGCTGAGGCATATCCCCTTGTGTGACCTAGTCTGAGCTGTTTCAGACACACATCCCCATGTTCACTCAGGATCAGCCATCTCAGGTGGCCACACCCAGCGGGGGCGGGGGGATGCTGGCAGAGGCCTGTGTGTTTCCAAGGCTGTCCTCTCCTGACATGGATGGGGGTACCAGGCCTGGCCCCCGATCACTGTCAGAAAGGGGTAGGCGCGGCCTAGCAGACACAGCTGCACTTCTGACGATGACCACCCTGAGGTCCCCGGGGTGACGTCCACACCATGGAACAAGCAAACAGCCACTTCGCATGAAGTGTACAAAGAACAGTCAGTGATGTGACAAGGTATTCTCCACCTGCGCATGTAAAAAGAGTTGGGATCAAAAATGGTAGGAATATCATGTGGCAAAATGTGTTTTTGAAAACGGGTGTCTTGTCTATGGTCATACCACTGTGAACGCACCTGATCTCAGCTGAAAATGGATGTCTTGGATAGGATCCTGAACAGAAAAGAAAAATGTTAAGTCGGCTGGGCACAGTGGCTCATGCCTGTAATCCCAGCACTTTGGGAAGCCAAGCCAGGTGGATCACCTGAGGTCAGGAGTTCAAGACCAGCCTGGCCAACATGGTGAAACCCCCTCTCTATTAAAAATACAAGTTAGCCAGGTGTGGTGGCACACGCCTGTAATCCCAGCTACTTGAGAGGCTGAGACAGGACAATCACTTGAAACCAGGGGGCGGAGGTTGCAGTGAGCTGAGATTGCGCCTCTGTCCAGCCTGGGTGATGGAGCAAGACTCCGTCTCAAAAAAAGAAAAAAAAAGTTAAGTAAAAACTAGGGAAATGTGAATCAAGAATGGATTCTAATTGATACCAATCAAAACAGGTTCATTCATTGTAATGAATGCACAAGACCAGTTAAGAAGTTAATAGGGGACACTGGGCGCAGAGTTTATACGAGAACTCTCTGTATCTCCTCAATTTTTCCATAAATTTAAAATCTGCCCTAGGCTGGTCTGAGTGCAGTGGTATTTACAACTAATTGATCACAATCAGTTATAGATTTCTTTGTTCCTTCTCCACTCCCACTGCTTCGCTTGACTAGCCTTTTAAATATTCTTTTTAAATGCCTTTTAAAAAAATTAAACTAAAAAAATTTTTTAAAAGATAAAACTGCTCTAAAAAACAAAGTTTATTTTTAAAAGTGTGTATAACTGGCTGGGCATGGTGTCACACCTGTAATCCCAGCACTTTGGGAGGCCAAGGCGGATGGATTGCCTAAAGTCACGAGTTTGTGACCAGCCTGACTAACATGGTGAAACCCCATTTCTACTAAATACAAAAAATTAGCTGGGCGTGGTGGCACATGCCTGTAATCCCAGCTACTTTGGAGGCTGAGGCAGGAGAATCACTTGAATGTGGGAGGCGGAGGTTACAATGAGCCAAGATCACACGATCGCACTCCAGGCTGGGCAACGAGCAAAACTCCTTCTCAAAAAAAAAAAAAAAAAAAATCCTGGGCACGGTGGCTCACGCCTGTTATCCCAGCACTTTGGGAGACCGAGGCGGGCGGATCACAAGGTCAGAAGTTTGAGACCAGCCTGGCCAATACGGTAAAACCACGTCTCTACTAAAAACATACAAAAAATTAGCCGGGCGTGGTGACAGACGCCTGTAGTCCCACCTACTCAGGAGGCTAAGGCAGAAGAATCTTTTGAACCTGGGAGGCAGAGGTTGCAGTGAGCCGAGATCGCGTCACTGCGCTCCAGCCTGGGTGACAAAGCGAGGCTCTGTCTTAAAAAAAAAAAAAAGGCCGGGCGCGGTGGCTCACGCCTGTAATCCCAGCACTTTGGGAGGCCGAGGCAGGCGGATCACGAGGTCAGGAGATCGAGACCATCCTGGCTAACACAGTGAAACCCCGTCTCTAATAAAAAAAATACAAAAAATTAGCCGGGCGTGGTAGCGGGCGCCTGTAGTCCCAGCTACTCGGGAGGCTGAGGCAGGAGAATGGCGTGAACCCGGGAGGCGGAGCTTGCAGTGAGCCGAGATCGCGCCACTGCACTCCAGCCTGGGCGACAGAGCGAGACTCCGTCTCAAAAAAAAAAAAAGAAAAAAAAAAAAAAAAAAGCACATATAACTAACATACACGTGATAAAATCTCATAAAACACTGCACACACAGAGAAATGAGTGTGTGTAACAGGCGGGTACAATCTGAGCTCAGGTTTGCAGTCGAGGCTGTGCTGTGTCGCTGTCATGGTCCTGGCTTTGATAATGCGCTCCTTATGTGAGATGTCACCATTGGGGGAAGCTGGTGGAAGGGTATGCAGGAGCCCTTTGTACTACTTTTGCAACTTTTTTTTCTTCTTTTTAGAAAAGGGGGGCTCACTATGTTGTTCAGGCTGGCCTCCAACTTGCTGGGCTCAGGTAATCCTCCTGCCTTAGCCTCCCAAGCGGCTGGGACTACAGGTACGCATAGCCGTGCCTGACTTACTTTTGCAACTTTTTGTGAGGGTAGGATTAGAAATGATTTTTAAATCATAATTTTGAGCATTATAGTGTCTTCCAAGTGTTTCCACAATGAGCAATGGATTATTTAGGGGCAGTGATTCTCTGCACCTCCACCAGCGATAAATCACGTGGTGGTGGGGAGTGCAGCCAGTGGTCCAAGGACTGGGTGAGACAGCAGCTGGGAGGTGCTCCTGCCCCCATCCACGCAGGGTGCTTATCCAGCAGGCCACTCGGAGCACACAAGCATCCTTGCCACACCATCACCACACGCTCCCCCTTGCACAGAGACCAAAGAAGGGGACTACCTTGCTCCCCAAGCCTGGTGGGGTTGATGTGTCATGTTACGTTAGGAGAGGTTCTAGCCTCCCTGAGCTCCTCTCAGGGGAATCTCAGGATAAATTAGGAAGGCAGAACTCAGGCAGGGCTGTACAGTGCATGAGAAGAAATCTATCACATGGCGGACACTGAAACGCACATCCTTCATGGCTTTGCAGCCAGAATAAGTTTTCTTACCAGTGCTCAACTTTCAAGTCCACATAACTGCCCCACTGCCCACAGAGGGGGGAAAAAATCACACTCCAAATAAGAACTGCCTCGGGGCTGGGCGCAGTGGACGCTGTAATCCCAGCCCTTTGGGAGGCTGAGGCAGGAGAATGGCTTGAGCTCAAGAGTTTGAGACAAGCCTGGGCAACACAGCAAGACCTTGCCTCTACAGAGAAATATTTGTTTTAAATTGGCCAGGCATGGTGGCACACACCTGTAGTCCCAGATACTTGGGAGGCTGAGGCAGAAGGATCTCTTGAGCCAGGGAGATGGAGGCTGCAGTGAGCTAAGATTGGGCAACCGCACTCCAGCCTGGGCCACAGAGTGAGACCCCGTCCCCTCCACCCCCAAAAAGAAGAACTGCCTCCATACCACACCTGTTCAGTCCTCCCATGGGAAGCAAAGACACATGCCAATAACCAATAACATGTCACTGTGGGCCACACTCACAGTGGTACGCAGAGACTCTCTGGGTGCTGGGGTCAAAGGTAGTTAGCTCTTTTTCTAAATTTCCTACAATAAACAGGAAATAGTTTGGGAAGAAGAAAAAGTTACTAATGGGGAAAGACTGCTTTTATGTGGAGAGAGCACAGAGAGGTGGTGTGGGCAGGTGTCAGGTGTGGGGACCCCAGAGCCAGAGTGCTAGGGTCAAACCCCAGCTCTGCCGCTTCCTCCACTGGGACCTTCTTGGGCAAGTGACTTCACGTCTCTGTGCCTCAATTTGCTCTTTGCTCAAATGGGGAACATAAGTGTCTTTGCCCTGCAAGGGTCAAATGAGTGAATGTGTAGGAAGTGCTGAGTGACTGTTAGCTATTATTGTTCCTACTATTATTGTCACCACACACGCATCTTGTTTGATCCTCAAGAGCCCATACAATGGGATGACTGGGACTCCTCATTAACAGACAGAAAGGTGTGGCACGTGGGTCTGCAGCCTTGTCGGAGATCACACGGGTGGATGCACGACTAGCGTTCAGATGCAAAGACCCTCCCTCTGGGCCCCCTTAGGTAGCACAGACCCTCTGGGCACCAGCCAGGTAACTAAAGACCTCCTCACCCGGGGCCCACCTGGCAAGGTGGTGTGGCTGTCCCAGCCCTTTGCCAAACACAGCAGGGAGGTTAAGACCAAGACCCTTCTTCCCTGGACCTTAGGCCTAAAGCTAGAAGGTGGCCCTGCTCTGCTGTCCCTTTCTGGGCAGGACCTTCTTTCCAGGTTGCCCTTCTCTGCCTTGGGTGGCACCCAGACCAAGCAGTAACAATGACCCCACATGACTCTTAGGCCCAGAATCAGGCAGGGCTGGAGGGGAGCTCAGGGTCCCCTTATAGATGAGGCTACAAGGAGGGGGCACCTGGCCAAAGTCCCACCACGAGTGCAGGGCCACACGGGGCCAGGGCCAGTGCAGGGTGAGTGCAGGGCCAGTTCTCCCACAGAGAACTCTGCCCCCGCCCCTCCCTACACCCAGAAGGGCCAGCTCAGAGACGCCTGCCATCTGTCTCCCAAGCACCAGCAAGCAGGGCATAGCCTGGGGGGTGGGGATGTGGCCATCAGCAGGCACCAGAGGCACAATCCCCTCTGCCACAAATGCCCCTCACAGGCAGGGGCACTGCTGAAGAAGATGGCCCAGCCTGGCATGGAAAAGGTCCAGGGTGCTGAATCACCAAAACCTCCACCTCCCCAGGCGGGAAACGGAGGCACGTGGTGAGGGGCACTTGTCTGAGCACCACACTAGGGAACCCACTAGAATATGCTACAGTGGGGGCATGGATAGGGTGCATGTGACATGCCATGGGCTTGGGGGCTCCGCTTCCCATCTGCACATTTACAACACTCAGGCAGCCCCGAGGGTTCCTCCTCCTGAAGCCCTTTCATGATAAATGCATCCATTTTTAGAAAGAAGGCTCTTTAATGAGGCATTATTTCCAGATGCCAACTCATCACTGTCACACATGAGCCTCTCCCTGTCTGAGCCACCGGAGACGTGGACAGCAGCAATGTGTCGGCGGGGGACCCCCAGCCAGCCACTCTGCTCCGCCGGCCGCCCCTTCCACCCTATGCCTGCCACTGTCCATCAAGGCCCCCCGGCCAGAGGAAAGACCTACCTATAGCACACCCCAAATCCCACCAGGCGGCCTCAGGGCTGGGGCACCACAGCCAAGCCCGCAGCCACGGGCGGCACTCCCGCGCTCACAGAGGGCCTCTGCCCTCCTACCGGGGGCCTGCTTGCTCCTGGGGGTGACAGTGGGAGGGACACCCCAACAGAGCAATAGCCAAGGTCCCGGCCAGGCCCACCAGCCCCTCAAGGCCCATCCCACCATCCTGAGGTTCTGGACAGCCTCTGCAAGGAGACCTCCCTCTTCCTCCCAGATTCCTCCCTAGGCCTGCCAGAGGTCTCACACCACCGTGGGGCATTAAAAGGATAAAATCTCAGGACAGAGATACAGGGTGCCGGCACATGATCCCAGGCAGCCCCTGCCTCGGGAGAATCCCGGGTTCAGAGCAAGGATGAGTCACCATGGCCTGTCCCTCCAAGACCTTCCCCAACATCCTTGCAGGGCAATTAACTGTCTGCTAAAGCCCTCAGAGCCTCATGACCAAAAAATAGCTCAGTGCCTAAAGTTAATGGTCAGAGCTAAGTCTCATTTAAGGCCTCTGGGGGAGATTTTGTTTAGGAAGAAAAGAAAAACCAAGAACAGGGTACATGGATTTATTCTATCCCCCTATGGGATGGCCCAGAGAGCTCTAAGCCAAGGGTCTGCCTCACAGGGAACAAAGACCTTCCAAGGCTCCCAGCCAGCCCTGTCCCTCACAGCCCCTCCGCAAGGTCAGTCACTCACCCGCTTCTGGGCCACACTGCCTTGCTCATTGTTCCCAACTGGGAAAGGCCATGGGCCTGGCGTGGGGGAGAGGCCTAAGCACCTGAGGGCAGCCACGCATCTCAGGAGGCAGGCCGGCCAAGCAGGGACCCTGGAGCAGAACCCCCGTACAGTCATGTGCCTGAGGACCCCTGTGCCCCCTTACTGCACGGGGGCTGACTCTACCTCTCCCGCAGTCTCATCCCCGGGCGCTGAGTAAGATGGTGCAGCAGGCAGGGGGCCATTCTAGCCTGGAGCCCCCACATCACAGCCAGCCACAGAAATGTCTGCCATACAAATAACAGAGCCACAATGCCCTCCTGGCCAGCTTCTGCATCCCTGTTCTCGTGGAGAACGTGGCAAGCTCCAGTCCAGTGCCCTCTGGTCTCCCCTCAGCCCTCCCAGCTCGCCTGTGCCTGCCACCCCTCACTTGAATCCCCTTCCACACCCCCAGGTCTGCACAGGCCTCCTGGGCCGGATTCCCCACTGGGTCTGTCGTCCCCAGTTCCTCCAGCTGCCAATCAGCAGACCAACAAGGGGCAGGTCTGGGGAGACAAGCATCTCAGCCGAACACAACAGTCACCCCGGGGCAGCCTTTCCCACTACAAAGGAATGCCGAGTCCAACCTGCTTGGGATGCAGCTGGCATGGTGGTACACCAGCACCTTCCTGAGTTAAACATTGGTGAGGATACCCACCCAGGGTGGCTTCAGCCAGGCCGGCCAGTCCTGTGCACAAACCACCTTCTCCTCACCCCAGGCCCTGCCGGGTGCTCCTAAGCCTGCTGTTTCCAGATGCCAATGCCTGTCAATGCCTGTATATTTACCCAGAGAAAAGAGAGCCCACAGACCCATCCAAAAGTCACCAGAGGCCTGGTGTGGGAGTATGAAGGAGAGATCAAGGTTGTAATTCAAAAGAAAATGAGATTTTCTCATTTTTATTCTGCTCCTGCTGGCGATGGCGCTGGCCCGGGAGGCCTGAGGAAGCGAGCTGGGGAGAGGGAAGCCTGGCACAGGTGGTGGCAAAGGGTCCCCTGGCTGCCCTTTCTGGTCTGGGGTCAGGTCATTCCCCCACCCGGATAAGCACTTGGAAGGTGGTCCTGAAGTAAGAAACCAGGCCACTGCAGGTCTTCAAAGCCCCAAGCAGCAGGAATACCCAAAAAAGCCCCCAAAAGTACTGGTTCTACTAGATGGAGGGAAGAGGCCGAGCTAGGAGCAGCCTTGGGCAAGGCTGACAAAAAGGATGGCCTGAGCTCCTACAGCTTCCCCAAGTTCCTCCGGGGTCTCCGAGCACCATGGATGTGAACGAACTGCTTCACCTCATATGTGGGTAAACTGAGGCCTGGGGAGACTGGTCAGAGACTGAGGCAGAAAGAAAATAATCAGGAGGAAGAAGTCCAGGAAGCAGATGTTTTCATGAAAACATCGACCCAACCCTAAAGCCCTCATATAAACAAAAACAGCTTCAGGAAAGAGGCCCAAGGAGCGTCAACGGAGTAAGCCCTGAGGACAGCAGGCAGGGGGGAGCACACAGCCACGGCTCAGATCAACAGAGTGAGCCCTGGGGACAGCAGGCAGTGGGGAGCACACAGCCACGGCCGGGATCAACAGAGTGAGCCCTGAGGACAGCAGGCAGAGGTGAGCACAGAGCCACGGCCCCGGATCAACACAGTGAGCCCTGAGGACAGCAGGCAGGGGGGAGCACACAGCCACGGCTCAGATCAACAGAGTGAGCCCTGAGGACAGCAGGCAGGGGGGAGCACACAGCCACGGCTCAGATCAACAGAGTGAGCCCTGAGGACAGCAGGCAGGGGGGAGCACACAGCCACGGCCGGGATCAACAGAGTGAGCCCTGAGGACAGCAGGCAGCGGGGAGCACACAGCCACGGCCCCGGATCAACACAGTGAGCCCTGAGGACAGCAGGCAGAGGTGAGCACAGAGCCACGGCCCCGGATCAACACAGTGAGCCCTGAAGACAGCAGGCAGCGGGGAGCACACAGCCACGGCCGGGATCAACAGAGTGAGCCCTGAGGACAGCAGGCAGAGGTGAGCACACAGCCACGGCCGGGATCAACAGAGTGAGCCCTGAGGACAGCAGGCAGAGGTGAGCACAGAGCCACGGCCCCGGATCAACACAGTGAGCCCTGAGGACAGCAGGCAGGGGGGAGCACACAGCCACGGCCGGGATCAACAGAGTGAGCCCTGAGGACAGCAGGCAGGGGTGAGCACACAGCCACAGCCGGGATCAACAGAGTGAGCCCTGAGGACAGCAGGCAGGGGGGAGCACACAGCCACGGCCCAGATCCGCCAGACAACAGACACAGCCAGGACGGCTGGGCGCCCAGGGTAACCGGCACCCGCAGAACGCTGTTGGATTTTACTCGACTCTATGCCTTTGTGTTCTGTGTGGAGCTTCCCGACCACGAACGTGCATTTAGTTGTGGAGCTTCCCAACCACGAACGTGCATTCAGTTGTGGAGCCTCCCGACCACGAACGTGCATTCAGTTGATCTATTTTTATTTTTTAAAGGCTTCAGGCAGGAGCCTCACCAACTCTCCTACCTGGATTCTTCATCTTTCCTGAGTCATGGACCACTTTGGGCTCTGATTAGAGCTGCGGTCCCTATTCCAGGAAAAATGCAGGACTGCACAGTCATTTTGGGGGTTCAGGGGTCCCAGTTAAGGAGTCTGTAGATGCACTGGCTGATGGGTTGCAGAGGCCACTGCCCATGTGACCACTGCAGAGAGGAGGACAGGCTGCTGAGAGGAAGCAGGGGCTGCTATGGGGCCATGGGCGGCCCTGAGCTGGCCCAGGTATCTGCCTTCTGTCATGATCCCCAAAATAAAGCAACAGCCAGGAGGATCCCGCCGCTGCCTACACCCCTGCCTGCACCCAGGGGTTCCGAGAGCCCAAGTGACCCCCTCCACCGCAGCCACGCCCACGGCGCATTTGCTGCAGGCAGGAAGGCAGACCCCGGGGATGGCTGCTCTCCCTCTGCCTCCCTCCTGCTCAGAGGTTGGGTTGCACCAAACAAGAGGTCTTTTCATCCAGGGTTTCGCACAACATTTCAGCGCCACACACTTCACAGCAGATCATGTTGCCCACACCAGACCAGCACTCATGGGGGACAAGCTTTTAACTCGGTGGAGAGGGATTAGAGTCTCTGCAGATCAGAGCAGCCCTGGGCTGGGGACACGAGCAAAAGGGTAGGGAGCATCCCAAGGCCTCCTGACCACTCCTGGAGTCCTCCAAACTCCTAGTCTTGGGGACTACCCTCCAGGATGGGGGCACCAGCAGGAGGGCAGGCAGCATCCCGAGGGCCTCCTGATCACACTCCCTGCGCTGTTCCATCCAACCTGTCAGCAGGAGGAATGTGACAGGGCAGAGCTGGAGCAGGCAGAGGCATTGGTGGCAGGCTCACCAGAAACCCTCGGCTGATGGGGACAGCTCAGCAAAAAAGGAGCAGCAGGAGAAGACTGGGAGGCCTGATGGGTTGTCGGGGGTACCAGGGACCTCCAGGGCCACTGACATCAGAGACCCCCTTGCCTGCCACAGCTTCCCCTACCATCAACACTGCCATTGCATTTCCAGAATAAGGCAGTTTGGAAAGGTCTCCTTTCTTTCTGGTGGTCTAGTGGCTTAAAAAAAGAAAAAAAAGAAAATAGAAGGGGCTTTCATGTGACCTTCCCAACCAACAAGGTCGGGGGAGCCTCTGTTTATGAATGAAGCAAATGTCCCAGCCAAGTCCTAGCAGGGGACAGGTTGGGAGCTGGGCTGGGGTCAGTCTGACCCAGGTCCAGTCTCCCTGTGCACTCTGCTGCTGTAATCACACTGATGCCACCCTGATGCCCCCCAACCCCCAACCAACACACCAGAGGCTCGATGAGTCATGACAGGAAAGCACCACAAGGCTGCAGTGAACAGGGGCCAAGCCCAGAGTCAGAGCCTCAGCTGCAGTGCTAATGGCCTTATCCGCCAGGGACGGCCAGAGTAATGGCCGGCAGCTGGACACGGCGGCTCATTTAACCCCAAGAGGCACCTGCCTGCCACAGCCGCTGCCAAGGGAAGATGGCAGCACAGAGGACAGGAGGGGAGGACGCTCAAAGCCCTAGTGACAAGGCCAGGGCAGTCTGCAGCCTCCCTGGGAGGGAGGGGGTGCCTCGCTGGCCGATGTCCCATCTGCCCCCACCCCACCGTTTAAAAGCCACGTTCTTTGTTTTCTGATCCTGAAGCCTTTGTGGCCTCATTTCGAGAACAAGGTGCTGGCGGCTGGGAACCAGTTGGCTGGGCTCTGCCGGGGAGACCCCTGGAGCTGTGCAGCCCTCTCTGGGCTTAGGTTTCCTGCCAAGACACGTGGACCCCCACATGCGCCCGCTCAAGGCTACCAGCCTCTTCTATGTGGGCAGGCCTTGCACCCACAGCCGCAGGACATCCTCCAAGAGCCTGGCCTGGGGCTGTGGAGGCTCCCACGGCTCCCACGGATGCTGAGTGCGCGAGGGCTGCAGGTCCTACATCCTGTAGTCCAGCCAGCTGCAAAGGCTGCCCTGCACCTCAGAGGAAGGGCAGGATTTCAATCTGCGCAGGAGGCAGGACGGGGGGCCACCTGAGGGCCTGCAATGTGCCTTCTGCACGGCAAGTGGTCCTGGGGCCACAACTCCAGGGCCAGGGTGGTAAAGCGCTGCAGCCGGTGGGGAGGGTGAGGAGGTGGCAGGAAGCCCCGACTCCATACTCAGGTGTCAGGTTTCTTGGTTTCCTTTCTTTTTTTTTTTTTTTTTTGGAAATGGAGTCTCACTCTGTCACCCAGGCTGGAGTGCAGTGGCATGACCTCTGCTCACGGCAACCTCCACCTCCCGAGTTCAAGAGATTCTCCTGCCTCAGCCTCCCGAGTAACTGGGATTACAGGCATGCACCACCATGCCCAGCTAATTTTGTATTTTTAGTAGAGATGAGGTTTCACCATGTTGGCCAGGCTGGTCTCGAACTCCTGACCTCAGGTGATCAGCTTGCCTCAGCCTCCCAAAGTGCTGGAATGACAGGCGCGAGCCACCACACCCAGCCAGCTTTCAGGTTTCTTTCCATGGACAAGTAGGAGTCACAAAGCCCAAGGAAGAATCGTCTAGACCAGGGCTTCCCAGCGGAATTCCCTTAATGATGGAATTTTCCTCATCTCGCTGTCAGCACAGTACTAGCCCATGCGAAGGCAGGGTGGTCGGTGCGGCTGCATGTCATTTAATTGTAATGAAAGTGAATTGAAGCAGCTACATATGGCTAGTGGACATCACTCGGGGTTAGAGCCAGGAAACCTTGACTCTGAGGGGTCGTGGGTTAGGCAGGGGAGCAGGAGTGCAGGGGAGAGAGGAAGGGACCCAACCAGAAGACACAAGGTGAATAGCATAGTCACCAGCAGCAATCTGGACACTTGAGCCTCAAGGCCAGGAGCAAGAGGTAGGGAGAGACTGCTCAGCCCGGCCCAGGGCGATGTTTTCCCTCTGGGCAGGAGGGGCTGGAGAGAGTGCTGGAAGTTGCTCAAGGAGGTCCTAGGTGACCAGCACACCACCCCATTCTGGAAGACAAACCCAGGGGGAAATCAGATGCCACCAGGAAGTTGAGATGAGAAGAGGCTGCTGGACAGAGCCAGAGCCACCATTCCCAGGGTTTGGGATTGCCCAGGGCCAAGGAGCAAACATGGGGAAGGAGGTGGCCTCAGCCTCTAGGGTTTATCCTCTGGCAAAGGGAGGAAGGCCAAGGGGCAGAGCGGTAGACAGGAGGGGCTCTGTGTTGCTTTGGACCAGGAAACGTGAGCCTGTTTGTGGGGAAGGAGCCAGAGGACAGACCCAAAAGGAACAAGAGAAAGGAGACAATGGCGGAAGCGGAGGGAGGTCCCCCAGGAGGGGCTGGGCAAAGGCGAGGGGGAGAAGAGGGGAGCCTTCCCCTGCCAGCCAGGACAGAAGGTGCTGAAAGAGGGAGAAACTAGCTTCTTAATTTTCTGGAGAAAGGGTGGCTGGGTGGGGGGAGCGTCCCATTGTTCCACCAGCCGCTGAGGGATATTAAGCAGCCGGGAAACAGAGCCTTGGCATGGGCAGTGTGGCCGGAACCCGCCACAAAGGGCCACTCCCAGAGCGGGCTCATTAGGGAGCCGGGCCGGTGCCGTGCGCGGTGACAGGCGGGCGCATTCAGGGCCCCACACAATCGGGCCCTTGTGGCGGGCGGGGGAGCACCGCGCTCAAAGGAGCCTCTGATTCCTAGACAAGAGCGGGCCTCCTTCTTGCCTTACAACCTGGGAGCCAACAGAAAGACAGATTTGGGAAGACAAAGAGATGCTTCCCCTGACAGTGGATGGTCTATTTTTGGAAATGGGTCGACTCTTCTCCATAGCTGCCGTTTCGGTGCCACCGGCCCTGCCTGCCTCTGTCCCCTTCAAAACAGCCTAGAAAGGCCTCTGCCTCACCTGTCCAGCCCTGCGAAAGGGGGGTGGCGGAGGCAGCCACCTCCATGGGGATGCCTGGCAGCTGATTCAAGCTCCTGGGGCAGGGAGGTAGGGGTGCAAGCCAGGGTGCATCCAGGGCCCAAAATGGCATTCCACAGCCTCGCCAAAGCCATCTCTCCGGCGTCTGTGCAGCACAGGTCAGCGAGGGGGCAACACAGGCAGGGCCGTTTACTCCTCACTGCTAACGTGAACTGACACCAGTCTCCCAACCCTGGCCGGCCAGGCTCTGTGGTGCCCAGTGTGGGCGCATCCTTGCCCCTAGCTGGCCTGCTGGCAGGGCCCGTGGCTGTTCTCCGGGATCCTGGCTCTGGCCACCCAGCAGAACCCCCAGAGCCTTCACAGCCTCCAATGACACCAGGACCAACTGCACCCATCTCTGGGGCTGGGCACAGGCACTGGTATTTTTTAAAGTTTTCTAAGTGATAGCTAATATACAGCCACAGTTAGGAACCACTGGTGAAAGCCAAAAGGTATATATTTTAGTAATTATTCAGGGGAAATGGGGAAGGTGGGGTTGTGTAAATCACCACCTTCTTGGGGAGGTTTGATTTTGCTGGGGGCGGGGGCGGGGGGCGGGGAGTAACTTATTTAACTCGGTGCCAAGTGTACAAATGAGGAAAGACAGGTGGGCAAAGTGGGTCAACCACTATCTGGCACCTGGTCAGTCCTTCCAGGACTGTTCACTCCTCCCTCCAACACTGACTATGCATTGCAACAACATTCTGGACTGGGAGAGAGACAGGATAGCAAGCAGAGGAACCTCGAGTCCAGGAACACGCAGCCTTGTCCCCAGCAAACCTGCACCAGGAATCGAAGCTCAGCGTTCTCCTCTTGCACTAAACCCATTACTGAGTCCTTTAAGCAGAGGCAATCAGATAGCGGAGGCAGGTACTTCCACTGGGGCCCTGCAGGAGGGGAGGCTGGCCTGGGCCAGGGTCTCAGCCTCAAACAGCGTTTAGACAGGTCACCATCTCTAGGCCCCACAGTGGGACCCATGTGGTCACAGGCAGCCTCACCATCCCCACACCTGCCCCAAGGCAAGGACCAACCACGAGGCAGGTGATAAAACCCAGGCTGTAGGGCATAGGAAGAGAATTCCCAGGAATATAAAAGAGCTGGCTCATAGGACCACTGAGTGACCGATAGGAGGCAGGATGGGCAGGGGAGGCCACCCCTTCCTTGTGGCTCCGAGTCAAAGGGCCAGAAGAGATGAGGGTCCCTGGGACTCTCAGCTCAGCCCATCCAAGCTTCCCATTTTACAGATGGGAAAATGAGGGCCCAGGGAGAGGAACAGACTTACACATGGTTGGGTCTCAAGTGGGCTGAAGCCACTGGTTCTGTCTGGATTGTCCAATCCACAGAACACTAGTAATCTTCCAAGACCCCCAGGCAGGGAGCGTGTCAGCTGACAAGGCCACTCAGGCCCAGCAGGTGATGTGTCTGCATATTTATCAGGTGGGGAGCAGGGGAAAGATGGGGACAGGCTGTAAAAAGTTTCCAGTTTCTAATAGGACTTCTAACAGGTAACTCTGGGTCCTCTTGGAAAGTCCATCAGAAAAGGTTAGAGCTGGAACTGCCCACACCCCGAAGGAAAGCCCAACCTAGGGACTTCAGGGACAGTGGAAGAGGCTTCAAAGACCCCACCTGCCCTGGCCCTGCTCACTGCCCCAGTGCTTGTCCTGGGTCCCCACTCATCCATCACCCCAGCTGAACCCAAGGTGCAGGCGAATGCCCACCGCATGACTTTGCTCGGCTCTTCTTTTTGTTTTGGTTTCGTTTGGTTTTGGTTTTGGTTTGTTTTGTTTTGAGATGAGTCTTGCTCTGTGGCCCAGGCTGGAGTGCAGTGGCGCGATGGCTCACTGCAACCTCTGCCTCCTAGGTTCAAGAGATTCTCCTGCCTCAGCCTACCAAGTAGCTGGCATTACAGGCGCATGCCACCACACCTGGTTAATTTTTGTATTTTTAGTAGAGATGGGGTTTCACTATGTTGGCTAGGCTGGTCTTGAACTCCTGACCTCAGGTGATCAGCCCAGCTCAGCTGTTCTTTCTGCGAGGCCTGGTCTCTCTTCTTACCTGCTCTCTTCTGCTTTTACTAACTCCATCTTCAAGGCCCATCTCAGTTCCCAATTCAGCCACCCCTCCTCTGAGCTCCCAGCACACCTGAAGAGGTTAAGAGCCCAACCTGGGCATTTCCTCGAGGGAAAGGGGCATGATGAATAATCACACCCACAGGGCAAGGGAACCGGGACATACCGGCTGGCACAGGCTCCAGGTTCAACTGGACGGGAGTCCCTGACCTGGCCCAGCCCCACCCTGCCCCTGCTGTAACTTGCCTCACCATCCTGGGCCTATTCCTTAGATGAAACGGGGACCCCAATGGGGACCAGCAACTGTTGTGGGAGGCGAGTGAGAGAAAACCCAGTTGCTGTCAGCACAGTGCCAGGCACACGTTTGTTCCATCCAAAAGACTTTCAGAACCTGCCACTCTGTGCCAAGGCTAGGAGTCAAGAGGACCAGAGTCCCAGGCTCATAAACTCCCAGACGAACAGACAGTAATGACAGAGGGCCCCAGGTGGGCAGGGAGGGCTCCAGCACCCATGTGGCTGGCCCTGGGGTGGGCCCCTGTCTTTCTCAAGTCTCTTAGTGCCTTAGGACTCTGTGAAGTTTGCTCAGGGGTTTCTGGCTCTCCCGGGCCTGGCATTTGCTCCACTCTCAGATACCATCAGCCGCAGACACAGTCTACTCAAGGGCTTTTCCAGGGGCAGAGAGGGGAAGACCTGCCAGCAAATGTCCACATGGGTTCTAAGACACGCCCCATATTACAACTGGGAAGGGAAAATGCCCAGCTTTGAACTGAGGAAATGGCAGAATGTCTCTGCCGTTGAGGAATCAGGAAGAAGGAAAGGGAATCAGACCCTCGCTTCCTCCCCAGGGCCATCCACTGTAGTTAAACATGCTCCACGCCTCTGTTTGAACAGTACACATAAGGCAAACCCAAGAACACTTACAGGCAGTCAATACAATCCTGATCTTTCTGCTCTGCTCCCCTCAAGAGCTGAAGGTCAGCGGTGACCTGCTGAAGAACAGGCACCCATCCCCGGGTGACCCGGCTCCAGGCCTGCCCAGAACCCTCTGCCTGTGGGGACAGGGGATGTATGAGTGTCCAATCCTGGGTGCTTGCCTAGGGGAGGGGGACCATTTCTGACATGTTATGATCAAAGAAGCATCAAGTCCCTTCAGCAGACAAGTTTGTTCCTCTATCCCCAAGCCTTTGGGGATGCCAATAGAGTCTCTTGTTGTTACGTAGCAGGGAGATGAGAATTCTGAACCCCAGAGCGGTCCCTGCCTAGATCCCAGACGCTGATCCCAACCACCCTAGATGTAGGGATGGGAGTAGCGGGGAGCAGCATCAGCGCTGGGGATGGAGGGCACAGCAGCCACCTGGGAGCGGCAGCATCTCCCACAGGCGCTGTCCTGCCTGAGCCCCACCCAAGAGCTCAGGACGCCTGCCCTAGAGGACAGAGGTCATGAGAAGGCAGACAGCAGCTGAGAGCAGGACTTTGGAGCAGGCTCACCAGGTCTGGAACCTACAGAAGGCTCTCTCCTGTGGCCACTCTCCTGGCCAGGACCTCCTCCCGATGGAAGCCCTCAGCTTCCACCCACTGCTCCCCCAGCCCAGCCCACACCACAGTGGTCACCAGAGTGATGCTCCAGAACCACCACCCCCCAAGCCAGACTCCAAGAATCACTGCTCAGGAGGCACTCAGACCTCAGAGGCAGTAAATGCTCAGTGAAGTCCGCAGACGCTTCCCTTCCTCCTGAAGAGCAAATTACCACCTGTGAGGTCAAGTCCCACTTCCCACCTGGCTCTGGGTTCAACCAGATTGGGTTGAACACACACATTCAAAGCTGGGCATTTTCCCTTCCCAGTTGTAATGTGGGGCGTGTCTTAGAACCCACATCTCAACCAGATTCCCAGAGCTGTCTGGGGTGTCCACAAGCCCCATCCTCAGTGGATTCAGGAATGCCCCTTCTCAGTGTCCACACAACCTCCCCTGACGCAGTGCTCCCCAGCCCTGGAGGCAACACAGGCCACCTGGGCCACTCTTGTCTGTGGGCACTGAAGTCTGAAAAGCTGGGACTTTGGGGTCTGCCCTGTGGGGCTGCCCACAGCACTAACCCCCCTAAGAGTTATCTCCCCACACACATCCTGGGTCCACCTTGCAGGCCCCGGATTCTCAATGCCATGCTCCAGACCCCACTTCCAGACCTTAGCCATTCTTATTCCTGCCTGGAATGCTGGCTCCCTCCATTCAACTAGATGAGGACTCAGCTGCCTCCGACCCTACACTGGGCACCAGCGTGTGTCAGGGGATCTCCCACTCCCACCCAGGGGAGGCAAATCCGCAGAGGCCAGGAAATAATGAAAGGACATGGAACCCATCCTTTAAGGCCCAGTTCTAGGATCGAGACATTATTAGCCTCAGGATATAGATGAAGAAACTGAGGCTTAGAGGTTCAGTAAGCTGCCACGGCCATAAAGCAGGTGGCAAAGCCAAGATTCACCCAGGGCTCTCTGACCCTGGAGGCAGATCACTAACCAGAGGGCTACAGCGCCCGTCGGCATGCGGGGTGCCGAGCGCTGCAGCGGGAGACGGGGCCTTCGCACATCAGGGGCTGCCACCCGCCAGAGGCTACACATGTCACTCACTGCACACCCTCCTCCCTCAACCCAAAGGTTAGTAACATTTTCCCACTTGGCAGAAGAGAAAACAGAGGCCCATGGAGGCTCAGGAACTTGCTTAACAGACTTCCAATTCTCTGCGCAAATGAAGGCAACGAGCATGGATTGGAAAATCCCCACCGGCGGAAAATGGATTAGGAGCAACCGCTGATTTCCTTCTGTATCATGTGCTGGTCCTGGGAACTCAGAGGCCAGGCCTGAGCAAGAGGTCTGGTGGGGCGACTGCTGCGGTGGCAAGCCAGCCTCGTGCAGAGAAGTGAAGGAAGGAGAAACCAAGAGGTGGGGAGCCACAGCCATCGTAGGGAAGGTGGCCCGCCCTGCACCACCTTCCCCCACTCCTCCATGCCAGGACACAGGGAGACAGGAATGAGGCCTCGGGCCTGGCATCCTGGGAAGAAGTGCCCTGTCTCTGTGGCAGAGGTCACCGCTCCCCTGGAACTCTCTGGGCAGCAGGCACAGGGCCACGGGCTCAGAACTCTGACACAGGAGACCCAAGACGCATCCCAGGCCCCCCAATCAGCCCCACAGGACCTAGAGCAAGTCACCGCACCACCACTCCAAGCCCTGATTTCCCCATCTAAGATATGGAGATGCTGAGGTCTCCCTCCTGGGACCATTTGGAAGCTCTGAACAGAATGGAATTGGGACTGGGATGCTGTTTGTGGCAAACTGTGAAGCACTGGGCACAGTTTACCCACCCCTGGGTCACCTGCCTGGGAGCCTCTCAAGGCCAGCCCTCCTTTCTGAGGCCCAGCATCCCAAGGCCATTGATGGATCCCTTGGGATGGGCTGGGGAAGGAGGGGGAAAGGCTTATCTAACCCACCCCATTGTCTTCACTGACCTTTGCTGCTGAGCTTGGCTGGGTTTAGGAAAAGCAGCCTTATTAGCCGAGCTGCTGCACAGAAACGACCTATTCAGAGTTAGCGTGCTCTGTCTTTTTCTAAAGGCCCAGACCACCCCGTTCCATCCTCCCTCTTAAACCAACAAAAACACAAGCAGGAGAACAAACCTGTCTCATTTTGAGAAGCTCAAAATTTTAATCCGAACTTTAAAAAGTAAATGGGGCTCATGCACAGGCTTGCTAGAATCCTAGTTCCTCCGGGTTGGCTAAAGGGGAGTGGACCGTGGAGGAGCAGGTTATCAGGGGAGGGAAGGAAATGCCTGGCAATGGGCAGGAGGGGTGCATGGTGCCTGTCGTGGGGCACAGGAGACAGGCGGAGGGGCAGCCGGAAAAAGAACTGAAAATTCTTTTGTTTGAAAATCCTATCAGTTCATGAAGGAGAACCTGACTTTCTGGTGTTGGGGTTTACCTGCCTCAGTGTGCCACACTGGACTAGAGCAACGCACACCCCAGTCCCAAGTCCAGTCAGCCCACACCAGACCTCTACCAAAGGCAGCCAAGGCCAGGTGCAGTGGCTCATGTCTGTAATCCCAACACTTTGGGAGGCCAAGGCAGGAGGACTGCTTGAACACAGGTGTTCGAGACCAGCCTGGGCAACATAGTGAGATCCAGTCTCTACAAAAAATTCAAAAATTATCTGGGCATGGTAGCACACATCCCAGGAGGCTGAGGCAAGAGGATTACTTGAGCCCAGGAGGTTGAGGTTGCCACAAGCCATGATGGTGCCATTGCACTCTAGCCTGGGTGACCAGAGAGACCCTGTCTCTAAATAAATAAATAAATAAGCAGCCAAGGAGAAAAGCCTATTTGCATGTACATACACAATACACAGGCCCGCCAGGCCAGCCTCAGCCAGGGCTGCCTTGCATACAGATGGGCCACCTCCCACCTCAGCCACTAGAGTCTGCCCAGGGCACCCAGCAGGGCTGCAACTGCCACCAGCTCCCCAGAAAGGACAGCAGGGCCACTGTCCTCACTAGCTCATCAGCAAGTGCTGCCACACAAGAGGCTCAGATGCAAACATTCAGGTGAGCTGTCTAAGCAGCAAGCACTTTTGAAGAGGAAACTGAGCTCTGTTGGGAGAGCCCCAAGGACCCTAACAACAGGAGAAACCTACTGTGTGTAGATCCTGACCTCACTCAACCTTGTGTGGATAATGGGGCGCTCTGGGTTCTGTCCATCTTACAGAAGAGGAGCACAGAGAGGCTTGGCCAGTTAATAACTTGCCCAATATACATGGAGGAGCTGAGATTCAAACTCAAGTCACCCTGAGCCTCTGGGTAACGGGGTTATCAGCCATCTGCTCAATGGTCACTGATAAGGAAGTGACACTTCCCAGCATGGGACAAAGAGGGCAAACTTGGGTCAGGAATCAAGAATAGGGAGTCACCAGTGTCCCCTGATTAACAGTAACAGCAAACATGACAACAGACCAAGGGCACAACAGATTCAGACCCAAGGCCTGAACACGAGATGATCATGGCAGCAAACCCACCCAGGATAGGTACTTCCAATGTCAGCCACCTTCCCAGACAAGGCTAGGAACCCCTCTAAGCCTCCACTTGCTTGTCTGTCAAATGGGGATAATACTGCTTCCCCAGGGTTCCTGTGAGAAGAAGCAAAGACCAAACACATAAGGCGCAAGCCTGGTGTCTGACCCCACTTTAGACACCACCCAGACAGAGACTCATTATCTCCCTCAGCTCAGGCCCAATCTTTGCTCAATGTAAAGCTACAAGTCCCAGAATAGAAAAGCCCAGTTTCACCAGGTGAGGTGGCTCTTGGCTCTAATCACAGCTACTTGGGAGGCTGAGCTGGGAGGATCACTTAAGCCTGGGAGGTTGAGGCTGTAGTGAGCCATGAGTGTTCCATTGCACTCTAGCCTGGGTGACAGAGTGACACCCTGTCTCCAAAAAAGGGAAAAAAGAAAGAAACAACAGCTCAGTTTCTCAGAGAAGGGCCTTTCCTGGTTTCCAAGCCTTCCATTTACATTAGTGGGACCACATCCCAAGGCCACACGTGGCTTTGAGACAAAACTAAATAATAATAATTCCATCTGTAACTGAAATTTGTAATAATAATGCTGAATTTTCATTTCACCCCAAAGCAAGGTTTGCTGCCACAACATTTGCAGCAGTCCTGTGCTAAGTGGGCTTGGGGGAGGATGGGTTCTGTGGGAAACCCTATACTTCAACCCCCCACTGACCCCCCAGTGGGGTAGAAAACTCAGTGTAGCCTAGTCCTCCACTCCGGTATTATTCACTGTCGCAGCTGACATGCTGAGCCAGACTGGGGCCGCATCTCCTTGCCCAAAACACGACAGAGCCTTTCCTGCAAGTATGCTCTAAACACTCCAGCCCTCCAGTGTCCTGCAGAGAGGCACTCTTGCCAAGTGTCATTGATGACGCAGCTGAAAACCAGAAACATTTCATTTTCCAGCCACGAGACTGCAGCAATCTGCTCCTTTGTACTGCACTTGGGGAAACCGAGGCCCAGATAACTGACCCTTCAAAAGCCCCCAGGACGGCAAAGTCAAAGGGGCTGAGGTGCTCTGAACAGCCCCAGCAAATTAAACCACCTAACTTTGCCCTACTCCCACTGCCCTGAAGCAGCCTGTGGTGGGAGGTGGGGGTGGATACAGTGTTACAAAGAGAAACCTGAGTTGTAGCCATAGATTGCTAATCAGTAACAAAATATCCCTCTAAACCCAGTCCTGCCTTGAACCCACAGGCTCAGGATGGTAAATAAAGGAAAAACATGCTGCACTGCCCCTGCCCCACCTCCATGGGTATGTCTCCCACCCCAGCCCCCACCCCAACAAGTCTGCAGAGGCCACTTGGCCACCAAACTAAGGAGAAAACGTCCCTCCCCAGCTCAGGCTGAGGGGTTCTGGGGAGGGCAGTTATTGCAGGCTTAGACACACTTTCTCTGAATTAGGAAAGGCTTTAAAGGGAACCAGAAAGAGCTGTTCATTCTCCACCTTCAGGCAAAAAGTTCAGGCAGTTGCAACTACCAGCAGAACTGGAAGCCAAGCTACCAAAAAACGTGGAAGAAGAGGGAGGCCCCGGATCCACCAGCGAGGAGGAGAAAGCTGGCAGGGAGCAGAAGGGCTGAGCAGGGGGCTGGGAGAGGGAGCAGGCTGCAGGCTCCCACAGCCCCAAGCTGGGGCCACCCTCTGCACTGGGCGCAGCAGTAACATGGGCGTAGAAGACAGAAGCTGACAGAGGCCAAAGGTCCTCCCACCCACACCCTGGTCACGGATGACCACGGCACTTCCTGTAAGGCGATCAACAGTTTATAAATCCCTTCAGAAGGTTTATCTCCACCTCAAACCCACGAGGCAGAGGTCATCATCTCCATTTCACAGACAAAGAAACTGAGGCACACAGAGGAGAAAAGCTAGAATCCGTTCCAAATACATCTCCCTCGGGAAAGTCTTAGAGTCTCGTCTGAGAAAGGTCCCAGGACTAGAAGGGCGGAATTTATGGCAAACCAGAAAGGCTCTGAGCCCCAGGCCTCTCCTCAACTGCCTCTGGGTCTCAAGCGGCTGCCTGCGCACCTTCCCAATCCCCACACCCCACTGCAGAACTCCAGCCACCGCACACACGTGGACACTGCTTGCTTTGGAGGACACCTGTTGCTGCAAGAGGGGAAATTCACTTGCGCTCAAGGGGCCTTGTATCCTTTTCTGTTTAGAACTTCCCGCTACTAGGCAAGGATTTCCAAGGCTGGGATGAGGCGCCCACCGCCAGCCCATTAGTGACAGACCCTAATTTTGGCAACTACACCCGCTAGAAACTTTTCTGGGACCGGACCGGCAGCAGGTTCTGAGCTGGACAAAAAGACGCTCCACCACTGAACTGGCCCACCACCGCCCAAAGCCCCACTTTGGGTGAGTGCGGGATCCCCCGGCCCAGGATCCATGACAGCTGGAGGAGTCTGGAGTGGCGGCCGCATGAGTGGGACCGCCAGGGACCACCTCCTCTCGCCGCAGCCTGGGAAAAGGGCTGCAGCCAGGGAGACCTGCGCTGCCCGGCCCGTGTAGTCCTTACCGTGCAGGCCGTTGGGGATGCTGCGGTGGTGCGGCGGCGCCGACAAGTCGTCCAGGGACCGACGTGTGGCTCCTGCCTTGCCGTCGGGGGCCTTGTGCGGCCCGGGGGGCAGCAGCGGGGGTGGGACGTGGTGGTGGTGGTCGGGGCTGCCGCCGCTGCCCGCGCTGGACGTACTGCTGCCATCGCCCACGTCGCGGGCCCCCGCGCCGGGCGCGCCACCCGACAGCGGCCCGCTCAGGCTGGCCTGGCTGTCGATGGAGCTGCGGGAGCCGGCGCCGCCCCCGCCGCCGCCGCCACCGCTTGCGGCCCCCGTCGCCGCCAGTGCCGCGCGCTCCTCGTCCAGCAGCAGCACCAGCTCCTTGAGCTCCAGGTTCTCGCGCAGCAGGGCCTCCTGGCGCGCCTCGAGCTCGCGCAGCTTCTGCTGCGAGCGGGCCACCTCGTGCCACACGGCGCCGGCCGCGTGGCGCCCGAAGCGCTGCCACTCGCGCGCCAGCTTGCGCCCCTTCTGCCGGTCGTCGTCGAGGAAGCAGCAGAGCTCGCGCAGCTCCTGGTTGTCGTCCTGCAGCCGCTGGTTCACGTCCTTGAGGCCGCGGATCTCCAGCAGGTGCTGCTGCAGCCGCCGGTTCACGTCGCGCATCAGGCCGCCGTGCTCCAGCATGAGGCCCACCTTCTCGCCCTCGGCGCGCCGCAGCCGCCGCGCCAGCTCCTCCTTGCTCCAGCGCAGCAGCTCCTCGTCCGGCACCTGGCTCAGCTCCTCCGACGCCGCCGCCGCCGTCGCCGCGGGCTTAGCCATGGCGGGGCCGTCACCGCGGCATCGCCCTCGCCCTCGCCCGGCCGGCGCTTCCCCGCGCCGGGGCTCCGCTGGGCCGGTCCGCGCGCGGGCGGGGGGCGGCCGGGGGCGCGTGCGGCCCGCCCCGCGCCGCCTGGCGCGTCCTCTCGCCGCGCCCGCCGGGGCCGCCAGGGAGCCCGCGCGCCTCGGGGTTGACGAGCGGAGGCGGCTGCTGCGTCGGCGGCCGCGGTGCCGGGCGCTCTCAGGGTTCTGGAGAAGCAGGCGGAGGCCCGCCCCCGGCCCAGCTCTCGGAGCCCCCGCCGCCCCGCCCACCCCGGGCGGAGAGTGGGCGGGGCTCCGAGGCCTGGCCCCGCCCCCGAGGGCGCCTGGGGAGCAGAGGCGCGGGCCCCCGCCGTCCCCCTGCGCGGTGCGCCCGCCCGTCCAGTGCCCTCTCAGAGGCGCGTTCCGGCCGCGGTCCCGCCCTCCCGGCCGTGCGATTGGGCCGCTCCGGGGGTGTGCGGGAGGGGCGGGGCGCGCGCGGGGGGAGCTGCGGCGGTGGTACGGTCCATCCGCGGGGTTTCCGACCCCCGCCCGCGGCCGGCTCCCGGCGGTTCAAGTTTCTGCGCCCGGAGGACGCGGCCTTGGCCAATCCCAGGGCTACAGGGCGCTTTTAAAATGCAGGTACGGCTGCGGGGAGGGGGACGGTGGGAAAGGTAGGGCCGGGCTTCCCTTAAAGGCGACGCGCGAAAATAGCAGTCGAGCCCCCTCCCCGGCCCGCGTCCCCCGTCCTCCTCCCTCTCCCCAGATAAACAAATACCCACGATCTGGGCGACGGCGCCCCTTCTCCCTCCCGGGGGCACCAGAGTTCAGGGCAGTCGGAGACACAGCGAACAATAGGACTGTGACATGGGGGTCGCTCTTCCCCGCAGCAGGGCGGCTCTTTGTCCCCTTCCCTGCCCCCAGGCTCCTCCGCCCCCGTCCCCACCCGGGTCCCCTGCCGGAGCACGCGGCGGGGCTGCGTCTCCACTCCTAGCCTGGGGCTGAGCTAAACGCTGGCGTCCGCTCCCCGGCAGGGCCAGGGCCTTGCCAGCCGCGTCCCGCAGCGCGGTCCGTACTCTCTGCCCCGATGGGGCGAGAGCTCCGGGAACCTGCCCCCTGCCCGGAGCGGCGCTCGGAGCCCCGCTCCACCTCCGCCCACTCGACCGCTAAATCCCTGGGATTCGGGAGATAATCTGCAATTCGCGGGGTGGAAACCACTGGGAAGGGTGGGAAGGTCTCCCACTGGGGCCTGAACGCCGGGGTCCGGGGGCGCCGAGCCGGCCACAGAACTCCCCACCGGCGGCCTCGCGGGACCCCCGGGCTTCCCACTGCCTGTAAGTCTGTCTCGTTATCCTCCGGTCCCCAAAGCGCATTTACGGCGCGTCTACCGCCAGCAGGCGGGGCGGGGGGTGTCCCTCCCCCGGAACCTGCAACGAGATCAAATCCGCGCACGCGACAGTGAGCGGCCCACGGCCTGGAGCGCGCGCCCGCGCAGCAGCTGATGCCCCATTTACAGTTGCTAAGCCGTTCATTCAGCTGTGTACTCAGCGCCTACTCGCCGCGGGGCCTGCTCCAGCCCCGGGGGATTCTGCAGGGCACCGGACTGCCCTCTGCGGGGGACTTGGCGTCCTGGGAGCAGGATGGGGAGAAGATAGACGAGCCAGATCAGGATGAGACTTGTCTTAAGTGCTGTGCGGGGCATTAAGTCGAGCTGCTGTCATAGAAAGCATAATCGGTTGCTTTAGATCCAGCGGTCAGGGAGGTCGGGAGGCACATCTAAGCTGAAGTCTGATTGGCAAGGTACAAAGATAAGGGGAAGGGCATTCCAGGCAGCAGGAACAGCCAGTGCCAAGGCCCTAGAGCTGGCCTGTTACGGACCTGTTCCAAGAAGGCCAATGGGGCTGGGGGTGGGCCAGGGAAGAGGCGTGAGAGCTGAGGTCAGAGGTCAGAGGGGCCAGATCATGTATGATTCCAAGGCAGCTGGGGAGGCAGTGGGGGTTTTAGCAGGGAAGCAACATGACCTGGTTTACCTTTTTAAGAGGCTCACCCTGGCCCGCATGTGGAGAAGAGATGGAGGGGAGTACACAGAGAGGTCCAGATTCAATATCTCGTCTCCCACCCGTTCGCCACTCTCTCCAGACAGATGGTCAGGGGAGGGTGGTGGGGAGAGGATGGGCTGAGCACAGCTTCCAAGGTTAAACCCCAGGGATGCTGAGGGTCTCCCAGGCTCTGCCCAAGTGAGCCAGCTCCTGAGGGGAGGGGACATCCTCCCCTCTGAGGCACTGCTCTGCTGGTCCAGCACAGCTCAGTTTGGGTTTAGAGAGGGAGGGGCTTTCAGCTTCTGCCTGGGGGAGCTGCAGGTCTGTCTCAACCCCCAGGAAGCCAGATTAACTTCAAGGAGCTCCTTGCAGGCTCCCTGCAGAATGAAGCCTGTGCACAGAGTTGCTCCCTGGAGATCGAAGCGTAAACGTTGGATACACCATAGGAAAAACCCACCAGCTCACCAGGGAAGTTGCTGAGACAGCACTGTGCTTTGTGAGAACCCCCTCCCCATTCGTGCATGGCTCCTGGTGGTTCCTGGGGCCTGTTATCTCTGCCCCTTGATCCTCCAGAGCTGGCAGCTTCCGCTGAACTTCCAAGAAGAAAGCGAAGCCTCTATCTAGATGGGGTTTGTTTGCGTCATCTACGGGCTGTGTGGACCAAGGACCAAGAGTTCCTCTGTGGAGTCTTGATAGCTTTGCTCACATCCTCAGGGTAGAACAAAGACAAGGTGCTAGTGGTGGTGGTACTGGGTGGTTTGAGGGAGGGTCTCTCTGCTCCCCACACCAGGGCTGGGAATGCTTGGGCAGAACAGGACAGGACCAGAGGAGGTGAGAGGGCCCAGGGCTGAAACAGGATCCTGAAGGAAAAGGGACTCCCCAGGCCAGAGCCCCCTCCCGGAGGGCCTATATCGCAGGGTCCAGCAGTAGGTGCCATGCCCCCTGGAGTACTCACAGCCCAACAGAACCAGGATCCCAAAATGTCAACGTGACTTTGCCTTTTTTTTTTTTTTTTTTTTTTTTTTTTTTTTTTTTTTTGTCTAAGACAGGGTCTCAGTCTGTCTCCCAGGCTGGAGTGCAGTGGCATGATCTTGGCTCAGTGCAGCCTCAACCTCCGGGCTCAAGAGATCCTCCCACCTCAGCCTCCTGAGTAGCTGAGACCACAGGCACTACCATGCCTGGCTATTTTCTTTTCTTTTCTTTTCTTTTTCCCCCATAGAGACAGAGTCTCACTGTGTTTCCCAGGCTGGTCTCAAACTCCTGTGCTCAAGCAATCCAATCCTCCTGCCTCAATGACTTTGCTTCTTAAGCCCCTTGGTCATGACAACTCTGCTTTGTTATGAAAACAGTGAAACCAAATCATGGTGCACTAACAGTCATACTGTAGGTGCCCAGGGAAAGTAGCTGTGAGTCTTTTCAAAATAAAGGTGCCCCACCAACATTCTACCCCCCTTTTTTTAAAGACTCTCCCAGGATATGTGTGTTCATTTAGAGCCACACACATTTGTGAGAGCCAGCAGGGGCTGAGAACCGGTATGCTAACACACGGTAGATGCTAATACATGGTAGACAAAATACTCCAAAACCTAGGGCCTGTGGGGGGAGTACTGGTACAAGCTGGTGACAAGCAGAGTGTGCCCCTCACTTTCAGGGGGAATAGACTTTCTTACTCTTCTCTATGGTTGGGGCTCTGAGCTCCAACGCCAGAGGCAGTACCATTTGGTGTTTGCTGAGTGAATGTCAAACCTCTCAGTACATGACAGATTGAGTCTGAGGCCTTCATTTTGAAGGTGAGGAAAAACAGAGCCCCAGAAGGGAGATGCCTGGCCCAAGGTCACTTTCATTCATTAGCTCACTGAACATAGAGGAAATCTATGAGGATATATGCATTTATACACAAACACATTTAAATGGGAATATATATATACACATTGCAATGCATTGTGGTAAGTACTGCAAATAAGAATGGGCAGAACACATCATTGTGGGAGCATGCTCAGGCACTGGGAGTGGCTTCCTAGAGGAGGTGAATCTTGAAGGAGTTTGTCGTCTTGTGGAGTGGGGAGGAGGCTCCAGGTGGAGGAAGCAGTACAAGCAAAGGCCCAGAGGTGAGCAGGCGAGGGGTGTGGAGAGACACTATTACACCTTGCAGCTGGGGTATACAGAAGGGAACAGCAGGGTGGGGAAAGTCGGGAAGAGGTTGAGCGATGGAGCTGGGCAGAGGAGGGCTTTGTAAGCCTCAGAAGGAAGCTGGACCCTTTCCCTGGGAGCTCTGATATCTAATAATAATGGCAATGACAATGACAATAACCAACACCACCTGCCACTTATCCTGGACTCAGTATATGCCAATGATTCTAACCTGTCTTCTTTTGAGGGTTACAATAAACCTATGAGTAGGTGTCATTAGCCCTTCGAGGATTGAACATGGGTTCTTATTGGCTGGTTGTTTGCCTCCAAGAAGCTCAGCTCATTGGGCGTGAACTTATAGGCAGTGTTCAGAGGCTTGTGGACACCCAAGGACTCTGGTATGGCCAACAAAGTGTTTGGTGGTAGCTGAATCTTCTTCAGGACAGTGAGGCAATGGTGGCTGACCAGGTCTGGGCCAGACTATGAGGTATCATCCTGAAAGGCTACCAGCAGCAAGAAGTCAGGGTCCACTGAAAAGTGGTTAAGTGTTACTAATATGGACAATGTTGACTGGGCACTTTCTAGGTACCCAGCACTGTGCTAGAGTTCCACATAGATTGTCTCATTGACTCCTCACTGATGCGGTAAGAACCCTCTGTTCCCATTTTACAGAGTAAGAAACTGAGGCTCACACAGGTTAAGTCACTTGCCCAAAGTCACATGACTAGCAAGTGGCTGAACCAGGATTTGAACCCAGGACCATCTGAGCTCCAGAGTGTATCTGACCCCACAGACTACTGTCTCCCACACCTCAGTTTCCCTTCTCAAGGAGGAGGAATGGGGTGGATGCTCTGCGATGTCTCTTCTGCTGTGACTCTGGTTCTGTGATGCTGAGTGTCTGCAAGGTGCCTGGACCCATGTTCACCACCCACTTCCTCCTGCTTCAGGCTTTTCCATGTTGTGACCAAGCCTCAGTGGCTGTGACACCTCTGGATGGCACCTGTTGTCAGAGCTCTCCAGCTATTTCTACTGATAGATCACTGCATGTCATTAGCTCAGTCTCCCTGCAACTCTATCGCTGTCTGGGTGGGTGACCCTAGACCAGTCCCTTGTCGTCTCAGAGCCCCAGTATTCTCATCCAAGCCCTCCCTGACAGAGCTAGTGTTAAGCACTTGGCAGAGCTCTTGCAAAGCTCTGGGGAGGGGAGCCACGCTTCCTTTCCCATCCTCTGCACCAGGACTGTCTTCCCATGAGGATATTTCTACCCATTTTCCAGAGGCAAACACTGAGGTCCAGTGAAACAAGGATTGTCCAGGAAACCCCATGCTTGCCCCTGGCAGACTGGGCTACAAAGGATTCTGGGTATGGCCCTGGGCTGCCACCTTCTTCCTTTTGAGGTGGGTCCAGTCCAGAATATGGGGATCCTCAAGAACACAGAGTTCAGAGGTCATGTGTCTCAACTCCCACATTTATAGGTGGGGAAACCGCATGAAGCTGGGACTACCAGTTTCCCTACATGCTGGACCCCCAGGGGCAGCAGTGAGAGGGCTAGGGAAGGATGGGTTCCTTCATCCCCACTGTTAACCAGCGTGCCAGGCACCTTTCTGGAGCTCAGGAAGTCCGCACTGCACAGGACGGCTGCCTAGAACCGCTGATGTTGCAAGGCAAGGGTGCAGCTGAAGCCCAAAGGGCCTCACATGTTGACAAAAAGCCTCAAGTATAACCTGATGGCAGTGGGGAGCCACAGAAAGGCTTAGAGCAGAGGAGAGATCTGGCCAGACTTGTATGTGATTAGAAAGCACTCAGCAGGAGGTTTGAGGGGAGATCACTGAGACTAGCAGGCAGTGAGAAGGCTTTGAGGCCAGGCAGGCCAGAGCCAGAGCCAAGTGGGAATGGAAATAAAGAGATTGATGCGGGCTGTCAGCATCTGACCCCTCCCTTTCCATGACTTCCCAGCCAGAGCCATGGAAATTCTCCGCCTGCCCCTTTAGCTGCTGACATCTCCTCACACCATCGCCTGATGGAACAAGACAAGAGGGAGGCTCAACATACTGGGGAAACTGAGTCAGGGGAGTTCTTTGCAGAGCTGGCTATCACCTCAGTGCACTTAATATTATTCTTATGGTGAACTGGTTCATATTACAAAGAACACTGAGAAGCATATGCCTGGGAGCCCACCACCCAGACTAAAGTATTACCACTTCTGCTTTTGATGCTCCTGCAGCCCATCCTGGTCACAGGTCCCAGCCTTCCCCGACCCAAGGGTATCTGGGAATCTCAGTGTTGTGTTGGTTATTCCTGTGCTTTCGGCTTACCACATTTCTCCCTTATAAGATAGTGTTTAGACCAGGCACGGTGGCTCACGCCTGTAATCCCAGCACTTTGGGAGGCCAAGGCAGGTGGATCACTTGAGGTCCAGAGTTCGAGACCAGCCTGGCTAACATGACAAAACCCCCATCTCCACTGAAAATACAAAAATTAGCCAGGTGTGGTGGCAGGCGCCTGTAATCCTAGCTATTCAGGAGGCTGAGGCAGGAGAATCGCTTGAACCCGGGAGGCAGAGGTTGCAGTGAGCAGAGATCATGCCACTGTACTCTAGCCTAGACGACAGAGCAAGACTCCACCTCAAAAAAAAAAAAGATAGTGTTTGATTTTGCATGCTTTTGAACTCTTTCATGGCATGGTCCTTCATGTGTTCATTTGCAGCGTGCTTCTGCCCTCATTATGTTGGTACATGTAGCTGTAGTTCATTCATTTTCATAGCCATATAGCAAGGTTGCTCAACCTCAGCGTGGTTGTGAGGGGCTACTGTGTGCATTGTAGGACATTCACCAGCAGCCCTGGCCTCCACCCATTTGATGGAAGTAGTACCCCTGTCCCCCACTTTAAAAACTAAAAATATTTTCATACATTGCCGAATTGCCCTTGGCTAAGAACTACTGCTATCTTAGATCCATTGCATGCATATATTACCTTTACTTTTCTCCTGTTGAAGACATTTGTTTCTAGTTTTGTTTGTTTGTTCATTTGAGACTCTGTCACCCAGGCCAGAGTGCAATGGTTCAGTCATGGCTGACTGCAGCCTCAACCTCCCAGACTCACTCAAGTGATCCTCCTGCCTCAGCCTCCTGAGTAGCTTGGACTACAGGCTCTCACCGCCTGTAATTTTTTTTTTTTTTTTTGAGATGGAGTCTCACTCTGTCACCCAGGCTGGAGTGCAATAGCACTATCTCGGCTCACTGCAACCTCCACCTCCTGGGTTCAAGTGATTCCCCTGCCTCAGCCTTCTGAGTAGCTGAGATTACAGGCATCCACCACCACGCCCAGGTAATTTTTAGTAAAGACAGGGTTTCACCATGTTAGTCAGGCTGGTCTCGAACTCCTGACCTCAGGTGATCCACCCACCTCGGCCTCCCAAAGTCCTGGGATTAAAAATGTGAGCCACTGTGCCTGGCCTTTTTTTTTTTTTTTTTTTTTTTTTTTAAAGAAAAATTGGTTCTCACTATGTTGCCCAGGCTGATCTTGAACTTCTGGCCTCAAGTGATCCTCCTGCCTCAGCCTCCCAAAGTGTTGGGATTTCAGGTGGGAGCCACCATGCCCAGTCTAGTTTTTGGGTTTTTTTTTTCCCCCTATAAGCAATGCCCTGTGGACCTTCTTATACGCGTGTCCCAATGCACATGAGTATGAACTTTGCTCACATCTATACCAAGACAGAGAATGTCAGGGTCACACAGTACACACAGGTTGGCTAGACAGTGCCAAAGTGCTTTCCAAAGAGCTGGGGCTAATTCGCACTCCTGCCAGAAGGATATGGGATGTGCCTTGCCCATCCTCGGTGATGTCTAGGGTTGTCACTCTGGTGGGCAAAGATGCTTGTACTTTCTTTAACCCGCTTTGTCTTTCTTGAGGCTCTGTATTAATTTGTTCTCACCTGCTATGGAGAAATACCCAACACTGGGTAATTTACAAAGGAAAGAGGCTTGATTGACTCACAGTTCCGCGTGGCCAGGGAAGCCTCAGGAAACTTACCAATCACGGTGGCAGGAGAGAGAATGAGAGCCGAGCGATGGGGAGAGCCCCTTATAAAACCATCGGGTCTCGTGAGAACTCACTGACGATGAGAGAAACTGCCCTTATGATTCAACTATCTCCACCTGGTCCCGCCCTTGACACGTGGGGATTATTACAATTCAAGGTGAGATGTGGGTGGGGACACAGAGCCAAGGCTTATCGGGCTCTCAGAGCACAAGAGAAGCCCAGGCCAAATTTCATACTGGAGGTGCCCCATGTATTGGGAATAAAACCCAGAAGAAGAAGAGGAAACAGCAGAGCAGGTTTACTCACTTGGGATTTAATTGAAGTGTTTGTATTAATCAAATTGATGCTTTCACAGGTACACAAATACAATGTAACATGATTTATGCTACTTATAATTACGGGGTTTACATCAAGTGACAAATTCCAGGCCCCAGACACATGGTCTTTCTTTGAGCCCAGCTGTGCACTTCTGTAACTGTTGCACCACTGTGCTGGGAGTGGTAAGGCCCAGGCCCACCCGTGATATGGGGGTGTTTCTGTCTCCTCCCCAGTGGTGCCCTCCTGGAGGATTAAGCTTCATTTTTCTCTGGGACTCTCAGTGCCTGGCCCCCGGGGTGCCCTGGGGGAGTCTGCAGCTGCACCCTCTGGGTCAGGTACCTCCAGCCCCCACAGCCTCTGGACAGCACACGTGCCAGGCCTTGGGTGCTGCCCTAGGCCTGATTTCTACAACCCCACAAAGCCACCCCACCTGGCCCTACTCTGCCCTGACCACTGCAGAGATCTGAGACCAATCTCCTCCAGTGCCTGAATATTTCATGCAGTGAGGGTGGAATGAAAGTCGCAAAGACCTTAATTGTTAATGTGGCTTCTGCTGGCTGCAGGCCCAGCCCTCCCAGCCCCCTCCTGTTTGATACAACAACAGCAGTAACAGTAATTCCTCCTGCACCCCAGGCCTTGCCGTGACCTGCCCTGGGCGAGGCTGGCCTGAAATGAAGTTGTCTGAGGAGCCCCAGCTGGCCAGAGAGAAGTGGTGACTCAAGTAACTATAACAACGAGACCAGGAGGCCCACTGTTCCCCAATGACAAACTTCTTTTTTGTTTTTTAGTTTTTTTTTTTATAAGCCTTATAATTTTATTTTTGAAACTCCATGCATGTGGTTTTTTTAAATTAATTTTTTTTAGACAGAGTCTCACTCTGTCACCCAGGCTGGAGTACAGTGGTGCCATCTCGGCTCACCACAGCCTCGACCTCCTGGGCTCAAGCAATTCTCACACCTTGACCTCCTGAATATCTGGGACTACAGGTGCATACCCACATCCTGCTAGTTTTTATACTGTTTGTAGAGGCTGGTCTGGAACTCCTGGGCTCAAGCGATCTGCCACCTCAACCTCCCCAAGTGCTGGAATTATAGGTGTGAGCCACATTGCCAGGCCTGAATGTGTTTTTAAATTTAAAGTTCCAGGCCAGGCACAGTGGCTCATGCCTGTAATCCCAGCACTTTGAGAGGCCGAGGTGGGCAGATCACTTGAGGTGAGGAGTTCGAGACCAGCCTGGCCAACATGGTAAAATCCCATCTCTACTGAAAATACAAAAAAATTAGCTGGGCGCAGTGGTGCACACCTGTAATCCCAGCTACTCAGGATGCTGAGGCAGGAGAATCACTTGAATCCAGGAGTGGGAGGTTGCAGTGAGCCGAGATCATGCCGTTGCACTACAGCCTGGGCGACAGAGTAAGATTCCATCTCAAAAATAAATAAATAAAATAAAATTCCTAGCATAGAGCCTGGGAACTCAGTAAATGTTTGTTGAATGAATGAATGATAAAGGAGGAAGCTGAGTTAAGTAGAAAAACTCTGGATGTAAAATCTATGTCTCTGGCCTGACCCTTACCAGTAAGGTGGCCCTAGGCAAAGCTGCACCCCCTCTCTGAGCCTCTGGATCAGGACCGGAAAATAGGACCATTTCATCCTCCTTGTAGGATGAGGAGATAGTCAAGTGACAAGAAAAGGAGGCGTGAACCCCAGGCCACACGGTGAGGCGGGAGGGGATGCTCTCCTCGAGAAAGGGCTGAGTCCTGTGGGTGCCCCGGAGCCCGGAGTCTTCCTGAGTGTCTGAAAATTGAACTGAAGAGCCAAGCCTTCTCTCAAGAGTAGCTTGCCCAGCTCAGCCCCAACCCCAGGCCACAGAACTCTGCAATGAGGAAGCTCCATCTCAGCACCCTGAACTCACAGAGCCCCTGTGAGCAAATCAGAGCCCGAGAGGCAGCTAGCTGGTCAGGCTCTCGGAGCAAGGGCAGCAGGTCAGCCCTTGGGCTCTCAGCCCCAGCCACCCTTAGAATCACCGGAAAGCATGTGAAATGCAGATGCTCAGGTCTCACCCCAGACCAAGTCCATCAGAATCTTGGGAGACAGTGATTTAGCAGCCAGATCTGCTCTGAGCTAGGTGAGGCACTTGTTTGTTGGCATCAGGCTGAGCTAGGAGACCCTCCCATTGCTGTGGGGTACACCCCTCCCCAAGCATCTGACCTTAGAGATCTTTCTCTAACGTTATCCAGATTCCCCAAATAATCCTCAAATGTGCTACTTCGAATGCATACACCTAGTGACGCGGGAGGGGACGAGGGTTTCCGGAGGCCAGGATAGCGTTCACTTAATGCCCTGATTTTTTGTCCCGTGTCTAATGGGATAAAATGAAAGGAAAGAAAGTAATAAAGATATAAAATCAAAAAATTATCTGGGACTCATGGACACAAGTCTGTCCATAAAAAGGGCCAGCAGAGAAGTGGAAAATAGACCATACTGGGCACATTATTGTAAAACTTCACAACACCAGGGTTGAGAAAATCCTCAAACCATGGTGCGTAGAGTGCGGAGAAAAGGAATCAGAATAATGTTGACATTCTCAACAGCAAGTCCAAAAACTAGAAGGTCATGAAGCGATGTCTCAGCATCCTGAAGGAAAACTATTTTAGTACCAATGCAGTCCAGGGGGAGGGCAGAGTGAGACATTTTCCAATTAAAAAAAAATAGAAAAATTATTTCCCAGACATCCTTTCTCTAAAATTAGGAATTAAACCAAGAAATAAGACACGAAGGCCAGGCGCAGTGGCTCACGCCTGTAATCCCAGCACTTTAAGAGCCCAGCCTCCCAGATTGCTTGAGCCCAGGAGTTCAAGACCAGCCTGGGCAACATGAGGAAACCCTATCTCTACAAAAAATTCAAAAATATGGGCTTGGTGGTGCATGCCTGTGCTCCCAGCTACTCAGGAGGCTGAGGTGAGAGGGTTACTAGAACCCAGGAGGTTGAAACTGCAATGAGCTGTGATTGTGCCACTGCACTCCAGCTTGGGTGGCAGAGTGAGACCCTGTGTCAGAAAGAAAAGAAAAGAAAGGAAGGCAGTTAAAAGAAAAGAAGAAAGAAAGAGAGAGAGAGAGGAAAGGCAGAGAGGAAAGGAAGGAAGGAAGAAAGAAAGGAAGAAAGAGAAAGAAAGGAAGAAAGAAAGAGAGAAAGAGAAGGAAAAAAGAAAGAAGAAGAGAGAGAGAGAAAGAGAGAAAGAAAGAAAGAAAGAAAGAAAAAGAAAAAGAAAGAAAGAAAGAAAGAAAAAAAGACATGAGATTCAGACAACAGAGAAAGGGAGGTCCAGGGTGAGGGCTTTGCAGACAGAAGCAATCAGCGCAGATTTGAAAAGGAGGCTCCCGGAGGAGCTGCCCAAGCTCACGGATTCCCTTGGTAGGAGTGCTTGGCTGTTTGGAGAGGAATATTAGAGCTCTGTCGGAGTTTGGTGAAAAGCCCAGAAAAAACCAAGCAAGTCAAAACAAGGAGGCAATTATTAATTCCCAGGGAAACCCAGAAGTTGTACAAGGAAGGAAATCCAATCAGGCCATACCGTGGCTCAGCTGGCCATAATGTTTATATAGAGTCACGTGCTGCTCCATCACATTTTAGTCGGGGTCACATACACCACGGTGGTCCTGTCAGATAATATTGTGTTCTTACTGTACCTTTTCTATGTTTAGACACACAAATTCTTGCCATTGTGTTACAGTTCCTACGATATTCAGTACAGGCACATGCTGTACAGATTTGTAAGCCTAGCAGCAATAGGCTAGACCATCTGGCCTGGGTGTGCAGTGGGCTATCCCATCTAGCATTGTATGCTCCATGACAATGATGACAGCAACTAATGACACATTTCCCAGATCATATCCTCATCGTTAAGTGACACGTGACTGTAGCATAATATGTAAACAACACTAATTTAATCAAAAATTATGGTGTAGCATTATTGGGAGGATAGGGGAGGGGATTGGCCTGTGTGTGGAAGGGTAGGGACGTAAGTGGCCCGAAGCCTCCTCATCCGTAAGAGAAAGGCAAGCGAGAATGTCTCAAGCTGGAGAGTCAATAAAGAACAGTACAAGTGTGTTGTTTTCAAATATAGAGAAAAGTTGCAGAATCAAATATAGAGAAAAGTTGCCTCTGGGAAGTAGGAATTGGGTGGAGAGAGATAAGGCAGGGACTTTTTTGGTTTTTTTTTAAAAAATAAGCCTTATAGTTTTATGTTTGAAACTCTGTGCATGTGTTTTTAAATTAAAATAATAATAATAAGCCTATCATTGGACCTCTCCTTGCGACAATGGAAGCTAGAGGACCACAGAACGATCAATTGCCTTTAAAATCTGGGGGAAAAGGATTTCCTGCCTGGATTTTATGCCCACAGGAAGGATCAACCTTGTAAACCTTGCAAAAATGCAAGGCCTCAAAATAAAATTTAAGTTTAAATAGAATATAACGACTGTGCACCTTCTAGGAAGCTTTGGTTGCACATGCTCTCCTAGGAGCTGAGAACAACCAGGGAGTGTGCGATCACCCAGGAAGGAGGATCCTTCCTGGGGGGCTGAGAAGTGGCCCCAGAGCAGAAGCTGGGGAGCTTAGGGCACAACGGAGTAGATTACAGACTGAGTATTTGACAACACTAGCACTTGGTTTAGAGTAGATCAGATGAAAAATTAAGAAGAGACACATAATACCTTGCAAGTTATAAATAAATGCATTCACTCCAGGGCACACACAAACAAAACTATACAAGAAACCTTCATTGACCACTTCCTGACTTTCATGGAATAACATTTACGCGATCATCGTCATAAAACCCTTGACCAGCTGTTAACTAAGAAACGCATAAAGCCCTCTAAAGAGGCTGAGGGAGGGGAGGCGGGAGTGGGAGGGTTTCAGAGAGCTGAAGCCTCATCTGTCACCATGAGAAAGCAACAGAAATGTCTAGAATTGAAAAATCAAGAAATAGCAACGTAAACATCTTATGAGAAATGTGGAGACTGCAAAGCCAGAAAGAACAACTAAATGTGGAAACTGGTTGCTCTGGGGAGTGGGGAAAGGGAGGGGAATCGGGGAACCATCTCATTTCCTTGCAAGCATTTTAGTGTTACATGATTGTTTTTACCCTAAGAGCATGCATTGTTTTATTTAAATATCAACATAATTTATTTAAATAGTGATAAAACCTAGCTCTGGGCTGTGGTGCGTGAAACAAGTAAGGAGGGAGAGAAATATTCCCTGATGGAAGCCCCCAGACCAGACCATCACCAGCAACACGCCAAGCCCGGGCCTGCCTGCTGGAGAAGGAAGCCTGGTCAGGCCCTCAGTTTCCCCATTCATTTCCAGTTTGCAAAGCACTCTCTGGGCTGTTTCCTCCTCCCATCCTCCCAACAAGCCTGCAAGGTGGGCAGGGATGACTGTGCCCATTTTACTTGCAGAAGCTGGGGCTCGGGTATATGTTTGGGGGTCTGTAGCAGATTTCTCCCATGGCAGATGTGCCAGTGAAGGCAGGCGGAGGACGTGCCCAAGAGCAAGGGACAGGCAGTCCCAGCTGGAATTTCAGAGCAGGGAGGCACCTTGCCTGGTCCAGGGGCTCCCAGCAGGGTGGCTACAAACCCTTCCCTTGACTGTACCATCTGTTCTTAGTCACACATCCTGCCCTCAGTGTCTGTCAGAGGGAGTCCTTCACCAAGCAGGTGGGGGTTGCCCTAGAGAGGGGACACCGCTAGCTACCAAAGAGGAAGGGCTGGCACCAACTGGGGCTGCACAAGACTTGGCATCCTGGGAATCCCAGAGCTTTGTCCTGGAAGCCCATGGGAGAGCTGGTCTGGGAAGTGGCCAGGCTGCCTGGCGGACCCATGGAAGGTCCACCCAGGCCTGAGGAACACTGGACTGGTCCTATCCTAGAGAACACTTGGAGATACTGAGCCCCATTAGGAGGGACTCGCCCAAGGAGTGAAATGCCCAGCTCCCCACTGGGCTCCACACTGAGGGCTTCTCTTCGCCTCATGGTTGCCAGGAGGTGCATGAGCTTCAGCTTCCAAGTCCCGCTTGTAGCCTGATGTCCCTAAAGTCTACCTCTCCAGCCCTGAACTGTGCATACAGCCACTGCCTGAGGTCCGCTCTGGGCTCACCCACCCAGCTGAAAACCTAGCAGCATTAGCAGGGCCTCCGCCTGGCTTTTCCTTCTCTCTCAAAGATTCTCTGGAACTCAGCTCAGCTGCTTCCTTCAGGTGCCTCCTCTCCATGGGGCCCCTCCCAATGCCTAGGCCGGTGTGGGCACAGAGCAGGGGCTCAGACACCCCAGGAACACTGCTGGCTTTCAGGGACCCAGGTAGGAAAGGAATGCAAGGGGTGCACATCTGGTGTATGGGGTTGGCCATGTGCACCTTGGAGCTAACTCCTCTCTACAGAGCCCAGAGCAGGGCCTGGCCGGGCAGGAGAAGCATGGAGAAGCCCTGCAGAAACATCGTGCCAGGCCTGGGCACAGCTCTGGGCACTGGGATGTATTCAAAGCAGCCTGTGTAGCCTGGGGACTGGGGAGGGTGAGAGGGAGACAGGAGCTGTGTAATTTGTAATTGGTGGCAGTGCCTCACCGAGCCTCACCATGATCTCACTATCCCTCCCGACAACCCGGGGACTGGCCCTGGTGCTGGGTCCATTTTACAGATGCCGCAACTAAGACTTAGAGTTGGCCGGGCACGGTGGCTCACACCTGTAATCCCAGCTTGGGATCCTTAGCTTGGGAGGTTGAGGCAGGCAGATCACGAGGTCAGGAGTTCGAAACCAGCCTGGCCAACATAGTGAAACCCCGTCTCTACTAAAAATACAAAAAATTAGCCAGGTGTGGTGGCGGGCACCTGTAATCCCAGCTACTTGGGAGGCTGAGGCAGGAGAATTGCTTGAACCCGGGAGGCAGAGGTTGCAGTGGGCCGAGATCGCACTGTTGCACTCTAGCCTGGGCGACAGTGCAAGACTCCATCTCAAAAAAAAAAAAAAAAGACTTAGAGTTTCAATAAATGCATCCTTGAAGCTGCAATGTAAGCAGGGGTTCTCACACCTGCGTGATGATAAGACTCAGTGGGATACTTGCTTGCCCAGGGTCCCCTACCTAGAGATGGGAGTCACCACCTCTGAGTTCTGGAACTTGTCTGTTTGCCAGTGTCAGAGTAGGGATCAGGCTGGGATGTCAAAGTTCAGGAAGCCTAGAATGCTAAGCCAGGACCTCCAAGCCCCCCGCCCCCCATCCTCCCCATTTGCCCTATGTCACAGCCAGGTGATATTTAGCCCAGCCGTGGTGCGTGGCTGTTCCCGCTGCTGGGCGCCAGTTCTATTATACAGAACTCCTATGGGGACGTGTTTGTGCACAGCTTTGCTTTCCTGTTGGATTGTTTCCTTGGGGTAAGTTCCCAGAAGTGGGATTCCTGAGTGGAAGGAGGGATATTTTCCCACCCCCAATCCACATCCTTAGCAGAGGCTGGCCCCAGGATGAGGATCCGGCCTTTCTCCAGCTTCAAGGAGGGGCAGCCAGCAATCCCCGCCTGGCACTTCCGGAGGAAAATGACAGACCTTTTCCTTTCCTGTAAGAGCTAATTACCAGCTGGATGATGCGTTGACGGCTGTCAGGGCAATGAGGGCCCAGGTGACTCAATGCCATCTTTCTCGGACCCGCCTGGATTGCTCAGCCAGCCCGTGATGGATTTTTCTCTGTGGAGGTCACAGGAAACAAGAAAAGAGTCCCTCAGCTCCCCAGGGAGTCAGGTCTGTCAGCAGCTTTGGGAGAGGGCAGAAAGGAGGCCTTGAAATCCACTGGGCAGATAATCCCTCTGCCCTTCCAGACAACGAAGGGCTTCTGGCCCCTGGCCCCTCGCCCCTCCAACCTGCTGGACAGGAATGGCTGGCTGAGGGTCCAGGAGCCCCTGCCCTGACCTGGGCTTCTTGCAGGGAGTGCCCTCCCCCTTTTTCTCCCTCCCCATCCCAGCACCCCCACATCCAGGTCAGGGTCCCTGGCTGGATCCAGCCTCTGAGGGCACGAGAAGAGGGGTATCCAGGCTCCTCCTTAAGGAAGCCCCTTCCTCCCCGCAGGGGGGCTGAGGGCAGGCATCAGCCCCTCCCAGCTGTCACCACTCAGGTGGGGGGCGGGTCAGGAGCAGTGAGGGAAAGGGGGACAGGGGCCACTGTGGGAAAGTCACTTGTGGGCAGTGGCCTACCAGCTTTCCACAGGAAGGAGGGGTCTCGGCTTCCCAGAGCTCTGGCTGGCTGCCTGAGCCTAAGGGCCACTCTCCCTCTGCCTGCAGAACGTAGGGGGCCAGGCCTCTGGGCAGGGCCCATCTCTGGAGCACTCTAGCTCATTTCCCTCTGGGGACACCCTCTGAAGGAGCAGCAGGAGTCAGACCTGGAGGCCGGCCCCGCCACTGCCACCAGCTCACTTCCCCATGAGAGTGCGGATTCTCTGAAGGCAACACTTGGGTCTGCCCTGTCCCAGGCTCAAGGTAGTGAGTTCCCTGTCCCTAGAGGTGAACAAGCTAAGAGAGCATGGCCATCTCACAGAGGTATAGAGGAAGTGCTTGCTGTGAGCACCCACCCTAGGTCACCACCTGACCACTACTTGCCCTGCTCTTTATGTTACGCCCACTTTTTTTTTTGAAACAGGGTCTTGTTCTGTCACCCAGACTGGAGTGCAGTGGTGCAATCTCAGCTCACTGTAATCTCAACCTCCCTGGCTCAAACCAACCTCCCACCTCAGCCTCTCAAGTAGCTGGGGCTACAGGCAGGTACCACCATGCCTGGCTAATTTTTGCATTTTTTTGTAGAGATGGGGTCTCACCATGTTGCCCAGGCTAGTCTCAAACTCCTGGGCTCAAGCGATAGTTCATCGCAGGCACAGAAGGCCGCCCTCTGTCCTTACCACCCCACCGCTGCTATTCAGCTGGCGAAGGCCCTCTCTGATCTTGAGGCAGCTGGGATGCCTGTTCCTGGGTGGGACTGGGGGATTTTATGTGGGTTACACCAACCCCAGCTATTGTGAGTGGGCACAGGAGCCTCACAGGCACTGCTGGGTTAGCCCCATCCTGGTGCAGGGGCACTGGCTGACTCCTCCCAAGGATTCTCCCAGGTCAGGACACCCATCCAGGACCCACTGATCACAGATGTTTTTAGAGAACTTCCTGTGGGCAGGCCCAGCAAACAGATCTCTCCATCTCAACCTCAGAGGATTCCCTTTTTTTCTTTTCTTTTCTTTTCTTTTTTTTTTTCTTTTTTTGAGACACAGTCTTGCTCTGTTGCCCAGGCTGGAGTGCAGTGATGCGATCTTGGCTCACTGCAACCTCTGCCTCCCAGGTTCAAGCGATTCTCCTGCCTCAGCCTCCCAAGTAGCTGGGACCACAGGTACGTGCCACCATGCCCGGCTAATTTTTTGTATTTTTGGCAGAGACAGGGTTTCACCGTGTTGGCCAGGATAGTCTCGATCTCCTGACCTCGTGATCCGCCCACCTTGGCCTCTCAAAGTGCTGGGATTACAGGCATAAGCCACCGCGCCTGGCCAAAGATTCACTTTTTAAACACAATTCAGGAGGCGGGGGAAAAAGGACCTTGCCATCAACTTGTCAGTTTGTGCAATTGACCTTTTGCTCCTGAAAGCAGGCTATTCTTGTTCTCCCTGTTCAATTCCCTTCTGTTGGTTTCAGTCTCTGGTTCCACCTTCTGAGGTTTCTGGAAATGTGATGTTCTCATGGGACATTGCCTTTGGCACATCTGATAAGCTCTAATGGCTCCATCCAGACTCGATTGAAACAGGTAGGGATGAAGGCAGAGATCTGTGGCCCATCCTTAGAGACCCTCTAACTCTAGGTTGCACTGATTTACAGAGTGTCACCCCTGGGGTGCTCTGTCCAGAGAGTCGTGGCCTCCCCTCATTGCCCTGCTCTCCAGCCCACAATTTCCATCCTGCCCAAATGACAGCATGAAGAGCTTGCTCCCCGACAACTGTCATCTGTCACATGGCTGTGTGACATGGTGCTCTCTCTGGCACCGACGCCCTGTCCTTCTTCCTCACCTGAGTGACTTATGCCAGGACATAGCTTTATGAAATTTTTTCCCATGCTCCCCCCAACCTGTCTGGCTCCCACCAAACCCCAGGGTCCCCAGTTATGGTAGCAACATACTGTGCTGGCCGTGTCTGCCTACCTGCTTGGCCACCTTTCCACCAGGGGGGTCCTGAGTTCCCAACAACCCAGCCCAGGGTGGAGCCCCTGCAGAGGCAGCACTGTGCTGCTGAAAGAGCCCAGGCCTGGGATTGGCCAGGCTTGGGCAAATGGTTAAACTTCTCTGAGCCTCACTTTCCTCGTCTGTAAAATGGGATGGTCACCACATTAAAGGGTGCTAGTGAGGATCACAGGCCAAGAGTGTAAAGCACTCAGCATGCTGTGGACTGAACGAATGAGCTTCCATCCCTGTCATCAATTTCAGAGCCTACCTGGGAGTTAAGACAGAGACAGTGCAAAGTGCCATGAACAAGACCCATGTGCTATGGAACTGCCAGGAAGGGCAGCAATTCTGACTGGGGAGCTGGGAAGGTGTCACTGCAGAGACACGTGTGCTGAGCCTGAAAGGAGGCTCCCATTCCTGCAGGCAGCAGAGCTGGGGAAGAGCACCCTAGGAGGAAAGCCATGCTCACACGTGCTAAGTTCCCCCACAGCCCTGCCAGCTCGGGCTTTTATCCTTTTAATGGTGTGTGTGATTTAATAGGGGTGTAACGGTGCCTGGGAGCTGCCTTAGCAGTTTTGAATGCCTATTACCCTTTAAGGCTGGCTCTGAGAGAACCACAATTCCTTAAGGTATGAGTCCACGGAAATCACTCTCCATTAGCATGAGATTATGAAATGAACTCAGCCCGGGAGAATTCTGGTGAGTTTTGGGAAGTGGTGCAGTTGAGATGACAATAGACACTTTTTTTTTAAGGCAGAGTCTTGCTCTGTCCCCCAGGCTGGAGTGCAGTGGTATGATCACAGCTCACTGTAGCCTCAACCTCCTGGGCTGTGGTCCTCCCACCTCAGCCTCCCAAGTAGTTGGGACTGCAAGAGTGCACCACCACGCCTGGCTGATTTTTTTGTTTTTTAAAGAGACAGGATCTTGCTATGTTGCCCAGGCTGGTCTCTAAATCCTGGTCTCAAGCAACCCTCCAGCCTCGGCCTCCCAAAGTGCTGGGATTACAGGTGTGAACCACCACACCTGGTCCTGATAGACACTCTTGAAGGAAGAAGAGGCAGAGGCTCCTGCCTGCAGCAGGCAGTGCCAGACTCCCCTCCTGAGGCTGCTGTACCTGTGATTTGAGGAGCTCAGAGAGCTTTTCCTAGCAGCCCCGCCAGTGCCGGCCCAACAAGCTGCCAAGAATTCCATCATCACTCATCCCCCTTCTAGAGACAAGGGACTCTATTAAAACGTAAATATTTTGTCTAGGAGAGGGAACACTCTGCTTTGTTATTGAAGGAAAAGGAAGATGGAAACTTACTTTACTTGAGTACCTACTATGTGCCAAGCATGAAATGGGCACCTCTCACATTGCCTTTGAGCCCACAAGGCGGCCAGGCCAGACAGGGGAGCTACTCATCCCTTCAGGTGAGAGAATGGAAACTCAGAAGGGCCCGAGGCTTGCCAAGAGCTTGGCAGACCAGGATGGGAACCAGAGCTGACTCTCCACCCTCGCTTCGGCCACGGCACTCAGCCACTTCTCCTCTTCTGTGGCTGTGGCTCCCTGGAGCATGGGATGAGATAAAGCAGAGTTTGGGGACACTCGGGCCTGGGTTCAGGAGCAGACCTGCTGCCAATCAGCTCTGTGGCCTGAGCAGTCTCATCTCGGGTGTGTCTTCATCTGTGGATGGGTCAGCAGCAGCACTGACCCCACGGGGTTATGGTGGGGACAGAAGGAGCTGTGAAGTCCACGACACAGGACCTGGGCCAGGGCTCAGGAAGGGGCAAGACTGTGTTGTCTTCTTACCAACTCCCACATGGTCGGGCATTTACAGCCCCAGCTCCCAACCTAGGCACACCCCACCTCTTCTCTGACCTTGACAGCAGCAGGAGTGGGATCCAGCTCCCTGTGCCCCACATCTCCATCCTGGGATCTGAGGATCTGAGGCAGAGCAGGCAGCGGCCCAAGCAGTTGGCCTGCCAGTCAGTGTGAGTTTGTTCTTGGGGCCGGGCAGCCTCTGCAGGCCACCAACGCCTTCTGCCTCCTCCCCGCACCACTCCCAGCAACTGTGATTCTCTACTCTCTTTTCCCCAGGAACCTACTTCAGGGAACCACACAGAGGCCAAATTCAGAATCCCTACTTGAACCACTGACCTTTTGCCCTCTCCAAGGCCGGAAGCAAGCCCTTGCCTGATGCACGCCTCAGTCGCCCCATCTGTAAAGTGGGCAGCCCATCAAATTCACATCTCCCTGGCTGAGAGTCATCTGGAGAAATAATGAGTACGTGACCTAATGAAAATTGCACGGTGCCTGCCGAGCGAGGTGGGTAAGCCACTGGCCCAACGCTGTCATTACAGGAGGTGAAGCAGCGCGTGGGCTGATGACTGGCAAGGGGTGCAGCCGCAGGAACCTTTCATCATGGGTTCCCTTGGGAGGCCAGGTAGGTCAGCTCTGAAAGCACCTGGTGCTGCGGGGCCTGCCTTCCTGTGGCTTCGGCTTGGGCGCCATCCCAAGCCGGGTTGGCCAGAACTCTGCCTGTGCAGCCCCGCCCCCAGGCAAGCAGGAAACAATGCACCTGAGCAACCTCCTCACATCTGCAGAGGAGGAAGCTAAGGTGTAGGGGGGTCAAGGCACTGGCCTAAGGTCCCACAGCCAAGGGGTGGCTGGGAGGTGCAATCAGGTCTGCCTGGCACAGAGTCTGGTCTCCTGACCACGATGCCAAACTGGTTATTACTGTCACCACAATAGAATACTAATAATAGTTGTCGTAATTATTATTATTGTGGAGGGCTCTTCTCCAGGCAGGCAGGTCTGGGTTGCTGCGTCACTGGGGCCAGGAGGCTGGCTAGTGCCCACAATGAGGCAGGGTCCTGTCCCAAACAGCACTAGGAGAATGCTGGAGATGGGAGGCTGAGCCCATCCTGCAGCCTGGGTCAGCAGCCTGGGGTCTCACCCCACCCTCCATCCAATGCTGGGTGGCGGGCAGCCTCTCCAATGCCCATCTGCCCTGGAGGGCTCTGGTGATGGATACAGTGGAGATTCGTTGATATGAACATTAAACATTCAACCAGAGGCACTCACTGCTTTTATAAAACACAGACCCCCATGCCAGCCAAGAACCCTGAGTTTCAAAGGTTCCTGCTCTTGCTGGTTAAAGTCTCCTGCATGGACCCTGGGCCTAGGCTGCCAGAGCCCAAAGCCTGGTGCTTGTGCCCACTCCTCGTGTGACCTTTGGCAAGACTCCCCACAAGTTGTTCTGTTTCCCCATCTGCATAACAGTGCAAAATTCAAAGTCATTGTGAGGATGAAGTGAGCTAGCCCTGTGTCTGGCCCACATCCATGCTCGATGAATGCCTGCATTGCTACCCCGTCAGGTGGGTGCAGCCAGAGGATCGGGCGGCCTGATGCTGGAGGAGTCACCGAGAGATGACTGTAGACTGACTTTGACGCTATGAGAATGGGTGGCCTCTCATGATGTAGTCAACGTGTGGCTGCTGTGGCTGTGACATTCCTGTGGCCCCAGCAGGCATCTGCTCTGGGCTGGTGAAACCAGAATGCTTGCTGGCCATGGGGATACAGGTGTGTGTGGGTGTAGCTGTGTGTGTGTGTGTGTGTGTGTGTACGCATGTGTGATCCTCGGGGCTCTGAGACTGCAGGGAGCCTGCAAAACAGGTTCCCAGCTTCCCTGCTCCCATCAGGATTCCAGCTGGATCTTGTTCTGCTCTGTCCTGCCAGCCCGGACTGTGGGAAAGATGTGGAAACTGCTCCGGACCCATTCCTGGCCTGCAGGACACGGCCCATCCAGCTACCTCCACTCTGGGCTTGGAGGTCAAGGCCAAAGCCTGGAGGTCAGGGAGTCCAGTGCCTCTGTCAGCCCCAAGCTGGCCCTGTGAGCTCCCAACAGGATGGGTGCCCAGACTGCAGTTTGCCTGAAAGGAATGGCTCTGTAGACACAGGCCTGAGAAGGGCTGGGGTAATTTCTTTCTGCTCTCTGAGGCAGTATTCTAGGTCCTGGGGATCTGGGCATGGCCAGGATTCCTCTCTCCCTGATGTGTGCCCTGCATACTCTATGCCTAGGTGACACAACACAGGGCTCAGGGTCTAGCAGTGCCCAGCTCAGTTCTTCTGAAAGCTGGTCCTGCAGGCTCCTCTGCGCTCCCCTCTCCTGGCTCCCCGAATCTGTTCCTCCTCCCTCGAAGCATCCCAGCCACCCTGCAGAGCCTGATGCAGGGCTTATCCCTTGGGGAATATTGGGGCAGTGAGGGAGAGAGTAATATGTCACTGAATGGCTCAGGACAGGGGGAGCACCAGGGACTGTGTGTGACATGGAGTTAGTGCTCACCAAGACACTTGAGCCTGAGTCTGTCAGAGCCCAGAGCCAGAGCTCTCACTCATAATGCCACACCACCCCTTTCACCCATCCATCTATCCAGCTATCCATCCGTCCATCCATCCATCCACCCACCTACCCATCCATCCATCCACCTATCTGTCCCTGTATCCATTCATCTACTCTTCTATCTTCCCATCCATCCATCCACCCAGACATCCATCCATCCATCCATCCATCCATCCATCCATCCACTCACCCACCTACCTACCCATTCATCCATCCACCTATCTGTTCATCTATTCATCCATCTACTCTTCCATCTTCCCATCCATCTATCCATCCATCTGCCCATCCATCCATCCATCCAACCATCCATCCATCTGTCCATTCATCTGCCCATCTACCTGCCCATCCATCTGTCCATCTATCCATCCATCCTTGTCTACATTCTTCATTCAGTACCCATCTCCTAAGCCCCTAGTGGTGCCACATTCTGTGCCAGGTGCCAGGGTGCCAGGGATGAATGAGGAGAGGTCCTGATACTCATTCAGGCTGGAGAGACAAGTCTGGGCATTGTTTCAGTGGAGGATGGGGTAACAAGTGCTCTGGAAGATCAGCCCAGGAAGCTGGGGCAACTGCAAGAGGCAGGAAAGTGTTGCTGAAGTCCAGGTAAGCTGGGCTTGGCCAGAGAACACACTGAGTTGGGGGGAGCATTGGAACAGGCCTTAAGAGCTGGAAAGGAAGTCACCAGGCAAAAAGGGGGACTGTCCAAGGCAGCCCAGACAGAGGCAGCAGGACACACAAATGCAGGATGAGAAAGGAACATTTGGAGATGACAAGTGGACAGAGCAGAGTCAGTGAGGTCAGGATGGGCTGGGAGGAGAAGAAGGCAGGAAAGGCCCCTGGGGAGGAAGGGCTGGAATGCATGGCCAACAATCTGCACCTGATTCTTTAGGCAGTGGGAGGGGCGGCTGTTAGGCAGGGAAGATGCATGATCAGTTTGGCAGTCCTAGAGGGGGATGGATTGGAGGGGGCAGGCCATGAGGGACTGCTGTGATGGGCTAGACGACCAGTGCTGGTGGGAGGACCGAGGCCCAGAGAGAGGTGAGACCTGCCAAGGTCCTAAAGTGAGTGCTCCCCAGGCAGGCAGGAGCCCAGGTCCCCAGGTAGCATGGCAAAGGGCCCAGATGCTGAGGCCATGGGACTGGATGGGGCAGGTGTGCTGTGGTTTTTGTGTGGGGGCAGTCTCTTCCTTTCTGTCCTCTCTAAATGAAAACAACACCAACAGCCGGGGGCGGTGGCTCACGCCTGTCATCCCAGCTCTTTGTGAGGCCGAGACGGGTGAATCACCTGAGGTCAGGAGTTCGAGACCAGCCTGGCCAACAGGATGAAACCCCGTCTCTACTAAAAATACAAAAAATTAGCCAGGCCTGGTGGCGGGCATCTGTAATCCCAGCTACTTGGGAGGCTGAGGCAGGAGAATCACTTGAACCCAAGAGGCAGAGGTTGCAGTGAGTTGAGATCATGTCATTGCACCCCAGCCTGGGCAACAAGAGTGAAACTCCAACTCAAAAAAAAAAAGAAAAAAAAAGAAAACAACACCAACAAAGTTTGGTAAGCATGTATTTTCTTTCCTTTTCTGGGGAGGTAAGTGGGGGTCACAGGTGACCCCAGATTCTTGTTCCCAAACCCCTGGACCCCTCCCCTCCTGAATGCTGGAGGTTGCACAGTCCAGTGGGTCCCTTCTAGCTTCCTGTGTGGCCTCAGGTCTCTTCCCCTCTTGGGCCTCAGTTTCCCCGTGGCTTCATAGAGCTAGCCATACCTGCTCTGCCCACTGTGAAGGGTGGCAGGAGGATGGAAGATGAGATAGTGCTTCTGGAAATTCGAGATGCCAAGTCCAAGCCTAGGTGCCTCCCTGCCTCCGAGGAGCCTCCCCTGATGTCCTGGTCACCGCGGCGCTGTGCAGTGGCCACCAGCAAGACCGGCGGCACCAAGGGGCCCCCTAGCGGCCTGAGGAGTTGCTGCAGCCACCTGGGCCCAGCATGTCCTTCCCAGACACCCGCTGATGTAGGACCTTTCTTGGGGACCCAGACCACGTGCCAGGCACTGCGCTGGGTGCCAGGCCAGGGAAACACCATCTCCTGGCAGCCCTGTGAGGTGGGCCTTTCCCCACCTTATACCTGTGCACACCTCCAGGGGACTGTTCCATATCGTCAGGCTGCTGGACAGCCACAGGCTGGACTATGCCGCTGAAAATCAGTGAAATAAACAAGAGGCAGAACATACATAAAAAATAACATGAATATGTATTTATCTTAAAAATAAAGACTGAGTCTGCTGGCACAGGCATGGGCTCTCTCTGGAAGATTACATAAGAAACTGGCATCACGCAGGGTTTTCTGGAAGGCTACCTGGGAGGCGGGGGCAGGGGCGTGGGCACAGGGTAGGAGGGACCCGTGTTCACTGAATTTCGTTTTAGACTTCCTGATTTTTTTTTTTAAATGGAGTCTCTGTCGCCCAGGCTGGAGTGCAGTGGCACAATCTTGGCTCACTGCAACCTCCACCTCCTGGGTTCAAGTGATTCTCCTGCCTCAGCCTCCCAAGTAGCTGGGATTACAGGTGCGTGCCAACATGCCCGGCTAATTTTTTTTTGTATTTTAGTACAGACAAGGTTTCACCATGTTGGCCAGTCTGGTCTCGAACTCTTGACCTCAGGTGATCTGCCCGCCTCAGCCTCCCAAAGTGCTGGGATTACAGGCGTAAGCCACCGCACCCAGCCCTTTCTGATTTTTGAACTATATAGAAGTATTGTCTATACTTAAAAATACACTAAAGATTTAAGAAGTCATAGACTCATAGGCTCAGGGACAGAAAGCAGCCTGAAAGTGTTCTCATTTTCCCTTCAGTTACAGCAGAACTGACAGGAGGCCGCTTGACAACTATTTACTTGCCTGCCTCCAGTGATGGGGTGCTCATCCCTTAAGTGGCCAGTTCCCAGTGTAGAAAAACTCTCTCTCTATGAGTGGAGATGCATTGCCCTGGTTTCTACCCACTTCCTCAGATAACCATGTGGGAGTCTGTAGGAAAGCTAGTATTGGCTGAGCATCCACTGGGTGCCAGTCAGTGGCTATGGATTCAGCCCCGGAGGAGCTCAGAATCCAATTTCTGGGATCTCAGCATTGGGCAGGGCACTGAGGCCATTTGGTAGAAGCTGCAGCCAATGCAGGACCTGCCCCATCGCACACCGGGCAGGCGGTGGTTAATAACAAGGGAGAGGAAGCCCCTGGTCCATCTGCAGTCCCTGTCATTCCATCGCGTTTCATCATCTGACTCCGCCTCCTCTGTCAGCCTTTACAGAAAGGCCTTGGCCTCCGAGGTGTGGTGCTCACACCCTTACACTGGGTGCTCTCATTGGCTGCATCTGACTGGGCCTCAGCCAGCCTAGATTCCAGCTCGGCATCCCTGAGCCTCAGTTTTCTCATCTATAAGATGGGGGTTAATAACAGTACTCACCCAGGAAGCGGCTAGGAGGAGCAAGTGGGACAATGGTGATAGGCATTGTGGGGTGTGGAGGGAGCCCGAGAGGTGACGGAGGGGAAGGGTCCACCGCCCAAGGCCGCTGCCAGCACATAGCAGGTGGGTCTCAGGAACAGGACATGAGGCCTCCCGGTCACACAGACTCTGTTAGTTTGCTAGGGCTGCTGCACCTGCAGACTTTGATTCCCTTGCCATTCTGGAGGTTGGAAGTCCGAGATCGAGGTGTCTGCAGCAGCCTTCCTTCTGAGGCTACAAAGTCGATATTCTGTACCCTGTCTCTCTCCTGGCCTCTGGGGGCTGCTGGCAATCCTGGTGTTCCTGGGCTTGTGGAAGCATCACTGGATCTCCGCCTTCCCCTGCATGTGGCCTTCTCCCTGCACGCATGTCCTCTGTCCAAATGTCCCCTTCTGATAAGACCCCAAATCCTACTGGATTAGGATGCACTCTAATGACCTCAGCTTCACTAATTCCATCTGCAGTGGCTCCATTTTCTTTCTTTCTTTCTTTCTTCCTTTCTTTCTTTCTTTCTCTCTCTCTCTTTCTTCTTTTTTTTTTTGACAGAGTCTTGCTGTGTCACCCAGGCTGGAGTGCAGTCAACCTCTGCCTCCTGGATTCAAGCAATTCTCCTGCCTCAGCCCCCAGAGTAGCTGGATTACAGGCATGTGCCACCATACCCGGCTAAGTTTTGTATTTTGGCCAGGCTGGTCTTGAACTCCTGACCTCAGGTAATCTGCCCACCTCAGCCTCCCAAAGTGCTGGGATTACAGGCGTGAGCCACCATGCCCGGCCTGGTTCCATTTTCAAATACGGTCACCTTCTGGGGTACTGGAGTTAGGGCTTCCACATATGAACTTGGGGGAGACACAGTTCAGCCCGTAACTGATCCCCTACAGTCCTGGCCCCAACACCACTCAGACATGGGAGTCACTTTTGCTTTCTGGGCCTCATTTCCTTGTGTGGACACTGGGTACACACACGTGGGGTTGGACTAGGCATGATCTGAGGGTCCTTTCTGCTCAGAATTTATAGGGACCCTCTGTGACTTCTGGCTCTTGAGATGGAGTCTCGCTCTATCACCCAGGCTAGAGTACAGTGGTGCAATCTCTGCTCACTGCAACCTTTGCTTCCTGGTTCAAGCAATTCTCCTGCCTCAGCCTCCTGAGTAGCTGGGATTACGGGTGTGCGCCACCATGCCCAGCCTTCAACTCTGCCCTATCCCGCCCTCAACTCTGCCCTCCCTATGGTCCAGAGAGATCGCTCCTGCCGTGGGCCTTGAATGTCCTACTGGCCAAAGTGCCCTGGAGCCCCTCCTTCGGCTCTAAGCCCATGCCCCAGACATCCTGGGATGAGGGGTGGGGCTCTAAGCAGAAGGCCAGCCCAGGAGGATTCCCTTGGGATGGGGGCCTGGGACAGAGCCTGGGAGCGAGGCTGGGAGTGGACATGGGGCAGGGCCAGTTGGGGTGAGACCAGCAACACCACTAGCATCTGGCCCGTCTACCAGGCACAGCCTGACCTATGTTTTAGGTCTTGCACTAGAGTCTCTGTCATCCGTCTGCAAATGCTGACCCCAGGTAGAGGCAGGCAGAAAGAACAGGAGTAGCTTTGCACACGTGTGCAGGTGCCTGTGTGTTTGAGAATCCCGAACTCTTGCATTGGGGTAGATCTTAAACATTATCCAGGCCCTAGCAGGAATCTTCTTACCTGCACTCTCAGAGGTATCTTTGCAGCCTCTACTGACTTACCCCTGAGGACAGGGAGCTCACTACCTCTGGGGGAAACCCAATCCCTGTTCATTAGACTGAACTGAAATCCTCTTTCTGTGGGCCCCAGTTCCACTCTCTGGGCTTCACAGGGCAGGGCTGCTTCCTCCCCTCCGCTGAGAACATCCAGTCCACATCCCATCCCATCCCACATCTCCCCCTACCTCTAAATAGGCTCCCATTTGACCTTATCACCAAGTGGTTCTGAGTAGCCAAGCTCTGAGCAGGCTATCACTTCCCTTTTTCTGAGTGTTAGATCTCTATTAATGCAGCCAGGACCACAGTGGCGTTTGGGTGACTGCATCACCCCCAACTCTTTTCGGACTTGCTCACAGGTGTTGCTCCAAGACCTGCCTCCTGCGCTGTGCTGTACAGGCAAGCGTTAAGACTGAAGTCTCTCGCTTTGTGTCTGCATCGTGGTGCGCTGGCCATCACCTCAGCCTATCACGTCCTTCGGAGGCCTAAGTCAGTCATGCAATTTCTTCTCTCGCCAGCCTCAGGCTATTTCAAACCCACATTATGGACAAATTGGTGTGTGTGTGAGAGAGAGAGAGAGAGAAACAGAGAGATAGACTATTTGCATGTATGGATGGGGGAGTGAGGAGGGGATAGAGGGAGGGTCCTATCTGAGGCCTCATGGAGCTGAGACTCAGACCCATCTGGGCGAGTCTGGCCAAGTGGTGAGTGGGTGGGCTGGGTGGGTGGATTCATGTGAGAGACAGAGGCGCCTCCCAGGGACAGGAGAGACACACAGGAAGGCGAGAAGCCCAGCATACTGGGGAAGGCAGCTGCCATTCAAACTACTCCTCAATCAGCCCCAACTGAGACATGGCTGAAGCTAGGCTAGGGGAAAGGTGGATCCTGACAGAGCCACCCCCAGGGAACCCCTGGAAGACCCTGCAGCCCAGAAGGTCGCCCCCAGGGGAGGGTGCGCCAACCCCTGCACACCTTTGCCTTTCTGCCTTGTGGTTTCAGCTGCAGCCTCGGGGAAGCCAGGTTGACAGGCACTGTGGGGACACCCAGGAGAGAGTCTGTGATGCCTGGCAAACCCCCCCAGAGGAACTGAGCAGAGCTGTTTGTGACACATGCCACCCTGGGGACCCCAGAGCCATGTCACAGCCCATGGAGTGTGGGCCCCTGTGGCTTGAGACCTGCAGAGTTGGGAGGGATGAGCCAGGTCTGGGCCCAGCTAGGGACCCCTGAAGCTGGGATGAGGGTGCAGATCACAATTGGATTTGCACTGCGGAGGGGTCCTGGGCAGGGGAGCCACAGGCTTAGATGAGACTGGGAAATGTTCAAAATTGGGTTTAACTATCCCGCTTACTAAATCTGGGGCTATCAGGAGGAGGGACTCAGGACCCCGCCCTCCCTTACAGGGGCCGCTGTCCTTGCTGGGGCTGGAGCAGGAGAGCAGGCAGCCTCCGCCTTCCCCATCTGTAACATGGCAGCCTGTTTTCCAGCTCTGATGTCCAGGTGCTAGGATTGTCGCCTGGAATTTGGGGTTTAAAACAGGCATTCTGATAGCTTTCAGTTGGCATTGCCCTCTCTCCCCCGTGTCCAGGACAGGATCAGAAGGCCCCTGGTGTGTGAGAAAAGCACTGAGTGTGAAGTCAGGGCCTGTCTCCATGCAGGGCTGTAGCCCAGGGACACGTGGAAGCCTGGCGGGGCAGGAGCAAAGCTGCCGTTCAGTCCTCACCAGACTCGGTGGTGAGGAAAGGGAGGCTGCAGAGGGTTTCTGCAGAGGTACGAGTGCTCACAGTCGGCACTGGAAAATCTCCCAGCCAAGGTCCCCCTGGAGACCTGAGCTCAGAGTGTGTAGACATGTCTCCCTCAGGGCTTCTGAGCAGCGAGAGAGGGCGCATATGTGTCTGTGCAAGTGTGTGCACTTCTATTGAGGCTGGGGCTGGAGATGCCTGGGGCCTGGGGTGGCATCTGTCAGCCCCCACACTGGGGGGTCCTTTCCATTATATTTTCCATTTAACTCTTCTCCACCCAGATGAGGAAGCCCCCCGTGACGGCTCTCATTTAGTTGTAGAGCTAGAAGGGTTCACAGGTGTGCTGGGGAAAATAAGTCTTACTCGAGCAAATAAATGAACCGGGCTTTGGCTGCGGGACTTCTCAGAGCATGCCGAGTTGTTTCTTGAATCTCTGAGAGGGACTTAGAATGTGGCATTTCCCATACTTCTCTAACTACAGCACCCTAAGCAGCCCCAGCTCCTGGGAAGAGCACTGAGAAACCATATTTTACAGGACAGAGCATGGGAAGTGTTAGAATGTTTGAAATCGGCATCTCCCAGAACAGCTGGGCCACACGGTTGTGGTGCAGATAAGGAAACGGGCTCAGCCAGGGCCTTCTCTAGGGTCACGCAGTAAGTTAGAAAGATGGTGGATTTGGCTCCAGGACCATCTAGCTGGGGGGACGTGGTCAGGCAGCGATGGCAAGTCAGGGGAGGAAGGCAAGCCGAGAGCCAGGCTGGCAGTCCGCAGCGGGAGTGCTGTTGTTTTTCATTAGTTTCTTTTTGTTGATGAATTGATTTTCAAACTTCCTCTGACAGGAAACTTCAAACACACGCAGACTGGAGGGCAGTGTAATGAGCCCCCCATCTCCTTCACCCACGCCGCCTGTCAGCAACGTGAGGTTGGTCTTGTGTCCCTACCCCCAGTCACTACCTCCCCTCCGAGGGGCAAGTTTGAAGCAAATCCCCAGTGGGGGTCTTCAGTGGTGACCCAGAAAGGATCTAGTGGGTTTGGGGTGGGGGCAGGGGAGGGACACTCAACGAGCTGGAGGTAGAGTTGGGGTCTGCAGGGGTGGGGGTCCCAGGGAGGAAGCATCCCTGAGGCCCCGATAGGACAGCCCCAGGGAAATACTGGCTGCCAGACAGTTGGGGCGTCCAGGGAACATGGAGAGCCAGGGCCCTCCGCCTGCCGTCCTGAGTGGGACTTAGGGGCAAAGCAGTTGAAGAGTTTGGACAGGTGGGGTGCTTCCTGGGAAATAATCTCACAGTGTAGGGAGTGCCCTGTCCCTGCCCCTGCTGTGAAGAATCTAGTGGCTTTGGACTGAGAAGCCGGGGAATCAGATGGGGGGTGGGGGTGGCAGGGAAAACCTTCCAGGAAAGGAAAGTGACCCTCAGAGCATCCACAGGAAAGTGGGGCTGGGCCTTTTCCTCCCTGGGCCTCAGTTTCCCTGCTTGGGCCGTCAGGGGTTAGACTCTGGGGTCTCCTCCTCTGAAGGCATCATTAGTTCTGTGGTTAGCAAGAGTCAGGCTCCCCTTTCACCCTCCCCAATCTTCCCTGCAGTGGTGAGCCCATCTCATTCATTCATTCATTCATTCATTTCCTACTTGCAAGAGGCTGCACGCAGGCCCACAGACACAAGGCAGTCCAGGCCCTGCAGCTCAGGAGGGACATGGGGAGACAGAGAGAGCTACCTGCTAGGGTTGATCAGCATCACCAGCCTCTGGAGGCAGGGGATTGCTGGGCTATGGCTTGGTACTTCTCTTTCAAATTAATCACACATATATAAATGCGTTTTCATGCAAAGTTATCTCGTGCCTTCGATAAGGCTGAAACGTGGAGCAGGAGTCCTACTGTGCATGGGTCTCAGAGGGTCTCGGCCAGAGCACTGCCCTGGGAGTCAGGAGCCCTGGGTTCTAGCCTTCCACTGCCACCAACTCCACTTGTGGCTTCAGGAAGAGTCTCTGCCTCTGGAGCCACTGGGCACTGGGTTCAAATCCTGACCCCTCCACTCTGTGACCTGATTATGACTAGCTGTTGTCACCTCTCTGTGCTTCAGCTTCTTCATCTGCATGTGGTGGGGAATGACTGGCCCAGGTGGTGGGTGTGAGTGGGAAGGGATGTCATGGAGGCTTCAGAATACTTGCCGCTGAGTCCATGCATGACCCCTGGAGACTCAGAAATACCTGGAGAGACCTGGGGGTGGAGTTCTGTTGGCACATGGGTGGGGGTGGGGCAGCATCTGGGGAAAGGTGACCTCCTGGTCCACGGGGTCCCACTGGGACTTGGTGCTGACATGAGGCCCGCATGACGTGGCACAGGCAAAGCTCCTAGCACAGTTGTGGGTCTTTAATAAATGCCCATTTCTGTCTTCTGTTTTTTTCCTTTTCCAAGTTTTAATTTTAAAATAGATGTTTTGAAGACAGACCAGCAGATTGTCAAGCAGGCAGGACTTCAGGGACAGTCTGAGCTGCTTTTTGGTGACTTGCAAGATCTACAGACGGTGGCACTGCTTAGAGAGTGGAGTTCTAGACAGCAGTTAAATGGAGTGAATTGCCCTTTAGTGTAGACGAATCTCCAACACCAGATGGAGGGGAAAGAAGGAAGTTACAAAAAGAAAAGTGCAGCAAGAGGCCAGGCGTGGTGGTGCATGCATGTAATGTCAGCACCTTGGGAGGCCGAGGGGGGAGAATTGCTTGAGCCCAGGAGTTTGAGAGCAGCCTGAACAACACAATAAGACCCATCTCTACAAAAAATAAAAAATTAGCCGGGCATGGAAGTGCATGCCTGTAGTCCCAGCTACTTGGGAGGCTGAGGCAGGATTGCTTGAGCCTGTAGTGAGCTGTGATTGCACCACTGCACTCCAGCCTGGGTGACAGAGAAAGATCCTGCTGAAAAAAAAAAAAAGGAAAGAAAGAAAGAAAAGAAAGAAAGAAAGAAGGAAAGAAAAAAGAAAGAAAGAGAGAGAAAGAAAGAAAAGAAAGAAAGAGAGAGAGAGAAAGAAAGGCAGAAAGAAAGAAAGAAAGAAAGAAAGAAAGAAAGAAAGAAAGAAAGAAAGAAAGAAAGAAAGAAAAAGAAAAATTGTGGCAAGAGGCTGGTGCAGTGGCTCATGCCTGTAATCCTAGCACTTTGGGAGGCCGAGGCAGGCAGATCACTTGAGGTCAGGAGTTTGAAAAGAAGCCTGGCCAACATGGTGAAACCTGGTCTCTACTAAAACAAAAAACAAATAACATAATCAGCCAGGCGTGATGGCGGGTGCCTCTAATCCCAGCTACTTGGGAGGCTGAGGCAGGAGAATTGCTTGAACCCAGGAAGCGGAGGTTGCAGTGAGCTGAGAGTGTGCCACTGTGCTCCAGCCTGGGCAATAGAGCAAGACTCCGTCTCAAAAAAAAAAAAAAAAGAAAGAAAGAAAAGTGTCACAAGAGACCATTTATAGAAAGTTTAAGAACATGCCAGATGCTGATCTGTCTTCTCTGTGGAACCTGCACACAGTCGCCTTCAGGAGAATGTTCCCTCAGCAGAGGAAAAGGTTCTGAGGCTCACGTGAGGCCATGGTGTCGGGAGCTCACTGGGCCTGTGATAGCTCCTGTTTTTTGAGCACATACTACACGCCAGGCACTCTTCCAATGGCCTCATAGATCACTCCCATTTAACAGATGAGAAAACCAATGCCCAGAGAGGTCAAGGGCCCTGTCCAAGGCCACACAGTTGGTAAGTTACAGAGCCAGAACTCGAACCCACTGCTCTTCATGACCAACCCACATTGCCTCTCACACTGCGGCACACAGTTCTTCGTGTTCTAAAAAGGATTTCAGACACCTAAAGGGAGCGTGGTCAAATGTTAGCACGGGTGAAGTCTGGTGGTGTGTTCTTGGGTGTTCCTTCTTCTGTTCTTGGTAATTTTTCCATAAGGATGTTTACAAAGGCTGGCTCTGGCCTGAGGTCTGCGCTGGCCCCTTGCCTGGCCATGATCTATACCATACAGGTATCCCGGCTACCAGAGTGGCAGAGCAATGGCTCACTCACTCCCTAGCACTCACGAGATGGGTCCTGGCACATTCTCCCGCTGCAGCTAAGAGTGGCGGAGGAGGCCTGGGCCCTGCGGAGAACAGATTCACCAACACCTTGGCGGTTCTTCTCAAGACAGTGGGGACAGGCGGCCTGTCGGGGAAGAGGCTGCCCCGAGGCCTTCCCAGTCTTTCTGTAGAAGGGACGCAAAACCATGGAATTAGCAGAGCCTGGTCTGCTGGAGCCGATGCGCAGGTGCCCACACCGACCCGGTCTGGCCAGAGAGGCGCTGGGTGTCCACTGGCCTGTGTGCCCTGATAGTGGCAGCCGATGATGCCTGCCGGGCTCCTGGAAATGTGGGCAATGCTCCTGGACCCCACACCCTCAGGCCCCAGAGGGGCCAGCAAAGGCCTGGTCTCACCTCTTCCCCACTCCCACTCAAGAGATAGGGAAACAGAGGTTGGGTTGAGGGAGAGTCCTTAATGGGGAATTTGAAGCAGGGCCAGGTGGCTCCCTTGTGCCAGGCAGCCTTTGTGGGCCCTGAATCATTTGCTGAAGAAAACTGGGACACTTCTCAGCCCCAGGCCTGGCTTCCGAAGCTGCATTTCCATTAGATGGAGTGTGAGGCACCTTTGGCCCAAAGGACTAGCTTTGTCTTTGTTGCCCTGGTGGTGCACACCCCACCGCCACACAAGCACCTCTGGCTCCAGATGGCATTTGGTGGAATTGTCCAGCTGTGGCAGGAGCTCGGGCCATAGAAATAGCCAAGTCAGAGCATTTGATCATTCATTCATTCATTCCCTCATCCTTTCACTCATTCACTCATTCATCCTTTTGTCCATTCATGTGCTTATTTGTTCTTACAAATAATAAGATGCCTAGCACGTGCCAGATGTCATACCCTGGGGGCTCAACAGCCGGGCCCCTGCCTTCAGGGAGCTGCCTAACTGGTGGAGACCGGGGAACCGGGTTCTGGCTTCTATATCACTATGGTTTGCTTCATCTGAAATGAATGTGGTGACTCCAGCTTTATTTTAATTCATGGTAGCATGGTGTATCTTTCTCCATCTCTTTATTTTTCAACTATCAGTCTTTACATTTAAAGTGGATTTCTTGTAGACAGAATATAGTTGGGCCTTGGTTGTTTATTTTTATTTTATTATTATTATTTTTTTGAGACAGGGTCTCGCACTGTCACCCAGGCTGAAGTGCAGTGGTGCGATCATGGCTCACTGCAGTGTCGACCTCCTGGGCTCAAGTAATCCTCCCACCTCAGCCTCGAGAGTAGCTGGGACTATAGGCACACACCACCACACCCAGCTAATGTTTTTGGATTTTTTGTAGCAACAAGGTTTTGCCACATTGCCCATACTGGTCTTGAACTCCTGGGCTCAAGCGATCTGCCTGCCTCAGCCTCCCAAAGTGCTGGGATTACAGGCATGAGCCACCATACCAGGTAGGCGTTGTTTTTTTGTTTGTTTTTTTGTTTTTTGAGATGGAGTCTTGCTGCGTTGCCCAGGCTGGAGTGCAGTGGTGTGATCTCGGCTCACTGCAACCTCTGCCTCCTGGGTTCAAGAGATTCTTCTGCCTCAGCCTCCTGAGTAGCTGGGACTACAGGCACGCGCTACCACGCCCGGCTAATTTTTGTATTTTTAGTACAGACTGGATTTCACCATATTGGCCAGGCTGGTCTCGAACTCCTGACCTCGTGATCCTCCCACATCGGCCTCCCAAAGTGCTAGGATTACAGACGTGAGCCACCATGCCCCGCCTAGGCCTTATGTTTTAATTCACTCTGACAATCTATGTCTTTTAATTGATCTATTCCAATCATTCAGATTTAAAGTGATTGTTGATAGAGATGGATTACCATCTACAATATGTATAACTCTTTTCTATTGATTATACTTCTTTGGTCCTGCCTCCCTTTTCTTACCTGCCTTCTCTGGTTTTAAAAATGGAGCATTTATTAGTATGATTTCATTTTACCTTCTTTTAAAGCATATCAATTATATTTCTTTTACAATTATTTTAATGGTTGGGCTAGAGTATGCAACACATATTTTGTTTATGTGGTTTTTAAAACTTTAAAATTTTTATTTATTTATTTTTGAGATAGGGTCTTGCTCTGTCACCCAGGCTAGAGTGCAGTGGCACAGTCTTGTCTCACCACAGCCTCAACCTCCCAGGTTCAATCAATCCTCCTACCTCAGCCTCCCAAGTAGCTGGGACTAGAGTTGCACACCATCACGCCAAGCTAATTTTTGTATTTTTTGTCGAGACAGGGCTTTGCCATGCTGCCCAAGCTGGTCTCAAGCTCCTGGGCTCAAGCAATCTGCCTGCCTTGGCCTCCCAAAGTGCTGGAATATCAGGGGTGAGCCACTGTGCCCAGCTGGGTTTTTTTAATTAATAGACTTTTTGAACCATTTTAGATTTGCAGAAAAATTTGAGCAGATACTACAGAGGAAATACATTTTTTTCCTAATAAAAGTCCACCTTCAAATAACACTATACCACTTCATGTGTAGTGTGATAACTTATAACAGAATTTCCAGTTCCTTCCTCCCATCTCTTATGACATTGCTGTCATCCATTTCACCCATCCATGTGCTATAACCATCCAGTATGTTGAATTTCTGACCTATATCATCTTCTTTCTCCCTGAAGAACTTCTTTACTTCTTCTTTTTTTTTTTTTTTTTTGAGATAGAGTATCTCTCTCTCGCCCAGGCTGGAGTGCAATGGTGCGATCTCGGCTCACTGCAAGCTCCACCTCCCAGTTTCAAGCAATTCTTCTGCCTCAGCCTCCCCTGTAGCTGGGATTACAGGCATCCGCCACCACACCCAGCTAATTTTTGTATTTTTAGTGGAGACTGGGTTTCGCCATGTTGGCCAGGCTGGTCTCCAACTCCTGACCTCAGGTGATCCACCCGCCTCAGCCTCCCAACGTGTTGGGATTACAGGTGTGAGCCTCTGCACCTGGCCTGAAGAACTTCTTTTAATGCTTTCTTGTTTTCGTAGGGCAGATCTGCTGGTGATGAATTTCTCCCATTTTTGTTTTTCTGGCAAAGCTTTCATTTCTTTTTCACTCCTGAAGGATAATTTCACTGGATCTAGACTTCTAGGTTGATGGGGTTTTTTATTTCAATTTTTTTCTTCTACCACTTTAAATATTTCACTGTACTGTCTCTTGGTTGCCTGTTTTCTTTCTTTCTTTCTTTCTTTCTTTCTTTCTTTCTTTCTTTCTTTCTTTTTTTTTTTACACAGAGTCTCATTCTGTTGCCCAGGCTGGAGAGCAATGGTGCAATCCCAGCTCACTGCAACCTCCACCTCCCAGGTTCAAGCAATCCTCCTGCTTTAGCCTCCCAAGTAGCTGGGGTTAGAGGTGCCCGCCACCATGCCTGGCTAATTTTTTGTATTTTTGTAGAGCGGGGGTTTCACAATGTTGGCCATGCTGGTCTCGACTTCCTGACCTCAGATGATCCACCTGCCTCAGCCTCCCAAAGTGCTGGGATTACAGGCGTGAGCCACCGTGCCCAGCCTGCTTGCCTGGTTTCTAATGTTTGCTGTAATTTTTCTCCTTGTTCTTCTATAGGTAAGGTATTTTTTCCCCTCTGGCTTCTCTCAAGGTTTTTCTTCATCTTTGGTTGTCTGCAGTTTGCATAGGATATGCCTCGCTGTCGATTTTTTGGTATTTATCCTGCTTTATGCCTCTTAGATTCTTGGATCTGTTGTTTTGTATCTGTCATGAATTTCAGAAAATTCTTAGCCTTTTTTTTTTTTCTTTGAGACAGAGTCTCGCTCTGTGGCCCAGGCTAGAGTGCAGTGGTGTGATCTCGGCTCACTGCAACCTCTGCCTCCTGGGTTCAAGTGATTCTCCCGCCTCAGCCTCCCGAGTAGCTGGGATTACAGGTGCCCATCACCATGCCTGGCTAATTTTTGTATTTTTAGTAGAGACGAGGTTTCTCCACGTTGGCCAGGCTGGTCTCGAACTCCTGACCTCAGGTGATCAGCCCGCCTCCACCTCCCAAAGTGCTGGGATTACAGGCATGAGCCACTGTGCCTGCCCTTTCAGCCATTTTTACTTCAACTATTTCTTCTGCCATTTTTTTCCCTTTCTTCTCTTTCCCATTTTCAAGTTATCTGTATTTACATCTTTGGAAATTGTTCCACAGTCCTCGGATGCTCTAGTGTTTGTTTTTGTAACTTCTGTTTTTCTCTTGGTGTATCAGTTTGAGAAGCTGCTGCTGACGCATCTTTAAGCTCACTGGTGTTCTCCTCGGCAGTCTCAGTCTACTTGTCAGCTCGGCAAGGGCATTTTTATTTCTGTTACAATGTTTTTGACTTTTAATATATCTTTTAATTTTTTTTTTTTTTTTCTGAGACGGAGTCTCGCGCTGTCACCCAGGCTGGAGTGCAGTGGCGCAATCTTAGCTGATTGCAAGTTCCGCCTCCTGGGTTCACGCCATTCTCCTGCCTCGGCCTCCCAAGTAGCTGGGACTATAGGCGCCCATCACCATGCCTGGCTAAATTTTGTATTTTTAGTAGAGATGGGGTTTCACCGTATTAGCCAGTATGATTTCGATCTCCTGACTTCGTGATCCGCCCACCTTGGCCTCCCAAAGTGCTGGGGTTACAGGCGTGAGCCACTGCGCCCGGCCTTCATTTTTTTTCTTAAAGTGGACCCCTCTCTGCTTCTATTACCCATTTGTCCTTGCCAATGTCCTTGTCAATACTCAGAGATGTTTGGTCTTGATGTTGTCAACTTTTTCCACCAGAGCCCTTAACATATTAGTCATAGTTATTTTAAATTCCATGTCTGGTAATTTCAGCATCTGTGTCATGTCCCAGGCTGGCTCTGATGCTCCTTCTGACTGACTTTTTTTTTTTCTTTTTTGAGACAGGGTCTCGCTCTGTCACCCAGGCTGGAGTGCAATGGCACGATCTCAGCTCACTACAGCCTCCGCCTCCTGGGTTCAAGCGATTCTCATGCCTCAGCCTCCCAGTAGCTGGGATTATAGGCGCGTGCCACCACGCCTGGCTAATTTTTGTATTTTTAGTAGAGACGAGATTTCACCATGTTGGCCAGGCTGGTTTCGAACTCCTGACCTCAGGTGATCCGCCCGCCTCGGCCTCCCAAAGTTCTGGGATTACAGGCGTGAGCCACTGTGCCCGGCTCCTGACTGTGACTTTTCTTATCTTTTTTTCATGCCTTGTTGTTTTTCTGGAAAGCCAATCAGGATGTACTAGATAACAGAAACCGAGGTAAATAGGTATTAGGGTGAGGATTTATGTTACTCTGGCTGGGGCTGGGCTGTGTTTGACGTTTTCTGTGGCTGTAGGAGCCCAAACCTCATGGCTGTGGCCCAGGCTCTGTGTCACTTCCACCTCTGTACACTCATCTGGAGCCCTGTGTTGATGTGTGACTATCACCCAGTTCTGAGTCCCAGCTGGGAAGTAGGCGCCATCGTGCCCTCCAATTCCATCCTGGCTCTGCCTGTTCCCAGCTGTCTGTGCAGGAAGCCGTTGCAGGCCGCATTTCCCACCCTAGCAGCCCTCTGCTAGGTTCAGCCAATGAAAGCCACAGGTGGGAGTTGGAGGGGAAGTGGCAGGGAGAAGCCGGGGTATTTCTCCCCCTCTGTCTGTGCAGAAACTCTGACAGTGGCTATCTCCAGCTGTGGCCAGACAGGCCTTGTGAGGGTCCAGCTTTGACAAGGTGACCATAGCTCCTTGGCTCCAGTAACATCTGCTCTTCCTGCATCAAGGACCTGGGGACTGTTCCTACTGTTGCTGATCTCAAGGTTACTTCACCGAGCCCTGTATGGCTTCTTAGCCTCTTTGGCTTCAAGTCCCTGCGTTAAATTCCCCGTGTTTCAAATACTCAGAGATGTTTGGCTGTGCGGAGACCCTGACTCTTACACTGCACCTGTTCAGGCCAGAGCCACCGACCTCTGAGTGCTCCAGTCCTGCCGCATCTCATCCACCCCCAGCTCTGCCAGGAGCATGGGCCCAAAGACAGAAACCTGATCCCCCAGGACAGTCCAAAGAGACCTGCAGAGGACGGATGTGTGCGTTGGGGCCATGAAGATGGAGTAGGAGCTCACTGGACAGAGAAGATGGGGAAGGACACTCCAGGGAGAAGCAAACGCTGAGGTCCACTTGAGAAAAATGCCTGGGTGGTTTTGGTGCTGTGAGATTCTGGGGTAGGTGAGACAGTGTGTGTGTGTTTGTCTGTGTGGGTGGTTTTGGTGCCATGAGATTCTGGGGTAGGTAAGACAGCGTGTGTGCGTCTGTATGTGTGTGGGGGGGTGGGGCGGGGTTGGGTCTGAATCTCCAGCGGGGGCAGCGGAACAAAGGGCTAGATGCCCATCCGAGGAGGTAGATTCATCAGTGCTCCCTATGCGAGAGTGGAAGTGGGGAGCCCCAGTGGGTCCTGGGCTGCAGGAGAATCCGCTGCCCCAGGAGCAGAGACTGGGAAGAAGCCCACAGTAAGGGCAAAGGGTGGACTGCGGAGACTGCTCCGTCCTCCCTCCCCACCCCTAGGCCAGGTTTCGCTTCTCCCTGAGAGTCCTGGGGCAACACCCCCTGTTCTTTCCCTCGCACCCCCATTTTTAAAATGTTACGTGAGAGCTTTCGGGGACGGGCTGCGGGCATCCGTTTCCCTAGCCCAGTGGGTGGTGGAACCGAAGCCCAGGAGTCCAGGCCTCTGGCCCTGCGCCTCCCTGGCTAAAGAGCGCCCTGTGGGGAGGAAGCAGGGCCCCAGGCGGAACCGGGAAAACACACCGGGGCTTTAAACAGACCGGGCCACTCCCATCGAATTTGGAAAGCGGTTAAAAGAGGTCGTGCCTCATTCTGCGCCGCGTCCCTCTTCCTTCGGTCCCGCCGAGTGTCCCCGACCAGAGGTGACCTCCTAGAAGGGGAGGTCCCCAAACTCGAGGCCCTGCGTGTAGGGAAGGGGAGCGCCCGCCCCTTCCCCGCCGCCGCGAGCGCCCCGGGAGGGGACCGGGGCTGCCGTCCCTCCGCCTCTTCCCCCGCGGGGCGTAGCGATGGCCCGGGCCAGGGCCGGGGCGCTGCTGGCGCTTTGGGTGCTCGGGGCCGCCGCGCATCCGCAGTGCCTGGACTTCAGGCCGCCCTTCCGGCCGCCGCAGCCGCTGCGCCTCTGCGCGCAGTACTCGGACTTCGGCTGCTGCGATGAGGGGCGCGACGCCGAGCTGACCCGCCGCTTCTGGGCCCTGGCGAGCCGCGTGGACGCCGCCGAGTGGGCCGCGTGCGCCGGCTACGCGAGGGACCTGCTGTGCCAGGTGAGCGGGCGCGCGGCCACCGGGCGGGGCGGGGCGCGGGAGGCCGAGTCCTGGAGCAGAGATCGGAACCCCGCGGGGGCGAGGGCCAAGAGTGGGCGGCGGACTCGGGAACTCTAAGCCCCAACAGGGAGTCATTTGGCACGGGGCGGGGAGACCGCGCATCCCAGGACGACTCTTGGCTTTGCCATTCATTAGTTTTGTGACTTGGGCCTTCTCGGGGCCTCAGTTTCCCCTCCTGAAGCAGGAAGGATGGACGGACGGACAGATGATGTCATAATTTCCTCAGAGGTTGGGGGCTCTTCTGCCCCAGTCCCCTGGAGTCGACCCCTCAGCGTCCCACCCCGAGCAGCTGCACCCTTGTCGGGGTACCAAGGTGGAGAGGCATCTGTCCCGGTCAGTGCTCCTCTGTGTTGTCCCCGGGGCAGTGAAAGCAGGGGGCCCTGGCGTGGGCGTGGTCAACGTGTGGCCAGGGTTTGTTGAGGGGGTTGGGGCCACTGTCCCCCACGAGCGTCTCACCCCCATCCTGATGCCCTTGCCACTTCCGCCACCACCTCTGTGGGTGCTGTGCCCTCTCCTGGGGATGGCGCCCTGGCCTGCAGAAGCTCTCTCAAGACTGAGCGACAGCTCTTTGTTGAAGCCCCTGGGTCCCCCATCTTCCCTCTGAGGGTGGAGCCCCTGCTTCTGTGCACACCTGGTGGTGCCACCACTATTTGTTTTCCTCTTGTGGGAGTCTGAGGCCCCAGGGCCTGACCACACCCAAGTGGGCAAATGTTGCCTGGCTGAATGCAGAAATGGAGCAGGACGGGCAGCCCCAGGGCATTCCTGCCTCAGCATGTGGGCAGTGAGAGGCCTGGGGTGGAGAGGCCCCAGGGGCCAGGGCCGTGTCCCAGCCTTCGGCCAGCAGGGGCAGGTGGTGTGGGGAAGGGCAAGAGGGCTGACTTGGAGTTGGAGTTTGATCCTGGCTCTGTCACTTCCCCGGCTTCGTGACCTGGGCAGGTCACTGCTGCACCTCACAATATCTTTAAAATGAAGCTGAGTATGGTGGCTTATGCCTGTAATCCCAGCACTTTGGGAGGCCAAGTTGGGCAGATCACTTGAGGTCAGGAGTTCGAGACCAGCCTGGACAAGATGGCGAAACTCCATCTCTACAAAAATACAAAAATTAACTGGGCATATTGGGGAGCTCCTGTAATCCCAGCTACTCGGGAGGCTGAGGCAGGAGAAGCACTTGACTCTGGGAGGCAGAGGTTGCAGTGAGCCAAGATTGAGCCACTGCACCCCAGCCTGGGCAACAGAGCAAGACTCCATCTCAAAAATATAATATAATATAATATGATATGATATAATATAATATAATATGATATATAAAATAAATAAAATAAAACCTTAACCACCCCCCTGGGTGGCCATGCAGATTAAATGCCACATACTAGGGGCTCGGTAAGTGTTTGCAGTTGGATTTCTCGAGGGCTTCCTTGGCCCTCACTGGCTGCCCAGCCCTGGGAAGGGTCCAGGTGAGGCTTGGAGCCCGATTCAAGGAAGACTCAGAGGCAGGCAGGGACTTGCCCAGTGGTCGTACAGCCCAGCGGTGGTTGAGGTGGGGACATGGACCACACTCGCTGAAGCGAGCACATATCCAGGTGGGAAGCAGTAGGCTCTGGGAGGATGAGGAGGGGGCCCTGGGGAGCTCCAGAATGCAACAGAGGGTGGGCTGGCTGCCTTTAGGTGGGCTCTGCTGGACTCCCATGCTGTACACCTCAAGGGCACGGGAATGGTCTGGCCAAGCGTCTGCCTCCCTCACCAGCCTGGGGGCTCCTCAGGACCAGGTCCTTTGGTCTCCCTACCCCCATCACATAGCAGAGTTCCTGCATCCATGCCACATTTGTCTACTGAGCACTTGCTATGTGCCAGGCTCAGCAGGGCAGTGAGGTGGAAAGGTGGATGGAGGAAGGGAAGGGTCAGTCCTGATGCTGTCCCCTGGCAGGTTTCTTGGGAACCTTCCCAGGACAGCCTGGCCTTAAGCAACCAGCAGTTAGCAGGAGTGACCACTAACACTTCAGCCCAGGCGTCTCTGAGAGTGACCTCATGTCTGGAGTGAGCTTAGAGACGGCGGCTGAGGCTGGGTTATGGTTTCACTGACGGGGCCTCCTGGAGCATGCTGGCGGGAGGACTATGCTCTCTGCTAGCCAAGGCGGAGTCTGCATTTGGCACCTCCTGATTTCCACACGGGAGGTGGTGGAGGTGCCTTATTCATAGGTCTCTGTCAGTGTGGAGGCACTCAGGCCTTCACACCTGCTTTGGGGGGATGGGAGACTCTTTCCTGAGGCTTTGCTTGTCCAGTAAGTGCCTGTGTCCTCTGGAGGAGAGAGGACAGCCATGGCACGTGGCATCCCCAGTGCATCTGGTGTGAGCTTCCACATCACTAACCTCCCCTGTGACTGGGGTTGCCTCTCTAAGCCGCTAAAATCATCAAAGCATGGTTTCTGATGGAGATCTCCATGAAATGTATTCTATGGGCTCATGTATTCAGCAGGCTCTTCCTGAGCCTGATAGGAGGCAGCCCTGTGCTGGATGCTGGGCCCAAAAGCAGTTGGCAAGTCACAGGCCCAGTCTCAAAAATCCCCTTAATCACTTCAGGAGACTGACACACACAGGAAGGTGCCAGAGATTCCTCAAGGAATGTAGGAACAAGGCCACATACCTCAGGGAAGGCTTCCTGAATGTTGGTTGCATGTTGATAGCTCATTATTTACTGAACAAACACACACATCTTCTCCATTTGTTCCTCCCAACAACTCTATGAGGTTGGAATTCCTTTCCCCTTCCACAGATGAGGACATAGGCACAGAGAGGTTAAGGAGCTTGCCCACGGTTACGAGCAGTAAGAGGTTAAGGAGCATTCCCCATGGGGAATGTGTGCGCTGGCTCCAAAGCCATTCTCCTAACCGCTTTGCCACACTGCCTCCCTCCTTGAAGCCCCACTGTGTCCCACAGTCCGTGGAGTGGACAGACATGCAAAGAGATAATGAAGTCCTAGCCAAGCTGACTGGCTGGAGCGCCCCTGGCGACGGAGCAGTGACTGCTGTAGAGAACTCACCCTGTAAGCTACAAGATTCAATGGAGTGAGTGTCGTGCCTGAGATATGGACAGAGTGCATTGGGAGCATCCATAAGGGCCAGGGATGGGACAGTCAGGGCCCTGGGAGCATGGAGGACAAGAGGAGACCTTTGAGTAGGCCTTGAGTCATGAATAGCAGTTTGCCAGATGAGGAAGTAGGTGAGAAGCAAATATCCGATGGACAGGACGCTGTGTGCAAAGGCTTGCTCTTTCAAATAATGAACGGTGGACACAAGAAACCTTCAGGACCCAGGGCCGTGAGTCACGAGTGTCAGTGACATGGGGGTGGCAAACTCTGGGCAAGATGGGGGCTCTCCGCCCTGCACTGAATGACCCAGGCAGCTGGAGCCTGCGATACTGGGCTGGTTTCCTATGGCCTTCCTGCCACCTGCCCCTAAACACACTGAGGCCAGGCTGCGGATCATCCTCTTGCCAGCAGCAATCACTGTGTCTTCTTGTCACTTCCTAGCTCTGGACTACCCTGGTCTGGGCACCACATTTACGTTGTGTGTAAGTAAGAGTACATAGGCCACGAGGAAGCATCTGCTGTGTGATTGGGACGCATGGATGCCGAGGTCTTCGGCCTGGCTCCCTGAGGGAACTTTTGCTCCCTCTGTAGTTCTGGATTGGGCTTTGGTGAACGGAGGGCTCTCGTTGCCTTCCAGATGTCTGTTCTGCCCCTCACTGAGTCTCTGGAACCAAGATGGTGCCTGGTACAATCTCTGCTCAGTAAATTCTTGGTGAATGAAATGTTGCTGACTAATCTGGAAAGAACACCAGTCCAGGCATCATGAGGCTTGGGTGTGAGCCCTGGTTTGGCTACTTCTTGGCACGTGGCCTTCTTTAAGTCTCAGTTCCTCATCTATAAAATAGGAGTCAAGCCGTGTACGGTGGCTCATGCCTATAATCCCAGAACTTTGGCGGGCCGAGGCGGGAGGATTGCTTGAGCCCAGGAGTTCAAGACAAGCCTGGGAAACATAGAGAGACCCTGTCTCTACAAAAAATAAAAATGAAAATTAGCTGGGTGTGGTAGAGCACGTCTGTGGTTCCAGCTACTCTGGAGGCTGAGGTGGGGAGGATCATTTGAGCCCAGGAGGTCAAGGCTACAGTGAGCTAGGATTGTGCCACTGCACTCTAGCCTGGATGACAGAGAGAGTCCCTGTCTCACAAAATAAATGAACAAATAAAATAAAATAGTGACAATGACCCTACCTTGCAGAGATGAAAGAAGGCACGTGGGCACACAGTCCCTCCCTGGTCCACGTGCAGCTGCCGGCTGACCCACAGGTGGTTCCCGGTGAACCATGGGAGGGACAGCACACACGGCGGCCTGAGGCCTGGCCATCTGGCCTGCTCATTGGCAGAGGGGAGCATGTAAGACATGGCACCCTGGTCTGTACCTGGGACAGTAACTGACCAGGACTCCAAGACATTCTGCCAAGTGGCCCTTGGCCTGTCAGGTGAGACCTAGCCTCACAGCAGTAGAGGGGCCAGGAGGACATGCTGTGGTATGACCAAAAGCCACAGTCATGTCACAGGAGTGAGTGGGCCCTGGCCTGGGGCTTGAGAACACCCTGGGAGGCAGCCTGCCATCCCCCATCCCCAATCCTCCCCCAAACGTCCCAGAGGCCTCCTGCTGGAACCCAGCCTGGTCCTCCCTGTGAGGGGAGGGAGTGTGTGGCTGTCAGTACCTCCCCACTGCAGAAGGAGCATCCCGCGAAGCTCTGGGGGCCCAGAGCTGACTCAGACCCAGGCTTGGCCTGGTGGACTCACAGGTGGGGGAGGGTGTCAGTCACAGATAGAAAGAATGACCACGCCACAGGCCGGCGGCACTAACAGGGAGGCCCGCAGACAGCCTGGAGCTGTGGCCTCTGCTTTGGGTAGGGGTAGGGTGCAGGGAGGGTGCTGTGGTGTGGGGACACTTAACTGGCGTTTGGGGATGGGTAGTTGGGAGCTGGCCAGTAGAGCTGAGCAGACGTGGCTCAAACCCCAGCCCATTCGCATGTGACATGATACTTTGGGCTCCCTTCTGCTGTCTCTGCTTCCACCTCTGTGCAGTGGTAATAAGAACAGGCCTCCCTCCCATGGTTGCCTTGAGGAGGAAATGCAGATTCATGGGCACACTGCCCTGGTGCCTGGTCCACAATTTGCCCCAAACCCCAGGAGCTGCTGTGATTGGTTAGCATGCCTTCTCCCACGGCCATGACCATGATTTAAGAATAAAGAGAATTCTGCCTGCCAGAGAAGAGCAGGGAAAGGGCATGCCTGCAAAGGGAACAGCCTGTGCTGAGGCTCAGAGGTGTGAAATGGCAGGGAGTATGTATTAGTCTCTTATCTCATCGCTATAAAGAAATACCTGGCTGGGTGCAGTTGCTCACGCCTGTAAACTCAGCACTATGGGAGGCCGAAGTGGGAAGATGGCTTGAGCTCAGGAGTTCGAGAGCATCCTGGGCAACATGGCAAAACCCCATCTCTACAAAAAATACAAAAATTAGCTAGGCGTGGTGGCTCTCGCCTGTAGTCCCAGCTACTCAGGAGGCTGAGGCAGGAGCATCTCTTGAGCCCAGGAGGCAGACATTGCAGTGAGCTGAGATGGTGCCACTGTATTCCAGCCTTGGTGACAGAGAGAAAGAGAGACCCTGTCTCAAAAAAACTAACGGACAAACAAAAAACAAAACAAAACAAAACTGGGTAATTTATAAAGAAAAGAGGTTTAATTGGCCCACAGTTCTGCAGGATGTATAGGAAGGATAGTGGCCTCTGTTTCCGGGGCGTTCTCAGGAAACTTACCATCATGGTGGAAAGTAAAGGGGAGGCGGCATGTCTCATGACGACAGCAGCAGCAAGAGAGAGATGGTGTGGGGGCCATCTAAACGACCAAATCTAATAAGAACTCACTCGCTCTACAGTACCAAGGGGAGATGGTGCTAAACTAAACCATGCGTGAGAACTCCGCCCCTGTGATCCAGTCACCTCCCACCAGGCTCCTCCTCCAACACTGGGGGCTACAATTCTACACGAGATTTGGGTAGGGACACAGATCCAAGCCATATCAGAGTATCAGGAGATGGAAGGTAGACAGGAGGCTGGAGAGGTGGGGAGAGGCGGGAGCTGATGATGGAGCTGTCCATGGGCAGAGCCAAGTCAGAGAGCACTTTGTGTTTTACTGTTTTTCAACAGATAGAGGCTGGAAGGTACTAGAGGGTGCGGACGGGGTGGTCAGGGAGGATCGGAGGTGAGCCTTGGGCAGGAACCCAAGTTAAGTGCAGCAGTGAGCTGTGCTGATGTAGGGGCCGAGGCGCACTGTTAACACAGAGAGGGCGGGTGACAGTGCCTCAGACTCTTCCTGGCATACGGCAGGTGCTCCAGAGTAGCTGCTGCTGTTGCTGCTGCTATTAATAGGAGTAGTAATAGTGTTCTAACAACAACACAAACATTAAGACCTAAGGTTTGCTACTGTCACTGAGGCTTATCGTGGTAACAGGCAGATGGCGTTGTCTCCATTTTATGGATCAGCAGACTGAGGCTCTGAGAGATGGGGGACCCGCCCAAGGTAACCTTGGGCTGGTAAGCACCTCCACAAAACATCTCTGAGCCATTACTGTCTCTGCAGGAATGCTCGCCGTATGCAGCCCACCTCTATGACGCTGAGGACCCATTCACGCCCCTGCGCACGGTGCCCGGGCTCTGCCAGGATTACTGCCTGGACATGTGGCATAAGTGCCGGGGGCTGTTCCGTCACCTCTCAACTGACCAGGAGCTCTGGGCGCTGGAGGGCAACCGTGCCAGGTTCTGCCGCTACCTGTCCCTGGATGACACGGACTACTGCTTCCCTTACCTGCTGGTCAACAAGAACCTCAACTCAAACCTGGGCCACGTGGTAGCCGATGCCAAGGGCTGCCTGCAGCTGTGCCTGGAGGAGGTGGCCAACGGGCTGCGCAACCCCGTGGCCATGGTCCATGCCAGGGATGGCACCCACCGCTTCTTCGTGGCCGAGCAGGTGGGGCTGGTGTGGGCCTACCTGCCCGACCGCTCGAGGCTGGGGAAGCCTTTCCTGAACATCAGCCGGGTGGTGCTCACCTCGCCCTGGGAGGGTGACGAGCGTGGCTTCCTGGGCATTGCCTTCCACCCCAGCTTCCGGCACAACCGCAGGCTCTACGTCTACTACTCAGTGGGTATCCGCAGCAGTGAGTGGATCCGCATCAGCGAGTTCAGAGTCTCCGAGGATGACGAGAACGCCGTGGACCACAGCTCTGAGAGGTGGCTTCCTTGGGGAACCTGGGCCTGGGTGGGGTAGGCGCCCATATGCACTGGTGTGACTGGACCAGTTGGTATCCTGTTCTCACATATTGTGAATATTTAACACACCTGGTGGGGGTGCTGAATTTCATGCTTTGGGGCCTGGAGAAGGACAGTTTTACAGAACAGACCTCACACAGGCATCATATCCAAACCCCTCCATCTGGCCTGTGAGGCCTGACATTTCTCCACCAACTCTTATTTCAGGCACTTTAGATGCTTCATTTCATTTGATTCTCCTAAAACCCACTGAGGCTAGTATTATTTTTCCCATTTTACAGATAAGAAAGTGGAGGCTTAGAAAGGTGAAGTGTTGGGTCACACGGGGAGGGAGGGTCAGAGCTGGAACCCTGATCTGTTGTCTCCAAAGCCCACCCTCTGCCCCAGCCTGCCTCGCTCTGGCCTGAAGGTGCCATCTTTTTTGTTTTGTTTTGTTTTGTTTTGTTTTTTGAGATGGAGTCTCACTCTGTTGCCGAGGCTGGAGTGCAGTGGCACAATCGCAGCTCACTGCAACCTCCGCCTCCCGGGTTCAAGCAAATCTCCTGCCTCAGCCTCCTGAGTAACTGGGACTACAGGCACACGCCACCACACCTGGCTAATTTTTTGTATTTCAGTGGAGACGGGGTTCCACTGTGTTGCGCAGGCTGGTCTTGAACTCTTGAGCTCAGGCAATCTGCCCGCCTCGGCCGAAGGTGCCATTCTTGAGCCCCACTGGGTCCTTTTTCCCACCTGAATCCCCTGCCTCAGGGAACTTGCTCCCCTTCCTGCCCTGAAGTTCATCTGTTCCTGCCTCCGGGCTTTTGCTCCTCTCAACAAGGCCTGCAGAGCCTGCACTCTGTGGATGATTTATGCCCCAACTGTTTTCAAAATGGGTCTGACCTGACCTTGCACGTGGGGCACATGTATCAGTCTAAGTCCAGTAGGAAATAAACCCTGTAACAGGTAACTCAATAGGTAGAATTTGATCCTGGGAGTCAGTTACTCATGTGTTAGAAATGATAAAAGGGCTCAGACGCAGTGGCTCACGCCAGTAATCTCAGCACTTTGAGAGGCTGAGGCAGGTGGATCACTTGAGGTCAGGAGTTCAAGACCAGCCTGGCCAACATGGCGAAACCCTGTCTCTACTAAAAACACAAAAACTAGCTGGGTGTGGTAGTGGTTATCTGTAATCCCAGCTACCCGGGAGGCTGAGCCAGGAGAATGTCTTGAACCCAGGAGGCAGAGGTTGCAGTGAATCAAGATCCTGCCACTGCACTGCAGCCTGGATGACAGAGCAAGACTCTGTCTCAAAAAAAAAAAAAAAAAAAAAAAAGGCAACCTGGGGAAGGCAGCGACTCTGAGGTTAAAAACTGGAGGAAGCTGCCTCTACCCCTTGGGCCAGGAGGACAAAGTGAGAAGATGGGGTTACTGGCGCCCTGGAGCTGGGGACACCCAGTGGAAGCTGGAGCCATAATTGGCCTGGGCAGGAGGAGGTGGAGCCGAGAGAAGGAGCAGCTGCTGCCAAGAAGCTGCTTAAAGCAGAGAAGGGGAAAAACCCCAGTGCTCCTCCCTCTCCAGGCTCCTGCCAATGCTGTCCACTGGCTGAACCTCGCTGGAGGCCAGCTAGCTAAGAAGCCTGGGAAATGTCGTTCATAGGAGCTGACCCCCTGCAGTAGAGAGGAGGTAGGGGGAGGGCCAGGACTGGGTGTGAGGGCAAATTGGCAAAGAACAGCACATTGTGTGTTTGATAAAACTGTAAAATCTTGACATCGAATGTATAAAAAGGAGGAGAAATCAAATATGTTAGCTATGAAGGCTAATGTGAAGCTTTATGATTCACAGCATTAGTTTTGACTATGAGCTTCCTGGCAGCCAGAGTGAACGGAGGAAACATAATTCTCAGATCTTACAGGAGCCTGTACAGCCAGTTCTCCAAGAGAGACCAAGTTTATCACATGGATCTGACAGAGGGGAGATGGAGGGACAGAATGGATGTGTCTTCAGTGGTGACTTTTAAAAATGAATTCCTGATAAAGACTTGAGGTGGAACACAAAATACACAGATGAACATATTTCAGAGTGGGGGCTCAGCAAAGGTCCTCTGGTGACCTCACAAAGTCAAGCCTAGAACTTGACTCACTGTTGGGGAAAGGTAGGCACCGCAGGCTCAGGGCAGGCCAGGAATGAGTGGTTATCCTTGCCTGAATCCGCTGTCAGTCTCTCCTCCCAGAGCTGAGATCCCAATGCCGGGTGGATGACCGAAAGTCTGAGCTGTTCTCTCCATGGAGAACCTGGAGTTTGGAGCTCTGTATTGCTCGCCAGATCATATGCACAGGCCTCACAAAGAAAAGGCCTCCAGTCTTGGCTCTGAAAAATCAAAGTCCTGGGTTCAAGTCACTTGAACTTTCTGTATCTAATTTTTTCTTATTTGTATGGATAAGGGATTAATAGGCTGGGTGCGGTGGCTCAAACCTGTAATCCCAGCACTTTGGGAGGCCAAGCAAGGAGGATCGCTTGAGGACAGGAGTTCGAGACCAGCCTGGGCAACACACTGAGAGCCCTCATCTCTACAAAAAATTAAAAAATTAGCCGGGCATGGTGGCATGCACCTGTAGTCTCAGCTACTCAGGAGGCTGGGGCAGGAAGATCCCTTGATCCCAGGAGTTCGAGGCTACAGTGAGCTATGACCACATCACTGCACTCCGGCCTGGGTGGTAGAGTCTCAAAAAAGGAAAAAAAGAAAGAAAGAAAAAGAAGGGATTGAGAAATCAGTGACCGATCCTGGAAAACCTAAACCACCCTAAGTATTTCAGTCAGAGGAAACTGAACACAGGGATGACTAAGGCATTGGGAGGGCTGGAGAAGGAGAGGAGGAAGGTTAAGTTACTTAAAGACTAGTAACTGTAAGAAGCTGCTACCACTCTTGGGTTGGAGGAACAAAGGGAAAAAGTCCTTTGTGCTGTGGACTTTGCTGCTCTTAGTACCAAGATGGCTGGGTGGAAACCCAGGAGTCCACGTTCACCAGCCAACGCTGCTGTCTCTGCAGCCACCACTTCTGGAGGCAGGGCTAGAAGCCAAAGAAACCTGGTCTCTCCCTTCCACCCACCAACCCAAACTGGAAGCCAGCTGGCTGGGAAGTATGGTGGTAGGTTTCCTGCAATGGCAGTAAGGGAGGTTCCTGAGTAGGGTGAGTGTGGCGCTGAGTGCACCGCACACCGTCCTGCCCACCGTTAGAAGCTGCAAATGAGAGAGTACATAAGATGAACTCAACATAAGTAACTAGTGTGTGGGAAGCTATGATGAGGAAGAAACCAGCTGTGTCAGTGACTAGGTCGACAATTTCCCATAATCATAACAGGGCAGGTGCTAGCAATGGAGAGCAGAAACAAACAAAACAAAACAAAACACTAGGCCAGAACGAGAAGACTTGAGTTCTAATCTCAGCTCTGCTACCTGTGGGCTGTGTGACCTTAGACAAGTTGCTCAACCTCTCTGAGCCTCTAGGTCCTCCTTGGCACGATAGAGTGCATTAACTTTGCTCATTCTACCTACTAGCTCCTTGTGGAAAATCACTTAATGTAAAGGATATGAAAAGTCTTTTCCAGGCTGGGCATGGTGTCTCACGCCTGTAATCACAGCACTTTGGGAAGCCAAGGTGGGCAGATCACTTGCGGTCAGGAGGTTGAGACCAACCTGGCCAACATGGTGAAACCCCATCTCTACTAAAAATACAAAAATTAGCCAGGCATGGTGGCGGGCACCTGTGATCCCAGCTACTCAGGAGGCTGAGGCTGGAGAATCACTTGAACTTGGGAGGCGGTGGTTGCAGTGAGCTGAGATCGTGCCACTGCACTCCAGCCTGGGTGACAGAGCAACACTCTGTCTGCAAAAAAAAGAAAGAAAGAAAGAAAGAAAGAAAGAAAGAAAGAAAGAAAAGTCTTTTCCATTGTGAAATGACATCCAAGGAGACCGTGATCTTGTTTTGTGCGTTTGGCTCATGCGTGGTAGGCTGAGTTTTAGGGGCCCTTATCTTCCTTTAGGATAATCCTGGAGGTCAAAGAACCAGCCTCAAACCACAACGGGGGCCAGCTGCTTTTCGGGGATGACGGGTACCTCTACATCTTCACTGGAGATGGCGGGATGGCCGGAGACCCCTTTGGGACATTTGGAAATGCCCAAAACAAGTATGTTCAGCTTTTGGTTGGCTTGTGGGTTGGTCTACATATCCCTGGGCTTCTCATACTCTTCCAGAGGGTGAGTTCCTTCCTTGGCCAGGCATTGTAGGGCAGGAGAAAAGGTTCTGGGTCCCAGCTCAGCCTGCAGCTAGCTGGGCAGCCTAGGCAAGTCACTTGCCCTCATCAGTTAGAGGGGGTAAAAGTCCACTCTGCAGGCAGCTTGTCACAAGGAGTAAAGGCAATCATGGCTGCTCAGGGCCTGGCACAGGACCCTCTGGGCACAGGCGCCTGAGAGGTGCATTAGCGAGCCTCAGGGCAGACGGGATTTTCTCTAAGGTCAGCCTGGCCCTGCCAGACCCCTGCTGGAAGAAGGCAAGGGATGCTCCCCAGGCCGAATGGAAAGTGTGAGCTGGCTGGAGCAGGGTAGCAACAGCACGTGGGGCTCCTGTCCCAGGGTCCCTCAGGAAGACCCAGATGTTAACGTGTAGTCTTGCTCTTTTACCCACTTTCTGGCTTGAGCAAATGAGCTCAAGATCTCATTCCATTACACACACACACATACACAAATATGCATACACACACGTACACACATATATACACACATACACACACAAACACATACACACATGCATATGCTACATATACACAGCACACACATATACACACATGCATATGCATGCACACACACAAACACACACACATTCACATACGCACATACCACATACACACAATACACACACATATACACACACACATCCACACACATCCACATACATCCACATGTACACACACACATACATACACACACATACACACATCTACATACATACATACCTTCACACACATACATACACACACATACACACATCTACATACATACATACCTTCACACACATACATACACACACATACACACATCTACATACATACATACCTTCACACACATACACACACACAGTCTTGGGAGTGTAAACAGGATGTCCAGGAGTCTCAAGTCAGCCTGCCCCATTCCCTTAGCCAAAATGGTAAAACCTTCCTCAGCCCAGGAAGTAAAAATAGCAAGTATGATGTTGATTACAGTAATTAAAGTGCTCACAATTTGTGAGTTGTCCTTTCACATGTGACAGTGTAAGCATCATCCCAGCTTTCTCACGTTTGGGATGTGTTTAGAGATGAAGTTGAGAAAACAGAAATTAAGGATTAGTGGATAATTGGACAGAACTTAAAAACATTATTTTGCTGCTACAAGTTGTGCCCACTTAGATATCGAATCCTGGCATGTGATGCGTGGGTTCAGGGGTGTGATCTGGATGGTGTTCAGCAGGCTGGAGTGTATGAGAGGAATTTACGGGGGAAAGTAGAAGGCCAGCAACAGGGGCTTGATCACAAGGCATATATCAGGTGGGAGCATTTCATCACCGTGAAAGAGGATACTTGTTTGCTGTCCTTACTGATTAGGGAAAGGTGTGGGTGCTAACGCTATGTGAGGATGATGGAATACAGCTTCATAAACCCTGCCTTGAAAAGCAACCCAGAGGGAGGACACCAAAATGCTAACAGCAAGGGAAACTGATGCATTAGGTCGGTGCATCAAAAATCACTGATGAGAAGGGCATGTTCTCCGCACTGTCTTTAAGCACATTACAGATTTTTCCCCTCACGCGTCACTTTTGTCATGAGCTATCCTCCTTAGCTGCTTGGAGCTTAGGGCTGCACCCCTCTGCTCTCTCCCCCTCTCCCCACCAACCCGCACGCTGGTGCATTTGGCTTTGATTGCAATCCTTCATTCACTGACTCTGCAAACACTTAATGGTCACCTACTATGTGCTGGTCACAGTGCCGAGTACTGGAAGAAAACTGTAAATACAAGTCATTTTTTCTAGTGGAATTTTCACCCTATACCACAGTCCGGGAGGACTGAGTGGTCTGAGCGGGACCACTCTACTATTACAGTTGAGGACACCAAGATTCCACAGAGTGTGTGGTAAAGAGCTTGAGTTTCTGGACCCAGACTGTCTGGGCTGGATCCCAGCGGTGCGGCAACTGGGCGATGTTATATGAGCTTTCTGAGCTCCGCTGCCACATCTGTAAAGTGGGGATCATACTAGGACACACCTACCTAAACGACTGTTGTGAGGACAAGACGAAATAGATGATGTGTTGTGTCCAACGCATGGGACAGGCCTGGCGCACAGGAAGGTGGGGGATGCATGTTGAGTGAATGAATGGTGACCCGGCTGTAAGTAGTTAAGGCGAACAGCATCCCAGGGTCTCTGGCCCCACAGCCTAGGCTCACCCTGCACCTGGCTCAGCGGTCAGCCGGCGCCCCGGCACCTGCCCCGCGGAGCCCGTGCGCCCTGGCTCAGGGCGACCCCGAGCCGCGCCCTCTCCCATCCCGCCCGCAGGTCGGCGCTGCTCGGCAAGGTGCTGCGCATCGACGTGGACCGTAAGGAGCGAGGCCTGCCCTACGGCATCCCGCCCGACAACCCGTTCGTGGGCGACCCCGCGGCGCAGCCCGAGGTCTACGCCCTGGGCGTGCGCAACATGTGGCGCTGCTCCTTCGACCGTGGCGACCCCTCCTCGGGCGCTGGCCGCGGGCGCCTCTTCTGCGGCGACGTGGGCCAGAACAAGTTCGAGGAGGTGGACCTGGTGGAGCGCGGCGGCAACTATGGCTGGCGCGCGCGCGAAGGGTTCGAGTGCTACGACCGCAGCCTGTGCGCCAACACCTCTCTCAGTGAGTGCCCGCGCCCCGGGGACCCCGGCCCCGAATCCGCCCCCACCCCACCCCACCTGCTGTGCCGCAGGGCCTCCCTCGGTGACCGCCCCCCCCCCCCCCCGGAGATCCCTGACCCTGAGTCTGTCCTCGGCCCCACTCTATGGGCTGTGCGGCAGGGCCTCACTCGGGGACCACCCGCACCCCAGGCACCCCCTGACCCTGGATCTGCCCCCACCCCAACTCCACGGGCTGTGAGCCAAAGCCTCCTTCGGTGACTGCCCTCGCCTCCACCCGGAGCCTCCCTGCGCCTTGGAGGCCTCCCAGCAGCGCTCTTGAGTTCCTCCTCGCTCCATCCCCACCTGGCACCCCTGCAGACACGCTTTCCACCACGCCAGCCCTGCTGTGGGCACGCCCCTCCCTCCGTGGCCGCCCCGCCCCCGCGGAATCCCTCCGGAATTCTCCTGGCTGATGAACCTTCCCGCCGCTGGCTCACCGCAGCTTCTCGCCCTCCCACCCCGCAGATGACTTGCTGCCGATTTTCGCCTACTCGCACACGGTTGGCAAGTCGGTCACAGGGGGCTACGTGTACCGGGGCTGCGAGTACCCCAACCTGAACGGCCTCTACATTTTTGGGGATTTCATGAGCGGGTAAGTGACCTAGTGCCCTCGCGCCCCTGGCTGCTGCCACTGGCTCCTTGGGACTGGCTCCTTGGTAAAGGGGAGTGTAAGTGTGCGCCCGTTCCTGCACATGTGCCTCGCTGCTCTGACAGGGGCCCCTAGGTGTGGGCCGGACACCCGCATCCACCCGCTTTTCTCCTGAGATGTATGGTGAGCCTTTGCTGCAGGCCTCAGTACCTCTGTGATAGACACACAACTCATGGCGTTAAAGACTGGAGGCTTGCTTAAGTGCGGGTCCCGTGGTCTTCCTCTCCCTCCTGAGAACCATGGGCTCTGGGCCTGACAGCAGTTCTGATGGGCAGGAGGGCAGAATATGAACAATTTCCTGGACACTCAGGGCCACCCTGCTCCTGGGGAAGCCACAGCTTGTCACTGCAACAGCTGATGGGGGCCTGGAGCCCTGCCCCACCCCACCCCAGCCAGGACTGCAGGGAGCTTGCAAAGGTTGAGAAACTAAGACCCGAGAGAACAGTGGCTGCCCACGGGCCTCCTAATGGGGAGAGGAGGAGGTGGGGCTCTTGTGGCCTTGGAGCCTTGCTGCCCTGCCCCCGTGCTCTAGGGCAGCAGTGCCACCCACTGAGACCCTGCTGTGGGAGGAGGATGAATCACATCCCAAATAGGTTTGATGGGGGAGGGAAACCTACATCACAACCCTCCTTCGAGTCAGGCTCTGTCCCCAAGGGTGCTTATGGAGCCTCGTGACCACCTTGTTGTCCCATTTACAGAGGAGAAAGCTGAGGACTAAAGAGGCCCAAGGGCAGGCTGAGACGGCTTGGTCTAAACTCTGGCTCAGTTACTGGCCAGGTGACCTTGAGCCAGTTACTTCACCTTTCCTTATCTTCAGCTACCTCATCTGCAAAATGGAGATGATCATAGTACTTGCCCCTAGGGTGGTTTTAAGGACTGAATCAGTTAATACATAAATAGCACTTAGAATCTAGTGTGGAAAGAAAGAAAGAAAGAGAGAGAAAGAAAGAGAGAGAGAAAAGAAGGAAGGAAGGAAGGAAGGAAGGAAGGAAGGAAAGAAGGGGTACATGCTTAATATACGGTGATTTTTTTTTTTTTTGAGACAGGGTCTCATTTTGTCACCCAGGCTGGAATGCAGTGGCACAGTCTCAGCTCACTGCAGCCTCCACCTCCCAGGCTCAAGCAATCCTCCCACCTCAGCCTCCTGAATAGTTGGGATTATAGGCATGTGCCACCACGCTTGGCTAATTTTTGCATTTTTTGTAGAGATGGGGTTTTGCTCCATTGCCCAAGCTAATCTTGAACCGGACTCAAGCAATCCTCCTGCTTTGGCCTCCCAAAGTGCTGGGATTACAGGCTCAAGGTGCGGTGCCCAGCCTGGTGTTTCTTAATTATTTCCATGCAACCTCCTCTGGCAGCAGCCGAATAGGGTTCCTAAGGAGAGGGAATAAAGACATGAAGATGCGTGAAGCTGGTAGGAGAATTCTGATTTTGTGTCCAGCCTGCAGCCTGGAGCTGAGAGAGATACCTGACCTGGGCCCCTGGAAGTTGGATTCCTCTCCCAGATCCGCCCCTTCCCCGGGGACCCAGCTTTCCCATCTGGAAAATGGGTATAGATGAAGCCTCTGTTTTTACCCCTGATTCTCCTTTCTCCCTTCTGTCCTTCCCAGGAGAGCCCAAGTCTCCTGACCACAGAAATTCAACTAATTTTGCCAGTATTTTCCCAGCCGCTCTGCTGGGTCAGGCAAGAACCAGGATGACAGAGATGAATAGGACCCCTCGTACCCGAGCCAGGGAGACAGACCCATTCAGTCCACTGCACTGCAACCCCAGAGAGCCTGTGCACAGTGTGGGGGAGCCCAGCATGGGGGCCTTCAGGGAGGGCTCCACAGAGGAGGGGACATCTCTAAGCAGGGCCTGGAAGTATTAATAGGTGATTGACAAGCAGCGATGGGAGTAAGGAGCAAGGTTAGCATATTCCAAAGATGTTGAAGCTCCAGCGCTTGGCAGGTTCTGAAACCAGTGAGCTCTTGAAAGCGCTGTGCCCTCTGTAGGATCCAGTGGGCTGGATTGCATTCAGCGGGCAGTAACCAAGCCGGTCTTGTTCATTCCTGTGGGTGTCTGGTAGGTGCTTGGTGAAGATTGCACACAATGACAGCTTCATGGACATACCACATGTGCAGACACACAGGGCCCGGTGCTCAGAAAGGTTCACACTTGATCTCATGCTCTGTGGTCACCATCTTGAATTCTTAATATGTTTTGAACAAGTGGCCCTGCATGCTCATTCTGCACTGGGCTCTGCGAATTGTGTATGGTCCTTGCATGGATCAGTGGGTGAGTGGATGGGTAGATGGATGGAGGGAAGAAGGGAGGGAGGAATGGATACATGGATGGATGGATGGATGGATGGATGGATGGATGGATTGGTGGGTAGGTTCCCCTGGGTGCCATGCCAGGCATGGCCTCACAGCTCATCTTCCTTTGCAGGCGTCTGATGTCCCTCCAAGAGAACCCAGGGACAGGCCAGTGGCAGTACAGTGAGATCTGCATGGGCCACGGCCAGACCTGTGAGTTCCCAGGCCTCATCAACAACTACTACCCGTACATCATCTCCTTCGGGGAGGACGAGGCCGGTGAGCACTCCTGAGACCTCTCCTTGCTGGTTGCTCGTGCCTGGGACTGGTCCTCCACCCTGTGGTCCTTCTGGTCTGTGATGTAGGGGAAGGACCACACAGGCCTGAAATTAGTTCCCACCTGGGAGGAAGATGTTCCCTGGGCTCCAGACCTGCATGTGCCTCTGTTACAGAAAAGGGGTCCCAATCCAGAGCCCAAGAGAGGGTTCTTGGATCTCACGTAAGAAAGAAATTGGGGGAAGTCCATAGAGTAAAGTGAAAGTAAAGGAATAGAAGAATGGCCACTCCATAGACAGAGCAGTCCCGAGGGCTGCTGGTTGCCCACTTTTATGATTATTTCTTGATAATATGCTAAACAAGGGGTGGATTATTCATGCCTCCCCTTTTTGGACCATATAGGGTAACTTCCTGACGTTGCCATGGCATTTGTAAACTGTCATGGTGCTGGTGGGAGTGTAGCAGTGAGGACGACCAGAGGTCACTCTCGTGGCCATCTTGGTTGTGGTGGGTTTTAGCCGGCTTCTTTACTGCAAACTGTTTTATCAGCAAGGTCTGTATTTTGTGCCGGCCTCCTATCTCATCCTGTGACAGAATGCCTTAACTGTCTGGGAATGCAACCCAGTAGGTTTCAGCCTTATTTTACCCAGCTCTTATTTAAGATGGAGTTGCTCTGGTTCACAGGCATCTGACACCTCCTCAGGCATCTTCACCTCTCTGAGCTCCCGTTTGTTCCTATGGAAAATGGAAGTAGTGGCCCCTTTCTTCCTCTTACCCCCACCTCACCCTCACCCTGGGTAAGGTTGCCATGAGCTTTAGTCTAGTGACCTGGGTAAGCGTCCATGCCAGTTAGCCGGCCAGGAAGGATCTGGAATGTTGGAAATGCAGGCAGGTGTGGAAGAGAGCCTCCCCAGAGACCTCCCCTGGCCTGGAGCTCCTGATGGCAAATGGATTTGGGCCATTCAATGAAACCACATAATTATTTCAAAGCGGCTGGACACAGCCTTCTTGCCGGTTAGTGGGTCCTGAATCTAGGCACTTGTCAACGCAAGGGACAGAGTGGGAGGGGAGAGGAAGAGGGGCCTGGAGACTGGATACTGCTCCAGCCTCCTGCTTTTGTCCTTGGCCCCGGGTTGTTCCTGGACAAAAGCCCAGGGGCCCCCAGTGGGCCCTAATGGATGCTTATTGGGGTTGCTAGGCAACGCCCGCCCAGGGGCCTTTGGAGGGGTGTCCCCTGCCCGGCTCAGTGCCCAGAGCCCCCAGGGCTGTGTCTGGGAAACCTTTGTTGAACCGTCAGAATCTGAATTTCCAAAAAGGCAGCCCCCAGCCCCCACAGCCATTCCTAAGCCCTCTGGGCCCTTGAAAGCCCTTTCTTTTGGTCAGTAGGGGGTTAATGTGTTTTAGAAGCAGGGGTGCCCCTCCCCCACAGAGGCAGGGCCTGGAAGGAAGGTACAGTTCCCAAAAGGCCGTTCCTCAGCCCTCTGAGTGACACCCAAGTGTGGAAAACCAGGAGGAGGCACCAGTGAGACGGGCGGCCCAGGGACACCTCTGGCAGCGGCCTCTGGAGAGCACGGAGCCCGGAGCCCTGGGGTCCAACGCAAACAAACCTTCCCCCTGCTCTCAGCTCCCGCTTCTGCTTCTCTAATTGTTCCAACACTTGCAAATTACAAAACAAGTAGCTCTGCTAACCCAGTGTGCTGTAGGGACAGTCCACACCACAGAGACCAGGAAGGTGGCTCAGTGTCCCACCAAGGGAAAACATCCCCTTTGCCCTCTGAAAGTTCATGGAAAACCACTGACAAGGGGCAGATTCCTGGGAGAAAAGGCACACAAATGCATCCTGTCACAATGACATGACACAGGAGCCCTTGGAATGAAGACCCAAAGATACGGGGGAAATTGTCCATTTTTTTTTTCTTTTTTTTTTTTTTTCGAGACTGAGCTTCGCTCTTGTTGCCCAGGCTGGAGTGAAGTGGTGCAATCTCGGTTCACTGCAGCCTGCAACCTGCAACCTCCACCTCCCAGGTTCAAGCTATTCTCATACCTCAGCCCCCGGAGTAGCTGGGATTACTGGTGCGTGCCGCCACACCCGGCTAATTTTTGTATTTTTTTAGTAGAGATGGGGTTTCATCATGTTGGCTAGCCTGGTCTCGAACCCCTGACCTCAGGTGACCCCAAAGTGCTGAGATTACGGGTGTGAGCCGCCGCGCCCAGCCGAAATTGTCCATTTTTATGCTCAGGTGCAGCAGAGTATGGACAGCTGTGCAGAAATGTGATTGGACAAAAAGGGCCTGACCTTATGCTGATTGAGTGGGGAGGGCCAGCACAGCCTGTGTGTCTGGATTCTTCTTGGCCTCTCTGCGCATCAGTCCTTCCTTCTGGGTATGGGGCTGTCTCTGGAATGGGGGTCTTATGACCTGCAAATGGTCAAACAGGTCAGATCACCTCTTCCTTTTTTATTTTTGAGGTAGAGTCTTGCTCTGTCATCCAGGCAGGAATGTGGTGGCGCCATCATGGCTTACTGCAGCCTCCAACTCCTGGGCAATCCTTCTGCCTCAGCCTCCCAAGTAGCTGGGACTTCAGGCACATGCAACTATGCCTGGCTATTTTTTAAATAGTTTGTAGAGATGGGGTCTTACTGTGTTGCCTAGGCAGGTGTGGAACTCCTGGGCTCAAGTGATCCCCTGCCTCGGCCTCCCAAAGTGCTGGGATTACAGGCATGAGCCACCATATCTGACCCAGATAATTTCTGTTTTTGTTGTTATTGTTGTTGTTGTTGTTGTTGTGGGATTTTTGTTTTTGTTTGTTTGTTTTGAGACAGGGTCTCGCTCTGTCGCCCAGGCTGGAGTACAGTGGTGTGATCTCGGCTCACTGCAACTTCTGCCTCCTGGGTTCAAGTGATTCTCATACCTCAGCCTGCCGAGTAGCTAGGACTATAGGTGTGCACCACCATGCCTGGCTAATTTTTGTATTTTTAGTAGAGATGGGGTTTCACCATGTTGGCCAGGCTGTTCTCAAACTGCTGACCTCAAATGATCTGCCCGCCTTGGCCTTCCAAAGTGCTGGGATTACAGGCGTCAGCCACCATGCCTGAACTCAGATAATTTCTTCATGGCCAGTTTTACACAGAAAGGTTGGGGGAGAGTTACAATAATATTTTTAGGTTCTATGACTGGCTTTGGGGGAAATGTGTGCTGGTTTCTATGATCTGCCATGGGAAAGAGAAATTCTAGTTTCTATGGCACCTCGGGGGAGAATAGGACTGAGAGACGGGAGGACAGGCGAAGGTCAGAGAAAAACTTTTGCTTCGGAGGCAGCTTCTGAGGCCTTCATTTTGGAGCATTGTTTTCTGAGTCTCAACAGCAGCCCTGGGCGGGCTTGGCAGCATCCGTGGGGGCTCCCTGTGTGTGCAGAGGGTTGGGGGCTACAGCTCCCAGCAGATCACGGCTGGAAGGGGCCTTGCAGTCTGCCTGGTCCAGCCTTGTCATTTTACCAATGGGGAAACTGTGGCTGACTATGAACACCTGGTTATGGAGGAGGGGCACCATGCCCAGCCTGGCCCCTGGACACCTCCCAGAGTGGGGCCTTAAGGTCGGTTGGCCAGATGAACCAGGGAGTTCCTCAAGGGGTTGGAACAGAGGAGGCCGGGGCTGCTCCTGGTGGCTCACTCCAGAAAGAGGCCCAGAGGGGAGTGGACGGCCCAAGGCTGTGTGGCCAATTTAGGGCTGTGCCCATGGACTTCTCAGCAGGGACGTTCCACCCGGGGACCCCCAATGCTGTAGGCTGCATCATCACCATGTGTGCCTACAGCTCCTCCCCTGACCTCCCCAGTGGGGCTGGTGCCCCTGGGTTGGGGGGTCAGGGGCCATTGACCACTCAGCGTACTGCTCTCCTCATCCCCCAGCCCCATCACAGCTGGGTCTACCCCAGTTACACAAGTTACCCCTCAAGTGCCTTCCCTTTGCACTTCCCAAGTTTGCTGTGCCTTGCTTCTCAGACCCCACCCCATGCAGCCCTCCCTGACTGCACCTGTCCCCAGGGATATGCTTTCCTCCAACCTATTACCAAGCTGTCTGTCTCAGCCTCTCCGTGGGGAAACCCCCTTCCCTGCCCCCAGTCCAGCTGAGCTCTCTGCTATCCTTTTACAAGGACAGAGGTATTAGCATGGCTGAACCCTCAGGATGAGCCATGTGTGGCTTGTGTCTGGGCTCCCAGACACCATGCATCCAATATTGGTGTGGGGCTGGGGCAGCAGACTTTCCTGAGTTCTGGTCCTGGCTTAACCATTCACTAGCTGTGTGACTTAGGACAAGTCACTTGACTTCTCTGAGCCTCTTTTTTTTTTTCTCTCAGCTGTGAGGTAGGAATAATGCAGCCTATTTTCTGGTCATAGGTGCCCCTGGCAGCAGGGGTTGGGAGGGAGGATTGGAGTGGGAGGAGCAGGGAGAACCCACATTCCCTGAGACAGTCCTCAGCACCAGGGGCTCAGAACTCCAACGGTTACATTTTCAGCGCAGCTCTGAGATGGGGAGAAGTTGAGGCTTAGAATGGGGCCATCACACAGCTGCTGGAGATCACAGGGGGCCAAGCAGAGGGGCTAGGACCTACACTCCCAGCCATGTACTCTGCTCCTGCCTGGGAGGTGCTTGTGGTCAGCAGAGAGCCTGGCAGGGCCCAAATCCCGGATGACGACCGCAATCATAGCTAGCTAATGCTGATGAAGCACACGCTCTGCGCTCTTCAGTCCTTATAACAGCCCAATGAGGCATGCCCATTTTAGAGATGAGGAAGCTGAGGCTCAGAGAGCCACATGTGCCTGCGGGTCCCCTGGAAGCAGTTGGGGAGCTGGGCTGTAGCCCCCTCATGTGCGCCCAGAGGTGTGTGGGGCTGGGCATGAAACCCAGGTAGGTGACAGGGGTGGCGCTGGGTCACCGGGAAAAGGCAAGAGCAGAGATCTGAGCTTGGGTGGGTCCAGGCAGAGTGCCTGACACCCGGAAGACCAGGCTCCAGAGGCCCTTGGGTACAACCCAACTCCTCACCCAGCCTCACTTCCTCTTTCTGGGGACTGGACAGCTAGACTGAGCTGGGATGCCTCACGTGGTAGCTAGCTGGGGTTGGGGTCGATTTCCAAGCCTGCAGGGAGCGGGGTGGTGAGGCGGGGCTGGCTGGGACGGTATTCCAGGTGGGGGTCTCACTAGTCACTTTGTTCTGTCCAAAGGGGAGCTGTACTTCATGTCGACAGGGGAGCCGAGTGCCACAGCTCCACGCGGAGTGGTCTACAAAATAATTGACGCATCCAGGTGAGTCCCGGCCTCCAGGACAGGGAGCTCCTGCTGTCTGTCAGGCCTCTTAGCTCCACGGGCTTGTCCCCTCCGCCTCGCCCTCAGGTGGGTGGTATTAATCCCCATTTTCAGACAAGAACCCTGAGGCCCAGAGAGGGACATGATTTGCCTCAGTTCCTCCGGCAAGGGGCAGACCCAGGATTCAGACCCGGGTCTGCACACCTCAAAGCACAGGTCTATTAGGATAGGAGGGAGCTGGAGAGGTGACTGGGGCCGCGGGCCGAGGCTTCACTTGGCTTTCTTGCCTGGCCCGCCCTCCCTGCGTCTTCCTCCTGTCTAGCAGGCCCCTCATTCCTCATTTCCTGGGCTGCCCCTGCACCCCCACACCCCAGCCCCCAATTTGCCTCTGTGATGCCTCCCAGATGACACCCTGATCCCTGTGTGTCCCCGCCCCGTGCCTGCCCTTCCTCCTGTGGTCCATCTTCCACTGGGGAAAACACATTGGGGCTCCCTTCGCCGGCTCCATCTCCCCAGCTTCCCTTCTAGCTGTAAGGCCAGAAGCGCCATGCCCGGCCATGTCCCAGCTCCTTCCGTGTGCAGCTCATTGACGTCTCAGCCGTTCATTTTACAGTGGTGGAAATGAGCACAAAGACACGAAGTCATGGGCCCGGGGCCCAGGGCCAGGGTTGGGCCCAGGCCACTGGCTCCAGAGCCCTGCCCTAACCCCTTGGCTGTGTGCCTTAACCTCACCCTCTTCAAGCACCTTCCCCAACCCACGTTGCCCTCCAGGCCTCTGTCCAACCCTTCCTCAGCTCTCATCACTCAGACTTGGTAATCCCTGGGCTACACGACTGACTCTCTCCCAGCTGCTCTGGGAGTCTCAGGGCCAAGCCTGTATCTCTTCACTCTGCAGAGGCCGCCCAGGTACTGGGAATGGCACGGAGCAGAGACTCAGGAACGCTTGATGAATAAATGAGTGATCAGCTTTCTAAGCTGCTTCTCAGCCCTTAGATTTTCGCTTCTCCGCTGGCTTCCACAGCAGTCTGAACGTCTCTTCAACACCGGGTGCGGACACAGCTTGTACTTATCTCTAACACAAGGCCTGAGGTTGCACTCCAAGAATCCACACATTTGGCAGACCCTAGGAGTCCCCACTGTGTTTAGTTACCCTAAACTTTGAGACACACCAGGTTTGGGAAAATCCTGAAACAAGCTGGCATGTTTCACGTTCTTGGGAGGCAGATGGGAGGAGTTCAAGTCCAGCCTGGGCAACAGAGGGAGACCTTGTCTCTAAAAAAATTAATTAATTTTACAAAAAGAAAAATTCTAAAACACTTATTGTGCTTAAAATCTTTTACACTGGGCTCAGTGGCTCACACCTGTAATCCCAGCACTTTGGGAGGCTGAAGCCGGAGAGTTTCATGAGCCCAGAAATTCAAGACCAGCTTGGTCAACATAGCAAGACCCCATCTCAACAAAAAATTAAAAAATTAGTCTGGTGTGCTGGCGCACATCTATAGTCCCAGCTACTTGGGATGCTAAGGTGAGAGGATCACTCGAACTCAGGAGGTCGAGGCTGCAGTGAGCTATGATCGCACCACTGCCCTCCAGCCTGGATAACAGAGCAAGACCCTATCTCAAAACAAAAGACATTTTAGAATAGTTTCAGATTTACAGATAAGTTGTAAAAACTGCAGTGTTTCCTGTATGCCCCTTACCCTGTGTCCCTTATTATGAACACCTCACATTACCATAGTGTACGTGTCAAAATTAGTCAACTAGTATCAGTCCATCACTATTAATTAAACTCTACAACTCCAGTCTTTTACTTTTTTTTTTTTTTTGAGATGGAGTCTTGCTCTGTCTCCCAGGCTGGAGTGCAGTAGCATGATCTCAACTCATTGCAACCTCTGCCTCCTGGGTTCAAGTGATTCTCCTGCCTCAGCCTCCCGAGTAGCTGGGACTACAGGTGCCTGCCACCACGCCCAGCTAATTTTTGTATTTTCAGTAGAGATGGGGTTTTGCCATGTTGGCTAGGCTGGTCTTAAACTCCTGACCTCAAGTGATCGGCCCACCTCGGCCTCCCAAAGTGCTGGGATTACAGGTGTGAGCCCCCACGCCCAGACTCCACACTCTTTTTCAAAGGATATTTCTAGTTGTTCCCCAATGCCCTTTTCCTGTTCCAGGATCCTGTGTTGCCTTTAGTGGTTGCGTCTGCTTAGCTTTCCCCTGTTTGTGTCTGCTTCTCACTTTCCTTGTTTACCAGACTTTTTTTTTCTTGTTTAAGAGCACACATAAATTATTGACATGACTTTTTATCAAATAAAACATAATCACTTCCTGCTTCCATCCCTTCCTTCTCATTTCCCTGAGGTCCCGTCCGTCATTATCTATGCAGCGCCAGGATTTATGTGGTTGTATTTCGATCACACGCAGACTTGGTTCTTTTTCCTTCATTTATGCCCATTTTGTCTAAATGTTGCAAACATCGCCCTCAAAAAAACCATTTCTAATGGCTGCGTGATTTTCTGCTGAGTCACTATAACCCATTCCTTGGAATTTTAGGTTATTTCCAATTTTCAAAAAAGAATGCTTCTCTGAGGAAATGTTACATATACCAAGTGAGTGCCTAATTCATGCCAGATGTTGCCTTAGATCCGTCATCTTTGGTTTTTCCAATACCGTTTCCCTATTGGCTTGTTGTCCCCATGTCACAGAGAGGGACCCCAACAAGACTTAAGGAGTTCTCTCGCTCACAGTCTTGTGTTAGGAGCCAGAAGTGGGCTAGATTCCTCCTCCCGCCCTGACCCTTCTCCCTTCATCCTCCTGTCTTGGAATAACTGTTTCTTTGCACCCACACATATTACACAGAGGTCCCATTATAGTACATGTGGAAAATGAAATAAATGGGGAGTGAAGGAGGTAGGGTCAGGTCATCTATTACTACCCACACATAACCACTGTGGCGTTTTGGGGTGGATATCCTACCCTTTTGCATAACAAAGACTTTTAATGCAATTTCCTTAAGGAACAAAAGCCCCACTGGGTCTGTCTGAAGTGTGTGGATATTCTCTGGAGGTCAGAGCAAGAAAAAAACCTCGCTTTTCCTGCAGCTTTGAGAAGCGTGTGTGCCTGGTTGTGTTTCTGCAGCCTCTGGGGACAAAGACCCTTGTCCCTCTTTTGTGTCCCTCTTCGGCCAAGCCTGTCTGGAGGCCACTCCGTGTCACATGGGCTGCTTCACCCCTTGGCCTTTCCGCTGGAATCCTGTTGAAGTCGTGGGCCCACGTGGGTCTGTCCTGGAATGGGGTCATTCCCAAAGAATCACAGATCGACGGCCAAAAACTAATTAAAACGGAATTCCATTCCCTATTGTGCCCTTAAAAATGTCAAAGGAGACCCAATTCCTAGCCCTGGCACCCTTCTCTGACTCTTTTGTCTCCCTGCTCTCTCAAACCCCACATGCCAAGGCCCCAAATCCCTCAGCTCTGCCTCCAGGCACAAAGCTTGCTTTCCTTACCACCCCCGCCGCCCCCGTCCTTGAGATGGTTCCAGGCAGAGGAGCCTCTCAGATTCTGCATCAGAAATCCAGGAACCAGAGGGGCAGAGAGAGACCCTCCTCGAAGGCTGTAGGGCTGGTGGGAGAGGGTGGCGGGCAGGAATCAGGCTGCATTTCAGGAATCAGACGGCAGGCTGGGGGAGGAGAGAGACTGGCATTTGTTCACACCCTGAGGACAGAGTCCATGCTCTGGATTAGAAATGTCCTGGGAAAGAGTAAGCCTCCAGCCCTGGTGCTATTCCAGCAGAGGCTGAGCGTACAGCCGGTAGGCTGTTATAGGGGATTTATGCCCTGGAGCTCTTAGAATCCTGGGGGCATGGAGTGGGCAGGGAAGCTGCAGGCCACACAGTAGGTGCATGGTAAATGGCCGCCTGTTACTATCGTTGCTGTTCATACCTGCCTCACTGTAGGGGAAAGGCACCCTCAGGGTGGGCTCCCAGGGTGAGACTCATAACCTCCTGTGTGTCGTTGGCAGGCGGGCACCACCTGGCAAATGTCAGATCCAGCCTGCTCAGGTGAAGATCAGAAGCCGTCTCATCCCCTTTGTGCCCAAAGAAAGTAAGTGCCTGCCAGTGGGACACTGAGGGTTGGGGGAGAGATCCCGCAGCCCACAACGGCTGCCTTTCCAGCCAGACTCGGGTCTTACCAGCTGGACCTAGATGCCCTTCTTCAGCCCCTGTGCCTAGCACTGTGCCTGGCACACATTAGACATGGTGGTAAGGTGGATGGAACTTTAACTAAACTGGGTCTTGCTTGATTGGTCGCAATTCCTTAAACCAAGAGAGAAATAGCTGGTGCCAGGCAAGGTACTCTGTGAGTTCTTGGGAGGGACAGAGAAAGAGGATGTATCTGTGTGTAAGCAAGGGAGACCGGAAGAGTTGTTTGTGGGAGGGGCTGGCATATGGGCTGGGCCTTCATAGATTGTTGACAAGCCTGATGAGGAGAGACGACAGAGCAGGGCCACAAATGACTGCCCATGGGGCCTGGGACTGGGGGGAGGGGATGCCCCAGGCTGGGGCTGTTCCCCTGGGCCCAAGTTAGGTGGGAACAAAGACCCTGTGTTGCCAGGTCTTCCAATTCTTCAGAGAAGCAGAAAATCCCCCCATCCACTCATTCACCACGGACACGTGCCCTGCCCTGGGGATACAGCACACGGCGAGACACTGCAGTCCTCGCCTTCTCAGCCTGTTAGGTACAACCTCCCAATTCAAAGTGTTGGCGACTAGTTTAGAATTTTAAAAACCATTCCGCGAGCCAAGGAAGATATTTCAGCAGGCCAAGTGGGCTCAGCAGGCCACCCATTGGCAGACTGGGTGTGTATGGGGGTGGGGAGGGCAAGAAGAGAGGGAGGCTAGGCACCTGGGCTGAAGAGGTACCCGGGTAGAGGGGGAAGGGTCTGAGCTCAGTGATTTTGGAAGTGAGTTCTGGCCACAGTTGGTTTCAGGGCTTGGTGAGTTTTTCATTTACTCATTCAGCAGTTTCTGGCACTTTTGTTAGTTACTGGCTCCATGCTGGATGCCAGAGCCACAGTGAGAAGTCAGACTAGGCCCTGTTCTGGCTGGGACGGACAGAGATGTCATTTACTGTCCCAGGCCTTGTGATCAAAGTGTGTGCCAGGTACCGTGAGGACCCACCCAGAACAGTGGAGACTGGGGTTGGGGGTAGGGGTTCCTGGAGTCTGAAAAGAAGAGGAAGGGTGCACCAATAGGGGGTTGCACTGAGGGGGGTGGCAGCTAGGGGGATGGCACTGAGTGGGTATGGCACTGAGGGGGGTACACCTGGAGGGGGTGCACTGAGGGGGGTGGCATGGAGGGGGAGGTGCACTGAGGGGGGTGGCACGGAGGGGGTGGTGCACTGAGGGGGTTGGCACAGAGGGGGTGGTGCACTGAGGGGGGTGCACCTGGAGGGGTTGCACTGAGGGGGGTGGAATGGAGGGGGGTGCACTGAGGGGGTGGCACGGAGGGGGTGGTGCATTGAGGGGGGTGGCATGGAGGGGGGGCACACAGAGTTGGGGGATGCACCCAGGCAGGTTGCACGGGGGGGGTGCACCTGGGGGAGTGCACTGAGGGGGGCTGGCACCAAGAGGGAGCTTCACTCAGGAGGGTGCACCGAGGGGGGTGGCAGTGCAGGCAGAGGGAACAGCAAGAGCCACAGTGGGAGAGGTGAGGCAGCCTGAGGAGCAGGAGGTGGGGGCCAGGGGCCAGGGTGCAGGGACAGGGAGCGCCTTGCCCATGTCATGGTGCTCTGGGCCCTGGCCTGTGCTTGGCCTTGTGCTGAGAGGCCCTTTCTCAGCTCTCTCTCAGTGGTTTTCAAAGTGGGACTGGCTGAAATGGGGCCGGATTAAAGAGGTTTGGCCTGGTGGCCCCAGGATCCTCCCCATAGTAATTGAACAGTCTTGGGCTGTGACACATGGCAGTGCCCAGTGCCTGGCACTGCACCTGTGTGGAGTAGAGCTGGGCACAGCAAAGTGTAGATTGAGGTCTATCCCTGTGGCTGACCTGGGCCAAGCGTGTCCCCACATTCTGCAGAGACAAAGGAAATCACCTGCCTCAGCTCCCTAGCACCGACTGCACCCAGGCTCTGTGGTGGGGTATAGGGGCTCTGCCTTGTTCCCCAGACACAACCAGAGTTCCCCCATCGTACCCGCCGTGACAACCCGCTGGTGCCAACCTTGGGAACCAGGAGGAAAGAGATTCACCCTGACCCCAGGGATCCCTGTGTGTATCCCGTTCCCAACCTGCTGGCCACTGGCCACCACAGACCCGCAGCAGTTTTTACCCATCTGTGGGCCTCAGCTTCCTCACCCTCACAACCAAGGCCTGGAAGATGAAACGGTGACTTTCTCTTAGAAGCCTTCCCAGACACTCCTTCCTTTCATTGCCTTCCAGAGTTATGAAGTGCCAACAGCTGGCTTCCCACCAACCTAGGGACTCCTGGGAAGGTGGGGCTTGGGGTAGGGAGATGCAGCAACAGCAGACTGGCACAAAGCAGTTGATAGTGTTTGCTGCATGACTGAAAAAGCCCCTGGCCCCTGAGTCCAGGTCGGCATCTTGCTGGGTCCGGGTGACCTGGGAAGCACGACTGGGAACGCAGGCGGCATCCCGTCTTCTGGGTGTGAGTGCAGGGCAGACCCAGGACATCCTTCCCCGAGTCTGCGCTCTCCGCACAGGTTGCAGGGCAGCACAGGGTGGGCAGCAGGGCTGGACAGGGGCGCCTGGGTCCCTCTGACGGCATACTCTTCCTCTGCGCAGAGTTCATCCCGAAGACACGGAGCACCCCGCGGCCTACAGCGCGGGCGCCCACGCGGGCGCCCCGCCGAGGGCGCCCCACGGCCGCTCCCCCCGCGCCCACCCCGCGGCCAGCGCGGCCCACCCAGCAGCCAGGGAGCCGGAGGGGCGGCGGGCGGCGGCGGGGGCGGCTGAACTCGGCGAGCCGGGCGTTCCGGGATGGCGAGGTGCGCCTGGTGCGGCCCGCGGGCCTGAGCTCTGGCAGCGGGCGCGTGGAGGTGTTCGTGGGCGGACGCTGGGGCACCGTGTGCGACGACTCCTGGAACATCAGCGGCGCCGCCGTCGTGTGTCGCCAGCTGGGGTTTGCCTACGCCGTGCGCGCCGTCAAGAGAGCCGAGTTCGGCCAGGGCGGCTCGCTGCCCATTCTGCTGGACGATGTGCGCTGCGCGGGCTGGGAGCGGAACCTGCTGGAGTGCCAGCACAACGGCGTGGGCACCCACAACTGCGAGCACGACGAGGATGCGGGCGTCGTGTGCAGCCACCAGAACCCCGACCTGTAGGCAACACGCCGCTGCCCCAGGCCATCCCGCCGGCGGGGGAGCCTGGCAGGGGCCGCTCCGCCCTGTGTGCGCCCAGCGGGTGCGCACGTGTTCTAGAGTGAAGGGGGTGCCGGTGTGTGCTGTCCTGGGGACGTGTGTGAGGCGCTGCAGTGCATGTGTGTCCTCTGCAGACCCAAGGCAGGAGTGTGTGTTGGGGACGGTGTGGGCTCTGGAAGTGCATGGTCCATCACGGGCGGGAGGAGTTCTTTTCTTACCTCCAAGTGTTCCAGACACCAGCAGGAACAGCAGCCGGGCTGTGGGACCCTGAGGAGGGAGGGCAGCCAGGCTTCCAGGACGGACATGGCCACTGGCTGTGCTAACAGAGGCACAGCTTGCAGACTGAGGGCGGTGGGGGGAACCAGGCTTGTCCTGCCCACAGCTGGAATGGAAGGTGCAAGAACAGCCGGAGGGTGGCCTGAGGAATGTGGCCCAGACAGCATGGCCTGGTGCCCGCATCCCCCCCACCCCCCGGCAGTCAGAGGCGCTGGAGAGAACCGGAAGGCATCCAGTGGGGAAGGGAAAGCCTTCTGGAAGGTGGGAGCAGGGTGAGCTGCAGGCCTGGGGCCCCACTGGAGGGGCAGGCTGCGTGGAGGAGCCAGCACCTGCTCGGGGAGGATGGCTGTGAGGACTGGATGACCTCCAAGGCCGTATGCTGGAGAAGCCACTCAGGAGCATACTCAGTCCTTGTGGGTGCTCCTGGGATAGGACCAGCCTCCTCCAACCCTGAGGCCTGATTCTCTCTTGCTCTTGGGGCAGAAGCCACCCACACTAGCTGGGCAGAGCTTTCACCCTGGCCCTCCAGTGAGTGGGTGGGCCTCCACCACTTTCCAAGCTGTGTTTGGGCCCTGGGGCCACCTCTGTCCTTTCCATCCCCATCCCTGCTCAGTGTAAACCCAGGAGACCTGATTCCTCCAGCCCTACCTCGGGGCTGACCAGGCTGGGGGTCCAGTGAAACTACTGACACTTTTTCACCCAGGGCTATGCCAATAATGTGGCTGTTTACACACCACTTTCCTGCCTCCTCTCTGACCTGCACCTGTGTGGGAGCCGGGGTGGGAACCAGGAGAAAGGGGTGAGGCCTCCCGCTTCCCACCTGCATCACAGGTGGAAGCTCCTTCACTCCAGGGATGCTCGGCCCTGGCTCTGTGCCAGGCCGCAGAGGGGCACTTAGTATGACTGCGCTCAGCCTCGGATGGGAGCACGGGTGGGGGTGGGTAAGCAGATGAGTCACCAGGCAGTGAGGACAGGATGTGGCCCATGTCGGGGGTTGGAAGAGGTCTGGGTGGGGCACCCAAACCCAACCTATGGGGGAGCTTTGGGAGGGGGTGATGCTGTGCCAAGTTCTGGGAGCTGGCACCAGGGGTGGCTGGGCAGGCCTTGGGGCAGGCATGAGTCTGGCAGGGTCTCCTAGCTGCTAGTATAGGGTCTCCTAGCCACTAGTATAGGATCCTGGGCTGCAGCAGAAAGCTTTAGGTCACTGTCTTGGACTCCTCATACTCTGTGCTTTACAGAATGGGAAAATGAGGCACACAGAGGTTAGATATCTTAGGGCACCAAGCCAGGGAAGGGAGAAGTCAAGTTTGAATACAGCAGCTTAGTTTAGAGTCCCCGCACCCTAACCACTGCCCTCCCCAGCTCCACTGTGCCTGCAGAGAGGGGTGTGCTGGGGCTCCTGCCTGGTGTGGGAGTACCAACCTGGCTGGGAAGCAGCTGATGCAGATACCTGGGGGCTCCTCTTGCCTGGCAGGTGGCCCTGCCGCTGGCCTCATGCTCCTCTCGGGCCTCCAGTGGCCCAGGGGTGGTTGAGTGGGCATCTTCCTGGGATGCAGGGGAGTTCTGAGCTCTGACGCCGGGGGTGTTAGGAGATAGCAGGCCGTTAATGACCATCCCAGCCGAATTCCTCACTGTGCAGATGAGGAAGTGAGCTCAGGGAGGCTGAGTGTCCCGGGCCTGTTGCCAGATGAGGCCACGCTGAGACTGGAGCCAGGGAAGGTGCAGCAAGCCTTGAGGCCCTCAAGAATGCAGCCGAGCCAGGGCCCTGCTTGCCTGGCCCCAGAAGCTGTTTTGCTCAGAGCTGGATTAGGAGGGTTGGCAAACGGAGCTCTGGGTGCGGCCTCAGGCCCTCCAGTACTTCTCTGGGCAGTTCGGGCTTTGGCCTTGAGTCTTCCAGGCCAGGCGCTCTTCCTCCCCAGCCTCCAACTCATCACCTCTCAGGCCCCAAACTAGGCCTGGGCTAGGCTGCAGCCTGCCTCCTGGGGACTCACTCCACAGTCCCCAGGTCAGTGGTCCCCAACCTTTTTGGCATCACGGACTGGTTTCATGTATGACAATTTTTCCATGGATGGGGGTTGGGGGGATGGTTTTGGGATGAAATGTCCCACCTCAGATCATCAGGCATTAGATTCTCATAAGGAGTTCACAGCCTAGATCCCTCACATGCACAGTTCATAGTAGGTTTCATGTTCCTATGCGGATCTAATGCCACTGCTGATCTGGCAGGAGGCAGAGCTCAGGTGGCAATGCTCGCTCCCCACACTACCCTGCCCCACTGCCACTCACCTCCTGCTGTGTGGCCCGGTTCCTAACAGGCCACCCATCAGTACTGGTCCGTGGCCCAGGGTTTGGAGACCTCTGCCCTAGGTAGTAATAAGAGTGGACAGCTGTTATATGTAAATACTTGTTCCCCGATGCTGGAAAGAAATAGCACTAAAACATAAATTTAATTCTTTCAGCAAGGCAATTTTACTTTCTGCAGAAAGGGTGCTCATCGCAGATGGAACAATAGTGAGAGGACACCTGAACAAAGGAGGGAAGCAATTGTTAGACCTTATGTAGTTTGTCGCTGCTACTGTGTCCTATGTCCACTGGCAGAAGCCAGACCGCACCATCTAAACTAAAACCTGATTGGCTGTTTAAAATTTTTCTAAATAAGTAAAAGTAATGGAAGGATAAAGGAAAAGAGGAAGTTGCTTACGAAAGGACTTAGAAAAGTAATAATATTCCCAAATAAGGAAGGGGTATAGGCTGTGAGCTGGGACATGCCTGTGAGCACGTCCAGCACAGATATCTTGGTTAAAGTATAAGGACATAGAACGTACTATGTGCCTGTGAGCATGTCTAACAGTTACATAGGATAGGGCTTGACAAAGAGTTATTAGCATAAAGCAAGGAGGTTTGAAGGAAGTTCGTCTTTAAAAGAAACCATTATTTCTAACACTTACGATTTATTCTTTAACAAGAAGGGAAACTTTGAAGAGGAACTTTTACTTTCTACAACAGCTGACCTCTGCTGAGCGCTTACTGCATGCCAAGCACTGCTCTGAACGTTTAACATACCATTCACTCATGTAATCCTCATATTAATGCACATTTACTCACGTGGAAGCCGAGTTCCAGGGCATTTGTCACTTACCAAATGTCACATAGCCAAAATTTGAATTTGAGCCCAGGTAGTCCAGCTCTGGGACCCTGCTGTGGGCCTTCCTGCTGGGCCACCTCAAGGGCATTGAAAGCCACCCCCACCCCACTGGGACACAAGTTCAGAGAAGGGCAGAGCTGGCTCCGTGTCCAGTGCTTCTGTCACTCCACCACCTACAGCTGGCCGCTGAGGGAGCATTCACATGTGACTCTGTCCCCAGGGACTCTGATCTTGCCTTAAAGTCCTCCAGGGCCTCTGGGGATGGGGGCACAGCCTTCACCCTCACCCCCTCTAATCCAACCTCTAGTCAATAGCCAGGATCAGATTCTCAGAGAGGGGCTGCCCTGCCCAGTGCCGCACAGCTTAGTTCTGGAGCCTCAGGGTCAATGCTGCAGGGGTGGCCCAGTGTCCAGGACTGTGTTCAAGACATCAGTCAGAGGTCACAACATCCCAGGCCCTAGACTGAGCCTAGGGGTCACCATGTTGATACCTTAGAAATGTTTGGGAGGTTCAAGGAAGCTGGAAACTGGGTTCCAGTCCTGGCTCTGTGCCTCTCTGAGTCTCATTGCAAAATAGAGGTCACCAGAAGGATTACTGGATGAAAAATGAGGTAGCATTGCAGACGTGCATGGCACGTACACTCCAGGTTGCTTCCTAGACAGAAAGCTCAGTTCGAGGCTGGTGGCATCCATGCTGGCAGCAGCCAACTGTCTGCGACAGAGTGAGGAGGGGCATGCCACGTGAAGGACCAGCATCAGAATGACATGGGAAGAAACTTTCACAATAGCAGGAGAAAGAGCTCCTTCAGCCTAACATGTAGAACTCAAGTCTTCTTGTCGCACATCTGTCCCCTCGCCCCTGCTCCCCCACTGAGAACTAGCTTTTACTGAGCAGTTATTACATGCCAGCTACCTCAGGTGTGTCAGCTCATTTAATCTTGACAACAGCTCCACAAGACACCCTCCATATCAGTGTCCCTGTTTTCCAGATGAGGGGACAGATTCCTAGGGTGTTATGTAAGTGGTCCCCGGGGCTTTAGAGGCAGGTTTGCACCAAGGCCCATTCTCCCAGAGCCGGATCCTTCTCCTTCCCTGGGATACGGCACCTCCACCCTGCCAGGCCACCCATGTAAAGGCAGCCAATTCAGAGCCACCTCTTATGCCTGCATCTCCCCCAACAATTCCTGCTGGGAAACCACTCCTCGTATGGTGTCATCTACACCAGTGGGTTTCAAGCTTGAGAAGAATCAAGTTCTACAGGGCTGCTTAAAACACACGTTGCTGGGTCCTGTCTCTCAGAGTTTTTGACTCAGTCTTGGTTGAGAATTTTCAGTTCTAGAAGCTCCTGGGTAATGCTAATGCTCCTGTTCTAGGGGCCATAGTCATTGTCCATACTGGTGCTATCCAATAGAAACATAACGTGAGCCAAATAGGTAATTTAAAATCTGCTTGTAGCCATGTTAAAAAAGTAAAACAGGTAAAATTAATTTTAATATTTTATTTAACCCAACATATTCAAAATATTATCATTTTAACAGGTACCTATATATAAATATCAATTTTTTTTTTTTTGAGACAGGGTCTGGCTCTGTCACCCAGGCTGGAGTGCAGTGGTCCCATCACTGTTCACTGCAGCCTCAAACTCCCAGGCTCAAGTGATCCCTCCACCTCAGCCTCCTGAGTAGCTGAGACCACAGGCATATGCCACCATGCCTGGCCAGTTTTTTTGTTTGTTTGTTTGTTTTCATTTTTTGTAGAGAAGCGGTCTCCCTATGTTGCCCAGGCTGGTCTTGAACTACTGTTCTCAAAAGATCTATTGCCTCCACCTCCCAACGTGCTGGGATTACAGTTGTGAGCCACTGTGCCTGGTGACCTTTTTTTTCCATTCTTTTTTGGTATTAATCTATGATATCTGGTGTGTATCTTACACATAGCACATCTCAATTGGACTAGCCACATGTCAAGTACCAGAAAGCCACATGTGGCCAATGGCTGCCACATTGGATAGCTTACTCCAGACCCTCCAGTGAAGGAGCAGGTGGTTGGCCACGTGCTTCCAGGCAGCGCTGCCCACCCAGGAAAAGGGCTTTCAGCCCTGGGACCTGGAGCCTTGGTATGCAGCCTGTGTTCCCTTACCTGATCACAGGATAGCTGGGAGCATCAAATGAGGTGGTGATGGGACAGCTGTGGGCTTGGTGCCTAGGGAGAGGGGAGACTGTTGGCTCACAGATGGGAACGGCAACTGCTCTGGAAGTGCTGCTCCTGGGGTAAGCCATGGTCATGTTGAGCCAGAGATCACTGGTGCTGCCCGATGTGTCAGAGAAGACGTATGCCCACTCCTCTCCTTAGCCGTATTTGGAGAGGTTCACGCTGACCACTGCTCCCTGATGCTGCTCTACACCTGCTTTCTGTGGGGCTCCAGGCTGTGCCTGGAGCTGTTCAGGACCTGGCTCTTCCCTCAAGGAACTGTGACAGTAGGTAGTCAGGCAGACATGGCAGGGCAGGAGAGGGCCCTCCCCCAACGAGGAATGTCAAGTGGCCATCAGATGATGGTCAGGCAGTTGATAAACTGCTTCTCTCAAATAATAATTGGTCGCAGCCAGTGCCAGGGAGAGGCAGTCTCCCAACAGATGGAAACACCTGAAGCTGGTGATCAGCTTCCTGATAAGATCTCAGGAGCTGGGCGAGTGGGCTCAAGCATGCACACTAAGAGGCAAAATGGCAGCGATTAACTGGTAGATGACCTTCCTCTAGAACACCAGTAAGGGAAAAACACCTCAAATGAGCGCGCACATAACTTCAGTAAACACAGCTGTGCATTCGGCCCCTCCCAGGTGCTGACAGGCCACCGCGCACGCAGACAGCCCGCCCCAAGGGAAGAATCAGGGGCGAAGAGAGATGCAACCCCCCGGGAGCATGCCAACCTACAAAACCCCGAGTCAAAGGTCAAGCCACACACTTGCCTCTCTCAAGTCACCGGCTTGGCCCTCTTCTAAGTATACTTTACTTCCTTTCATGCCTACTCTAAAACTTTTTTTTTTTTTTTCTGAGACGGAGTCTCGCTCTGTCACCCAGGCTGGAGTGCAGTGGCGCAATCTCGGCTCACTGCAAGCTCCGCCTCCGGGGTTCACGCCATTCTCCTGCCTCAGCCTCCCCAGTAGCTGGGACTACAGGCGCCCACCACCATGCCCAGCTAATTTTTTGTATTTTTAGTAGAGAAGGGGTTTCTCCGTGTTAGCCAGGATGGTCTCGATCTCCTGACCTCGTGATCCGCCCGCCTCGGCCTCCCAAAGTGCTGGGATTACAGGCGTGAGCCACCGCGCCCAGCCTCTAAAACTTTTAAATACATTTTCACTCCTGCTCTAAAACTTGCCTCTCACTCTGCCTTACGCCCTTCAGTCGAATTCTTTCTTCTGAGGAGGCAAGAACTGAGGCTGCTGCAGACCCATATGGATTCGCTGTTGCTAACAGTACCATTGTTCCAGGGGTCTGGAGATACAAGGCAAGAGAAAGTCCTCTCCAGACAGTGCGATGCACTGTGTAATCTCAGGGAGCCGTTCCACAAACTGGATACAAAATGTGATGCCGTCACATTTCTTTTCTAGCTAACCACCCCAACCCACCTTCCAGCGCGCAGGAATCCACACCCTCCTTCTTGCAGCCTCATCCTCCCTCCAAATTGCCCTCAAGCCCCGGAGCTTTCACAGCCCACAGGGGACCTGGTGGCTCCGTTCCACACCTCACCCCAGCAGGGCCAGCCTGAGTTACCCTGTGCGCCTGCGGCTGCCTGTCACCGCCGCCACACGGGGGCGCCGTAGCAAGCCAACATCCCCGAGTCCAACTGGGAGGCCGGGCCAGGCGCCCGGGGATGGATGCTCTGCTGCCCACCTGTCCAGGCTGCGGTGGCCCCGAGGGCAGAAATCCCGCCTCCTCCGTGCTGGGCACGGCTCTTAAGACTTGGCCCTCTCCGTCGCCCCTCAGCCCACACCCCTAACAGCCATGTCCCATGTCCCTAGCTATACCTGGGAAGGCGGTACCAAGGTCCCCTTCGTTTTCCAACCCCCAACCTCTCCAGGACTGGCTCAAGCGTGGGGCAGGGGCATTGCCTCTTCTCAGAAACCCAGCAGCATCTACACTCCCTGGGCCTCTACCTCCAGCCCGGGGGACCTTTACCTGGGCTAGGAGTGGGCACACCTGGCCTTCCCCTGCCACGACTTTCACGCTGGGTGGTCCCTCGGGATAGGAATTGGGAACTAAACGCCCAGAATTGGCCTCATCTTCATACGGGATGGGCAAGGAGACGCGGGTTACGACAGAGGGGGAAGCCCTGGTCATTATTTCGAAAATACCTTCTCCTCCGCTACCCCCGCCTCCCCGGCACATTTCCCGCTTTCCCTGGAGGGCGGACCCAGATTTTCATCCCTCCAACTCCAACTCCTTCGGGCCTGAGCCAGCGCCTCAGATGGGGCTTCGCCTGGTCTAGGAGGGTCCGCAGGCCCCCGAGTCTCTGGGAGAACAGCCTCCGGCCACGCCGTGCGCTCTCGGTCGCAGACACAGGCGTCCCTGGGTCCCGCAGGATCCTGCCACTAGCCCGCGGGCCCCGCTGGCGGACCACGGGCGCTAGGCGTGGACTGTCCGGGCGGAGGTGGCGCCCCGGGGCAACTGGAGAACAACTTTGGGGGTCTGGGGTTCCAAGGAGAAGTTTGGGAACAGTCGGCGTTATGCGGACTTTTGCAGGCTGGGATGGGGTTTCCAGGCAGGTTTGGGGGAAAAAGGAAGGGGCCTAAGACCGCGCGCGGAAAGAAGACGTTATTTGGAGGCGCCGAAGCGGGCGGAGCCAGCCAGCAGGACTTCGCGCCGCCGCCGGGCCAGAGCGCTGAGGATCGGCGTTGCCAGGGACAACGCGTTCTGGGCGGAGCTGCTGCTGGGGCGGACCTGAGTCTGAAGAAGTGGGGGCGGAGCCTGGGGGGCTGAGCCAGAAGCGGAGTTGTGACTGGTGAAGACCACATGCTCGGGGCGGGGCCTGGGCTGGGGCGGTGTGGAGGTTGGGGCGGAGCTTTGGGGGGCGGGGCGGGGCGGGGGAGGGCCCGGAGCGCCGGAGCCGGAGGCGGAGACGTGGTTGGCGGGGACTGTGCGCCCTGGGAGGGGTCGGAGTCGGCGGGGGCGGAGCCGAGCGGGCGGGGAGGGTGCTGGGTCGCGCCGGGCCTGGGGCCGAGGCGGCGCGCGGCGCTGACAGCTGAGTCGGCTCGCGGCCTCCCGGCCCCCTCGGCGCCCGGCCCGACCCTGGCCTGGCCTGCCCCGGAGCCATGAGCCCCGGGCTGCTGCTGCTCGGCAGCGCCGTCCTGCTCGCCTTCGGCCTCTGCTGCACCTTCGTGCACCGCGCTCGCAGCCGCTACGAGCACATCCCCGGGCCGCCGCGGCCCAGGTGAGCGGGGCTGGGGGCGGGGCCTGGCTGGGGCGCTGGGACTGGGGACCTGGGGACAGCGTCTAAGCCGGCGTCCAGGCCGGGGGTCCGGCCTCGCCTAGTGCGCGCGGCCGCTGGGAGTCGGCGGCCCCGAGAGGGGCGCTAACTATTCTTAGTAACAAATTACTCACAGCCGCAGCAGCTGCTGGGCGCCCACCGCGCACAGCTGGGCCCCACAAACGTGATGGCAGCGACAGCCCTTTCAGGTAGGCGCTATTGTTAACCCATCGTTCAGACGAGGAGACTGAGGCGCTCAGAGGCGAAGTCACCTGCCCAAGGTCACACGGTTGGTAAGCCTAGATTTAAGCCCAGGTCAGCCTGCCTCCAAAGTGGGCGCTGTTAACTTTGGGACTTGGACAGGGTCAGCCTGGATTGGAGCACGCTGTACTTCAGTCATGTTTCCTTTTGCTTGTATTTCTTTTCTGGGACACCCCATTTGTCTTCTCCTTAGTACTTACAATTGCATTCTTGGTCCCCACCCCCACGCAACTTACACCCCCCTCAACTTGCCAACCCCCCCCCCAGCTTAGCTTTGTGAAGCTTAAATTAAATGTGTCATTTCCCTGCTCCAAGGGCTTCGCATCACTTGACAACTAAATGCAGTTCTAAATTAAGTCGGCTGCATGGCCCGCGAGGCCCCTGCCGAGCACTCAGAACCCACTCTGCAGCTTGCTCTTCCCTCTTGCTTTCTCACTACTGCCCCCAGCCTTTCTTCTCCCAGCCTCCCCCCCCCCCCGCCCCCCCCCCCCGCAGCTTCCCTCCCCCCAGGTCCTTTTCTCAAGCCTGGGCCTGGCGGGCTTCTTCCTCTGCTCGTCTCAAACAGGCCTTGCCCAGCACCTTGTGTAAAGACCGCCCAGCCCCAGACTTCTCAGGGGCCATCACCTCTGAAGTTACCTTCTTTCCACCTGTTGACTGTCTGTTCACCTGTTGACTGTCTGTCTCCCCCTCTAGAATGTGAGCCCCGGGAGGACAGGGACACTCTGTGTTCGCTTGTGTATCCCCAGTGCCTGGCGTGTTGCAGATCTCAATAAATATTTGTTGAATGAATGAATAAACAATTGTATTAGACACACTTTTTAAAATCTCAGGACATGAATATTCTGGAAGGCACCCATCTCCAGCACAAGCCAGATGTACTGGCGTTAGAAGCCTGAATCTCTGCTTGATGGGTTCAGGAAAGATCTCTGTGGCTGGTGACATAGGGAGGCACCTGTTCTCCCTGCTGGCTCTCTGCCCTTCTGGTGCTCTCTCTCTCTCTCCTTGCTTAGCTCCTCTGCCTTCTACTTTACCTGGATGCTTCTTCCCCCAGCCTTCCAGGTTTGGCTTCAATGCTAACTCCTCAGGGAGGTTCCGCCTGCTCCCCCAAAAATATTATGTTCATTTTATAAACCCTGAAATCACTGTAATTTTCCTTTACAGCATAATGTTAATTGGGCAATTATTTGTGCAAGTTTTTCTTAAGTGTCTGTCTTTTCCATGGGCCCCCTGTCTGTCTCAGTCACTGCTGCATCTCCGACATGTAGCAGCACATTGTACATGCATAGTAGACACTCTATGAATAGCAATTCAAGGTTGAATGGTGGAAATCTCCCGTAAGTTCTGTGGTGGACACTATCACCCTCTCAAGTTTTCAGAGAAGCCATCAGCACTTAGAATTGAATGAGTTTGGTGCTTGTTCTGATAAGTTTCATCGTTACTTGGTCTTCTCATAAACTCAAATGACCTGTTCTGGTCTCTGTGTCTTGAGAAAGCAGAATTTAAATCATCTTAAAAAAAATTGAAATGTAACTTGCATTCCATAAAATTCTTAAGTGTATGATTCAGTGGTTTTCAGTATATTCACAGCACTGTGCAGCCATCGCCACCAATTTCAGAACTGTTTTGTTACCCCAGAAAGAAACGCCGTACCCATTAGCCATCACTCCTCATTTTCTCCCACCCCTCACAGCCCTGGCAACCATGAATCTGCTTTCTGTCTCTGTGGATTTGCCTATTCTGGACATTTCATATAAATGGAATCATACAATATGTGGCCTTTTGTGTCTGGCTTCTTTCACTTAGTATAATGTTTCAAAAGTTCATTCATGTAGTAGCATGTATCCTTATTGCTTTCCTTTTTATGGCTAAATTCTTCCCAAATCTTATACCACAGAGTCTACATGTGACCTGAGAGTGTGGGGTGCGGAGGGAGCAGTGGGAGGAAGATGAATATAATCGTGATTGGGCTATTTATTCTAAGGAGGTGAACTGAACAATGCATATATAAAAAGATTTTGGATTAAAAATTGGTTAGTGGTCAAATATAAAACTGCACTAAATGAAAGTTCTGGAACCTCTTCTAGCAGAAACCCGATGCCTTGACATTAAAAGCCTGGATCTTTAAACTATGATTGGCGATACTGTGGTTGACGAGAGATCTGTGTGTTGAGTCTCCAGTAGTAGCATTTGCCCCCGGGTACCCCAGGGCTTTGCCAGCTGGCAGGCAAGGAACCCTCTCGCTGCAAGAGGCAACTCTTCATCTTCCTCATTCTACAGGAGGCCCTCCCTCAGTGCCCCTCCTCTGTGCTTTTCTTACCACATCCTACTGCACCGATCCGTGTAACAGCTGAAAACTCAGACCCCCACACTCAGATCCCACACAAACACCTGTAGCTTCTTTATTTCTCTGTCACTGTTCTAACTTTCCTCATCAGCCCCTACTCTCCTGGTAATGTGGGAGTGGATGTAAACTTGACAATGAAAGGTCTTTCTCTCCCAATTTTTATTTATTTGGGGATAAATTGACTCCTAGACAGTGCTGGTTCCACTCCGATTTGCCCAGTTGCTGGGGTGGGGCTGTTCAGCAAGGAGCAGGGTGGCCGGCCATGGGGGAGCCCCACAGCTGGCTCTGGCAGGTGGTGCATCTGATGAGCTTTGGGTGCCCAGCTGAGCACTCGCCACCCTGCCCTTCTGGCATGAGCCACAATCATGGCTCCTCACCCTCACGCTTACCCCTAGTGGGTAGCCCGCTCCTCCACTACTGGAGCATTCCCTTCATCCCTCTGAGTGACTTCACCATGGGCTCCCCAGATGGCCTCTGCTCGTTCACTGGCCAAGGTTTTCTCTGTCCACAGGAGAGCTTGGGTCCCCACTCAGCCAATCATGATGTTGCAGGAAACTGGATGTGCTGGAGAGGTGTGGGGTGGTGGGCGGTGGGGGATTGCCTCTCTTCTCTCCCAGGGCTGCTCTGCCGTGTCCAGTCTATCACCAGGGACATGCCAAGTGGGCTTCTGCCTGCCGGGGCGCTGAGCAACAAGTCCCCATGTCTGGCCATGGTGTTAGCCTTACCTGTTTGTTTTTAACACCTGGGTCTTCCTGTTCTGTTGTCGCCTCCCCAGCGCCCCCTGCAGGTGCCAGAGGAATGGGTTTTTTTTCCCCTTTCTTGGTGGGCCATGAGGACCCCACCCCTCTCTGTGCCCTCTGTCTTCCTGAGATGGCACTCACCTTCCTTCCCATGTGGCAGGGAACCCCAGGGGTTAGGGTGGAAGCTCTGGGCTCAGACTCTGTCCTCACTTAAGTGACTCAAAACTGAGAACATTCCCCCAAAATGTGAGCTTTGGGAAGCGACAATGAGGACACTAGATTACTCTGGAAATACATCCAGGCATGTGTGATGATCACAGCCCATCTTCCTGCAAGTTCAAGGCCACTCACCTGGCGTGGGCCTCCACTGCAGGCAGGCGGCCACCCTGTACTTCCTTCTCCAGGGCGTTTATTCGCCTACTCTCCCTTCCTGCTTCAGTCCCCATCACCTCCCCCTCCATCCGCACTCTCAGCTTTTATTCTTGCCTCCTACTTCCCTGAGCAAAGGGAGCAGCCGGTGAGAGTTTCCTTCCTGGGCTCCACTGAGCAGCTGCCCACCTCCCGCCCCAGGCCCACGCGCACCTTCCAGCTGTTCCGGGAGGGTAGCCCAGGCCAACCTGCCCCCTCTGCTCAGCAACCCTGTCCTAGGAGCACCCCCACCTCCAAATCAGCACTTTTCCTCCTCTTCTGCATCATCCCCATTTTTATATAATATGTAAGAATTCAAAGCTTGGAACAAAACCTTTCCCTTCACCCTCTCGTTCCCTGTAGCTGCCGCCCCCTATGGTAACCCACCTGGCTGACTGCCTGCCTTTGGGCCTCCCTTTTCTCCCCTCTGGTTCTCTCTGCCCCATACCTCTCCACCAAACTTGCTGGGGGCTAGGTTCCCGGTGATCTCCATGTTGTCGCACCCAGCCGTCAGCCCTGGATCCTCGTCCAACCTGGCCCCCAGCAGCCTGGGCAGAGCCGATGCCCCCTCCGCCTTGTCCCGCATCCTCCTCTGGCTTCTCACCCACTCTCCTGGCTCTCTTCCCTCCTCCCCAGTGCTCCCGCTCAGTCCACTTGGCTGGCTGTCCCTATGCTCCCAACTTCTCAGTGATGGCTTAGTTCTTGGTCCTCTTCTCTGTCTGTATCCATTCCCTTGTGGCCTCATCCAATCACTGGGCTGGAAATACCACTTCTCTGCTGTGGGCTCTCAAATTTATGTCTCTAGCCTACAGCCCTTCCCTGGGCTCCAGATCTGAGTGTCTCCTAACTTCCTGCTCAATAGTCCACCACAAACCTTACCTGTCCCAAGCCAAGCTCCTAATTTCATCTGCTTGTCTGAGATTGGTCCCCCCAAAGCTGATCCTGAGATAAGAAATGAAGTGTAAGTAGTTTAGGAGGTGGGGGATGATCCCAGGTTGAACAGTAGGAGGAGAGTGGATGAAGAAGGTAAACAAACCAATAAAACAAGTTACCTCTTGGGGAAACAGGTGCAATTCCCTGGGAACCCTGGGGACTTGTGTAGAGCACATGCCCAGAGCTACCCCAGAAGTGGAGGGGCTGAGATCATTGGTGGAGGGCTGCTCAAAGTGGGTTCATCTCCTGTGGGCAGAGCCAGAGACGGCCCTGGCAAATTGCAGGGGGTGGGCATGGTGGCTCTGCCACCCCAACCAGCTCCTCCTCATCTTGGTAGATGGTCGCTCCATCCATTCTTCCAGCAGCCCAGGCCAAAAACACAGAGTCATCCTCACACCGCCATAGCCAAACAGCACGTTCCAGTACTCCGCCTCACAGAGCATTCAGAATCTGACCTCTTCTTATCATTGCCTCCACTGCCCTGCTCTGTTCTGAGCCCTCGTCACCTCTCCCAGTCCTTCCCTGTCACTAATGTCCCTGCTTCCTCCCCTACCCTGGTTACTCTCTGCACTGCTGCAAAACAATCCATTCAAACCCAAGTCAGATCCCATCTCTGCTCTGCTCAAAACCCTCTAGTGGACCCCAGCTCACCAAAGTCAAAGCAAAAATCTGGACCACAGCCCACAAGGCTCTACATGACCTGCCCCCAATCTTGGTGACCCACCTTGTACTCTGTTTCCCTCAAGTACTCTGCCCGAGCCACACTGGCTTCCTCACTGTCCAAGCACACTCTGACCTCAGGACCTTGGCACCTGCTGTTCCCATTGCTTGGAAGGCTCTTCCCCCGCTTCTTGCAGGTCTCATCTCACAAGCCACCCTCTTAGAGGGACACTCCTTGCCCTGCCTGCATTAACCCATTTATGCCTGAGGTTGCAATTTTTTGAATTTGAAAAATCAGACCTTGGTGATGACCTTGAGCAGTAGGACATAAATAACTTCCACAAGCTTAGCGTTCCAATAATGGAACACTAGGCATAAATGGGTTTAAAACGGACACCCACACACTCATCCCCAGCCCTTCCTCTTCCCCATACTCTGTTCTCTTTTTCTCCTATCACCCTCTGACATTGTCTTTACTTGTTTATTTACTCTCCACCTTTCCCTGGGAGAATGTGATTTTGTTGTCACCCATTGGGGATGCTGCATTGAGCTTGGTAGGAATAAAGTCATACAGGAGACAGGAAGTCATGGGCCCCTGGGAATGAGCTTCAGGATGACACTGCACTGGCTTCTTTACAATTTGGTGAACACAGCAGATTTATATGACCAAACCATCCCTTGCTGAGATGGGCTTTGGGGAGCCCTGGTACCAGTTGTGCAATTGTGGGCAAATGACTTCACCCTTTCATCTCGGCTGTCCTATATAATATGGTTAATAACAGACTGATCAGCCATGTGGGGAGGTTGGAGGGGTGAAGCCTAGCGTGGTGCCCAGCGTGGTCAGTATTGGGGAATATCTGAGGGTGATCCCACACAATATTATTGAGTCCTTTCTATCTGCCAGCCCCCAACTTCTGTGCCAGGGAGACAGGAAAAAAAAAACTGTTTCTTCTCCAAGGGGGTCTTTGGAGCTGGTCAGACCCGGGTTTGCATCCTGTCTTCATTCTTACTGCCTGGTGTCCCTGAGCCAGTGCTGTAACCTCCCCATGCCTCGGTCCTCCTGTCTGTGAAGTGGGCCTAATAATAAGATCTTGTGGGGAAGGGAGCGTTCTTTCCTGTTGACTGCTGGTAAGCCTAATGTTTCCTGTTTCTTCTAGTTTCCTTCTAGGACACCTCCCCTGCTTTTGGAAAAAGGATGAGGTTGGTGGCCGTGTGCTCCAAGATGTGTTTTTGGATTGGTGGGTTCTCATTTGTCACTCGTTGCCCCTACTCCAGGTTCCCTTGGGGCAGCTCCCCCAACCCAATCCAGCACACAGACTCCCAGCCTCACCTTCCCGTAGCCCAGGTTACTACCAGCCCCAGCAGTTCCTCCCCTGAGTGGAGGCGGGTGAGGCTGGCTTGGAAGCCATGCTCTGCCATTCACCCACTGCAGGACCTTAGACCAGCCGTCAGAAGCTCTCTGAGCCTCAGTTTCCTCATCTGTAAACTGGGTGGGGGGGTGTGACTAGGTAACAGTCATTGTTTGGTGTGACACTTTTTTACATTTTTCAAAGTACTTTCAAAGATGCAAATCATTTGATTCCCAGGACAACGTTTTGGGACAATCAAAGAAGGAGTGTTTCCAACCCTATTCCATGGCTGTGGAAACTGAGGCCTGCTGGGGGACATGACTCGGCAAGTGAGCAACAGGGCAGAGCCTTGCCCCCAGGGCTCCTGGGCCCCAGCACAGCACTCTTTTGGTAGCATGCATTGAGCACCTTCTGGGACGGGACACATCGGTTTCTCTGCTGGGCGGGGTTGGTGATGGTCATACCTCAGGTGGTTGACAGTTTCCTTCGGGTCACTTTGGTTTCCAGGGCTAAGAAGTATGGACCTGTTGTGCGGGTTAACGTCTTCCACAAAACCTCAGTCATCGTCACGAGTCCCGAGTCGGTTAAGGTAGGAGGAAGAGTGGTTTCCATGAGGGAGTTTCCTGCCTTTCCTTGGGTTGGGGGAGTGAAGCCTGGTCCCAGAGACTTTGGATGAATGTTCCAGAGCCAGGCGCATTTCAGCTGGTTTCCCAAAGATCCAGAAAGGAATGGCATCTTTCCCTCTAAGCACCCACTTCTTGGGGACTCTTGCAAGCATTGCCGTTTGATGTGGGGAGTAGATGGGGACCTTGCTGTCCCCATTTGGGTTGGAAGTTTTGCCCAACTGGTGCACACACGTTTAGTTTGCCTCTCTTTGCCTTAGTTCCTTCATCTGTGAGATGGGAATTATAACTCTATCTCCAGGGCTATGATAAGAATTAAAAATTGATCAGTTTATTTAACAAATAATATGTCAAAACATCCTTAAAGAGTGCTTACTATGTACTTTTCTATGCACTTCACAATTAGTGACGCATTTAATCCTCATAGGAGTAGGGACTCTTATTAGTCCCTTGGCCAACATGGTGAAACCTCGTCTCTACTAAAAATACAAAAATTAGCTGGGCATGGTGGCAGGCACCTGTAATACCAGCTACTGGGGAGGCTGAGGCAGGAGAATCACTTGAACCTGGGAGGTGGAGGTTGCAGTGAGCAGAGATCGTGCCATGGCACTCCAGCCTGGGTGACAAGAGTGAAACTCCATCTCAAAAAAAGGGCCAGGCACAGTGGCTCACGCCTGTAATCCCATCACTTTGGGAGGCTGAGGCTGGTGGATCACCTGAGGTCAGGAGTTTGCGACCAGCCTGGCCAACATGGTGAAACCCCATCTCTACTAAAAATACAAAAATTAGCTGGGTGTGGTGGTGGGCGCCTGTAATCCCAGCTACTTGGGGGGCTGAGGCAGGAGAATCGTTTGAACCCGGGAGGCAGAAGTTGCAGTGAGCTGAGATCATGCCACGGCACTCCAGCGTGGGTGACAGAGTGAGACTCCATCTCCAAAAAATAAAAAAAAAAAGAAGTGAAATGAGGGAACCAAGGCAGGTGGCATTGTCTGTCCTGTCTGCCATGAAGGTTCTAAGAATGGGTGTCTGCTGTGGAGTTGGCAGAACTGGGCTCAACTCTGGGCTCTGCCACCAACTGGCTGTGGGACCTTGGACAAGTTGCTTCATCATTCTGGGCCTCCATTTCCTCATCTGTGAAATAGAGGTGGTGCCTCTGTTACAGGGTGGTTGTAAGAATAGAACTAAAATAATATAAATGAGCCATCTAGCCCCTGCCTGGCACACAGCAATTGCTCAATAAACAATGATGCATTTTTTTTCTTACCGTGGGTGCGCAGCAGATGTGTGGGGCAATTCTCTGCAATGGAGGGTGGCTGTGGGGACTCTGAGAGGGATAAAATACAACTTACAGTCAAGACAAGGAGACAGGTTGAATGAATAACCAGGAATCTCTAGCAGAATGTTAAAAATAATTTTTCATTAAAAGTTTAATTTCAAACATAGACACAATTTAAGACTTGTAAAAAAGCATGCTACCAAAAACCATGCACAAAGACTTTCGTGATGCTTAATGAGAAAAGAAGTTTAAAGATATATATTGATATAGTGAATTATACTGATTGATTGATATTCAAATGTTAAACCAATCTTGCATTCCTGGTCATGATATATTATCTTTTAATTATTGTTAGATGCAATTTGCTAATATTTTGTTAAGAGTTTTTGTTTCTATATTTATTTGATTCTTGTAATGTCTTTGACTGGTTTTGACATCAGGTTAATACTGACCTCATAGGATAAGTTGGGAAGTGGTAACTTCCTCCTCTATTTTCTGTAAAAGTTTGTATGGGAGTGATGTTATTTCTTCTTTTAATATTTGATATAATTCACCAGTGAAGTCATGTGGGCCTGGAGTTTTATTTGAGGGAAATTTTTATTTTTTTTAAGTTACAAATTTAATTTTGTTTACATTGTATGTTTTAAATTTTAAATTATGATAAAATGCACATAACATAAAATTTACCATTTTAACCATTTTTAGGTGTAGAGTTCAGCAGCATTAAAGACATTCACATTGTTGTACATCCATCACCACCATCCATCTCCAGAACTTTTTCATCTTCCCTAACTGAAACTGTGTATCAGTTAAACAGTAACTCCCCATTCCCTTCCCCCCAGACCCTGGAAACCACTATTCTACCTTCTGTCTCCTTGAATTGGACTACTTTATGTGCGTCATACATGTGTAATCATATGGCATTTGTCCTTTTGCATCTGACTTATTTCACTTAGCATAATGTTTTCAAAGTGAATTAATCTTGTAGCATGTTTCAGCATTTCCTTCTCTAGTTGACATATGGTATTCAGATTTTCTGTTTTCTTGAGTTTGATAATTCACATATTTCAAGAGATCTGTTCACTTCACATAATTTGCTTAAATTATTGGCATAAAGTTGTTCATGAGATTTTCTTTCTTTTTTTTTTTTAATGTCTGTAGGATCTGTGATATGTTCCCTCTCTCATTCCTGAGAGTAGTAATTTGGGTTTTCTTTTTTTTTTTTTTTTCTTGATCAGTTCACCAAAAGGTTTATCAATTTTATTCATCTTTCCAAAGAAGTAGCTTTTAGTTTTATTGGTTTTCTTCATTGTTTGTCTTCTATTTCATTGATTTCTCCTCTTTTTTTTTTTTTCTTTTTGAGATGAAGTCTTGCTCTGTCACCTAGGCTGGAGTGCAGTGGCGTGATCTCAGCTTACTGCAACCTCTGCCTCCCAGGTTCAAGTGATTCTCCTGCCTCAGCCTCCCGACTAGCTGGGATTACAGGCGCCCACCACTGCACGTGGCTAATTTTTATTTTTTTGGTAGAGACAGGGTTTCACCATGTTGGCCAGGCTGATCTCGAACTCCTGGCCTCAAGTGATTTGCCTGCCTCAGCCTCCCAAAATGCTGGGATTGCAGGCGTGAGCCACCACCCCCAGCTAATTTCTCCTCTTTCTTATTTCCTTTCTGTATTCACTTTGGGTTTAATTTGTTCTTGTTCTGATTTTTAGGATGGAGTTTAAACAATTGATTTTAGACATTTTTTCTGTTCTAATGTAAGCATTTAGAGCTATACATTTCCTTCTAAGCACTGCTTTAGGACAAATTTACCACAAATTTTGATATGTTTTATTTTCATTTGGTTCAAAATATTTTCTAACTTCCCTTGTGATTTATTCTTTGAACCATGGATTATTTGGATGTATGTTATTCAATTTTTAAATATTAGGGGATATTCTAGATATCTTTCTGTTATTGATTTCTAATTTAATTCTGTAAAGTCAGAGAGAATACTCATCATCATGATTTCAGTCCTTTTAAATTAATTGAAATTTGTTTTATGGCCCAGCATATGGTTCATCAAAGTGAATGTTAATGAACCCTTAAAAAGAGTGTATGTTGTGTTATTGTTGAATAAAGTGTTTTAGAAATGTCGATTAGGTCAATTTGGTCAATAGTGTTATTCAAATCTTTTAAATCCTTTCTAATTTTCTGTCTACTTGTTCTAGTGGTTGCAGGGCAAGGAATGTTGAACCCTTCATAATCATAGATTTATCTATTTCTACTTTCAGTTCCATTAGTTTGGCTTCCTGTATTTTGAAGTTCTGTTATCAGGTGTGTACACATTTAGGATGGATTTGTCTTTATGATGAATTGACTCGTTTATCCTTAGAAATGTTCATCTTTATTCTTAATAACATTCTTTACTCCAAGTATATTTTGTCTACTTTAAGCCATTCCAGCTTTATTATTATTATTATTATTATTATTATTATTATTATTATTATTATTTTGAGAAGCAGTTTCGCTCTTGTTGCCCAAGCGGGAGTGCAATGGCGCTATCTCGGCTCACTGCAACCTCCACCTCCAGGGTTCAAGTGATTCTCCTGCCTCAGCCTCCCAAGTAGCTGGGACTACAGGTGCCTGCCACCATACCCAGCTAATTTTTGTATTTTTAGTAGAGATGGAGTTTCACCATGTTGGCCAGTCTGGTCTTGAGCTCCTGACGTCAAGTGATCTGCCCACCTCAGCCTTTCAAAGTGCTGGGATTACAGGCATGAGCCACATGCCCAGCCTCCATTCCAGCTTTCTTATGCTTAGTGTTGCATGTTGTATCTTTTTTCTATTATATTACTTTTAACCTATCTGCATTTTTATATTTAAAATGGGTTTCTTATAGATAGCACACAGTTGATTCTTGCTGTTTTATACAGTCTGACAATCTCTGCCTTTAATTAGAGTGCTTAGGTTGTTTACATTTACTGTAATTATTGATATGGCTGTGTTTAAATCTACCATGTTACTGTTTGTTTTCTATTTGTCCCATCTGTTTTTTGTTCCCTTTCCCTCCTTTCCTGCCTTCTTTTGGATTAAGTATGTTTTAGTATTCTGTTTCATCTCTACTATTGTCTTATTGATTGATTGATTGATCGATTGAGACAGGATCTCACTCTGTTCCCCAGGTTTCATAGCTCACCACAGCCTCAAACTCCTGGGCTCAAGCAATCCTCCCACCTCAGCCTCCTGAGTAGCTGAGACTACCACCATGCCCAGCTAACCACTATTATCTTATTGGTTCCTTTTCTCTCTTTCTTAGTGGTTTTCTTAGGGTTTATAATTTCATCTTTAACTTATATAAATATATCTTCAAATAATATTATACCACTTCATCTCAGTCTACTGTTAAGATTTTTCTCTTTATCACTGATGTCAGCAATTGATTATGATCTGCCTTGGTATACTTTATTTGCTGTACTTTTCTTTGTTAATTCTATTTGGGATCCTTTGAATTTCTTAGATATGTGGGTTCCATGATCATATTAGTAATAGATGTTTTATAGTTCTTGTCTGCTAGTTCTATCATTCCATTATCTGGGCCTAGGTATAGGTCATAATATCCTGCTTTGTGGCATGTCTAATGATTTTTTATTGGATACTGGACATTGTGAATTTTACATTTTTGGGCACTAGATTTTGTTATATTCCTTTAGAGATTCTTTGACTTCATTCTGAGATGATAAAGTTACTTGCAGATCAGTTTGATCCTTTCCAGGCTTGCTTTAAGGCTTTTATAAGTGGGGGTCTAGAGTAGACTTTTACCTGAGAGCTAGTTTAGCCCTACTGCTAAGGAGTGACCATTCTGGGGCCTCTACCGAAAGTCTTGTGTCTGAGGTTTGTCTATTCTGGGTAGTGGAAACTTGAATAATTATTGGCCCCATGTAAGCTCTGAGAATTCTTCAGTCTGTAGTCACCCAGTAATTCTTCTTTCCCCAGAAGTTGTTTTGGCCAGTCTTCTGAAGTTCCACCCTACATTTGCATAGATTGGTATACATCCGAAGACCTAAGGGACCCCATGCAGATGCTGTGTAGGAGCTCTTTCCATGCACAGCTTCTCCCTGGTACTTTGTTCTACTAATTCTGGCCTCCTTTGGTCTGCCTAGCCTCTGATCTCTGTCTATTCAACTTGGCACGTCTGCTGGACTGCATTTAGGTCTTTTCTCTTTGTGCTGCTGTCCTGGAATTGCCTCTGGGTAGAAAGCTCGGTAATCCTAGGTCATAGGTCTCGCATTTTTCCCCTCCTTCTCTTGAGGTTCACAATCCTGCACTGCCTGTTGTTCAGTGTCTGAAAGTAGACATTTCATACATTTCCCAGGTTTTCTGGTTGTTTATGGCACAAGGGCAAGTCCTTAGCAGTTTCTCCTTCCTGGGTGGAAGCGTGCCATCAGTGTGTGTGTGACCAGAGGAAGCAGCAAGGCACTGGGGGTTCCCTGTGCATCCCTCACATCCCACAGTTTATATCACCAGGCCATCACAGGATCCCCAGCCTCTGGGACAGCAGGCCATGGGGGTGCCTGGTTGTGGGGGTCACCTGGTCAGACCCTGACTGAGGCTACTCTGCCTTAATGGTAGGGATCTTCAGTTCAATCTAAGAATGGCTCACTTAGACCTCAGGTGACTCTAGGGTATTTGAGAGGGGCCTGTAGGGTGGGCATTTACTGTCACAGTCTTCCTCTTGGTGGGACAGAACTTGGGTTACAAATGACAGGGTTTGGGTTACTTTTGAGGTCCCTGGCATGTGGTTCCTGACACAAAGTCAGCCACTTCTGGGGCTTCTTTTCAGCTGAAAAATCGATATTAAACCCCCAGGAGCTAATCTCAGAGAAGGTAGCAGCACCCAGGTTAACTGATAGTTGAGTCATCCTCTTACTGCTTCCCAGCACCCACAGGATAAAGCAGTAGCCCAGAGGGCAGGCCTCTGGGCTCTGGGTCCTGCAGCCCGTTCCCCCTCATGTACCTCTGCCTGAAGGTACCAGGGGACCTGTGGTCCCTTGGTCTGGATCATAGCCATCTCTCCCCTCTCTCCGCAGCAAATTGCCTGGATTCAAATCCTGTGTCTACCATTTACTATGTGTGTAACCTTGGGTCAGTTTTCAACCTCAGTTTCTCCATCTGTATGTAAGATGAGCATAAAAACAACACCCGCAGCCAGGCGTGGTGGCTCACACCTGTAATCTCAGCAACTTGGGTTGATTGGGCATTGAGTGAACTGCAGGGTGCAGCTGTGCACCTGGAATTTATTGAGCACCTGCTATGTGCCGGGCACCATTCTTAGCACTTCTTATGTAGAATTGACACTCTTCACAACAAACTTGCCAGGCAGGAACTCTTATATCCATCTAAGATGAGGAAACTGAGGGGCAGAGGAGGTGAGTAACTCATCCAGGGTCCCAGAGTTAGCATGTGGTACAGCAGGGATGCTGAGCCCAGATCCAAATTGAAGCTGGCTGACTACACAGCCCACGCTGTTAACCACTGGGCAATCCTGCCTCAAGAGCTGTTGGCTAATGTTACTGTTGTTACCATCCAGCTCTTGGTGAGGTAAGTTGAGCTTTCCTCCGGGGAGTTTCACAATCCTGCACTGCCTGTTGTCCAGTGTCTGAAAGCAGACATTTCATACATTTCCCAGGTTTTCTGGTTGCTTATGGCACAAGGGCAAGTCCTTAGCAGTTTCTCCTTCCCGGGTGGAAGTGTGCCTTCACACTTCCTTGACTGCCCGGCTTGAGTGCATGCTAGCAATATTAAATGTGTGCCGAGTGCCCTTCCTGTGACCCAGAAGCCCTTCCTCTCCCGGAAGGGCTTCTCCCCTTCTCACTCTGGTTTCAGAGCAGCATTTGCCTTTTCCTGTTTTGCTGCTTTGGAAGGTGACATGGTATGGGGTTCCGAGTGTGACATTGGAGTGAGCAAGCCCTCCCCACGCTCTCTGACTGTACGTCCACAGGAAAATCACTTGGCCCCTCTGTGCTGCATTTTCCCCATCCCCACACAGCTGATGTTACTTGAAGATAGGGACGATTGTGTGGGATCATGCATGGGAAGTGGGCACACTGCGGCTGAGACTCAGCCAATGGTGATTATTTGGGGCATGTCTCAGAAGAGCATCTTGCAGCTACTCATGGGTGCATGAGCCTATGTTGGTTTTTTGGGGATATTTAGAAGTTCCTGATGTCAACCAAGTACAACAAGGACTCCAAGATGTACCGTGCGCTCCAGACTGTGTTTGGTGAGAGGTAAGGAGGTACGGTGGAAGGCCTGGGTGGGAGGCCAGGAGAGCCCTGCTGTGAGTGAGGGCCAGTGCGGTCCAGAATGTGGGGTGTAGAATTGAGGCCTGAGGCCCTGGCTGCCAGGCATGTGATGAGTGCCCCGTAAACAGTGGCCCCGCTCTTGTCACGAGCAGTTTCCTCCTTCTCCCCCAACCTCCAGATGGCAGGGAATATAGAGGCCACTGAGGTTGGGTAACACGATCATCCTGTTCCTTTTTAAGTTATTTTTAAAATTCCGGTAAAACTGACATAACATTCACCATTTTCCCCACCTTAGAGGGTACAGTCTAGTGGAATTCAGTACCTTCACAATGTGGCGCAACCATCGCCACCGCCCAGCTCCAATACTATTTCCTCATCCCAAAATGTGACCCCAAGCCCATCAAGCAGTCGCTCCCCACCCCCTACCCTCTTTCCCGCATCACGTGTGTGTCTCCTACAGACTCTTCGGCCAAGGCTTGGTGTCCGAATGCAACTATGAGCGCTGGCACAAGCAGCGGAGAGTCATAGACCTGGCCTTCAGCCGGAGGTGAGTGTGGCCGGAGGCTCTGTGGCTCCTGCCTGGCCAGAGGCAGTAGGGGCTGCCGAAGTGTAGGTGGGCCTTGGGGAGGGAAGTGTCCACCCAAGGGGGCCTCCCTCAGCTGAAGGGAGAGAGGAAAAAGGGGAAAGACAGGGTGTTAATAGTCAAAAGGGAGAGAGAGAGAGACAGACTGGCCAAGTGGGGATGAATGAGGCCCCCACGCAGTTTGGGAACATCAAGGGCTGAGTGCCCACGATGGCCAGAAGCATGGGGGTTCCTGTCCTCCAAGAGCTCCCCACATCAGACCTCATCACTCCTTGTCAGGGCTTCTTCTTTTATTCATTTGAGTTTTTATGTTTTGGTGATATAGTTGTGCTTTGTATAATGATGTTTCGGTCAACGACGGAATGCATATGTGACAGTGGTCCCATAAGATTATAATGGAGCCGAAAATTGCTATTGCCTAGTGATGCTGTAACCATGGTAATGGCGTAGTGCAATGTGTTACTCACGTTTGTGGTGGTGCTGGTGTAAACAAACCTGCTGCACTGCCAGTCATGCCAAAGTCTAGCAGATGCAATTATGGACAGTACGTAATATTGATAAATGATAATAATTGACTATGTTACTGATTTATGTGTTTACTATACTTTTAAACATTCTTTTAGAATGGGTTCCTTCTACTTACAGATTTTTTAAAAGTTTACTATACAACAGCCTCAGGCAGGTCCTTCAGGAGGCATCCAGAAGAAGGCATTATTATCATAGGAGATGACAGCTCCATGCCTGTTATTGCCCCTGAAGACTTTCCAGTGAGGAAAGATGCGGAGGTGGAAGGCAGTGATATTGATGATCCTGACCCTGTGTAGGCCTAGGCTAATGTGTGTGTTTGTGTCTTAGTTTTTCACAACAAAGTTTTAAAAGTGAAAAAGAATTAATAAAAAAGCTTATAGAATAAGGATACAAAGAAGATAGTATTTTTGTACAATTGAACAGTGTTTGTGTTTTAAGCTAAATGTTATTACAAGAGTCAAAAATATTTTAAAAATGAGAAGTTTATAAAGTAGAAAGTTCTAGTAAGCTAAGGCTAATTTATTATTGAAGAAAGAAAAAAAATTTTTAACTCAGTGTAGCCTGTGTCTAGTTTTTATAAGTCTACAGTAGCGTGCAGTAATGTCCTAGGCCTTCACACTCACCACTCACTCACTGACTCACCCAGAGCAACTTCCAGTCCTGCAAGCTCCATTCACAGTAAGTGCCCTATCCAGGTGGACCATTTAAAAAAATCTTTTAGACTGTATTTTTACTGTACCTTTTCTATGTTTAGATATACAAATACCATTGTGTTGCAGTAACCTGTTGCACAGGTGTATAGCCTAGGAGCAATAGTCTAGACCATATGGCCTAGGTGTGTAGTAGGCTATACTGTCTAGGTTTGTGTAAGTATACTCTATGCTGTTCACACAATGAAGACATTCCCTAACAACACATTTCTTAGAATGTATCCTTGTCATTAAGTAACACATGACTGTACTTTACTTTTTAAATAACTATTATGGAGGTATAATTCACATACCATACAGCTCACCCATTTAAAGTGTACGATTCAATGGCGTTAGTATATTCATAGAATTCTATAACCATCAACACAGCACATTTTAGAACATTTTCATTACCCTAAAAAGCAGTCGTTCAGCCAGGCGTGGTGGTTCATGCCTGTAATCCCAGCACTTTGGGGGGCCGAGGCAGGCGGATCACCTGAGATCAGGAGTTCATGACCAGCCTAGCCAACATGGAGAAACCATATCTTTACTAAAGATACAAAAATTAGCTGGGTGTGGTGGCGCATACCTGTAATCCCAGCTACTCGGGAGGCTAAGGTAGGATAATCGCTTGAACCCGGGAGGCGGAGGTTGAAGTGAGCTGAGATCACTCCACTGCACTCCAGCCTGGGTGACAGAGCGAGACTCCATCTCAAAAAAAAAAAAAGCAGTCATTCCTCATTTCTTCCCAATTCCCCTATCTGCTGGCAACCACTAATTACCTTCTTTGTCTATGGATTTTTGCATTCTAGACATTTTATATAAATAGAATCATGCAATACGTGGTCCTTTATGCCTGGCTTCTTTCATTAGCATCTTGTTTCTAAGGCTCATCCATGGTGTCATCTATATTAATGCCTCATTCCTTTTTGTTGTCAAATAATATTCCATTGTATGGATATACCACATATTGTTTATCCATTCATCAGTTAATGGACTTTTGGGCTGTTTCCACTTTTGGGCTATTATGAAAAATGCTGATATGAGCATTTTTGTACAAGTGTTTGTATGGACGTATGTTTTCATTTCTCCTGGGTATTTACCTAGTGGAATTTTTGAGTCACATGGTAACTCTATTTTAACATTGGAAAGAAGGTAATCTTTGATATAATTTTGAATTTATAGAAAAATTGCCAGAATAGTGTAAGGGACTCTTATATATCTTTTACCCAGATTCACTTATTATTTATTATTTAAATCACCATTTGCTTTATCATTTCTTCTCTTTATGAGTGTATATGTAAATATATTTATCACTGTGTGTATATATATATATTTATATTTTTTATATAGTACATATTTTAAAAAACCATTTAAGAGTTAGAGACATTGTGCTCCCCACCTTTAAATACTTCCATGAACAATGACTACAAACTATAGTTTATCAAAATGAGAAAAGTAATAATATTAATCTAATACTGTTATCTAATTCACAATTCATATTCAAAATTTGTCATTTGTACAGTTGTAGCTGTTTTCTTTGTCTAAAATCTAATCCATGTTCATGTGTTTCATTTAATTCCCCTGTCACTTTCGCCCCCTTTATTCTAGAACAGTTCTCAGCCTTTCTTTGGCTTTCTTTACCTTAACATTTTTGAAGATGACAGGACAGTTTTGTAGATGGTTCTTCAGTTTGAATTTGTCAGCTGTCTCTCTGCACTGTTAGACTCAGGCTATCCCTCTTTGGTGGTAATGCTACAGAGTGATGCTGTGTCCTCCATGGGGCATTGTATCAGGAGGCACATGCTACTGATTTGTCCCATTGCTGGCCATGTTAAGTTTGCACAGTGGTTGAGGTGGTGCCTACCAGGTTTCTCCACTGTGAAGCAACTCTTGACTATGTAATCTGTGGAGGACTGTATAAACATCCTTGCCGGAACTCTTGCTACAGCCTCCTCATTGGCCTACCCTCCTCCTGTCTCCCTCCTCCAATATATCCACTCACCATCCTGAAGAGATCTTGCTAAAGCTCAGATCTGACCATGCCACTCCCCTGTTCTGAAGCCTTCAAGGGCTTCCTATCATCTGAGAGATGAAGATCAGACCCCATTCACCCTCAGTCTGCCCCTAAACCCCTCCAACCTTTGCATCCCCTCTCCCCAGCCTTTCTGGAAACCACTGTGCTTTTTCTGGCATCTCTGCTGTTCCCACTGCCTCAATGTGAACCTCTGGGGAATTCCTGTTCCTCCTTTGATACCCAGCTAAGATGTCACCTACTGAGGCTGAGTTCATGCCTCCATCAAGGCACCTGTCACACCCAATGTAGTGCTTCCATTCATGTCCACCTCCCTCACTAGACCACGGATCCCTGAAGGCAGAAGACGCACCCTGTCCCTGAGTCCTGCGCCCAGCACCAGGCACCCCACAAGCCCTCCAGGAATGCCCATAGAGTGAATGAATGCGTAAGTGAATCAATGAATTGGAATAGTCTCAGTCTTACTGGAAAGTTGTCAGAAGTGAAAATGGGAAGGAGTAGACTGGAAAGAGACATTTATTTAAGAAATACTTATTGTGCCAAGAGCCAGGGTTGCAAAGGCCAGCCAAGCAAACTTCAGGAAGCTTTGAGGTTATGGGAAACATCAATTCTAACCAGATGATGGCCCACATGATCATGACATAACCATGTCATTGTCTTGAGGAAGCATCTCCAGCACATAGAACCTCATGTTTGAACAGTGCTTTATAGTTTATAAAGTGCTTTCACAGACATTTTTATTTTTTTAACTTTTTATACACACGGCATAAAGTTTGCCATCTTAACCATTTTTAGGTGTGCAGTTCAGTGGTATTAAATTTATTCGCATTATTACGCAACCATCACCAGATATTTTTATTTTTTAATCTCACAATAAGGTGTTGTCTTAGAGATGACTGTTCTATAGTAAATGCCAAATTTACAAGGCTTTATGAAAGAAACTTTAGAAGATGCCTGTAAGTGTTTATGAAAGTATTATTGAGCCTTGGTGAATCCTAATTCACTAATGAAGAAAAAATAGGAACCACTGATGAGTTTCATCTCCAACCATTACCCACACAGAATATAATTTTGTACTTTTAATAAAACTCTGAGAGTAAATTGCTAGTTTCTACTTTTCCAGATTTTGGTTTTATGGGAAGACCTCAGTCTGAGTCCACCAAGGGAGTCAGGATTTTATTGTTCACCTAACATTGTAGCCCAGTTTTGTTTCTACAATAGCTGCAAGAGATTCAGTGTTTGTACGATAACCGGCCACATACTATCTGGATAATCAACTTAAATGAGATTTTTTTTAAAAGACAACTACAAATCATCTTGCAAATAAATATATACTTGCCAACCATGTAAGCATTATGAGAAAAAGTCAAGGGTGCTGTGGGAGCATATATTGCACCTACCTGGGGCTCAAGAGTTATTGCCTGAGGAAGCGGCCTTTGAATGTCCATCTGGAGAAGGGAGACATTCAGGTAGTGATGGTTGTGGGGGATAGAGGGTGAGTGCTCCAGGAGAGGGGATGTGTGTGCACCAGCCCCATGGTGGGCAGGAGCATTGTATTTGGAGGAGCTAAAAGGCCCCTGGAACAGGAAGGCAACGTTATAGGTGGAGGTCAGCGAGAAGCAGACTCCAGCTCTTAAGCTCAGGTGAAGATTTTCATCCCCCTCCTAAGAGCAACAGCATGCTTCAAAGTGTTTTATGTTGCAAAGGGACCAGATGAGAGTGGAGAGCCCCAGGCTCACCTGCTGCCAGGCATGTGCGTCGGCTAGTTGGGCAATGAAAAGCTGGTTACTATTTTAGTTTTTCTTCTCCCATTCTCTCTCTCTTTTTTAGAGACAGGGTCTCACTCTTTCACCCAGACTGGAGTACAATGGTGTGACCATAGCTTACTCTAACCTTGACCTCCTGGGCTCAAGTGATCCTCCGGCCTCAGCCTTTCAAGTAGCTGGGGCTACAGGAGTGTGCCACCATGCCCAGCTAGTTTTTATTTTTATTTTTTGCAGAGACGGAGTCTTGCTGTGTTGTCCAGGCTGGTCTGGAACTCATGGCCGCAAGCAATCCTCCTGCTCTCGCCTTCCAAAGTATTGGGGTTATAGGCATGAGCCCCTGGCCCTGGCCCCATTTCTCTTTTTAAAAACTTTCTATTTGGAAATAATTTCAAATTTTCAGATATGTTTCAAGAATAAGAATAGGACAAAGAATACCCATGTACTCTTTACTCAGATTAATATTAAAAGATTAACATTTCTAGGGCCGGGTGCAGTGGCTCACACCTGTAATCCCAGCACTTTGGGAGGCCAAGGTGGATGGATCACGAGGTCAGGAGTTTGAGACCAGCCTGGCCAACATGGTGAAACCCTGTCTCTACTAAAGATACAAAAATTAGTCAGCCATGCTGGCGCATGCCTGTAATCCCAGCTACTCGGGAGCCTGAGACAGAAAAATTGCTTGAACCCAGGAGGCAGAGGTTGCAGTGAGCCGAGATTGCACCACTGCATTCCAACCTGCATGACAGAGCAAGACTCCGTCTATGGAAAAATAAATAAATAAAAATAACATTTCTTTTAATTATAAAAGCAGCATTTTCTCTTAGCAAAATTTCAGAAACATGTAATGTACAAAATGGCAGTCCCCTCCTTCCAGCTCCCTTGGGGTTGCCATTTTTGTGAGTTTGGAGTGCATTCTTCCATATCTCTTTCTAAGCTCTGTGCCTGGGAGGGAGCCCTGTGGGTTGGGAGCTCTGGGGTGCAAATGGTATCTGAGGACTCATTTCCACATAGAGTTGGACACCATGATTGCTCAAGGACAGGCAGTGAAGTGGGAAAACAAAATGCTGCAGCTGGTGCCCAGGGCAGGGCAGGTAAGGAGAGCAGGCAACGGGAGTAGAGGGCAGGAGGGGAACCGGGGTTGCCCTCTCATGGACTCTAGGAGGCCCAAAGTTTCTACACTGTCACCTCCCTTTGAGGTCAGGGCTGAAGGGCCACAGTGACCAACAGAGGACCTGTGGAACTGTTAGGACAAGAGCAAGGGAACAGCATCCATCCTGAGTGGAGGAGAATGGTGAAACCCCAGGGTGTAGTTCAGTTACTACAACTCCAACCTGCAATCTGGGTCTCAAGGGGAGGCCAGAAAGACTGGGAGGGACCACCCACCTTCACTCTGCACAGTATCTTCTCTGTGGAGAGGGAGGGCACATGGCAGTCCACCATATTGGGCTGGCCAGTGGCCGTTGATGCCTGTGCTGTTTCTCCAGCTCCTTGGTTAGCTTAATGGAAACATTCAACGAGAAGGCTGAGCAGCTGGTGGAGATTCTAGAAGCCAAGGCAGATGGGCAGACCCCAGTGTCCATGCAGGACATGCTGACCTACACCGCCATGGACATCCTGGCCAAGGTGATGGGTGACAGTCGGGCATGGGGGCCAGGAGGGCCACATGGGGTAGAGGGGTCTCTTCTCTCCCTCTTCCCTTCTCTCTTCCCCTCCCTCCTGCTCCTCTAACATACCAGCAATTCCTCTGTGCTTCATATATTCTGCATACATTCTGTCTCCTTCAATATTCAAAGCAACCTAGTGTGAGATTGGGGCTAGTAACTCATTCTTGAGCAAGGGACAGGTGCAGGGCCTGGCCTGTAGCTGGTCAATGGCAGAAGCAAGATTTGATCTCAGGTCTGCCTGACTCTCAGCCCAAAGGCTGCCTCCCTTCTGCACTCCCTATAGGGTATGACTTGGCTCTTCATCCCAGTAGACTCAGCAGTGGGCCCAGTAACCCCAAACCCCACTTTATGTGGGGGCGGGGCAGGTCAGGGAACTGCAGTGTGGGGACAGTGACTGGATTCCTCTTTATCACATTGCTATTCCTTTATCATTTTTGCTATCCATTCACTTCACTGTGAAGCTAGTATAGAATGAACACTTAAGGAAGGTTGCATTTCAGGGGAAGTGCATCTTGTCAAGGAAGAAAGCCAAGTTTATTGAGTAGCTACTATGAGCTACTTCATCCTCATAGCATTCCGTGGGGATCAAATTATCATGGGTCATTGTAAGCAGCTGATGATATGATGCATATAAACCCTTAGCCCAGAGTCCAGGTGTCTAGCAGAATGATGCCAGGCTTTGCCCTGGATCTGCTGCCCTTCTGTGCCCCAGGGATGACCTTGCCCTTCTCTCTCCCCCAGGCAGCTTTTGGGATGGAGACCAGTATGCTGCTGGGTGCCCAGAAGCCTCTGTCCCAGGCAGTGAAACTTATGTTGGAGGGAATCACTGCGTCCCGCAACACTCTGGCAAAGGTACTGCCTCAGCACCCCCTCTGGTGACCAGCCACCAGAGCTGTTGTCTTCATTTGCTGAAGAACCTCCTTCAGTGATTTTTTTTTTTTTTCCCAGAATGGGTTTTGAGTTCTGGTATGTCTGAAGTGACTTCTGAATCAGGATTTGCATGCATTGCCTAAAGTAAGGGCTTAAAATCAAATTGCCTTAAAGTAAATTAGGAGTTAATCTTTCTCTCATGTGAAGTGATCCCCAAAGCAGGCAATGTAGGATGACTATGATGGCTCCATGGTGTCAGATTTTCTGGATCCTTCTGTCTTCCTGTTCCACTGTCTCAGCACATCACCTCACTGTCATAAGATGGCTGCTGCGAAAGGTGCACCCTGCCTGCCACTGCCCGTGCCCACATGGGGCCTGGGAACCAATCTGCCCCACCCGCTGCAGCCACCACCACCTGCACGCACTGTCCAGGGACCAGACATGCCCCACCCACTGCCAGCACCCGTGTGCATCATCTAGGGGCCTGAGGAATGGTCTACCATGAGTGCTGCCACCAGCGTCTGCCATTGAGAGGGCCTGAGGAGAGGCCTGCCCCACTTGCCGACACTGGCCCCCACATGCATCATCCACGGGCCTGAGGAATGGTCTACCATGACTGCTGCCACCAGCGCCTGCCACTGAGAGGGCCTGAGGAGAGGCCTGCCCCACTTGCCGACACTGGCCCCCACATGCATCATCCACAGGCCTGAGGACAAGCCTGCCCAGCCCACCACCCACTGTTGCCTGCACCCAAGCATGCCATCTGGAGGCCTGGGGATTGGCTTGCCCTGCCTAATGTAGGTAGTGCCTGTGTGCAATATTGGAGGACACCTGAGGATAGGCCCATCCCTCCTGCTACTGCTGGCACCCACATATGCCATCCAAGGGCCTGAGCACAGGCCCATCCTACCCACTGTTGCCACCAGTGATGCTCAAGGACTGGCCTGCCTGGCATCTCCATCCTCAGCAAAGCCTCAGGATGGCCTCCACTAACAATGACAGTCTAAGCCACTGAGAAACTCAGAGATACCACTGACACTGATTACAGCTGAAGAAATTAAACAGAAACTATGCTACTGTGCCAATCCATAATCAAGCCAAAGCACCCTACCCACCCAACACTATAAATGCACCTATAGAAAAGTCTTTCCCTATGAAAGCCAATCCATAAAATTGGAAGAAGTAACTATTACACTAGATGCACAAAGGGGCAAAAGAAACATGGAAAAAGCAAGGAAATACTATACCTTCAAAGAAACAATAACTCTCCAGCAACAGATTCCAAAGAAAATAAAATTTATTATATGTCTGAAAAAGAATTCAAAATAATGATATTAAACTCGGAGATACAAGACAACACAGATAAAAATGCAAAGAAATCAGGAAAACAATTCATGACCTGAATGAGAAATTCAACAGAGAGATAGATATCATAAAAGAGAAACAAACAGAAATCTTAAAACTGAGGAATTCAGTGAATAGAATAAAAATATAATTGAAAACTTCAACAATAGACTAAGCAGAGGAAAGAATTTCTGAACTTGAAGACAGGTCTTTTTTGAAGCAACCCAATCAGACCAAAAAACGAAAAGATTGAAGAAAGCCTTTGTGACATATGAGACAGCAGTAAGTGACCAAATATTCCAGTTCCGGGAATTTCAGGAGAAGAGATGGGCAAAGGCATATGAAACCTATTTAATGAAATAATAGCTGAAAACTTCTCAAGTCTTGCAAAAGATATAGACATCCAGGTACAGGAAATATAGAGATCCAGGTATAGTCATGCTTTGTATAATGATGGGAGCTCAAAAATCTCCAAGTAGATTCAACCCAAAAAGGTCTGCCTTCTCCAAGGCACATTATAGTCAAACTGTTGAAAGTCAAAGACACAGAGAGAATTTTAAAAACAGCAAGAGAGAAGCATGAATTCACATATAAAGGAATCAGACTAACAGTAGATTGCTCAGTGAAAATCTTACAAGCCAGGAGTGGTTGGGATAATATATTCAAAGTGCTGGAAATTAAAAACTGTCAGTCAAGATTATAGTACCCAGTAATGCTATACTTCCAAACTGAAAGAGAAATAAAGTCTGTCCCAGACAAGCAAAAACCGAGGTAAGTCATCACTACTAGACTGGCCCTACAAGAAATGCTTAAGGGAATTCTGCATCTGGAAGTGAAAGGACAATCTCTATCATCATGAAAACACATGAAAGTATAAAGCCCACTGATAGAGCAGATCAGCAAATGAGAAAGAGAAAGGAGTTAAACATTACTATCACAGAATGTTTACCAAACTGCAATGATAAACAGTAAGAGAGGAAGACAGGCACAAAATATATACAGAACAACCAGAAAACAATTAACCAAATGACTAGAGTAAGTCCTTACCTATCAATAATAACCATGAATGTAACTAGATTAAATTTCCCCACTTAAAAGATATAGATTGACTGAATGGATAAAAAAATTACCCAACTATATGCTGCTTACAAGAAACTCACTTCGCCTCTAAAGACACATATAGACTGAAAGTAAAGGAATGGAAAAAGATATTCCACACAAACACAAGCCAAAGCTGTCAGGAGTAGCTATAATTATATCAAATAAAACAGACTTTAAGTCAAAAACTGTAAAAAGAGACAAGGTCATTATATAATGATAAAGGGATCAATTCTGCAAGAAGGTAAAATACTTCTAAATATATTTGCACCCAATACCAGAGCACCCAGAGATAGAAAGCAAAGATCTAAAGGAAAAGATAGACTCTAATACAGTAATAGCTGGGGACTTCAACACCCCACTCTCAGCACTGGACAGATCATCTAGACAGAAAATCATCACAGAAACATTGGATTTAACTACACTTTAGACTGTATAGACCTAATAGACATTTACAGAACTTTTCATCTAATAGCTGCAGAACATACATTCTTCTCATCAGCACATGAAAGATTCTCCAAGATAGATCATATCTTAGGCCACAAAACAAATTTTAAGAAATTGAAATCATATCAAGTATCTTCTCAGACCACAATGGAATGAAACTAGAAATCAATAACAAGTGAAACTTTGGAAATTGTACAAATACATGGGAATTAAACAATATACTCCTGAATGACCATTGGGTCAATGAAGAAATTAAGAAGGAAATAAAAAAATTCTTGAAACAAATGAAAAGGGGAACACAACATACCAAAACCTGTGGGATACAGCAAAAGCAGTGCTAAGAGGGATGTTTATAACAGTAAACATTTACATCAAAAAAGTAGGAAGATTTCAAATAAACAGCCAAATGATATATCTCAAGGAATTAGAAAAGCAAGAACAAATCAAAGCCAAAATTAGTAGAAGGAAATAAATAAATATCAGTGCAGAATTAAAGGAACTAAAGACTAAAAAAGTACAAAGATCAATGAAGTGAAAGGTTGATTTTTGGAAAAGATAAACAAAATCAATAAACCAATAAATAGACTAGCCAAGAAAAAAAAGAAGACCCATATAAATAAAAGCAGAAACTAAAAAGGAGACATTACAACTGATACCACAGAAATGCAAAGGATCATTACAGATTTTTATGAACAACTATACACTAACGATTGGAAAACTTAGAAGAAATGGAATTCCTGGACACATACACCCTGCCAAGATGATTGAACAAGGAAGAAATAGAAAACCTGAACAGACCAATGGTAAGTAATGAGATTGAAATACTAATAAAAAGTCTTCCAACAAAGAAAAGCCCGTGACCAGATGTCTTTACTGCTGAATTCTCCCAAACCTATGAAGAAGAACACCAATTCTTCTCAAACTATTCCAAAAAATTGAAGAAGAGGAAACTCTTCCTAACTTATTCTATGAGGCCAGCACTACCCTACCCTGATACCACAAACAGACAAGGACACAATAAAAAAAGAAAAACTACATGCTAACGTCCCTGATGAACATAGATGCAAAAATCTTCAACAAAATACTAGCAAACAAACCTAATCCAACAACACATCGAAAAGGTAATTCACCATGATTAAGTGGGATTTATCCCAGGGATGCAAGGGTGCTTCAACATACGCAAGTCAATAAATGTTATACATCATATTAACAGGATGAAGGACAAAAGCCATATGATCATCTCAATAGATGCAGAAAAAGCACTTGATAAAATTTAACACCACTTCATGATTAAAAACTCTCAACGAATTATGAATAGAAGGAACGTAGCTCAACATAATGAAGGTCGTATATGATATACCCACAGCTAACATCATACTTAGTGGGGAAAAGCTAAAAGTCTTTCCTTTAAGAACTGGAACAAGATAAGGATGCCCACTTTCATCACTCTTATTCAACATAGTACTATTAATAGAAGTGCTAGCCAGAGCAGTCAGGCAAGAGAAAGAAATAAAAGACGTCCAAATTGGAAAAGAAGAAGTCAAACTGTCCCTCTTTGCAGAAGACATGATCTTATATTTAGAAATTCCTAAAGACTCTACCAAAAAACTCTTAGAACTGATGAATGACTTCAGTAAAGTTGTGGGGTAAAAAAAATCAGCATACAAAAATCAGTAGCAATTCTATACACCAATAATGAACTCATGGAAGAAGAAACCAATAAAGCAATCCCATTTACAATTGCTATGTAGAAAATAAAATACCTAGGAATAAATTTAACCAAGGAGGTGAAAGACCTATACAAGGAAAACTACAAAACACTGATGAAAGAAATTGAAGAAGACACAAACAAATGAAAAAACATCCCATGCTCATGGATCGAAAGAATTAATATTGTTAAAATGACCATACTACCTAAAGCAATCTAAAGATTCAATGCCATCTCTGTCAAAATACCAATGACATTCTTCACAGAAATAGAAAAAGCAATCCTAAAATTTGCATGAAACCACAAAAGAGCCCAAATAGCCAAAGCAACTCTGAGCAAAAAGAACAAAGCTGGAGGCACCATACTACCCGATTTCAAAATATACTATAAAGCTACAATAACCAAAACAGCATGGTATTGGTTTAAAAAATAACAACAGACATAGACCAATGTAACAGAATAGACAGCCCAGAAATATATTCATGTATTTACAGGAAACAGATTCAACAAAGGTACCAAGAACATACACTGGGGAAAGAGCAGTGCTGGGAAAACTGGATATCTAAATGCAGAAGAATTAAACCATACCCCTGTCTCTCACCATATACAAAAATCACCTTAAAATGAATAGACTTGGCCGGGTGCAGTAGCTCACGCCTGTAATACCAGCACTTTGGGAGGCCAAGATGGGCGGATCACGAGGTCAGGAGATGGAGACCATCCTGGCTAATATGGTGAAACCCTGTCTCTACTAAAAATACAAAAAATTAGCTGGGTGTGGTGGCACACACCTATAGTCCCAGCTACTTGGGAGGCTGAGGCAGGAGAATCACTTGAACCCGGGAGGCAGAGGTTGCAGTGAGCTGAGATCATGCCACTGCACTCCAGCCTGGGTGACAGAGCGAGACTACAAGACTACGTCTCAAAAAAAAAAAAAAATTAATAGACTTAAACATAAGACCTGCAACCATAAAAACACTAGAAGAAAACATAGGGGAAATGCTCCAGGACATTGGTGTAGGCAAACATTTTATAGCTAAGGCTTCAAAAATACAGGCAACAACAACAAAAATAGACAAACGTGGCCAGGCATGGTGGCTCATGCCCGTAATCCCAGCACTTTGGGAGGCCAAGGCAGGCAGATCACTTGAGGGCAGGAGTTTCAGACCAGCCTGGCCAACATGGTGAAACCCTGTCTCTACTAAAAATACAAAAATTAGCCAGGCATGGTGTTTGGCATTTGTAGTCCCAGCTACTCAGGAGGCAGAGGTTGCAGTGAGCCGAGATCACGCCACTGCACTCCAGCATGGCTGACAGAGTGAGACTCCATCTCAAAAAAAAAAAAAAAAAAAAAAAGACGTGTGACTATATTAAATGTGACTATATTAAACTAAAAAGGTTCTGCACAGCAAAAGAAACAATCAACAGAATAAAGAGACAACCTGTTAAATGGGAGAAAGAATTTACAAACCACTCATCTGACAAGGAACATAACAGCAAAAAAAAAAAAAGCAAATAATTCCATTAAAAAGTTGGCAAAGGATCTGAATAGACATTTCTCAAAAGACAAATGGCCAAGAGGTGTATGAAAAAATGTTCAACGTCACTAATCATCAGATAAATGCAAATCTGTGAGATATCATCTTATCCCAGTTAGAATGGCTATTATCAAAATGACAAAAAATAACAGATGCGGGTGAGGATAGAGAGAAATGGAACTCATGCATTGTTGGCAGGGATGTAAATTTGTATAGCCATTATGGAAAACAGTATGGAGGTTTCTCAAACTAAAAAGAGAACTACCATATGATTCCGCAGTCCCACTACTGGGTATTTATCCAAAGAAAAATCAGTATATCAAAGGGACACCTGCACAATAGCCAAGATATAGAATCAACCTAAGCATCCATCAACAGATAAATGGATAAAGAAAATTTGGTGTAGCTGGGTGTGGCGGTTCATGCCTGTAATCCCAGCACTTTGGAAGGCCAAGGCAGGTAGATCCCCTGAGGTCAGGAGTTCAAAACTAGCCTTTCACATGGTGAAACCCCATCTCTACTAAAAATACAAAAAATTAGCCAGGCATGGTGATGGGCACATGTAATCCCAGCTACTCAGGAGGCTGAAGCAGGAGAATCACCTGAACCCGGAAAATGGAGGTTGCAGTGAGCCGAGATTGTGCCATTGCACTCCAGCCTGGGCAACAAGAGTGAAACCCCATCTCAAAAAAAAAAAAGAAAGAAAATTTGATGTATATACACATGGAATGCTATTTGCCCATAAGAAAGAATGAAATCCTGACATTTGGAGCAGTCTGGATGGAACTGGAGATCATTATGTTAAGTGAAACAAGGCAAGACCAGAAAGACAAATATTGCCTGTTCTCCCACATACGTGGGAGCTTAAAAAGTTGATCTCATGGAGGTAAAGAGTATAATGATAGTTACTAGAGGCTGGGAAGGGTGAGTGGGGGGATGAAGAGAAGTTGGTTAATGGGTACAAACATACAGTTATATAGAAGGAATAAGTTTTAGTGTCAGTAGCACAGTGGGTGACTATAGCTAACAGCAAGGTATTGTATATTTCAAAAATAGGGAGATTTGAAATGTTTCCAACACAAATGATAAATGTTTGAGGTGATGAATATCCTAAATATGCTGATTTGACCATTGCACATTGTATTCGTGTATCAAAATATCACATGTACCCCATATGTGTGTATAATTATTATGTATCAATTAAAATATATAGATTTTTAAAAAGATGGTTGCTGCAGCTCCACATATCACCTCCTTATTCCAGGCACGAAGAAGGAAGAAAGGGGAAAGGTGATAGCTGAGTTCATCTCAGGGCCCCCTCCCCTTCCCTGGGACTTCGGCCCCTGAGCTTGCAGCCGCCAATGCAGCCCCGTCTTTTTGGCAGTTGATCGCACTCTACTTCCCACTGCTTGGGATTTCTTCTTTCGATGCAAGCCTAGCTGCCTCCACTCATCAGGGGTCCCTTTTTACCTTGCTGGGCCACGTGGATGTTTTAAGCCATCCCGCCCACCACTGCTAAGGATTTGGTGCAGGAAAGGGAGGCTGAGGCCTGGGCTCAGTCTGCCATCTTGATCCAGTCTCCCTGGCTGCATCTTTTCTAGAATCTCTCACATTCTACTGACCTCCCAGCTTGCCAGTGCCGCTAACGTCATTTCGGGGTGGTGGGGGAGAGGGGAGAGGGAACATGCGTGTTCACTTGGCCATCTGGAGCTGAAACTCTTGTTTAGTTCCTGCCAGGGAAGAGGAAGCAGCTCCGGGAGGTCCGGGAGAGCATTCGCTTCCTGCGCCAGGTGGGCAGGGACTGGGTCCAGCGCCGCCGGGAAGCCCTGAAGAGGGGCGAGGAGGTTCCTGCCGACATCCTCACACAGATTCTCAAAGGTGCGAGGGCCCCCTCTGCGGACTGGGGAGGGCGGGGTGGGCCAGGACGTTCCCCAGGTGATTCATCGCCACTGACTCCGTTTGGCTTAAGAGGAGAAACGCAGTTAGTTATTTTATGAGCCATGGGGAAAGGGAGCAAAGATTTGCTGGGAACTGAGACTCTTCCTTGTTTTTCAGCTGAAGAGGGAGCCCAGGACGACGAGGGTCTGCTGGACAACTTCGTCACCTTCTTCATCGCTGGTTTGTAGCTTTGGCGGTGACCAAGGGCCTGGAGCTCTGCAGAAATGCTATGGACCATGGATCCCTCAAACCCAACTCTTGGGGAATTTTTGGGCTATCTGAGCAGAGCTCACCGCAGGGCTAGGGGGCTGGGCTGAAGGGAGCAGAAGCCCCATCTCCTAGCTGTCTTGGGGGCCTCTGACCTGGTAATGCAGCTGGCAATTGTGGGGATGTCTTTGGCTGTGTGAATGCAGGCATCCCCTCACTCAGAATTCGTGGGGAGGCCTGCATTAGACTGGCACAAAAAGAGATGCTAAGCAGCTTCATTCATTTGCTCATCAGATATTTCCTGAACATGGTTCTTCACCTAGAAGACTCCTCTTCACCCGTCAGTGAGCCCTCCCATGCCTCCTCCCCAGGGAAGCACAGGCTGCCTCAGGCACTCAGCAGAAGCTGACCACAGGCCTGGGGCTCCTCCCCACCACCCATCTCATTGTGTTAAGCTGTTTATTTATTTGTGGTAATTGAGTGAGGTCTGTTCCCCACCAGACTTGATGAGCGAAGGGTCAGGTTGTTTTGCTCACCTCTGTTCTCCCGGGGCCCAGTGTGGTAGGTTCCCATGAACATTGAATGAAATACACGAACACATGGTTGACACTGGGCACTGGGAAGATGGAGGTGAACAAGATGAGGGACAGTTTCTAGCCTATTGGTGGAGGTGGAAAGACAGAGAGACAAATACTGATGGACGAAGAGGTCTGCAGGTGAACGGCATGGAGGAAGGCCCTTTAGGTGGGAGAAGCACTTGCAGATGCCCCAGGAGATTAGAAGCGGCCAGTGTTAAAGCAAGGCTGCAGGGCGCCATTCCCTGCAATGGATAGAAAGGACTTGCGGAACCAATGGCTGGTCCTCATTCCTGCAGCTGGGAACCCAGGTCCTGGATGAGGCTTCTGGACAGACCTAGCCTCAGTCTCCTCATCTGTAAAATGGGGGCCTTGAGGCGCTCTCCAGGCTTCTATCCAGCCTTCCAGAGACAGTTTATTAATCCCGTCTCGTCCCTCCAGTCTATCCCTGAGCCCTGCGTCCAGATGCTATGGGGGACTGGCCGAGGGCAGGGTAGGTTGTGTCTGTCTTTCCCTTTGCCTGTGAGGAAACTGAGGCCTAGGAGGGAAGTGGCCTCCTATAGTCACAGCCCGCGATGCAGAGCTGGGGCCAGGGCTGCTGTGTTCTCCCACCCTGCTCCCTGGCTGAGGGCTCCGCTGGCTGTGTGACTGGCCCACCTCCACACCCTAGGAGCTGGGCCCTGCTTCCCAGCTCTGACTTGCTGTAAGTTACAGGCCCTTCTCCTGCATTCAGGCAGGCCCCTCAAGCCCCTTGGCTCCTTTAGAGTAAACTCACGTCTGTTCCCTCCCAGGCCAGCTTGGAGGGGTTGACTCTATCACCTTGGCCAGACCCTGCCAGAACTCAAAATCAGCCTCCCGAAATGTCCACCACCCCCTCATAGAACCTCAGGGTCATGGGGGGCTTTTGTGTGCACCCTGCAGCCTGGGAAGGCGAGGCCTTGGGCTCACGGGCTTTGAATTGTGTCCCTCCCCACTCTCCCTGCTGTGTGACCAAAGAGACCCATTCCTCTCCACCTCCACTTTTTCTTCTCCAAAATGGAGGCGAGCACCTCCCCGGGCCAAGTGAGACCCAGACGATGGTTCAAGGAAGGGGCTTTTAGAGCCAGATGCCTGGGGGCACATGCCATTTACATGCCAGCACTGGCTGGCATAGAGGCAGGCACAAACTGTCTCCTTCATCCTGTGGCCCCATGTGGAGCAACCACCGTCCTCCCTTCCCACAGGTCACGAGACCTCTGCCAACCACTTGGCGTTCACAGTGATGGAGCTGTCTCGCCAGCCAGAGATCGTGGCAAGGTATGGGGGCTGCTCTTGGGGCTGGCAAAGAGGTCTGTCTGATGTCTTGTTCCTGAGGGCCACCTGCCCCCACCTCCCATGGTTGAGTCCCCTCAACATGCCCTGCTTCCCCTGGGCCTTGGCACGTGCTGTTTCCTCTCTTGGAAGCGCTCTCCCTGCTTTTCCCCTGGAGAACACACCTCCTCCTCCCACTCCTCTTCTAGAAAGGGCTTCTCAGATCCCTAAAGGAGCCACCCCATGTTTCCCCTCCGAGCCTCCTCCCGACTCATGAATGTGTTTCCCCTGGGACTGTTTCATCATGTCTATTTCAGCCATGAGACCAGAAGCTCCAGGAGGGCAGGGACCGTGGTTTTTTCCCTCCCCACAGCGTACCCAGTGCCTGGCCAGGGCCTGGCAGTGAGGATGGAGCAGAATCCCTGCTAAATTGCCAAGAGCGTGCTTGTCTTCTGATGGCAAGACAAAGGAGGGTGTCCCTGGGGAGGTGGTATTTGAGTTGGGCCATTGGTTTCCTTAAATACAAACAGGCTCCCTCCGGGACAGTTGCATGGAGTGGCTGAAGCAAGTGTCAAAGCTCTCTGAACGCACCAACAGGCTGGATGGGAGCTCTGGGGAGGTGGGGTCAGGCCTTCAATTACAATTATTAGTCATCAGCAGCATATAAGGGCGGAAGTGAAAGATTGTGTGAAAATATACAATCTTTCTAGGGTTTAAAAATAAGTATAATTGTAATAAGCATTTCGTATAAAAATTTTGGGAAAAGCAGAAAAGCTATAATAATAATAATAAACCCACCCATGGCACCCCACCCACCCAGCGGCACTTCACTGTTAACTGCTGAGTATCTGTTCAGCACCTTCTCACCTACGCATGAGCAGCTTTGCCGTGTTTTTTGTCACCTGGTTGTACAGCTGGCTTTTATTCCCCATGAACCTTACCACAGCATTGCCTACCTCATTGTAACCTCCTCCCAAATCCACTCTTTAAAAAATTGTGGTAAAATATACATAACATAAACTTTTACATTTTCATTGTTTTTAAGCCCACAGTTTAGTGGCATTAAGGGCATTCACATTGTGAATGTCATCCCCCTCCACTATTTTTATTTTTACTTTTTTGAGACAGAGTCTTGCTCTGTTGCCCAGGCTGGAGTGCAGTCTCAGCTCACTGCAACCTCCGCCTCCCCAGTTCAAACAATTCTCCTGCCTCAGCCTCCAGAGTAGCTGGGATTACAGGTGTGCACCACCACACCTGGCTAATTTTTTTTTTTTTTTTTTTTGTATTTTTAGTAGAGATGGGGTTTTGCCATGTTGGCCAGGCTGGTCTCAAACTCCTGGCCTGAAGTGATCCACCCATCTTGGCATCACAAAGTGCTGGGATTACAGGTGTGAGCCACTGCTCCTGGCCTCCGTCTCCAGACCTTTTTCATCTTCCCAAACTGAAAATCTGTCCATTCTCCCCTCCTCCATCCCTGGTAACCACCATTCCGCTTCTGTCTCTATGTGTTTGTCTATTCTAGGTGACTTATGTAAGTGGACTCATACAGTATTTGTCTTTTTTGTGACTGGCTTGTTTCACTCAGATAATGTCCTCCAAGTTCATCCATGTTGCAGTATGTGTCAGAACTCCCTTCCTTTTTTTTCTTTTCTTTTTTCTTTTTTTTTTTTTTTAAGACAGAGTCTCACTCTGTCGCCCAGGCTGCAGTGCAGTGGCACAATCTCAGCTCACTGCAAGCTCCACCTCCCGGGTTCATGCCATTCTCCTGCCTCAGCCTCCCAAGTAGCTGGGACTACAGGTGCGCGCCACCATGCCTGGCTAATTTTTTTTGTATTTTTAGTAGAGACGGGGCTTCACGGGTTAGCCAGGATGGTCTTGATCTCCTGACCTCGTGATCCACCCGCCTCGGCCTCCCAAAGTGCTGGGATTACAGGCATGAGCCACCGCGCCCAGCAGAACTCCCTTTCTTTTTAAGACTTACTAATGTTCCATTGTAAGCATCTATCCCATTTTGCATATTCATACATCTGTCCATGGATACCTGGGTTGCTTCTACCATTTGTCTATTTTGAATAATGCTGCTATGAGGATGGGTACACAAATATCTTTTTAAGTCCCTGCTTTCAGTTGTTTTGGGTTTATACTCAGAAGTGGGATTGCTGGATCATATGGTGATTCTATTTTTAATTTTTTGAAGAATCACCATACCGTTTTCCATAACGGCTGAACCATTTTACATTCCCACCAGCAGTGCGCAAGGGTTCTTTCTGATTTGTCCACATCCTCTACAATACTTTTGTGTTTATTGGGATGAGAACCATCCTAATGAGTATGAAGTGGTCCAGATCCACTCTTTTTTTTTTTTTTTTTGAGACGGAGTCTCGCTCTGTTGCTAGGCTGGAGTGCAGTGGCTCTACCTCTGCTCACTGCAAACTCCACCTCCCAGATTCAAGTGATTCTCATGCCTCAGCCTCCCAAGTAGCTGGGATTACAGGCACCCGCCACCACTCCCAGCTAATTTTTGTATTTTTAGTAGAGACAGGGTTTCACCATGTTGGCCATGCTGGTTTCCTACAGCCAATCCCAAACATCACACACAAAGGGTGGATGTTTTAGGACCCCTGGAACATGGTTCCCAGTGGTTTGGGCACTGTTTTGGATGTGGCCATCACTGGATCTCTTTAACAGTCTTTGGGCTGGGCACAGTGGCTCACGCCTGTAATCCCAGCACTTTGGGAGGCTGAGGTGGGCAGATCACCTGGGGGTCAGGAGTTCAAGACCAGCCTGGCCAACATGGTGAACCCTGTCTCTACTAAAAATACAAAAATTAGCTGAGCATGGTGGTGGGCGCCTGTAATCCCAGCTACTCAGGAGGCTGAGGCGGGAGAATTGCTTATATCCTGGGGGGAGGGCAGAGGTTGCAGTGAGCCAAGATTGCACCACTGCACTCCAGCCTGGGTGACAGAGCAAGACTTTGTCTCAAAAAATAAAGCTACAAGTAACAGTGTTTGTGAGTGGGGAGCCCCATGCGTCTCTCTTCACGCTTCCTTCCAATGCCCTCTTCTTAAAGCTAAGTAAGTCGGGGACAGGCTCCCTTTGGAGACGAACTTGTCTTTGTCTTACCCCACAGGCTGCAGGCCGAGGTGGATGAGGTCATTGGTTCTAAGAGGTACCTGGATTTCGAGGACCTGGGGAGACTGCAGTACCTGTCCCAGGTGTGGGAAGTAGGAGGGAAGCTTCTGGGCGGATGTGGGTGATCATGTCATCATGCCTGCTTCCTCCCTGGACCTTTTAGGACAGTGGTTCTCAAACTTTGCTGCATAGGATCCTCCCCCAGAAGATTTAAAGTATCCTGAGGCCCAGGCTGCCCCAGACTAATGACATCAGAGTCAAAGAGCTCCCCAGGTCACCCCAGTATTCAACTTAGGTTGGAAACTGGCCCTTTAGTAAATGGTGCCGTATTTGTGCTTCCCGGCTAGGCTGGGGTTCCGGATCCTTAAGCTTCCCCTGGTGGAGTCAGGCTCAGCAGAGCCTCCCCATGCTGCCGCCGCACAGCAGGAGGGCTTGCAGCTTCTGCTGTGGCTCTCTGGAATGGTGGGACCCCTGATTCCTGGTCCCAGCTCTGCCATTGTGGCCTTGCACACTCCCTTCTCCTTCTGGACCTCAGTTTCTCCATCTGTCACGTGACGGTGAGGCTGATGTCCCAGGGGCCTGGGACCCAGGCCAGGGCGAGGGTATGCACTCAGCCTGTGGGTGGGAAAGACAGGGGTCCCAGGCATGCCGCCGGCCGGCATGATCTGTGGCCTCTCCCGACTTTCCTTGTTATCTCCCCTTGTGGCTTCTCCAGGTCCTCAAAGAGTCACTGAGGCTGTACCCACCAGCATGGGGCACCTTTCGCCTGCTGGAAGAGGAGACCTTGATTGATGGGGTCAGAGTCCCCGGCAACACCCCGCTCTTGGTGGGTGGAGACCCTGGGGGTCCTGGGGTGGGCTGGGCTGCTTGCCCCAATGGTGGTGAATTTGGGACTCACCAGGGGAGCCTGTGGCCCTGTTCCCATCATTGCAATGGGCCTCACTGGCTGCCCTGTTCTTTCTCATGGAGTCTCACCATAGCCCTGTGAGGGCTTTTTCCCCTCGTCACACTGTCCAGCAGAAGATTACAGGGGGTCATTCTGGAAGGGAGGTGCCCCATTTACAGCTGAGGACACTGAGGTTCAGAGAGGTTAGGTCACTTTCCTGGGGTCACACAGCTGGTGAAGAGCAGATATGGAAAGTGCCCAGTTTCACAGTTGACCCAAACTTGTCCTGGTTCCTTCTCTCCTCACATTTTACAGCCCTTTCTCTCTCGGCTTTCTCCCCAGACCTCCTTTACTTTGTGTCTCTTTGTTTGCTTACTTGTTCATTTATCCATTCATCCAGGCATTTACTCATGTATGATAGCCCCTAAACCCACCCCAAACCAGGAAACTAGGATGTAGTCACTCCCTGCTCCCCTGACAAGGAATCACTAATCTGAATTGTGTGTTTGCCGTTCCCGTGTGTGTGTGTGTGTGCGTGCGCGCGCCTGTGTGCATTCACGCAGTAATATGTTGTAGGACTTGTTTTTTGACTCAGTATAAAGTTGGTAAGATTTGTGTAGGTTTCTCCACAAGGCCGTAGGACAACCACCATCGCTGATCAGTTCTCAGGTGACAGGCATTTGAGAGGTGTCCAGTTTGTCCCTATCTCGAGCACCACAGCAACGATGCCATTTCTGTCCGCCTGTCCAGGAACAGTGTGCAAGCCAGCTCCTCGGACATTTACCCAGAAGTGAGAGGGCTGGGTTGTAGGACCCGTGACTGTTCAGCTTTACAAACTAACGCCACATTGTTTTCCAAAGTGGCTGCACCAACTTGGACGCCCAGTAGTGGTGAGAGAGAGCACCTGCTGTTCTTCCTCATCTCCAACACTTAGCATGGTCCAATTTTGTATCTGCTGCCATCCAAATATGTGTTTTTAAAAAAGTATTTCACTGTGGTCTTGATTTATGCTTTCCTGATTACTAACTAGTAAGAGTGAGCATCTGACCCTGCTTTCTCTGTCTCTGAGATGTGGGCTCAGTTTCCCTTTTTGGGTAGTATGTTTTTTCGTATTGCTATGTAGAGCGTTATTTTATTTTATTATTTTTTACGGCATACATTTATTTACTATTATTTTCATTATTTTGTTTTTAGATAGAGTCTTGCTCTGTCCCCCGGGCTAGAGTGCAGTGGCGCCATCTTGGCTCACTGCAACCTCTGCCTCCCGGGTTCAAGCGATTCTCGTGCCTCGGCCTCCCGAGTAGCTGGGACTACAGGCACACACCCCCACGCCTGGCTAATTTTTGTATTTTTAGTAGAGATGGGGTTTCACCAGGTTGGCCAGGCTATTCTCAAACTCCTGACCTCAAGTGATCCACCTGCCTCGGCCTCCCAAATTGCTGGGATTACAGGCGTGAGCCAGCGCGCCCAGCCCTAGAGCTTTCTTTTAAAAACTCATGTGTTAATCTTTTGTCTGGTATGTTTGTCATCTTTGTGGCTTGTCTTCATTAATGTGTTTTTGATGATCTGCATGTCTTAATATTTTTAACAATTACTTCTTTTGCTTTGCCTTGTTTAAGAAATCCTTCTCTATCCTGAGTTCAGGACATTCACTTACATTGTCCTCAGTTTTACATTTTTCTTTTCAAAGTTGAGCTTGTAACTACCTGGAATTGATTTTGTGTGTGGTTTCAAGGTAGGGACCTTTCTGTATTGACTTGCCAGGGCTGTTGTAACAAAGTGCCACAGACTTTGGCTTAAACAACAGAAATTTATTTTCTCCCAGTCCTGGAGGCTGGAAGTCTGAGATCAAGGTGTTGGAGGTTGGTTTCTTCTGAGGGCTCACTCCTTGGTGTGCAGACAGCCGCCTTCTCCCTGTGTCTCCACATGGTCTTCCTTCTGTGTGTGTGTGTCCTAATCTCCTCTTATAAGGACACCAATCAGGTTGGATTAGGGCCCATCCTAAGTACCTCATTTTAAGTTAATTACCTCGTTAAAGACCTTGTCTCCAAACACAGCCGCATTCTGAGGTACTGGGGGTTAGGACTCCGACATATGAATTTGTGGGGGGCAAAATTCAGCCCATGACAGGATCCTTTTTATTTTTACCTATGAGGAAGGAGGAGCCCCAGTCCCTGCTCGCAGCCCCTCTCCTCCCAGGGTTCTGCCCTGCCTCCTCCAGCATCCATCCAAGCCTCATCTGTGGCCACTCTGTCATCTGTTTTGCCGAGCTTTCTTTTTTAATACTCCTGTACCGATACCACTGTGCCTTAACAGCCATCTCCTTAGATCCCCTTACAGCCGGCAGGGGAAGCCCTGTGGCTCACTCTCAGCCTGGGGGTGCCACCCTGTGGGCTTTGAGTGGGCAGACTGGGCTCCAACCCCACCTCTGCTCCTGGCTGACTGGGTCATCTCCATCAGGCCTTCGGCTTCCTCTTTGTTAGGTGGGGGGAGTGGTGAGCATCAGTAGGATGACGTACATCATGTGTCTGGCAACAATCCCCGGCACATCGTAGGTGCCCTAAACCCAGCCCCCACGCCTGATGCTCCCACACACTTGCTGGAGCTCAGCTCCAGGGCTCCCTGCACCCTCTGCTGCACTGACCCCCAGCACAGAGAGCCAGGGGTGGAATAGGCTTAGGAGGAGATTTTGTCCCAGTGTTTGGAGGCCAAGGACACGGAGTGAGCGTCACCCCCACTCAGGAGGCACTACACGTGCACGCGGAAGGCTGGTGGGGTCTGCAGCTCCTCCACTCCCACCCCTGCTGAAGTAGCCTTGAGTTGAAGAGAAACTGAATATAACAGTTCTCGGGATCTAGAGGAAGTTGGCCTCACAGAGTCAGATCTGAGTTTGAATCCCGGTTTGGCCATTTATTCGCCTGGTGACTTCAGGTGAGTCACTGAGCCTCTCTCTGGGTCTCAGTTTCCTCATCTGTAAAATGGGGACAATGACGGCTCCCCTACAGGGCTGAGCCCAGCACAGGATGACGCAGTACGCCCAGCTGGCATAGTCAACTGTCCCCGCTCTTCCTCTTAAGGGATTTTCTAGGGGGCCAGTGCAATGGACACCAACCTAGATGGGGGGTGAAGACGTGGGGGGAGGAGAGTGGGACCCACTCTGCTCTGAGTAGCCCTGTTGGGTGGCCTCAGTGGCTCAAGAGGTGCCAGGGGAACAACCTGGGAACCAGAGATGAGCGGACCCTTTGCCCGCAGTTCAGCACCTATGTCATGGGGCGGATGGACACATACTTTGAGGACCCGCTGACTTTCAACCCCGATCGCTTCGGCCCTGGAGCACCCAAGTAAGTCCCTCCTGGAGCTGCCCATGAGTGGGGCTGGCGGGAGAAGGACAGACACAGCGGCCTCTGATCTGAGCCAGAGGCACCCACTCAGCCCACATAGCCTTCCAGATCCCTGTGAGGTGGTTGTGGAGGAAATCACAGCTCAGAGAGGTTAAGTAACTTGCCCAAGTGGCAGAGCAGGGGTCTGGCCCCAGCTCAGTCTGGTTCTAAAGTCCATGCTCATAAGCAGCACCAAATACTGGGAAGCTGGGTGACTTCACCTCCCCAAGCCTTGAGGTTCCTGTCTGAGAAATGGGACCATCCGTGGCTGCATCTGCAAGTTGCTGTGGGGGTCAACGCGTTAAGGTACCAAAGCCATGGTGGGAAGAGCTGGACTCCACAGCCTGCCTGAGTGTTCAGATCCAGGCTCTGCCCAGAGCTGGATGTAAATTTATGACCTGGAGTGAGTTGTTTTGCCCCTCTGAGCCTCAGTTTCTCCATCTGTGAAATGGGGACAACAGCAGTTCCTTCCGGGAGGGTAAAAGGAGGAGAAAAAGAGAGAATGCAGATCCAGCCCTCGGCAGAGTCAGCGGTTCATGCTTTGCATGCAAAGTGCCCAGCCCCTGGCTCAAAGTCTGTGTTCATCCAGACCTGGGTTAACTACTGTCTTCCTTGTGTTGTCCCTGTGGGGATGCCTGGGGCTGCTGGCCTCGTGATTCCTCTCTTTCCCTGCAGGCCACGGTTCACCTACTTCCCCTTCTCCCTGGGCCACCGCTCCTGCATCGGGCAGCAGTTTGCTCAGGTAGGAGGGGCAGGGCTGTGGTTCTGCCCAGGAGTAGCTGCAGGGGTGGGGGCTCATCCTGAGCCGGGAAGCATCTCAGAACCCCTGCTCTGGGGCTGCTGGGCTGTGGGCTCGGGACCCAGCGGAGCCAGACCCAGAGGACTGGCTGTGTTTTGCACGGAGGAGAGCGCAAAACAGGAGGCTCCCCAGGCTCTCACAGGCTCTCCAGGAGGAGAGCCGGCTGTGACATTTGCTGCTCATTCACTCACTCATTCTGTCTTTGCTTCTTCATTCCTTCCTCATTTTGCCCGCTGGGCCCAGATGGAGGTGAAGGTGGTCATGGCAAAACTGCTGCAGAGGCTGGAGTTCCGGCTGGTGCCCGGGCAGCGCTTCGGGCTGCAGGAGCAGGCCACACTCAAGCCACTGGACCCCGTGCTGTGCACCCTGCGGCCCCGCGGCTGGCAGCCCGCACCCCCACCGCCCCCCTGCTGAGGGGGCCTCCAGGCAGGACGAGACTCCTCGGGCAAGGGCCGTGCCCGCCCACCTCTGCTGCCCACGGCCACCCACCCTTCTCCCCTGCCCTGTCCCCTGGGCCACCCTTCACACTGGCTTCCAGCGGGCCCTCTGCCGACCACCTGCTTCACACCCCTCAGCGCTCCCTGTCGCCTGCGGACTCCATGGCCCTTCCTGGACTGGCCCTTGCCCAACTCCCAGCCACCACCACTGTCCCTACCACTGAGCCCTTGCACAGGCCACTTCCTCAGACGAGACACCCTAACTCTTGCTCACTCCCTAAAGCCCTCTTCAGGGGTCACCTCCTCCAAGAAGCCCTCCTTGCCACCCCCAGCCGGCAGGGGCCCCTCCTCTGTGCTCCCTCGGTCACCTGTGCTACCTCTAACACCACACTGACCACACTGTATCGTGAGTGTCCGTTGACGTGACCAATTGCCCTGCCAGGCTGTCAGCACCTCAAGGGTAGGGTCTGCGTGTGATTTGTCTCTGAGCCCCCTGTGCCCACCCAGGGCCCGGCACAGAGTCGATGCTCAATAAATGTGTGTTGACTGCATGAATGACCTGGAACCAGGCCATGCGCTCTCGCCTCAGCTTGCTCATCTGTGAAAAGGGGGAGATGCGGAGGCTGGCACAGCTTTGGAAGCCACCAGCCCGCAGATGCCCCGCAGATGCCCTGACAACGCTGCCTTGGGAGAGACTGCCCCAGGTTACCAGCCTGTTCCCTGTGCTGTATTCACGGCCATGCCCCTGGGTGTTGTGTGAGGTTGGGCCTGGGTGGGTGACTGGCTCTGAGAGCTGGATTTGAGAGGTCAGGGAGGCCCCTGGGCCTCTCTTGGGAGCAGCTTGGTGGAGCTGAGCCCCGTGCCTGTGGGCACCTGCTGCCCTCCTGACCTGGCAGGGGGGCAGGGCAGGTGAGACTGCATCCCTCGTGGTGGTGATGGGAGAAGCTGTCCCTTCCTCTCCAGGGCCGTGTCCTCTGAGCTCATCCAAGGAAGAGGTCCTGCCCTGAGTTTCTCCTTCAGCCATTGGGAGCTTGTCTTTGTGCAGAGAGAAAAAGCGCCCTCATGGCCCGGTGCGGTGGCTCACGCCTGTAATTCCATCACTTTGGGAGGCCAAGGTAGGAGGATCACCCGAGGTCAGGAGTTCAAGACCAGCCTGGCCAACATGGCGAAACCCTGTCCTTACTTAAAAATACAAAAATTAGCCGGGCATGATGGTTGGGTGCCTGTAATTCCAGTTACTTGGAGTCTGAAGCAGGAGAATCGCTTGAACCGGGGAGGCAGAGGTTGCAGTGAGCCCAGATCGCACCACTGCACTCCAGCCTGGGCGACAGTGAGACTCCGTCTAAAAAAAAAAAAGAAAAGAAAAAGCTGCCCTCTCCCCTGCCTGGGCCATGTGCCCCCTGGGGAGACCCCCTCCCCAAACAGGGAAGGCACAGATGTGTGCTGGCCTGTGATGTGCATTGTTGGCCTCCTTCGGTCCTTGCCGCAGTCTTGAATGACAGCTCCAAGGGATGGTCCCATCAAGCAGACAAGGAAACTGAGACTCAGGGGCGGAAGTGACATGCTCAGTACAGCTGGGGCCTGGGGTGGCTCTCAGAATGGAGGAGACAAGTGTCTGGGTTCCCAACCTGCCCCTCTCCCCAGCCCAGGTGGGCCCTGAGAATGCACACCCCAGCCTCTGGGCAGAGCGTTGGGCCCCTGGGATGCCTCGAGAACTGCAGCGTTCTTGCAGAGCGAGGGTCCTCCTGCTCCCCTAGCACCTCGCCTGACCACGTGGGTACCTGGCCAGCCCCTCATCAAGCTGCACCCTCCACCCTCTCCATTTCCAGCTCGCTGTCTGAGGGGCCCCCAAACTCACCACTCACTTTGAGAATGGTATGCCCGGGCTCAGCCTCCAGCCACCTGGTCAAACTCATCCCTGGCCACAAGCAGCCCCTTCCCACAGCCACCCCAAATGCCGCTGTCTCCCAGCGTCCTGTTCCCAAGCCCCCAGCCGGGCACTGTTCCCCGGCCTGCTCTGCTGTGACCCCCCCCCCGCCCCGCCCTCTGCAGCCCTTCTCTGAGTCTCTGAGGTTCACCAGTACCCACACACCTGCCTAAGCTTCCCACAGGCCATGCCCTCTGCCTCCTACTGTGGCTGGGCCTAGTCCCCACAGTACAGCACTTCCTTCACAGTCCATCTAAAAGGGCCACAGGCTACCAAGCCTCAGTACTGCAGCGACGCAACCCAGCATTGTCTGGAGGGGCCTGGAGGGATCGGCTCCCTCCAGAGACTTCAAGTTCCCGGCTTGACCATCCCCTGATTTGGCAAATATCTGTCTGTTGCTGAGCCTGAGCCTTCACACCATGATTTCTTCAAATCCTGCCAGGAAACAGGAGCCAACTATGCCCCATTTCACAGATGGGGAAGTCAAGGCCAGAGCCACAGCTGGGCCATAGTGGAGTCAGCACTTGAACCCATGGCCCTTTGCATCCAGTGGCCTTCCACAGGCTCAGCATGCCCTATCCCTGCAGGCCTGGGCTTGTCTTCTGCACGCCCCAGGAATCCCAGATGGCTGGGAAGTGCAGAGCCAGAACCCCCCAGCCCCACTGTCACTGCCGGTGGGGCCATCCTGCCCTTCCTTTCTGAGCCACTTCCTCTTCCATAGACTGGGCTTTCTGTGAGGGGCAGGTGGCTCTCAGTCCATGCTGCATGGGGGAGCCACCTGGGCCAGGTGAATCAGCCTCTGGGGTGGGGCCCAGAAACTCTTCTTTTTCTTTTTTCTTTTTTGAGATGTAGTTTTACTCTTGTTGCCCAGGCTGGAGTGCAGTGGCACAATCTCTGCTCACTGCAACCTCCGCCTCCTGGGTTCCTCAGCCTCCGGAGTAGCTGGGATTACAGGCATGTGCCACGACGCCCAGCTAATTTTTGTATTTAATATATTTTTTTAGTAGAGACGGGGTTTTACCATGTTGGCCAGGCTGGTCTCGAACTCCTGACCTCAGATGATCCACCCTCCTAGGCCTCCCAAAGTGTTGGGATTACAGGCGTGAGCCACGGCGCCCGGCCCAACTGTTTTCTTTTTAAGTCTCCCAGTAGATCCCAATGTGCATGGGCCGGTGCCACCAGTCCAGGTGAAGCTGACCCCCCCGGACCCAGGCAAGATGGATAGGATTAAACCCAAGGCTATGCAGCAAGGCTACCTGGGGTCAAATCCTGCCCCCACCTGCCTGGGCCTCAGTTTCCCCATATGTAAGGGAGGACAAATAATAGGACCCACTTCCTAGGGTTGGAGGGGAATTAGTATCCACACGAGGGTCGGGCTCTGGCACTGTGAGTCTGGTCATTGTCACCTGCAGGGAAGGGAGGGCTTTTCTGCAGGCAAGGCGGCGCAGTCCCCGGAAGAGCCGCACGGTGGCGCGCTGGCGCAGAGCTCGGGCTCGCCCTCCCGCCCAGGCGGAGCGGGCGGCACCGTCCCCAGGCGCGGAGGGTCCCGAGGCGCGGAGTGGGTGGGCCGAGGGGACGCCAGCCCCGCTCCCGGAAGCGGGGTCAGCGGGGAGGCCGGGGGTCGGCAGTGGCAACCTCTGGCCACGGCGTAGGGGTGGGATAGCTACCCCCATTTCACAGATGGGTCTCCCGAGGCGCGGTGAGGTCTGGCAGCTGCTGGGGGCGCAGGCACGGCCCCCCGGGCGGGTGCAGCGGTCGCTTGGCGGGTGGGTCCGCAGGCCTCGCCGGGAGCCGGGCCTGGGTCTGGGGCGCTGGCAGGCCGGCCAGGAGGCGCGCCGGGCGGGAACTCGCAGCTCTGGCGGGGAGTGCGCGGGGTCGGGGGGCTCGGGCGGGGTGCAGGCTGCTGCCGCCGCCGGGGAGGCCGGGGGATGCCCTCACTAAGCGGCCCCAGAGACTGCGGGCCCCGCCCTGCCCTGCCACTCCCTCTCTTGTGACCTCGGCCAGTGGTAGCCTTTTCTGAGCCTGTCCCCTTCTCTGTAAACCTGGACGTGTTTGATCTACGCTCGCGTCCCGGCAGGAGGCTTCCGGCCTGCACATTCCTGGGGGCCCGCCTTCCCCAGGCACTAGCTTCCCCAGGGCTGAGCTGCTGAACTCTGAAAACCTTTGGAAACCTCCCTGCCCTCTGCCCTAGCGACCTGCGGCGGGAGACCCTAAGCTGGCCCAGCCCTCTAGGGTGCCTAGGAGCCTAGGCTGGGTTGGGGGTGGCTTCAGGGACCTTGGGCTGCCGAGTGTGGGGTGAGAGCCTTGGCCCAGCTATGGCCAGGTGGGAGGTTTTCTTCCTCTGTGCTCTGGGTGCTGGGGCTGGAGGCGGTGGCTCTGCTGGGCTTCAGTGACAGCCAATGTGGGTAGACAGAGGACCATGCCCTGTGTCCCAGCAATTAGCTGCCCACCTGGGAAGGTTCTGGATGGGACTTGGCAGAAGCCTGAGCCGGCCCCTCCTGGCAGTCCTGGCCGAGCGGGCACCGAGCGCCTTATGCTGGTCCAGTCAGTTGGAGTGACTAAATTCACATCTGCCCAGACCTCACCCTGGGCTCCGGACCTCACCCCGGGCTCCAGCCTCACCCCAGGCTCCAGCCTCACCCCAGGCTCCAGCCTCAGGCATCTCTGGATGTCCAAAAATAACCCCCACCCCCACCCGCACCCTCCCCGGCAGTCACTGGGGGTATTTCTGGCAGACGGAAGGGGACTCACAGTGGGAGGGAGGGTCATTTCTCTGAATCCAGGGCCAGGGGTGGGGAGGGACAGAGTCAAGGCCCTGCCTTGGCCTGGAGCTTTAAAAACACTCATTTCTTCTGGAACGCAGCCTCTCCCCAGTAAATCCTTCTCACCAGAGAAAACCATAGTCACCTACCTGGTGCTCACTTCTTGGGCAGCCCCTGCGGGGACCAGACCCCGGGTGGCCAGGCAGAGGGGTCCCCCCCACCCTGCGGGAGGCAGCCTGCTAATTCTGGGTGCCAAGGGCAAGGCTGCAGGTCCCTGTGCAGGACACCTGCCAGCTGCATCCCGTTTGGAGCCTGCCCTGGATGGGGCTCCGTGGGCCCAGGGCGAGGCCAGGCAGAGACCGGCATGAGCAGCAGCCCGCACAGGAGCACCCTGGGCCCAGGGCAAGAGCCCATCGGCCAGTGGCAGACACTGGGTGAGGATCCCCAATGATTCGAGTCACGCTGTGCTGGCCATGAGCCTCACCTGTTGGGCGCGCTGTACGGCCAACCCTGAGCCAGCTTTACTGTACCTCCAGGCCCCTGTGCTACAGATGAGGCTCCGAGAGGTGGCAGCCTGCCCCATCGCAGGGCCAGAGGGCAGAGGGTGCGGTGGGCTATCTCTGGGGCCCTTGCCCCTGCTGTTGAGCCCAGGAGCCTGAACCTGGGAGGCCTCCCCATCACCTCCCTGCCCCCTCCCAAATGACGGTGGCTCCTTGGCCGCCACCCCAGAGGTGAGGGGATAGCCCAAGGAAGCCAAGAGCTGCCCACACCCTCAGCCCAGGGACACCCGGTGCAGCTGCATGCCCCTCGCGGGCTTCTTTCCTGGCTGGGAGCCTGGACGCTGGGAGGGTTGCCCAAGGCCACCCAGGCAGCGGTCAGTCAGGGGTGCCTGGGCTGGACAGGGGGCCCTGGGTGTTTGGAACCAGCTCGCAGAGCTTTGCTGGAGCAGGTGCACGTGTGTGCGTGCATGTGAGCCCCACGTGCACGTGTGTGTCTCTGCGTGTCTCTCCGTACCTCTTCGTGTTCCTGTTCCCTAGTCTCCGGGTATCTGTCTGGCCCCCCATGTGTGAGGCTGTGCGGATGAGTCTCCACATCTGTGTGTGTCTCATGCTCTGTGTGGAGCTGGTGTGTCAGGCCTGACCTGGACTACAAGGAGGTGTCTCCTTGAACCCAAGGCAGTGGACAAACATCAGACGCGTCGCCGTGGACTGGGCCCCTGCTGTGTGGCATGCATTCTGTCCTCACCCCACGTCCAGCGAGATGGGCTAACCTGCCCAAGGCCACACAGCCAGGAGCTTGGGGCCATCCAGTGTGGACATCCATTGTCCTTCAAGTCGTGGCCACCAAGGCCCCACATAAGGCTCCCTGCTCCTCACCTGTCCTGGCTCTGTGTACAGGGGGAACCCAAGTCTGAGGGGTCTCCAGCAGGGAGAGGCTGCACTCCTGAGGCCCAGCCAGGGCCGGGTGAGTGCGGGGCAGCAGGTGACAGCGGTGGGGGAGGTACGGGTGGGAAGCGGGGCCTCTTCCCTGACCCCCGCCACGCTTGGCTGCCCCTCCACCTTTGATCACTGACCCTCCTCTGTCCCGCCAGGGACACTTTCCCGCCAGTGCTGGTGCTGGCTGGCCAAACAGTGTGGGAACCCAGGGGCCGGCCTTCCTTCAGGCGGTGGCAGCCGGGGAGGGGCCTGGGCACACCATGGGCGAGCAGTCACGCAGAGCCTCCCCTGGGAAGCGGCATGATGCTGTGGTGTCTCAGGGAACCCAGGAAGGGCACTGGCTCTGGGCTGGGCCCCACAGGCATCAGTATATGTGTGCCTCTCCCTTTGCCCCATGCCCTTCCAATGACCCCAACTCCTGCCCGACCAGATTTCACACCACTGTCTGGCCATCTTGAACCATTCCTGGGTGCCCAAGCTCTTTCCTACCACTAGGCCCATCTTATCCTATCCATCCCCACCCCCATTCCTCACTTCCCAGGTCTCTGTGTGGATGACTCTCAGAGGTCCTCCCTGACCACCTGCCCTTCCTTCCTGACCTCAGTTCCTTCACCAGCGCCCCTCCACCCACAAGCCTGTGGGCCCTGAGAGGCTGCCCCCAGGGCTTGTTCAGGCCCCGGCAGCATCTGCCCCATCATGGTGACCATGGAGTAGCTATTGAGACCAGCCAAATCACACATAGGTGAGCCCTCGGGGGCCAGCGGGCACACAAACTGTTGCAGCTTCAGGGTGAGCTGCAGGAGGCGCATCATGCACACACACACCCGACACGCAGACACACTCCCGCACATGGACATCACAAGCTCCCATGGGCACACACACCCACACATTCCCACATGCACACGCACTCCCCCACACACGTGCCCACTGCCATGTACCCATGCACACGTGCATCATCACACATGTTCACTTACACATTCTTGCATGCACACACTCTCCCACACGTGTCCACTGCCATGTACCCATGCACACACGTGCATCATCACACACGTTCACTTACACATCCTTGCATGCACACACTCTCCCACACGTGTCCACTGCCATGTACCCATGCACACACGTGCATCATCACACATGTTCACTTACACATCCTTGCATGCACACACTCTCCCACACGTGTCCACTGCCATGTACCCATGCACACACATGCATCATCACACACGTTCACTTACACATCCTTGCATGCACACACTCTCCCACACGTGTCCACTGCCATGTACCCATGCACACACGTGCATCATCACACACGTTCACTTACACATCCTTGCATGCACACACTCTCCCACACGTGCCCACTGCACCTGTGTACGTGTCCCAGTGGACACACAGGCATCACCACACACATCCACTTACACACATTCTTGCACATGTGCAGTGGCCTCGGGAGCAGGGGACTCTGGTTGTTTATCCCCAACACACGTTCCCATGATAAAGAAAACAGGAAGGGACTTGGAGCCAGACACAGGAAGGGGAAGTGGCCGGCCACAGGGAACCAGCTCCAGCCAGTGGACACTGGGCGGTCTGCTTGGGTGAGACACAGGGGCAGCCGGACAGATGGCTGCAGGGTGGGGAGCTGGAATGCCCCTCCGTGGCATCTTGCCCTGGTTTAATCTTCACCACGGCCCCAGTGGGCATCACCCCTTCTAGGCAAGAAACCAAGGCTGGGGCCAGGCTTGTGCCCGTCACCCAGGAGGGCTGCTGGAGCTGGGATCTGACCTGGGTTCACCTGACACCAGGCTCCTCCCAGCCCTGGTCCCGCAGCCCACTTGGGTGAAGGTGAGACCTCTGTCGGGGAGGCGGGTGGTGTGGCGGGGCTCTTTTCTGCAGTGCCAGTTTGTCCAGCACCAAGATGCATCCCACACCTGTAGAATCCCGGGTTGGACTCTGGCAGTCTCATGGGGGTTCCTGGGGGGTCGGCACTGGCCCCCTCTGTCCCACAGCGTGCCCCTCCATCAGCCCAGCCCATCCCAGGGAGCCCAGAGCAAGGGTGACAGGAGTTGAGACCCGAGATGTGGCCACAGGCCCTGCCTGGTATTGACCCATGGGCCTGGGTGTGCCAGACAGCAGGTACTGAGAGGGGCCACAGTGTGTGAAGCCCATACAGCGGGGTGGGACCTAGGAGACAGGTCAGCCCCCAGTCCATGCCTCCCACTCCCTCCAGTGCCTGACACCAGCTGCCGCGCCAAGGCAAAGCAGAGGTGACCAGCGAGGGACTCACGCCAGTCCTTCCCTGGTCACACCCCCTCCCCGGGGATACAGATGCCACCTGTGCATACCCGAAGTCTGCCAAGTGCCACAGAGCTACCTCAGTTCAGCCCACAGCCGGGCAGGCGGGGCTCCTCCCACTTTGCAGGGGAAGACACTGGGCTTCTGTCTTTGCTGACCTGCACCCGGTTTTCTCCCTGCCACGCCCTCACCCCAGCCCAAGGCACAGAGCACCGTGGTTCCACCTCCGCCCCGCCCCCAGAGTTGTCCTGGAATCACACCTAGGGGATGCGGAGGGACGAGGGGAATTTTCGGGGTGGAGGAGACAGTTCCAGGGGAGGTCTGGCTTTGTCTTTCTCTTTTTTCTCTTAAAATTAAAATTTCAGTTAGGAGGAAAGAAAACTTCAGTTAGGAGGGACCCAAGATGGCCACCAGTCCTGATTTGTCTGAAGCTGGTGGGGGGTCAGTTTCCAGGATCCATGGAGGACATTCAGGGCTAAAACAGGGGAAGTCCCAGGGAAATGGGACAAGTTGGTCACCTGGGAGGGACCCCACAGCCATTTAACCCTACATGATGCTTGAGCTCCCTCCGCTGTGTCCCCGCCCAGCAGCTGCGCAGCCCTGCTTGAATACGATTGGTGATGGTGAGTTCATTATCTGACAGGGCAGCAAGAGCCAACCAAGAGGTGGACACAGCCAGGACTAGGCACTGACCACAGTGAGGTCGGAGTTGGCAGAGTGGAGTGTGGGGCAAGGGAAAACGGAGCAGGGCCCCTGAGCTGCCTTTAGGGGCAGCCACAGCTTCCCACGGAAAGAGGAGGACAGAGAATTCCTAGGCCAAGGGAACAGCACAGGCAATGCCTATACCATAGAGATTGAGTTCTTTCTCTCCAGTGGCCAGTGCAGGGGTGAAGAGTGGAGGCTGTGACTTCACAGCCTTCTTCCCCACCCCACCCACAGATAGGGCTTCCTTTGGAAACGTGGAGGCCTCGTCCTCCTGCCTTCACTCCCCAGGTCCCTGAGCCAGGAAAGGCCTCAGTGCAGATGGAAGAGCTGCCAGGATGCCCCAGCATGCTGCTCCACCCGCCTCTCATTTTCCTGAGGCTCATTTATCCTCAGCACCAGCATCTGCCCCCTCCTCCAGGAAGCCTCCTCTGACTTCCCCAGCCCTGAGGCCTCCCCTGCCATAAGCATCATCCTTCTTCTCAGGCTTGCTGCCACCTCCAGCCCTGCCAGCGACCCCTGCCACCTCCAGCCCTGCCAGCGACCCCTGCCACCTCCAGCCCTGCCAGAGACCCCTGTAACTAACTCTTCAGCCGGGCTTTCTCACCTCCACACCTGCTGGCTTCTCTTCCTAGAACACCCTCTATTCCCTTCAAAAAACTTTCTGGGCTGGGTGCGGTGGCTCATGCCTGTAATCCCAGCACTTTGGGAGGCCGAGGCACTTGGGGATCACTTGAGGTCAGGAGTTCAAGATCAGCTTGGCCAAACGTGGTGAAACCTTGTCTCTACTAAAAGTACAAAAATTAGCTGGGCATGGTGGCAGGTGCCTGTAATCCTAGCTACTCAGGAGGCTGAGGCAGGAGAATTGCTTGAACCTGGGAAGCGGAGGTTGCAGTGAGCCGAGACGGCGCCACTGTACTCCAGCCTGGGCAACAGCAAGACTCCATCTAAAAAAAAAAAAAACTTTCTGGGCTGAGCACAGTGGCTCATGCCTGTAATCCCAGCACTTTGGGCGGCCGAAGCACAAGGATTGCTTGAGCTCGGAGTTCGAGACCACCCAGAGCAACATGGTGAGACCCCCCCCCTTACAAAAAATAGCTAAGTGTGGCGGCACAGGCCTGTGGTCTCAGCTAGGGAGACTGAGGCAGGAGAATCACCTGAGCCCAGGAGGCTGAGGCTGCCGTGAGCTGTGATCATACCACTGCACCCCAGGGTGACCCTGTGGCAAAAAAGAAAGAAAGAAAGAAAGAAAGAAAGAAAGAACTAACTTTATTTTCACTTAAAGATAACTCAAATGCCTGCTCTTCCAGGAAGCCCTCCTGGATCTCTCGGATTGAGTTTCTCTCCCTTCTCTTTAAGCCATTTCATTCCCTCTGGTCTCTGCATACAGAACTAGGTAGACCTAGGGCCTGGGGGGCCCAGCAAAGCCCAACCCTGGGGTGATGCCTCTGGGATCTCCAGCCCTTGGCTGGTCCTGCCCTGCACTTTGTGGGGACCAGGGGAGGGGCTGGATTGGCTCTGAGCCAGGTACACAACAAGAGCATACTAAGAGCTTGCTGGAGTGCATTCTTTCAACCAGTTTTTCCTGAGCACCCACACTGTGCCAGGACCACATGACTGCCCCTGGGGATCCTGTCTCCATCCCCTGTCGACCCCCAACACGTGGCACACTCAGCACACAGTAGATGCCCGAAGTGCTGGCTGCTTTTGGCCAAACAATCAAAGGCAAGGGACGGCCTTCCTGCAGCCTTGGAGACAGACAGCCTGGCTCCAGATCCTGCTCACGCCCCGTACTGACCCGGTGGCTTGGGTGGGTCCCTTAACCTCTCTGTGACATGGACATGATGGTCGCAGCAGCTCTGGAGAGCAGTGAGATGACAGGGGTGGCCACACTTCACATAACTGCTGGTCCCGGGCATGTACTCAGTGGTGGCATCACTTGTTATTCTCCTTCCCTAAATGTCCATAAACGTCCCTTGCTGGCTGGGTGGAACCGTTCCCAAGGAAAGAGTGTACAGGCATTCCCAAGTCCCCAGGAGCTGGAGTCGTGGGGACTGACCAAGCACCTAGGGGTGCAGTGGCTTCTCAAGCAACATCCTGGGGCTGCCCCAGAGAGGCCCTGGGCGGGGGAGGGCAGTGCCCAGATTTATCCACCAATCGCACAGGCTGCTGGCACTGAGCACGTTCTTATCTGCCCAGCCCAGCATGGGGGGGTGGCCAGGCCGGCCGGGGCGGGACGCTGCCTGGGGCTGGACGCGGAGGAGCCCCAAGCCCTGCTGGGTGGGTGACAGCCGCTGAGGCTCTGAGTGACCCTGCAGGCTGGTGGCCAGCCGGCCGCCCATCTTCCACACCATGTCGGACGGCGAGGGCCCCTCCGCCGGTGAGTGGCAGCGCTATATTTACCCGCCGCGGCTCCGGTTGCAGAGCCAAGGCCGCCAGTCGCCGAGGGCACTGGGGCCCCCGCAGGCTGCAGGCAGCTGTGAGCTGGACCCCCTTCCTCCTTGCCCGACGCCTGGGGGGCCTGTGCCGCTGGAAGGGGGGAGCTTGACTTTCAAAGCTAGGTTCCGCCGCACCCCCTGACTGCCCAGTGTAGCCAGTGCAGGAAGCTGTGCCTGATTCAAGCTCTCCCGGGGCTGGCAGCCGGGGCCAGAGCTGACCCAGGACAGAGGGGCAGGGGCTGCGACGGGACCCATGGGTGGGCTCAGGATGCCGTGGGCCACGGGAACCGCATGCAGACGAGTGTGTGTGAACATTTAACGGCGGGGGAGAGCACACAGCTTCCATCTGATTCCCCAAGTCTGAGACCTCTGGGCATTCTGAGTCCCTGGTCCGGCAGCACCAGGCAGGCCCTCTGTGTGCCCTCATATCCTCTAGGTTGAAAATGGCCAGCAACACAGGCAGGCAGAAGGGCGATCAGATTCTGGGGTCTGCCCACTGCCCTTTGCTCTGCCTGAGGCCAGAGGCTGTGGTGGGGACTGGCCACCTATGTGCCTGGCTGGCTGCCCCCAGCTCCTGCCAGTTACAGAGCCAGCCTTGGCGGAATGGGCGCTGGGGACGGCCAAATCCAGGGGGACTCTGGAGTCAGGCTGTCCAGGTTCAAATTCCAGTTATTTCACCTCCAGGCTGGGTGGTCTTGGGCAGGTAGCTTAACTTCTCTGAGCCTCCGTGTCCCCAGGTAAAAATGGAGACTGTGGTCCTAACCCCCCAGTGGCTGTGAAAATTAAATTTATGATATTGTGTGAAAGCGCCTGCGGGTGCCTGGGGTGCACTGAGTGCTCAGGGCCCTGCGTGCTGGCAGCAGGTGGGCACCCTGGGCAGCAGATGGGCATCCCAGGCAGCCCAGGCAGCCAGGTCTGGCCTCCTCCGGCAGGGCCTCCTTCGTAAGCCACCGATTGTCGCTGGCATGTGGATTCCTTCTCCATAAAACCCCACCTCGGAGGCTCTCAGAACTCATCAGGGTCTCCTGGGGGGTGTGGGGCAGATTGTGGGTGACAGCACCCTGCAGATACCCTGTTACTAATGAACAGTGCCAGCGCCTTGGCCTGGCTGGGTAGGATTTGGAACAGAGCAAGTGAGAGTGTGAGTGTGTGTGTGTGTGTGTGTGTGTGTGTGACAGAGAGAGAGAGAGAGAGTGTGTGTGTGTGTGTGTGTGACAGAGAGAGAGAGAGAGAGTGTGTGTGTGTGTGTGTGTGTGTGTGTATGTGTTGGGGAGGGGTACATTGACAGAAGGGGCCTGACCTCACCCTCTTCCACTGGGTGCCAGTTGTCCTGGCTGCCAGAAATTGCCCGCCGGGGCTGCGGGAGCCCCGGGAGCCAGCAGACAGCTCTTTCTGGCTGGCCCTGCCCCACACCTGACGCTAACCCGGAATAGCTCTCCCTCTCCACCAGGGACATGGCCCTGGTTTTAGCAGGTTGTAAAGCCACCCGCATGGAGATGGGTATTTCAGGAAGGCCAGGACAATATTTAGCCCGTCGGAGCAAAGGAATGGGCACTGAGCATGCATGTGTGTGCGCAGCCTGGAGGCTGGGAGGTGACGTGGGCCTCACCGTCCCTTCCCCATCTAGGAGAGGGTCTGCCCAGTTGGGTTGGGAGGTGGGGCCTGGATTCCAGGCTGGCTCTGTCTGCCCTGGTGGGCAGGTGGCCCTGGGCAGGCTCCAGGCTTGGTTTTCCCATCTATAGAATGCCACGTGACGGTCTTTTGTCTCTAATATGTGGGTTTGAAGTTGAACTTGGCTGGCAGGAGTAAAGGCGGCATCTTGGTGCAGGAAGGTATATTTACTTATGGGTAGAAGGGGGCCTTCTGGAGCACACAGTGTGAAGTTCAGGCCTTTCTAGGATTCCTGCCCGGCAGCAACCAGTGGTTGCTCCAAGGACACTGCTCTGAAATATTTTCACCTGTTTTCGGTAACCGATCCCCAAGCCGTGTCGGCAGTGGGAACATTCTCAGCTCTCCACTCGTGACTGGTGTGACCTAGGGCAGACTATTCAAGGGCACTGTGCCTCAGTTTCCCCATCCATTAAGTGGGGACAATACTGGGACATTAACTCCTCAACGTGCACTAAGGATTAAATGGCTAACAGCATGTAACACACCTAAACTAACGCCAGGCTTATTGTTAGTGGTTATAGCTGTTATTATTTCACCAATACATAAGCAACCTAGAGAGGGAGATGAGGGGAGCAGAGGACCCGCTGTGTCCTGGACACACTGTTTTCTTTATTACCTGGAGGTGGGGGCTATCAGCTCCACCGTGTAACTAAGAACACTGGAGCTCAGAGAGGCACATATGAGGTCACCCAGCTGGTCAATGGCAGAGCAGGGATTCGAACCCAGTTCCTCAGACCCTGTTAGCACAGAAGCCAGGTTAGGCCCCTCTTCCCGGGAGTCCCACCTGCACACCCAAGGAGGGCGAGGCTGGCTATTTTGTGGGGCTTTTTGGCTTGTACCTGAAGAAGCAGCTCTCATTTCAGGGTTGGCTAGCTCAGCATTGCCTCCAATAGCTTGCAACCTGTAGAGAAAATCATAGTGCCTTGTTAGGGTGTCAGGAAAATTCTGCAGAGCAGGAGCGCAGCAGGAGGTGGCCGGCCCCTGGATTTATGGCCCTGTGCCTGGGTGGGTGAGCCAGAGCTAAGGTTACCCGGGAGTCAGCACCGTATTTATAGCAGGAACTCGCCTGCATCAAGTACCGGCCCACACACCCCGGCCAGCAAAGGCGCTTCCTTTACAGTTGCCTGCATTCTAGGCTTGGCTCTGTCTCTTCGGGGCAGAGTCATGTCACCTGACTAAGCCTCAGTTTCTTCATCTTTAAAATGGGGGGTTCGTCAATTCTCTCACTGGGTCTGGAAATAGGATCTGTAAGTGCTTGGCACCTGCCTGGCATAGATGGGGCCTCAGAAGATGCCGGCTCTACACATCCTAGGTCTGTTGATTGTCTTTTCCTGCCTTTGACCTTGTGATTTACCCATCTCCGTCCTGGCCAGAATCTGCAGGAAGAGAATCCAGGTCTCTGTGCTGTAAGCTGCCCCCATGCTTGGGAAAGTTTCCAGCAAAGCAACTTTACAATCCTAAGCACCGAAGAGCAGGCTGTTCTGTTTTCAGCAGAGCAATGAATGCAGGTCCATCAGAGACCAGGGTTCAAATCCCAGCTCTACCACTCCCTAGCTCTGTGGCCTCGGGTGAGTCACTTAACTTCTGTGAACCTCTGTGACAGATGGGCATTTGCCCTGCTGCAGCGGGTATGGTAAGGACAGGCCTCTAACCTGCAGAAGTGTTCAGCCAGCAGAGTGACCCTGTCTCTCCTCCTGTGTAACCTTCCGCCAGTCCCACTGCCCTGCTCTGGGCCACAGTCACCCTGTTCGTGTGTTGAGACATGGCTGCCCTTGCTGGTGCGTTTTGTATGTGCGTGTGCTGGGAAGTTGTTCCCCCATCTTTATCACCTCCCCCAATGCCCTGCAGCTTCTGATTCTCACCAAGACATTCAGCTGGGTGAGCTGACAGATCCCTGGTGTCCCCAAAAGGCCCCCAAGTACTTGGCTCTCCAAGTACCTCTCTCTGCCTGAAGTCAAGGATGGTTTTCCAAGGATAGGGCCTGCAAACATTAGTGGGGCCACCCAACTGCTCACTCAATTCTCCCTGGCATCCCAGAACCCAGACAGCACCCCAGCTTTTTGCGCCCACCCCCCCCAGACCTCACAGTGGGCCCCTCACCAGGGACCAGGGCAGCGTCCACCTTCTCTTCCTGTCCCAGCCACCCCCAGCTCTCACCTCAGTTTCTCCTAGAAGGCTTCGCCCCCCAATTTATGCCATCCCAGTCCCCAAGGAGGTTGCACTGCTCTCTGAGGCGGGGGGGCCTGGCGTGGTGTCCCTTCCCTGGATTTCAGGGCAGACAAGTGCTGGAAAGGGTATGAGATGCCTGGAGTGGCCCTGGGATATGGGAACACCTCTGAGATGACCTGGTGAATCGTGCCAACATGGCCCCCTGCCCTGCTCATAGGAGTCCCGAGCTGTTGGATGCTACAGGCCTGTCCAGGGGCAGTGGGAGCCTTTGGTGCTGAGTGACCCAGGGCAGCCCTCCCTCGTGTGTGACCTCAGAGAGGTTAAGTATTAGCCATCCACAGGCCAGCACACGGCTCTGGACACATGTCCCGAGTTCTGACATCAAGTACCCCCCACCTCAGCCCCTGTGAAGGGCTGGGCCTGCCTGGGTCTCTCTGAGGGTCCAAGCCAGACTCCATGCCCTGTGCCTTCTGGGTGCCTGCACATAGGGTGGTGGCAGGGCATGAGTCCCTGAGGAGCAAGAGGTGGTTTTATGTGACGTCAGTGGTTGCCAAGGCTGGAGGCAGCAAGTGGCCTGGGTTTTCACTGGGTTTATGGTTACTGGCCAGTTCATCCCTTGGGGATAGGGAGCCAGTGAAGGCTCTGGAGCTGGGGATGGAGAAGGTACATGCCTTGCTTCAGTGCAGTGGGTGGAGGAATTGGAAGGAGGATCTGGAGGCCCAGAGGCCAAGGAGGAGGCTGGTGAGATGGTCCTGGGGAGAGAGGGTGAGGTCCACACAGAAGAGGAGGGACCCCGAGGAGGGCACAGGGAGATCTGGCAACTGCTGGGGCTGGGGTGCTGGGACGGTGCAGTGGAGGCTGAGCCTGATACTGCCGCCCCTATTAGGAGGGCCCAAAGGACATACTGTCACTTTCAGGGCTCCGTGGGGTGACCTGGCAGTGTTTCAGGGCTCAACTGTAAAACTTGTGGAGTGCGTGGAGGGCTGGGTAAGATCTGAGCCCCATGTGCCCTGGCCCTGGACACAGGCAGGTCCCTCTCCTCTCCGAGCCTCAGCGGTCTCATCTGTAAAGTAGAGGTGACACCATAAGCTCAGGGGTGTCATGGGTATTGGACGGGATGACTCCTTTTAATTCCTTATGAACTGTGGGGCACAAGGGAAGTGTGGGTGATCTCCAGGCATGAACCTTTGAACAGCACCGCAAGTGTGCCGGGCACCTGTGATATTGACACCAAGAAGGACTCAACCTCAGCAGCATCCAGCGACCTCTCACGAGAGGCTGGGCACGGGGTGGGGACATGCAGGAGGAATCCGCAGTTGGGAAGTCCCCCTTCAGTGCCCCTCACGGCGCCCCTACGTTGAGGTTCACACCACACTCCCAACCCATGGGATCTCCATGTTATGGAGCAGGGGAAACTGAGGCCCAAGAGAAAGAGAGACTGGCTCAGTCACCCAGCGAGGGCGTGGTGAGCTGGGGCTCAGGCTGGATTCCCAGGCACAGGTCGAGCCCCTCCAGCACTTTTGCTGAGGTGTCTCCTACTTGTCCCATCGTCCAGGCTCAGTGGAGGCCTGCCTCCTCCAGGGACCCTTCCCTGAGTTCTGCAGCCCCTGGGGACCCTGAACCCTTGGAGCACCCATGCCCTGCTACCCTTCTTGGATAGTAGCTTCGAGTGGCACCACCCCAGACCACTGCCCTTCTCACAGAAGTTACGAGCTGTGGGATGTTGTTAGGCATGTCCAGGTGCGGCTGGATCCTTCAGTACTGTGCGATCCAGGACAGGCCCCCTTCCGTGTGTGGCCTGAGAGATGCTGATTTGTTAGCATCCACCCGCTTATCTGTTATCCATCCACAGGCCAGCACGTGGCTCTGCACATGCATCCCAAGTCCCGACATCAGGGAGGGCCCCGGTACCTTCTCAGCCCTGCACTCACTCGGCACATGAACCTCCAGGCAGCAAATGAATACATTCACATGACTGGGGGCCCCACGCCAGTGTCGGAAGTACCCTCGCAGACTTTTTCATCTATGACAAGAGATGCAGGTTAGAAAGGCAACTCGGAAAGGAAAGCTATCCACTTCTGTTCTTTTAAAGTATTGGGTCAATTCTAAGGGAGCATTCTTGAGATAGCAAGATAGATTTTATTTTTTATTTATCATGTTTTTAAAACAAAAGTTTTAAAATAAAAAAACAGCTAATGGTTGCAAATGCTAACAGCTTTTGCATTTAGCATTTGCAACCATTTCACTATTTTTTTTTCTTGAAATTCACAGTCAAAATAAAATATAGAAACCAGTTGCTGAGGTAGGTAAAAGGTCGCCCATAGACATCCATTTCAAATTTCCAATTTTTGCACTTTGATTTCAAAATTTTGCCTTCATCAAAACAGCCTCTTTGGTTTTTATTTTGTTTCTTACTCTTTTTTTACATAAGTCAGAATGGGATCGGGATGCTCCAGAATAAACAAATCTCAATGGCTCAGTACCACAAAGGTACACTTCTACCTTATAAAAAGACCACTGCAGGTCTGGTGACCCCCTCCCTGCTCCCAGGGCAGGTCCCTACACAGTGACCCAGCGTGATGCTTCCATAAAGACCCATGTTTTCCCAGCCACTGCAGCCAGCCAAGAGAGAGATGGCGACACAGCACCAGTTAAATGCACCCACCGGGAAGTAACCCACCTCGCCACAGCCAAAGTTTCACTGGCTACAGCAAGCCACATGGGCACACCAAATGGCCAGAGGACAGAGTGTGTCTCTCCATTAGGAACAGCAGTAATGTCTGCACCCTTTTCATTGAGTTTTTTTCCCCCTAATTGACCGTCTGTTTCTTTGTTTTTCAAGTAATCCATTTTAATTATGAAATAGAGCACATTGTGTGAGCTGTGGTCAACAGGTATCCAAAATGTAAATCATGTGATTTCCAATATGCAAATCATAACGCCAGGGGCAAGATTTTTCAAAACATCGCTCCCTCCCACGGAGTTGTATTTGCATTTTAAAGCACGAAAATAAATTTCTGAATGATTCGGTCATCACCTCCAGTGAGGAAAAGCATAACCAAGAAAAACCTTAGCCAGAAATATCTTTTGACTTTTTATTTGCTGAAGTACAAAAGAGGGTGTTGGAATGAGTAGGCTGTGGAATCCGTTTATTCAGTGTAATCCACAGATCCAAAAACTGAGATAGGAGTTTAGAAGGAAATGATTTTTGAATAATATTGGGGGAAATGATGAGAAGAGCGTGTTTTCTTCACTCTAATACAGATATGCACTCTCTCTTTGATTCTATGACACCATTAAAGAGAAGCTGTGTCATCAGTTTAGTAGCTGGTTCTCCCAGTTGACTTTTTTTTTTTGAGACAGACTCTTGCTCTGTCGCCCAGGCTTGAGTGCAGTGGCACATCTCGGCTCACTGCAACCTCTGCCTCCGGGGTTCAAGCGATTCTCCTGCCTCAGTCTCCCAAGTAGCTGGGACTACAGGCATGCGCCACCACACCTGGCTAATTTTTGTATTTTTAGTAGAGACGAGGTTTCACCATGTTGCCCAGTCTGGTCTCAAACTTCTGACCTCAAATTATCCGCCTGCTTCGGCCTCCCAAAGTGCTGAGATCACAGGCATGAACCATCATCTGGCCCCAAATGACTTTTAATGGTGGGCGTGTACTTACACATATGGCACACACACACGCACACACTATGAAACACATTTAAATAAAACTTTACAGTATAACAGAGGGCTGTGGCCACACACATCACACATTGCTTTGTATGAGATAAGATCTGGTTTAAAAATAATGTTTGCAAAGACTAGAGGTTGCCTACGAACCCTGTCATAAGAGTCAGTGAATCGACTTGGATTGCTAGAAATAAAACCAGAATTGGACCTGATACTGCTGAGCTCCGTTTGGGGGGTCAGACATTCCTGCAGTATTCAGCTCTGTGGTCCACCCTCGAGGCCAAACTGTTTAGAGAACTCTCTACCAAGTTTAAACACATCTTTTAGGAATCCTGCCTCATTTATTTTGGGTGGAAAAACATGTCAAGTGCTGGTGCTGGAGCAGAAAACATCCTTCCTGCCGCTTCTCGCTCATAGTCTGAGTTAACCTCTGACTCTGTGGACGCTTACTGAGCCCGTGCTGTGTGCACGGTGTACCGCCAGGCACTGTGGTGCAAGGCTAGAGCAGGGAATTCAGCCAGCCTTGGGTCTCCCCTTGTGGGATTTTCCTCTCCAGCCCACTCTGGTGTCCTTGTCCTTAGGGTTAATAGACTGAGCTTACCGGTGGACTAAACAAGAATGTATACAGTAGGCACTGAAAAATGGCGGCTCCCCCTCCCCTAGGCCCTTTCACACACTCAGTTCCACGTGACGCCCCCTTTAACCTATGTAGTCAATGTTATCATTCCATTTTACAGACGAGCAAATGGAGATTTAGAGAAATGGAGTGGCTTGCCCAAGGTCACACAGGGAGTAACTGAGACAGATGGGACTGAGACAGGTGTGCTGTCCCCAACCTGGGGTCACCCACCTCAGGAGGGTCAGAAAAGTGGTACTCTTTCCCAAAGAAGGGAGCTGGGTGCGGCGGTGGCTTGGGGGAAGGGCCTTTATCAGGACCCAAGCCCAGCAATCCCCTCTGAACTTTTCGGGAGGAGGGAGAGGTCTCAGGGAGCACCTATGTTTGGAGCCTGGATGGAGGCTTGGCCCTCAGCCCAGCTATGTGGCGGAAGCACTAGCTTCAGGCAAGCCCGTTGCCTCTGGGGAGGTTTCCACAGGATGGGGTGGGGGCGGATGTGCAGCATGAAGAGAAACAGGAGTCTTCCTTGTAGCAGAAGCCGAGGACTCAGGAGGTGCCGCCTAAGCCCCAGCATCTCTCTGGAGTGGTTTCCTGCTCGCCCGGGGACAACAGCCAAAGCCTGGTGCCCCGGCTCTACCCCATGGCCAGAGCTGGCTCAGTCGCACCCCATGCCCTGGGCCCCCTCCACGCAGCCCAGGGCCTCACACCATCCCCATTCTGCTGCTGGTGGATGCTTCTGTCAACTTCATGCCTAAGAAGGCTGGCTGAGGCTGGCATAGAGCCTTGTCCTGTGTCCCCACCCCTCGAGCAGGGCTCCTCCCGCCCAGGGCTCCCAGTTCTTCCTGAGGAGAGAAGCCCAAGTGGCCGGGTGCTCTGGTTTGTTGAGCGTCTGCCGCGCCCTGCCCTGGGCGGCTCCTCCGCACTCCTGTTTGCTATCCTGTGCTTGCCTCAGCTCTATCGGGCGCTGTGCCCCATCTCACAAGGCCAGATACCCAGGATAAGCATGATTAAGGAGGTAGAAAAACAACCACCACCCGGGCACCTGTAGTCCCAGCTACTCAGGAGGCTGAGGGAGGAGAATGGCATGAACCCAGGAGGTGGAGCTTGCAGTGAGCCGAGATAGCGCCACTGCACTCCAGTCTTGGTGACAGAGCTAGACCCCATCTCAAAAAAAAAAAAAAGGAAGAAAAGAAAAACAGCCACCACCTCTGGAAAAAAAATCATGAGCTCCGAACCCCCCTGGAAATGTATAGAAATGGCGAGGAGGGCACTGCGCTTTCTTCCAGGCCTGGACCAAGGGACCAGCCTCTGGCCCAGGAGAAAGGCAGGCCCGGGGTGGCACAGATCGGCTCCAGATGTACAGGGCACATTTGGGGAATGGCAGCTGTCTGGCCTGATGGGGGGCAGGGGTCTGAGGGGGAAGGAGAAACTCTATCCTAAAGGGGGTTTGGGGCCACCTCGGTTGCCCAGTTGGGGGGTGGCCTGTTGGGTAGACAGTGGAGAAGGGTGGATGTCCTATGGGTGAGGGGCTGTCAGAGACCCAAGGAACATCCTTTCTGTGTCTGTTCATGTCTCATTCACCAAACCCAGGTCTGCACCACACCAGGGCTGGGCTGCGCCTTAGGAATTCATGGGGCGAGCAGGGTGAGCTTCAGGGTCAGGCTTGGGCCCGCTTCTTATCTACTCTCTGCAGGGGCTCGGAGTAAGGACACCTGCCAGTCACTGGGAGGCCTGAGTGGAAGCCGCCAAGCCCACCCCTGGCCACACGGGGACTTGGTGCTGCCCCAGGGGTCCCGCTGCAGGGTCAGCAATGCACGGGAAGGGGCCTCATCTCACCTTAGACACTTGGAAAGCCACCCCCTCCTGGACTTTCTTCCTTTTCTTTCCATCTTGAAACACTGAGCTGGTTGAGAGAGGGTAAAGACTTGGCAATGACCGAAAACCAGGGATGAGGTGCCCTAAAGAGGTTCCCTTAGGGCCGACAGCTGTGACATCCATGAGATCATGCGTGCCTGGGTGCCTGGGAGGAGCCCCACTCACTGCCAAGGCGGAATTCACTCGGGATGCCCGGGCAGGAGGTGTGGCTGCAGCCAGGATTCCCGGGGCCCTGCAGGGTCTGTCAGGTGACCCTAGCTAACAGCCTGTCACAGGGATGGCATCGCTGCTCCGGGAAAGCCCCTGCCCACAGCCCCAGGACAGCCCCTGCCCGCAGCCCCAGGCCTGCCCACTCAGAGCATGTGGGGTCCTGGGATCCGGAGCTTGCCCCGAGGCTGCGGGAATATGTGGGGTGAGTGGTGCTCACATTCCTCCCCGGTTTCTGGGAGGAAAAGGGAGGGGCCAGTGATGCTCAAGGCTGCAGCTTTATAGAAAGTGTCCTGGGTTCCAATCCTGACTTTGTTATCTTTTTTTTTTTTGTCTCAGTGACACCTTTGTTGAGATGTATCATATAATTCACACATTTAGACCCAGCGCAGTGACTCACACCTGCAATCCCAGCACTTTGGGAGGCCAAGGCAGGAGGATCCCTTGAGTCCAGGAGTTCAAGACCAGCCTGTGCAACAAGTTCAAGGCTGTAGTGAGTCATGATCGCTCCACTGCACTCCAGCCTGGGCAACAGAGCGAGACCCTGTCTCAAAAAAAAGAAAGAAACTAAAAATAAATAAATCACACATTTAAAAGTATATATCCAGTGGTTGTTAGTATATTCAGAGTTGTGCAACCATCACCACAATCAAATTTAGAACACTTCCGTCATCCACGGAAAAATGCAATACCCATTAGTAGCGACCCCTTCTAGCTTCCTCCCCACAGCCCTTGGCAAACACTCATCCACTTTGTTTCTATGGATTTGCCTATTCTGCATTTTTCATATGCGTGGAATCCTGTAACACGTGGCCTTTTGTGCCTGGATTCTCTCGCTTAGGAAACATTTTTGGGTTCATTCATGTTGGAGCCTGTATCCATCTTCATTCCTTCCTATTGCCGATTAATACCCCAGCATATGGATATACCATGTTTCACTCGTCTGTTCACCAGTGGATGGGCATTTGGGTTATTTCCACGCTTTGGCCATGATGAGTAACGCTGCTATGAACACTCGTGTACCAGTTTCTGTGTGAACATCTGTTTTCATTTCCCCTGGGTGCACACCAGGAAGCGGGATCGCCGGATCATACGGTGACTCTATGTTGAGCATTTTGAGGAACCGCCAGGCTGTTTCCAGCGGTGGCTGCGCCATTTTCCCTTCCCACCTGCGGGGCATGCTGGCTCTGACTCCTCACATCTTCACCGGCACCTGGTACTGTCTTCTCGCCCCCAGCCGTCCTAGTGGTGTGAAGTGGTATCTCACTGAGGTTTGGATTCGCATTTCCCTAGTGGCGAATTGTGCTGAGCATTTTTTCACGTGCTTATTGGGCACCACCTCTTGGCTTTGCCACCTTAAGTCTCGGTTTTCATATCTGTAAAATGGGGGCAATGACAGCATCTGCCTCACAGACTGTGATGAGGGCTCAGTGAGATAATGTCAGGGTCCTGGGACATTTGCTGCTTGAAGCTGCAGGCTGGGGTTAGGGTCCCTCCTCTGAAAGCTGGTATGAGGGAGGGACATGGAGAAAGCTGGAAGCCTGGAGGTTTCTGTGAGCCCCAAACCCATGTAGACAGGGACAAACATCAGTAGCGAGGGAGCTGACCTACCAGCCCAGCCCTGGGTGATTTCTGCTGGAGCTGTGACGCTCTGCTGTTCTGCGGCAGGCCGAGTGACCCCGACATGTCTACACAGCCCCAGCGAAATGCAGATGGCACACGTTCAATGCAGACAGGCTCAGCCCATCACATGGGCTTCTAATTTTTCTCATGGGGAGTTATTGGGCCTCTGCCCCTTGGCTGCTCCCCGATGGGGTGACATCGTGCTCCTTGGACTTGCTGTGACCGGCTTTGCCAAGCTTGTGTCTGTCAGTGGAGAGCTCTGGAAGTCAGCCAGGAGTGTCCTCCCGCGAGGTTGGCTCTTTCTGCCCCTTATCAGGGAACTTCTGGTGGAGGTGCCGATGGTCAGGCCGATTGTGTGGCCGTCACCTGCGCCTGGAGCCAGGCGGGAGGTAAGGCAGTACCACCAGCCTGTCACGGGTGGAAAACAAATCCATCTCTAACAGCAGGCTCACTAGGTTGCCCCGGAGGGAACAATTAGCGTTCGATGCTGGAATCCGGTGGGAGAAGAGCGAAGAGGCTCCCCTGGTAGCCCCCGGATGTTCAGTTGAGTCTGCAGTCTGGGAAAAGCAGGTCAGATGTGATGAGGACTCCAGGCTCCAGGGAGAGGTGCTGGCAGCACATGGGGGCAGGTGGGGGTCCCAGGCTGTTTCTGGGCCCTGCTGCTATGTCCTCACCCAGCTGGGGCCACAGTAGAAAGTCAGGGAGGGGAGCATGACTGAGGAATCAGACAGATTGCTTTGGCATTCAAGCTCGCCACCAAGTGCTGTGTGATCTTTGCAAGTCAGATAACCTCTCTGGGCCTTTGTATCCTTGTGTGCAAAACAAAGCTGATAACACGTTATAGGGTGCTTGCTACACATGAACTGTCACCCGTATTCAAGGGCACAGTGAGGGGATCAGGGTGGGCTTTCATTTTAGGTCGAGTCCCCTGAAAAGCAGAGCTTCTATTCCATGGATGTGGCCTCCTGAGACAGTCACTCAGGAGAAAGCTGTGAAGGAGGGAGGAAGGCAGGATGGGTTCCAGGTGGAGTCCAGCTTGATTTTGTTCATAGTCACCTCCACCACCCCGAGTCTAACCCGATCGCCCCTCAGTTCAGGGCTTCGACCTCTGCCCTTGAAGGAAGCATCCATGGAAGGCTGGGGTGGCCTGGGGGAGAGGTCTCCCTGCTCAGAAGCCAGAGCCTGGCTCAGAGATGATGCTCCACAGGCATTAGCTCCCTCACCTTCCACCTCCAGGCCTCGGTTTCCCCCCCTGTGAAATGAACTGGCTGGAGCAAGTGTTTTTAAAGACCTTCCAGTGTAGTAATAGGCTCTTTTCTTAAAAAAGAAAATTAAAAGAAACTACCCAAGCAATCATTCCCTTAGCCACCCATCACATCCCAAGCACCTACTGCTAGCCAGGCCACTGCTGGGTCCTGGGGTACAGAGGACAGTCTGCCCCTCACCTGCCTCCAGGAGCTCACAGCAGATGGACAAGCAGACGGACAATGAGAGCCCCGTGTGCCATGTACTGTGACCTGAGAACCACAGGGGGGTGGGCAGGGCAGGCTTCCTGGAGGAGTAGCCCTGAGTCAGGTCTTGAGGCACAAGTGGGAGGTAAAAAGGGGCCACTGCATGGAGGGTCCTGGGTGACCCAGCACAGAAGCAGAGGCAGCAGCAGCCGCTGAATGGTCAATCAGCCATTCGACAAACATTTACTGATCAGCTGCAGACAAAGATGACAGTATGATTCCCGTCCTTGGGGGCAGACTCTTGGAGCAGGGGAGGTGTCATGCAGAAAACGGACAAGATAAATACAAAGCCCATAGTGTGTGTGATGGTGAGGAGGGTGCTAAGGATGGGGTATCGTGAATCAGGGACGGGGTGTCAGAACAGGGCTATGGAGAGAGGCCTGGATACTCGAGAAGGACCTCAGGGACGTGAAAGACCGGGCCACGGAGCTTCTGAGAAAAGGGTGTTCCTGGCAGAAGAGGCAGCTGGTGCAAAGGCCCTGAGTTGAGAGTGTCTGGTCTTTTCAAGGAAGAGCAGCAAGGTCAGTTTGGGCAGAGTGAACCCCAGAACCAGGGCGGAAGACGAGCTTAGACAGGAGGGGTTGGGAAGACCCACAGGGGCCTATCTGCAGTCTGAAAAGGATATTGGTATTGACCCTGGGTGAGAAGGGAGCCGGGGAGGGTTTATGGGCAGAGGAGTGACAGGACCTCACATCCGTTTTACGGGCACGTGGCAGCAGGTGGGAATGTTCATTCTCAGCGAGTCTGAGCATCAGAAGGTAAGAGGAGGCAAACCCAAGGCCCTTTTGCCAGCCCATGCTGGAGGCATCCATCACAGCGCCCCAGATGCCGTTACTCCAGAGACACCGTTAATCGCCCCACGGCGCAGTGCTGATGTTTAATATGCCATCAGCTGGCTTTCTTGGTTCAAACACACTGAGAGCTCCCAGTTCTTTGCCTCGAGACAGCACCAGCAGCATAGCCCCCAGAGAGGCATTTCCCTTCTTATGTACCCAGGAGGACACTCGAAATTCCAAGTCCTTGTCCCTAGATTCCCCCAAGGGAAGGTCTGGAAATGATGACACACACCCACAGTCCCACACACATAAACACACTCTCAGACACACTCATCACCAACGCCAGGGTTGCCGGGCGGAATGCAGGACGTCCAGCTGAATTTGAATTTCAGATAAACAACAACTGTTTCGTGGAAGTGGAAGCATGTCCCAAATATTGCTCCTTCTTGGCAGCTAAGGAATCTCCTCCGAATTGCCCCTACACCCCAGCACCTCCAGGCCAGCAGAAAGTGTCCTGGTCCCCTGGGTGCAGGAAGGCTGGGCCCAAGGAGCCAGCTGCCTGCTGAGGTGCCCCCTGGGGAGAGGGTGCTGTCCCAGGGAAGCAGTGCCTGCCTTGGGGCTTGGGACTCAGCTGCCGCCGTGGGGCCTCCAGACCCTGACCCTTGGTAGCTGGTAAACCACAACTTTCAGGGGCCAATGGTCTTCCTGTGTGGCTTCCCAGCCCCCTTTAAGGAAGTGATTTATGGCTCTGAGAAAACAAGGTTAGTCGGGAGGAAGCACAGGGGGCCTGGTTTCCTTTAGAAAATACACATTAAAAAATACACAGTTTTAAACAGCAGGTTTTTTTTTTTAATGATGAAACCTGAATAAGGAAACAAACCCTACACTGTATGAATCAGGAAAGAACTATCCCAGGAAGCTGGAAGGCAGGGCGTGCAATGAAAGAACGAGGCCTCTGACTTGAGGCAGCCCTGGCTTTTATTCCCTGCCCTGGCATCTATGGGCAAGTGGCTGCACCTGGCCCAGCCTCAGTTTCCCTCAGGATGGCCATAAGAGGGAAGCAGCGAAGCCGGCACAGTGGGCAGGACACATGTGGAGGAGTCTTGCAAAGACACCTGAGGTTGATGCCTCATCCCGCAGAGAAGCAGCCGCAGCCCCCACCCCCCTACCCACACCCCCCGCCCCCCCGCCGCCGCCCCCCCACCCCCCACTGCCCCCGCACCTGCTTTCCGAGGGGCATTTCATCTCCACCCAGTGGCCGTGGCTGGCGCTTCAGCTAACAGGACACTTCAGGGGGAAGTCCTCATTGCAATTAAGTCCGAACCCCCTGGCCTGGTAATGCTGGCCCTCCCTGTGGGGTCAAGCGGATCCCTGTGGGCCCCTCCGGCCTCCCTGCCCAGGACCCGCCCTCACCTCCACAGCCCAGGCAGATGGATTCTCCACACACTGCTCAGTGTTTCTCACCTGGTGCCTGTCAGCACCCATCTCCCTTCCTGGAACACCTTGTGGTCCCCAGCAAAGCCCTCCTTCACTCCCTCTACTCCCTCCCTGGCAGGGAGGGGCCTCCTCTGTGTGGTGACAGCCACTAAGTAGCCTCCATCGCTCATGAGGTCCGTGTCTGCGTCTGCCTGATAGACGGTGAGCGTCTGAGGGCAGGGTCGGTGTCTGAGTCATCTCTACCCCAGCCCTGGCACATAGTAGGTGCTCAGTGGGGGTCTTGCTATTTCTCTGTTGCTGCTTGTTGCCATTCTTCCTTTAGAAAGTGCTTAGGGAAAATTGCTGTCTGCAAGGCTGCTTACAAAAACCATCCTGTTTTCTCTTCCCCACAACCGCATCAGCTAGGTGGTATTATCATCCCCAGTGTACGGACCAGGAGATGGAGGCTCAGAGTGGATTATCACACAGCTACTCCATGGAGGCAGAGGCTCCACTGCTAGGCTGCCAGGTGGCAAAGCCAGAGGGCTTTCCAACAAGGGCCCCCCACCCCAGGTCTGTGTCTAAGACCCTCATTGGCTCTGCTGCTGCATCACTGGCAGCTCCTGGATAAATCCTTCCCCTCTCTGGGACTCAGTTTCCTGATCTGTGAAATGGGGGAAGCTGCAGTTGCTGATCTCTAAAGTGGCTCAACCCTGGGTTGCGAGGACACAGACGTTGCTGGCCTTTGTTGGACCCCTGGCATCCCTGGAGTGCCAGCCTTCTGAAGATGTTTATCTGTCCCAGCACTAAGCTGCTTCTTGTGACATCATCTTAGTCCTGTCTCAGGCAGTGACATCACCAGCTTGGCGGGGTCGGCCAGGGCAAGGAGGGGGCCCCATCTCCCAGCCTGGCATGCCACCTCCCCTGCCCCCTGCCTCCCCCCACGGTGGCATGCATGGTGTTTGAAGTTGTGGGAGTCCTCTGGGGGTGCAAAGGGCTCCACCAGACCTCTGGGTAGGGCCGTGACTCCCAGACCAGCCTGCCTGGCTCCCTGTGTGGGAGGAGTAGGTTACAGACGGACCTCCCAGGACCCACTTTGGTGGTCTTGAATTTTGGTTCTCTGCTTTCAACTTCTGTTTGACTCAACTGTACAGCTGGAGATAGAGGCGTGGGCGGGCAGGGTTTGCATGCATCAACTCACTTCTTCCGAGTTTTGTTTTGAGGACAAATGAGTCAGCTTGGCACCCCGGCACAGGGCAGAGAGCACTGGCAAAGCCCTCTACCAGCTGCGTTATCTCAGCACGTCTCTCAGCCTCGCCAAGCCTCAGTTTCCTCACCTATAACGTGGGATGAAGACTATGGAGCCCACGCAGTGCTGGAGAAACTTCTCCAGGTCATGCCTGTGAAGCTTGGCCTGAGAGAGGGGCTCAGAGGAGCTGTTGCCTCCCCCGCCCCATGATCCAGAGACAGCAGGCACCTGCCTCTCGTGTCCATGCAGCATTACAGGAGGGGACAGGTGGCCGTGAGGAAAAGCTGTAAACCTAACCAGCTGTAATCCCGCTAATGGTTTATCTTCTTTTCATGAGAAGGAGGCCCAGCATCCTACACGGGGCAGGGAACAACAGGCCTTTGTGTTCTTTTGGGAAATGGGATGGAGCTCAGAAGAAAAGTCAGGCGTTGGTGCCTTATCTTTCCTGGCAAAGCTGGGGCCTCTGGGCCCAATCCCTGCTGGCAACCAAAGGGTGGCATGAATAATGGAAAGGCTGGCATGCAACTTCCAGCCACCCAGCCGGTGACAGGAGCTGAGGGAGATGGACCGTGGAGGACAGGCAGCCTCCAGCAGCCTTGGGGGCCTGGAGGCCCCGGGGAGCCTGGGGCTGCGGAGGGGCCTGAGAGGCGCTGTGCTGATGCCACCAGAGAGTCAGGGGTCTCTGTGTCAGCGTCACTTTGAAGCTTATATCTCAGGTCCCACGCGCTGTGTGTCCTTGGGCAAGTCACTTGACCTCTCTCAGCCCTCCTGTTCTTGCTGTGACATCCTCATCTGGTGGTTGCGGGGGCTCCAGAAGAGAGGCTACCAAGTGCCTAGTGCACAGTGGGTGCTTAGTGGTGCCAGCTGTGGAGGGGAGAGCTGGGGGCAAAGGAGCAGCTAAAGATGTTGGTTCCTGTCCTGGCTGTGGACTGGCTGTGTGGCGCTGGACCAGCGTCTTTCCCATTCCGTGGTCACTTGCCCTCCTGGGGAACAGGATGCCTCTCTGGATCCCCAAGTCTGCAGAACCCCAATTCTAATTCACACAGATGCTGACTGCTGGCTCCATTGCCAACCCCCGCAAGGGGCAGGGTGGGGAAACTGTGTTGTGTGCATGGTAGGTGTGCGGGGACCAAGCGGGAGCTGCAAGAGGAAGTGTGGCCAGAGGAGGCAGGGGGCAGGAGCCTGGCCCTGGACCCACCCTGGAGCAGGTCCCTGGCCCAGGGTAGCACAGGGCTACTTCACAGGCGAGGAACCCGAGGCTTAGATAAGCTCAAGGAACCCGCCCAGGGTCCCCTGCCGGCAAGTAGCAGAGTGTAGCTCCCATGGCCACACGTGTGGCCCACAGCCCCTCACCTACCCAGGATGGCTCCGCAAGAGGACGACATCTCACCCCAGGATGGCTTTCAGGGAAATGCAGCCAGGAAGGGGAGTTGTGCTGGGTGGGGTCACCAGGGTGCCGAGAAGCCAGCTGTCCAAGGTCAGCAAGTGCTGGGCCCCAGAGAAGGACCCCAGGAGGTGACTGCAGGTGGCACATCTGATGGCATCAGGGTTGGGGGCACTGACCAATGCCAGTCCCTTCTGACTTAAGGGGGTTTGGTGGTGGGGGCAGGGTCAGGCAGCATGACCTATACTGGTCATCGGGTGGCAGCCCTGGCCCTGCCCTGCTGATGTAGCAAGGCGGGAGGCAGAGGCTGACCAGCAAGGCCACTCCGGCCTATTGCTGTGAGTCACCGCCTGGCTCAAGGCCCAGGCAAAGGCCGCGGGAGGCCTCTGTCTGGGGTTCCCACAGTGAATGGCTCATCAGTTCCTTGGTGTTCCTGGTGGGCTTTGGGGAAACCTTTACTTCAGATAACAGAGTGAGTAGGTAGATGGTTTGGAGCCATATGATGGTCTAAGCCTATACCTAAAGAATGGTGGGGTCATCGACCCAATTTCTAGCACCTAAAACCTTTGGCCCAGTGGTTCTCAAACCCTGGTGGGCACTGCAGTCGCCAGGAGGTGGGGAGGTGTTTGTTAAAAAATTACACCTTCCCGAGCCCCCACACCTGTGGAATCTGAATCTTGGGGCTCTGGTGTGCTTCCTGTGCCCCCAGTGTTTGAAGTTCAGTGTGTCAGACACCCTCAGACACATTCACAAAGACTCTCAACCCCCCTCTCACGTCCCCTTTCCTGTGTTCCCAGCCTCACACATCCGCAGGCAGCCCGCACTCTCACAGGGCGCGTATACACTCATCTGCATGGACTCACATCCACAAGGATGCGCGTGCTCCTGTGCCCACACTGACACGCAGTTCTACACACACATCCCCAGGACCGGCGGCACAATTTGCAGGGCCAAGTGCAAAACGAATATATGGAGCTGCTGCTTAACAATCATTAAGGCTGGGCTTGGCGGCTCACGCCTGTCATCCAAGCACTTTGCGAGGCCGAGGCGGGAGGATCACCTAAGGTCGGGAGTTCGAGTCCAGCCTGACCAATGTGGAGAAACCGCATCTCTACTAAAAATACAAAATTAGCCGTGTGTGGTGGTGCATGCCTGTCGTCCCAGCTACTCGGGAGGCTGAGACAGGAGAATCACTTGAACCCGGGAGGTGGAGGTTGCAGTGAGCCAAGATCGCACCATTGCACTCCAGCCTGGGCGACAGAGCACGACTCCATTTCAAAAAAAAAAAAAAAGAATTGTTAAAAATTTCAAGACTGTGGCAGCAGAGCCCCCAGTGACAGCACAGGTTGTGTGGCAACAAAACTGGCCTTGCATACAGTCGCGCATACCGCTTGTGCACATCTAGGAGCCTCGTGGATAAACATGCCCCACGGCACAGACACCCACGCATGTACACTCATGTGCACACACAGCAAGGCTTCAACCTAACTTTTTATTGGGATGAGGAAGCGTGCTGGTTAGCGTTTAATAAGCAAAAGCAAAGTTGAGTCATATGTGTGTTGCTTGAAAGCAAGAAACGCCAGATGGAGCATTAAATGAATCACTGTCTTGGGTTTCATGAGTAACATTTTAATTGGGTTGTGACTAGTTTGGGAAAACTTTTAAGCTCCCCTCCACCTCAAATCCAAATTAAATCAGCAATTATTTAATGCTCCCAATGCCATGAAGCTCCCTGAATAAAATGTGAGCTTTAAAAAACAGGTTTCAAGAATACGCTTCTCTGCCAAACAAATTACAATGCACAAGGCAGCTCTTTCTTCCTAGAAACAAGGAGGGGAGGAAACTTGCATTTATTGAGCACCTACTATGAGCCAGCCCCTGTGTTCAGGGATGAGCACACATAATCTATGCACTAAGATTCCTAAATGCTGAGCATGGTGCCTGGCATATGGCAGGTGTTTGGTAAACAGTAGCTTATTACTGTATTTCATCCGAACCCAGGGTCTCACTGACTGTAAGACATACATTATTTTCTGGACCATAGAGAAAGAAAAGAACACTGACACTGAAATCCTGATGCCAGCCAAGACACGCTGGGAAAACATGCTGTCTCAGAGGTGCTTACACATGAACACTGTGTTCGAGAGTCAACGGAAGCCAGATCATAAAAGAAATTACCTCCCCAGTTCACAGACAGGAAAGACTGAGGGCCAGGAGGACAACCTGCCAGGGGGCTCTTTGGCTCTTGAGATGATGTCATCAGAGGCTGAGGAGGGCTTTTTCTGGAGTTCTGCCAACATGGAGCATACAGAGTTCCACCCACCGTGTACGGGGATTGCTTTGTGGGGGAGGAGACCTGCCTCAGTACCCCGGGAAATGTTGCTGATGCACCCTGATTTGTGCAGCCTGGGGGTTCAGGGCAGAAGTTTCAGTCTTTGGATCTCCTCACATTTGACCAAAGGCGGCACAGTTGGGATCATTCTCTTCAAAGCAAGTTTTAGAGATTAGTAGTCATTTTGAGAGCCCCAGGCCTGCCCAGAGTCAGTCCTCGCCCTAGTCACGCCCTCATGCAGTGATTCATTAGGCGAAGAAACTGGCCTTGGAAGGCAATGAGCTCATGAATATGCACAGCGGGTCCTCATAAATTATGCATTCCATACGGAGGCTTCTGGGGAGAGGCTGAGGAGCACCGAGTCGCTCAGCCCTGCAACAGAAGGCTTGCTCACAAGGACTTTCTGTAAAGCGCATACTCCTGCCCTCCTGCCCTCTCCATCACAGTGAACTTGTGGGCAGCACTCTAGTTCTGATAAAACATCGGACTCTGGGTTTGCAAAGAAATTGGAGTTTACTTAGCTGTGACTTTGCTGATGGCCATGCTGGCAGGTCTAGAGGGGCTGTCAGGGTCAGAGTGGGCCTGCACATGACTTGCTTCACGCCCATAGATGTGCAAAGCCGTCTGACCTTACGGAGGCCCCAGTAGTTGAAAAGCTGCTGCCCAGATGAGTGATTTACATGTTCCTCCAAATCAGAGGGTGCTGAGGTGTAGTGGCCTGAGAGTCATGGAGCAAACACTGGGCTGGGAGTCAGGGTGGGACCTGGTTTTAGCAAGAAGGAGAGGGAGGGGGCTCTGCAGGTGTCTGCATTCCCTACCACAGATGTCTGGGGTGAGCACAGCAGTCAACCCTCAGCCCCTCCACTCCCTTCCACAAGGCCAGGCTGTGCACACAGTAGGCATGCTGCAGTCAGGCAGGGGCTCAAGGTGAGTTCTGCATGGCCCGCTTGGCTTAAGGCTGCTTCTCCCTCACGGGGCCATCCTTCTTATCCAGCTGCACTCACCGTCTCTGATGGTTCTCTGACCACTCAGCCACCCCTCAGCCAGCCTGGAGGGCAGCCCCGGGCCGGGAGGTCCCCTTCTCTTAGTTTCTCCTTAGTTTCTGCTGACAGTGACCATCAGCACCTTTCCTGCTATCAACAGCCATATGTGTGAGCACTTCAGACACTTCCTGTCCTTTCATCCTCCTGACAGCCTGGGAAGGAATCGGGTGCACCGTCCGACAGTCCAGGCCTTGGCCAGAGAGGAAAGGGCTTGTCCTGGCAGCTCTGAGGTGGCATTGCTGGATTTGTGCTGTGTCCAGCCAAGCTCAGTTCCTGTCTCCAGCCTGTGCTGCGCAGGCTGAGCTGAGCCTTAACCACCCTCAGCAGCAGCAGCAGGGCCTGGGGAAGCACCTGGAAAACGCTCTTTGCGTTCATGCATCAAGAGCTATGAGACTAGGCCTGGCATGGTGGCTCACGCCTGCTGTAATCCCAGCCCTTTGGGAGGCCGAGGTGGGTGGGTCACCTGAGGTCAGAGACAAGCCTGACCAACATGATGAAACCCCGTCTCTACTATAAATACAGAAATTAGCCGGGCGTGGTGGCAGGTGCCTGTAATCCCAGCTACTCAGGAGGCTGAGGCAGGAGAATCGCTTGAACCCGGGAGGTGGATGTTGCACCCCAGCCTGGGCAACAAGAGTGAGACTCCCTCTCAAAAAAAAAAAAAAAAAAAAAAAAGCTATGAGACCAGGCTTAAATCACTCCATTTGGAAATACCCCCCAAACTTACAAATGTGCAACAAAACCTCTACAGAAAATGGACTAAATGGAGAAAAAGAAAATGAAATCAGCTGTCGTCCCTTCGCCCGGAAACTCAGCCCTGTCAGCCACATGGGTTTCCCTTCTCTCCCTTCTCTTTCTTTCTGTGCAAAGTTGCCCTACCAAGTCATTGGTAAAATGGTGCCTCCGGTTTCCTCCCCCCACCCTCATGTCACAAGCATTTCCCACATTGCTGCATGATCTCCGTAATTACCAGTTTAACAACTGCGGAACATGGAGTGAAATGTACTGGCTTTCGGCATGGAACCATTCTCTGATGTTGGGATTACTGTGCAGGGTGTTTAGAACGCACTGTTCAAAGGAAACGACTTTTAGACTTTCATGAATTTAATTCTTATGTCACATTCCTAATGGGGGATCAGCCTGTCCCTCCTCCATACAGCATGCAAAGTATGTAAGCCTCCTTACAGCATGCAAAGTGCTGATTTTCCCTTTCTCCCTGAAAGGGCCTTGCAGACAGACTGGGAGCCTGCTCAACGCCCAAACATCAATATTAATCTCAGTCTCGTCAAGTAAGCCCCAACTTGAGCCAGACGGTCCCTCAGTGTGTGGCACCACTGGTCCCATCTTATAATGGAGCAAACAGTATCTTGCCCAATACCTGCATTCAACCAGTACACGCAAAGCTGGGATTTGAACACAGCTCTGTCTCATTCAAGGGACTCTGGTGGGCATTTTGCTCTCTGCTACCCATGGACCACAGAGACAACCAAGGCCTGAGCCACAGGCAAGCGGGGAGAAAGAAAAACACAGAACCACAGACAAATGCCAGAGCCCTCTCAGACCAACCATGCCAACCAAGGCTCGTAAAGCATTTTCTCTGTGCCAGACACTGTTCAAAGAGCTTTACAAATGTTACCTCACTCAGTCCTCACTGTACCCTGGGAGGCACGATTTTTATTCCCACCTTACCGATGAGAAAACTGAGGCTCAGGGAAGCTGAGTGACTTGGGCAGAGTCACACAGCTTGAGAGTGGCAGAGTCAGGATTGGAACTCAGGCTGACTCTGGAGACTGTAATCATCACCTCCCCACCCCTGTCAGCTCCAAGTTTAGTTCAGCTTCATCCCCCTCTGGTTGCCAGCACGGGGCCTTCCCATTGTAGGGACCCTGTTAATATTTGTGGAGTGGCTGTTTGACAGATATGATGTTTTGGAGACTGCAGAAGAAGGAAGGCTGGCAGAGCGGTGTGCTGGGTGTCAGATACAGACCAGGGTTGCTCACTGGGTGTCTTACTGGGTGTCTCCCTGGGAGGGGCCTGGCTGCCCTTCCCAGGGAGAGCAAAGTTGCCCAGGATTGGGGCGGACATGTGGGAGGCATGCTTACCGAATTTGTGGGTGACACCGAGCCTGGGGTGAGCAGATGGTGTGGGAGAATGCAGAATAGGCATTCAAAATGATCTCCCCTGGGCTCTTAGGACTGGGGGCAAAATGAGGCTGGGCACGGTGGCTCACGCCTGTAATCCCAGCACTTTGGGAGGCCGAGGTAGGAGGATCACTTGAGATGAGGAGTTCAAGACCAGCCTGGCCAACATGGCAAAACCCTGTCTCTAATAAAAATATAAAAGTTAGCAGGATGTGGTGGTGGGCGCCTGTAATCCCAGCTAGTCAGGAGGCTGAGGCATGAGAATCTCTTGAACTTGGGAGGCGGAGGTTGCAGTGAGCTGAGATCACGCCACTGCACTCCAGGCTGGGTGACAGAGTGAGACTCTGTCTCAAAAAAAAAAAAAAAAAATCGAGAACTGGGGGCAAAATGACATGAAATTTGAAGGTGACAAAATCTAGCACTTGGATCAGCCGGAAGGGTAACCTGATTGGAAACCAATGACAATTAGGGAAATATGTGGAGGTGGGGCTGATGGGCTCAGTGGCTGAACAGACGTGGGCACGGACAGGAAAGGGGCTTTACATAAATTAATTTGCACAATAAGCCCCGTGCCAGGGAGTGACCTTGACCTTCAGTGTCTTCCTCTGTATCACAGGGACAATAATAGCACCTGTGCCACTGGATTGCTTTTAAATCTAGCGTTTTTTTCATAAACTTCAAAAAAATTGAAATGCAACATGCTTACAGAAAAGTGCATCCATTTTACGTACACAGCTTGAGGAATATCCACAGTAAACCTACCTGTATAACCAGCCCCCCGATCAAGAAACAGAACTTAACACCACCAGAAGCCCCTCACACCCTCCTCCAGCCATTAACCCCTCAGGTAAACACTGTTCGGGCTTCTAATACTGGATTAGCTTTTGCTTGCTTGTTTTTAACCTTTCTGTAAGTGGAAATACCAAATGTTGATAAAGATATCGACTGGGTGCAATGACTCATGCCTGTAATCCCAGCACTTTGGGAGGCCAAGGCGGGAGGATTGCTTGAGCCCAAGAATTCAAAACCAGCTTGGGCGACATGATGAGACCCTTTCCGTACAAACAATTTTTTAAAGTAGTCAGGTGTGGTGGCACATGCCTGTAGTCCCAACTACATGAGAGGCTGAGGTGGGAAGTTCACTTGAGCCTGAGAGGTTGAGACTGCAGTGAGCCATGTTTCCAGTCACTGCACTTCACCCTGGGTGACAGAGTGAAACACTGTCTAAAAGTAAATTAAGACAAATAAAAACTAGAGACATGGAGAAACTGGAACTCACACATGTTACTGGTAGAAGATAAGTTGTTAAAGCCATTCTAGAAAACTGATACTATCTACTAAAGCTGAATAACACCCCTACGTATGTGTGTGATATGCTTTGGCTGTGTCCCCACCCAAATCCCATCTTGAATTCCCATGTGTTGTGGGAGGGACTCAGTGGGAGGTAATTGAATCATGGGGCAGGTCTTTCCCATGCTGTTCTCATGATAGTAAGTATCATGAGATCTGACAGTTTTATAAGGGAGATTTTCCCCGCGCAAGCTCTCTCTTTGCCTGCCGCCATCTATGTAAGATGTGACTTGCTCCTCCTTGCCTTCCGCCATGATTGTGAGGCCTCTCCAGCCATATGGAACTGTAAGTCCGTTAAACCACTTTCTTTTGTAAATTGCCCAGTCTCAGGTATGTCTTTATCAGCAGTGCGACTAATACAGTGTGTCTGATGTATGTTCATGTATGTATGTGGCGTGTGCATGTATAAATATACTTACCGCTCCTCCTGATACTCCTGGGCTGTATGAGTAGACATGGACACATCTACTATATACGTGGATTTATTGCAAGACAACCCTCTTCATAGCAGCACACTCAGGCACCTTCACAAGGTATTTGGTACCTTCACAAGGTGGGACACTACTCCCGGTGATAAGGTGGGGAGAGGCTAAAAGACAGGCTGAAGCTCACAGGCAGGACCAGCCAGGCCCCACCAGCCCTCAGCGAGGCTCCCTGAAATTATTTGTAGGAATCACTGCAGAAGCACGAGGAGCACTTAGACTCATGCCCAATGAGCTTGTGGTCATCGTGTTATTGTCCTCATCACTGCAATGACCTCTCTAGATCCTCAGCTATGCTGCACGATGTTTCGATTGATTTCACCTTTTACATCCCTCACCTCTCTGACCTCAGCACAGTTGTGTAATAAACACAAGCATGGATAATGATGTGGGCTGGCTCTCAGGGCAGCAGGGAGCACCGGGAGGACCCTGATCCAAATCACCAAACCCACCTCTGCCATGCAAGGTGGAGGACAGCCCTGGAGGAGCCGGGGCCTGCAGGAAATTTGTGTTCTGAGAGGTTCATGACCTGTGCAGGCTTCTTTGGAAGGCAGCTGGGGGTGTGTTGGGGCCGCCCTTTTCTTCTTGCTAACGCCGCCAGGCAGCTGAGGTCCTCAAGTGCTTCTGGGGGAGGAGACAGTTGGCTGCAGGCTGAGGAGCCCTGGTACCAGTGAGTGGGGGCAGTGGAGAAGCCTGCTGGTCTCAGGCCACCGCTGACTTGCTGTGTGACCTTCCTCCTTTCACTGCCCTCTCTGTGTGGCTCACTGTTCCATGAGGATGTTGGGCTGGGTGGCTCCAGAGCTGTTCTCCTCCTGCCTCCTCCCCCAGCTCACAGAGGTCTCACAGCAGCTCTTCACCCAGGTTGTTCTTCTTCCTTCTCGCAGCAGCCCTGCAATTTTACAGATGAGGGAAGTGCGGCTCAGAGAGGCTAAGCGATTTGCCCAAGGTCACACAGATAGTGCCAGGTGGGGCTGGAATTCAGCTGCCCTGTTCAGCCTCCTCTCCACTTCCCTGGCCACCGTCCTGGCCGAGGCAGAGCCCTGGGCTGGTCTTCCCCACTGAAGTCTCCCTGGGTGATGTGCATTTCTGACAAGCTCCCAGGTTTAGCGGATGCTGCTGGTCTCAAGAGCAGGCTTTCAGCAGCGAGCTCTGTACATTCACAGTCTAGTGGAGCATGCAGGTTGGCGAACGGATGAAGGCCAAGGAGCGTCAGGGCAGGCTTCCTGGAGGTGCCGCTGCAAGGAGAGAAGGAGGTGGCTGAGAAGGAAAGGGGAGACACGTCCCAAATTCCAGCCCAGGCACAGAAGCAGCAGGGTGGGCTCCACAAGGCCACTGAACCACAGGAGCTTGGAGCAGGATGCGATACAGTTTCTTGATAGACTTTTGGCATGGCCAGGACTGGATCCAAGTCAGTGTATAGGGACACCCAAACCGCTGTCCTGCCCATTCCTCAGTCGGTGTTGTTTTTTTTACTATAGTAAAATATATAACAAAATTTACTATCTTAATTGTTTTTGTTGTTGTTGTTGTTGTTGTTGTTTTTAGAGACAGGGTCTTACTCTGTTGTCCAAGCTGGAGCGAAGTGGAACAATCATGGCTCACTGCAGCCTCGACCTCCTGGGCTCAAACGATCCTCCCACCTCAGCCTCCCGAGTAGCCAGGACCACAGGCGAGCGCCACCATGCACAGCTAATTTTTTTTCTTTAATTTGTAGAGATGGGGTCTTCTTATGTTGCCCAGGCTGATGTCGAATTCCTGGGCTCAAGTAATCCTCCAGTCTCAGCCTCCCAAAGTGCTGGGATTACAGGCGTGTAAGATAGGCATGCCCAGCCTGTCTTAACCATTTTAAGTGTACAGTTGAGTGGCATTAGTCCATTCACATAGTTGTACAACCCTCACTCCCATCCATCTCCACAGCCCATTTCATCTTGCCAAGTGGAAACTCTGTGCCCATTGAACAATAACCTCCCCCCACCACGCCAGGCCCCTGGCAACCACCAATCTGCTTTCTGTCTCTATGAATTTGACTGCTCTAGGTACATCATGTGAGTGTAATCATATAGTATTTGTCCTTTTATTTCTGGTTTATTTCATTTATATATCCTCAAGGTCAAGGTTCCTCCGTGTTGTAACGTGTCAAAATTTTCTTCCTTTAAAGTTAAAAATATTACATTGTATAGATTTACCGCACTGTATATATATATATTTTTTTGAGACAGAGTCTGGCTCTTTCGCCCAGGCTGGAGTTGCAGTGATGCAATGTCGGCTCACTGCAACCTCTGCCTCCTAGGCGCAGGTGATTCTCATGCCTCAGCCTCTCGAGTAGCTGGGATTACAGGCGTGCACCACCACGCCTGGCTAATTTTTGTATTTTTAGTACAGACATGGTTTCCACATGTTTATCAGGCTGGTCTTGAACCCCCTGCCTCAAGTGATCTGCTTGCCTTGGCCTCCCAAAGTGCTGGAATTACAGGCATGAGCCACTGTGGCTGGCCTGGTTTAATGGTTAATAATTAAAGGTTAATAAAATGGTTACCACATTTTATTTACTACTTACACATTCATGGCTAATGATTAATGGTTAATAAAATGATTACTACATTTTATTTACTACTTACCCATTCATCCGTCAATGAACACTTAGGCTGTTTCCACCTTTTATCTATCGTGAATGATGTTACTATGAAAATGGGTGTGCAAACACCTACCTGAGTCTCTGCTTTCTATTCTTTTGGGGGTAGACTCAGAAGTGCAATTCTTGGATCACATGGAAATTAAACTTTTACTTTTTTTTTTTTTTTTGAGACAGAGTCTCACTCTGTTGCCCAGGCTGGAGTGCAGTGGTGTGATCTTGGCTCACTGCAACCTCTGCCTTGTGGGTGCAAGCAATTCTCCTGCCTCAGCCTCCTGAGTAGCTGGGATTACAGGTGCCCACCATCATGCCAGCTAATTTTTGTATTTTTAGTAGAGACAGGGTTTCACTATGTTGGCCAGGCTGGTCTCGAACTCCTGATCTTAGGGGATCCACCCACCTCTGCGTCCCAAATTGCTGGGATTACAGGCGTGAGCCACCATGTCCGGCCTAATTTTTAATTTTTTTGAAGACCTCAGTTGGTATGTTTCTATCACACATAGACCAACTCGCAATTTTAGGGGGGCTTCCCAACAGCAGCTGAAGAAGACCATTGTATTCCAGCATTAGTTAATGTCAAATGAACAGCTCCACCATTCTAGTCTTAAAAACCACGTTTGAACTCTTCACCATTGAATTTCTCTTGGAAAATGTTAAATGTCCGCCCAAATCAACATCAATAATTTGTTTCACTTGGCAAGGATAAATGTTTAAAATTTAACGAAGCCAGCTGATTTCCACAATCCCATGTTGCCAAGCAGCAATCATGGTAATAAATGACCAATGCTTTTCTTGTAAGAAAAATGTTTGCATGGAGAGAGAGGGTAGGCCGCTAATGGAGAGAGGCTGGCCACCGGGCTTCTATAGGAAGCAAAGTGCAATCCATCATCCTGGAGTGTTGGCTTTGAAAATGCAGCGTGTCCACTGGGAGTCACCGCTTTCCAAAGGTCCTCTTGCTGGCCCTGCTGAATCATAGTCCCATAATTCCCCCACCGCATAATATTTTTCCATCGCCATGGTGACTGTGTGAGAAGAGGGCACGGTGAGAAACTTCAGGGATTACTTCTTATTTCACAGAAACGAGATTTGACTTCTGCTAAAAAGTGGGCTACAAATTCCTATTTTAAGGAGAAGAGCTGGGTTCCATGAACCAGAGCTTACTATAGCCGAGAGGGAGCATGGGTCAGGTCTGGTCCTGGTTCCAGCACTTGCTAGTCATTGACTTTGGGCAAGACTATTTCTCTCCAAGCCTCAGTTCTTTTCTCTGTAAAACGGCATTGGCCGGGCACGGTGGCTCACGCCTGTAATCCCAACACTTTGGGAGGCCAAGGCGGGCAGATCATGAGGTCAGGAGATGGAGACCATCCTGGCCAACATGGTGAAGCCCCAACTCTACTAAAAATACAAAAATTAGCTGGGTGTGGTGGTGCGCACCTAGAGTCCCTGCTACTCGGGAGTCTGAGGCAGGAGAATCGCTTGAACCCAGGAAGCAGAGAGGCGGAGGTTGCAGTGAGCTGAGATCACGCCACTGCACTCCATCCTGGTGACAGAGTGAGACTCCATCTCAAGAAAAAAAAGGGGGGGATGGAGAATAGGAATTAGGGTTCTCTGTGGGATCCGTTGAAAAAATGCAAGACGTTTACAAATTGTGAGACCCTTTTCAAAAAACGAAAGCCAAATACAAGCCCCCCCTTATTTCAGGCCAAGGTGCTGTTGCAGATGGCTTTGTCTTGCATTACTGTTGGCTGCTTTCCTCAGGGCCTCCCCCAAGTCCCCTCATTCACATACACATCTGTCACCTTCAACAAGACAGGGATTTCGCCATGAGCTTCAAGGAGACAGAGACTTTGTCTTATATTTATTCTGAACCGCCCCCCCCCAACTTTGCTGAGCACACAACTATACTCAGAGCTGGCCTCAAGAAATCCTTGAATTCAAATTCGGATCCAGCAAGTGCTTGCCAGGTCCCATCTGCCTTGGGCTGGGGGGCACAGGGTAAATCAGGTGGAAGAGGCCAAGTCACCCTGATTTGAAGTCACTCCTTCGACTTCCCAGTGGCTTCTCCCAGAGATGGGGCATGGAGAAGTGATCCCACACGAAGGGTGCACATTGAATGTAAGATTCATCCCAATTCCAGAAAGCTTCGAAAGCATAAAGGTGTGTCTTAGAGCGGAGGAAATCCAGCCATTACAATGCCACGTGCTAAGTGAAATTCTCAAGGGTGTGCTATTCTTAGACGTGACCCAGGGGAGGGAGGAACTCATTCTTCATGGTGGAGTGGTGAGATGGGGTCTCTGAGGGTCTCACGGAGCCGCTGTCTGAGCTGGGGTGGTGACGTCTGTGGCAGGAAGGATTGTGGGGTTGATGGAGCTGCCTCGGAGGAAGAGGGTCCAAAATGGCCAAAGGAACTCGGGCACAGGCGCAGAGACACAGAGCAGCACGATATGGCTCACGGAACTATCAGTCACTCCACATGGCTGGAATATAGCAAAGGGAGGAGGTGGGGGTAAGGCAGACATGCCCAGGGCCAGGAGTGGCCATCTCTGTGACAGCACGGGATTACTGGGCACAAAGATGGGCGGAGCTTCAACTGTGTGACTCTTGCACCAGAACAGCTGGGGAAAGGGGAAGGTAGAGATGCATTCCAACAATCCCCAGGGCTGCTTCTGTGGTCTTTTTTTTTTTTTTTTTTTTTTTTTCTCAGATGGAGTCTCCCTTTGTCGCCAGGCTGGAGGGCAGTGGCACAATCTTGGCTTACTGCAACCTCTGCCTCCCAGGTTCAAGTGATTATCCTGCCTCAGCCTCCTGAGTAGCTGGGATTACAGGCGCCCGCCACCATGCCTGTCTAATTTTTGTATTTTTAGTAGAGTTGGTGTTTCACCATGTTGGCCATGCTGGTCTCAAACTCCTGACCTCAGATGATCTGCCTGCCTTGACCTCCCAAAGTGCTGGGATTACAGGCGTAAGCCACCATGCCTGGCCTGCTTGTATATTATTTTTGACAGCAGTTTGGGGATCCAGGGTGACCCAAACTGGTATTGGTTGGTGGTTTTGATGTGGGTTTGAGGTTACCAAAAACTACAGACCCCTCTACCTAGTAGGGGAACCAACTGGAAGGCTCCCTGTCTGGTCCTCCTTTCTCAGCCAGCTTCTGAGCCCCACATTTGCTAGTGACTCTGAGCAGCGTGGCCGTCTCCTCGGTCAAGTCAGCCCACCAGCGGTTTCGCAGCAGGTGCTGAGCACTCGGGGAGCTGGGGTGTCAGCACACAGACAGGGAGCACTGTTCCAAGGATCATTTTCTCCCATCGCAGGGCCCTCACCGTGGGCACCAGCAGGAGGTGGCCCTTTGGAAGTGGAAGCACACAGCCCTTCAAGGCTTGTCCTCAGTAGGCAGTGCTGGCCCCAGCCCTGAGTAACCTTGGCCTCCCCCACAGTGGGCAGGGACGCAAGCTCCTCTCCATTTCCAGGGATCCCATTCTCCCCAGGGCCATGCATTTAGAGCAGACAGGTCAGTTTCAGTGGTTTGTCAATCTGATATCACTTCTTTCTGAGACCTGACAACTAGTTCAGGGTGATGGTCACTATCAAGTCTCTGCAGTACCTGCCCCTACACTCGAGAAACCAGTCACATGAGTTTCAGCATCAGGACAAATGTCATGATGGCTTCCAGATGTACCTGCCTTTAATGCTCAGGTTTTCTCAGGACACCACTTAAATGTAGGGACAATTCCTCCGAGGCTACACTCCCATGAGGGGCTGGCTGAGAAGTGGGCAGCAATCAGCACCAGCAGATCCTCCTTATCTTGTTCTTGCTCCTCTTTCCTCCTTTTCCTGGGAATAGAAATGGGTTCTGCTGAGCTTGGTCTGGCCCAGTTCACCCCTCCAACCACATTCCCTACCAGTCCCTTCTGTCCCCTGCAAGTTCCAGCCACCTGATGGCCCATACATGCCAGCACAAACGTTCCCGCCTCTTTACTTTGCTCACTTTGCTTTTCTCTCCTTGTCCACCGGGTTTTGGTGACACTTAACCTTTGTACCATTCCTCCCCATTTCCCCTAAGATAGTGGAATGACCCTCCTCTGTCCTCCTATGATCATCAGAGCTGTGTTTGTCAGTTTGGGCTACTATAAAAGAATATCATAGACTTGGTGGATAAAACAAGAGACATTTATTGCTCACAGTTCTGGAGGCTGGGAAGTCCAAGATCAAAGTGCTGGCAGATCTGGTGTCTGGGGAGGGCTGTCTTCCTGGTTCACAGACAATTGTCTTCTTCTTGTATTCTCACATGGTGGAAAGCAAAGAAAGACGAAGCAAGCTCTTGTGTCTTTTTAAAAAATTTCTGTCTATCTATCTATCTATCTATCTATCTATCTATCTATCTATCTTTTATTTTGACCTGCATGAAGAGAGATCATGTCTTTTTTTAAGGAAATAAATTCATTCATGTGGGTTCCACTCTTATGATCTAATCACCTCCCAAAGGCTCACCTCGAAATTCCACCATTTCATTAGCATTTCAACACATGAATTTTGGGAGGACACAAATGTTCAGTCCATAGTATCAGCTCAGTTACTTTACCTCCCTGGGCCTCATTTTCTCCATTTGTAAAACAGGGATGTTCCTATCACCTGGCGAAGTAACAAGAATTATTGAGCAGTGTCATATGCTGAGCACAGGGCCTCGAACATAGTAGGTGCTCAAGAAACATTAATTTCTTCGCTTTCTTACTCTTCCTTACAGCAGTTTCCGCTGATTTTTTTTTTTTTTTTTTTTTGAGACAGAGTCTCGCTCTGTTGCCCAGGCTGGAGTGCAGTGGCGCGATCTCGGCTCAGTGCAAGCTCCGCCTCCTGGGTTCACGCCATTCACCTGCCTCAGCCTCCCGAGTAGCTGGGACTACAGGCGCCCACCACTACGCCCGGCTAATTTTTTGTATTTTTAGTAGAGATGGGGTTTCACCATGTTAGCTAGGATGGTCTTGATCTCCTGACCTCGTGATCCGTCCGCCTCAGCCTCCCAAAGTGCTGGGATTACAGGCGTGAGCCACCGCGCCCAGCCTCCCACTGATATTATAATGATCAGTATCTGTCTCACCCACTAGATGCTGAATTTTGCAGAGTCAATGGCTGAGATGTCTTACCTTTTTATTTATTAGAGTATATTTTTCGTCACCCGGAAAAAAGACCCCATACCCATTAGCAATTGGTCCTCATCTTCCCTTCCTCTCAGTCTCTGGGCAACCATTAATCTACTTCCTGTCTCTATGGTTTTGCCTATTCTGGACGTTTACTATAAATGGGATTATGGTCTCTTGCATGTGGCTTCTTTCACTTAACATAACGTTTTCAAGGTTCATCCATGTTGAAGCCTGTATGAGTACTTCACTCCTTTTATGACCGAGTAACAGTTCATCGCATGGATAAACCACATTTGCCTAATCATTCATCAGTTGAGAGACATGTGGATTGTTTCCATTTTTTTGGCTATTACAAATAATTCTGCCAGGCTGAGCGCCATGGCTCACGCCTATATTCCTAGCACTTTGGGAGTCTGAGGCAGGTGGGTCACTTGAGCCCAGGAGTTTGAGACCAGCCTGGGAAACATGGTGAAACCCCATCTCCACAAAAGATACAAAAATTAGCCAGGCATGGTGGTGTGTGCCTGCAGTCCCAGCTACCTGGGAGGCTGAGGTGGGAGGATCACTTGAGTCCAGGGGATTGAGGCTACAGTGAACCATGATCATGCCACCATACTTCAGCCTGGGTGACAGAGTGAAACCCTGTCTCAAAACTAACAAATAAAAACCAAAACAAACAAACAACAAAACAAAAAATAATGCTGCCGGTTGGTTCCTTTTCATATTTTCTGTTTCTTGCCTATGTCATACCTTTTATTACAACACAGTTTTCATTACTTCATTGAATATTGTTGTAACAGCTGCTTTAAAGTTCTTGTCTAACATTTTCAATATCTGGGTTATCTCAGGATTGGTATGTGTCGATTGACCGTTTTCTTGAGAATAGGTTGCATTTTTCTGGCACTTTGTGAGTTGAGTGATTTCGGATTGTATCCTGGATGTTGTGATTGTTCTGTGTTGTACACTCTTGATTGTGTCATATTGCTTAATAGTGTTGATGTTTTTGTTTCAGCAGACAATTAACTTGTTAGACTCACACCTCAAACTTTGTGACACTTGTAATGGGCAGGGGCTCAGCTCTCAGTTTAGACTGCTTTTAATATGCCTTGCAAACTGTGTGTTTGGGAGCCAGCCAGAGAGCTGGGCAGAGTTTACATGCTAAATTTGGGGTTCTCCTTCTCTGGCTACCTCTTTTCTTGGGTTTCTCCCCATTCTCTAATAACCGTGGTTGTCCAGGGCTGCTTCTCTTGCTTCCTCTGTCCAGACAACAGACTTTCTACTGGAACACGGTCACCTTGTGCCACCACCACAAAGGGGGCTGCCCTTAAGACAGAGCTGTGAAAATGTGAAACTCACCCCCTGGGGGTTGATTCCTCTCCCTAGGTTTGGACATTGCTCCAAAACCTGCCTGCTTTTGTCAACTCTCCAAAGCCCTCCAGGCATTGTTTTTATTATTTTGTATAGCGTTTGTGTTGTCTGCAGGAGGTTTTTAGGACTTTTATTGCTTCATACCAGAAGTGGAGCAAAAGGTTCATGAATCAATACTTGCTCTATTTCATATCTACATATAGTATTAATATAATTCTCATATTTTCTGCTATATTTCACAACATTTCATTTGAACAATGCTCATCTCAGTCCCTGCTAAATTGATTTTATGACACATTAGTGGGTCACAACCCACTGTTTGACCCGTGGTGCTCTGGTGCTTGACAGACAAGGAGCAGGTGCTGTGACTGTAAGAGCCCCTTGAATGAATAAAATACAAGAATTTCTCCCTTCCCTGTCCATGGCTTAGAAGGCTTTGCATCTTGAACATCTGGATGCAAGCGGTCACAGGCCATCCCCACAGATAGGTTCCTACAGATGGGGTGTGTGACCATGTTCTCTCCTCCTCCACACCCCTCTGGGGCTTACAGCTACCAAAGCCCAAAATCCTTCAGGGCTCAGGCCTCAGGGCTAAACGGTGATTCACAGACTTTCCCACTTCCCCACACACCCTGCGCATGCCAACTTTTTGTTTCGGTAAATAAAGACATTCAAAAGTAATGACCATCTACTCTGGCCCTCATTTCATAAAAGCAAGGCTACTTTATCACCAATGTCAGATGAACAATCTCAGAATAAGGCTAAGTTCTAAAATTAAAATACATTTTATTTCATGACAAACTCCCTCTACATTTTCCTCACTATTCTGTAGACAGGCACTGGGGAGCCTCCCACACAGCTAGGGCCACTGGAGCACAGGCTGCAAAGACCCCAGGAGGTCCCAGAATCTACCTGCCTCAGGCCCAGAGAGGGGTGGACGTTGCCCAGGACCATGCTGCTGGAACAGGAAAAAGGTTTTCCAGTTTTACCCCAGGCAATTCTCCATCAAAATGCCATCTGACTACAAAGAGGCAGGCACTTGCTTCCGGATCCCCTCTCTGCTCTGCAGAACTCCCAGGCCACGGAGCTCATTTCACTAACTGCAGCCGTCCCCCTGGGGCGCCCCGTCTGCCCTACTTGCCATCACCCAGATGCGCAGGATCTTGTGGCAGAAAGCAGGAGCCTGGATGGGAAGAGGAGCAGCCAGGCCGAGGTGGGCACCGCTCCCCCTCCCCGGCCCTGCCCAGGTCTCAGAGAGCTGGGACCTGAGACTCATTAGTGCCTGCATAATGGATGCCTCCTTCTCTCTTCTTGGAAATCCCCAGCCCATCTTGCTTAATGGCCACGAGGGAAGTGGGATACCGGCGCTCTGCTCGTAAAGCCGGCCTCTGCCCCCCGCCCCCCATCTTCCCTTGGAGGAGGGGCGGCTGGGCAGCTTACACAGGGGAGGCCTGGCCTCTTGTCTTCTGCTTCACGACGGCTGGGTGAGCATCTTCCCCGACTCCCTCCTTCAGTCTGTCCTTCTGAGGGGCTGGGGTACTGGGCCAAGGGCGGGGGACCTCTGAACCACACTTGGGGGTGGGCAGAAAGAGCCTGGGCCAGGAGAAGAGCCCTTGGCAGGACTCCAGGGGAGACAGGGAGGGAGGGAGGGTGACAGAGAGCTCCAAGCAAAGAGCAGAGGGGTTGGAGATGAGAAGCAGGATTCTAGGCATGGGGGGACTTTCCCGGGCTCTAGAATGACTCTGGTCACAGTGACAGCGTGGTCTTGTGACCTCCACCCTAACCCGCATCCACGCTCCTCACCACATTGTTCTTAGGCAGCTCTGGGGCCTGGCAGGGCCCAGAGTCACCTGGTTTGGCCATGGCGATTGTTAAAAGATGCAAATGCTTCTGTAATGCCCAGTATTTTTGTAATGTTGCCCTATCCTCTATGCCTCCCGAGTGTACCCTTTTTCCTTCCCTCACCCTCCTCCTCTGGGACTCCTCAGACCTCCCCATATCCACCCACTCAAGGATTCATGCTTGGCATGCGAGCAGCCCTCCAAGCCCCTGCTCTAGCCCTGGCCACATAGGATGCTGCATAATTTCAATAGCTCCACTGGGATAGTCTGGGTGCTCAGCAGCATGGCTGAGTGACGTTTGCACCCTTGGGCGGATGCCCTGCCTGCTGGTGAGGGCCATGCTTGTAGTGCCCTGCAGTTCTAGGGGTAAGGGGCCATCTTCCCATGTCTGTGTGAAGCCTTGAGTAGGGGAGAAGCTGAAGGAAGGAAGGGCAGAAGGAGGGGGTGGCTTGCCAGCATCCTCTTGAATGAGAATGAAAGTTGAGAGTGGAAATTTTAATTGCAAAACCCACTGACAGCTTGACTTTAAGGGAAAAGATGAGCTAAATTTAACCTAGCCAGTTAAAGAGCCAAAAATGCAATTTACTAATTAGCTTAAAATGGAAAGTAGTCCAGTGATCAGAAAAAAAGCTTTTCTGTTTTAAAAAAAATACAAAATAGAGTTGATTCCTCTTTTCATACTGACATGCATTTGAATACTATTATGTAATTAGGAATGCGGTTTGCTGGCGCACTGCCCAGGACACAGAGGCAGAGCATCACAGCATCACAGCCTTCTTGAAAAGTTACAGGAGCCTTGAAATAGGCATGAGGCTATGTCTTCAAGTCAAATCTGTTTCCTAATTACAGAGCATCCAGGAGGGATCCGATCTCTGTTCTCAGGGAGTGCAGAGCTCAGTGGGTGAACTAGGCAAGGCCACAGAGGACTGTCACAGACCTGGACAGGTACTAGGCACGGAGGCGTTCAGAGGAGGGAGAAAGGGCATATGACAGGGAGGGAAGAGCCGGCTCCCAGAACAGTGGCATTTGAGATGAACTTGAGACGTGGTGGCTGGGGAAATGTGGAGCAGTGGGAAGGGACAGTCAAGATGTGAGATGGAAAGAGTGAGGCAGACCCAGAGTACAGCAAGTGCTTCACTTCACAGGCAAGTAGGCTGAGGCATGGATGGACGTGACAGATCCCACGCCAGCAAGGTTGATCTGGCACCATGATGGCAGGCCCATGGGCTGGGTTTACTCTTCATGCCGGGCAGCAGGGAGCCCAGGGGCTTTAGATCTGGAGAGTGATTGCGTTGGAGTTGCGTTTTAGTGAGTGGCCCAGCCGCCATGTGGAAGCTACGTTTTCATGACTGTGGTATGTATTTTACTTCACATGATTTTTGCACCAATTTGAAAGGCGTGCCTAAGATATGCATATAACTTATTAGCCTCTCCGCTCCTTTGTGTAATGGCAGTATTGGGATAGCAATTCAGGTCATTTCAAGGACCTTGAATAAAACATTTTGTAGATTCATCCAGGACCCATTATAAGAACATTAATAGTTTTGACACAAAAATAATATTTGAGAGGATTTTCACAGCACAATTTCATGATACAGTTTATGTTTATATTCTTCCAGCTAAAACATGATTTTTCAAAACTATGGCTGTCTTTTAAGAATATTTTCCTGCTGCTTTCAAATGGTGCAATAAAATGTCCTACAAGCAAAAATGAAATCTTAGCAGGTAACACAGCCATTCCTAGATTAAATATATAGAAGAGATTCTCCTCAGAGCCCTTACAGATGAAGCTGAAAGGAAGCAATTATGTTTGTTATAAATGGAGGAAATATAAAAACCTGTGAAATTGACCAGGTGCGGTGGCTCATGCCTGTAATCCCAGCACTTTGGGAGGCCAAATCAGGTGGATCACCTGAGGGGTCGGGAGCTCGAGACCAGCCTGGCCAATATGGTGAAACCCCGTCTCAACTAAAAATACAAACAATTAGCAGGGTGTGGTGGTGAGCACCAGTAATCCCAGCTACTTGGGAGACTGAGGTGGGAGAATCGCTTGAACCTGGGAGGTAGAGGTTGCAGTGAGCTGAGATCGCACCTCTGCACTCTAGCCTGGGTGACAGAGCGAGACTCCATCTCAAAAAAAAAAAAAAACACCTGTGAAATTAATTAGTGCAGAATCCCTATGATGTACAGCCGAACATTTTACTATCAGGTTTATTGGATATAACTAGCTTTTACTACAGGACGTCAGTAAAAGTGCACAAAATAATGTAATTAAGGGGCACAGCTCAGTATATGCTACATAAGTGAATTCTAATTTGTCATCACGAGTAATATTGGCCGTAAGTGAATTCCCCTCTTCTCAAATGGTGATATGTTTCCTGAAAGTTTGTTCTTCAGCTACCTTTCCTACAGCCACGTCGATTTCTCAACAGAGTGGCCAGTATAAGAAGACATAGATTACATATTCATATATTGTGCAGGATTTTTTTCCTGATGGATTTATCATGGGAACACTTTAAATCATGAGCTTCAACCACTGTTGTCCCAAGACCTCAACTGATTTCAAATGTAGAATTGAGAGTTCTTCAGAAAATCAGCTACCACGCAAAATAAAGTAAAAGGCACATACAGCTTTAACCTCCTTGAAGTTTTTCTTATTAAAAGGAAAGGTCCTCTCTGAGCAGGAATTGAGATTTCGTCTTCAGCTGTCCCAGCAGCCAACCCACAGAAGAAGACTGACAGCAAATGTTTGTAGACTGGATGAATGAATGAACAAACTGAGAACAAATAAATAAATGGGAGCTCAAGAAGAAAGATTAAAATGTACATGATTTTAAGCTTAATTTAAATTTATCAGTTACAGACTGCACGTACTTAAAAAAAATCAAACAGTTCTACAAGGCTTAAGACAAAGAAGTTGCAGTTCCCTCCCCTCATTTCCCACGCCATCCCTAGCGTTCTTCCTACCTCCCGGAAGCAGTTACCACTTCCAAATATGTTACCCTTGCCTTTTGGTATGTCTTTACCTTTCTTTCTTTTTTTGTTTCTTTTTGTTTGTTTGTTTGAGAGGAGTCTTGTGCTGTCGCCCAGGCTGCAGTGCAGTGGCACGATCCTGGCTCACTGCAACCTCTGCATCCCAGGTTCAAGTGATTCTCCTGCCTCAGCCTAGCCAGTAGCTGGGATTACAGCTGGCTGCCACCACGCCCAGCTGATTTTTGTATTTTTGGTAGAGACGGGGTTTCACCATGTTGGCCAGGCTTGTCTCAAACTCCTGACCTCAAGCAATCCGCCCGCCTCAGCCTCCAAAAGTGCTGGGATTAGAAGCGTGAGCCACCACGCCCGCTGCCTTTACCTTTCTTGAAATAACATGCATATACTGCTACTTCCTGACTGTCCAAGTCCAAGCATTTTTGTGGGGCAGTTTGTTTTGTTTTGTTTTGTTTTGTTTTGAAACAGGTTCATGCTCTGTTGCCCAGGTTAGGCTTACTGCAGTCTCAACCTCCTGTGGCTCAAGTGATCCTCTCCCTTCAGCCTCCTGAGCAGCTGAGACTACAGGCACACACCACCATGCCTGGCTAATTTTTGCCATTTTATTTTATTTTATAGAGACAGGGTCTCACTATGTTGCCAAGGCTGGTCTCGAACTCCTGGACTCAACTGCCTCAGCTTCGTGAAGTGTTGGGATTACAGGCATGAGTCACCAATTTGCAAGGCACCAATTTGAAAAGGTCTGGGCCAGGCATTTTTTAATCTGTCAATGTCCTGCCAGGAAGATGAAGATTTAGTTCTCACTCACATCGCTTACTCCATACTCACATGTGGATACATACCCTTCCTCTTCCTAATATAGTCATGTCAGAATTTTAAAATTTGGCCAGTGTGTGTTTATATTACTATGACTATCAAACACTACTCAAAGTTAAGCCATATTGTATGATTGAATTTCCTTTCTTAGACAATTTTTTGTTTTTCCTGTAGTAAATTACTGTCTTCTATTTTCCATGTATCATTCACTAAGTCATCCCCAACTATTCTGCCTTATATGTAAATCTTTTTCTGACAGCTTCTAATTTCAGCTTCTTGGTGGCATTTCTCCAGAGCCTCTGTTATCCCACTGTAGTCTGGACTGGTTGCCTGTTAGCATGATTGTTACTGTCCATCCACTTCCTGCGGATTCCTTTTATTTCTCTCCTGTGTTGATTCCTTGTTTTCTGAATCCCATGTAATCTTTCTTGGCAACTCCCTCGTTTTGGTGAAGCACATCCTGCAGTAGCTTCCTGAGAAAGGAGGCACAGAAGAGCTAAGTTTTTGAGATCTTGTGTGACTAGAAATGTCTTTATTCCACTTGCACACATGATTTGATGGTGTGTCTGGGTCTTTAATTACAGGTTAAAATAATGTTTTCCCTCAAAAATGTATTCTTTGCATTTATCTGTTGTTTTCTAGCTCCTATCATTACTGTTTAGAAATCCAATGCCATTCTAATTCTTAATTCTTTGTCTGAGACTGTTGTTTCTCTCTAGAAGCTTTTTGAATGTTTTCCTATCCCCAGTGTTCTAAAACATCTGGTGCATATAACATCTGATGGACGTAACATTTGGTGGGTATAAATAACATTTGGTGGTGGTGTTTTGTTTTGTTTTTCCTCCAATGTGCTGGGCACTCAGTAGGCTCTTTCAATCTAGAAATTCATGTGTCATGTTTCTTTGTTTTGGAAACTTTTCTTGAATTATTTCTTTGATGATTTCCCTTCCTCTATTTTCTTCATTTTCTCTTCCTGAAACTTGTTATTCAGATGCTGAACTTCCCAATATGATATCCCATTTTTTTCCTCCTATATTCTGTGTAGCTTTGTCTTTTTTGTTCTATTTTTCTGGGAGATTTCTTCAAATCTATCAGTAGACATTGCTGTGGGGATTGTATTTCTACGGCCATATTTTTAATTTTCAAAGATGTTTTATCATCTAATTTTATAAATAACATTCTTATTTTGTGGATGCAATAACTTTGACCTATGAGGATATAAATAATAGTTTTATTTCCTTCTGCTCTCTGTGTTGTTTCCTCATATCCCCTCACTCTACCTTTTTTTGTTACTTTTATATGTTCTCAAATGTTCAGATTCTTGGCTCTCCATTCAAGTCTTAGAGGGGGGACATTCAAACAGTACCTGCAAGTCCTGAGACTACAGATGACACTTGTCAACAGGCGAACTTCACTTTATTTCCCAACCTGCCCAACCTCTAGGTCTTTCCACAAGACTTTGTCATATTCCCTAAAAAAGGTCCTTCCACACTTTTGCCTGGACAGCAGACCCCTGGCTGCCAATGTTCTGAGAGCTGAGGGTAGGAAGGGGCTGGGGTGAGGTCTGATCATTCAGCATCAGGCTATCATTTATTTGCCATCTTCAGGATGCTTCCCCTCCCCTCTGGTATGCCTTTGTGTAGAGAACCCCTTGGTTCACCTATTTAACAGATTGAAACTCCAATCTTCGCAGCGAGAGGAAGGAGACGGGGGAGGAATCTATCTGCTTCTGTCTTAGTCACCTTGGGCTGCCATAGCAAAATACCATACACTGGGTGACTCAAACAACAGAAATTTATTCCTCACTATTCTGGAGGCTTGAAGTCTAGTCAGAGTGCCAGCATGGTTGGTTCCTGGTGAGGGCTCTCTTCCTGGCTTGCAGACTGCCACCTTCTTGCTGTGTCCTCACATGGCAGAGAGAAAGTGAGAGATATATCTCTCTCTCTCCCTTTTTATAAGGTCACTAATCCTAACAGATCAGGGCCTCACCCTTAAGACCTCATTTAACCTTAATTACTTCCTAAAGGACCCATCTCTAAATACAGTCACATTGGGGGTTGGGTTTTCAGTGTATGAGTTTGGAAGGGAGCACAGTTCAGTCCACAGCAGTTTCTTAAGCAGACCCTCTTTTGCCCCCACTGTGACAGGTACCTGGTCCTGCCCATTCCTAAGCCTTTGGGGGTTCTCTGTGGGGAAGTAGGTTGCTGGTTGGCTGCCCACCCTTGCTAGCTTTGAGTTCAGCTTGTCTGGGGCAGATGAGACTGTACCTCCCCTTTTCCTATTTTCCAGTTTGAAGTTGTATGGAGGTTGTTTTTCTTCCATCCTCTCTGTCCTCAGGAGTTTTAGCAGAACATGGAGGCAAACTCAATACTTTCCCTGGAAAGGTGCTGATAGAGCTTCCTGCCAACAAGGATGTTTATGTTGCCAACAAGTGCCATCATAAGCATCACGTGCCGCATCATGATGAGTGGGTCAGTGATGGACTGCACGTATGATGATGGTCCCATAAGGTTATGACACTGTATTTTTAATATACCTTTTCTCTGTTTAGAGATGTTTACGTTCACAAATACTTACCATTGTATAATAGTTGCCTACGATATTCAGTACAGTAGCCTGTCATGCAGGTTTGCAGCCTAGGAGCAATGGGCTGTACCATGTAGCCTAAGTGTGTAGTGGGCTGTACCATCTGGGCTTATGTAAGTGCACTCTACGATGCTCGCACAATGATGAAATTGCCTAACAGCATAGTTCTTAGAACGTATCCCTTCGTTAAGCAACACCTGTGTTTGTTGAATCAATGGTTGAAGCCTCACGTTTCCTATGGCATTTCATCCACCTCATCCTTTAACCTGACTCTCCCCGGTGATGAAGCATCTCTCCTTCTTTCCAAGGACACGCGCCCCCGCCCCCAGAATACTGGTTGGGTCCAGCTCAGTCCTCTGGACCCCTGTTCCACTGGCCGCCTCCCTTCTCCTTGACTCGTCCCCAGCTTCTAATTCTTTCCTCTAATTCTTTCCTCCTCCCATCAAGCTTGCTTGGCTCTTCCCCTCCTGACACCGCCCCCTCAGGTGGGTTTCCCAGTGCCTTTCTCCTCCCCCACCACCTGTTTCCTGGCCAGCTCTAGCCCTAAGGCCCTGCCCTTGCTCATGGGGTGTGCCTCCCATGCTGTATGGCATCCTCACTGCCAAGGCCATGCCCTCCCCCTGCACTCACTTCCTGATTCCCACACCGCCCACCACTCCTGCCCTCTAGACCCCAGATCCTCTCTTGGCTTCTTCTGCATCCGCAGTGTGGGCTGGCGGCCAGTTCCCCACCCCACAGCTGGGAGGATGGCTGCCAGCCCAACCCAGGCTCACACCACCTCACCTGGAATAGGTCCCACTAGTTTGTCTTCATGCTTCGTGTCCCCTGGCCCAGGTGTGTGCACTTCCCATCAGTCTTCCTGAAGCACAGTCCTAATTCTGTGGCTTCCAAGGGGCTCCCATTGCCCATAGACTAAGCCCAGCCTGTTAGTATGGGGTCCCAGGTTCACTGCAATGGGGCCAGATGCCTTCAGTCTGAGCTCCCTGTCCCCTCTTTGACATTAACAGAGCTGGGTGTCTCATCAGTTTCCAGACATACTGAGTATGCATTTCTAGCCTCTTTCCCGCCTCCTCTCCATACCTCTCATCTCCCAGACTCCTTGAGGCTGGAGGTATGCTCCCCCGCTTTTGACTTCTGGACTCCTCAGTCCGCCGCAGACCCTGGGGTTTCAGTAATCCCCATGTGTCTGTCGGTCCCAAACCCAAGCAACAAATACTTTCCAAATATGCCTTGCAGGGCAAGCACGGCTAAACCCGGGTCTGCACCTACAGCAGGAGGCCCGCAGCCCCACCCTATCGTAGGGCACTGTTATCCTACCTGTCCCCAGCCAGGGTGTCAGCTTGCATGCTTGGGTAGAATCTGCCCTTTCCCCCCTCCTTCCTTCCCCAACCCCTCCACCCCCACCAGCTCTCTCTTATTCCATCTTCCATTGAAGAGGTGGCTGCTCAAAGTAGAAAAGTGAGGGTTTGGGCCTGACAGGACTGGGTTTAAATCCCAGCTCTACCATTTACCAACGTTGTGACCTCGGGCCAGGACCCTGAGCCTCTAGTCCTAGGGAGTTTCCTTACATGCAAGGTGCAGGCAGTACCAGCTAGGCTTGCAGCAGGGACTGGAGCCAGCGCCTGATGGTGACTGGGGGCCTGTGTGAGTGTGACCTGTGGCGTGTTTGCTCCCCCCCTCTGGGCTGTGAGACCCTCGGGTGTGGGATGGTGCATTGTTCCCCATTGTGTCTCCTGTTCCTGGCACAACAGGGCACTCAGTGTGGTGAAATGTGTGAGCCCAGGGTCAGTTCTCAGCAACTGTCTGTGATGAAGAACCGGTGACCAAGCCTGTGAGGGAGGTAGGGGAGCAACTTCTTATTGAGTTGACTTCCAGAAGGATGCTGGGGACCTTTGCCCTACTCTCTGGTATAGCTGGAGTCCTGGGACCATGGCAAAAATATGAGCAAGAGTTACCGGACCCCCCACTAATTAGGAAGAAGTACAGCATCTCTAGAACACCAGGATGGAAAAGCCTGTGAAGGAGATGATGGGAGGGGAGTAGGCAAGCCTCAGTAGTGAGACTTTTCCTGGACTTTCCTGATACAAATCCAGGTTTCTGGCCATTTCTCTTTATTTCTTGTAACTTCGATATTGTAAGGCAGCTTATGATAGCATTTGAAGCATAACCTGTATCAATCTAGATAATCTTCTTTCAATGCACACTATGGAAAGACTCTAAATCGTTTATATATATATATTTTTTTATTATACTTTAAGTTCTAGGGTACATGTGCACAACATGAAGGTTTATTACATATGTATACATGTGCCATGTTGGTGTGCTGCATTCATTAACTCATCATTTACATTAGGTATAGCTCCTAATGCTATCCCTCCCCCCTCCCCCCACCCACAACAGGCCCTGGTGTGTGATGTTCCCCTTCCTGTGTCCAAGCGTTCTCATTGTTCAATTCCCACCTATGAGAGAGAACATGCGGTGTCTGGTTTTTTGTCCTTGCAATAGTTTGCTGAGAATGATGGTTTCCAGCTTCATCCATGTCCCTACAAAGGACATGAACTCATCATTTTTTATGGCTGCATAGTATTCCATGGTGTATATGTGCCACATTTTCTTAATCCAGTCTATCATTGATGGACATTTGGGTTGGTTCTTTCTTTATTAACTAGGATGGCCATACAATTTATCATCCAAACTAGAATACTTTCCAGAGTTAAAGGGGTACTTTTTTTTTTTTTTTTTTTTTGAGACAGAGTCTTGCTCTGTCACCCAGGCTGGAGTGCAGTGGTGTGATCTCAGCTCACTGCAACCTCCACCTCCTGGGTTCAAGCAATTCTCCTGCCTCAGCCTCCTGAGTAGCTGGGACAACAGGTGTGGGCCTCCCTGCCTGGCTAATTTTTGTATTTTTAGTAAAGAAGGGGTTTCACCACATTGGCCAGGATGGTCTCGATCTCCTGACCTCGTGATCTGCCCTCCTCGGCCTCCCAAAGTGCTGGGATTATAGGCGTGCGCCACCACGTCTGGCCCCAAAGGGGTACTATTAATGAGCACCCAGGACAAAGGCCTAAACCTGGCTGTCCCAGGCCTTCTGGGATGAGTGGTTGCCCTAATATTAGCTTATTTGCTCTGTGGTTAGTCTGTGGCATGCCAGGAATGGCCATAAAACCTTACAGGCAACGCGATGGAGTGAATGAACAAAATACCCTGGAAATCCTGTTGATTGGTGGAGATGCTACGGTTGGAAATTCATTTGCAATCTACTGCGGTGCCCGCACTATTGCATGAATTAGAGACAATCACAACATCAAGTTTCCTAAATGTAAGGACTTTTTCTTGTCTTCTTTTTTTTTTTTTGAGACAGGATCTTGCTCTGTCGCCCAGGCTGGAGTGCAGTGGCACGATCACGGCTCACTGTAGCCTTGACCACCCAGGCTCAAGCAATCTTCCCACCTTTCAGTCCCCTGAGTAGCTGGGACCACAGGCACATGCTACCACGCTTGGCTAATTTTTGTGTTTTGTATAGAAACAAGGTTTCACCATGTTGCCCAGGCTGGTCTCAAACTCCTGGACTCAAGGGATCTGTCCACCTTGGCCTCCTCAAGTGCTGGGATAACAGGTGTAAGCCACTGTGCCTGGCCTGCAAGGACATTTTAAAAAGAATTAGCCAAGCAAATATTGCTTTTAATTTCCCACTTCAGATACTTCAAAATATGTAAATTCTTTTGATGGAGTCCAATCATTAGGAATACTTTTGGGTAAATAGCCTACTGGGTTTCTTAGATAATAGAGTTGTCATATCCATTTGGACTATCAACAGATTATCTGTGGAAGGGTCTGAAGTTCATGATTCTGCAGTGTTGACATTGTGTAATAGGATAATGAAGCTGGAGAGGCCCTTGATAAGGCCGTCTTTATCACACAGTGTTGTTTCTCGGCCAGTGCCTCTCCCCCATTCCAGCCCATCCAGGCCGGATGACACACGGGAAAACAAGGAGCTGGCTTCACCAGGCTGACAATGTCTCACCTTCATAAGATAAGCTGTAGAACTGCATCCCTGTGTGAGGCTCCCAGCCAGGGGCATGGCCAAGGAGCTCACAGACTGAGTGGAAAGACATTTCCAACAGCAGGAATCTCACAACCAAAGCCCCAGGGGCAGACTATTGTGGGGTGTTTGGGAAATGAAAAAGCAGAGGGATTGACAGGGGCCAAAGAACTGGAAGAACTAGAGGATCCATGAAGGACCCTGAAAGGCAGTCTGCATGGTTAGGACTTCGCTCTGTAGGCTTCTTTTTTTTTTTTTTCTTTTTCTTTTCTTTTTTTTCAAATGGAGTTTCACTCTTGTTGCCCCGGCTGGAGTGCAATGGCATGATCTCGGCTCACTGCAACCTCCACCTCCCAGGTTCAAGCAATTCTCCTGCCTCAGTCCCCCCAGTAGCTGGGATTACAGGCACACACCACCATGACTGGCTAATTTTGTATTTTTAGTAGAGATGGGGTTTCACCATGTTGACCAGGCTGGTCTCGAACTCCTGACCTCACATGATCCACCTGCCTTGGCCTCCCAAAGTGTTGGGATTACAGGCGTTAGCCACCGTGCCCAGCCTCCTTTTTCTCTAATAAGGAGAATAATCTTAACACTGGAAGGGATAGAAGAAACATCCCTGGGGAGAAATTGCCAAGAGCCTAAGAAAGGCAAGAGATGGCAAGAGACTGTTCAGTTACTGTGAATACATTCTCCAGGCCTCAGTAAGCCAGCTCTAATTTTGCCAGATGGGAGTCGCAGAAAACTGGGAAGGGATAAAAGGTCATAAGTTTCCAAAAAGCAGAAAAAGTTGGATTCTGGAAAATACAGATGATACGTTTGATATTAACATTGGTTCTGAGCAAAAATTTTCACAGATCTTTGAAGAGCTAGCGTGTAAACACTTGGAAGGAAAAGTGGCGCCTAAGAGCCAAACCAACCTCGTTCCCTGTTTTTCCGTGTTACCAGACCGAATTTACAAAGCAACGGAGAGGCTCCTTCACAAAATCCTGTGGACAATGAAGAAGAAAATAGGCTGGGTGGACGAACGGTTGGGGTGATTTCATTTTTAGTTAGGCAGGTATTTCCAAAGCACTGAGAAACACATCAATAGAGATGTGGCTGGGGAGGCATCCAGTGCCATACAGAGGACTCTGCACCCCTCCCGCAGCGCTAACCTGATGATCAATTACAAGGACGAAGGAGACATTGAAGGGTGCATTATGGCACACTCACGCCTAGTTCACGGAAGTTCAACATGGAGCCTACAGTCCACACCCTGGCTGCTCAAAAAAAAAAAAAAAAAATCAACACAAGCTTCAGTTGCATCAATAGAATCATAATATTCAGGTTACTAAAGGGAGATGCCACCCAGGTGAAAGTGCTCTGAGGTTACTGTATGCAGTTCTGAGTACCTGAATCTTCAGGATTCAGGATAAAAGGATCTGGTTGGGTGGAATGGACATCTCTCCAGACAAGGGGTCTAGCAAAAATGTCACATGATGGACAGGGAGGAAATGGAGAATGTTACCCTGGAGAAGATGTGCGTTCTCTTCCAGGCATTTGAAAACCTATCATGTGTAATGGGCAACCACTTTTGTCCAGAGTTCATTCATTCACTCAGCATTTACTCACTGCCAACTACGTTCAACCTTGTGTCAAGCATGATGGGCATTAGGGGTATATCATCTCCCAGGAGAGACAGACTTGTACACAAGTTCCCACAAGGCAAAGCAGACTGGCACAAGGGCAGATGTGCTCATGACTGCAGAGGCCCTGTTGATGGGGCAGCTCCTACCCTGGCGGGCAGGGGAGGCGGACACTCAGGACTAGGGCACAGCACTGGCCAAAGTTCAAAGCCTTCAAGTGCACGGCACGTCTGAGAGTCGCGAAGAGGAGTTTTCGGATAGCACGGTGGGGCAGGGGTGTGCTGAATGCCAAAGATGGCATTTGCAGCAGGAGTGCAGACAGACTTGAAGTTCGTGCCAAGATGTTTGCACTTAATATGGTAGGCAGCAGAGAATGAAAGGACATCAGTTAGCACCTCTTTGGGTAAGTTAACCCTGGAGTAATGAAGCAGGGCTGGGTAAACCAGGACACAGGCTACTGTTGCAATGTTCCAGAGGAGACAGAAGCCAGAACCAGGACAGAGGGAGATGAAATTGACCAGACAAAAGTAGGATTGGTGAAGAATGCTTTGGCAAGGGCAATTTAGGATAAAAATAAACAACAATCTTTTTAATAATTGGAGTGCTTCAGATCTGAAAGGGGCAGAGTGACCATTTGTCAGGGATGTTGTAGAAGGGACAGCTGCATCAGCAAGCGGGTTGGAGGCCACAGAGTTGAATGTTCCCTTATGGTTGTTAGACTCAGTGATTACCTCTTATTTTGTAGAGTAACAATTTTATCATGAGAAGCTATATTTTATATTTTAATATGAGTAGTGAATGGTGCTGCATCTGTGGAATAGTCAATTCTTGACTCTGAGTTTCTTTTTTTTTTTTTTTTGAGACAGAGTCTCACTCTTGTTGTCCAGGCTGGATTGCGGTGGGCACGATCTTGGCTCGGCTCACGGCAACCTCTGCCTCCCCGGTTCAAGTGATTCTCCTGCCTCAGCCTCCCTAGTAACTAGGATTATATCCACCTGGCACCATGCCTGTCTAATTTTTGTATTTTTAGTAGAGATGAGGTTTCACCATGTTGGCCAGGCTGGTCTCGAACCCCTGACTTCAGGTGATCTGCCTGGCTTGGCCTCCCAAAGTGCTGGTATTCCAGGCGTGAGCCACCACACCCGGATTGACTCTGAGATTCTATACTAACTGTATTGATCTGCTCAGACTCCCTTAAGAATGTGCCACCAACTGGAGGCCTGAAACAACAGGAATTAATTTTCTCATAGTTCTGGAGGTCAGAAGTCCAAAACCCAGGTGTGGGCAGGGCTGGATCCTTCTGTGGCCCCTCTCCTTGGCTTGCAGGTGGCCATCTCCTCCCTGTGTCTTCACTTTATCTTCCCTCTGTGTGCATCTGTGTCCAAATTTCCCCTTCTTATAAGGACACCAGTCATATTGGATTCAGGCCCAGCCTAATGCCCTCATTTTAACTTGATTACATCTGTAAAGGCCCCATCTTCAAGTAAGGTCACATTCTGAGGTCCTGGGCATTAGGACTTCAACAGATGAATTTTTGCAGGGACACAGTTAAGCCCATGACATTAACCGAAGGTCAACTTTTCTCTGCTCTTAGAGTAAAATCAGAAGCCCCTGACAGGCTGTCCAAGGCCCCCTGCAAGCAGGGCCTCCCCATCTCCTACCCTAGCTTGCCTGATGTGGCTGCCCCTTGCTCTACCCACGGCTGTTCTGGTAGCTTCTTTTCCTCCTTAGTCCAGTTCAGACCCTCAGAAATAATCTGAAATCCTTCCACCTAGCTTTGTTCCTTGGCGCTTATCATTTGTATTTATATATCTGTACAATTATTATATGTCCAAATGTCTCTTAGATTGTGACCGTGATCCACAACAAGAAATGCCTTGTATTATACATCGCAACTCAGCACATGGAGGTACATTGTAAGTAAATACCAATGTTTCCAGCACAAATACTCGTTCTTACTACGCTCAGTGCAGTCCAAAATTGTCTATTCCATTTCATGTTAAAAACTGTGTTAGAATATACACAACCGCCAGGCATGGTGGTGTGTGTCTGTAGTTTCAGCTGCTTGGGAGGCTGAGGAGGGAGGATCGTTTGAGCCCAGGAGCTGGAGGCTCTAGTGTGCTCTGATTGCACTTGTGAATAGCCACTGCACTCCAACCTGGGCAACACATGGAGACTGTAAAATATCTCCCTAATATGTGTGTGTGTGTGTGTATGTGTACACACACGACATAAAAGTTACCATTGTAACCATCTTTAAGTGCCCAGTTATAAAGCATGAGGAGATTCACATTGTTCCGCTACCCACACCACCATTCATCTGCAGAACTTTCTCAACATTCCAAACGGAAACTTTGCGCCCATTAAGCACTCACTTACTATTCCTTCCTCTCCCCAGCCCTTGGCAACCACCATTCCACTCTCTGTCTCTATGAATTTGACAACCCTAGGCACTTCGTGTAAGTGGAGTCATAGACTATTTGCGCTTTTGGGGACTGGTTTATTTCACGCTGCATAGTGTCTTGATACATGCTGATAGCATGTATCAGATTTCCCTTCCTTTTTAGGATGAAATAAGATTCCACCCTATGGATGGACCACATTTTGTTTAACCATTCAGCCATCGGTAGATACTCAGGTTGCTCCCACCCCTCGGCTATTGTGAATAATGCTGCTATGAACATGGGTGTATGAATATCTGTCCAAGTCCCTGCTTTCAACTCTTTTGAGTACCCAGAAGTGGAATTTTCTATTTCTTTCTTTCTTTTTATTTATTTATTATTATTTTTTTGAGACAGCATCTTGCTCCATTGTCCAGGATAGAGTGCAGTGGCACGATCTCGGCTCATTGCAACCTCCACCTCCTGGGTTCAAGTGACTCTCATGCCTCAGCCTCCTGAGTAGCTGGGACTACAAGTGCTCACCTCTACGCCCGGCTAATTTTTGTATTTTTAGTAGAGATGGGGTTTCACCATGTTGGCCAGGCTGGTTTCGAACTCCTGACCTCAGGTGATCCACCCACCTCGGCTTCCCAAAGTGCTGGGATTACAGGCATAAGCCACCATGGCTGGCCTCTATTTCATTTTAAACCTTGCCAATTATGACTCTTTAATTGACTTCACGGCCACCTGCAGTTTGGAAAGCACTGTGTTCTATGTGCTACATTCCCAGCCCCAAGCATAGGGCCTGGCACTGTGTAACTATTTTTGGTAGAGTGTTGGATTAAACAATAGATGCACAAGGCTGCACATTTCTGGGTGATTTTTAAAAATTGCCTTTCTATGAATAAAGGCTACAGAGCTTTCACTTTCCTTTCTCTTTTTCACACGTTGTACAAATGCTGCTATTAATTCCACTGCACACTGTGGTTATATTGTCCTACAGAGTACACCTCATTTATTACAATGACAACATTTTTGGTGCTCAGGCTATCAATTAACTCACAATGACGTGGAATATCAGTCTGTTAAAATGTTTAGCAAAAACATCACACATTATTAATTTTCAGAGATTTTTCTTGAACTTTCCCCAAAGATCTTTTTTAATGCTGTGTAGATTATACCTAAGTGACTTAACATGCATATCATTGTAATTATTCTAAATTTAGCTTTTTTTTTAGAGTAAGATTTTACCACTGTGGGAAAAACATAGCTGTTTAATACTCTAGGTTAAGAGAGTAATGATCTTCTTTATCATCTCAAAAGAAAGTGGACTGAGTTCTTAATTGTCTTATTTGTAACTTTAGTGGAAATAATATCTTCTAAGAAAATCTCCAGCTCAATTTTAAATATTGAGCAGCTGAAGTTTTAAATATATGTCTCCTTTCCCATGTCTAAATTGTGGCCACCAAATATCATAACATTAAACATAAGGAATGCTAACATTCTTTTTTTCTTTTTAAGATCGGGTCTCACTCTGTTGCCCAGGCTGGAGTTGAGCATTGCCCCAGCTGCACTGTATGGAGTGCAGTGGTGCAATCATAGCTCACTGCAGCCTCAACCTCCTGGGCCCAAGTCGTCCTCGCACCTCAGCCTCCCAGATAACTAGGACTACAGGCACACACCACCACACCCGGCTTTAAAGAAAACCATCTTCTAATTATTCATGATTATTACTTCCTTTTCAAGTTCAGAAATGCCACACCTCAGCTTTTTATGCCAATCATCCAACATATCCTGAAGTATAAAACTGCAAAGTGGAATAGAGAGAGCATGAACACTGGAATAGGCAGATGGGAAATGAGGAAGACGAAATGTGCATCTGGGTGTTAAGTCTCACCCTTTGAAAGCCCCTTCTCCATAGCACCTGCCTGTTGCCTTAGAGAGGCACAGAACCCACCTGTGCCAGGCAGGGGCAAGAGGACACTTTACCTGGCCCTCTGCCAACTATCTTTGGCCCCTCCCCCCATTTCCTTTCACTGCCAAAGTTTTCTTTTTTTCTTTTCTTTCTTTCTTTTTTTTTTTTTTTTTGTGACAGGGTCTTACTCTGTCATCTAGGCTGGAGTGCAGTGGTGTGATCTTGGCTCACTGCAACCTCCACCTCCTGGGCTCAGGTGATTCTCCCACCTCAGCTTCCCAAACAGCTAGGACTATAGGTGCACCCCACCATGTCTGGCTAATTTTTTGTATTTTTTTTGGTAGAGACGGGGTTTCCCATGTTGCCCAGGCTGGTCTTGAACTCCTGAATTCAGGCAATCTGCCCACCTCGGCCTCGCAAAATGCTAGAATTACAGGCATAAGCCCCGCCCTCGGCCTCCCTGCCAAAGTGTTCTAACGTGCATGTACCTGCCCTCTCCCTTTGATATCCAGCAACCTATTGCATCACCAGGGTGCTCCAGGTCACCTGGGAGCCCTCTGCCACCAGACAGAAGAGCCTCACCCCAGCCTCATCCTCCTTGACCCTTCCTGCAGAGAACCCTACGCAAATGCCCACTGGAAGCTTTCTGTGCTCTTAGCTTAGAGAGACAATGTCCTCTGCTGATTCTCCTGCCTCTCTGACCATTCCTTCGGAATGTCCTTCTCTCTCCTTTGTCAAGGCTGTACCCCAGCCCCTGTCCGATTTTCCATTCTCTTCTTTAGAGACTTCATCTACAACCCCTTTGCTGACAACTCCCAAATCTCAATTCTTTCTCTCCAGTTGCTACAGGGCACTTCTAATTGGAGGTTGTGCTGTCCTCGCTTGACCTTCCTGTCTTTCCAGCTGTATGGTCCTATAGCAACTTCCCTCTGGCCGGCCCTTGGTGCCTCATTTCTGGAGCACTGCAGACATCCTGGGCTGTTCCAGCAACAGGCCGCGGCCCCTGCAGCCCAGTCGGCAGGCAGACCCAGCTCCCTAACACAGCTCTCAACAGTGGCCTGCCTGCGTGAACCCTCCAAGCGTTCCTCCATCTCCCACCAGGTCTGGTTCAGGCTCCTCTGCAGCTCTTGGGGCCTCTCTTACCTGGCCCCTTGCCCTCAGTCCAGTCTTATTTCCCACTTGTCTGCACAATGTCTGCAGGCACCGTTCCTTCTTTCCTCACTAGCACTGTCCTGCCCACTGTCCTCCATCCACCAAGTCACAGTCAAACCCGCAGCACCTGGGGCCCTTCAGCCTTCACTCACAATGCATCTTCCCAATTAACAATCCTGCTAGGACAGGAATAAGCTCTTAAACTTCTCCCTCTGCCCACAGCATATAGCACCAGTCCTTACTAACCCATGCACTAACCGTGCCGCACGCAGAGCGACAGAGCCCTGTCCCTCACCTGCCATCTACTGATGTCCAAGCTGGGCTTCTGGAAGGACAGGCCTCTGAGCCCAAGCGAGACCTACGAGTTTTCCTAATTTTAACTTACTCAGTTCTTATTTCACCTACTCTATTCAACCTGAACAAGTTAGTACCTACCATTTCAGATTTTGGCATGGAACTGAATTATGACTGATGCAACAGGAAGTGTAAACGTTCTGCAGTCTCTTTGGGACCAAGCTCATTCTTGGGTTAGATCATCCATTTTATATATTCTAATTTATTGCTTCCCACTCGTTATTTGGCGCATCTTTACTTACTTTACTCCATGGGTATAAAATGCGAACCATTAACAGCATTTATACGTGTATGGCCTGGAAAAGTTACAAAACTCATGGATCTATGCGTTTCTCCGACTGCGCTATTTTCTCCTAACTCTAGGTCTCTTTCTGATGTAGAATAAATACTGATTTCCTTAGTCCTGTAGCAAGTTAACAAGCCTGTAACGTGACAGATCTGTATCCCAAGGGCTGATCATAGAGAAACCACAAAGCGATGTTTTAGCTGCGTCGAGTCCTCAACACGGGGGACTTCCAGCCTGGTACCAGGATAGCCTCTCTGGCCCAGTGTGAGCGAAGGTTCGAGCTGACTTGCCAGTCCCGTGCTAAGTCTCACTGAGGCAGGGCCTTGCTGCCGCGGAAAAACGTGTGGACAGAGGAACGCGCCGGTCGGATGTGGGCCACAGTGAGCCGCGGCGTGGAAACGGCCGAAATGTGCGGGCGCGTTGTCCATGTTTGGTCGTGGAGCTGCCCGCGGGCGCGGGAACAGCGCGTCGGGGGCGGGTGGGCTTGGGTGTCCGTGGCGGAGGTTACCCCGGGCCCCACGCGCCCGCTCTCTCCCGGCCTTGGTCTTTGTCCCCGCGCCCCCCCAAGGGCCGCCCGCCGCGCCCCGCAGCCCCTGGGCCCCCGTGCGCGGAGGCGGGGCCTGGCCAAGGGGACAGCGGGCGGCAGACGCGCCCCTGCGGCTCCCAGGCCGCCCGGGCCGCGCTCCCCGCGGGGAAAGAGGCCGCAGGCGCGGGGAGGCTCGGCCCCGCCCCGCCACGTCCCCCTCCCGGCCCGGGCCCCGCGGCCGCCGAGGCCGCCCCCTCGCGGGCGGAGCGGGCGCTGGGCTCGCGCGGCTGCGGCGGCGGCGGCGGGCCCGGGGTTGCCATGGTAACCGGCAGCAGCAGCCGCCACAGCAGGGCCGGCCCCAGCGCCAGCGCCGGTCGCGGTCGGGCTCAGCTCAGTGTGTGGTGAGCGGCGGCGGCGCGGCCGGGCCGGGGAGCGGGCGGGGCCCGGCGGCCTCAGCATGGAGGACGGCTTCTCCAGCTACAGCAGCCTGTACGACACGTCCTCGCTGCTCCAGTTCTGCAACGGTGAGGGGCGGCCGCGCGGGGCCGGGGCGGCGGGCGGCTGGTGGCGGGCGGCGGCGACGGCGACGGCGGGGACCAAGCCGAGGGGCCGAGGCCCGGCGGCCGCGGGCCAGGCCGCGCAAAGTTGTTGCGGAGGGGCGCGCGGTCCCCGTTCCCGCCGCCGGCGCATTGTGCTGGAGCCGCGGGGCCGCGCCTCGCTCCGGGCCGCCCCGGGCTCCCCGCCGCCGCCCCGGCTCCCGGCACTGGCGCGCGGACCCCGCCGGCTCCAACACCCGCGGAGCGCGCCCGGGCGGAGGCGCGTGGGGCACAGGGCGGCGGGGAGGCCTGGGCAGCCTCCGCGTTCCGGGGAACGTGTTGCTTTTTTGCTTCCCGACCCACATCTGTTTGGAAATGACTGGATGAAGAACTCGGGAAACAAATCCTTTAATAACAAAACCCTCCTGCGAGGATGCACGCAGTGTTTGGACCCCCAGAACCCATTCAGGTCTACTTTAATGAAATCATCACAATTTAATACAATCTAGAGCTTTTTAAATGGAAAGCCAAAGTGGACCTGGCCTCAGTGTTGCTGCTTATTTTGTTTATGGGATAATGGATTCTTTTTTCTTTTTTTGTTTTTGCAATTTTACAGGAAGGAAACATTCATATCCACCAATATGGCATCTTTTTAAAAATATGAAATCCTACATGCTTGAAAGATTTCAGTCTCATTGGCAGGGTTGAAAAAGATTTTCACAGCACACTGAATATTTTATCAGAACATGATGTGTGATAATTCACGCACAAAAGTTAACCACACTTTTTTTTTTTACATGTTGGATTTATTGCTCCATCAAAGGGCCCCAGAAGTTTGTTAATGGGGAAAAAAAATGTGTATTTGATAGAATTTGCTTAAGTGCAGTCGGAATAATTTTGAATTCTAGACCCTTTGACAACTGGAGCGATTTATTTTGCTATTGTATTGTGATTTAGGGAAAGTTTTCTTGTTATTCGACACCTGTTTGTCACTGTAGCAGTAAAGAGTAGTGAGTGTGTTGATTCATCCTCTGTAGTGGTATTTTTTATCTCTGGTGAAATTTATCATCTTGTTCATGGTAGAATGTATACTCTGATAGCTTTTGCAGCTTATACTTTACATCTGAACCATTTGTGGGCCTTCATGAACTTAGTAATTCCCTCTTCAGTGGAATTAAAGAAAGTTTCTGCTTTTTCTCTGAATTTAACGCCAGTTTCCAAGAGCAGAACACCTGTGTTTTTGAGCCTCAGAAGGCGTTGAGGGCAGGTAGAATGTATTTGCTACGCTGGTGGTCCCTGGAATACTTTATAGTATAGAGTCATGGGAACGGTTTTGCTCTCCAGTAGGTTAAATAGATTCCTCAATTAACATTTTGAATAGGTTCCTTAATTGACTTATAATCAATCATATTCGAATTATTGTTTTTGATCTAAAAAGTAGTTATATGCTTATGGTAGAATTCTCCCTATGCTAGTTGGAAAGATATGTGGCTGAAATTTGTATTAAATGACTTTGAGGCATCAGGTCTTACAAATTTAATCTGTGGGCGTATTATTGACAGCTTGATTTGCGATATGAAAATGAGCCTAGATATTTTTATTGGAGCAGTTGTTTGGGGCCTGGTCATACTGTTCCTAAATAGCAGTTTAGTCATGAAGTTGACCTACACGTCTGTTCATGAATGTTTTCGTTTTCTGCATTTTCCTTTTAATTGCCAGCCTAGAGATATTGGCATGGTATTTTACTGGTGGTGATGTCCAGAAGAAAGTAAAAACCAACTCTTATATTTTGTAGAAGTATTGGTTTAAAGAAAAACCACCTTAACTAGAATCAAACAATAAGATCACTTTATAACTATTGAATTACTTTTCTCAAAAAGTTCTCAGCTCTGTATTTGTTTTTTTTTTTTTTTTTAGGTTGTCTAATGAATAAAGTTTAAAGCAAGAGTGGCCTATGGGGCAGAAGTCAATGTTAACTGGTGATGTCTTAGGCAACAGATGTTTTGATGTGAAACATTTTAAGAGGCTTTCATTAAGTGAAGATATAAATGAATACAAGTCAGTTAATTACTATGATGATTCAATTAAAGCAGTGGATCACAGAAATGCCATTTCACTAGGAACTAAATTAAACATTTGGATATTTCATTAGCTACATTGGCAAACAATTTTTTCTTTTTAAATGAGAGACTTACATTACAATGGCAAGACAGCAGCATAATACATGAACTCATACATTTTCGTATGTTCAGTATGTGTCATGCTGTTAATAGTGACAGAAACTAAAAAATCATGGTTACAGCTTTAGAAAATATAATTCACACGTATTATTTGGATGACTGTCATAGTTAATTTCCTTCTGGTCAAATAAAGACAAGATCAAGATATGCGAAGTTGAGGCGGGAGGATTACTTGCAGCCAAGAGTTTGAGAGCAGCCTGGGCAACATAGCAAGACCCCCCTCTACAAAAAATTTTTAAAAGTTGGCTGGGCATGGTGGCTTGAACCTGTAATCCTAGCTACTCAGGAGGCTGAGATGGGAGGATTGCTTGAGCCCAGGAGTTTGAAGCTGCAGTGAGCTATGACTGTGCCACTGTACTACAGCCTGGGTGACAAAGTGAGACCCTGTCTCAGAGAGAGAGAGAGAGAGAGAGAGAGAGAGAGAAGATAATGTGTAAATGAGAAGGGAGAAAGAGAAAAGTTTGTTCTAATGAATGAAATTTCTGTCTTCTCTTATACTTCTTTCTTGGTGTCTCTCCTCATAATTTGTAGTGGACATTAAATGTAAAGTTAGGCAGTATCTAGCCTCCTGAAAAGGCTCATCCTCATCTTTCAGGAACTGTCTTTCTCATTTAAGCAGAAAATGTGTGCATTGTTTTCTTCAGAGTATTTGAAATCTGTAAAGTGAGCTAGAAATCACAAGCTTTTTTTTTTTTTTTCTTTGAGCCAGACCTCGCTCTGTGACCCAGGTTGGAGTGCAGTGGCATGATCACAGCTCACTGCAGCCTCAAACTCCTGGGGCTCAAGCAGTCCTACCTCAGTCTCTCAAGTAGCTGGGACTACAGGTGCGTGCTATCATGCCCAGCTCACAAACTTCTTTTAATGCTGGGGGAAAAAAAAAAAACCTGAAGTGTTTTAAAAAGTGAACAGTAGCTATCCTTTATAAGACAATTTATGATTTGGGAAATAACTCCATATTTTCTTCGAGGCCTCATTTTGAAGTAGGTGGTGTTACCATCCTTCCTTTGTGCCTGAGAAAACGGAGGCTCGAAGAGATTTGGCAACTTTATCAGGCCACAGAACTAGGAAGGGCTTGGATACCAGTCTAAATCTTTGTGTGTGTGTGTGTGTATGTGTGTGTGTGTGTGAGAGAGAGTAATAGCTTTATTGAAATATTTACATACCATAAAAATGTGTTTTTAAAGTGTACCATTAAGCGCGTGTAGTATATTCACAGAATTGTCCAGTTGTTACCACTCTCTGATTTTAGAACCTTTGCATCACTCCAGAAGAAACCCTAGTACCTACTAGCGGTCACTCCATGTTCCCCCATCGCCCTCACCCCTGGCAACCATTAATCTACTTTCTGTCTTTATAGATTCTGGGCATTTTATTTAAATGGAATTATAGAATGTTTGGTATTTTGTTCCTGGCTTCTTTCACTTAGCATATGTTTTAAGGTTCATCCATGTTGTAGCCTGTGTCAGCATGCCATTCCTTTTTATGGCCAAATTATATTCCCTTGTGGAGAGATACCACACTGTTTAAATCTGTTACTTGTTGATGGGTTATTTGGGTTATTTCCACTTTTTGACTCTTATCAATAATGCTACTATGGGCACTCACATGCACATTTTTGTGTGGACCTATGTTTTCATTTCTCTTGGGCAGATATCTAGGAGCGGAATTGCTAGGTCATATGGTAACTCTGGGCTTAACATTTTTAGGAACCAGTCTTAACTTTTTGAAACCTAAATATCAAGCTTGTTTTATTATACCTTTCTGATAAAAGAATAAGTAATTAAGGAAATGGATGAAAGAGGGAAAGAAGTGGGAGCAAGTAACAAAATGTTGCTCATGCATTTCCATGAGTCCTTTGGATCCTTTGATCAATCACAGCTCACCAAAACGAGTCAGTGCACAACTGCACGTGGTTGCCACAGGTTATAAGAATCTCAGTGCCTGAACGGACCTGGCAAGTAATCTCATCTCATGGTTTACTTTCTTAAGCCTTTGAGCTGTTTCTTCAAAGTAAAGGTTACCCAGGAACCCAATGGTAAAGCAGATAGATACAGAGCTGGCATAGCTGACAGGGAGTGGGGAGAGGATGGTGCTTTGGCCCTCCTCTCCTTCCCCCACCCCTCCAGCTTGAAATCTCTGCCCTGTGGGGGAAGCTGGAAAGGCTGTTCAAAGCTAGAAAGGCTGTTCAACCCGTGCATGAGCATTTTCAAGAGACTGGAAAGTAACTACCTCTCCAGGCAATCCATTTTTTCTCCAGACAGTTCAGACTGTCAGTTCCTACAAGCAGTGAAAAATCAGCCGAAGTTGTGTTCCTTGGGTCCGTAGAGAATAGGTTTAATATCTTATCCATATATTAGGTCATCACATGTTTGAAGACAATGATTATAGTTCTTTCTCACATCTTCTAGCTCTTAAGACGTAATTTTAGACCCTTAATCATCCCGGTTGCTTCATCTACACCTGTTTCCTTTTGTCTGTATTTCTTTCTTAACTTGATACAACTGAATGTGGTATTCCAGGCATGTTTTCTACACAAAGAAGATTAGAATTGGATATGTCACCTCCCTTATTCCAAAGTCTATACTTTTTTGTTTGTTTGTTTTTGAGACAGAGTCTCACTCTGTCGCCCAGGCTGGAGTGCAGTGGTGCGATCTTGCCTCACTAAAACCCCCGCCCCCTAGGTTCAAGCAGTTCTCCTTCCTCAGCCTCCAGAGTAGCTGGAATTACAGGCGTGTGCCACCAGCCTGGCTAATTTTTGTATTTTTAGTAGAAATGGGGTTTCACCATGTTGGCCAGGCTGGTCTCGAACTCATGACCTCAGGTGATCTACCCTTCTCAGCCTCCCCAAGTGCTAGGATTATAGGCATGAGCCACTGTACCTGGCCTATACTTCTAATAATGCAGCCTGAGGTTATATAGACTCCATTTCTTGTCACATCACATTATTACCTTTTACTGATTTTCAAGTAAAATTCTTGTGTACTTTACATGTACTATGGCTAAATCTTTTCTTAAATTTAATTACCTTTTTTTTTTTGAGGGTAAGTTTCCTCGAACAGGCAGAGCCCTATCAGATTACAACACCATTATAATCTGTGTTGTAATGCTATAAATAATCCCAGCACTTACTAAGATATTTCAGCATTATAGTAACATCGAAATTGACCGTTGCCTTACAGGGTTGTGATTGTGGTTAATAGCCTTTTTCCTTCTTGCCTTGGAAGGTGTCATGAGAGAATTATCAGATGCCCTCTAAGGCCTGACTGGAGCGTATCTGCCATGTCCCAGATCTGGCCTGGCTTCTTCTCCTGCAGGTGCTACTTGTTAGTAACTACAGCGGGTCGAGTCCATGGGACCTGCCCAGTCAAATTTTGAAATCACTATAATAATCCTTTGAGTGACTGAAGTTTATTTTTTCTAGTTTTGCAATGGAATGTTGTTTTAATTTCTAAACGTTTATATTTTGGAAATTAACAATAATTTATTTAATAATCTTAAACATCTTTTGACATCTCTAATACTGATGACATTCTCTTAACTATGATTACAGCAGGATTTTCAAGTTGACACCTCGATGGTTATAAACAAGTAGTTGGATTTAAAAGGAACACCTGTAAGGAAATTATCCAAACTCAACGCTCCGAAGTATTTTCAGGCCTCTTTTGCATTCTCATGCAGTGACAGAAGACTGACTGAGGCATTCTGTGATAGCAAAATCGGAGGGAAACGCTTTCATGGAAAAGTGCAAAGCAAAAGCACCCACGCTAAGCGAGAATTTCTAATTAGTATACTTGGTGCTCCAGCCAGCAAGGAACTTATAGCCAAACCACAACCATTTATCACATTATAAACAAACCCACGCATTTTGGTGGAAAAAAACACAAAACTGTGCTTAAAAAGTAACCATTAATTGGTTATTGTCCATTTCTGAGATAGTGTAAACCTTTTCACATATTCTCTTTAAAAACATTTTAGTTGAGTGGAGGTTGGATAAGAGAGGAGAAATAACATCTTTGTTTCTAGTGTTACAGCTTGTTCATGCTATAAAACTAGTAGCGTGAAAACCTTCATCATGGATAACATTGAAAACGGAACATGAAAGCATTGCTCTCTCTAGTAAGACAGTCTCTCCAAGGACTTAAAATCAGTGGCATTTTGTACTCCTTACAAAAATTTCTTTCAGGAACAACTATTCATCCTTAAAATTTTATCAAGCTCATTAATAGAGGGTTTCTAGTATTAGCAAAATTTTTAAACACCTTCAGAAGCATTACTAATTACAAACAAAAAGTGTGCTGTAAACTCTAAAAGCTGTATAATTATTATTGATACCACCCGTCACCCCCAGCTTCATGTTTTTCTCACTAGACGTTTGGCACATAGATTTCATTTCTGCTGAAGGCTGCACATTCATTTTAATCTGGCCCAGGACTGGGGGTGTGCTAAGGTGTCAGCAGGAGCAAGTGCATACTCTCTTTGGTTTACTTTTTAAGAAATACCTCTTCAGAAGAGTTTTTCTTTCTTTAAAGGACTTGTTTTTTTTTAAGTTTAATTAATTATTTTTTATTTAGAGTCAGGGTCTCACTCTGTTGCCCAGGTTGGAGTGCAGTGGCGTGATCATGGCTCACTGACCTCGAACCCTTGGACTCTAGCAATCCTCACACCTCAGCCTCCCGAGTAGCTGGGACTATAGGCATGCGCCACCACACCTGGCTAAATTTTAAAAAAATTTTTTAGAGATGCAGTCTTTCTTTGTTGCTCAGGCTGGTCTTGAACTCTCCTCAAGAGATCCTCCTGCCTTGGCTTCTCAAAATGCTGAGATTAGGCATGAGACCCTGCACCCAGCTAATTTTTAAGATTCAGATTAGTTAGATACATTTCCATTTTTGTTTACTCTAAGGTTCTACCTTTACTGGCAAATACTGTTGGCGGGGAAAACCATTTTTTGCAGAGTACTCTCAGTTGTGTGTTAAAATGCAGTCATTTATTTATTCTGCCAGCTTTCTGGAAAATATTTAAACTGTCTATCTTTAATAAACCATCCCCACAGTGTAGGGGCAGGTTCGACCTATAGACTTGGGTGATGCCTGAGGGCACTTCAAGCCCAGGGCCTGCCCGAGGTAGGGAGTCTTACAGGAGACCTTCCCACCTGCCGAGGCCCTGCTGTCAGAGGGAGGGGAAGCAGAGGTGACCGGCCCCCTGAGGCCAGCGGCCAGATCCATGCATTTATCGTGGTGTGGTCCAGGACTGGTGGTACCCTTCACTCTGCAAAGCCCCTGTAAGGGAGACCCACCGTCCTGGACTGCAGATTCTTCCCACAAATAACCTTTGAAGGACAATGGGCAGCCCACAGTTAAAGATAACAAGGATAGAAATGGTTAGGCAAATATTCGTGGAGAGACTTAAGTCCATTTGGCAAATCGGGCTGATTTCCAGTGAATACCTACAGTGTGCGTAGGACAATTAAACATGTCAAAAATGTAGTCTCCCCTGTAAACATTAGATTCTCCTAGTAATTGGCCAGGCACGGTGGCTCATGCCTGTAATCCCAGCACTTTGGGAGGCCGAGGTGGGCGGATCATGAGGTCAGGAGATCGAGACCATCCTGGCTAACACGGTGAAACCCCGTCTCTACTAAAAATACCAAAAATTAGCCGGGCGTGGTGGCGGGCGCCTGTAGTCCCAGCTACTTGGGAGGCTGAGGCAGGAGAATGGCGTGAACCCAGGAGGCAGAGCTTGCAGTGAGCCAAGATTGTGCCACTGCACTCCAGCCTGGGCGACCGAGCGAGACTCCGTCTCAAAAAAAAAAAAAAAAAAGATTCTCCTAGTAATCATTTTAGACTCTTCTACCCCCTGCCCCATATCTCAGTTGGCTCAGTGGACTCTGCACCCCAATGTCTCATCATCCATCCCTTCCACCCTGGCTCGGGCCCTCATAGGCTCTCATCTAGGCTTAGGGTTGGGTTTGGTTTTAGCAGCAGATCCAAAGCAGTCTTCCTAACTCTAGTCTTCAATCCATTCCTTTCAACAAGCACTCAAGTACTCACAGTGTTCATTATTACACTGTTTTAGGGGTTCCAGCGAAATGCGAGGATGGCATGGTCCTTAGCCTTAGGAAGCCTAATTTGTTTCCCGGGAGCTAAACATCCAGTGTTATTTTCACACTCACTTCATGACAACAGTGATAGGTTGTTCTAAGAAGTCTAAGGAACAATGGTAGGGTATTGCAGCACTGGAGGGCATGTATCAGGGCGGGCTTCCTAAGAGAGGCATCCGTGAGAGCGTCTTTCTAGTCTGCTCACTGCAGGCGGGTAGGTGGGAGTGGGGAGAGCCATTCAGGCCAGGGAAGCGTCTAAGAAGCCCTGGGTGGGAAAGAACCTTTTGAGAACTGAAAGAAGGTTGCCTGTGGTGAAAGGGAAAGGAGTAGCGTGGCTTGCAGTAGGACCGGGAGCGTGTTTTGGGGACATGGTAAGGAGTTTGGTCTTCTTCCTAGGAGCAGTGGGAATACAGGGGAGAATTTTGAGGCAAGGGAACGACTTGTTCACATTTTTTGTTTTAAAAGATCCCTCTGCTTCCAGGGGGAGGGCAGGTGGGAAGGGCAGTCCAGGGTGGAGGTAGGAGGGTAGAGGTGGGGGGCCATGGCAGTAACCCAGGGAGAGGCAATGGTGATTCACCCTGGGCGGGGGGTTGGGAGCAAGACGCAGGAGATACTTAGTGGGTAACATCCTGTATTTACATTAAGAGCGGGGAGAGGGCAGAATCAAGGCTGACGCCCAGGTCTCTGGTGCCTGCAACTGGAGATGGCAGGACAGGCCAGGGGGCCTGTGCAGAGATGGCAGTCCAGGCCACGGGGGAGGTGGTTTGGGCTTGTGGGGTAGGAGGACATATGGGATACAAGCTGAGGTGCTGAGCAGGCTGTCGGTGAAGGTCTGGAGCCCGGGAGATGGCTGGGCTGGACATAACATTTGCGAGCCGTCAGCATCCAGGTAGTAATGGGATCCATGGGCACCGATGAGCTCACCCAGGGGAAATTAGACATTTCGAATGTGCCTCCTGCAAGACAGATCCAGGCAAAATGGCCTCCTGTTTAAAAGCTGACAGCAGCCCTCCCTCCCACTTTAGCACCCAGGGCCCCACTTATCTTCATCCCTGAGTGCCCCCAGGTGCCCTTCCTTCGTCAGTGGCTATGTGGTATTTAGTATAAACCTCTGTCATCATGATTATCCCAGAGGCCTGTCACGGAAGTTTATTTTCAGTCTCCCATTAGATATAAGCTCCTCTGGGCAGACTTTCCTGGGATCGTCTCTGTGTCTTTTGCACCTCAGCAGTGCCTGGCACGTGGTGAGTTTCCTGGTGAAAGTTGGTTGAATAGATTCAGGGTCCATCTTATTTATCTTATAGCACCTCCTCAAACACACCAGGCGCCACCAGGCACCATGCCACACATGTGACAGGTGCATGCCAAATAAAGCACGCCCACCACTTCCCTGTGTGCTTGAAACAACGTGTATCAATGTGTATAGTATATACCACATGTGCATATAACTGTATGTATACCTGCGTATCTACGTGCATTATACACACATACACACATGTGACGTTGAACTCTACCCTTCAGCAAAGAACTGGTAGACTTAGACATTCAGAAGAGAAGGCTTTCCAGACGAGGGACCTTATTGGTAGAACCCAGAAACATATGAATGCAGGCCCAGGAGACTGGCTTAGTACAGAGTCAAAACTTGCCACCACAGTTGCTGCTGAATGCCTCTGGCTAGACACCGCTTCACTGGAATCAATAAGTAGAGACGTTTGCAAAAAGCATTTGGTGGTTTCACTGGCTTAAAACAAATTATTTTCAGCCAAAGTAATTGACACAATGAAGTGGTTTTTGGCAACTCCAGCATTTTTAACAGTAAAAAGGATTTGACTTAAATCGCCCCCCAAAAAGTTATGTAACATGAATTTTACCATTCTTAGAAAAATATGTTCCAGTTGAGAAACGATTGAATGGAATTAGGACTCTCTTATACTGCAGCATTACTGTGCACTTTAGCCCCAGCTGTCTTCATCACAAACACTTGAAAATCCTTAGGAATAGAACTTAGTGATGATGCTTTATCTACTATTGAGTCGCTTATGCTTACCAATCCTGTATGCAAAATGCGGCAGCCGCTCCCAGGGGACTGTATGGAGCTATAATAAAGATAATGATCTGTTAGCTCGGCTTCACCGAATTAGTCCTTTAGAAAGTAATTAAGCAGGATTGCCCACACTCCACTGCTCCCAAAGACTGAAATCTGGCTTGGTGTGTCATTTCTTTGCCTTCCTTGAAAATGGCCTTTTATTGAGTTGATATAATTTAATTATATAAAAATACGTGTTCAGATTGCATCTTGTACTTAATTATATCTTACGCCACGGAGTTATTTCCCAGCCAGAGCTTGTGCTGTTAGAAGGTGGGGTCCGTGTCTCATTCATGCGTGTATGCGTGTGTTTAGATGCAGGAGAGGAGGGGAGAGAAATGCTGGCTTTAAAGAGTGCTCACCAAGCATCAGGTGTTGGGCTGAGCATTTTTAATGTATTCTTTTGTTTAATTCTCACAACACCCTTTTGAAGTGGGTCCTATTATTGTCTCCATTTTGACCGACAAGGAAACAGAGGCCCAAAACTTTGAGTAACTTGCTCAAGATTGCCTGGCCAGTGTGTTTCAGAGCTGGGGTTTGAAGCCAAGCATTCTGGCTCCACTGTCCATGGTATACTAAGTACTCAGTTATGCTCGATGAGTGAATGATGGGAAAAAAGATGGGACAGCTATAGACCTGAAAGGGACTTAGGAGATTGTTCTGGTCTGCCCTTGCCTGTAGGAGAGGCCACACATGGTTTACAAGTGCAGAGCAAAAGCCTTTCCCTTGGATTATTAGAGGAGTCTCTGAACAGATTTCCTTGTCTTCACCTGTTTTTCTTCAAATCCTACTTCTTCAGCACTTTTAAAAATGGAAACCTCATTTATCTCTGAATTGCCTAGCATCCCCCGGAAGTTCCCCATGACTCTTGGGGTTCGGGGCCGATTCTGGGAACCACTTGCCACCTGCTTCCCTGACCCTTTCCTCCCAGGGCCCTGGATGCAGCCACCCTGGACTTCTGGTAGCTTCTGAAGGTGCCAGGCTGTTGTGTACAGGATTCCACATGCTGAGCGCCCTTGCCTTCCCTGCAGCGTCCCTTCCTACCCCTTCTTCACGGAGCCGCTCCCTTGTCCTTCAGAACCCTGCTCCCATGCCACGGGAAACCTCAGGGCAGGTAGATGTAGGCGCAGCTCACTGGGTGCCCCTTAGGCCCCAGGCCACGTGTCTCAGGGCATAGCCAGCTCCACTTAACCGACCAGACCAGGAGGACCTGTAGGATGTGATTCTGGCTCATGTGACTCAGTGGGCCCTCAGTACTAGTTGGTTGAACAAAAGAGTTCAGAGTGGAAATATTAAATGGTACTTTGAGTCGTGCCTACTTAGGACATTTTAACTTTTCTCTGTTAGCAGCCCGCACCAACTGCTGTGACTTAGTGTTTGTGAAACTCTTCCGTCTTTCTGCTAACAGTTGTAGTTCTTTCAGTGTTTCATCAGCAGCCATATTCTATTTACTTATTCTCTTTCTTTTCTTCTTCTTCTTTTTTTAATCTTTTGAGGTAGGGCTCAGTCTGTTGCCCAGGCTGGAGCGCAGTGATATGAGCTGGGCTCACTGCAGCCTTGACCTCCCCAGCCCAAGCAGTCCTCTAGCCTCAGCCTCCTAAGTAGCTGGGACTATAGGCACATGCCACCATGCCCAGCTAATTTTTTTATTTTTTTGTGGAAGTGGGGTCTCGATTTGTTCCTCAAGCTGGTTTTGAACTCCTGGGCTGAAGTGATCCTCCTGCCTCAACTTCCCAAAGTGTTGGGATTACAGCCATGAGCCACTACACCCAGCCCTAGAACCCATTTTTTTCAAAAAAAAATTTAATCATGGTAAAATACATATAAAATTTAGCATCTTACACATTTTTAAGTGTACAGTTCATGGCACTAAGTACATTCGCATTGTTGTGCAGCCATCACTGCCATCCTCTGCAGAACTTTTCATCTTCCCAAACTGAAATCTGTCCCCATTACGTAATTCCCCACTCTCCCCCGCCAGCTCCTGGTCCAGCATTTGACTTTCTTGTCTCTGTGCATTTGACTACTTTAGATATCTCATGTAAGTGGAATCACACAATATTTGTCTTTTTAGGAGTGGCTTACTTCAGTTTCAGAATGTTTTTTTGAAAACAATAGTTTCATGAAGTTACAGAATCCTAAACTGAATGTTTAACTAAAAGGTTCAAAGCCCTGGGCAAGAAGTGGGATAATTACCTGCACATTTGAGGCTGTCAGAATGCCTGAAGATGTGTCACCAGATCACACCCACGTGCATTACAAGCAGCCCTGCTCAGCCTCCTGTGTAAAGTTTTGGTATCCCATCTCCAGAATCTTTTTTTTTTTTTTTTTTGAGACGTTCTTGTTGCCCAGGCTGGAGTGCAGTGGCGTTAATCTCGGCTCACCGCAACCTCTGCCTCCCAGGTTCAAGCGATTCTCCTACTTCAGCCTCCCGAGTAGCTGGGATTACAGGCATGCTCCACCACACCCAGCTAATTTTGTATTTTTAGTAGAGATGAGGTTTCTCCATGTTGGTCAGGCTGGTCTCGAACTCCCAACTTTAGGTGATCTGCCCGCCTTGGCCTCCCAAAATGCTGGGATTATAGGCATGAGCCACTGTGCCTGGCCAGTCTCCAGAATCTCTAATGGAAAGTGTGCTCCTTCCCCCAAGCAAGAGCCAGTACAAGACCACTCTCAAGAAGGGTAGTGCCGAGTATGAGGAGACAGGGCTTGGATTCAGAGCTGCCCTTCACACCCAAGCACAGCAACACGGGCTGCTCTGACAAGCCAAGAAGGGTGACAAGTGTCTAAGCTCTTTTAGGAATGGAGAGCTGGAAAAAAATTTAGAGCTGTTTAGAAAAATGATGAGGGGCATATGTTTGCTAAAGAAATTTCATGACATATGCCTTCTGATCGCCAATAACATGCATTCTCTCCCAATTAGCTAAGAATCTAAGAAGAGAAACAGCAGATGCAGGACCCGGGATCTAGGAAGGATCTGGACTGGAGTCTTGGAATATCTCTGAGTTTTTGCTTTTTTTTAAGGATTGCTTTTGTACGTTTGGCACCGTTTGATGCCGTGAACGCCTGATTGGAGCATCTCATTTGCAGGACTGTTTAAAGAGACAAGCAGGCACAGGCTGCACACGTGCAGACGAATAATGAACTCTTGAGAATTAGCACAAAAGATTACGTGCATTCTTTCGTGATCCTCTGTAATCTACCACCAAATTACTTCCCCAGAGTTGGAGTGCATAGGCTTTGGAGACAGACACATCTGGGTTGCAGTCTTGATTCTGCCGTTCAATGAAATGACTGTGTGAACTTGGATAATTACTTATTCTTTCCTGGCCTCAGTTTCCTCCGCTCTAACAAGGAGAGCTGGCTGCAAGGCGATTCTAGAGAGTCCTGGCAGGAAGCAATGGTGCCCTCAATGGCCAATTTAAGGCGATTGTGACAAAGTCACTGTTGTGAAGGTTGGTGCAAGGTATAGGGAGACCACAAGGGCTGGGGTAGTGGCCAGGACTGGTACAGCAGGCACAGTCCCACCCTAGGCCTGAAGGGGCAGAGGGGCAGTTACCAGATCCGGGTTCAGAGAGGGCTGGGTGGACAGAGCCGCCAGACAGGAGCTGTGACAGCAACCCTACCCCAGGAAGAAACCCTGACCTCACTCCCCTCCCTCCTTCCCCTCCACTGCTCCTACCCAAGGGGAAGCCTGTTGATGCAGCCCACGCAGGGGAGAGAGGGTGGAGACGGGGTCTGCAGGGCAGGCTTGAGAGCTCCAGCACAGCGTTGTCTAGAATCAAGATGCTAGGACTTAGTAGTAAGTGTCACCTTAGTGTTGTCTTGATGGTTACAGCTGGGTTGACTTATCCTCATTCCTGATGCCTAGTAGGTATCTCATAAATGTTAGATTTGTGGTCTTACCACACCCCTCTGCTTACTGTGTGCCAAGAGTTTCCAGGACTCTGTGGTCATGCTTTATCAGTCATGAGCCCCTCCTTTTTCCGTATTTAAATACTGTTCATGCCTTAAGACCCGGCCTACAGACTATCCCTGGGGTGAAGTCTTCCCTCATCTGTCCCGGATTACTTGGTCTTTCCTCTGCATTTCTGAATTATGATACATACCCCTCTGATCACTGCTGGTTTCCCTCTGTCTTGCATCGTGGTCAGCTGTGAGGGCCTTTGTTGCCACCATCAGCTAGTGAGTTCCTTGAGGGCAGGGGCGCTGTGTTGTCTTTTTCTTTCGTTTGCTTCTTTCCCCTGCTCTGCACAGTGCCTTGCAGGGAGTGTGTCTCCAGTACATTCTTGTTGAATGAAAAATCAAATGCTGAAATTATACAAAGAGCTGTGTTATCTTTAAATTATTATAAGAGACAAGGAGAGAACTTCTGGATCCTGAGAAGCTTTTCAGTAATACCAAAAACATTTCTTCATTGTGTACAGTAATAAAATAACACACAGTCATAGGTGGCAAAGCCTCCTAATTACAGTAGGTTGGAGTCAGAGTGTAAGAACTTCCAGCATTCATGGATCACATATATTATATACGTATTTAGTGAAAAACAATATATATTATTTAATTTTGTTTATTTTTCTATTTTTGTTCAAAATGGTCTCTAAATGCAGGCCAACCACGGTGTATATTTAACTCCCCAAACAGGAATCTATTCCAGTGTTGGAGGGATTTGCTGAGAGATGATACAGTTTACACAAAACCACGTATGCTCCACACTGTGGACTATCTGGGGAATTTTTCGAGAGTAACTTCAACACACTCTATTTTCCATCCAATTCACTGCCCTTAGAACATAACCCCAACATAAAATGATCTCCTTTCTAATATTTTACAGTTTTTAAAGCACCTTCAGATCTGTTTCTCACTTAATTCTCACAACCAAACTCTAAGGTAAGTAAAATACTACTTTATCATATTTATCTTACATGTAATCAGGGAAGCTGATGGGTGCTGAGTAACTTAGCCAAGGCCAAATAGTTCAGTGAGGACCAGATCTCGATCCTAGGTCTCCCGAGAAAAACCCCAGGTTTCTTTGAACTATACCAAGTGGCTTTCCATTTGTTGTCTTCATGTTAGCATCCGTGTTGACCTGGTAATCTATACCTTTATAAAAAGAGAAAATATGCTATAGATAATTGAATTTTTGCAAATTTTGTTATTTTTTTCCCTGCACCTTGAAAATTGTTATGCCCTGCTTTAAGAAACCCCGACATTCTGTAACATTTTCTGAACATTTTCAATTCCCCTATCTGCTTAAATATCATATTTATCAAACTTTGACCTTGTTCTTCAGGCCACATTGTAGGTAAAGTGGCTTGTTTTTTATTTTATTTATTTATTTATTTAATTCCTGTTCTCCCTCAAAGCACAATCTGCTGTATGTTAAAGGGGCGGGGAAGCTGCTGACTTTGCAGTAGCGCATACTTACTCGCGCAATTTTCCATTCTGGCTGAAGTAAGGGATGAGACAGCATGCCCAGAAGTTGTGTCCAGCACTTGGACAGGCGCCCTGGTCGGCACCCTGGGAACCTCGGCCGTGCACTGCCAGCTTTCTGGGTCCATCCCAGCCCTGGGTGTATGGCAGATGCCTTGAGATTTAACAGCCCTTGAGTCAGGCCTGCAACCTCTTATCTGCGATTTCAACATCCAGAAAGCTGTGAAACCCAGATGTTTTTTGGTAACTTGTTTGCTAGTTAGATTTGGCCTTATCTGAAATCATTTGATGGGTGGGGAGAACTCCTCTGAATTGAAACATGTGGCTTTTAATCGTTTGTGTTCATTTCTTTTAGTGTGAAAGTTCTGCTTTTCTGTAGAGGTATTTTTGAATGTGACTACGAGTCTTGTCCTAGGCCCTTCTGGGATATTGGCTAATGTATGGTGTATGCCCTGGACTTCCGTTTTAAAGTCTGAATCTGAGTTCAAAAACATTTCAGGCCCCAGGGATTTGAGGAAGGGTTTCCAGACCAGTATAACCAGACAGCCGAGCCGGCCCTGTACCGCGTCTGGTTCCTGGGTGGTTCCTGCTGCAGTGCGGCCCAGTCAGGGCACCGCTGCTGACTTGTATCTGCGGACACTCCCCAGTGTTTGAGTGATGTTTACGTGGAAGCCTGGCGTGTAGGAAGCTGGCGCCCCTGGGGGAACTGCAAGGCCATTTTACAGCATTCACCTGTCACCGTGTCCTTCAGAACCAGCCAGATGCTACAGAGCCAGGCTGTACCAGAGTCCAGGCCCATGAAAACAAAGTTCAGGGAGACTCTGTTGACTTTGCTAAATTCATGGGTTCCTTCCTTCCTTCATTTCTTTGTTCAACAGGAATTTATGTATCTGCCATAAGAAGACCTGTACTTGGCTTGTGAAAAGTAACAGTGACACTTCACATGAGTGTAACATCTGCGGTTTATGGTTTTGTTGCAGTGTTTCATTTCGTCCTCGCAACCATTCAGTGGACCAGCTGGTGTTGGCCCTTTTCATAGATGAGGAAACTGAGGGCTAAATAGCTTCTCCACATCTGCAGGTTCCAATCCTCGTGGCTTTTCCTGTTCTGCGGCTTTCATAGGCCCTCTGCATTATTTGTTAAGACTCAGCTATTTTCAAACCCCAACCCACTTGAAGCAGTGGCTTTTTCAGATACCCGGGACAAATCACGTGACCTTGCGGCTCAGTTTTCTATGCCATAAAGTGGGATTCCTTCCTAATCCTTGCAACTCTTAAGTGAAATAATCTATGTGACTGCTTTGTGAATTGTGAAACTCAATCTGGTGACTACAGTTAATAATAACATATTACATGTTTCAAAATTGCTAAAGGAGTGGATCTTAAATGTTCGCAGCACAAAAAAATGATAAATATGTGATGTGATGGGTATGTTAATTAGCTTGATGTAATCATCCACATCGTATACATGTATCAAAGCATTGCATTGTACCCCCTAAATATATACAATTATTGTCAGTTAAAGAAAAAACTCTGATCACATGGTAAAGTATTTCTGATTCTTCTTCCTCTTTTCCTACATCCAGATATGTCTGTCTGGGATCCCATATGGTGGTTCTCCCCATCTCTTATGATGTTCACCTCATACACGGTTGACCCTTGAACAACGCAGGGGTTAGGGGGTGCTGAGCCCTAGCACAGTTAAAAATTCATGTATAATAGGGGTTTTTTTTTGTTTTTTTGGGTTTTTGTTTTTTGAAACAGGGTCTCGCTCTATCACCCAGGCTAGAGTGCAGTGGTTGATCACAGCTCACTGCAGCCTTGACTCACTGGGCTCAAGTGATCCACCCACGTCGGCCTCCCAAAGTTCTGGGATTACAGGTTCGAGCCACTGTGCCTTGTGTTGAGTGTAACATTTGACTCCTCAAAGTCTTAACTACTAACAGCTTACTATTGACCGGAACCTTACCAATAATACAAGCAGTCGATTAACACATATTTTGTATGTTATATGTATTGTATACTGTATTCTTACAATACAGTGAGCTAGGGAAAGGAAAATGTTACTAAGAAAATCAAGCCGAGTTGGGTGGCTCATGCCTGTAATCCCAACACTTTGGGTGGCCAAGGCGGGAGGATCACTTGACCCTAGGAGTTTTAGATCAGCCTGGGCAACACGACAAAACCCTGTCTCTACCAAAAAAAAAAAAAAAAAAAAAAAAAATTAGCCAGGCTTTGTGGCACGAACCTGTAGTCCCAGCTACTTAAGAAGCTGGGGTGGAGGATTGCTTGAAACTGGAAGGTTGAGGCTGCAGTGAGCCAAGATCACATCCCTGCACTCCAGACTAGGCAATAGGAATGAGACTATGTCTCAAAAAGAGAGAGAGAGAGAGAAAGGAAGGAAAGAAAGAAAATAAAGAAAAATCATAAGGAAGAGAAAATACATGTACTATTCATAAGTGGCAGTGGATCATCACAAAGGTCTTCAACCTCGTCTTCACATTGAATAGGCTGAGCAGGAGGAAGGGTTGGTCTTGCTGTCTCAGAGGTGGCACAGGTGGCAGAAAATTCCTGTGTAAGTGGATCTGCGCAGTTGAAACCCACAGTGTTCAAGAGTCACCCGTACTTATTTCTCTACTCTCCTGTCTGACATCTCAAAAGCTAAGCCCCCTTGGTATTCATTCATCTTTGAGAACTCTGCATTGCCTAGTTTAATAGGTGAACAGTACGTGTGTGTTGGAGTTTGTACAGTGGGGAGATGTATTGCTGGTAATTCAGGGGGTTAGGGTTGCTGATGCAGTCAGGGAGGCCTGACTGTGCATGCCCAGCCCCTTCATCACCAGGCGCCATGTGGGTGCCCAACCAAAGACATTCATGAGGCTGTCTCTCTGTGATAACGAAACAGCTGGACATACACTGAGAAAGGAAGTCAGCCAAATGAATATTTTCTAACCTAACTCTAAAAAGGTAGATGCCAGGCAGCATCCAGGTGACGATGCTTTTTTGAGGCTGACATAGTGGTACACAGCATTGAGGTGCTGTCAGATCTCTTCCCTGCCGTCCACCTCCCAGTGACCCTTCCTCGGCTGCACAATGCGCCTCCCCACATGCGTTGTCCCACGGCCCTCCCTGTACAATCGGCTCTTCACTTTGCCTGGCTCAGAGGTGTCTTCCATACCAAAGAGGCTCAGAGTGTCAGGATTTAGGGGAGGTTGGAAGCAGGTGGGGTAGGGAGGGGAGTCAGCCTTCCTCCTCTGCAGGGTTGCAGAAAGTTTCAGGGGTCAAGGAAATAATAAACACCTTTGAATAGAGGCTCAGAATTGTTTGTTTGGAGTTCCCAGTGACTAGTATCTCAGCTGCCAACAGCTTTGGTGCAATTTGCTTTTCTTTAGCTGAACATTCTTACGTGGTTTTAAAAGCAAGTAAACAGATAAAGTGTTTCTAAGTGTAATAATTCTCTTTCCTGATGCATAGCTAACAAGCAGTGAGCAGGCAGAGGGGCCCTAAACCAAAGGCTCTCTCATTTACTCTGTAAAAAATCTGTTCCACACTGCGTAACCTCCACATCCTTCTCCTAAGGCTGAATAAATTGGGTGCCACCCTTTGAAATGTAGTACTCTGTTTGGCCCAGGAACCGTAGTTAGCTGCCTTTCTTGAGGAAAGCTGATTAATCTTGTTTTGCCAAGCAGAAGGATTATGGGTATGGCTGAACCAGTTTTGTACGCTTTGAAATATCAGCCCTGTCAATTTTGTGTTTCTCAGTGAGGGAGGAACAGGGGACGGTCTCACGCAAGAGAAATCCTGGCTTTTGATTTAAGGAAAAAACCTCCAGCCACTTAGCTTTTTTTCTTTTTAATCATTATCTTCAAGACAAAAATTCAAATACCCTAACATGTACAATTATATAGTGTTTTGGTTGTAGAAAATATCATTTGGTAGATTATCAAGACTGACAAAAATAACTATCTTTACCTATTAAAAACGATTGAGATGGCCAGGTGTGGTGGCTCACGCCTGTAATCCCAGCACTGTGGGAGGCCGAGGCAGAAGGATTGCCTGAGCCTGGGAGTTTGAGACCGGCCTCGGTCGCATAGTGAGACCCGGTCTCTATAAAAATTTAGCCAGTTGTGGTGGCGTGTGCCTGTAGTCCCAGTTACTTGGGAGGCTGAGGTGGGAGGATCGCTTGAGCCTGGGAAGATAGTTGCTGCAGTGAGCTACAATCATGCCACAGCTCTCCAGCCTGGGAGGCAGAGCAAGACTCTGTCTTTAAAAAAAAAAATTTTTTTTAACTATAGAGATGGAGGAGGACTGGCTATTTTGCAGATCATTATACCAATCCTAATCAATAGCTAGTTATCAACAATTTCATCAACTCAATTGGAATTGAGACTTGAGTTTAGACAAGCTGAATATTTATTTTTATGCTCCAGAAAACCTGACCCAGGAATCCCTTTTACATCTGCCAGGAGGTTGCTGGTGCCTGGGTCAGCTGCCCGGAGCACACTGTGCCTGCGTGGAGACCTTTCTTAGCAGACGAAGGCCAGCAGCATCAGAGCAGTGCAAATTGCAAGCCCAAGATCTAAAACAGATGATGAAGAGCTATGTATTTGTCACTGTATCCTTCCACGGTGTTTTATGCTATTGTAACTTCAAGAGTTGACACAGTTCTTTCCCCAACACTAAAACATGAAAGGGTCAGGTAGAGCTGTTGCCATTTTCATGGAAACCTAGAGTTGTAAAGGACCTCGGAAGATTCAGGACTAGATTTCATCTTAAAAGAGACATTGAAAACCAGTAACTCAAAAGGAAGGTCAAAGGAACTTATTTTATTTTTATTTAAATTTTTTTAGGGACCGGATCTCGCTTTGTCACTCAGGCTGGAGTGCAGTTTCTTGGCATGATCCTGGCTCACTATAATCTTGAACTCCTGGGCTCAAGCAATCCTCACAAGTAGCTAGACTATAAATGTGCCCCACCAAGTCCAGATAATTTTTTTTCTAAATTTTGTAGTGCTGGGATCTTGCTGTGTTGCCCAGACCAGTCTCAAACTCCTGGTCTCAAGTGCTCTTCCTGCCTTGGCCTGCCGAAGTACTGAGGTTACAGACATGAGCCACTGTGCCTGGCTGGAAAGTATTTTATTATAAAGCATTTTAAAATTAATAGGTCATGAAACTATAAAACAAAGAATAGATTGCATAATGGATTGTGTGAAAATACAAGTTAAAGCTATTTTACAGAGCAGTTAGAGGCTTGTCTCATACCTCATCTGAGGCTCCAGTGAATCCCACCCCAAATGGACCAGTTAGCCTGCAGCCAATAAGACATCTTCCTGGGCCACAGACAGGTCCTCTTGTGCAGGACAGCTGTCATGCACGTGGGGCTCAATGGATGTTATTCTTACAGCGACCTCGTGCCAAGCACTATGCTAGCATATATGCTCTTTATTTATTGCAGTAATCCTTGGAGGGTAGGTTGGATTACCTTGGATTTACAGATAGAACAGCTGAGCTCAGAGAGGGAAATGGAATTACTCAGGGTCACACAGCTAGGGAGGGGCAGAGCCAGTATTCAGCCTGGTTTGTGTGATTCCAGAACCTTCCTGTGGAGCCCATACTCGTGGCTTGAGCGTTGCCTAGTCATTTTGATATCTGCGAGCTTGAGTTTCCCCTTATGCTAAAACTGGGATCTGTGAGGCTTGGCTTTTTTTTTTTTTTTTTTTTTGAGACAGAGTCTCGCTCTGTCGCCCAGGCTGGAGTGCAGTGGCGCGATCTCGGCTCCCTGCAAGCTCCACCTCCCGGGTTCACACTTTTCTCCTGCCTCAGCCTCCCAAGTAGTTGGGACTACAGGCACCTGCCACCACTCCTGGCTAATTTTTTGTATTTTTAATAGTGACGGGGTTTCACTGTGTTAGCCAGGATGGTCTCGATCTCCTGACCTTGTGATCTGCTCGCCTCGGCTTCCCAAAATGCCAAGATTACACGTGTGAGCCACTGCGCCCTGCTGAGGCTTGGCTTCTAAGAACTGCACACCTTCTAATAGTATAATGATATGCCCCCTTGTTGTGTCATGACTAACATTGATTTATTTTAGAGAAAATTGTAATTGATCTATTTTTCTTCTGCAAACAATGGTTTCTTTTTGACTTTGTTAAAATGAAGATGAATAGCTTTTTATTTTAGAGAGCCAAATTGTAGCAGCTCTTTGTAAATACTTTCTGCATTCTAGAAAAACAGCTTCAATTGGATGGCAGAACTGGAGATTAGTAGAATTTGGAAAATTTCTGAGTTACTTTTTGTTGGGTTTTTGTGAGCTAAGGGAATTTTTAGGGTGTTTGTGGTGTTTCTTTATGACTTGAAAGGTAAATTGCGTCGGTGACATCAGCCTTGATTCTGTCGTAGAGATGCTTACAAGATGAGCATCTTGTGTCATGCTCAGAGGTAAAGGGCGGCTCCTGGAAGATAGAGATCTGACAGGGGTAAGAATCTGACAGGGGTAAGAATGTGGAGATTCTTGTGAAGCAAGCACTTCAGTTACGGCAGCTGCTGTTGTTCAGAGCACAGATGTTTGCACATTGTTTTACTTTCTAGTCACTGGCTTTCATCAATGGAATCCTTCCTTTTGGAGGATTATTATTGATGTCAAATGTTGTCAGATGAAACTCAAGGCATGGCCTGGGGTACCTCTGTGGTCAGAGAGATCCGACTAGACGTACTTTCACTCATATTTGACTTTATTATTTTTTTTAGACGGAGTCTCACTCTGTCGCCCAGGCTGCAGTGCAGTGACACGATCTTGGCTCATTGCAACCTCCACCTCCTGGGCTCAAGCGATTCTCCTGGCTCAGCCTTCTGAGTAGCTGGGACTACAAGCGCCCACTACCATGTCCGACTAATTTTGTATTTTTAGTAGAGACGGGGTTTCACCATGTTGGTAAGGCTGGTCTTGATCTCCTAACCTCAGGTGATTGGCCTGCCTTGGCCTCCCAAAGTTATGGGATTATAGGCGTGAGCCACCGCACCCAGCCCATGTTTGATTTGATTCCCACAACCACAGTCTGTCTGCAGGCAGATAGGCCTCGTGCTACAGATAAGGACATCAGGAGCTTAGAGGCTGGATGGATGCTTCACTCAGCTCGCCTGGTGACAGTGGGATTCCTGGTCCATAGGTCTTCTTCTGACCCCCATTGCTTCTTAGTTTGGTCCAACTTTGAAAGTTGCATGTTTCATTTGAAATGAAGAAGGCCTAAGCCAGAACGGTACAGCTGTCACATCCAAGTGTAAGATCCATTTCTAACTGCCAGAGGCGTGGCAGATGCCTCAGAGAAGGGAGGAGTCCATTTGGATGGAGCTGTGTGTGGCTGACATCTTCCTACTCCATGTCCTTCACTTTGGCACGTAGGTTAGCAGTTCTCAAGCTTTTTGGTCTGTCTTGTGTTTAAATGGCTGTTCTCCCAGGCTTGATTTTGTAACACCGTGCTTTGATTCCTTGAGAACATTGATTCTCTGAGTTATGCAGACCTTCCAAATGTGACATATTTCATTACACAATATCAAAAAAGCACATGGGTTAATATCAACCCCCAATGTCATCAAAACAGCATGTAGGTGTTGGGGAGCTGTCAGGCTTACAGAGGCTGGTACAAGTTTTCTAAAGTTCTTTCTTTTTTTTCTGGAAAGCTCAAATTTATCCTTGGCAGCAAATGCTGTTGTTTTTCCTGGAGTGACAGGCTTACTACATTCATTTTTTTGAGAAAATGATTATAGAACACTCAGGTGTGAAGAACCCTGGTTTGTCCATCAGTTGTTCTTTCAAGTGAAAATGATGTCCCCTCAGAAGAAGCTCACAGCTTGACTGCACAGTGCTCAGTTTGGCTGGTGTGCAGCAAAAGTGCTTCATAAAGAGACCTGTACTCAAGGGTTGAGCTTTAATAAAATTAATATTGCTTACAGCGTCATCAAAGGCCTTTGTATATGAACTTGGCATCTTTCTTGTAGGTGGCAGTGAAGAAGAGCACAGCGACGTGGTGCCTGTCCCGGCTGGTGCTGAGGCAGCCCAGGTGCCGCCACCGTGGCTCCCGCAGCATTAGTGCAGGTGTCACACAACGACAAAGGAAATTAGAGCTTGGCATTGTTAAGGACGTAATTCTGACCTCAGGGACTTCCTGAAGGGGTCTCAGGGACTCAGGGGTCTGTGGACCACACTTTTAGAACTGCTGCTGTTGAGTATTGGAAAGTTCCCCATTTGGCACATTCCTTGAGGGCCGACTCTGTGCCAGGTGTTGTGCTAGGTGCTGGGGATACTCAGATGAACGGCATAGTCCCTGACTGCAAGGAGCTCACGGTCTAATGGAGAAGGGGGTCAAGTAAACAGATGCTTGCAAAACCTTCTCGTAAGTGCCATGATCACAGTAAGCAGAAGGGATGCTCTGCTAGAGTGTAGGTGGAGCCCCCAGCCCAGCTTGGTATTCTGGTGGTGGTGATAAGGGGTGTTTCCTGGAGGAAGTATCACTGAGCTGAGTTTGGAAGGGTAGAAATAGAAGTAAAGCCAGTTAAAGAAGATGGGGGAGGTGTTCCATGAAGATAGAGTGGCTCGGGAAAAGGCTTGGAAGCAGGCGAAAGTGTGCAGTGTTCAAGAAACCACAAATAGTTCAGTAGGGCTGCAGTACAAGAGTTGGGGGTGGGGGCTCAGGGATAAGAGGGGGCCAAAGAAGTATCCGGAGGCCAGATCCCAAAGACAATGGAGATCCACTACAGGAGTTTAGCAGGGATGTGAGGTGATCAAATCTGCACTTTGGAAGGATCACTCAGACGTAAAGAAGAGGAATGGGATGCGGAGTGATGAGAGTGATGGATAAACCAGTTGAGGTTGTTGCCGGAGTCCAGAACACACCACTTAGGCCCAAACCAAGGAGGTAACAATGGAGGTGAATGTGTGGATATTTAGAAGATATTTAATGTCCTATATCTGCAGATATTCGAATAGGCAGGATTTGATGATTGATTCAATGTAGAGGGCAAAAAATATGGAATCAGTCAAAGATACACCAAGATTTGTAGATTGATGGCTGCACGGTGGTGCTTTCATAGAGGTGAGGGGCGTGGGAAGAGGATTAGAGGCAAGATGACCATGCGAACTTCATGCGTCATATTCACACACACGTGTGCATCGCTCTATCTTCAGGCAGAAGTGTCCAGAAGGAGTCAGAGCTGGAGCTTGAGAGGGTTCTGGCCTTGAGGTGTCAGCTGAGGAGTCATCAGTGTAGGTCGTGGTTGAGGGCCCCCTTATTGATGAGATCACCCAGAAGGAGAGTGTGGACTTGCCGACTATAGTCACAGGGCTCAAGTCAGGAGAGAAGTCAAAGCAAGCCACGGGTTTTAGGAGGAGGGAAACCTGAGGCCTGGATCTTCCTGGTCCTTCACGTCTGCAGAGGAGAGCAGAGAAGAATTTTAAATTATTAACTCCTCAACTAAACTACATATGGTCAGAACATGCTTTTCTAATTAATTTAATTGTTGATTTTATTTAGTTTTTTAGAGACAGGGTCTCGCTCTGTCACCCACGCTTCAGTATAGTGGTGCAATCATAGTTTACTGCAGCCTTGAGAAACTCCTGAGCTCAAGTGATCCTCAGCCTCCTGAGTGGCTGGGACTGTAGGCATGCACCACCCTGCTTGGCTAAGTTTTTTAAAAAGTTGTTTTAGAGACAGGGTCTTGCTATGTTGCCCAGATTGGTCTTTGAACTCTTGGCCTCAAGTCATCCTTTCACCTTGGCCTCCCAAAGTGTGGGGACTACAGGCATGAGCCACTGCGCCTGGCCAGAACGTGCTTTTAAATGTAACATACTAAACATGATATTTTATGAGAATACAGCCTATATAATATACGATTTTGTTCCTGAGCTCACACAGACTTTAGGTCTGTAAAGGATGGTAAAAATACCAATTACAGTTTATATTTCCTTTTCCCACCAGAACATTTTTATTTTAAAAGTAGGGTGGTTTTTCCTTCCCATCTATGGTTTCATAGTTCTCGGAAATGTTAACCCTTCTTTCTCTATACGAATAAGGTGTCCTGGTAATTTCGCAAGTGATGATTTCCATTATGGTGGGTGGCCACGACAGAAATGATGTTAGAAGTGCCAGCGTGCACGTGAAGTTTAGACAAGATCTGTTCCTTGGCCCTGCGGTGACGGAAAGGGGAGATGGAGGTGTTCACTCTCATCTTAGAGCTTGGTGTCAGGAAGCTCTGTCTGGAGGTTTCCCTCCGTGGTGGGAGGGGTGAAGCAGACATGGGAGGGGAAAAGGCAGGTCTGCAACAGGAGCCCAGCCTCTCGCACCGAGCATCCCTCAGTGAAGCGCCCAGGCCCACACCACGCAGCCAGCCTCACTGGGCTGGGGGAGGGCTCACGATTACTTTCTGTTTCTCTTTGCGTTTGAAAATCTTGTGTAATGTGCTTCTGCACTTTTAAAATCAAGAGGAATAAAATAATAACCAAATAAAATGACTCTTAGCCCTGAGCTTGTGACACACAGGCAATTTGCTTATCACCTAGGCCACTAATTAATAGTACTTCCCTATAACTCAGGGCCTGGGGGGTTCCAATGGAAGAGCTGAGCATGTCTGGAGGATGTTCCTGTCTGATACCAGCCATCCTAACTTCCAGAATATAGGCAACTTGGCAGCAAGGGTTTTAAGGTTATTATCAACCTGGTATGTGGTTGTGGAAGTTGATATATCTTTACATATTTTTACTTAAAGCTTTTTAGCTCTACCTATACGTGGGAGCAGGGGCTAACACAGTATTTTGTTTTATTGATATATTTTTCGTTTTGTGGTTACTGAAAGTGAGTTGTATGGCACGTTGCTCTCACTTGTAATCAGTGACGGTGTAGCCTAAGAAACCTGGTCACTCAACTGCATTGCTCAGTGGAGAGGAAGCTTCTGTACGTCTTGGACCTTACTATTGGTGGCCCGTGCTCAGCAGCTGGCCTCTTGCAAAGGGAGGACTATTGAGGATGAAGAGAAGAACCTTGACATCTCAACCTCTTCTCACCCTGGTTTCTGCATCATAGTTTTACCATTTGGTTAGAACACCAGTTCAATGCACAGTCAGATATACAGTGCAGGCAAAATACCAAGCCAAAGATACAGAGTAATTACTTTTCCATTATCCCAATGTACTTTTTCTGTGAGCAAATGAATTCCTAACCACAGCTTGTATACCGGTGTCTTAACGTCAGGTAAAGGATCCAGGGGCAGGTTCCGAATTGAAGCTATATTTTGCTTTAGTTCACCTCCATTAACACTTAGGTCCAAGTGTCATCTCTGGTCGGTTGCTGTAAACTGAACTGAAGTGCCTCCACTACAAGGAGATGAGGAAAAGCATGGAAGGAGGAGCCATGTGGTGGGAAGGTGCACGGAGGCCCGGTGGCAGATTTCAGCTGAGATTTTTCAAAAGCCTACACACTTTCTAACAGTGGAACCACTTGCCTTAGAAAGTGCCCGCCCCCAATTGCGTTTGAAGGTTCAAGCAGAGGCTGGATGATGCCTAACATGGTTATTGCAGCAGGACTTCTTACATTTACTTTTTTTTTTTTTTTTTTTTTGGAGACAGTGTCTTGCTCTGCCCAGGCTAGAGTGCAGTGACACGGTCATAGCTCACTGCAGACTCAAGCACCTGGGCTCAAGTGATCCTACTGCCTGAGCCGCCCAAGTGGCTAGGACCGTAGGCATGTGCCACCATGCCTGGCTAATTTTGTTGTTGTTGAGACAGGGTCTCACTTGGTTGCCCAGGCTGGTCTTGAACTTAGTCCTCCTGCCTCAACATCTCAAAGCGTTGCGATTACAGGCTTGAGGCACCATGCCCAGCCTCTTACTTTAACTTTTAAATTTTTCCTGCTTTTATATAGAGCTTTTTAAAATTTGAGCCTCTCCAAGCCGGGCAAAGTGGCTCATGCCTATAATCCCAGCTGTTGAGAGGCTGAGACGGGGGAATCACTTGAGGCCAAAAGTTCAAGACCAGCCCGAGCAACATAGCAAGATCGTCTCTCCCTCCCTTTTGTCTCTTAAAACAAAAATGGCTCCCAGTAGCCTTGCAAAACAAGACCATTATCCATATGATACAGGTGAGGAAATTGGGTCTGGCTGAGTGACTTGTTCAGGATAATTTGACTCCACATCTTTTGACATCCAGGGCTCTTTCCATTTGTCACACCTGCTGCCTTCTGCTCCAGGAGAAGCAGATTGTGCCACTGCACTCCAGCCTGGGCAGAAGGAAGGGGACACCGGCCCTTTTGACTCTAGAGTGTCTGTGCCATGTGACAACACATGATGAAATGGAATAGGAATGGATCTAAAAATCATTGAGATTAGGATCTACAGATACATTTCTACGTGCTAATATGTTGGTTTTATAATGTACTTCTGTGGCTAACCACAGACCACTGGCAGGGAATGTATCTGTGGTTAGATAGCTAGAGTGTTTGTTCACTCCCTATCAGGAGGGCAGTAAATCAAGAAGGCAGGTTGAAGCACAGCTTCAAATGCTGCCACGTGGCTGTGGAAGACTGTGGAATAAGCAGCAGCCAGCCAGCCTGGTGTGTGAGATGAGGGATCCGATCGGTTGCTCGTGTTGGAACAAAGGCATTTTGCAGCCCTCCAGGTGGTTGCAGATGATTGCAAAGGGAAGCTCTGATGTCCTACCAGAGGGCAGGTTGCATGTATCTTCAATATAGTTAGGAGTCCTTAGTATCGTAGGACATATTTTTTTTTTAGTTCCACCTTTTGAGACCATAGCTCCATCGTTAATGGTGTTTTTGAATACCAAATGCAGGCACTATATATGAGAATACATGTGCACGTGGCTGTGTGTGTATGTGTGTGAGAGAGAGAGGGGAAACCCTGGTAACTGATGAATAATCATTTAACAACACTCAGCTGTTTGTATAACAATAGTAATAATTCTTTGTATTTGTAAGCTCCATTCACAGATATGATTTGAATGGTAATATAACTAGGGTTAAAAATCATTATTGTTCTCACCAGTGCTCTGAGGAAGTTGAGCCCCCAGCTGGAGGATGAGGGCAGGGAAATAAAGATCTTGTACTGCACCTTCTCTGTCTTCCTTTGATTTATCTTTTTCATATTCATTTATATTATTTCTCCACACCCCCTCCATCTCTCTCATTTTCTTTCTTAGCCCCTCTTGTAGGTGATACCTCTTGGACTGGGACTTGCAGAGCCAGTGATTGTGCCAAGAAATGCCATTTCTTTTTTCTTTATTATCCCCATGCCCCACATGAAAGGCCATTGAACTTAAACTTGCCTGCAGGGGGTGGCAGTAGAGGAAGCCCACTTGGAGGGGCTTTGCCAGCCAAAGCCACACTCCTCCTTTCTTCAGTTGCGTTTCTTATTTCCATTTCTTTGGTTCCCGCTCAGGCTGCTGAAGCATCTCTCCAGTCTTTTCCTATTTTAGCACGCCTTCTTTTTGGCCTGCTTTGCCCCACCAGACATGCTGTTGTCACCAGTCCAATCCATCTGTGTTTTCTGGATACACACTGGGTGTCAATGCTTTGACAAGTGTGGCTTCCAGCAAGCCCAAGCGCCGGGCCCTACAGAGCCGTCTCCTCCGGGAAGAAGACCCAGCCCCCTGTGCCCTTCTGGTTTGAGATGCGTGATCCTGCCGTGCCCTCCGGTTCCAGGGTGGGGTGGGACGGCCAGTTTATGATGTGTAACTAGCTGCTTGTCATCCAGACTCAGTTTCTTTTAATAAAATTGCCACTTAAGAGACCCTGCTGCTGGCAGAGTAGCTTCTTTTCTTCTGCTTGTGCTAGTTCCCGGCTCACAGCAGCATCTGCCCTGCACGTGGGTGGTGTCGGCCTTGCCCTGGCCGCACTGTGGCTGTGTCCCCACTTAGCCATCAGAACCAGGCATTTCCAGTGGAGTGCAGTGTTGCAGGAGGGTCACCAGGCTTAGTGTGATGAGGCCTGGATTACACTTCACGTCTGGACGTCCTCTCTGAGCCTGAATTTCTGTGATCTATAAAATTGGATAAAGTATCAAATAATACCGATCCTAACAGTCTTGATCATTGTAGAAACAAATGAACCAATGTCTGGTTAGAGCCTGGACCGTGAAAGTGCTAGAGCGTGTTCATTCTTCCTGCGTAGATTGAGTGTCTCCAGGGTGCCAAGCCCAGTTCTAGGCTCTGGGAAAGAGCAGTGAAGACAACAAACCAACAAAACAAGTCCTCGCATTCTAGTGGGAGAGGGACAGTGGGCAAGCAAGCAGATAAGTGAACAAGAGAGTTCCCTGGAGGGTTGAGTATGGTGAAGAACTAAAACAGTGACTGAAGGGACAGAGTGTGTAGCCTGGCTGTCACTTGGTATCTCTCTACTTAAACTGGAGTCAGGCGCCATTTCCTCCAGGAAGCTTTCCCTGATTCTTCCAGGCTAAAGTAACCACAGCTGTGGTGCACTGTGTAGCTACTAGGCCCCAAGGACTTTCCCATGCATCATCTCTATCTCTTTTTTTTTTTTTAAGATGGAGTCTCGCTCTGTCGCCCAGGCTGGAATGGAGTGCCGTGGCGCGATCTCGGTTCACTGCAACCTCTGCCTCCCGGATTGAAGGGATTCTCCTGCCTTAGCCTCCCTAGTAGCTGGGATTACAGGCACCCGCCACCATGCCCAGCTAATTTTTTGTATTTTTTTAGTAGAGATGGGGTTTCACTATGTTGGTCTGGCTGGTCTCAAACTCCTGACCTCAGGCGATCCACCCGCCTCAGCCTCCCAAAGTGCTGGGATTACAGGCGTGAGCCACCACGCCCGGCTCCATGCATCGCCTCTAATCCTCATTCTCCTCTATGTGCTAAGCGTTATTCTCACCTTGTTTCCTCTGTGGCTTATTTATTTTTTAGATGCGTCACGTTTTTATTAGGGAAATGCAAATCAAAATCACAATAATACAGCATGGATCCCTGCATACACATACTGTGTACACACATATGTATGTCAGTAATTGGCCTCAACACAGTAAGTAGCTTTTCAGGTCTTAACAGTGAAAATTTCTTTTTTTTTTTCTTCTTGTAAAAATAACTTTAGGGGTACAGTGCAGGTAGGTTTGTTACATGGACATATTGCATAATGGTGAGGTTTGGGCTTCTGGTGAACCTATCGCTGGAATGGTGAACACTGTACCCTGAACAGTGGACCCCATAGTGAGCACAATAGGCGATTTTCAATCCTCCCCCCCTCCTACCCTCCACCCTTTTGGAGCCTCCAGTGTCTATTATTCCACTGTGTGTCCATGTGAACCACTGTTTAGCTCCCACTTATGAGTAAGGACGTGCAGTATAGAATTTTCTGTTTCTGAGTTACTGCACTTAGAATAGTGGATTCCGGTTCCGTCCATGTTGCTAAAGAAGACATGATTTCATTCTTTTTTATGGCTATGTAATATTCCAGGGTCATTTTTATTTTTTTGAGACAGGATCTTGTTCTGTCTCCCAGGCTGGAGTGCAGTGGCACAGTCTCAGCTCACTGCAACCTCTGCCTCCAGGGTTCAAGTGATACTCCCACCTCAGCCTGCCAAGTAACTGGGACTACAGGTGTGTGCCACCATGCTCGGCTAGTTTTTGTATTATTTTGTAGAGATGGGGGTCTTGCTATGTTGCCCAGGCCAGTCTTGAACTCCTGGGCTCAAATGATCCTCCCACCTTGACCTCCCAAAGTGCTGGGATTACAAGTATGAGCCCTGTGCCTGGCCACCACATTTTGTTTATCCAGTCCTTCATTGATGGACACTTAGATTGATTCCATGACTTTGCTGTTGTGAATAGTGCTGTGATGAACATGTGGGTGCCGATGTCTGTTTGATACAATGATTTCACTTCCTTTGGATAGATACCCAGTAGTGGGATTGTGGGTGGAACGTACCTCAGAGAAATCAAGCTACTGCCCGAGATCACATACTATCAAGGGGCAGAACTGAGTGTCCTGACTCGAGACTCAGCCCTTTCTACCACATCTCCTTGTCTTCTCTGTCCCAGGCCTTATGTTCACCTCTCTTCAACCTCACCACGGTCTGGAAATTTATGTTTCTGTGTTTTTCCTGTCAGCCTCTGAACTCCTGAAGGGCTAGGAACTGTTATTGTCAGCACCTGGAGCCACGCTAAGCGCTTACTAGGAGTTTATTGCAAGTTTACTGAGTTCATAACTAGCCCCAGCCCCTTGCCATGTATTTCCACTTAGATGCCACAGATTTCTCCTTCAGAGTGCTCGTAGACTGCAAAGGGAGCAGTCGAGGTGAATATGCTTGGAGAGGACATAAGGGAAGGTTTTTTCATGTAAAAGAACTCATTTTAGATGTAAGGCATCACTTTTCAGTGAAGCAGGGACTTTTTACAAAGTCTTGCCTCTGAACTTTACAGTAAGCAAGCCGAGATCCATGCTTACCACTGCAAGAAAACTTTGGTGGGCCGTTGTACAACAGTAGGCAATTGTGTTGGCTTAATGTGAGTTCTTGTGAGGTTGACCTTTGTATGTCTTGAAAGTCTTTAGCATTTAAAGTCTGCTTCTGTGCATTGATTTTTTTTTTTTTTTTTTTTTTTTGAGATGGAGTCTTGCTCCGTCACCCAGGCTGGAGTGCAGTGGCGTGATCTCGGCTCACTGCAACCTCCTCCTCCCAGGTTCAAGCAATTCTCCTGCCTCAGCCTCTCGAGTAACTGGGATTACAGGCATGTGCCACCATGCCCTGCTAATTTTTGTATTTTTAGTAGAGACGGGGTTTTGCCATGTTGGCCAGGCTGGTTTCGAACACCTGACCTCATGTGATCCACCTCCCTCAGCCTCCCACAGTGCTGGGATTACAGGTGTGAGCCACTGTGCCCAGCCCTATGCATTGATTTTGAGCAAGAAAGGGATAGGACTAAATTATGTGGATACACTGTACAATTCCCAAGAAGGGTTAGAATTCTAGTCTTGCCAACTCACTCCTCCAAGGGCCCAAGTTTGATCACCAGAGGATTATTCCTTAAGCAGCACGCCACAGCCTTCCGCAGTTCCCCATGGGCCTGGTGAGAATGAGCCCCTGCCCCATTGTGAATGGACACTTCTTTGTTCATTGACTAATGCCACTGCTGTATAACACCGTGGTAGGGTCCAATTTTAGTATCACCTTGCTTCTTGGGAAAAAAACAAAAAACAAAAAAAAAAACACCTTAGGTCAAAAAAAGACTAGACTATTGAAGAATTCCATGCATGTTATAAATGTAATTAAGCCCACACTGCTGCCAAGGAGTGGAAACAAATCAGGCACAGAACTCATAGTAGGACTTCATCAGGACTGGAATATTCTACACAACAAAGGACTTCATCTTGACTAGGGACAGAGCAGGATGGAGCTCAGCACATGGAGAAGACTATTTGAGGCAGAGAGTGTCAGTAAACTCATCCATTTATTTTTTTCATTCATTCAGTGCCAGATTTTGTACACGTACTAAGTGCAGAATAAATACAGCAGTGCTGCAGGCAGTCCCAGGGAGCCAGTCACTGACTGTAAATACGCTGGGGGGTATTTACATGTAGAGGGGGATGACCACCTGAAGACATGGGGAGAAGACAGCCAGTGAGAGAGGCCTCAGAAGAAACTAACCCTGGGCCCTAATCCGGTCTGACTAGTGTCCTTATAAGAAGAGGAGATTAGTCACAGACACGTAGAGGAGGATGACCACCTGAAGACACAGGGAGAAGATGGCCAGTGAGAGAGGCCTCAGAAGAAACTAGCGTAACTGGACCTTGCCGGTTTTGAGTATCGTGAGTACCCTGGCAGCATAGCTGGTATGAGTACTCGAAGTACCCCGGCAGAGTAGCGGCACCTAGTAGCCACAAGTAACGTGCAAATACCCTTGCAGCGTATCCAGGCCCAGTAGGCACGAGTACTATAAATACCCTCTGTTATGGGCTTACTTGTGTTACCCCAAATTCATGTGTTGAATCTCTAACCCTAGTGCCTCAGAGCATGACTATACTTGGAAATAGAGTCTTTAAAGAGGTGATTAAGTTAAACGTGGCCGTTAGAGTGGGCCCTACTCCAGTCTGACTGGTGTCCTTATAAGAAGAGGAGATAAGACTTAGACACATAGAGGGGGCGACCACCTGAAAGGGAGAAGACGGCCAGCGAGAGAGGCCTCAGAAGAAACGAACCCTGCTGACCTTGATCTCAGGAAGCTAAACTTGATCTCAGATGTCCAGCCTCCAGGATTGTTTAAGCCCCCCAGTCTGTAGTACTTTGTTATGGCAGCCCTAGCAAGCTAGCATGCTGCTGTAGAGTGTGCGGACCCGCAGGCATGGGTCCCGTGAGCACCCAGCAGGGTGTCTGGGTGCAGTAGATGCGATGGTTGGTGTATAATATGAACACTGTCTCTGCAGGATTCTTGCCTATGAATGAAATGGAGGGAATTGAAGATTTCAGTGTGCTTGCAGTCTAGGTCTTGATCTCAGGTCATTTCGTAGATGTTTGAGAGTTAGAGTTCTTTCTTGTTATGATTCTAGTCATGTATGTGTTACCCAACAATATTTCATTTTATATTAAAATTACAGATGCTTGTTAGCTCTTTTGTTTTGAATATTTCTGTTCGCTATTCTTATACAGCAGTCTTCCCTTATTCACAGTTTTGCTTTCTGCAGTTTCAGTTACCCACAGTCAGCTGCAGTCTGAGACTATTAAATGGAAAATTTCAGAAATAAGCAATTTCTAAGTTTTAAATTGTATGCCATTCTGAGTGGCAGGATGAAACCTTGTGCTGTCTGCTTTCATCCCTTTGTCCCATGTACCCACACTGTAGACGCCCCTACCCATGAGTCACTTAATAGGAGTCTCCGTTATCAAATGACTATCATGGTATCACAGTTCTTGTATTCAAGGAACCCTTATTTTACCAGTAGTGGCCTCAAAGCTCAAGAGTAGTGATGCTGGCGTATTGTTATCATTGTTCTATTTTATTATTAGTTATTTTTATTACTTAATCTCTTACAGTGTCTAATTTATGAATTAAACATCATCATAGGTCACCATAGGTATGTATATACACTTGACCCTTGAACAATATAGGGGTTACGGGTGCTAATCCCCACACAGTTGAAAATCTACTTTTGATTCCCCAGAAGTTAACTACAAATAGCCTGCTGTTGACCAGAAGCCTTACCAGTAACATAAACAGTTGATAAACACATATTTTGTATGTTATATGTATTATATGCTGTATTCTTCAAATAAGCTGGAGAAAAGAAAATGTTATTAAGGAAATCATAAGGAAGAGAAAATGTATTTACTATTCTGTTAGTGGAAGCGGGTCATCATAACGGTCTTCATCCTCATCGTCTTCACGTTGAGTAGGCTGAGGAGGAGGAGGAAGAGGAAAGCATTGGTCTTGCTGTCTCAGGAGTGACAGAAGCAGAAGAAAATCCACATAGAAGTGGATCCACGCAATTCAAACCAGTGTTGTTCAACTGTCTAGGAAAAAACACAGTGTATATAGGGTTCAGTGCCGTCCACAGTTCCAGGAATCCCCTGGGGGTCTTGGAATGTATCTCCTGTGGTTAATGGGGGGGCCACTGTACAGACTGGGCCCTTCTTTGGGCGCCCCTTTTTCTCTGTTTGACCAACTCCTTTTTATTCTTTAAAACCCAGCCACCAGTGTCACCTGGACCAAGAATCCTTTCCTGTGTCATCCAGGGCCCCTCTCAGTGCCTCTGGAGGAGGCTCTGCCTTTTTCTTTGCTGTTGCACTCTCATGAGTGACAGCATCTGTCCCTCACCCCACAAAGTCTCTGGCCCAGAAGGTTCTCTTCATTATTGCTTTTTGAGTGAACACTTGAATGAATATATCACTTTCTTGAAAGCCAGTCTTTCAAAATGGTTGAATTATTTTGTTATTTTTAAATTGTGGTAAAATATATTTAACAAAATTTGTGATTTTAACCATTTTAAATGTATAAATTCAGTGACATTAATTACATTCACAATATTGTGCAACCATCACCACTCTCTACTTCCAAAATTTTCATGACCCCAAACTGAAACTCAGTACTCAACGAAGCAGCACCTCCCCATCCCTCCCGCCTCCCAGCACCTGGTAACCCACAGTCTGCTTTCTGTCTCTGAATTTGCCTACTCTGTGTATCTCACCTTACTCTGTAGTAGTGACTTAGATGAAATATAATATTTGTCTCATACAATACTAGTCTTTTTGTGACTGGTTTATTTCACTTAGCATAATGTTTTCAAGTTCCATCTGCTTACCAGAACTATATTCCTTTATGGCCAAATAATATTCGATTATATGGATAGGTCCCATTTTGCTTATCCGTTCATCCATCCATGGACGTTTGGGTTGTTTCTACCTTCTGGCTATTGTGAATAATGCTGTTTTGAACATAGCTTTGAAATATCTGTTCAAGCCCCTGTTTTCAGTTCTATTGCGTGTCTACCTAGGAGTAGAATTGCCGGATCATATGGTGATCCTATGTTTAACTTTTTGAGGATCTGCCAAAACTGTTTTCCACAATGGCTGTACCATTTTACATTCCTACCAGCAGTGCAAGAGGGTTCTAATTTCTCCGCATTCTTGCCAGTGCTTGTTATTTTCATTTTTTTTATGATAGCCATTCTAGTATGTGTGAAGGAGTAGCTCATTATGGCTTTAATTTGCGTTTCTGTAATGACTAGTGATGTTGAGTGTCTTTTCATGTGCTTATTGGCCATTTGTATATCTTCTTAGAGAAACATCTATTTAAGGTCTTTGCCCATTTTGAAATTGCTTTGTTTATCTTTTTGTTATTGAACAAAATAGTTGAAATTTAAAAGAAAAAAGGGTGCTACTTGAAAGGGTGGACCCTTCCTAATACCTGGCTTTCCAGGAAGCTTATTCTCTGACAGTGCTAGATTGACAATGTTATTTTAATCATCGTTTCCTCTTCCCTCCTGCTTTCTTGGCTTTTTTTGCACTTTTTGGAGCATTCATGTTTTGCCTTTTTTGTTTTTTTGTTTTTTTGTTTTTTTTTTTTGAGACAGAGTCTAGCTCTTGTCACCCAGGCTGGAGTGCAGTGGTGCAATCTCGGCTCACTGCAACCTCCGCCTCCCGGGTTCAAGCAATTCTCCTGCCTCAGCCTCCCAAGTAGCTGGGATTACAGGCACCCACCACCGCCCCCAGCTAAGTTTTGTATTTTTAGTAGAGACGGGGTTTCACCATGTTGGCCAGGCTGGTCTCGAACTCCTGACCTCAGGTGATCTGCCCGCCTCAGCCTCCTAAAGTGCTGGGATTACAGGTATGAGCCACTGCGCCCGTTTTGGATTAAACTTCAAATAGTACTCAAAGAATCAGACTGCCGATAATGTAGGACAACTGTCCAGACCGGGCCCTTTGTCAGATGTCCCTTTTCTCTCTTTGAGCAACTCCTTTTGATTCTTTAAAACTCAGCCACCAGTGTCACCTGGATCAAGAATACTGTCCTGTGTCATCTAAGCGCCCTCTCAGCGCCTCTCTAAATTCCAAATTTTCACTCTGGAAAATTCAACAACTCAAATGTATTTTCAAGTGTATTTTAAAAATTAGAGAACTAGATTGTCAATTCATGTTATGTGAATGCTCTTTAAAAAGTGGTAATGTTTTATAAATGTACTCTGAGCAGTGTTTTCCAGTATATTTTGGTGTGGGATTTGGAGCAGGGCTTTGAAGTGGAAAGGCAAATGTTTTCTTGGGTAGATCTGAATATTCCGCAAAATGATTCCATTGATCATCCGGTCGTAGTCTCACTCTCTGAACTATAATGGAAAGAGAGCCAGGGGAGAGTGCAGCTGCTCCAGGGACCCGGGACAGGTACCCTGGAAAGGCATGGGTAGAGGTCCCCCCCATCGTTGGGCCCACTGGCATCACTCCTGTTGCTCCCATCGGCAGCTGTGGGCCAGGGCCTCTCATCCTGTGTGGAATCTGGCGTCAGGAATTTTCAGTGGGATTTTGAAAGCTATTCTAAGAGAGTAAAATGGTGGGAGGCATACACTTCTGTGCTGGCTGCTGAAATATGTGGTATACTGGCCTGGAATACAACTATTTTCTCTTTTTTTAAATGAACAAGTTCATTAAGAAAAAAAATCTGCTGCAACCTATAGATCCAAACACAGTTCAATACATCTTTTTTTTCTTTGTCCAAACTGAATATTTTCTTATTTTTAATATCCTGCCTCATTCCATGAAGGATTTATGATATCTTCCAGCAGTTGAGTAGGTTTGCTGAAATCATTAACAAATATACAATTTTTTTCTTTTCATTTTTTACTGAATGATGGGATTTTTTTTTTTGCTACTTCCTCCCCTTAACAAAAAAGCTTTCTTGAGGTATCAACCTATAATAATCTGAGCATATTTAAATGAACAATTTGATAAGTTTTGACATCTGTATATGTTCATGAGACCATAACCACAATCAAGATAATGAAGATGTTCATTGCCCCTAAAGTTTCTTTTGTGCCCCTTTGTCAGCCCTCCCTGCCCCCCTCCACTCCAACTACTGACCTGTCACTATTGATTAGTTTGCATTTTGTGTAATCTTATGTAACTGGAACCATGCAGAATGTACTCTATTTTCTGGCTGCTTTCACCCAGCACAATTTTGATATTCATCCGTGCTGTTGCTTGTATCAATGTTAATATGTTTTTATCGCTGGGCGCCATTGTATGGACCTACCACAGTTTATTTATCCATTTACTTGTTGATGGACATTTGGGCTGTTTCCCAAATGTCCCAGTAGTTTTTGGCTATTACAAATAAAGCTGCTTTTAACATTTGTGTCCATGTCTTTGTATGGATGGAGGCTTTCATTTCTCTTGGGGAAATACTTGGGCATGGAATGGCCGGACTCAATAGTGGGTGTGTGTTTAGCTGTCTGCCAAAGTGGTTGTACCACCTGACATCCCCACAGCCATGTCAGAGATGCAATTGCTGATTCACATGCTCACCAAAACTTGGTGTGGTCGGTCTTTTTATTTTCAGACCTTCTAACGGGCGTGAGGTGATAACTCATTTCGTTTTTAATTTGCATTTCCCTAATGACTAATGATGTTGAGCACCTTTTGATATGCTTATTTGCCATCTGTATATCTTCTTTGGCCAAGTCTCTGTTAGATCTTTTGCTTCGTTTTAAAATTGGGTTATTCACTTTCTTGTTGAGCTTTGAGAATGCTTCATATATTCTGGATACAAGTTCTTTACCAGATATGTGATTTGTAAATATTTTCTCTTGTTCTGTGGCTTATCTTTTCACTCTCCTAACAGTGTCTTTTGAAAAGCAGAAGTTCTTAAATCTAATTTACCATTTTTTTCTTTTTTAAAAAATAATTTCAACTTTTATTTTAGATTCAAGGGGTACATGTGCCGGTTCTTACATGGGTATATTTCATGATGCTGAGGTTTGGGGTATGATTGATTCTGACACCCAGGTAGTGAGCATAGTACTCAGTAAGTTTTGTTTTGTTTTTATGGATTGGGGTTTTGCTGTCATATCTACAAGATCTTTGCCTAATCAAGGTTATAAAGATTTCCTCCTCAGTTTTCTTCTACAAGTTTTATAGTTTTGTTTCTTACTTTTAGGTTTATGATCCATTTTGAATTAATTTTTGCATATGGTGCAATGTATGGATTGAGGTTCTTTTGTGTGTGTGGGTATGGATATGCAATTGTTCCAGCCTAATTTGTTGAAAAGACTGTCTTTTCTCTACTGAATTGCCTTTGTACTTTTGTTAAAAATCAGTTGCCCATAAAGGTATCGGTCTGTTTCTTAACTCTCTATTCTATTCTGTTGATCTGTTTACACCATTACCACATTGTCTTGATGACTGTCACTTAAGTTGGGCAGTGTAAGTCTTTCAACTTTGCTCTTTTTCAAAGTTGTGGCTAGTCTAGGTTCTTCACATTTCCATGTGCATTTTGGGATCTGCTATTGAGTTTCTACAAAAATCCTGCTGGGATTTTTATTGATTGCATTGAATCTATACATTAAATTTTTCTATAGGGAAAATTGTTAGCTTAACAGTAATGAACAGCAATGAGTCTTCCAACCCACAGACACAGTATATCTCTCTGTTTATTTAGGTCTTCTTTGCTTTCTCTCAGCAGTGTTTTCTGAGAGTAAAAGCAGTGTTACTTTTTGGTGTGCAGATGTTGAACATCTTTTGCCATATTTATCCCTAAGCATTTCATATTTTTGATAATGTAAATAGTCCCAATTGTTTGGTGCAAGTATATAGAAATACAATTGATTTTTATGTCTTGATCTTCTATCCTGAAACCTTGATAAACTTACTTATTAGTTCTAGTAACTTCTTTGTGTATTCCTTCGATTTTCTAGTCGGACAGCCATGTCATTTGCGAACAAAGGCAGTTTTACTTATTCCTTTCTAATCTAGAGAGCTTATATTTCTTTTTATTTTTCACTGACTAAAACCTCCAAGATAATATTGAAATGTGTGATATTTGTTGTAGGTGTTCTATAGACACCCTTCATCAGATTGAGGAAGTCCTTTTCTCTTCCTAGTTTACTGAGTGTTTATCAGAAATGGATGTTGGATTTTGTCAAATGCTTTTTCTGCATTTATTGACCTGATTACCTCATTTTTCTTTTTTAGTCTGTAAATACGGATTACATTGATATTTGAATGTTAAACCATTCCTAGAATAAACCCATTAATAGGTCATGATGTATTCTTTTTTATATAAGACTTTCATTTCCTAAAATTTTAAGAATGTTTCCTTTTTTTTTTTTTTGAGACAAAGTCTTGCTCTATCACCCAGGCTGGAGTGCAGTGGTGCAGTCTCGGCTCACTGCAAGCTCCGCCTCCCGGTTCAAGCAATTCTTCTGTCTCAGCCTCCTGAGTAGCTGGGACTACAGGTGCACGCCACCATGCCCAGGTGATTTTTGTATTTTAAGTAGAGATGGGATTTCACCATATTGGTTAGGCTGGTCTCAAACACCTGACCTCAGGTTATGCACCCGTGGCCTCCCAAAGTGCTGGGATTACAAGTGTGAGGTACTGTGCCCGGCCTGCATTTATTTTCATGAGGGATATTGGTCTGTAGTTTTCTTTTGTAATGTGTTTGTCTGATTTTGATATTAGAGTAATGCTGGCCTAATAGATGAGTTGAGAAATATTTCTTCCTTATCAGTTATCTGAAATAGTTTGTGTGAATTAACATTATTTTTTCCTGAAATATTTGGTAGAATTCACCAGTGAGGTTATCAGTGATTTGTGGAAAGATTTTGTTTTTGTTTTTGTTTTGTTTTGAGAAAGGGTGTGACTCTGTCGCCTAGGCTGGAGTGCAGTGGAGAGATCTTGGCTCACTGCAACCTCTATCTCCTGGCTTCAAGCAATCCTCCCACCTCAGCCTCCCTAGTAGCTGGGACTAGAGGTGTGCACCACCATACCCAGCTAATTTTTGTATTTTTTTTGTAGAGATGGGGTTTTCATTTGTTACCCAGGCAAGTCTCAAACTCCTGAGCTCAAGCAATCCACCTGCCTCAGCCTCCCAAAGTGCTGGGATTACAGGCGTGAGCCACCGTGCCCAGACTGTGGAAAGGTTTTTAACTACAAATTCTATTCTTTAATAGGACTCTTTAGATCTATTTCTTCTTGCATGAGCTTTGGTACTTTTTTTTCTTTCAAGAATGTGTATATTTTATCTAAGTTACTGAATTTATTGGCATAAAGTTTTAAAAAATATTTCTTTATCCTTTCGATATCTATCGATCTGTAGTAATGTCAGTTCTCTTATTTCTGATATTGATATTTTATGTCCTTTCTCTTTTTTTCCTTGATCAATTTGGCTATGGGTTTGCAAATTTTATTTTCTCAGTGAACTAGCTTTTCATTCCATTAATTTTCTCCAGTGTTTTTCCTGTTTCATTGATTTTTGCTCTAATGTATATTGCTTCCTTTTTTTCTGCATACTTTGGGTTCCTGAAGGTTTGGTTTTCTTAAGTGGATGCTGAGATCATTCCTTCCCCATCCCCTACTTCCTTCTCCTTTCTTCGTTTCTAATGTCGATGTTGGGTGACATAAAGTTCTTTCTAAGCGACAGCTCACAAATTTTGATATGCTGTGTTTTTATGTTCAGTTAGAAATACTTTCTAATTTTCCTTTCTGTCTAATTTGAGTTAGTATTTGTGAAAGTTTTGTGTCTAGATGCATTATTTTGCATGTGGACATTCAATATTTCCAACACCATTTGCTGAAAATACTCTTCTTTCTCTGTTTAATTGCCTTTGCTCCTTTGTCAAAGACTAGTTGACTGTATTTGTGTGGGTCTATTTCTGGACTCTGTTCCATTGATCTATGTGTCTGTTCTTTCACCAATTACATGATGTCTTAATTACTATAGCTTTATAAGTCTTAAAGTCAGGTCGTGTCAGTTCTCCAGCTTTTTACTCTTCTTCAGTTTTGTGTTGGCTATTCTGGGTCTTTTGCCTTTGCATATAAACTTTAAATTCACTTTGTTGATATTTACAAAATAGCTTGCTGGAATTATGATTGGGAATGCATTGAATCTGTAGATCAAATTGAGAAGAATTGGCATCATAACAGTAATGAGTTTTCTAATCCGTGAACATGGAATATATCTCCGTTTCTTTAGAACTTCTTTAATTTCTTTTATTATTATTATGTTTTAGTTTTCTGCATATAAATCCTGTAAATATTTTGGTAGATGTATATGCACCTATTTCATTTCTGGTACTATTATAAATGCCATTGTGTTTTAAATTTCAAATTCCAATTGTTCATTGCTGGTTCATAGGAAAGTAGTTGACTTTTTTGTGTTAACCTTGTATCATGTAACAGTGTTACAAGAGGGTTTTTTTGGTCAATTCTTTGGCATTTTCTACATAGACATTTATATCATCTGCAAATAGACAGTTTTGTTTCTTCCTTCCCAGTCTGTATACCTTTTACTTCCTTTTCTTGACTTTTTGCACTAGCTAGGACTTGCAGTATGATGTTGAATGTATATAGTATAGTCATAATAACTATTTAATTGTTCTTGTCTACTAATCCTATTGTCTGTGTTATTTCTGGGTTAGTTTTGCTTGGTTGATTCTTTTATTTATTTTGGGTCATATTTTTGTGCATCTTTGAATGTCCAGTTGTTTTTTCGTGGAGGTCAGATATTGTGAATTTTGCCTCATTGGGTGCTGGATATTTTTGAATTCCTATAAATATTTCGAGCTTTGTACTGGGGGTAGTTACTTGGAGACATTTTGATCCTTTTGGGTCTTGCTCTTAAGTTTGTTAGGGGGACCAGAGTAGGATTTAGTCTTGGGCAACATCCTCTGAGTCCTCTCCTTCCATGAGGCTGTGGATTATGAGGTTTTCCACTCTGCCTGATGGTGTCAGGGTATCAAGAACTATTCCCAGCTCTAGGTGAGCTCTGGTAATTGTTCTAATTTTTTTTTTTTTGGATGATTTTTTTTTTCAGTCTTGGGTAATTTCCTCACATGTAAATGCTGATAAATACTCACCAGAAGACTTGAGGGCAGGGTGTGGGAGGGTAATCTTTCCAGATCGCTGAAGTTTTTTCTCTTGGCAATGCTCTCTTCCCCATTACCCTCTCTGCGAACCCCAATCGTCTTGGCTGCCCTGGACTTACAGCCGTGTGTCTCAGCAACTTAGGGAGACTCAGGCTTTACCTGGGTTCCCTCCCTGTCTCACATCCTGGAAACTCTCCAGACTATCTGCTGGGCTAGTCCTAGGGTTCACCTCTTTTGTTTACCATCTTTCATTGATCACTCTTCCTCATTGTCTGGTGTCCAGGTGTTTGAAAGCTGATGTTTAATATATTTTGTCTGTTCTTTTAGCTGTTTAAGGTAGGAAGGTAATCTAATCACTGTTACTCCATCTTGGCTGGAAGCAGAAGTTGATGGCACTTTTTAAAAAGTAGCTACAGAATGTCAAAAAGGATTAAAAATTTTTTTACAGTAACAACGAATGTGGATGGGAGGTTAGAACTCAAACTTTCCTTTAGATTCTAACCTTAAACCGTTGTAGCTCCACCTTTTGATAGGAACCTCAAAGACAAGTTCTACCATAAAAACCCAGGTATTTTAGTATCTTCCATAGCCGAACATATCTATTGTTTTGTCCTGAAACAGTACCACCAGCCTGTTTTAGAAAGTTTTTTCTTGGAAAACTAGGTTTCTGGCTTTGGCCCCATTGGTGATTTTAAACCATTTGAACTGTGCTTTTCTTTTTGTTTTGTTGTTTTATTGTTTTTGAGAGAGGCTTACTCTGTCCCCCAGGCTGGAGAGCAGTGGTGCAATCACAGCTCACTGCAGCCCCAACCTCCCCAGCTCAAGCAATCCTCCTGCCTCAGCCTACCAAGTAGCTGGGACTACAGGCATGAACCATCATGTCTGGCTAATTTTTTAAATCTTTTGTAGAGACGGGGTCTCACTATGTTGCCCTGGCTGGTCTTGAACTCCTGGGCTCAACCACTCCCCCCACCTCAACCTTCCAAAGTGCTGGGATTACAGGCATAAGCCACCATGCCGGGCTACACTGTGCTTTTCTAAATTTTTATCTCAATTATTAAAGGACAGGCTCTTATGCAGGGGAATATTGTCTGAAACTAATCAAATTATTAAGTCAGGAAGACAACTAAATTTTTGGATGATGTAACCATATAGTACTTTAAATAGAAAAAAAGTTGTACTAATAGAAGTTAGTAGAAAAAATTTAGATAATAATAGCTTTTATTTTATTCTTTTTGCTGAAAGACTTTGAAACCATGGTGTAAAATAAAAAGTCATTAAAGCTACCTTTTTAGATACTTTTTGTTAAGTCAGTTTATAAAGTGAGGATGTCTATCTGGAATGTGTGACAGATGTAACAAGTGAAAGTTGCAATAGTCTCCATGTAAAATAAAATTTGGACTGACAGTTTTAGATCTTTTTCAAGTTTTACTCTAATGCTCATTATTTTGTCTTCTCTCCCCTTCTCCATCTGCATAATTTTAATCTTTCCTTTCATGGTTAAGATTTGGCAACCTCGTGTGCCTTGCCAGGATCATTGTGAAAAAGCTGTAGTTTTTTTTTTCTTTCTCCCGTCCAAGCTGTCCCAGAGCCTGGTGAGCCACCCTTGCCCTTGGTGTGGTGTAGCTACTGCGCCTCATAGCAAAAGGCCAAGTTTTAAAGCATAGTGCTTCACACGTTATCAGGAATTTATTTTCTGCTCAGCTGCAGGATCTCTTGTTTGCTTTAAAACTGTAAAGTGGAGTGGGGGAAAGCTATCAACAATCTTCAAGTGCCCAGGTCTTTTAGTTTCTGACAGAAACAAGAGCATTTCTGCAAAGGTTGGGGAGTGCGTGTGTGTGTGTGTGTGTGTGTGTGTGTGTGCGCGCGCGCATGTTTGTAGTATTTAGTAAACATTCCAAAGATTTCAAAGTCTCCAGGGCTCCACAGGATGTCTTTGTTGACTTCATAACTGTGGTTAGGCAAAATGAAATGAGAGTCCAGGATAGGTCAAGATAAGGTAATTAGCAAATTCCCTAAATACTCAACTAGAGAATTTCAATGGCCAGTCTTTTTACAGATGATTGTTCTTATTTTTCCTCTTTTGTTTTCAATTGCAATTCATTAATTGAAACGTAGTAACGGGCCTGAAGTTGTGTTCTGTACTCACCTATGTTTTGATCTTTATCTGTCTAGTCCTCATATTACTTTCTGGCAAGCTTGTGATTCTGGCATATAACAGTTGGGGCAGGGTGGGGGCTATTGATTTGATCCCTCATCTGTGTTCCTACATTTCTGTTATGGTTATTTGTTGGCCAGTCTCTTCTTGCTAGACTGAGTGCCCTTGGATTGGGGAGATCGCATTGCCCGGCACTAGGTCTGCCCAAGAAGGATGCTCAATATCATTGTACAGAATTAAACTGAAAGTTTGTTTCCTTTAAACTCCATGTCATCCAAGGTAAACAGTCACATGTTGCCTCTTAGGGTGATCTTGAGTATTTTTTCTCATCTCCATCACCACCATTATCCAACCTAAGGCTTGTAAAAGATCTTTATACCATTTCTTTCCAGATTCAAGAGGCTCTGCTGAAGTTCTTTTAATCAATATTCTATGACAACATTTTTATATCAGGCAAGGGTTGTTGTAGAGCTGTTTAAGATTCAATTATGTGAACATTAGTTCTTGAGCTTCATTTGAAACAGGTTTATTTTGAGGTGGGATCGATTCTTGTCATTTTCTATGAAGTGATGAACGTCAGAGCCGGAGCTCTTGTGGCAGGTCCAGCTTGGAGGTGAGCAGGACACAGGGTTCCTAACTGACCCAGATGATCCAAGGAGAACTGGGAGTCTGAGAACAGAAATAAAGCTGGAGCCCAGCCAGGAGTGGTACGCAGGGCTGCGAATCTGACAGCAAGGCCGAAATCCAGGCCCGCAAGTGGCAGAGCAATGACAGTTAATTGCTTTTCTGTACTGATTGCTTGTATGTTTCTTTTGCTATTGGATACTAATAGGATGACTCCGAATATGACAATAGAGTATAACTATTCCGTGAACAACGTATAATATGGAAAGTCTGCTTTATGTGAAATGTTTATCTGCAAATTATTGAGCAAAGGGTTATTATTTGTTACTGCTTAAATGATTGGTTTTAAACTACTAAATCTGGTAAGTTTTTTTTCTAAATAGCATTTGTGTAATATTTTGGAAAAGGCAAAGTGATGTAAAAATTCTATGTGTATTTTACTTAGTACCACAGAAATCTCACTGGAATTAATACCTGTCATTTGGATGGAGAACTCATATGGTGAAAAGAGCCTAGGCTCACAGCTCACCCTCGGCTGGTCACATTCTGGCCGTGCAACCTTAGGCAAGGTGGACCAGAAACTCAGGTTCTCCTACTTCATCTGTGGCATGAGGGTGGCACCTCTGTGGGAGGGCGCTGTGTGGCGTGGGGACACTGGGCATGGGGACACTGCACCACAAAGCTTAGGCCCTGACATACAGCGGCTGGTGAATCAAGGGTGGCTATTATTGTTTTGGTGCTATCATTATTTTAAATAATTAAAGAAAATAAGAACATCTCACGATAAAGGGAACAGATTCTAAGTTAACCTTTTAAAATTACTAGGCCCCTTTAACCTCCGGGAATAGCACTCAGATAACAATGTCTTAGTATTACTGGAAGATTTACAGAGTCAAGAGCCTGCTCTTATCCCTGGATAGTGAGATAATCACATGAATGGAGAAAAAAGCATGCTTCTCTCACCTTTTAATAGAGTGAAACACATCATGTTACCGGAAACCCTTTTGTTCTGTTTTTTACAGTAAGAGAAAAAGTAATTAAACTTCAAAGTCAGATCCTTAAATAGCTACATGAGGACCTATGGTAAAAGCAGAGCTACAAGGTCTTCTTTTTGCTTCTGAAACTGGGGGTGATGTAGGGGCTGCCCAGACCCATGGCATCCCTTGAAACTCAGAAAGAAGCCAGTGCTTGGCTGGGTTCTCATGAGAGTCAAGTTGGAGCTGGAGGCTGTGAGAGGTAACACTTGGCCTGTCCTTTTGCCACTGGTCGTGTGCTGCCAAGTGAGAGGGCTCGTGTGGCATCAAACCATGCCTTATCTTAAGGCTAACATCACATTTCCTCAACTTGGCCAGAGGTGCTGCAGAGAGAGACCTGCACAGTATTTGCAGAATTTGTTCAATAATTATTGTTAATCGTTGATTTCACTGAAGATCAATGTTTGCTTTTTGCTCTTATAAACAAAACAGGAATATTCGTAACAATGGATTCTAGTAAGGCTCAAGTACCGTTTGTGTTGAGTGTCTGTATGCCGTCATAGTATTAGAAGTTTCATACACGTTAACATTCATCTTCACAGGAACGTCAGAAGGCAGGTGGTATTAGGTCACATAGCTAATAGGGGACAGATTAGGAATTGGCTACTGCTCAATTTGAATCCCAAATCAGTGCTCTCTCTCTTGTGCCTCTAAAGCCCCAGGACCCAGACAGGGCAGTATAGGTAACCCTTAGCAGACTACTCTCAACAGTGTTTGGCCCTTGACAAAATGCCACAAAGTTGGAACGTGTAGCCCTGAGAAGGGTTGTTGGCAGAGGCTGCAGAGTGGCTTTCAGAGTGGTTGGCCAGCCAAGACATCTGCATCAATGCCTCGCACCACTGGGGGTTCAGTTTTCCCTCTGATTAAATCTTGTCTACCCTGTGCCCATAGAGTCAGCATGTGCTGCGAGATCACAACCTGGGAGATCGTTCCCCAATACTGAGATAGAGACACCGCCCCATAGACGCAGTTACACACTGCCATGTGTAAACAGATCAGGAAAGGAGCAGGTGCCCAGCCCAACCGGAGCTCCAGTTCACACAAAATTTTAGAAAACCCAAGAGGTAAAAGTTTAGAGAATATTGTCTTCTTCAAACCTCCCTCTAACACTGTAAAGTGATAATAGACAAGAATGTAAAAACTTGGGGGAAAAAAAGCTAAAGCTCAATTATTGACACTGTTTTAATGACCTCCACAGATAGATTTGAGAGGTATAGGAGCAAAAATGACTTTAAAATAAATAAGTTGTTAAAGTTTTATTGGTGCTGCATTCCCAACCTGAGGTTTTCTTTGATGAAATTCAGATGAAATTTCACATCTTGTGCTGTGGAATCCTATGAAATGCTTAGAGATTCAAATGGTTTGTGTTGGTTAAAGCAAGCTTTAGGCTTTGTTCTTCATTATGCTAATCAGTTTTTCCCCCAGCTTAATTGAAGTGTAAAGTCATTTGAACAACACTGGTCTTTTCTGTACACAAGAAGGTTAAGAACCTCAGACAGCTCATGCTGCTGCCAAGAAGTCTCCCAGTCGTATTCTTCAGATTAATTACCTGCAGAAACAGTAGTAAGAAAATCCATTACAGGTTAAAGCAATGATTTTGGCAGGATCTGAAAAGCACTAGGATTATGTCATGGGGAAAACTTCAGCAAATCTCACAAATGGGGGCTCTCCTAAGCAGATCTGACATTTCGGTTTTTAACCATTTGTATTTGAAGGCAAATATTGAGGTGGTGGGGGTTTTTATTAAAATATTAAAATCAAACTTTTTCCTATATAAATTCAGCAATATAATTTAAATATTCTGATTTGTGCAGTTTTACTAAAGCCACTGAGACCACAGTGATGCTTAAGTTTTTGAATGCAGGGAGCAGGCCAGTCTTGCCTTACTCTGTATGTTGTTTTATAATATTGATTTGAAAATGCAAGGTTATACTACAGAGACCAACTTTTTCCTCCTCAATCCTGTGCTGGCAGCCACAATAAATGTGCTTGAGTCCCAGCAGTGAGCGTGTGTGCCTTCTCTAGAAGCTGCTGTCTGCACGAACAACCCAAAAATGTCATAGAAATGCACAGTTCTAGGCTGGGTGTGGTGGCTCATGCCTGTGTAATCCCAGCACTTTGAGACGCTGAGGCAGGATAATCGTTTGAGGCTAGGAGTTCAAGACCAGCCTGTGCAACATAATGAGACCACATCTCTATAAAAAGTTTAAAAATTACCTAGATGTGGTGGTGTGCATCTGTACTTCCAACTACTCGGGAGGCTGAGATAGGAGGATTGTTTGAGCCCAGGTCAAGGCTCCAGTGAGCTGTAATCGCACCACTGCACTCCAGCCTGGGCAACAGAGTGAGACACTATTGCTAAAGAAAAAAAATAAATGCATGAGTCTATGCTACAGATTCTTTCATGATTTAAAAAGCAAATATTATTAATTATGCACTAATTTCTAATTATTCAGTGCTAATTTGCATAACCGTTGAGACAGCACATAGGAATTTTGTTAAACTTGGATTTATTTTGGTAATTTTTATTGGAAACAACAACAACAATAGTAACAATAACTTAATTACAGCTTATATTTATTTATACATGCACTATATGCAAAAATGTATTCTAAGTACTCTAAATGTGTCAACTCATTTAATATTATAACAACCCTATGAAATACTCTTGTTGCACCTATTTTATACATAGAGGCAGATAGAGATTAAGTAATTTGTCCTAGGTCATGTAGCTAGTAAGTGGCAGAGCTGGGATTTGAACCCAGGTAGCTTGACTCCATAGTCCGTGCTCTTAAAGACTGAAGTCTATGCCTCTTCTGCCAGTGCTGTCAACACTGACTTAGCTCTAGAATGTCTTCTCCTACCTTAGTAGAACTCTCCCTGCCTTCCGCCTGAGGCCAGAGACCTTCCCAGGTAGGTGTGTGTTGACCCAGCGTCCTACACAATGGTTGTTACACCAACCTGACTCTGCCTTCTTTTATTCACACATTAGAAGATTTCACTGAACTGTTTAATTACTCCTCAGAGGGAAGACAGATATAAAATACCTTCTTATCTTCCCCACTTCTGTCTCCCAGTGGCATGACATTTTGAAGTGAGATTTTCTTTCCCTCCTATCCAAAGTCAAAGGAGAAATGGAGAAATTCCACAGAACTACTGTCCATTCACAAGAAGTTACATAGCACTTAAGGACAGTCTCTTTCCCTTGAGCAATAAGTACTTAGTTTTCATTGAAATATTTCTCTGCTGAGCTCTCATAGTATAATAGCAACCAATCCCAACAAGCAAAAATAACTTGTAAATTTGCAAAACCAGGCCAGGCGCAGTGGCTTACACCTGTAATCCCAGCACTTTGGGAGGCCGAGGCGGGCGGATCACAAGGTCAGGGGTTCAAGACCAACCTGGCCCACATAGCGAAACCCCGTCTCTACTGAAAATACAAAAATTAGCCGAGCATGGTGGTGTGTGCCTGTAGTCCCAGCTACTGGGGAGGCTGAGGCAGGAGAATCACCTGAATCTGGGAGGTGGAGGTTGCAGTGAGCTGAGATCATACCACCGCACTCCAGCTTGGGCAACAGAGTGAGACTTTGTCAAAAAAAAAAAAAAAATTGGCAAAACCAATGAGTGGACCTTATCTTACTTAAACGCTCATAAAATTACTTTATTTTATATATTAACATTCAATAAAAACTGTCATTTTTGAGATAATTCTATGTGTTTTAACAAAGTATGGTTTAATGTAACAACCACCACTAAGGATATAGAACATTCCAATTACCTTCAAAATTCCCTTGTGCAGTGTCCCCAACCCAACATTTGGCAACCACTGATCCATTCTCCTTCATTACAGTTTTGTCTTTGGAGAATGACATATACATGGAATAGTACAGGGTGTAACCTTTTGAGATGGGCTTTCTTCATTCAGTGTAATGCCTTTGAGACCCATGCAAGTTGTTTTGTGTATCAGTCATTCATCCCATTTTATTACTGAGTATATTCCATTGTATGAGTGCACCACAGTTTATCCATTCACCAGTTGAAGGGCCTTTGAGTTGTTTCCAGTTTCTATCAAGTCTGAACAGAGCCACCAGAAACATTGGCGTATCGGTTTTTGTATGAATATTGTTCATTTTTCTAGAGCAAATACTTAAGAATTGCTAGGTCATATGGGAAATATGTGTTTATAAGAAAATGGTAAACTGTTTTCCAGGGTGGTCGTGTCATTTTGTGTGCCCACCAGCAGTGGGGGAGAGTGTGTTTCATTTGCTCCATATTCTCACTGCACTTGGCTTTTGTCAGCATTTTTACTTTTAACCATCCTAATAGATGTGTAATAATATCTCATTGTAGTTTTAATTTGCATTTCCATAATGACTAATGATGTTGAACATCTTTTCCTGTGCCTGCTTGTTACCTGAATAACCTCTTTGGTGGTCTATTTAAGTCTTTTGCCCAGTTTTCCCCTTGCCTATTTTTAAAATTGGATTGTTTTCTCACTGTTGAGTTTGTAAAGTTCTTTATATTTCTCATTCAATAGAGAGAAACAGAAAAAGAGGACGCGCACACATCCCCATCAGTACTCCTAACAAACAGTATGGATTCTACATTGGGAGCATAAAGAATGGTATATTTAGTTCTAGGAGAGGAGGAGCATGAGAAAAGGATATTTGCAAGTTGTTCTTGCTTTATAGTTTTACTTCTTTAAAGAGATATGCTTAAGACATAGTTTTAAAAAGACTTACACAATATTTTTTTTGTAAGAGCTTAGCGGCTCTCTTGGTTAATAGATATGTTATTCTCTCTCAGAAGTGCCATAGACACACTTGAAAATTATTTCTATGTGTGAAACAATTATCTGTTACTTAGAAAATTGACAGAGCCTGGCTGGGCGCTGAGGCTCACGCCTGTAATCCCAGCACTTTGGGAAGCCGAGGTGGTTGGATCACCTGAGGTCAGGAGTTCAAGACCAGCCTGGCCAATGTGGTGAAACCCCATCCTACTAAAAATACAAAAATTAGCCAGCGTTGGTGGCGGGTGCCTGTAATCCCAGCTACTCAGGAGGCTGAGGCAGAATTGCTTGAACCCAGGAGGCGGCGGTTGCAGTGAGCTGAGATCACGCCACTGCACTCCAGCCTGGGCAATAGAGCAGGACTCTGTCTCAAAAAAAAAAAAAGAAAAAGAAAAAGAAAAAAGAAAATTGACAGAGCCTGAATTTAAGGGCAAGACAGAATTATTTATCCAGGAAGCAGAAGTTACAAGGTGGCAGATTTCAATGTCAGAGGCCACTTATTATTATCTAAATACTCCATATGTTTTCATATTTCTGCGTTTTTGTTTAAATTGCTTGTTTCCTTTGCTTGGAATGCCATTCTTATTTTTCCAGCTGGTGAATTTTTTTTTTTTTTTTTTGAGACAGAGTCTTGCTCTGTCACCCAGGCTGGAGTGCAGTGGCGCAATCTCGGCTTACTGCAACCTTCACCTCCCAGGTTCAAGCGATTCTCCTGCCTCAGCCTCCCGAGTAGCTGGGACTACAGGTGTGTGCCACCATGCCCAGCTAATTTTTGTATTTTTAGTAGAGATGGGGTTTTGCCATGTTGGCCAGACTGGTCTCAAACTCCTGACCTCAGGTGATCCACCCACCTTGGCATCCCAAAGTGCTGAGATTACAGGCATGAGCCACCACCCCCAGCCCTGGTGAATATTTTTATTCTTCAAGGCCAACCCCTGCTTGATCCCATTTTTCCAAATACAGCTAATATTTTCTTTGTTCACTTATCACTTTATATGTTTATATAACTTATCAAATTATTTTAGAAATTTGTAGGCAGGTGTCTTCTCCACTAGGCAGAGAGCTTCTTAAGGATAGCTGTGTGAGTGAATCATCTTTTATCCCTAACAACTAATTTAATGCATGCTTCAAAAGAGATACTTATTTACCCATTTATTCATTAATTTACCAAATATTTATTGAGTTCTCACTGTATGTTAGGTTGAGGGGCAGAGTAGTGAACCAACAGAAAAGATTCCTGCTTTATGGAGCTTACATTTTGTTGACCTTTTCAGATAACCAGATTCTCCTTTTCTAAAACAGTGGTTTTAAAGCTATTAGTTTTCCTCAAAGCCCTGCTTTAGCTGCATCCCATGTATTTTGCTATGTTGTATTTTCATTATCATTTGATTAAAATTTTTTCTAATTTCTCCTGATACCTTCTTTGATCCAATGATTATTTAGAAATGTATTGCTTCATTTCCAAATATTTGTAGTTGATTTCTAACAATATCATTGTGGTCAGAGAACATACTCTTCCCATCTTTAAATTTATTCCGATCTGTTTAATGACCCAGAATATGATGTGTCCTGAAAATGTACCGTATGCACTGCTATTGTTAGCTACCGTTTTCTCTACGTATCAGTTAAGTCAACGCAGTTTATAGTGTTGTTCAAATATTCTATGTCTGTACTGGTTTTTTGTTTGTTTGTTTTAAGATAGAATCTCATTCTGTTTTTGAGGCTGGAGTGCAGTGGCGTGATCATAGTTCACTGTAGCCCTGATCTCCTGGGCTCCATGATTCTCCCACCTAAGCCTCCCAAGTTGCTAGGACTACAGGCATATGCCACCATGCCTGGCTAATTTTTAAATTTTTTATAGAGATGAGATCTTGCTATACCACCCAAGCTTTTATTTATTTTTTTTATTAGTTGTTCTATCAGTTGCTGAGAGAGGGACATTAAAATCTTCAGGAAAAATTATAGAATTGTCTGTTTCTAACTTTAATTCTGTCAGTTTTGCTTCATGTATTTTAAAGCTCTATTAGGCACATATGATTGCAGTGTTTTTCTGATAATTGACCCTTTTTTCATTATGAAATGGCCCTTTTTATTTCTGGTAATACATTTTGACATCTATTTTATCTGATATTAATATTGCCATCCAGCCTTTTTATGCTTATTATTTCCATGGTATATATTTTTTCCATTCATATACTTTCAATCTATCTGTGTCTTTGTATTTAAAGTGTATCTCTTGTAGACAGCATATAGTTGGGTTTTGCTTTTTTTAAAAAAAATTATTCTGCCATCCTCTGCCTTTTAATTGGTGTGTTTAATGAAATTATTGCTTTAATGTAACATGTAATAGAATTATTGCTATATTGGGTTTGAGTTTAGCATTTTATTTTTTGTTTTTTACTTGTCTTTTTTGTACCTCTGTTACTCTTTTCTTTCCTTCTTTTGAATTATTTGAATATAGAATTTCATTTTAAATTTTCTGTTGGCTTTTTAGCTACACTCCTTTGCATTATTCTTTAGTCATTTATGAGGGATCACAATATACATCTGTGACTTTTCCACTACAGTTAATACTAACCCCTTACAGTTAATAATAACTGCTTACATGAGATCTATTGTACAACATTGTGACTAACATATGTATAATTAATAACATGTATGTATTCTTGAGAACCACTAAGAGAGTAGATTTTAAGTGTTCTTACCACAAAAATAAGTATGTGAGGTAATGCATGTGTGTGTTAGCTCAATTTAGCCATTCCACAATGTATATATATATATTTTAAAACATGTTGTGTACAATATATACAATTTTTGCCAATTAAAATAAATGAAAGCCACTTATAATTAATGACATATACTTCATATAAAATACTGAAATCTTGCAACTTGTAGATCCATATTTACCCCATCTTTTATGTTATGGTACTCGTATTTATTACATAAAAATACATTATAAACCCTATAAGACAATATTTTAATTTCTGTCTTTAAAAGTTTGAAGGTTCAAGGCTGGGCACAGTGGCTAACACCTGTAATCCCAGCACTTTGGGAGGATGAAGCAGGATCACTTGAGGCCATGGATTCAAGACCAGCCTGGGCAACACAGTGAGACCCTGCCTCTATAAAAAATTTAAAAATTAGCCAAGCGTGGTGGGGTGCGCCTGTAGTCCCAGATCCTCAGAAGGCTGAGGTGGGAGGATCACTTGAGCCTAGGGGGTGAAGGCTGCAGTGAGCTGTGATCACACCACTGTACTCCATCCAGCCTGGGCAACAGAGTAAGACCCTGTCAAAAAAATAAATAAATAAAACAAGGTTTCATAATAACATAAAAGGAAAAAGGAAAAAAATGAGTCTTTGAACTGATGCAGGTATTATTTCCAGTGCTCTTCATTTTTTTCTGAGGGTCTGAGTTTGATCTTATATAATTTTTCTTTAGCCTGAAGAACTTTCATTAGCATTTCTTGCAGTGCAGGTCTTTTGATGATTAATTCTTTCTGGTTTTGTTACTCTGAAAATGTCTTTATTTTGCTTGCTTTCTTGGAAGATATTTTGCTGGATGTAAAATTCTGAATTTAGTTTTTTCTCACGCGGTACTTTAAAGATGTAGTTCCGCTCTCTTCTGGTCTCCGTAGTTCATGATAAGTCAGCTGTTAATCAGACTGCAGGTCTTTTGTATTTAATATGTCATTTTTCTCTTGCTGCTTTTGGTATTTGTTCTTTATCTTTGGTTTTCAACAGTTTGACTATAATGTACCTTGAGGTGGGCTGTTTTGCATTTATTTTGCTTAGTCTTTGATTAGTATCTCATAATTGTGTGTGCGTATTTGTGTGTGTGTGTGTATTTATTTATTTATTTATTTATTTATTTATTTATTTTGAGACAGAGTATTGCTCTGTTGCCCAGGCTGGAGTGCAGTGGTGCAATCTTGGCTCACTGCAACTTCTGCCTCCTGGGTTCAAGTGATGCTCCCACCTGAGCCTCCCAAGTAGCTGGGACTATAGACGCTCACCACCACACCCAGCTAATTTTTGAATTTTTAGTAGAGATGGGGTTTCACCCTATTGGCCAGGCTAGTCTCGAACACCTGACCTTAGGTGATCCGTTTGCCTTGGCCTCCCAAAGTGATGGGATTACAGACATGAGCCACGGCACCTGGCCTGTAATTGTGTATTTGTGTTCATTAAATTTGTGCTATTTTGGCCATTTATTTGTTTGTTTTGTTTTTGCACCACTGCACTCCAGCCTGGGCGACCCTGTCACCCGGGGTCTTGCTCTGTCACCCAGGCTGGAGTGCAGTGGTGCAATCTCAGCTCACTGCAGCCTTGACCTCTCGGGCCCCAAGAAACTGCCCCACCTCAGCCTCCTGAGTAGCTGGTACTACAGGCACATACCACCACACCTGGCTAATTTTTTTTTTTTTTTGGTATTTTGTAGAGGCAGAGTTTTGTCATGTTGCCTAGGCTGATATCAAACTCCTGCGCTCAAGCAGTCTGCCTACCTCAGGCTCCCAAAGTGTTCTCTGTGTTCTCTGGTTGGAGCACAGTAAGTGAAGGGAAGAATGATGTACAATGAGATTGGAGAGGTGAAGAAGATCACGGAGAGGTTTATAGACCCTGATAAGGAGTTGGAAATTATGATTCTGAGTAAGAAAATATGATTACCATAATTGTAAGGGTAGCTTGCCAAACTCATATTGCTTTATCCTTCAGAGTCTTGACCGATGGATAGGGTGGCCTTGTGATTGTATGACCTACCTGTCAGTTAACATAGTTGGAACAGAAGCTAGAAGACCATGCAGACTGGGTTTCTGCAGTGTGTGGGAAGTTGAAGTGGACGTATTCTAACATCCCTTCCACTGCTAAGGTTCTCCGGTATCGCTGAAAACAAGTTGGCCTCCATGTAGAAAAGTATAATGTCAATTAAAACCACACTTTATAATGAAGAGTGCAAATGTAGAGAATGAAAAGACCATTGTAGAATGAAGAGTTGTAGTTACACACAGCTAAAGATTTCACGTGATTTCTGCTTAAGAGCAGTATCTGTAGTCCGTAAGTGTTACTATGTTAAAACAATGGGCTTAAAACAGCGTGCTAGATAGATCTGATTTCCGGGGAACACTTAAAGCTCACTTGATCCTTTCTTTGGTTTAGATGACAGCGCTTCTGCTGCAAGTAGCATGGAGGTGACAGACCGCATTGCTTCACTGGAGCAGAGAGTCCAGATGCAAGAAGACGACATCCAGCTGCTCAAATCAGCTCTAGCTGATGTGGTTCGGCGGCTGAACATTACTGAGGAACAGCAGGCCGTGCTTAACAGGAAAGGACCTACCAAAGGTGGGCATTCGAGTGACACAGGAACTTTAGCAGAATTGGTCTCGTGGCAGAATCTTGCTCTAGCAAACACATTGTGCTCTTTAATATTGACAGAGAATCAAAACTTAGAATAACAATAAAACAGTCTTAGCACTGTCAACATAATCACACGACGTATGATGGTATTTTGGGGCTTGATGTTGGTGAATTGTACAGCCCAGTGATGTACATTTGTAGGTGATCATTAAATGCTTGTTGAGTCAAGGAAGGAACAGTCCAAATGGACCACTGAGAACAGTTCTTTTTTTTTTGAGACAGAGTCTCGCTCTGTCGCCCAGGCTAGAGTGCAGTGGCGCGATCTGGGCTCACTGCCAGCTCTGCCTCCTGGGTTCACGCCATTCTCCTGCCTCAGCCCCACGAGTAGCTGGGACTACAGGCACCCGCCACCACGCCCGGCTTATTTTTTGTATTTTTAGTAGAGACAAGAGTTTCTCCGTGTTAGCCAGGATGGTCTCGATCTCCTGACCTCGTGATCCGCCCGCCTCGGCCTCCCAAAGTGCTGGGATTACAGGCGTGAGCCACCGCGCCCGGCCGAGAACAGTTCTTTATCAAGATTCTCTGGGATGGAGAGAGCTTGCAGAAAGAACCACGATCCTTTGGGCCACTTTTGGAGGTTGTTCTACCTAGCTTTTTTTTGAAAACTGTTATCTCTTTCTATGCACTTAGCTTATACTATCATTCAGTTCAGCATAGCAACACTCGATCATATGCCACATTCAAAGCTCTGAGCCAAGCACTGGGGGTGCAGAGGTGGCGGGCCTCCCTCTGAGGAGCTCAGAGTCCTATGTTATCATTAGCTCTTCCCCTCTTCTAGCTGCAAAGCAAGCCACTCTCATGCAAAGCCTAGTGTTCCTTTTGAATCTCCTCTGCTGTCCACAAGGACATCACCTGCTACAGAGCTCTGTCCCTGGTAGATTTCTAGCAAATTTAAGTCATCATTTCATGTCCCTGTGGCTCTTGGGAATGAGATATTAAAAAGCAATATTTGTGTTAAATAATTTTGTCATTATCTTCTTAGAAGATAATGGAATTAGACAATTAGACAATGTTGGAAATAAAACGCCTCCTAACAATTTCTGTCCAGCTAGCTGGCGCCCTCATGTCTACATGAACTTGCAAATGGCTCATCTTTAGCCAGAATCACTCTTCCTCGTGACTAACTGTAGAAAAGAGAATTCGTCTTGGCTGTAAGATGCCTTTGGCTAAAACGTTTTTTGAGATTACAACATTTAGATGTTCCTTTAAAAATACCTTTCATTGGCTGGGCACAGTGGCACACGCCTGTAATCCCAGCACTTTGGAAGGCTGAGGCGGTCAGATCACCTGAGCCCAGGAGTTCAAGACCCATCTAGGCAACATAGTGAGACCTCATCCCTACAAAAAATTTAAAAATTAGCTGGATGTGGTAGCAAGTGCCCGTGGTCCCAGCTACTCAGGAGGCTGAGGTAGGAGGATTGCTTGAGCCTAGGAGGCCAAGGCTGCAGAGAGCACCACTGCACTCCAGCCGGGTGACAGAGCAAGACCCCATCTCAAAACAAAAACAAACAAAAGGACTACCTTTCATTGTTATTTCAATTTAACAAATTATTTCACAGTTAATGTGTATTTTCCTTGGAGTTGGGAGGGAGGACTGTCTAAGGTTGCGTCTTTGAGTTTTTTTTCTCAAGTACTTGGCTGCATTTCCACACATCTGTGGGAAGAAATCAATTTCTTTGTCATCCCAGATGTTATCACCAGCTTCGTGTGAGATGGCTACACCTGTTGGGCTGATGTCTGCATTTTGAATAATCATTTTAAGTAATCTTTTTTCCTCCTGAGTTACAAAGTGATTCAGGTATTTTAAATAGAAACCGCATTATTTTAAGTATTCTTGACCTACCAGCTTTCCAAAAATAAATCTGATGACTGCTGTGTCTGAAAGGGTACATTTGAAGGAGCTGCTTTATATAAATCTTCAGACCTCTGAAACTTCCTTATTTTTAGAAAACTACAGGAAGAAAATAACAGGGTGTGCCCAAGAGTTTTGTTTCCTTGATTAAGAATGATTTGAATTTCATAACTGCACAGAAAAATAAATGTTTTCATAGTCATCTGATATTTCTTTATAAACATTCTTTTTCTAACTGTAAGAAAAGCTTAGTTGCCAGAAGGTCACACCAAGAAGTAAAAAAAAGATTCACAAGAAAGCAGGTGAGTGGGCTGCATCCCCTGAGTGGAGGGACCTTGGGCTCTCTACTTTCTGTGCAGCTAATTAGAGCACAGTGGAAACAGGGGCAGGAGGGGCGTGCCCGCGGGAGGGGCGTGCCCGTGGGAGGGGCGTGCCCGTGGGAGGGGTGTGCCTGCAGGAGGGGTGTGCCTGCAGCAGCTGCCCTGGCTGTGCTCATCTTTGAGGGAGCTGCCATGTGGGCACTTGGGAACTGGTGCGCACACCTCTGTCTGTCTTTAGAGCTGGCTCTCTGTGGTCATGGTTGGGGTGGGGAGTCTTTTAGGCAAGATGGATTTTAGGCAAATCTCCTTTGGTTTTAAGTGGCCACACAATTATCACTTCATAATATTTTGGCCTGCCATCCTCATATAGACTTGAAGTAGCCTGGACACATGACATTCTTATTTTTATTTCTGAGACAGGTTCTTGCTGTGTCACCCAAGCTGGAGTGCAGTGGCGTGATCTTGGTTCTCTGCAACCTCCGCCTCCCGGGTTCAAGCGATTCTCCAGCCTCAGCTTCCCGAGTTGCTGGGACTACAGGCACACGCCACCACACCTGGCTAATTTTTTTGTATTTTTAGTAGAGACGGGGTTTCACCATGTTGGCCAGGCCGGTTTTGAACTCCTGACCTTAGGTGATCCGCCTGCCTCGGCCTCCCAAAGTGCTGGGATTACAGGCATGAGCCACCGCATCTGACCTGCATTCTTATTTTTAAATATCAAGTGATTTTTTCCCCCACAGTTAGTTTTTTAATGCTTAGGTCTCACTCAGTATGTTGAGGTTTGGGTGTACAGCTTTTGCTGTCTGCCCAATGCTGGGCGTGGCTGTGCCACCAAGAAGCAGGCAGGTACTCACTGGGGGTCCTGCTCAAAGCTAGTGCGGGAAGAGCGCATGTCTTTCTGCTGCTGTAGCCGCTAGCTAGTTTTTAGACTGCAGTCAACACTCACTGGCCTCAGCAGTACCTGTGGAGCCATAGATAATCATTCTGATTCCTTTCCACAATAATACTCCACTTATTTGAAGAATGTTATCATGACCTCTAAGCTTTGGCTGACTATCATTCTTCATATGCCTTGACTAGTATAACGATGAGAACTGCAGGTTCATGGAAATAATTCACTGACAGCTAAGGTCAAGGCTTCCTGAAATGGGACGAGATTGTGGCCCACTGTAATGTGCTGGGCCTGTGGATAGGTATTCTGTAGAGAGGGAGCTGTCACTTGTTCCCCTGTCCCTGCAGTTGGCCTGCTTGCACCAGTTACCCAGGTCTTCTTTCCCTTGAGGATACTGCTCTGGGTCTTAGGATTTCCTCAGTCTCTGTGAGCTCCCCAGACTCTGCTTTCTCCTTTTCCTTTGATATTATTTAAAATAGGAAGAACCGGCTACCATATCACACACCTTCACTGTGGTGAACCTCAGCCCGTAAAGCTGGCTTGGTTCATGTTGGATTTACTCTTGGATAGAATGACTTGGAATGTTTCCACTTTGCTGAGCTTGGATTACCATGTAGTGGAGAAAAGAGAATCAAATCGTTCACGAAGGGCTGTATTAAAATTCTTGCTAATACGGAAGTGTTTCAGAGTTGTGGTTGGAGTGGGGCAATACTCTGGTAGCAGAATACAGTGAACAGACCCCTTAGATATTGCTGTTGTGACCGTAAATACAGACAAATGATGGATGAGTAAGGGAATTCATTGCAGCACGGAGAAAAACTGGATAGGAAACAATAAGGGAGCAGCAAGCAGTAGGGGCATGGCCAGGAGATGATGGTGCCTCCATATGATTAAATGCTGTGTGGTCTTTAAAAATGTTTGTGTTACTGGTACAAGAGGGAAAATGCTTACGCATTACATTGAGTCAAATGCAGGCTATAAAACTGTATATACTGTATCATTTCAACTAAATAGACAAAATTTATGCAAAGAAGACTGGAATGAAGTACTGTATAGCAAAAGTAATTCACGGGCTTTTTCCTGAGTAATAGGATTATGAATTTTTAAATACTTTTAGTTAGTTTCTAAATGTTCTGTGGTGTGTATTTCTTAATAAGCAGGAGAAATTTGTGTTCTAAAAAATCACTTCTTTCTTTGCATTGAATCTGAGGTCAACAGCAGGGCTCATGGCAAATGTCAGGAGGCCAGGGGTTTACTCACATGTGTTTTCAAGAAGACAGGGAGTAGTTTGGAGTTCAATCAATCCATTGTATACACACACAGCTGATTTTCATTTTAGTGCAGGGATTTTTAAAATGTAAAATGTAGATGAAAATATAGTCATTGTGCCATGTATCTGGGATTGTCTATTTTGTTATGCATTAACCAGTGAGTAGCTCATATTTCCCATTTGAAATTTTGCTTGTTTGTTCAGACTAGTTAGGCAGCTTCCCTTTTAAAGTACTTTAATATGAAATACTTTAATATGCCTTTGCAACTTTTACAATCAGTTATACCAACTAGTGGATCTATGAATTAGAATATCAAAGAATTATAATAATTATTGGCTTCATTAATTAATGGATCAGAGAATTACTAAATATAACCAGAAGGCTTCTGTTGGGGAGGTTAATAAGCAAGTCAGTCCTGTCATTCCAAGACATCAAAACCCTCTAGCCTCAGTACATAGCCTCTGCAACCACTGTCAAAAGCCAACTACAGATTTTTAGCTGTGAGAAGCCTGTGCTACACTGGCACTTAACACTGATATTCAGAATACTACTCATAGGTACCATGTATTGATTGACTAAGGGCTGGACTTTGCAGCAGACATTTTGGATGTATTCGCCCATTTCACCCCTCCACGTTTCTGTGAGGCAACTATCATTGTGCCCATTTTCTAGATGAGAATGAAGCCTCTGGGAGGTTTAGCGATTTGCCCAGGCTACACAAGGGCTAAATCTGGGACTGGACCCCAGGGCCCGGCTGGCGTGTTCTTTCTGCCATCTGCATTGCCTCACTGTGCATGCCTCTAGCAGTATTCCATAAGTTAGCATTATTCACATTAAACCAAATATTTAAAACATGAATATAATTTGAAAATCTTTTTTCAAGGTTTAATTTGATTTGCAAAGTCTGCCAAATACATTAGATCATATTCAGCACATCATTGTGTGAAATATTATGTTACGGTCTCTTCACAAGTTTTATTAGGTAGGTGCAACTGACAAATTAAAATTTTTAAGCTCTTGGCAGTCAATGACATTAATGAATAATTAACTTAGTTCTTTATCCTGGTTAACCAAAATTAAGGAGCAAGTGGCTTTTGCTTTTTCTCTTGTCTACTGCACCTTCTCCTTACAAATTGGCAAATTACAGAAAAAAATCTTTTCTCTTTTGCTCTTTTAGATAGAACATACTATAGTTTCTTTTGTTTCTCTCATTAGCTGCCCTCTCCAGTTTAGATAGATATTCTGTAGTGATTTATAGAAAAGGGTTTAGTAGATGTTTGTAGTTTTTCAGAGATTAAAAAAGACATTTCAAATTTTGTATTATGAAAATGTTCTCAAATGTGTACAAAAGTAGAAAGAAGAGTACCTTTTACCTGCCATTCTCATTTATCAATATGTGGTCAGTTTTCATTATGACCCTCTCCCACTACCCCTCACCCCATATTGGATTATTTTAAAGCAAATCTAAGACACTATATCATTTTATCTGTAAATATGTCAGTATGTATTTCTAAGATATAGACTCTTTTTTAAAGTCCATAATGGCTGGGCATGGTGGCTCATGCCTGTAATCCCAGCACTTTGGGAGGCTGAGGCAAGTGGATCACTTGAGCCCACGAATTAGAGACTGGCCTGGGCAACATGGTGAAACCCCACCTCTACAAAAAATACCGAAATTAGCCTTGTGTGATGGCGTGAACCTGTAGCCCCGGCTATGCTGGTGGCCAAGGCAGGAGGATCACTTGAGCCCAGGAGGTCGAGGCTGCAGTGAGCCGAGGTCACACACTGCACTTCAGCCTGGGCAACAGGGCAAGACTCTGTCTCAAAAAAATAAATAAATAAATAAAGCAAAAATAAAAATAAAGTCTATAATACCATTATTACACTTAAAAATTAATAATTTCTTAATATCATTTAATAGCAAGTCAGCATTCAGATTTCCCTAATTGTCCAATGAATGACTTTTTAATAGCAGTTTTATTGAAATATAATTCACATACCATAAAACTGACCCTTTTAAAATGTACGATTCATTGATTATTAGTATAAGTTGTAAAACCATCACCACTATCTAATTTTAGAAAATTTGTATCACCCGGAAAGAAACTCCTCACCCGTGAGCGGTCATTTCCAGTTGCTCCCTCCTCCCAGTCCCTGGCAACTGCTAGTCTACATCATGTCTCCATAGATTTGCCACCTTGGATGTTTTCTGGAAATGAATTCATACAATATGTGGTCTTTTGCCACTGTCTTCTCCCACTTAGCGTACTTGTTTTCAAGGTTCACCCATGTTGGATCACACATCATTCCTTTTCATTGTCAAGTAATATTCCACTGGATGCAACGTTTTGTTTATCCATTTATCAGGCAATGGGCATTTCGGTTGTTAATAAATTACTTTATGAAATCAGTTCATTAATGTCTTTTTCCCCATTTATATTTCTATTATATTGAATTTTTAATGTTACAGGATTCTTGCACTCCTAGACCCATGCCTAAGAATTCAAATGAAAACGCATGGTACAATGGACAGCCCCATCTACATGTGCCTTTTGATAATTTCGAAACCTTTTTAAAGTGATGCAGTAAGAGACAGAGTTTTAACTCTGCTGTAGGGTTTCAGGTTTCTGGACAGTAGATACAAAGTAGCATGCTCTCTTGTTCTGAACCTTGCTCTTTTTACTTAGCAGTGTGGCCTACAAGGCATTCCTTTGCAGTGTCTAGAGCTCCTCCTCATTCCTTTTTTTTTTTTTTTTAGGCAGAGTTTTTGCTCTTGTTGCCCAGGCTGGAGTACAATGGTGCGATCTCAGCTCACTGCAACCTCTGCCTCCCAGGTTCAAGCGATTCTCCTGCCTCAGCCTCCCGAGTAGCTGGGATTACAGGCATGCGCCTCCACGCCCAGCTAATTTTTGTATTTTTAGTAGAGACGGGTTTTCTCCATGTTGGTCAGGCTGGTCGTGAACTCCCAGCCTCAGGTGATTCACCCACCTCGGCCTCCCAAAGTGCTCGGATTACAGGCATGAGCCACCGCACCCAGCCTCCTCATTCCTTTTACAGCTGCACAGTGCTCCCTTGCTAGGAGATGCCACAGTGTATTCAACCAGTCCCTGCAACAGGCTTTGGTTTTGCAAATTGTGCTGCAGTGATTGGCCGTGTGCGTAGCGCGTTTTGTATTTTTGCCAGTCTCTTTAGGACAGGTGCCTAGAAGTAGGGGTGCTGGGTCAGAGGATATGTGCACCTGTGATTTTGCTGAATGTTGGTGATGGTGATGATAGGAATCTCCTCCAGCACCCAGCTAATCATCTACTTTGTCTTATAACTTAGCAAAAGCAGGTTGCCTTTTCCAGTTCTAAATACAGACATCTTTTAAATTTTGAAATGGATAATAAGGAATTCTAACTTCATAGTGGTTACATATGTTAAAAGTAAACTTTGGATTTCCTCATATAATCATATATGTAATCATGTTTTTAAGCCTAATGGGAGTTTTATATATCAAATAGTGCACATTGCATTATTGATATGATGTAAGTTAAAAGGGTTTCTTGATCATTAGATTATAACTTAATATCAAAAAAATGCATTAGTAGATTTGGCTAGCTTTACTAGAACTTCTAGATTTATTCATATCAACTGTAGTTTTGAAAATATATTATCATGGATAGTGCTTTTTGAAGTCTGGGTATTCTAATTCAACCATTTAGAATGATGAAAAAAATTTATTTCAGGCTTAATTATGAATGTGTTTGGACCTGAGATTTTTAATACCTTAGTTAGATTTTCAGTTACCAAACTATGGAGTCATATTGCAGGGAATCTAACTCAAGGTGGTTTAAATAGTATGAAATATAACAGGAAACTGCTGAGCATAAATACCGCACCTGTTACTGGAAACCAGGCTTCAGCTTGGTTGCCCTTCTCCCTTCACTTCCAGCGGGTTGGTAGGGTCTGTTCTCAGAGAGGCCAACTCACTGGGAAACTCACATGTTGCTTTACAGAACACGCTTCTCACGTGAATGAAAGACAACAGATTTCAGAGTGGGAAGATACCTTAAGGAACATTTTTGAGCAAAGGCTTTCCTTTATGGGTAAGGAAAATAGGACCCAGAGGACCTTGCCTGTGGACACCTGGCTAGGTGGGGACACAGCAGGGACTGGCGCCCCGGCCCCTAAATCCCAGGCCTGAGTTCCTTCCCCTCCTCTCCACTACCTCCCCCACTCTGCCTTGGTGTAAGCACAGGAAGTAAGTGGCTGGTTTTGGGGGAGAATGTGCCTAGGGTTCTACTCCAAATCTGTATACAGGATATGCAGCCCATGGGTTCTCACTGGTTCTGATTCTGCCTCTGGTACCACTTGACCATAGCATTTTATTCTCTTCACATTATATTCACGATACAAAATTGCACCCATTGTCCACAACAGAGCATTTTATTGTCGGGATGTAGCCAGGGGATAATGGCTACCACTTCTAGGGTGTCTACTATGTGCCGGGCACTGTACTAGAAACTTCGCATTGCTCATTCCTAGTCCTCACAGCAGCCCTGCAAGGTGGGTGGGCACTCTGGCCTCATTTTAGAAAGAATCCAAGGCGTGTGCTGCGTCTTCCAGCTCAGCTGAGGATGAGTCCAGTCCTGTCTGCCTCGAAGACCCTTGCCCTCCTTCACCTGGGCACCTCTTACCCCCAGAGACAGGCTTCCAGCCATCCTGCAATCCTTCCACCAGATGCATTCCAAACACAGCGTTTCTCAGGCTCCTTTCATCTGAGAAATTCTCCTTTTGGTGCTGTGTTTGTTGTCGTGTTTTGCCTCTAGGAAAAATTTAATTTTTTTTAAAACAACCCTTTCATGAACCAAAAGAATCTCTCATATCTTAGTGTCATCTGGAAGCTAGGGATCCATTTACCTTAGCACATGACGAGCAGAAAATTGTGTTTGAAACTTCCCTGCTGCTATGTCACTTCTGCATTTTTAAAGAGCACTTATCTGAAAATGATTCATTACAGCTGCTCCTCTTTCCTGCCATCTTCAAGATCCAGGCTGGTCCTGCCATCTTCAAGATCCAGGCTGGCACCTGTTCAGACTCAACACTAGGAGGTATTTTTCCTTCCACCAGGTTTTCTTATGGCAGCGAGCTTTCTTCCTTGAGTGGCTAATAATTTTTATACATGGTAATGTGAAAGAAACCTGGCGTGATGGCATGTGCAAAATAGGTACTTAGTGAGCGTGCTGGTGGTGGGAGTTACGATGCTATTTAATCAGTCAGTGGTTACAAAAACCCAAGGATGTTATCAAGACAGGGATGAGCAGCAATTGGATCTTGCCGAAGTTGGGATCTATCCAACTTCTCAGTCATTCCAAGAGTAGTCAGTGTGCGTCCCCCTCCCCCTTCCCATCCCTCTCCTCTTCCTCCTCTTCCCACCCTCTATTTTTCTTTCATGATCTCTCATCACAACTTTAATATTCTACTTGCTTCTGATGCTACTCTATGATATTTTAAGATATAAAATATACACTCTGGGAATGCCTCCTGCATTGCATCTGATTTTCTTTTCATGGGCTTTTAAAATCCTATTTTCTATTTCTTCTTTTGAGAAAAGGACAACAATAGATTATTATGAGATTGAATTTTGAAATTATCACTCAAGAAAGAATGAACAACTTAGTAGTAACTCCAAAATGGCAACATAATGTCTGCTCTTAGAAGCAAGGCTTTCGTTACTGAAATTAAACCAAGTTACATTTCCAGTGTATGTTCACTCCCTTCTGTGTGTAGGCCTGGGAGCAGGTACTAGGTTCAAGGATCCTGCAGTTAATGGAGTAGACAGACTATTGGATTTAGCGTTCCAAGTGTGATGACGGTGGCCAGGGCAAGGCGCTGTGGGAGCATGGAGGAGGCCTCACTTTCTTTTACATTAAAGAGAGAAGGAAGATTGGCCCTCAGCTTTAGGGACTGGAAAGTTCCAGCAAGTTAAAAATTTGGCATAATACACAGTTTTGTTGTTGGTAATATTTTAAGAGCCTAAATGGAGGCAGATTTAATTCTATGATGAACAAAATCTGCTAGCTTTTTTGTTTGTTTGATTGGAGATGGAGTATCACTCTGTTGCCCAGGCTGGAGTGCAGTGACAGGATCTCAGCTCACTGCAACCTCTGCCTCCCGGGTTCAAGCGATTCTCCTGCCTCAGCATCCTTAGTAGCTGGGATGACAGGCGCATGTCACCACGCCTGGCTAATTTTTCTGTTTTTAGTAGAGACGAGGTTTCACCTTGTTGGCCAGGCTGGTCTCAAACTCCTGTCCTCAGGTGATCCACCTGCCTCAGCCTCCCAAAGTGCTGAGGTTACAGGAGTGAGCCACCATGCCTGGCCTCTGCTAGCATTTTTAAATGAACTTTTTATTTTAGGATAGTTTTAGATTTCTAGAAAAGTTGTAAGCACAGAAGGTTCCCATAGACCCAGTACCCAGTTTCCCCTGTTATTACCGTCTTACATTAGTATGGTACATTTGTCACAACTAATGGATCAATATTAATACATTATTATTAATTAATGACCATGCTCTATTGGGATTTCCTTAGTTTGTCCCTTAAGCCCTTTTGGTTCCAGGTTCCCATGCAGGATAACACATTATCTTTAGTTACCCTGGCTCCTCAGCCTCCTCCAGGCTGACAGTCTTCCTTGTTTTTGATGATCTTGACAGTTTTGAGGAATACCTGTTAGAGGGTTCATTGACTATCCTTCACCTTGGCTTCGCCTGATGTTTTTCTCATGGATAGACTCAGCTTATGGGCTTTAGGGAGGAAGGCACAGAGGTAAAGTGCCATTCTCATCTTATCAGCACATCCCGTCCAAGGGTGCATGCTATCAACATGGCTCATCACTGTGGTTGTTGACCTTGGCCATCTGGCTGAGGGGGTGTTGGTCAGGTCTCTCCACTGGGGAGTGACTTCTCCCCCATCTTCGTCACGTGGCTGTTAGAAGGAAGTCAGTATGTGCCAGCTACATTTAAGGATTGACAGATTATATTTTACCTTCTTGAGGGTGGGGTAGCCACATAAATTATTCAGAATACAGCTGTGTGGGGATTTGTCCATTCTCTTCATTTATGTATTTACCCAATCATTTATTTATATATACTGTAGCGTAAACTTACAGATACTCGTTGTGTACTTTGGGTTATAATCGAATACTATGTTACTTGTTTTGTGGCTCAAATTGTTCCAGCTTTGGCCTTTGGGAGCTCTTTCAGTTAGGTTTTGTGTCCGTTTGACTTGCCCCCACCAAAATAGTGTCTTTTGGTTTTGTTGTTGTTGTCTGAGCACTTCTTTACTTTCTGGCACCACAGAAGACTCCAGATTCATGTGCTCCCTGCCCCAGCCCTACGTGCTGCTGCTTCCCCTGAAGGCATGCTTTCTTCTGCTGTAGAATGGCCTTGGAAACCAAGGTTTGGGCATTAGGTGTCATTGCTTTAGGCCCTGTCAGCAGACAGAGCTCAGAAACATGTGTTTATACTAACCTGTGTGTGTGGGTGTCTATGTATGTATTTATACTTACATATCTGCATCTGTGTTAAGGGAAACCTGAGTCCATACTGATGTCTCTACTCTAGTGGCACAAGGTTCATTCCCGCCATCTCCCCTTGCTTATCCATCACCTCCCTCTCCAACAGTGAGAGACCTGCCCCTGCCATCCTCCATCCTTTTATGTAATTGTTCCATCCTGATGTTCCTGTGTAGTGGTTTCAGAATTGTTAGCCTCCACCTTTGTGGGAAGCACCCTTACTAACTAGAATACAGTGCTGATGCGCAGTTCCTGTTATCTTTAGTTTTACAGTCTCTACTCATTTCCAAAATGACTTAGGTCAGCACCTTCCTGCCCCCCACTACCTTCAGTGAGGTTGTCATATGTTTGTCATACAATCTTCATTCCATCATGGGGTTTCCCTGTCTCCTAGTTGGTTTTACTTGCATACTTCAAGGTTCACTCTTGGTGCTGTAAGGGTCTCTGGGCTTTGACAAGGCATCATGTCACATATGCCCCATGATGGTATCTTACAGAATAGTTTTATCACCCTAGAAGACCTCGTGTATGTCACCTATTCAGCCCCTGCCCTGCAACCTCTGACAGCCACAAATGGATTTTCTGTCTTTAGTTTACCTTTACTCAAATGTCATATAAATGCAATCATACAACATGGAGCCTCTCAGACTTGCTGCTTTCCCTTAGCAATGTGGATTTCAGATGTGGTTTGCTTCATTCCTTTTATCACCAACTCATATTCCATTGTATGGATGGGCCAGTTTGTTTATCTATTCACCTATCAGAGGACATCTTGGTCGCTTCCCGTTTTTGACGATTGTAAATAAAGCAGCTCTAAATATTTACATGCGGGTTTGTGTAGACATAAGTTTTCAGATCAATTGGGTAAATACCTAGTGTCAGTACAATTACTGGATCATATGGTGAAACTATATTTAGCTTTATAAGAAACTGCCAGACTGTCTTCCACAGTGGCTGTACTATTTTTCATTCCCACCAGCAAGGAATGAGAGTTCCTGTTGATCGGCATCCCGGCCATCAATTGGTATTTTGTCTGTCTTTTTGGATTTCAGCCATTCTAATAGGTGTATAGAAGTATCGCATTATTGTTTTAATTTGCATTTCCCTAATGACAAATGACGTTGAGCATCTTTTCATATGCTTATTTGCCATCTGTATATGTCTTCTTTGGTGAAGTGTCTTTTCAGATCTTTTGCCCATTTTTTTAATTGGGCTGTTTGTTTTCTTACCATTGAATTTGAAGAGTTCCTTTTATGTTCCTTATACAAGTCTTTTATCAGATACGTGATGTGCAAATATTTTCTCCCAATCTATGCCTTGTATTTTAATCCTCTTAAGTTCTTTTGCAAATTTTTAAAAATGTTAATGAAGTCCAAACTATCAATTTTTTTCTTTCATGGATTGTGCTTTTGGTATTATATCTAAAAACTCATCACCAAACCACTTTCTTCTAGAAGTTTTATAGTTTTGCATTTTAAATTTAGGTTTATGGGCTGTTTTAATTTTTGTGTAGGGTGTGAGGTTAGTGTCTAGGTTGCCTTTGTTGAAAAGATGATCTTGGCTGGGCATGGTGGCTCACACCTGTAATCCCAACACTGGGAGGCCGAGGCAGGCGGATCACCTGAGGTCAGGAGTTCGAGACCAGCCTGGCCAACATGGCGAAACCCCATCTCTACTAAAAATACAAAAATTAGCTGGGTATGGTAGCCAGCACCTGTAATCCCAGCTACTCGGGAGGCTGAGGTAGGAGAATCGCTTGAACCCAGGAGACCGAGGTGGCTGAGATTGTGCCACTGCACTCCAGCCTGAGCAACAAGAGTGAAACTCTGTCTCAAAAAAAAAAAAAAAAAAGGAAAGAAAAGATGATCCTTTCTCCAAGGAATTGCCTTCATACCTTTGTCAGTGCTGCTGGTGTTTCAAAATTCATGTCCTTTTCCTTTCTACTTAGCTTATGTTCTGTAAAACAGTGGTCTCCAGCCTTTTTGGCACCAAGAAAATTGTGGAAGATGATTTTTCCACAGAAGTGGGGTGGGTGGTGGGGATGGTTTTGGGGCGATTCAAGCATGGTACATTTATTGTGTACCTTCTTTCTTATTATTTATTGTGTACCTTCTTTCTTACTATTACATTTTAATATATAATGAAATAATTATACAACTCACCATAACGTAGAATCAGTGGCAGTCCTGAGCTTGTTTTCCTGCAACCAGATAGTCCCATCTAGGGTTGATGGGAGACAGCAACAGATCATCAGGCATTAGATTCTCATAAGGAACGCTCAACCTAGATCCCTCACATGCACAGTTCACAAGAGTTTGCACTCCTATGAGAATCTAATCTGATCTGACAGGAGGCAGAGCTCAGGTGGTAACATGAGTGATGGGTAGCAACCGTAAATAGAGATGAAGAGTTGCTCACTCTCTCACTGCTCACCTCCTCCTGCTGTGTGGCCTCATCTTCCTAACAGGCAGTTGAGGACCCCTGCTGTAAAATGTTACCTTTGCAAAGGGGAAGTTTCTGATATTATTTTCTGCTTGTCTTACAGCAAGACCACTGATGCAGACCCTGCCTTTAAGAACCACGGTCAACAATGGCACTGTGTTACCAAAGAAACCTACTGGCTCTCTACCATCCCCCTCCGGGGTCAGGAAAGAAACTGCTGTGCCAGCAACCAAAAGGTGAGCCAGAAGCAGGGCCTTAAATGAACTCTCAAAGCAGTTCTCTCTTAGATTCCAACACGAGTATTACTTTTTAAAATGACATTGTACAATTTCTTCTGTGAGTTAAAGCTTATAAAAGTCCAACATTTTATATGGTGCCATAACAAGAACTAGTTAAGTTTATTATTATTCTTGTTTTAGATTTACTTGTGTTGGCTTTGAAACCTCACTGGCTAAAACCACAGTGTGGTGTTTTGTATTTTTACTTAAAGTTCTCTTTTGAAAAAACAAATGTTAGTATAACCTGGGTAAAAATAAATAGCTGTTCCCAAGTCCATACTGGGAACATGGCAAAATTCAGATTGCCATAGCAACCTTAGATTTTTCTCTATGCAATTTGGATAAGCTCATACTTTCAAAATGTACCCAACAGTGGAGTCTAAATATTGATGTTATCTGTCACAAAGAGCACAGTTTGCTCTTAACTTTGCTATTATTTCGTAATTATCATTTAAAGATTTTTATATTTTAGGGCCAGGTGCAGGGGCTCACACCTATAATCCCAGCACTTTGGGAGGCCTAGGTGGGCGGATCACTTGAGCTCAGGAGTGTGAGACCAGCCCACCTTAACCATTTTTAAGTGTAGAGTTCAGTAGTGCTGGCCGGGCTTGGTGGCTCATGCCTGTAATTCCAGCACTTTGGGAGGCCAAGGCGGGCAGATCATCTGTGGTCAGGAGTTCGAGACCAGCCTGACCAACAGGCGAAGCCCTTTCTCTACTAAAAATACAAAAATTATCTGAGCGTGTTGGCACATGCCTGTGATCCCAGCTACTTGGGAAGCTGAGGCAGGAGAATCGCTTGAACCTGGAAGGCCAAGGTTGCAGTGAGTCGAGATCGCACCATTGCACCCCAGCCTGGGTGACAAGAGCAAAACTCCATCTCAAAAAAAAAAAAAAAAAAAAAGTTCAGTAGTGTTAAGTATATTCACGCATCTATTGTTGTGCAACAGATCTCTAGAACTTTTTCATCAGGCAAAATAGAAACTCTAGACCCATTAAATAGTAACTCCCCCTCTACTCTCCCCACTGCCCTTGGCAACCACCTCTCTACTTTTTGTTGCTATGATTCTGACTACATTAGGTATTTCCTAGGAGTGGGATCATCTAAGTAGTGCTTGTCCTTTTGTGACTGGCTTACTTTGTTTAGCGTGATGTCCTCGACATGCATCCATATTGTAGCATGTGACTGATTTTAAGGCTGGATAATATTGCATTGTGTGTATATATCATATTTTGCTTTTTATTTTAATTTTAGGTTCAGGGGGTATGTGTGCAGGTTTGTTACAAGGGTATATTTGTGATGCTGAGGTTTGGGCTTCTGTTGATCCTGTTACCCAGATAGTGAAGATAGTACCAAATAGGAAGTTTTTCAACCCTTACCCACCTCTCTCCCACCCTCCTTTTGGAGTCCCCAGTGTCTGTTATCCCCATCTTTATCATATTTTGTCTATACATTCATCCATCAGTAGCTATTCTGTACCATTTATCTGCACATCTGTCCTTATGGCCAATACCCTACCACCTTGATTACTATTGCTTTTTAGTATGTTTTAAAATCAGGAAATGGGAGGCCCCCAACTGTATTCTTCTTTTTCATGATTGTTTTGGCTATTTAGGGTCCCTTGATATTCCATATGAATTTTAGGATAGTTTTTTTCTATTTCTGCAAAAAAACGCCTTTGGGATTTTGATAGAGATTGCATTAAATCTGCATATCACTTTGAGTAGTATGGAGATTTTAGCAATATTAAGTCTTCCAATCCATAAACATAGGATGTCTTTCTCTTTTTTTGTATTTTCTTTTAGCAAAGTTTTGTAGTTCTCAGTGTATAAGTCTTCTAACTCCTTGGTTAAAGTTATTCCTAAGTATTTTATCCTTTTTGATGCTTCAGTAAATAGAATTAATTTCTTAACTTCCTTTTCAGCTTGGTCATTGTTATTATAGAGAAATGCATCTGATTTTTGTGTGTTGGTTTTGTGTCCTGAAACTTTGTTGAAATTATGTATTAGTCCTCACAGTTTTCTTCTGGAATCTTTAGGGTTTTCTAAATATAAGATTCTGTCATCTGTAGACAGATAGTTTTACTTTGGATCCTTTCCTATTTGGATGCCTTTCGTTTCTTTCTCTTGTCTGATTGCTCTCGGTAGGACTTTGAGTACTATGTTGAATAATAGTGGCAAGAGTGGGTATCTTGCCTTCTTCCTAATTTTAGAGGAAAAGCTTTCAGTCTTTTACCATTGAGTATTATTTGATCTATGGCCACTCAAATATGGCGTTTATTACATTGAGGTAGTTTCCTTCTATTCCTAGTTTGTTGTGTTTTTTATCATGAAAGGGCGTTGAATTTTGTCAAATGCTTTTTCCGCATCAATTGAAATGATCATGGGGTTTTTGTCCTTTATTCTGTGAATATTGTATCACATTGATTGATTTTTATGTGTTGAATCATTCTTGCACTCCAAATATAAATCCCAATTTGTCATGGTATATAATCCATTTAATGTGCTGTTGTTTTCAGTTTACTGGTATTTTGTTGAGGATTTTTTCATCAACATTCATCAGGGATATTGGTCTGTAGTTTTCTTTTCTTGTGTCTTTGTCTGGTTTTGGTATTAGAATAATGCTGGCCTCATGCAATGATTTGGAAGTGTTCCTTCCTCCTCAATTCTTTGGAAGAGTTTAAGGAGGATTGGAATTTATCCTTTTTTAAATGTTTGATAGAATTCTCCGCTGCAGCCATTGGGTCCTGGACTTTTCTTTGTTGGGAGGTTTTTGATTACTGCTTCAATTTCCTTACTAGTTCTAGGTCTGTTCATATTTTTTGCTTCTTTATGATTCAGTCCTGGTGGGCTTTGTGTTTCTAGGACTTATCCATTTGCTCTAGGTCACCCAATTTTCTGGCATATGCTTGTTCGCAGTGGTCTCTTATAGTCCTTCTCGTTTTTGTTATATCCGTTGTAATGTCCTTTCATTTCTAATTTTAGTTATTTAAATTTTCTGTCTTTCTTTGTTAGTCTAGCTAAGGGTTTTTCAATTTTGTTGATCTTTTTTAAAAAAACCAATTCTTGGTTTTGTTGATTTTTTTCCTATTGTTTTTCTATTCTCCACTTCATTTATCTCTGCTCTAATCTTTATTATTTCCTTCGTTCTGCCAACTTTTGGTTTTATCTTCTTTTTCTAGTTCCTTGAAGTATAAAGTTAGGAGGCTGATGTGAGATCTGTCTTCTTTTTATGAAAACTTTGATCACTATAGACTTCCCTCTTAGTACCCCTTTCACTGCCTCCTGTAAAGTTTTGGTATGTTGTGTTTTCATATGTCTCCAGATATTTTTAAAATTTCTTTGTGATTTCTTCTTTGACCATTGATTGTTTAAGAGTGAGTTGTTTAATTTAAAGATTGACTTTTTATTGTAGCAAATACATGCATGCCTCATTTTATTGTGTCTGGCTTTATTGTGCTTTAGAGATACCACATTTTTTTTTACAAATTGGTGGTGGTGGCAACCCTGTGTTGAGTAAATCTATCAGCATCGTTTTTCCAACATGTACCCACTTCATGTCACATTTTGGTAATTCTCACAACATTACAACTTTTTTGTTATCATTATGTCTGGTATGGTGATCAGTGATCTTTGGTGTTAATACTGTAATTGTTTTTGGGCACCAAAAACAGCACCCATAGAAGGTGGCAAACTTAATCCATAAATGTGGTTTGTGTCCTGACTCCTCTGCCCATTGTTTCCCCATCTCTTTCCCTCTCCATTGGCCTCCCTTTTCCCTGAGACACAACAATATTGAAATAAGGCCATTTAGTAACCCTATAATGGCCTCTAAGTGTTCAAGTGAAGGAAGAGTCATACATTTTTCACTTTAAATCAAAAGCTAGACATGATTCGGCTTAATGAGGAAGACATGTCAAAAGCCAGGATAGACCATCATGTGGTTTAGATGTTTGTCTCCTCCAAATTTCATGTTGAAGTGTGATCCCCACTGTTGGAGATGGGCCTGGGAGGAGGTGTTTGGTTCATCAGGGTAGATCCCTCATGAACGTATTGGTGCTGTCTTCACAATAAGTGAGTTCTTGCTCAGAGTTCACTCAAGGTCTGGTTGTTTAAAAGAGCGTGGCACCTCCTCCCCACTTGCTCCCTCTCTTGCCAAAGGATGTGCCTGCTCCTGTCTTGTCTTCTGCCATGATTGAAAACTCCCTGAGGCCGCACCAGAAGCTGAGCAGATGCCGGTGCCATGCTTCCTGGACAGCCTGCAGAACTGTGAGGCAATTAAACCTCTTTTCTTTATAAATTACCCAGCCTCGGGCATTCCTTTATAGCTGCACAAAACGGACTCATGCAGGCCTGTTGTGCCAAACAGTTAGCCAAGTTATAGATGCAAAGAAAAAGTTCTTGAAGGAAATTCGAAGTGCTACTCCAGTGAACACGTAAATGATAAAAGAAAAAAATAAAAAGCAACATCCTTATTCCTGATAGGGAGAAAGTTTGAGTGGTCAGAATCAAAGATCATACGAGGCACAACATTCCCTTAAGCCAAAGCCTAATACAGAGCAAGGCCTTAACTCTCTTCAATTTTATGAAATCTGAGAGAGGTGAGGAAGCTGTAGAAGAAAAGATTGAAGCCAGCAGAGGTTGGCTCATGAGGTTTAAGGGAAGATGCCCTCTCCATAACATAAAAGTGCAAGGTAAAGCAGCAAGTGCTATTGTAGAAGCTGCTACAGGTTATGCAGAAGACCTAGCTAGCTAAGATAACTGGTGAAAGCAGCTACACTAAACAACACATTTTCAACGTAGATGAAACAGCGTTATATTGGAGGAAGGTGCCATCTAGGACTTTTATATGAGAAGTCAATACCTGACTTCAAAGCTTCAAAGGACAGACTGACTCTTGTTAGGGCCTGATGTGGCTGGTGACTTTAAATTGGAGCCAGTGTTCATTTATCATTCCAAAAATCCTAGGGCCCTTAAGAATGATGCTAAATCTCCTCTGCCTGTGCTCTATAAATGGAAGAAAACCTAGATGACAGCACATCTGTTATAGCAATATGATGTACTGAATATTCTTAGCCCGTTGTTGAGGCCTACTGCTCGGAAGAAAAAGCTTCCTTTCCAAATATTACCATTCATTTACAGTGTACCTAGTCACCCAGGAGCTCTGATGGAGCGGAAATTAATGTTTTTATGCTGGCTCACACAACACGCATTCTGCAGCCCTTGGATCAAGGAGTAATTTCAACTGTCAAGTTTTATTATTTAGGAAATACATTTTTTTTTTTTGAGACAGTCTTGCTCTGTCACCCAGGCTGGAGTGCAGTGGCGCGATTTTGGCTCACTGCAACCTCCACCTCCCGGGTTCAAGTGATTCTCCTGCCTCAGCCTCCTGAGTAGCTGGGATTACAGGCGCACACCACCATATCCAGCTAATTTTTTTGTATTTTTAGTAGAGACAGGGTTTTGCCGTGTTGGCTAGGATGATCTCGATCTCTTGACCTCATGATCCGCCCTCCTCGGCCTCTCAAAGTGCTGGGATTACAGGCGTGAGCCACCGCACCTGGCAAGGCTTTTGCTGCCATTGATAGTGATTCCTCTAATAGATCTGGGCAATGTCAATTGAAAACCTTCTAGAAAGGATTCAACATTTTAAAAGCCTTTAAGAACATTTGTGGGGCCAAGCACAGTGGCTCACACCTGTAATCCCAGCACTTTGGGAAGTCGAGGCAGGAGGATCACTTGAGGCCAGGAGTTTGAGACTGCAGTGAGCCATGATTGTGCTACTGCACTCCAGCCTGGTCAACAGAGCAAGACCGTGTCTCAAAGGAAAAAAAAAAAAAAAAGAACATTTATGATTCATGGGAGGAGGCCAAAATCTCAACATGAACAGAGAAGTTTGGAAGAAGATGATTTCAGCCCTCATGGATGACTCTGAGGCAATTCAAGACTTCACTGGAGAAAGTCACTGCAAATGTGGTAGAAATAGCAAGAGAACTAGAATTCGAAATGCAGCCTGAGGATAGGACTGAGTTGCTACAATCTCCTGATAAAACTTTAATGGGCGAGGAATTACTGCCAAAATAGTAGTTTCTCGCGATAGGATCTACTCCGAGAGAAGATGCTGTGAACACTGTTCACATTTCATGACAGTAAAGGGTTTAGAGTAGCACACAAGCCCTGATGAAGCAGTGGCAGGGTCATGTGGCTGGAGCGTGGGGAACGTGGCCCGGGCTGTCTGGCTCCAAAGCCTGTGCGCCTTCCATTGTGCTCGGCTGCTTCCCGCACAGATTTCCAGGTCAGCCCTGACATCTGCTCGGGAAAAACGCTTGATATAATGACTGCTTGCAAATCATCCTTCTTTTATGCCCCATCCTGTCTGTGTACTATTTGTGGGAGCAGGAGCAGCAGTCAGGAGTGAGGGCGACTCTCAGCAAAGATTTCTCAGATTGCAGGTCTGATGTTGTTAAGGGGATGTCGGGGCCAAACACCAAGTAAGGAAACAAGTCCTGGCTATGAACAGAGGCCTGGGTCTTACACCCCCACATTTCAGCCACATATGAAAGGGCTCCTAGGTGGCAATTACTCTCAGCAATTTTATCTTAGGGAAGAAGGGAGGGAGGAAGGGAGCAAGACGGGAAGGAGTGAACGAACACGTGAACAATTATGCTCAGTAGCCATCGTGTTATATCTAAGTGTGTACGTGTGTGTGCTAGCACTTAAATGGTAACCCTCCTCCCAGAAACATTCTAAGGCCTCTGTAGACTTTTCCTTATAATTTACAGAATATCCGTTTGATTACTCTAATAAGCTATTGTCAGCATATAGCTGCCAACTAGAAATACATATTTTTCTAGACTGAGTGTCCAAGACTCTGGGTTTTGAGTGAAAGTGTAGTGATTCATGTATTTTGGTTCGTTTCTGGCGTTTATGGGCTTCGGTGGATGGGACTTCCCTTCCATTTGGAAGCTGGAAATAAGAACAGTAGCATCTAATTGCTACTCCATGGTAAAGTTCCTATAGATCTCTCATTAGGAGAGAATTTTGAAAACAGAAAGAAGCAGGCTGGGCATTCTGAATATTAGGATTAAAATAACTTCCAAGTCATTTCAAATATGTTTACAATCAGGTAGGAATTTTTCTGTAATCAGAGTTCCAAATTAAATGAGTTGGGGCATCTGTGGTGTGTGGATGGGTATATGTTTGTTTTCTTTTCTCCGGGGGTTTTTCAGCCTGGTGCTTAAGAACAAAATCCCCTTTGGAAATAGTCCAGTGCCCAGCGGTTGTGCTTTGTGTTGCCAATTAAGACTTCGATTGAGGGCTTGATTTGGAATCCTTGGGAAAAGCTTTGTTTCCATTAGGCAAAGGAAAAAAGGCAGAAAATCCAGGGAAGACATTGTAGGTCATACCTTGCTCAGTGGGGATGCGGAGGCTGACAATGGAGTAACATTTCTACTGGTTCAAGAAAGAGACAATCACTGTTCTCTGGGCTCATAAGTAGAGCATGACAATAGGCCAAGCTATGTGAACAGAGATCAAAAGAACAAAACTGGTACAAAAAGCGTTATTTAAAAAATGCTCTGTGACAAATGTGAGATAGACTGGTAAATATCTCTTGCTTCCAAACAAACAGCCGATAGTCCTTTGGAAAAATAGTTCCACTTGTTAGAAGTACAGCATTTGTAATTGCACTGAAGCCAGTGCTGGGTACATAGCGTGATTTGAAGAATAGAAAGCCAAAATCTGGCTTCAGTTGATTTTTAAGAATTATTTCTAATCTATTTCTCTATTATTGCGATCTATTGAAACGTAGGTGATAAATCCGTGTTTGAGTCTGTTCTCAGTAGCAAAATAGAGGTGGAAGTATTGTCCTGTTGAACAAAGAAAGACCTGCGGGACCTGTCCCGTTATCAGAAGTGATATGGTTCTCCCCACTAGCTCGAGTAGTTGACTTTGTATTGTAGAAAGAAAGACTTATGTATATAGAATTCTCTAAGATTCTCCCAGACCACTAGCCTTCCTGAAAAATGACTTGGATTTTGCCGAAGATCAGTTTTTAGACAGTGAAAGATATGAGCATTTGTTAATTTAATTACTGAAGTGCGTTATCTCAGTCTGTCAGAATTATCTCGTAATTTGAGGGACAAAAGCCAGGTGGGTCCTGGTCCCTTGTGGACCCTCCAGCACTCAGCATAGCGCACAGTGGATGGTTGATGCCTAGTAAGTGTCTGTTGAGCAGATCACTGCTTTTATCCAGTGTTAGTCGCCCCAGCTGTCAGGACAAATGAAATCATCAGAAAATCTCTGGTCACACATAAGAGCTGTCTGTCAGATTTCTGTTTTGGTTGTAAAAGTTTGGGATACTTTTGCAAAATTTTGGAAAATCAATTTTTGATTCCCAATCACATGATGAAAGAAAACCTAATTGTAGCTTCTTATGCTTAGAATTCTTATTAACCATAAGAAGAAAGACATCTGTTTTTCTTATGGTCACCAGTCTCCCTGCAGAAATTTTATTATGTCTAAAGTGTTAAGTGGCACAAATTGTTGAATGCATATGTAATGTAATATAAAGAACCATTTATTTTCATAACTTACAAGGTTGCAGGTTTGGGTGTGCGGACAGAGAGCAGAAGGGAAAACAAAATAAGTGGTGATGTCTGTGCCTTTCTACACAAAAAATACTTGCCTTAAGCACTAAAAAATATACTGCATTATTGCACAGTCTCTCACAAGCCAGTACTTCTACCACTTTCAAAATAAAGAGCATTATTTTTCACTCGCCGTCCAGAGAGAACATAGCTTCTTTGATATTCCCTGCTGGTTATTTGAGGAGGCTTCCTGCAGTGAGTGTACAGTATTGCTCTCTCTGGCTGCCCTTGTTACTGCAAATGTCTTGTCTTTAAGCTTTATTTTCTGTCCTTCACTTTGAGTCCTAGTAAATCCTCTTTAATTCATAAGAGCCCTTGGCTCTCAAAAGGAAATGTCTTGTTTTTTATTCTACGTCTGGGACAACAGTAAGATTTTTTTTTAAAGTTTTAACATTTTAATGCAAATATGGGAATGACAAATATCTTGGAAGAGTTGTGAAGGATTATATCCATGTCTATATTTGCGAACCAAAATGTCTTTCGATTTTGATGTGTGCGTCCTGCAATTTACTGAAGCTTATCAAAATACTTTTCCACGCTTTTATTAATTGCACTCACGTTTATTCTGCTTTATTTCTGTGCCTCTTATATGTAGATTAAACAGATCTGTGAGTCTTCTCAATGCTTGCAAACTGAATAGATCGACACCAAGGTGAGGGGAACTTAGATTTACTTTGTCACCATAGCTGTTCCTTCCATTGTTTCCATCTCTGTTTTAACGTAGTAGCTTCAAGGTCTTGTCCAGTGCCTACCATTCATCAAGTCGTCAATCATGTAACTATATTAATCATTGACATTTATTGTTTTTTTAGATGCTCAACTGGTCCTCCAAAACAGTATACTTTGGCGGTTCATAAATTGCAGATGGTGTTAATTAGGGGCCTAATAGAGAGAACACAGGGTTGAAGTCACCAGCACCACCACTTGCTGTAACCCCAAACAAGTTGCTTCACACTCCTGAATTTGGTTCTTCATCTGTAAAATGAGGATAATGATATTGCTGCAGGGGATTTGTGAGGTTTGAATTAAGGAATACAGTATATGTAAAAGTCCAGAGTATGCCTTAAACGTTAACTGTGGCTGCTGCTGCTGCAGTTTTCATCACTGGCACCCCCATGAACTCTTCCAGCCACCAGGTTGAGTGTTAATTATTAGAAAATCAGTTAGTGTTTGCTGTAATTGATGAACAGTTGTGGTTTTTCAGCTCTTTAAGGGTGTTTTATACAGTTCTTTAAGTTGCTATGAACTTGCCATGAACTCCCACAAGGACGCCCCAGAAGCTGTGCTCTGGGCTCTTCTTGTGGCTGCAAAATCTCCCAGGGCCCCGGCAGCTGTTCGGGCAAAGTGTGCATCAGAGCCTTGTACTGAAGACTGGGCGGAGAATAATCCTGCTAAGTCAAGTTAGCTTTGTGTTTGTCGTCATGGGAACATCTTGAACTTGAAGCACAAAGGCTCCTGTAATTTTTAGACTTTAATCCCAAATTTCAGAAATGTAATGCTCTCTTAAAATCTGTAATTTCCTTGTCCCCAAATTGAGCATTCTAAAAACACACATTTTGACCTTAAGGCACACCCTGCTGATTGCAGTTGTAAGATTCTGGCACTGTCCACTCAAGGGTTCCCCAGTTACCAAAAAGACTATGTGGAAAGTGTATTCAGATAATCACCCTGAGAGTGATTTCAAAGCCAACATACCATGAGGGTTTTTAAAAACCTGCTTGGAGATTACTAACTGAGCCACTGGAAGTTGCAAAGGAAGGACGAGTGAAAGTTGAGCTAAGGAGGGTGTATAGACAGAGGAGACAGAGAGGGGAAGGAAGGAAGAGAGGAGAGAGTCACTGGCTACCAAGAAGGAGAGTGGCCAGCCCCAGGCAGGAGCTGCCTGGATGGGAGGCTTGTCATTTACTTATGAGGAGGGAGGACATTGAGCTTCAGTGCAGGGGCAGGGGTCTTGCTGTGTTAGGTTCCTCAGCTCCTGCATGCTCCTTGTTGAGATCTGGTCCCCGTGCACCCTTCACTGAAGCTGTGCCCGCTGGCGCCGCCTGAGACTCCCCACTTCCCAGGGCTCACCCCCTCCTCTGTGCAGCACCAGCACATTTACCTAATCCTGCGCTAGCCTTTGCGCACCACTCCTTCTCTCCTGGTGTCGCTGCTACCTCTGACTCCTGCGGTAGCTTCTCAGCCCACGTCTTTAAACATTAGTTTCCCCAGGGCTCTTCTGTCCTTGGTCACCTCCTCCCTCGGTGATTTCCTCTGCATCCGTGGCTCAGCACCCGCCAGATGGACAGAGTCTGTCCTGAGCTGTCTCGCGTGTTGCAGGCTTGTATTCTTACCCACCCACACCTCCAGCTCCAAGTGTCAAGACTAGAGCCACCCAAGTCTGTGTGTGTTCCCAGAGCCCTGGCCCTAGAACAGCCCCCTGCCTGCCCCTCCCCTCCTTCTTTTTTGCTTACAGAGCAGGTGCTGCATTAAAGCAGTTTGTGTCTCTTCTGGTGACAGGGTCAGTGTGTGATACTTCCATTTATTTCATCCTTTCATTTAATAAATGTGTACCAAACTTTTGTATGAGGCTCTGCAAAGCTACGAAAATGATAAATGAGATAAGATCTCAAGAAATGCGTGGACTAATGATGTAGATTTTTAAGTATGTACAGAGATACCTATACTAGAGTTATGTGCTCTGTCTTAGTGAGTTTGGGTTGCTATAACAAAGTCCATAGACTGGGAAGCTTATAAACAGCAGAAATATATGTCTCACCATCCTGGAGGCTGGGAGTCCGAGACCGGGGGAGCCAGCATGGTCAGGTTCTGATGAGGGCTGTCTTCCAGGTTGCAGGCGGCCATCTTCTCACATGGTGGAAAAGGGTAAGAGAGCTCTCTGGGCCTCTTCCATAAGGGCACTAATTCCACTCATGAGGGCTTCACCCTGCTGACCTCATCACCTCCCAAAGGCCCCACCCCCTAACACCATCACATTGAGGGTTAGGGTTTCCACACATGAATTTGGGGAATACAAACAGTCCATAGTGTGCTCTAAGAGGGGAACAATCAGCCTCCACTCCATACCTGGGCTCTGGTTTACCCCTCATGCCTACGAATCCCCTGTGTATAGGGAATCCCTTTTCCTAGAGCAGGCTCTTCCCATCTGTGTCATAACAACACTTTCAAACCATTCATTTGATCTTTCCCGGAATTTCGCAGTCTTCGGGAAGATTTCCCCAGGCTGCCTTCCCAGGCCTCTGAGCACGCTAGTCCCTCTTGTCCTATGAATGAAGTTGGCCACTTAACATGGACACCACCTCCAAACAAAGGCATTGTGCACAGGGTGGAACATTTCTGTCGTTACTCGTGACATCCTGTTAGCATTTGTCCCACGCCTGCCTTTAGGCCAGATTTCTTCAACATCAGCACTATTGACGTCTGGGGCCAGGTGCTGCTTTGTGGAGTGAGCCATCCCGGGCCGTGCAGGATTTCTAGCCGCACCCCGGGCCTCCACCCACTACATGGCAGTAGCAGTCCCTCCCCAGCTGTGGCAACAGAAGGGTGTCTCCAGACATTGCCAGATGTCTTGGGGGCACCATCCCCCCGGGTTGCACACCACCATCTGGACCAAGGTTGTCCAACCCATGGGCCTTGTGTGGCTCAGGACAGCTTTGAATGTGGCCCAACACAGATTTGTCAACTTTCTTAATACTCCATTTTCTTTGCAATTTTTGGTTGCTGTTTAATTCGTCAGCTGTCGTTAGCATTAGTGTATTTTATATGCGCCCAAGACAATTCTTCTTCTTCCAATGTGGCCCAGGGAAACCAAAAGATTGGACATCCCTGGAGAGTGAAGCCTACTCAAGGGCAGGATTGCTTCTCTGGAAGCCCCTGGAGTGCTCTCACACGGTACTGTTGGAAGTCTTAATGCCTCAGTTTCTCCATGACTGTGAACTGTGCTAGTGGCCTCAGTTACAAAGGCAGAGAGAGAGCAGAGATGTTATTCTATGTGACACTCTGAAAAGCTTTTTGATCTCCGTCGCTAGGCCTGTCTTTTGAATATCTATGTGGAAGTATGATGTTCTATGTATATATTTGTATGCTTAGCAATAAAATAAAGTCACGATATTAAGGAGTTCACTGTCACTTCCATTCCACCCTTAGTAACATCAAGAGGACCAGCTCTTCTGAACGAGTGTCTCCTGGGGGTCGAAGGGAAAGCAATGGGGATTCCAGAGGAAACCGGAATCGCACAGGCTCCACCAGCAGCTCTTCCAGTGGCAAAAAGAACAGTGAAAGGTAAGGACGTCTTATCTCTCAGTTCCTGCTGTTCAGATATGTTAGTACCGCTTGTCCCCAGAGAGGAGTCAGAAGATCCCCTCATATTGCAACAAGCTGGGAGTACTCTTGGAGAAGAAGACCTTCTCCTCAGGTATTTATAGGACTAATCAAACAGCCATTTGAGGGCAGCTGCCAGGCACAGTTCACACAAACTACCGCCCAGGTGGAAAAACAGTCACTCAGATTCCCAGCACTCTCATGTAGACATAAGTAGTTCCTGAGAATTTCTTAGTACCAAGTACCTGGAACTGGGGAAGCCATTCTGAATTTCTACCTGAGCACCTTCGATTTCTAGTACACTCTCCTGACCTTTTTAAGTTCATTTTAATGGACTGCTTTAAGTTTGTCAGCAGTATTTTCTGAGACACAGTGGCTGAAAAGTTGTAATTTTATGATTTATCAGAGGCTATGTTTAATATTGATGCTAACACCAGAAATGTGAACCATTTTTCTTTATGGTTTCATGAAATACGTGGACTCCAAATTTTTGAGTTTTTCTATGAGGTTAGTTTGTAATGGATTATGATAAGTATCGGTGAAACTAATAGTAACATTTTGTTCCTGAATGCTGCTTTTTGGCATTTTAGCAGCTTGTTTTGTGTCTATATAATATATTTATATCTATATAATGTACTTTGTAAAGAAAATCCAGTTTCTCTATGTATTTTTACCTAACATTGTACTTTGTTCTCACTTTTTAAACATTGTACTTTAATTTTATTCTCTCTGTTTAGTAAAGCTGAGGAAGGAATTTCAGCTTCAGAGGCTAAGCATGTGTTTTTTTTCCCAAATGTTCATGTAAGGAGAAGGCTTAGTCATAAAGCAATCGACTCCAACCCACAGGCTGTAAAACTTCCAAGTTTGTAAATCCATGGTGATTCAGTCCTATAAAGGAAGCTTAAACTCTTTTTCAGTTTTATTCCTAAAAGATGTCTGTTGTAGAAAACATAGAGACACTTCTCACATCTATAGCAGGTCAGGTCCACGGTCAATTAACAATTTAAAACACCATTAACATGGGTTCTGTCTTCTTCTCATTTAGACTATTAGTACTTCTTATCAGAAGATTATGCTAATGGGGTGATAATACCTTGGAAATGAGGCCAAGTGGTTACAATGGCAACAGAGTGTGAATTAGTGGGAGGTGCAACATAGCCCAAAGCTTCTTTGAATTCAGGGTAAGCTTGGAAGTTGACCTGAAATGTCTAGATCTTGGCAGTTCTTAGAGACTTGGCTCCTCCTCTGCACATCTGATTTTTATTAAGAATTTCCAAAAAGAATCTGCATTGTGTAAACTCCAGATCCATTTTATCTTTAAAATCCTATGGCTTTGGTAAATGTGCTGGGTAAATATTTCCATAGAAGATATTTACAAAGAGATTTTTGAGAAATGCCACAGTAGGAAATTTTGATTTGGAAATGAGGGACTGGGAAAATTTACTAATCATGTTCCCAAACTAATTCAGACAACTAAACATGTCCGTTTAAAAATAAATTCTTTGTCTTGTTAGAACCCAGGCGTGGTTGAGGCGAGCATAGCACAAAGCTGGCTGAGTTTCATGCATCATGCACTGAAGGGGTTTCAGAGACAGTTACTGTCTCCTCTTAGGCAATTGCTGGTCTTGACAGGGACCCATAGGAGTAAGAGCTGCAGTAACTCAGAAAGAAGCAGCTAAGACTCGGTAGAAGTGAAGGTTAAGCTGGTAATTCAGTGGCTGCCTGACCCCTTCCCGCCTTTCTTCCTCTGTATTCCCACGTGCGCAGCCCCATGCTCAGGCTGCCTTGACCCCAGCACCAAAGCAGATCTGGAGTCTTGCTGAGAAATGCCACCCTCGAGGATGGGACACAGGGAAGGAAAGGAGTAGGGAGGTGGCCCCCATGTAATTTCTGTTTTTAAACATTACTGCGTTCAGTGGACTCAAGATGGCATGCCTCGTCCCCATCGCTCACTCGACATGTCCATTGTTCCTGCAGGCTGTCCTGTGATTTAAAAAATTGCCCTTGTTGGGTTCCTGTAGGCAGCAAGACATGGTGGAAAGGGCAGAGGCTCTGCAGTAAAAGAAAGATCTGGGTGTGTATCCAGTTCTGCCTTAATGTCTCCAAGCCTCAGTTTTTTCCTCTACAAATTAGAGATTTTATACCTAATGCCCTTGAATCTTATAAATGAGCTAACTTGTAGGAAATTATCCAGCGTAGGGCTTGGCACTCAGTAAATGATCGTCATCCCTGTGATAGTTCTTATAAAGACAGGCTTGTGTGGAGCAGAGGAAAGTAATCAGTGAGATTTTCTACAATTCCTCACTTTTTATTTTCCTCATTTGTAAGATGAAAGTGTTAGATTTTGTCACAATCCGCGTTGCACTTGTGTCTAACGTAGTTGGGGGAAATAAAGTATTATAAATCCTTGTGAAGCTCACAGTTCTTAAATAAGGCATCGGGCGGGAGCTGGTCTGTGGGCTGCTTGCGATCCCAGCCTGCCCGCTGTTCCAGAGCCCCATTCTCTTCCACTCAGGAAGGCTAGTTAGGGTGCACATGAGTGAGAGTGCTGACGTCATAGGGATGGCTTCCACCCTGTGCTGCTTTGCAGAAGAAGCAAATCATTCACACAGGCAGTGCTTTAACTTGCAGCCACAACAGATTATTAGCCATAAAGCTCACAGCTTCTCACACGCCATGTGCAAAGCTGTCGTTAGCACATATGGCACTTAGGCGCAAATTAGAAAAAGGCTCCCTTTACTTCAGAAAAACAGTTCCATCTCAGCACTATTTCTCAATAATAATACTTACAGCAGATAGAAAACCATTCTGTATAAATTATACAAATCTTACTATTGAACACAAAATAATAGTGTTTGTGGAGTCCTAAATATTAACCTTTTCTGAGATACTTTCTTTTAAAGTAATTACATGTTTTGCTTTCATAAAACTATATTCTTTTTCTTTTTCCTTTTTTTTTTTTTGAGATGGAGTCTCGCTCTGTCACCAGGCTGGAGTGCAGTGGCACAATCTCGGGTCACTGCAGCCTCTGCCTCTTGGGTTCAAGAGATTCTCCTGCCTCAGCCTCCCGAGAAGCTGGGACTACAGGTGCGTGCCACCATGCCCAGCTAAGTTTTATATTTTTAGTAGAGACGGGGTTTCACCACATTGGCCAGGATGGTCTCGATCTCTTGACCTTGTGATCCGCCCACCTCGGCCTCCCAAAGCGCTGGGATTACAGGCGTGAGCCACCGCACCTGGCCAAAACTGTATTCTTTATGATAGTTTCAGTCTTCTTGCTCCCATGTCTCATTTTCTTTACAAATGGTCACTGGATTCGAGTCTTTCTTGTGATATGGAAGACCTTTATCTTAGAATGTTTAATTTTTTCAAATACTTTGTAACAAGCCACAAAATTTTAACAGCATTTAATCGTTGCACCAACAAAACCTCTATTAAAAACAAAAGCAATATGTGGTAGTATTTTACTTTATGTATTATTGATGATAAATGAACGTTAATAATTACATAGTGATTCATGTCATCATGAAATACTACATTTAAATAGAGAATTGGCAATAACATCGTGATGGAAGGCTTGTAAAATGTAGCCAGTGAACTAATCTGATGGAGATATTTTTCAATTAAAAAAGTATTTTATACCTGATAGAAAATTGGCTGCTTATTTAGAAGCACAGTTCATGTTAGATGTTGCTAGATTGATAAAGCGTTTCAATTATCAAACTGGTTCCCCTTTTGTAAGTCTTAAGGGAATGAGCTATGTCAGCTCTATAAGCAAGACACTGTTTCAGCTTTACTGAAAGTTGTTGAAATGAGTTGATTTTGTTAGAATAAGGATGTTTCAGTCATGTGCTAGAAACTTTGTTGTCACATATGTATAAATCAGGGGTGTCCCTGGACTTCGGCCTCCCTGGACTTTTGGCTTCCCCAGATTAAAAGAATTGTCTTGGGCCACACACAAAATACATGAACAATAATGATAGCTGATGAGCTAAAAAAAAGAAAAAGAAAATTGCCAAAAAAATCTCATGTTTAAGAAAGTTTACAAATTTGTGTTGGGCCACATTCAAAGTCGTCCTGGGCCGCATGTGGCCTGTGGGCTGTGGGTTGGACAAGTTTGATATAAACTGCCCATCTTTGGAGTCAACAAACATGAAAAAAAAAAAAACCCACCTCAAAATAGTGAAGACGTTGGCATGTTAGGTGTGGCGCCCTTTTGTGTTGTGCCCCCTCAACCCCGGGATCAGACAGCCCCGTAGTACAGCTGTCAGGTCGAGAACCACTGGGCTGGACACCTTGAGCGCCTGTCCTTTCTAAAGCTCTAGCATTTGGTGACTATTTCACCTCAGGGCTCTTCAGGGCGCAAAGTTGTTTTTCCTTTACGATAGCATCACTGCTGCCGTCGGCTCAACAGTGCTCCTTGGCTGGGGCTCCGGGCCCTTCATCCACCAGCTCCTCGTTCCCTTTTGTGCCCTGACACGCATGCCTCTCCAACACATTGCGCACTTTTCCCCAGCACAACTTTTTTCCTTTTTTGAGGCCATTTATTTATTATACAAGTAACTTGTTTTAGAAAATCTAGGCCAGGCGTGGTGGCCCACTCCTGTAATCCTAGCACTTCAGCAGGCCGAGGCGGGTGGATCACTTGAGCCCAGGAGTTCAAGACCAGCCTGGACAACATGGCAAGACCCCATCTCTACAAAAAATACAAAAATTAGCTGAGCGTGTTGGCACATACCTGTAGTCCCACCTACTTGAGAGGCTGATGTGGGAGGATTGCTCGAGCCTGGGAGGCTGAGACTACAGTGAGCTGCGATCATACCACTGTACTCCGGACTGAGCAATGGGAATGAGACCCTTCCTCAAAAAAAAAAAAAAAAAAAAAAATCTAGATGCACTAAAAAGAAGAAACAACAATCACCTGCAGTCTCACCACTCAGCGAACTCACAGCCAACAGTCATTACATTTCCACGTGGACTTTTATTTGCAGGGTGCTATATGAGTGTAGTGTATAATTTTGACATAAATGCCATTCTTGTGCATATTTTGTGATCCCTTCTTCATTTGCTAAATGAGCATGTCTTTGTGTGAATAAATGCACTCTTGCAATGTTATTTTAGATGTGGTTCATCATGTTTCCAGTCCGAAGTACTTCAGTTGGACGTTTAAGTACCAAACAAGTTTCACTAATCCACTCAGAGCAGGCCACCATCTAGAACAATGCCCAGCACACAGTAGGTGCTCAACAAGCATTAGTCGAATGAATCTTTTTGCCCTGATCACTATAACAAAAGAAGGTTAAGATGATGGGCCTTTATTGCCACAGCCAAGTGTTAATCCCAGCTCTGCTGCTTTGCTTTGTCATTGTGAACAAGTGACTTAATCTCTTTGGGGTTTTCCTCAGTAGCAATAAAAGTGGTACCTGCCTCACAGGGTGCCTAAGATCCCATGCATAGGAGCCTCAGTGCAGAGCTGGTCTGCGGTCGGCTCGCCACAGTGGCAGCTGTGAGTGTCATGTCTGCATCCCAGACTGTTGGAGTTGAGGCCTGCACACTTGTGTCCCTCCCACTCCCCTGCTTGCAGGGCCTTTTTTCTTGGGGATGTCTTGGAATTCCCCAGCGCCTGTTTCTGCCTTTATCCCAGCCTGAAAAGCGAGGAATCAGAAATTCTGAAAATTGTTCTCACCTTGCTCTTTCAGTTTCACTGCTGTGCTGGACTTATGGAGCACCTGCTGTGTACAGAACGTAGTCCAAGGCATGGCAGGGAGTGGGAAGGAGCAGCACAGAAAGACTCATTCTCCTAACAAATGTCAGTGGCACAATGCCTGCAGGGCTGCTTTGCTTAATTCCCAAAGGACTCACAAATGGGAGAACAAGATAATCCACGGAATAGAAAAATGGTAAAGGGTCTGCACAGGCGCTCACTGAGAAGGAAATACCAGTGGCCCTTAACTCATGAATAGGCGATCAAGCCCAGACCTAATTAAAGACATGCCGATCTAAGTAAGAAGATAGCATATTTAGAAAATTCTTTTTACTTTATCATAAAATAAAGCACAGATGCAGAAAACCACACAAGCAAATTCGTAGCTTAATGAATTGTTCTAAGGCAAACACCTTCTAGCACCTAGGAGGAGGAGGGGTTTTCCCCTCTCCCAAGTGACAGGCGGATGTATCTGGAACTGGGGGTGGGGGCAGGGAAGATGACTGTTTTTGATGAACTCCAGCTCATCCTTCGAGACCCAACTCAGGATCCCCTTTTTCTGGGAGCCTCCCCTGGCCCTCTAGTCTGAGAGCAGTGCTTTTCAGATGGTGTCGTAACTGCCTGTTAACTATCTGTGACTCTGTAGCTCTTCTCCCTTCACCATGCTGCACACACCCCTTGCCCTCCCTTAGGCTCTGGAGGCCCAGGCCGTGCCATTCTTATTCTTTGTATCTCTAGTACTTTACACAGCACTTGGTGAACATGAGTGCTCAATAACTATTTGTTGAATGGATGGAAGGATATTGTATACGATCAGGCATCACTTAATGACAGGCACATTCTGAGAAATGCGTTGTTAGGTGTTTTCTCATTGTGTGAACATCATGGAGTGTGTGTTTACAGAAACCTTCATGGTCCAGCCTGATGGTCTAGCCTGCTGCTCCCGGGCTACAGACCTGTGCAGCACATGACTATAGGGAATACTGCAGGCAGTGGTAACACAGTGTTAAATATTGGTGTATCTAAACATAGAAAAGATACCGTAAAAATACAGTATTATAATTTTGTGGGACCACAGACATCTATGTGGTCCATCATTGACAGAAACACCCGTGTCTGGCCCATGACTGTGTTTCATTTGAAAGCCACAGCCATTCAAGAACTATGTAAACAGCACCACCTATGGGTAGACAATTTTAACACCACATTTTACACTGGAAGATGAGACTTAAGCATCTTTTTACTGAAAAAAATGTTTCACTCTTCAAGCCATGGGGTCATTTATGTTTTAATAAATTTCAAAATGATAAGTGCTAATATTCTTCATATTGTTTTAGTTTTGAGACTGTTAGCTGAGGAGTCTGGAAATACAAAGGTTTTTGCAGTGAAAGGAGGAAGAGGGAAGCCATATTAATTAATAACACATATTGGACGCATTGTAACATATTTAATCGTGCCAATAACCTGTTCCTCACAGTGGTTTTATTCCCATTTTTAGATTAAGGAGGTTAAGCTGGTGGAGGTGAAGCCCCTCACCCAAGCCCTAGAGCACGGATCCAGCTGGCCTCAAAATCTGTGCTCCTTCCACCATGTTAAGCTGGGAAGTATTGGTTGGAAATGTCTATGAAGCAGTCGCTTTTGTCCCAAATAAAGTCTCCAGCAACTTCTAAACATTTTGCATAGATGGTTCTTAAATGACCCTATTTCTAATAAAAAGCTGCTTCAGGACAATTTTTATAGAGTCATTATTTCCATGGTGGAGTATTCTGACTTCCAGCAGGAACTTTATTTCATCACATGAAGTCATTTTTAAAAGCAGTCATGTGGCTGAGCCCAGTGGCTCACACCTGGAATCCCAGCACTTTGGGAGGCCAAGACAGGCAGATCATTTGAGCCCAGGAGTTTGACACCAGCCTGGACAACATGGTGGAACCCTGTCTCTACAAAAAATCTAAACATTAGCCGAGTTTGGTGGCATATGCCTGTAGTCCCAGATACTTGGGAGGCTGAGGTGAGAGGATGGCTTGAGCCCAGGAGGTGGAGGTTGCAGTGAGCCGAGATCACACCACTGCACTCCAGCCTGTGCGACAGAGCCAGACCCTGTCTCAAACAAAAAGAAGTCATGTTATTCCAAGAGCCAAAGTTGTTCTGGATTAATAAATTGTAGGGAAATCACATGTTTAACTTTGGAATGGACTCCTCCTCTATCAAGCCTTATTAATCACTTTCAAAAGCAAGTATCTCTGCTCAAACAGCACGGGGCTCCTATTAGTTCCACTCTGATCCTAGTTACCCAGGACTTCTTACACATGTCACCACGTGTCGAAGACCTGCAAGATCTGACCCTAGAGCCCCCTTTCAGGAACATGGGGTTAGGTTAGTTAATGTAGATGAAAGAGATAAGAGCAGATCCCCGCTCTGAGGCACAGTGAATATCTGTTGAGTTGCAGCCTGGACACGTCGTCCACTGGACTCTCCTCCTTATAAATGCCAGTCTATGGTGCAGCAAATAGGAGCTTTATCAGATGAGTAAAAACCAACCACTCTTAGACCATCCCTGTGCCCAAAGTCCACAGTGAACACATTCAGGGATTTGGACTTAGACATACGTGTTCACAGCTGCCTCTGCGGTGTTGACCGCACTGGTGTCTGTTGGTGTGAGCCTCCCAGCTCAGACTGCACTGCTGTCTGTTGGTTGACTGCACTACTGTCTGTTGGTGTGAGTTTTTCCTTGGGGCAGATGTCTAGTGTTCTCTTGCCATCTCCCCATACAGCTGCTGGTCTGGTGAAGATTCAAATGTACCTCATCCTCCGTTGAGTCTCCACGACTGCTTATATCTTATATCAGCTCTCGAACCATTCAGCTCAAGGGAGCATACAGCCGAGCTCTTTCAGCAAATCTCCTTCTTACAAGCAATAAGAACTGTGCTGGAGTTCGTCTTGGAGATATTGGCCACAACTTAACACCAGAATAGCCAAGCGCTGAGAGTTTGTTCACCGGGGGGCAAATCCTTTCTCTCCTGCAGGCTTAGTTCTGTCATGGGCTTCAGGGGCAGGTGCAGGACATCTTGATTGACTTCACACCGGGCAAGGGATGAATGAAGCCTCATTCTGCAGCTGGTGCTCCTTCACCCTTCCTAGGACAGGACTGGGCATTCTCCCCCGCACCCCCCCACCGCCATGGAGCCACACCCCAGCTGCTGAGGGGATATTAAGTCACCCACTTAATTTTTTCCATCGAGCTCACATCAAGAAATGGGGAATCAGAGATGAATTACGTAACACCTTGAGAAGCGATCATCTCCCACTCCAAGTGAATTCACCGCCCAAGCATGTTTCAAAATAGTGCTGGGTCTGAAGGACCCACTCTCAATTTGAGTGGCTGTGCGTTCTGGAGAGATGCACTTTCTGCATACGGCTCCCGTCAACACACTTTGTTGAGAGGCCACGGTGGCTTCAATGTTCTCTTCTGGTTATCACTGCGCATCTGTGTGTTTGCCTTTCTATCAGTTGTTCAGAAGATTCGTCATCATTTTATGGGTTTATATTCTAAGATTTGCATGCAAGAGTGAAATTACCTCCTCCCAGGCTTGCCTTTTAGAAAAGGTGGTGGTGCATTGGCAGGAGTAATGGGTTCTAAACAAATATGCTGGGTTTTTTTCAATAAAAACTCAACTTTCTAAAATAATAAAATGTAGCAGTAGTATATTTTCTAAATACAGCATACCACCAAGTGATACATTGTTTAGAGCATGATTTAAAGAAATGTAAGCATTTTAGTACCACCTGATACCTCTCTCAATGACCTTAGTTGTTAACATTCCTGCTACCTAATCTGTTAATAGAAATCTTTTCATTCTTCCTCTTACAGTTCTTCAGTGTCGAAGGTCCATGAGCTTCCCTGTATGAAGCGTTCAGATTCCCTTGCGGATTTTCTCTTTGTAGGAAGAACATAGTTCATAATTGCTTTTTTCTGTCTCTAGGGCAAGTTCTGAATTTCTCATTTCTGTGTTCATAGCTTTTGCATCATTCTACTTTTGTGATCAAAGTCATGATAAAAAAATAGTTTTCTTATCTTTTGATTCCATACCTGGCTTCCCTTTGATTATGTTTCTGTAATTAGATTTGCCTCGTAGTCTTTTGTCAGCTTTCCTTCTGTCCTCACCTCCTTCTGCCTGTAAGTTTAATCATATATGTGAAATTTGGAGTTAAGATTTCTTCTGCTTCTGCTTAGCACACAGAAAATGACAAGAATGTCACTCCCACCCTAAAAATGAGAACAATTCAGGTATCTACAGTATCATAGCTATTTTAAGGCCACCATGGAGCTGAGGACAGAAAGTAGTATAATGAACTGAAGTGTTACTGAAAAGTGGCAAGCCCATCTGAGGAGGGACAGGCCCCACGGCTGCTTTTGTCTCTGGCAGAGTGGCGGGGAGAAAAGGGGAGCCCTCTTAGATGGGAGTAGGAAATCACCTGGAGCTGTAGAATTGGGAAAGGCTGAGTGTGGACTGGCAGGAGAGTTCAGAGTCCTCAGGGGCTCTGGGCACATGAGAACCCTCCCCCCGCTCAGACGCACTCCACTTTTCCCCAGACTTCCGTGAGTGTGCGTGGTGGATTGGGAGCCGGACAGGCGGCTGAGAGAGACCCACCGAGGCAGAGGCATGCCAGGAGGAAAGCCGAGAGACGTTCTCCACGCTCAGGGCCTTGAACTAAGTGCCAGGCAGCAGCTGGCCACCCCCGAAGGAAGGATGAGGAAAGCTGAGAGAGAGCCCTTTGAGGGGTGGGTGTGTAGTGAGGTCTGGGGACCTGGAGGATGGAGAGAAACTCCATCTGCACACCAAGCCCCACACCAGGTTCTTGGCAGCAGCTGTGTGTGCCCCGGGGAGAGGCAGGATTGCTGAGAGCTGACCCCACCACCCCCCACCAGGCACAGATCCTTGGGGCCTGCTGAAGGCTGAAGACGGAATTCCACAGGAGCTCCAGGCCTCACACCAGGGCAGCCGCTGTCTATTGTCCAAGGCCCTGGGAATATAGCCATGAACAGAAAGATCCCTGCCCCTGTGGAATTGCCTCCTGGTGGGAGAAACAAAATGAAGGCAGGGGGCAAATAAGTGCTATAGAGAAAAATAAAGCAGGAGGGGCGGGGGCTGTGGCGAGCAGGGCGTGAGGAGGGTTTCAGTATGGAGCAGGGAACATGAATCTGTACACACAGCTACAACAGTGGCCTGAGAGTGGCTGACTTCGGGGAGGATGGTCCAGGAGGGCCCATGAGCCAGCGCCTGACACGGAGCCTGCTGGGCCAGGTTCCCAGAACAGCAGGGAATATAGTGAAGGGAGATGAGCTCGGAAGAATACAGGGGTCAGGTGCAGATTGGATAGGGCCTTGTAGGCCAATGTAAGACCCAGGCTTTCAGGTTCAAAGGCTGTGCCATGCCTTTTTAGTAGTATTTTCAATGACCATAGTTTAGAGTTTAGGAAACTAAGCCTATAGCTTACAAAACTACTTTAAACAATTTGAACAGAGTAAACCACTTTTAACGCATCAGGAAAGTAGTAGGCTCTACCGCCCCACCCCATGTGCTACAGGAAATTATCTGGAAATCAAGAATATTAATATAGAATATTACTTACTACATCTTGGGATTAAGGATAGTTTTTATTCCTGGTGTTTTTCATTGTGTTTCAAGTCAAAAATTGAGGAATAATATTAGGAATATATCTGCTCAAGTTTTTGTTTTAAATACACACACACACAAAATGCATATGTACTCCTAGCAGCATTTAAGGCACTATGGTGAAACCAGTGCACCCCTTGACTCCCGTTTATTTCCTGTGTCGTCTTTTGTATCTTAAAGCAGGCAGAAGTCAGGGAAGCTAAGCAGTGCAAAGCATGAACTTTGGAGTCAAAGTTGAGGTCAAGGGGTCACCCCCCTCCCTGAGCTCTCTCGGTCTCCCTGTCCCTGTCTGGAATGGAGACGGTGCCATCTCCCCAAAGGTGGTGTCATGGGAGGGGTGCCCCTGGCAGGAAGTAGTGGGTCTGCAGTGGCGGCCGCCTCTCCTTCTGCCCCCAGGGTCCCCTCGTGGAAGTTTCTCCTGTGAGGTGCTTGCTCCTAGGGATGTCCAGTCTGCCTGCGGCTGTCTGTCCTTAAATGCTTCCTGGGTTTGGTTTCCCAAGTACTGTCATGGGGTGGTCTCACCTGCTCATGGTGGGTGCCCAGGGTGACTGAAGTCAGCAGGGGGGTCCCTACCTCTCCCGAGGGATGGCTGAGCTGGAGGGCACCACACCCTGGTGTTCCCCCCTTCTCTTTCTATTTTATGCTCACCCACTTGTCTTCCGAGAACAGCCATCTGCTTAGGAGGTGAGCTCTAAAAGGCCTCACCAAAAGATCTTTTGTCAGGAATTTGCTAGTTTTAAATAAGTTCTTTAAATAATCTGTCAGAAGAGTGTAGGGAATAAAAACAACCGTTTTTACACATTTAGACAGGGTCATTCTCTTCTTGATTAACCACATTTTTTCCTCCCCGAAACACTTACTTGCAGTCATAAAAAGCACAACTTTGGTGATAAAGTGAGGATTGCAATCTCTTGCACCTATGAGATTGTTTATGATTGTTTATGTGTGTTCCTTTTTGCAGTGAAATTGGTCGTGTTTTTCTTATTAACGTGTATAACTTATGCAGCATTTGTGTGGCAGACTACTGCAGCCGTGGCTTTGGGGTCTGAAGTGAATGAGATTAAACACCCACAGCACCCTTTAAAAACTGTTTTTCGTTTTATTTTCACAGCAAACCCAAGGAGCCTGTATTCAGTGCAGGTAAGTCTGATTTAATTTATGTATGGGAACCCCTCACTCACTTTCTCAGAACTCAAGGGACAGAAAAGAAGTAGCCAGCTTCAGGGGCCAGCCTTGGACACACAGGAGCTTTGGTTTGTGCAGACCCAGATGGAGCTTTGTACCTGGGGGTCGAATGGCTCAGATAGTGACAGCGAGACTGCCTTTAAACAGTCATAAAGAGCAAACCCTTCACCTACCCTCTCCAAAACCAATGTAAGACATGCCAGTAAGGAGGAGAGTGGAATGCCACCACCTATGCCATGATGGAATTTCTAGATTAAAAGGTGTCTGTTGCCTTGGTTATTCCTTCCTTACTAACTGGATTCTGTTATCAACATTTGCATTTCTCTTAGGGGAAAGTTTCTTATGCATCAAGTTATATAACTGTCTAAAAGTAGCTTTTCTTTTTCTGCCTATGATCTCCTAAACTGCAAACTAATAGTTCATGTATATCTTTCCATATATCTTTTTTAACACCTTTTGTAATAAGGTAGATGCTGTTGTCTAGCATCTTAACCTTATTTAGAAATATAAAATGCAAAAAATGGACAAGTATGTAATTGATGAAACACATTCATTTAATTTTAATTGTTCTAGTTTTTTTCTTAAGTTCAGAATTAAAACATAAAAGTCAAAGTTGTGTATTTATCAGCATGTGCTTTAGTGTTCATTTCATTTTCAGGAAGCATGAAATTACTCACTGAAAATGTACTTGCTGTAAGCTCTCAGGGCCACATTGTGAGCGCACTTGTCAGGATCCCTGAACCGTGTCCAGATTTTAAGATTGGGGGGCAGGTCAGGTGTTGGCCTGCGGGCTAGTGAGGGCTCCGGGCTCCGGGGCAGGCAGGCCAGCCACACTTGCAGTACTCCACCGTCTCTTTATCTAGCCCTTCTGTCTCTGTCTCCGAAATCACAAGGGAAACGCCGGGTGACACACTGCAAAGGTAGGCAGCATTTCTGAAACCTCATAGCTCTCTGAGCAAAGCTGTTACCCAGGCTACAGAAACCTTTTTCATACAGGCAAACAGATGCTCTCCTTGTATGAAAATGTTTTTGTGTTGCAAACCACTTCGATTCATTTTAAGTTAAACGCATCCCTGAGCATTTACTCGGATGGGCTTTAATAAGTGGCTGTAATTTGGATCCCAATTGGTATTGGCTGACTGCAGGAATTTTTTTTTCATCTATGTAAACCTTAAGAGAGCTATAGGGCCACCCCTGGATGTCCCACTGTTTGACTTGATATCATGCACTGCTGCTGGCCTCTTCCCACTAGCGCCTTTGGGTTTGGTGGTGTGTGTGCTGTTATCCTAACCTGCCTGGAACAAACACTGCTTTCCCTGGCTGCGTTTTGATTTTAGATGTAGCCTGTCTGAATCACCAGTACAAAACAGTGCCAAGGCTGACTTCAGTGCTTTTTTTGCCTAGTTCAGTAAGTTAAAATTCTGCAGTAAGTAAGCTCAGTCCTAAGGATTCTTAATCATCACATACCTGTGATAGACTCGTGGATATTTCATAGACATTGGTTATATACATCCACACTGTGCATTTTTTATGTGTTGTGGAAATAGCATTATATTGTCTTTATTCCTAACCTACATTCTGCGAGCTTTCTGGCAGGACTGATTCTCTTACAAAGAGAGTTGCTAGAATCCCTTTTCATTTAGCTGTCAACTCCAGTCTCTTGCCCCTCTTTTCAAGAATGTCAATCGTTTGGGTGCTTTTAGATTCTTTGGTTGTGGTAGCCACACAGCCCCTGATGAGCTTATATTTGGGTGAGGTTTAAGGAAGGGAAGAAGCTTCAGAAGAGAACAGCATGAGCGGTGGCACAGACAGGACAGGGTGTAGAGGGGGGCAAAGTGACACGCCTGGCCCCAGAGGAGAATCCCTGTGGGTGGCTGTGGCAGATGAGGTCCTGTGCGGTGAGAGCCTGGCAGGGCATTTAGACCTGCTGGATCCAGCAAGGAAGAGAGCACGTGAAGAAGTTTACATGGAGGAAGGGCTCCGTAAAACCTGGTTTGGGCCTTGGTGGGTTTGGCAGCAGTGTGTAAACTGACCCAGGAGAGCCATAAGACAGCCTGTGGTGATGGGGCCCCAGTGCACCTGGGGAAGTTGGCACCAGTGTGGGAGACATTGTAAGGGGAGGATCCATGGGACGCAGTGGCTGGCACACATAGGCAGGGATGATCGCGTTCATGACTCTCACTCAACGTCAGCCTTAATACGCAGTGTGAAGAGTGTGTCACGTGCATGCATTTAAGACCTGAAGCGCATACACACAATAACATGAAACTGGGGTGCCCTCTTGATTTTTAAGTAATACTGCATGTGGCATTGTTTGAAAATCCTTAAGAATAAGACTTATAAAACTAACTTGTACTATAATTATTTCCTAACTGTTCCTCGCCAATTTCCTCCCTGCGGATGCTTTTTCTGTTGAGTTGTGTACAGGTATCCCTGGTTCCCACTGCCCAATTTAAATACCATTAAAACTAGGTCCTTTGATCTGCAGTGAAATTTCAGAATTCAGCGAGTTCTGAATCTGAACAGAATTCACCAGGAGCAGAGCTCACAAGACATTTTCTTTGCCCTTATCATATCCTGAGAACTCCAGTCAGAACACCCCAAGATGTTCTTTTTGAGGTCTAGGAGTTACCCCGTGTTGATACGTTATTGATATTTACTTCTGTCCCTATGATTTATTGAAATATTAAAAGTTATTTCATTATAGAAATGTTCGTTCTGAAGAGTTTTGCATCCTGATTTCTCTCTCTAATGGGTCTTTTGTTCTTTTGTTTTCCATTTCTAGATTTTCTTTGAGCATTTTCCTTTCTGCATTGCATCCTAGCATGCACTTCTGCTGATTTTGTGTTCTTTACACTTGAAAGAATTGTTCAATTAAAAGATACATAAAGACATATTTTTACATTGCAATATAACAAATCCATTTAAATATTGAAAAATATTTGTGAATTTGGATATTGAGATTGTGTATACATTGAACTCAAAAACTTTAAGTGGATTTCTTGTGTTAGTTGAATTTTGGGGGTGGTATTCTTTCCCCTCCTGATGATAAAAGAAAGTAAACAGTAAAATCTCATGGAAAATCATTGTTGGAATCAAGTTCCTTCCTGCCTTTTACAATTTCGTAGGCATCTCCTGTACTTAAGTAAACAGAATATCAAAAGCAAACAAGATGCAAACTTTTGTTTCAAACTGTTTACTTTTATGTTACTTTTTTCCCTAGGATATCAATTAGAATGACAGAAGGGTAAAAGTTTCTCTTTTATACTGAAAGGCTAGAGAGGATAAAGCATTTGTTTTCAGGTACGCTGGGCACTGAGGTATCTTACTGACATCTTTGTTCTTTTTGTAGAAGAAGGCTATGTAAAAATGTTTCTTCGTGGACGCCCTGTTACCATGTACATGCCCAAAGATCAAGTGGATTCTTACAGCTTGGAAGCAAAAGTAGAACTTCCAACCAAGAGACTCAAGCTGGAATGGGTGTATCCTTTATTCATTGATTAGGTCTCACATGAAGTTATCAGTCAATCAATGCTTGATGTTAACTGTAGAAATTCATAAAACTTAAGTCCTCTTAAGCTTTTGAAAAACAAAATGTTTTACTGTTACTTTTGAAAACTTAATGTAACAAAATTGACCATATGTTAGAGACCTACAGAGTTCTAACAAAGTAGGAGCTTCATAAGAGCGGCTTATTATCAGGAGAACCAACTTATCATTCCTGAACGAAATAGCTGTGGTTCTGGCTCAAATACATGTTCATTATTTTGCTGAAAAGAAAATATGAAGATGTTATATGATTGTATGAGTGATTTTTTCTTTGTCAGGAGAAAATGAATCGCTAGTTTCTGGTCCGAATTTTATTCTTTCCAAAAGAATGACAATAGTAGTTAGAAATATATAAAGAAGTGAACAGTGAAAATAATCAAGAATGGGTAGAATTTTAGATTCTAATGAGAACTGATTTTTTTTTAAGAGATAGTCTCTCCCTATGTTGCCCAAGCTGTTCTTGAACTCCTGGACTCAAGCAATCTGCTCGTCTCAGCTTCCCAAAGTGCTGGAATTATAGGCATAAGCCACCATGCCCGGCCAAAAGCCAGTTATTTTTAACAGGAGCTATCATATACTTAGTCAACTCTTCAGGGACAGATGGAAAACTAGGCACTCTCTATATTTATAAGGAAACAACAGTGACAATGCAAGAAAATATTGTCCTTATGATTGAGGAAATGGGAGTATCCAAAATTGAAACTAAACCACATTGGCAAAAAAGTTTTTAAACCCAAAGAAAGAGGGGGACTCTGAAAGGAGGGCTAGCATTCTCCCCTTAAACCAAGTATGGACTTGGCCAGCCTTAGGAGCCAAACTTCAAGTGTGACCTTGACTGAAGGGATGATAGAAAAATATGAATACCAAAGTACTGAATGAAGGGAGTCAAGTGAATGACGTAAATGAAATTGACATATCATGTAGATATCATCCTACTTTAAAAAAAAAAAAAACTAGCTACAGGGATGCATCCCTGTAGTCCCAGCTGTTCAAGAGGCTTAGATGGAAGGATCCAGGAGTTCAAGTCCAGCCTGGGTAACATGGCAAGTCCCTGTCTCAAAAATACATATATTCATATCAATCAAAAAGGCTCCCCAAAAATCTAGGCCACAAAAATCTGAATCAACCATATAACTAACGTTCTTGAAACAGAGGTGCTGGTAACTTCATGGCATGAGGTTTGGAAAAGTGAGCTTCCAGGGGAAAAAACAACTGAAAGATAAGAAAATAGAAACTGTGAAAAAGGTGAATTAAATGTTGATTATTTTTCCATTTTCTTATTACTTTAGAGGAATCCTGCAGAGACCACCTTTCAGTCTATGCAGATTTTAAGGGAAAAAAAAAATTTTTTTTCACCTTCAAATATTTGAGTACCTGTTTAATACCAAGCCTGGAACACAAATTATAAGATGTTGGTTTAAATTTAAGCTATTGTGACTTCATTTAGAATAATTACTATTTGAGATTATGGAATCATATTCTTTAGAAATTTTTTTAAATTACCACCTCTACCTAAATTTCTCCCCCAAAATACTTTTTTTTTTCCAGATTCAAATGTCATAGGCATCTACCTGCACCTGTTTTGGAATCTATTTTGATACATGAAATTGAAGTGCTTCAGCTCGTCTTTAAGTCAGTAGTGGTTTATTAAACGGTTATATCACATCTGGAAAACATTATTCAAAACATTTATTCAGCCTACTTCCTGTTCATATTTTAGAAGATGTAAAGCAATGAAAATTGCTCTAAATAAATGGCATTTTTTTGGCCATTATTTGGCATCTTGCCAGGTTACTTTTTACATCCAAGTTCAAGTTATATTTTGTTCTCAAAATAATTTTCAAGGTTTGGAAATATAATGCAAAAATTTTAACAGGCATTCTTATCCCAAAGGATCTGAGGGGCCTGATTTTTTTTTTTTTTTTACCTTTTATGTATGTTTGTGTGCATGTGTGTGTGTCATTTGTACCCTTTGTAAGTACTTTTACCATGTTTAAAAAAGGAATTTTTTAGTAAAAATTTAGCTTGTAGATTACAGTAAAAAAATTAATAATTGACTCAATAGCTTTCTAAAAATAAAACCAAATCCTTGTGAAAATATGTATTCACATTACATCAATGACTGTTTCAACTTTACTGCATGCCTTTTGGGGGTCACATGTATTTGTCACAGAATATTTGCAATTTAATGTTGTTTAAATTAGTGACGCTGATGGTAATAGTTATATGGTATTTTATTGCCTGTGCCTGTTGAATAAAGCTGATGTTTTGTCAGCTCTTAAAGGGAAAAAAAATTTTATCTTGACATCCACAAAGCTATGGGTACAGGGGTCGAGACTGCCGTAACAACCTGTACTTGCTTCCGACGGGAGAGACCGTCTACTTCATCGCATCCGTGGTGGTGTTATACAACGTGGAGGAGCAACTGCAGAGGCATTACGCTGGTCACAACGATGACGTGAAGTGGTAAGTCCTAAAACAGGTCATTCCTGCGACTCAGAAGGCCGAGGTGGGAGGATCGCTTGAGGCCAGGAGTTCCAGACCATCCTGGGCAACAGTGAAACCCTGTCTCTAAAATAAATAAATAAATAAATAAATAAATGTGATTCCTGTTGCACAGGTGGAAATAGCATTAGCAGAACACGGTCAGTATTGGGATATAACTAAAGAGAAGGAAGAGGGTCTGAGGAAATGAGGTCTTTGGGAGAGCTCTTCTGTGTGGTCTCCTTGTGGTCCGCTCACTACTGCGCTCCGTGAGACCCCTCTCATGTTTAATTTTCCAGCCTCACCAACGCATGAGCTTCACGGACCACATTGTCTCAACAAACAGCGCCACCTCTTTGGAGGCCTTCTTAACACATCATGTATTAAAGGCTTCTAATTTGGGTCTTTATTTTTTGATAAACATAAAAATGTGTTGCCTCATGTTTGTGGCTGAGTCGGCTCTTCCCATAATTCATTTATAGCTTTTGGTAGGCATATTACATATCTTGGAAGGATGGATGCGTGAAGAGATGGATTTATATATTTGTATTTGTCCTGGTTCCTTGGTCAATGATAAAAATCCTGTTCACAAAAGATGGTATCTTTCCTATTTATGTACTCAACGTGACTTTTTAATAAAGATTGTAGACTAATGTAGTGGTTCTGAGATTGAAATGGTATTTTCCCAGCAGAGGATGCTTTTTCCTTCAGTTTGAAAATTCTTAAGAAGAAATAAGGGAATTAAGATGAAATGAATTAGGCACTAGTTGTCTAACGTCGTAGTGCTCAGAGAATTTGTCATGAGTCTGTAAGAAGTTAGGCATTATATATTTCTTATATTTAAATTTTTGACTAGATTATATTTGAGCAAGGGAAAAGTAAAACTTACCTGCAACATGTAGATGTTTTGTAAATATCCTTTTCTTAGCCTAGCAGTTCATCCTGATCGGATCACGATAGCAACAGGACAAGTTGCGGGCACATCGAAGGATGGAAAAGTGAGTTACGTTACCTTTTCATTGTTTCATAATGAACTGGTAACACAAAGTAATTTTTAGAAAACATTGTGCTGCTGAGTAAGGCTGCTTAGATATAATTATGGTATCTGAAAACTTCTGAACCCCTCACTAGAATTTTTTATTGTAAATTAGAAGACTTATTGTGTGGCAGGGTGCGGTGGCTCACGCCTGTAATCCCAGCACTTTGGGAGGCCAAGGCAGGCTGGATCTCTTGAGGTCAGAAGTTTGAGACCAGCCTAGCCAACATAGTGAAACCCGTCTCTACTAAAAATACAAAAATTAGCCAGGCGTGGTGTCACATGACTGTAGTCCCAGCTACTCTGGAGGCTGAAGCAGGAGAATCACTTGAACCCGGGAGGCGGAGGTTGCAGTGAGCCAAGATCATGCCACTGCACTCCATCCTGGGTGACAGAGAGAGACTAAGTCTCAAAAAAAAAAAAAAAAAAAAATATTGACTGTGACCTTAAAAATCCCTGGAGCTCATCTTAATTTCATCAGATTTTTAAATAGCATCGTTCTGAACAAAGAATTTGCTAATTCTTAAAATGTTTATTTATATGATAAGTATTAAAAATAGAAGGTAAACATTTAATAAAGTTAAAATTATAATAATAATTTGAATGTACAACATTTTACCAAATTTCAGCCACCCTCTGCCCTGTCCTGTGAATGTCGTTTAACAGTCGTGACTTTAACCCATGGAGTTTGTGTCTGTGTGCAGTCACAAAAGCTACTAGGAGGTTTTTAGCACAGATTTTGCAAGCACTTCAGCAAGACTTTAATTTGCATTTTAAGGCGTTAGAGAGGGAGCTTGTAGCTTTTTTGATATCTACTTTTATATAGCTTGTTATTGCATAATATTTTATCTGAAACTAATTTCTTTAAGTACATACATTTTATCAACATGTTTTCATCCAGAAAAAATGAATACTACCATATTTCAGAAAATATTTTAGTAACATTGGATTTTAAATATTAATCTTATGCTATTTTCCATTAATTTTTTTTTTTTTTTCTTGAGACAGGGTCTCACTCTGTCACCCAGGCTGGAATGCAGTGGCACAATCACGGGTCATTGCCACCTCTGCCCCCACAGGCTCAAGTGATCCTCCCACCTCAGCCTCCTGAGTAGCTGGGAGTACAGGCACACGCCACCTCGCCCGGTTAATTTTTGTATTTTTCGTAGAGACAGCGTTTCACCACATCGCCCAGGCTGGTCTCAAACTCCTGGGCTCAAGCGATCTGCCCACCTCAGCCTCCCAAAGTACTGGGATTACTGGCGTGAACCACTGCACGTGAACCACTGCGCCTGACCTGCATTAATATTTTATACTTGAAAAGAGTTAACAGAAATAATGGAAATCAGACCACTATTATGTAAATAAATTCACTTAAATTGAATGGGTCTTTCAATTTTTTTTTTTAATGTTAAATGGCTTTGAAAAATTCTTTGAAATTAGTGGTAAGCTATTTGTTCCTCCCTCTAGTGGCTTAAAAGTATATTTCAGTTTCTGGCATTGAAATTGAATCGGTACTTTAGAACCAGAGAAAAATGTTATAGTTATCTTTCAGTTTACCCATAGAGAAATCCAGAGAGGCCTAGTGAATGCCCGCGGACACCCAGCTACTTAAGAGATTAGACTGAACTAGAACTTGGTTCACCTAACGCCTGCCTAGTGTTTCTACTAGGTCCAAGGCCAGCACCTTTTCTTACTGATAAATCTACTGATTGCTCTATGATGTTTTCTTCTATTAAGGAAGAGAAAAATTAGCGTAAATAACCTAGGAACACAGTTGAGAGGATTTTAAACCAATTATAACAATTCTAAATCTTACTTGTACATAATTGATGCCTGTTTTGCCCAAGAATATTAAGCTCTTTTTTTTTTTTTTTTTTTTTTTTGAGACAGAGTTTTGCTCTTGTTGCCCAGGCTGGAGTGCAGTGGTGCAATCTTGGCTCACTGCAACCTCCACCTCCCGGGTTCAAGCGATTTCCTGCCTCAGCCTCCCAAGTAGCTGGGATTACAGGCATGCACTACCACGCCTGGCTAATTTTTTGTATTTTGTAGAGACAGGGTTTCACCATGTTGGTCAGGCTGGTCTCGAACTCCTGACCTCAGGTGATCCACCTGCCTCAGCCTCCCAAAGTGCTGGGATTACAGGTGTGAGCCACCACACCTGGTCTGTTAAGCTCTTAATATTATTTGGTGGTGACCATCTTATGAATTTAGGCATGGTGACACCTTAGCAACAAAACAGACTTTAAAAGAATAACCCATATGTGAGATTCCATTTTACTTGTCATTTTTCATTTCTAAAATTCAGACACATTTAGATGCACAAATTAAAGTGTCATTTCCCATGGTACTATTGTCAAAAATTGGCCATTCAAATTCTAAAACTTGGTAGACCTCTCCTTACTGTTAAATTATCAACAAGGCCCTCCACCTCCTGAAGTCATCGGGAATGTTTTATTTACATAAAAAGGCAGACTCCTGAAATGCAGAAAAAGATCTTTTGTTTTGACAAAGTTCGAGTTACTGCCCAAGTAATCTTGTCGCTTCAAGGTAAAGACACATGTGTATCACCATCACAATTGATGGCTCTGTGTTTCTTTTCTGAACAGCAATTGCCCCCACATGTGCGCATCTGGGATTCTGTGACATTGAATACTCTCCACGTCATTGGAATAGGTTTTTTTGACCGAGCAGTCACCTGTATTGCATTCTCAAAATCTGTAAGTATGTGCCCTGTGGATATTGCTGTCTTCTTCCACAGGAAGTAGAGAATCAACTCAGGGTTGAAGAGGGGGAGTTGACACACTCGATACCTGCCTGGGTGTATGTACAGATTTGGACTCTGAAACATTCCTGCTTCCCAGAACCCCTCAGTCAGAGGTCATATGCATGTCTCATCAGGGACACACACTTCCTTCCAATCAGACATCTCCAGCCACATGGGTTTGGTGATGAAAACAGGCCCCCAGAGATATCGTCCTCACTTTCCTTAAGGCAGTTTATGTGCTCTGGCCTTGAATTTCACCTGCTTCTTTCAAGGGTGGCTCCAGCGTGTCTGTCTCTGCCATCCTGCTACTGGAAAGGGGTCCCGATCCAGACCCCAAGGGAGAGTTCTTGGATCTCTTGTAAGAATTCAAGGCAAGTCCATAGAGTAAAGTGAAAGCAAGTTTATTAGGAAAGTAAAACACTAAAAGAATGTCTACTCTATAGAGCAGCCCTGAGGGCTGCTGGTTGCCCATTTTTATGACTATTTCTTGATGATATGCTAAACAAGGGGTGGATTATTCATGCCTCCCCTTTTTAGACCATATAGGGTAACTTCCTGATGCTGCCATGGCATTTGTAAACTGTCATGGTGCTGGTGGGAGTGTAGCAGTGAGGACAACCAGAGGTCACTCTTGTCGCCATCTTGGTTTTGGCGGGATTTAGCCGGCTTCTTTACTGCAAGCGGTTATATCAGCAAGGTTTTTATGACCTGTACCTTGTGCCAACCTCCATCTCATTCTGTGACCTAGAATGCCTAACCACCTGGGAATGCAGCCCAGTAGGTCTCAGCCTCATTTTCCCCAGCCCCTATTCAAGTTGCTCTGGTTCAAATGCCTCTGACATTTCTCCCCTCCCTTTTATAAGAGAATCCTTAATCCTAAGGGTTGTAAAGGGACAAAGATCCATCTTCTGTAACTTCTTCGGGCTGAATAGGGGTGATGACATTCCTGCCTAACTATTAGGGTCTCTTGTATTTGGGGTAGAGAAGAGCTCAGTCAGAAGGCGTCAGTATGGCAAGGTGATATCTGGAAGATTATTAAGTGTTCAACTTAAGAAAACATTGAGTAAGCTTATCCTGCATTCCCTACACAAAGAGTGCAACAGCAATATATTCCACAACAGTAAAACAAAATAAACAAAATTACCCCAAGTAAACTAAGTAAGAAGGCTTTTTATTAACTGGGCAACTATTGGAACCAAGCTGATACGGGGTCACTAGCTGATTCCAGTGTGTCCAGAATTAGAATACTGATCCAGATATTTACGTTACCCATTGCTTTTATTTCTTCTGAGCAGCAGTCAGAGATCACTGGTTGGTTCACAGGAATAAGCAGGGTTACTTTAAATAGCAGAAAAAACTTAAAAACGACTGATGAAACTAGAATCTAATAACAAATGTACCATAGTTCTTGAAACATAGTTTCTGTCTCCAGTCTCCCATTTTTACTAAAGACAAACCATAACAGGACTGATTAGTTTGGAAAAATAAGCCTTAGTCTTGTATACTTGGCTTGATTATTTGTATCAAGTGCAGCAAGAATAATTATTTTTCACATAGGCTTTTTAAATTGGCTTTGATGGAACTCTGTTCCATAAGGAATCTCAGATAAGACCTTTTTTAAAGCCAAGCCCAGCCATGGGTTTATATCCTTAAATACCTATGGGTTGAGTAAATTCCTCTCCTCTTGGGGGGGTCCCAAGATAACTTGGGGCTCCTGGGCCTGTGAGAAAGTGACATTCTTTACTTACCACAGGTCAGGAACCCTGTACAGGGACTGTGGAGACAAGGTACAAGGCCAGTTTCCCCCAAGGGGCTTCTATTGACTCTACAATTCAATTTGATTCCTTAAAGGAAAGCATGCCATTCCTGTGAAAAAAATAACCAGTTTCTCCAGTTGTGTCCTGTTACAAACAAAAACAAATTCTTTACAATTATGCAATTAACTATATTGCCATAAATTAAGAATACTCACAAATAGTTTCTAAATTCTGGAGAGATCAGGTTGAGAGAAACAAATATGCTTCAAATTTTGTTCATAGCAGTATACTTTACTTAATTGTTAAAAGCTCTAAATAGCTCAAAAGAAAAGTTTTCTTGTCTTTGAAAAAAGCAAAGGATCAGCAACATTTTAAGCAAAGTCAAAAAAGATGATTTCAATCTTCTATTAGTTTGGTTCATGCAGTTAACTCCTGTTCTGCTTGATATTCAGGAACATTTCAGCTCCCCATGAGAGTCCTGAAAGTTTTTTCCTCTATTCTCATGTTACAACTTCGAAAGTAATCAGAAACTTGCATTCAAGAGCACCTGTTAAAGGCCTATATCTGATTATAAGCCGCCTTTTAAATAGGACCAAAACAAGACAAGAATTGTCTGTGGATGACAGAAAGTCTTAGGACAGCCACAATTAAAGCCACAATTGACAAGGAAATTTGGTTACTCCTGGAGCATACAATAATTTAACATAACAAGTACAACTATTAATAACATACACTAAGTCATATCAGAATTATAGGAGTTTCACCTAATTTTGGAACACATGCCAGTAACATATTTATACAAATACAGCCCAAAGAAAGCCAATTTCCTATTTGACAATGCTTCCTGTATGACTTTTATACCAAATAAGCCAAATTTCACCTTTACATTAGTGTACTATTGATGTTAAATATTCTTAATAAAATCTCATAGATAAATCTATTCTTTTTTTTTTTTTTTGAGACAGAGTCTCACTCTGTCACCCAGGCTAGAGGGCAGTGGCATGATTTCAGCTCACTGCAACCTCCACCTCCCGGATTCAAGCAATTCTCCCACCTCACCTCCCTAGAAGCTAGGATTACAGGTGCACACCACCATGCCCAGCCATTTTTTTGTATTTTTAGTAGAGACGGGTTTCACTGTGTTGGCCATGCTGATCTTGAACTCCTGACCTCAAGTGATCCACCCGCCTCGGCCTCCCAAAGTGCTGGGGTTACAGGTGTGAGCCATCGTGCCTGGCCAATCTATTCAATTTTAATCACTGTGACCATAAGGTAAGATTTTTATAAACCTTTTATTAATCCTTTACAATTTGTGTTGAAAAGCAGATCATTGCTCAGAGAAAAACCTGTTGTGCTTTTATTCCAATGTTTAATTTACAGAAAAACTGATTAATACCCCTTTAACTTTAGCCAATATGTTCACACAGAATTTCTTTACAAGATTAATTTCTCTCAAACTTTCGACAACTTGCTTAAACTTTCAGCTTTATTCTATCTAATTTAAAACAATAATTTAAACTTTTAATCTAGGCAAAAAAAAAATCCACATTTCCATGCCTTCTTATAATCTATTACCAAAACACATTTCACTTTCTTTATATACACCTTACATATAAAACTGTTTTTATTTCTCAAAAATTACTTAAGTCATGTGAACTGAAAGGCATTACACTTTTTACTTTTCTTACAAAATATTTGATTTAAGCTTATTATTATTATTACACCGATTAATCAAAGCTCTTTCATATATAAACATCACACACATAATACATGTAAATACACAGACAGAAAATAAAGGACTCATTCCCTAAGCCAGGAATTGAACCCTGATCCCAGGCTGCCACTGTGATGGCAGAGACCAAGATAAAGTACTGCCACGTGTTACAAGGTCAAGCTCCCAAGCACACGAAACAAGATAAGAGAGAAACTTTATCCAGTTTTTTTTCAGGAACCTGCCACAAAATTTATAACTGACCAGTTTGCTGTGCTACTTTGAACAGTGGGCTTATAGGGTCCTAGGCCCACATTCTATCCTATGGTACCCCTCTTTATGACAGAATGATATAGAAGACAAATTTATAACACAAAGCACAACAGATTTTCTACAGCTTAAGATTACCCTCACAAATCCTTTTTTCCCATTAATCAAAAGTTTACAGGAGATAAATAGTGATTTTTACCATTCATTCAGCCAGTTTGCACAGAGAGAGAGAGAGAAAGGCCAGAAGTCTGACTGGTAAGAAATTCTTACCCTTTTGCTGGCATGCCAGGCTTCTGGGTTCCCTTTCCCTGAGGCGGCCCTAGTGATCCGGCTGGCTGCACCACAGCCCTAGGGGCCAAGCCACATCATAAAGGAAAATTATCTTTTTCTGTCCTGGCCAGAGCAAAATATGTGTGACAAAACATAGATATTAGCCATTCAGCTCAGCACCCAGCACCCAAAACCAAACTGGCAGGGCTCAGACATGCCCCTGGTTGGCCCCATCGTTGTTAATCCAGCCTCCAACCAGGAGCTTCAACTTACAGTCTCTGGGCAAGATAGTGGCCCTGAGTAATAGAAAACATAAGAAAGGGAAAAAGGAGAGAGAGAAAAGCATTGCCTGTGGCAGGGCGGGGAAGGTGAAGAGCTCAGGGAGGCCAGAGAAAGACCTGCCCACTGCAGTGACACTGAAAAGTTCAGGTGGCTGCTTGTTGATAACGAAGGGATCTTTCCCAGCAGTCCCGTCAGCTCTTAAATTTCCCCTTTTGGGGAGGAAAAAGCTCCCCATGTCCCATGATCTTGTACATGCCTAATTCTGTCACCCTTAGCCATCAGCAAAGAGTGCAAGGCAGATTAACCTAAAAATGATAATAGCAGTTAACGTCCCATAGTGCCAAGCCTGTTCTTAGCTGAAAGGGACTTTACTGAGAGGGACCTCTAACCCCCTAAATCTTAGGAAGGACTCTAACCTTCCTAAGTTGGGCCTGGAACCCAAGGTCTGTCTAGCGTCCTTGCCTTTTATTAAGAGGGGCCTTTAACCCACTCTGTCTTAGGAGAGACTCCTAAGTTAGGCCTCTAACCCAATCCCGTCCTTTGCCCAGGTGTGTGCACCCCACTTCCCCAAAATCAGCCATTTGGTGTGTACAGATGATTTTTCTTTGCATCAGGGGTCTCCAGTATCATCCCTTTGGGGTTCACCAGAAAGATGTTACCAGACCCCACCACTTACTAAAGTTAGCCTTTGGATTGGAGGTTTCCTCAGTATTGTCCCTTCTGTGGTCTCCAGAAAGATGTCACCGGACCCCACCACTTACCCAAAGTCAGTGTTTGGGTTGGGGGTTTCCTCAGTGTCATCGCTTCATGGTCACCAGAAAGATGTGATCATAAAGGTGTCCCAATCCAGACCCCAAAAGAGGGTTCTTGGATCTCACGCAAGAAAGAATTCTAGGCGATTCCATAAAGCGAAAGCAAGTTTTTTAGGAAAGTAAAGGAATAGAAGAATGGCTACTCCATAGACAGAGCAGCCCCGAGGGCTGCTGGTTGCCCATTTCCATGGTTATTTCTTGATGATATACTAAGCGAGGGACGGATTATTGATGCCTCCCCTTTTTAGAGCATATAGGGTAACTTCCTGACGTTGCCATGACGTGTATAAACTGTCATGGTGCTGGTGGGAGTGTAGCAGTGAGGACAACCAGAGGTCACTCTTGTTGCCATCTTGGTTTTGGTGGGATTTAGCCAGCTTCTTTACTGCAAGCTGTTTTATCAGCAAGATCTTTATAACCTGTGTCTTGTGCCAACCTCCTATCTCATTCTGTGACCTAGAATGCCTAACCATCTGGGAATGCAGCCCAGTAGGTCTCAGCCTTATTTTACCCAGCCCCCATTCAAGATGGAGTTGCTCTGATTCAAATGCCTCTGACAATCCCAACGTGGCTGGCGGGCAGCCTGGCTGCAAGCAGGGGTCGGACAGGGCCTTGTCATCTTCCAGGCTTCCTCAGGACGTGCTGGTTCAGCAGACCCACCCCACACTCTTTCAAACCATTTCAACCACTTCAGAAACCCATATTCACACACATGTGCACGTGTTCACATGAAAAGACCCCCATTGCACTCAGGCCCCCAGAGCCGAGGCATTGTGCAGCCCCACAGCAGCCACCTTCACAGCTGCTAACAGCCCCTGTGCCGTGCCTGCTGCGGGCACTGTCTGCTCTAGGAGGGGCTGTTGTTTTCATGGAACCCAGTGGTGAAGAGACACCCCACTGGCCCTTCTCTTCCCCAATTCCTGTTTCTTCATTCCCCATCATTTACCTGCTCTTTCTGTCTGGTCAAGAAAGCATGTCTCAGCCGGGCCCAGTGGCTCAGCCAGGCACAGTGGCTCACACCTTCTAACCAGCACTTTAGGAGTCTAAAGTAGGAGGATTGCTTGAGCCCAGGAGTTTGTGACCAGCCTGGGCAACATAGGGAGATCCCATCTCTACAGATAATAATAATAAAGAGTAGCTGGGAGTGGTGGTACACACCCGCGGTCCCAGCTACATGGGAGGCTGGGGTAGGAGGATTGCTTGAGCCTGGGAGGTCAAGGGTGCAGAGAGCCATGATTGCACCACTGCACTGTGACCTGGATGACAGAGCAAAACCCTGTCTCCAGAAAAAGAAAGAAAGAAAGAAAGAAAGCAGGTCTCAAAAGCAATGGATGAGTATTCTTTAACTACAATGTAGCAGACTCTTTATTAAAAATGAAATTTGATGTTTATTTTTAATCATGTTCAACCCACTTTATTCTCAGATATAGTCTTCCTGTGAATAACTTTCTTTTCAGAATGGAGGAACCAATCTCTGTGCTGTGGATGACTCCAACGACCACGTGCTCTCTGTATGGGACTGGCAGAAAGAAGAAAAACTGGCAGATGTGAAGGTCATGCTCCAAGCCTTTTTTGGGCTGCATTAACATTTTCCCATTCAGAGCCGCCCTGGCATAGTGGTAGCCCCCTTTCAGCGGGCTCATTCCCACCCCAGCCCTTGTGTATGACGCCTTCACCTTAGAATCGTTTGGCCCCGATCCCTGTCCCATCATGGGACTTTGACCCCAGGTCCTGTTAGGGTTTTTTCTCTTTTCGCCATGTCTGTAAGATTGTTTTCTTCCTCATTTCATAGCCACTACCCTTTTAATTCATCCAGTCATGTATTTGCTGGCTATTCCTTTCATTTGCTTGGCACACCCCGAGTGCCTGCCATGTGCTCGCACGGCGCGTGGAGGCCCGGAAATGTGCTCAGGCGTGAGGTGGGCTCGCTGCCCGAGCCCCTGCAGCTGCAGGAAGGGCAGGTATGGGCAGGGGCCGCCAGCACGGGGGCTCCTCCAAAGTGGCACAGACTCAGGAAAGACCAGCGGGAGCCCCGAGCTAAACCCCAAATCCTTCCCAACAGGATTCCTCCTGCGAGGGGCCCCTTGGGACTTCTTTGACCGCCTCTAATCCATTTTGCACAATATGTCAAATTCCCTTGCCTTGACTGACCTTTTTCTATTTCTATTTTCTATTGGAAGCCTATTTTTATAGAATTGAATTCAGATTTCTCATCTTTGCATCTATTAACCTTAGATAACTTTAGTCACCTAACTTTCTCTGCTGCATGTCTGCGAGGCAGACCTTGTATTCTAACCAGGCCTGTTCCCTGACACCTGTGTTCATTCCCTAGCCCCACCTTCTGATATTCTGGGCAGGTGTTTAAGTTCTTCTTGCTATGTTGCTAGGTTAGAAGGCATCAGAGGCAGGTTATTATCCAGGCTCAAGAATGTGTAACTGCATTATTAAATAGAAGCAGTGATCAGAGCCCAATCCAGTAGGCCAAGGTGCGGGTCTTGGAGGTTAGGGTGTGGGCTGAAGGTGGTGGAGGTGGCACCTGAAGTGCTAGATCTACTCCATGGGACCCCAGGCCGGTTCACTGAGCCACAGGCAGAGTCCCAGGAGTCAATCGCAGGAGGAACTCCCTGGGGAAACGGGCAGCCAGAGTCAGCCACGAACAATGGACCTTTGTAAAATCCATTCCAGGGCCCTCCCTGGAGATGACATTTACCAGGTAGGGGGTGAGGCCTAGAGATCTGCATTTTACCATTTCTGGTGATTCCATTTGTTCGGCCAGACTGGGAACCCATGACTAGCAGATGAGAGCAAATGCTTGCAGGCAGATGAGAGCAAATGCTTGCAGTTCTGAAGTCCCTCTGGTCCCAACTCCCTCCTCAGCAAAGCATGCTGCATGCCCGCCCCATGCCTGGCCCTGGGAGAGGCCCTGGCATAGACAGAGGACTCCCGGGTGCTCCCTGTCCTCAAGGGCTCATTGTCCAGTGGGGCAGACAGACAAGGAGGAGGTATTAAGGCCCACACCAGCATATGCTTGATGTTTTTAGCAAGATGGATTCAATGGGGGAAATAATAGGCATTGTGCTTGCCTTGAATTTCTTATTTATTTGTGGCTCAGATTTTACTTGTTTTCCTACATGTCTCTTAACGCGTCTTAAGAGATGTGAGGCATCCGAGTCCCTGTTTTTCCTATAGTGCTCTAATGAAGCTGTGTTTGCTGCGGATTTCCACCCCACGGACACCAACATCATAGTTACCTGTGGAAAATCACATCTCTACTTTTGGACACTAGAAGGAAGCTCCCTTAATAAGAAGCAAGGATTATTCGAGGTAAAGTTAAATTATGATTTTTGCTTTATTTTTCTCTCGTATATGTGATTGGCTAGATGCATCTCTCTGGGGGCTCTGGTGATCAACACAATCCCTTGGGATCCCTCACATAGTTGGGAAGCGCGTCACACCTGGTAGATAACGCTGGTAATGAAGTGAAGAAAAGGACAGAGCAAGCCTGGGTGGAGGGCAGGGAAAGGACCTGGACCCAGGGAGCACCAAGCCTCCCACAGTGGCACTGGCTGCAGAGAGTATCAGAAGATGAAGTCATCGGGAGGCAGGCAACCTGCCTTTGCAAAAGACAGTAGAGACTCCCTGTACCTTTTGTCTGGACGTTGTGGGGCTGCGAGAGCACCAGGGGACAGCACCTCTTCCCGGGGGTCCATCTGCCACCACCTCCCTGAGGCTTGTTTTGAGGACCCCTTTATTCTGGTGCTCGGACCCTGCCCTTTAGGCTGACAGCATAGCCCCACCCTTCTCCCCGGTCCGTACCCTCCTCCGCTTGCTGTCTGCAGCTTTATGATTCCCCAGCCACTTGGGGTTGCTAGAAATCGCTTTGTCTTAGAGCAGTTAATCTCACAGCAGAAGTTACGTAATAGTAGACAGAAATGCAAGGTGTGCAGGGTGGTCACAGAAGCTGACACTATCCAGCTTGGGACCACTGCGAATCTAGATGTTATTAGTACAAATGAAAGGTTGTCTGGAATATATATATGTTGTATGGATTAAATATATATATAATTTTTTTACTACATTCTACAGAAACAAGAAAAGCCAAAGTTTGTCCTCTGTGTGACTTTCTCTGAAAACGGTGACACCATTACTGGAGATTCAAGTGGCAACATCTTAGTATGGGGAAAAGGTAATAAGTGATTGTTCCCAAAACCAATGGTTTTTGGTAATGTTGTAAGAGATCAAACATGAGTGCTTTAAGAATTGTCTATTAATACAATGTACAGGAGTAGGATGAAATTTCAAGTTACAGAGACACACACATGCATGTGTGCATGTGTAACTTGAAACCACAAAACTAGAACAGAGGAAAAGCGGAGAATAGTAAGAGTTACTGACCTTACAGCATTCTGAAAGGCTCTTTAAGCCCAAGCTATTATGATGGAATTAAATAGCTTTATTAGGAAATCCACTGACAGATTATGATGAAATTAATGACTACTTATAGGTCTGTAAAATATTTAAGTAACTATCCTGATTTATCTAGCATGTGGCAGACATTTATTGAAAGCTAATTATGTGCTAGACACTGTGAACATACAACTGAGTCAGACCCAAATCCCCTGCTGTCTGTGAGCAAACAGTTTGCTAAGGGAGATGATGCATCACTCAGAAAGCATGCGTCCAGTTAAGTCCAGTGAGCATTTATGAGCACTTACCCCGTGACAAGAAAAAAGGGAAAATCCACAATCCCTTTTCTCAAGGATCTTAGAGTTTGAGTTGGCGCTGAAGGTGGAGACGGACTTGTAAATGCAATTTCAGAAGTATTGGTGACATTTCCAGTATCCCTGCTGCTCTTGGCTCTAGGTGTCTTATCCACTGCTCACTTAATCCTTAGAACAATCCTGCAGGGTAAGCAGCAGCCCCATTCCACCAAGGGGGAACTGAGGGTAGAGTAACTAAGCAATTTGTCCAGAGAAACAGCTCACTAGAGAGCTGGGATCTAAACTCAGAGCCCACGTTCTCAGCCGCGTGGTGCTTCAACCATGCGGCTTCAACAATGCATATTTTCCTTCATTTTAAGGTAACCCATTTCATGCTTGTCTGGTGCTCTGCGAACGTCTAGAAATTGGATCCTTCATAGATTCATATTGCAATGATGTGCTCACGGACAATATTGCGTTTTAAAACCTAAGTCAGATGAGATTAGAAAATGGGCAGAGGCAACCTTTTGACAATGTGCTAATGATGGTTTTCTTGGTGTGTTTAGGTACAAATCGAATAAGCTATGCAGTTCAGGGGGCCCATGAGGGTGGCATTTTTGCACTTTGTATGTTAAGAGATGGCACACTGGTGTCGGGAGGTGGGAAAGACCGAAAGCTCATTTCTTGGAGCGGAAACTATCAAAAACTTCGTAAAACGGAGGTAAGTCATCAAGGCTACTGCTAAAATTTGTTTTTAACCTTAAACTGTTATCCATTTTTTATTAGTTTGAAATCTGTATCTTACAGTTTTGAAAATTGTTTAGGTGAAATCACATTATATGGGAGCAATGTATTTTATTAAAATCCTGAGGCAGGTTAAATATAACTAATAAAATAGAATTAGGTTTATAAAACTTGAGGTTGTAACACACTTCATATTTAGAATATTTTTATTCTCAATTTTCCAAGGGACTGTTACCCACATTTTGATTTATTATAAAAATCTGTCTTCTCTTTTAACTTTTTCTTTTTCTTTTTTTCTTTCTTTTTTTTTTTTTTTAGAGCAGGGTCTGGCTCTGTCACCCAGGCTGGAGTGCAGTGGTGTGATCACAGTTTACTGCAACCTCCCCCTCCTGGGCTCAAGTGATCCTCCCACCTCAGCCTCCCAAGTAGCTGGGACTACAGACACACACCACCACACCTGGCTAATTTTTGTAATTTTGTAGAGATGTTGCCCAGGCTGGTTTGGAACTCCTGAGCTCAAGCGATCCTCCCACCTCAGCCTCCCAAAGTGCTGGATTACAAGCATGAGCCACCACGCCCAGCCTCTTTTAATTTTTAATTTCTAGCATGTTATTTTGGAGACATTATTGCATTGAGTGAACTAGTATTTGTTGAGTATCTACTTCGTACATGGCCCTCAGCTAAGTGCCAATGTGCTCCCTAGGGCTGTGACTCCTTTTGATACCCGGTGTACCTCCCCATTATCTACTTGGCAGCCCTGCATTCCGGTAGGCACCAGAGGCAAGATATTTAATATTCCTTCTGCCCACTCAGTGAATTTTCTCCCCCAGGTTCCAGGAAATTGTGAGCAGACACTGCAAAATTGGCCTCATTCTGAAGGGTGATGCTTTTCATCCCTAGCTTTAGAATGGACAGACTTTAGGACTTTGAACCCAGATACACACACAACACTTATATTTTACATCAGAGAGCAACATGGCACCACCCTCTGGCAGTGTGAAAATTTGGTTCTGTTGATTATTTCCCTTAATAAAGGAAGATCTTCATCTGAGCTTTGGAAATCACTTCCCCTTGCCTGGAGATTCTGTTGTGAGAACATTTTTAATAATAAGATTTGACCAGCATTTGGTTGAACATATTGTGAATTGCTAGCTAGAGTCATAGACATGCCCAAGTCATATTATAACTGTAAAGAAAGCTCCAAAGCCCCATCTAATTTCATAAAAGCTATTCACTGTTTGTTAGTATCTGATTCCTCCTCATTAGCATGGGTCATCATCAGCTTGACTCAAATCTGTGCTAACAAGCCACACTGGAGAATGTGTGAGGGGAGGCTGCTTCTTTCCTGGAACGGGAGAGCCTAACAGCAACCGCCAGGGTCAAGCTGCAGCATTTGTTCTTTTTATAGTACAAGAACTTTGTTTCTTCATCATAGCAAATTGTTCTTAATGGGTGTATTTTACAATTCTTTCTCTTAACATTTAGATTATTCCATATGTTTATGTCGATTTTTAAACTGAACAGAATGACATTGCCAAAGAACTTACCATTTTAAGTTGTATTATGGCAGTGTTATATTATTATTATTATTATTATTATTATTATTATTAATTATTACTATTTTCAGACAGGGTCTGGCTCTGTCACCCAGGCTGGAGTGCAGTGGCGTGATCTTCAGCCTCTGCCTCCCAGGCTCAAGTAATTCTCCCACCTCAGCCTCTTGAGTAGCTTTCCAGCTACTACACGCACCACCATACCCAGCTAATTTTTTTTGTATTTTTGGTAGAAATGGAGTCTTGCTATATTGCCCAGGCTGGTCTGGAACTCCTGGGCTCAAGCAATCCACCCACCTCGGCCCCCCAAAGTGCTGGGATTACAGATGTGAGCTACCACGCCTGGCCTATATTCTTTACTTTCTGAATTGTATCTACTGTTGCTATCAGAAATTGTAAAAAGTAAAGAGAAAACTAACCAGTAGCATTCCTTATTTTTAAATTTTGTTGAGGAAATTGCTTTTTCTTAACCTCATTCTTGCTGATGCTTCTAAGATATATAAAATGTTTGTAGTTTAAAAATAAGGCTTAGGGTTTTGATCACTCACTCAACAGTTGGCTGTGGTATCTGTTTTTTTGAGATGGAGTTTCACTCTTGTCACCCAGGCTGGAGTGTAGTGGCGTGATCTCGGCTCACTGCAGCCTCCACCTCCTGGGTTCAAGTGATTCTCCTGCCTCAGCCTCCCAAGTAGCTGGGATTACAGCCACCCACCACCACGCCCAGCTAATTTTTGTATTTTTAGTAGAGACGGGGTTTCATCATGTTGGCCAGGCTGGTCTCCAACTCCTGACCTCAGGTGATCCACCTGCTTCAGCCTCCCAACGTGCTGGGATTACAGGCATGAGCCACCAAGCCTGGCCAGCTGTGGTATCTATCTATGTGAAACTCTCCATATATATGTATATACAACATATATATTTGAACGTACATTATATGTATATACATATGTGTATATAAAACTATTATAGGGACTATCATTATGATAAGTGTTTTGAATGACTGAGCTAACAACTGAATGAAATTGTACATCTTTTCTTTTCATATGACTTTTCAATGCAGATTCCAGAACAGTTTGGTCCAATACGGACAGTGGCCGAGGGGAAAGGCGATGTGATCTTGATTGGCACAACTCGAAACTTTGTCCTGCAGGGCACTCTGTCAGGGGACTTCACACCCATTACTCAGGTACGATCCCGCTCAGCAGGCCCAGCAAACACTCTCATTTTGCATTATATCAGACTCTAATCAAGCATTACAATCAGGTGCTTTATACTACGATAACCTTCCTCCACCCCAGAGTGTCTGTGGCTGCTGGAAGATGGGAGGAGAGAAACTGTTGAGAGCAGTTATGAAGTCAGCATGAAGCCTCGGTTCGTCATCCCTTACGGCTCCTGAGTGCGAACTGTAGTATCTCAGAGCGCTTCTGTTTGTCTTGGTTATTTGTAGGGTCACACTGATGAGCTCTGGGGACTGGCCATCCATGCCTCAAAACCTCAGTTCTTGACCTGTGGGCATGACAAGCATGCCACTCTCTGGGACGCTGTGGGTCACCGTCCCGTCTGGGACAAAATAATAGAGGTAAACATGCACATTACATTTCCATTTTTCTTACAGAAATTCATCTGGAACATGTTTATTTATTTTTTGCATGAAATCAACAGTGATACAAAGTTGTCCCAAAGCAAATGTTATTTATCTATTTAGAGTTGCCTTAACATTGCAATTGCATTTAACAGTGTTACTTTTAACATTGCCTCAAGTGGCCTCAGCCATGTAATTTTGAAGTTTACTGTTGAAATTTTCTGACAAGAAGTTGTTCTTTCTGAGTTCATTGTCAGATTTTCTGAGTACAGTCTCTCAACCATCCTAAGAGGTGAAAAATACTTGTTATGAGCCTGCATTCTATTTACAGTGTACCCTTTGAGTGGGAATTTACAAGCTGTACTAAACACACGATTGAATATATCTCTACATTTTGAGTTTGATGGTAAAGTGAACTTTCGTTTGAAAGTCAGCTGGGCACGGTGGCTCATGCCTGTAATCCCAGCACTTTGGGAGGCCAAGGCAGGCAGATCACCTGAGGTTGGGAGCTTGAGGCCAGCCTGACCAACATGGAGAAACCCCGTCTCTACTAAAAATACAAAATTAGCTGGGCATGGTAGTGCATGCCTGTACTCCCAGCTCCTTGGGAGGCTGAGGCAGGAGAATTGCTTGAACCCGGAAGGTGGAGGTTGCAGTGAGCCAAGATCACACCATTGCACTCCAGCCTGGGCAACAAGAGCAAAATTCTGTCTCAAAAAAAAAAAAAAAAAAAAAGCAACATCTCTGTGAATTTTGCAAAAGAAACTCTGATGACCTGTCAGAGTGTTGAAATGCCCTTTCCCCACGTGTATTACTTGAGCACTGACTGCTTGCATGCCAAGCACTGTGCGTGTATTATCCTTAATCCCTGTAGCAGCTCTGCAGGTTGAAGAGGTTTTTTTAAACTCTGATTTTATTGATTAGGAAATTGAGGTGTAGAGAAGTTAAATAACTTGCCAAGGTCACTAAGTTAGTGAGTGACCTAGCTAGTGTTAGGACCCAGCTCAGTCTGACTCCTAAACTCTGGTTCTTTCCACTGCATTGCACTGCAGCGAATCAGAAGCTCATTCTCTGTTGCCGGTGCCCTAATGATCTGTGCAATCCCATTGCACAGAGGAAATAGCCCTTCTGTAAACCAACACATCATCCTTTCATCCCCCATAGAGTTACTGGCATGTCCCGGGTGCTAGGTTCAAGTTTTGGCTCCCTTCCCTTCATTTTCACAGAAGGGGTGCTGGTCACTGGTGGCCAGCTGAGCCGTGAGGTGGAAGGGCCCAAGGGGCAGGCACTGCCACTCAGAGAGCAAGTGTGGCCCGTGATGGCAGGAAGGGGCTAAAGGGAACAGTGTTATATGTTCTACCTATGCGCTGGTGGTCCAGGAGGGCTGAAGGCAATGACGGCTCCTTTACCAGGCTGTTAATCATTTAGCCTAACATAAGAGTTGGAGCTCTAAACTGGAAGCCGGGGAACTGCAATGAAGTTCTAGCTCCTCTGCCTACTGGCCTTGTGACCTTGGACATCTGTAACTCAGTGTCCACTTCTCAAAATTGTTACGAGGCTCAGATGAATGACACAGACAGAAGTGCTTTGTAAATGGTAAAGCTTCAAGTGAACACGATTTCTGTTTGTGTATTAGTGGCAGCTCTGAGCTTAATTACAGCTCCCACTGTAGAAAGAAAGCATTAAAATAATGTAATCATATATCAAGTTTCTTTCTCTTGGTTTTTTAGATTATCCAGTGGATCTCAGGGCCTCCTATTTTCATTCCCATTGCTACTTTTCTTCCTGATCTTCCTTAATCTCTTCTCTCTCCATCCTAAACACTCCTGCCAAGTGCCCTTTATCTAAAACACATGTTCAATCATGTCAGTCTTTTTATTGAAAGGACAAGACCATTCAAAGTGTTCTTATTTCCTAGTGAGCAAAGTCCTTACCATGGCAGTGACATCACTAATGTGATATACTCTGTGCTGTAAGCCCATTGACCTATCTGCCATTCCTCAAATATGCACAGCTGTGTTGCTTCCATCACTTTTACTGTATTACTGCCCACTTCACCATGGTCCAAAAAACGACTGGAGTGGCCACATCTCACCTTCACCAGTGATAATTCTTCCTCTCCTGGGAGGCCCAAGTCCGGTCGTCTGTACCACGAAGCCTTGGCCCAGCTTCCCAGTGTCACCTCATCCCTCCCTCCCCTGTGTATCTCTTTCATGGATCATTCCATCTTGTATCTGAGTTAGTGATGACTGTGTGTGTTCCACTGGATCAAAACCTAGAACATGCCTTGCTCATCTCATGATCCTTCCAGGCCTCCATAGTGTTTTGCACCCAGTGCAAAACCAGTGCAAAAACCACTTACCCAGTCTCCGTGTCATGGAGTTGGGTTCCGTGGTTGTCTTTCTGGAGCAATCAAGCACACTATTCAGTGAGCTTACCACTCAGCACGGGGAGTCAACTGAAGGGGCTGGGTTCTATAAGCTGTGACTTTGTAGAAGGGCATTTACCTGTCTTTCATCAGATTATTGTAGAAATGAGAGGATATAAGACAAAAAGGGAAAAATCCTAAAAGGACAGAAATTTAAGTCAGGCTCAATGGCTTACACCTATAATCCCAGCACTTTGGGAAGCAGAGGCAGGAGGATCACTTGAGCCCAGGAATTCGAAACCAGCCTGGGCAGCATAGGGAGACTCCATCTCTACAAAATTAAAAATTAAAAAATTAGCCAGGTGTGGTGACACACACCTGTAGTCCCAGCTGCTTCAGAGGCTGAGCCAGGAGTGTCACTTGTGCTGCAATAAGTCATGATCATGCCATTGCACTCCAGCCTGTGCAATAGAGTGAGATCCTGCCTCAAAAAAGGGTGGGGGTAGGTAGAAATTTAGCATTATTGAAACGCAGCATTCATTCAAGCAGGAAAACATTTTTCTCTAGAAAAGAGACTTTTCAAATAGAGCCATGTAGCCCTAAGGAATTAGAAGTGTGAGCGTTTGTGTGTGCACGCACGCACGTGTGTGTGTTTTATGCTGTAGTGTTCTATCTGTTCATCAATTTACACTTCCTTTAAAATATTTTAGGATCCAGCTCAGTCTTCTGGTTTTCATCCTTCAGGGTCTGTGGTTGCAGTCGGAACACTCACTGGGAGGTAAGTCCATGCCAGCAGGGCTTGTGCTTGCAAAGCTTATGGAAAAGAGGCCTGTTGTTTCTATTTCCCCAGGAACAGGCCCCCGTTCAGCTCTTGGCTACATGTTCGAAGCTTCTAATGACTTACCAAGAATTAAGTTAAAAGCGAAACTTGAAACAGTGGCCCATTACATTTTGAGCGTTGGGGAATCTGAGGAAAGCTGTAGACCCTCTCTCCTTGAAAAGGACCCTCTACCTCCACTAGACACACACACACTTTTTTTGTTTGTTTTTTGAGACAGGTCTCTCCCTGTCACCCAGACTGAAGTGCAGTGGCACAATCACAGCTTACTGCAGCCTCCAGGGCTTAAGTGATCCTCCCACCTCAGCCTCCCAAGTAGCTGGGACTACAGGCGTGCACTGCCATGCTCAACTAATATTTTATCTTTTGTAGAGACGCAGGTCTCACTGTGTTGCCCAGGCTGGTCTTGAGCTCTAGCTCAAGCAGTCCTCCCACCTCGGTCTCCCAAAGTGCTGAGATCACAGGCATGAGCCACCACACCCAGCCACACACACATTTTGCCTACAATCTCTAGGATTTGTGGAGCTTCTCAAGCCCTGATATTGAGGCTGTGGGAGGAGCCTTGATTTTGGAATGAAGCAAGAAAACATTTCAAAGTGCTGAGCATTTAAAAATGCTTTTTCTACTCCTGGTCACAGTGGCTCACACTTGTAATCCCAACCCTTTGAGAGGCCTAGGCAGGAAGATCGTTTGAGGCTAGGAGTTCGAGACCAGCCTGGGCAACACAGCAAGACCCTATCTCTATAAAAAATTTAAAATTGAGCTGGATATGGTGGTCCACATCTGTATTAGCTACTCAGGAGGCTAAGGCAGGGGGATCTCTTAAGATCAGGAGTTCGAGGCTGCATCGCACTATGATTGCACCACTGTACCCTCGTCTAAGCCACACAGCGAGACCCCATCTCTAAAAAAAATTAAAAATAGAAAATAAATGCTTTTTCTAGCTGCCCTTTCAAAATTTTAGGAACTGCCCAGACCCTGAGCCTCATATTCCAATTGAGTTAATACCTATTCACCTGGCACCTCCTATACACTGGATGGTGGGTCTGCGTTTGCAGCTCAGCTTTGCCACTTAGCAGCAGTGTCTTTGAGCCAGTTACATAAGCTCTCCGAATTTGTTTCTTTTTCTGTAAATTGTGATATTCCCTGCCTGGCTGTGTTGCACTGAGGATCGAAGGAGACAGTGCACATAGCACCTGCCAGGGCTGCCCATCAGGCACTGCAGGGGTTATTATTATCATTGCTTTCCGGGTTTTGATTGAACATTTATGCTGCTCATTGTACTGTATACATTTACTGTGGTTTCAGTCAAATATTTTTCCTCCCACCCTTCCTCTCTAAAAAAGCGTAGCACTTAGATTCTGTTGCTATGACTGCAGAGCCTATATGGATAAAGAAAGGGTAGCCCTTTGCAGGTCATAGGGAGCAATATCTTAAGTATTGGGCTCCACGTAGCCAACAGAATTCTTCATGAAAATGTTTGTATAGCCACACACACACACGCCTGCACACAGACACACAGACACACACACACACACACACACACACACACACACACACACACACTCCACCTCCCATTTGACTCTCTTTGAGACAGGTAAACCTTCTAACTCATCAGGCTCCCACCTTCTGATGACTGGTCTCCCAATAGGCTGACGGATGCCAGCATGCCTACTGTGTGTGTAGGACACGGTGACAGTGCTCAGAATCACAGTGTCCCATGGTGGAGGAGATGGATCGGGTCACCTAATCCAGCCCCTCATCTGTACCTCTTGCCATTCAGGTCCTAGGTTGGGCTTAGCTCCCGATGCTGTTGATTTAACAGGTCACTTCAAAGCCATGTTCTAATCAGCCCCAGCCTCTATTAAGGTTAAATAGCACATTAAAGGTAAATGGTTGTTGAAGATGCAAGAAATTGGCACTGAGAAGCAAAATCCACATTTCTGGGGGGCAGGACATCTGACAATGCATGGCTGGGGGGCTCCTGTGGAAGACAAGGGACACTCTGCGTCAGTGGACATGCTGATGGGATGTCCTCAGGCAGGTTAGAAACTGCAGCAACAGTTTATCCATTTATCCTTATCCATTTATCCATTTATCCGCATTCCATTTATCCCAAAAACACCAGGGGCTCACCACCACCCCTTGAGAATATAACAGGCAGGAGAGTTCAGTCATTCTGATGTTAACACTCATTTAGTGGGTACTGTGTGCTTATCAGAGGATACAAAGCACTTCCGTGTCCATTATCATTCGGCTTTAATATTGAGCCTGCAGAGTAGACCTGGGCTCTTCTCCCCATCTCACCACTGAGGAAATGGCCCAGCGAGGTGAAATTAGAAGACCAGTCCTCCACTCCGATTTCTCCCATTTGCTCTGTGCTTTCCCTCGCCCTGTTGGTTGCAGGCTAGCATCCCCATAAGGCCTGTACTCTTGGCCTGCTCTGTCTGCAGCACCACTGGGAACACCACCACCCCGGAGTTGTCCCAGCCCTGTCCTCCTGCATGGTCCTGCTTCGCCCTGGAAACCTGGGTGAGCTCTTGCAGGTGGTCCTTCACTGCTTCCTCTCACCATATGCCCTGGCACTAGGTATTGGCATCTTCCCTGCCCAGAGCTTTCTCTCCATGTGTAAATGACAAAGCACAAACACAGAGAAACCATGTCATAGTGTTGATAATGGCATAGTTTTGAATGCTAGCCAATATGCTGTTCCTTTCATTAGAAAATGCTTATATATAGGAAATTTTCTTTGAATGAAAGCTGGGAACAAGCTTTCTTATTAAGCAAATTCTGAGTATTTATTAAGCTTTTATGATTAACAATTTTTATTCATCCCACTATTATATAATCTTCATTTTCTCATTAAACAACTTACTGTGCTTTTTCTCATGTTGATAACAGGTGGTTTGTGTTTGACACAGAAACAAAAGACTTGGTCACCGTTCACACAGATGGAAACGAACAGCTCTCTGTAATGCGATACTCACCAGGTTAGACTCCAAACCATTCACTACTTTATTTTTTTTAATCAACTTTTATTTTAAGTTTTGGAGTCCATGTGCAGGATGTATCGGTTTGTTACATAGGTAAACGTGTGCCATGGTGGTTTAATGCACAGATCAACCCATCACCCACGTATTAAGCCCAGCACCCATTAGCTGTTGTTCCTGATGCTCTCCCTCCTCCTCGCCCCCCTCCAACAGGCCCCAATGTGTCTTGTTCCCCGCCCAGTGTTTCCATGTGTTCTCATCATTCAGCTCCCACTTATAAGTGAGCCCATGCGGTATTTGGTTTTCTGTTCCTACATTGGTATGCTGAGGATAACAGCTTCCAGCTCCATCCATATCCCCACAAAGGACATGGTCTTGTTCCTTTTTATGGCTGCATATTATTCCATGGTGTATATATACCACATTTTCTTCATCCAGTCTACTATTGATGGGCATTTGGGTTGATTCTGTGTCTTTGCTATTGTATTCACTACTTTAAAATCCCAACAGAATTGAGATTCTGTGTCAGTGTCTTTAAAGAAAAAATTTCACAAGCCTCCTCAGAGTAAAATTTAAATTAGACATGCACATAATTATGGCATTTAGGGTTCTTTTCCCTCCTTTGGGTCACTATGCTTGTGTTATGGAAAATTTCAAACATAGACAAAATTAAACAGAATGGAATAATGAACCCCATGTACTCATCCGCCAGCTTCAATGGTGATCAGCTCTCAGCCAGTTTCCTGCGTCTGGAGCCCCACCCACCACCCGCCTCCCATATTCTGAAGCAGTTCCCAGACATCTCATCATTTCATCTGTTAATAATTGTATATATCCCAAAAAGATGAGGACTCTTTTTAACAGCTTTATTGAGGAGTAATTTACATACAATAATGAACCATTATAAATGTACAGCTCATCGATTCTTTATAAGCTTGTGGAGCTATGCAACAACCATCACTACAGTCCAGTTTTTTAACCTTTTCATCATCCAAAAAGTTTCCTCCATGCCCATTAGCAGTTCACTTCCACCCTCACCCCCAGTCCGAGGAAACTACTGATCTGTTTTCTGTTTCCAAAAATTGCTTTTTCTGGACATATCGTGTAAATGGATTCCTACAATATGTAGTTGGTTGCATCTGACTTCATTCACGTAGAATGATGTTTTTGAGATTAATCCATGTTATTGTGCACGGAGCAGTACTATATTCCTTCTAATTGCTGGGTAGTTTTCCATTTTATGGGTATATACCACATCTTGTTTATCCATGCATCAGTTAATGGTGGATTTTTTTTTTTTTTTTTGAGACAGAGCCTCACTGCAACCTCTGCCTCCCAGGTTCAAGCGATTCTTCTGCCTCAGCCTCCCGAGTAGCTGGGATTACAGGTGCATGCCACCACACCTGGCTAATTTTTGTATTTTTAGTAGAGATGGGATTTCGCCATATTGGCCAGGCTGGTCTCAAACTCCTGACCTCAGGTGATCCACCCACCTCGGCCTCCCCAAGTGCTGGGATTACAGGCGTGAGCCACCGCACCCTGGCCTTATGGATTTAGATTGTTTCTGGTTTTTTATTATTATTAATAATGCTATGAACATTCATGTATATGCCTTTTTGTGTTTGTTTTCATTTCTCGGGTAAATTCTTAGGAGTGAAATTGACGGATTGTATGGTAAACTTATGTTTAACATTTTATGAAACTGCCAGACTGCCTGTCCTGTTTTACATTCTCATCAGCCATGTGCTAGGGTTCTAGTATCATCACATCCTCCCAATACTTGTTATTGTCCTTTTGATTATAGTCATTCTAAAGAGGGTGTAATGGCATCTCATTGTGGTTTTAATTGGTGTTTCCCTAATGACTATTGATATTGAGCATTTTTTAATGTGCATATTAGTCATTCCAGTATCTTCTTTGGTGAAATATCTATTCAGATATTTTGCCAATTTTTAATTGGGCTGTTTGTCTTACTGTTGAGTAGTACGTTCTCTTTATATATTCCGTATATACAGTCTTTATCAGATAGATGATTTGCAAATATTTTTTCTGAATGTATGGCTTATCTTTTTGTTTGTTTGTTTGTTTGTTTTTGAGACAGCATCTCACTCTGTCACCCAGGCTGGAGTGCACTGGCATGATCATGGCTCATTGCAGCCTTGACCTCAGGTCCAAGCAATCCTCTCACCTCAGCCTCCCAGGTAGCTGGGAACACAGGCACACACCACCACGTCTGGCTAATTTTTGTATTTTTGTTAGAGACAGGGTTTCGCCATGTTGCCCAGGCTGGTCTTGAACTCCTGGGCCCAAGTGATCCGCCTGCCTCGGCCTCCCAAAACTGCTGGGATTATAGGTGTGAGCCACCATGCCCAGCCTTCATTTTCTTAATGGGGTTTTTTAAAGCACAAAAGCTTTCAATTCTGATGAAGTTCAGTTTATCAATTTTTCCTTTTGTGGATCATGCCTTTGGGGTCGTATCCAAGATCATGAATATTTCCTTGTATGCTTTCTTTTAGAAGAGTTGTTTTAGCCCTTGCATTCGAGTCTATGATCCATTTGAGTTAATTACACAAGAGTTACAAGAGTACACTAGACTTGCTTCTTGTGGATGGTGAGAAGGAAGAGCCTGTTTGCTCTGCATAGAGGTATCTAGTTGTCCCAAGCACTTTTTGTTGAAAACACAGTCTTTCCCTGTTGAATTATCAATGACACTTTTGTCAAAAATCAATTGATCAAAAATGTAAAGGTTTATTTCCAGATACTCAGTTCTGTCCCCTTCACCTATGTTTATCCCCTGATTACTGTGACCTTAGAGGAAATTTTCAAACTGAGTAGTGTCACTGCTGCAAATTTGTTGTTTTTTTCAAAATAGTGTTGGCTATTTTAGGTTCCTACTATATGTAAAATTGTATATAAATTTTAGGATCAGCTTGTCTTTTTTTATTATTTTGTTTTTTGAAATTTTTTTGTAGACACAGGGTCTTACTTTGTGGCCCAGGCCGGTCTCAAACTCCTGGTCTCCAGAGATCATCTCACTTTGGCCTCCCAAAGTGTTGGGATTGCAGGTGTGAGGCACCACACTAGGCCAGCTTGTCAATTTCTAACTTTGAAAAGCCTGTTAGGATTGTAAGAGGGATTATGTTTAATTTACAGATCAATATGGGGGAAATTGCCACCTGGACAATAGTGGCTCTTATCATGAGCAAAGACTGTCTCTCCATTTATTTAGGTCTTTACTTTTTCTCAGCAATGCTTTATAGTTGTTAGTGTACAAGTCTTGCACTTCCTTTGTTAAATTTATTCCAAAATAAGTTTTTTTTTATGCCATTGTGAATGGAATTGTTTTCTGAATTTTGTTTTCAGTTGGTTGGCTGCTAGTATGTAAAAATAGGATTGAATTTTGCATGTAGATCTTATATCCTATGACCTTTCTAAACTTCTTTGATTAGTTTTAGTATAATAGACCCTCCTAATCCACAGGGGCTACCTCCCAAGACCCCACACAGGTGCCTGAAACTATGGATAACAACAAACGCTAAGTGTACTATGTTTCTTCCTATATATACTTGCCTATGGCAAAGTTAAATGTATAAATCAGGTACAGTAAGAGATTAATGACAATAATAATAAAGTAGAAGAATATAACAATATATTGTAATAAGAGTTATGTGAATATGGTTTCTCTTTCAGAATACTGTATTATACGTAATATTTGCAGACCACAATTGACCACAGGTTACTGAAACCACAGAAAGTTGTTTCAGTCTTATTATATTATATTAATATCACTACATTTTATTAAGTTTCCTCTGTTTTTCTGAGGAGAAAAAGCATTCAGTCTTTCATCATGAGGGATAAAGATGCCCTTTATCATAGTGAGAAAGTTCCCTTCTATTTCTAATTTGTTTGGAGGTTTTAGCATGAATGGGGTTGGAGTTTATCAGATGCTTTTTCTGCATCCTTTGGGATTATTATGTGGGTTTCATCCTTCATCTTATTTTATTAATATCACTACGTTTTATTAATTTTCAGATGTTGAACCAACTTCACATTCCTGTGGTAAATTCCCCTTAATCATGGTGTATAATCCCTTTTACATGTGTTTGCTAGGATTCTATTAAGGATTTTTGCCTCCATGTTTCTAACAGATATTGGTGCATAGTTTTCTTTTCTTGTGGCATCTTTGTCTGTCTCAGTTATGAGAGTACTACCGGCCTTACAGAGCAAATTAGGAAGTGTTCTCTCCTCTGTTTTCTGAAAGAGTTTGTGAAAAGTTGGTTTTATATTAAATATTTGACAGAATGTATGTGAATTTGGTGAAACTACCTGGGCTTTTCTTTGTGGGAAGGTTTTTAATTACTAATTCAATTTCTTTACTTCTTACAAGTCTATTCAGATTTCTCTTTTCTTTTTCTTTTTCTTTTCTTTTTTTTTTTTTTTTTTTTTTTTTTGCTCTGTCACCTGGGCTGGTGTACACTAGCACAAACACGGCGCACTGCAGCCCTGACCTCCTGGGTTCAAGTGATTCTGCCACCTCAGCCTCCAAGTAGCTGGGACTGCAGGCAGGCACCACCACACCCAGCTAATTTTTTTTAGAGACAGGGTATTCCTATGTCTCTAAACTGAAACTCCTGGGCTCAAGCAGTCTTCCTGCCTCAGCCTCCCAAAGTGGGATTACAGGCAGGAGCCACCAAATTTCTCTTTTCAACTCTATTTTTGCTTCATGTAGTTTGAATGAATGATTGGGCAGAGGTTATGCACAAATAACTTAAGCCAGTAAGGCTCCATCCTCTGCCAGTGGCTCTGTGGGCAGGTTGAAGGGCATGTTCAAAGTTCAGGCCGTTTCCATGTAGGCCTGGCTTTTACTTTCCACTCACCCTTTTACGTCTCCTCTATGCACATGTACAGATTCAGATTGGCCGGAAGGGTGTCTGAATAGGCAGGATCCTTTCCTGCCTCCACTGTGCATGCACCAGCCTCCCGTCAGCCAGGAATGCGCTCACCCATCCAATAACCGTAACCTCAGGCCAGTAGAAACCTTGGCCCTCCCCACCCAACTGCCCTAGAGATGGTCACTTCCATCCCAGTGCTACTATTGCCCAGGGCTCCATACGGAGTGAGCCCCTTTACCACAGCCGCGTGGTCCTCAGAGCCTGTTCTTCCCTGCCAGGACCGCTGTGCTGGCCCAGCTGCTGCGAAGGAGTGAGGGCAGCCCAGGGAAGAACATGATGGATTCACCCTGTTTTTACCTGAAGTTGAGAAGATTTTCAAATAAACACTTCTCAGATTTTCATGTCTTGTTCAATTTACAGAGTCTGGAAATGGTTGTTTTTGTCAGTTTTATAGAATTTCATAATTGCTTTATGGGGAGAGGATTGGCCAACCTTCTCATTTGGCCACAGCTAGAAGAACTGCCCTCTTATTTTTTGTGTTTTTTGGGTTTTTTTTTTCTTTTTTTGAGATGGAGTCTTGCACTGTTGTTCAGGCTGGAGTGCAGTGGCATGATTTCAGCTCACTGTAACCTCTGCCTCCCAGGTTCAAGCAATTCTCCTGCCTCGGCCTCCTGAGTAGCTGAAACTACAGGCTTACGCCACCACACCTGGCTAATTTTTGTATTTTTAGTAGAGACAGGGTTTTGCCAGATTGGCCAGGCTGGTCTCAAACTCCTAGCCTCAAGTGATCTGCCCGCCTCGGCCTCCCAAAGTGCTGCGATTACAGGCATGAGCCACCGCCCCTGGCAGCTCTTATTTTTTTTAATGACTGTTTTTTATTGTTAGAGATGAGGTCTTGCTATGTTGCAGGCTGGAGTGCAGTGGGTACTCACAGGTGTGATCACAGTACACTACAGCCTCAGCCCCTTGAATAGGTGGGACTACAGGCGTGTGCCACTGCACCCAGCTCTGCCTTTTTTTTTTTTAGACAGAGCCTCACTCTGTCACCCAGGTTGGAGTGCAGTGGCGTGATCTCAGCTCACTGCAACCTCTATCCCTCAAGCTCAAGCAATCCTCCCACCTCAGCCTCCCGAGTAGCTGGGACTACAGGCATGCACCACCACACCTGGCTAATTTTTTGTATTTTTAGTAGAGATGAGGTTTTGCCATGTTGCCCAGGCTGGTCTTGAACTCCTGAGCTCAAGCAATTCACCCCTGTCCTTGGCCTTCCAAAGTGCTGGGATTACAGGCGTGAGCCACAGCACAGACCTGCCCTCTTATTTTTAATATAACCACAGTATCATTGTCTCCTCCCCAACCCAAATCAGCATTGATGTCTTAATATCATCAGATGGCCAGTTGCATGTTCAAGTTTTCAATTTACTTTTTTTTAACAATTTGTTTAAACCAGGAAGCAAAAAAAAGCCCACACAATGGTAATTGGTTGATATGACTTACTAGTTTCTGTTAATCCATAGGTGTTCTCTCTCTCCCTCTATTACAGTAAATTTGTTGATGAAACTGGCTCGTTTGTCCTGTAGCATTTTCCACACTGGATTTTGCTGAATGCATCTTTGTGGTGTTGTTTCACGTGTTCCTCTGTCCCCTGTATTTCCCATAAAGTGATTTCTGGATATCGAGGCTTGGTCATATTCAAGCTGTATGTGTGTTGCTGTATTTTTCCTTTCGGAGGCACATAATGGGTTTTTCTCACTTTTTGTGACATTAGTAGCTGTTGATACCCAGTGCCTAGATCCATAAAGGTTGCCAACTATTGATTTCCAATGTTAGCTTTTCTTCTTCATTTATTAGATATAGTACTTCTATGAAGAAAAACTTTCCTTCATCTACTATTTTGGTACCCAGTGGTAGAGTTCATATAGGAAAGTCAGAATTAATGCTTGATTTCATTCACTTTATTTTCCAGTTTCTGAGATAATATATTTGCTTGCTGCTCCTCTAACAGTCACCAATCAGTGGTGGTGATAGTAGTGGTGATGGTGGTGGTGGTGGTAGTGGTGGTGGTATTGGTGGTGGTGGGGGGGGTGGGGGGTGGTGGTGGTGATGGTGGTGGGGGTGGTGGTGGTGATGGTGGTGGTGGTGATGGTGGTGGTGGTGGTGATGGTGGTGGTGGTGGTATTGGTGGTGATGGTGGTGGTGGTAGTGGTAGTAGTGGTGGCAGTGGTGGTGGTGGTGGTGGTGGTGGTGGTGGTGATGGTGGTGGTGATGGTGGTGATGGTGGTGGTATTGGTGGTGGTGATGGTGATGGTGGTGGTGGTGATGGTGGTGGAGGTGGTGGTGGTGGTGGTATTGGTGGTGGCGATGGTGGTGGTGGTGGAGGTGGTGGTGGTGGTGGTGGTGGTGGTGGAGGTGGTGGTGGTGGTGGTATTGGTGGTGGTGATGGTGGTGGTGGTGGAGGGGGGGGTGGTGGTGGAGGTGATGGTGGTGGTGGTGATGGTGGTGGTGGTGATGGTGGTGGTGGTGGTGGTGGTGGGTAGTGGTGTAGTTTTGGTGCCATTATGGATTGAAGTATATTTGCTGTGTTCCTGTCTGTTATATTAGGTGGAAGTTACTCTAGTTGGCTCCTGGGTCCTTTTGACGTGACCTCAGGAGCCTTTAGTACTTGTTCTCTGGCATAACAAGTTGTTCCAGGATCCTTGTATACATTTCTTACCTATCACCCTTTCTCTCAGGAGGCCCTCCTTCCTTTTTCATCTGAAGGGAGGAGATCACAATATGGGTGTTAGGAGTGCTCGTTGCCACAGGGTAGGGGATTGTCTTGCCTTTTCATTATATGATTATGTCGTGGGAAATACTGTTTCTTTCATGCACAGGCCATTTGGCTATGCTGACACTCTTGGAAACTGGAGTTTTGGTTGTGGGAAATACGTGGCTGACTCTGAGCTGCTGGTCTCTGTAGGGATCTTCTATTTTATAACCTTATTGACAGCGTCAACTCTGCCTCACAGTGGGATGTGTCCTCGAGCTTTAGAAGATCTGATAGAGCATCTCTTTTGGATGCTTTTTCGTTGTCTCTGAACCACGTTCATAACTTCTCACCCTAAACAGACAACTGCTCAGCCCCCTTGGCAGCCTTTTGTCCATGTTGAGAAGGAGCTTGACTTGGAATGCCTTTCATTCATAACCTCCTCAGTGTCACATTTCTTTCTGTTAATTTAGCCAGTGTTCTGCATCTTATCTTGTGTTTCTCACCATTTTCTCAGTTATTTTGAACGTCTGCTGAAGGCACGAGGGCCTCATCTGCAGCCTCTTTCCTAGAAAGCCATCTGATACCTGTCAGCGCCTGCTAACATGAGCGGGTCCATTGGGAAACATGTTTCTATTTCTTGTCAGTTACACTAATGACCATTCCCTGGAGAGCAGAGAGCTCTTCCTACTAGAACTCTGCCTCTCAGCTTCAGAGTCATCGCCTGGGAGCTGTGTGGGGCAAAAGTGAAAGCCCTAAGCCAGGACCGGGCCATCCGCATTTGAATCTAGTGTTCTCCCTTAGTTAGCCAGGTGACCTTTTCAGAGCAGACAGTGAGTTACCATGAGGCCCAACTGAAAGAAGTGTGAATGAGTTCTCTGCAGAGCATTGTGCAGATGTCACAGGGGATGTGATATCATCATCAGTAACAGCAGCAGTGATGGCCCCTGGAACAGCACCCAGATGGTGGACTCAGACCCCTGGGGAGTGACCCACAGTTCCATAATGGGAGGGACCCTATTTTGTTCAGCACTGTGTGCCCACCTAGCTCCTAGCATAGGGTTTATGACGGGTTAGTTGCATGCATGAATGTAGCTATAACTAACTACAGTGCAACAGACACAAAGCAAAATGTGATCAGCAGTATGAGTTTTCTGGTTACACAAGATTTTTCCAGCATATAGGCTATACTGTTGTGGATTACTATCTCCTTTTTGGATTTCAGTATTTACAGACCTAAAACTAAAGAGAGAGAGAGAGAAAGCATTCGATGCCCAAACACAGATTATCATTGACATGGAATTTCAGAAACCTGCTGCCAGAATCCCAGCCGAGATCTGTAGCCCATCTCCAAGGTAGCAGCACCCTGCGCTGCCATGAGCTAAGAAGGGAAACCATGATGAAATGATGAGGGCTTTTTCTCATTCCGTCAGTCTCAGGAAAGCTGTGAGGGTTCTGCTGATGGCCAGAGGAAAAGCTAGTAGCGGTTCTTGAGCTTTATAGGTGGAGCTGGCCCTCCTGGGCCTTCCCAGGACGTGGGAAGGACCAACGAGCCCCCAGCCGAGGCCCCCTGCCCAAAGATAAATGCCACCTTCACACTCAGTGATGCGGGTGGACACTGACCCTTCGCCACAGACTGGGGTTGTGGAGACGGAGCTTCAGGAGGGAACTGGGGCTATTTTGCGAATCAGGGTTCAAGGTTGATGTTAACTGTGCAGGGGTGCGGGTCTGAGGGGTTACCTCATAAACTGGACAGTCGTAACTTTAACAGCAGTTGAGAACTAAATGTTTCTGGCAATTTCTCGCTTCTCGCACAACAGGCAGGCCCAGGTTGCAGTTGTTGGTCTGTACCTCACCGTGGGTGGAAGAGGGAGGTTCAGAAAGTCAGCCCTGGAACTCTGGGCACACGCCTGGAACGCGACCATGAAGCCGAGCCCTCCAGGAGTGCATGCGGATCACCCAGAGCGGGTGGGGGTTCTTTGGCATGCTCAGAGCCACGAGCCTAGAGAATTTCCATGGACCATTGAATACCCATCTCAGGCATGTTTTAGCAACTGTCATTTATGGACTATTTTATATAACATGGTCTTTTGCTGATAAACTAATGTTACGTGAAAGTTTATCACAACCAGTCAGCTAAGTGTTGGCAAAATGCCAGCTCCCTCAGGCTTATTAAATACAGAAGCTTCATAGTGATACTTCTCATATTTAACATGCATGTCGAGAATCTTATAGAGCACTTTATGATTGGACAGGATGGAGTTTTGATTGAATTAAGATTGTACTTTTTTAAAGAACAGAAATAGGAAGAAAATAACTTCCTATTTATTAAGCCCAACTGCAGATCCTTAGCCTGCCTGTTCTAGTTTCAGCTCATTGAACCTAGGGTAAAAATCTGAATGTGAAGATGAAAGAGAGAAGCCCAGAAAGGACTAGGTGCAACTGGTCATGCAATTGTGTTTCTCTTCTTTGATCTTATCCATGTCATTGTTTGAAAGGTGGGGCTTTTTCTGCTTTTACTAGAATGAATCAGAATCTGGCACTCACTCCGTCACTTGCAGTATTAGATCCCCCATCTGCCTGGGTCTGAGCCCTGGGTTGATCCCCATGCAGATGCAGCAGTCTTGTCTCCAAGCCCAAAATTACAATCAGTGTGCCAGGAGAGAGGCTGCACCATAGCTGCACGGCTGTTCCTACACCTGCAGACCATCTTCCCCGCCACCCCCTCCCTCCCCACCCCAGATCTCACTTGTCAGCTTACAGGTACTTTGCAAGCATGCAAGGATTTCTGTCTGTGCCACTCACCTGGCTGTGTTGCTGTACACAAATTACTAAGCCTCAGTTTCCTCATCTGCAGAGCAAGTCTAATTGAACCCTCTGCTGAGGTGCTGTTGGGCTTGACTGAAGCCCCCAGCCTCCAGCCTGGTGAAGAGTGAGCAATCAGTAGAAAACAGCCGTAAGGTTGTCCTTCTGCCCTGAGCACCTGGACTCTTGCTCACGTGGCTTTATGAGTTCTCCAGCTGATTTTCATTTTGGGCCAAATCCTAGCTTATTTCAGTGGAGTAAGTTTAGGAATCTCAGTCTCCGAGAGAGCTGGGGAATGAGGCTTAGAGAGTTTTTGGAGGAGAGGAGAACAATTAGGGAAAGAAAAAGGGCTCTGTGGGACCCAAGAAACAGGCTGTGCTAGGTTTCATCTGGCCTCTGGTTAGCATATTGACAAACGCTGGTTGGTTTTGATTTCTTAGGCAATTGTTTTTATATATTTATGGATGAATGTAGGTAAAAGAGCTAGGATTTGAACCCAGGTTTTTCTGCCTCGAAGGCCACATTCTAATCCTCACACTCTGCCGTCTTCCCGGGCAGTCGTCGCGGTCAACGGGAGAGTCATTTTGAGGTTTTTCGTGGTGGTTGTGTCGGGGGCCAGGGGCTGGGAGGCACCTCCTCTGAGGAAGGGAACGTTTCTCCTGGTTCTGCCTTTGTCTCTGAGCCACTGCCTGCATTTCCACATCACGCACTGGTGGGTGCGTGCTAAGGACGTGGAAACCTGGGTGGGGTGGGGTGGTCAGAGTTGTTTACAAGGAAGATTAGGGCCTCCTGGGCCATCTTTTCGTGCCTATGCAGAGGCCTGGGGTTGTGGATGGTACGATCAGCCGGTTCCCCTCTGCAGGGAGGATGTCCCCAGGCAGAGGTGAGCTTCAACTCCTGCATGAAGACCGTGGATTAGAATGGGAAAAAGGAATTACAATCTGATTAAGCCTGTCAGAGATAGAAGTGGATTGCTGAGAGAGATTGTGAAGTCCTGTTTCATTCATCTTTAAAAACAGATATGGGGGCCGGGCGCGGTGGCTCACATCTGTAATCCCAGCACTTTGGGAGGCCGAGGCAAGTGGATTACCTGAGGTCAGGAGTTTGAGACCAGCCTAGCCTACATGGTGAAACCCATCTCTACTAAAAATACGAAATAATTAGCCAGACGCGGTGGCAGGCGCCTGTAATCCCAGCTACCCGGAAGGCTGAGGCAGGAGAATCGCTTGAACTCAGGAGGCAGAGGGGCAGATGTTGCAGTGAGCTGAGATTGCACCATTGCACTCCAGCCTGGGCAACAGAGCAAGACTCCATCTTAAAAAAAAAAAAAAAAAAAAAAGATATGGCGATGGTGATTATGCAGGTGTAGTTGTCAAAACTCCTCGAACCATGCACTTGAAATGTGTGCATTTTACTGCCCGAAAATTGTGGGATGATGTTGTAACATGACTTTTTTCCTTAAATAGCCAATTGCCTTAAACCTGTTTGTTAAATAACAAATAGTTCCATTATGGCTGGGCACAGTGGCTCACACCTGTAATCCCAGCACTTTGGGAGGCCAAGGATGTTTTGCTTGAGCGCAGGAGTTCGAGACCAGCTTGGGCAACATAGTGAGACCCCCGTCTCAACAAAAAAATAAAAAAATTAGCTGGGCATAGTAGCGCACATCTGTAGTCCCAGCTACTCGGGAGACCATGGCAGGAGTCGAGGAGGTCAAGGCTGTAGTAAGCTGGGATTGTACTACTGCACTCCAGCCTGGGTGACACAGCGAGACCCCATCCCAAGAAACAAAACAAAACAAATGGTTCCATTGTGAAAGACACCTCATTACTTTTTGAGTTCACAAATGATCAGGTAGTTCTTTTTTTTTTTTTTTTTTTTTTTCGAGATGGCGTGTCGCTCTGTCGCCCAGGCTAGAGTGCAGTGGCGCAATCTCGGCTCACTGCAACCTCTGCCTCCCGAGTTCAAGTGATTCTCCAGCCTTACCCTCCCGAGTAGCTGGGGCTACAGGTGTGTGCCACTGCCTCCAGCTAATTTTTGTATTTTTAGTAGAGACAGGGTTTCACCATGTTGGCCAGGCTGGTCTCAAACTCCTGACCTCAGGTGATCTGCCCACCTCAGCCTTCCAAAGTGCTGGGATTAGAAGCGTGAGCCACTGCACCTGGCCTGATCGGGTAGTTCCTTGAGACCTTTTGCGTAAGAGTGGACAGCCAATCCCCTGCCGTGTCATGTGACAGATTTTCAGCTGTTCTTTACCCTAAAGCTGGTCGGAGGGGCAGTGCCCCTGGAGTCAGATTGCCTGGGTTTCAGCCAGTTTCAGGAAACCTGTGTGACCTTGGATGAGTTAGTTTATTGTACACGCCTCACTGTCCTCTCTTGAAAAATGGGGATAATTATATCTACTTCACGAGGTTGTTACGAAGATACGAAAATTAAATAAGTTAACACAGGAAGAGTGTAGAATTGGACCTAGCACATAGTAGGCTCTCAAACATATTGGCCAGGCCGGGCACGGTGGCTCACGCCTGTAATCCCAGCACTTCGGGAGGCCAAGGCGGGTGGATCACCTGAGGTCAGGAGATCGAGACCATCCTGGCCAACATGGTAAAACCCCGTCTCTACTAAAAATACAAAAATTAGCCAGGCGCAGTGGCATGTGCCTGTAATCCCAGCTACTTGGGAGGCTGAGGCAGGAGAATCACTTGAACTCAGGAGGTGGAGGTTGCAGTGAGCCGAGATCGTGCCATTACACTCCAGCCTGATCAACAAGAGTGAAACTCCGTCTCAAAAAAAACATATTGGCCATTTAATAATTGTAATTGGTATCATTAAGTGGCCATTGTTAGTAGCATTTTGTGTTTATTGCGGTCATCGTCACTGTTGCTGTCCAGGCATGGCCAGTCGCAGGCATTGAGTGCAGAGACGGTTGGTTTCTGGCGTGGTCACCTGGCCTTCTCAAGCCTCATCAGCAGCCGATGACAGCCTGTCTCCGGCTTCAGCAGTCCTTTTGTTTTTCTCAGCAAAAAATATGTATTTGCCCCATTCCTTCAGAATTCTTGATTTGGACAGGCTGCCTTGGTCTTACATCGCCCCTATTTTGTCCTGGCCTAGGCCAACACTTCCTAAAATACCATTCCCTGAGGCGCCAGGCCACCCTGGGTCCTGCAGGATTCCTGCCTGGCAGAAGGAAAATCACAGGAAAGAAGGAGGGGAGAAACAACCCTTACTGATGCTTTACGCGCCTGTGAGCGCGAGGCCCTGTACAAATATTGTCCAAGTGGAGCCTCCCGACTGCTATGAAAATGCGCCGCTTGCTGTGTTTTGTGGATGGAGGACCTGCAGCCCCCTAGCTGGAGCAGAGAGACCCCTGCTACCCTGCATTCTGTTCTGGGCCCTGCATGGCTCCAGGTTTCCAGTCCTTCTTTTTGCTTGCTGGCTCAGGAAAGTCTGACCTTTTCCCGGACTCACCTCCAGGCCGTGTTTCCTGTCCTGGGCATCCTGAGTCCCCCTCCCTGCATAGCGTGCACAGCGTGGTTGCTTCCAGCCACCATGCTTCCAGCCACCAGGGCTGCTGCTGCCTTTTGTTGCAAAGGGCTCCTTCCCATGTGTTTCCACACAAGCATCGCAGCCTGGGTCCTTAGGCCCTCCCAGAACCAGAAACCCAGGGGGAGAAGATACCAAGATACCCCTGGGAAGAGAGGCAGGAAGGGCTGTCCAGGCAGGGAGCAGTGAGTGCAGAGGCCTGAGTGAACCCGTGTGTTCAGTGAGGAGCGACGTGGCTGGAAGGCTGTCCTGGTGGGCTTTATGGGCCCTTCCAAGGAATTGAGTCTTCATCCTTCAGTGATTGGGACAGGGAGGGGCTTATAAGATTTCATAAAATTGTATGAAAAGAATTTATAGGGGGCAGTGGCTCACTCCTGTAATCCCAGCACTTTGGGAGGCCAAGGCAGGCAGATCACTTGAGCTCAGGAGTTTGAGACCAACCTGGTCAACACAGCGAGACCCCAACTCTACAAAAAAATGTTTTTAAATTAGCCAAGTGTCATGGCACACGCCTGTAGTCCCAGATACTTCCCTAGGATCACTTGAGCCCAGGAGGTTGAGGCTGCAGTCAGCTGTGATCATACCACTGCACTCCAGCCTGGGTGACAAAGCAAAACCCTGTCTCAAAAAAAAAAAAAAAAAAAAGAGTTCATAAAAATTTATAAATCGCTGGGCGCAGTGGCTCACACCTGTAATCCCAGCACTTTGGGAGGCCAAGGCAGGCGGATCACGAGGTCACGAGATCGAGACCATCCTGGCTAACACGTTGAAACCTCGTCTCTACCGAAAATACAAAAAATTAGCCGAGCGTGGTGGCACGCACCTGTGGTCCCAGCCACTCGGGAGGCTGAGGCAGGAGAATGGCGTGAACCCGGGAGGCAGAGGTTGCCGTGAGTCGAGATCGCACCACTGCACTCCGGCCTGGCGACAGAGCAAGACTCTGTCTCAAAAAAAAAAAAAAAATTATAAACCTTTACCAGGTTTTATCATCTGGCCAGGTGTGTGTTTTTCAAAAGATAGCTTTGGAAGTGGCAAAGGATTCATTGAAAAGCAGATTTTTCTCTTGGAAATAATTCATTAATCTGGTGATTTTGTCTAAATCTGTGGTGGCAGCTACCGTTATCCTTTGTAACGAACAAGATGTGTATTGTTAACATCTGAAATGTAATTTGTCATCTTTTTATAGATGGGAATTTCTTAGCCATAGGCTCACACGACAACTGCATCTATATATATGGCGTTAGTGAGAACGGGAGGAAGTACACGCGAGTGGGCAAGTGCTCGGTAAGCGCTGACAGTGGACCTGTCGCTTCTCATGCACTGCGTCTGGTTGTTTAACTACCGTGGAACGGTGTTGGCAGGGACTTCTAAGGCCAGTGAAATGAAGACAGTGTTTTACCCTCCCAGGGTCATTCCAGCTTCATTACTCACCTGGACTGGTCTGTAAACTCACAGTTCCTCGTGTCAAATTCCGGAGACTACGAAATCCTCTACTGTGAGTACCACCCCGGGGTTGTATGAAGTCTCGATCTCAGAAAGCGTTCACTCTGAGATCCAGGGGGCCTCTGTGAGAACCCACCTCCTGTATGACTTAGGCACGTGCCATCATCTCTAGGTCATGGTTTCCGCCTCTGTAACGTAGGGGAGTGGGGCTGCGTGGCTTCTTGGGTCCTTCCCGGTTTCCTGCTGACTGCGAGCCCCTATGGAGGAGAAGATCCAGGGCCTGCCCCAAGGGGAAGAAGGCCAAGCCCTGCAGAGGGGGGCTTGGGGCAGGCGGATGTGGCAGAAGGGGGCGGGTCCGGGTGGATGTGGCCGAAGTGGGTGGGTCCGGAGCTGTCCAGGCAGGAGGAGGGCCTGTAAAGGTGTTATCCTCACAGGAGGGACCATGAAGTCCCTCCCCGCTGGGTGGACAGCAGCCCTGGGACCCCTCCTCCTCCTCTCCCAACCTGACCCTGGCCAGTCTCTGGGCCCAGGCAGTGCTTGGGAACAGCGAGGATGATCGTGGCGGGCACTTACAAGCACATCCTCATGCCACTCACTGGTTCCTCAGACACCCACCAGGCACCTGCCACATGCCCCACTCTGGGCCACGCAGGGCGGCTCATGGGGCACAAGGAAGGCCTCGCTGCTCCCCTGCTGGAAGTTACTGGAAAGCGCAGTGCTCCTCCTCTGCGTCTTCTTAGATGACCTACAGCACTTTCTGGCTTGGCCGCATGATGCAGGGAAGGGCTCAGAGCCCAAAACACAGGCCCCAAGAGCCCACGGGGGTGGGCGGGTCACACTCACTTGAGCGTCCCCACTTGTTGAGGACCAGAACAGGCAGGACCGCTGGCGGCAGGGAAAGCAGGGCAGTGTGTACCGAGACTGAGCTCGCTCCAGTGCGGAGGGCGGCCGCACCGTCTCACCTCCTCCCTGTCCAGCTCCTGCCTGACACAGGCACGGGAACGGTATGATTTTCAGGGACAAGCCCTGGGTCTAGAGCCTTCTCAGATGTGGTCTCGTACTCTGCTGGTGAGAGCTCATTTGGGGAACACACAAGTCCCCTGGGAGGCCCTTGGTGTGACTGGTTTCAATAACCTCCATTCCTGACACTGATCTGAAGGGACTGAGGGGTATAGGGAGGCGGGGGGGCTGACCGCAGAGGCAGAGCTGTGTTCAGGGGCTCGGGTGGGGGTGGGCAGCAGGCGGAGACCCAGGAACCAGAGGCTAGAGAAACCAGACTGTGGGAAACAGACTTGGACGGAGATGGGAAAAAAACAAAGAAGAGGGCATCTCCACCCAGGCCCATGGGCTCGGGCTCAGTTCCAGGGGAACTCACAGCTGTGCACACGTGGTTCCTGCCCGACTGGGAAGTGGAAGGTCTCCCTCTCCAGGAAGGGCTCTGTACCCAACGGGGCACAGCTCTGGGGGCTCAGCCTTGCTCAGGGGAGGGGTGGGGCCTTGGCTTAGATGTTGCCAGACTGTTTGCTTTTTGCAGGGGTTCCCTCTGCCTGTAAGCAAGTCGTAAGTGTGGAAACTACGAGAGACATTGAATGGGCTACCTATACCTGCACTTTGGGATTCCATGTTTTTGGTAAGTTTGCTGCAGATTTCACTGGTTCCAACAAAAGAGTGTCTCCTTTTAAAATATTTCTTCAGTTGCTACAGAGTCTCATGGTCACCAGTCTTGTCAGACTGCTCGGCTGCTACGGGAGGCCCATGAGACACACCTCCTGCCGCACCCTGGGGTAGGGCCTGGGCTTGCCTGGCCGTGGCCCGCTGAGAAGAACCAGAGAGATGGGTTTTTAACCCTTCTCCACTGTACAGGGCAGCAGGTCCTGAGATAATTCCCTGGAACCCTCTCCTATCAGGTTGTGCCACATGGATCTAGGTGGACCAGATGGCGCTCAGTCAACTTACCATTTGTGAGGGTTATTATTTATATATTTTTTGTTCTTAAACTAAAAATTTCACTTTCTTCAACATTCACTTTAGGAATATTTTCATAAGTGAACTAAATTAAAGGGCTGCAAATTAATAGAATTTTTAAAGGTAGTGTTTATTGTCTCTTTACGTAAGACTACAAGTCTTGTGAGAATTTGCAGTTTTGTGGTGTTCAGTGCTGAGGTCCGGAGGTTCGCTCCAGAGCTCCCAGTCGAAAACCCAACGTGCATCCAGCCCTCTCCTAGCCACAGGTATTGTTGAAAGGGTTTCCCCGACAATGGTCAAAAGAGGGCGTCCCCCACCCCCCCATTCTCCAGGCCCACCTGGGCTCAGGGATGCAGAGCCTGGAGCCAGTAATGATGGGCACAGCTGCCAGGCTGCCCCAAGCAAGCAACAGCCACAGTGAGTGACCCCAAGAAACATGCACACACCCAGGATTAAAAGGCCTTTGGAGAGACCCACTCATGTAGAGTTACAGCAATAACAAGGAAACTGCAGGCTTGAGGACAGGGCAGTTTCCCACAAGATGCTTCAGAGATCAAGGAGAGGTGTCACTTTGGAACTGGGGTTCCTGGTACTGTCTGCCTTGGCCTCAAGATGAGGCCTCAAAAGACCTGGCAGCCCGGAAAGCTTGTCTTTGCTCCCCTTGCGCAGCAGAGCATCAGAGGGTCTCCGAGACTGGCCTGAGTGAGAGGAGACTGGGCGCACAGCGAGAGGCCAGGAACTGAGGCTATTGTGCTTTTCTGACCCTTGTTTCTAAAGCTGGACTTCAGGCAGTTTTATGTTCAGGACCGTTCAGTGGGCGGTTCCTGCGCGATGTGGCCCTGTGGCCCCTGGTGTTTCCAGCGCCCTGTTTGTGGTCTTTGTTTTAGGAGTGTGGCCAGAAGGCTCGGACGGAACCGACATCAATGCCGTCTGTCGGGCCCATGAGAAGAAACTCCTGTCAACAGGCGACGACTTTGGCAAAGTGCACCTCTTCTCATACCCCTGCTCGCAGTTCAGGGTAAAGGACTTGTTTCTTCACTAATCTTATCCCCCATGGGGCATGCACGTATACCCGACCTGTTTGGAGACTAAGTGGAAATGGGCCGTGAGTGAGTGCTGCCAGCCGCAAAGGCAGATGTGACTCTGTTCTTTGCGCCCTGAGCACTTCCGGCCGCCCTTAGGGAAACCCCGAGCCCCACAGGACCCACAAAGCCGTTCAGAGCTGCTCATCCACCTCTGCAGCCCCACAGGCTCACGACCCTGCCCTCCACCACGGCTCCCTTGCTCCGGCCCTGCTCAGCTGAGCCAGCCCTGAGCCCTGGGACGCCCTTCTTCATCCTCCGTGACCCTGACCCTGGAGACCCCTCACCCTCAGCCCCGGGCATCTGGTTAGGCCCACCTTTGGGGCGACCTCATACCTGGCACCTCTGATACTGAGCATATCTCTCGGCTGAGGGCGGTCATTTGCTCGTGTCTGTCCCCTACCAGGCCACGAGGACTGTGGGCTTTGTTTCTGTGTCCCTTCTGTGTCACACACAGAGCAGGTACCCAAGTGAGAGCTGCCGAGCGGAGGGCGAGTAAAGGAATTAAGGCATGCAGTGAGAATTCAAGCATTTTCCCATCCCAGACGGTTCGCCTTGTAGTAAAGGAAGCTTTCCCCCGTATCATTCCCTCCAGGCTCCAAGCCACATCTACGGCGGGCACAGCAGCCATGTCACCAATGTCGATTTCCTCTGTGAAGACAGCCACCTCATCTCCACGGGCGGGAAAGACACAAGCATCATGCAGTGGCGCGTCATTTAGTACCCACCGAGAGCTGTGGGGAGCAGCATGGGCAAGGAAGACACAGACTCGCATTACCCTTGGTCACTGTGATTTCTGTTTTGTTTAAAAAATTCTTACAAACCTCAGGAAAACTGTGCCCTCCGCCGGCTACCTTAGCTTAGTGCGTCAGCGGGCGCCACAGCGGATCAGCGGTTCCGTGTTCACTTTTGTTATACAATATATGACACAGTGCACATTGAATACCAACAAGGTTGCAACGTTTACATTATAGCCACATCAACAGAAGTAACTGGTATATTCTTAGTAACTTTTCTATGAACTCTTCAAAAATGGTCACAGAATGCCTTTTAAAACATTGTATATAATCTTCACTGTTTCACCATCTAGCTTGCTAAGTCAAATATTTATGATGATAATGAGGTACTGAACCATGATGGCTGTTGAGGAATTGGTCCTAAAAGGACAGATCACTTCAGAAGAGTGAATAACTGATTTGCACAGCTGGATCAGGAGACACAAAGATGAGACCGTGTTTGGTTACATTTTCCAAAGTTTCATTGCATTCTCCCTTGCGGAGGCCGCGAGACAGGGCTTGCATCCCCCTTGTGCGAAGCAGACTCTACTCCTAACTGACTCCAATATTTCAGCAGGGCACACAGGCGTTTCCAAGTTTCAGTGACACCATCCTGCCTAACCAGATGCGGTCAGCCTCTTCACACCCACCTGGCTTGCATCCCCCATCCCTTGTTCACACGCCCTGATTCACGGTGAGACATTTTGCCACCTTCTTGTGTATATTACTTGGCATGAGATGATATTGTATAGGATTCTAGCAATTCATAATAAATATGTAAGACTAGGCTTTACTGTCTTATGCTTATGGACATTGTATATTTGTATTTTATGACCAAGTAGACCAAGTCAGAAAGATCTCTCTCGAGCGTACCATAAACCTGCAGAGAGAAGTCTCGAAAGGCTCCACCAGGTACCAAGGGCAGCTGCTTTTCCTGTCTTTTGTGCATGGGCGACCCATTACAGTATGAGATAAGATTGAGTTCTGATGCGTTCAACGGAGGTGGCAGAAATTTGTCAAGAAGGCCTTATCCATTTCGATTGTGTGACAGATGGAAATTTATTGTTTACATTGGGGAATGTATCTCAAATTTTTAAATAGAAGAGTAATAAACAGACTTTAAAGCAAATATGAAGATTTTTACTCATTCAAGGCAAGTAAATGAATGGAATTATCTGAGCTCTATGGCACTGGTTGTTTAGAGTGACTGATGAAGTGCAACTTTCAAAAACATTTTTGATGACATCACCAGCCTACTGCAGAAGTGCAGGGCACCAGTAAACACCATGTATTATTGAAGATGAAGCTGTTTGTATGTATCCTTGTCAAATATATTCTATAATGAAATAAAATCTGAAAAGTGGATTTCTTATTGACCTATATTCATGAAAGCATATAAATTAAAATATTTAAAATTAGATATGATTCACACTATATTCTGTTTCATATGCAGATTTTATTCTCACCTGGGCCATTTGCAGATGAGACTGTAGTTTGCAGATGAGACTGTAGTTTGCAGATGGCGTGGAAGCATTCATCAGGGGAGATAACCATAAAGGATTTGGCCTAATTACCATACTCAATTGTCAGTTTACGTGGTTTTGTGAATACTGGCAAAAGCAATTGTTTTTAAATTAACAATGGAGAGAATGATAAGATGAGGGAAGGAAAAGGCATTCATTTTTGACTTACATGTCAGTAAGGTCTGCTTTTATTTCTATGTACTCCTGTTTGCCAAGCTCAATAATAGACAAAGGATACAAACACACACACACACATCTACTATTTTAGATAAATGTACTATTATATATATATGTAAACTACTATTGCTCTCTTTATAATGATTAATCACTTTATTAATGAATGAATGAATGAATTTGATGGATTTAAAATGGCTTCATTTCATTTTAATTGAAATTCTTTAACCAGTGCAGTATTAACCTTGCAGGTGTTCACTGTTCACTCACTCACGCGTTAACACAGCGAGCAATGACCCTGTGCCACTGCTCAGCACCTCTCAGGCAAGCAAGGCCTTGAACCTCCAAGATTCTCCCGGAACGACAGGCTCAGGAACCGTGCAGCTCTTAGCCCAGCTTCCCTGCAGCACGTAAGATGAGGAAAGATGAAAGGAAAGGAAAGACTACGATTTATTTGTAGTTACAATAATTAAGTTTGTTAGCATGAGAGAATTTTCCAGTGAACAAAAAGCCCTCAGGGGATTTTTTTTTATTTACCATTTGAAACTTTGTGAAGATGAAATTGTTGCCTTTGCAGAGTAAAGTCTCCGTGGCAGTCCTGTTTAGATAAGGTCAAGTATCAAGGGAACGCTGGATTTCCTCAAGAACGGTAGGTGCTGGCGTTCACATGCTTCAAAGCTTGCAAAAGAGCACAGTTGACCCTTGAACAACACAGGCGTTAGGGGTGCTGACCCCACACGCAGTCAGAGATCTATGTATAACTTTTTACCTTCCAAAAACCTAATTACCGATAGCCTGCTGTTGACTGGATGCCTCACTGAGAACAATTTCCACATATTTTGTCAATATGTATTATATAGTACATGCTTGCAATAAAGTAAGCTAGAGAAGATAAAATGTTAAGAAAATTATAAAAGAGGCCAGGCACAGTGGCCCAGCCTGTAATCCCAGCACTTTGGGAGGCTGAGGTGGGAATCCTCCCACTTGAGCCCAGGAGTTCAAGACCAGCCTGGGCAACATAGCAGGACCCCATCTGTACCAAAAATTTTAAAAAGTAGCCGAGTATAGTGGTATGTGCGTGTAATCCCAGCTACTCCTGGAGGCTGAGGTTGGAGGATTGCTTGAGCCTGGGAGGTCGAGGTTGCAGTGAGCCTGGAGCAGACCACTGCACTCCAGCCTGGGCGACAAAATGAGACCCTGTCTCACTGTGGGGACTCTGAAGGCTGACAGCCTGCTGCCGCCTGCCTCCAGGGCCTGGGAAGTTGATTTGAAGAGTGACACCACCAGGGCAGGGAGGCCATCTGTCATTCTGCGGGTGTTTGGGGGATTTTGTAGGCTTGTGACAGCCTGCAGGGAAAGCAGGGCTATTTGATAGATACACTGAGGCTTGGAGAAGGAAATAACTTCCCCAAGACAGGCACTTGTTCCAAACTTGTCTTAATGAACATGTGCTGGGCGCTGGGAATATAAGGACGGGCAAAACCGCACCAGTGCCTGCCCTGGGGCGCCTACCTGGCATCAGAAGAGCCAGAGGTTAGCAGAACGCATGCCCAGCCGCGTGCTACATGACCACCATATGAGCCAGGAAGGAATTGAGAGCATCTAACTGGAAGGCCCGCGTGAGTATGGGGACTCCGGAAAGTTTCCCCGGCAGAAAGAGAAGGAAATGACCCGGGAGAGCGGGGAGAGAGGCACTGGAGGCTGAGGCCAGCACTCGCAAAACCCTTTTGAGAGGGAAATTCAAGAGCACAGGGTGGGGGCACAGAAGTCCGGGGCAGTTTGTGAGAGGCAGGGCACGGGGGGCATGTTAAGGGCTTTATTCCAAATCCCAACAGCAAAGGGGGGCCGCCTGTGGGTTAGGCAGGGAAGGGTTCCCACTGCAATTCTGAAAGGGCTTCCAGGCCGGGGGCTGATGGGTGGGGGCGTTACTGTCATCTCAGTGGGCAGTGATGGTGGCGTGGAGTGGGGAGGTGGGAGCACTGTCCCAGAGAGGTTTGTGGGGTGGCGTCGGCAGAGCCCGCAGATGGAGTGGATGTGGGCGGGGCTGAGTCCAAGGTCCCTGACTGCTTCTCTGGTGGGATGACAGTGCCAAGAGCTAAAATGCAGATCACTGACCGTCTGAAGGAGGGTAGTAAGGCCTGGAACAGGTGAAGCGAGTTGACATCCAACTGCAAGGGCAAAGTAGGCATTCGGCTTTGCAGGCCCAGCACAGACATCCTGTGGGAGGTGGACACGGGAGGCTCTCCCCGGAGGCTGGTTTTGGGAGCCAAGGTGTGCTTGAGATTGTAGGTTGCTCAACCCAGGCCAAAAGAGGCTCCCAAGCCAGCTTGGGGGACTCCAGAATCCAAGGGCAGGTAAGTGGGCTGCCGGAGAGGAGTGAGAGCCACGAGGGCCATGGTGGAGCAGGAGACAGTCCCACACGTGGAGGATCTTGCGTCTGCAGCAGCAGGGCAGCTCGATGCGGTGCTCGCCAGGAGCCAGTGTGGACTCTGCACTGGCTTAGCAACCGGCATTCCAGCATCTCCATGCGCAGGCAGTGCCAGGCAGGAGATCCAGGCAAGGTGGGGACAGCCTCAGCCACGTAGGGAAGAGAGAACATGAGGCCACGGGTCGCACTGGGCTGTCAGCCCAGTGGGGGCGGGGGTGTGGAGGTGGAGGAAGCTTCCAGGCCGGTTGGAACTGGGGAGAGGCAAAGTTCAGTGGATTCTTGGCATTGGTAGATCTTAGGTCCTGGCCGCCAGGGTGAGAGGGACTCCCTGGCAGGGGCTGTCTTTGCTTCACTGGAAAGCCCATTCTGGCATCTCCCCAGCCCCCCACATTTTTTTGAATGATTACTCCCACGCCCAAAGGTTGGCTATTCCATTCATTAGCCATCTCTTCTGTGGTTTGGAAACAGGCTGCCGTCATCCTATCTTACAGGCACAGGAGCGCATAGGAAAGGGTAGATGGGGATGGTCCAGTCCACAACTAGGGGGACAGGTTTTGGTGAAAAGGAGCTAGGGAACATGCGCTTGATGCAAGGTGAAAACTGACTCCAGGCCTGTTCTTCCTGCAGATTCTCTTTTTTAAAAAAGACTTTGGCCAGGCGTGGTGGCTCACGCCTGTAATCCTGGCACTTTGGGAGGCCGAGGCAGCAGATCACCTGAAGTCAGGAGTTTGAGACCAGCCTGGCCAACATGGTGAAACCCAGTCTCTACTAAAAATACAAATTAGCCGGGTGTGGTGGCACATGCCTGTAATCCCAACTACTTGGGAGGCTGAGGCAGGAGAATCGCTTGAACCCAGGAAGCGGATGTTGCAGTGAGCCGACACCACAACACTGCACTCCAGCCTGGACAACAAGAGCGAAACTCAGTCTGAAAAAAATAAAAAAATAAAAAAATAAACTTTACAGAAAATTTCAAACATACACAAAAGTAGAGAGAGCCTCTCACCCAGACTAAAAATGATCAGCGTACTCACCTGGCAGGGGAGATGCCGTGATCACGAAAGTGGTCTTCCTGGGGTGAGGCTTATCCACTGCACTCCGGACGTGCTGACCCCTGCAATTTCCCCAAAAGTGGGAAACTCGGCTGCATCATCTGTGGTCATGGGGGCTGTGTTCATGCTTTCCCCTGGTTAAAGAAAAAAAAAATCAAACATTTAGAAAATCTTGTTTCCTCTGTCTCCCCTAACTTTTGGGGGAGATGGAGTTTTTGTTTTTGTTTTTGTTTTTTTGAGACAGAGTCTCGCCCTGTTGCCCAGGCTGGAGTGCAATGGCATGATCTCGTCTCACTGCAACCTCCGCCTCCCAGGTTCAAGCAATTCTCCTGCCTCTGCCTCCCGAGTAGCTGGGATTACAGGCGCGCACCACCACGCCCAGCTAACTTTTTGGTGTCTTTAGTAGAGACAGGATTTCACCATGTTGGCCAGGCTGGTCTCAACTCCTGACCTCGTGATCTGCCCACCTCAGCCTCCCAACGTGCTGGGATTACAGGTGTGAGTCACCGTGCCTGGCCAAGATGGAGTATTTTTTAAAACAAGCCTACAGGAGTTTGAGACCAGCCTGGGCAATATACCAAGACCTCATCTTTGCAAAAAACTAAAAACTCAGCTGAATGTGGTAGAGTGCACCTGTAGTCCCAGCTACTTCAGGGGCTGAAGAGGGAAGGTCGCTTGACCCCAGGAGGCTGCAGTGAGCTGTGATTGCGCCACTGCACTTCAGCCTGGGTGACAGAGCAAGACTTTGTCTCTAAAAAAAAAAAAAAAAAAGCAAGTCTAAGCCACCATGTCGTTTCACCTATAAATACTTCAGTCTGCCGCTGTGGTGAAGACACTTTGTGTGAGGACACCATGACATCATCACAGCTGACAAACTTGATGATTTCAGTTTCTCGGGCTGTCAAGCCTGATGCTGTGTCTCAGAGCCTGGCTGCACAGGAGCCTAGAACAGCTGCCTGGCCTCCCTGCTGAGCAGTTCAGGGTTGGGTGTCGAGCGTGCAGCCCCCAGTTCTGAACCCTTCTCCAGAGCCCAATTCTTCCCCCCTGACCCCGCTGCTCGATGCCTAGTGGCATCCCTGCCCCTCCCCATCTCCTGCAGACGGGATGCTCAGTGCTGTCTGAAACCTGGGCTCCTTCCATCTCCTGCCGGATCCCCGGCTGTGCTTTAGGCCACCTCAGGAGACCCCCTTCTGGGCCACACAGCCTGGATCTTCCCTACCTTGCTGGCAAGCCAGACCGGACCACAGAAGCCTTTCGGAGTACCAAGTTCCCTCTTGAAGGAAGGAGGCTTGTTTAAGGGGAGCCTCCCATGCAGGAAGTCCGTGCCCTCCTGGGGCGTTCCAGGGGGTCCGCAGGTCAACTCTAAGTTTCAATAAAAATGGGGCACACGCGCACACCACTCTGCGCTAGGGAGCTGGGGCGGGGCTGGGGGTAGCACACACTTTCCCGCTGACTGCCCCGGATCTCAGGGGGACCCCGGCGTGCGGGAAGCCGGAGGGGACGTGAGATTCAGGGGCTCTGGAACACAGGTGACGCCTGGGCTTATAATGCGGGCCAGTTAAGAACAAATTTGGCTATTTAGGCTGAAAACACGAGTAGCTGCTCTAGCAGACTGAATAAGTAATTATGAAAAGACCTTGAACTTGGGTTATAAATTTAAAACCTCCCCTTCCCAAGCCCCCTCCAGCCCCGCGGCCAACTGCAGGTGCGCCACCTGGTGGCAGAAGAGCAGAGCACCGCCCCTCTCTCCAGCTTGCCCGGGCTGGTTCTGACCTGGGGAGGGTTGGGGTGTGCAAGAGAGCAAGGGAAACTCTAGTTGACTTTCTGGGTGGGGCGTATGTTTCAACTGACCTTCTCGGAGAGCTTTCAGAGGTTCTTGGAGAACCCCAACGTTGCTGATCGCCTCTCAGCTGCAGTCCCCTGGACCTGAATGAAGGTGTTCTGTTTAGGTGCGGCCTCCTTCTGCAGCCCTGAAGCACCGGGAGGGCTGCCTCCATCGGCCTCCCTCCTGCGGAGATCCCACCGCCCTCCGGGGAAGCCCGCTAGACAGGATCTTAGACGACCCGTCCCATCCTTGCTTGGAGGTTCACATCTGGTCTCAGGGGACACTTGTGCCTCCCACACCCACACCTTGCACCAGTGGGTGGGCAGTTACTGCCTTCCACATGCAGCCTTCTCTGGGCAGCTGGCGCTTTTGAGGCACTGGTCCACAAATCGCAGATGGCACACCTCAAGCCCTCCAAGTGGCTTAGGCAGAAGTACCCTCCCTGGTCCTCCCTCAAGAGAAGCAGGGTTGGAATCAGCAGCTCAACTTTCTCCCAAAGAAATCCTCCTTGCAAATATTACTTCTGAAAATGTCTAATTCCCAACGCTTTAGTACTCTTATCGTGGTTGAGGATGCCCAGGAGGTGTCTCGGGAACCTCTTTTGTAACTGCTGCTCATGGTCTAACAGCGCCTCTGGAAGACACATCTATTGGATCTTGGCTCCTCGGCTGAACGCTCATTTCAACATCCAGTTACATAACCACAAACATGATTGCACAAGTTTTTTGTACATGTTTGCTAGAAATTATCTGGGATCCTACCTGGAAATGAGACTACTGATTTTCTGGGGCATGCACTAAATATTGCCAAACCATTCTCCACAGCAGCTCCACTGGCAGCCTGGGAGTCTCTGTTGCTCCACTTCCTCATCCATATTAGGAATTGTCATTTCATCTCATCTCATACAGACCCCTGAGAAGCAGGATCCATCGCCCCTCTTTGAAGAAAGAGGGTATATTAGGCTGTTCTTAAACTGCTATAAAGAAATACCTGAAGGCCGGGTGTGGTGGCTCATGCCTGTAATGCCAGCACTTTGGGAGGCCGAGGCAAGCAGATCACTTGATGTTAGGAGTTCCAGACCAGCCTGGCCATGGTGAAACCCTGTCTCTATAAAAAATACAAAAAAATTAGCTGTGCATGGTGACCCGTGCCTGTAATCCCAGCTACTTGGGAGGCGGAGGTGGGAGAATGGCTTGAACCTAGGAGGCAGAGGTCGCAATGAGCCGAGATCACCCCACTGCACTTCTGCCTGGGCAACAGAGTGAGACTCCGTTAAAAAAAAAAGAAAGAAAAGAAGAGAAAGAAAGAAAAGGAAATACTCGAGACTGGGTAATTTATAAAGACAAGATGGCTGGGCATGGTGGCTCACACCAGTAATCCCAGCACTGTGGGAGGCCGAGGTGGAGGGATCATTCGAGGTCAGGAGTTCGAGACCAGCCTGGCTGAAATGGTGAAACCCTGCCACTACTAAAATTACAAAAATTAGCTGGGCATGGCCAGGCACGGTGGCTCACGCCTGTAATCCCAGCACTTTGGTAGGCCAAGGCAGGTAGATCACGAGGTCAGGAGTTCGAGACCAGTCTGGCCAACATGGTGAAACCCCATCTCTACTAAAAATACAAAACTTAGCCAGGCATGGTGGAGCGCACCTGTAGTCCCAGCTACTCGGGAGGCTGAGGCAGGAGAATCGCTTGAACCTGGGAAGTGGAGGTTGCAGTGAGCTGAGATCATGCCACTGCACTCCAGCCTGGGCGACAGAGCAAGACTCTGTCTCAAGAAAAAAAAAGAAAAGACGTTTAATGGGCTTATGGTTCTGCAGGCTGTACAGGAAACACGGTGCCAGCATTGCTTGGATTCTGGGGAGGCCTCAAAGCAAAGAGCTTTTATTCAAGGCAGAATGTGAAGTGGGAGCAGACAGTTCACATGGCAAAAGCAGGAGCAAGAGACAGCGGAGAGGAGCAGGAACTCTTGCAAGAACTCACTTGCTATCACGAGGAAGCACCAAGGGGATGGTGCTAAAACATGACAAGTCCACCCCCATGATCCAACCACCTCCCATCAGGCCCCACCTCCAACACTGGGGATTCCCATTCAACATGAGATTTAGCAGGAGCACATAGCCAGTATATCAGAGGGTTAGAGAGACTGAGGTACTTGCCCCAGGTCACTCAGTAAGTTGGTAGCAGAGCTAAGGGTGGAACTCCCAGTTCTCACAGCTACATTCTGTGCTGGCGTTCTCAGCCTCGTGTCTTCAGAGCATTATTAGAGTGGGTGCTGCTAGAGTTTCAAATAATTTGAGACTGTGCTGCACACTGCACATGACATAGAGAGATGTGAGCGCAAGTTGCCTCTGAAAGGCATAGGAAGGTTATACATTTGGGCATCTCCCCATCTCGAGCATCAGACACCTTTGCTCCTAAGGCATTAGTGATTGGCCCAGGGATCAATGTTCCACACATCCATCTTGGGAAATGCTGTGGGAGAAGGTTAATCATACAGAGGTGGCCCGGCATGGTGGCTCATGCCTGGAATCCCAGCACTTTGGGAGGCCGAGGCGGGCGGATCACCTGAGGTCAGGAGTTCGAGAGCAGCCTGGCCAACATGGTGAAACCCCATCTCTACTAAAAATACAAAAATGAGCCGAGTGTGGTGGCGGGTGCCTGTAATCCCAGATACTTGGGAGGTTGAGGCAGGTGAATCGCTTGAACCCGGGAGGCGGACGTTGCAGGGAGCCCAGACTGCATCACTGCACTCCAGGCTGGGCGACAGAGTGAGACTCCATCCCTGCCCCGCACCCCCCAACCCCTGCAAAAAAAGAATGTGGTTATAACATTTCAGCTTATAACATTGGGACAATTCCTCCCTCCTTACCAGGACCGAACTAGGAAATGGCCAGACTTCCTGTCATGGTGAGACTGATGTCACATGCTCAGTGACATTTCTGAGATTCTTTTGGCCAAATGGGCTTCAGAATCACTTAGGTTTTCCCAGGCCCTCAGACTGTGGCGACTGAAAATAGAATGGACTGTGATCACCACCACACTGCCCAGCCGCCCCTTGACGCCCATGGGGTTCCTCTGCCCGGGGTTCCCCTGTTTTCATGTGGCTTATTTTACTCTGATTCACACAGAGGAGGCAGGTTTAGAAACACAGCATCCGTTTGTCTGCATTTAAAACAATCCTTGGGAGAAGCAGGCAGCAGCCCTGTAGTCCTGGCCACAGTGGCAGCTGAGGTAGCCCCTCCTCACCTTCAATCACTGCTCCTCCATTTGAAAGCATTCTCAGAAACTGATGCTACAGGAAAGGCCTCTACCTTGTTCTGGCAAGTTCCCTCCTGCACTTCTTTCCCAGGCCGAGGCAGCTCCAGGGCTCAGACGTCAGCCAGAAGTAGGGGAGGGAGAGGACTCAGCCAGACATACGGATCTGGGGTCCAGAGGGCAGCCGCACAGCCACCACGCTCGTCTGCCACGCTCGTGATACCTGCCCACCCCATAGCAGAGATGTTTCTGTGAACCACTTATAGAACGGTGGGGCTGCAGTGACGCTCAGGGGTCGTCTTGGGGGAGCATCTCCCAAAGTATGTTCTGTGAAACCCAATTCCAAAGCATGTTAATAGCCCCTGTGTTGGGGAGGCACTGAGTTAGACGCATTAATATGCCCTGTGAGTCAAGAAGGGCTATTGTGTTCATCTATTCACCCAACAAACACCACCCCTACCCTGAGGCAGCACATCCTAGGGGCCGGGGATACCAGAGTTCTTGCTCTCATGGAACTGTGAATGGAGAAAGCAATGAAGAGGCTGAGGAGACTGTTCCCGCTGGAGATGGGCGGGGAGGGGCCGGTAGTCACAAGGGCTACTTAAGCCCGGGCACGCAGAGGAGGTGGCTTTTGAGCAGAGAGTGCGGTGACAGAATAAGGGCATGAGACTTGCAGCCAGCTGGGGACACCCCTGGCTGAAGATACCAGGGCATGGTGTGAGAGTGCCAGGTCCTCGAGGCTGTCTAACTGCACAGCTTCTCCTTCCTGGGACATCACTGCTAGGCCAGAGACTCAGCACACCTCGGGGGAAAGGCTCTGAGAGCACACCTCGGGGGAAAGGCTCTGAGAGCACCTCGGGGGAAAGGCTCTGAGAGCACACCTCGGGGGAAAGGCTGTTTTGCCCACTCCCTCTTTTTAAAGGCAGAATCAAAGCCCTTTGGAGAACAGGGATTTACCCAAGGTTGCTGTGACCTTAGCTCGGGCAGCCCCCAGCTGCCCACCTTTGTTTCTTTTTAGAAAATGAAGGTTAATGTGCTTTAAATCATAAAACTCATCCAGACTCATTATAGCAAATTCAGAAAGAAGCCCAGCCATATCACTACCACCCTGAAATAGCACTATTACTTCTGAGCGCATTTCCTTCCTATATTTCTTTTTCGAGTAGTTTTGGATGTGTTTCCATAGTTAACATATTGCATATACAATGCTTTCTATTGCTTTTTTCATGTAGCTTTATAGGCATTTTCCCATGTCATTATAACTTTGTTATAAATAACTCCTATCAGCTGCATAACATGATGCCATAATCTATATCACTGCTCCTTGACAGTCTTCTCATATTGAAGATTGTGATGGCAGTGATGATGGTGGTGGTGGTGGTGCTGATGATGGCAGTGATGGTAGTGGTGATAATGTTGATGCCAATGATGTGGTGATGCTGGTGATCATGGTGGTGATAATGGTGGAGATGGTTACAGTGTGATAGTGATGATGATGGTTGTGATGTTTCATGGTAGTGGTGGTGATGGTGGTGATGCTGCTGCTAGTGGTGATGGTGATGATGAAAGTGATGGTGATGTTGATGATCATGGTGATGATGATGATGGTGATTGTGGTGGTGATGATGATTGATGCTGAGGTGATGGTGATGATGATGATTGTGATGCTGAGGTGATGATGGTGATAGTGATGGTGATGATGAGGATTATTGTGATGCTGAGGTGATGGTGATGGTGGTGTTAGTGGTGGTGATAGTGGTGGTGATGCTGAGGTGATGGTGATGGTGATGGTGGTGATGGTGATGGTGGTGATGCTGATGATTGTGGTGATGATGGTGGTGATGCTGATGGTGGTGATGATGATAATGATGATGGTGGTGATACTGGTGTGAGCTCCCAAAGTTTGAAACAGGTTTCAGTTTATTTAGAAAGTTTATTTTGCCAAGGTTCAGGACGCGCCTGTGACACAGCCTCAGGAAGTCCTGACAACATGTGTCAGGGTGGTCAGGGCACAGCTTGGTTTTATACATTTTAGGGAGACATGAGACATCAATGAATATATGTAAGAAGTACATTAGTTCCATGCAAAAAGGCAGAGACAACTAAAAGCAACCCCCCCACCCCCTCCCTTCCAGGTCACAGGTAGGTGAGAGACAGATAGTTGCATTCTTTTGAGTTTCTGATAAGTCTTTCCAAAGGAGGCAATCAGAATATGCATGTATCTCTGTGAGCAGAGGGATGACTTTGAATAGAATGAGAGGCAGATTTGTCCTGAGCGGTTCCCAGCTTGAAGGGGCCCAAGATATTTTCCTTTCACACTGGTGATCATGGTGGTGATGGTGGTGGTGATGGTGGTGATGGTGGTGGTGGTGGAGGTGGAGGTGGTGGTGGTGAAGGTGGTCGTGGAGGTGGAGGTGGTGGAGGTGGTGGTGGTGGTGATGGTGGTGGTGGTGGAGGTGGTGGTGATGGTGGTGGTGATGGTGGTGATGGTGGTGGTGGAGGTGGTGATGGTGGTGGTGGAGGTGGTGATGGTGGTGATGGTGGTGGTGATGGTGGTGATGGTGGTAATGGTGGTGATGGTGATGGTGGTGGTAATGATGGTGATAATGATGATAATAAAAAATACTAAAGGCCACCCTTACTGAGTGCCATTTCTCCACAGTGTACTTGTGCTTTATATGCTCCTTCCATCAACATTTAGACAGGCTAAAATATTTCCTGTTAGAAAAAAACCTTCCTGGTCCATCCCTTTGCCACAGAGCTCTCTCGGGGCCCTCTTCTCTTCTCCCTCCACCTTCTCCCCAGGCTATCTCATCAGCTCCCTGGGGCTCAGCCGCCTCTTCAACCCTTACAAGGTCCCAATCACTATCTTTGACTCAGCCTGTCTCCTAGCTTCAAACCTCTGTGTTCAACAGCCTGCAGGATGTCTCCATCTGCTCATTCACTGGAGCCTCCATCTCTACGTGCTCAAACCCAATTCATCCACTTCTCCCCCAAAACCCGCATGCCATCCTCCCAGTGGCCCATGCCAGGCATGTGGGTGTTCCTCTTGCCTGTATCAGCAAGCAGCCAATAACAGTGACAACCTCATTAGCATCACTCAGCGAGCTCTTACCCACCCCTTGCCAGGTACTGTTGGAGGCGCCTTATGCATGACGGCTCCTTCAACACTCTCAACAGCCCTGTGAGAGGGTCACACAGTGAAACAATTGGGTTTCTAACCCATGTAGTCAGGTTTCCAAGATCACACTCAACCACGGCACCGTTCTGCCTCTCCCAGAATCGAGGGCTCTGCTCCATGAGGAGCCAGGGCACGTGTCCACGTCATCTCTCCACAGATGCTGCCTGTGCCCTGGAGGGCCACCGTCACTGCTGGCCTGACTGCAGCCATGCTGACCTTCCTCCAGGCAGTCTGAGTGACCTTTCCAAACCATAAATCTGACCATATCACTCTCCTGCTTAAAAGTTCTTAGTGGCTCTTAGGAAAAAGCTCCTTCATGTTACACACAGGACCGGTCAGTGAGCTCTGGTTCCTCTCCAGCACCATCTCTCAGCTCCTGCCACAGAGCTTTTCTCTGTCCCACCACCACGGCAGCCTCTTGTTGCCACCCGGTCTTTGCTCATGCTCTGTGCCCCCAACCCTCTTCCTCTCATCATTCTGGCCAACCACCATAACTTTCAGAACTCAGCTCAAAAGTCACTTCCAGCAGGGCACAGTGGCTCACACCTGTAATCCCAGGACTCTAGGAGGGCAGGGCCAGTGGATCATCTGAGGTCAGGAGTTCGAGACCAACCTGACCAACATGGTGACACCCCGTCTCTACTAAAAATACAAAAATTAGCCGGGCATGGTGGCAGGCACCTGTAGTCCCAGCTACTCGGGAGGCCGAGGCAGGAGAATCCCTTGAACCCACGAGGCGGAGGTGGCAGTGCGCCAAGATTGCACCACTGCACTCCAGTGTGGGCGACAGAGCGAGACTCCGTCTCAAAAAAAAATAAAAAGTCACTGATTCCGAGAAGGCTTCCCTGAGTGCCAAGGCTGGTTCTTGTCCCTCCTCTGTGTCCCCACCTCTGTTGTACTTCCCTTCTCATGCTGAATTGTGGGTGTAGGTTTATGTGCCTCCAGCCTTTCTGCCCATCAGCACCCTAAGGTGGAAGCACTCTGCATCTCGGGCACTCTTCTTTCCCATCACCTAGCACAGTGCCTGGTGGCCACACGTTATCAGAAGTGTTTGGTGAATACATGAAGGAGTGGACTGTGAGCCTCTGAACTTGCAGTACCCTTTGCCCTTCACCCTTCACCCTGAGCATCTTTTCTTGCTTTCGATGTTTTGCTATGGCAGAGGAGACTGCAGTGAGCAGCTGTCTACTGAGCTTTTCTTTTAGTTAAATTTATTTCTTTGAGGCAAATGCCCAGAAGTGGAATTACTGAGTTAGCAGGCAAGATCATCTTTATGTCTTCTGATATGTTTTGCAAAAATGAATTCCAAAATTATGGTAGCAATTTGGTAGATTTTTTTCTTTTTTAGCAACCTAATCCTCTCTCCCTTTTTAAGTGTCTTCCTGGCGGAAGCCACACAAAGCTATTTTTACCTAAAGGCTGTAAACCTCATCATTCTCCAAGGAGAAAGTCGGGCATGTGTGAGGAAGCTATCTACCCACCTCACAGGCTCATCAGCCCTATGCTCTTGCCAAGCTCTAGGTCATTTTGGAAAAGCAAGTTGAAATTATATTCCAAATTAGGCAGTGGTTTTGCGAAAGAAGGAACACACACACACACACACACACAGTCACACACATATTCATCTCCATTTCGGGGCTAAATTATGAACATCTTTATCATTCAAAGAAACCAGAAAGTTATCAAAGCAAAACCAATGAACTTTGGCAGGTGAATGTTATGAAGTTTGGAGGTGGAAGTAGCTCGGAAGTTGGGGGATCACCTGGTTTTCACACTTTGTTTCAACAGTGTCATGGTTAATTTCATGTGTCAACTTGACTAGGCTAAGGGATGCCCAGAGAGCTGGTCAAACCTTCTTTCTGGTGGTGTTTGTGAGTGTTTCCAGAAGAGAATCAGTAGACTAAGGAAGCTTGATCTCACCAATGCGGGGGTGGGGTGGGGGGCGGGGGGGTCATCATCCAACTTGTTGAGAGCCTGAACAGAACAAAAAGGTAAAGGAAGGGTGAATTTTCTCTCTCTGTTTGACATCTACTAGGACATCAATCTTCTCCTGCCCCAGAACATTGAAGCTCCTGGTTCTCAGGCCTTTGGACCTGGACTGGGATTCCCATCACCAGCTCCCCTTGTTCTTAGGCCTTCAACTGTGAACTGGAACCACACCACCCGTTTTCCTGGGCCACCAGTTTGCAGATGGCTGATCATGGGACATCTCAGCCTCCATAATTGCATAAGCCAATCCCCCATAATAAATCTCTTTCTATTTGTCTATACACTATACATTCTATTAGCTCTGTTTCTCTGAAGAACCCTGACTAATACCAGCAGCAAAACCTTTTTTCAGATGAAATCATACAAGAAAATCCACTCTGTAATAAGGTTAAGAATGGGGCTGCTCTGGCAGAAGCAGTCAGAGGTGGTGGTGACTCAGAAGCACTCTCACCCTATCTTGTTCCTTCCTCCTCCCTAATACCCCCTGCCCTGGCCACCTCCACCTGGCCCACGGGGCTCCAGAGTCTGCCATCTTGGAGCGGCCTCTGGAGAAAACAGAGGCTCAGGGAGAGGAAGGACCTGCCCAAATCCCCACAGTGAAGGGTGGGAGAGCGGGGTCTACCTGCCGGGCTCCTGGCTCAGTCTTGGGATGGTTCTCAACTATTGTCTTGACAGGAGCCTGCTCGGTTATTCACAGTTACAATGCACATCTCTTCAAGGACGGCCCGAGGTGGCTGGTTTCCCCCAGTGGTTAACCACCCAGGTGCCCCCAGGTACTAGTTTGGTTTTAAAATTCTGTCCAATTTAAGTTCCCCTATTACCAACATTTCTACTTACTTGATTTTTAAGAAAATCACCCATTGCATGTAGAATGGGTGGACATTTATTGAAATGCAACTGCAATAACATCCCCTGGAAATTAACTTCCTCTCATTTGCCCCTGTGAGTCTGTCTCATTTCTCATTCCTTCTGTTCTGTGCTTTTTTTTCTCTTTTATTTCTTGCACATTGTGAGTTTTCAATTTTTTTCTGAAGAAGCATATTTTAATTTTATTTTTCAGTATTTCAGTTATCTAATTCACTATTTTCAGCTTTTATCTTTATTCATTTCCTCCTCATAATTTCTTTTTATTTATTTTGCTGGGTTTTTTTGTTTTGTTTTGTGTGTGTGTTTGTTTTTTGAGATACAGTGTCATTCTGTCTCCCAGGCTGGAGTGCAGAGGCAGGATCTCGGCTCACTGCAACCTCCGCCTCCCATGCTCCAGCAGTTCTCCTGCCTCAGCCTCCCGAATGGCTGGGATTACAGGCGCCCACCACCACACCTGGCTAATTTTTGTATTTTTAGTAGAGATGGGGGTGTCACCATGTTAGCCAGGCTGGTTTTGAACTCTTGACCTCAAATGATCCACCCACCTCAGCCTCCCAAAGTGCTGGGATTACAGGCATGAGCCACTGCGCCCGGCCTATTTTGTTGTGTTTTAAGTTGAATATTTAATTCACTTATATATGTTTTGCTTTTTTATTTTTATTTTATTTTGAGATGGAGTCTTGCTCTGTCACCCAGGCTGGAGTACAGTGGCACTATCTCAGCTCACTGCAACCTCCACCTCCTGAGTTCAAGTGATTCTCCTGCCTCAGCCTCCCAAGTAGCTGGTATTACAGGCGCCTGCCACCACACCTGGCTAATTTTTGTATTTTTAGTAGAGATAGGGTTTCACCATGTTGGCCAGGCTGGTCTCGAACTCCTGACCTCAGGTGATCCGCCCTCCTCTGCCTCCCAAAGTGCTAAGATTCCAGATGTGAGCCACCACGTCCAGCCTTGGTTTTTTTTTTTGTTTTTTTTTTTGTTTGTTTGTTTCTTGTTTTTTTTTTTTTTTTGAGACAGGGTTTCACTACCATCACCTAGGCTGGAGTGCAATGGCGCAATCTCAGCTCACTACAACCTCCGCCTCCTGGGCTCTAGCGATTCGCCTGCCTCAGCCTCCTGAGTAGCTGGGATTACAGGCATGTGCCACCACGCCCAGCTAATTTTTGTATTTTTAGTAGAGATGGGGTTTCGCCATCCTGGCCAGGCTGGTCTTGAATTCCTGACGTCAAATGATCCACCTGCCTCGGCCTCCCTAAGCACTGAGATTACAGGCGTGAGCCAGCACGCCTGGTCCATTTATATATATTCTTTGTTGTATAATAATAAAAGCATTTAAGGTATCACTGTATCCCATAAGTGTTGCTCTGAAGTTTTCTCCTTTTCATTAATTTCTTTTTAATTTGTAGTTTTAACATTGATTTCTTTCTTTTTTTTTTTTATTTAAATTGAGACCAGGTCTCATTCTGTCATCCATGCTGGAATGCAGTGGTGTGATCACAGCTCACTGCACCTTGACCTCCCAAGGCTCAGGGAATCCTCCCACCTCAGCCTCCCGAGTAGCTGAGACTACAGGTGTGCACCACCACGCCCAGTTAATTTTTGTATTTCTTGTAGAGACAGGGTTTTGCCATGTTGCCCAGGCTGGTCTCAAACTCCTGGGCTCAAGTGACCATCCTGCCTCAGCCTCCCAAAGTGCTGGGATTATAGGCATAAGCCACCACGCCTGGCCGATTTCTTCTTTAAGCTAAAACTTACCTATAATAGAAGAGTATTTTATACTTCTAATGTTTTATTATGTTTTTATGGTTATCTAGGGTTTTTTTTTTTTTTTGCACTCCAGTGAAATTTCTGAACTCTAAGGATAACATTCTGTATATAAGTAATCTGTTTGTTCTGCCAGAAGCTGATATCAGATTACTTATGTACAGAATGTTCCCCTTACATCCACCCCAATATGCCCAAACCTAATGCCTGTGAATATGTAGGTTACATGGCAAAGGGGAATTAAGGTTTCAGGTAGAATGAAGGTTGCTAATCGGATGACCTTAAAATAGGGTGATTATCATGGATCATTACACCAGCAGCCACTGGGGCCAATGTCATCACAAGGGTCCCTAACAGTGGAAGACAGAGGCACAGGAGGTCAGAGGGAGACACGACTGCCGACAAAAGGTCAGCAATGCCATGTGAGAGAGACTTAACCCCCGCGGCTGGCTTTGAAGAGGGCCCCATTCTAAGGGGCCACGAGCCCAAGAATATGGGCAGCCTCTGAGAGAAGGTGGAAGAGGCAAAGAAACTCACCCAGAGCCTCCAGAAGAATGCAGCCCTACTGGCACCTTGGCTTTAGCCCAGAGAGACTTTTGAGCTCTGGAACCGTAAGATAATAAAAATGTGTGTTGTTTGAAGCCACTCTGCTGTTGGTAACTTATGTTAGCAATAGGAAACTGATATGATATGTGAAAAAGGGACTCCAACTGGTTACCAGGTTTCTTTCTTTCTCTTTCTTCCTTTCTTTCTTGACAGAGTCTCGCTCTGTCGCCCAGGCTGGAGTGCAGTGGTGCAATCTCGGCTCACTGCAAACTCCACCTCCCGGGTTCACACCATTCTCCTGCCTCAGCCTCCCGAGTAGCTGGGACTACAGCCACCCACCACCATGCCTGGCTAATTTTTTGTATTTTTAGTAGAGACGGGTTTCACCGTGTTAGTCAGGATGGTCTCGATCTCCTGACATTGTGATCCGCCCTGCTCGGCCTCCCAAAGTGCTGGGATTACAGGCGTGAGCCACCACGCCTGCCCTTCCTTCCTTCCTTCCTTCCTTCCTTCCTTCCTTTCTTTTTCTTTCTTTCCTTCTTTCTTCTTTCTTTCTTTTCTTTTTTTTTTTTAAGACAGGGTTTCGCTCTGTTGCCCAAGCTGGAGTGCAGTGGCTTAATCTTGGCTCACTGCAGCTTCGACCTCCTGGACTCAAGCAATCCTCCCACCTTAGCCTCCCAAGTAGCTGGGACTACAGGCACCTGCCATCATGCCCAGGTAATTTTTATATTTTTTTGTAGAGACAGCATCTAGCCATGTTGCCCAGGCTGCTCTCAAACTCCTGGGCTCAAGTGATTCCCCTGCCTCAGCCTCCAAAAGTGTTGGGATGATAGGCATGAGCCACTGTGCCCAGCCGACTACCAGATTTCTTATCTGCATTTGAAACTAGAAGTTTCTAGACCTGAGAAAAGGGGACTGCTAGCCTAAAATCTCCTCCTGGCTAAGATATCATTCATGTGGGAGGGCAAAATGAGGGCATTTCTACCAGAAATGGTTCAGGTGTGTGTCTTTCTAAACTAATCCTCTCTGATACCTCCTGGGCTGTTTTTTTTTTTTTTAAATAGCTTTATTGAGATGTAATTTACAGGCCATAAAATTCCCCCACTTAAGGTGTGCCATTCAATGCTTTTAGTACCTTCACAGAGTTGTGCAGCCATCACCACTATCTAATTTTAGAACATTTTCGCCACCCACACCCCCTTGGCCGTGTATTCATTTGCTCGGGCTGCCATAACAAAATGCCGCAGACTGTGGTTAAACACCAGAAATCGATTTGCTCACAGTTCTGGAGGCTAGATGTCCAAGATCAAGGTGTCAGCAGGGTTGATCTCTTTTTTTGAGACAGGATCTCACTCTGTCGCCCAGGCTGGAGTGCAGTGGTGCAATCTCGGCTCGGTTCACTGCCACCTCTGCCTCCTGGGCTCAATCAGTCCTCCCATCTAAGCCTCCCTGGTAGCTGGGACCATAGGCGTGTGCTACCACACTCAGCTAATGTTTGTATTTTTTGTGGAGATGCAGTTTTGCCATGTTCCAGGCTGGTCTCGAACTCCTGAGCTCAAACGATCCACCCACTTCAGGTTCCCAAAGTGCTGCGATTACAGGCGTGAGCCACTGTGCCCAGACAGTTGGCTTCTTCTGAAGCCTCTCTCCCCACCTTTCAGATGGCTGTCTCGTGGCATCCTTACGGGGTCCTTTCCTCTGTCTTGCTCTTTCTCTGTGTGTCTGAATCTTCTCTTCTTGTAAGGACAACCATCAGATTTGGATTACGGCACCCTAATCGGCCTCATTTTAACTTAAGTATCTCTTTTTTAAAACTCCTCCTGAATCTCCCTAGAAATATATTTTGAGGTACTATGGGGTACCTCAAAGGAGCTTCAACGTATGAATTTGGGGGAAGAAAATTCAGTCCATAAGAGGCAATTATTCCCTATTCCCCGCTAGCTCCCAACCCAGACCCAAGCAACCGCAAATCACTTTCCATCTCAATGGATTTGATTTGCCTATTCTTGACATTTTATATAAATGGATGAGACAATATATGGTCTTTTGTGACTGTCTTCTTTCACTTAACAATGTTTTCAAGGTTCATTAATATTGCAGCCTGTATCGGTACTTTCTTCCTTTTTACTGCCAAATAATATTCCATCATATGAATATACCAGTTTTGTTTATCCATTCATCTGTTGAGGGACATCTGATTTGTTTCCACTTTTTGACTACTATGAAAAATGCTTCTATGAATATTTGTGTACAAGCTTTTGTGTGGACTTGCTAGGTCATACTGTAACTTTATGTTGAAACTTTTTTTTTTTTGAGACGGAGTCTCACTCTCTAGCCCAGGCTGGAGTGCAGTGGCGCAACGTCGGCTCACTGCAAGCTCCACCTCCCAGGTCCACGCCATTCTCCTGCTTCAGCCTCCCGAGTAGCTGGGACTACAGGCACCCGCCACCACATCCAGATAATTTTTTGTATTTTTAGTAGAGACGGGGTTTCACCGTGTTAGCCAGGACGGTCTCGATCTCCTGACCTCATGATCCACCTGCCTTGGCCTCCCAAAGTGCTGGGATTACAGGCTTGAGCCACCGCGCCCGGCCCCTATGTTGAACCTTTTGAAGAACTGCCAATCTGTTTTTCTATGTGGCTGAACCACTTTACAATTTTACCAGAATGTATGAGGGGTTCCAATTGCTCTATAACCTCACTTGTTATTTTCTTTTAAAAAAAAAAAAATTATAGCCATCCTAGTGGGTGTGAAGTTGTATCCCAATGTAGTTTTGATTTGTACTTTCCTAATATCTGATGATGTTCAGCTGCTTTTTAGGTACTTGTTGGCCATTCATATTATATCTTCTGGGGAGAAATGTCTATTTAGACCCTTTGCTGACTTTTTTTTTTTTTTTTTTTTTGAGACAGAGTCTCGTTCTGTCACCCAGGCTGGAGTGCAGTGGTGCAATATCAGCTCACTGCAACCTCCACCTCCCAGGTTCAAGTGATTCTCCCACCTCAGCTTCCCGAGCAGCTGGGACTACAAGCTCGCACCACCACGCCTGGTTAATTTTTGTATTTTTAGTAGAGACGGAGTTTCACCATGTTGGCCGGGCTGGTCTCGAACTCCTGACCTCAAGTGATCCGCCGGCCTCGGCCTCCCAAAGTGCTGGGAGTACAGTTGTGAGCCACCGCGCCTGGCCTTTGCTGACTTTTTAATTGGGCTCTTTGTCTTTTATTTTTGAGTTCTAAGAGTGCATTATGTATTCTGGATACAAACCTCTTTGCTATACTTTGAATGTTTGTTTCCCCAAATTTCATGTTGAAATTTGACTCCTAGCGTTGGAGGTGGGCTCGGTGGGAGGTATTTGGGTCGTGGGTTGGGAATCCCCATGAATACGTTAATGCCCTCCCTAGGGGAGGAGGACTGAGTTGGTTCCTGCTCCATCAGTTCCAGAGAGAGCCCGTTGTCAAAAGGAGCCTGGCCCCTCCCCCTCTCTCTTGCTCCCTCTCTCGCCCTGTGATCTTTGCACCTGTGGGCTCCTTTCACCTTCCACCATGAATGCAAGCAGCCTGAGGCTCTCACCAGGTCCCCAGTCTTCTAGCCAGCAGAGTCGTGAGCCACATTTATCCAGCCTCAGGTATTCCTTTATAGCAACAGTAAACAGACAGAACCAGATCTTATCAGATATATGATATTTGCAAATATTTTCTCTCATTCTGTGGGTTGTCTTTTCACTTTCTAGATGGTATCATTTGCAGCAAAAGTGTTTAATACTAATGTGGTCCAATTTATTTATTTTTTCTTTGGTCACTTCTGCTTTTGGTGTCATATCTAAAAAGCCTCCGCCTAACTCAAGGTTATGAAGATTGCATGTATGTTTTCTTCTAAGAGTTTTATAGTTTTAGCTCTTATATGAAGGTCTGTGATCCATTTTGAGATAATGTTTATGAATGATGTAAATAAGGTTTCAACTTTAGTCTTTTGCATGTGGGTATCTAGTTGCTTCAACACCATTTATTAAAGCCTGTTCTTTAACTTGGCGCCCCTGTTGATAATCAATTGACTGTAAAGTTAAGGGTTTATTTCTCAACTCTCTATCCTATTTTTTTTTTCTTTGAGATGGAGTCTTGCTCTGTGGCCCAGGCTAGAGTGCAGTGGCGTGATCTTGACTCACTGCAACCTCCGCCTCCTGGGTTCAAGCGATTCTCCCGCCCTCAGTCTCCCGAATAGCTGGGACTACGGGCGCACGCCACCACACCCGGCTAATTTTTTGTGTTTTTGGTAGAGATGGGGTTTCACCATGTTGGCCAGGCTGGTCTCAAACTCCTGACCTCAGGTGATCCACCTGCCTCAGCCTCCCAAAGTGCTGGGATTACAGGTGTGAGCCACCACTCCCTGCCTGGACTGTCTATTTTATTCCATCAATGTATATACCTGTACTTACTCTTTTTCAAGACTCTTCTGGCTATTCTATGGTCCCTTGCATTTCCAGATGAATTTTAGGATCAGCTTTCTAATTTCTGCACAAAATAAAAGCGGAAGCAGCTGGGATTTTGACAGGAATTGCATCGAATCTGTAGGTCAATTTGGGCTCTCTTGCCATTTTAATAATATTAGCTCCTTCAACCCATAAATGGATATCTTTCCATTTATAGGTTTTCTTTAATTTCTTTCAGAGTCATTTCATAGTTTTCAGTATACAAGTCTTACTTTTTTTTGTTAAATTCATTCATAAGTATTTTATTCTTTTGATGTCATGTAAATAGAATTGTTTTCTTAACTTCATTTTCAGATTCTTCATAGCAAGTCTATCGAAATACAATTGATGTTTATATGTTTATCTTATATGCTTGGACCTTGCAGAACTTGTTTATTAGTTCTGATATAGTTTTTGAGTGGGTTCCTTAGGAATTTCTATAGGTAAGATAATGTCATCTGAAAATAGAAATGGTTTTACCTGTTTTTGTCACTAAAGTTCTCTTGGAACACAGTGACATCCACTCACATATGGTCTATGGCTGTCTTCAAGTCAAAGGCCAAGGGAAGTAGTTGTGTTCCTGGAACCAAGCCAGGTCTGGCTGCCTCTTCTTGAGTCCCAATAATGAGAAGCAGACAAACTAGTGAAGAAGGGAATTGGCCAGGTGCGGTGGCTCACGCCTGTAATCCCAGCACTTTGGGAAGGCGAGGCGGGCGGATCACCAGGTCAGGAGATCGAGACCATCCTGGCTAACACGGTGAAACCACGTCTCTACTAAAAATACAAAAAAAAAAAAAAAAAATTAGCCCAGCGTGGTGGCAGGCGCCTGTAGTCCCAGCTACTTGGGAGGCTGAGGCAGGAGAATGGCGTGAACTCTGGAGGCGGAGCTTGCAGCGAGCGGAGATTGCACCACTGCACTCCAGCCTGGGCGACAGAGTGAGACTCCATCCCCCCCCAAAAAAAAAAAAAAAAAGGGAATTTATTGCTGTAACCGGATACAGGGAGAAGGCCGGAGATAATTCCACCAGACCAACTCAAAGTGTTAGAATCGCTTATATAGGTTGGAGTTATGTGCCTACGTGCAGCACAACATTCGCCTAAGTCTATTGGTAACTAATTTTGTTTCAACTAGAAGGTCAGAGGCAAAAAAATGCTTGTGGGAGACAGGCCCTTGGGGGTGGAGGTCTTTGATTTCATAAGAACCTGAGAAAGATTTTTCTAAGATATGTGTAACACACCAACTTACTGTGACCTGGGAAAGGCTGCTGAGGATGTCTTCAACAAAGGATATGGCTTTGGCATGGGGAAGATAGACCTGAAAACCAAGTCCTGTAGTGCAGTGGAATTTTCTACTTCTGGTCATGCTTACACTGATACAGGGAAAGCATCAGGCAACCTAGAACCCAAATGTAAGGTCTGTAACTATGGACTTACCTTCACTCAAAAACGGAACACAGACAATACTCTTGGGACAGAAATCTCTTTGGAGAATAAGCTGGCTAAAGGGTTGAAACTGAGTCTTGATACCATATTGGTACCAAACACAGGAGAGAAGAGCGGGGAATTGAAGGCCTCCTATAAATGGGATTGTTTTAGTGTTGGCAGTAATGTTGATCTAGATTTTTCCGGACCAACCATCTATGGCTGGGCTGTGTTGGTCTTTGAAGGGTGGCTTGCCGGCTATCAGATGAGTTTTGACACAGCCAAATCCAAATTGTCACAGAATAATTTCGCCCTGGGTTACGAGGCTGCAGACTTCCAGCTGCACACACATGTGAACGATGGCACTGAATTTGGAGGTTCTATCTACCAGAAGGTTAATGGGATTGAAATGTCAATAAACCTTGCTTGGGCGGCTGGAGTAACAACACCCATTTTGGCATTGCTACTAAGTACAAGCTGGATTGTAGAACTTCTCTCTCTGCTAAAGTAAATAATGCCAGCCTGATTGGACTGGGTTATACTCAGACCCTTCGACCCGGAGTCAAGTTGACCCTTTATCAGCTTTAATCGATGGAAACAACTTCAGTGCAGGAGGTCACAAGGTTGGCTTGGCATTTGAACTGGAAGCTTAATGTGGTTTGAGGAAAGCATCAGATTTGTCCCTGGAAGTGAAGAGAAATGAACCCACCATGTTTTGGCCCTACAATCCTCCTGTGAAATTTCAAAAGTGTGAACTTTTTACTCTTCCAAAAAATTGTAATCCTCCCCACACTGAAGTCTAGGGGTTGCGAGTCCCTCCTGAGGGGAGGCGCTGGAAAGCATGCCTGGAAGCTGTCCTGTTTGTGCCACGTTTCGGTTCAGTTCTGCAGTGTTATTAAATGTGTTCCTCGGCGACAGTGTGGTGTCATGGTAGAGGAGACGATCTGAACCTCCAGTTTGTACCTCGTGTCCTGCATGTTCACACCATTTTTTTCATGACTCTGTAATATATTGGTCTCTGTGCTATTGTGGAATCTTTGATTTTGCATCAGAGTAAAATAAAATAAACCCATCACATTTGGAACATAAAAAAAAAAAAAAAAAAAACTAAGTCTGATTAAGCTGTGTGGGCCCCAGTACCTTCAAGGCCTGTCTCCTGTGGTACCAGAGTGATTATTTCTATCTTATCTCCTTTACAGCTTGGTCTGGAGTGCTGCCTTAGACTCTCCGATGAATCTATTCAAACAGCTGCCTCTGTTACCTTGACTCGTCTCAGATTTTGTCGACCCAAGGCAGGTCCTGGCACTAGGAATGTTAGATTCTATTCTGACTTGCTCCAGGTTAGGGAGAAGCCCATGCAAGGCTTCTACTGACCGTATGCTTTATTTGTAGCTTTGATGTCTGGACACCGATTGCCCTAGGTTTAACTATTTGCTCAGTGTTAAGGCAGCGCTGTGGAAATCTGTGTAACTGGGGTGCTGTGCAGGCCTGTCTGTCGACTGTCATGCAGGCCCGTCTGTGTGATTGTCAGGGAGAATTGGCCTGCCACAGTTGTGACAGACCACATGGCTTTGAAAAAGCCAAAACTATTTACCAGCTGGTCCTTTGCAGAAAGTGTACTGACCCTTGTTCTGCAGGAGTGTCTTTTGTTTTTCACTGCCTCTAATTAATTTCTTAATTTTGAAATAATGTATTTTCTATTCTCAAGATTTTTTTTGTTTTGTTTTCCAATTGCTCTTATGCAAGATCTTCTTGACTCTCCTCATTACTTCTCTACGATTCCCTCCTTTAGACATGCCACATTCTGACTGCGCAGCCTGGCGGGAAGACCGTGCCTCCCTGGGTGGGGAGGCTGCAGCCTTTAAACTTCCCAACACCCCGACCCCTGAAACGTCTGCTCGCATTCAGAGGCCCGGGCCTCCCGGCCTCCTTGCGAATGAAGTGCCGGCGGCTCCCACAAAGGCCTGGCTGCCACAGTCCCCACGGTAATTGCGAGACAGCAGGCAGGAGAAGTGACTGGGAAGTTTCTTCCCCAAAGCTGATGGTGAACGGGCCCCCAAGCTGGGACCCGATGACTAGCTGGGAGTGAGGAGAGATTTTGGCGTTCCTAGGTGTGAGCTGGATGGGGCTTCCCTTCCCAGGGGCCTCAGGGCTCCTGGGAAGGGGCACGGGCTCCAGGGGGACCCTTAGGCCTCTCTAGGATGGCTGGCTGGTTGTCCCAGGCATGTACTTGGCTTAGTTTTCTTACTCAATTAAGTGGAGACATTAAGTTCCCATAAAGTGGGAACACTCAGACTTGGCTCCAGAACAGCAGGCCTGCTCCCGCCCAGCCCTGTGACACAGCCAGGTGGGAGCGGGTCCCCAGAGAAACTCCAGCCAGCCTGCCCACTGAGGGGGAGCCTCGGGAAGTTCACAAGGTTTGCAGCAGGGAGGAGCCTGGCCCCTCCCCTTCCTGTGTGGAACCCGGGATTCCAACTGCCAGGCCGGGCGGGAAGCGCTCTAGCGGAGGGACTTTGGCCTTGCGAGAGGAAAACCAGAAAATTCTGTCATGGGGCTCTGGAACCCCCATGCTCACCCGCTCCCGCCCTGGGGAGTATACTTCTGTTGTCAATAAATCTCTGCTTTTATTGCTTCATTCTTTCCTCGCTTTGTTTGTGTGTTTTGTCCAGTTCTTTGTTCAAGATGCGAAGAACCTGGACACCCTCCACCGGTAACACTAGGCCCTCCTTTCTCCTTGCAAACAGTGGCACTAAGAAGTTGCCCTCCACAAGACAGGTAGCAAAGATTTCCCCCCAGCCCCGTCTGGCCACGCTTCTTATTGATGGGTCCAGATCTCTAAGTCACCCTAGCAGAAGGCTGGAGTGCTCCCCCGTATGACCATAGGGCCCTCATCCCAGAGTCACCCCTCCTGCCTTCAAAGCCAGTAAAACATGATCTTAGGGAAATCACTTTTGAGTGGGGGAGCCCGAGAGAGATGAAATTAAAATAAGCTCGAGGCCGGGCACGGTGGCGCACACCTGTAATCCCAGCACTGTGGGAGGCCAAGGTGGGTGGATCACCTGAGGTCAGGAGTTCAAGACCAGCCTGGCCAACATGGCGAACCCCCATCTCTGCTAAAAATAAAAAAATTAAGCTGAGTGGGAATGGTGGCGGGAGGCTGAGGCACCAGAATTGCTAGAACCAAAAAAAAAAAAGCTCCAGCTTTGACCCACAGGCCATCTTCAAGGTGTGGAAGCCAAAATGGACCAGAAGTAATTTCTATTTCCTGCCAGATAGAACACAAGCAGGAGCCGTAGTTGCCAAAAATGCCCGCGCACACAGGCTATTGGTCTCTGACCCTCCCAGGGCACTGCTTGGGTTGGAATGGCGGCGCTCACGCAGGATTCCTTCAATTCTGCACTGTCACAAGCCCACAGGGCTGGAGAGGCTGGCAGCACAAAGAGGAATGAGACTCGCTTGCTGGTCTCATGAAGTTCACAGCCTAGTTGGGGAGCCTGCAAGTAAGAAGACAATCCCGATGCAGGAGGGCAGGCGTGTGACCCCGAAACAGTGTAGAGAAGGATCCTGCAGCCTGTGGTGGGGGAGGGTGGTGCTGAGCGGTCCAGGAGAGACCTGACACATAGCAGGATTGAAGATGATTTGCCAGGCAGGCTGAGGCAGTGAGCAGGGCAGGAGAAGAGGCAGACACGTGCCGAGGAGCTCAAGGCACATTAAACGAATGGATGAATGAAGGAAAACTAGCCATGCTGTGTTTAAGGAAAACAACTGCTGGTAATAACTGAGTTGGGCAATGAAATTAATGGTGTGAATGAAAAAGGGGTACAGGGTCACAGGTGGTCCCCCAAACCTCTGAGACATCTGTGGTTGTCTAAGCGTGCTTTACTTTGGATTCTGGCATGGATTTGTAACTCACTTATGCTGGTTAATGTGAACCAGACATGGTCTCATTGGTGAATCATCGAAAGCAACTGTGTTTCTTTCCATTATTTGTGGTGAGTTTCGTTTTGGCAAACACTAAGCAATGGAGAAGATGGTCCATGGAGCTGGCTCCTCAGCAGTGACCCCAGGGCTGGAAAAACTTCAAGAACTGGGCAGGCAGTCCAGGGCCTTGGAGTCTGCAGAAATACATGCTCATTTGGCTCTTATTCCAGTCACCTGTGTGACCTCCTGGGGCCTCAGTTTCATCACCCTCTGGACAAGTAGGTTGGATGAGATGCCCTTTGAAGACTTGCTAGCTCTGTTATCTGTGACTCTGTGACTATCCTGAACCCAACAAACAGCCAAAATCATCTTTCCTGCCTCCCTTACAAATGGAAATTCCAGCCCAGGAGCGCTTGGAGGCATGGGTCGTCAGCCTGGCTGAGTGTCCTGCACCCACACACATCAGATGTCATGAAATCACTGACTCTGGCAAGGAAACTTTCCAAATCCTAGGACTGGTGACCTCCAGAAATAAGTCATTCGGGGGAGCCACATGTCCAAATGTTAATTTTCTTTTTATCAGAAGAATGGAAAACATGAATTCATGTACTTTTAAGGAATAAAGCCTTTGTTCAGAAAATGCAAAACGTGCCAAATAGACTGTGGTTTCAAATTATGTTTCGTTTCGTTAAGGAAGAGGGGAGGGGAGGCGAGGGGGAGGGTACTGAAGAAGGGCAGAAAAGGCCTTTCTCGGGATCTACTTTGTGTGGACATCGGCATCTCATCTGAGCCTCAGCAGCACCTGCCAGATGGGCTTTAGGATTCCCACCTGCCAGAGGAGGAATGGAGGTCAGAGAGGTGTGAGCTGGAGGATTAACACAAGGAGCCTCTGACTCCCCAAGCATCCCAGGGTCTGTCAGACAAAGACCAATGCCCACTCAGGTGGAAGCAGGGCACAGGATAGGATGTGAGTGGTCCCAATCTGTCCTCTCTCAGCTCCTCCTGCAGCTCATGAAGCCCTCTGATGAACAAACATCAGCTGCAAGAAACAACCTCTCCAGGAGCAAGATAGTAACAACTTGTCAGACTTCAGGGCAGCAGGGAAAATACCTGATCTGGAGATCAGAGTGGGCCACATGCTGAAAGAGCATCAATAAACCAGGCTGCAAACAAGCAGGCCTGTATCCCAAGGTCTCAGCACAGGACTTTGATAGGCAGTGACCAGGGGTTAACCTTGCCTTTCCATAGCACAGCTGGAATGTCTCCAGGTAACCTGAGGCTTGTGCATTTTAGTAAATTTTAGGATGCAACAAGACTCTCCTGTAGCAAAGAGACCACTCTTGAACTTGTGAAGAGAGGGACAAATGAGGTTATGAGAGGGTACCACCCTCAGGGGCTGCTACCAGGGCTGTAGGAGATCATGGTACCCTTTCAGGTTTGACAACTCTGGGCTTAAACAAATACAGGAAGGAAAGTGGAGATGCTACAACCAATCGCTAGGGAACTCTAAATACCTGTACACGGTGAGGGAGGTACAAGGAGACAGGGAGAGAGATAAGCACATAGAGACCCAAACTGCAGCCCATGACACTGATGTTCAACCCCAGCAAACTAGAACGCATGGGCACTGGGATTCCGAGTCAGAAAAACGCTGCTTGAGACTTGGCTCCACCATTTACTATATCTTGGACAAAACTGCTTAACACACACAGCCTCTCCTCAATCCTGGACAGGAGGAAAATAGCGACCCTTCATTGCCCTCCTAACTGCCAGACGCTGACAAACGCCTTAAATGCTCTTGTTCAGATCGTTTTTCAAAAGGTAGCTATTAACGTTCTGTGACACGGGGAAGGGAGGCAATAGTGCCCATACTGGTAATGCATGAGGAACTTTGTCTTCTTTTTTTTGTTTGTTTGAGACAGAGTCTCACTCTGTCTCCCAGGCCGGAGTGCAAGATCTCGGCTCACCGCAACCCCTGCCTCCTGGGTTCAAGCGATTCTCCTTCTGCAGCCTCCCAAGTAGCTGGGATCAAAAGTGCGTGCCACCACGCCGGGCTAACTTTTTGTATTTAGTAAAGACAGGGTTTCACCATGTTGGTCAGGCTGGTCTCGAACTTCTGACCTCAGGTGATCCACCCGCCTCAGCCTCCCAAAGTGCTGGGATTACAGGCGTGAGGCACTACGCCGGGCCGGAACTGTGTCTTCTTACACACGGGGAGTGAGACCCTGGAGGATCTGGGGTTTCCAGCCACCAGTGAGATTCACTAACCTTTAGGAAAGATGGGGATTTAAAAACCAGAGACAACCTGGACGAACTACTTGGCGCTGTGTACGGTAAATGTGATTTTTCACAGGCTGTGGTTCTGGGGAGCCGTGTGGGCTCTTGTTGAGCTGGGGGAGATACTTCGAATACTGATATCGCCCCAAAGCTGCAACTCTCCGGCCCCGCCACGGCTCCTTATGTACAAAGAGAGGGAATCAGTCGCCGGTGACCTCGACGGCCCTCGGATCAGGGATGCCCCGAGTCCGAGCGGGCAGGGTGCTCAGCAGGGCCAGGTGATGGGAATCATGGGGCCATCGAGCACGGACCCTGGCTCCCCCGGTGGCCTCTGTGCGCTCTGGGGTCAGGCGGGGACTGGAGGAGCGTCCGCGCCGGGAGGGAGCGCACCGCGCCACGTGCCCGCCCGGCGCCCCGCCCCCACCCCGGCCACGCCCCTCGCGCTTCCCTCAAAGCCCCGCCCCTCAGCCCCGCCACTCTCGTCCGCCCCGCCCCTCGCAGCCTCAAGCTCAGCGCTCCCGGAGGCGCGGACGGTGGGGCCCCGCGCCTTTTGTGTCGGGCTTTGACCGCTGCGCGCGCGCATTCACCTCAGCGGCCGCGGGCGGAGGGGCGCACGCGCGCGCAGTCCCCTCGGAGGGCGGTGGGGCGAACAGCAACGCGCGTACCCTAGCTCTTGGCTGCTGTGCTGAGACTAGCCCGCGCGCCCGCGCGCCTCTCCCTCGAGGACTCGGAGCCGCCCGCGCACTCGCCAGGGGCCGCCGCCCCGAGTCTCAGGCGGACGCGCACGCGTTCCCGCCGCCCGGACCCCAGCCGGCTCGCCCCCCGCCCCCCCATCCCCCGGCGGCGGCCCCCAGCCACGCGCCCGCGCACACGCCGGCCCGGGCACGCGCCCGCCAAGATGGCAGGGGCCGGGGCCCAGCTGTCAGTCGCCGCCGCCGCGGCCCTTCCCCGCAGCTAGCGGCCCCGACGCCCACCCGGAGAAGATGAGCCCCCGCTGCCCCCCGCAGCCCAGTCAGACGCGGAGCCGCCGCGCCCGGGGCCGGCTCCCCCGCTAGCGCCCGCGTCCCGCGCCCCGCCGCCGCCGCCGCCGCCGGGTGGCCCCTGGCCCGGCGCGCCCGTCCCCAGCAGCGACAATGAGGTGAGTCGGGGCCGGCGCCTCGTGGGAGGTGGCAGCGGCCAGCGTCGGAGGGGCTGGGCTGGGGGCCCGCGGTGCCCCCGAGGGCGGGAGGGGGGCTCCACGGGCGCGGGGGCGTCCAGAGAACCGCGGGGGCTCTGCAGAGATTCGGGGGCATTCAGAGCGCGGGAATGGCTTCGCGAGAGTCGTGGGGGCGTCTGGAGAGCCGGGAGGGTCTGCAGGGCTTGTGGGGGGCAGTGTTCTGCAAGGGGCAGGCGGCGCTGGCTTTGGCTGCTTGTGGGGTCCTCTTAGGCTCCGGGGGGCCTGCGGCGGCCTGGGAGGCAGACCCCCGCGGGCAGGTGTGGCCGTGTCCCGACCGCGCGAGGACCGAAGTTGGCGGAAGCCCCTGTGCGGTGCCTTCCAGCCCGGAGGAGGCTGGCCTGAAGCCCCCAGGCCTTGCCGAAGCCTCCCCCTGCCAGCGCCCAGAGCCGCGTTTGGGCTTTTACAGGTGTAGTTTCCCCTCGACTTGGAGCCGGTCAACCCCTTCGTCTCCTAATTCTCAACCCCCCTTTTTTTTCTTCTTGCACGCCAGTAAAGTGCAAGGCCCCCAAATGTACCGCTCGTTGATGTATCACCCAGCTCGGGAGCCTGCTGATTATCAGGCCAAGAAATAAAACCTTGCTTCTCCCAGAAGCCCGGTGCCCTCTCCCAGTCGCTAAACCCTCCCTTTCTCTCCAGATCCTGTCGTGACTTTTTTGGGGTAATCACTTTTTTTTCCATTTGTAATTTTGCTTTCTGAACACGTATCTCGTAAAAACTGTAGTTTGTAACTATAGTTTCGTTTTGCCTGTTTTGTATTATTTATGACAATGAAATAATACAGTATTCTTTTGTGTCTGGTGTTTTTCAAGATGTTTTCGAGATCCATTCCGTTGTAATCGTTATTTGTTCATTTTTATTGGTCTATAGTATTCTGTTGTAAGAATATACCACAGTGTACGCATTCTACTGTTACTAGACATTTTAGTTGTTTCTAGCTTTGTTGGCTATTAATAATGCTGTTATGGATATTGTTGTGTATCTCCTGGTGCATTCATTTCGATTGGGTAGATATCTAGTAGAATTTTTAGGTCAAAAGATAAGCATATCTTTAGCATTAGCAGTAAACACCAAGTTGCCAAAGTGGTTCTACGAGCTGACATTCTTACCAAAAAATGTGTGAGAGTTCTTGTTGCTTCACCTCCTTGTCAACACTTGGTATTGTCAGTCTTAAATTTTAACCATTCTGGTGATTATGAAATGATATCCCATTGTGGTTTTAATCTGCAGTTTCCTGTTGACTGATGAGGCTGAACATCTTTTTATTTTTATTTGGTATAGTTTTCTGGAGTGCCTGTTCAGATATCTTGCCCACATTTCTCTTGGGTTTTTGTTTGTTTGTTTTGAGACGGAGTCTCGCTCTGTTGCCCAGGCTAGAGTGCAGTGGTGCGATCTCGGCTCACTGCAACCTCTGCCTCCTGGGTTCAAGCGATTTTGCTGTCTCAGCTTCCCGAGTAGCTGGGATTACAGGTACGTACCACCACACCTGGCTGATTTTTGTATTTTTAGTAGAGACGGGGTTTCACCATGTTGGCCAGGCGGGTCTCGAACTCCTGACCTCAGGTGATCAACCCGCCTTGGCCTCCCAAACTGCTGGGATTATAGGCATGAGCCACCGAAAATAGTTTCCTGTAAAATATTAGAAAGCTTACATGTGTTTTCCCTTTTACATTAAGATATATGGTTCACCAGAAATTCATTTTTGTGTGACATAATGTGAAAAAGGGGTTAAATTTTATTTTTACTTAACACCATTTTTTTCAGCACCATTTATTAAAAAGATAATCTTTTCCCCATAAGTCTGTTGTACCACCTTTGTCATCTTCCAGTCTTCGCTTTGGAGTTATTTTCTTTCTGCCTGAAGAATACTCTTCAGTATTCTTTAGTGCAGGTCTGGCAACAAATTCTTAGTGTTTGTCGAAAAACATCATTATTTATTCTTCATTGTTTTCTTTTTTGTAAGTTTTATTGAGATATAATTCACACAGTAAAATGTACCCATTTAAAGCCTATGGTTTAGTGGTTTTTAGAATATTCAGTTATACAACCATTACCACATCTAATTTTAGAACTTTTTTCCATTTGTGAAGTGTCTTTTTATTAGTTATAGAACTCTTGGTTTGCCATTGATTTCTTTTAGCATTTTAAAAATTTAATTCACTTTTTCTTGTATAAAAATCCTACATTGTATAATAGCCATAGCTGGAGCCTGGGTTCTCTGCAGTGGAGACTCTGGTCAGTGAATTCCTAGTTTCCTAATAGGTAGACTTGGTGAATATGGTCTCCTTCCAGAGCTTGGGGATCAGATAGCTGTAGGTCTTTGAGATGACATTAACAGTGGCCTTGGTGAAGTTGCCCAGGGTGGCAGTGCAGCCCCTGACTGAGGTGTGGCAGTCCTTAATGCCAGCCATCATCAACAGCTTTTTGGGCACAGAGATCAAGATGAAACCATTGTCTCTGTGTGTAGAGATGAGGTGTACCAGCACAGAGTTGCAGTGGTCTGTCACCTTGCAAGGAATGCCGTGGGGCTTGCCAGTGTTGTCTCCTGAGTTGTCTCTCTGCACCGGGACAGTGGAGAGCTTGGCAAAGATGATGACTCCTTGGATGGTAGTAGCTACCATCTTGGAGCATTTAACACCCAGACCGACATGGATATTTTAGTCCCCAATGGCAACAAGTGCCTTGAATCTGGACCACTGGCCAGTGCAAGTCTGCATTTTTACTGGCATAATCTTAAACTCATTCTTGAGGGTTGCCCCCAGGAAAAAGTCGATGATCTCAGCCTCCTTGATGGGCAGGGAGAGGAGATAGAGCTTCAGGGACTTAATCTTCATGTCCTTGACTATGCTGCCCAGTTTGATGATGGGGACCTACTCCTTGGCCTTGGCCTTGCCACCACCAGCTCCGTGGCCCCAGCCTTAGCCCTGGATGCCACTGCTGTGGCTTCCCATTTTGGGGCCTCTAGGCCCTCCCACTGCACTGGTCTCATTCGCCATTTGGTGTTTTCTTGGAGAACTCTTTTAGCATTTTAAAGCTATTTCATTATCTATGACTTAGTTTCTGTTGAGAAGTCACTTGTCAGTCTCTTGTTCCTTTGAAAGTAGTTTTTTTCTCTGGCTGTTTTTAAAGTTCTGTCTTTGGTTTTCAGCAATTTTTCTATACTGTCCCTAGTATGGATTTCTTTTTATTTATAATTAGAGTTTTTAGGGATTCTTGAATTTGTGGCTTCATGTCTTCCATTGGTTTTGGAAATCATCAGCCATAAGTACTTCAGTTATTTCTTCTGCCCCATTTTCTCTTACCTTTCCTTCTAGGGCTACAATGATATATGTGAGACCAGCAGTTCACAACTTTTTTGGCACCAGGGACTGGTTTTATGGAAGAAAATTTTTCCATGGGGGGTTAGGGGGGTAGTTTCCAGATAAAACTGTTCCACCTCAGATCATCAGGGATTAGCTTCTCATAAGGAGTGCACAATCTAGATCCCTTGCATGCACAGTTCACAATAGGGTTCACGCTTCTATGAGAATCTAATACTTCAGCTCATCTGACAGGAGGCAGACTTCAGGCAGTAATGCTCACTCATCTGCCACTCACCTCCTGCTGTGTGGCCTGGTTCCTGACAGGCCATGGACTGATACTAGTTCATGTCCAGGGGTTGAGGACCCCCATGTTAGTCCATTTCACTATATCTTCTATGTCTCTTAACTGTTTCTCTGCATTTTACATGTTTCTCTCTCTCTTCTTTATTCTGGTTATCTCCTTCTCACTGTCTGTCTCTCTCCATCACCCCTCCTCTGCTGTATATAATCTGCTATTAAAACCACCCATTGAGTTTTTAATTTCAGGGTTTTTAAAAATTATTTTTAAATTTCTTTTTTGTTTTTTATTTTTATTATTTTTCAGAGTCTCATTCCTTTGCTCAGGCTGGAGTGCAGTGGCTCAGTCATGACTCACTACAGCCTTAAACTCCCACCTTAGCCTCCCAAGTAGCTGCAACTACAGGCACACGCCCCCATGGCCAGCTTTTATTTATTTATTTATTTATTTAAGTGACAGGGTCTTGCTGTGTTGCCCAGGCTGGTCTCAAACTCTTGGCCTCCAGTGATACTCCTGCCTCAGCCTCCCAAAGTGCTAGGATTACAGGCATGAGCCATTGTGCCCAGCTGATTTTTATATTTCTATTTGTTTCTGTTTTATACTTCCAAGCTATCTGCCAAAATTATCAATCTTGTCTTTTACCTCCTTCAACATAGTATGTGTAATTATCTTAAAGTCCATGTTCAATTATGGCAATCTGTTAGTTGTTTCCAGTGTCTGTTTCTGTTGATTTTCATTCATATTGTCTTGTCTCCTTATGTGCCTAGTGTTTTTTTTTAATGTGTGGTAAACATCATATTTGCAAAATTATTTGTAGGAATAATTTGAGGCCTAAGATGATGCTTTTTTCTTCCAGAGATAATTAATATCTGCTGTTATAAGGCACATGGGAGCACTTACAATTGGCGTTGCCTTCAGTACAGTTTCAGGGATTGAAATATCTCTAAGCTGAGCTGCAGTTCTTGTGAAGACAAACCTGTTCTGTTCACTTTTCCTCCTAATGTTCTCTTCTTCACCAGCACCTTTACTCTCCACCCCAGCGCCAATCTTTTAGCATTCCCTTCAGAATTGATAAACACCCTTCAGGAAAATTAGCCTCAAACACTGAGCTCACTTTCTGAGGCTCTGACTTGCTTTCCTCCCCCATGCCTCCAAGCAGGTATTTCTTACATTTTTCCCAGCTTTTCTAGGATTCTTTTTAGATGGAGGATTGTTCTGATTTCCTTAGTCCACAGTTACTATCAGTAAAAGTCCCTGATTTTTGCATTTTCAGGAACAGTTTGAGTCAATATTCAATTCTGGAGATTCATGCTACCAGGTTATGGAAGCTGTAGAGAACAGTGACACCTATTTTCTTGTGTTCTGTTCTAATTGTATTAGATTATCTCTGCCAGTTTGTGAAATGCTTTTGGAATCAAGATAACTTTAAGAATAAGTCTTTAACTCCTCTTAATAAATAATTAATTGAAAAAATAGCAGTTTAGCTCAGGTCATTAAAACAAAAGATTTGGGGGACAGGTACTTTTATCTCCTTTCCATGATTCCTTTCTCCCGTCTTGATTTCCTTATTTATTTGATAAAAATTATGCTCTAACCAGTCCTCCTGAATAGAAATTTATTTTTTATTTTTATTTTTTAGATGGAGTCTCACTCTGTTGCCTGGGCTGGAGCGCAGTGGTGCGATCTCAGCTCACTGCAACCTCCATCTCCCAGGTTCAAGTGATTCTCCTGCCTCAGCCTCCCGAGTAGCTGGGATTACAGACATCCGCCACTATGCGCGGCTAATACATCGTATTTTCATCCGCCACTACGCGCGGCTAATATTTTGTATTTTTAGTAGAGACGGGGTTTCCCTGTGTTGGCCAGGCTGGTCTCAGACTCCTGACCTCATGATTCGCCCACCTCGGCCTCCCAAAGTGCTGGGATTATAGGCATGAGCCACCGTGCCTGGCCAGAACATTTAATTTTTGAGTCAACAGTAGCATAAGAGCATTCTCAGATCTCATTCTTTGGGATCTAAAAAAGTCATGGATGGCTGGGCACGGTGGCTCGTGCCTGTAATGTCAGCACTTTGGGAGGCCAAGGCAGGCAGATCACCTGAGGTCAGGAGTTTGAGACCAGCCTGGCCAGCATGGCAAAACCCCCATCTCTACTAAAAATACACCAGTTAGCCAGGCGTGCTGGTGGGCGACTGTAATCCCAGCTACTCAGGAGGCTGAGGCAGGAGAATCACTTGAACTCGGAAGGCAGAGGTTACAGTAAGCTGAGATCTTGCCATTGTACTCCATCTTGGGTGACAGAGTGAGACTCTTGTCTCAAAAAAAAAAAAAAAAAAAGTCGGCAGGGCGTGGTGGCTGACGCCTGTAATCCCAGCACTTTGGGAGGCCGAGGTGGGTGGATCACGAGGTCAGGAGATCGAGACCATCCTGGCTAACACGGTGAAACCCCGTCTCTACTAAAAAAAATACAAAAAATTAGCCGGGCGTGGTGGCGGGTGCCTGTAGTCCCAGCTACTCGGGAGGTTGAGGCAGGAGAATGGCGCGAACCCGGGAGGCGGAGCTTGCAGTGAGCCGAGATCGCGCCACTGCACTCCAGCCTGGGCGACAGAGCGAGACTCTGTCTCAAAAAAAAAAAAGGCATGGATGTAGAAATAAAAGTTCTTAAGTGGTTTTTCCAGAATGAAGAGCCATTTTTCTTTTCTTTTTTTTAAGTCAGTCATTTTTTACACAGATTTTTAAAATTGCTACAGTTTAACCTGGTTCTCCATTGCAGACTGCTTATAGTTGAATACCTATACGTGTATATTTACCTGTACCTGAAGTACTTGGCTTTAGTACATGGATTTAAATGAATCCAGGGGGACTTTTCATTACCTTTGTTGTCAGTTGATTTGATTTGATTATTTATAAGCAATATGGTTTACCTATGATAACACTTTCCTTTTTGTTCAGTCCTAAATTTTTAAAATGAAAGTAACGTATTATTTCTCTTGATAGATACTGTCATGAGAGTACGTAGATATGACCTATTGCTAAAAGTCTAAAATGTAATATCCAAACTGTGTTCCTTTTGGAGCATCTCAGGAAGCCATAACGCTGGAGATGCATTCTAACAAGTGAGCTAAACACTTGAGGCACATGTCCACTTATTTTAGCAAAAAAGTACTATTGAATCGACTTATTCAAATAATGAAGTCTAAGTCTCAGTTTTTCTTTATTTTCTAGACTACTGCATGAATTCTTGTTTCTCTTTTTCTAACAGACTCTATGTATTTTCATATTTTCATTGAGAAATCGTTTTTTGAAGGCTTACTGTTGTCTGGTACTGGATTAGGTGGGGTAAGGAGGTGTAAGGAACTAGACACTCCCATCCCCCACTCTCACCGCCCATACACAAATAATCCCCATACCTAAAAGATTTACAGAAACTTACTAAATCTTTCTGCAGTTGCTAAAAACAACAACAACAACAAAAAAAAAACCCACCCACATATACACAATATGCAATCTATTTCTGCTTATATATTCGAGTCATTTATCTATTGGGAACATTCTCTTCTGTGAACATTTTCCCTATCTGTGTTTTTTAAAGATTTAGATACAGAAGTTAAAAAAATTTTAGGTCATTAAGTTTTGTTCCTGATGATTTTTCCATATTTCTGACATTTAAGGTATTGTTTTTCTAGAATTTTAATTATTAAACTTTTTTTTTCAGTTGTATGTGAAGTTGGCCCTCTGTATCTGTCGATTCTGCATCTGTGGGTTCAACCAACCTTGGATGGAAATATTTTTTTAAAAAAAGGATGGTTGTGGCCGGGCGCGGTGGCTCACGCCTGTAATCCCAGCACTTTGGGAGGCTGAGGTGGGCGGATTACGAGATCAGGAGATCCAGACCATCCTGGCTAATACGGTGAAACCCCATCTCTACTAAAAGTACAAAAAATTAGCCGGGCGTGGTGGCAGGCGCCTGTAGTCCCAGCTACTCGGGAGGCTGAGGCAGGAGAATGGTCGGGAGGCTGAGGCAGGAGAATGGTGCGAACCCGGGAGGCAGAGCTTGCAGTGAGCCAAGATTGTGCCACTGCACTCCAGCCTGGGCGACAGAGCGAGACTCCGTCTCAAAAATAAATAAATAAATAAATAAAAATAAATAAAGGATGGTTGTGTCTATACTGAACACGTACTGATATTTTTTCTTGTCATTATCCCCTAAACAATAAAGTATAACAACTATTTACATAGCATTTGCATTGTATTAGGTGTTATAAGTAATCTAGAGATGATTTAAGGTATATGGGAAGATATACCTGGGCAATATGCAAATATGACTCCATTTTACCTAAGGGATTTGAGCATCTGCAAACTTTGGTATCTGAGATGGGTCCTGGAACCAGTCTCCTGTGGATACTGAGTATGACTGTATAACAGTTTTAAAAATTCATTCTTCAAATGGTCTGAAATACGAGATGGAGACTTAAATTATATTTTTCTCAAAATTGCTGGTCAGATACTTGATCATATCAGTAGTTTATATGGTAGAGATAACAGCAACATTTTCTGGGTTGGATGGCCGTGCAGGCATCTGGACCCCAACATCCCGGGGTGCATGGTTGTGGCTGGTAATGCCTACATGAGTGAGAATCACCTCTAATTCTCAGAAAGCTTACCTGCCTCCCCCAGGGCCAGCCTTGTACACGTGAGGCATGGCCAGTCCAGCCTGTCAACAGGTCTGGTTACGAGCCAAGAACCGCTTCATCTGGGCCAAGGGCACTTTATTGATATTGGAGTTCTACAGAATGCAGTGTGATTACAGAATACAGTATAAAATACACAGGTACAAACACAGTCTCCATTTCTCACCCTTAGCCTATACTAGCTATCACAGTTGGGTCCAAATATATTTCTGAACCCAGTGCTGCAAATTGCAGGTACGGGGCATTTCCTAAGGTGGCTTTTGTAAGGGCTATAGGGATTCCGTGTGTATCTTTCCAGGCTCTCTTGTTCTGTCTGCCTGTTTTTAGGCCTATGCCATTACCATATTTACCTTGTGGGCAGTGATTTTAATTTGAGCGGCATCATTGATTAATGTTATTTTGAATTTTGCTGGTTTGGTGATTTTGTTTGTATTTAATTTATAAGTTTGTTTTTTGCTTATCTAGTTATATAAACATAAGACATTTAAACTTAGTTTTATAGTTGTGTATATAAGCTGGGTGTGGTTTCACATGCCTGTAATCCCAGCTACTCGGGAGGCTGAGCAGAAGGATGGCTTGAGGCCAAAAGTTTGAGACCGGCGGTGGCGGGCAACATATTGAGATCCTATCTCAAAAAAAAAAAAAAGTGTAGGCATCTGCTTTTTAGGCTTTTGGCTAGCACTTCTGTTGATTAAGAAAAATAATAGGCTAGGCATGGTGGCTCACACCTGTAATCCCAGCACTTTGGGAGTTTGAGGCGGTGGATTGATCACCTGAGGTCAGGAGTTGGAGACCAGCTTGGCTAACGTGGTGAAACCCCATCTCTACTAAAAATACAAAAATTAGCCAGGCGTGGTGGCGGGCGCCTGTAATCCCAGCTACTTGGGAGGCTGAGGCAGAAGAATTGCTTGAACCCGGGATGGGGAGGTTGCAGGAGCCGAGATCATGTCATTGCACTCCAGCCTGGGCAACAGAGTGAAACTGTCTCAAAAATAAAATTTAAAAAAAGAAAAATAACAATTATATATATAAGCTGAATGAATATAAATTAAATCATATTGTTTCACATACAGATTTTTCCCCTTTAAAGAGAATATGTGTACTGCCCATGTTTGAGGAACCTTGCAGTAGACTTACCCTGAAGATACAGTGGGTGCACAATAAAGCAGTAAAGCAAATATTGTAAGAAAGCAAGTCACATGAATTTTTTTGTTTCCAAGTGCATATAGAAGTTATGTTTACACTATACCAGTCTGTTAAGTATGCAGTAGCACTATGTCTAGAAAATGTACATACCTTCATTAGAAAATACCTTATTGCTTAAAAATGCTAGCAAAGTGAGCATAGGGTATTGGAAAAAATGATGTCAATAGATTTGCTCAGGGCAGTTGCTACAAACCTTCAATTGGTAAAAAATGCAATACCTGTGAAGCTCAATAAAGTGAAGCCCAATGAAACGAGGTCTGTCTGGATAAGCTTGATGAAGGGACTCTTGAGTTGCCAAATGAATGTATCGCAAGTGCTGCAGTAAGAGTGGTGGTAACTCAGGGGAAAGCACTTCCAGCTGATGTCGGGGTGAGGGTGAGAAGAGTGGCCGGTCCCTTCATGAAACAGTTAAGGAGAGTGTGAAAACAGAATGGTATGATATAAAGAAGACAATACAGATAAGCATTAATCCTGCTCTTTACAGATAACCACATCAAACCTGTGGTGTAGTTCCTTTATCATTCCCAGGTACAAGTGAAACATTTTTACAAAATTGAAAGTGTACTGTATATTTGTATTGGGCATTGTACATTTGATATATGTGCACTTCCCCCTTACTAAATATTCTTTGAAAACAGCTAAATATTCTTTGAAAACAGTTAAAATAGCTGAATAATAGTCTGTCAGATGGTATACTATAATTTATTCGTAATATATATTTTAATGGTATTTTTGGGACCAAAGGATATAAACATTTTAAAGGCTATCAATATATACTACCAGAATGTTAATTTTAAAGAAGAAGGAGATAAAGTTAGTGAATAGAAGTTTAATCCTAGAGGTTTAACTTGGAGGTTCTCCCAAAAACAAGCACCAAAGGAAGGACTTTGGAAAGGAATCAGAAGAGAGAAGTAAATGGAGTTAAGAGGGAGAGCGGGGGAAAAAATACTGTACTTTGAAATGGTGTAGTTCTGTCTGCTCACCAGGGGAGGGAGCCCTGTTCCCAGTTCCTCTGTAAGCGATTCATACGAAGATGCATTGTCTTTGTCTTTAGGGCTGTGTGAAAGACATCTACTCTTCAGTTTGCAGTTAATGTAGGTTTGTAAAGGGACTTCTTAAAAAGAATTTGAGTTAGATTTAAAATGTTTTAGTTTAATTTAACCCCTGTATACTGAGCAGCCTGGGTTTTAGAGTCAGACCTGGATTCTGCCCCAGAGGTACTACTTATCAGCTGACTTTTAGCAACTTAACCTTTATGAGCCTCCATTTTTCTCAAGTATAAATGAGGACAGTTCACTTTCTTCAGAGGGTTTTGTGAGGATCAAATGAGAATACATGAAAAGTTCTTAGCTTATGATATTCAGTAAAGGTTAGTTATCTGCCCTACTCCACCCCACCCCAGCCTCACCACCCTGTATTTATTTTCTAGGGTTTATCTTCCATGAGGATATGGGACAGTTCTGGTTTCAAATATTCTGCCCTTTTGTCAGATGACTATATGACTTCATATGTGATAAATTTTGGTTTAGAAACTGCAGTTGCTATTGATGCATCAACTTCTAAGAAAGATCCAGTGACATTCTCTATGAAAGATGAAATAGACAAAAGAAAGATAAAACAGGAGACATAATATTTGGACGTAGAGGCGATAATTGTACCAGAAAACTTAGGTTAAGAAATAGTTAATTCAGTCGAGCACACTTAGCTGTGAAATTCATGGAAGTCATGACAGAAAGGGAAACATGAGCCAGTGTGTGCCTCTCCTTGGGTAATAAAGGAGAGACATGCCATTTTATAGCTCTAAGGGTGTGTTTCCTATGGAACTTAAAGAGAGAGTGGACCTTACAAGAGCTTGGTTTTGGCAGCCGCCTACACCCTTTTCCAGTCCTTTTCCCATGTATTTGTCCTGGGTCTCTTCTTTAAAAGGTTCCAGCACTCTCAACCATTCTCTGGGTCCTGCCTGCTGCTCTGCTGCTTTTGTGGAGCTGTGTTTATTGCACTTATCTTCTCTTCTCCCTTCTCTCTCAAAGAATTCTTAAATAAGAAAAGATCTGATGCTAAATCATGCAAGTTGATCTCAGTCTAGCTGCTTCCTTTTCCTCTTTACCTTGCTAACTTCTTAGCCTTCAAATCTTATTTGAAACATCACTTCCTCAGGGAGGCAGCCTTTGACCCTTAGCCTAGCTGAGGGCCCTTTCCTGTTAATTACCTTTGTGATATCCCATATTTCCTCTTCTGTAACTGTTTATATGTATGTAATTACTTAAAATTTCCCTGATCTACTGAAGGCTTTATAAAGGCAGAGATTATGCTTGTTTTGATCTCTGCTAGAACCCCAGAACCCCAAGCACTGGTACTTGGCACTTGGTAGATGTTTAATAAAACATTGACACTGCCACCTGTACCTAAGATGGATAGTTGATCGTGGCATTCATCCCAGTTTGGCATGGATCCTTCTAAGGACAGCATTTCAGGTGGCCACCCCCAAATTGTAGAAGCTAGCATCCAAGCAAAAGCTATTTTATTATGTGCTTAATGACTTAATGCATTACTGAGGTGTCAGTGATTTAGTCTGTTGTGTCCTTACTGCTGCCATAAGACATGATTTGTTTGGTGATGTGTGGATGGGTATTTTTTTTCTGTGATTTCTTTGTAAGGACGTTATCCACTGTAACCCTTAGTATCCCAGATGTTTCTCAAACTTGAATATGTGTAGGAATCACTGGAGGGATGTGTATGTATGTATGTGTCTTTCCAAAATGGAGACCCCAGCCCCATCCCCAACGATGAATGAATGCTTTTCTTTCTTTTTTAAATTAATAGGCTTTGTATTTTAGAACAGTTTTAGATTTATAGAAAAATTGAGAAGGTGGTACAGAGTTCCTGTACACCTCCTGCACACATATAGTTTCTCCTGTTAATTAACATCTTATATTAGTATGATACATTATTACTGATACGTTATTATTATCATTTGAGACAGAGTTTTGCTCTGGTCGCCCAGGCTGGAGTGCAGTGGTGCGATCTCGGCTCACTGCAACCTCCACCTCCCAGTTTCAAGCGATTCTCCTGTCTCAGCCTCCCGAGTAGCTGGAATCACAGGTGTGCGTCACCACACCCGGCTAATTTTTTTGTATTTTTAGTAGAGACTGAGTTGCACCATGTTGGCCAGGCTGGTCTCGAACTCCTGACCTCAGGTGATCCACCCACCTGGACCTCTGAAATTGCTGGGATTACAGGCATAAACCACTGTGCCCAGCTGACATTATTATTAATTAAAGTCCAGCATTTATTAAAGTTTCTGTTGTTTTTACCCGATATCCTTTTTCTGTTCCAGGATCCCATTCAGGACATTAGTTTAGTTTGTATATAACAACGTTAAGTTGTTATATCTCTTTAGGCTCCTCTTGGTGCTGATGGTTTCTCAGACTTAACTCATTTAATTTTAATCACATTTGCTTACATTTTTGCTTGACAGATATATATATATTGAGTACCTACTATATGCAAGATAGTGGGGCTAGGGATAGAGAGCTATGGAGACCTACATAAGCCTCAAGGAGTTTATAGCCAAGAAGAATAGCATGGGGCATATGAGATGGCAGTGTCAGAAAAGAGGTATGAACGACATAATTTTTATTTATTATTATTACTACATTTGAGATGGGCCTAGGGGAACTGGCAGGATTTTGACTGGGCTTATCTTCTGTTTTGGTTCTTCACCTTTGTACTTCCTTGAACTGGTCTTTCTTCCAGTTGGCTTTTCAGATGCTTGAAGACAATGGACTTCAGTAAGTCTTGCCTTTTCTTGGTTAAAAGTCCTTGGTCTTGGCCAGGCGTGGTGGCTCATGCCTGTAATCTCAGCACTTTGGGAGGCTCAGGTGGGCGGATCACCTGAGGTCGGGAGTTCGTGACCAGCATGACCAACATGGAGAAACCCCGTCTCTACTTAAAATACAAGATTAGCTGGGTGTGGTGGTGCATGCCTGTAATCCCAGCTACTTGGGAGGCTGAGGCAGAAGAATCGCTTGAACCCAGGAGGCGGAGGTTGCGGTGAGCCAAGATTGCGCCATTGCACTCTGGCCTGGGCAACAAGAGCGAAGCTCCATCTCAGAAAGAAAGAAAAAAAAAGTCCCTGGTCTTTTAGCCATTCATTACTAATTAGTGGCCCTTCTGTGGACCTTCCTTTCACTGAGCTCTGGCCTGCTGAAGTCCTTTAGCAATTTAGATCTCTAACTTCGGCTTGAATACAGAAAGATGTTCGACCTAGCACACAAATGAAACCCTGAATACAAAATGGAAACATACTAAACCTTGGAGCCTCTTTGCTGATAGATCAAAATCAAATGTATTGGCTGGGCATGATGGCTCATGCCTGTAATCCCAGCACTTTGGGAGGCCGAGGCGAGCGGATCACCTGAAGTCAGGAGTTCAAGACCAGCCTGACCAACATGGCTAAACCCTGTCCCTACTAAAAATATAAAAATTAGCCGGACGTGGTGGCATGTGCCTGTAGTCCCAGCTACTCGGGAGGGTGAGGCATGAGAATCGCTTGAACCTGGGAGGTGGAGGTTGTGGTGAGCTGAAATTGCACCACCGTACTCCAGCCTGGGTGACAGAGTGGACTCTGTCTCAAAAAAAAAAAAAAAAAAAAAAAAATCAAATGTATCCACTGGCACTGCTTCTTTCTACCAGCTGAGATTTCTAAGAGGACAGCTTCAGGGTCCCGTTTATGAGCATTTTCTTTCCTGGGAAGAAGGAAAATGCTCTCCTCAATTTGTATCATTAAGGAAAATCAAACTGTAAGCAACAGACTGAATCAGATAGTGTCCCAATTAGAGGAGCAGCGCTAGGAAGGGAACCAGCTGGTGCCTTCACAAGATCAGAGTGATATGCTTCAGAGTGTCCAAGGCTATGGGTGATGAGGCAGCATGACTGTGAAGTGCACATATGGTAATAATTCCACAAATATTTATTGAGTTCACTGTGCAGATTTCTGGACTATGAATTGAAGACATGGTTTTCTACACATGTAGCCTAGTTCCAAGGAGATAGAGCATAAGTATGTGCAATTCAGCATGTCTACAACTGGACTTACTACCCCTACATTTATGAGCAATTGTTTTTTGACAAGAGTGCCAGACAATTCAATGGGGGAAAATAGCCTTTTCAACAAATACTGGGACAAAATACCCACATACAAAAGAATGAAATTGGACCCTACCTCACACCATATACAAAATTCAACTTAAAGTAGATTGTAAACTTCAGTGGGAAGACTAAAACTTTAGAACTCTTATGGGAGAAAATACAAGAGTAAATCTGTGTGACCTTATGTTAGACAATGGTTTCTTAGAAATAGCACCAAAAGCACAAATGACCAATAAATAAATAAATTGGATTTTATCAAAATTAAAAATGTTTCTGCTGAAAATGGTACCGTCAATAAAGTGACAAGACAATCCTGATAATGGGAGAAAATATTTGCAAATCATATATCAGATAAGAGATTTATATCTAGAATATATAAAGAACTCTTATATTTTGCTATGGTCTAAAAGTTTGTGTGCTCCCAAAATTCATATGTTGAAATACTACCCCCCCCCCCAAGATTATATTATTAAGAGGTGGGGCCTTTGGAATATGATTAGGTCATGAGGGTTGAACTCTCATATATGGGATTAGTGTCCTTATAAAAGAGGTTAGAGGCCGGGCATGGTGGCTCATGCCTGTAATCCTAGCACTTTGGGAGGCCAAGGCAGGTGGATCAACTAAGGTCAGGAGTTCGAGACCAGCCTGGCCAACATGGCAAAACCCTGTCTCTATTAAAAATACAAAACTTAGCCTGGCATGGTGGCACACGCCTGTAATCCCAGCTACTTGGGAGACTGAGGAAGGAGAATCACTTGAACCCGGGAGGTGGAGGTTGCAGTGAGCCGAGATTGCACCACTGCACTCCAACCTGTGTGACAGGAGCGAGACTCTATCTCAAGTAAACAAACAAACAAACAAATAAATAAATAAAAGGGGTTTGAGGGAGCTTGTTTGCCCCTCCTAGCATGTGAGGATGCAGCAAGAAGGCTCTATGAGGAAAAGGCCTTCATCAGATAGGTAATTTGCCAGTGCCTTCATCTTGGACTTCTCAGCTTCTAGAACTGTGAGAAATAAATGTTGTTTATAAGCCACCCAGTTTCTGGTATTTTTGTTATAGCAGCTTGAATAGACTAAGACATCTCAACAATGAAAAGACAACCCAATTTTTTTTTTTTTTTTTTTTTGAGACGGAGTTTCACTCTTGCTGCCCAGGCTGGAGTGCAATCGCGTGATCTTGGCTCACCGCTATCTCTGCCCCCTGAGTTCAAGTGATTCTCCTGCCTCAGCCTCCCAAGTTGCTGGGATTACAGGCATGCACCACCACACCCTGCTAATTTTGTATTTTTTTAGTAGACATGGGGTTTCTCCATGTTGGTCAGGCTAGTCCCAAACTCCCGACTTCAGGTGATCTGCCCACCTCGACCTCCCAAAGTGCTGGGATTACAGGTGTGAGCCGCTGTGCCTGGCCAAGACAACCTGATTTTAAAATGGGCAAATTATTTGAATAGATACCTTTCTGAAGAAGATAAACAAATGGCCAATAAGCACTTGAAAAGGCGCTTAGCATCATTAGACAAGAGGAAAGGCAAACCAAAACCACAATGAAATACCATTTCATACTCACTAGGATGGTTTGAATAAAAAAGATAATAACAAATGTTGGTGAGGATGAGGATAACCCTTACACATTGGGAATGTGGATAAACCTCACATATTGGAGCCCTCGTACATTGCTGGGGAGTGTAAAATGGTGCAGCTGCTTTGGAAAACAGTTTGTCAGTTTTTCAGAATGTTAGACATAGAGTTACCCTACGACCTATCAGTTCCACTCGTAGGCAGATAGCCAAGAGAAATTAGAACATATGTCTACACAGAACTTATACACAAATGATCATAGCATTATTCATGATAGCCTCAAAGTGGAAACAACCCAAATGTTCACGAATCGATGAATGGATAAACAAAATGTGGTATATCCATACAGTGCAATAAAAACTAATGAAATACTGATATAACATGGATGAACATCAGAAATATTATGCTCAATGACAGGTGCAGTCACAAAAGACCACATATTGTATGATTCCATTTACATGAAATGTCCAGAATAGGCAAATCTGTAGAGACAGAATGTAGATTAGTGATTGCTTGGGTGGGTGGAGGGTGTGGGGCTGAGGGTCAGTTTGAGAATGGGGAGTAACTGCTAATGAGTACAAGATTTCTCTTGCAGATAATCCCAGTATCTCAAGATTGAATTATGGTAATGGTTGTACAATTCTGTGAATATCCTAAAAACTATTGTATACTTTAAATGGGTGAATTTTATGAAAAAGAAAAAATCTGTTCCTCAGTAAATCTGTTTTAAAACAACAACAACTGAACTCACTGTGTTCCTTCCCAGACTTGTCTTTTTTCAGAACCTTTATTCCCAGAGAGACACACTTTGTGATCCAAAATAGAAACCTGGAGGTGTGATGGAGTGTCTCGGTTCCCTCCTGTCGCATCCAGGTGTCTTTTATCATTTCTTCTTCCTTAAAAATCTCTTCTCTTTGTCCCCATCTCCCCAGGGCCGTGATACTTATTTAAGTCAGGTCTTCATCATTATTAAAACACCATAATTATATTCCACTTTTGTTTTCTACCTCTTAAAATGTCTCCTCTGTGCTTTGTTGTTAGTACTCAAATCTGAGTTAATATTGTCTTCTTAGGTTTCTTGAGGATATTCCCATATCTTTATAATAAAGTCATAACTCCTAGAGAGTATGCAAAGTCTTGCATGAGCTAACCTCTTTCATGACTCTCCAGATTAATCTCTTCTGTTTTCCTGTTATAAGGAACCCACCCTCACATATTTTTTATACATCTTTCACCTTGTATATAATATTCGTCCTGATTGTAGTGCCACATTTCAAGTGATCAACAGTTACATGGTGGCTATCATATTGGACAGCACAGATTATAGACCATTTTCATTATTGTGGAAAGTTCTAATAGACAGTGCTGGTCTAATACCTGACATAGCTTACTGTGGCACTCAGTAAATATCTGTTAAATGAATGAATGTAATCATAGCTGTTATCTGTGGCAGGCGTTCACCCAGCTCCTGCTTTTATACTTGTAGTAGTAAGTCAGTCCGTGGATTATGAGGCAATTTATTGAATTACTAAACTAGCCCTAGTTATTTCTTCCTTCTTCTTATACTCAGCTAGTATTTGCTTCTCTGAAATTTCTACTGTTGACCCAACTTTTGCATAATCCAAAACAACACCCAAGAATTAAAATATGGCATTCATTTCCCCCAAGTCTTCTCTAGGTTAAACACTTTGCTTACTTAAGATTTGTATAACATGGTCAGAGTCATCCATGAAGGCTGGAGTCAGCTTTTTCCAAATTCCTGTTAATGTTGATAGTTTGACCTCCTCCCTGAATCACAAATATTCTTAATGACATCTAGAATGGTGAATATTTTCAGAAGGTTTTCAATTTACTTTGCTCAGATTCATCTTCTGGCATATACTAGGATATCAGCGAAGTTCAGAAAACTTGCTTAACAATAAGTTATTTATTTCCAGTGTTTGCTCTTTTTTAATTTTAATTTTTATTGTAAAAACATTAAACCCACTGTCTTAACCATTTTTAAGTGTACAGTTCATTAGCGTTAAGTATATGCACATTGTTGTCCAGTAGATCTCTAGAACTTTTTCATCTTGCGAAACTGAAACTCTAAACCCCATTAAACACTAATTCCCACTTTCCCTCTCCTGACAGCCCTTGGCACCTACCTTTCTTCTTTCCGTTTCTATGATTTTGACTGCTTTAAATACTTAAACTGAGTGAAATCATATAGCATTTGTCCCTTTGTGACTGGCTAATTTCACTTAGCATAATGTCCTTGAGGTTCATCCATGTTGTAGCATGTGATCAGATACCCTTTTTTAAAGGCTGCAAAATATTATACTCTATATCTATAGAGAGAGAGAGACGCTACTTTTTAAACATTCATTCATTCGTCAGTGGAATTTGGGTTGCTTCCACTCCTGGCTATTGTGAATAATTCTGCAGTGAGCATGAGTATGCAGATATCTCTTCAAGATCCTACTTTGCATTCTTTGGATACATACCCGGAAATGGTTCTGGTTATATATATATAGAGAGAGGGGGTGTGTATGTGTGTGTACCCAATTGTGTATATAGCTGTATATATATAATTGACCCTTGAACAACATGGGTTTGAACTATGCTGATCTGCTTATATGCAGATTTTTTTCAGTAAATATATTGGAAAAATTTTTTGGAGATTTGTGACAATTTGAAAGAAACTTGGAGATGAACTGCCACCCCCTGAGGCAGCAAGATCAACCCCTCCCTCCTCTTCAGCCTCTCAACACAAAGACAAGGATGAAGACATTTATGATTATCCATTTCCACTTAGTGAATAGTAAATATATTTTCTCTTGTGAGTTTCTTAATAACATTTTCTTTCTCTAGCTTATTTTAGTTTAACCCTTTTCCTGTTTAGAAAAAGTACAGCTCGCTGCCAGTGCTCATTTAATTTTACATAAACACACTCTTTGAGGCTGAAGCAAATCTGATTGATTTTCTATGTGAAAATAAAATATAAAAACTGTTCTTGGAGTTATTTCTAAACAAAGTAACATCAGAATCATCTGAATCATCAGAATCGTCTATTTTGGAAAAATCAGATTCATCAAATGAATCTTTGGCCAACTGAGAAAGATGTTAACATCACACATAGGAATGTGGTGTTTTCTAGGATTTGGCATTTTCAGCGATTGAGAATTACTATATTTTGTAAATGGAAATAACACTGCTAAAAACAGAATGCTATAAATAGAATGATGTCTTTTGTTTCCAAAGTTGATATACTAGAGCAATGCGAAAATAATAATAAAAGCAAGGTATTTCGTGGCAAAGTTATCTCAGGGTAAACGCAGCAACCACAGGCGCTGCCAGCAAGTATGCTTGGGGCAAAGGGGAAAAGGGTTAAGAATACAGTATATAATACATACATGTAACTTATAAAAGATGTGTTAATTGACTGTTTATGTTATCAGTAAGGCTTCCAGTCAACAGTAGGCTATTAATAGTTAAGATTTTGGGGATTCAAAGTTATACATAAATATTCAGCTGTGTGGTGGGAGGGTGGGAGTTTGCACCCTAACCCCTGCATTGTTTGAGGGTCAACTGTGTGTGTGTGTGTGTGTGTGTGTGTGTGTGTGTCCAGTGATTGCTGCATCATATGGTAATTTTATTTTTAATTTTAGAAAATGGCTATACCATTTCACACTTCCACCAACTGTGCACAGTGGTTCCAGTTTCTCTGCATCCTTGCCAGCAGTTATTTTCTGTTCTTCTGATAATGCTATCCTAATGGGTGTGAAGTGGTATCTCGTTGTGGTTTTGATTTGCTTTTCTCTTATAATTACTGATGTTGAACATCTTTTCATATGCTTCTTGGTTGTGTGTATATCTTCTTTGGAGAATTACCTGTTCAAGTCACTTGCTCATTTATTAAATGGGTCGTTTTTTTCATTGTTGAGCTATAGGAGTCCCTTATATATTCTGGATATTAATCTTTTACCATATATGTGATTTGCAAATATTTTTTCCCACTTTGTAGGTTGTCTTTTCACTTTGTTGATTGTTTTCTTTTGTGCAGAAGTTTTAAATATGATTTAGTCTCATTTGTCTATTTTTGCTTTTGGTATTATATTCAGGACATCATTGTCAAATCAAATGTCTTGAAACTTTTCCGCTACGTTTTCTTTTAGGAGTGTTATAGGTGTTATGTTTAGGTCTTTAATCCATTTTTAGTTAATCTTTGTGTATGGTGTAAGGTAAGGATCTAACCTCATTCTTTGGCGTATGAATATTCAGTTTTCCTAACACTGTTTGTTGAAAAGTCTGTCTTTTCTTCATTGTGTACTCTTTGTGCCCTTGTTGAAGATTATTTGACCATACATGCAAATGGACATCATTGCCTTATTTCTTCTGATCTTAGGGGAAAATCTTTCATCCTTTCACTATTGAGTATGATGTTAACTGTGAGCTTTTCCTATCTGGCTTTTATTATGTTGAGGTAGTTTCCTCTATTCTGAGTTTTTTGAGTGTTTTGTTTTGTTTTGTTATCATGAAAGGGTGTTGAATTTTGTCATATGCATTTTTTTGTATTAATTGAGATGATTATATGGTTTTTGTCCTTCATTTGTTAATGTATTGCGTTGATTTTTGTATGTTGAGCCATTCTTGCATTCCAGGCATTGGTGGTGGCGTATAATCCTTTGTTTTTTTTTTGTTGTTTTTTTTTTTGAGACGGAGTCTTGCTCTATCACCCAGGCTGGAGTGCAGTGGCGTGATTTCGGCTCACTGCAACCTCTGCCTGCCAAGTTCAAGTGATTCTCCTGCCTCAGCCTCCCGAGTAGCTGGGACTACAGGCACGTGCCACCACGCCTAATTTTTTTTCATTTTTAGTAGAGACAGGGTTTCACGGTGTTAGCCAAAATGGTCTCAATCTCCTGACCTCGTGATCTGCCCGCCTTGGCCTCCCAAAGTGCTAGGATTACAGGCGTGAGCCACTGCGCCCACTCGTTTAATCCTTTTAATGTGTTGTTGAATTCAGTTCGTTAGTATTTTGTTAAGGACTCCTTCATCAGTATTCATCAGATATTGGTTTGTAGTTTTCTTATTTTGTCTTTGTCTGGTTTTGGTATCAGATTAATGCTGACCTAATAGAATGAGTTTGGGAGTGTTCCCTCATCTTCAATTCTTCGGAAGAGTTTGAGGATTGATGTTAATTCTTATTTAAATGTTTGGAAAAATTCTCCAGTGAAGGCATCTTTCTTTGTTGAGAGGTTTTTGATTACTGCTTCAATTTCTTTATTAATTATAAGTCTTTTCAGATTGTTTCTTTCTTTTTTTTTTTTTTTTTTTTGACTTAGAGTTCCATCCTTGTTGCGCAGGTTGGAGTGCAATGGTGCAGTCTTCCCTCACTGCAGCCTCTGCTTCTGGGTTCAAGCGATTCTTCTGCCTCAGCCTCCCAAGTAGCTGGGATTACAGGTGCCCGCCACCATGCCCGACTAATTTTTTTGTATTTTTAGTAGAGACGGAGTTTCACCATGTTGGCCAGGCTGGTCTCGAGCTCCTGACCTCAGGCGATCTGCCTGCCTCAGCTTCCCAAAGTGTTGGGATTACAGGTGTGAGCCACTGTGCCCAGCCCAGATTTTTTTATTTCTTCAGTCTTGGTAGGTTGTATATTTTTAGGAATTTGTCAGTTTCTTTTAAGTTGTATCCAGTTTGGAATTACAGGTGTGAGCCACTACACCCAGCCTTTTGGCTTTTTTTTTTTTTTTTTTTTTTTTTGTACTTTCAGCCTATTTGTGTCTTAAGATCTACAGTGGATCTATTGTAGACAGCATATAGTTGGATTCTGGTTTTCTATCCATTCAACCAATTTATGTCTTTTAATTGGACTTTAATCCATTTACATTAAAGTAATTACTGATTGGGAAGGATTTACTATTATTTTGTTAATAGTTTTTCTGTATGCCTTGTAGCTTTTTGTCTCTCATTTCTTCTCTTGTTGCCTGCTTTTGTGTTTTATTGATTTTTTTTTGTAGTGACATATTTTGATTCCCTTATCATTTCCCATTGTATGTATTCTATAGATATTTTACTTGTGATTACCATTACAATTACATAAAACATCTTAAAGTTATAACAATCTACTTCAAACTAATAACAACTTCCTTTCTGTTGCGTTAAAAACTCTACTCCTTTACATCCCTGTCCACCCCGTTATGTTATTGATAATACAAATTACCTTTTTTATTTCATATCCATTAAGACTTATAGTTACTCTTTATCTTTTGTTTTTAAAATTCTATACTGTTTAAAAGTTATTTACTCACCTACATTACAATACTATAGGATTCTATATTTGTCTACATATTTACCTTTACCAGGGAGTTTTGTATATTCTCATGGTTTCATGTTCCTATTTAACATCTTTTCATTTCAACTTGACGTCCCTTTAGCATTTCTAATAGGGGAGGTTTAGTGTCAGCTTTTATTTATCTGAAAGAAGGGAAAAAAGTCTTCATTTCTCCTTCCTTCATTTTGAAGGACAGTTTTGCTGCATGTAGTATTCTTATTTGACAGTTATTTTTTCCTTTCAGCACTTTGAATATATCATCCCACTCCCTTCTGGCCTGCAAGGTTCCTACTTAGAAATTATTTGATAATCTTATAGGAGCTTCCTTATACATGAAGAGTCACCTTTCTCTTGCTGCTTTCAGGATTCTCTTTTTGTCTGTGACTTTTGGCAGTTTGGTTATTATGTCTGTTAGTATGCGTGTCTGGATTTATTCTATTTGGAGTTTTTTTAACCTTGAATTTGTGTCTCCATGGCTTTCCTCAGAGTTGAGAAGTTTTAGGCTCTCTGCCTCTTTGTCTTTTTCTTTGTATTCTGAGATGTCCATTATTTACATGTTGTTTCACTGGATGGTAGTCGATAAGTTCTTTGAGGTTCTCTTCACCTTTCTTTATTCTTTTTTCGTTTTATCCCTCTGACTCAATAATTTCAAATGTCTTGACTTTGAGTTTGGTGGTTCTGTCTTCTGCCTAGTTAAGTGCTTTTGAACCCCTCTAGTTAATTTTTCAATTGGCTCTTCATAGTTTTTCTTTGTTGATATTCTCATTTTGTTTATGTGTTGTTTTCCTGATTTCTTTAGTTTTCTATCTGTGTTGTCTTTTAGTTCATTGAGCATCCTTACAGTGGCTATTTTGAATTCTTTGGTAATTCATATAAATCTATTTAGGGTTACTTTCTGGAGATTTAACTTGTGGTTTTGATTGGGCCATGTTTCCCTGTTTCTTTGTATACCTTATTATCTTTTGTTGAGACTTGAGTATTTGAAAAAACAGCACCCCTCCCAGTCCTTACAATCTGGCTTTGTACAGGGAGAGATCATCACCAGTCAACTTTACTAGATAATCTGGAGAACTCTCAAGCCTTTTCTTGGGTTGGGTCTTCTTTATGCATGTAATACCCTAGTTGAGGTTTACCTGTTTGTACTCAGGATTTTCACTTCCCGATTTCCGTCTGTGGTACTGTTTCCTCTCTGGTGCTGTGGCAAGCCTTGGTACTGGAGTTCTCCCTAGCGTCTGTCAGTGGTACTGCACACTCTCTGGTGCTACAGCCAGTTGCAGTGATCTTTGTTTTCAGTGGCTTCCTACCTGGTGCCCACTTCTGTCTTAGATTCAGTTAAGAAACCAGTCCCTCAGGTAGCTTCCCCCCTCCCCCACCGCCCCATCAAAGTGAGAACATTGAATGTGTGCTCTACTTTTATCTTTTCATCCCAGAAAGAAGGGATTTGGGATTTTTTTTTTTTTTCCAATGGTGCTATGCTGTGCTGGGGAGAGGCTGTGGAAAGTATATGCCATGAACTTTTCTGCTGGCTTTCATGAGGTTCTTCTTGGCGTACTTGGGGTACAGAAACCTCTTAACTGGTTTCTGGATTTCTCACAGAGGCCATCTAACATTGTTAATTCATCTCCATAGGGGAAGGAGGATCTGGTGTTTTCTATTCCATCATCTTCCTGTGCTCTCTCTTTTGGAGTCAACCTTCTCTGGGAAATAATTTAATCCCTTTATATAGTTCATGAAATGTGATAAAATGTGAACTCTGAGTTCAAAAGTGCAACTTGGTAAGGGGACTTCAATTCTATTTCTCAATTAACATAAATAGTAAAAATAACTCATTTGTTGAGTATTTTTACATCCAGGCATTGTTCTAACCACTTAACATACATTATCTCATTTAATCTTTGCAATATCTCCAAGAGGTAGGTATGATTACTACTCTCTTTTCCCCCTTCCCCCTTTTTTTTTGAGGCAGGGTCTAGCTCTGTCACCCAGGCTGGAGATCAATGGCGCAATCACAGCTCACTGCAGCCTCAACCTCCTGGGCTCAAGTGATCCTCTTACCTCAGCCTCCAGAGTGGCTGGGACTACAGGCACATGCCACCGTGTCTGGCTGATTTCTGTATTTTTTAAGAGATGGGATCTAGCCATGTTGCCCAGGCTGGCCTCGAACTCCTGAGTTCAAGCAATCCAACTGCCTTGGCCTCCCAAAGTGCAGGATTACAGACGTGAGCCACTGCGCTCGGCCTACTGCCCTCTTTTTATAGGGGAAGAACCTGAGGCACGGAGTGATGAGGTGACACCCATTTGGCTAGAAATTGTAGACTAGCAGTTCCAAGCTTGAGAGTCACGGTACTGACTGGACTGCTCAAAATGTCATAACTCAGAAATTTTAGATACTCTGTTAATACATGATGTTGACCTTCAGTTTGTGTCATTTCCCATCTTTATTACGCATTCCTTTTTTTAATCACTTGCAAAAATAATTGTTTGCCTAAGTGTAACTCCTTTGGCATTTCTTGTATGGCTAATGTAAATGCCCAGCTTCTCATTGAGAATTCCAAGCTTTGAGGAAGTTAAGAAGCTGGAAGGGAAGAATGATGTAGGTGTTTAATGATCAGTTTCTCTTGCTCAGTTGTTCTTGCCTGAAGGGCAGGGAGGCAACCATCCTGTACATATTAGTCAGTACATAGGCTTAGCCTTTATGTAGTCCAGGTCACAAGATTAAGGTGTCTTATGCCACAGCTGGGCATGCAGTATATGCTTAGTGTCCATTGACCAAGATGAATGATTTTGATTCTGGGAGAGGAAAAGATTAGGACAAGAAAGGTATGGGGAGGGCCGTGGGAGTAGAGTTGTTGTGAAATGGAGATAGGTCTGAAGTCAGTGTTTTGAGGAATGGGTGAAGAGAGGACAGACCTATCAGGGTTCTGTACATCCAAAATTAGGGCAGAACTAGATCAGGTGAGGCAATAAACACAGATTTCTCCTTTTATTGGTTGTTTGCGTTAGAAGGAAGTGATGTTCATGTGAAACTTCAAACTCTGTTCCCTGATGTCAACCTCTGCCCTACTCTTCATTAAGCAGAGCTGAAATTACAGATTTATTTTTCCTCCCTTACCTCTCCTTTCCTAAGGGGAAATACTCTATACAGTTTCCTTTCTGTTACCAAGCGTGATTAGAAATGCAAGGTTTGACTGATGAAGTCATTTAACCTCTTGGATTCATAGTCTCCCATCTGTACTGTATTGCCTCTCAATTCATTTGTTCCTTCATTCATTCAACAACTCTTTATTTATTCATTTATTTATTTTATTTTTTATTTTTTTGAGACAAAGTCTTGCTCTTTTACCCGGGCTGGAGTGCTGTGGTGTGATCATGGCTCACTGTAGCTTTCACCACCTGGGCTCAAATAATTCTCCCACCTCAGTCTCCCAAGCAGCTGGGAACACAAATCTGCGCCACTATGCCTAGCTAATTTTTTAATTATTTGTAGAACCATGGACTTACTGTGTTGCCCAGTGTAGTCTCAAACGCGGCTCCAGTGATCCTCCCACCCCAGCCTCCCAAAGTGCTGGGATTACAGACATGAGCCCCTGCACTCCGCACAACAAAATATTTATTATATGCATAGTGGTGTTCCGGGTCTAAGATCTGACTCTCCTCAGCTTGTTCTTTCTCCTTCCCATGGATCTCTAATTTGAGATATTGTCTTATCACTTTAATGCTGTCAGAATAGAGGAGTATTTATTTTGTACAAGCATTGTTATCTGTATGCTGGGAGGAGATACATACACACACACATATATATACATGTCTACATCTATAAAAGTTACTAGTTTTGTAAAAATCATACTTGCTCATTCTACAAATTTTGCAATACAGAAAAGTACAAAAATAAAGAATAAATCATCTGACATGCCTTGGAAATTAGTAGTAGTTAGCATTTTGGCTAACATGATTCCAAATTTTTTTTATACAAACATATATACAGATAAAAGCATAATAATAATGGAATAACTATGTTTACTAGCGTTTATGTATGGTTCTAGGATGAGCAACTTTATATGCATTATATCATTTGATTCTCACAAAAAACCCTCCAAGATACATAATGTTGCCCCATTTTGCTCAGGAGGAAATTGGTGTTTAGAATAATGAAGTAAAGGCCGGGCGCGGTGGCTCACGCCTGTAATCCCAGCACTTTGGGAGGCCGAGGCGGGCGGATCACGAGGTCAGGAGATCGAGACCATCCTGGCTAACACGGTGAAACCCCGTCTCTACTAAAAATACAAAAAATTAGCCGGGCGTGGTAGCGGGCGCCTGTAGTCCCAGCTACTCGGGAGGCTGAGGCAGGAGAATGGCGTGAACCCGGGAGGCGGAGCTTGCAGTGAGCCGAGATCGCGCCACTGCACTCCAGCCTGGGCGACAGAGCGAGACTCCGTCTCAAAAAAAAAAAAAAAAAAAAAAAAAAGAATAATGAAGTAAATTGTCCAAGGTCCAGTAATGGTCTCTGAATCTCAAGACCATGCTATTACACTATGTGGTGTATAATATTATGATGGTGCATAAGTGAGAATATACTGTCTATACTTTTATATTTGCTTTTTTATTTGATTTGTAGAAGTGTTTATTATACTTTATAATTTATAAATTATAGTAATTTATAAATTTATAATAATTTTCTATAATGTTTTTATTCAACAGTAGTAATGTTCATACAGTTAGTGAAGGGCTATATTTCTAGTGACTGGTACTCTGTTGTGTCTACCATACATTATTTGACCAGTCCCTTGCCAATGGATATTTAGTTTTTTGCTATTTGAAGTCACATAGGAATAAATATATTTGTGCCCTTCTGGTTTTAACTTATTCTGTAGTGATTAAGAGTACAGATTCTGGAGTCAGGCAGCCTGAATTTGAGTGTGATCAGCTCTGCCACTTTTGAACTATGTGATCATGAGCAAATTACTTTATCTCTCTGTCCCTCAGGTTCCTCATTTATCAAATGGGAAAAATAACAAGACCTCTTTGCCATTCCCTCAGGATTAAATCCGCTGACACATATAAAGAATGTAGAGCAGTACCTGGGACATAATAAGTACTCAATAAACAGCACTTTAACTTTTAGCTAAATGTGGTGGCTCCTGTCTATAATCACAGCTATTCAGAAGGCTGAGGCAGGAGGATCACCTGAGGCCAGGAATTAGAGACCAGCCTGAGCAACACAAGACCCTGTCTCTAACACTTTTTAAAAAATTAAAATAAAACATGTCAGCCTTTATTTATGGGTGGTGGTAGGAATTCTTCCTTTGAGGCCCCATGGATTGCTTCTGCAGAGAGATGTCTGTGGACCCCTGGAGCTTACTATGAAGAGGGCATACTGTGGTGGGGGGTCACTCTCTTCCCCTGTGAGGCCATCAGCACAAAAGTTTGTGTTTTCTGGGATCAACAGATGCCCTCAGGGCAAAAAGGGCTCTGTGCTCATTTGTCTTTTGGGGAACCCCTGTTTTTCTCTTTAGTTTTTGCCTAGTAATTCTTTACTGTCTTCACAGCCATTTGAAGCCTTTAGAAGTGCTTTTTGTTTGCTTGCTTAACTGTGTTACCTGGCGTTTTTGGTTATTTCACCAGAAACATTGATCTACAGCTAGTCCACCAGTATTGGAATGGAATAGGAAGTGTGAACCCCGAATATCTGAGATAGGTCTCAGTTAATTTAGAAAGTTTGTTTTGCCAAGTTTGAGGACACGTGTCCATCACGCACCCTCAGGAGGTCCTGACAACGTGTGCCCAAGGTGGTCAGGGCACAACTTGGTTTTATACATTTTAGGGAGACATGAGACATCAGTCAATAAATGTAAGATGTACATTGATTTTGTCCAGAAAGGCAGGACAACTCAAGCAAGGATGGAGCTTCCAGGTCATAGGTATATAAGAGACAAACTGTTGCATTCTTTTTTTTTTTTTTTTTTTTGAGACGGAGTCTCGCTCTGTCACCCAGGCTGGAGTGCAGTGGCGCGATCTCTGCTCACTGCAACTTCCGCCTCCTGGGTTCAAACGATTCTCCTGCCTCAGCCTCCCGAGCAGCTGGGACTACAAGCGCGTGCCATCATGCCCGGCTAATTTCTTGTATTTTTAGTAGAGACGGGGTTTCACCGTTTTAGCCAGAATGGTCCCGATCTCCTGACCTCGTGATCCGCCCACCTCGGCCTCCCAAAGTGCTGGGATTACAAGCATGAGCTGTTGCATTCTTTTGCATTTCTGATGAGCCTTTCCAAAGGAGGCATTTATCACAGTGAGCTGAGGGATGACTTTGAATAGAATGGTAGGCAGGTTTACCCTAAGCAGTTCCCAGTTTGACTTTTCCCTTTTGCTTAGTGAATTTGGGGCCCCAAGATTTATTTTTCTTTCACATTTACCCCCTTTTCTTTTTAAAAATCTCTTGGAGAAAGCATTTTTGGAGAAAGCATTTTAGAAGAAAATGAGTCTCTGGTCTCAGGTTTTGTCTGATCTCTCATGGCTAGGATGGTTTATTCCTAGACAGGTAGGTCCTGAGTTATTAGGAATTATATTAATAGAATAATATTAGGAATATTATTTTAGCAGGTTGAGAAGTCTCATGTCCTATGAAAAGAAAATGGGAGGAAGGGAGAAAAACAACAACAAACAAAACAACAATCCTGGAAAATTGATAGAGGCCACGTTACTCTGAAGTCCATGTATCAGTAGGCAGGTATGAAAGTGGCTTATGTATGTAAATAGGTTGCTGTTATTTTCTTCTGAAGTTTAGTTGTCTGGATTAAGTTTGCAAGGCTTTAAGAAGCACAGCTTAGTTTTCAGTGATTTCAAATTAGGAAAAAACGGAAGGAAAAGGAAAAGAAAGAAAAAATTGAAAACATTATTTTGGAAACTTATAGGCAGGAAAAATTAGAATTCAGCCCAAACTATAGAAAATAATAAAAACTGGAAAACATTAGGACTAGAATCTAGCAACAGGTGTGCTATAGTTTTTGAAATAGAATTCGTCTCTCTCTCCAGTTTCCCGTTTTTACTAAAGACAAATCATGGTAGGACTGATTTGCTTTATTATACTTGAACAGATTATTTGTATAAAGTGCAGCAAGAGTAATTATTTCTCACATAGGCTTTTAAAATTGGCTTTGATGGAACTTTGTTCCATCGAAGGAGTCTCAGATAAGGCTTTTTAAAAGACAAGCCCAGCCATGGATTTGTACCATCAAGTAACTATGAGTCAGATGAATTCTTCTTCCTCTTGAAGTCCCATGATAACCTGGGGCTCCTGGGCCTGTCAGAAAGTGACATTCTTTACTTACCACAGGTCAGGAACCCTGTACAGGGACTGTGTAGACAAGGTATGAGGCTAGTTTTCCCAAGGGGGTTTTATTGGCTCTGTAAGTTAAGTTTGATTCCTTAAAGGAAAGCATACCATTCTAGTCAAAGCCTTGGTAAAATAACCAGTTTCACCTGTTACAAATGAAAACAAACTTTTATTGTACTTATGCAAATAACTATATTGCCATACATTAAGAATACTCACAGATAGTTTCCAAATTCTGGAGGAATCAAGTAGAGAGAAACAAATATCCTCCAAATTTTGTTCATAGGAGTATACCTAGTTTCTGTCAATAGCTCAAAAGAAAAGTTTCCTTGACTCTAAAAAACAAAGGATCAGCAACGTTTTAAGCAAAAAGTCAAAAAGATAACTTCAGTCCACTATTAGTTCAGTCCATGCAGTTAATTCCTGTTCTGCTTGATATCCATGAACATTTCGCTCTCCATGAGTCCTGAAAGTTTTTCGTCATCCTGATGTCACAATCTCCAAAGTTATCAGAAGCCTGCATTCAAGAGCACCTGTTAGAGTTTTATAGCTGATTTTAAAACCACCTTCTAAAGAGGACCAAAAGGAGACAACAATTGTCTGTAGATGACAAAAAGTTTTTATGGCAGCCATATTCAGAGACACAACTGACAAGGAAATTTATTGTCTCTGTGGCACACAATAATTTAACATAACAATTATAATTATTACTGCTAATATGCACTAAGTCATACCAGAATTATAGGAGTTTCCTATAATTTTGCAACACATACCAGTAACATTTATACAAATACAGCCCAAAGAAAGCCAAACACCATTTTATATTTGACAATGCTTCCTGTATAATTTTTAAACCAAATAAGCCAAATATGCCATTTTTGGACTTTAGGGAACCTAATATCTTAAAAGATTAATTAGGTCAGAAAAAGACATAATTTATAACTTGATTTTGGAAAGTTTGTCCAATATCAAGGGTTTAAAACACATGATATCACAAAATAGGATCACAAGTCATTATGAAATAAGTCATTCATTTAACTAAAGTGATAACTCAAAGATTTCCATAAAAAGGTGAAAACCTTCATTCTTTGAGAAAGGAGACTTAATTTTCCAAACAATAAGCCCAATAAAAGCAGCATGAAGCCAATTAAATTTCTTTTCCAAAATTTTATAATCTATAATATTTTAATCTTGACCATAATATATAACTTCCATAAGCCTTTTATAACCTTTATAGCCTTTATTAAGGAGTTGGCTAATGCTTCAAGAAAAGCTTGTTAATCCGACATAGGAGCCCGTATGCTGGTCTTGCATCAGTGTACCTGTGACATTTATGGTTAACTTATAGAGAAACTGAACTTATTTTATCTCTCAAAATCAACCCTTACAATCTCACGCACCCCCCTCTTCCACTATAGTCCCTGGGCCTTGAGGAGTTGAATAGCTTTAATTTCTGGCCCTGCATCTCAGGAATGGAGTTTATTTCGATTGGCATCTCCTACCAGGCCTGAAGATGAGGCTTTAATTGCTATCACTGTTTAACATTTAACAGGACCTGGTGTCCTTTTTAGACCCAGGAGTCAAAGCCCTGTAACTCAGTGTCAACAAGGACTTTAAAAGCACATACAGAAAGATACATGGATGTAATAACCTTAATTTTATTATTTTTTATTTTTATTTTTATTTTTTGAGACAGAGGTTTGCTCTTGTTGCCCTGGCTAGAGTGCAATGATGTCATCTCGGCTCACTGCAACCTCTGCCTCCTGGGTTCAAGCAATTCTCCTGCCTCAGCCTCCCAAGTAGCTGGGATTACAGGCATGTGCCACCATTCCCGGCTAATTTTTGTATTTTTAGTAGAGACGGGGTTTCACCTTGTTGGCCATGCTGGTCTCAAACTCCTGACCTTGGGTGATCACTGCCCTCCTTGGTCTCTCAAAGCACTGGGAATACAGGCGTGAGCCCCCACACCTGGCCAATAACCTTAATTAAAAAAAATTTTTTTTTAATCTCAGTTTTTTCCTAAGCAAACCAAATTTAATAATAATGGCATAGGAATTATTTTGATAAAATGTAAAATCTGTTAGACCAATTACCAAAAGGCAAAAGAAGAGACCTTCTGCAGTGCACAGATTATATTGGAAGAAAACATTCCTTTTAGACCTTTAAAAAAATGTTAGAGGACAGACGCGGTGGCTCACACCTATAATCCCAGCACTTTGGGAGGCCGAGGCAGTGGATCACCTGACATCAGGAGTTCAAGACCAGCCAGGCCAACATGGTGAAAGCCCGTCCTTACTAAGAATACAAAAATTAGCTGCATGTGGTGACGTGCGCCTGTAATCCCAGCTACTTGGGAGGCTGAGGCACAAGAATCACTTGAACCCGGGAGGCAGAGGTTACAGTGAGCTGAGATGGTGCCACTGCACTCCAGCCTGGGCGACAGAGTGAGACTGTGTCTCAAAATCAACCAACCAACCAACCAACAAACAAATGTTAGCATCAGGCCACAACAAACAGAACTCAAGGGAAAAAAACCTTTTATGAACTGAAAATGAGTTGAAGGAGGGCAGTACTATTTCACACCTTTAAAAAGGGGAGAGAAAACCGAAAATGGCAAGATGCAAGAAAGGTTGAACTTTGGGTTAAAAAAAATTAAAATCTCTTATCATTTATTAAGAGTAAATCAATCCCTTAAGAAAATGTTACTGTTCTAGTCAGTTCTTTAGTGTATAAGTGGTTTTTTTTTAACATCAAACTCAGTCTCTAGAAAGACCATTTTAATTTCTCTTTAATTTGATCATATAAAAGTTTTGTTTTTTTAATAAATCCTCTTATTGTGACTTACATACACCATTCATGACATGCTTGGACTTCCCGAATGTCCCTCTTTCTTAAATAACCAGTCATTTTATTCTAGGACTGCACTTACCATTCAAGATTGTTTCTCATATAAAATTATTTCTCTTTAAGCTTTCTTACCAAAAAATACCTCTTTATTGCTGTAACTTTCTATATATTTCTCTTATTTCCTGGTTCCTTTTACCTTGTTTTATACATAACTTTTAAATAAGCTTTGAATTAGACAAAAATTGTTCACCTTTTTAAAAAGGACACATGTATTTTTTTAGAATGTTTTCCTACAATATATTTTTATTGGAATATACCTAAATAATGAAATATCTATTATTTAATTTAACTTTAGATTCTAAATTATGACAAGTTTGTCTACAAGTATTTATTTCATTACATTTACCTAATTATTTTATTCTAATCATTTACCTAGATTACTTATGAAAACTACAACAGTCATCATTTAAAGTTGTGAAGCTTGCCATTGCAAAATTGTAACAGAGACAGTGAAAAAGATATGATCTGACCGCCTCCATCTTGCTTCTAACCTCCAAGCTGTCCTTGTTCATTGCTGAGCATAGGCCAAACTAACTTTGGGAGGAACTTAGTTTATAGTTTTGAAATAAAGACAACAGCAGTCCTTTCTCTAGACAAACCTCCTTACTGCCTGTGGACTAGACTTTCTAAAGCCACAAGATTAGAAGTTATGGTAATTTTACTAAATAATTCAAGATGTAGCTGTTTTCATTAAATTAATATCAATATCTTATTTATTAAAAATTATACAAGCAAAGATCATTCTGTTTTAAGCTGGGTTTATAGTTTTGTAACCCCTATGCCACATTTTGACACCTAATATTACTTGGCAGGGATAAGTATGTCCTGGTCCCTCATGCATCAGAGAGTGCAAGAGAAAGGAGAGACAGCAGAAGTAAATGAAGAAAACAGAATTCAATCAACTGAGAAGAAAACTCTCGCTCAAAAAAAAAAGACAGTGTCCTAGGAGAAAAACAAAAAGTATGAAGGCCTTTTAAATACACACACACACACACACACACACCCCTTGGTTGTTACCTTTTAATTAAACTGACTTTTAACCATTGAGCTTCTTTAAAAAAACTTTTAAAATCTCATTACCATATTTCAGCTAGCACAAATTGCTACTATTGCAGAAGTACCAAGCATCAAACCAGAAAGGGCTTGATTTAGGAACCAAACCCAGGCTGTCCTGGTGGAAAAAAAAGAAGAAGGCAGAACCCTTAGCTATGGAACTGCAGCATGGGGCGACAGCCATCACTCTTTTGGTTTGGCATGGCTAGCAAAAAGGTGGCCGTGTGACGTAAATAAAGCCCTTTAAGTAGTCAAAAAATCTTTCCTTTTTTTCCCCCCCCTTTTGCTGGCCATTCCCCCCCCCCGCCCCCCACACCGACAACACTTTTGTGTGTGTTGGGGGTGAGGGGGGTTTAGCCACCTTAGAGGCCTCGTTCCCCATAATTTGGAACTTTCCTGTGGATTTGATCAAGTCGGATAGAGTTGATGAAACCCAATGGGAAAAAGACCAAAACAACAACAAAAACAGAAACAAAGACAAAACAGTCAAGCAAAACAAACGATGGCACAACTTATACGATTACTGAATGCTTTAATGGTAAGGAGAAAATAAAACCAGCTGGTTGTTAATCTTTTTTTTTTTTTTTTTTTGAGACAGAGTTTCGTTCTGTCGCCCAGGCTGAAGTGCAGTGGTGCGATCTTGGCTCACTGCAACCTCCGCTTCCCGTGTTCAAGCAATTCTCCTACCTCAGCTTCCCAAGTAGCTGGGATTACAGGTGCCTGCCACCACACCTGGCTGGGTTTTTTGTATTTTTAGTAGAGATGGGGTTTCACCATGTTGGCCAGGCTGGTTTCGAGCTCCTGACCTCAAGTGATCCACCCGCCTTGGCCTCTCAAACTGCTGGGATTACAGGTGTGAGCCACTGCGCCCGGCATGTTAATCTTAACTTTAGCCAAGACAAACCCCAATTCAGTTACTGACCTAGGCCTATGGATGGGTCTCAGTCTGAAGACTGCTCTGTGCCATCCAAGAAGCAGGAAAAATCTCAAATTCGTCTTCCCTGTTGGAAGCGAGCTCAAACTCCATAAAGGAGTTCCTGCCTTCCATCGTGGAAGCAGGAAAAACTTGCCTTCTTTGTGTTGGAAGCGAGTAAAACATCAAAAAAAAAAAAAAAAAAAGGAGTTGTACAGCAAAATAAACTTTAAATCTCATCCAGATTTTGGGAAATCAGAGATTCTCTGGAGGGGTGCTTCCAGGCCTCAGCAAATTGTCCTGTTGGTTTGAGCCATAAAGATAGCTCAAGCTGGTACAAGCACCTATAGGAGATTTGTCAAAGGTTAGGGGCACCTTCACTCAGAATCCCTTCGTGGTTACCAGAATGTGAACCCCGAATATCTGAGACAGGTGTCAGTTAATTTAGAAAGTTTATTTTGCCAAGGTTGAAGACGTGCGCCTGTCACACAGCCTCAACAGGTCCTGACGATATGTGCTCATGGTGGTCAGGGCACAGTTTGGTTTTGTACATTTTAGGGAGACATGAGACATCAATCAGTATATGTAAGATATATATTGGTTCCCTCTAGAAAGGCAGGACAACTCAAGCAGGGAGAGGGCTTCCAGGTCACAGGTAGGTGAGAGACAAATGGTTGCATTCTTTTGAATTTCTGCTTAGGTTTTCCAGAGGAGGCAAATCAGATTTTTCTCAGTGAGCAGAGGAATGACTTTGAATAGAATGAGAGGCAGGTTTGGCCTAAGCAGTTCCCAGTTTGACTTCCCCTTTAGCTTAGTGATTTGGGGGCCCCAAGATTTATTTTCCTTTCACAGGAGGAACTCTGACTTTTGAAAAAAAGATCTGTGCTGCTCTCTTATCTACTCACATCATGGCACTCATGAAAAATGCCAACATTTGCGTGATACCCTTGGGAATTAGATATAGCTGCTTGCTGTGAGAGTGACTGGCCAAGGGGCCTGAGGCTCTGATCTCAGAAGTAGCCAAAGACTCAAAGTGTGTCGGCTTGCCTTACCTATTGGAGGCACTCCAGCGGGGAGGTACAGCTTCACAGGATGCATTTATGAAAGAGAACTGAACTTCCAGCTAAAGCAGATAGATACTTTCAGAGAGAGAGGAGAGAGAGAGAGAGAGAGGGAGAGACAGACAGAGACAGAGAGAGAAAGAGAGAAAGAAAGAAAAGCACGGACAGCTTTCCTAGTTCTGCCCTCCCACTATTAGGTGTAGGGAAGAGTTTCTCAACCTGAGCACTATTGACAGATAATACTTTGTTGTGGAGGGCTACCTGTACATAGTAGGATGTTTAGCAACATCTCTGGCTTCTACCCATTGGATGCTAGAAGCAACACCCAACCTCATTTCCCAGTCGTCACTGCTAAAAGTATCTCCAGACGTTGCCAAATGTTCCTGGGGCCCAGAATCGTCCCCAGTTGAGAACTGCTGGTGTAGGGCAGTCAGTGGTTCTCAACCTTGAGCATGCGTTAGAATCCCCAGGAGCGCTTGTTAAAACAGTGCTGGTTCTCTCCTCCAGCCTCTGATGCACTAATTCTGGGGCGGGATCTGAGATTTTTCATCCTTAACAAGCTCCCAGGTGATGCTAATATGGCTGGTGGATGACCCCGCTTTTGAGAGCCACTAATGTGGAGAAGAAACACTTGAGTTCGAAATCAGGACACTTCAGTTCTAATTCCATCTCTGACTGTGATTGTGTGACCCTAGGCAAGGTGCTGCGTTTTTCTGTTTCTTTGCTCAAAGTGAGGAGATCAGACTGACTCTTTTCTTAGGTCACTTACCATATTAATGAAATATATGAAACCCTCATGTTCTTGCGTGTAACACAGTGGTTCTCAAGGTTTGGTTCATTCAGTGCCTGTTCTAGTGTCTGAAGGCAACTACTCCTTTACCCTTCTTTTTCTTCTGTATTCAGTATTTGCTTTCGGGTCCAAGAAAGAGTTGAATGGCTTGAGAAGGAGGCTTAGAAAATAATCAAATGCCCATTTTTTTCATGGTAGTATGAATATATCTTTTAAAAAATAACTGCATTTTCAAATGTAGTCAGTCACCTAACAAATCCCAGTGTGGCATTAGCAATCCATGGGAAGGTCTTAATCAATTTGTCCTTGTACCTATTAATTTAAATACCATGGTTGTATGTTGGGTGTTGGGGCTTTTTGTAAGAAGGAATATAAGCAACACTGCAAGACTCATGAGATGAAATGCAAATAGAACTTTTTGAAACTAAGAAGCAGTGCTATTTTAGATGAGGGAAAAAACACTGCTTTTTACATCTTAGTAGGAAATCAGAAATAGAGAAGGCCTGATTATCAGAAATGAAATGTGAGAAAGAAAAATTAGCTTTTTGAGGAAACAAAACACGTTTATCTCACGTAAGACTTCTTAGATTACAACTCTCTTAGGCATATGTTTGTGCAACTTCTTTATGATTATATCTGCCTTCCCTCTACCTCCTTCTCCAGTGAGAACATGTATTAAATGAAGGTTTTCATTTTTAGTACTTGTAGATTAGGAAGGGGTTGCATGGTCAGCATTGGTACCTAGACTCCATACCTTAGGCTCTGAAAACATGGGAACTACTGCTCTCTTTGAGAACACACCCGTGTGGCCTCATTTCAGATGTGCATATTTATTCCCCTCCTTGATCTCCCTACCTTCAAAATAAAATGTCTTCCATCTTGCCTTGCCAGTTAGATGCTTGAAATTCCCACAGTGTTCATTCATGTAGTCTTCATTTCTGAAGCCCTCACTGGACTAGTCTCCAGAAATTGCCTTCCTTTCTTGGTTTCTTGAAAGACATTTTAACGTGCTAAAACCTTTGGAATCCATTCATTCTTTCTGTTTTTTTAGTCCATTCAATTTATTTGTTTGTTTATTCAATCATTCCAGTTCCCTAACCTCTGTGGAAAATACACATGTGAAGAAGACATTCTCAGATTAATTAGATTTCTTTTTTGACTTCGTATTGTTGTTGATGAAAAGAGTCAAACTGTAAAATATTTTAGGAGATTTATTCTGTGCCAAATATGGGTGACCATGGCCTATGACACAGTCATGAGAACATGTGCCTAAGGTGGTCACGGTACAGCTTAGTTTTATATATTTTAGGAAGGCATGAGACATCAATCAAATACATTTAAGAAATACATTGGTTTGATTCAGAAGGCAGGACAACTCAAAGCAGGGGCTTCCAGGCTGTAGGTAAATTTAAACATTTTCTGGTTGAAAATTGGTTAAGTTTATCTGAAGACCTGGGATTAACGGAAAGGAATGTTCAGGTTAAGATAAAGGGTTGTGGAGACCAAGTTTTATTGTGCAGAGGAAACTCTCAGACTTTAGAGAGAGCACGTTGTAAAATGTTTCTTATTGGACTGGCTCTTAGTTGATTGTCTCCTGGATCTGGAAAGGAAGGAAGAAAAACAAAGGGAAAAGAGGGGGTTCTCTATAGAATGCAGATTTTTCCCACAAGAGACTTTGCAGGGCAATTTCAAGGTATGGCAAGGAAATATATTTTGAGGTAAAACATTTTGATTTTCTTCCTTGTTATGCCAGAGTCACTCAGATTGGAAAGTAAGTCACGATATACAGGGTTAAAATAAAACCCATCTGATGAGAATTTATGGTTTGTAGGGCATGACTCCTAGACCCCTTAGGTAGGAATTTGGGCAAGATAAAAAATCAGAACTTGGTCGTCATTATTGTGCTAGTTAGTGTGGGTTGGTTTTGTTTGTTTGTTTGTTTTTTGAGACAGAGTTTTGCTCTTGTTGCCCAGGCAACAAGATCATGCAGTGGCACCATCTCAGTTCACTGCAACCTCCACAATTCTCCTACCTCAGCCTCCCAAGTAGCTGGGATTACAGGCATGTGCCACCTCGCCCAGCTAATTCTTTGTATTTTTAGTAGAGACAGGGTTTCGCCACGTTGGCCAGGCTGGTCTCAAACTCCTGACCTCAGGTGATCCACCCGCCTTGGCCTCCTAAAATGCTGGGATTACAGGCGTTGAGCCACTGTGCCCAGCAGGTTTTTTGTTTGTTTGTTCGTACCTCTGTAGTGATTTTGGTTTTGACTTCCAAGCATTGTTATATTGGAAAGAAAAGGGTGACAGGGATGGGTTTGTGAAGATGAGGAAATTAGGGTTAATTATGGCAACTGCCTCAGAATAGCCAGACCTCTAGGGAATTTACAAAGCCTGTGAATCAAATGTTCCGTTTTTCATCTTTAGGAGATCCAAAAGTGAGGTCGTTGGAGAGAATGCAGAGAGGCACTGAGGACTGGAAGTTTTGGAACATAGTGCCCTCCTCAACTTTGGATTTCAAGATGATTTGTCCTAAGAAAACTAAGCAATTATTTATGATTGACTTTATTCACTTGAAGATTTTTATAAAGAACATGTGAATGAGGAAGATACAAAAATGGGCCAGATAGGAGAGAATTTTTTATTAACTAGTTCATTGGAATAGATGATAAGCTATGTTTAGATATTTTGAAGATTTTTAGAAATGTTATCTAAAACTTGGAGAAAAGGCAAAAAGATTATTGTGTGCCCTTTCAGTGTCACTCAAAAGCATTTGTTTGGAAAGTCCACTGAAGGGACATAGAACATTCCTGGAGAAGGTAATTATTTGACTTACTTTTGAATAGAGTTTACACTCTGTAAAGTTAGATATTAATTTATAGAAAATTGATGTTACAAATGATTTTTGTCCAGTAGAAATTAAATGATTCCTGTTTTAATAGAAAAGATAACCTCAAAGATTATGGTTTCATTGCTCTGAAATGAAACATTAACCAGTTTTATATCTAACTTTGCAAGATTAATCAACCTTTGACACATATATACTAAATATTTTTATGAGAGCTGTGTTTTTAGCTTTTTGAAAATTAGACTTCGACATAATTAGTACATATTGAGCATATAAGAATATTGAGCATATAAGCATCTTGGATGGCTTAGACTATTGCCCGAGAGTAAAGTTTTGACTAAATTGACTATGATACTCTGTCAGCCCTGCATTCCTGTACTTGTGGGTGTTTATCTATAGTCTCTTGGTCACGTGGATAGTAAGTTGCTCTTAAGGATAATCTAATTATATGGCCTGGATGAAGACTTAAAATTCCTGCCTTATCAAGATCTCAAATGACACAAAGTGCAAAGGGATAATTTCTTTTGTTGTTGTTAATAATAGTACTACTGTTGACTTGTATAGCACTTAAAATTTACGAAAGATTGGCACACCTGTTATTATATTTGATCCTCAGGATTTCTGTGTGAGGAAGCAGGATAGGAATTATTATTTATAACTTACAGGTGAGTAAACTGAGATGCTGACAGTTAAAGTGTTTTGCCAAAGGACACTCAGCTGTTAAGGAATGGAGCTGGGACCACAGCCCAGCTATTCACACTCCAGGTACATTCAGCAACTTCATAATGGAGCCAGGGTTCAAAAGGGACATTGATAAGAACAGTGAATTGAAGTGGAAAAAAATCTAGTAACACTAAAGGAATAAATAGAAAATCCTATACCCCAGCTTCATATACTTGGTATTGATTTACCATTGCTAACTATCATTTCAGCTTTTTTAGGTTATGGGGTCTGTTTCTAACTGTTGGAAAGGCCTGAAGTGCGTCTGAATCTTCTTTGACCTCTTCTCCCGCCTCGGGTGTAACAGTGCTGGTCACATGGCAGGTGCTTAGTATATATTTCTTTATTGAATGTATGTATTTGCTTTACATGATTTTATCTTCTTGATTATTCCTTTCTTCCTGGAAATACCTTCTTAATTAGCAGATTTCAGTAAATCAGGGTGACACTGGAGCAGCTGCACTTGCTTATTCAAAAGGGTAATCTGCCCTATTATTTGATGTTTGTACTGGAAAGAGGACTGCTGACTTAATCTAATTTCATCTTTTTATTAAATCTCTCTAAGTCCACAAACCATTGATTAATTAACTCAACAGATGAACAATTCTGTGTGCCAGGCCTGGGGAAAGAATGGTAAGGATGAGGCAAGGGCCCCCCTTTCATGGAGTTGACACTTCCTTTGGCTTATGGTCCTGGTGGTGGTTTTCGTTTTTCTCTTGAGATGTTTTTGATCTTGGCTCTGTTTCATTAGTAATCTGAGAGCCACATGAAACAATTGAGTTGTGAGAAAAACCGTCTCTAAGACTTACTATGTATGACTAAGAATTGCTGTGCCTTGTGAAAGATTAGGACTAAAACCAAGGTCAGTGCTAGTGGACTCCCCACGATTTCAAAATAGGATAATTTGAGGATAGTGGCCCAGAATTGTAATGGCTTCCTTTTGAAGCTGTATTTGCATACCAAGCATGCTGTTATTACTTAGATTGTGTGTATATTTCTTGTCTGATGGAGGTTGTGGGGAGTTAAACCCCTCAGGCCTCACCTTCTAGCCATTCTAGTTCCATCCCCAGGGACTCTCTTTGAGTTTGTGGGGAGTTAAACCCCTCAGGCCTCACCTTCCAGCCATTCTAGTTCCATCCCCAGGGACTCTCTTTGACTAGGGTCCCAAGACACGTAATGAACTGAGTTGTTCAGCATAAGACAATGTGTGAACATTTTAAAAATGGTTATTGATTGTGATAGGAATTCAGGAGTTTTAGAGATCAGTTGAGACTGGTTTTGGTCAGGAGGGCAACTCGATGGGTTTTTGAGGCATATTTGATAATATTAGCTACCATTGATTGTGGTTAATGTGTGTAATGCACATCACAGCATCCCCACAAAATACATGCTGTCTTCCCCATTTTAGGATGAGGAAACTGAGACTTAGGCTGGTGAGAATTTGCCCAAGGCTTCTCAGGGAGATAGGAGTAGAACTGGATTCAGAATCATACCTTTCCATAGCCACTTGTGGAGAGAAGGTGGAAGCACTATGGATCCGGGACCGAGGGTCCCCTGGCCATTGGAACGATCTTTGATTGGGCCATGAGAAAAGAATAGTATTTTTAGTCATGTTCATAGCTGATTTCCATTTGTGGCTCCTTGTGTTTCATCTCCACACAGCACAGGTGGAGGTGATATGGTTAGGGTGCGGAGTCAGTGCAGGGCCATGCCGAGGGGCCAGGTTGGCAAGTTTGAGAGCTGGGTTGAAGCATACAATGGTCAGATTGTGCGGGAGCCAAATGCCAAGTTTGGGGGCTGAGACTATTATGCAGACAGTAAAAAAGAATGGTAGGTTTATTTTTTATATTTTTATGGTTACATAGTAGATATTTCTATTTATAGGGTACATGAGATATTTTGATATAGGCAGATATGTGTAATAACTAATTACAGATGGGACAAATGGGGTATCCATCACCTCAAACATTTATTATTTCTTTGTGTTGCTGACATTCCAGTTATACTCTTTTAGTTATTTTTAAATGTACAATAAATTAGTGTTGACTGTAATCACCCTATTGTGCTATCAGATACTAGCATTTGATTCTTATTCATTCTAACTCTATTTTAATAGATAAAATATAATCAGTCCCCTGCCCATTGGTTACCCATGAACATCCCCAACCCTTCCCAGCCTCTGGTAACCATCATTCTACTCTCTATTCTACTCAGAAGTTCGATTGTTTCAATTTTTAGCCCCTATTCTAATTTTTAATTTAAATTTAATTTTTAGCTCTCGTTCTTCTCACAAGTTCAATTGTTTTAATTTTTAGCTCCCAGAAATGAGTGAGAACATGTGAAGTTTGTCTTTCTGTGCTTGGCTTATTTCACTTAACATAATGACCTCCAGTCCATCCATGTTGTTGCAGATGACAGGACTCATTGTTTTTTATGGTTGAATAGTACTCCACTGTGTATATGTACCACACTTTCTTTATGCAGTCATCTGTTGATGGGTACTTAGGTTGCTTCCAAATCTTGGCTATTGTCAGCAGTGCTGCAGTAAACATGAGAGTGCAGATATCTCTTCAGTGTATTGATTTCCTTTCTTTGGGGTATATATCTAGCAGTGGAATTGCTGGATCATATGAACACTTTAGTTTTAGTTTTTGAGTTGTGGGTTTTTTAACTGGCAATTGGTAGGGTTGAAAACTGTGCAGGAAGGGAGTAAGACAGGCAGGAGATCAGGTAGAGGCTAGAAGGGTCTTAATTAGGGTTGTAGAAGTGAAACCAGGGAGAAATGGGCCTCTGAAGACACTGTTGAATTCCTCTTATTACCGCTCAGCCCCCTGGCCATTGGAAAGATCCTTGATTGGGCCATGAGAAAAGAATAGTATTTTTAGTCATGATCATAGCTGACTTCCATTTGTGGCTCCTTCTGTTTCATCTCCACACAGCACAGAAGTGAATGTGCATATTAGTAAATGTTGAAATAGAGTTCTTTTTTTACTTGATTGGCACATTAGATTCTGTTCAGATGCTCAGCCCTTATTTTGCTTCACGTCCATCATGGCTGTGTGCCCACAGCCTAAAAAAGTGGCAGAGGAAATGTTGATTGTAAGGTCTCAAGTCCACGGGACATCAGGGCCTTAAACTCTCTGTTTATTGGCCTCCAAGTGAACTGTAATGCGATTCAGTACTAACAAATCATAAATTCCTTTTCTTGGACAGTTGACCATTTCATATGAAAAGACATGGGTTGCAAAACTAAGGTACCGGTTAAGCTAAGGACACTTGTTTAAAATATTCTCATTTAGCTTTCCCACATTGTCAGGAACCCAGGGACATTTCCTGTTCATGTTTGTGTTTGTATCAGTGTCTCCATGTTTGTTTCTCCGGAGAAGTCCTGGGCAGCTCACATGTCCAGTAACTGCAGATGAGTGTTCTGCCATGGTAGTACTGCTGGGGGTAGGGAGGGTATTCTTAGGAATGACACTAGAAAGAGGAAGTGAATCCAGATTAACTAGGGTGAGTGTGACAGTTTGTAGCTGGGAGAGCCCCACAGATCATTAGCGCCGGCAGGGACTGCCAGATTCATTTAGGCCAGTGTGTTCAGGTTGAGCCTGTCCTGGTAAGAGAGAGGGAAGGCCTTGCAGCAGGGACTCTAGGGCCCCTCCACCTTCTTCAGCCGGAACTATTCTACTTTGATCAGTTGTATGTATTAGGGTTCCATGGAAGTGTTATTTTTAAAAATAAGACAATTATTGGCTGGGCACAGTGGCTCATGCCTGTAATCCCAGCACTTTGGGAGGCCAAGGTGGGTAGATCACTTGATGCCAGGAGTTCGAGACCAGCCTGGCCAACATGGCAAAACCCTGTCTCTACTAAAAATAAAATAAAATAAAAATTAGCCAGGCATGGTGGTGCATGCCTGTAATCCCAGCTACTGGGGAAGCTGAGGCACAAGAATCACATGAACCTGGGAGGCAGAGGTTGCAGTGAGCTGAGATTGCACCACTGCACTCCAGCCTGGGTGACAGAGTAAGACTCTGTCTCAAAAAAATAATAATAATAATTAATTATTTATTAATTTAAAAATTTAACATCTGGCTATTCTTTCATGGTACAAAGGGAAATTAAGTCCCAGAGTAGGAGTGTGCATTATCTGAGCCTGAGTTGTTGGTGAATGGCTTGGAGTGCCATTAAAAAAAAAAAAAAAAAAAAAAAAATCACTGGGCGTTGTGGCTCACGCCTGTAATCCCAGCACTTTGGGAGGCCGAGGAGGGTGGACCACAAGGTCAAGAGATCAACACCATCCTGGCCAACATGGTGAAACCCCGTCTCTACTAAAAATACAAAAATTGGCTGGGTGTGGCGGCACGTGCCTGTAATACCAGTTACTCGGGAGGCTGAAGCACGAGAATCACTTGAACCCAGGAGGCAGAGGTTGCAGTGAGCTGAGATTGCGCCACTGCACTGCAGCTTGGCAATGGAGCAAGACTCCGTCTCAAAAAACAAACAAATGTCCGGCCTGGGCAAAAGAGCGAGACTCCGTCTCTAAAACAAACAAACAAACAAAAACAACAACAACAAAAAAGCACATTATGTGGTCACAGAAGTGCCTTTTTGAGCCCTATTCCAGACAGGAGTGGAGTTGTCAGGAGTCACGGACCCTCACTTATGTTTCTGTTTCTGACACTTTGGTGTTATCAGTAATCAAGTGGTCGAGGATTTCTAGCCTTTGAAGCAGACTTGGTTCCCATTTGGACCCCAATGCCATGTCAGCTGAGGTGTCTACCTCTCACTTCCTGGAACAGTTGAGGCACTTTTTTTTAGCCCTGGCAGGTCTCTTGCTTGGCCATGAAATTTGGGGATTCACCTGGCCAGCTACATAAAATAGCCCAAAAGGGTCAGTGTCCTACCGCCTCTGCAGGGCCACAGGCTGCCTGACAGTCTATCAAATAAGTCCTCTTCTGGAGGCAGCCTGAGCTGGTTGGATCATTGGTGTAAGGACACCAGGAGAGCATGTTGGAGTTAGCTCAGCCGGAATCCATGTCATTACTCTGCTACTTATAGCTGTATGACCCTGGACAAGTTACTTAACCACTTTGGCCTCTGTCTCCTATTAGTAAGTTGGGAGAATCTCTTAATATTATGTGTAAAATGAGCTTGGTGCTGGGATTTGATTTTTCACCATTTCTACCAACTGTCCTCTACCAGGACCTTATGAATTGCCCTGAAAGGTGCTGGTTATACCTGCAAAAGGAGAGTCTTGAGTCACTGGTGGAGAGCAGGCACAGAGTCTAGAGGTCCCCACAAAATTAAATGAGCCACCCATTGAGCAGACAGGATACTTCCAAGGAGTGGTAGTCTCTTCATGAAGAAGAATCACCCAATCATCAGAGCTGTCCGGTTAGAGATCATCTTGTGAGATAATAAAGCTGATGAAGATACTTATGTAACTTAATATATTTGATAAAGAACTTTCCAACTCCTACTTTATTGGTTTCTTGCAACACTCCTATGAGAGAGGCGTGGGCAGTATCAATATTATTCTGGTTTTATATAGGGTAAATCCAAGGCCCAGGGAATTTAAGTAGCTTGTCAGTGATCACAGAGTAAGGGGCAGATCTGGGACTTAAAACTGAGTTATTTAATGACTTGAATATTTTGTGTTTCCTGTTATTATGATTCTGCCAAGAAGCTGCCATCACCAGAAGGTCTCAGGCAGATGCTGGTCACGAATACTGCAGAAGGCATTTCAGATCAGCTTAGGTGATTGCTGTGTGGTTTGGGGGACCACAGGATTCCCCCAGACACCTCCCTCACTCGTCAGTCGGCCTCGTTTGGCCTTTGTCACTGCATTTCTTTGAGTCAAGACCTGGACTCTCTTGCTTCTCTTCGAGACGGAGATAACTGTATGAAGAGTGATACATTTGTCCCAGAGCACCTTCGTGTGAATGTATGTACTGGATCACTCTTCTCCCTGATAAAAGCTGAGGCAAAAGAGGTTCATTCAGCAAACCTTATGTGAATAATTCCTTTTTGTCAAGTGCTATGTCAGGCATTGGGAATACAAAAATTAACTTCACACATTCCTGTCCTCAAGGAACTCTTAGATTTGCAGGAGAGGCAAACACAATGTCGGATGCCATGCAGGTGGCAGCCAAGGAGAGAGAGCAGTGCGCTGCCCCGTGGGAATCTCAGCCCCTCGGAGAGGGAGCAGCACGTGGGCAGCGGCTCACATTAGGGAGCAGCAAAGAACCTCATCCAGCTGGTCCATGGGCCCGAGAAGGGAGGTCCTGACAGATTTTGGGAACTGTGAATGTCTAACTGAATTTGAAGGTTTGTGAAGAGTTTTAGTGGAAGAAAGAATTGGAGAAATAAGACTTTGCATGTCATGAAGAGGCGTAAAAGACTTTATTTCTTGAGCTGTGAGGAGTTAGTAATGCAGGGTTAAACAGAGGCATCAAAATCAGAATTGGTAACTGGTTTTCCTTCTTCCACCCCTTCTCTAAAACTCAGCCAGAGCAATTTTCCTAAGGCCAGAGGCTGAGTGAGGGGCGCTGAGGGCACACCCAGGCTGCGTGAGTGGGCAAGGGGAAAGGGGCAGCTTCAGGCCACCTTTTCCAGGTCGATTACAGTTAGTGACTGATGACACTGGGGTCAAGGGAGAGAAAAAACGTCAAGAGTGACTCATACGTTTTTATTTGAGATCTGCCTTGCTTATTTCACAAAGAGTTGCAACCCGAATGCTGAAGATTTTCCTTCATGGCAAGTCTCAGAATACAACCTCAGCTCATTTGCCAAATCTTGCCAGCCTGATAAACATTTTTCTTTTGGGGGCTGGCATCTCGTTTCCTTCTTCTTCTCTTCTGAAATGATTATAGCAATTTTTGTGCTTCAAGGAATTGGTGAGAACCGGGTACATACTATATACTCGATAAATGAATAATCAAATAAATGAGATCACTAATAAGGAGTGACATGTAAGGTCACGCTGGTCATGGTAAAGTGGTGGACATAAAATGCGACTTGTGATTCTGAAGCAGCTTATGCATTTGTGCTAAAATAGTGTTTGGTAGTGGAATGGTAAAATACAGAATTCTGCAGAATTTTTCAGTACTTACGTTCACATATAATGTTGGTCATGCCTGAGCTTATAGCAGCAGCAGCCAGAGGAAGATGAGGTAATTAGGCAGATCACAGCGGAACAGGTTGCATTCTCATTCCTTTCAGCCTTCTCTCCTCTCTCCCCAACCTGCACAGTTCTGGTAGGGGGTGGGATGTGTTACATGCTTTACCCAGGATCCCAGGCGTGCCCTGGGTTCGACTTCTTTCTCTAGACTAATCCAGTTCCCAGCCTGGAGCCTAAGCATACACTGCATTAATCAGACTTGCTGGAATGATCACATGGTTTTCTAGCTGCCTCCCCTGTTAGCTGCCGCTTGTCAGCAGCTGGCGGAGCTGGAGGCTGCAGGCCCCTGTCTGCAGAAAGCCTTTTACTTCAGAATATTGGGGGGTGTGGAAACCCCGCCTAATTTTTCTGCACTTTGCACCATCTGACTAACTAAATGGTTGTCCTCCATACCAAAAAGACTACCACACAATCTAAGGAAATTGTCTCTGACTAGGTCATGTTTCCATTTGAAGAATTCAGGTATGTTCTGGGCTTTCTACATCAGTCTGCTGCTGGCTTTTTGTTCTCGCTAGGTTTTTGCTGTGTAATGACAGCTTAGGCTCTGGCTGGTTCTCACAAAAAAAAAACAGGGTTCTTTTCAGCTTGTGGTGGGGTTTATCCCAGTCATGGGGGTGGGAGGTGCAGAGGTGGTGCAGGTCAGGGGTGTTTACTGTGTGCAGAAGTGCAGCGTGGATAATTGGTCTGATCACGGGTGAATTTGTCCAGGACCCCACCTTGTGCCTTATTTGAGCTGCTGTTGCTGGTGTAGAGTTGTGAATACAGAATAGCAACTGTGTGTCCAGAATGAGTCTCTTGCTATCTTTTGTTTTTCTTCCTTTGTCAACTCATGCAGTCTACTGCTCTTTTTAAAAAATGCTGATTGTAGCAGTGAAGGTGAAAAATTCTGCAAGTCTGTCTGCATAGTTGAGATTTGATTTTGGCTCTTCTTGTCTTCATTATTTTTAGTAGTAATCTCATCGCCGGTCTGTTTTCTGGGAAGTGCCCTGATAGTGTTTTGTTAACAGGGCTCTTTGCTTTCGTATGCTTTTCAGCTGCTGTAATTATTAGTGCTCCAAATTAGATCTTTTGTGAATCTTACTCCCTCTCTTCTCCAGGAATCTATCCCTGGATATAAATGTGGGAAGGGATGTTCCAATAGAAGGAGTTTCTAAGAAATGAAAATAAAGGAGGCGGAATGGGAGGGTCATCAGATTCTTCTTGTGCATATTTCCACCTCTCTGGAACATATGGAAGAGAGCGTGTGTGTGTGCGCGCGCGCACACACACACTTCCGACTTCTGAAAGCTTCTCATTTTTCAAATGCAATTTTTGTGCATTTTAGAACTGAGCATAAATTCCATATTGATGGGCAAAGAGTGATTGTGCGGGAACCTCAGTTCTACCTCTACGGGCCTTTTTTATTCCTCCAAATGTTGCTGCGGTAGACATTAAAACAATAAGAGAATAACCACCTTTCATTCTTCTAAGAGAAAACTACAGACCTGTTAGCCAGTCAAGGGAGTAGATAAGAGGATCATTAGATCTCCACAAAGAAAAGTCGGACCGTAAAGGTCGTCCCCTGCCCTTTTCAGTAAACTTGATACTTTGGATTCAGGAAGTTATCCTTTGTTTAGTCGTGTGTCTCTGCATTATTTCTAATGGCCTGGGTTTGCGACAAAGAAATTCTTTTTATGTGGCAGTGTGCTCTGGTGACATGGGCCCCTGCCCTTACAGAGTGACCAGAACTTTTATAATAGCCCCATTAGATGACTAACAAGAATTTATATAATGTCTGGCGTGTTACAGTAGATAGGCCCCTGGGTTCTAATGTCTGTTTCAAAAGTAGCTTTTGTGATCCTTGTGAGAGTTATGGAAGCGTTCTGTAATTTGTAGAAAGTAGCTCAATTGCGTAGTTCACGTTTTATTGTTAGCATTTACTCTAGATGAAGTACCCCATCTACCCTCTTGAACAGAGCTTGGAGCCTTTCATTACGTTTCATGGTTAGGGAAGAGGGTTATGTATGAACACATCCACTCGCATTGTGGTGGGCTTCTAATCTAAGGGTCAAGAGCTGGGTCTGATGAGGTGGGAGGGGGTTGAATTAAAGGCCATTGCACTGATTGAGAAAAAGGGGCCATCATTATGAAGGGTAGACCACAAAGGGGAGGGCTGTTACCTCTTGCTTCAAGCTTTTGCCTAAGCTGGCCCTGAAAAATTTTACTGGATGTGACTGCATTTGTGACTGCTGCATGGTGTCAGACAAATGACTTTCTTCTCTAGTCATGGAGTTTGTGTATGTGGGGGCCCCATGATCATGGTGGGGCAACACAGGGACTCTAGAGGTACCTGGCTTTTTAGCTTAGTTCAGTGGGGTTCTCTAGCTTTAGCATGCAGCAGAATCCCTGGAAAGCTCATTAAAACTCAGATTGCTGGACCCCACTCCCAGAATTTCTCATTGAGTAGATCTGGGGCGAGGCCTAAGAATCTGTATTTCTAACAACTTCCCAGGTGAGTCTGATGCTGCAGATCTGGAGAGCAGACTTAACAACCATTGGCTTAGGAAAAGCAGAAGATTACCTTCATGGAGATGGGAAGTTTGAGGCAAATGCAGGGTGGAGGTACGGGTAAGAAAAATTGAGAGCAGACAGAAGCAGGTCAAGGACAGGTAGGTGAACCACCAGTCACTTGGGGAGGTTTTGCAGAGCAGTAAGATTATAAACTAAGTTCTCTGTTTCTTTGGGATGAGAATCAGAGAACTTGGTTTTATAATCTCGGTGCCGCTATGAACTAACTTGGTGGGCTTGGCAAGTCTCTTGATCTTTCTTAGTGTCAGCTGAAATGGGGAGAGTGATTCTCACCAAGAAACTCCATAACACTGTTAGAATTAAATGGGATAATATAAACTTTATGAATTACAGCAGTTCTTCCTACATGAATATAAAGGGGGAAGCACATCCTGGGGCCGGCTCCATCAGGTTATCCACACGTGCCTGTAGGCCTCGTTTGTGGACACGCTCCTCCACACATCCCCAGCCCTGAGAGCAGAAGGAAGGGCCACATTCTTGGTTTGTTTTTTTTTTTTTTTTGGAGACAGACTCACTCTCTGTCACCCGGGCTGGAGTGCAGTGGCACAATCTCAGCTTACTGCAACCTCTGCATCCTGGATTCAAGCAATCCTTCTGCCTCAGCCTCCCAAGTAGCTGTGATTACAGGCATGCACCACCACGCCCAGATAATTTTTTTGTATTTTTAGTAGAGGCAGGGTTTCACCATGTTGGCCAGGCTGTTCTTGAACTCCTGACCTCATGTGATCTACCCACCTCGGCCCCCAAAAGTGTTGGGTTTACAGGCATGAGCCACCACACCTGGCTGGCCACATTTGTTTTTAAAAGGAAGTCTGATTTTGACTCAGATGCATTTACTTATTGGACTATGAATTCCATGAGAGCAGAATTCATAAAAACAACAGAATCCTGCCTGTTTTTGTTTCCTTGGCACCTACAACTGCTTGACACACAGTAAGACCTTAATGAGCAGTTGGTACAGTGCATTTTAACCAGAACTTAAGGAAAAGCAAGCAAGCTATCCAGCTAGCTCGGCACAGTCCTGAGGTCGGTGCCATGGTGCCACGTGGGCCGTTTTGTGTGCTGGTTCAGGAGAACGTGTGGAAAAGCTGATAACTGATCTCCTGAGAAAAACGTGGTGTCCTCAGCACACCCCACTTGCTGGAGTGCCAGAGAAGTCATCACGTTTCATTAAGGAATCCCTGCAGATGATCTCACTCCACAGAGCACTGATGGTTGTGATGATTTACTGCTGCCTGGGTCCCACGCCTAGAGAGTAATAGGAGCTTGAGAGGTTGGGCCAGTGTTTTACAGCTGCCTAGGGGATTTTTGTCTGCCATTGCCTACAAGACTATTGTTCTACCACCAGGCAAGCTGTTCTAGCTGGCTCTTGGGGTAGACACAGGTCACTTGTCCTTTTGCCCTTTTTTTTTTTTTTAATTTTTTTTTTGGAACACAGTCTCGCTTTGTCGCCTGGGTTGGCGTGCAGCGGCAGGATCTCGGCTCACTGCAACCTCCACATCCCAAGTTCAAGCAATTCTCCTGCCCTAGCCTCCTGAGCAGCTGGGATTACAAGTACGCACCACCAAGCCTGGCTAATTTTTTTTTTTTTTTTTGAGATGGAGTTTCGCTCTTGTCTCGGGCTCCAGCAATTCTCCTGTCTCAGCCTCCCGAGTAGCTGGGATTACAGGCATATGCCACCATGCCTGACTAATTTTGTATTTTTAGTAGAGACAGGGTTTTTCCATGTTGGTCAGGCTGGTCTCGAACTCCTGACCTCAGGTGATCCCCATGCCTCGGCCTCCCAAAGTGCTGGGATTACAGACGTGAGCCACCGCACCTAGCCTAATTTTTGTATTTTTGTAGAGACGGGGTTCAACCATGTTGACCAGGCTGGTCTTGAACTCCTGACCTCAAGTAATCTGCCCACCTCAGCCTCCCAAAGTGCTGGGATTACAGGCATGAGCCACCGTACCCAGCCTCCTTTTGCCTTTTTAAAAAACTTTCTTAGACTTCCTTCTACTGAACTGAAAGTTTTAAGTAAACATTTACCTGTTTCTACACACCACAGAGACTGTCTTGAGCATTTTGTGAAATACCATGTAGTTTTCCTTCTACCTCTGGACCCAGAACAGTGCCTACATTTCCTTACCACCCCAGAATGAAGAATTTTAAATGTGACTTTTTTCCCCATAATCCGTCAAGCAAGAATGGAGCCCAAATCAGAGACTTTTGTTTCTCAGAACTCCTGGTATTTGACTTATTCCGATTTATTTCCGGGAGGAATGTAGTGTACCAAGATCTAAAATCCACAATTGCTATTTGTTAGTCACATGAAAATGGAAGTTACTATTTTGAGTCTGTTTTATTTTTAAACAAAAACATCATGGAAGGGTTTGAAGTTCAAACTCTAACCAACTTTCTTTATTAATTCAAATTTATATCTACTCTTGGGAAATGTAATGGTTTTTCTTGCCCTTTCACTGGAATATTGAAACAAGTCAAAATGAGTAGTATTGGGGAAGACTTGAAGTTGGCAAGGCTAAAGAACCATCCAAGTGTCAAGAGCCCAAGCCAGCTTGGTCTCTCTCATTTTCCAGGCTCCTGTAGTACCTTGAAGAAACAGATGTTTAGTACATTGATCTGAGCTGAGGAAATAAGTCTCAGATGAACAGGAGGTAGAGACTGGGCCAGGCAGGGAAGGGGAAGGAAAAGAACCTTGATCATTGAATACCTGCTGTGTGCCAATCACTGCTGATTGCTTTGCCCAAGGTAACTTTAACTCACATAAATGAAATGGACTCTCTCCTCCATACCACTCTAGCCACGTGGGCCTTGTGCTCCTCCTCTAGACCTCTTCACTGGCTGTATCTCTGCCTGGATTGCCCTGCCCCCAGGCAGCCATGTGGCTTGCTGGAGATGAAAACACAGTCCACATCAGAACTTGTCCTAAACTCTGGGCCCATATATCCATCTGCTTGTTTGATGTCACTACTGGAAGCCTAATTAGGCATCTCAAACATGTCTAACACGGTTCTCCAGCTCTTTCCTGTCCTTTCTTCAGTCTTCCGCAGCCCAGTCAGCGGCAGCTCCGCAACTCCTTCCTTCTAGTTGTTCAGTCATTCTTGACCCCTTTCTCCTACTCTCCACATCTCGTCTCTCATCCATCAAGCAGTCCTACCAGCTCTGTCTCAGAATATACACCAAATCCAACCACTTCCTACTGGCCCTACTACCACCAGCCTTGTCCAAATGCCAGCATCTGAATTGCTGCAGTAGCATTGTAACTGCCCTCCAAGCTTTCTGCCCTGTTCTCTAGTCTCAATTTTTCACCCATTTTCCTTTTTAAGATAAGAAGTCAAATCATGTCACTCCTGTTCTCAAACCACCCACCTCCCCTCCCAGTAACTTCCCACTTCACTGAGAGTGAGAGCACAAGCTCCTTTAATGGCTTACCAGGCCTGCTCAGCTCGGCCCTCTTATCAGATTCCATCTCTAACAGCACCCTGTCTCCTCCACACCACTCTAGCCTTACCGGCTTGTGCTGTTCCTTGAACACACCAGGCTGCCTCCTCCTTGAGGCCTGTGCACTGACAGTCTCTGCCTGGATTGCTCTGCCCCCAGGTGGCCACGTGGCTTATGCCCTGGTCTCTTCCAGGTCTCTACTCAGATGTTACCCTGACCTGTCTTTTTAATATCCCTCTCCCCACAATGGGCACTCCCTTTCTTTTTACTCTGCTTTATTTTTTGCCAGATCACATATCACCATCTATATACTGTAGCTTTAAATTTTATATTTGTTATTGTTTACCTCCCTTAGCAGAACCTAAGTGCCACAAGGATAGGTTTTTAAAAATACACAGTTGGCGGGGCGTGGTGGCTCACGCCTGTAACCCCAGCACTTTGGGAGGCAGAGGCGGGTGGGTTACCTGAGGTCAAGAGTTCAAGACCAGCCTGACCAACATGGAGAAACCCCTACTAAAATACAAAATACAAAAATACAAAATTAGCCAGGCATAGTGGCGCATGCCTGTAATCCTAGCTACTCGGGAGGCTGAGGCAGGAGAATCGCTTGAACCTGGGATGCAGAGGTTACGGTGAGCCGAGATCGGGCCACTGCATTTCAGCCTGAGCAATAACAGTGACACTCTGTCTCCAAAAACAAACAAACAAACAAAACACAGCTGTGGTGGGGCACAGTGGCTCACACTTGTAATCCCAGCATTTTGGGAGGCTGAGGCGGATAGATTGCTTGAGCCCAGGAGCCCCAGATCAGCCTGGGTAACATGGCGAAACCCCACGTCTACAAAAAGTACAAAAATTAGCCGGGCATGGTGACACATGCCTGTGGTCCCAGCTGCTTGGGAGGCTGAGGTGAGAGGATCATCTGAGCTCAGGAAGTCAAGGCTGCAGTGAGCCAAGATCATGCCACTGCACTCCAGTGTCTCAGGAAAAAAAAAAAAAAAAAAAAACACAACACTGTTGTGTCCATAGTGCCTTGCATACAGTAGGTATCTAATAAATATTTGTTAAATGAATGAAAGAAATGAGAACAGACACTCAGAGAGGTTAAGTAATTTGCTTAAAGTCACCCAGCTGTTAAGGGAATCAGTCAGTTTCAGTTCAGTCCCTCTTTCCCAGATACTATGTGCCTGAAATGCCATCCTATAAATTGACCCTGTGTCTTAACCATCAGCCCAACCTTTCAGTCTTTCCTGTGGGCTCAGAGCTTGTCGTGGTGCCTGGCACGTGCTCCACAGATGTAGGAAAAGTAGGGAACTTCTAGAAAAGAAGCAGAGGGCTTGGGGTAGAATGACCTACCCTCCTCCCAGTTCCCACAGCTCTTCCATCCCATCTCTGTGTAGTGCTTACTACTGTGTAGTTGTATGATTATTAGTTTCTCTCACATCTTCTTCTCTACCAAAGCATGAGCTCCTTGAGGTCAGAGAGAAGGTCGTCATCTTGTATCCCTACCAACTACTGCTGACAGCATACTCTCAGCTCTGGGACGTATTATTAAGTGTCTGATAATGAAAATACTTTGAATTAAGTAAGTCACAGTCCCTAACTGTGGGAGCTATGATCCCTCTCTGTCTTGGATCCCCGGGGCCTGTTGGAATCTACAACCATGTGGATCTTTGATAGATGATGGTGGGAGCACTGGTTGGTGGAATAATGCAGAGGGCAGACAGACCAGGGAGAGAGAATAGAGCAGGTAAGACAGGGATGGACAGACCTCATTGACTTGACAGTTTCACCTGGTGTCCATCTGACAAGCCAAAAGCAAGGTGTTATTTGGGGAAACAAATTATTTATTTATAAAAATTTTAATTATTATAGATACTAAGTATACCTATTTATGGGGTACATGTGATATTTTGATACAAGCATACAGTGTACAATGTGTAATGATCAAATCAGGGTAACTGGAATGCCCATCTCAAGCGTTTATCATTTCTTTGTGTTAGGAAAATTCCAATTACACTTTTTTAGTTATTTTGAAATGTACAATAAATTATTGTTAACTCTTGTTGCCCTATTGTACTACTGAACACTAAATCTTATTCCTTCTATCAAACTGTATTTCTGTACCCACTAATTATCCCTCTTTATTACCCTCTCCCTGTTACCCTTCCCACCTCTGATAACCATCATTCTACTCTCTATCTCCATGACTTCAATTTTTTTTTAGCTCCCATATATCAGTGAGAACATGCAGTATTCGTCTCTCTCGTGCCTGCCTCATTTCACTTAACGTAATGTCCTCCAGTTTCATCTAGGTTGCTGCAAATGACAGAATTTCATTTTTTCTTATGGCTGAATAATATTCTACTGTATATTTATACCACTTTTTTTTTTAATCCATTCATCTGTTGTTGGACGCTTAGGTTGATTTGTATCTTTTTTTTGTTTAGACAGAGTCTTGCTCTGTTGCCCAGGCTGGAGTGCAGTGGCGTGATCTCAGCTCACTGCAACCTCCATCTCCCAGGTTCATGCAGTTCTCGTGCCTCAGCCTCCCAAGTAGCTGGGATTACAGGCATGCGCCACCATGCCCAGCTAAGTTTTGTATTTTTAGTAGAGGCAGGGTTCCCACATGTTGGCCAGGCTGGTCTCAAACTCCTGACCTCAAGTGATCCACCCGCATTGGCCTCCCAAAGTACTGGGATTACAGGCATGAGCCACCGCACCGACTCAATTCCTATCTGGACCATTGTGACTAATGCTGCAGTAAGCTTGGGAGTAAAATCAGTCTCTTCAGTATACCAATTTCCTTTCTTTTGGATATATATTTGACAGTGAGATTTCTGGATCATATGGTAGTTCTACTTTTAGTTGTTTTTTTTGGTTTGTTTGTTTGTTTTTTGAGGAACCTCCAAACTGTTTTGGAGTGTCCACAGTGGCTGTACTAATTTATATTCTCACCAGCAGTGTACAAGGGCCCCCCTTTCTCCACATCCTTGCCAGAGTCACTTATTGGCTGTCTTTTTGATAAAACTGTGTGAGATGCTGTTGTGGTTTTGATTTGCCTTTCCCAGATGATTAGTGATGTTGAGCATTTTTTCACATACCTCTTGGCCATTTATATGTCTTTTGAGAAATGTCTATTCAGATCTTTTGCCCATTTTTAAATCAGAATATATGTTTTCTTTGTATTGAGTTGTTTGAGCCCTTTATGCACTGGGAAACAGATAATTTAGTTGTTAAGATGGCAAAGCAGATATACTTAAAAATAACAATCTATCGGCCGGGCGCGGTGGCTCACGCCTGTAATCCCAGCACTTTGGGAGGCTGAGGCGGGTGGATCATGAGGTCAAGAGATCAGCACCATCCTGGTCAACATGGTGAAACCCCGTCTCTACTAAAAATACAAAAATTAGCGAGGCATGGTGACACGCACCTGTAGTCCCAGCTACTCGGGAGGCTGACGCAGGAGAATTGCTTGAACCCAGGAGGCGCAGGTTGCAGTGAGCCAAGTTCACGCCACTGCACTCCAGCCTGGCAACAGAGCGAGATTCCATCTCAAAAAAAATCTATCCTTCATTATTAAATAAGCGTGCAGTTGTTGAGTTTTACCCAAAGTGAGGCAGTGTTGTAGATCTAGAGTCCCAATATTTGGCTCCATTTCCTACAAAAGAAATGTAAGCTATGACTGTCACTTTATTTCTCTAGGCCTTAGTTACCTCACATATAGCAAAAGGACTATTTTGAGGATAATGTATAGGAAAGAAGTGTATAAATTATAAAACATTGCTGTATTGTTTGTATATTTTACATTTTGTAATCAGTGAAAGTTTAATCAGTTAATGTTTAACAGATTCAAATGCCGTGTTTTAAAACAGTTTCTGTTATCTCCCATTCCTCTTTGCTTAGTGTAATAATAGTTGCTTATGCTAATAACAAAAGAAAACAAAGAGGAAGAATTTAGCTGGGCTTCCCAGAGGAGTGAGTCCTGGAACAGAATACCAGCTTGGGTCTCTTTGTCTCCTGCTGACTACTTAGGGTGGTTGCAAACATATCCTCAACTATGTTGGTTCTGAAAAGTCAGGCAATGGGTCATTTTGGAGGTAGGGATGTGGGAGGGCCCTTTTGATACTAGGATAACCATTCATTGAACAAATACTTCCAGAACATCTACTCAATATAAGCCACAGTAGAAAATGTAAATATGTGTAATCCTTAGTCCTGCCTCCAGGAACACTGTCCTCAAGAGGTGTGGAACAGACAGACCAAAAGCATGGAGTAGCAGGTAGCAAAGATAATACTAACATAGGAGATTGGGATAGATTCCATAGGGATACAGATAATGTGCTGTGGCCGGGAGGTGGACACAGTTTTGCTGTATAAAAGTTAAAAGAGATTTTCAGGAGGAGGCATCTGTGGGAGTGAGCCTTGGAGGGTATAGGATTGGGGTGGATGAAAATCAAGACAAGGGCTGTTAGTAGGTGTGCGGGAGCTGAGGTATAGGAACAGGAGGACAGTGTGCTCTTAGCCATGCTTTAGCTGATTGAGGGGAGAGTTTTTGCTGTCTTCTCAGGGTATAACCCAGGTCCATTTTGTCCTTTCCCTGTGACTGGTGACTTCTCTGCCCTGAAGTTGGCTACTCTGCAGAGATAAACATTTTCACCTCTGGGGAATAAGTAGTAGTGATGGGAAATCCTACTAGGTGTTTTGCCATGCTGCTAGTACCTTGACTTTTCTTATCACCTTGAGCAATTACTTAAGTTCTCTGTGCCTTGGTTGCCTTATCTGTAAAATGGGACTATTACCAATCTCTGACAGTTACTATGCTAATTAAATGAGATTACCTTTTTTTTTTTTGTGAGGTGGAGTTTCGCTCTTGTTGCCCAGGCTGGGGTACAGTGGCGCAATCTCAGCTCACTGCAACCTCCGCCTCCTGGGTTCAGTAATTCACCTACTGCAGCCTCCCAAGTAGCTGGGATTACAGACATGTGCCACCACGCCTGGCTATTTTTTTTTCTTTTGTATTATTAGTAGAGATAGAGTTTCTCCATGTTGGTCAGCCTGGTCTCAAACTCCCGACCTCAGGTGATCCGCCTGCCTCAGCCTCCCAAAGGGTTGGGATTATAGGCGTGAGCCACCGCGCCCGGCCGAGATTACCTCTATAAAGCATTTAGATACTCAATAAATTAATTCTTTTAATTTACTGTAAGCAGCAAAGCATTTTATAGACCCTTATCCTGGATTAGAAATTGCATGGGAGTCAGGAAAAAGGCTGATACATTCTCCAGCTAGAGTACTTCTAGTCTTCCCCTCTCCCTGAGTGTTCAGACTCAGAATGCCAGAAATCAGTCCTTGGAAGGTAATCATGTTTGCTACTGAAATGTTTATGACACAGTGAACGAAACATGGTGTGACTAATCAGCTGAGAGCTTGGATCTTGGCTTGGTTTGCATGCAAATTCCCTGGTCTGAGAGATTAATAAGTTCCTTGCAGTTGACAAACTGGGACTATAGTGCTTTCTGGCTAATTGTGATAATACAACCAGAGCCCACCACCAAGTGACCCCTGGTTCTCTGAGTCTGCAGTGCTTCTGTACTCAGGCCACAGCCCATTGCATTATTCATTGTTGTACGTTCCTCCGTGTCCTATTTCATTATCCTTGGAGCCTAGTGTGATCAGTAAGTGTCTGTTGAACTAACCAGGACTACACGGGACAACTGTGATGTATGAGGTCTCTTCCGTGTAGGGAAGAGTGAATTACAAGTGTGAACTCAGTGAAGAGCACCCTTCCAACAATTGTAGCTATGATGTGATACATTCTGGGGTGGTTCTCCTGGACAGCAAGAGAATCAACTAAAGAGCTTTCAAGAGTGACTTTCAACTTGGGAAATCTATGTAATGTTTCTCAACTGGGAAGGCCCATTGCAATCTAAAGACAGGTGCCCAGGCCACTCCTCAAACCTCTTAAGTCCAAATATGTGCAGGTGAAACCCAGACATGTGCACTGTTTAAAGTTCCACTGATGATTCTGATGTACACACCTCGTTGGAGTTCACGGGAAGAACCTGAGCTTGGGAACCTGGAAACCCTAGGTTCTAATGATGCTGCGTTACTTTATGTAAGTCACATAACTTCATTGGGATAAAATAGGAATAATATTTTATTTGCAGAGATGTTCAGAGAGGAGAATGGCCATGTGTGAGCTTTCATAATCAAGAGCACTGGAAAATGAAAAGTGCTATAACATGCTTTTGAATTCCACTGGCACCTCTGAAGGCAGATTGAACCTAGATGTGTTAGAAGTGTGGCTTGTACAGACTACAATGTTTGATCTAGAACTTATGCTGGTTCGTGGTCTTTCCTGGGTTTGATACCTCAGTGACTAGTCACTGGGCTCTTCAGGGCATTTCGTAATAATTTACAGACATGAAGAATTCTTTTCACTCCAGTCAGCCAGTTCAGATCCTTCCAGATGCCAGGGTTGACTCACAGTGCATTCTTTGTGACTACTCTGCCCCCCATCTTCATCAGCACGAGTGCTAGAAGAGAGAAAAGATGATCTACTTTCACTTGTTGTGTGGCCCTGGGAGAAACAGGAACACTTGGAGCTCTTTCCTTTTTGAAAATCAACTCTGGGTCCCATGTGCACAGACTGCACACCAAAGACACCAAGGAAGAGAACCAGGAGCAAGGAAGATGAGCGCCCCCTGGCAGGGCTCCCCTGCCTAGTTTTTCGGAAGTTATCACTCTTATTCATTTTTCACTGTATCTGCTAGATCAGACAACTGTGTATCAAGTCAAGATAGAGGCTTCCTAAGAGAGGTGATAAAAGAGATGGATAAAAGTGGTGGTTGGATGTATTTTTATGAGCAGGGCAATGAAACATATTCTGTGATTTAAGAAGTGCACTCAGTGATGAAATTCCTTTTCCTGGAGAGAGGATGCATGCAAATCAAATGTACCTTGGAGCACTTCCAAAGCCACAGAATGAAGATTGTGTACTTTTATTCTCCACCTTTTTGGGGAGTGAAGGAATAGAGATTCCTAAGGAAGAGAAGGTTGACACATTTTGCTACAGTTGGTAAAATTCTTGTTTGTTGTCCTGGGCTGCTTGGTTGGGGCATTCGTGATTATCAGATCCCTGGTATGAACAAAATACTAATCAATTCATCCCTACCCATGACCGAGTGCTTAAACACAGCTTGCTTCATAGAAAGGTGGGATGAGAGGATGGTATCCCAGTATTTTGTGGATATAAAATTCTGTCCATTGCCAGGATGGCTTTTCAATGTTTTCTACAGGTGGAGCCCTCCATGGTCTGGCTGCAGTCTCTTGAAGCTTGGCTCCTTCTGCTCCAAAAAAATGATTTAGTCTGGATCTGCACTCACCACTTTGCTTCCCCATTTCCAAACCTTTTTTTCTTTCCATGAAATCCTCTAAAACCCAGCCCTGTGCATGCAGTATTTCTTCAGGAAGCCTTTTCTGACCTCTACAGCCCACAAAATTTCTCTTTTTTCTGAACTCTCCTATAACACTTAAGGTATATAATAAATAATCTGATATTTAATTTCCTCTATCTTATCCTCTTAACTAGATTGAGGGTTACTTGAAGACATCTGTCACAGTTGAGCAGAGCTGGACACATGTTGGCTTCTCAGCACTCTTTGTTTATTCATTTTTATTACCTTTTTTTTTTAACCTCCTGCATTATCCTTGTCATGTCACAGGCCCTAGAAGAGGAAATGGCAGTAAAGAGGACAGTTGCTGGCTTTTTGATGTCTGTTCATTTCTAAGCATGAAGGATTTTGGGGATTTTGATGGAAGTGCTGAATCCAGTGAGCAACATCTGTTTGTGGATGGGAAAGATCAGCCGGAAAGACTAAAAGGGCCGAATGGTAGATTTTCAAAGCTGTAGGGATTGACAAAAGGGTTTGAGTTAGTAAAAACCCATGTGAAGTTTTAAAAGTCCTTACATATATAAATTAAGCACTTCTGATTCTTCTAGATTCCTATACAAACAAGGTAACACACTTTCAAATGTGCCTGCTGTACTGTGGGCACTTTTGTTATCACATCTAATTTTCACAGTAATCCTATGAACACCAGTCAAAAGCAGATTCTAGAGTCAGGTGGTTACATTATTATTACCATTTTACCTAAGAGGCTCCTAAGATTCAGAGAAGTTAAGTCACCTCCTCAAAGTCACACTGCTTAAGTGGCAAAGCTAGGATTTGGATCTGTATCTTCTAACTAAAAAGTCAACATTTGTTTTCATCATTCCATAGCTGCTTTCTACCCTAATTTTGTAAAACAAGGAAAACCTCTTGGGTATTCTAGCAATGTTTGTTTTATATAATGTTTTGTTGAATAAGTGGCTCTCTCACACTTACTAAACTTGACTATGATCAGTGTAACCTGCTAAGTACTTTATATGCATAAGCATATGTACTTGTAGCCTTATAAGAGCCCTATGAGATAGCTGCTCTTATTGTCATGTCCATTTTACAGATGAAGAAAGTGAGTCATATGCTGGTTTAAAAACTTATCCAGCATCACACAGAGCTGGCATTTGAACCCAAGACCATCAGACTCTGGAACCTGTGTTTTGACTGCTGTTTTAGTCATACACAAGACTTCGTGGGAAAAACAAAACAAAAACAAGAAGTCCTGTGGTCAGTTTAAGAAAAATTGTAGGCCGGGCATGGTGGCTCATGTCTGTAATCCCAGAACTTCAGGAGGCCGAGGTGGGCGGATCACCTGAGGTCAGGAGTTCAAGACCAGCCTGGGCAACATGGCAAAACCCCGTCTCTACTAAAAATACAAACAAACAAAAAAAAAACAAAACCAGGCGTGGTGATGGGTGCCTATAATCCCAGCTACTCAGGAGGCCGAGGCATGAGAATTGCTTGAAACCAAGAGTGGAGGTTGCAATGAGCTGAAATCACGCCACTGCACTCTAGCCTGGGCAACAGAGCTAGAATCTGTCTCAAAAAAAAAAAAAAAAGAAAGAAAAATTATAATCACCCCTGCCCCGAAAAAGACAGTACATAGTAGCATGAAGGGTCTGAGAAGTCTTATGGGAAGGGGAATGTTGATTTTGCCCCCTGAGTTTCCCACATATTAAACATAACACTTAATTTTGAGCTTACATTCTAGAAAACACTGCTTGCCATAGTGGAAGGAGAATCTGGACCTGGCAATTAGAAGAGTAAGGAAGAAGAAAATCTTTAGGTCAAAATGAATCCCAACACTTTGGAAGGTTGAAGTGGGAGGATCACTTGAGGCAAGGAGTTTGAAACCAGAGCAAGACCCTGTCTCTACCAAAAAAAAAAAAATTAACCGGGCATGGTGGTACATGCTTGTGGGCCCAGCTAATCAGGAGGCTGAGGCAAAAAAGATCATGTGAGCCCAGAAATTCGAGGCTACAGTAAACAATGAGCATGCCATTGCATTCCAGCCTGGGTGACAGAGTGAGACCCCAACTCTTTAAAAAAAAAAAAATGCGTAAGATAAAAGAGTATAAGATTAGAAGTCCCATTTGGATGTGAGCTCAGGCTCCTCCTCTTATTGGTAATTATTGTGTTATTCTGGGCAAATTATATATTCGTTTTGAGTCTCCCTTATCTGTGAAATGTGGTAGTTGTGAGGAAAAGTATGATTATATATGCAAAAATGCTTAGTAAACAGTAAAGCTTGAAGTTGTTTTTGAAATTGTTGTTTACCAAGTTTATTTCTGTCCTAGTATCTAGCATAGCAACTACCAGCTACTAGAACAATTAACAGTTGGAGGAATGAATGAAGTTTGCCTTCTGTGTCTCTGGGTTCTGTAACTGGTATGTTACAACTGAAAAACTTTTAAAATGAGACATTATTCCTCAAATTTTCTTTCTAAATTGTGTTTTTGCTGGTTTTTGTATTTTTGGTGTTAAAATGAAGTCACTCAATTAGAAAATCAGAACCTATGTTTCCTTCATTCACTGTATTGTACCCTGGTTTGGACTGTTAAGGCAGTTTATTATGTGTTTTTTTTGGCAACAACAAATGTTTTGCATAGTTCCAAGATGGTAATTTCATTCAACAGTGTATGTGTTTTTTTTTTTCTTTTTATATGCTGCTCACTCCCTCAGATGGGGCCATCTGTTTTTTCTTTTTTTTTTTTAATAGGAATTTCTAATGTATCACCCTATTGATGTAGTTACTCTTACTGTTTCTATGATAAAGTCTAGCTCTAATTTATTAAGAATTGTCAGGAAGAGAAATGTGCTGCCGTTTTGCATACCAGTGTGGTTTTCACTGATGGGGAGAGCGCTGAGATGTGCAGGTGCGTCATTTACCCTCTTTGAGACATTTGTTTTCTAGCACCTGGCCAAAGAAACAAGTATCAGTTTGAGATTGTTCCAATAGGTAAGACATTGCACAAAGATTGAGAAATTTAAAAGAAAAGACATTCAGGTCATTTTTAGCACACCTATTTGTCTGCTAGGATCACATTATTATTTCTAGAAAGATACGTGTTTTGCCAGCAACTGGTTAGTTGGGTAGAAGGGAGCTAGCATTTTCTATTCAACAGTAATCTGACCTAACTACCTGTCATGTAGTTTATGTGGGTCTAATCCCCCACCTCACCAAGGGGGCAGCACATGACCCAGACCTGGCCAGACCAAGACTCAATCCCCTGGCTATGGTGACTGGTTTAGGGGCAGTTTTGTCATCTAAGAATTCTCTATGGCAGGGGTCCCCAACCCCTCAGGCTGAGGACCAGTACCAGTTCGTGGCCTGTTAGGAACCATTCCACACAGCAGGAGGTGAGCAGTGGTGAGCATTACTGCCTGAGCTCTGCCTCCTGTCAGATCGGCAGTGGCATTAGATTGTCATAGGACCAGAAACCCTACTGTGAACTGTGCATGCAAAGGAGCCAGGCTGTGCTCTTCTTATGAGAATCAAATGCCTGATGATCTGAGGTGGGACAGTTTTGTCCCAAAACCATCCCCCAATCCCACCCCAGTCCATGGAAAAATTGCCTTCCTTGAAACAGGTCCCTACTGCCAAAAAAAGTTGGGGACCGCTGCTCTATGGGACTTGAGCTAGAACTATTATAAAAGATACTGGTTTTTTTTTTCTGGGATCAAGAGCTGTCAAGATCATGAAAGCTTCAAATCATTATTTCCCATCATGTGGGGAAGACTAATAAGCCAAGAGAAGGGGAAGTAGAGTTCAGTAATGACAAGAGAGCAAGTTCTCATGGCAGCCTTGACCATGTGCACTCAGGCATTTAACTTAAGCCAGGCTTACCCATAAACCTTTTTTTTTTTTTTTTTTTGCAGTATATAAACAACAAATTTCATTGTTAATGTCTGTTACTTGCAGCTTAAAAAATCCTGAATAATGCAAAACTGCAAGAAAAATAAAAAAGCAGACTAAAATGTGTATCATTTTACCTCCAAAGGAGATGACCATCCCAGTCATCTTCAAAATTGTCAGACCACAGTTGCAGTGTTATCTTCTGTCTAGGCGTTTAACAGAGGACCGTGGCACTCTAGGGCACTGTTACGGACTAAATTATGTCTCCCACAATTCACTGGTTGAAGCCCCTGACCTCAGTGTGACTTTATTCAGAGATAGGGCCTTTAAGGATGTAATTAAGGTTAAATTAGGTCTTAAGAGTGGCCCCTAGTCCAATAGGACTGTGAGAGGAGGTGAAGACATGAGGGATGCTCATGCTCAGAGGAAAGGCCCTCTAAGGACACAGTGAGAAGGTGGCTGTCCACAAGCCAAGGAGAGAGGCCTCCAGAGAAGGCAAACCTGCCAACACCTTCCTCTTGGGCTTCCAAAACTGTGAGAAAGTACATTGCTGCTGTTAAGCTGCCCAGTCTGTGGTATTTTGTTATGGCAGCCTGAGCTAACTAAGATAGGTTTTTCTTTCAAAAGAAAGAAAGAAGAAGAAGGTGAGGGGACTCAAGACCACATCTGAAGGGCAGTCCGTTGAAGAGCCTGGAATAAAAGGCTCTGGAGAGACAATCACTGTCTAGTCATTTCTCCAAGGTGTAGCATCCAGATAGAAAGCTACATGACATTGATTAAAGGAATCACTTCCAGGAAAGCCTTTCTAACAGGGGCCTTCTGCTCAGTGTTCAAGGCTTACCTTTTCCTCTTTCATTCCCCCAGGTAGAGTTAATCTTCCTTCTCGTATACTCTGAAAATACTCTTGCACCTACTTCTGTTTCTGTACTTCTCATGCCCTTTTGTTAACTGGATTTGGCAGTCCCTGCCTTCTAGATGATGCACTGTGGAAGGAACACGTGACATTAATTCCAGGCTTGGCTGGTGTCCAGCATGTGTTTCAAGTCTTCAGCAGTGTTTGCTAAATGTACAAATAAAATATAGAATATTAGAACCAAAAAAGTTCCTTAGGTATCCCCTTGTTCAGATCTCTGTGAGTCCCTCTTTTGGACACAGTATTTACCTTTTGCTTCCCCAGAGCAGACATGGCCAGTTCCCTTGAGGTATTTCCAGTGGGTAAGGGAAAGAGAAGTAATATTTCCGAAACAGCCAGTATGTCCCAGGCAATATATAGTTATTTTCTTTCATTCATTCAGAGCTAGACATTAGGGAGACAAATGAGATAGCTTCCATTTATTTATTCAACTATTGAGGGCCAAGAACTGTATTAACAATATGTCATTTCATTAACACCACTTTCAGCAAGTTAGAAATTACAGAGGAGGAAACACACCTAGACAGGGTCAGAGCTTGGTTGTGATCACCAGGTTAGTTAGCAACAGGACTGGAACTAGCTCTATGGATTCCCATTCTGCTGCTTTTCAGTGAGGGGAAAGTGTAGACTAAGGAAAGCTGAAATCATCCTGGGTAGGATACTGTAGACGGAGAGCTGCAGGCAGCAGAAGGAAGTGCCTGGCAACCAGCTCTGTAGATTTAATAAAGCACCATGTTGGCCATGTCTATAGAATTAAGAGGAAAAGAAGGAAATTAAAATCTGAAGAAGTTGTGGCAAGTGGACAGAATTGCTAAGCATGGACAAAGCAAATAAATCCACAGCAGGTTTTAAACAAACTGATCTTATCATGCTCTTGTCTGGACAAACTTCCCAGCTCTGTTGGGCCTTCAGAATATTTAATTCTGACTTGCCATATCAAAGAGCAGAAGCGATGGACTCAGATGGCGGACAAGGTTGCCCACCACTGCCTCCTCTCGGTTTTGAAGCCCACGTGGTCTGGACAGCCAGGGCTCTTAGTCCCAAATCAGGATACTGTCTTAACAAGCGGAACAAGTCTGGGTCCCATTTGCATTTCACTTGTCCCTTTGTGCCATTAAACTTCTTTATTTTTAATAAGCTAGTTTTATTAATTGAAAAATTATTAACTGCTCATAATAAAAAGCTTAAACAGAATAATGCTAGAACTTCACTGATATCCCTCAACTCTTGGCAGAGGCCACAGCTTGGGTGGGTAGCTGTCGGAGATGGTCTTAGATACCACTTAGTACCCTGTGTGCTGTGCCCTGGGGTGTGTGTGTGTGTGTGTGTGTGTGTGTGTGGTTGCTGTAAAGAAAGAATATAACTTTGTACTCACAAAGATCAGAAACTAGGGATACAGTTTGGGTTATTGGTTACTTTTCCAACTTTTTTAGTTCTCTTGAATATATCCTGCCTCTCCCAAAAGCAGATGAATTCCTCAAGAGTGGGGACTGTGTTTCCTTCTGCAGCCATGACCCATAGGGCCCAGGACTGGCTTCTCAGATTTCAGAAAATAGAGTCATTAACCAAGTCACCAAATAAGTATAAGAACTGAAGGGAAAAAGGACAGGTAAGAACATTTGAGCTTTTCAAAGTTAAACCTTGGGGACAGAGACCCTGTGGGAGACAAATATTTTAAAAATAGGATTCCTCATATGAATACCCCATGATTTCAGCTTTTCTCACTTTATGAAGTTCAGTTATTTTCTAGTTAAAACAATCCTTGTTAGAGGCCATTTATGTATTTATTTGAGACGGAGTTGCACTCTTGTTCCCCATGCTGGAGTGCAGTGGCACAATTTTGGCTCACTGCAACTTCCGCCTCCCAGGTTCAAGTGATTCTCCTGCCTCAGCCTCCCAAGTAGCTGGGATTACAAGCATGCACCACCACACCTGGCTAATTTTTGTATTTTTGGTAGAGACGGGGTTTTGCCATGTCGGTCAGGCTGGTCTCAAAGTCCTGATCTCAAGTGATCCACCCACCTCAGCCTCCCAAAGTGCTGGGATTACAGGCGTGAGCCACTGCACCCAGTTGTTAGAAGCTTTTAAAGCAAAACTTTAAGTCACATGAATAATTTGGACACATAATATGGGTAAAATAACTAGAGTTACTGAAGTGTTGAATAAACCACATTTAAGAAATTTCTAAATAAACAACAACAGTGAGGTTCTCTGTACAGTAGGGGATGGTAAGTAGTTTCCTAGCCTGGAATTGGTCTATATCTTCACCCACTCTGTTCTCTCTGGCTTGTGTGTCTGGGTGGTGTGGCTGACCCCATGAGCTGCTTTTTGTTTTTAATAGAGACAGGGTCTCGCTCTGTTACCCAGGTTGGAATGCAGTGACGCGATCATGGGTGTCACGACCTCCTGGGTTCAAGTGATCCTCTCACCTCAGCCTCCTGAGAGGCTGGGACCACAAGTGCACACCACCACACTGGGCTAATTTTTTAACTTTTTTGCAGAGATGGAGTCTTGCTGTGTTGCCCAGGCTGATCTCAAACTCCCGGGCTCAAGGGATCCTCCTGCCTTGACTTCTCAAAGTGCTGGGCCTACAGGCATGAGCCACTGTGCCCAGCCCCCATGAGCTGTTGATCTTTGTGGCTTCTGTCCCTTTGTGTTTGCTTGTGGCACTTGGACAGCCTTAGCAAACGGCTCAATGCACAGTGATCCTGTTACTGGCACTTTGGTGCCCTTACTACAGATTTTTACCAGCTCCTTTTGTTCCGCTTTTTTCTCTCTCCTCCTTTCTTTATGCATTTTTAACATTACTGTATTTTTTCTCTTGTGAACTCTTCCTTGTTCACAATCTACCATGTAGCTCTTCCCCTCGCCCTGTATCCTCTCCTCAGCTCAGGTTAGCCTCCCGTCTAGTCTACATTCAAGCTACACGTTCTCTGGACTTGGATTCGTTCTTTTTGTCATTGTTTCCCCATGTTTTTCCTTTTAGCATGGGAGCAGAGAGAAGGTAGAGTGTGGCTGCTCGTCTGCCCCTCAGAAAGCAGCCATCTGGGCAGGACAGAACGGAGCCTGACTGCTAGTCAGCAAACGCAGTTCAACCTGAGAAAGGAGGTCTTCCTTTCCTTTGCTTTTATCTCCCCAGTCTGCACCAAAGGGTTTATATATTGAATAGTGAGGCACCTTCCCTGGGATGTGAGACCAGGAGGAGAGGTTTTGCCTCAGTATGTCTCCGTGTCTCCATTTAACTCTTCATGACCTTTATTGCCTGTGTTTTGGTCTGTAAGTAGCTCTGAGAGCTTTCATAAATCACTTAGCTGTTGTATGCTGCAGTTTCATCCTCTTTGAAATAAGAATAATAAATGTGGGCATGGAAGAGCAAATGAAATAGAGGATGTAATAACATAAAGTTACTTTGAGAAATTAATGGTAGTTATTAGCACATTTCCCCCTGAAAAAGCATAATATGCTTAAGCTACAACGTTTGTGGAGGCTAAAGCCACTCCATTTGAGATGCTAATCTGCCATGTTGAATTCTGATTGACCCCAATTCCGGGTCAGTCAACACTATAAATTCACAGTGATGTTATATTAATAGTATATTAATACATAATATGCAGAAATGTGTACTTAGAAACAGTGGCATTGTTGATACAATATGGTTATTGTTAACAATAAGTGTTCCTCTTCCCCCATTCCTTTTAACTCCAAACCTAGGAAGGCAGTCAGTTTTAAAAGGAGGAAGTTATGATTGGCAGCATGGAAAGGAAAAGATATTGAACTTTTTTCCCCAGAACTCCTAGGTGTAAGATTATGCTCTCCTGTTACAAGCCATGAGTTGTGAGGTGGGCTTGGATGCCTCCTTTTAATACAGTAATTGTAACATCCCTGTTTACTTCACAGCATAGTTTAGATAATTAAATGATACAATGTATCAGAAAGAACGTGAACTGTCCTGTGATGCAAATATAAAAGAAGGCAGAATGTGGGCAGAAGGAGGGATGGGGCAATTTCCTGTGGCCAAGACCTAGGTCTATGCCGCTTGCTAGTCAAATGGCCTGGTGCCACTCTCTGAGCTTCAGATTTCTCATATTTAAAGAGGAAATGATTGTAATAAATGTGAAGACCCCAACACACAGTAGGTGCTCAGTAAATGTCTTTTAAGAGATTATTATTAGACTTATATCCTTCTGAAACTGAGAAGTGATATCAGTGCAAAATACATCCCAGACTTCAAAGATATTTTCAGTTGGGTATTGCCAAATGGATTTCACCATGGACTTAGACCCCATAAATGAATGTGTCAGTTTTAGTATATTTTTCCAGGTATTTTTTGGTGAACTGTTTTTTATTTGTGTGCCAATAGTAATACCCGACTAGAAAACCCTATCTGAAAGCTTTACTTTTGATTTCTAGAAGAAAACATTTCTAAGGTAGGAATCAATTAATTGGAGAACAGAGACTAGTGAATAGTTGTGCACTGATCTCTGAAGCCACACTGCCCAGTAAAAACAACTCAAGCCACAAATGGGAGCTGCATGTGGAATTTTAAATATTTAATAACCATATGAACTAAAGTAAAAAGAATAGATCATATTAATTTAAAAATGTATGTGTTTAAACTACTGTATCCATAATATAATTTCAACAGTGTTACTATGGTAATATGAAAATTATTAATTAACTATATTACATTACATTTTTGTACTAAGTCTTTGAAATCTGGGTTGTATTTTACCCTAACATCACTTCTCAATTTGGACCGGCCACATTTCAAGTGCTCGGTAGTCACACATGGCTTGAGGCTACCAAAGGCTACCAAATTGGATGTCTAGAGCCCTGATGAACTGAGACAGAAAGTAACTAAGACAGAGAATCTTGGTTACATTGTTGCATTTAGCAAATGGGTTTAAAAGTGCCAGGCCAAATAGAATTTCCAGACTTACGTGATATTCTTTGCTCTGTATTAGATTTGCATTGATACAGGAAGTTTCAAAATACTCTCTAAATTGCTCCTCATTTCTCTGTTACTGACAAGCGCACAGTGGAGACGCTGCCTCCTTAAACTCCCCCATCTCTGGGCCCTGGGCCCAGCGACCTCTGGCCAGGGTGAGCATGCCGTGAGGGTGCTTCAGTAGCATTCACTGTGCCCAGGGCCAGTTCATATGCTTTTTTTGGTAGGAAGATTTCTTTTTGGAGACCAGGAGTTACTTTGAGGAATTAATGGTAGTTATTAGCACATTCTCCTGAAAAAGTATAATATGCTTAAGCTACAACGTTTGTGGAGGCTAAAGCCACTCCATTTGGGATGCTAATCTGCCATGTTGAATTCTGATTGACCCCAGTTCCGGGAATGCCTCTGAGATTTCTACTTTTATATACTCACCAGCATTGATGTTATTGTAAATACATACTTACCATAAACCCTGCCCTTAGTCAAGTTTTCTGAGGTATATAAACCCTGAGTCTGGTGGATAACAGTGTGGGGATCGACTGTCTCAAGGCCACCTGAGATATGACTTCTGTTTGTGAGTCCTTATTAAATTTTTCCTTCTGAAAAACTGGATTTGTCAACCTCTTTTTTCAGCATATCAGCTCCATCAACCTTTGTGGGTAGGTTCACATAGACCTGTTCACCATGGAACAACATGGCATAAAATTTTTAGGGTTTTATAGATCACTGAAATCCATCTGAGCACCTCAGGTTAGGAACCCCTCTGTATTAGTCAGGATTCTCCAGGGAGTACCAATAGGAGAGAGATACATATATGTGTGTGTGTGTGTATATATATGTGTGTGTGTGTATATATGTGTGTGTGTATATATATGTGTGTGTGTATATATATGTGTGTGTGTATGTGTGTGTGTGTATATATATGTGTGTGTGTATATATATGTGTGTGTGTATATATATATGTATATGTATAGATATACAAGGGAGGACTTATTAGAGGTATTGAGTCATGATTATGGAGGTTGTAAAGTCCTACGATAGACCGTCTGCACGCTGGAGACCCAGGGAAGCAAGTATTGTGGCTCAATCCAAGTCCAAAGGCCTGTGAGCCCAGGGTGGGGGTGGGGTGGGGTGAGGTGCTCAGGCAAGTCCTGGAGCCCAAAGGCTGGAGAGCCTGGAGTTCTGATGTCCCAGGGGCAGGAGAAGAAGTGTCCCAGCTCCGGAAGAGAGAGGGAATTCACCTTTCCTCTGCCTTTTTTTTTTTTTTTTTTTCTTTTAGAGACAGGGTCTCACTCTGTTGCCTAGGCTGGAGTACAGTGGCACAATCATGGCACACTTCAGCCTCATGCTCCTGGGCTCAAGCAATCCTCCCACCTCAGCCTCCCAAGTAGCTGGGACTACAGATGCATGCCACCATGCCTGGCTAATTTTTAAATTTTTTTGTAAAGATAGAGTCTTGCTGTGTTGCCCATACTGGTCTAGAACTCCTGGGCTCAAGCGATCTTCCCACCTCAGCTTCCCAAAGTGTTTCTGCCCTTTTGTTGTATCTGGGCCCCCAGTTGATTGAATGGTACCCGCCCACATTGAGGGTAGGTCTTCCCTACTCAGTCCACCAACTCTTAATGCCAGTCTGGAAACACCCTCAGAGGCACACCCAGAAATAACACTTTACCTGCTCTCTAGGTATTCCTTAATCCGGTCAAGTTGACATCTGAAATTATCGATCACATCCTCTTTCTATAATGGTTTATAGTAGTATTACAGTGTGCACCCATTGTGAAGCAAAAGGGGGTTGGGGGATTTACAACATGCGTGAACATGCGTAGCATAGTTGTGAAATAGTATACAAGAAACTCATGACAGTAGTTGCCTTGGGAGGAAGCTAAGATGGGAAGGGAGATAGTCCCTATATTTTTTTAATATTTTAACTTTCACAACACACAGTATTTCTCATACAGAGATTTTGGCTTAAATATACATACAATAACAACGAGAACAATAAACCCTTAATCCAGAATTACATATTAAAACTGGCAAGAAGACTTCAACCAAAGGCTATAGGAGAGCAAACATAATTTGAACACTTTCAGTCTGCCGGGCACTGGGGAAGACGGGTAAGGACTGATACTTGTCCTCTGAGAGCTCACAGCATAAAGACAGACCTGGAAATAGACCATTGTAATTACAATGTGATCCAAGGAGTGCCACAGGCAGACCTGGGGTATGTGTGGGTATCTAATTCCCAGGCCCAGGGTTCTTGGAGAAGACCAAGCCTAAACCATCTCCACACATCAGCTGGAAGTAACCTAAGCAGGGGTGGTCCTCGCTGCCTGAATGGACAGTGAGAAACAGCATGGAGTGTTTCAGCAGTGAGCTCCCCAGTATAGCTTGGATGTAAGGGTTGAAGCAGGCTCACTTTGGTGGGAGCTTGGAGGGGAGACCATGGGGCATCCTTATACCACTTTCCCACTGGGGACAGTGCAGTGAGCCGTGATTGCACCACTGTACTCCAGCATGGATGACAGAGCAAGACCCTATAAAAATAAAGAAAGAAATAAATACTGCAGCAAAAGCTAGGCATAGAGACAATAAAAGGAGGGAGTACCTAGTTACAGCTAGTGTGTTGTTGAACGCTGCCAGAGGGGTTGGTAAGCCTGATGATGTAGTTAAGGCAGCCACCTCACTCCCCTCTGCAGTTGGGAGCCACTGCTTTGTAGTACAATAAGGGTGATGATACAAATAGTGCCCACTTTGTGGGATTGTTTTGAGTATTAAAAGAGTGTGTGATGTTTTCTGGAAGCTGGTGCATAACTCCTACTCCTGCCTTAATCCTCTGTTCCTGGCACCTCTTCCTGGTCATCTTTTTAAGTTTCCAGAGTAATCCAAGGGCCCTCCTGTGCTCTCACATCCCCTGCTCTTGCCTTGTTATCGCACCTGCCACACTTTATCAGATATCTGAGTGTCTTCTTGAGGGCCAGGACTGCATTATGTTTTACTTCCTATCCATGGTGTTTAGCATGAGCAGGTCACGTAATAGGTGCCCAACACGTGTTTGTTAGGTGAAGAACTCTCTCGTGTAGGTCACAGTGATTTTCAGTTTGCAAAGCACTTCTCATATCCTCGGTCTCATTTGATCCCTGCCAGCACTCAGTCAAGTTGAAAGGACGGGATTAATCTTCCATTTTGTCAATGAACACACATTCAGAGAGGTAGAGCTAGGACTGTCAGCTATGCTGACTTCTGCTGTACCACACTACCCATTTGAGGAGCTATTGATAAAGTACAGCATTATTGTTTTTTTAATCTCTGTCCTGCCCTGGGCAGATCAGTAAAGCTAAATCAGCCAGTGGTATTTGTTCTCCCTGGGTGTCTGTGTTTGTGCCTAATGGGCAGAATGAATTATGGAATGAATCAATGAATTCTTGGAATGCTCTGAGGCCTGTGGGCACTGATGATTGTAAGTAGTCTTGACAACTTTTTCCTCCAGCCGTGTCCTGCATCTCATGAAAGCCAGGTTTATTTCCAGCCTAATTAGAGCAGTAGGTCACCCAGAACAGCTCAGAGCAGAAATAAAATCTTCAGAAGAGACCTGTTTGATTTGATTTTCCCCCATTTTGTCATTGAAAAAAAAGTGTTGAAATTTCAAATTGTAGGATTCCTTTCTCTGTAAAGGCCTCTGAGATAGCCAAATGATAAGAAAAACTCGGGAGACAGTGCATTATACTTACTGAGTCAGCATCCCTAACAAGGAAATCCAAGATACTCCAATGAGCATTTCCTTCGAGTGTCATGTCGGCATTCAAAAAGTTTTGAATTTTGAAGTATTTTGAATTTCAGATTTTTGGATTAAGGATACTCAGCCTCACACATACAATGAGTATATATGAGGCTTAGGTCATTGAAGAAGGCATTGGGTTATTTATTCTTTAGCAAACACAGTGTTGACTAAGAATTTTGACAAATAGACCAGGTGAGGTGGCTCACACCTGTAATCCCAACACTTTGGGAGGCCCAGGCGGGCAGATCACTTGATCTCACGATTTCAACACCAGCCTGGCTGACATGGTGAAACCCTCTCTCTCAAAAAAATACAAAAATCAGCTGCACGTGTTGGCGCTTGCCTGTAATCCCAGCTACTCGGGAGTCTGAGGTGGGAGGGTCGCTTGAGCCTGGGAGGCAGAGGCTGCAGTGAGCCAAGATGATGCCAGCGCACTCCAGCCTGGGCGACAGAGCGAGACCTTCCTCCCCCGCGCCGCCAAAAAAAAAAAAAAAAGAATTTTGACAAATTATGGAGGCCTGGGCTAAACGTCAGGAGGGTTGATTTTCTTTTTCTTTCTTTTTTTTTTTTTTTTTGAGACAGAGTCTTGCTCTGTTGCCCAGGCTGGAGTGCAGTGGCGCGACCTCGGCTCACTGCAACCTCCGCCTCCTGGGTTCATGCCATTCTCCTGCCTCAGCCTCCCGAGTAGCTGGGACTAAAGGTGCCTGCCACCACGCCCGGCTAATTTTTTTGTATTTTTAGTGGGGATGGGGTTTCACCATGTTAGCCAGGATGGTCTTGATCTCCTGACCTCATGATCCACCCGCCTCGGCCTCCCAAAGTGCTGGGATTACAGGCGTGAGCCACCGCGCCCAGCAGGAGGGTTGATTTCTAAACTCAGTTTTGCAGCCAATATTTTGAGACCTTGGGCAGATCTCTTTTTTTTTTTTTTTTTTTTTTTTTTTTTTTTTTTTTACCTGACCCCAGTTTCTTCAGGAAGCCGTTAAACCTAGGACAGAAACTGTCCTTGGGTTTAATCTGAAAACAATCAGAGCCCTGCAAGTCCTTTGATCCAGTCTCTTACCTAAAGTAGACGGGCGCTATAGTTACCATTGGCTAGATGGCCAATGGCAAACCAAAATAGTTTTCCTGTAGCTTCCCCCTCTGAAAGCAGGAAGCATAGCCTATCTATCTCTGGACTCCCTGTACCCAAGCACAGAGCCTGGTTCTAGTCATTGGGCAGAATCATCTCCCTAGGGATCACACAGAAGGATCCGTTCTTTCCACTGAGCTCCATTGCACAGGTCCAGAGCCAGAGCTCACACTCTCTTTCCATTGCTCCGGGACAGACAGCCCTGCTTTCCTCAGCCAGTTGTCAGATGTTATGATTTCTATTTGCCTTATTATCTTAGTTGCCGTCAAGGAATGCTTCCAGGTTGGCAGTGCCTTGCTTATATTGTAATATCAAAAACTGATCTAAATATTTCATTTGTGTAGCCTGGGTTACACATTCCGCAACCTATATCACGGAATAAACCAGGTACCCAACCACTGTTCATTATTCAGATTGTGAGTTAGCCTGGTGTTTTTACAAGTTACCCTACAGAGAGCTTGGACACGTGGGTAGAAAGTCCAGAAATAGGTCCCGACAAAAATGCCAAGTGATGTTTGACAAAGGTAAAAAGTCCGTTCAGTGAGAAAGTATAGCCTTTTCAGCAAATGGTACTGGAACAATTGGACACCCTTATGCAAAAAGAAGTGAATTTTGGCCTAATCCTCACATGTTATACAAAAGTTACTTCAAAATGGTTCATAAATCTGAATATAAAATCTAAAACTATAAAACTTGTGGAAGAAAACTTGAGACAATCTTCATGACCTGGGATTTAGGGAAGAGGTTCTTAGACATGACAGCGAAAGCACCATCCATAAAAGAAAAAGGATAAATTGGACTTCATCAAATTAAATTTCATCAAAAAGATAAATTTTGACTTCATCAGAATTAAAAACTATTATTCTGTGAAGGATACTTTTATAAGAATGAAAAGACGAGAGACAGACTTGGAGAAAATATTTACAAATACAAAGGGCTTGTCTTTGGAATACATAAAGAACTCTCAAAACTTAACTATGAGAAAGTAACCCAGTTTTTTCAACTGGGCAAAAGACAGACACTTCACCAAAGAGGATATACAGATGGCAAATAAGCACGAGAGAAGATGCACGACATCATTAATCATTAGAGAAATGCAGGTTAAAATTAGGATATCATATGCACTTACTAGAGTGACTAAGATGAAATACTGACAGTGCCTTGGGGGTGCAGAGCAGCAACTCTCCTACACTGCCAGAAGGAATACAAAATGGCACAGCTACTCTGGAAAGCAGTTTGGCAGTTCCTTATAAAGTTTTACATACAGTTAACATATAACCCAGCAATCCTACATAGTCACCCTATGGAAATGAAAGCTTACGTTCATGACCATTGCCAAAAACTGTGAACAGCCCAAATGTCCTTTGATTAAATGGATAAACAACTTGTAATACGTCCATACAACAGAACACTACTCTGCAAAAAAACAAACAAAAAAACACTAATTATTAACTAACACAACAGCTCGGATGAATCTCAAAGCATTACACTGAATAAAGGAGGCCTATTAAGTCATAAAATGTTACACGTTGTATGATTCCATTAACATGACATTTTCCTAAAGACAAAACTGTTGAGATGGAGAACAGATCAGTGGTTGCTGGGAATTGGTGGGGGCGGATATGACTACAAAGGGAGAGCTGGGGGAGCTTGGGAGTGATGGCACTCTTCTGCCTTCTGATTGTGGTGGTGGTTACACCACCAATCTACATAGGTGTTACATTCATGGAAATGAAATAAAAGCAAAACCAAACCAAGCAAAAAGGTCTGAGAAACAAAAACTCCAGTAATTTAAGTGGTGAAGTAGTTTTGCATTATTATGTTCCTTTGGATTTATTTGATTTGTAATTAACCAAATCTAGCTAATGTGTCCTATTTTTCTTTAAATGTTCCTTAAAACCATTGGAAATCATTGATAGGAAGCAGAAGGTTTGGAAACATATAGCTTGGGAAATAAACAGTTCTCAGGTCAAGTTCATAGGCTTGCCTCAAAGCGTGTGAGTGTAGTTCAAGTTCAAGGAATTGCCTGGAAGCCAAAGAGCACATGTACTGCAACTGTGTATTCTAGGGAGGCCTTTTTTGTCAGCAGCGCCCTTGCTTCATTTTATGTCATTGTACTCTCTGGACAGCTGAAATAACTTGAGAATTATCACCCTGGATGCAGTCCTTTATACTGAGTATTGTTTCTGATGTGAGTCAGAATGTGGGATGGTTTTCTTCAACAGTCTCAAAATTCTCCTGTTACTTCATAACCCAGTTGGAAGCATTTATATTTTCAGTCTGCATTTGGGGCATTTTTAAACAATATCTTTATTGAGATATAATATACATACCATAAAATCCACCCTTTGAAAGTATACAACTCAGTTGTTTTTAGTATATTCACTGAGTTTTGCAACCATCACCACAATTAATTTTAGAACATTTTTATCACCCCAAAAGTAGATTCTACCCATTAGCAGTCAGTCCCCAGTCTCCCCCAGCCTCTCCTCACCAGCCCTAGGCAACCCCAATCTACTTTTTTCTCTATGGATTTGCCCCTTTTGGATTTTATATCGTATACATGGAATCAGACAATATGTGACCTTTGTGACTGACTTCTTTCACGTAGCCTAATGTTCCCAAGGTTCATCCATGTTATGGCATGTTTGCATCACTTTCTGAGACATTAAGTTGCACACATTTTGTGGCCTCTTTACAAAGCAGGATTTACGTTAGTCGATCCTTGCTCAAGGGGACACAGGTGTAAAGGAAGCAACAGTGGACTGCCATAAATAAGAATTGTAAATCCAACCACTCCCACCCCGTAAAAACATTTTTTTCCAGTGTTAACAGTGGTTATCTTTGGGGAAGAAAGGAGCGGGGAAAGGAGAGGAGCTTTAATTTACCTTATGTATCTTCCTTGTACTTTGAGTTTTCTGTCTTTAAACATATATAACTTTAAAAGAAATGTCAACAGGAGGTATCTCAGTGGGGAGCTAACGTGTCCTTGCTTTTTTAAAAATTTGTGTATTTCATTTATTTATTTATTTTTATTTTTTTTTTAGACAGTCTCACTCTGTCGCCCAGGCTGGAGTGCAGTGGCGTGATCTCGGCTCACTGCCAACTCCACCTCCTGGGTTCACGCCATTCTCCTGCCTCAGTCTTCCGAGTAGCTGGGAGTACAGGTGCCCGCCATCGCACCCAGCTAATTTATTGTATTTTTAGTAGAGATGGGGTTTCACCGTGGTCTCGATCTCCTGACCTCGTGATCCACCCGCCTCAGCCTCCCAAAGTGCTGGGATTACAGGTGTGAGCCACCGCGCCTGGCCAAAAATTTGTGTATTTTTAAAAATATTTAATAATTCATATTTTTAAAATCTTTGCTACAATTGTTTATTTCTCTCCATAATGCTATATTACTTGTGTATGAGCTCATGATTTTTTTTTTTTTTTGAGATTGGGTCTCACTCTGTCCCCCAGGCTGAAGTGAAATAGTAAGATCATAGCTCACTGCAGCTTCAACCTCCCAGGCTCAAGCAATCCTCCCGCCTCAGCCTCCTAAATAGCTAGGACTACAGGCAGACACCACCACGCCCAGCTAATTAAAAAAAAAAAAAAATTAAGAGATGGGGGTCTTACTGTGTTGCCCAGGCTGGTCTCGAACTCCTGCCTCAAGTGATCCACCCGCCTCAGCCTCCCAAAGTGCTGGGATTACAGGCGTGAACCACTGCACCCAGCCTTATTATTTTTACTGGCATACAGTAGTTCCCCCTGCCTAATCCACGGTTTTGCTTTTCACTGTTTCAGTTACCTGAGGTCAACTTTGTTCCAGAAAAATTCAATGGCAAATTCTAGAAATAATTTGTAAATTTTAAATTGTAGGCCATTCTGAGTAGCATGATGAAACCTTGCGCTGTCCTGCTCCGTCCTGACTAGACATGAACCATCTGTTTGTCCAGCCTGTCCATGCTGTCCACGCTACCTGCTTGTCAGTCACTTGGCAGCTGTCTCAGTTATCAGATCTACTCTTGCTTATGATGTATACATAGGGTTCAGTACTGTCATGGTCCAGGCATCCACTGGGGGCCTTGGAACATATCCCCCCATGGATGAAGGTGACTTCTGTATAATATTCTTCTGGTTTCTTAATCTCTTTTCCTTCTTAAATTCTATTTGTCTGATATTAAAATTGCTAACTTGATTTTCTTTTTACTTATAACAGCATTATAACTTTTCCATTTCTTTATTTTCAGTCTTGAAGCATTCATTGGTTTTAGCTATCTTGTGTGGACTGCGTACCTCTGGTTCTTGTTTTTTATTCAATCTAACAATTCCTGTCTCTTGGCCAGTAATTGTAACTTGTTTATGGTATGGTCATTACTATTGCATTAGCACAGCAGTCTTCAAACTGGGGCATGTTTATTCCTGGGGGTACATAAAGACTTCCTGGGGATAAATTGGCGAGGGAGCCAGTTCCCTGATTTCTAACTTCCGTGTATATTCCAGGTCAATGTCGATCTGTTAGGAAATGTGTCTGTGTGCTGCTGCTCCTTTCTCCCATCAGCTTTCATGGTTTCTCCTCTCACTGTACAGAAGAAAGGCATATCACTGACCCCTTCCACATTTTACGATCTTCCTTACCTTACCTCAGGACATAATACCTCGGTGGACCAAACAGAAATAGTTTGAAAACTCGTTGGCCCTAAAGGAGAGTCTCATAAAAGCAAAGCAAAGAAGGTCTCTGTAAAAAATAACGGAAGGGCAGGTCTTTTTTCTTCCAGGCTACCAACTCATGGCGCATCCCCATGCCTTACCTATCTGGTAGTTGGTTTTAAAACTAAGAATCCCGAAGTGCTATGCTTTCACTGTGATGTGTATAGCATGTTTGAGTTGAAAATAAGGTCAAACTTTTTCTGACAGAAAGTAAATCTGATTCGCCTGAATGTTTGACAGAGCAGACAGGCTTTGCCAATTATGTTCTATGTCAGACCTTCTTTGTAAATTCTGAAAGAGCTTACACTTACATATTAAATTGCATTTATAAATTTAATATATTGAATGCATGCATGCCATATATAATGTTTCTAAATATTACATCTTTTCGCAACCATTTAAATTTACCTTGAAAAATTGTAGATGTCACCTTAAAAATATGCAGGAGGGGCCAGGCACGGTGTCTCATGCCTGTAATCCCAGTACTTTGGGAGGCCAAGGCAGGAGGATTGCTTGAGCCCAGGAGGTCAAGACCAGCCTGGGCAGCATGGTGAAACCCTGTCTCTACCCCAAAATACAAAAATTAGCCAGGCATGGTGGTGTGCACCTGTAGCCCCAGCTACTTGGGAGGCTGAGGTAGGAGAATCTCTTGAACCCAGGAGGCAGAGGTTGCAGTGAGCAGAGATTGCACCATTGCACTCCAGCCTGGGCAACAGCGGGAGACCGTGTCTCAAAAAAAAAAATGCAAGATACATAGGTTTTCTAAATACTTTTAGAAGGTATGTGTATTAGTCTGCTTGGGCTGCTGTAGCAAAATACCATAGACTAGGTGGTTTAAACAAGACATTTATTTTCTCACAGTTCTGGAGGCTGGGAAGTCCGAGATCAAGATGCCAGGCAGTTCAGTTTCTGGCAAGGGCCCTCTTCCTGGCCTGCAGATGGCCACCTTCTTGCAGTGCACTCACCTGGCAGAGAGAGAGAGTGCACATGAGAGCATGCACATGTCTGGCATCTCTTCATATAAAAACACTAATCCTGTCAATCAGGGCCCTACCCTTAGGAGCTCATTTAACCTTAATTGACTTTCTGCAGGCCCTGTCTCTAGTTATAGTCACATTGAGGGTTAGGGCTTCAACATATGAATTTTGGGGGCCACAGTCAGTCCATAGCAGTACACAAGCAAAAGAAAGATTAACATAATAATAGCTTTTAATTCTGCTGTCTTATTCTATATTTTCTATTTTTTATGCTTTTTCTCCTTGTTTTTTCTCATTTCGCCTTCTAATGGATATATTATATTTCTTCAGTTGGGTGGAAAACTATAGGTTCTATTTTTATTCTCCTCATGGCTACTCCTCCCTTAGTGTGACCCATGCTTATACGTATTTTTCTTTATCGTCGTTTTAAAGTTTGTCAGTGTCTGCAGCTTCCTTCAGTCTTTAATATACTCTTACTGCCTTCTGTTCTTCATAGAGTAACACCCTATACGTATACAAAAGTTGTTGTGTCTGGAATTTTTGAGCAAAGTTATGGATATTTTATTTAAAAATAGTCATTGATTATCATTGATTACTCAAACATCATTAAACCTTAGGCAATAAGAAACTTTATGAGATTTTTGTTTTAATGTGAATGTACTAAACACCACTGAATTGCACACTGTAAAACTGTGGCTGTGTAACCACCATCTTTATCTAGTTTTTATATATTTTTATTACCCAAGTTCAAGCTATTCCCCCACCTCAGCCTCCTGAGTAGCTGGGACTATAGGCACATGCTACTGCACCCAGCTAATTTTTGTATTTTTTGGTAAAGACAGGGTTTCACCATGTTGCCCAGGCTGGTCTCAAACTCCTGGGCTCAAGCAATCCTGCCTCAGCCTCCCAAAGTGTTGAGAATACAGGCGTGAGCCACTGTGCCCAGCCCCTCTTGCATAGTTCTTTTTATCACAAAAGGAAGTTCCGTATTAGTCTCTTCCCTCACTCTGTATCAATCGTATTTTTTGCATTTTATTATTTTTGGACTTTTTTTTTTTTTTTTTGAGACAGAATCTCACTCTGTTGCCAGGCTGGAGTGCAGTGGCATGATCCCAGATCACCGCAACATCCGCCTCCCAGGTTCAAGCGATTCTCCTGCCTCAGCCTCCCAAATAGCTGGGATTATAGGCACGCGCCACCACACCCAGCTAATTTTTGTATTTTTAGCAGAGATGGGGTTTCACCATGTTGGCCAGGATGGTCTCGATCTTCTGACCTCATGATCTGCCCACTTTGGCCTCCCAAAGTGCTGGGAATACAGGCGTGAGCCAGCGTGCCCGGCCGACGTTTTGACATCTTTATGCGGCCTTGTTGGCTGGGGAAGAGACTGCCCCTCCCAGGGTTAGCTAATTCCTAGAGACAGTAAGAAGCTTTTGTTGGTGAATCTGTCTTTCGTATACAAACCAACCAATTCTGAGTCCATACCCCAGCCACTTCCTTTATCTGATGCTCACACACCAAGCCAATATTTCCCCTGCTCTAAATCAACCCAGAACCAGGTCCCAGACAACTAGGGACACCTCCTAGGCCCCAAAGCCTGCTAGAATTATTCAGGTATAGCCTTTTCTAAGCCATTTATCCTGCCTGCCTTGCCTTCTCTGTGGAAGCCCCAGTAAGGGCTGTGGCCTGTGCCTTCCCCTGGCTCCTGCCCCCTTATTGACTCTGGTGCTTCCCCCGTGGCCCTGCATGTTGTGCTGTGCCTCTTATTTTGTGGGGGAACTGTGAATGACATTAAACTTTTCTTTCAATGGCACTGACCTCTTTATGTCATTCTCAGTGACCTTTATAAATTAACACCCAGGCACACATCCCCTGTCACCAGCCCGTGACAACCACTAATCTGTGTCCTGGCCGGGCATGGTGGCTCATGTCTGTAATCCCAGCACTTTGGGAGGCCAAGGTGGGCAGATCACCTGAGGTCAGGAGTCAAGACCAGCCTGACCAAAATGGTGAAACCCCATCTCCACTGAAAATACAAATTAGCTGGGCGTTGTGGCGCATGCCTGTAATCCTAGCTACTTGGGAGGCCGAGGCAGGAGAATTGCTTGAACCTGGGAGGGGGAGGTTGCCGTGAGCTGAGATCGCACCATTGCACTCCAGCCTGGGCGACAAGAGTGAGACTCCTTAAAAAAAAAAAAAAAAATCTGTGTCCTCTCTCTTTAAATCTGCCTATTCTGAGTATCATATAAATGTAATCATATAATATGTGGCCTTTCATGTCTTGCCTTTTTCTCTGCGCATAATGTTTTCTAAGTTCTGTCTATTGTACCGTGTGTCAGTACCTCATTCCCTCTTCATGGCTTAAAAGTATTCAGTTGGATGCTCCCACTTGCCATACCCTGCTATTTATTCCTAGGAGCAAATTTTATTTTTGCTAGAATATATACAGTAACATTTTTCCAAAGAAGGTCTGTATCTGGAAAACTTTCTGAAATCTTGTATACCTAAAAATATATTTCTTTCTTCCTTACATGTATATGATAGTTTAGATTGGTATAGAGTGAAATGTAAGGTTCAAAAATTTCTTTTCTCCAGCATTCTGAAGATAATATCTCATTGTTTTACCCTAGCTGAGGTGTAGAAGTCTGGTCTGATTTTTGTTCCTTTGTAGGTGACTTGGTTTTATGTGGAAAGCTTTTAGAATTGTCTGTCTCTGCTGTACTTAGATATCGTAATCAGTGTTTGTGTCTGTATGTGTGCATGTGCACACTTACGTTGTTGTCTTTTTTCTTTTTTCTTTTTCTTTTTCTTTTTCTTTTGGAGACGGAGTCTTGCTCTGTCACCAGACTGGAGTGCAATGGCTCGATCTCGGCTCACCACAACCTCTGCCTCCTGGGTTCAAGCCATTCTCCTGTCTCAGCATCCCGAGTAGCTGGGATTACAGGTGCATGCCACCACACCCTGCTAATTTTTGTATTTTTAGTAGAGACAAGGTTTCACCATGTTGGCCAGGCTGGTCTCGAACTCCTGACCTCACGATCCGCCCACCTCGACCTCCCAAAGTGCTGGGATTACAGGCGTGAGCCACCGCGCCTGGCCCACGTTGTTTTCGTATCAGTTCTGTTTGGAACGCTGTTGACCCTTTCAGTCTTGAGCTCTTACATCTTTCTTGAATTCTACAAAATTATCTGTCATTTCATCTTTTTTTAAATTTTTTTTTTGCTTCTGAGATGCCTTTTACACAGAAATTGATACTTCTGTAGTCCCTGTCCCTTTTTCCCTACCTGATGTTTTTGGGTCAACTCTTTGACCCGATTCTAAGTTTCTCATCTTTGCCTCTTCTGCTGAGCATACTTACTGAGTTCTCTATTTCAGCAATTATATTTTTATACTAAAAAAAAAATTGCTTGGTTGTTCTTCCTTATGGCTTACTCTCACTTAATGTTTTAAGTATCTTCCCTTGTGTCTCCAAAAACATTTATTATACCTATTGGATTTTTAAATTCTATTTCCCATGGTAGAGGTTGCTTCATTTGTTATCTGTCTTTTAAGTTTTTCTTTTATGGTACTTGCATTTCTCAGAGATGTTATAATTTCCTCCTGGAAATTAGTAATGATGTCCGTAGAATATTCAGTTGCCTTGGCTAGCATATGTGGTCTACTTCTGCTGCGGATGAGTTTAACCAGGAGTGTGGTTGGAAGGGAGTACCTCAGGGCAGGGTGGCCTGGTATTGGAGGCTAGACTCAGCAAACTCTAAGCTTGAAAAAATGAGGCCCTATCTGTCCCCTTTTCATATCACTAGTAATTTGTGCACTTCTTGAGTCCCAGTCCTTTCAGGCAAAATAGCTTAACAAAGATTCTGAACACATACCATGTACCAAGAATTGAGCTGCCCACAATTGATTATAAAAGATGAATAAAAAATGATAGTCCCTTCCTAAAGGGTAATGCTCTGTGACCACTAAATAGATAAAATTTCAAAATACAGAAGTAGCACAGCAGCAGGAATAATTTTCTCTATCCTGGGGGCTCAGTAAACACTTCATTAAAGAAGATACAGGCAAATTGGATCTTGAAGGACAAACCCAAGTTTGCCTGTAGATGGGGTAAGAGGTTGTTTCAGGAGGTGAGGACAACTGTGTTTACAAGGCACAGGAGCCTGAACCACCAGGGCATGTGCTAGAAACTAGATTTCCCACTCCCAGGAGTCCAGTGGTGGGATTTTACCTTTCCCCTTTACTTCTCCCTTTATATGATGAAAGATGTATATGGAGAAAGATTATATGTAGCATAGTGTCCTCATGAACACCAAGTCCACGGAAGTCTAAGGTCACAGATATCGGTGAAGAGCCATATTACAGTCCCCCTAAGAGACTGCTCAGCTGACATCGGGGTTTCTTTATTTGGCCATTCACACTTTCTTTCCAGATGCTGTAACTCTGGAAATAAAACATTTTCTGAGGACAAGTCTCAGATCATCAGAAAAATGATTTGGAGTTTGTTTTTTTTTTAATCTGAGTTTGTTGTTCTTCATGTCTTCCCTCTGGTATAAGAAACAGTTGGACTTCACAGAGCAGGCAGGCTTAGGCAGGCCCTATCAGCAAGAGCTGGAACTGAACTGTGAGTGAACTGGAAAGGAAAAGGCAACTTTTAGCGTCTTGTGGCTGGCTGAGCTATTTTAGTGTAAACTTTTTAAAGAAATGTCTCTCAGGCAAAGTGGTTGAGAATACCAGAATCTCTGGCAGATCCAATTTCCATTTTGGTTTTTGGAGCCATAGTTGAGGTTCTAGGAGTCAAATAATGATAGCACATATAAAATATTATATTTAAAAAGCCTAATGCAGCATTGTTAATAGGATTTCATAATGTGTTAGAGACTATAACTAATTTTGGGTAGCCATTTCTCTGTCCTCCTTTTCTCTACTCCCAGGACACAAGGGCTTTGTACTCAAAACACCTTGCCTTCTTAACACAAATTCTCATGAAATGTCATTATTATACAAACATAATTCATTTCTTGTTAGTGAAAGACCCTTTCATTCACAAACATCCCAATGAGAAAGAAAGAGAAGTGAGATTAGTCTGTTTACAGAAAAGAAAACTAAAATCCACAGAAGAAAGTTGACTTTCCCAAGTCACCACAGCAAGTTTTGGAACTAGATCTCCTAAGTAGAGTGTCTTCTAGTATAGCTCTGTGATTTATTTTCAGCCCACTCTGCCTTCTCTTGGAGTCTGGACACATGGAAAGCACATCTTTTAATTCAAGTCAACACAGTTGTTGTTTATTGAGCATTTACTGTTTTCAAAATCCAAAGCCAAATGCCTTAGGATTTAATGTCAGTATCCTGTGTGAGTGTTGATGCCCGTCTTCCTCATTCATTCATTCATTCATGTATTCATCTATGCATAGTTATTCATACAATCACCACTTACACTGTACCTACTACCTAAGCAGTATACCAGGTGCTGAGCGCAATTCATGGTATCACATTATAAGATGCTACCTCAAACAGGATACGTTTCTTAACTTGCTCACTAAATTGCTTCACAAGTGCCAACAGTTCCTATTCTATCTTTCCAACATTTTCTATTGCCCTGACATGAACGATTTAGGAATTGGTAGCACTCCTGCAGTACATGGTTATTTATAAGATCATTTTTTTTTCCATCGGACCTGGAGACACCAGGGTCAAAGTAGAGACCTGAATGCCCAGGAACATACAGCACGTCAATAACAAAGCAAGGGTTGGAACCCCTATCTCATAGCACCCTACTCAGAAAGCTTGCCACATTTTTTGCTTCTTTTCATAATTCTTCTCAAGTGCTTCATTAAAGCTAGATGATAGAGTTAAAATAGTACCCCCAAAAGGTTCACTCTTACCTGTTACCTACCTAGTGAAACTGATAAAAGACAGTAGTAACGTGTGAAGGACAGAGGAAATGAGGGGTGAAACTGAAAGGCACTTCTCACAGAAAAGATGTTTACTCTTAGGCTAGCATCTTCAGAAAATGAAAAAGAATACCCTTTGGTAGTTTAATAATCATATTTGACTTCTGCCTCTGGCCATGGCAGAATAATGGTAATGACTTGCTCTCTTGACAAAAGCAACTATGAAACTGTGTAAAATATGTGAAGCAACTGAATATACAAAGGGTACTGAGACTCATAGAAGATATTAAATCCCTGCCATTTTCAGACATTGGACAGATAAGATAGGACTTTGATTCTTGAGAGAAGAAACACCATGAGAAGCCCCTGGCTTTCTGCCTGCAGTCACTATCTAGTCTTGGCATGGAGTGGTGGAGCCCAAATGGAAAGGTGATTTTAGTCAGCTCAGTGGGCAGAAATTAGAATTCTACGCCACTGAAATAGTTGGACTTTGCAGGGCAAGGAACTAGAGAAATGGAAGCCCTGTGACAGGGCAAAGACAGCAGAGTTCTGTGTAAGGATTCTATTTGGATTGTTGGCTGAGGGCTGGGTGTGCATGTACAGAGTGAGATTCTTCATGAGGCCTGGCAGAGATCGCCTGCTGTAGGGCTGAGAGCTGAATGATGATGCCAGAGGTCATTCAGTTCTGGGAGATGTTGCAGATCCGGCTTAACCTGAATGAAGAAACCTCCCAGAACACCTCAGGCATTCAGTTGAGATCCCAGAACTGTCACACTTTAGGAGTAGGACTGTGCTCTTGAGTCAGATGGGGGGGTGGTTGCAGAGGAGGGGGACACCCTAGGGCTAAGTTCAAAATGGAAATAGAACTGAAGAAAGGTTTGAACCAAGCTTGGTAGCACCAAAAGGATCTGCCAGTAATTTCCCTGACTACCAGAACAGACTTCACATCTTTAAAGAAAGATAGCATAATCCAGACTTTCTGCAATGTATCATACAGTATCTAACATACAATCATAAGTTAGTGGACATATAGAGTCAGAAAATATGACATATACTTAAGGGGAAAAAAGCAGTCAGTAGACCCTGAAATGCTCCTGAAGTTGAAACGAGCAGGCAAGTTCTTCAAATTACCCATAATAAATATGTTCACAGACTTTAAGTAAAAGGTGGATAAAGTGAACAAACAGGAAATCCCAAAGGAGAAATGGAAATTATGAAAAACTTGCCCAGTGAAAATTCTACTACTGGAAATGAAATGAAAAATTTACTGGATGAGACTAAAAGTGGATCAGAGATCCAGAAGAAAGGGTAGTGGACTTGGAGACAGATCAATAGATATCTAATCTGAAAAATGGGAAAATATTTTAAAAAGGAATTACCAGTGCCTTGTGATAATATCAGGAGGTCTACATACGTGTAATTGGAGTGCCAGAGGAAGAGGAGAAAGAGAATGAGGCAGAAGAAAAATAATTGAGGAAATAATGACCAGAATTTCCCAAATTTGGTGAAAAGCCTTAAGTTACATACCTAAGAATCTCAGTGAAACCCTAGCAAAATGAATGCAAAAAGAACCACAGCTAAACCCATCAAAGTCACACTGCTGAAAACGAAAGAAAAAGAAAATATTAAAAATGACCAAAGGAAAAGGGATCCATTGCATACATTATATGTGAATGATGGCTGACTTCTCAGAAACCATGGAGGCCAGAAGACAATGAAACAATACCTTTAAAGTGCTGAAAAACAAAAAAAAAACCCTCAGTATTCTCTATTCACAAAAAGTGCTTTGAAGCTTGAAGACAAAGATGTTTTTCAGATAAAAGAAAACTAAGAGAATGTATTGCCAACTTACCTGTTGTACAAAAAATCCTAAAGGAGGCCAGGCATGGTGGCTCACGCCTGTAATCCCAGCCCTTTCGGAGGCTGAGGTGGATGGATCCCTTGAGACCAGGAGTTTGAGAGCAGCCAGGGCAACATGGTGAAACCCTTCTCTACAAAAAATACAAAAATTACAAAATACAAAAAATAGAAAAATACACCAGACATGGTAGCACATGTCCTTAGTCCCAGCTACTCAGAAGGCTGAGGCAGGAGGATCATTTGAGCCTGGGAGGCAGAGGTTGCAGTGAGCTGAGATCACCCAGCTTGGGTGACAGAGCAAGACCCTGTCTCAAAAAAAAAAAAAAAAAAACAAAAAGAAATGCTGAAGGAAGTTCCTCAGGCTGCAAAAAAAAAGATACCAGGAAATTCAAGTGCTCGGGGATGGATAAAGATTACCAGAAAAGAGAAATATATGAGTAAACCTAAAGACTTTTATTTCTTCAATACACGCACACACACACATGACTTGAACAATCCCGGGGTTAGGGTACTGGCCCCTCGAACAGTTGAAAATCCACCTAAACTTTTGCATCCCCCAAAATTTTAGCTATTAAGAGCCTGTTGTTGACAGGAAGCCCTACCAATAACATAAGCAGTTGGTTAATACATACTTTGTATATTATATGTATTATACACTGTATTCTTATAATTAAGCTAGAGAAAAAATTTTATTAAAATCATAGGTGAAAATACATTTTCATTAGTTTCACTAGTCATTAATTGGAAATGGATTATCTTAAAGTTCTTCATCCTTGTCATCTTCACATTGAATAGGCTGAGGAGCAAGAGGAAAAGGAGGGGTTGGTCTTGCTGTCTCGGGGTGGCAGAGGTAAAAGAAATTCCATGTGCAAGTGGACCTGGGTCAGGCATGGTGGTAGCTCATGCCTGTAGTCCTAGCACTTTGGGAGGCTGAGATGGGAGGATTGCTTGAGCCCAGGAAGTTGAGGCTGCAGTGAGCTGTAATCATACCACTGTACGCCGGCCTACGCAACAGAGTGAGACCACGTCTCAAAAAAAGAAGTAGTAGTATAATGGACCTGTGAAGGTCAAACCTGTGCTGTTCAAGAGTCAGCTGTGTGTATATATCTATATATGTATATGTATATATGACTGTCTAAAACAAAAATATGTAACATTGTATTTTGAGTAACATATGACAGACAGCTACACCATAAAGGATGGGAGTGGAGAATGAAATTATGCAATTATGAAGTTCTTAACATTTTACTGAAGTGGTACAATATTAACTCTAAGTGTACTCTACAAAGTTAAGAATGTATATTGTAATCTCTAGAAAGACCTCTAAAAAAAAAAAGAGGTATAGCTAAAAAGTCAATAGAGAAATTCAAATGGAATTCTGAAAAGTATTTAGTTTACCCACAAGAATACAGGAAACGAAGAACAGAGGAACCAGAAACAGACGAGACAAACAGAAAACAAATAGCAAAGTAGTAGACCTGTATCCATCTATATCAATAAACTAAATGTAAATAGACTAAATACCCCAATTAAAAGATAGAAATTGTCAGACTGGGTGAAAATGCAAGACTCAGTCATACACTACCTATAGGACATACTTTAAATACAAAGATACAAATCGACTGAAAGTGAAAGGATGGGTAGTAGGCAGAGTAATGCCATCACCCCGCCCTAATCCCTAGAACCTGTGACTGTGTGACTTTACATGGGATGGGCATGGTGATTCATGCCTGTAATCCTAGCACTTTGGGGGCCAAGGCAGGAGGATCACTTGAGGCCAGGAGTTTGAGATCAGCCTCGAAAACATAGCAAGACCCCATCTCTATTTAAAAAACTGTTTTCAAATTAGCCAGGCATGATGGCGTGTGCCTATAGTCCTAACTACTCAGGAAGCTGAGGTAAGGAGGATCACTTGAGCCAGGAGTTTGAGGCTGCAGTGAACTATGATCACACCACTGCATTTCAGCCTGGGTGACAGCAAGAGACCCTGCCTCTAAAAAAGTAAATAAATAAAATGTTACCTTACATGGCAAAAAGGACTCTGCAGACGTGATTAAAGTTGTGGACCTTGAGATGGAGCAGTTATTTTGGATTATCCATTGGGTCCAGTCTAATCACACGAGTCCTTAAAAGCAGAGAACCTGTCCACACCGCGGTCAGAAAGAGATGTCACTGTGGAAGAAGGGTCGGAGCAATGCTGCGTGCTTTGAAAGTGGACAGAGGGGCTATGAGAAAGCAATGCAGTCAGTGTCCAGAAGCTGAGAGAGGTGAGCAAGAGAGACCTATGTGGAACTTCTGATGATGTTGGGCTTCTGACCTCCTATCATCTTACAAAACTCTAAGATAATAAGTGTGTGTTGTTATAAGCCACTCGGTTTGTGGTAATTTGTTACAGCAGCCGCAGAAAACCAATGCGGCATGGAAAAATGTACCTAACAAGAGCTTCAAGAAATAGTGACAGAATTAAAGAGGGAAATCCACAGTCACAGTTGAAGATTTCAGGACCTTTCCCTCAGCAGTTGATAGAATAATTAGACAAAAACAAACAATAGCAACAAAAAGTAACAAGGACGTAGACGTTCTGAACAATACTATTAACCACCATGACCTAACTGACATTTTAGAACACTGCACCCGACCAGTTTCAGAATACACATTCTTTCCTTGTGCATATGCTACATCCGCCAAGGTAGACTGCATGCTGGGCCATAACACACATTTTGATAAATGTGAAAGGATTGAGATCATACCAGGAAAAACAAAGGAAGAAGTCACACCAAGTATGTTCTCTGGCCCCAGTAGAATTAAATTGGAAATAAGTAGCAACAGATATAGGAAAACACCAAATATTTCAAAATTTAACAAAGCACTTATCAATAATCCATGGATAAAAGAAGAAATCACTAGAGAAAATTAAAAATATTTTGAACCAAAAGAAAAAAGAAAACCGCAATACATCCAAATTGTGGTTTGCAACTAAAACAGTGCTTAAAGGGAAATGTATATCATTAAAAGCCTTTTAAAATGCATTTTTAGCATTCAAAGTGCATTCATCTCTCCAATTAGAACTGATACTTCTTTTGTACTGTACTCTGTACAGCTATTTTTCACTATATCAATAATATTTTAATGGATCTATTAAATATTTGCTAACATTATCAACCTCTTCTTTTCTAAACCATAAAAGTCCTTTAAGGACAAGTACAGTTGTTCTCAATTTTTTGTCTGTGATTTCTAACACAGTGCATGCTTCTTAGTGAGTTCTCATTAGATTTTGAAGGAAAGATTGGACTGGATCTTATCTTCATGAGAACCCTGTGGAGATAGGCAAAATAAGTATAACCCCATTTTACAGTTGAGGCCACCCATTTAATAAACAAGTGACAAAGCCAAGTTTCCAGTATTCCTCAAGTGTTTTCCTTTCAGGCTCTAAATTGCTGACTTAAATGTCATCATTAGAGAGAGTTGTCTCCTCGGTAGAAGTACAAATTTTGTTCCAGAGTCAAATATGAAGACTTGATCAGTGGCCTGGCGCGGTGGCTCACGCCTGTAATCTCAGCACTTTGGGAGGCCAAGGCAGGCGGATCACCTGAGGTCGGGAATTCGTGACCAGCCTGACCAACATGGAGAAACCCCGTCTCTACTAAAAATACAAAATTAGCTGGGCATGGTGGCACATGCCTATAATCCCAGCTACTCAGGAGGCTGAGGCAGGAGAATCGCTTGAACCCAGGAAGCTGTGGTTGCGGTGAGCCAAGATTGTGCCATTGCACTCCAGCCTGGGTGACAGGAGTGAAACTCTGTCTCAAAAAAGAAAAAAAGACTTGATCAGCTTATAGCCTTTATCATCTAGTCTTCTATTCTCTGGAGAGTCAGTGGGGACTCTTCCGAGTTCTTGTAGCCTTTTCTTAAGGCCTATAGGAAGTCATCTGTGCTGAGCCTGCACTTTCTATAACAGATGGAAAACTGAAGCCCAGACGTCTTAAGTGGCATTGACTTAGACAGACTATAGAGCTAGTTAGTGGGGGGCCAGCACCATGACCTGGCCCCTACCTCCAGCAGGCTTCACCCACCCTTGCACCCTTGCAGGAAGCAGTTAGAGGCTTGAGGTTGCCAGCTGTGGGGGGTTGGGCCTGTGCAGTGCCTCTCAGCCGCCCACGCTGGTGGGGCTCTGCAGTGTTAGCTTCTTGTTTCTCTATTTTCTACCTAGGTTTCAGTTTTTCACTTGGGTTTGTTTCCCCTTTGTCTCTGGTTCAGCTTCCTTTTCCTGTTTGGTTTTAAGTAGGCTATAAAAATCAAGTTGCTGTCTTCAGAGGGTCTGTGGTCCTCTGATCAACATAGGCTGGTGGGAGTACAGGACTCGCCTCCTCAGGGTTCCCTGTGCTGCCACTTTTCAGCCATGGCCACAAGGTGAGTACTGGAACCAGTGCAGGGGACAGAGGGATGTCAAGAGGAAACCTAGAATCTTAACGGTGAATGGGCTGTAGAAATTATCTCAGGTCCCCTTAGTATACTGATCGAGAAGTCCATGACCAGAGGGCAGGGGGCTTACATGAGGTTACACAGCAGGTTAGTGACAGTCTGCTCCCTCTCTAGCCGCTGGTCTTTCCATTACACAGGCCTGTGTCTCTTGATGCCTGTGACCTTTAATGGCTTCTGAGTCAAGGACTTACTTAGAAATTAGCACCTGCCTCTCATTATAGGGAGGAGGGTCTGAGCCATCTAGGGGAATTGTTGTTTAGCTCAGAGGTACATTTGGTGAGTCCTGGCCCTTCTCTCTAGAATGACCCGAGACTGGTTGTTTTTTCTAAATATAGGCAGAGAGGGTTCTTTTTATGATAGGAACTTCATGAACTTAATAGCAAGAGTCCTGACCCTCCACTTGAGAGACTTGTGGACTTAGGCTATTGCTGTTGAGCACATGTGTGAATACCAGCCAGTCTACAAACCGCACTCCTCATTGAGATTGTTCTCTCTGAAGGTGAGATTACATTTTGGACCTGCCTCTCCCCTGCCCTACAACTCTGAAAGATTATAGATGATAGGACAGACAGACTTTTATCCTGTGGGGTTTGGGGCATTTGTTTGATTGACTCATGACAGCTTTGTTTTTTAGCATAAAGTAACAATCCCTCACTTTGAAAATTATTTCACAATTTCCAAAGTGCCATTTCGCCAGTTTTCTTATTTGAATCTTAACCGTGTTAGATTGATGAGAACGCTGTCATCACTCCTGTTTCGTGCTGAGAAAACCTCTGAAAAGTTGTGGGGTTTGTCCAAGGTCACATGGCAGGTTGGGGAAGGAATGGAACCAGGGTTTAACAAGGATGGCCTCATCCGGTGGTTTTCGCAGCACGCTACACAGGCACAGAAGCAGCTTGCAGTGAGTTGTTAAAATTGACATGGTGATAGGTAGAACTTGTCCAGGGCTGCTTATTTTCCAGTTGGCTTTATTTCTGATCCTGTCATTTTAGTAACTTTCCTTTAACTTTAGAGGACTCGTGAGTGGAGCTTTAGAAAACAGAATGCTTTTCATTTCAAAGGCATATCAACTTCCAAAGTCATTTTCAGTTGTAAATTACATTGTGAAAACTTCTAGCAGCTTATTCTACCGTGTCAATTACTAATTGCAGAAAATTATATCAAAAGTAAATGAGGAGGCACAGCAATTTCTTTTTCAATTTTAAAATCATAGAAATCCTAGAAATTTCCATCTTGAAAAGACCTTGGAGGTGATCTACAGTAGATAAGATGTTTTGGGCATCTTATTCTCCACTTCAGCCAAAATAACTCTGCTTTTATGTTTTCTATGTATTCCTTGATAATTCATTGAGAAAAAACAGTCATTGTTGGTGGTGGTGATGACTTTCAAGTCTGAAGATTACACTAATCTAGTCCAGCTCTTGAGTGCACAGATCAGGAAATTGAGGCCCAGTGTGGAGCAGAATTTGTGTACGGGGAGCGGAGTAGTGGCTGAACCAAAGCAAAAGCCCAGGTTTTCTGGTGCGTCCCTCCCCCGTACAAGGCTGCTTGCACTCTGCCACAGGTCCCCGGCCTGGCACCATAGTGACAGTCCTGGTGGAAGCAGCGTTCGTGGAGCTGCAAGGTCAGCAGCCATAGGAGCTGTGAACTTTTCGTTTTTCCTCATGCTGACTGACACACGGGGATACCGTGGCGCCTGTGGTGGGGATACAAAGGACCTTTTAAATGTGAAAATATATCTTACCAGCTCTAGCTCTGGCTACCCACCAATCAAGAAACAGTTTCCAAGCCCTGACTGGATTAGGAGCTGGGAATTCTCTTGAGTGCGTGACAACATACAGAATGCTTTCACTGACGTTATTTAATTATCGCAATAATCCTGAAGGTAGTGTTGTGGGGCGTTTTTGTTTTTGTATTTTTTAGAGATGAGGTCTTGCTTTATTGCCCAGGCTGTCCTCAAACTCCCGGGCTCGAGCAAGCCTCCTGCCTCAGCGGGACTACAGGTGTGGGCCACCACACCCAGCTAGCATTGTTTTTATTGTTTCTGTTTCACAGAAGGAGAGAGTAACTTGACAAGAGACATAGCCAGTGAGTGATAGACCCAGGACTTGAACCTGTGCCTCCTGACCACAGATGCTTTGCCCTTTTGCTCTTACGCCTGAATTAGAGCTGCCTCTGTCCTCAGGGACTGATAGGGAGTGAAGAAGACAGCACTCACAGAAATGAGGAGGCGACTGGCTGTGAGGACCCTGCAGCACAGAGAGTAATAAGCATAGACAGGAGGGGCAGTAAGAGTTGAGAAGTTGGGGACTGTCAGGGAAGACCTCAAAGAGAAAGTGGGATCTCAGGTGAACTTTAAAGAATAGGGATGATTTTTTAGAAGGCACTGGCAGGCATCACAGGCAACCAGTCACCCAGCGGCTGCTCTGGGTGCTAGGGACACAGTGGTAAACAAGACAGGCAGTCTTGTCCTCAAACTGAGGGCAGAGTAGGGAGGCAGAATATAGTCAAGAAACCATCAACAAGAGATGTGAAAACAATAGAGCAGTGTGGTAGAGAATGACTGGGCCACGCCTTAGCCAGTGCCCTCTGTGGGGACATGAGGCAGCCATGCTAAAATCTGAAGATTTTGGGGTGGAAAGGGCAGCAAGTATCCTCAGCTGGGGACGAGGCCCTGAAATAGGAACGGTTTGGTGGGTTCAAGGGTCAAGAAAAATACAGAGGCTGGAGCAACATGAAGAAAGAAGAGTGAAGGCAAATAAGGGCACAGAAGGCTTTATCAGGCCCAATGGCAAAGCCTGCGAGCTGTGCTGAATTTAGCGCGTATGTCAGAATTTAGTTAGGGGAAGCCTTTGGAGGGAGGGTTTGAAGCAAAGGGAAAGACATCTCATAGAAGCTTAAGAAAATCACTCTGGGCCCTGTGTGGATAATGGCTGGCAGTGTGGCAAGAATGGAGGCAGGATGACCTCTTGGGAGGCTACCGCAGTCATCCAGGTAAGAGGTGAGGGTGGTTTGGGCCAGCAGTGGAGCAGTCAGGGTAGGCGGTGAGAAGTCACCAGATTCAGGAAGTGCCGTGGTGCTGTAGCCTCCAGGACTATCTGGTGGATCACACATGGGCGTGGGGGAAACATGAGTCAGACATGGCTTAGGTGGGTGGTGATTCCTTTCACCACGCTGGGGCAGCTGGGGTGCTAGCTGGAAGAATCTGTAGAGGTGTGGGCCTAGCAGCACAGGTTCCCAGGAAATGTGGGTTGAACAAGGCTGACCTGAGCAGGAACTAGCTGAGGTCGCAGTGCAGCAGCAGGAAACGTGATATGGATGAGTGATATGTCTGCCACTTTTGGGGCCAGCCAGTTAATTTCGTTTCCTTCCCTGGTCTCTCTGTTGTCTTTGGTAGGCTATGGGTTTTTCCGAAGCACGTACTATCTTCTAACATATTATAGAACTTACTTGTTTTACTGTATACTGTCTTTACCCCTCAAGAATGTAAACTCCCAGAAGGCAGGGATTTTCGCCTATTTTGTTCACTGGTGTATCCCCAGTGCCTAAAACATTGCCTGGCAATACACATTTATTGAACTGCTGGATTTAATTAACTACTTTGATATATGGTCCTGAAGATTCCTGTGCTACCAAAGTTGCTACTCAGTGGAGCTTCCTGGTGTGGCATGTTAGAGAAGAGACCAGAAAAACAGACATTTCACTTGCTGTCAGGTAGTGAAGGAGCTGTGGCTGCCTGGGCACAGTTATTACTGTTTATTCCACTGTGCTGCACATCTTGAAGCTGTAAAGATATAAGAAGTCTCACACAGCCAGGGTTCAGCTTACAATCCTTCGCACCTAATTGTACGCCTTTGTGTGAGGGTTTGGAGGAGTCTCCAGGAACACCTGGTGTTTCCTTTCTCACAGGTATTTCCAGTCCTCACAGGCAAGTCAGAGAGTCCCAGAGGCAATTGAACAAGCCCTCAGAGATCACGTAGTCCGTTCACTCTCCATGGGAACCTGCACTTCCCTAGAGACCTGTAGCCAAATCATTTGGAGAGCTTCTGAAGCTTCTCTGCCTTCCTCTGTCTCAAAGAATCCCATGTGCCTCTAGTTGAGAAACATTCCTCTGGAGATTCTAGGTTATTCTCATGAGAATGTTACGATACTCAGGTGGGCTGGGGCAGAAAATGGATGAGAACTAGTGTAGTCCAATGGCTTCACTTTGGTAACTGAACCCACAGAGGAGGAAAATAACAGCAGCTCAGCTTTTCTGAGTGTTATACACCAACCATTATGCTAGTTACATGATATACATACTATTTAATTCTCATCCTTTGAGGTTTTGTATCACTATTGCCACTTTACAGATAAGAAAACAAGGGTTGGCCGGGTATGGTGGCTCACTCCTGTAATCCCAACACTTTGAGAGGCCAACGCAGGTAGATCACCTGAGCTGAGGAGTTCAAGACCAGCCTAGGCATCATAGTAAGACCTCCTCTCTTAAAAAAAAAAAAGAAAGAAAGAAAAGAAAAGAAAAAAATGAAAATTAGCCAGATGTGATAGTGCATGCCTGAAGCCTATAGTCCCAACTTCTCAGGAGGCTGAGGTGGGAGGATTGCTTGAGCCCAGCAGTTCAAGCCTGCAGTGAGCTGTGATCACACTACTGCACTCCACCCTGGCGACAGAGCAAGACCCTACCTCAAAAAGAAAAGAAAACAAGGGCCTACAAAGTATCGTATTCCAGGTCACATTGTTGTCACTTGACGGAGCTTTTGATCTCTGAGAGGATCAAAATCTGCCCTCTCAGCTTTAACTTCTCAAAGCTAAACTTGTCCCAATTTGCAGAGTCAAGGCTAGAATCGAGGCCCTCCTGATCTCTATTTTGCAGTCTCCATCATTCTGTGCTGTTAATACCACAAGAGACAAAAGAGACCTCGTCTGTTCTGTAGCACCCCGTGCCTGCGTGCGTATCTCTTGTCAATGCTCTGTCGGCTCAGGATATCTCCTACCAGCCTAGAGCTCTTTCAGAGCAGGACGCTTGTGTTATGCATTCATGTTTGTCCCTGTGCCTAGTAAATAGCACAGAGTCCAAGTGGCTACTTGTGTCTTCAGGGGTGTTTGTAAGGGCAGAGCCGGGGTCTTCATTCCCAGGCTGTTGATTCATCCTTGGAGCTGAACATACTGTCCCAATCCTTGGCCCAAGCCAGGCCTCTACAGTTGTCCCAAGGCTGTGCTAAAACCTGTTCCACTTCACAAGTGATCAGAGTCACAGACTCTGGGGACACAAATTTTGAGATGAAGACACAGAGCAAAATATATAAATGTTTTTGAGGTTTGAGTAGCCTTAATGTCCACGTGGCTGTCAGATGGCTCCCCAAAGAAAGGGCTACGCCGGTGGCCTTGAAAGAGTATGGGAGATGCATATGAGACAGGGTCAGTCTAGGAATGTCAGACTCCCCCAGCAGTTGGTTGGAGTGTTTTTCCAGATTGCACCAGACTTCACAGAGTAATGGAGACCAGCTGTCCAGGCATCTGAGAGGGTGACATCCAAGGAGAAAAGGCAAACATCTTGATTGCCCATGACGTGGGCAACCAATTTGGATAGAAAAGAAGGTGTCAGGGTTTAACACTGAATGTAGACTTTATTTACCCAAAGCCTTTCTTTAATTCTAACACTCTCAAAAATGGGGCTCAGTCACCATTTGGGTTTCCCATGTTAATATGCAGAGAGCTAATTCATTGTCTTTCATTGCTGTAATGCAGCAGTTCTCAAAATGTACTCCAGAGATTGACCCTCCTAGGAGTCTGTAGATCAGAACTATATTTATAATATTACTAAGACATCATTTGCCATTTCAGCTCTTGTCTCATGAATTCATGGTGGAATTTTCCAGAGCTATGTGATGTTTTGACATCATCACTGTGGCAGCTAATGAAATGTCTGCTTGTATATTCTTGTTTTAAAAAATTATTAGTTTTAATTTCAAATAAGGTGAATATGGATAGACTTAACCTACATAAAACAGAAGCTTTTTGGCATCCTCAATAATTGAGTGTAAAGGGGTTCTCTTGACCAAAAAAGTTTGAGAAGTATGTGTGTAAAATAGTCAGTTGTATGGCTGCACTACAGACAGCAAGCATGGAATTGAAAATACCACCTGCAAGGTGGCGGTTCCCCCTGGTAGAGAGGAGGGGCTCTGGGTCTGGGAGGAGGATGCAGGCGTCACTTGAACTAAACACCTTTATGACTTGCTGTCAGATTTCCTAGACTGTGTGGTGGGATCGTGGGAACCTACTTCTCACAGGCCTGAAATACTTCACAATAAACATTTTAAGTCTACTTCATAGCATGAAACCTGTTTCACACCTGTGCCCATTAAGAAAAAAAAATGGCACCCTATAAATGATTTAATAATTACTAAGGGGAAAATATAGCTTTCCATTGGAGATCTGGCAGTCACCTCTTAACCAACCTACAGTCTACATTCAGTTGGCCTGAATTCTTCACACACACAACATCTTTATCAATGAAAAATTTTTAAATAGTTTCACATCCTAGCTTAGCTTGAAAGGGAGTAAGCAGACGGCTCGATCAAATGTAATCCATGAGCAGATCCTACATCCCAAAAAATCAGAAACATTTTGTAAAAATTGGGTAACTTTTTTGTTGTTGTTGCATCGGAGTCTCCCTCTGTCGCTCAGGCTGGAGTGCATTGGAGCTATCTCCGCTCAGTGCATCCTGCACCTCCCTGTGCCTCCTGGGTTCAAGCAGTTCTCCTGCCTCAGCCTCCCGAGTAGCTGGGACTACAGGCATGCGCCACTACACCTGGCTAATTTTTGTATTTTTAGTAGAGATGGGGTTTCACTATGTTGGCCAGGCTGATCTCGAACTCCTGACCTCAGGTGATCCACCTGCTTTGGCCTCCCAAAGTGCTGGGATTACATGGGTAAGTTTTAGTATGGACTCTGTATTAGATTTTTAGTAAAGTGTTGATTTTCTTTGTTGTAACAATGGTATTTAAGTTATATATTAGAATATCCTTATATTAAAGAAATGTATGCTCAGGTCCCTAGGATTGAAGTATCATGGTATCTGCAGCTGACTTTCAAATGGCTCAGGGGAAAGACAGAGATAACTCACATGTGGCAAACGTTAACCATGGGCAGGTTTAGTGAAAGGTAAAAGAGTGTCCCTTACATGTTCCTGTAGGTTTGAAATTTTTCAGATTAAAAAGTTGGAGTGAAAAACAGCTTCAAAGCAGGAAGTAAAAGTTGGAGCTGGGTTTTGCTGCGTCGCCAGGTGGAGCAGAAGAGCCTTACTGCACGGCGGAGCGTCAGGTTGCTGTCTAGTCCAGGCTCTGCCGCGGATCAGCCATGGGCGTTGGGCAGGTTACTTCCTTCTCCAGGCGTGTTTCCTAAGAAAATCACTGCAGAATGTTTTTCAGTTCTGATGCGGCTGTGATTTCAAGCGTCTCTGTTTCTCGGTCACTGAATTGGGACATGGCAACGTGGGTGTGCTTCCTCATTCCCCTGGGTAGGTGTTGAGAAGTGATGAGGCCCCAGGGTGATGACTGAGGTCCCCCCACCCACCACTCTGCCTTTGCTGACACTCTTCCCTCTGCTTGAAATGGTTCTTTGTTTCCTCTTGAAAAGTCTTGCTTCCCCTTCATGACAGCATCCCTTGGGTCCCCTGGGCAGAACTAAATGCCCTCCTCTTGTGACACTTTGCACGTACAGCACTTTTTCCTTTTTCTTTTTTTTTTGGGGGGGGGGGAGATGGGGTCTTGCTCTGTCACCCAGGATAGAGTGCAGTGGTGCAAACACGGTTCACTGCAACCTTAACCTCCTCAGCTCAAGGGATCCTTCCACCTCAGGCTTCTGAGCAGCTGGGGCTACAGGCACCCACCACCATGCGTGGCTAACACTTTTCTATTTTGTGTAGAGACAGGATCTGTGTTGCCCAGGCTGGTCTCGAACTCCTGGGCTCAAGCTGTCCTCCCACCTTGGCCTCCCAAAGTGCTGGGATTACAGGTGTGAGCCACTGTGCCCGGCCCTTGTTTTATTTTTCAAATAAATGCAGGAAGAAAGAAAGAGAAAGCAGAGGTGGCCAGATCTCAAGTAAGTCATGCCACCCCCACCACAAAAATCCGTGGAGGCTGAGAAATACAATACCTGGCAAAACTCAGCAAACATAAAAGCCAGCAGTTATTCAAAGATATTTGTTGAGAAACCACTAGGGCCCAGTTACTAGAGCTACCGAGATGAACACTACTTTAAAAACCAAACCAAACAACCTGCCTCATGGAGGCACTTGCCCCTCAGTTCAGTGGCAAGTATGGTAAGTGTTCTGCAGAGAAGCTAAGCAGCTGAGGGGAGCGGCAGGGGCCCGAGGGTGTGCATTAGCATTCTCTTCAGTGGGTTCAGGGAGTCACCCCCGGGGGCGGTGGGGGCGGGGGGTAGGGGAGCAGTGTGAGTAGAGGCTAGAGGAAAGCACAGGAGCAAATCAGGGCCCGGAAACTGATTTCCCAACAGCCAGGGCTCAGGAGTGGGCCCTCAGTGACCTCCACAGTTGATCTGGGCCATTCCACAAAGACAGGACCCGACAGCCTGCTCCCACTTGGTGAGGCCTGAGGCAATTCTCCAGGCCACAGTGAGGAACCTGCCACCTTGTTTTTCTCGTTAGAAGTTAAAAGAGTAGTAGGTGATAATGACAGCTCTCCATGTGGACACGGAAGGCAGTTTCATGCGGATTCTACCCTAAGTCTTGCCTCATATGGATTTGCTGTTCATTCCAGCCAACATTGTCCTTTTTCAAGATAGTATCTGCTGGGTGCTAATCATGTTTAGTAAACTGCTCTCCTGTTTATTTCATCAGCCTTATTTGATCTCCAGCAAAGGTAAAAGAAAATGCAAAAAGACGATTCTCCTTGTTTTACAGAGCTGTAAACTTACCTCCCTGAAGTCTTGTTGCTGGCAAACAATAGAGCCAGACCTGGGGCAGAGCTGGAGCTGTTGTCCACAGTGTTCTCACTTCCCCGCGCTGACTCCATGGTGAGGGCTGGCCTTAACTCTCTGTGCCCAGCCTTGCTTCCCAGCACAGCACTGCTTCCTGGTGGGCACCAGCCAGCCAGACTTTCTCTAAAGTACTCTCTCTCTGTCTGCCCCTCTCCACCTTGGGAAAGACAGTGGTCAGAAAAGGGGCAGTCCAGAGAAGAGCCAAGCCATGCGGTGTCATGGCAGCCAAGGGAGAAGTTTCACACAGGAGGCGAGGAGGGCAAGAAGGAGGGCAAGAAGTCTGTGGCAAAAGCAGAATGGCGAGGCTGGGGCAGGCCGAGGGGAGACAGGGTGGGGCTGCCTGTGGGCAGAGGGGAGTTCATAGTGTGAGAGAGTTCTCCGAGAGCTGGAAGGAGAGGCCTCCGGATGGCAGGAGGCAGGGTCCTGTCCAGCAGTGTCTCTGACTTGACTGCCTGTGTGACTTGGGGGAGCCACACAATGAGAAGTGGGAATAAATGTGATAATGACCTCGTGATGGTGGTTTGAGCATTGTGTGAAGTCAGGTGAAGATGTCACCTATGTTACCAGAGCCAAGCTGCATGGCTGCAGGGGCTCTACTGAACTACCAAGTGATGTGCTTCAGAGAGAGACTGGAATTTGGCAAAGGAGAAAGCCCCTGTCTCCTCCTGTGTGCCGGGCCTTGTCTTGGGGCTCTGTGGGTAGACCCCAGCTCTGCTCTGCACTGGAGTGCCCAGACAGGTCTGTGTAAGCACCTCAGTGTGGGCTGCTCCGCTCCCATCCAGGAGGCTCCTTACTGATGGTTCTCAGCCCAGCTTTTAAGATTCACTTTTGTTGCTTGTATGTTGAAGGTAAACAAGTCAGGACTTTACAAACTGCCTCAGTCTGGCTGTGTTTCTGCCTAGCTTTGGGAACATTTATTTATGGCCACTTCTCTCTAGCCCCCGACCCTTCACTACTCACCCCTTATTAACGCACTTGGCAGCTGCAGAGCCCGGGCCAGAGGCACCAGGCTACACTGAGGACGATGGCTCACTGAGGAAGGGTATCTGAACTCAGACATGGGCCTGTTCTCCAGAAGCCCACAGTCTCAGGAAGAAGATAGTTTGAAGTGGCTGTCCTGACGGCTTGAAAGTAATCAGAGGCACGTGGCACCTTGGGGTGGGGTTTGGAGGGCAGAGACATATACCTACTGAGCGTAAGGAATGTACCCAGCATGGTACTGGTCACCCTCATGTCTTGCCTGTTAATCACCATAGAAGTAGACCATGCTATTTTTATCAGCTCCGGTTTACAGACAAGAACTCCTCCTACAAAGCCTGATGTTCTCCCTTCCCATTCTCATACACCCATTTTGCAATGATCTGTTTTTCTTGATAGATTGTAATCTCCTTCAGAGCTGAGCCATATGCCTGTTAGTAGTTATTAAATGAATGGGAATGGGTGGATAGGTGTGTTTTGAAAGCAGTGACAATGTGAGCTTTGAGAAAAGGTAAGATTCAAACCTCTGGATGTAGGAAAAAGAAATCATCTTGGGCAGGAGAAATATCTCTTCCTAATTACTTGAGGAGTAGCAGAAAAGTCATCTTAATTGGCCCAATGTCATGGGGATGCTTTCGCTGCCATTCCTGGCTTTACCACCAGGCTGCTGGTTGGGCTATGTGATCAGACGGGTCCTTCCTCGCTGAAATGTGCTGGGCCGTTTGTGGGCAGCCTCAGGTCCAGCAGAGCAAGAAGGGAAGTTCCCTGGGACCAGCAGAGTAATCTACACTGTGGTCTTGGACCTCTAGAGGGCAACAGATAGGAAGAGAACTGTGGCCTAAGTCCTCACTCTACATAGGGAGAAGTCTGCCTAAAAGAAATGGCCCCTGCCCTGGAGGCGTTCAGTGGTGTGCAGAGGGACCTAGCATAGACATTGCTGCAGTAAGTGCTGTGATGGTAGGCACAGGACCATGATAATAGGGATAATAAGGCTCAGAGAAGGACCATCTAACTCAGCCTGGGGCTTCAGGGAAGATTTTCTAAAAGAGGTAACAGATATTCCAAGTCTTTGTGGATGAGTACGAATTAGTGGGTCGGCTTGGGTCAGCTCGGCTCGGCTGAGAAAAGTATCCCAGGCAGAGGAAGTGGCCTGAGCCACAGCAGAGGCCACAGAGTGCAGAGTGGGGGTGTTAGGGGCCTGTGTGCATTTCCACAAGACTAAGCCAAGGGTTGGGTCGGCTGTGGACACTTTGGCAAGGGCTACAACGTGAAGGCCCCTGAGTGCCTGCCCCAGAGCTGGGATTATATTGCATAATAACGATGACTCCCTTCCTCATGCCACATGGGGTCAGGTGCTGCTCCAAGTGCTTACACATGTTAAGTCTTAATTCTCCAGACAACCCTATAAAGAAGATGAGGAAAGAGGAAAGATATGGGTAGATAAAGGAGGATAAGCTATAGATAGATAAACTGGGGAACACAGAAGTTTTGTATGAGGTCATATAGCTGGTAAGTGGCAGAGCTCCCAATGAGGGAAGAGGCTCAGTCAGTTTGCCTTTGAGGAAGGTCTCTCTGGTGACATTGCAATTGAAGGGTTGGGGGTGTGAGACTTCAACCAGAGGCGGGGGAACAGCTAGGAGGCTGTGGTCTAAAATAAATAACAAGGGCTGGGACTGGCAGCAAGGAGGGAGAGAAAGGGCCACATCCAAAAGATGTTTAAGAAATAGAACAGATGGCCATTGGGCCATGGAGGGTGAAGCACAAAAAAGCGTCTGAAATGGCCTTCAGGTTTCAGACTCCGGGGACTGGGTAGTTGTTGCTTCCATTCCTTGAAATGGGAAACGGTGAAAAGAATACTTTCTCTCTTAAGCATGTTAAATTGTGAGGTCTCTAAGTTATGTCCAACAGTTAGAAATACGGCTCCACATTTTAGAAGAAAGGACAGGACTGGAGAGCCATCGACATGGGATCTATCAGTGTATTGGTGCTCGTGTAAACCCTGGCATGGATGACAGAGCCCATGAGGAGACGTGAAAGCGAATGGTCCTCAAAGTTTCCTTCATGGACCATTTGCCTAGAACCAGCAAACGTGTGTTACAGTAGAGACCCCGTCCCGCCTGAGACTTACCACATCAGAATCTCCTAAATGGGGGCCTAGGGATTTGTGTTTTAATAAACACTCACCTGACTCTTACAGTGCATACAGTTTTTTTGTTTGTTTTTGTTTTTTTGAGATGGAGTCTGGCTCTGTCGCCCAGGCTAGAGTGCAATGGCGCAATCTCGGCTCACTGCAAGCTCTACCTCCCGGGTTCACGCTATTCTCCTGCCTCAGCCTCCGGAGTAGCTGGGACTACAGGCACCCGCCACCATGCCCGGCTAATTTTTTTTTTGTATTTTTAGTAGAGATGGGGTTTCACCGGTTAGCCAGGATGGTCTCGATCTCCTGACCTCGTGATCCGCCCGCCTCAGCCTCCCAAAGTGCTGGGATTACAGGCGTGAGCCACCGCATCCGGCCGTGCATACAATTTTGAGGATCATGAGCATAGAGTAAAATGAGAAGAAATTCCACATAGTTCACGTTGGTTTTAAAATCTGTTTTGGAGAGCAAACCCATTTAAGAACATGGTAAATGCATTTCTAGAAGCAGCATGCACGCACACTTTTGCAGATAATTTTGGAGGTTTCTCAGACTCTTCAAGCCTTTCCCTGGACCCGGGATTAAAAACACTTGACATAAAAGATAAGTAGAAAGGAAACCTGTGAAGGAGGCTGAACAGGAATCACAGAGAGCGAAATGGAATGCCAGGAGAATTTGAAGACTGGGGATTAAGGAGGAGAGGTTTTCAGAAGTGAGGACATAGCAGTGCCTGGCTCACTAATGGGCCCAGTGACTCGAGAGCCGGAAAGCATACATTGGAGCTGGAAGTGGAAAGGCAGTAACCTTGTCTGGGCTTATTTAAGTGTATTCTCAGGGCCAGGGGCCAGGTTCCAATGGGGGCTTGGAGAGTGACGGCAGGGTGGGGGTGGGGCAGGGTAAGGAAATGGAGAGAGCAAGTGACAAGACGAGCTGGGTGGGGAACAGCAGGAAGTAGGGAGTGAAGTCCAGTCGTATCAGCTGGCGGGGTGCTTGTTAGGTGCCCACCCTTGCGATGGTTATGTGGTGAAAGATAAAGGAGTTCCCACCAGGGCAGCTCACTCACCCTGGTTTGCCCGGGATCATCCCAGTTTTAGTGCCGAATGCCTACCTCCTAGGAAACCCTTCTGTTATGGGCAAATGTTGGTTCACAGTCCTACTGGGAAGACAAAATTGGCCCTCAAGACAGAGTATGAAGAGTTGTTCTGTCCAAAAGGAGCTCCCAAGTCTGAGCATTAAGGCTGAGCAGGACCACCATGCCAGTCCCAGGGAGAGAGAGTGAGGCCTTGGCCGCCTGCTTTCCAGAAAGGAGGAGTGTGGCTCCTAGGCTGACACTCCAGAGGAGCAGAAGAGGGCAGCCTGTATACACCTTCCCAGAGGCCTCCCTCTGGAGGAGCGGGTCTTTCTCCGCAGGCCTGGGCCCAGGCAGAGCTGAGATGCACCTTTAGAGGCAGCAGACAGGGCTGAGCCTCGCTTTGCACAGGAGCCCACCCGCAGAGCTGTGGTTTCCTGACTCGCCCATCCCAGGCTGTTATGAGAGAGAAGGCTGATGGTAATCTGTGACAGATGCTTTTGCTTGGCAGTTACACTTTTTCTGAGAATAAATGGAGAGGATTGTGAGTAGAATGTTCCCACGGGCACACAATCATAAATGCACTGTTTTTCCCACAGTCAGGGTCATTTGTTTAACAATTATTCATGTCTACAGCATACAGGGACTGGCTTTACCAAGGGGAAAACAAAACAGTTCCTGCCTTCAAGGAGCTCACAGGCTGGTGGTGCAGACACCTCAGCAGATTCGGAGAGGCAGGACAAACTGAAAAGCGCTCTGGCAGAGGGAGAGGCCAGCATGGGGCTGCAGGAGCCAGCCTCTCTCTGGACAGGTCTACATCCTGTGCTTTTTCCAAGTTCAACCCTGCACTCACATTTCCCAAAAAACCTCTTGTGGTTAGCCTCGTTCCACCCTGTGGACCTTCCTTTTTCCCTTACTTTATGAATTTACACTCTGTCCTTCAAGGAAATAACAGGGCTAGGATGGCGTGTCTGTGTAAGCCCATGAGAATTTCAGAAACCTTGTTCCCAGCCACACAGGGAGTGGGGGAGCAAGAGTCCAGGGGCACAGAGCCTGAACTTTTCCAGAAGGATTAGAGAGTAACAGCCCGAGATTGACTTCGGGCTGTCATCACGGAGGGCCGTGCTGCAAGATTTTTTCTGCATCCTCCTGAGTAGCTGGGACTACAGGCATGTTCCATCACACCCAGCTGCCTATGTAATAGTTTTATCTTGAAATGCATTACTGATTTCCTACATCAGGTCCTGGAAGGTCTATGATTAGGTTTCAGAATTACATGCAGAAAATTTGGGATGTGTTTTGCTTTTTTTTTTTTTTTCTCTTCAGTGAGAGATTTCAACAGACATTCAAAAATGGTCTATGATATACAGCAGGGGTGTCTGATCTTTTGGCTTCCCTGGGCCACATTGGAAGAATTGTCTTGGGCCACACATAAAATACACTAACATTAATAATAGCTGATGAGCTTTTAAAAAAATCTCATAATATTTTAAGAAAGTTTACAAATTTGGGCTGCATTCAAAGCTGTCCTGGGCCACATGCGGCCCACAGCTTGGACAGGCTTGGTGTATGATCTAAAAAAATTAACTGCTGAACCAGCGACAGGACAAAGATTGTGGCTTTTCCCATCTTCCCTGCTGTGCTCTGCCCCATGCTGGGCTCATGGACAGAGCTCAGCGAGTACTCAGCGCTTGTCTGAGGGAGCTCTTGAGGTCAGACTCACCTTGTACAGATGAGGAAACTGAGGCCTAGAGTCACATGGTCTTTCTCCTATAAGTGATAGAAGTGCAGTCTGAAGCTTTAAGAGTTTAGGTCTCGCATGACACACGGAGGGAAATTACAGGTGCAAATTATATGGGCCCCACAAATACATGTACGAAGGCCCAAAATGACAGGGGAATTGGACTGCTTGTTTGAAAAGAGCCTTCCTCCAAGAGAGAAATTCTAGTTATACCTACAGCTCAGAGATGCCTGTTAGATCCCAGGGGGGAAAGAAGTCCACCAACCTGGTAACTTAACACCATGCAGAACAAACCAGTGTGTTTTGACTGATTTCACTCCCCAACTAATCAACAGATTGTTTTGATCATATAAAAGAAGCCTGTGAGACTTGAAGACCTCATGGGAACCATTTAGTAAATGAAATTTCATATGTATATGTTTTTTTAAAAGTTCATTCATTTATTCAATAAATAATTTAAGAAAATATTTGCCTATCAAATTTCCTTATAGCTAGGCACGGTGGCTCATGCCAGTAATCCCAGCACTTCGAGAGACCAAAGAGACCAAGATGGGAGGATCACTTGAGCCCAGGAGTTTGAGATCAGTCTGGGCAACATAGCGAAACCCTGTCTCTACAATAACAATAATAATAATAAAAAATTAGATTTCCTCAAGGGATAGATGATTTGGACAAATTAAATTTATGATGCCTAGGGAGGGTGTGTATGATACAGAGTTTGAGTATTTATCCAGGTGAAGATGTTGAGAAGGCAAGTCAATATATATTGCTCAGAGGCAATGTCGAGGTTAGATAGCAATCGAGATTTTATTAAAACAAAAAATTTCAAAGGTACAATAAGCCCAAATTAGCAAAACAAATCTTAAGTAGAATAAATGTGTGTATTTTCTTGCATTTAGGTTTTGTTAGTAGCAATAAAATAAGAGACAAACCAATACTATTCAAAGGGTGGGGGGAAACCAGGGGTTTTGCTTAACCACAAGTTTAATTTGAACCTAAAGTATTAACAACAGCAAAAAAAAAAAAAAAAAAAAAAAAAAAGGAACCTGTAGCTATAATTACAAGAAGAAAAATGGTTATTGGTCTTCAGGCATCTAGTGGCAAGCACAGTGCTTTATTTATGCCATCTCTGTAACTCCCCTAAAAGGTGTGTGTGATACCCCAGGTATGCTTCACCCCCACCTAGTGCTAGCGGTTCTCTACGTGCCGTGCAGTTCTTGCCTCCCTGCCTCTGCTCAGCTGCCTGTCTCTTCCTCCTAGAACCCCACATCCCCTTCCTGAATTCATCTAGGGGTTGAAAGTCTTCATCTTAAAACCCACACAGCGTTTGCTTCAGAAAGCCTCCCCAGGCCTGGCGCAGTGGCTCACGCCTGTAATCCCAGCACTTTGGGAGTCCAAGGCGGGCAGATTGCTTGAGGCTGGGAGTTCAAGACCAGCCTGGGCAACATGGTAAAACCCTGTCTCTACTAAAATTTAAAACCCTGTCTCTGCTAGAATTTAAAAGATTAGCCAGGCGTGGTGGTACGTGCCTGTAGTCCCAGCTTCATGGGAGGCTGAAGCACAAGAATCGCCTGAACCTGGGAGGCGGAGGTTGCAGTGAGCCAAGATCGCGCCACTGAGCTCCAGCCTGGGCAACAGAGTGAGACTCTGTCTCAAAAAAATAAATAAATAAAAATTTAAAAGAAGAAAGCCTCCCCTGTCCCCCCCTCCCCCGCATCCCTCCAGGCTGGATAAGGTTTATAATTACTCATCTGACTGCCTTACTAGCTGGGAGCTCGCTGAGGGCAGGTACTGTTCTACCCATCTCTCTTTCATTAATGTTTTTTGACTCACTAGCATCTACTGGTCAGACTAAGCCTGGAATATTGTGCCCAGTTTTAGGACCCAGACTGATTAGTTACTGGGATGGCGAGGGGACTGGTAGCTTTGTCATGTGGCTGATGGAAGGAAGCGCTCTTCCTTCAGCTATCCGGTGGGTTGTCACAGGCTCTGCAGAGCACCCTGTGTGACTCTGGAGAGAAGCGAGTGGCATGTCACTCAGAACAAGGAGGGGTTGTCTAAATTAAAACCATTTACAACCAACAGGTTGCTTTGGAGAGTAGTAAGTTAAGTTTCCCATCACCCAAAGCTCAGTGTGGACTTGTGAGGGCAGCTTCATTGGACACAAAAGTGGATTAGTGTCTATAGTTCTTTTCAGCTCTGAGATTATTTAGTGAGCATTTATTAGGCACCTGCTCTGTGCCAGGTTCTGACACAGGTCAAAAGTCTGCGAAAGGAGAAAGGCCAGGAAGGATGGACTAGAAGCATCTCAGACCACATCACAGTGCTGAGAACATTTGTGCCAGGCTGATAGGGTGTCCCCAAACCAAGGCTTCCCCCACAGAAGAGTCCTGTGTTGGGCAGGAATGGGCTGGCACTGGTGCCCCTGTCACATTCAGTCAGCGGCTGGGAGCAGCATGGCCTCTGTGCACCAGCTCTGCTCCCATAGCAGGTTCTCCTGCAGGGGAACTGAAGGGCGTGCTTCCATGGCTGCCACACAGGGACTCTAGAAAGCATTGCCCCTCACACAGCACCTTCCCAGAGTGCTCCCCCAGAATCATCTCAAGGGCTCTGTGGTCACCTTCCAGCAAATGGTAGAGCTGGGCACCAACTCAGATCCCTCTGATTTAATAAAACCCATGTTTTGTTAACCAAGACCATGCTGCATCTCAGGATCTCTCCTAGCTCCTGAGACAGCATCCAGAACACACACCTACTTGTCGACTGTCACAGTTAGCAACTGAGTGTACCAGAAGCAGTAAGTGCCAGAATTCAGCCCATCACTTGATTTATGGTTCATTTACATTGGGATAGAACTGTGATTTGACCCAACGTCTGTCTGGTTCTGTGTACAGTTTACTCTATCTTTTTTTTCTTGAGACAGTCTTATACTGTCACCCAGGCTGGAGTGCGGTAGCACAATCACAATTCCCTCTTTAAAAAAAAAAAAAGAAAGAAAGAAACGAGTATTGCTTTTTTAAATTTGGGAATTCTAATATGCTAGAGAAGATGTTAAAGATTATTAGGTTTATGAAGAGCCAGTGGGCTCCGAGAGACTTCCCCTGAATACCGTGGCAGGAGTTTTAGTGTATTAATTTTAGTGATGACTATTTTATCCTTTCAGGGGCTTCTCCCCTGCTTCTCTGTCATACTTTGAACAAATGAGGTTGCTTTACTACGTAAATGTCTTCTGCAAAGTATGGTGCAGCCATCTATTTATTTTGATTTATGTTGCATTTTTCTTTAGATCACCTAAATACTTCATTGCCTACATAGCTTATCTGATGCTACCCTAGCATAATACCATAAATGAAGCATTTTGTTGGATGTTGCAAAGAATATTATCTATGTCATATGCTCTAGAGTCAGACAGAAGTGGTTGGAAATCCCCAGTGTAATCACTGAATACGTGTATGAACTTGTATACATCTTTGCAAGTCTCTGAACCACTTTTTTCTCATCTAAAAAAATGGAGAATGGAGGTAATAAATAGCTGCTTCATAAGTCATGAAGCTTAGATGCTTTAATAATGCATTCTCTCTCTCTCTCTCTCTTTTTTTTTTTTTTTTTTTTTTTTTTTTTTTTTTTGAGACAGAGTCTCACTCTGTTGTCCAGGCTGGAGTGCAGTGGTGCAATCTTGGCTCACTGCAACCTCCATCTCCTGGGTTCAAGCAATTCTTGTGCCTCAGCCTCCCGAGTAGCTAGGATTACAGGCATGTGCCACCGTGCCCGGCTAATTTTTGTATTTTTAGAGGCAGGGGGCATCTCACCATGTTGGTCAGGTTGGTCCTGACCTCAAGTGGACCACCAGCCTCAGCCTCCCAAAGTGTTGGGATTACAGGCGTGAGCTACCGTGCCTGGCCACATTCTCTTGTTTAATACAGCACGTGGAATGTTGTGAACAGTTGGAAAATTATAATTGTAATTCCTTTCTTATTCAAGCAACTTCTCCCCTGAAAACAAAGTTGTGAGTCTTTTCCAAGCTGTTGAAAGTTTTGGCACAGAACCTCCTCTCCACTCTGCAAGCTCCTTAGAGAATGTAAGCTCATCACCTCACCAGGCAGTTCTTCCATAGATGTTGGAAGTTCTGGCAATTGGAAAGTTTCTTTATGTCAAGTAGCAATTGGCCTCTATTTCAGAAAAGGGCAAAGTCAACTTCCATCCGCTGTAGCTGAGGCTGACACCAGTTTTTTCTTGCTCGGCAGTGAACAGAGTATCTGCCAAGCCCGGGCTTCCGTGATGGTCTACGATGACACCAGTAAGAAATGGGTACCAATCAAACCTGGCCAGCAGGGATTCAGCCGGATCAACATCTACCACAACACTGCCAGCAACACCTTCAGAGTCGTTGGAGTCAAGCTGCAGGATCAGCAGGTCAGTGCTGGAATTACAGATTATACCCGTGAGCCTGCGCACCACCTCCTCACCGCCCACCCCTTACACACATGTATCATTAAGAGGTCAGAACAAAAAGGTCAATATTCGGAATCAGAGGACCTGGGCTCAGATTTTGACTCCATATCCTCATAGTTCAAAGTATGACACCTTAAGCACACTGTTTCCTGGATTTCACTTTTTACCTATGTCATATGGAGACAGTAATCCGCACCCTGCCTATTTCACTGTGTTATTGTCAGATTAAAATAAATAATAGATGTGGGAAAGCTTTGAAAAAATAGTATTGCAAAAATATGTTCATCTTATTCATATGTAAGGTGGCTATTAAGATTTGGGGTTCATCAACCTTCTAAGTCTTACTTTAGAAAGAGTATCAAGATGGTTTGGAGAACCTGGGGTCATTTCTCTCCCTAATGGTTCAACCTAGGCAAATCAGATAAGATAGTTTGTGAGTGTACCTGGTAAATACCTACATAAATATGAGGGAACAATCATGTCCACCTGTGTCATAAATAGTCATATACACATAATTAATGGCAAAATAGTCTGATGTGACATGGACTAAAATAGGGACGTGGAAAAATAGGCTGGGCGACTTAACCACAGTGACTTTGGTTAGTTTGGTGCTCTCCCTCCAACTCTCTTCTTAGAGATTGACAAGAGCATTTATAGCAGTGAATTTAACAGATCTGTGATTATAGCATTTGTGAAAAACTCTATATAAACAGCATCTTGTGGCAGCCTTTGTGGGTCAAGCTTCAGCTAAGTTGAGCGGCAGGTTAGCTGCTATCTTGGAAAGAATCAGCGATCGGAAGAGAGAGAACAGAAACTCTGGGTTCTGTTTTTAGTGTGTTGCCTGTTGATTGGGTTTTTGCTTTAATCGAAATGCCCTATTAAGTTTCATGATGCTCATGGCTAACAGAGACATCCCTACCCCAGGACCCCTGATAAAAGGTAGTCTTTCTGGCTGGGCATGGTGGCTCACGCCTGTAATCCCAGCACTTTGGGAGGCCAAGGCGGGTGGATTACAAGGTCAGGAGATCAAGATCAGCCTGGCTAACACGGCGAAACCCCATCTCTACTAAAAAATACAAAAAAATTAGCTGGGCGTGGTGGCGGGCACCTGTAGTCCCAGCTACTTGTGAGGCTGAGGCAGGAGAATGGCGTGAACCCGGGAGGCGGAGCTTGCAGTGAGCCGAGATCGCGCCACTGCACTCCAGCCTGGGCAACGGAGTGAGACTCCGAAAAGATAGTCTTTCTAACCTTGAAATCTTGGTACCTCCAAAAGCATCCCTTTCCCTTGTTGATGAGTCTTAGTGGTATAATGGTATAAATATCTTTCTAGAAACCTTCTAGAAGCTGCCTTCCTAAAATTCCAATTCACTAATTCTAGATCTGCCTTTTAGTGACACACTGTGCCACACGTTGCAGGATATACAGAACCTTTGGCCCCAATTATGGTGACAGTCAAAAATATCTCAAGCTTTCAGAACACCCAGTGGTTGGGGCTTGTGAGGGCAATACCTCCATGTCTTTGACACAAGGTCCATTACCTTGTGCGGTTCCTGAATCATAGTAGGTGTTCCATAAGTGATTGCTTTTATTATGACAAGTTTCCCATTCCCTTCCTGCCTCTTGGTTGCCCTTCAGGGCGTAGTAGGAAGACGGCATGGTGTACTGGAAAGGGCGTGGGAAGGGAGAGCTCCCCAAAACCCAAACACCGCCTGTTCTCAGGGACCTCAGCACCTCACAGCCTCCTTCAGAGGAAACCACATGTTGCGAAAGAGACCTTTTCCCCACTCCGGGAGGGACTGACGGCAGTCTTCAGTGGTATCCTGTTTAAATTTGGAGGGCTGTGTTGATTCTAACTTAGAGACCTCCTAGAGTGTGATTGAGAAGTTCAGAGCACAGCCTCCCACTTGGAATCACATGTTCAGGAGACAGGCTATCAGACAGGAGTGAGGATATCTCCCCACATGGATGGGGCATGTTTAGCTAGGAATAGAAAAGAGATTCTTGGTAAACCAAGACATTAGAGAAAATGGCAGGAAATCTGGTCCATAACAACTTTTAGGGACCTCAGTAGAAAGACTGATTTTCACAGATTTGGTTTTAGTCCGTGTGGACTACCACCTTAAAGTGGTCAGACATGTTAAAAGAATCAAAGATTCCTGGTTTTATAACTAAATAGGGATATCTTACATGTTTAATGCTCTTTATGGTTAATGGAGCACTGTTCATGTCTATTATTTCATTCTCCCAGTAAGGATAATGGTACAAGAATTATCATCACCATTTTGCTAAATAGGTGGACATAAAACCAGGTAATCAGTTATGGAGAAAATATATAGTAAGTTATAGTACCATTAGCCAAAATCTAACCTAAATCTTACATTCAGGGTAACAAACCTAAAGGATTTTTAGTTGAGAATAAGTTTTGGTCACCAAAAAATGTGGCTGTTGCAGTGGCTCATGCCTGTAATCCCAACACTTTGGGAGGCCAAGGCAGGTGGATCACTTGAGCCCAGGAGTTCCAGACCAGCCTGGGCAACATAGTGAGACCCCATCTCTATAAAAAAAAATATAAATTATCTGGGCGTGGTGGGGCATGCCTGTAGTCCCAGCTACTCAGGAGGCCAGGTGGGAGATTCTGTTGAGTCCAGGAGGTTGAAGCTTCAGTAAGCCGTGATTGCGCCACTGCATTCCAGCCTGGGTGACAGGGCGAGATTCTGTCTCAAAAAACAAAAACAAAAAATGTTAGTGAGTTCTCAGGCTGAATTAGTAGAAGTAGAGTGAATTGATAGAAGTAGAATAAATTAATAGAGTAAATTAATAGAGGTGGAGTGAATTCATGGAGGCAGAGGTCCAGAAGACGGGAGACTGCAGTCCTGCTCTGCTCTGCTGTGCTCTGCGTGGGTCATTCTTCCCGCAGAATGCTGGGACTGCATCTGAGTACAACAAACTGGAATCTACAAGAAGAAGGGCATCCAAACTGGTGAAAGATCTGAAAGCGGGATAATATGAGGAACAATCGAAGGAGTAACAAGAGATATTTACTTGGAGAAGATAGAAACTGAAGGGGGCATGACCGCAATTTTCAAGTCTCTGAAGGGTTCCATGTGGAAGAGAAATCTCACTTTCAATGTGGACCCCAGAGAACAGACCTAGGAATATTGCGTGGATGCTATAATGAAGAAGATTTTAACGCAGTAAAAGGATGAGCTTTCTTACAAGCATACTGTTGAAAGATGGAAAGTGTTACATTGCCAGCCTGAGAGGTAAGATTCTGGGAAAGACAGTTTGTCATCAAGTAGAGACTTGGATGAGATGAGACCTCCAAAGCCTTTGCCAGTCTGTAGATTCTGTAGTTTTTAGATCCAGGCATATATGGGGTCAAGAAGATGGTTATCCACCATCAAGCATCTTTCTTTTTTGTAGAGAACTCTTGACTCTTTTTACCCAGAGGCCCCCAAAACATGTGAAGGCAGTACAGTCATGCACCTCTTAATGATGAGGATACATCCTGAGAAATGCGCCCCTGGGGGATTTTGTTGTCATGTGAGTGTGCTCACACAAACCTAGATGGTACAGCCTACTACACACCTAGGCTGTATGGTATAGCCTGTTGCTCCTAGGCTACAAACCCGTACAGCATGTTACTGTACCGAATACTGCGGGCAGTTGTAACACAGTGGTATTTGTGTGTGTAAACATACGTGAGCATAGAAAAAGTATAGTAAAAATACCGTACTATAGTCTTATGGGACCACCATCATATATGCAGTCTGTTGTTGACCAAAACATCATTATGTGGTCCGTGATTATATATGGAGTTGCAAGACCTTCCTTTAAATGAAGAGGAAAGGCACTCCTACACTCCCCAGAATAAAACTTGTGTAAACGTTGGAAATATGGGCTCCTATGCAAAAAGTATGACATTTTAAAATGTTAATCCTTCAGCAAGTGTCCAGATCAGTCCTGCCAAACTTTGGAGAATTATTTTTAAAATAAAGCTGATAAGGAGATCCCAACGAGGCCTCCAAAAACAAAAAGTTCAAAGTAAAAAATTGGAAAAAGATAAACCTTACAAACACCAAAAGAAATTGATGTGGCTATGTTAATATCAGACAAAGCAGACTTTAAGGCAATAAGTATTCCTAAAGATAATGACAGACCTTTTTGATGCCAAAAGGGCAATTGAAAAAGAAGTCATAATATCCCTACATTTGTATGAATCCATTCATATATCTTCAAAACACATAACGCAAAAATCTAAAGGGAGAAGACACAAATTCAGAAGCATAGTTGGAGATTCTAATCATACCTCCAAGCTACTGATTGAATAAAGACATAGAAATAAGTAAAGACAGAAAACTTGAATAACATTATTAACCAATTTGAGCTAATTTACATTTGTAGAAACTATAGCCAACAACTGTAGGTTGCATAGTCTTCTCAAGTAAACATAAAACATTTACCAAAATAGACCATATGCTGGGCCATAAAGCAAGTGTCAAGTTAAAAAGGATGGAACTCACACAGAGTATGTTCTTTGACCACAGAGGAATTAAACCAGAAATTAGTAACAGAGGGTAACTTTTAAAATCTCCAAATGTTTGGAAATTAAGTGGTCTAATACTGGATGAACCATGAGACAGAAAAGAAATCACAATGTAAACTAGAAAATATTTTGAACTGAACCATAATGACAATATAACATAGCAATACTTGTGGGACGCAGCTAGAACAGTACATATGAGCCAGGCGCAGTGGCTCATGCCTGTAATCCCGGCATTTGGGGAGGCCAAGGAGGGAGGACCACCTGAGGCCAGGAGTTTTGAGACCATCCTGGTCAATATAGTGGGACTCCAAAATCCACCTCTACCAACAAAAAAATTTTTAATTAACTGGGTGTGGTGGCATGTGCCTGTAGTCCTTGCTACTCAGGAGGCTGAAGCTGGAGGATCACTTGAGCCCAGGAGTTTGAGGCTGCAGTGAGCCATGGTGGTACTACTGCACTCCAGCCTGGACAACAAAGTGATAACCTTGTCTCAAAAAAAAAGCCCCAAAAAGTACATATGGGGAAATTTATAGCTATAAATGCATATATTAGAAAAAGAAGAGTATTTGAAAATCAGTGATCTATGCCACTATCTCAAGAAGGTAGAAGAAAAATGAAAGCAAATTAAACCCAACAAAAGTAGAAGGAAGGAAAAAATAAAAACTAATGAAATAGAAAGCAGATGTATGATAGAGAAACACAAAATGTCGCGGTTTTTTTGAACAAGAAAGTTGGTTCTTTGAAAAAAAATTAAATTAATAAACCTTTATTGAGAGTGAGAAAGAGAAAACACAAATTGCCAATATAACGAATGAAAGGGGAAATCACTACAGATCCTATAAACTAAAAACATAGGATAACGTTAGTAGTAACCTTATGCCAGTAAACTTGACAGCTTAGATAAGATGGACATATTCCTTGAAAAACATAAAGAAGAAACAATGCCAGTCTTACATTACTCCTTCGGAGATGAGACAAACAAAGCCTGGTTCCTATAATGTCTTCTTATAACCATGCTGTATAACCATGATACAAAAACTGCACAAGAACCTTACAAGAAAAGAAAATTACAAGCCATTATTTCTAATGAACAATAATGCAGTAAGTAAGCCTGAACAAACGATTAATGACTTGAATCTAATAATGTATTAAAAAGAAAATTTTGACAAATAAGATTTATTCCAGGAATGCAAGATTGATTTAATGGAATAAAGCCGGAAAACCGTAAGGTCATCTCACAGATGGAGAAAAAGCATTTGGTAAAATTCAGTATCCCTTCATGATAAAAACTGAGGAAACTAGGAATTAAAAGTATAAAAGTGATTTATTTAATCAGATAAAGGGTATCCACAAACAACAACAAAACAAAAACCATAGCTGACGTCATACTCAGTATCCCACTTTCCCCCTGAATTCAAGAACAAGACAAGAATGTTCACTCTCACCTGTTTGATTTAGCAGTTGGAAAGGAAGAAGCAAAATCATCTCGCATTGCAGATGACTTAATAGTGTATGTGGAAAATGTGAAAGTAGCTACAAACTATTATAGTAATATAATATATACTAATATTATATTAAGTGAATTTGGCATGGTCACTGGATAGAAGATTGTGATATTATCATATATGTATTAGTTTTCATCGACGCTTCCTAGCTGGTAGCTCCCAGAGCCCTTATTAGAATGTCGGCGTGCTGCCGGCCTCAGAAAACAAGAGTCTCTCTCTGCCTTTCTCCTGCCCTCCTTTCACCTGCCCCTTTTCTCCCCAAGGCAGGAATCGTCCCCTGCTTTTCTGACTGGAAGCTGGTCTTAACGAAATTCCCTGACCTACCTTGTCTGATTGTAGGTGCTAAGACCCTCATTTCAGAATGGGTTCCGCCCCATACCCTAGAGGAAGGAATGCTACAGAGAGGCCGAGGAGAATCTGAATCAACAGGCCTTGCTGGGTTTCCCCACTCTGTTATTGTGAGATCATACCCTTTTTATCCAATCACATTTCTACACAGTGGTCAATCGTACCCATCCAGTGAAGTCTCCATAAAAGGACCAAAAAGGCAGAGTTGGGAGAGCTTCCAGAGAGCTGACCTGGTGGAGGTTCCTGGAGGGGGGGCATGTCTAGGGAGGGCGGAGGAGCCCCATCCTCCTCCTGCATCCTTTGCCCTGTGCGTCTCTTATCTGCCCACTCATCTGTAGCCTTTGTTATGCCCTTTATTAAGAAACCCGTAAACCTAGGTAAACGGTTTCCCTGAGTTTTGTGAGCATGCTAGCAAATTCATCAGACCCAAGGCAGGGGTCATGATAACCATGATTTATAGCCCATGGGCTGGAAGCACAAGTCACAACCTGCACTTGCGACTGGCATCTGAAGTTGGGGTAGTCTTGTGGGACTCAGCCCTCAACCCGTGGAACCTGATGCTGTCTCCAGGTGCATAACGTCAGAATTATAGAGGACACTTGACGTCTACTTGAGAATCTGCAGAATTGCTTGCTTGTTGTGTGAGAGTAGAGAATAGAGGCTGGGTGCAGTGGCTCTTGACTGTATGAGTGTACAGCACTTTGGGAGGCCGAGGCAGGAGGATCACTTGAGCCCAGGAGTTCAAGACCAGCCTGGGCAACATAGCAAGACCTCGTCTCTACAAATAAAAAAGTTTTAAATTAGCTAGGCATGGTGGCACACACTTATGTCCCAGCTACTCGGGAGTCTGAGGCAGGAGGATCCCTTGAGCCCAGGAGTTTGAGGCTACAGTGAGCCATGATCATGCCAGTGCACTCCAGCGTGGGTGACAGAATGAGACCCCATCTCATTCTAGGGTCTCAAAAAGAATAGGAAAAACACTTTAGTTTTTCTTATATCCTTACAAGTACATATGTCCACTAAAAGATATGTATGAAAATGTTCATAACAGTTGTATTCATATCAGCCAAGAATGCAAAACTACCCATGTCCATCAGCAGGAGAATGGAGAAGTTGTGGTTAAAAAAATGGAATACTATGTAGCAGTCAATAAGAATTCAGCCAGACTCAGTGGTTCACACCCATAATCCCAACACTTTGGGAGACCGAGGTGGGCAGATCACCTGAGGTCAGGGTTTCAAGATCAGCCTGGCCAACATGGTGAAACCCCATCAATACTAAAAATACAAACATTAGCCAGGTGTAGTGGCATGCACCTGTAATCCCAGCTACTTGGGAGGCTGAAGCAGGAGAATCGCTTGAACCCAGGAGGCAGAGGTTGCAGTGAGCTGAGATTATGCCATTACACTCCAGCCTGGGTGACAGGAGCGAAACTCCGTCTCAAAAAAACAAAACAAACAAACAAAAAGAATGAAATATGGATATATGTGGTAACATGGTAAATCTCATAAAGATTATGTTGAGGGAAATAAGCCAGAAACAAAAGAGTACATACCATATACCACAGGAGTCCATTTCTATGTAGCTTAAGAACAGACACATTTTGCCAATGGTGTTAGAAATAAGAAACATGGTTATCTCTACAAGTGAGTGTTGGGTGATGGGTACTAAATGAAGCAGCCTCACCCAAAAGTGGACTTGCAAAAATGCACGTGTTCAGGTGGATCCTTTGACTCACTCTAAGCAGAGTAAACAAAGAGGTGGAACCATTAGGTACTGAGATTATAGCTGTTGGCTGGTCAGGTCTGGCAGTTAACACTGGCCACCTCAACAAATGGTCAAGTGACATTGGCCTTGTGTCACCGCACATACATCCAAAACACATTGCACTGGACTCTCCTGTTTTAGAAGTCAATTTTCAAATAATAAATATAAATTTTGTAATGGTCATGTCTCTCTAGCCGTTTGGCTTACAGGGATATATCCTGTAGAAATACATCTTCACAGGAATATTCAGTGCAGTATTATTTATAATATTATCTTCATCTTACATGTGAGGAAAGTGATATGAGCAACTTGTCTAAGGTTATACAGCTGAAAAGTAATAACGCCAGGGTTTTAATGCAGAACCCTCTGGCGTAAAACCCTCTGCTCATTCCTTGTACCTAATATGCTTGTCTTCACAGCAGTCGTAGACCGTTGGGGGCTGTGTGTAGACACCAAACAGCAGCAGTTGGTGAGCAGCCTTTGTACTGCAGTTGTAGATAGAACAGAAACGGCAGGGCCAGGGACCTTCAATCAGCGACCAAGCATGTGTGGCAGAGCCCAGAGAACTTACAGAACTGGGATACGTCCTCTAGAAAGGCTTCACTGCACTCTCTCAGTCCCATATCCTAAAACTTCCTGAGTTGGAAGTGATTTATGAGGCTCCAAAGGTTAGTGCTAGGACCAGAGAGGGAATTATAGGAAGAAGGATTTCAGCTCATTATACAACAGTCCCCCACTTAGCTGTGGCTTTGCTTTCTGAGGTTTCACATACCCAAGATCCACTGCAGGCTGAAAATATTAATTAAATGGGAAATTCCAGAAATAAGTCATAAATTTTAAATTATGTGCCGTTTCAAATATTATAATTGTTCCATTTTATTATTAGTTATTGTTGTTAATCTCTGACTATGGCTAATTTATGAGTTAAATTTTATCATATGTATGTATGAGAAAAAACATAGTCTATATAGGGTTCTGTACTACCCACATTTCAGGTATCCACTGCGGGTCTTGGAACCAATTCTGCATGGATAAGCGGGGACTACCATACTGGCAACAAAAAAAAATCACGAAGTCCTCAGCTTCTAAATCCAATTTCCCCATTAGCTTACTGTGTAACTTTGGACAAGTCACTCATTCTCCCTGGACCTCATTTCCTGACTGTAAAAAGAGTGGATTGAGTTAGATAATCCCTAAGGTGCTATTTAGCCCCTTCAGTGGTTGTCTGCTGGCCATATTGTCCATATTCTGGATTAGGCGTCATCTGCCCCTCAATTCTCATTTCCCCCCCAAGAGCCACTTTGAGGTTTGGAAAAAAAAAAAATTCTCACTCACCTTAAGTTCCTCTCTAAGAATGTAGCCAACCAGAGAGTTCAAATCATAGGGTTCTAGGCCAGGCCCAGTGGCTCATGCCTGTAATCCCAGCACTTTGGGAGGCCAAGGCGGGAGCATTACTTGAGGTCAGGAGTTCGAGACAGCCTGGTCAACATGGTGAAACCCTGACTCTACTTAAAAAAAAAAAAAAAAAAAAAAAAATTGGATGGGGCATGGTGGCATGTACCTGTAGTCCCAGCTACTCAGGAGGCTGAGACAGGAGGATCACTTGAACCTAGGAGGTGGAGGCTGCAGTGAGCCAAGATCACGCCACTGCACTCCAGCCTGGGCAACAGAGCAAGACTCCATCTTAAAAAACCATACTACGGGCCAGGCGCGGTGGCTCACGCCTGTAATCTCAGCACTTTGGGAGGCCGAGGTGGGCAGATCACGAGGTCAGGAGATCGAGACCATCCCGGCTAACACAGTGAAGCCCCGTCTCTACCAAAAATACAAAAAATTAGCTGGGCGTGGTGGCAGGCGTCTATGGTTCCAGCTACTCTGGAGGCTGAGGCAGGAGAAACATTTGAACCCTGGAGGTGGAGGTTGCAGTGAGCCAAGATCGCACCACTGCACTCCAGCCTGGGTGACAGAGCGAGACTCCGTCTAAAAAAAACAAAACAAAACAAAAACCGTACTAAAAATTTTTTTTTTTAAAAATCAAGTCAAATCATAGGGTTCTAAATTTCATTTCCCCAGAATATCTCCTCACGTATCTGGAGACAGTAGTCGTGAGACACTAAAGCATCTTTTATCTTGCTTCAGTATCTCTTAACCATTCCTGATATAAGGTGGTTTCAAGACCTTCTTCAATTTTTAAAGCATTTTCCTCTGGCTTGCTTCAGTTTGCTACTGTCCACTAGAAATGCAACACCAAAAATGAAAACAAAAAAACTTGAACACAGAACTTCTGATAGGGACTTACCAGGGCAGAATGGAGCAGGTTCTTCTCTTCCCTCATGCTGGTCACTGTACCACTGTTAATGTGTCCTATAATCTAAAGAGCTGTTTTCACAACAGTTAACTTTGCTGGTTCTTATTATTTGGTAGTTATTAGTTACTAGTTATTATTTGCTAGTTCTTATGAGTCCTTTTTCCGATGACCTATAACTAAACCTAGTCACCCCCAGTCCAGTTCTTTTGGTTTAGCTGTGTGTGCATGTGAATCTATACCCCTGGCACAAAGAGCAAAAAAACAGAGAACTACCCTGGAACTTGTGTGTAGTTGTTGGCCAAAATATGTGCCTGTCAATATGTAACAATTAAGTTGTGAAACAATTACAGGTTTTGTTGTTGTTGTTGTTGTTGTTGTTTGAGACAGAGTCTGGCTCTGTTGCCCAGGCTGGAGTGCAATGGCGCAATCTCGGCTCACTGCAATCTCCACCTCCTGGGTTCAAGCGATTCTCGTGCCTCAGCCTCCCAAGTAGCTGGGACTACAGGCACCCACCACCATTCTCGGCTTATTTTTGTATTTTTAGTAGAGACGGGGTTTTGCCATATTGGCCAGGCTGATCTTGAACTTCTGACCTCAGGTGATCCGCCCATCTTGGCCTCCCAAAGTCCTGGGGTTACAGGTGTGAGCCACCATGCCCAGCTTCAATTACGTTTTTTTTAGCTGATTTAGTGTACTGTGTGTGTGTCTCCTCTTTCCCTGCCTCTGCCTGTCATAGGAAGACCCAAGCCCACCTTCCACCCAAGACTTGGAAAACAGCTTTTCTGGATGTCACTCATGTTTGCTGTCCTCTGGCTTTACCTTATCCAGCAGCACAGCAGTGTGGAGCAATAGAGGAAAGTGATAAATCAGCATAGAGAGCGTTATCCCCAACCTCAGATCACACAGTCCTTGCAACCTTAAAGCCAGACAAAATCTGAGAAATCATCTTGTACTTCTAAAGCAAAATCCTTTCCATGGCGTCTCTAAGAGCTGGCTCTCTGGCCTCATCCAGACTCTGCTTGCATACTTCCATTCGTAGAGATCTTCATATTTCTCCATTCAGTCACTGGCAGCCTACCTTGTGCCAGGAGCTGTGTCAGTTACTTTCTCATATATAATTTAATCCTCACAACACACTGTGAGGGTGCCATGCCATAGCCATATCACATTCTTCTCCATTTGACAGACCAGAAAACCTATCATTCATAAGTGTCGTGATGTTAGATCATCTGGCTCCGAGCTAGAAGGGATGGGAAGCAGAATGAGGGCTCCAGCCCCAGCATCTTTTCCTCCAGGGCACGACTTAGGAATATAGTCTTAAAGTACTTTGAAATAATCTTCTTTTAAATGTCTGAAAGAGCAGAAGTTTAGAGTTCAGGCAGACCTGGTGTTGAATCCCCTAGCAGCTTGTAAGCACCTGAATGTCTGGATTCTGTCGTCTCTGTATCCTTCCCTGCTGGGCCTGGCATTGCTCCTGGCAGTCAGTTGATGCTTTTTGATTGAGTAATAAGATATGAATAATGCTGTATACATGTGTGGTACATAAACTTTCCCAAGTTATTCTTTCGACACATAGCCCACTTATTAATGCATTAAAGTACTAGACACTATGCAGAGGGCTATAGGAGGCATAAATATGAATTATAGAAGACTTGCCCTTAGGAGCTTTATATCTAGAAGGTAAGCTATAAATAAGATATAGATAAGATACGTATCACAATGTGATCTTCGCAGTAACTCCATTGGATTGGTAAAGCCAGAATTATTATCCCCATCTTATAAGTGGAGAAACTGAGCCCCAGCGAAGTGCAGTGACTGCCATGAGTGGAGTGGCTGAGAGACAGGGCCAAACCAGAGCCAGGGAACCTGCCTCCCAGCTCAGCTGTTCATCTGGAGGTTGTAACTACATAGCATTATTAGTTAAAGGAAAGAACAGGTTTTGCAAACCCTCACTGTTCTATAGATTATGGTCTGAAAATCTACCTGATATTGCTTTTCCCTTCTTCAAACCCCATCCCCATCTTCCTGTCCTCTCAAGGATACAGTATACTTGCTCCATCGCAGCGCCCTCGAGCTCACTTACATTTTATTTATTTACACGTATTTCTCTCTCCTTTCTCCTCCAGGTTGTGATCAATTATTCAATCGTGAAAGGGCTGAAGTACAATCAGGCCACGCCAACCTTCCACCAGTGGCGAGATGCCCGCCAGGTCTACGGCTTAAACTTTGCAAGTAAAGAAGAGGCGACCACGTTCTCCAATGCAATGCTGTTTGCCCTGAACATCATGAATTCCCAAGAAGGAGGTAAGTAGGGCTTTGTCTTGGCCTGATGCCGAGACCCTCTCTTGTTCTACCTCTGCCCTCCCACAGCTCTGGCTCTCCGGGTATCCTAGCACTGTCACTGCATTGAGCTGAGGTTGCATGTGTTCTCAGAGAAACCTGCTGCCTGCCTGTAGATTTAGAGATATTAACAATTCAGAGGAGGAAAGAATGGAGTGTGTATCTCTTTGCCACTTGTGAGATATAGATTTGTACAGATGTGTTCCTGAAGCCACATATCCAGATCTGTTTTAAACTTGCCATCCTGTTTCCATATTCCAGAACAAACATTTGAGATGGGAGAAAACAGTCAAGAATTTATTTTTGAATTTAATTATTAATTCATATGTTTAACAAAAGTTTATTAAATGCTTACTGAGGGCAAGAAACCGTGTAGGCAAAATAGATAAGAAATGAACAGCGGCCTTCCCCTCAAGGCATTTAGTTTTTCGTGGTAGACAGGTTCATAAACAGCTAACTGGAATGTATTGCAGTAAGTGTTTAAATAAAGGTACGTGCAAGGTACTTAGGGACCACAGAATAGGACGTAAGTAACTGCCCTTCAGAGCCGCCAAGGGAGACCTCCACAGTGGTGGTGCCGTCTGAGCCGGAGTTCTGGGTGAGCAGTTCACAGGCAGAGGCAGGAGTGGGCATCGCAGGTGGGAAAAGCAGCAAAGGCAGAAGGGCCTGAGTGAGCCCGTAGTGCTGGGAAGAGGGCGATGCAGCATTTCTGGGGCCTGGAGTGCAGATAGGAAAGAGATTGGAAATGAAATTGGAAAGGCACCAGGGCTTGCACAGTGAAAGGCACCAAATACCTGGAAGACTTTGGGCTTGCTTGATACTTAGGGTAGACATTGGGAGAGGGGCTAGCAAAAAGTTTCTCAGCAGGGCAGTTAAAGCAAAGAAGCAAAATTACATGTGGCTTTTATTGGACATTTGCAGTGGTAGCTTTGGAGGGAGAAACAAGGCTTTCCCAGGATGGGTGTCTTGATTGACTGGGTTATGGTCCTGCCATCGGCTGGAGAGCCTACCTTGGGAGAACTTGGTAGTTAAGAACCAGGCATGGAGTCATACACTGGTCAGTTTGAGTCCTGGTTCTGACATATGCTAGCAGAGGAACTCTTGAGCAAGTTACTGAATGTTTTTGTGCCTCAATTTCCTTACCTATAAAATCGGGGGATATAGAGTTGTTTTACATTTAAATGAACTAGAATGTAAAATGTTTCTCAGGTTGCCTGGCCTAGTAACAACTCTATTAGCATTTGTGAGTATTATTACGACCATTATTGTTGCTGCTGCTGTTACTGCTATCAGAATTGAGGTGGGAAACGAAGAGACATAGTACTCAGAACCTGGAGGGCTGTGGCATTTAAATATCTACTGGGGCCAGGCGCGGTGGCTCAGGCCTATAATCCTAACACTTTGAGAGACCAAGGCAGAAGGATCACTTGAGGTCCGGAGTTCAAGACCAACCTGGGCAACATAGCAAGACCCTGTCTCTACAAAAAAAAAAAAAGAAAAAGTGTGTACTGGGCCTGATATATTGGAGCTTTAGGACCCAGTTTAAGCGCTAGGAGATCTGGGCATTGTGGTGCATGCCTGCAATTCATGAGGCTGAGGTAGAAGAATCACTTGAGTCCAAGAGTTCGAGTCCAGCCTGGACAACATAGTGAGAGCCTGTGTCTTACACACAAACACACACCCACACACACACACACACACACTGTAGGAGAGTTTTGTGTTTTTTTTAAGTAAATAAAGAACATGTTTTGAACATGCTTCCCATGGGTCGTGCGTAGAGCAGGTACTGGCAGCTTTCCCTATCTTGACAATGCTCCAAAGTTTGTGGATTTTCTGCTTAGTACTTGGAGAGCATGGTAAGGAAGCATCTTAACCATGGCAGTGTTGAGTGATGAGCACAGGGCCTGAGGCATCGTAAGCACCCAGCAAATGTTTACTAAACTGTCTGTTTCCACCCAAGAGCCATGAGGTGAATTTAACATTTCCGTCTGAACTTACCTCGCCTGCCTCCAGGATGTGGGAGTTAAGCTTTTTTTTTTTTTTTTTTTTTAATTTTATTTTAGTAGAGACAGAGTTTCACTATGTTGGCCAAGATAGTCTTGATCTCCTGACCTTGTGATCCGCCCACCTTGGCCTTCCAAAGTGCTGGGATTACAGGCGTGAGCCACTGCGCCCGGCCCAGCTTTATTTTACTTGTACATGCAGATACTTGTAGTTTTTATTTAATTTAAGTGGTCGGTCTGAAAGTGCTTTTTTTTTTTTTTTTTTTTTTTTTGCCCCCAAGGTAGCTTTATTTTACTTGTACATGCAGATACCTTGGGGGCAAAAAAAAAAAAAAAAAAAAAACACTTTCAGAGCAAGTGCTTAAATTAAATAAAACCTGCTAGTTATTTTATTAAATTCACCAGAGAATCACAGGTAAATCAGTTAATCCTGCCCTCATTTTCAGATAAGAAAGCCATGCCCCATTATGAGGAAACAACTTCTCGGTGTCAGATAGTAAGATCCAGAACCCGACCTCCTACATTCCCTGGGGTTGAATGAGTGTCTTGTTGAGGCGGGGGCGGGAGACATCAGCTAGTTTGGATGTGTGCATACAATGTGAGAGTACCCCAATTTGAAGCTTTCATGAGGAGGAACAGTTAGTTGTCCACTCTGGTTCAGCTGGTAGTGACCTCCTTTGCATGGACTGCAGGTCCTACAGCCCACTGACGAATAAGCTTTTGCTTCAGCCAAGGTCCAAGCCTACTGACAATACCATGCGCAGATAAGCAAATGCAACTTGATGAACTGTTAACACGTGTGTGCGCAGTTCCCAGTGTCAGACCGAGAAAGAAAATGTAGTCAGCACCAAAAGGCCCTCCCCGCAGTCCCTGCACTTAAGAATAGATACGAAGTCCACTTTTGTTTTTGTTTTTGAGCGTCATGTAAATGAAATCATACAGTGTGTATGATTAGCTTGGCTTGTTAGTGTTAGCATGTGTCTGTAGTCTCAACTACTTGGGAGGCTGAGGTGGGAGGATTGCTTGAGCCCAGGAGGCAGAGGTTGCAGTTGCAGTGAGCCAAGATTGCACCACTGCACTCCAGCCTGTGTGACAGAGCAAGAGTCTGTCTCAAAAAAAAAAAAAAAAAAAATGGAAGTATGAACCTTCCAACATTTATGTGGCTAAGGTACTCTGCTGAGAACCATGCAACGATGTGCCGTAATGTAAGCACCATCTACTTTTAAACATGTTGGTTGTCCCCATTTTCCACGATTACCCTCATGTGGTAGAGGGCATTCTTGTTATTTTTATGTGTATGTATACTTTGTATCTCATGTGTCCATATTCGCATGCTTGTCCAGTTATTTTCCTTGGGCATGTTTCTGTGTCAAACAATATATGTGCTTTTCAAGTTTTGGGTCCGGGCATGGTGGCTCATGCCTGTAATCCCAGCACTTTGGGAGGCCGAGGTGGGCAGATCACCTGAGGTCAAGAGTTTGAGACCAGCCTGGCCAACCTCGTCTCTACTAAAAAGACAAAATTAGGCCGGGCGCGGTGGCTCACACCTGTAATCCCAATACTTGGGGAGGCCAAGGCAGGCAGATCACCTGAGGTCGGGAATTCAAGACCAGCCTGACAAACATAGGGAAACCCCATCTCTACTAAAAATATAAAATTAGGCATGATGGTGCATGCCTGTAATCCCAGTTACTCGGGAGGCTGAGGCAGGAGAATTGCTTGAACCCAGGGAGCGGGATTACGGTGAACTGAGATTGTGCCATTGCACTCCACTCTGGGCAACAAGAGCGAAACTCTGTCTCAAAAAAAAAGAAAATTAGCTGGGTGTGGTGACGCATGCCTATAATTCCAGCTACTCGGGAGGCTGAGACAGGAGAATCACTTGAACCCAGGAGGCAGAGGTTGCAGTAAGCCAAGATTGTACCATTATGCTCCAGCCTGGGCAACAAGAGTGAAACTCTGTCTCAAAAAAATAAGTAAAAATTAGAAAATAAAGTTTTGGGAAGTCTTGCCAAATGCCTTCTAGCATGACTATCCTGGTTTACACGCTGTCCAGCCCAAGACAGTTGCCCACTCCTCAGACTTCATAATTCATAAGCACTAGGCATTAGTACTCTCATTAATCTTTGTAAACACAAGAGAAGGGAAACATTTTTATTTGCATTTTTCTTTTTTTGGGAGGATGGAGTCTCGCTCTGTCGCTCAGGCTGGAGTGCAGTGGCACTATCTCGGCTTATTGCAACCTCTGCCTCCTGGTTCAAGTGATTCCCTTGCCTCAGCCTCATGAGAAGCTGTGATTACAGGCGCCCACCACTATGCCTGGCTAATTTTTGTATTTTTAGTAGAGACGAGGTTTCACCATGTTGGCCAGGCCAGTCTCAAACTCCTGACCTCAAGTGATCCGCCCACCTCAGCCTCCCAAAGTGCTGGGATTAAGGTGTAAGTCACCATGCCCGGTCTGACTTGCATTTTTCTTTACTGGTAAGGGTGAACATTTTCATACATTAGTAGGCAATTTCATCTTTTCTGTTATTTTTATCAGTACCTTTGACAAGTGCAGCGCAGCATAGAGGAACACAGCCTCCTTGCACCTTTGGCTATATCTGCATAATTTCCCGCTCCCCAGGTGCGTGCATCCTCTAATGACAAAGCAACCTTGTATTTCCTTCCACAAATGAATGGAGGCAGCCTAACGTCATGTGGTATGTTCCAGGCTCATGATAGAGGATAAGTACACCTCCTTGGCTGTCAGGTGACGTCTACATTGTCTACATTTTAGGAGTTGTTATTGTTATTCGTGTTTGTCATTCCTTGGACCTTTCCTTCTGCTGGAGAAACTTCTTGTTTAGCGTCTAGAGCCATGTTGGTGGGTCACAGATTCCTTGGCTTTTCCTCGTCTGGCTTCTGAAAGAGACGCCATCTGGTGTAATGATGGGGAAGGGAGAGCTAGCAGCTAAGAGACCTAGATTCCTCCAGAAGTGCCAGAGGGAGGGTTGGCGTTTTTCTCCCGTGCCGGCCCCTACCCTCCCGTTTCTCTTCTCTCCTTAAAGGGCAGTTCTGACCAGAGTATTTCTCTGCTGCCTGCTGATCTTGGCACCCACCATCATACTGTCACCTACTTTTAAAAATGGACATAAAGAGTGCGCACAGTGGCTCACGCCTGTAATCCCACCACTTTGGGAGGCTGAGGCGGGCGGATCACAAGGACAAGAGATCAAGACCATCCTGGCCGACATGGTGAAACTCTGTCTCTACTAAAAGAAAAAATACAAAAATTAGCTGGGCTTGGTGGCGTGCACCTCTAGTCCCAGCTACTTGGGAGGCTGAGGCAGGAGAATCGCTTGAACCCGGAAGAAAAAGGTTGCAGTGAGCCGAGATCGCCTCACTGCACTCCAGCCTGGCAACAGAGCGAGACTCCGTCTCAAAAAAAAAAAAAAAAGACACAAATCAGAGGCAAGATTCTGTGGCTCTGGGGCTTAAGAGGTTGTCATTTTATATTTTCCCAGAGATTTTTTTTTTTTTTTTTGAAGGAAAAGGATACCAAAAGTGACAAGAGCACACAGGGAGCTTTCAGATGAACTTGTGTTTTTGTTTTCTAAAAATATGCAAACAGTAGAAAGGCACACAGCCAAGGACAAATGTAGAAAAGTCAGCGTCCTGTAGGGATTGGATGCCAAGCTTTTCAAATATTGTTCTCTCCCTGGAATGTTTTCTTACCATCTCTGCTTATCAACATCCTCCCCAGCCCTCTGGATCCAGCCTAGTGCTCTCTCAGCAAAGCTTTCCTCCTCCCTCAACTTCTGTCTCCCCGCTTGGCCTCCTGGGACACTTGGTTTCTGCCTCTCTTTATCCATTTCCTCTTCATTTTGCCTGCTCATGTACTGATCTTTCCTCTCCTACTGGGTTTCCCTTTCTCTGGGAAGACTTCTGTGGCCCCTCATGCCCACCCCAGGTGAGGATGAGGTGCCCCTTCTATGTGCTCCCCATTGCCATTCACCACTTTGTAACATTAAGGCCCGGCTGCTGTTTGGTCTCCCACAAGGCTGTTGTGAGAGGCAGAGACACAGCAGCTGACCTGGATCCCCATTGGATCCCAGCGCCCATCACAGTGCATGATGCATCCACAGACCCAAAAGAGCTGTTGAGTGTTGAGTGCATAGATACAAGCTCCTGAGGGCAGGAGGTATGTGCTTTTCTCTGCGTTTTTCACATCCCGGCGCCCAGGGCCCTGTGTGCTGTGGGTATATGCATGCACGTGCTGCAGGAGGGTGCGTGTGAGCGTGTGTGTGTGCATATGTACTTATCCTGAGCAAGTTACTTGATCTCCCTGTGCCCCAGTCGCCTGACCTGTACCTGCCCGATGGTTGTTCTGAGGACTAACTGTGATCATCCCTTTAGAGTGCTCAGGACAGTTCCTAACACCCAGTAAGTGTTTGGTAAATAGTTGCTGTCTTGTTAAAACCCACTGTGACCTTTTCAGGTGGCACTGGGCTGGGGACAAGTACATAGTCTACCTCTGCATTCAGCAGCCCCAGGGGACTTGACTTTTGAGTTCTTCTATTTATTATGATGGTGGTGGTTTAAATCTTCTTCCTTTCAGGCAGACCTTCAGCCATTACTTTTCTTTTTCTTTATTGTAATATCTGGTCCTGAAAGCTGAAAGTCATTACTTTCATTGTTGATCAGATCTCTGGCTTTAGCTTCTCCTTTTCTCATATTGGATTAATTGGTTATTTATGTGGATAATACTGTCTCAAAGCATGAGTTATTCTCTGGGTTGTGCCTCCTAATTGGTGAAGGTGGCCACTTGGTTTATTTGAGACAATTCTAAGGAATAAGGAGCTCTCCACACTAGTGTGAGGGCCCCAGGGCAAAAGATGTTTTTCTGCTCCTCAGAAAGTTCTCAGAGAACTTGGCAAGGTTTTTATAAACCCTGCAAAGCTCCCGTTATGATGGGGATGAGGTAGTTCTGCATTAAAAATAGTCATAACAGTTACCAGCCCTCATAATAATTTTTATTGGAACTATCAGAAGTCTGAGTGCCTATTTGAGAAAGAGTTTCCTTGGATGAATCACTGCAGGAACATGAGAAAGAAACATGGCACTGTGAGATCAAATGTGTAGATAAATAATCCCCCGCTGAGCTGCAGTCACAAGTGAATTTAAAGATAGGAAGGGTTTTAGGGGTATATAATCCAGTTTCTCCTCTCTTTACTTTTTTTTTTTTTTTTTTAAACTTTTGGAGCTACTCCTGTAGCTGAAGGAGAAGAAGGGATGGGAGCTGGCCTCACAGAGGGCTTTGTAGAGCCACGGGGCCCCAGAGTCAGACCTTGTGCCGGTCATGCCAACATCCAGGGCCACCTCCTTGCTGCTCCATCTGCTGCCTCCTGTTGGGCAGCTGCAGCCAGTGCCCTTGGCCCTACGTGTTTACTCAGTCATGGTACTTAGCATGTTTTATTCAGGACACCTCTTTGGTACCAGCATCCCTACTAGCACGCTAGTCCTGTTGGGAGCAGGACCTGTGTTGTCTCAGTCATCCCTGCCTCTCTAGAACAAGTACAGAGGGGACACACCACAGGGACTCAGGATATGTGTGATAACTGCATGAGCCTTTTCACCTTTTGAATCTCAGCAACCCTCTAAGAACAGGGACCCCAATTCTAGCCTTCCAGACTGAGACTCAGGAGGCCTGGCTCTTGCCCTAGTCCCACCATCTGCTGACTGTGTGACCTCATCAGGTCTAGTGACATTTTCGAGCCTCAGTATCCTCATTTGGAAGACAGAGTACTGATTGTCCTCCACAGTCTTTTGCCAGGCAAGGCGCCCTTTTCTTCAGGGTGCCGGGTAAGCTGTCATCTGCTTGGTAAGAGGTCATGGTGTTGAGGTAACCAAGAGATCTGGGTGCTAGACCTGGCTGTGCTCTTTCTTTGCATGTGCCTTGGGCAACTCATTTCCCTTTCTTGGACCTTGGTTTCTTCGTCTGTGAAATGTAGGTGGTTATCCGTGGCATGTCTGTCTCGCAGCATGAGAGTCCAAGGGGACGATGGCTGTAGAAGTATTTGAGACAGACAGCCTAGCACAAGCAGGAAGGGCTGTGATGGTGACTAGCAGTAAGTAGTAGTGGTTGTAGCAGCAGCAGCCGCTTGGCCACATCCCAACTGAATAGGGAACATGCCTCCCCTGCCACAGTGTCTGAAACTCTGCAGAAAGTTTGACTGTCCATGAGCTTCCTTGAGTTGGGGGAGAACCTGCCCTGCAAGCCGGGAGGAGGCTCTTGCCCCCACTCAGCCATTGCCTCGCATGTGGCTTTAGTTACGTTTTGTCTTCTTTGTAGGTGTTGATGTTCTAGACTCTGAAATGGCAGTGTCAGACCAGACAAGAAGCTCTCACCAGAGACAAAGTGGAAACGGAGAGCTGTTGGCGATTTAGGGGACAGCGGGGACAGGTGCACATTGCAATGTGCAGGATCATCCTGCGCAGTGAAGTCTTGTCTTGCGTGTCCCACCAAAACATGCAGTTGAAAAACTCAAGCCAGAGCTTGCTCTGTTTTAAGAAAAAGCACTTATTTTTTTAACCAGGTTTAGTATGTGCTGAATTTTCTAGGAATTTGACTACTGCATCTGTCAAAAGAAAATCATACTTAATTTTGTTTGTAACTTTACCAAGAGTTGTTTTCTGTTTCGTAAAGTCCTATCTCCAGCATCGTCACTGTGACGTTTCAGTCATCCATAGACCTACCCTTCGTCACATCCCATTTGCAGCAGCAGCACTCCCAGTGGGTCTGTGGGTAGGTGCAAGCGTGGACCGCCTCTGTCTCCTAGTGTAGCTGGGTCTGGCCCTTTATGTGTTGTAATGCACATTTTATTATAGACTGCTTCTCTTTTCTCTCTCCTTTGCAGTACATGTAAGGCATTATATCCGAATTTATGTAGGTAGGTTATGTAATCTATGAATTTCACTTCAGGATAATGCAAGGATCATTACAAAACATTTTAATAAAAAGAGGACCATCGGGCCTGAGAGGGTTGAAGTTTTGTGAAACTCGGGCTGGTTCCTTCCTGCATTGCATCTGTGTCTTGCCTGGTCGTCGCTTAACAGTGCCATGGAGATAGCACAGTGTCTGTCTCATTTCACAGCCAGGAAAACTGAGCCCCAGAGGGAGGAAGTTTGTACTTGGCCCAAACCACTTCCTGATATGTATGACCCAGTCAGGAAGAGAAGCCAGGATGAGAACATGCTCCTCTTCTCCTCCGGTGCCAGGAAGTGTGGTGGGAGCAGCTTGGTCTAGCAGGAAGAGTGCATGTCCTGGAGCCGGGCTACGTTGGGTCTGTGTGACCCTGAGCAAGTCACCTCCTCCATCAGCAGGTGGAATGACACCACAGGCCCGTGGCAGTTCACATGACACGAAGATGCCCGGTGCCTGGTATGTGGCCTTCAGGGCCGTGCCCCATGCTGCTCCTCTTTTTGTCCCCACATCCAGCAGTTTTCCATTAAACCACTGTAGGTCCTCTCAGAACTTACCAGAGTCATCGTGTCATCGTCTCCCATTACTCCAGGAGAGCAGGGCCCTGGTGGCACTTGAGGCAAGACCCCAAGCTGATGGCACTCGACCACATAGTGGGAGTGAATTTTAAAGAAAATCCCCCTCAAAGCCTCTGCTGGTGTAGAAGGCAGATAGTCTAGGCCAGGGTAGGGCCAGTGAGTGGGAGCCAGGGAAGGAGGCTTGGGTGTCATGAGACTGGGTTTACATTTACAGATGACAAAACCAAGACCCAGTGAGGGGGAGGATGTGTGCAGGCCACAGGACAAGTCTGGGCAGAACCGTGGCCACGCCCAGCGTTCCTCCGCTAGCATTCCCTCATGAAAGATCACTTTTTCCAGGCCAAGGACCAGAAAAGGACCAGGCTTTAGGAAGAGGGCCGAGGTGCATGGAAAGCAGTGCTGGTGAGGAGAGGGTTGAGTAACTGGATTTTGACTGTTTCTTCGCATTTGGTTCTCACTAATGAAATCTTGTCAGACGTGCCCCTGCTGCTGGATTGGGTGGGGGGTGGGACAGAAGCATGTGTGGTCAAAGGCAAGTTTATTTGCAGTTTGGGGGTTGAATGCAGTGGATTTCAAACTGGATATTTTGAGGAGTTCCAGGGGTCCACCAAGGTATACCAGGGTCCTCGCCCTGATGCAACCAGAGTAGTTCTTCATCGACTTTATACAGTGGGACTCTGAAGAAAAGAAAAAGGAAAACCCCATAGCTTAGTGGGAATCAGGGCGAATTAAAACACAGGATGAAGTGCTTGTTCTCTTTGGCTCTTGGAGCATAATGTACGTCCTTTTCCTACTTGGTTTGCGTGTAATAACATCATTGGTATATTTCAAAATACGAAGCTCCTGGTGCTGGATAATAAATGTTTTCCCAGTTTTTCAACCTCTTATGTCCTTCATTGATGCCCAGTGGCCCAGGGGCTGCGCCCTCAGCACAGTGTTGAGAAAGAGCCCCGGAAAGGGACTTACAGGCAGACCTTCCTGGGAAGTCAGGCCCAGCTCCATGTGCTCTTTGGAGGGGAGTGGAAGGTTGTTAAACCTCATAGCTCTTGGAGGTGGGGCTGAATTTTGCTTCTTGTAAACCTCTTTCCATTGGAAATTACCTCTTTCTCCCCTAAAGAGAAGGAAGTACTGGACTGTCTTCATCTCCCTGGCCGCCGAGGCCATTTGACACCTTGTGCCACCTGAGAGAAAGCAGGCCCAGCATGGCCCTGCCTCAGGGGAACAGGACGGCAAGCCCCTGGCCTCCTGCCTGCTCCCAGCTGCCCTCTGGCGGCCACTTTCTGAAAGCCGGATATGTCTCTTTGCTGACCCACCCCTGTTCTCACTCCAGGGCTCCAGATGTTGTATCAGGCAGGGCCTTTGTACGCCTCCATGCCAACAGCTACCCAAGTCGCACCGTCAGTCACACTCTTACTCAGGCTCTCCTGTGCCCCTGGCCCTTCTTCCCCTCTCACTTTTCCCCACACTTCTAAAATCTCACTCGTCCTGTCAGAATGTGGCTCCACAGATGGAGCCTTTCCCAGCCGCCCCGCTCCCTGTGACTTTGCACTCCCTCCTGCACTCCCACGGGGCTTTATTTTTGCCTCTGTCCTAACAGTCAGCTGCCACTTGGCCTGTCCTGCTATTCCCACTGCATGAATCTAGTCAGGTTGGAAATTCAGAAAGTGGCCTCTTTGTCTCTGGACCCCAAAAACCCACACATCGTCTGCCTTATAAGCTCTCAGTATATCCATCCCTGGCGCAGGAGCACACCAGGACCCAGAGGCTGCCGTGCCTGGAGCCCTGTCTCCTGACTCAGCCCAGGCCCCAGCTCAGCATCGAGGTCCTGTGGGACCATGTCCAGCAGTGAAGGCTGTGCATTGGCCTGAGCCCCTGGTCCCTCTGACTCACTGGCTCCCATTTTCACCACCTGCACTGCATATTCTCACCGTCTCTCCCCTGACACTCTCTCCCCTGAAGTGTTGTAATGGGGTTGTAACCCATCCACCTTCTCTTGTCCTTCTTCAGTCTGTCCTCCCTGGGCTGCGTCTGAAGGGGCCCCGCCCCTGCCCTCATGCATGTTCTCTCCATACTCCTGGTCACCTGCTCATCCGTTGCCTTGCTGTTGTGAAGCCTTCCCGGTGCCCCAGGAGACCTCAGGCACCCCTTCCCAGTCCTCGCACACTGTTGCTGTCCCATTTGTTTGGACCCTGGGTTGGTTTGTCTAGACTGTGAGCTCCTCGAGGGCAGGTGTCTGTTTCTGTGTCTCGGGAGCCCTGAAGAGAGACTGACACATCAGAGGTGTCTGGTGACTGAACAAGCTCCCAGCTTGCGCCCATGTCATATTGTGTGCCTCTCATAGCCTGGCACTTCCTGCCATCGCATCCTTCTCTGCAGACTAAGATGGAGTTCCTGAACGAAGACCGCTTGCTGGCCAACCTGTGAAACTGGGCTCAAGGTGAGGGGTGCTATCTGTGATTGAGGGACATGGCTAATGGAATTGTCTCACACAGAAATCGCACCCGTCACCTTGGCCTACTTAGCACCACCCCAAACAGAGGAGCACGCCTTCTCCAGCCACAGCCTGTGGAAGGGCCTTCCGCTGCTGTGGCCCCGAGGTGTGCATACTGTGGAAGGAACTTCGGACGTGAACTCGGATCTGGTTCCAGTACCAGCTGTGCCAGGAGTGTGCCCTTGGGCATGTCACTGACCTAAGACTCAGTTTCGCCACCTGTGAAATGGCTGAATCAGACTCACCTCACAGGGTTGTTGTGAGGGTACCATGAGATGATGTTTGTAAACATTCTTTGTCACCTCTAAATTACTATAACAGTTTGAAGTTACTCTTTTTTAAAAAATTATTTGCAAAGGTAACTAACAATATCAGCCGTGCACAGTGGCTCATGCCTGTAATCCCAGCACTTTAGGAGGTCAGGGGATCACTTCAGTGTGAGAGTTCGAGACCTGCCTGGTCAACATAGCAAGACCCTTGTCTCTACAAAAGCATTAAAAATTAGCCAAGTGTGATGGCGTGTGCCTGTGGTCCCAGCTACTCAGGAGGCTGGGGTAGCAGGATTGCTTGAGCCCTGGAGTCTGAGGCTGCAGTGAGCCATGGTTACACCACTGCACTTCAGCCTGGGCAACAGAGCAAGACGCTGTCTCAGGAAAAAAAAAAAAAAAAAGGTAACTAACAATATCAACTCCTGTGTGGTGCCAGCAGCCATCACGTTGGGACACAGAGGGAAGCCAGGCTTCTTGGATCCTGATGGTCAGAGAACACTTTCTGAGGGAAGCGGGGCTTGAACCTGGGCCCTGCAGGGCTGGGGGTGAATGGGGGGATCTGATGAGGAGGAGGACGGCGGCACCAGCAGATCTTGGTGGTTTGGAAGTTCAAATCAATATCTGAGAAGAGGCTCTGTCTGACCCTGGGGGTCTCCCTCGGCACATTGGCAGTACTGTGCATGCCTCACGGGGGCCCCTAATTTCAGAGCATCCCACCTGCATCCTGCTGCTGCCATTGTCCTCCTCAAAAGAGCTGCTGGCTTATTGCAGTTTACATCCTAGAGAAGAGAGGTCTCCTCCTTCCACCAGTCCCAGGATTATCTCCCTAACGCTAATGGCGAGATTCCTTTGGAGTTTTAGTCTTCTGTAGATACAGCCCAGGCGCCATGTGCCCAGTCAGGGTTTGAGATAGGCGGTGGTTCATTCCCCAGCCTTGCCTCACCAGCACCTTCCTGACGCCTCATGGTATGGCTCAGGAAGCAGCCAGCTGAGGTGTGCCTGCCATGGTCAGCACAGGGGTTGACAGAAGTGGCACGGATTGTGGGGGCAGGTGACAGGGTACCATGCCGTAGCTCCAGGCACCCGCTCCACCCTGTCACATGGAGCAGCTGTGAAACCTTGAGCAAGCCATTTCACCATTCTAAGCCTTAGTGTCCTCTTTTTTTTTTTTTTTTTTTTTTTTTTGTGATAGAGTCTAGCTCTTGTTGCCCAGGCTGGAGTGCAGTGGTGCGAACTCAGCTCACTGCAACCTCCGCCTCCCAGGTTCAAGCGATTCTCCTGCCTCAGCCTCCCAAGTAGCTGGGACTACAGGCATGCGCCACCACGCCCGGCTAATTTTTGTATTTTTAGTAGAGACAGGGTTTCACCATGTTGGCCAGGCTGGTCTTGAACTCCTGACCTCTGGTGATCCACCCACCTCAGCCTCCCAAAGTGCTGGGATTACAGGTGTGAGCCACCATGCCCGGCCAGTTTCCTCGTCTTTAAAATGGGTGTGACAACCACCTCACAGAGTTGTCATGAGGCTCAAATGATAAAATAGATGGGACTGTGATTTGTAAGCATACGGCACAGTGAATGCAAGTTGTTCCTGGAGTGCCCAATCCCTAGACACTGGGATCTCACCCCTCAGTCGTAGCCAGAGTCACTTCATTCTGGTGTGCCACCACCCAGAGCTAAGCCGTATACTCCTTACAGAAAGGAACAAACCCCTTCCTGGATGCTCTTTTGCCTGGATCTTGGCTCCCTGAGATTGCAGGGAGATAGCAGGAATTACTTTCTCCATTTTAAGAAGGAAGAAACAAAGGCTCACAGTGCTAAGAAACTTGCCCCAGGCCACTCTGGTGAATGCAGAGCTCAAGGCCCAGAGTCCAGATGTTCTGATTTCCAGTCCAGGTCTCTGCCCAGTGGACCAGACTGCCTCTCAAAAGACCCTGCTCAGCTGGCAGCCCCCCAGCTTTCTAAACTATAACCCGGCTTGGTCAGAGGTTGATTATTATAAACACTTAACCTGCCCCATCTTTCTAGCCACATACCCACATCTTCAAAAGTGAGGGAAGAATTCATTCACAGCTGTTTTCTTTTTTCTTCGCGTAGCGTGTATCATTTCTTTCCTAAGGAATGAGTTTTACAAGTAGCCTCCTGCCAGCTTCAGCTCATATAGGATAAAAGCCAGCTCAAATATTTTGGTAGATAACTCCGGAGATTCAGAAAGCCAACTGCTGAACTTGAGATACAGTTTCCAGTTTGAGAGTGGACAGGCTGCGAGTGTTTGAGGCCCTGCCCCCTGCCTATCTGCTGCCTGCCCTCTCTCATCCAGGTGTCCATGCAGCAGGGGGTTTCACAGCAGCCACTGCCTGACTGGCTTGCTCCTGCACTTAGCCCACTCTGATCCATTCGCCGCATAGCAAGCAGACTGCATTTCACCTCTCAGTCAGGTCTCAGTCCTTGCCCAAAACTCTCTAGGATTTTAGGCTTAACTCAGAATATAGTCCACATCCTTACCAAGGCCTGCTTAGCCCGGCATGCTGTGGCCCTGGCTGTCTTTCTGAACTCACTTCCTCCCTACTCTCTACCTCTCCTCCTTCATTCCAGTTACGCCATGCCCCAGATGTGCCAAGCATGCTCCTAACTCAGGGCCTCTACACCCAAGGCCCCTTGTGCCCAGAATGTTTTCTCCCCAAACCCTCAGGGCTCCTTCCCTCACTTCTTCCGGGTGTCTGCTTATACCACCTAATCGCAGAGTTTGTCTTAAGAACGACCCACACACATTCCTTTAATTCTCATTCTCTGCTGTGTTTTTCTTCCTACATGTTGTGTCTTTATTTGTTGCCTGTCTCTCCTCTCTAGATTGTAAGTTCCAGGGGAGCAGTTTGTGTCCACAGCTATGACCCCATCTGTGAATTACTGAGCACCTATTCTGGGCCATGCACCAGAACACAAAGATGAATAAGACTTGGTCCCTGTGTTCACAGAGCTCACAGCCAGGTGGAGAGAGAGCCTTGTCAATATAGTGTATGTTATGCTATGATGCAGAGAACACAGGGCTTCTTGCAGGGGAGGCTGTGGTGAAGGGGAGAGCTACTGGGAGAGCCCTGGGGGCGGGCATGCCTGATCTGAGTCTTAAAGGGGATGGACAGACGTTCACCAGTTAGAAGAGTAGCCCAAAAAGAAGCAAAATAGGCAACGGCACAGAGGCATGTGAACCTAGTGCTGCCATCTTGGATGCATGCGGGAGAAGAGAAAGGGGAGGCTGAGGAACAAGCAGAACCAGGCCTAGAAGGGCAGGCTTTGAGCATAACATCCCAGGCTTAGCCTCATGCCTGGAGCTGCGAGGAAGGTCAAAGAGCAAGTGAGAGCCAGGACTCAGATTTAACTCTTAAGTGGCTTCAAGTCTATATGCTCAGAACGGTGCCCGGCAGGTAGTGAGCACTCAGCGGTGGGTGTTGCTCTCATCATCCTCATGCTTCCTCTCTAGCCCCTCAGGTGCGGAAATTAAGTCCCAGTGAGAGGAAGTGAGTAGCCGGCCCAGGGTCAAAGGCCCGCTAGAATCAGTCTGCTCATCGTGTGGGGGAAGGATTTGGGCCAGGAGGAGGGAAATCAAGGAAGGAATGAGGTGCCAAGCTTCAGATGCCCCCACAAGGCAGCAAGTGTGAGGGGTGGAGGGGGGATTCCTTTGAAGTCCAGTGTTGTGCTCTTAAAATCCATGCGTATTTTGCCTATTTGAACTGGATTCCAGGGAAGGAAAGAGGGAATGATGGTGTATTGCTGAGGGAGGGTGCTAAGGGAGTTGGGACATTCAGGGAGGAGAGAGGTTTGGTGGGATTGGCTGGGAGCAGCAGTCAGGGCACCGGGACAGGCAAGTTGGAGCCTGAGAGGCCTCCAATCCCAAAGTGAGGATGAACCCAATCCCAGGCTTCCCACATGGACCAGTGGAGAACCACAGTAGTTTCCTGGCCAAGGAATGGCCTGGAAGACCAGTGCTTTCCAGAATTGACTCTGTAAGCAGACTCAGTGGGATAAGCGGAGGCAGAGAGGCCAGTTGGAGACCCTTGGAAAGCCCTCCAAGTGAGAGCATGAGGCTTGGATCTAGACAGGCCAGAGAGGATGCACCTAAGAGACAGTTTGCAGGAGAGGCAGCATTTCATGGAGTCCAGCAAGGAGCGAAGCGAAGGAGGGCGGGGGGGAATCAAATGAGCCTTACTTCTGTGAGAGGGTGCCAACTTGGTTTTCCCATACCAAAGTTCGGGGTGGTGCCAAATTTAGGCATGCCTCACAGGCATTCTCTGCACACTTGCTCCCTTCTGACGCCACACCTACCCTGTTCCATCCCATTGCCCACAGGGTTAAGAGGAGTGCCACCTACAGGGTGTCTCCTGGCAGACACCTGGTGTCACCAAGGCCTGTGAGCCGAGCCCCACAAGGGGTCTGGACAGTCCTCCAGGGCCAGGGCCCCGGGAGCTTGCTGGAGTCAGGTGGGCAGGAAGGTTCTGATAGGTTAGCTGAGCAGCCTCATTAAAGATTGAGGTGGGGAAGCCCACTTGATGGCTGGAAGGCGTATCAGTTACCCACTGCACCAGCCAGGCGACAGAGGAGAAGAGGTAAGTGGCCCAGTACGAGAGGTGCCCCCGGCCTGTGCCGCGGAGCCCTGCCCGTGATGGTCAGCAGGGAGTGGGCCTTCCACTGCTTTTGCTTCTGCCACTGGGACTGCACCGTGCTTTGCAGAGTGAGCCGTAGGTGATGGGAGCCCCTCTCTCTCCTCCCTGCTCCTCATGGGCCTCTCCTTTCACTCCCACCTGCTCTGGGGGTGGGGGTGGGAGTGCTGGATCTTGGGGCGAGTATCTGCCACGGACCAATTACGGGGTTTGCAGTGACATCCTTGCGGAAGCGGCAGGGTGGAAGCAGCAGCTGGGTACTGGGAGGCCTGAGCTTCTGTTCCAGCAGCACCGTTCACTGGAGGCGCATGACCTCGGGTAGCTTTTCCGAGCCTCAGTTTCCCCACCTATAAAATAGGGTTAATAAGCCCAGCCATGGATGATTGGAGAGATTAGTCACAAAAAAAAAAACAATGCATTGATGTTTGGTAAACCATTAAGCATTAAGATGTGGCAGATTTTTATTGCTATTTCTTCTGTTTGAGGTTCATTTTAAGGTTAGTTTTGTGTCCTGAAATAAGCATATTAGGAAGACAGAAAGAATATTCTGCAGGGAAAACAACTCCCCTAAGGAACACATCCTAGTGGGCCCAAACAGTGGGGGTGGGGTGTCCTGGCCTGGAAGCTGGAGACTGGGTCTAGCCCTCCTTTCCCCATTGTGAATGTGAGCTTGGGCAAGCCCCTGCCCTTTCCCTGGGCCTCGGGACCCCTCTACACAAGGGGTGCTTCTCGCTGGTACATGCGCAGCACCAGGCCCCCTGCTGTCCTTTGTCAGAATTCAAGCGCTTTTCCTCTCCAGTGTCTCCTTGTTAGTGCATGACTGCAAGGGCTGGGTGCTTCCCACTGTGGCCCTGGTCAGTCCCCCACTCTCTGAAGTGCCATCCCCACATCTATAAGTGATGACCTTCTAACTTGACAGGTCTTTCAGACCCTGAGCTCCTAGACACAGCTTTACCTATTGGTCACCATGGAGCTGAGCTGTCTCTGCTAAGCCCAGGGCCAGGGCTTAGGTAGGAGGGTCTGTTGCAGGATTTCAGTGGGTCAGTTGGCTCTGGTAATCTGAGTAAGACATGTCAGCCTGCTTGAGCCTAAATTCATGTGGTAAGAACTCAGCAGAAAAGACTAGAAAATTCACGCCGGGTTCCTTTAAGCAAGCAACTAAGCTGTCTAAGCTCGTGTTAGAATAGGGAGGGTGACAGTCAGGTATTTGTCTCCTCCTGAGCTGAGCTTGGAGGATAGGGTTCAACACTAGCTGCCTTTGTTTCCCAAAGACAAATGCAGAGCTGTTTGTTTATTAATCAGTGCTGAGCATCAGTGCACTGGGATGGACAGAGCCCTGGGCCGGGAGACATTTGTCGTGGGCTCTGGTCCCAGCTCTGCCACCAATTCTTGTATGGCCTTGGCCAGGTGACGGTAAAGATAGTGGCCAGACCAAGCTTAGCCCAGTTCACAGACTCCATTCTCGCTTAGACACTTGCTCGCTTGGTGATGGGAATGGCACCTGTGAGGAAAGCAGGGCCTTGTAACAAGAGGGAAAGGTGTGCCGGGGATGGCCCAGTCTCACTGTAAAATGAGGGGACCCTCTGGAAAGAGGGAAAGGAGCCAGCCAGAAAGATGGCAGAGCAGGGAGGAGGCCTTAGAAGGACTTGGGACTCTGCCCAGCTCAGACCAGGTGGCTGTCGTTTGTTGGCCAGAAATTCCATCAAGCATCACTGAGCAAGTGCTGGATCCTTTGTCTCTGGCACCCCTGGCATCTCCGGTTCTATCTTTTCAGGAGCCCCAGGGAGACTTCCCATAGAGACTAACTGGAAACTGAGCCCGTCCCTTCCATCCCAGAGGAGCTGGGGGCTGGTCTCCCAGAGCCTCATAAATGTTCAGGGGTGGCCAAGAGGAAGGCCTTCTTCAGGAGGAGGGGTCAGTAGTGCTTCGCCTTGTCTGCCTGCCTTTGGCTGTATAAATTAATGCATTACCTCAGACAGGAGCCACACCGCTCCCTGCCTACCCCGCGCCCGCCACACCTCGCGGGGGATGGATCGCAGAGCAGGGATTCTCCTCCGTAGGGTCTCTTAGACATTTGTTTGTTTAGAGGTAGTGCATGATTTGGAAATTGAAAGAGAGGAATATAAGCCCACAATCCCGAGATAGCCACTGTGAACATTTTAGTATATTTCCTCCTTTGTCCTTTAGAGTTGTAGAAATTTGGAGCTGATGATCCTTGGTTCCACGCTTCTCACTTTATAGAAAATGGAAGCCCAGAGAGGAGAGGGACTCCCACACACCTAACTTACTGGCAGAGCTCCAGCACAGTTCACTCTGAAGGGGATTCGTACAATCCAGAACCGTCCAGAAGAGCACAGCCAAGGCGGGAAGGGACTGGAAGACAGGACGGGGACCAAGGGAGGCCTGGAGGGGAGTGCACCAGGGCCACCAGGCCAGCACAGAGAGACGGTCTTTGTGGTCCTGACAGACCACTGGGGGCAGTCCTGGCAAGACAGATTTCACCCTTTGGGAAGAAGACTTTGCCAGTGAGAACCACCTACCCCAGCTAGGGCCTCGCACTTGAGGTCAGACCGGGTGGCTCCTAAGGCTCTCTGTACAGCCCTGAGAACCTGTCCAGCTCCTGGGATACCTCTCCCGGTGCCACGAGGATGGGCCTTGAGGCAGCAAGGCCATTGGGTGCTGGCAATGTGCCACACTCCTGCCCAAGAAGGGGCTCCGCCAGGGGGCTCCGAGTGGCAGCTTCTCACACTCGCGCCAGGGCTGGGCTCCCCTTCTTGCTCTCCCTGTCTCTGTGCCCCGCTTGACCCTTCTTCCTCCATGTGTCCTATCCCCCTGCAGTCTTGGTGACTCTGTGGAGGGCTTTAGAGTCCTCTCTTTTGGGGTTGAAGCCTGGCTTAACTGTTGACTGTTCAGAGGCCACAAAGATGCTACTTCAGTTTTCCAACTCTCCAGCTTTCTTACGGGTAAAGTGGAGCTCACAGCAGGATTCCTAGGACGAGGGAGGCTAAACGAGGTGGCGTCTGAGTCTCTGGCACAGGATCTAGTACGTAGTGTAATAGGCACTCAATAAACTTGAGTTCTCTCCTTACCCCAACTCATTGTATTTTCTAAGTGCCACTGCCACTGGCGGCCTATGGTGTCTCACTCACTGATAGCTCGTGAGGCCCAGTCCTCAGCTCAGCCACTGTTTCCTGCTCTGGGAGCTTATAAGCCATTAGACTTCTGCTATTTTCTCTAAGACTGTGTCACTCGCTCTAGGCTCGCCCAGTGGCTGGAGATGCTCAGTTTGCCTGGGGCCAGTCATCCACGTACTTAACAAATATGTATTGCATTGACTGTAGGTCAAAAACTATGGTAAGTACTGGGAATACAGAGGTGAGCAAAACAGTTGTGTCCATGGAGTTAAAGTCAGGCTGTTCTGTTGGCCACGCTCTACCTCCTGCCCTTCCTGGTATGTGCAAGCATATGTCATGGATCCTGGTGAACTCGGACTCACATTCAGAGTCCCATGAGCAGGTGCTCTCCTACACCTGGGCCACGCCTGACCTGGTTCTGTTCTGTGACCCGCCCGAGTCTCAGCACCTCAGCCAGGCTATGAGGAAGTGGGAGGGGAGGAGTGTCACCTGCATCTGGCTCATTCTCCGTGAAGCCCATAATGCGCGCCCAGATTTTTCCTCTTCTGTGCTCTCCCTACCCCTTTCCACTACACTAGGACAGCTTTCTTGAAGATGGCAGTACCTTGCTTTGGAATCCTTTGTCAAATCCTTATGTCAGAGAGAGATGCTATAAAAGCCTTTTGAAAAGGTACAATACAAGGACCACGTATAAGCTCATCTCCTCCTTGGAGCAGCCTGTGAAGGGCACATGGCAATTCTTCATGTCCCTGCTTGCAGAATAGCAGCAAAGGGGAGTGACCGCCAAACTCCTGTAGTGTGTCCCAGGTAGAGATGCCGCCAGACGGGAGCCCGCCTCTTCCAGTGCTCACTCTCCCCAGTGAGAAGGGACTCGGACCTCCTGGCCCCACTCCCCATCAGTCATATAGACTCTGCCCTGAGTCTGTCAGCTCCTGTCCCCTGTGGCTGGCCCCCTCACCCCACCTCACCACCCCTCCCTTTCAGGAGGGCTCATGGCTGAGTCTGGCCCAGCCTTCCCTCCCCTCTTGTGTGTTTCTCCCCAGCTCATGGCTCCTAAGAGTAAAAGGGCTCCTCTGACTCACCACTGTGTTTGGGAGGAGTGGGTGTTTGATGGAACTTAGACTCGAAGCTGGAAAGTGGGCCTCCAAGACAGCAAGAAGTCAGCTCCTTCCCAAGAATCATCACAGTCCAGCGGGCCCTGGAGCAGGCCAGCCTGGACTTGAGCCTTGGCTGGGTCTCAGCCTCTGTCCTCCTGCAGCTCTTTGTGTTCAGAGAAGAGGTCAGCCAGGGAACCTATGGCCCGGCCTGCTACCAGTGGTGAGCCCTGCCACCAAGGGCTGGACCCACATGACACCATGAATGCCCAGCCACCCTGCTCTTGTTTGATGTTGGACCTGAAATTTCCCTTTCTCCATTTGTCTGTGGCATGATGGGTTCTTTTATTTTTCCTTTTTTAATTTTTGAATTTCTTCTCATGCTTGTTTCCTATCTCATCCTCTTTATTTTGACTTGACAAAATTTATCTGAGATGAATGAGAAGAGGGTGAGAGTTTTCTTAGTTGGAGTCCCAGGTGAATGGGCCAGGCCCCTGCCTTGGCAAGATCAGCTCCCAGACTCAGCAAGCTTGGGACACTGGGGCCAGCGTCACAAACCCTGTGGCTTTGGGCAAGTCCCCTCACCCCTGAGAACCACCACCACTCATCCCGTATACTTCAGGGGGCCGTGGTGGAACCAGCTTGGGCAGTGAGTGCACGCAGCCTGTGGAGAAGAAGGCGCTCCACCGAGGGGACCACACCAGCAAGGCTGCGGGGGCAGAGGGCCACTTAAGTCAGCACATAGGCAGGTTCCCATCCAACTCAGCAGAAAGATCAACAGTGTGCTTTCAACAGTAATGCGAACAAACATTTCCAGCACTTTATGGCTTACCATATGGTTTTTACTCCTAGAGTCTGTTTATTCCTCACCGCAGCTTGGTGAGGTACCACTGTTAGCGTTAGTGTATTAGGACTCCCATTTTACAGATGAGGGCACAGTAGCTTGCCTAGGGGTGCATGACTAGGCAGATGTGAGGCAGAACTTAGGCCAGGTCCTCTCGTGCCCACTGCCTGCCCAGGTTAGTACCTCATGGGAACAAGACAATTAAGATGTGATCCGCAGACCATCGTTGCCATACATTCACTGTACAAAGGAGGGTACCTCATGGCCACAGAAGGTGACTCTGCACTCTGCCACTGTGTGCAGAGCCACAGGGTCCTCTAGCAGAAAGGCATCTGAAACTCACAGCCCCGCGACAAAGGCTGGGTCAGCAGCTCTGTGACTTTAGTTTGTCCCTAAGGCCTCTGGTCAGCAGAGGGTACCTGGTGCTGGCAGGGCATCGTTACACTGCTGCATCCTCTCTGGACAAGCATGAACTTGGGGGACCCCTTCTAATCCCTATATCTCCGTGGCTCACCTCCTAGGTTTTTCTTTTCACTCAAGTCAGTTCAGCATGACTCCTTCACCTGAACTTTTCCCCCAGGGTGAGTGAGCTTGAGCCCCCTCTCCCCTTCCCGACTTAGTTCAGTGGAATATGAGCTAAGTGTCTGATGCGAGCCAGGCTATGAGCGTGGAGTGCGGAGTGAGACGTGCTCTCTGCCTGCAAGAAGCCCAGGGTCTAGTACAGAAGAGAAGGCAGCTCCCAAATTACTGGAATATGGGTGAGAAAGCTGTGAGTTTTTAAGAGAGGCGCATGGGCACCGGTTGGTGAGAAGGAGCATGAGGACCTGGGGAGGGCTCCATGGAAGAGGTGACCACTGAGCTGGGCCTGGAAGCCTTGCTTGGTGGAGACGGCAGGAAAAGGTGACCCACATGGGTTGAGTAGCACACAAAACACAGAGAGACGGGAAGCATGGTGGGGCCGGGCCCAGTGTCCAGGTGCAGGAGGTCAGCTATGGAGGACTGTCGGGGAGGTGCAGCCACAAGGTGGCCTGGGGCCTAGGCTGAAAGCCTTGAATCTTATTCGATGGAGCCTGGACCCAACCCTGTGCAGGTCATGTCTGTGTTTCCCAGACATCACTTAGGCCACACTGTCAGAATGAGAGAGAGTGGAGGTGAGGGTCCAAGAGAGAGACGCCGAGGCTGCCAGGTGGCAGCAGAGAAGCAGGGTGTTCTGTGGGGCAGCCGACACAGCACCAACAAGACTCCGTTACCTAACGAGCCGTGGGAGGCAGAGAGGGAAGAGCTGGGACTCCCACCATCCCCATCGCCCTGACTCCTGTGGGATCCAAGCTCAGCTCGGGCAACGAGAGGTGGCTCCAAGGTGCTCATCTGCAGCACGGGACAGGTGCCACAACTTCCGCCTTGGCTTCTGCCTGCATCACGCAGGGAAATCATGTGTAGTGCCTCACCACTAGACACGAGGGAGTCTGATTACTAGCAGCCAGGAGCCTTCCTTAGCTACTCCTCCCACTGAACAAGCACCTGCCAAGGGGCTGCTGCTTGGAGCTTCCCAAGGGCCACCAGCAGTCTGCAGCAATGACCTTCCCTGTCCCTCCCCCCAACTGCCACGGGGAAGCTGTGCCGGGGGACAGAGGAGGCCAGGAGTAAGGGGGCGATGGGAACCTCAGGTCTGTCACAGTTACCCTGGGTGACATTGGACAGACCCCTGCGCCTTGCTGGGCCTTAGCTCCCACCCCTAAAACAAAGGGACTGTACTTTTATAATGTTCAGGGCCATGGTGGCTCAAAACAATTGAACATTTTCTTCGTTTAAGAAGAATGGCAAGCCTTATGTAATCAGTGCAATCAAGTGTTATCCTTTCCTGCTCTGTCGGGTCTAAAACTCCAGCCAATTTTTAATCAGGTCTTAGGTGCAGGGGCCAGAGCCCTCTGGAAGGGCCAGGGCTCCTATTAGACTTTCCCAACCTCTGGAGAAACAGGTTGGGAGGGTGTTGGGAGGACGTCAGCCCAGCAGGCAAAATGGGGAATCCAAAGCACACAACCACACAGGCCTATGTGTGGGCAGCTGGCTGCCATCGGGGTCCTGACAAGGGTGGAAAACAGTTACAGTGACCTGGGCAAGGCCAGACCACAGACACAGAAGGATCTTGCGGCAGCTGGTGGAGCCCAAGCGTGGAAAGGCCTCCGTCCTAGGGCAGGGCCAACCCTCAGACCAAATGCTAGACAGGGTCGCTGGGACAGGGACTCAGCCCCCAGAAGGACAAAATCCAGATCCAGGAGTGAACTCAGCCGTTGAGACCCGGTCTTAGAACAAGGCAGATGTCCAGTTGTCCAAGCCAGAGCCCAAAGCCTGTGCCAAGCTCACAGCAGAGCAGCTCAGGTGCAAGTCCCGGACGTGGAGCTGAAACGCCAGGAATCCCTCCCGCCTCAGCCAGTATGAGTGGCAGTCAGGGGGCGGGGGGACACATGCCCACAGCACCTTGCACACCATCCAAGGGCAGCTTATGAGTCTGCCACATTCATCCTTCTTTCTTTAAGCTGGTCTCAATCTGACACCACTGTCTGATTGAGTTTAAGAAAGAACGTGGCATTTGCAGGTGGTTTGCATCTGCCACTTGCTGTACGTAAGACCTTGGGCAAGCCATTTAGCCTTTCTGGGCCTGGCTTCCCAGCTGTTACAAGTCCTTATGGGAGCCTTCTTATAGGGCTGTGAGAATTAGAGTTAAATTTAACATTAAATTTTAAAAAGTGCCTGGACATTGCTCTGGTAATAATGTTCACATATTCATTCCTTCTGTTTCTTGAGAACAAGGAGGGAAGAACCACTAAGACCTTGGTCCTCTATGAAGTAGGAGGGAACAGGGCTGTCCCCACATCATCAGTGCAGTTGTAACTTGAATATTGCTGTGACCCCATCCTGGGGCAGAAACAAAGCCACTTCCCCATCTCGTCAGGGAGGTATGAGAGCAGCCTGCCCAGAGTCCCTCTCCCAGTCACTGCGACTCTCTGCAGTTCCCTAGTGACACCTGAGCTGGCAGAGAAGGAACAGTCAGCTCTTTCTTAGGTGGGGGCAGAAGCTTGACTGTGGCACAGCATGGGAAGCCCTGCACAGGCCCCAGCTCCAGCCTCCTCTGAACAGGAGGTCTGCACAGCAGACTTCGCCTATGCCGGGGTCCCTCCTTCAGGGTCTAGGGCAGGGTGTGGCCAGAAAGTTCCACACCAGTCTAGAACAAGGGGAGCAAGGGCAGGGCCTGGCTCCTTCCCACCTGCAGCTCCAGACACCCTTTGTAGACAGCAGGGGTCACCCCAGGTCTAGAAGCATAGGCCTCAGCTCAGACACACCCAGGTTTTAACTCTGACCAAGACATCCGCCAGCTGTCAGTGTCAGTCCTTTGCTCAGAAAGTGGAATCAAGTGGACTTGTTAGGTTTGGCAATTCCCAGTTCCCTGCTGATTTTAATTAGAACATCCTGGTGGGATGTAAAGAGGCCAGATTCAGTGTTAAAGGGTTGAGGGGGTGGTGGCCAGCAAGAAGGTCGAAGCAGTGAGAAGATAGTTTGAGAGAGAAGGCGAGCAGGGTCAGTAACTGAAAGGGTTAATTTTTAACCATGTGAAAGTTTGGGTCTCATTTATTGGTTCAGAATGAAGAGCCGTGAGAGAGAGAGGGTGATTGAGAGAGGAGATGGAGTGAGTGATGCACAGGTGTGAGTGAGGCCAACATTTAAAAAGATTCTTAAGGATGTCTCTTCTGCAGCCAGAAGGTGGGCAGAGATAGAGAGCACTCCAGTTGGGTTTGCTGGGGCCTTTCTTCCTCTAACCACTCTGTTTCTGTGCTTCTCTGCCCACAGGCCCCTCCAGCCAGCGTCAGGTGCAGAATGGCCCCTCTCCTGATGAGATGGACATCCAGAGAAGGTAACCCAGCACCCGCAGGGGCCAGGCTGGTCATCTCCCAATCAGGCTGGGTGGCCAGGGGTGCCTTCAGCGGGTGAGGATGCACCAGCAGCCAGGGCCAGGACTCCTAGAGGCATACACTGCGGGAGGGTGCAAGGTGCAAGCCAGACCAGGAAGAAAGAGGGGGCCGATGCGCAGCCGCTGGTCCCAGACACGAAGACCAGGAATGACTGTGGGAGTCTGGCATTCTACAGAGAGTGCTGCTGACCTCCAGCGGGACGGCTCTCAGGGTGACCCAGCAGGGCCCAAGTGCTGCTCCCTTGTTGCCTCACTTGCCCTTCCCCAACGTAGCAGGAGGCAGTCCAGGCATGAGGGATTCAGCCTGTTGGGGCAGTCACGCCCATGGGATGGGGCTAGGGACCATAGGAATGAACCCCCTCACCCCATGGAGCTTCTAAAGTGTTACCACAGTGGGGAAGAGGAAGGGCCAAGGCTGTTGTCCCGAAATTACAGAGTCATGGTGAGTCCCCATGGAGCAGCCTCCTAAGGTCACATTGCTCTGAAATGGCAGAGTCAGGACTTGAACCCAGGTCTGCCCTCTCAGCGATGGGTCCTCTGCCTCTTCTGTGTCGAGGGAGGTAGGGCCTGGCCCGGGCCTTCCTCACTCAGCTTTGTCAGATAGGGAGTCAAGCTGCAGCTCTCTGTGGCTACACTTATGTCCAGCCCTGGACTAGGAGTCAGGAAAGCCGGCTTCTGCCCCCACCTACCCCTCTCACCAAATGGCATACGGACTTCTCCCAAGACCTCCTCTCCTCTGGCCTTTTCCTAAGACAGAAATGAATGCCTTGCAACCTTGGGCAAGTTCCTGCTCCAAGCCTCCGTTTCCCGGTTTGAAGATGGTGTTGGCTTTGCTCCCCACCTGTCTCACCCACTCACCCTCAGGGCTTTTCTTACTGTTGTCCCCATGAGCCAGCTGAACCCGAGAATGGAAGTGACTTGCCCAGAGTAACCAGAGAGTCAGGCAGAACCTAGACTGGCAGTCAAGTCTCACTCCAGCTGCAGCTCCCTGCCGGGATCCAAGGCCGGCCCCACCCACAAAAGGGCATGAAGGAGTGAGCCACCAGACGCCAGGTGTAAGCGTACAGGCGTGGATGGCTAAATGGGTACTTCATTTCTCTCGAAACTGCTTCATCACCCGCAGTGCTGAATTCTGTACCCCAGGGCCCAATCCAAGCTGTGTGGGGTCACTGGCCGTCCGGGAATGGGCATACCGCCTGGCGGTCGGGGTGTGAACAGCAGGGACACACACACAAGCACATACACTTGTCCCAAGGCAGGACCACACACATAGCTGCCCCCAGACGAGACCACGTACGGACGGACACACACACCTGCTCCAAGACGAGACCACACACATGCGCACACACACACACCTGCCCCAAGATGAGACCACATGTGGATAGACACACACACACACCTGCTCCAAGGTGGGACCACACACAGACACAGACACACACCTGCCTCAAGGCGGGACCACACACACACACACACACACACACACACCTGCCCCAAGGCGGGACCACATATACACGCACACACACACCTGCCCCAAGATGAGACCACACACACAAACACACACACCTGTCCCAAGGCAGGACCACACACACACACACACCTGCCCGAGATGGGACCCACACACACACACACACTCCTACCCCAAGATGGGACCACATACAGACACACACACACACACACACACACCTGCCCCAAGACGGGATCACACACAAAGACACACACACACCTGCCCCAAGGCAGGAATACACACACGGCAGGGAGACTCTCGCTTGTCCCACGCAACTTTACTGGAGGCGGGCAGGGGCAAGACTTATTCAGTGACGCAGAGACTCCAAGCATCCAAACAGTACCATAGGTTCAGACCTGACTTGAGTATTTTTCACACATCCTCATTTTACCATGGTGTTCTAGGTGTGTGGCTCCTGCTGGGGAGGTTTCAGCAGTTTGAGCAGAGACACTAATGTAGATGCTGCTGGGAGCTTTTCAGACCTTAATGCTAAAAGGGGCTTTTCCGTAATTTTTTTTTTTTTTTTTTTTTTGAGATGGAGTCTTGCTCTGTCACCCGGGCTGGAGTGTAGTGACGCAATCTTGGCTAACTGCAACCTCCACTTCCTGGGTTCAAGAGATTCTTCTGCCTCAGCCCCTTGAGTAGCTGGGATTACAGGCGCGCGCCACCACACCCAGCTCATTTTTGTATTTTTAGTAGAGATGGGGTTTCACCATGTTGGTCAGGCTGGTCTCAAACTCCTGGCCTCGTCATCCGCCCGCCTCGCCCTCCCAAAGTGCTGTGATTACAGGCGTGAGCCATCACGCCCAGCCATTCCATAATGTTTTAGTTAAGGCATACACCCTACAAGAACCCCATGAAATAGATGTTTCTGGCACTCCCTCCCACCAAGCCCAGAGCTGCCTTCAGAACAATCCTTAGCCCTGTGTTTCCACAGCACATGTTCAGTTTGCACCACACGAGCTGAGCTCTTGATGCTGTCTGTGGCCTGGATGATTTCTTAAAGTGCCTCCCACTCCAGAACTCGATCCCTGGATTCTGGAGATGTATCTGGGCCTCAGTGTCCTCACTCAGCTTGCCTTTAAGAGCACCCTGAGGCCACCCTGCCGTAAGGCACTGGGATGTGAGTTCCCACTGCTGTGCACGTAGCAGTGTGCCACGGTGCACCAAATGGCCCTCTAGACGAAGGCGGGCCTGTGGCCGCTCAGTGGCAAAGAAAATGAGGAGTGTGGCCTTTGTGTCCATTTCTGCTGGCAACCAAAACACACCTGAGAACTGTCCCAGGAAGCTTGGCCAGGTCCACTAAGAACAGGCGTTCCTGAGGCTGGGTCCGTTGAGGCCACAGGCTCCCAAAAGCCAGGTGCGCCCATCTAGCCCAGGGAAGAGCTTGGTCACTCTGGGGAGTGGAATCACATTGGCCTTCCATAAGGAGCTCTGTGTTCAGTGTGCCTGAGACTCAGGAGACAGCTGGTGCTCCCACTTGCGGGAGCTGGACCCAGTCACATCGCCCTCCTCTGTTAAGTGGAGGCAGCCGTGGCACACAGTGGCGCTTGTGGAGCGCTGGCGAAACCTGACTCTGAAGCCGGGGCCGGCGGGCGCAGCACAGGCACAGAGTGTGGTGGTCTCCAGAGTGGAGGAGTCCGACTGCCCTGCTGTGATTACTTTCCAGACAAGTGATGGAGCAGCACCAGCAGCAGCGTCAGGAATCTCTAGAAAGAAGAACCTCGGCCACAGGTGAGAGCCCTCCTTCCCTAGGGCCGACTCCCATGCTGCTGCCAGGTGGCAGCCCCTCCACGTAGATGAGGCCCAGGGACACACGGGGCGCTCTGTGAGCAGCTATGGGGAGCCTAGGTCTCAAAGTGCAACCACCACTTCGGATGGTGAGGGTGGCAAGAGAGCAGAGCAGAGGCTTGGGGAGTCTGCTCAGCTGGGTCTGGCCACTACCTGCCAACCCTCTCTGGAGTGGACATTCAGTGAGCACCTCCCATGTCTCAGGCACCGTGCTAAGGGCTGGGGACACAACTATGACTGCAGATGCAGTTCCTGCCCTCAGGAAGCCCGCTGTCCAGTCAAGGAGACAGTGAACCCACCCTTGTCGTGTCACGTAGTGCACACTGTGGCAAGTGACGTGCAGGTGCTGAAGGCCTACCTTGGGTCAGGAAGACTTCCCACAGGAGGCGCTGCCACGCGTCCGTCTTGGACGTTCGGTGGAGCTTAGCACGTTAAAGGAGAAGGACGAGGGTTTTCCAGAAATTGTCATGTTCACTGATAGGCAGAGGACTGGATAATTTACCAAGTGCTTTCATGTCCTTTGTCTTGTTTAATTTTCTCAAACACCCTATGAAGTGAGCAGGTGACTATTATCCTGTTGACTGATGAGAAACCCGAGCCCCCACTGGTTACAGGAACGCTCTGCTCGTGAGATGCTGGCTGACCCCATCACCCCCACCTAGCTGCTGCTGGCCTCCTGCTCCCCGGCCAGTCTGCATTTCTGATGCAGGTCTGACACTGTCATCATGTCGTCCCTTCCCCATCACTCTTGGAACAGCCTGTGCCTGCCCTCTCTCCCTCTAGTGCCTCGCAAGCACTTCCCATCCTTTTCCTCCTTCCTCACACTTGCCTCCCCCCTTCACCTAACTGAACCCCTGCTCTCCGGTCGTGTCCCAGCTCCACAGTCACTTCTGTGAGGACGTCTTCCATGAACTTCTGGCCAGGCTGGAGCCCCTCTTTGTATGCCAACATGGCGCCGTGTGCCTGCCCTTGGTAACACTTGTCAGCTTGCCACAGTCCTCCATCTGCATTTACCTCTGTGATTCGTTGACTGTTCCTCATAGGCTGTAAGCACCCTGAGCAGAGAGCTTGTGGCTGGTTTTCCTCAGCACCATACCCAGCACCTAGCACAGTGCCTGGCATAAAACAGGCTTAGGCAGCACTGGCGGAAGGGGCTGGATGGATGTTGCTGGAGCCCAGCACTCGGCATTGCGCCCTGACCCATGCCCCTAGTCGGCCCTGGGACCCACAGGACCTGCCACGGCCCCCAACGACCCAAGTGTCAGTCACAGTTGGATCTTGGTGACCAACTTCTGCCTAGGGGGTGCTAGGTGCTTAGAAGGAGCAGAGAAGAGAAGAGGCACAAACTGTAACCAGACAGCTTCCTCTCCCCCTGGAAAAACATGATTGGAGCAAGAGGAAATTGCCTGGGCTCAAGGAATGTTAAGCAAATAGAGGACACCTGTGGGTCCAGCCAGGCCCCGGAGTACTGAGGACACCAGAATAGGGAATAATTGTGCCAGAGCCAAGTTCATCCCGCGGAGGCTTCCTGGATGAAGCAGGCCTGGAGCTGTTCCTCATGCCTTTGAGGAGCAGCCTGCCCATGTCCTTCCTCCGGGGAACCTGAGCTGAGAGCAGCAGGCTTGGCCCCCAGCTGGGTGCTGGAGCTGGCTGAGCCTCACTGTTGTGTTTCAGGGCCCATCCTCCCACCAGGGCATCCTTCATCTGCAGCCAGCGCCCCCGTCTCATGTAGTGGGCCTCCACCGCCCCCACCACCCCCAGTCCCACCTCCACCCACGGGGGCTACCCCACCTCCCCCACCCCCACTGCCAGCCGGAGGAGCCCAGGGGTCCAGCCACGACGAGAGCTCCATGTCAGGACTGGCCGCTGCCATAGCTGGGGCCAAGCTGAGAAGAGTCCAACGGGTAAGAGCTCCTGTGTGCGGGGTGGGAATGGGACCGAGGGGACCCTTGTGCCATCTGCAGAGCGCTTGTGTTCCTTCCCGCATCTGCGAGACACAGCAAACTGCTTCCCTGCCCAAAGCTAGCTGGCCCTTGGCCACTTGTTCTCAAACGAGAAATCACATGGGACAGCACTTTGAAATTATGAAGTTAGCCATTGAGCCTCACATTGACCTTCATACGTGGGGCAAGAACTATGTCCCCCTTTAGAGATGAGGAAATTGAAGCACAAAGAGCACGAGTAATTTGCTCAAGTCACACCGTTTACCAATTGCAGATTTTGGACTCAAGCCTGGGTCTCCTGAATCTATGTCCATTGCCCTTTCCACTGTAGGAAGCTGTATGCTGGCAACTAGGTCCACCCGGCTGTTTCTTCCCTAAGCCTTGCTCATATGTTCTGGAACTGTGCTTGTAAGAATAGCTCTAATACAGCCCTTCGGCTTACATTGTGTTTCCTTCCCACAGGATAGTCTCTTCTCCCCTCCCTCCCTCCCTCCATGTGTCACGGCTGGTCTTGGCAAAGACACTGACCATGAGTCTGCAGGCCTGGGGAGTGTCTGCGACCTGTGTGACCTGGGCTGGTCCTTGTCCCTCTCTCGATTCTGGTTTTCTCCCCTGTGGGGTTGGAGAATAATGGACCAGATGGCCCCTGAGGCCCCTTGCAGTGCTGCTGCCATAGGATTCACACGCACACAGTCCCCTGCATCCCCTCACATCGTTGCTGCTCCTGTTCTGCCATCAGCAGCAGAATCTAAAACGCGGCCTCCTTTTTCCTCAGCCAGAAGACGCATCTGGAGGCTCCAGTCCCAGTGGGACCTCAAAGTCCGATGCCAACCGGGCAAGCAGCGGGGGTGGCGGAGGAGGCCTCATGGAGGAAATGAACAAGCTGCTGGCCAAGAGGTGGGTCTCTACACCTCCCGAGACTTGGTGTGCCTAGCAGGAAGCTCCTGCCCCCGCCCCCAGCGCTGCACAGAGAATCCTCTCTTGACCCCAGAATCTTTGTTCCCTGGGTTTAGCCAAGCAGGGGAAACTGTTACTTAAGTTTTCCCTTCCCAAGGGGTTAGTCTGAAGCAGCAAGCCCACAGGAGTCCTCTAAACTCCAGATCCTTCATTTTAGCTCAGCAAATATTTCCTGAAGCATCTACCATGTACCAGCCCTGTCCTGAGCAGAGATAAATTTGGAGACAATTTCAGAGATAAATGCGGGAAAAAGAACAGTCCTTGCTCTTAAGATCCTAACAGAAATAAGATGTGGCCGCAGTGGTCGAGTTTGCAGAGGACACTCTGGTGAATGTGTGGTGAAGGCACCCCATCCTCCAGGGTTCTTTATGGAGGACTCAGGAGAAGGAGTTATGAAGGGTAGGAGCCCAGAGGGCATTGCCCTGAGCGACGGAGAGAGAGTAGTTCCATCTACATCCCGGCCGGGCTCTTGGGCCTGAGACCTGGCCATGTGTGTCTGCTCGCTGCAGCAGGTGTGGCTGCAGCCTGCCATTGTGTCTCTCCGCTGTTCCCCAAATGAAACCCGAGCAGATGGGGAGATCATCCAGATCTTTCTCAAAAGGGATGCAAAGCTTGGATTTTATTTTTAAATATGACTTGGCATCAGGAATGTGCTCACCTTGGACTACCAATATCGTGGCTCACTTAGGCACCAGAGGGCACAGGAGTAGGCCTCACCTGCCAGAGTAGAGGAAGCTGCAGCAGGGGCCCTGTTCCCTTGGTAACCCCACCTCCACCCCCTGCCACTTTGTCGCCTTCTCCTGGCCCTCCCAGCTGCCTTCCAATTGGCTGACCCAAGTGAGAACTCTGTGTGCCCAGGGTCTTCACACTGCAGTCCTAGTTCCTCTCATTACCTTCCCGTGGCTCCATGAGGATGATGCGAGATGACAGAGGCCCACAGCTGCAGGCAGCTGGTGTGGCGCTTCATGGCAGGGCCACAGCCTGGGTTTCCTGCCAAGGGGTTCTTTGCTTGCATCACAGATGGCAGGGAGGGGAGGCTCCACGTGTGTCAGGGAGCAGCAAGGTGGATCCGCAGCACGGGCGTCTCCGGAGCCTCTACTGGGCCTGGGCGTTTGTACATCGCCAAGACAGGAGGCAGGCTTCTGAGCAGTTTCCTGTGAGAGTAAGTCCAGGTGTGTGGGGCTTACAGTGGCCACACAAAGGCGAATGGCTCCGTGGGTGAGAGAGCCGGGAGGGCTCGCAGAACGATGAGGGCGTCCTGTGCTGTAAGAGGGACAGTGGGCAGAGTTAAGGCTGGGAAGGCTGCCGCCCCCTGTGCCTGGAGAGCTGGGTGTGGAGGAAATGGACCAAAAGTCAGGCTGGAAGACGGAGCCTCCTGGTGCAGGGCATCGGGTTCCACCTCAGAGCACTCAGAGGCGAGGGTGGGCCACAGAGAAATAGAAATAGTTTTGGAAAAGAAAATATGAATGCTTTCCCTAAGTCCTAGACCAAGCTGAGGGGAAGCACCTTTCTGTCTGAGAACAGGAAAAGGCCAGTATTGCCAGGAGCCAGTGAGATGCCAGATGCCGGTGGGAGAGTCAAGGCCCTCCCAAGAACAAACATGCTTTGCATAGCTCAGCAGGGATCAATCAGGTGCTCTCTGAAATCCACCTCAGTGATGGCTACTGGGTGGAGCCGACGATCAAAGTGCCCTTGCCAGGTTTCTTTTCATGTAGGTTGTCTCCCGCCTCTGAGGGCATGCAGTTGAGTCTCCCAGCAGTGGAGGGCAGGAGGGAAATGAACGTGGACAGAAAGCTCCTGTTCAGCAGCACTTTCACAGACACTCATCCCGCCTACACTCCCCGTGAGCGGGTGGCTTGGTCAGCGTTCTGTTTCTAGGAGATGGGACACTGGCTGCTGGGGGGTAGCTGGTGAGGTGTAAGTGATCGTGGCTAGGCCAGTTAGGAGACTCTGACAGTCCAGGAAGAGATGATAGGGGCATGCAGGAAGGTGTTGAAAGTGAAGACAAAAAAGACAGGCAGGTACCCAGATTTAGAGAACTGACCAGGCTGACAGTTATAAGAAGCTGGTGTCAGGGATGATTCCCTGGTTTCTGGGCTGAGGGACGAGGTGGGCAGACCTGTCCTGAGATGAGAGCTAAAGAAGGGGGCCCCTGCTGTAGCTGAGGAGGCTGCCAGGTAGGCCCATCACAGACAGGTGACAGCCTGGCCACGGCCCATTATCACACCTCAGACCAGCTCCATGCTTGATGGGCAGCTCATCTCAACTTGAAAAGCCACAGAAGCGTATCTCTGGGAAACACTGAGGGTCTGCCTGCCTCTGTAGACCTGGGAGGTCAGCACATACCACTGAGGCCAAAAAATATGGGTGAGGTTTTAGAGTACATGAAACGGGGATTCATACTGGGGAGGTGCACGAACCGACTCAAGGGCGTCACGTGGACCTATTCCAGGGCTCCTCTTCTGAGCATTTCCAGGCTCTGAGTGGCATTCTAGATTGGGGAGGGCGTGGCTGGGTTAACTGAGTTCCAAGACACAAGGGCCTTAGGGTGACACAAGAAAGTGTCCAGTGTCCCGACCTGTGGGACAGACTGCAGCCCAGAGAGGTGCCTCTCTGTCCCGTGTGGCCAGGCCTTCAGTGTCCTGGGAACAGAGCGTGCCCGCCTCCCCTCCACGCCTCAGATGCTACAGCTGCTGCCAGTAGAGCTAAACAGACATAGAGGCATCTCGCCCTCTCTGCCTAGACCAGTTTTGTGTCCCAGGCCATGACCACACGGAGGGCCTGGACGTTTGCCTGGGCCTGGCTCCTCACCAGACGGGGCCTAGACAAGCCGCCTCCTTCACACCATCGTTTTCCCACACAGGTTTATCTGAGGACCGGGGTGAGTCTGGCAGGGTGGAGGCAGAAGAGTTCTGGGACAGTGAGAGAACGTGAGGAGCTGATCTGTATCTTCCCCTTCTCTGTGCCTAGGAGAAAAGCAGCCTCCCAGTCAGACAAGCCAGCCGAGAAGAAGGAAGATGAAAGCCAAACGGTGAGCAAGCGGCCCGCCCCACCCTCAGGCTCCCCACTGAGATGAGCGCATCGCCAGGGAGGCTCTCTGGTCTCAGGCGAGGCCTTTGGGACATGCGTGGGTTGGGCGCTTCATCAGGTGATTCACAGGAGGGGCGGAGGGTCTCTGCGGTGCTTGTCCCTGCGCCACCCTGGCCCCAGCAGCAGGCCTGCCCTCACTGAGCACCCCCGACCAGACACTGCTCCACCCTTGGAGCTGCAGCCTGAGGCGCTGGCCACTGCACCGCAGGGCTACCTCGCCTTCCCAGGAGCCCCGGGGAGCACAGACCAGCCAGGGTCTCGTCGGGGCTGGGACTCCAAGAGTACACTGCAGAGGGGCACGTCTGCCAGAAGCCCAGAGAGGTTTTTATTTTCAAATTATTTCTGTTTCTAAAGACTCCTCTTCCAGCAGGAGCTTCAGGTGAGCTGTGGCAAAGGAGCCCTAGACCCCTGGCTCTTGTCCTTAGCAGGCAGCCCAGAGCCAGCCTGGCTGCCAGAGCTCCCAACATCTGCTTCCACTTAGGGCGGCTAATTCTCTTTTCCTCTATGTTAAGCTTTTCCTATAAAAAGACTCCTACTGACAGGGCTAAGTTTAGCCTTAACTACAAATGCCTTGAAGGTTCCACCTCAGTGCAGAATCAGAGAGGAAATAAAACTGCCAGGGACCAGAGCAGGCTTCCTGCCCTGTCCTCCCATCAGTCAGGGTCATGCTGGTGTTACCCTGAGGCTATAGCCCTCCCAGCTGATCCACGCCTCTCAGCCCCGTCCTGGGCACATATGGGTCCCTTTGCCCCACCAGCCAGCTCCCATTCAGCCTGCACTTTCCTGCATCAACCTTACACCTTAAAAAACAGCCTCCCGGCCGGCTCAACACTTCACACCTGTAATCCCAGCACTTTGGGAGGCCGAGGCAGACGGATCACCTGAGGTCAGGAGTTTGAGACCAGCCTGGCCAACATAGTGAAACGTCATCTCTACTAAAAATACAAAATTAGCGGGGCATGGTGGCGCATGCCTGTAATCCCAGCTACTCGGGAGGCTGAGGCAGGAGAATTGCTTGAACCTGGGAGGCGGAGGTTGTAGTGAGCGGAGATCGCACCATTGCACTCCAGCCTGGGCAACAAGAACGAGACTCCGTCTCAAAAACAAAACAAACAACAACAACAAAAAAAACAGCCTCCCGACCCCCAGGCCTCACAAAGCTCCTCACTACTTGATCCCAGCCCCGGTCTTCTCCCGAGGCCCTCAGCACAGGCACGACTGCTCGTGGAGACTCGTTGTCTCCTGCCAGATCTTAGGCCCTTGGAGGGCGAGGCCTGGGCTTCTCACACGTCCACCATTCCCATACCTTGCACATGCTGTGGAGTTTAGCCAACTGACTTGCCATGAATTTCTGAAATTGCAGGCCACGGGATAATCACAGACATCAAAATACTGTGGCCTCGCTCCAGCCACAGCCCTGGGGCTCTGAAGACATCGCTGGCCTTTCTTAGTCAGGTGCCAGTATGTTGCAGTCCCAGCCCCTGAAAACTAAAACTCTCGCTCCTGGAGCTCTAAGAAGAATGGATTTCAAAGCCCAGGGGCTTCTGGAAGAGGAACATTCTTGAAACCTTCAACCCCAAGGATAGCACTCTCCTCCTCAGACCCCCATCTTTTCTGTCTTGTTTTTCACAGGCCCCTGGCTACAGCTGGTTCTTGTTTGCCATGGTCCCTTCTCATACCCAGGACTAGCGTCTAAAGAGAGCAGGGCCTTCAGAAGATCCACACACCACACAAGTGCAGTGGTAGGGAGAGAGGCTGATGGCCGGCACTCGTTTTCTTGTTCATGCTTCCTGGTATTTCCCCAGTTCTCTGCAGTGAACATGCACTAAGTTTATCATTAACAGAGAAGAAAGAAGGCTTATTTGAAAGACGAAAAGAGCCCCAAATGTGGAGTCCGGTGACTTGGGCAGGCACTCTGCCATGGCACAGCTGGCCCTGGGCCAATGGAGTTACTGCTCCGAGGACCAGTTCCACCACCTGAAAACCTGCACCCAGGCACGGCCGCCTCACAGACTGTGCGACTGCCAGAGGTGGGGTGCAAGTCTCTGTGCCCAGGGCCTGGGAGTGCTGCGGCCACCTCTTTCCCAGCCTAGAGTCAAAGCATAACTTCCCTTTTAAGCAGGGAGGGTTTTAAAAAAATAACATACAAGAAAAGATAATTTTTTAGTGACTCTGATGTCACCCTGTATCGCTTTCATCGTGGCCCCCACATGTGTGTGTTGATTGACATAATCTGTTATTCAGCTGTCTTTAAAATGAGGAGGCCTGAGAACCTCATCCCAGCACCTGCAGGCTGGCACCTGCTTTTGCCTCTCGACCAGAGCCTCCCGGGACTTACTCATTCACCACACAGATACGCAGGGCGTTCCTGATTCTCGTGTGGGGATGTAGTGAGCAGAGGAGACAAAGCAAAGACCTCTGCCCACGGTGACAAGGGAGAGGTTCTTTGCTTCAGATCAGAATGACACGTCAGGTTGGGTGGCCGCCTGTCAACAGCTCAAATGCTGTGCATTCTGCTTCATCAAGTGGAAGGATTACTCTTATTACTTAATCAGTGGCATGTTCCTGATGCTGAAAAGCCATCCTGATGCACATGCCATGCATGATGAGTGTTAGGTGTCCCCACTGCTGGATGAACACGTCCACTGTTCGAGCATTGCCACAGACCTATTACACGGGCAGGTGTGTGTGCTGCACAGGGGGAGCAGGCCAGTCCACGGGGTGCTCATGAGAAGTCAGTGAGATGACATACGGGAGGCATCCGGCCCAAGGGGGAGCTCAGGGCTTGCGGGTGTTGAGGGCCAGAAGGAAGTTCTATATCACCCTGCTGAGAGCCTGTAGCTCCCTGTAGCCTTCCCCTTCCCCAGCTTAGTCCACTGGCTCGATTCTCTCCCCACTGAGATTTTGCGTTTTCACTTTTAAATATTTAATGTTTTGCTAATTATAAAAGTCATATGTGTTCATTGGGAACATTTGGAAAACTGAGGTTTTATGAAGTGTCCAATGATGTCCTGCCCTGGCCCCAGGTGGCCTTCCTAAACAGACTCCCTTCTTCTCCATTTTAGGAGGATCCTAGTACCTCCCCCTCTCCGGGGACCCGAGCAGCCAGCCAGCCACCTAACTCCTCAGGTGAGAGGGCGCCCCCCGCTGACCCCAGTGAGGCATGACGTCTCAGAGTGGGAGGGGGGACCCTTCGGACAGGACCCTCTGATCCAGCCTCTTTAGTATGCCTGAGCAGAGGGCCAGGCCACAGGGAAGCCCATTTCTTATGGGTCCCCCAGAGCCTCCCCCAGGAGCCCATGTGGGAGCACAGGAAGTGCTAGAGCAGAGCCACTGTGATGGGTCCCCAGGGTGACCTGCGTGTCACCTTCCCACCAGGACCCTGAGTCCCGCACGAGAGAAGGCACTTGCCTGACGGCACATATTCAGGGTGGGAGTTTGTGTCCAGGGCTCCTGAGGCAGGCTGGGGCCAGTGCTCTTAAGAGGTATCAGTGTCAGGACTCATGTCTCCCGGTGAAACACCAGCTGATGACCGACATTACAGAGATGGCAGTAGATCTCGCTCCACCCAAAACGCAGCCCCTTCCCTGGCTCAGGTTTCTCTCTGTCTAAGCTGTGGCAGATGGGAGGTAGTTAGGAGACTATGATGAGGCTTCGCAGGGGAGGAAGACCCCAGGGTTGGTTGTTCATTCGACAAACATCTTTGCAGCACCTGCTGTGCCAGGCCTGTGCTCATGAGCACAGCGAGGAGAGGCAGGGGCGTCAGGCTGCCCTAGCTGGGCAGAGGAGGCTCTTGCCAGCTGTTCGCGTGTGTCTCTGGGGCATGCTCAGGTTGGGTGTCGCCTCCCTGTGAAACTGCACGCCATGTCCTCTCCTCCTAAGATTTTGCCTGGTGTCTTGATTTGCCAGGATGCATAGGTTCCTGGCTGATGAACATGATCAATACCCCTGCCCTGTTTGCTTCTTCCAACAGCCCAGTGAGTGGGCTACGTGGTTCCCATCTGTGTGCAGAGTGGTTTGCTCAAGGCCACACACCTGGGACATGTCTGTAGCCCCAGGTCTAGTTCCTGCAGTCCCAGCGCCTGTCCCAGAAGGTGGCTTTGAGGAAAACTGCCTCAATCCCACCGTTGGTCCGCAGGGTGCCAAGGCTTAGCTCTGGGCCAGGCAGCTGCCCCACTACCCCTAGAGATTTTGTCTTCTGCCTCTGCTTATCCTGCAAAGTCAACGAATTCAAGTTAATGCAACAAATCTTTTGGAGTAGAACAAAATATAATCCAATACCACTTAAAAAAGAAAAGACAAGCCATCCAGAATGGGACAGAGCCAGGCGCAGCATGGGAGGCAGACTAAGGAGCCCCTCAGTAGCAGGTGCCAGGCCGAGGGGCCTGGCCGCCACACCACACGTGGGAGCAAGGCTGTGCTGGGATGTCCGGGGAGGTCGTGCTTGCTCGCCCTGTGGCTTCTAGTCACTGGGTCCCTTACCAGCAGGCTCACATTCCAGAGAGACCTGGCACAGTGAAGGGCTCAGAACCAGATCACAGGTCAGGGTCAACCTGACCTAGGCCATGGGGGACTGAGAACAAGGTGCCAGGTTTTGGCTTAACTCAATCAGACCTTCCTGCCACGGGGCTCTGCACCCTTGGCATGGGTGAGGGCTTCCTGTTGGGGTGTTTAGGGGATTGGGGTGGCTACTGAGTCCCTTCACCTGTGAGGTTCTTCATCCATGAAATGAATTGACAGAGGCTGGCCGGAAGCCCTGGGAGCGGAGCAACTCGGTGGAGAAGCCTGTGTCCTCGATTCTGTCCAGGTGAGCTGCCCCAGGAAGGCCTGAGCAGCGAGGCTGGTGGGGCAGAGGCGGGCGCTGGCGCCGATTCACATGTCTGTTTCATTCCATTGCCGTAGAACCCCGTCTGTGGCAAAGAGCCCCGAAGCTAAGAGCCCCCTTCAGTCGCAGCCTCACTCTAGGTACCGAACAACCCTCCTGCTCACATGTCCCCCAGGGTTTGGGGCTCCTCTGTCCCCCGTCCCGTGACTAACAACCTTGCACGCTGTCTCACGTCCTGGCATTTAACAGCTTGCTCTGCGAAGGTGGTCTGTTCTTTCAGACCCAGGACCTCGGGGTCCTGTCAGCCAGCTCCTCCGTCTTTTCCCTCTGAGGGAGAGAGCAAGGCCAAGGAGGGCAGTGGCCTGTCCACAGAGGTAGTGCAGGGGGGCCAACATGGAGGCCCAGCTCTGGACTCACTACGTGTGACAGTGGGCAAGCCTCTGTTTTCCCCCCACAAAGTGAGGTCTGTTAACCCCTGCTGCACAGGGTGGTGGTGGGGACAGCTGTGTGAGCAACAGCTGGACATGGGGTGTGGTCACTAGCCAGGGCTGCACCCTACAGTTCAACTAGTCCTAGCACTGGCGCTGAGCCCCACCCCTTTCCTCCAGCCCAGAGTCCTTCCTCTGCGTCCAGCACACAGAACCAGTTTCCCCACAGACATACTGACCATATTTCCCAAGCCAAAAGCTGGCATGACAACATGATAGAATATTTGGAACTGAGATTGCCCAAAAAGGCAGAGGCAGCCAGCCACATAGTATCTGGAGGTACATGTGGCCTGAATTGGAAGGCCTCTAGAACCTGCATCAAGAATGTCTCCATCGCCACCACAAATTGAAGGGAAACCACCCTTATCACAGAGCAGGAGGCATTGAAACTGGCCTTGCAGAGCTGAACAGGTGGTGAGAGCAGAGCAGTGCAGGTGGACAGAGATGAGGAAGTCTTAGCAGTCAGCTGGGGTTTGTCCAAGGCTTGTGGTCAGCCAGGCCGTGTGCTGGGGACAGTCCCTGCCTGCAAAGAGCACCGTGTGAACAAGGCCACTGTGGTCCTGAGGGGTGCTCTGGACAGGGTGCGGGGCCACATGGTGGAAGGGACAGGGTGCTTTGCGGAGTGGGGTGGGGCAAGCCTCTGTCGGGAGCTGGCATTTTCGTTGACCCGGACGAGGAGGAGTCTGCTCTGCGGAGATCATGGGGACAGCCTTCCAAGCTGAAGGAAGGGTAAGTGCCAGGGCCCTGAGCCTGCAGCCACCCGCCAAGCTCCCCCGCACCTCCACCTCGAAGCAGACAGGCCATGGGGCAGGGGAACGGGAAGGGTGAGGAAGAGGGTGTGAGGGAGCGCGGAGTTAGAAGTTTGCATTGTGTTCATGTGCAGGGCCCAGTCATGGAACTTGAGGCACAGGGTGCCATGATGGAGGCTGGGAAGGGGAAGGCAACCAGAGTGGGCAAAACGAGGGCCCTGGAGCAGACACAGCAGCAGGGGGAGCCTGCAGCGCTCCCAGCGGACTCCGCCATGTCCTGCTGGTGGAGCAAAGGCAGGCTGCCATGTTGTGAGTGGCAAAGGGTCGCTCACTGGGCAGGAACATTGTCAAGGCCATTCATGCTTGGAATAGGGTCTCTCTTCAGCTCTGAGGCAAATCTGTTCTCTAATTTCCAGATGACTTCAAGGGGAGCATGTACCACCACCCCTCTGGTGCGTCACATTGCTTAGGAAGCCTGCTGTGTTTATCACTGGGTGGCTGTCAGGGCTGAGATGGAGAGGGCCAGGGCCTGGCGAGGTGGAGCAGTCGGCCCAGGTGTCCCAGCAGTTGTTGCTGGAACAGGGTCTGGAACCCACAGGAGAGGCCTGAAGGACCCAGGGGCCTCTGGCTGGATGCGTTTGCCTATCAGGACCCAGAATTACTTACAGACCTGTTTAGGGCTAGGCTTGGCCTCTTTCTTGAGCTCATCTGGAGGGGTGTGGGAACACTCATTCTTCATCCTTATTCTCCCTGGCTGTGGGCAACACTGGTCCTCAGTGTCACCAGATGGTCCTCCTCTGTGCCCATGACCCCTCAGCACCAAGGCTGGCCCTGCCAGATAAATGTGTGTGCCCATGGTCACACCCAGGGGCACAGGCCACATACGTTTCCCTGAAACCTTGGGCTCCAGCCTCCATCCCGTCCATGTGGGAGGGAACTTGGGTCCCAGCAGTGTGTCTTTCAGCACCAAGTCACGTTTAAAAGACCAGAGAGACAAGCATTTTGCCAAGATCTTCCAGGGAAGATGCATGTGTGACACATTAACATTCAAATCAGGCCAGCGCGGTGCTCATGCCTGTCATCCCAGCACTTTGGGAGGCCGAGGCAGGAGGATCACTTGATCCCAGGACTTGGAGAACAGTCTGGGCAACACAGTGAGACCCCATCTCTACAAAAAGTTAAAAAAAAAAAAAAGGGCACATGTCTGTAGTCCCAGCTACTCGGGAGGCTCACTTGAGCCTGGGAGGTTGAGGCTGCAGTGAGGCATGATATGCCTCTGTACTCCAGCCTGGTTGACAGAGTGAGACCCTGTCTCAAATAAGTAAAAATAAAATTCAAATCGGTTACCTTAGTTCGGAAACTTTTCAAAGAAGTAGTCCACGAGAACTACCTCGAAAGAGCAAAACCAGCCAGGTGCAGTGGCTCACGCCCATAATCCCAGCACTCTGGGAGGCCCAGGTGGGTGGATCTCGTGAGGTCAGGAGTTCAAGACCAGCTTGGCCAACATGGTGAAACCCCGTCTCTACTGAAAATACAAAAGTTAGCTGAAAATACAAAAGTGGCACATGCCTGTACTGCCAGCTACTGGGGAGGCTGAGGTAGGAGAATTGCTTGAACCTGGGAGGCAGAGGTTGCAGTGAGCCAAGATTGCGCCATTGCACTCCAATCTGGGGAACAAGAGCGAAACTGTCTGAAAAAAAAAAAGAGCGCCACCCCATGGGAGGATGTTTCTTGGGGGAGGTGTGCTATGCCCGAGCAGGCTCCAGCACCAGGGGGCGCTGGTGTGTCAGGAGCGCGCCTCCAGGCCGGTGTGAACTCTGCAACTTCACATTGTACCTCCTGCCGCCGCTGCTGCTTCCCCGAGCCCCAGCTCAACCTGGATCATGAGCTCCCACCCTGAGGAGGAGGCTGTCAATACTGTGTTTCTTTCCAGGGAGGCAACGGGTGGGTGCGATGTTGTCACTTAAGTTGCCACCTCTGCATAAGAGCTCTCTGATCAGAAAGCAGTTTCTCTGTTGACCCCAGCCAGCCTTGGCTCTCGGGTTGGGAAATACAGTCACGGTATCCATGGAGACCTCTTGAGGTGGAGACGGGGCGTTAAGTCCTTCTCAGGCAGTCTGAGGTGGCCGGAGTCTGAAGCAAGCAGCCTCTATGGAGCGAGGGGAGCAGGTGGGCCCAGCCTGAGCGGGGCCTCTGCACAGCCAGCTTTCCCCCACACCTGTCTCCAGCCAGGGCACCCACAGGCCCTTTCTCTCCCAGGATGAAGCCTGCTGGGAGCGTGAATGACATGGCCCTGGATGCCTTCGACTTGGACCGGATGAAGCAGGTGAGCATGCCCTGTGCCCTTCCCTCAAGAGGCTGAGGGCAGCCAGCAGGCGGGGGACCGTCTCTGACCAGCACGGCCAGGCAGGCCCTGGGGGCCCACATGTAGCTGCCAAAAGGCCAGTCAGGGAGCAGCCACGGCAGAAAGGGGGTGCCCAAGCCTGTCCTTCGTCCCCAGCCCCTGCCATCACCAGAACTAGGATGTCCCTCAACCTTTCTGGGCACCTCCCTCAGGCCTGCCTCTGGGGCTTTCTGCCCCGAGGAAGCCCTTAGTTTCAGTGGCGTCTACCTGAGGGAGGTGGCAGCAGGATTTTCCCAGGCCTCCCATGCCGTCCCCCCTCAGCGTGGGAAGGGGGCCACGAGGAGACAAGGGTGACAGATGCAACTCTGGAGAGGCCCAGGAGGCCCCAAGCCCTTTGGACATGGCCCAGTCCAGGCCGGCTTTTCCGTCTCCACTGCCTGTCCCTTCACCTGGACACTCCTCTCCCAACAGGAGATCCTAGAGGAGGTGGTGAGAGAGCTCCACAAGGTGAAGGAGGAGATCATCGACGGTGAGTGCAGCCGCAGGACAAGGGTCCCTGTCACCCAGGCTGGGGGCCTCCAGTTTTGAGCTGGAGCCCATACTGCACTGGGCCCTGTGAGAGATTTCATTCTTCTTACCATCTCTAGTTGAGGAAACAGGCTCAGGAAAGCTGAAAGCTAAGTGGCTTGCCTAAGAATCTGTAGCTCCCTGGTAGCATGACACCCAAATCTGACCTTCCACATCCCCGGCACCTTCCTGGAAGACCCACGTGGGAAGAGCATGGAGGGGAGACCCCAGCATTGTTCCAGAGCCAGGTCTGGAGGAGCCACCTGAGCTGCTGTCATTCCACCCCCTGGCGGTTTATACTGCCTTCTTGATACTGCCACCTCCAGTCACTGGTGTTGGGCTTCTGAGGTGACCACTCTGCCTTCCTGGGGGTACAGGAAGACCAAGGTCTACAGAAGCACCTTCCAGGCTTGAGCTCGTTCACAGCCTGCCTGGCCCTGGGCTGGGGACCAGGCGGGGAGCAGCCTCTGGCTCCAGAGCAGGGTGGGTCTCAATGCATCACATCCGTCCTTCCGGTTCCCAGCAGAGCCTTTGAATGCTCTGCCTCAGATCTGCAGCCAGAGGAAAAGGGGGAGTGGGCAGGGCAGACTCAGTCTAGGGACGAGCTATGCAGCACAGCCAGTGCCAGCTCCCCACGTGCCTCCCCAACCAGGGTGATAAAGGCTGACACCTGAGTGTGTAGCTGGGTCTGGCCCGCAGGGCATCACAGTGACTGGGGCAAAAGGGTCCCACAAGCGCACAGGGGTGGAGGCTGATGGCAGAGGGAAGAGGCAGGTGGGAGCCCAAAGACCCAGGCCTCCTCCCCCAGCCGGCCCACCCTTGTTTGAGCAGAGAGCACTCAGTTCCTGTTTGTCCAGTTCCCCCAAAGGCCTGGGCTGGGGAGATAAGGAGTTAACAAATGAGGGGAATGAGGCAGCCTGGGCGATAGGCAGGCACTCAGCCAACTGGTCACACCGCCTTACTGCTGGGTGCCGTCTGGCCCCAGGCATAGCTGGGTCAGAAACCCAGGGCCCACCACAGCCTCTCCACCTGCTGTGGGTGCAGCCCCAGGTGGAGCCCACCCTGGCTGAGAGCCCGGGGCTAGGCATGGGCCATACCAGGGGCTCTGAGAAGCAGCTCCCATCCCCCAGCCCCCACAACCTTCTCCTGGCTGTTGGCTCTTGGCCCAACAAGGTCCATCCAGAGAGAGGCCTGAGTTGACATAGAGGAGGGGGAGTCCGGGAGGGGATGGATACCAGAGGAAGGAGGGAAAGGCCCAAATTTGGGAGGCCGGGGATTGGAGCACTAGCTTGGGGTGGTGAGGAAGCTGGGGGGAGGCAAGAGAGGACCCTGCCTCTCCTGAGGAGTGAGCAGAGCCAGGGCAGTCCCTGGGGTCCAGGGCCAAGATTTCCTGCTGACCCCTGCAGGAGCTGGGAGGGCAGAGCCTCAGCCTCCACTATGTTGGGGGAAGGGTTCCTGGGCCCCCGGCACCTGGACACCCACCTGTCCAGAGCCTACAAAGACCCTGCGTCCCCACACAGCAGCTCCTCACACCAGAGTTCTGGTGCCCAGCACTCCTCAGCAGCAGTGAGGCCACAGGCAGGGCACCGGCCTCTGTCCCTACGCCAAGTCCTCCCCTAAAAGGGCAGTGGCAGCAGGGGCCGCCGCAGAAGGAATGGCAGATGAGACCCAAAGCCTTTGGTCATCACCCCAGAGGTCTATGCCAAAGCCTGGGTGGGGCTCCCAGGAGATGGAACAGGGACACATACCAGGCAGGTCCACGCCAGGGGTGCGGGGCCCTGATGAGGAACCGGGCTGCACTGGTCATGGCTGCACCTGAGCCGCCGCCACCTGTCCCGCAGCCATCAGGCAGGAGCTGAGTGGGATCAGCACCACGTAAGGGGCCAGCCTCGCTGCGCTGATTCGTCGAGCCCATCCGGCGACAGAGGACAGCCAGAAGCCCAGCCAGCCCCAGACTCCAGTGCACCAGAGCACGCACGGGAGCCTGGGCGCGCTGCTGTGAAACGTCCTGACCTGTGATCACACATGACAGTGAGGAAACCAAGTGCAACTCCTGGGTTTTTTTAGATTCAGCCTGACACGGAACACCAGATCTGCTCGTCTTTTTTGTGTTTTATATTTGCTTATTTAAGGTACATTTCTTTGGGTTTCTAGAGACGCCCCTAAGTCACCTGCTTCATTAGACGGTTTCCAGGTTTTCTCCCAGGTGACGCTGTTAGCGCCTCAGCTGGCGGTGACAGCCGGCCCAGCGTGGCGCCACCACACACCGCAGAGCTGTCCAGGCACAGCTCCGTCCCCAGCGCTCATGGTGTTGAAACTGTCTGTCATGCACCACGGTGTCTGTGTCCACACAGTAATAAACGGTTTACTGTCCGCACCCTCGGGCTCAGGCCCTCGCATTGGTCCATCACGCTCCGGGCTGGGGATGCCCCTTTTCAGAGACGGGCCCCGGGACCACGGTGACCAGGAGTCGTAGGAGCAAGATGGCGGTCTTCGACAGGAAGCTGGGCTCAGAACATTCCCAAGCCCCGGGAAGGTGGGGTGGTGTCCTGGGGCTGGGCCTCAGGTCCTGCCTGTAGGGAACTCCCTACGAGATCTCCAGGAAGATGGTCCCTCAAGTGCAACCCACACCCCCGAACCTCAGAGGACTCCACGTGCATTCTGACGGGCAGGGCCCTGCGAGCGTCCTGTTCAGGGGAGGGATGGACTTGGGGCTTAGCAGGCACCAGGCAAATGCAAGGCAGCTTTGCCTTCTCCTCGGCCCCACAAAGTCTCCTGGGAGGACCACCTGGCCTGCAATGTGCTGTCCCAGGCCCCTGCCCTGAGGCAGCAGCCAGAGACAGAGGTTCTGACCCTCAGCTTCAAGGAACCAGGGCCACCAACAGGCAGGCCTTGAGATCCTGTGACCATTCATGCCCCCAGTTCTCCCACATGGCCTCCTGCTGCCACAGAGCAGTGTGCCCAGCAGCCCCCAAGGGCCATGGCAGGGGAGGGAGCCGGCACTGCCTGCTGGGACCCAGTGGCTGATCTCAAGGGCCGGCTCCTAGCACACTGCACGTTCTTGGGCTTCCCGGCAGCCCTAGCAACAGGAACATGACTGCTCTGCCCCTTAGGAGGCTCCACTCTCTGAGTGGCTTCGCCTAGGCTTCACCTAGGTCTGGTGGCACTTTTAACCCAGGGCCTGCAGACCACAGCTCACAGCTGCTCTCTCCCGCTTCCCTGCCGCCCCCCCCCCCAGGCCAGGAGGGCTCCCCGCAAGGCCAGGAGTCTCCCCAGGAGTGCTCAAAGGACTGTCTTCGGAGCCATCCTCTGACCCTGGGCCCGGCCTTCAGTTTGTGGGTGAGGCCTGGACATGCCCCTTTGCGCTGTCTGCAGAAAAGTGTGCTGAACGAGGCACCCCCTCAGGCACAGCAGGAGGAGCGGGTGCTCTGGGTTCCCCTCAGCCTGTGGGCGGGCCTGTGTGCCCAGGGAGGGGCCGCCCGGCTCAAAGTCCTGGTGCCGGGGCCAGCAGCACTTCCTTTGCAGAACAAGTCCTGGGCTCAGGCCTCTTCCCTGCGCCACTCAGCAGGCTGCCCACTGGGACATGGGAGGCCGGCGCTGTGCGGGGCCACTCCCAGGTATAGGGGGAGACCTGCATCTCCCAGGTCAGCAGGGACAGCCCCTGGCACCCCACTCATGGAGAGGCCTTCAAGCCCTGACTATAGCCTCAGTCTCCATTCCTAAGTCCTGGAGGCTGAGGCCGCCTTCCCCAAGGCGGTGGTGGGAGCTGCATCCACTGCTGGATTGCAGTGGGCCCGCTCCATCCCTCTCTGGCAGGGAGGGCCTCGCTCAGGCACCCCTCCTGCTGCCTGCCCACCTCTGGGACATCAGGACCCACCCCAACCCAACCCAGCCCTGCCCTCCAGGAGAAGACAACCTCCTAGGTCGCAGCTGCACCCTCAGCCCTTCTGTAGAAAGGACCAACACATTTCTCACGTCACGCACACTCCCAGGACGCTGCCCGACCCGCATCCCTCTGACCTGTGGCTCACCAGGACAGTCACCTGCCCGGCCAGCCCCCGGGCTTGGGTGCCAGATCTGGGCAGAGCTCCTCCAGCCCCTCCTCCGAGCTGGTGTGGGGGATAGACCCTCTCTGGGCTCAGGGACGCTCCCTGCCGCGGGAGCGCATACAGAGAGCAGGAGGTGAGCAGGCCCAAGGGGTGGGGGCAAGGCAGGTGGTGTGGGCTCAGGGGGATGGGGGAGCCAGCCTCTGCGTGGCTCAGCCAGGCAAGGGAGCCGTGGGATCCCCGGGCTGCTAGGAGGGATTTGGAACCACACAGATGACCAAAGTGAGCTTTCTGCTGTCCACACCTCAGTGTGTGTGCACACCACAGTGGCAGGCCCTGAGGGAGCACTGCCAGCAGCAGCCACCGTCCCACAAAGAGCCAGGAGTGCATGGCAGGACCTGGGCCTGGCCTGGACGAAGCGGCACTCAGGCCTCAAGCTCCACCCATCGGGGCGGCCCAGCGCCCCATTCCCTGGGGCCAGGCTCAAGCCCAGACCACCCCCTCAGAAGCACAATCCATGGGCTGTGAAACAAACGCCGGGTTTAATGTAGGGCACAGGTACCCCAGAGAAGTCAGCTCCGTGGGAACCGTGGGCTCAGAGCACCCAGGTCATGGTGGGGCAGGGCCAGGCCTCACCTGGGGAGGCCCAGAAAGGGAGGGCCACACTCAAGGTCCAGGGCAAGTCCACGTGCAGACGGAGCCCTGCAGCCCACACTGCTGTTGCCAGGTGTGGCTGCGCGGGACACTCCTCGGGGACAAGGGCAGCAGTCCAGAGCACAGGAAGGAAATACAGCTTCTCAGTGCTGGGGTGCAAGGCTGAGGGGCCGATGGGGGACAATGGCCACCACCAGGAGGCAGCCCGGGCTCACAGACCATCTTTTGCCAGCCTGTACACCCGCTTCACCCTGGCATAGGGCCCCAGGGAGTCCTCAAACACAAAATCCCAGAGCACCTTCACCCAGGAGTGGTGCTGCGGCAGGTGGTCGTAGTACTCGGGCGCGATCTTCCGCACCTGTAGGGAGGAGGGCGGGGCTCAGGGGCTGGTTCTCCTCGGGGCCGCACCCGCGAGCACACACGCAGACACCTGAGCACACGCGGTGGGCATGCACACGCATATGCATGTACGAACATGTTTGCGCGCGCGCACACCCACACACACACATGGGTGTACCTAATGCAAACACACCGTCGCCTCTGGGGTGCCCATGTCCAGCTTGGCCAAACACAAGGCCACCCCTCTGGTCCTCCCTGCCAACCACCACTTCCTGGGTGCCCGGAAGGCTGGCGCTGGCTGCTGGAGGGCCTGGTGGCCTGAACTGCGCCCAGAACGCTGTGGCAGAGGCACCCACGGGCTCAGCTCAGAGCGCCTGGCCCAAGTGGTAGTTGCAGAATTCATTGCACCACTCCACTCGGCCCCGCCTTCTGACCCGGCAGACCCCACTGCTGGGGGGGGGGGGGGGGTTCTCCCGCAGCGCCTGCGCAGTGCTGAGTGCCCGCCTGAGTCCTGCCAGGCCACAGTGTCACACCCATGCATCTCAGCCCTGTGACCTGCCAACCTTGGCCTCAGCCAGCCTCACTGCTTGTCATGTTCCAAGGGCCTCTTGAGCACCTGCTGTCCCCTCCAGCCTTTGCTCTACACAGACACCCCCACCAACTCCCTCCAGGAAGTGCTGCCAGCGTCAGCGCCCGCAACTGCGCCACCACCACGCCGCCCCACTGCTCAACGGCATGCAGCCTTGGCCCAGCTCCCATCACAGGGATGCCCTCCCTGCCCCCCCCCACCCGGATGCCTTTCCTGCCCCCTCTTTGCCCTGTCACCTCCTAAGGATGCTCTCAGGACGCAGGGAGCCTGGCCGCAAAACCAGGACAGCGGGGCCAGCACCAGGCACCCAGAGCCTCTCACTTTGCTCAGGAAAGGTAAAGGCTCGTGGCTCACGGCAGGCACTCTTGCCAACTTGCTCTGCCATCTCCTGAGGCGGGCACCTCTCCCCTCCGCCCCGTCACCTCCTGAGGCGGGCACCTCTCCCCCTGTGCCTCTGCCTTATCTATACAACAGGGATAATGGATGAGGAGGCAGCTGCCTCCTGGGCTGTGGTGAAGTTCAAGTGAGATGGTCCCTGGTGCAGAGCACCGCCTTGGTACTGCCAGCCGGAATGGAGGGCACAGGCCACGGCCCAGGCTTGGAATTTGGTCTGATTCCAGAGTCACACGGGCCACGGTGCACACGCATACAGGGACGTGTGCACAAACACCTGCACAACCAGGTAAATACATAACCACACACAGATGCATGTGCGCACACCCAGGCACACATGCAAATGCCTGCGCACGTGGGCAGGCACCCACACATAATCACAGGGCAAACATGCTCACACACAGACACGTGCACACCCCGGTGCACACAGGCGTGCGCTCAGGCGCTCCAACACCTTCCCAGTGCCACCTCCTCCCGCCCCCTTTGCCACAGGTAACTCCAGCTCTTCCCAGGCAGCCAGAGGCTACCAAGGCACAGGCTGGCAATGGCTGAGGGACGGCTCCTCCTCCCCCTTCCCCTTCCTCCTTTCTCATTCAGAAATTCTCCAGCTCCCAGTCTCCTAAGGCAAAGATGCCCATACCTGGGGCTTCCACTCCCCATCAGCTCTGCCCAAGCCCCTTGGGCTGCGAAGGGCAAGGCCCACCCTGTCCTCTCTGGCCCCTGGAGGGTCACAGGGCAATGACAAGGAATGAGCAGGGAAAGAGCCTGCAGACGGGAAGGATGGTGCTTCCCGTGCAGTGTTGCTAATGCTGCCCCTCTTCAAGGAAGACACCCTGTCAGTATCATGGCGGCATCAAGCAGCCTGGACTGTGAAATGCCTCTCAGACCCCACCTCCCTGAATTTGCTTCAGCCTCCAGCAGAGGACTCGCCTGTGTTGTGTGGCCTTTCCTCCTGCCCTGGGGACAAGTGCAAGTGGCCATGCCATGACTAGCACAAAAAGGGAGAGGCTGCTGGGCATGGCCCAAGGCCCTTCCAGGGCCCCCACCTCCTCCGATGGCTGTGCAGCCCTGCCCCGCCGCAGCCCTGCCACCCCAGCCACATACCAGCGGCAGGTTGTAGCCCGGGATGCTGGGGAAGTCGTGGTGCTCCACGTGGTAGCCCACATTGAAGGTGATCCAGTTGAGAGGCCCATAGTAGGAGTAGGTCTCGTGGCCCTTGAGGAACATGTAGTGCTCGGCCACGAAGTGGCCCGAGATGGGGTGCAGGCCCAGGCCCAGGAAGGAGCTGGCCAGCAGGTAGACCACGGGCTTGAGCCCCCAGAGGGCAAAGATGGCCAGGTCGGCCGCCAGCTGCACCAGCGTGTTGAGCACCTCCATGCGGGTCACGGCCTTGGGGTGGACGCAGAGCGGCCGCAGCGAGTAGAAGAAGGGCTGCAGCACCAGCCAGAGCAGCTTGCGGGCGGGCGTGCAGAAGAACCAACCCTCCAGACGCGTGGGCACGTCCACGTCCAGCCCGTCGCCGCCCAGGTAGCGGTGGTGGTCCACGTGGTACTTCTTGAAGGAGGCGGCGTAGGGCACACCCACGGGCAGGTTGGCGAACACGGCCAGCCAGCGGTTGCGCGCCGCACAGCCCGTGCCGAAGGCCGCGTTGTGTGAGATGTCGTGGATGGCCAGCGTCAGCGAGTGGTTCACGCAGCCACCAAAGGCGTAGGCCCAGAACAGCAGCCAGCGCCAGGCCAGCCCGCGCACCAGCCAGCAGGCCAGCATCTGCACCAGCACCAGCACCAGCACCGCCCACTTGAGGCGCGGGTCTGGCCGCATCAGGGCCTTGATGGCCGGGTACTTGGCTGCAAGGAAGACAGGGAGGTATGAGGCCCTGCTCGGTGGGGCTGCACCCCGCCCTCCTCCGCTCCCACTGCAGTGGCCGAGGGGTGAGAAGGTGGGAGTGGCCAGCAAACCTCGCTGGTCCCTTTGCCCCTGCACACAGGCCCTGTCCCTCGAGGGCCCTCTGGCCCCCCCCCTGGCCGAGCCTCATCCCACCAGACTCAGAGGGCAGGACTCCAGCAGGGGCACATGTGGCCCACGCAGGCAGATGGGCCCTGCTGCTCCCCGAGCCAGGCCTCATCCCAGCTTGTTCCCACCCAGCAGGTCTGGGCCAGCGAGGACGATTCAGAGGCTGTGCCTCGGTGCTGTCTGTGTACTCAAGCACACGGGGGGCCTCAGCCAGGAGGTGGGGGCCCAGCGCCCGCAGCAAAGTGGTCCCAGGCAGGGAAGCAATGTCTCCTGTCAGGCAGGGCAAGGAGGACCTGCTGGCAGCTCCCACTCAGGAAGGCTCTGGCCCAGGCGCAGGGCCAAGGAAGTCGCATGCAAAGTCCCCTTTGTGTGTCTGTATGTAGGCTGAGACCGCAGGTCCGAAGGCACCACTGCCCACTGCCTCCCTCTTACCCAGGGACGCTCCTGCCCCCAGGGCAGTAGCCAACCCGCCTGGGGGCCGGCCAGCTCCAGCCCCACTCCCACCCCAATACCCCCCCCCCCCCGCCCTGCCCCCATTCCACAGGCAACCAGCCGCTGCTTCCCCTTGGAAGGAGACCAAACCTTGGGGCAAGAGGGAGGGGCAGGCCACACCTGTGCCAGGTGAGCCACAAGCAGGCAGCTCTGGGGAGGGCCAGCCCAGGCCTCCAGCTTTTGGGTGCAGGCAAGCATCAGCCACTTCTGCACCCCTCAGAGGTGAGAGCCATGACAGAGCCTGGCAGCCCTGACCTTGGAGAATGGGCCTCACTTTCCCCATCTGCTGAACAAAGATGCTAAGTTCTGCCTACGTGGTGCGCCCTCAGGGTCCCTCCCTGTGCCCGGTGCAGCCACCTTTCAGGGAGCCCCTCAGGGTCCCTCCCTGTGCCCTGCGCAGCCGCCTTTCAGGGAGCCCCTCAGGGTCCCTCCCTGTGCCCTGTGCAGCCGCCTTTCAGGGAGCCCCTCAGGGTCCCTCCCTGTGCCCTGTGCAGCCGACTTTCAGGGAGCCCCGTGCCCTTCCTGCTTTCCTCAGCACCTCCTAGGACTCAGCTGCCCCTCCAAGCCCCAGCCTTCCCTCGGGGGCCCCACTGTGGACCACTGGAGAGAGGAGAAACCTGCACACACAAGGACAGCAGTGCCCACCCTACCAGCCCCTCACCCGGCCCCAGCTATGGGCTGGTCCTATCTCCCATGGGTGTGCTGGGGCCTCCGGAGCCACTGGGACCCCAGAAACAGGCACTGGGCTGGCCCATCCAACAGGCATGCCCCTAAGTCCCCTCTGAGTGGACTCTGGGCTGTTTCCAGTGTGGCACATCTGGCAAGAGGCCTAGTGCAGGCGGGTCCCAACAAGCCTCAGGGGCCCAACCCCAGCCATCACCTGGCCAATAGCAGGGGCCCACCAGCCTGCATCTTCCCATCTGGGAAATGGGGACGCCATTCCTCTATGCCCGTCAGGCTGTGGAGTGGCCAGCACATTAGTCTGAGCCCTGGGGGTGCCAGCACTCAGTAGGCACAAGCTGGTACTATTGTCATTAAAGGAAGTGCTCTGATCTAAGAGGAAAAGCTGGTCTTGGGGCGATGGCCTGGCCCTGGCTTGTTTCAACAAGAGCAGGCCCAAAGCTTGCAGGCTTGGGAGCCACCAACTGGAAGTAACTAAAAACTGAGCAGTGCACGAGGCAGCTGAGCACGGGCAGCACAGGGCGCGACTCAAGGAGAGAACAGATGCAGGGAGCCCCAGGTCACCTCACCTGCCTGCAGGCACCTGCTGGACTGCAGCACGTGGCTGAGGGACCCCCAAGGAGCTGAACGAGCAGAGAATGGCACTCAGGGAGCCCGAGACACCCACACTGCAGGTACAGGGGGCTCCTGCCAAAGGCCTGAGGCCCAGAGAAGCTTTGCTGGAGCAGGAGCTCCATGACAGTTCTGAAAACAGCAGCTGCTGGAGCTTTGCACCCAAGGAGTTCCAGAGGTGGCACAGGCTGGGAGTCCCAACCCACTGGGCAGAAAGGCCTCACTGAACACCCCAGCCTCCAGTGGGCCCCCCGGAAGCCCTTTCTTAGGAGTGGGTCTACTCTGCACCCACCCAAGGTCAGTTGACTGACTCCTTGACAGGAGAAAACAACCCACGCTTTTTGCAAAGATTGCAAAGATCTACCATCTTCAGCTCCAGAGCGCCCAGGTCCCTGGGGGAGTGGGAGTGGGGACGTGCCAGGAACACTCGGGACCACGCCATGCAGACTGGATGTGCAAGAGAGGGTCGTGGCTGAGGTCACCCTGGGTACGGTCAGGATGGAGTAGTAACTGAAGCCAGGGCTTGGAGGTGGTCAGCTGCCAGGGGTCACAGAGGTTCAGGGACAAGAAGAGAGAGCAGGTGTCCCTCGACTTAGCCAGGTCATGGTGTCTCAGCAGGAGCCATTCCGGCACAGCCCGAGGCAAGGCAAGGGTGAGATGAGGTAGCGAGGATGGGTCTGCCTAGGGCATGGGGCAGGGAGGGCAACAGGAAGGCACCAGAGGACAGCAGGATGGGAAGGAGATGCCAGGGTGGGCGTCATGGAGATGCCGTGGTGGGCATCATGGAGAAGGCAAGGGGCACTGAAGCTGGGTGCCAAGGTGACTCAGGAACTCCTCGAGAGCTATGGAGCATTATTTCTGGGTGTCTGTCAAGGTGTTTCCAGACTGGCAGAGGGTAAGTGGACTGAGTGAGGAAGGCCCGCCCACAATGTGGGCCAGCACCATCCAATCAGCTAGGGCCCCGATAGAACAAAAAGGCAGAGACAAGGGTCTCCCTCCTGTCTTTCCCTCCCTCTCTCCTCCCATCCTTCTCTACTTCTCCCACCGCTTCCCTCTCTTGGAGCTGCAACACACGCTTCTCTAGTCCTTGGATATCAAAACTCCAGCCTTTGGACTCCAGGAACTACACCAGCACCCTCCACCCTCCGCCTGCTTTCAGGCCTTCAATATCATACTGAGGGTTCCACCATCGAGTTCCCTGGTTCTGAGGCCCTCAGACTCAGACTGAACCACGCTACCCCTACTGCCACCCCTGGGTCTCCAGCTTGCAGACAGTCTGTCATGGGACTTTACAGCCTCCATAATCACATGAGCCAATTCCCCTAATAAATCCCCTCTTCGAATGGATGGATGGATGGAAGGAAAGAAGGAAGGGAGGGAGGGAGGGAAAGGGAAGGAAGGAAGGAAGGAAGGAAGGAAGATAGGAAGATAGGAAGATAGGAAGATAGGAAGATAGGAAGATAGGAAGATAGGAAGATAGGAAGATAGAAAGATAGAAAGATAGATAGATAGATAGATAGATAGATAGATAGATAGATATATCGATTGATCCAGGCATGGTGGCTTACATTGTAATCTCAGCACTTTGGGAGGCTGAGGCAGGAGGTTTCCTTGAGCCCAGGAGGTCAGGATCAGCCTGGGCAATATAGCAAGGCCTTATTATGCAAAAAGTTTAAAAATCAGCCAGGTGTGGTGGTGTGTGCCTGTGGTCCCAGCTATTTGGGAGGCTGAGGTGGGAAGATCGCTTGAGCCCAGGAGTTCGGGGCTGCAGTGAGCCGCAATTGCACCACTGCACTCCAGCCTGGGCGACAGTAATGGCAAAAACATAGATAGATAGATAGATAGATAGATAGATAGATAGATAGATAGATAGATAGTAGATGTGAGAGATAGATACATAGATCCTATCAGTTCTGTCTCTCTGGAGAACACTAATACAGGGCCTCTTCCAGGGCCTCAAAGAAAGGGGGACAGGGAGAATGGGTGGGGCTGGGGAGTGGGAGTCAATGGGTTCCATGGCCTTGGGCCCCATCTTCTCTGGGCCACAAGAGAGGGGGAAAGTCCAAGGCAGAGAAGGACAGGGAGAGACACAGCTCCCTGGCAGCCCCATGAGGAATTGCAGGCCTGCATGGGCTGTGGCTAGACACCCAAACCTGGCCCAGCCTGGGAGCTCTGTCCTGCTGTGGGCACTCAGCTGACCTCAGGTGTGACTCTGCCCTTCCACACCTCCAGCCTGGATGGCAGGAGTAGCTGGGCAACACATGTGCCTTGAGGGCTCTCTGCTCCGTGGGGCAGCACAGAGCCCGACGTGCACAGCCACCTGGAACCAAGATACACAGACCCACACAGACGGTTTCCAGCAGCGGCCCCAGGTGAGGCACGAGGCATCTGGGCAGGTGGCCATGAACAACAGCTGTTGCTAGAAGTCACCCTGTCCAGGCAGGACTCAGGAAGGGTCTGAGGTCAAGGGAGGTGCAAAGAAGGGCCCACCAAGGTGCAACAAGGCTGACCGAGCCAAGACTTGAACTCAGGACCCCCGACTCCAGGCCTGCACAATGGTGAGCAAGGCCCCGATGTGGACTCAGACTCCATCAGCACCGATCTAGTGCTTGGCTACACTGCCACAGAGCACCCAGAGAAAATTCTGGATCAGGTCTGGGCGCAGTGGCTCACACCTGTAATCCCAGCACTTTGGGAGGCTGAGACGGGCAGATCACTTGAGGTCAGGAGTTCAAAACCAGCCTGGCCAAAATGGTGAAACCCCGTCTCTACTAAAAATACAAAAATTAGCTGGACAAGGTGGCGTGCGCCTGTAGTTCCAGCTACTTAGGAGGCTGAGGCAGGAGAATTGCTTGAACCTGGGAGACAGAGGTTGCAGTGAGCCAAAATCACACCACTGGACTCCAGCCTGGAAACAAAGCGTCTCAAAAAAAAGAAAGAAAGAAAGAAAAAATCATGGATCAGGCTCAGTCAAACTCCTGTGTGCCCTTGGGCAAGCCCCTGTCCCTCTCTGGACCTGTCTCCTCAGTCTCCATCTGTAAGGCATCTGCTCTGACAGCCTCTGTGGCTGGGAGCCCATGGAGGTGGGGTCTTCCCTAGGGGCCTATGGGGAAGAAGGGGCAGCAGATGCCAAGGTGTGAAACGTCTGCACACTTATACCAGTTAGCAGGCTCACTCATAAAATGCCAGAGGGCAGAGCCAGAGGCAGGGCCTGCTGAAGGGAGGCCAGCCCAAAGCCCCCTGCACCCACAGGACAGTTGCATCACCCTGGTGCGACTCTGATGGGTTACAGCCTTTGCCCAGAAATGCTCCTGACAAATCTGCTGAGCCATTGAGCAGAGGGACTGCATCAGAAACAGGCAGCCAGGCCAGAGAGGCTGCTGTACCCTTGCCTCCAAGAGTAGCAGAGACAGGGCCCCCCCCCACGCCACACCCCTACTCCCAGTCACAGGCCACCCCACCCCTGCCCCTCCTGACTAGCTGGCAATAAAGTCACTTTTGTCTTGTCCCCAGCAGGGCTCCCAAAAGCAAAGGGGCCTCTTATCTCTTCCACACTGGGCCCCAGTGAGCCCCCAAGCCCTGGCTCTGGCAACATCTAGGGAGACCTGCTATATCACCTTCCCAGGGAGGCCAAATGCCATCATATGACAGTCACTCACTGGCCACATGGGAGGTGCCCGTCACTGCCCATCATCCCTCCAACATTCCACCTCTGCCGCCACCTGCTTCCCAGCTCCCTGTTCCACCACAAACCTGCTCAGGGTTGACGATGCCACCTGGTGGCCACAGCAGGAAATGCTTCCATACAACGTGGCCTTTTCCCCACCCATCCACAGCTGAGTAACCTGACCTGGGACAAGCCTCTCCTCACAAAGGCAGCAAAGCCCTCCTAATCCCCTCCTTCCTAAACTTCTTCCTCCCAGCCCTGGCCTAATGCTCTGGGAAGCCACCTACCCACAGCTTCCATCCCTGCCACCTGAGGTTTTGTGCCAAGAGACAAGCCTGACCCTGTCCAGTGTGGGAGGCACCCTGGGACCTAGTTGGATCTGGAAAGTGTGGCAAGTGTCCACCTTCTCACCAGCCGCTCACTAAACCTGCCTTTCATTTCCAGTGACAAATATATACTGAAGGTCTGGGAGCAGCCAGGCCCCGGTACGTTACAGAGATGGGGCTACCCTGCAGCCGGGCAGCTCTGTGGCTGGGAGATGGAGCCCCAAGATCCCCTTGTGGCTCTGGCAGTTTGGTCCTGGATTTTACCAGTTACCACTGACAGAGCCCCAGCCCCGGCCTTTCTGAAGCAAATAATCCAGCAACAGCCAGCAGTTTTGCTTCCGGGATTTCCTCTTTTGTTTTTCTTTATTTGAATTTTTGTATTACCATGTGTGCCCTGCTTTCATAATTTAAAAACAAACAAAATTACAAAGCTATTCATTTTCAAAAAAAAAACAAACCCAGAGCTTGCCTCTTACTCCACCGGCCACGCCTGGCTGGGTCTCTGATGGGGCCAGTCTCGCTGGCTCCGGTCCTGCCCTTTCAGGTCAAGGAGCCTCAGCCCTGGCCTAGGAGACCCCACTTTCTTAGGAAGTTATGTTCTAGGGAGCATGTCCCCCTCCCAGGCAGGAGCTGGAGACGGACTTTGGCCCCAACCCACAGAGCTCCTGGATCCAGCTCTTTGCAAGGACTTCCTGGATTCTGACTGTCAGATTATGATCTTTATTGAACATCCCTGGGCACCCAGGAGCTTGGCATAGGCTGCAGGAGCCAGCTGGGTGGGGCAGGAGGCTGCCTGAGCACCAGCCTGGCCTGTGTGTTCCCCGGCAAGTTGCTTCCCCTCTCTCAGCCTCACTCCTGCCTCTTCTATAAAGAGATGCTGGCAGTTACACAGAGCATTTCTCCAAGGCCTGGGAATAGCATAGGCATGGAGGAAGCAGAGAGTATTCCCTGTCCTTAGGGAAACGACAGCCCTTGCCAGGTCTCTGAGACGTTAATCATTATCATCGCAGCTGATACTCATCGAGTCCTGGAATAAGCACTTTACATGTCACCTCGTTTAATCTGCACAGCAGCCCCATTAGGAAGGTATGATTTATTAACCCCTTTTCATTTGCCCAGGCCCCAACTCCTTCATCTGTTTACAGACTCACCCGTGGCTAATAAGTGGGTGTCAGGGTCCTTGCCAGGGGTTCAGCTCCACAGCCAAGCTCTTGAACTGTGCCCCAAAGAGCCCAGAGCCCAGAGGGCTTGGAGCCATGGAGGGGAACCCAGAGGAGGGGTCCCCATCCAGCTGGGCCAGGTCTGGGAGCAGTGGAGGGGCTTTCTGCAGGAGGTGGGACTGAACTGAGCGAGCAAGGCTAAGCAAGACAGAGCCTGGCAGAGCAGGGAGGAGGGACATTCACCTGGGGAACAGCTTGTGCCGGGGAGGGAGGGAATGGCACATTCCAAATTTATTAGCTGAAAACAACAGGTGGAAAGGAAGCCCCTGCTTCCTCCCTGCAGGAAAGGGAGCGTGGACCAAGCTGGAGAGCCCGCCCTGAGGACTTGTGCTCCCCAAGCCCTGGCCCCAGGTGCCTCTCCCTTTTCCAAGTCTTTCAACCTTCCTAGCCACCACCTCCAGAAAGCCTCCTGGATTGGTTCCAGGGCCTGTGGCTTCCCTCTTTAGAGAGAGCTCCTTCCCCATGTCCTGGAGGGCCAGGTACCACCCCGGGCACCTTCCCAGCTGAGGTATCATCTCATCCTCACACCTACTCTGCCTGGTAGGACGACTGCCCGTTTTGCAGATTGGGAAAGTGAGGCCACAGCCCAGAGTGTCTGGATCCCTCCAGGTGGCCCTGAGGTAGGCCCAGCTCCTATTCTATGGATATGAGCTCCTAGGGACCAGGACACTGGCTGCCATGTGCCTCTTGCCTTTTCCACATGGGGCCAGATACCCAATGAGTCCTGTGAAGTGAAGCTGGGGATAGCCAGGGGAGGGGACAGAAATGCAAACAGGGCCAAGGAGGCCCCTGCTCCAGCCTCAGCCCCACCTCAGACCTGCTGAGGGGCAGTAGCCAGGACACCTGCCCTGTTCACATGATGAGCAGGGAGGGAGGGTCAGATGACCCCCAAGGTTCCTCCCAGCCCTCCCCAGGAGTTCCACAGCATACGGGAGGCAGCTACCACTGCTGGGACCAGACGATGCTGGGCTGCAGCTCACCTCCCAGGAGAAACCACAGCAGTCACAAACCCACATAGAGGCTTCCAGCTCCCAAGGCCCCAGTTACCCCGGGATGCAGTCACAGGCTAGCCACCCAATGTATCTTGGGTTTCAAACATTTAAAAGTCATGGTATCTCAGTATGCTGCCATGGGATTAAAAAAAGAGGAAGAAAGAAAAAGTTGGCTGGGTGCAGTGGCTCACACCTGTAATCCCAACAGTTTGGGAGGCAGAGGCGGGTGAATCACCTGAGGTCACGAGTTTGAGACCAGCCTAGCCAACATGGTGAAACCCCATCTCTACTACAAATACAAAATTAGCCGGGTGTGGTGGCAGGTGCCTGTAATCCCAGCTACTCAGAAGGCTGAGGCAGGAGAATCGCTTGAACCTGGGAGGCGGAGGTTGCGGTGAGTGGAGATTGCATCACTGCACTCCGGTCTGGGTGACAAAGCAAGACTTCATCTCAAAAAAAAAAAAAAAAAAAAGGTTGTTCAGGCCAGGTGTGGTGGCTCGTGGCTCATGCCTGTAGTCCCAACACTTTGGGAGGCTGAGATGGGTGGATCCCTCGAGCTCGGAAGTTTGAGACCAGCCTGGGCAACATGGCAAGACCCTGTTTCTAGTAAAAATACAAAAAAATAGCCGGGCATAGTGGTACACACCTGCAGTCTCAACTACTCAGGAGGCTGAGGTAGGAGGATCAGTTGAGCCCAGTGGGGAGAGGTTGCAGTGAGCTAAGATCGCGCCTAGCCAACATGGTGAAACTCCATCTCTACTACAAATACAAAAATTAGCCGGGTGTGGTGGCAGGTGCTTGTAATCCCAGCTACTCAGAAGGCTGAGGCAGGAGAATCGCTTGAACCTGGGAGGCGGGGGTCGCAGTGAGCCGAGATCGCGAGACTCTGTCTCTAAATAAATAAATTAATTAAATTAAATAAAACGCCCGATTAAAATGTGAAACCTCCATCAAATAAGTGCAAATTAAAGCCACAGTGAAATGGTATTGTTTCCCCAATCTGACTGAAGATTACAAAGTGTGGCAACGCGCGGTGCTGACTTAGGCAGGGTTGCCTCCCGCGTGGGAGCGGGAGGGGCGGGCCTGTCTCAGCCTGTGGCGATTTGGTGGCATCTGGCAAAAGCCACTCTCCAGACGCAGGCCCTTTAACCCCGTAAGCCCTGGCCAAGGACGACTCACCGGGGCCACCTTGCTTGTGGGTTGGATGGGGCCTCTGGCATGAACGAGTGACTCCGAGTGGGTAAAGATGCCCTCCTCGCAGAGGACACGAAGCAACAAGGAAAACAGCCACCACGTAATAAGCGACATGCCAGAATAGAAGGATTCTTTAGTACAATCTTTGCTTTTTTCAAAGAAAACATGCGCGCCTCTCATTCGCGTTTGCTCCCTTCCCGGCGCTCATCCGCCCTGAACTCCAGCCTGGGGCGCCCGTGGCCGCGGGACCCAGGGACTCTGAGCGCAGCAGGCGCCCAGTGACTGCGGGTGGAGGCCCCGCGGCGCGCAAGCTGCCTCCGCGCCAGGGAGCGCGTGCGCCTCGTAGCGCGTCCCGGGGCCGCCCCTGCGCCCTCGCGTCCCAGCATCCCAGAGCCCCGGCCCTGGCCCCGGGAGTGGCTCGCGAGGAACAGCTGGGACGCGCTCCCTGGCGCTCGGACCCGTACTGGGGTCCTCGGAATCCTCAGGTCCCAGGGAGTTTCAGACCCGGCCAGGGTGGGGGACCCTCGGGGAGCCGGCCGGGGACCCCGGGGAGGGGAGCGGCAATGGCGGAACGCCCACTGGAATTTGGGCCAGAGCTGGAGCGGCCCGTCTGGGCTCGACCCCACGACGCGACTCCAGACGGGCCAACGGGGCGGTCCCCACCGGGGGGGGGGCCCCGCGCCGCGCCGCGCTCACCCAGTATCTCCTTGCGCCGCTGCGTGTGCGGCTGGTCGGTGTAGACCCACTCGAAGTCGTTGCGGCTCGCGCTGTTGCCCATGGTGGGGCGGGAGGCGCCGTTCGGAGCGCGGCCGGCTCGGCTCTGCTGCACCTGTCGCGGCGGCCGCGGCGCGGAACCAGCTCTGATTAGGGCGGTGGCGGGGCGGGGGCGGGGTCCCGGCGGGGCGGGGCCAGGTGCGCCAGGCTTGGGGCGGGGCACCTCTGGCTGGGAGGGGCGACCGGGCCCCGGCGCTCTCCAGACCCCGGCGGGTAGCTGGCGCTTTGGGAACCTCAGTTGCCTCGGTTGGAAATGGGGCTCCCCGGCAGGACCGAGGTGGCCGCGTGCCATCTGCGCGAGTCCCTGGGTCCCTCGATGCGCTGGGGCGGCTGCTGCCACCGCGGCCTCCCACCGGCTCTGCGCGCCCCGCCCACCCGCGGGCAGCCGTCGGGTTTTTACCCCGGCCCGTTCTCTCCGCAGCCCCGACCCGCTCGCGGGCACGCCCCTGTGGCTTGCGCCGCCCTTGCCCCACGGAGGAGCGGCTGGCAGGATAGGGGGACTGCGGAGGATCGGCGTGGAATGGATGCGACGGTGCCAGTAAACAGGCGCTGAGGAAAGGTTGGTGCAGCAATCCTCCCTTCCTCCACCCGGCCCTTTCACCAATAATGCAAAGGGGAGATAATGCGTCTGCAGCAACCTCACAGGGATGAGTCAGACCCACTCCTGCCTTCAGGGAACTTGAGTTCTGGATGGGGACACAGGTACAGAAGTGGCTGTTATGATTCAGGGTGATACGTGCCATGACACAGGTAGGCCCTGAAGCAGCTAGGATCCAGTAGAAGGGACTTTTGCATTGGGCCTTGACGGGTGGGTAGGAGTTCAACAGCTAGAAAAGGGAAAGGCATTGGTGCTAGGGGGAACAGCAGATGCAAACGCTTGGAAACAAGGAAGAACCTGAATGTTCTCAAATGGAAAGTCTAGTTTTGGGGAGGTAAGGGCACAGGGCCCCTCATCTTCACCCTCTCAGTGATGCCTCTGTTCCTTCTCCCACTCCCTTGGAGTTTTGGAGGGTGGACCGGCTGTGCCTGTGGGCCAGAGCCTGGCCTCGGCTGGCAGTTGCCTGGGAGCTGACTGACACATCAGCCAGCGCTGCCACAGGCTCGCACATAGTGAGGGCGTGCTTCTGTGCGTCCCATGGAAGTCCATGGCCCGGGGTTTGGTACACTTGGCAGGCCTTCCTTAGCTCAGGGCCAAAGGCAGTCCTGAGTGAGCCAGGAAGGAAGGCATGGGTGTCCTGCGGCCGCCAGCCACCATCCCCTGAATTAGCCATGGGAAAGGTGGACACAGAGGCCAGATTTTCCATCAGCAGGGGGACCCACATGCCACCATGGCCATCACCCCTTGCCACACCCAGCAGGCCTCCCGGCCCAGCTGGCACCCTTGGGAGAAGACTCATTGCTCCCAGGGCAGCCTGCTCTGTTCCCAGCCAGAAGGGTCCTCAGAAGCCATCCCACCAGCCATCACTTTACAGATCAGGAGACTGAGGCCCAGAGATGAGGAGCACCTTGCCTGAGGCACAGAGGAATTAACAGCAAGGCTGGGGCATGACTTTGGCCCCTGACCTTTGAATTAAAAAGCTTCCAAAATCAGAGCCTTCGCCCCTGTGTTGAACTCCGTGAGATCTGCCGCCCTGAGCCCCAGCTCCACCCTCAGGACAACACCAAGCCTGCCAGTTCCCTCTGCCCCAGGCCACCGCCTATCCAGAGGAAACTCACCAAGGCCCTCATTTTCCAGATGAGGAAACTGAGGCCAGAGAGGGGACAAGTCAGAGGACATGCTGAAGAAGACCTGGGAGTGGAACAGACACCCAGGATGCATGAAATCAAGTCTGATGCCCTTGCCAAGTGCTCCCCAAGTCCCTGGGGAGCCAGAAACCCAGCTTCACGGTGTTGACGAGCCAGGAGCACATACTGTTGCGTCCCCACCCTGTCCGTTGTCCCAGAAATGACAGAAAATACATTTTCGTTTGTAATGTGGTGTCTTGAATGGGATCCTGGAGCAGAAAAAGGACATTAGGTAAAGCTAAGGAAAGCCTAGTAAAGCTGGACCATAGTTAATCATAGTGTATCAATATTGGTCCATCAAAAGCAACAAATGCACCATATTATAAGATATTAAAATAAAGGAAACTGGGTGTGGCATATATGTGAACGTTCTAAACTATCATCACAGTTTTTCTGTAAATATAAAGCTGTTCTGAAAAATAAAGTTTATGGCCGGGCATGGTGGCTCACGCCTGTAATCCCAGCACTTTGGGAGGCTGAGGTAGGCAGATCACCTGAGCTCAGGAGTTCGAGACCAGTCTGGCCAACATAGTGAAATCCCGTCTCTACTAAAAATACAAAAATTAGCTGGGCGTGGTGGCAGGCACCTGTAATCCCAGGAGTCAGGAGGCTGAGGCAGGAGAATTGCTTGAACCTGGGAGGCAGAGGTTGCAGTGAGCTGAGATTGCACCATTGCACTCCAGCCTGGGCGACAGAGCGAGACTGCATCTCAAAAAATATAAATAGGCCGGGCACGGTGGCTCACGCCTGTAATCCCAGCACTTTGGGAGGCCGAGGCAGGTGGATCACGAGGTCAGGAGATCGAGACTATCCTGGCTAACACAGTGAAACCCCGTCTCTACTAAAAATACAAAAAAAATTAGCTGGGCATGGTGGCGGGCACCTGTAGTCCCAGCTACTCAGGAGGCTGAGGCAGAATGGCATGAACCCGGGAGGCGGAGCTTGCAGTGAGCCGAGTTTGCGCCACTGCACTCCAGAGCCTGGGCAACAGAGCAAGACTCTGTCTCAAAAATAAATAAATAAATAAAAATAAATAAAATAAAAAAATAAATAATAAAATAAAATGAAGTTTATTAGGCCAGGTGCAGTGGCTCACACCTGTAATCCCAGCACTTTGGGAAGTCGAGGCAGGCAGATCACCAGGCTGGTCTTGAACTCCTGGACTCAAGGAATCCACCCACCTTGGCCTCCCAAAGTGCTGGGATCACAGGCATGAGCCACCGTGCTCAGCCAAAATATAGTTTCTTTTAAATATAAAGTTTGGGAGTGTACACACACACGCGCGCACACAGCATTGGAAAGCAGGGACTCTTTGGACTGGAAACTGAGAGGGAGCCCACCACGGCCAGCTACTCTTCGGTGGCCCCTTGGCCTCCCTCCACACCCCCATTTCCCCTGGGCCAGGCAGCAGCAGGGGTGGGGTGCTGGTTACCTCTCAAGAGGGCCCTGATTGTAAGCCCCCTGGCCGGAGTGCTGTGCCAGGAGCAGGATGGGCCTCCACCCAAAAGCCTCAATGACAGTGTTGGCTGCCCCGTGCAAAAAGGCCTCCACTGCCTCGTGTTTACAGAAAACAGACCAGAAGACATTCCACACTGCCCCTCCCACACCTCCGAGGAGCCAGCAAGGAGTCAGACAGCCCATGACCCAGAGACAGCACACGTCGGAGGAAAGCCACAGAATGAAAGGGCAACCGACCCAAGAAGGAGCAGAGCCTGACAAACAGATGTTGAGGAAAGCAGACTCGATGGAGGAGTGAGAGCAGTGCCCCCAAGACTGAACTAGAGATAGACATTTAAAAAGTGCTCATGTAAAAACCACACCCGAGCCGGGCGAGGTGGCTCACGCCTGTAATCCCAGCACTTTGGGATGCCGAGGCGGGTGGATTATCTGAGGTCAGGACTTGAAACCAGCCTGGCCAACATGATGAAACCCTGTCTCTACTAAAAATACAAAAATTAGCCAGGCGTGGTGGCACACGCCTGTAAATCCCAGCTAGTTGGGAGGCCGAGGCAGGAGAATCGCTTGAATCCAGGAGGCAGAGGTTGCGGTGAGCTGAGATTTCGCTACTGCACTCCAGCCTGGGCGACAAGAGCCGAACTCCATCTCAAAAAATAAAATAAAAATAAAAAAATAAAAACCACACCCCTCTATTGAAACGGAGCCCGTGGAGGAATCGAGACATGAGGACAGTTTCAGGATCCAAGCGGCCTCATAGCCAGACTGCTAGGAAAGGATGGAGAAGAGGCAACACTGGTCCCTACCCAGCCTTGTTTCCTTCATAGAAGTCATCCCACTGAAATTGTAATTACAATTTAATTATATGTAATTAGGGGTTATCCCTACAGGAAGTAAATTATTATAGCAGGTACTTATTTACTTGTTTATTTTATTATTACTTTTTAAAGATAGGATCTCACTCTGTCATCCAGGTGAAGTGCAGTGGTGCAGTCTCAGCTCACTGCAACCTCTGCCTCCCGGGCTCAGGTGATCCTCCTACCTCAGCCTCCTGAGTAGCTGGGACTATAGGTGCGCCCACCACACCCAGCTTATTTTTGTTCTTTTGGGGTTTTTTTTGCAGAGACCGGGTTTTGTGGCCCGGCGAGGTGGCTCATGCCCGCCCATAATCCCAACACTTTGGAAGGCTGAGGTAGGCAGATTAACTTAAGCCCCGGAGTTTGAGACCAGCCAGGACAACATGGCAAAACCCTGTCTCCACAAAAAATACAAAAATTAGCCAGGTGTGGTGGCTCGCGCCTGTGGTCCCAGGCGCGATGTAGGAGGATGGCTTGAGCCTCCATGTTCCCCAGGCTGGTCTGGAACTCCTGGGCTCAAGCACTCTTCCTGCCTCGGCCTCCCAAAGTGCTGGGATTCCAGGGGTGAGCCCCCGCGCCCAGCCGTCCTTGTCTATTGTAACAGGGCCTCCTCTAGAATGCCCTGTTCTCTGGGGATCACCCCTGGTATCACCAATGCCTAGAACATTTTCTGGCAAAGGAGTTGCTGTTAATAATGATTTGCTGGGCTGGGCGTGGTGACTCACCCCTGTGATCCTAGCACATTGGGAGGCCGAGGCGGGTGGACTGCTTGAGGCCAGGAGTTCAAAACCAGCCTGGCCAACATGGTGCAACCCCGTCTCTACTAAAAATACAAAAAATTAGCTGGGCATGGTGGCGGGCACCTGTAATCCCAGCTACTCAGGAGGCTGAGGCAGGAGAATCACTTGTACCAGGGAGGCAGGGGTTGCGGTGAGCCAAGATCGTGCCACTGCACTCCAGCCTGGACAACAAGAGCGAAACTCCGTCTCAAAAACTAATAATAATAATAGTAATAATAAAACAATGATTTGCTGAATGAATGACAGAAGGAAGGCATGAGTCCTCAGACCGAAAGGCTTAAGGGTGCCAACAACATTAAAATTTGGCTTAATCACTTTGGAAAACTCTTCAGTAATATCTATGAAAGCTGCGCATGCCAGGGTCTATACCAGGAGTAGTGAACATGTGTGGCCACCAAATACATGTGCGAGAATAGTCCTGGCAGCTTTATTAGTAAAAGCCAAAGCTGGAGGTAACTCCAATGTCCAACAACAACAAAAAACGAAGAATGGATAAACCGCTTATGCTATCTCCTTATACTGCAATGGTGGGTGGTAATAAAAAATGAATTACTGCCACCCACAGAACATTTTTATTTTCTGTGTCTGATGCTTTTATTTTCTGTGTCCTGGGGCCTAGCTGACCCTAGAGAGGCTGCCCCTCCTAGGACTAGAGATTCCTTCTCAGATGCCAGTGACCACCTCACAGCCCACAGCCCACTACCTCCTCTGTCTCTCACACTCAGGGCCAATATTCCCCTGCCCTGATCACACCAGGGCCAGGTATCAGACAACTCCGGACAGCCCCTCTGTCCCAGAGCCCTGAAATTACTCAAACCAGCCAGTCCAAAGCCTGCTCACCCTGCCTTGACTGTCTCTTCCCACAGAAACCCCAATAAAGGCTCTTGCTCACGTTTCCCTCTCCTCCCCCTGACTTCAGCAGACCCCAGCGTTCGCCCGTGTGTCCCCGACCCGCGCCGTGTGGCGCAGCCCCTGCTCTTGGGAACTGTGAGTGACAAACCATCTTTTCAACGGCAACATCCCCTGATTTGTGGGCCTCACTACACCTGATAATAAAACCTGCATTTCAAGCAGTCGGCGCAGCTAGCAGGGTGGAGTGAGGCGCCACTGCGCTGCTCTCAGTAACTGGTTCCACCGGGCGGCCGCGGACGGGCGGTGCCCCCGCCTGCGCCGCCTGGTGCTGCTGCTGTGGACGCCTCTCCGCTCCGAACTCAGGACCTGGGTCCTCTGAGCTCTGATCTGAGCTGTGCCTGCCTCCTTCCGGGCTGGCTGGCCAGGTTCCCCAAGGCTCCTCCAAAGGGAGCCACGGGAGGGACTTCCTCCTAGTGTTTGGGGGTGCCCCGCAGGGGGCCCTGCTAAGTGGGGGCAAACAGAGCTGCTGTTTGGGGGGCTTTTCAGGCTGCCTGGGGGAATTGGGGGAGACTGCCTCAAAGAGTAGGGGGAGGCTGCGGGGCGAAGGAGGCCCCCTGAAGTGGGGTCGGGGGAGCCTGCCCGGAGAGTCAGGGGAGCCTGCCTGGGAGAGTGGGGGGAGCCTGTCTGGGGGAGTTGGGGGGAGCCTGCCCGGGAGAGTGGGGGGAGCCTGTCTGGGGGAGTGGGGGGAGCCTGCCCGGGAGAGTGGGGGGAGCCTATCTGGGAGGGTCGGGGGAGCCTGTCTCGGGCAGTGGGGGGAGCCTGTCTGGGGGAGTGGGGGGAGCCTGCCCGGGGGAGTGGGGAGAGCCTGTCTGGGGGAGTCGGGGTAACCTCTCTGGGGGAGTGGGGGAAGCCCATCCAGGAGAGTGGGGGGAGCCAATCTGGGGGAGTGGGGGGAGCCTGTCCGGGGGAGTGGGGGGAGCCTGCCCGGGGGAGTGGGGGGAGCCAATCTGGGGGAGTGGGGGGAGCCTGCCCGGGGGAGTGGGGGGAGCCTGCCCTGGGGAGTGGGGGGAGCCTGTCCGGGGGAGTGGGGGGAGTCTGCCCGGGGGAGTGGGGGGAGCCTGTCTGGGGGAGTGGGGGGAGCCTACCCGGGGGAGTGGGGGGAGCCTGTCTGGGGGAGTGGGGGGAGCCTGCCCGGGGGAGTGGGGGGAGCCTGTCTGGGGGAGTGGGGGGAGCCTGCCCGGGGGTGTGGGGGAGGCTGCTCTTCACTCTCAGGAGCTCAGTGTGAGGACCCCCGCCCCCACAGGGACCTAGTGGGCAGGAGGCGCCCTACCCTCAGGACCAGGGGCACAATGTTTCATAGAAGAACAGAGCACTCTATCCCTGCCCTTCCTGAGACCCCGGAGGAGGTCGCCAGTGGATTCGGGAGCATGAAATGCTCCGGTGATGCCGCGTGGGTCTCCCTGAGCACCGGAGCTTACCAGGGGGCCGCGCTCAAAGCAGCCTCAAAAATACCGACAGGGTCATTCTCCCGCAGCGGCTGCAGAGCCCTCGGAGGTCGGGTAAGACGCCACCTAAGGACAGGGCCATGAGGGGTCAGCAGGACTTTATCTGATAAACACCGGAAAGACAGAATGGGGAACAGAAATCAAAAGGAAAAATGTTACCCACCTCGAGATCCAAGCCATTCTAACAGGCTTTGCTTAAAAAAGAAGGAAGTCCGGGCGCCGTGGCTCACGCCTGTAATCCCTGCACTTTGAGATGCCGAGGCGGGAGGGCGGATCACGAGGTCAGGAGATCAAGACCATCCTGGCTAACACGGTGAAAACCCCGTCTCTACTAAAAATACAAAAAATTAGCCAGGCTTGGTGGCGGGCGCCTGTGGTCCCAGCTACTGAGGCAGGAGAATGGCGTGAACCCGGGAGGCAGAGGTTGCAGTGAGCTGAGATCGCGCCACTGCGCTCCAGCCTGGGTGACAGAGCCAGACTCCGTCTCAAAAAAACAAAAAAAAAGAACAAAAAGAAAAAGGAAAGGGGGAGGCAAACACTGGCTGCAGACAGGGCAGTCTCCCCCCCACACACCCCCGCTCCCACACACCCACCCGCTCCAACACACACACCCGCCCCAACACACACACACCCCCAACACATACACACACCCCCAACACACACCCCGCCCCCTACAGGCCCCCAACACCCACACACACCAACACACACACACCCCAACACACACACACCCCCAACACACACACATCCCCAACACACACCCCGCCCCCCCACAGGCCCCCAACACACACACACGCCCCCCCCCACACACACACCCCAACACACACACACCCCCAACACATACATCCCCAACACACGCCCCGCCCCCCCACAGGCCCCCAACACACACACCCCGCCCCCCACACACACCCACCCCAACACACATATCCAACACACACACCCCAACACACACACCCTCCCCCACACACACCTGCCCCAACACACACATCCAACACACACACACCTAATCCACCCCACACATGCCCCAACACACACCTGACCCAACACACACACCCCACCTCAACACACTCCCACCCCAACACACACACCCCCACCCAAACACACCCCACCCCAACAGACACACACCCCAACACACACAACCCCGCCCCAACATACACCCACCCCAACAGACACACCCCCACCCAAACACACCCCCACTCCAACAGACACACACATGCCCCCAACACACACAACCACCCCAACACACACACCCCTGCCCCAACACACACACCCCCACCTCAACACACACACCCCCGCCCCAACACACACACACACACACCCGCCCCAACACACACCTGCCCCAACACACACACCCCCACCCGAACACACCCCCACCCCAACAGACACACACATGCCAACACACACACACACCCGCCCCAACACACACACCCCGGCCCCAACACATACACCCGCCCCAACACACACACCCCGGCCCCAACACATACACCTGCCCCAACACACACACACCCGCCCCACCCCAACACACACACCCCCATCCAGACACACCCCCACTCCAACACACACACACCCAACACACACATCCCCAACACACACACACCCCAACACACACACAATGCCCCAACACACACCCGCCCCAACACACAGACATCCACCCCAACACATACACACACCCGCCCCAACACACACACACCCGCCCCAACACACCCACTCCAACACACCCCCCCCACCCAAAAACACCCCCAGCCCAACACACACACACGCCCCCAACACACACATGCCCCCCACACACACACCCTCCCCAACACACACACGCCCCAACACACACACCCCCACCCAACACACAACACCCCCACCCCCACACACACATGCCCCAACACACACACACAACACACATGCACACCCGCCCCAACACACACACACATGCCCCAACACACACACCCCAACACACACACCTCCCCCAACACACACACACCCATCCCAACACACACACAACCGTCCCAACACACACACACACCCCAACACACACCCGCCCCAACACACACACACATGCCCCAACACACACACACCTGCCCCAACACACACACACACACCCCAACATACACACCCACCCCAACACTCACACCCGCCCCAACACACACACCCCCACCCCAACACAGACACCCCTGCCCCCAACACACACACGCTCAACACACACACTCCCCCGCCCCTAACACACACCCCCGCCCCCAACACACACACACCCCTGCCCTCAACACACACACACCCCTGCCCCCAACACACACCCACACCCACCCCCAACACATACCCCTGCCGCCACCACTTCCTCTTATCAGCCTGAGACAAAACCCAAAAACTTTAGGTGGCCAAAAGCCTAAAAGGGAACAAAAGGGGGAGGAGAAGAAGAAGGACAAAAACACCCTAGATATAGGAGAGGGAGAAAAGAGGAGCCAATAAATTATATATATAAATATACTTATAAAATATACAATAAATAGATTATATATTATATAAATTAAAACAAGTGCCCATAATTCAACCCAATTAGAAATCCAAAATGTATATGTAAAAATGTGTATGACAAATGATATATATAACAAATATATGACAAAATGCATATACCAAAAGGATTCACATAAAAGGATTAAAAGGGCACTGACTGGCTTTTGTGCCTCTAAACAAAATAGGCTGTAAGTTAACTTTAGCATTTGCTAAAATGCACCGATTAACAAATCTTCATGGACTTAATCTATACTGTGGTTCAAATTATAGTTATACCTGAAGGTCCTATTAAATTTATTTTATTTATTTATTTGTTAGTGTTTCAATTTTTTCGAGATGAAGTCTCACTCTGTTGCCCAGGCTACAGTGTAGTGGCATGATCATAGCTCATTGCAGCCTTAAACTCTTGGACTCAAGTGATCCTTCCACTCCAGCCTCCCAAGCAGCTAGGACTACAGGTATGCACCACCACAGCTAGGCTAATTTTATTTTATTTTATTTATTTATTTATTTATTTATTTATTTTGTAGAGATTGGATCTCATTATGTCATCCAGGCTGTCTCAAACTCCTGGCCTCAAGCAATTCTCCTGCCTCAGCCTCCCAAAGCACTGAGATTATATGATACCTATAAAGCACTGATACTATATGAGCCAGTGCACCTGGCCCCCAACTCAATTTAAACATTGTACCCCCCCTTATAATCTTAAGGAGGTAACTTAATATAAAATAGAGGGAAAATAGATATGCCTAAGTGTAATGGCAGCCCTGCCTAAATTTCCTGTAGTTATAGTACCCGTTGCCTTAAAATATCACACACTGGGTATAGATGCTCTAACACAATGAATAATAAAATTAAAGTAAGCCTTTAATTTTAAATTTTAAGCACTTACTTTACAATTAAAGTACTTACTTTACAATTAAAGTTAAGTGCTTACAGATTTGCTCAATAAAATGGGACCCCGTGGACCTCCAGTTGAAATTTAATTTGGGCCGGGTGAGGTGGCTCACACCTGTAATCCCAGCACTTTGAGAGGCCGAGGCGGGAGGATTGCTTGAGCCCAGGAGTTCAAGACCAGCCTGGGCAACATAGTAAGACCACGTCTCTACAAAAAAAATTTAAAAATTAGCCAGGTATGGTGGTGCACACCAGTGGTCCCAGCTGCTTGGGAGGCTGAGAAGGGAAAATTGCTTGAGCCTAGGAGGTTGAGGCTGCAGTGAGCCAAGATCACGCCACTGCAGTCAGCATGGGAGACAGAGCAAGGTCTTGTCTCAAAAAATAAGTTAATTAAATTACATAGTTAATTTGGTTCAATATAAGTTAAAATGGGCCCTCAGGGAGTGATGCTTATTATCTAAAGCCTAACTAATAAGGCAGTGATTGTTCCCATTGCTGCTCTGTTTAACGGTCTAGTTTTACCTGTTCTTAAACCCAGGAAAAACAAAGGGCTCCCGGTGGTAGATTTCTACAATCTTCATGCTGTGGTCCCACCCACTAAGGCCCCCACACCCAACAGCCAAAGGCATTAAAATTATTATTATTACTATTTTGAGATGGAGTCTCGCTCTGTTGCCCAGGCTGGAGTGCAGTGGCACAATCTCGGCTCACTGCAAGCTCTGCCTCCTGGGTTCACGCCATTCTCCTGCCTCAGCATCCCGAGTAGCTGGGACTACAGGCACCCGCCACCACGCCAGGCTAATTTTTTGTATTTTTAGTAGAGATGGGGTTTCACCGTGTTAGCCAGGATGGTCTTGATCTCCTGACCTTGTGATCCACCTGCCTGTCTCAGCCTCTCAAAGTGCTGGGATTACAGGTGTGAGCCACCGTGCCTGGCCCAAAGGCATTAAAATTAACTCCACCCCAGTCAACAACCATGAAGTATTTTGCGCTGACAGCTTTGGCTACTACATTATATTTGATGCCTGTTTCAACAGGCTTTCAGCCACAGTTTGCCTCTGCCTCCAGAGGGACACACTGCAGCTGGGCCAGGCTGCCCTGGGGGACCCCCACAGCTCTGCCAGGGCACACTGTTATGCAGACAATACCTTCCCTACATCCACCTGCTCCAGGGGCACTGGCCTGGCATGACACTGATAGCAAAAGACGTTGGACATGGCAAAAGATGTTGGCATGACATTGATGGGAAGAGATGTTGACATGACATTGATGGGAAGAGATGTTGGCATGACATTGATTGGAAGAGATGTTGGCATGACACTGATGGGAAGAAGATGTTGGCATGACATTGATGAGAAGAGATGTTGGCATGACACTGATGGCAAAACATGTTGGACATCCAAGTCCAACATCTTTTAGTTCTCTTTGGGATCTGATGGCAATACATTCATCATTTACAAATTTTTACTTATGCTACTGATGCTGCTACTTATACAGTGGCCCACGTGAAGCAGGACTCCCTCACACAAAAGGCTCTAAATCTGTTCAAGTAAGAATCAGCAGGCACTCCTGTTAGAGCCCTCGGAGACTCCTGCACTGTGGATGGGCTTTGGCAACCCCTCACAGGCCCCCTGCAGTCTCTGGACCACCTAGCATGGCCATTAGTTGCTCAAGGTTTGATGATGCAAGACACCGCTTCTCTTAACAAAATTGCTGGGCTGACGCGATGGCACATGCCTGCAGTCCCAGCTACTGGGGAAGCTGAGGTGGGAGGATCGCTTGAGCCGGAGAGGTGGAGACTGCGGTGAGCCGTCGTCGCACCACTGCACTATACCCGGCTGCCCATTTTGCTTTGGGTCATGGCAGCAGCACCCCCACAAACTTGGTGTGGCTACCAAGGCCTTTATAAGACGCAAAGGAACCAAACCTGAGCCCTCTGGCGTATTCCTCCTGCAGGAGGAACTCCTCCCAACTCCCTTGTAGGTGCTGAAGGAGCTCACCTGCTCTCAGACCTCGCGGCTACCTGGAGAGCCCCTGGGATTAGCTGAGTGAACACAGACGGTAGGAACCGCACTGCCAACCATTGTAAGCATGAGGAAGCTCAGTGGATGATGGCTGCTTTCCATCTCTCAGTCAGAATGTCCCTAATGAAGGACAGGACTCAAGGGTCAACACAATTGGCCAAACTCCAGCCAGTCACCTTAGTACTGGCTGCCTGACTGACACAGGGCCGCATCTTCATATCTGTTACAAACTATGGTGCCATTGGCTGAGTTGTCCCTTTGAGGGTCAAGGACTCTGGGACTCTTGCCTCACAGAGACCCAAACTTAAATCAAAACCAGAGGGCTGGGCATGGTGGCTCACACCTGTAATCCCAGCATTTTGGGAGGCCGAGGCGGGTGGATCACCTAAGGTCAGGAGTTCGAGAAGAGCCTGGCCAACATGGTGAAACCCCAACTCTACTAAAAATACAAAAAAAAGGGCTGGGCACGGTGGCTTATGCCTGTAATCCCAGCACTTTGGGAGGCCGAGGCAGGTGGATCACCTGAGCTCAGGAGTTCAAGACCAGCCTTGGCAACATGGTGAAACCCCATCTCTACTAAAATACAAAAATTTAGCCAGGTGTGGCAGCATGCACCTGTAGTCCCAGCTACTCAGGAGGCTAGGGCAGGAGAATTGCTTGAACCCGGGAGGCAGAGGTTGCAGTGAGCTGAGATCATGCCACTGCACTCCAGCCTGGGCGACAGAGCGAGACTCCATCTGCAAAAAAAAAAAAAAAAAAAAAAAAAAATTAGCCAGGCATGGTGGCAGGCGCCTGTAATTCCAGCTATTTGGGAGGCTGACGCAGGAAAACTGCTTGTACCCAGGAGGCGGAGGTTGCGGTAAGTGGAAATCGCACCATTGCACTCCAGCCTGGGTGACAGAGCAAGACTCTGTCTCAAAAAAAAAAAAACCCAAACAAACAAACAAACAAAAACCTTTCCCATTACCCTTTCCTGTGTTTAAAGGGGGATTTGTCTAATCTCTAAGATATATTGTTGAAACAAAATATCGTATGCTTTTAACACACTTTACAACTCCACCAAGATACTGTTAGAGACCTTGGAAATTTCAGATCTCTCTTCTTGGGTTATGCCATGTAAATGGGAAACTTGGTTACAAGCCAGACCATGAGGACACCTCATACGTCTCCTTGCGCCACCCCTTCCCACTCTCACATTGAAATGTTCCATGCTGTTCATGCTAACCTATGCCTTACTCTCTATCAGTCTCTGCTATCATCACCCCAAGGTTTCCTTAATACGATGTCAACGCATCACAGGGCCAGTTGTATTCGCCATGCCTTTTTCTTTTCTGTAATTGTGATGCTGTGACATCTTGGGGCTTTGCTGACCCTGGAGGGACTGCCCCTCCTAGGGCTAGCCAATTCCTAGAGATTGCAAATGACCAGCTTAGGAGCAAGGCTTTCGGATGCAAGCTAGCCAATCCTAGCCCATACCCCACTACCCCCTCCATTGGGCTGTCACAGTCAGGTCCAGTATTCCCCTGCCCTAACCACCGGAGGGTCAGTACCAGGCAGTCTAGACAGCTCTACACCCCCAGCCTCCTGAAATGATTCAAACCTACCAATCCCAAGCCTGCTCACCCTGCCTCACCCATTCCTTCCCATGGAAACCTCAAGAAGGGCTTTCCCACATTTCCCCCCACTCCCCTGCCCTCCAGCCTGGCCTGGTGCACCCCAGGTGGCCGTGTGTGGCAAGGTGTGCCCTCTCCTCTTGGGAACTGTAAGTAACAAATTCTTTCCAATGGCAGTCGAGTCCTGCTCTGTCGGCCGCACTATGCCAGAATCATAATAAAACCCATTTTAAAACAGGATGGATCTCATAGCTACTTATACTTGTTACACAGGTATAATCTTAAGATGTGTGCAGTTTAATTGAAAAGTGAGCATAGGCTGGGCACAGTGGCTCACGCCTGCAATCCCAGCGCTTTGGGAGGCCCAGACAGTTGGATCACTTGAGGTCAGGAGTTCAAGACCAGCCTGGCCAACATGGTGAAAATGTAAAAACTAGCTGGGCGAGGTGGCAGGAGCCTGTAATCCCAGCTACTCAGGAGGCTGAAGCAGGAGAATCATTTGAACCCAGGAAGCGGAGGTTGCAGTGAGCTGAGATTGCACCACTGCACTCCAGCCTGGGCGAGAGAGCAAGACTCTGTGTCCAAAAAAAAAAAAAGAAGAAAGAAAGAAAAGTGAGCACAACTTGAAACAATAACAGCAAAACCCAAAGTTACCATCTAGAAACATTGTAGAGAAATTTTTGAGTAAGGAGATGAAAACAAAAATCCCAAAGCCATAGAGCACGGTGGCTCACACCTGCAATCCCAGCGCTTTGGGAGGCCGACGTGGGAGAATCACTTGAACTCAGGAGTTTGAGACCAACCTGGACAACATGGAGAAACCCTGTCTCTACAAAAAATAAAATAAAATAAAATAGTTGGTCTGGTGGCTCATGCCTATAGTCCCAGCTACTTGGGAGGCCAAGGTGGGAGGATCACCTGAGCCTGGGAGGCCAAGGCTTCAGTGAGTCGTGATCGTGCCACTGCACTCCAGCCTGGGCAACAGAGTGAGATCCTGTCTCAAAAAAAGAAAACGAGGGAGGGAAGGAAGGAAGGAAGGGAGGGAAGGAAGGAAGGGAGGGAGGGAGGGAGGGGGGGAGGGAGGGAAAGGAAATCCTTAGAGCTTCCAAGAAGAAACAGAAATAAACTGCCTGCAGATGAATAAGTGAGACTGTCCACAGACTTCTCAGTGAAGCTGTGCACAGGAAGGCCATGCCGCAGCCTCGTGTATGTCCGCCCCACTGTGGCCTCTCCTGTCTCCCACTATAGCCCACTATAGCCTGACCCCGTAAGGCACGGCCCAGACCAGCCCTCCGTGCCTGCACGGCTGCATCTGGCTAGTCCACCTGAATGCAGTCCTCCAACCCTGACCCCACGCTGGTCTCCACTCCCTCCCTGTATCCCCAGGCCTCTCATCCTGCATGCCTGCCCCAACTCTTTCCAAACCCTCATGTCGAGACCAAGTGCCACCTGCTCCCAGAAGCCTCCCTGATTTGTCAGCCTGAACTGATGACTTGTCCTTCTTTCCCCCTCTCCCCACCGCTGCTCACTACCTCGGTGGTCTTGTCTCATTCTCTGTCTTTCCCCCTCTCCCCGACACTGCTCACTACCTCGGTGGTCTTGTCTCATTCTCTGTCTTTCCTTTTTGGCCCAAGGGGCAGCACGGTCCCTGGACACGGACCCAGCTGAGATGGCATCTCAGCCTCTTACCCGCCAGCTGAGCTTGGGCAAACCACTTCGCCTCCGTGCCTCAGTCTCTTCCCCTGTAAAGTGGAGATAGCTACCTTACTTCCTGGAGTTCTCAGGAGCAGGAGCCTGTGTGTCAAACACCCACAGCCTTGCCTGGCACACAGTGGGCCCTCAGGCCACAGCAGTTGTCAGCTGGGAGAACCAGGTGTCGGGGGCCATGGGCTGCTGGGTGATTTCCACAGGGTTGCTGGGAGCCTCCCTTTTGGGGCCCTCAGCCTTATGCCATCCCCTGAGCACTCTTGTCGCTATTTCATTTATGACACCTCGTTGATTAGGTCACTTTCAAACATGTGTCTTAAGGATAAAATAAAAACTGGTGGGTGGGGCTGAGGGGGTGCGGAATCCCAATTGCACACCACACACAAACACACCCAAGCAGGTGCAGGCATTCGGAGCAGGGGACGTGGTGCCAGCCCCACAGGCAAGAGCCAACACCAAGGCAGAACCGGGCTCTACTCTGAATTGTGCCACCTTCATCCCTGGGCCGACAAATACAGTGCTTCCCGTCCCGTCAGCTGGGAGCCCAGGCCACCACATTTCAGCGCTTTACAGTGGAGGGCAAAGGGACTCCTCAGGAGTGGAGGTGCGCTCTGGCCCTGGCACATCTAGCTCGGGCGCTCCATGGGATATGCACGTCCCAAACCACAGCTCTGAAATACTCTTGGTTTCCCTAGCCAGGTCCCCAGCCCAGGCCCAAGAAAGACTGAGCATGGCAGCCAGGCACAGAGGCAGCCCAGCTTCTGGCCCCACCAGCGTACAGAGACGCATTCTGAAGCTCGGATAGTGCGTGAGGTGTGAGGCTGCCTCTGCTGCCAGTGCCACCCAGTGGGAACCCCCTCCATGCCGGTGCAGCCCATGGACACAGGATGCTGGGGATGAAATGCTGACAGACAGGCAGGAGCCCACTCAGCTCCCCCCACTGACCTAAGGATCCTCCAAGGGGCTATTTCCGGTTGAATGTGATTGCATTTTCAGTGGATAATCAATGTTTGTTGTGGACACAAATCTGGAGAGCCCCAAAGACCTCAAACATGTCCCTCAAGAATGTCAAGGACGCAAAAGATAAATGCTTGAACTGGCTGGGCGCGATGGCTCACGTCTGTAATCCCAGCACTCTGGGAGGCTGAGGCAGGTGGATCACTCTGAGGTCAGAAACTCGAGACCAGTCTGGCCAACACGGTGAAAACGTTTCTCTACTAAAAATACAAAAATGAGCTGGGCGTGGTGGCGCACGCCTGTGATCCCAGCTGCTCAGGAGGCTGAGGCAGGAGAATCACCTGAACCCAGGAGATGGAGGCTTCAGTGAGCAGAGATCGCACCATTGCACTCCAGCCTGGGCAACAAAAAAAGACTCCATCTCAAAAAAAAAAAAAAAAAAGCTTGACCTGTTGGATACCCTGATGTGGTTATTATGCATTGCATGCCTGTATCAAGATATCTCATGTAATCTCATGTACACCGTAAATATATACACCTAGTATGTACCCACAAAAATTAAATTTTTAAAAAATGTCAAGGAGGGCCAGGTAGGGTGGCTCAGGCCTGTAATCCTAGCAATTTGGGAGGCTATCGCTTGAGCTCAGGAGTTCAAGGCCAGCCTAGCAGCCTGAGCAACACAGCAAGACCCAGTCTCTGCAAAACACAAAACAAGAAGAAGAAAGTCAAGTCTGTCCCCAGTTCAGCAGCTCACCTCTGACTTCTCTCCTTGGCCTCATGCCCAGGGCACCTTCCTGAATCCCAGAGGTGAGCAAAACTCCACCTCCACAACCCCAGGGCACCCCATTGCCACCACCCCTCAGCCTTGGAAATGGAGTCACCAGGCATGAAGTTTAGAGGTGCACAACCTGGCACCGAGTCCCTACGGTGGGACCATGCCCGCAGCGGCAGTGTGGAAGATGGGACAGACACAGTGAAATGCCTCCAGGGCGTGGTGGGAGGGGCCGGAACAGGGAGATGGCGCGTGAGTAGCATCTGTTCTTACAGCAAAACCTGTAAAAGTAAAATATACGTAGGTTTGTCACTAAAGACGTGTCTGCATAAATACACCCACGCCGAAGACTGTTCTGATCCACCTTTTTATATAATTACCGTGTGTCCTTGTGGCTGTGTGGGTGGCTGTGTGTGTCTGTGCAAAGGTGTGCCTGTGTGCATCTGTCTGTCTGCAGAGGCATCTGTGTGTGTTTGTGTGTGAGCGGAGGTTCTGGAGAAGGCCTGGAAGGATCCTGTCAAACTGGAGGGGGGCTGCGGGATGAGGATTTTTCTTTTAATGCATCTGCCCAGTTTGAGTTTTACGAATGTTAATCATTTAAAGGCAGAAAAGATATCTTTGGGGGTTTTGGGTTTTTGTTTTTTGTTTGGGTACAGGGTCTTGCTCTGTTGCCCAGGCTGGATTGCAGTGGTGTGATCATAGCTCACTATAGCCTTCTAAGCCCTGGGTTCAAGTAATCCTCCCTCCTCAGCATTCCCAGTAGCTAGGAATACAGGCATGTGCCACCACGCCCAGCTAATTAAAAAATATATATATATCTTTTTTCTTTTTTAGGGATGGGGTCTCGGGGTCTTGCTGTGTTGCCCAGGCTGGTCTCAAACTCCTGGGCTCAAGGGATCCTCCCAACTTAGCCTCCCAAAGTGCTGGGATTACAGGTGTGAGCCACCGGGCCGGTATAAAAAGATATCTAATTAAATTTTTTTGAATTAGTGGACTCCTCCCAGGCTCGTCCTCCTTCGCCACCCATTCCCAGCGCATTGCCCCCCGCCAGCCAGGTCCCCAGGCCTCCCAATCCTGCACTGTCCGCGGCGGCGGGGGTGGGGAGAGGAGGGTGCTTTGCACTCGCGGTTCCCGCCCCTGGGAGCATTGATCCTCCCGCCCCCGCAGCCCGGAGCCCGGACCAGCCCACGTTGCTCCCGCTGCGGCCCAGCCCAGCCCAGCCCAGCCCAGTGCCGCGCCTGTCCTCGAACCTGGCCCGCCGCTCGCCCGGAGCAGGGACCTGCGTGCAGCTGTGGAACCGAGGCGCGGGCTGCGGGATCCCGCCCTACCTCCCATAAACCAGGGCCCGAGATAAGGGGGTCCCAGAGGGCCAGGGGAGTCGCGGGCCCAGCGTCTCAGTGGGCACGAATTTCTTACTTTAACCTCTTTTCTGTCGACCCCATCTGTCCCCACCTGGGAGGAGGGGGAGCAACAGGCCCCTTCCCGGTCGAGTTCAGGGCTCGGTACAAAGGCTGCATGATGCCACAGAGGGTGAATGGCCTGGTGCCAAGGCTGGGAGTGCCCAGACAGAAGGGCCACAGGGCATCCAAGAAGTGTGAGTTCAGGCCTTGAGGGCCTTGAAGGACGGAGAGAGTTCCTGACCAGGGAGAGGAGAGATTCTCAGCTGCAGGCACGGCTGGGACACAGGCCTGGTGGTGGGAAGGAGCAAGGGCCACTGTGGCTGGGGAAGGGGAGTCGAGCAGGGCTCAGAGGCTTAGTGCCCTGGGGAGCCTGGGAGTGTTGAGGTCTGGGAGGGCCTCAGGGAGTTGGGACGTGGGGTGGGGAGGATGTGGATGAGGTGTCCGCCCAAGGGAGAGCCTTTTAAGCGGAATCCTCCTTGGGTCCCTGGCCTGGTCCCAGCTCTGAAGAGGCTGGGGCAGGACAAAGAGCAAGGGTGTGTGGGGGTGAGGCCTTGAAAGAGACAAGTGAACAAATCCATCACTGGGTGAGCCAAGCCTCTCGAAGGTCCCACCAGGGAAACTGAGGTTGGGCCCCTGGAGAGTGGGGTGCAGGAATGGTCTGCTCCAGGAGGTGAGAACAGAGCGCATGACTAATGCCACCAGGACTACTCACGGCACTGACTTCATCGCCCAGCTTGCGGACATAGGGGCCTGGCTCAATTCGCCCAACCTGCCTTTCTGGCCCTGACCCATAGCCTTCAAACCCCACTCCTGACTCACTGTACCCCACCTCCCTGCCACAGGGAAAAACATACTGAGTGCCTAGGCCCGGCGCTGCTGTGGGGAGACCAGTGTGGAGTCACACAGGGTGGAGGGGAGGACCTAGAGCTGGGGTCCTGCTCCTGCCTGGCGCTGGGACCCAGCTTAGACGTGGCCTCTCCTAAATCCCCTCTTCAGCTCAGGCAGCCTGGTCCCTGGTCCTTGACCACATTCACGCTGCAGGATTTCATTTATATAAAGTACAAAACAAAGGTAAAATTAATCTATGGTGGTAAAAGTCTAAATAGTAGTTGCCTTTGGAGGCTTCTGGGAGCTGGAAATTTGCTGTAATGCAATCTGGATGGAGCCGTAGGTGGACATAGGGAAAAATCATCTGGTTGCTCACTTAAGGTTTTGCACGTTACTATAAATACACAAATAAATGAATATAATAACACCACACTGTTACTAATCATAGTTCCCCCATGTTCAAGCCCCTTCATGCAGGTAGGCCAGACATTTCTGATGCTGTGTCCCCAGCGCACAGCCCAGGGCAGCCATCTGTCCTCACGGTGGTGAACAACTATCAATATCCCCATTTTATGACGACGGAAATTGCAGTTCAGGGGAACCAAGGAACCAAGGTCCTGTCTGACTCCAAAACTCTTCCCAGAAAGCTCTGTGGCTGTTCTAGCTCTGTCCAGGGACGTTCATGTCTTGGAGAGGAAGCAAAGACAAGAGTCAGAGGATGCAGGGAAGCCAGGGTTTCTAGGAGTGGCACCATGGCTAGTTACCATGGTCAGGCTGTGATAGGGCCTTGGGAGGAGGGACGGGTGCTCTCCAGAAGGAAGTGATGTCAGGCTGTCTTAGAGAATGGGTGAGGTCTAGAGCTGCAAAAACTGGACAGTGAGCCAGGCGCGGTGGCTCACGCTTGTAATCCTAGCACTTTGGGAGGCCGAGGCAGGTGGATCACCTGAGGTCAGGAGTTCGAGACCAGCCTTACCAACATGGCAAAACCCTGTCTCTACTAAAAATACAAAAATTAGCTGGGCATGGTGGTGCATGCCTGTAATCCCATCTACTCGGGAGGCTGAAGCAGGAGAATCGCTTGAACCTGGGAAGTGGAGGTTGCAGCGAGCCGAGATCACGCCACTGCACTCCGGCCTGGACGACAGAGCGAGACTCCATCTCAAAAAACAAAAACAAAAACAAAAAACAAAACAAACAAACAAAAACTGGACAGTGGATGGTATCCCAGGTTGAAGAAACAGCAGAAACAAAGACTGGGAGGGAGTAATGTACAAGTTGTGGTCTGGATAGTTGGGCTGGAGCAGAGGATGCTGGAGGAGGCTCAGCAGGGCAGGTATGACCGTCACAGCCACTGGCTGGCACTAGCCAATGCAGGGTTCTTCTGGGAACTCTGGGGTCCTGAAACTAAGGCAGCTGAGGAACTTCCAGAATGCCTTAATAAATTAATATCAAACATGATTTGCTTTTGAGCTAACGTCAGCCGTGCCAAGATTCATAAAAGAGGCTGGAGAAAGGAGATTCTGGCAGGGCAGATCTGATGTCATCCACTAAGCATGGAGCCTTGTGCTATCTGGAATCTGGGATGACACAGCCTGAGCCTCCCCACCCAGGTGGCTCCCACTGAGATACCCACACTGTGATCATTGCCAAGGACACCAGACACTTCCTCCAAGCAACCCAAGGGAAGGAGGGCAGAACTCTGCTGGGTGGCCAGGGCAGTCCAGGCAGGCACATAGGGTCCAGAGGGAAGAAAATCAAGATGTCATCCAATTCCATCCTAGATATTGTAACTGAACCTAGGTTTGATTGCTCAACCCTCAAAAGCCAGACACAAGAGATGAGGGTTGGTGGGAGGAAAAGCAGGCTTATTCAGAGAGCCGGCAAAACTGAGATGGGGAACTCGTGCTCTAACGTACCATCTTAAGGCCTGGGGTGGTGGCTCATGCCTGTAATCCCAGCACTTTAGGAGGCTGAAGTGGGTGGATCACTTGAAGTCAGGAGTTCAAGACCAGCCTGGCCAACGTGGTGAAACCCCGTCTTTACTAAGAATACAAAAATTAGCCAGGCATGGTTGGGCGTGGTGGCTCATGCCTGTAATCCCAGAACTTTGGGAGGCCGAGGCAGGTGGATCACCTGAGGTCAGGAGTTCCAGACCAGCCTGGCCAACATGGTGAAACCCTGTCTCTACTAAAAATACAAAAATTAGGTGGGGCGCGGTGGCTTACGCCTGTAATCCCAGCACTTTGGGAGGCCAAGGTGGGCGGATCACCTGAGGTCAGGAGTTCAAGACCAGCCTGACCAACATAGCGAAATCCTGGCTCTACTAAAAATACAAAATTAGCTGGGCATGGTGGTGGGTGCCAGTAATCACAGTTACTTGGGAGGCTGAGGCAAGAGAATCGCTTGAACCTGGGAGGTAGAGGTTGTAGTGAGCCGAGATGGCACCACTGTACTCCAGCCTGAGCGACAGAGTGAGACTGTATCTCAAAAATATAAATAAATAAAAAATAAAATCCCATCTTCAGTATTTCAGGCTGGTCAGAGGCTTTTTGTGGGAGGGGGGATATGGGGAAACCATGAGCAGGGCTTGGGATCAAGAGGTGACCGAGGACCACAGACATCTAGGAGCCAGCGAGGGTCTGAAGAGGTTGGGAACTTCTTTGTCCTTAGTCAAGGGTCATGATGCTCCTATAAATCCTTAACAAAACGTAATTCCTGGCTTACCTACTTCCCCTCTAATCCCAGAGTTAGTTTTACGAACTACATGATTGCTGTTTGTGCATTTTATCTCAGTGCTGTAAATTATCCCGGCTTACAAACAGGAATGGGTAAAGGCCCCTTGAAAAAAAAAAAAAAGGACTGGGCATGGTGGCTCACACCTGTAATCCCAGCACTTTGGGAGGCCGAGGCAGGCAGATCACTTGAGGTCAGGAGTTTAAGACCAGCCTGGCCAACCAACATGGTAAAACCCCATCTCTACTAAAAATACAAAAATTGCCCAGTCGTGGTGGCATGAGCCTGTAATCCTAGCTACTTGGGAGGCTGAGACAGGAGAATCACTTGAACATGGGAGATGGAGGTTGCAGTGAGCTGAGATCGTGCCACTCCACTCCAGCCTGGGCAACAGAGCAAGACTCCATCTCAAAAACAAAACAAAACAACAACAACAACAAAAAATAGAGTTAGTTGTGTCCGTTCTTTTCCACTGTTACAGTATGACCACTGGTGAACCTCTGCAGAGATTGTTTGAGGGACAGAGTTTCATTTTCATTGAAAAAGTTGTTCAGGGCCTGGCTCGGTGGCTCACGCCTGTAATCCCAGTGCTTTGGGAGGCCGAGGCGGGCAGATCATGAGGTCGAGAGATTGAGACCATCCTGGTCAACAAGGTGAAGACCTGTCTTTACTAAAAATACAAAAATTAGCTGGGCATGGTGCCACATGCCTGTAGTCCCAGCTACTCGGGAGGCTGAGGCAGGAGAATCGCTTGAACCTGGGAGGCGGAGGTTGCGGTGAGTGGAGATCGCATCACTGCACTCCAGCCTGGGCGACAGAGCGAGACTTCATCTCAAAAAAAAAAGAAAAAGTTGTTCAGGCCAGGAGTGGTGGCTCATGGCCCATGCCTGTAGTCCCAACACTTTGGGAGGCTGAGATGGGTGGATCCCTCGAGCTCAGATGTTTGAGACCAGCCTGGGCAACATGGCAAGACCCTGTCTCTAGTAAAAATACAAAAAAATAGCTGGGCATAGTGGTACACACCTGTAGTCTCAACTACTCAGGAGGCTGAGGCAGGAGGATCAGTTGAGCCCAGGGGGCAGAGGTTGCAGTGAGCTGAGATCATGCCACTGCACTCCAGCCTGGATGATAGAACGAAATCCTGTGTCCAAAAAAAAAAGAGATGATCTAGTAACTAGGACCACAGGCATGTGCTACCACACCCAGCTAATTTTTAATTTTTATTTTTATTTTTTATTTTTTGAGACGGAGTTTCACTCTTTCACCCAGGCTGGAGTGAAGTGGCTTGATCTCGGCTGATTGCAACCTCCGCCCTGCCTGGTTCAAGCGATTCTCCTGCCTCAGCCTCCTGAGTAGCTGGGATTATAGGCACTTGCCACCACGCCTGGCTAATTTTTGTATTTTCTGTAGAGATGGGGTTTCATCATGTTGGCCAGGCTGGTCTTGAACTCCTGACCTCAGGGGATCCACCTGCCTTGGCCTCCCAAAGTGCTAGGATTACAGACATGAGCCACCACGCCCAGCCTCACAGCCAGCTAATTTTTTAAAAATTATTTGTAGAGATGGAGTCTCACTATGTTGCCCAGGCTGGTCTCAAACTCCTAGGATTAAGCAATCCTCCTGCCTCCGCCTCCCAATGTGCTGGGGGTACAGGCGTGAGCCACCATGCCTGGATCATCAGTGGATCATCTTAAAATCAATGACATTTTACACACAAGTGTGACCGGAAAGGGGTCTGATCCAGACCCCAAGAGACAGTTCTTGGATCTCATGCAAGAAGGAATTCGGGCAAGCCCACAGAGTCAAATGAAAGCAATTTCTTAAAAAAGTAAAGGAATAGGCCAGGCGCGGTGGCTCATGCCTGTAATCCCAGCATTTTGGGAAGCTGAGGAGGGAGAATAAAAGAATGACTACTCTACAGGCAGAACAGTGGCACGGGCTGCTCTACTGAGCATACTTATGGTTATTTCTTGATTAGATGCTAAACAAAGGGTGGATTCTTCATGAGTTTTCCAGGAGAGGGGCAGGCAATTCCTGGAACTGAGGGTTCTTTCACTTTTTAAACCATATCAGGTAATTTCTAGGCGTTACCACGGCATCTGTAAACTGTCATGGCACTGGTTGGAGTGTCTTTTAGCATGCTAATCCTAATGCTAATGTATTGTAATTATTGTATAATGAGCAGTGAGGATGACCAGGTCACTTTCGTCACCATCTTGGTCTTCGTGGGTTTTCGCTGGCTTCTTTATTGCATCCTGGTTTATTTATTTATTTATTTATTTATTTATTTTTATTTATTTATTTATTTATTTTGAGATGGAGTCTTGCTCTGTCGCCCAGGCTGGAGTGCAGTGGTGCGATCTCAGCTCACTGCAAGCTCCGCCTCCCGGGTTCACGCATTCTCCTGCCTCAGCCTCTCGAGTAGCTGGGACTACAGGTGTCCGCCGCCATACCCGTCTAATTTTTTGTATTTTTAGTAGAGACGGGGTTTCACTGTGTTAGCCAGGATGGTCTTGATCTCCTGACCTCGTGATCCGCCCACCTCAGCCTCCCAAAGTGCTGGGATTACAGGTGTGAGCCACCGCGCCCGGCCTGCATCCTGTTTTATCAGCTGGGCCTTTGTGACCTGTCTCTCTTGTGACCTCTTATCTCTCACCCTGTGACTTAGAATGCCTAACCTCCTGGGATGAGGCCAGCAGGTGTCAGTCTCATTTTACCCATCTCCTATTCAAGATGGAATCACTCTGGTTCAAACACCTCTGACACAAGGATATATGATAGATATCTATATATATATATATTATATGTGATGTCTTAGTCTTCTTTCTGTTGCTCACAACAGAACATCTAAAACTGGCTAAATTATTTTATTTTATTACTTGAGACACAGTCTCTCTGTCTCCCAGGCTGGAATGCAGTGCTGTGATCTTGGCTCACTGCAACCTCTGCCTCCCTGGTTCAAGCAATTCTCGTGCCTCAGCTTCCCAAGTAGCTGAGACCATAGTCCCACGCCACCACACCTGGCTAATTTTTGTATTTTTAGTAGAGATGGGGTCTTGCCATGGGTGGCTAGGCTGGTCTCGAACTCCTGGGCTCAAGTGATCCACCCACCTCAGCTTCCCAAAGTGCTGGGATTACAGATGTGAGTCACCGCGCCCGGCCACTAATTACTCTTAGTACAAGATTCAGGAGGCCGGCTGCAGTGGCTCACGCCTGTAATTCCAGCACTTTGGGAGGCTGAGGCGGGCGGATCACGAGGTCAGGAGTTCAAGACCAGCCTGGCCAATATGGTGAAACCCCGTCTCTACTAAAAATACAAAAATTAGCCAGGCATGGTGGTATGTGCCTGTAGTCCCAGCTACTTGGGAGGCTGAGGTAGAAGAATCCCTTGAACCCGGGAGGCAGAGGTTACAGGAGCCAAGATTGCGTCACTGCACTCCAACCTGGGTGACAAAGGGAGACTCTGTCTCAAAAAAAAAAAAAAAAAGAAAAAGAAAAAGACAAATAAAGATTTAGGAGCAGAGGAATAATCTAAAGACAGAATTTAATCATTGAAAGGAAAGCAGAGGCGGGGCCCTGTGGCTCACACCTGTAATCCCAACACTTGGGAGGGGGAGGTGGGTGGAACCCTTGAATCCAGGAGTTTGAGACCAGCCTGGGCAACATGGCAAAACCTCATCTCTACTAAAAATACAAAAAATTAGCCGGGTGCGGTGGTGTGCACCTGTAGTCTCAGCTATTCTGGAGGCTGAGGTGGGAGGATCGCTTGAGCCCAGGAGGTTGAGGCTGTAGTGGGCTGAGATCACACCACTGCACGCCAGCCTGGACGACACAGTGAGACCCTGTCTCAAAAAAAAAAAAAAAAATGGCAAGCAGAGCAGAAGGATTTGGAGTACTCTCAGCCTGGCCATATAGAGGGTGGAAAAGTACGTTCAGGAGAGGAAACCATGGGTGTAGCCTGGTGAATATTTGCTAAGGAGATTAGCATGTAGAAGGAAGCCAGGTGCCATGCCTCAAGACAACAAAAGACACTGCCAAAGAGGCATGCAGAGAGCCTGGAGCACGGAGGCCGCCCCTCCTGTCACAGGCCTAGAGACCGAGGAGGGAGAGTGGTGTCAGGGGACAAGCCTGGGGGTGGAGGTGGCTCTCCATGGGCTTGCTGCCCAGGGCTGCCTTGGGACTCTGATCCCCACACCCCTGCACAGCGCTCCATGCTTAGTTCACCTGTGGCTCAAGAGGGCCCCAGCTGCGGCTCCTGTTGCAGTACCAGAAGGTACAGGTCGTAAACCTTGGCAGAGGTTCACACGGTGCTCATTCTGCAGACTTTTTTTTTTTGGAGACAGAGTTCAGCTCTTGTTGCGCAGGTTGGAGTGTAATGATGCGATCTCTACTCACTGCAACCTCTGCCTCTCAGGGTTCAAGCGAGTCTCCTGCTTCACTGCTTCAGCCTCCCAAGTAGCTGGGACTTCAGGTGCCCACCACCATGCTCAGCTAATTTTTGTTTGTTTGTTTTTTGAGATGGAGTCTTGCTCTGTCACCCAGGCTGGAGTGCAGTGGTGCGATCTTGGTTCACTGCAACCTCTTCTGCCCAGGTTCACGCCATTATCCTGCCTCAGCCTCCCGAGTAGCTGGGACTACAGGTGCCTGCCACCACCCCTGGCTATTTTTTTTTTTTTTTTTGTATTTTTAGTAGAGACGGGTTCTCACCGTGTTAGCCAGGATGGTCTCACTCTCCTGACCTCATGATCAGCCCACCTTGGCCTCCCAAAGTGCTGGGATTACAGGCATGAGCCACCGTGCCCAGCCTCATTCTGCAGACTTGCAAAACACAAGAGCTGTGAAGCTTGGCAGCCTCCACCCAGATTGCAAAAGAAAGCCTGGGGACCCAGGAAGAGACTTGTCACAAGGGCAGAGCCACCACAGAGAGCCCCCCATAGAGCAAGGCCCAGAGGAAATGTGTGGTCTGAGCTGCAGCACAGAGTCCCCACCAGGCTAATGGCTAGTGTGGCCATGGGAGTGGGACCACTGTGGGCCCCCAGAACTGCAGAGCCCGGGCAACATGCCACATCCACCTGGGAAAACCTCAGGCACTGCACTCCAACCCAGACAGCCAGACGTGCCCCCAGCAAAGCCATAGGAGTCGGGCTGCCTGGGCCTCGGGCCCAACCTGCCCTAGTGTATCCAGGGTGCAGGACATGGAGTCCAAAGAGATCATTCTCCAGCTTTAACCCTTAATGTCTGCCCTGCCCGGTTGCAGACCTGCATGGGGCCTGTTCCTCCTTTCATGTTGCCTCTTCCTACCTTTTGAATGGGAGTGTCCGCCTTATGCCTGTGCCACCATTGTATCTGGGAAGTAGATAACTTGCTTTGATTTCATGGGATTACAGATGAGACTCTGGACTTTGGACTTTTGAGTTGGTGCTGGAATTAGTTACAGCACTGGGGCTACGAGGATGGAATAACTATATTTGTACGTGAGAAGGACATGAGTTTTGGGGAACTTAGGGGCAGAATGCTATGGTTTGAATATTTGTCCCCTCCAAAATGCGTGTTCAGACCAGGCGTGGTGGCTCACGCCTGTAATCCCAGCACTTTGGGAGCCCGAGGTGGGCAGATCATTTGAGGTCAGAAGTTCAAAACTAGCCTGGTGAGCATGGTGAAACCCCATCTCTACTAAAAATACTAAAATTAACCGGGCATGGTGGTGGGCACCTGTAATCCTAGCTACTCGGGAGCCTGAGGCAGGAGAACCACTTGAGCTGGGGAGACGGAGGTTCCAGTGAGCCAAGATCTCGCCACTGCACTCCAGCCTGAGTGATGGAGTAAGACTCTGTCTCAAAAAAAAAAAAAAAATACATGTTCGAATTTAATTCTCAATGTAGCAATATTGAGAGGTAGGGCATTTAGGGTGTGACTGGGTCATGAGGGCTTAGTGTGCTATTGGATTGACGGGTTATCATGAGAGTGGGCTAGCATGCTCAGCCCTCACCATGTGATACCCTGCACTGCCTCAGGACTCTGCAGAGAGCCCCCACCAACATGAAGGCCCTCACCAGATGTGGCCCCTCGACCTGGGACTTCTCAGCCTCTGTAACTGTAAGAAATAAATTCCTTTTTAAAATAAATTAGGCAGGGCTGGGCACCGTGTCCCAGCGTGTAGTCCCAGCATTTTGAGAGGCTGAGGCAGGTGGATCACTTGAGCCCAGGAGTTCAAGACCAGCCTGGCCACCATGGTTGAGGCCCCATCTCTACTAAAAATACAAAAATCAGCCAGGTGTGGTGGCACTGGCTGAACTCACGCCACTGCACTCCAGCCTGGGTGACAAGAGTGAAACTTCATCTCAAAAAAAAAAAAAAGGTCCGGGCGCAGTGGCTCATGCCTGTAATACCAGCACTTTGGGAGGCCGAGGCGGGCAGATCACGAGGTCAGGAGATCGAGACCATCCTGGCTAACACGGTGAAACCCCATCTCTACTAAAAATACAAAAAATTATCCAGGCATGGTGGCAGGCACCTGTAGTCCCAGCTACTTGAGAGGCTGAGGCAGGAGAATGGCGTGAACCCAGGAGGCAGAGCTTGCAGTGAGCGGAGATCATGCCACTACACTCTAGCATGGGCAACAGAGCAAAACTCTGTCTCAAAAAAAAAAAAAAAGAATTATTAGTATAAGTCATCATGCAGCTTCGTCTCTGTTTTGCTAATGTGAAAGTTGATCATACAACCAGGTTACTGTTGTCAGACCCAACTAAAACAGAGTTGAGAGGCCAGGAGGAAAAAGCACTGGGGTCACATAACATTGCTCCAAGAATGTCATTCTCTGCAAACCTGGCTGCTGAAACTGCCTGCTGTAACATGACACCAGTTTACCCACCTGTTACTGAAACAACCTGGTGCAACTCTAAGACTAGTTTTACCCGCGGCATCATCATTGCTCACCAGAGCTTGTCAGCTCCCCAAAACTTTACTAATAGCCATGAACTTCCTTTTAAAACAATGCATAATATTTCTTTTTTATAAAACCTCCAACCTTCTCTTTGTTCTTCAGACATACTGAAAACTACCTGGTTTGTTTATATGCCCCAAATTGCCATTCTTGCTTTTCAAGTAAAACTTTTTCAATTTAGAGATTTGTCTCTATATTTTATTTCACTTCACACTTAGAAATTTCTTCTGGCCAGGCAAGGTGGCTCAAGCCTATAATCCCAGCGCTTTGGGAGGCTGAGGTGGGAAGATCACTTGAGCCCAGGGGTTCCATACCAGCCTGGGCAACATGGCAAGACCCCGTCTCTACTAAAAATATAAAAAATTAGCCAGCCATGGTGGCATGTACCTGTAGTCCCAGCTACTGGGAGGCTGAGGTGGGAGGATCACTTGAGCCCAGGAGGCAGAGGTTGCAGTGAGCCAAGATTGTGCCACTGCACTCCAGCCTGGGCAACAGAGCTAGACTCTCTCTCAAAAGAAAAAGAAAAGAAAGAGAAAGAAATAAATTTCTTCTGCCAGATACCTTAATTAATCAAGGTCGGCCTTCCATCAAGCCCTCAGGCATGTATGTAGTTCTACTCACATGCTAACCCATTAATTTATTAACCCACGAATGGATTAATCTATTCTTTTTTTTTTTTTCTTTGAGATGGAGTCTCGCTCTGTCGCCCAGGCTGAAGTGCAGCGGCACGATCTTGGCTCACTGCAACCTGCGCCTCCCAGGTTCAAGCGATTCTTCCGCCTCAGCCTCCAGAGTAGCGGGGACTACAGGCGTGCACCACCACGCCCGGCTAATTTTTTGTATTTTTAGTAGAGACGGGGTTTCACCCTGTTAGCCAGGATGGTCTCAATCTCCTGACCTTGCGATCCACCCGCCTCAGCCTCTCAAAGTGCTGGGATTACAGGCGTGAGCCCCCGCGATCGGGCTGTCTTTTTTGTTTTGTTTTGTTTTGTTTTTTGAGACGGAGTTTCGTTCTGTTGCCCAGGCTGGAGTGCGGTGGCGCGACCTCGGCTTACCAAAACCTCTGCCTCCTGGATTTATATTTTATTCCTTTTTTTTTCTTGACTAGCTAAAGGAATAAAATATAAAATACTACACTCAATAAAATGATAACAGGCCGGGCGCGGTGGCTCATGCCTCTAATCCCAGCACTTTGGGAGGCTGAAGTGGACGGGTCACCTGAGGTCAGGAGTTTGAGACCAGCCTGGCCAACATGGTGAAACCCCGTGTGTACTAAAAATACAAAAAAATTAGCTGGACGTGGTGGCAGGTGCCTGTAATGCCAGCTACTCGGAAGGCTGAGGCAGGAGAATCGCTTGAACCCGGAAGGCGGAGCTTGCAGTGAGCCAAGACTGCGCCACTGCACTAGAGCCTGGGCAACATAGTGAGACTCTGTCTCAAAGAAAAAAAAAGAATTATAACCGGGGACAGACTTTTCTTCCCTTTTAGAGCTGACCTTCTCTGGGAGAGGCTATCACCAAGATAAATCGGTAAGGCTTAATTCCATGTCCAGTGTTTTTGGCAAAACCCTTGTTCCCGAGGGGGTGAGTGGCCTTCCCAGCAGGCTCTGCTGAATTCTGGAAGAGCCTGTTTCCAGAAACTTTGTTTTGTACATGTCTTGGCAAATGATCACCACCCCCCTCCCCCCACCACCCACCCACTTCCGAAGTGGTCTAGGGCTTAAGTCCAGATGGGGATGGGCTCAGGGCGGGGTGGGAGAAGTCAGGGGGAAAAAAAAAAAAAGATAAAGAAATAAATTTCTTCTGCCAGATACCTTAATTAATCAAGGTCGGCCTTCCATCAAGGTCGGCTTCTCGGCTCCCCAGCCCCCGCGCCTCACGGGGACCTCAGGCCTCGGCAGGGGCCTCTCCCTTTGCATCTCCTCCTAGTCAGCTGTGGGTGGTGATGGCCCGTGCCAAGTTCACGGTCTCAGCCTGACGAAAGGCGGCCTTTACCAGCCTCAGGACCCCCAACGAACCTGGGGCCATGGCTGGGGAGGGGGCTCTGCCCAGGCTCTGCGTTCTGGGACAGGGGTCCCCAGATGACCATGCGTCAAGGCCCAGGGACCTGTTTGTGGGCCCGAGAGCACGGGGGTCAGGGGTGGGGCTCGAGTCTCGTCCCAGGGCTCCGGGACAAGCTTCCTGGAGGAGGCAGCGTGAGCTCTGGGAGGTAGAGGTCAAGACCTCAAAAAATGGGGGGACACGGGCGGAGGGGGCATTTTGTTACTCCTACGTCCCTGCAGAAGCCCAGACCCTCAGAGACTAGGAACTGAGGCCTGGCAGAGTGGGGTGGGCCAGCAATCAGGCGCCAGGCCACACGAGGAGAGCCCACTGCCCCGGGGATGTCAGACGCGGGGCGGCCTCGGCGACCGCACACGCCATAGAAAGGTCACCGAACTTGGCCGCCCGGCCGTCCCGGAAATCGCTACTGCCCGGCAGCCCTGGGGCCTCCACAACCGCGTCCCGGCGGCTCAAGTTGCCCTTTGTCGCCCCCTGCCGACCAGTATCCCTGCGGCTCCCGCGCGGGACAATCAGGCGGGCCGGGCTCGGAAATAGTGGGCATGGGTCCCTGAGGCGCGGGGATTGGCCGCTCTGTGTCATGTGTCCTCGGCTCGGGCCAACCAGCGAGGGAGGCAAAGTCCCATCCCGCGCGTCCCGTAGCCCTTCAGCGAGCTGTGGGCGGGGCGTCAGGCCTGACACCTCGGCCAGAGGGCGGGGCCGGAGACCTGAGCGGCGCCGCTTCCGCTCTTTCGCCCAGGTGCCCTGGAGCCGCTGCTCTCGCCTCCCTTCTCCACCTAGCGGCGGTGTTTTACACCCCGGAGTGGCTTTTTGGGGATAAAGGCACAAATCTTTGCCAGACCTCCCGCCAGGCCCCCTGGCCTGCCACGTGCTCCTTGCCGGCCTAGACTCACCCAGGCTGTGCCCTCTGCTCAGAACGACCTTTCCCCCCTTCCCCTCCCCCTCGCTTGCTCCGACGGTTCTTTGCAATCCCGGCTGGGGTTGGGTTAAGGGCCTTCTGGGGCTTCTTCATACCCTGTGCATCTTCCTCCTACTGGCACCGACCACCCCACACTGGGCTGCCATCTGCTTGCCTACACCCACTGACTTTTCATCTCTGTATCTCCCCAGTAAGCAGAGAGTGGCTCACAAAAGGCACGTTAATACCTGTGTGTTGATATAAACCAAGGAGCGGGACGATGGCTAGGAAGTAACATCCCTGGGCATCATCTGAGTACCAGGCCCCCTGCCAGGTACTTTAGAGGCTACTTGATGTTCAGGCCCATGGCAGCCCTGGGAGGGAGGCACAAAGGCTCTTTTGTTCCTGGGGAGTCAGTGGAGGCCCCTAGAGGCTGAATGACTGTCTGGGTCCCCCAGCTGGACTGTTTGGGGACAGGCCTGGGGAGCTGAGGGCACCCTCATACCAGGCAGCCTTGCGCCTGAAGCTCTGCTGGTGAAAACTGATGGGCAGGCCCCTGGAAGGGAGAGTCAGGGCCTGCGGGGGCGGGGGTGGGGGTGGGAAGGCAAGCGGAGGGGAAAGGTGAGCATAGACAGGCATTTGTGATGGCCACAGGCCTTCACTACTACCCTGACATCAGGGCCAATGGCAACCTGCAAGGCCCTTCAAAGCCCTGCTTCCACCTCTGCCCATCTCTGGCTGCAACCTCCTGGTTCCCCCACCCTGTGCTCTATTCTCCAGCTACACTGCCCCATGTCAGCTCCCAGGCCATGCATCTGGGCCTTTCACATGCTGCTCTCTCCAGGGTCCATCCAGCCCCACCTCCACCACATTGCCAAGACCAGGCCTTACTTTCCAGACTCCATGTACTTCTCAGCACTGGCCCCACCATTTGTGCTGAGGATCTTCAGCTACTGAGACCTGAATTCAACCCCAGGCCCTGGGTTTGAATTCTGACACATTTGTGGCTGACCTTGGAGAACAGCTCATCCATGGGCTCGCAAAACAATGCCGCTGACTTAGACAACACTCTACTGATTTGCTGGCACTGGGCTGGGGCTTTGGTGGACACTGAATCCCCACAAACCAGCCTGCAAGGTCAGACATGTGAAAAGTCCTTTCTGTTTCATCAAGGCTCATCAGGTGAACGTCTCCAACAGGCTCTCACTTCAGCAACATCTCATAGCAGAAGGTGATCTGTCTTCAAGGTTGGAGGCTGGTCCCGTAGACCCCAACTCCAGCATGAGGCCAAGGGCTGGCCAAGGCTGCAGGGTTGTGGCTATCCCAAATATGAACTCAGACACACTTAGTTCTGAATCCTGTGTTACCTTGGGCAAATTACTTCACCTCTTTGATCCTTCATTTTCTTCCTTTTTTCTTTTTTGCTTTAGCTTTTCTTTTCAATAAAATTAATAACAGGTACATATTTTTAACAGACAAATAGAACTACAAGGCTTACAATGAAAAAAGGCAGTCCCTTGACTTGCTTTGCCCATCCTGGGTCCTCCCCAAAGAGGCAGCCACTTTGTACTCCTCTAGATGTTTCTTCAGGTTCTCACCTCCATACATGGAAGTGACAGGTTTACACAGTACTAATGGTTACTGATTTTTTCACATTGAGGTATTATCTAATCACTGCCTACCACTGAGAGGTGAGGGCTTAAATAAACCTTCACATAGGCCAGGCTCACACCTGTAATCCTAGCACTTTGGGAGGCCGAGGCGGGTGGATCACTTGAGGTCAGGAGTTCGAAATGAGCCTGGCCAACATGGTGAAACCCTGTCTCTACTAAAAATACAAAAAAAAATTAGCTGGGCATGCTGGGCGCAGTGGCTCAGGCCTGTAATCCCAGCACTTTGGGAGGCCGAGGCGGGCGGATCACCTGAGGTTGGGAGTTCGAGACCACCCTGACCAACATGGAGAAACCCCATCTCTACTAAAAATACAAAAAAAATTAGCCGGGTGTGGTGGCACATGCCTGTAATCCCAGCTACTTGGGAGGCTGAGGCAGGAGAATGGCTTGAACCTGGGAGGCAGAGGTTGCGGTGAGGCAGAGGTTGCGGTGAGCCGGAGATCACGCCATTGCACTCCAGCCTGGGCAACAAGAGTGAAACTCCATCTAAAAAAAAAAAAAAATTAGCTGGGCATCGTGGCGGGCTCCTGTAATCCCAGCTACTTGGGAGGCTGAGGCAAGGGAATCACTTGAACCCAGGAAGCAGAGGCTACAGTGAGCCGAGATCGTACCACTGCACTCCAGCCTGGGCAACAGAGCAAGACTGCATCTCAAAAAAAAGAAAAAAAAAAAAACCTTCAAGTACCTACACGTTTCCTTGCCTCGTCTACCACCTCTTAGACTCTGATCTGTAACCTGTATGCTCTCCTTGGGCCAGTGTGAGGATGAAATGACCTCCTGGATACTTGGAGCTCCTGGCACAGTGCTCAGCACCCAGCACGCGCTCAATCAATGCAGCTGCTCAGTCATAAACATCTGCTGAATTGTCTAAGTAAATTTTAAAAATGTTGGGCCAGGCACAGTGGCTCATGCTTATAATCTCAGCACTTTGGGAGGCCAAGGCGGGCAGATCACTTGAGGTCAGGAGTTCGATACCAGCCTGGCCAACATGGTGAAACCCACTCTCTACCAAAAAATACAAAAATTAGCTGGGTGTGGTAGCATGTGCCAGTAGAGCTACTGGGGAGGCTGAGGTGGCAGAATTACTTGAACCCAGGAGGCAGAGGTTCCAGTGAGCCGAGATCATGCCACTGCATTCCAGCCTGGGCAATAGAGTGAGACCCTGTCTGAAAAAAATAAATAAAATAAAATTTTTGTTATGAGCAGTTTCTTTTTTTTCTTTTTTTTGATGGAGTCTCGCTCTGTCGCCCAGGCTGGAGTGCAGTGACACAATCTCGGCTCACTGCAAACTCCACCTCCCAGGTTCACGCCATTCTCCTGCCTCAGCCTCCTGAGTGGCTGGGACTACAGGCACCCACCACCATGCCCAGCTACTTTTTTTGTATTTTTAGTAGAGATGGGGTTTCACTGTGTTAGCCAGGATGGTCTTGATCTCTTGACCTTGTGATCTGCCCATCTCGGCCTCCCAAAATGCTGGGATTACAGGCGTGAGCCACCATGCCCGGCCAAGCAGTTTCTATTTTTTTATTTTTTAAATTTTTTTTAGCAGAGACGGGGTTTCACCATGTTAGCCAGGATGTTCTCGATCTCCTGACCTCGTGATCTGCCCGCCTCGGCCTCCCAAAGTGCTAGGATTACAGGCGTGAGCCACCGCACCCGGCCCAGTTTCTTATTTTTTAATTTCATTTATTTATTTATTTATTTCTGAGACGGAGTCTCACTCTGTTGCCCAGGCTGGAGTGCAGTGGTACGATCTCAGCTCACCGCAACCTCTGCCGCCCAGGTTCAAGCAATTCTCCTGCCTCAGACTCCCAAGTAGCTGGGACTGCAGGTACACGCCACCATGCCCAGCTAATTTTTGTATTTTTAGTAGAGTCAGCATTTCACTATGTTGGCCAGGCTGGTCTCAAACTCCTGAACTCATGATCTGCCCGCATCGGCCTCCCGAAGTCCTGGGATTACAGGCATGAGCCACCGCGCTCGGCCTAGAGCAGTTTCAAACACAGGCAAAAGTAGAATCAAGAGTCTGATGAGGCTAGGCCTGGTGGCACCCATCTGTAATTCCAGCACTTTGGGAGGCTAAGGCAGGATGATAGCTTCAATCCAGAAGTTCGAGACCAGCCTGGGCAACACGGCGAGACCCTGTTTCTACAAACAATTCTAAAACGAGCTGGGTGAGGTAGAACATGACTGCCGTCCGGCTACTCAAGAGGCTGAGGTGGGAGGATTGGTTGAGCCCCAGGAATTCAAGGCTGCAGTGAGCTATGATTGCACCACTGCACTCCAGCCTGGACGACAGAGCGAGACCCTGTCTCAAAAAAAAAAAAGAGGCTGATGGACCCCCAGGACCCACTGCCAAGACAGCAGTCATAAGTCACAGGCCGCTGGGCAGCCACTTCATTTATATCCCGGTTTTCCCTTCTGCTATTTCTTTCTCTTTTTAAAAAGTGTTTTGTAGAGATGGAATCTCACTACGTTTCCCAGGCCAATCTCAAACTTTTGGGCTCCCAAAACTCTGGGATTAGAAACTGTTTCTTTCTCTATTAAGTAAAAATGTATCTGTTTGTATTCTCCTACCTCTTTGTATGTAAATTATAACGTAATATATACAAGAATCGAGGCTTTTTTTGTTTGTTTTCTTGTTTGTTTGTTTTTGAGATGGAGTCTCGCTCTGTTACCCAGGCTGGAGTGCAGTGGCGTGATCTCGGCTCACTGAAGACTCCGCCTCCGAGGTTCAAGTGATTCTTCTGCCTCAGCCCCCTGAGTAGCTGGGATTACAGGTGTGTGCCACCACACCCAGCTAATTTTTGAATTTTTAGTAGAGATGGGGTTTCACCGTGTTGGCCAGGCTGGTCTCAAACTTCTGGCCTCAAGAGATCTGCCTGCCTTGGCCTCCCAAAGTGCTGGGATTACAGGCGCGAGCCACCGCGCCCAGCCAGTTTGTTTTTTTCTTTTTACTGGTTACAGCAGCAACAGGAGAATCAAGGTTTTTGGGGTTTCTTAAAGTAAACTTAAAAAAACTGATTACATGCTTGAACCCAGGAGGTGGAGGTTGCAGTGAGCCGAGATCGTGCCACTGCACTCCAGTCTGGCGACACAGCAAGACTGTGTCTCACCAAAAAAAAAGAAAAAAGAAAAAAAAATTACAAATATAGCACATATTTGTGGAAAATACACACAAACCTATAATCTCACTGCCCAGCTCTACGCAGGAACCACATTGCAGGAGCATGTGGAAATTGACAGAGGTGTGGAGATTTTGCTACATACATTTTTAGAAAAACAAAACAAATTTATTATGGTAAATTGAAGAAGCCAGTTACAAAAGGCCACCTATTGTAGGAGTCCACATATATGAAATGTCCAGATGAGGCATATCCATAGAAACAGAAAGAAGGCCGGGCGTGGTGGCTCACAGCTGTAATCCCAGCACTTTGGGAGGCTGAGGTGGGCAGATCACCTGAGGTCAGGAGTTGGAGACCAGCGTGGCCAACATGGTGAAACCCCGTCTCTACTAAAAATACAAAAATTAGCCGGGCGTGGTGGCACATGCCTGTAATCCCAGCTACTTGGGAGGCTGAGGCAGGAGGATCACTTGAACCCTGGAGGCAGAGGTTGCAGTGAGCTGAGATTGTGCCACTGCACTCAAACCTGGGTGACAAGAGTGAAACTCTGTCTCAAAAAAAAAAAAAAAAAAAGAAACATAAAGTAGATGGTGGTTGCCAGGGTTTGGATGGAAGGGGGCATGGGAGTGACTACTAACAGTCCGAATTTCTCTTTGGGGTTTACAAAAACTGTCCAGAATTAAAGAGTGGTATTGGTAGTGGTATTTTCTCAATTAAAGATAAAAATGCCCCGGCACAGTTGCTCATGTCTGTAGTCACTCCCAGCATTTCGAGAGGCTGGGAAGGAGGATTTCTTGAGCTTAGGAGTCCGAGACCAGCCTGGGCAACAAATTGAGACCCTGTCTCTACAAAAAATAAAAAATTAGCTGAGTGTCGTGGCACAACCTGTAGTCCCAGCTACTAAGGAGGCTGAGGTGGGAGGATCACTTGAGTCAGGGAGGTCGAGGCTGCAGTGAGCCATGATCATGTCACTGTGTTCCAGCCTGGACAACAGAGTGACTGAGACTGTTTCAAAAAAAAAAAAAAAGAGAGAGAGAGAATAGAACCAAGGAACTGTCCTCTGTCCTCTTGTTTCCTCTCCTCTTCACTGTACTTCAGAATCATTCTGAACACTGGAGTCTTCATTGCTGTCACGCTCTGTCCATCAGGGCCCTCGACTGTAGGGAGTATAAAGTGTATAAAGAGCTGGGTCAGAGATCCCAAGCCCTGATGAGACTTGCCTGCACATGTGCTATATGGACTCGGATCTGGAACCACACTGAAGCCACAGTGATGAAGCGATGAAGAATTTCAGAGAAATTCTTGCAGGAGATGGCTTTTCAGCTGGGCGTAGAGGCCTGGGTTTTGTGGCATGGTGGAGAGTTTCCCTTTTCATGCTGTTGGCTTCCCTCTGCTGCCCAGGTTGGGTCTAGGGACGTGATCCTTGGAGGAGAGTGGGCATCCTCAGGAGGGCCTGACAAAGGGATGGCTGGGCCCCCTCCCAGAGTCTCTGACTCAGCAGCTCTGGGGTGGGGCCTGAGGGCTTGCATTCCCAGCAGGTCCCGGGTGATGCTGCTGGCCCCGGGGGCTACCCATTGAGGACATTGATGCTGGGAGGTGTCCCTCTGCTGCACCTGTGTCATTAAAGTGTGCTTCACTAGGCCCTGTGTGGGCTTCCCATTCTCAGGCAAACAGCCCTACACACTTTTTTTTTTTTTTGAGATGGAGCCTTGCTGTGTTGCCCAGGCTGGAGTGCAGTGGTGCTATCTCGGCTCACTGCAACCTCCGCCTCCTGGGTTCAAGCAATTCTTCTGCCTCAGCCTCCTTGAATAGCTGGGACTACAGGCGCCTGCCACCACAACCGGCTAATTTTTGTATTTCTAGTAGAGACACCTGCCTCAGCTTCCCAAAGTGCTTGAGATTACAGGCATGAGCCACCACGCTCAGCCTAATTTTTGTATTTTTTTAGTAGAGACAGGGTTTCACAATGTTGGCCAGGCTGATCTTGAACTCTTGACCTCAAGTGATCCACCCGCCTCGGCCTCCCAAAGTGTGGGGATTACAGGCGTGAGCCACCTCGCCTGGCCTCTATACACTTTTGAATAACACATGTATTGAGATATAATTCTCATAGCCTAAAAGTCACCCTTTTAAAATGTGCAACTCAAGGATTTAGTATATTCAGAGTTGTGCAGCCATCACCATTATCTCATTTTAGAACATTTTAAACTCCCCAACAAGAAACCTGGTACCTATTAGCAGTCACATCCTGTTATCTAACCCCACTCCCCATCCCCTGGGAAGCACTAATCTGCTTTCTGCCTCTATGGATTTGTTGATTCTGAGCATTTTGCATAAATGGGATTACACAGCCTTTTGTGTCTGGCTTCTTTTACTTAGCATAATGTTTTCTTTCTTTCTTTCTTTTGAGACGGTCTCCCTTCATCGCCAGGCTGGAGTGCAGTGGCACAATCTCAGCTCACTGCAACCTCCGCCTCCCGGGTTCAAGTGATTCTCCTGCCTCAGCCTCCCGAGTAGCTGGGACTACAGGCGCCCGCCACCATGCCTGGCTAATTTTTTGTATTTTTAGTAGAGATGGGGTTTCACCATGTTGGCCAGGATGGTCTCCATCTCTTGACCTCGTGATCCACCCGCCTTGGCCTCCCAAAGTGCTGAGATGACAGGCGTGAGCCACCGCGCGCCCAGCCAGCATAATGTTTTCAAGTTTGATTTATATTGCAGCATGTATCCACACTTCTCTTTTTAGTCAAATAATATTCCATTGTAGTTACACATTGTTTTTAACTTGTTCTTAAAGATAAATTTTACTGGCCAGGTGCAGTGGCTCACGCCTATAATCCCAGCACTTTAGGAGGCCGAGGTGGGAGGATCACTTGAGGCCAGGAGTTCAAGACCAGCCTGGCCAACATGGTGAAACCCCATCTCTACTAAAAATACAAAAATTAGCCGGGTGTGGTGACCCACACCTGTAATCCCAGCTACTCGGGAGGCTGTGGCAGGAGACTCGCTTAAACCCGGGAGACAGATGTTACAGTGAGCGGAGACTGCACCACTGCACTCCAGCCTGGGCAACAGAGCAAGACTCTATCTCAAAAGTTATATACAAAAAATATATATATATATACACAAACAAAACAAAAACAGCCAGGCGTGGTGGTGTGCACCCATAATTCCAGCTGTCTGGGAGGCTGAGGCAAGAGAATTCCCTCTACCCGGGAGGTGGAGGTTGCAGTGAGCGGAGATTGCACCATTGCACTCAAGCCTGGGGGAAAGAGTGAGACTCTGTCTCAAAAAAAAAAAAGGTAAGTTTTACCAAAAAGAACTTATTATTTTTTTCTTCACAGGGAGAGGAGAGGGAGATAGGAAGTTCAAGTCTTTACTTTTTTAATTTATTTATTTTTTATTGTTATTATTTTTACTAATTCCTACTCAGAATGCAAAGATAACTTTTTAAAAACATATATTGTTAGTCTGGGCAACATAGTGAATACCTGTCTCTACCAACAAAAAAAGAAAAAAGAAAAATCTAAAAATAGGGCCAAGCATGGTGCCACACACCTGTAATCCCAGTTACCTGGGATACTGATGGGGGAGGATAGCTTGAGCCCTGGAGTTCGAGGCTGCAGTAAGCTACGACTGCCACATTGCACTCCAGTCTGGGTGACAGATCGAGAACCTGTTTCAAAAAACAAACAAACCCATAGTAGGAAGGTGACATGTATATGTTATTGCAGGCAGCTGTCCCTGCAATGTGAGCCCAGGGAAGTGGGACCTTTGTTTTGTTCCGTGCTATGTCTCCAGAACCTGCCCAGCACAGTGCCAAGCACATAGTATCTGCTCAATGATGACCTGTCGAATGCATGAAATTTAGAAAAGAAAAACAACAAACAAAAACCCTTCCCAAATAGAATCACCATTAATACTTTCTCGTATATCTTTTCAATCTTTTTTTTTTTTTGAGATGGAGTCTCGCTCTTGTTGCTGGGGCTGGAGTGTAATGGTGTGATCTCAGCTCACTGCAACCTCCACCTCCTGGGTTCAAGTGATTCTCCTGCCTCGCAAGTGGCTGGGATTACAGGTGCCTGCCACCACATCTGGCTCATTTTTTGGTATTTTTAGTAGAGATAGGGTTTCACCATGTTGGCCAGGCTGGTCTCGAACTCCTGACCTCAGGTGATCCGCCCGCCTTGGCCTTCCAAAGTGCTGGGATTACAGGCGTGAGCCACCGTACCTGGCGTTGATCTGTTCTTTTATGTGCGTACTTGTTATCTTACATTAGAATCACACTGTAGGCCAGGCGCAGTAGCACACGCTTGTAATCCCAGCACTCTGGGAGGCCAAGGTGGGTGGATCACCTTAGGTCAGGAGTTCGAGACCGGCCTGGCCAACATGGTGAAACTCCGTCTCTACTAAAAATACAAAAATTAGCTGGGTATAGCGGCACATCCCTGTAGTCCCAACTACTCGGGAGGCTGAGGCACGAGAATTGCTTGAACCCGGGAGGCAGAGGTTGCAGTGAGCTGAGATCACACCACTGTACTCCAGCCTGGGTGAGAGAGAGAGACTCTTTCTCAAAAAAAAAAAAAAAAAAAAAAAAAAAAAATCACATCGTATATACTATTTCGTAACCAGCCTTCTCTCTGGGGGCTTAAAACTCGATTATCTTTCTATTTATCCATTTCCTGCTCATGTTTCCCTCATCCTAGGGGACCCAGTCCCAGGGCTACATCTCCATTTACTTAACCACAACCCCATTGCCTCTGTTCTGCACCCCCCTTCTCCCCTTCTGTGGACACTGAGTTTTTTTCCAATTTGAGTGATTAGAAACAACCCTGGGGGAATATCTGAGTCTCTGGTTTATCACCCTGGAAAAGTCCTAGAAGTGGAATTGCTGGGCCGAAAAGTGCATGTGTTTTTAAGGTTTTGGACTCAAGAGTTCTTAAAATGAGCTTCACTTTATTCCAGGTTTTCTCTGCAGTTTGGGTGTCCTATCTACCAACTCCCAGCAGAGCTGCCCCATTTAGAATCAGGCTGTTTTTCTCCTGAGTTTTTACTATGGGAAATTGAAAGGATGAATCGTAGGCTTCAGTATTGCGGATTTCAGGGTATGAATTCAACATGGCCATTGCTCAGAGTCACAAGTCAATCACCAATCAGCATCTGATACCTAAATTCTGTGCCAAGGAAGCTCTATAAATGAAAGACACCCATGGGTGATGAAGTTTCAGAAGCATCCCTGGGTCACACATTGTGAAAACAGTTTGTCTACACTCACACAGAGCACTTCTGATACCTTGTGTGCGAATTTTCCACACTCTGACCAACACTGAGTGTCCTAGAATTCAATTCAATTCTGACACTATCTACCTGGAATTAACATCAGATTCCACAAATTAAGGGCTCAGTCCCACAAAACTGCCCCCATTTCAGAAGCCAAATGTAAATCCATCCTCACGTATTTCTGACTGTAAGCTGGAGGTTTCCAAGACCGCCTCCTCTGGTTCAGTTATGGGCTAGAATGACTCATATAACTTAAGGAAATAGGGCCAGGTGCGGTGGCTCATGCCTATAATCTCAGCACTTTGGGAGGCCGAGGCAGGTGGACCACTTGAGGTCAGGAGTTCGAGACCAGCCTGGCCAATGTGGCAAAATCCCGTCTCTACAAAAAATACAAAAATTATCCAGGCATGGTGGTGCACACCTGTAATCCCAGCTACTTGAGAGGCTGAGGCACGAGAATCGCTTGAACCCAGGAGGTGGAAGCTGCAGTAGCTGAGATTGCAGCACTGAACTCCAGCCTGGGTGACACAGCAAGACTCCTTCTCAAAAAAAAAAAAAAAAAAACTTAAGGAAATAGAGCCAGGCAGGCAGGCATGGGGGCACATGCCTGTAGTCATAGGTAACAGAGAAGGTGTGGGAGGATCACTCGAGCCTAGGAGTTTGAGACTACAGTCATTGTGCATGACCATGCCTGTGAATAACCACTGCACTCCAACCTGGGCAACATAGTGAGACCCCATCTCTAAAACAAACAAACTCAATGAAACACTTTATATATGCTGGTTTATTATTATGAAATTAAATAATTCAAACTTAAAGCTATTGGAACTTTGAATTATTATTATTATAGAGACAGGGTCTCACTCTGTTGCCCAGGCTGGAATGCAGAGGTGTGATCATAGCTCACTGCAACCTTGAACTCCTGGGCTCAAGCTATCCTCCCACCTTGGCCTCCAAAAGCATTGGGATTACAGGGTGAGGCACGGCACCCAGCCAAAACTATTTTGAGCCTTGAGAGGAATGTGGCTATGTGGCCTGAGTCGGGTAGCAGCTTCAACAGCCTCTGCCTTTTCCTATAAATGATTAGAAAAAGCACTGTGGCTCCAGAAATAGATCCCCTTGAATCAGCACCCCTCCTCACAGAATATTAAAGCAATCTTCCTTGGAATGTGACAAGCCATAACCAATCAAATTGCTAAAGCATATGTACTGACCTTGCATGGAAAATGTTGCAATCCTGTGAACTGCCTATGTAAACAAAACCTTCCCTTCTCCACTTTGGAAGCTGACCTGACCCATTCATTCTTCTGAAGTCAGTGTTCCCCAGGTGGACAGCCTCAAGCTTTGAGCTGGAGTAAACTTTTTTTTTTTTTCTTTTGAGACAGAATCTCACTCTGTCGCCAGGCTGGAGTGCAGTGGTGTGATCTTTGCTTACTGCAACCTCTACCTCCCAGGTTCAAGTGATTCTTCTGCCTCAGTCTCCCAGGTAGCTGGGACTACAGGCGCGCGCCACCATGTCCAGCTAATTTTTGTATTTTTAGTAAAAGACAGGGTTTCACCATGTTGGCCAAGCTGGTCTCAAACTCCTGACCTCATGATCCACCCGCCTTGGCCTCCCAAAATGCTGGGATTATAGGTGTGAGCCACCACGCCTGGCCTGGAGTAAAGTCTTAATTCAACCATAATTTTTTTTCTTTTTTTGAGACAGAGTCTCACTCTATCACCCAGGCTGGAGTGCAATGGTATAATCTCGGCTCACTGCAACCTCCACTTCCCAGGCTCAAGAGATTCTCATGCCTCAGCCTCCCCAGTAGCTGGAATTACAGGCATGTGCGACCACACCCAGCTAATTTTTGTATTTTTAGTAGAGAAGAGGTTTCACCATGTTGGTCAGGCTAGTCTTGAACTCCTGATCTCAGGTGATCTCCCTGCCTCGGCCTCCCAAAGTACTGGGATTACAGGCCACCGTGCCTGGCCCAATCATAATTTCTGAATGTCATTAATTAGGGTTGAGATTATAAAGGATACAGATGAACACCCTATGAAGAGGTGCATAGGGCAAGGTCTGGAAGGGTCCCAAGTGCAAGAGCTTCTGTCCCTTGGAGTTGGGGTTCACCACCCTACCACCCCAGTGTACCTCAGTGGCTGACACAGCCAGGAACAGTGAGGAACCTCTGTGCTATAATAAGGAAAGATCTCCACCCCAGTGTTATGTGAAAAGCAAAGTGCAGAATATTATGTATGTGTTTTCATATATTTGTGAGGACTGTCTCTGGAGGGCATACCCAAGAAACTACTAGGAGTGGTCCTTCTGGAAAGGTGAGCTGGGGGACAAGAGTTGGGGGAAGACTGGCTTTTCACTGACTAGCTATGGTGTGATGAGAATACGTTTTGTTTTGTTTTGCTTTGTTTTTTTGAGACAGAATCTTACTCCCATGCCCAGGCTGGAGTGCAGTGGTGCGATCTTGGCCCACTGCAGCCCTGACCTCCAGGGCTCAGGGGATTCTCCCACCTCAGCCGCCCGAGTAGCTGGGACTACAGGTGCACCATCACACCCAGCTAATTTTTTTTTTTTTTTTGTAGAGATGGGGTTTAGCCATGTTATCCATGGCTGTGTGTGTGTGTGATCCATGGTTCCTATCTCATAACTCCCAGAGCCCTTGTTAGTCTTTTGTTAGAATGTTGGGAGTGCCAGCACCACTGAAAAGGTAAAAAATAAATAAAAAGAATAACTAAAAAAAGAACGTTGCGAGTGTTAGGCCTCGGGAAACAGAATCTCTCTGACCTTTTCCTGCCTCCTTTCACCTGCCCAAGACAGGACCCTAATCTGATCTTGGGTCATAAGACCCTTATTCCAGAGAAGGCTCCACCCCATACCCTGGGGGCAGAAATGCTGACATAAGGAAGCCTCCATAGAGACCCAAGAAGACAGGCTTGGGAGGGCTTCTGGATGACTGGGTGCGTGGGGGCTCCTGGAGGGTGGTGTGCCAGCAGGGCATGAAGCTCTGCACCCCTACCCCAATACCACGCCGATGCGTCTCTTCATTGTCTCCTTCATAATATCCTTCATAGTAAAGTGGCAAATGTACAGGTTTTTCTGAGTTCTGTGAGCCACGCCAGTAAATTAAACCCAGGGCAGAGGTTGTGGGAACCCCAACTTGAAGCCAGAAGCTCCGGAGGCCCAGACTTGGCGACTGGTGTGAGAACGGGGTTGGCTACCTGTGGGATCTGATGCTAGCTCCAGGTAGATGGTGTCAGAATTGAATTGGAGGACACCCAGACGGCATCTGCTGCAGAATTGATTGCTTATTGCTTGCTTGCTGGTGGGGAGAAACCCCCATATATTTTGGGGTCACAGAAGTCTTATGTTGATTGTTGCTGTGTTGGTGTGAGAGCAGAGAAAAACATGGCTTGAGTCTTTCTGAAACATTAGCCTTTTGTGCCTTTAAAACTGATGTCTCGTGAATACATTACCTTTTTCAGCCCAAGCTGGAGTGTAGTGGCACGATCTCGGCTTACTGAAACCTCCTCCTCCTGGCCTCAAGCATCCTCCCACCTCAGCCTTCTGAGTAGCTGGGACTACAGGTACATGCCACCACGCCTAATTTTTATATTTTTTGTAGAGACAGGGGTCTCATGATGTTGCCCAAGCTGGTCTTGAACTCCTGGGCTCAAGCTATCCACAAGCCTCACCCTCCCAAAACATATTATCATTATTTTTTGAGATGGAATCCTGCTCTGTTGCCCAGGCTGGGGTGCAGTGGCACAATCTCAGCTCACTGCAATCTCCCGCTCCTGGGTTCAAGTGATTCTTCTGCCTCAGCCTCCCAAGTAGCTGGGATTGTGTCCAGAATTCGCGGGTTCTTGGTCTCACTGACTTCAAGAATGAAGCCGCGGACCCTTGCAGTGAGTGTTACAGTTCTTAAAGGCGGCGTGTCTGGAATTTGTTCGCTCTGATGTGTTCGGAGTTTCTTCCTTCTGGTGGGTTCGTGGTCTCGCTGGCTCAGGAGTGAAGCGGCAGACCTTCGCGGTGAGTGTTCCAGCTCTTGATGCCACGCGTCTGGAGTTGTTTGTTCCTCCCGGTGGGTTCGTGGTCTCGCTGGCTTCAGGAATGAAGCTGCAGACTTTCACGCACGTGAGTGCGACAGCTCATAACGGCAGTGTGGACCTAAAGAGCGAGCAGTAGCAAGTTACTGCAAACAGCAAAAGAACAAAACCCCCACAAACTACAAGAGACCCTAACCCAGTTACCACTGCAGGCTCCGGCAGCCTGCTTTTATTGTCTTATCTGGACCCATCCACATCCTGCTGATTGGTCTATTTTACAGAGAGCCGATTGGTCTGTTTTACAGAGAGCTGATTGGTCCATTTTGACAGGGTGCTGATTGGTGCATTTACAATCCCTGAGCTAGACACAAAAGTTCTCCACGTCCCCATTAGATTAGCTAGATAGAGTGTCAATTGGTGTATTTACAAACCCTGAGCTAGACAGAGTGCTGATTGGTGCATTTACAAACCTTGAGCTAGATACAGAGTGCGAACTGGTGCATTCACAATCCCTTAGCTAGACATAAAGGTTCTCCAAGTGCCCACCAGACTCAGGAGCCCAGCTGGCTTCACCTAGTGGCTCCTGCACTGGGGCTGGAGGTGGAGCTGCCTGCCAGTCCCGTGCCCTGTGCCCACACTCCTCAGCCCTTGGGCGGTTGATGGGACCGGGCGCCCTGGAGCAGGGGACGGCGCTCGTCGGGGAGGCTCAGGCCGTGCAGGAGCCCAGGTGGGGAGCGGGTAGAGGGTCGGGGGAGGCTTAGGCATGGCGGGCTGCAGGTCCTGAGCCCTGCCCCGCGGGGAGGCAGCTAAGGCCCGGCAAGAAATCGAGCGGCCGGCACTGCTGGGGGACCCGGTGCGCCCTCCGCAGCTGCTGGCCCAGGTGCTAAGCCCCTCACTGCCTGGGCCGGCTGGCCGCTCCGAGTGTGGGGCCCGCCAAGCCCACACCCACCCGGAACTCTATCTGGCCCGCAAGCACGGCGTGCAGCCCCGGTTCCAGCCCATGCCTCTCCCTCCACACCTCCCGGCAAACCAAGGAAGCCGGCTCTGGCCTCGGCCAGCCCAGAGAAGGGCTCCCGCGGTGCAGCGGTGGGCTGAAGGGCTCCTCAAGCCAAGGCCGAGGAGGAACCGAGAGCGAGCAAGGGCTGCCAGCACGCTGTCACCTCTCAGGATTATAGGTGCCTGTCACCATGCCTGGCTAATTTTTTTTGTATTTTTAGTAGAGAAGGGGTTTTGCCATGTTGGCCAGGCTGGTCTTGAACTCCTCACCTCAGGTGATTCTCCTGCCTCGGCCTTCCAAAGTGTTGAGATTACAGGTGTGAGCCACCACACCCGGCCAAAACATATTATTTTTTAAGGAAATGGATGGATACTACTTTTGGCCCAGGCATTATGCCAGGCCTCCTACCAGGAGCCTGCTTCTCTTCTCTCTTTTTTTTATTTTCTAAGAGGGAGTCTCACTCTGTCACCCAGGCTGGAGTGCAGTGGTGCAATCTAGGCTCACTGCAACCTCCGCCTCCCGGGTTCAAGTGATTCTCCTGCCTCAGCCTTCCAAGTAGTTGGGATTACAGGCGCCCACCACCACGCCCGGCTAATGTTTGTATTTTTAGTACAGATGGGGTTTCACCATGTTAGCTAGGCTGGTCTTGAACACCTGACCTCAGGTGATCCACCTGCCTCGGCCTCCCAAGGTGCTGGGATTACAGGCATGAGCCAGCATGCCCTGCCTTCTTTTTTCTTTTTTTGAGACGGTCTCATTCTGTCACTCAGACTTTAGTACCGTGGCGCAATTGTGGCTCACTGTAACCTCAAATTCCTGGGCTCAAGCATTCCTCCCACTTCAGCCTCCTAAGCTGGTGGACTACAGGTGTGCTCCAGCATGCCCAACTAATTTAATGTCCTGTAGAGATGAAGTCTCACTATGTTGCCCAGGCTGGTCTCAAACTCCCGGTCTTAAGGGATCCTCTCACCCTGGCTCCCCAAATGCTTGGATTACAGGTGTGAGCCACTGCACTCAGCGAATGTGCTTGCTCTCTTTTAGTTACGTTTTTTTCCCTTTCAGTTGCTTTTCTATGGTTTTTAAGGAAAAAATATATCAGCTGGATATGGTGGCTCCTGTATGGTGGCCAGGTATGTGGAGCCTGTCTATAAAAAATACAAAAATTAGGCGTGGTGGTGTGCGCCTGTGGTCCCAGTTACTCAGGAGGCTGAGGTGGGAGGGTTGCCTGAATCTGGGGAGTTGAAGGCTGAAGCCCACTGCACTCCAGCCTGGATGATGGATTGAGACTTTGTTTCAAAAAGAAAAAAAAAGTATCAATTTGTGTCTTGTGTCATTCCAAAAGGAAGAGGCAGCTTCGGTAAAAATGAGTATAAAGTAAAATAAAGGTAGAGGAGTCAGGCAAAGGAGTATAGTTAATATGCAAAATTGCACGGCAGGCTGGGCTCGGGCGAGGCTCACGCCTGGAATCCCAGCACTTTGGGTGTCTGAGGTGGGTGAATCCCTGGAGCCCAGTTGTTTGAGACCAGCTTGGACGACATAGTAACCATGTCTCTAAAAACAAACAACAAAAGTACATGGCAGAAGGTCCTGCACAAATGCCAAGGGGGGAAGAGGCGAAATTCACATTTGACATCCTGCTTCCTGATGGCCAGTACAAAAGAGAAACAGGGTTAGATAGGGATCCTAAGGTTAAGAATCTTATTAATTACTTAGGAGGCTGAGGCAGGAGAATGGCGTGAACCTGGGAGGCGGACCTTGCAGTGAGCCGAGATCGCGCCACTGCACTCCAGCCTGGGCGACGGAGCAAGACTCCGTCTCAAAAAAAAAAAAAAAAAAAAAAAAAAAAGAATCTTATCAATTACTGAGAACTCAGGGAAACCTCTGCTGTGGGTCTCCACGAAGGGGCCTGTGTGAATGGAGAGGGTGTGCATTGTGATATTTGGATGTTTGGAAAATCCAGCTAATCTGGGGAGAGTCAACTTTGTATCCTCGTCCTGAATCTTTATCTTTTTTTTTTTTTTTTTTTTTTTTGAGACGGAGTCTCGGTGTGTTGCACAGGCTGGAGTGCAGTGGCGCAGTCTCGACTTACGGCAACCTCTACCTCTTGGGTTCAAGTGATTCTCCCACCTCAGCCTCTGGAGTAGCTGGGATTTGATTACAGGCATATGCCACCACACCCAGCTAATTTTTGTGTTTTCAGTAGAGATGGGGTTTCACCATGTTGGCCAGGGTGGTCTTGAACTCCTGACCTCAAGTGATTCGCCCACCTCGGCCTCCCAAAGTTAGTAGAGACAGGGTTTCACCATGTTAGCCAGGATGGTCTCGATCTCCTCACCTCGTCATCCGCCCGCCTCAGCCTCCCAAAGTGCTGGGATTACAGGCTTGAGCCACTGTGCCTGACCTGGATCATTATTTTAAAAAAATCTTTATTGTCTTTTTTCTGATTATAAAGGTAATATATGCTCATTATCAAATTTTACAATAGTTTGGAAATATATAATACAGAATGTGAAAGTTCTCTGTCCAGCCTGGGCAGCATGGCAAGACCCCGTCTCTACAAAAAATACAAAAATTAGCTGGGTGTGGTGTGCACGCCTGTACACCTGTAGTCCCAGCTACTAAGGAGGCTCAGGTGGGAGCATCACTTGAGCCCAGAAGTTGAGGCTGCAGCAATCCCTGATTGTGCTACTGCACTCCAGTCTGGGTGACAGAATGAGACCCTGTCAAAAAAGAAAGGAAAGGGAGAAGGAAGGAAGGGAGGGAGGGAAAAGTAAAAAGAAAATTCTGTTATTCCAGCTCAGATCTAAACGGATGTTTTTTGGATAAGTGAATAAACTTTTCTGCCTTCTTCATAAGATGTTGGGTGAATCCAATGAGATAAAAGGTCTGTACCCATTGGGTAGGTGGGTAGGTGTGGTTATTACCCAGGATCCCCATGCCGGGCTCAGGGGGCCTGTGCGAGCCTTTCTCCGCCATCCTCCACACAGTGCTAGAGTATCCAAAGGCCTCCATGGCTCCCCCCGTACGCGCCCTCCTGCCCGCCAGCCCCAGGTGCCTCAGCCTGGTGCCTCAGGCTCTTCCCAGTGCCCCAGGCTCTTCCCAGTGTCCCAGGTGTCCTGCCCTAGCCCAGGTGTCCAGGCTCAGTTGTCATTCTTCCTCCAGCTCTGAGGCACCAGGCAGCCTCACTCCTCTACTCCCAATCCAGTCTCCACTTCTGTGTCCAGGTCGTGTCCTCTGCCTGGGGTGTCCTCCCTTCTCCCATCACTACCTTTCGCACCCGAGGTCTGGAGGCTCCCAGCCATGGACTGTGCTCCAGGATCCTCTCCGCAGGAAACCAGTTCACGGTTCTCTCAACTTTACCTGCATGGGTAGAAGAAACTTAACAACCACTTCCTGGTTTTGTGGCTGACTGGTTTCGTGTGCTGTACTGGAGGCTCCTAAGGGCCGAGCTCCCCAAGCTGAGCTCAGTTGTCCAAATGGGACTTGCAGGTTCACCCCTCGGGCCTTTGGACTACAGTGTCCTCCTACTCCCTTCCATCCTCTCCTGCATACAGGTAATTCCTACTGACCTTTAGGCCTCACCCAAGCAGCACCTCCTCTGTGAAGCCCTCCCAGCCTGCCCCAGTGGTCCTGCCCTCTCCTTCCCCCCTCCAACTCACACTCCTGGTGCCCCCACCATGCTGGGAGCATCGAGACAGTGGCTGCTTCTCAATCCCCTGCATCACCAAGTCTCCCTTGGCTGGGGTGACCACGGGTGCACAGGGTGAATGAAATCAGAAGTGTATTTGGTTTTTGTCTTAATGATGACTTAACCATTTTAAGAAGTGTTATCACTCAAAGTAGAGTTCCCTCCAGAGGGCATGGGCTTATTCTCACATGTGGCCAACTCTCCCATCACCTTGGCCTCTGCAGAGGCCCTTTGAGCTGATGTACCGGATAGCAGTGTGGCCAGGGCAGGCTGGATGGAATCCCTCATGCACCACTTGCCAGCTCCCAGACCAAGGGAGCCAGCCTTGACCTTTCCCAGGGCCAGGTTCCCCACTGGTGAAATGGGATCTTAGGACACGACCTGTGAGAAGGTATGCAAGACCCCCCTCAGCAGCCTGGTCGGAAGGGTTGGTGACACAGCCTTTGCTGTTGCCAGGGGAGGGTGCCCAAAGATGAGTCAGGCGGCTGCTGACTGCAAGGTGCTTAGAAAACATGGTGGGCATGACCTTTTCCATCCATCCATCCATCCATCCAATAAACATGCGTTGAGCACCAGTATTGAAATGGGCCCTAGGGATGGAGCAGCCCCAGCCCAGGCCTTGCCTAGCTCAGCCCAGCAGGAGGCCAGGCCTGAACACAAACCCCTGAGATCAACACACAGGCTCTGTGTGGAGCTGGGAAGATACTAGACAGCAAGAGAAGAGAGGAAACCCCATGCCGGGGGTGGCATGGGGTAGGGTATTTTCAAGGAGACAGGAGGTTGGGGTGGCAGAGGGGGCAGGGGGATGGGAAGGCCCAGCAGAGGGAACAGCATGTGCAAAGGCCCAGAGTATGAAAACTGGCTCTGTGCTTCTCTTTAGGCAAACACCGGGGTCAGGGAGGCTCTTCCTCTCTGCCCCTCCCACTGAGCTCTTCACACCCCGTCACATGGGTGGGGGTTCTTAACCTGGGATCCACAGAGAGAGGGGAGGGGAAGGGAGGTCAGAGGATAGAAGCCAGGGGGCTTCTGAATTTGGGTTGAAGGAATGTATGCGATCTCATTTTCACCCACCTCTGATATTAAAATTCCCACAGTAGTAGGTGTTAGCTGTCCCTGTGACTTTGTCACCAAGAGAAACCCAGATATATTCATATCACATTTCAGCTGTTGCAGAAATCTCTAAATATCATTTATACTCACTGGTATTTCAAAATCATGGTGAATATTAGACTTGCAACTTTAGTCTTGTTATTTAATGTGTGAGTAAAATACATTATTACATGTGTGTTAAGAATTTTATTAACTGTTACTGTATTTCTTTTCTCTCTTTCCTTCTGCAAGTCTCACTCTGTCGCCTAGGCTGGAGTGAAGTGGCACGCATCTCGGCTCACTGCAGCCTTGACTTCCCAGGCTTAAGGGATCCTCCTGCCTCAGCTCCCGAGTAGCTGGGCCCACAGATGTGCTCCACCACGCCCGGCTAATTAAAAAAAAAGTTTTTGTAGAGACGGTCTCACTATGTTGGCCAGGCTGGTCTCCAACTCCTAGGCTCAAGCGATCCTCCCGCCTCGGCCTCCCAAACTGTTGGGATAACCGGCGTGAGCCCCGCGCCCAGCCAACTATTTACCATAGTAGCCTTCCTTCCTAATCTTGTTATTTTATTCATCTAAAAATATTTTGAGAAGGGCTTTGTAGGCTTCCCCAAGCTGCGTCAAGGTCGGGATCTAGAGCGAGGGGTCCAGGCTGGGGCGGGGGGCGCCGTGTTCTCAACTGCAGGGCCTGAAGCGGGGCGGGAGGGTAAGGGCGCACACTACCCAGGCAGGGACAGCCAAGGGGCAGCCACGCGGCCCACGGAGCCGGAGATGAGGGAGGAGCCTGGCCCGCGCCCGGCCCCCGCTCGGGTCGGTGTAGCCCAGCCCCAGCCTCCCAACTGCTGAGGATGAGAGCAGGGCCGCGGCCTTCGCCCGGCGCAGCGCCTGCGTTCCCGCCGCCCTTCCCAGTGCCACGAGGAAGCTGCGGCAGGAAGAAGGGCGGAGGTGCCCCGGGCGCCTGAGACGCCCGGCAATGGCCCCGCTACTCTCGCCGCGCACACGCAAAGCCGCTTCCCAGGCAGTTGCGGCGTTCGGGGCCCGCTTCCTCTCGGGCCGGGCCTTCGCCGGCCGCCTGCCCGTACAGGTGTCCCCCGGCTCCGTGACTGCGACTCTCCCAGCGGAGAGGGTCTCCCAGGAAGCAGGGGCGAGGAGCCCTCTAAGGCCCCGGGCGGCAGCGGCTCTCGGCGCAGAGGGCGGAGGGTACGACCGCGACAGAGGCGGGGCGGCAGCTAGCTCGCGAGGTGCACCCGCCACAGGCCCCGCCCCGCGCTTCCGGCTCTCAGGGCCCTCGTGCCCCGCCCCGCCCTCCTCCCCGGGGCCCCTCGTCCCCCGCGCCCGCCCAGCCCCGCCCCGGCTGTGCTGGATCCTCGACGCCCATCGCCAGGGGTGGAATCCCAACCCCGCCTAACACAGGTGGAAAGAGGCGCAGAGAGGCCTAGGGACGAGCTGGGATCACAGGGAGTTGATGGCAGCGCCGGGAGAGCCCAAGCTCCGAACTCCCGGGCTGGGTTCTGCCCCTACAGCCCGAAAAGAAAGCAAGGGAGCCGGTGAGGGTGACACCCAGATAGGGGCGAGATGCACATTTCGTGTTCCCAAGGTGGTGTCTGTAGTAAGATAAGTGAAACTCGAGGCCCAAACGAGGACACAGCTCAACACACATTCTATTTTTTCAAGAAGGCAGGGAGGCTCCGAGTCAACCTGCTGAGTCAAAATCCAGACCCCAAGCATTCCTAAGCCGGGCCAGCTTCAGCCTCAGTGCCCCACGCCTCGGTTTCCTTATCCGTAAATTAGCGTAGTGTGTAGCTTGTACTTACTCAGGTAGATAATTATACGCCTTTTTAAAGCGGAGAAGAAATGCTCTCATCCATTAGCAGTGGGATTCTGGGTGATTAAAACTCGTTTTTCAGTGCTCACCTGTCGAGTGAAAGCTGTCTTATTTCCACTCACTGGAGAGCTCTGGAGACTGGAAGCTGTGAGTCTTGGTTATTGATGTATTCCAGCTCCATATGGTGCCTGGTGCTTCGTATGTTTTGTTGACCGAATAAGCAAGTAACTGGAAGCATATACCCATCCTCTCGGATCACTCACTTGGGTAGGGAGTGATTATAATTCTACCCCAGAGCGGTCTTGATCATACGTGGAAATTGGGAGCTACAGGAGACAGGGCCCTGCAGTTAAAGGGAAGGGCAGGCTTCCCGGAAGAGGTGGCCCTAGTGGCAGGAGGAGTCTGGATGGGCCACACGTGGGCGGAGGCTCCAGCACAGGAGGCCCAGGCGTGCCTCCAGTTCAGCAGGACACAGCAGAAGGGTAGGATAGGCAAGTGGTTTGGCCACAGGTGAGGGCCCTGAGTCTGACAGTAAATCTACATTTTATCAGGGGACAGTGGGGACCGGTGGAGAGAGCTGGGAACAGGAAGACTGGCTGGGGAGGAGGCCTGGGGCAGTGCTCCTTAGGGTGCCACTATGGTCCACCGGTGAGGTGGTCTGGTCTGGGAGGATGGGAGGTTCATGAAAGAACAAGTTAATCAGGAGTCGACCTTCCTGCAGAGCAAACTCCAGGCCCAGATGGCATCCCCCGTGAGTTTTAATATACATGTATGGAACAAAGAGTTCCGCTTTTATACAAACTCAGAACACAGAAAAAGAGGGGACTGCCCAACTGGTTCGGTGAGGCAATGATAACCTTGACACCAACACCTAATAAGGGAAATATGAAAAAGAAAAAGGACAGGGCAATCTCATTCATGAAAAATAGACACAAAAATCCTACACGAGTAACAAACTGAATCTGGCAGCTTCTAAAAAAGACAATACAACACAGTCAAGCCTGTTTCTCTCAGGAGCGCAGGGTCCGTCAGCATTGGAAAACTCAGCATCATCTATCACTTTAATGGAAAAAAGGAAAAGTCATACCATCCTCTCTAGGCTCGTAGAGAAAACTAAAGATCCACTCATGAGAAAAACTCTTAGCAACCTAAGAATGGAAGGGACTTCCTTGCCCTGACAAAGGGTAGCTGTAAAACCCCATAACAAACATCGTAGATAGTGGAGGAACAATGATAGCTTTCCCTGTGAGAATGGAAACATGACAACGATGCCCACTGTCACCACCTCCAGTAGGGTGCAAACTGTACGGGAAGTCCAGGCCAGGGAAGAAAGGCAAGGAAAAAGAAAAGGATATAAAGATCTGAAAGGAAAAAAACAAACTGTCATTATTTAGAGATGATATAAAAGCCAAAGAATCACAAGGTAAGTTACCATGAGAGTTTAGTGAGCTTGCTAGATATAAAAATCAATATACACAAACCCACTGCATTTTCATTTAAAAAATTTTTATTTATCTTTTGAGATGGGGTTTTGCTATGTTGCCCAGGCTGGAATGCAGCCTCCTGGGCCCAAGCAATACTCCCACCTCAGCCTTCTGAGTACCTGGGACTATAGGCACTCTCAGCTGCATTTTAAAATTCCAGCTGTAACAGTTAAAACATCCAGCAAGAAAAATCATTTATAGGCTGGGTGCGGTGGCTCACACTCCCAGCACTTTGGGAGGCCGAGGTGGGCAGATCATGAGGTCGGGAGATCAAGACCATCCTGGCTAACACGGTGAAACCCTGTCTCTACTAAAAAATACAAAAAAAAATTAGCCGGGCGTGGTGGCACACACCTGTAGCCCTAGCTACTCAGGAGGCTGAGGCAGGAGAATCGCTTGAACCCAGGAGACGGAAGTTGCAGTGAGCCGAGATTGTGCCACTGCACTCCAGCCTGGGCCACAGGGCGAGACTGTGTCTCAAAAAAGAAAAAAAAAAAATTTATAATAATATCACAGACCTCTTAATAAAACAAGTACATACAGAGATCTCAGGAAAGAAAATAAAACAATTTTTTTTCTTTTTTGAGACAGTCTTGCTCTGTCACCCAGGCTGGAGTGTAATGGCACGATCTGGGCTCACTGCAACCTCTGCCTCCTGGGTTCAAGTAATTCTCCTGCCTCGGCCTCCCAAGTAGCTGGGATTACAGGCGCCCGCCATGACGCCCAGCCAATTTTTGTATTTTTGTAGAGACAGGGTTTCACCATGTTGGCCAGGCTGGTCTCAAACTCCTGACCTCAAGTAATCTGCCTGCCTTGGCCTCCCAAAGTGCTGGGATTACAGGCATGAGCCACCGCACCTAGCCAAGAAAACAATTTTTTTTAAAAGTACAAGATCTCTATGGAGAAAATCAGAAACCTTGATTGTGAGACAAAGGGGACATTGTAACTAGAGAGATATATCGCGTCCATGGATTAACATTAAAAGAAGTCCACTTTCTCCATGTGATTTATAAGATCCACGCAATCCCAATTAAAACCCCAATGGTGCAAAGCAATAAAGAAATGCAAGGCTGTATCACATCACAAAACTGCACTAGGACCTGTAGGGAGAAGGAAAGGTCATGGTCAGGCTGGGGCACAGCCTCTGGGATGCTGGCTGTGTTTATATCTTTACCTGGGTGCTGGTTCATGATACAATTATTCTCTAACTTCTTTGCACGGTTTTTGTATACACTTCTGTATGTATACCTTTCTCACCAAATTGAAAGCAAAGGAATAAAATGTAGAGACTATCAGAAAAAGGACAGCATTTAGTGACTCAATGTGAAAGCAAGAGGGGCTTGAGGAGTCGAAGATAACTGTGTAATAAAGGGCCATTTTATTTCTGGACTCAGAACTAAGGTTGAGTCTCCCCCGCTTGCCCATGCTTCCAGGAGCACACTCTCCTGACTTGATGCAGCCGGCAGGGCTCTGGCCACCAGCCTTAGTGCTTTGGAAACAGGTCCCCCCACTTCTGCCCTTCTCAGTGACTTATCTCTACCTCTTGCCTCGTGTACCCCAGCGCTGTTCTACTGGCCAGCCCGTGCCCCTTCTGCTTGCCAAGTGCCAACCTCTGAGCCCCATCCTGAACACCCGTTGCAGCCCAGCAAAGCCCCCTGTGCCAGCTTCGATGCCTCACTGGAACAGGAATGGCACTGGTCAACAGCACAGCACCTGCTCACAGAACCTGCTGGGCCTGGGCTAGAAGCCTGGCTTCAGTGCTCACCCGCTGCCACTCATGTCTGTTTGCATCAACCGCTGTTTTCCTAGCCCCGGCTGATTCTAGCAAGGCACAGGGTAAAAGAGAGGTGGCCCTGTCTGCTGGTGCTCACAAGCTTCTGGGCAAACTGATGATGGCCTGACTGATGGCGTCTTCAGTGAGGGAGGTCCTCCAGGACAGCACGTGGGAGGCCCTGCCTGGTCCTGCTGTGGCCTGCTCCACAGGCTTCAGTCTCCCCACCCTGGTCCTGGGCGCACCCAGTGAGCTCCTGTAAATTATTATAAAAGCCCACGTGGAAGCTGGCAGAAATGGGCCCTTTTTGTTGTGACTTTGTTTTTTTGAGACGGAGTCTCACTCTGTCGCCCAGGCTGGGGTGCAGTGGTGTGATCTTGGCTCACCGCAACCTCTGCCTTCTAGGTTCAAGCAATTCTCCCACCTCAGCCTCCCGGAGTAGCTGGGATTACAGGTGTGTGCCACTAAGCCCCAGCTAATTATTTTTGTATTTTTAGTAGAGATGGGGTTTTACCATGTTGGCCAGGCTGGTCATGAACTCCTGACCTCAAGTGATCTGTCCACCTTGGCCTCTCAAAGTGCTGGGATTACAGGCGTGAGCCACCACACCCAGCCCAGTTGTGACTTTTTAGGGCACTTTTCATACATACAAATCTATTTCAACCCAGAGGGGATGTACCCAAGGTCACACTGCATTGGTAGCATGGTGAGTAGAATTCGGGTCTCCTGATTGTTGGCCAGTGCTCACCCCTCCTCTGCTCTGCTCTGTGCTTCCATAGCAACGTCCCAGTGCTCTTCATGGAAACACACTTAGGATATACCAGGAAGAAGGCACCAAGCTAAGTTGCTTTATATGTACCACCTAACTTCATTCTCACAATCACCTTGAAAGCCAGGCCTGCTTCTCTGCTGGGGCTCAGAGAGGTTAGGTCACTTGTCCAAGGTCACACAGCTAGTAACAGTGAGGACTGAAGCAGGAGCAGTTCTGTGTACTTTCTATTCATTTCCAGCTCGGACATCATTTCAGATGCAGTAACAGAAGCAAGGAATTTGAGCTGAAGGGGGCAGGTGCTGGGAAGACACAAGGGGCACCACTGTTGCCAGTTTGTTAAAATGTCAAAGCACCGCCAGATTCAGAGCTCTCACTCCCCCAAAGGTGAAGTCATCTCAGGCTCTAGGCACAGGGCCCAATGCTATGCAAGGCCATGAGCTAATACAAGCCCAGACTGCTGGGCCTTGTGTTCTCTTCTCCTTGTGGTATCAGTTTCCTTTTCTTCATACCTCTTTGTCCCAGTTAACTCCTGTGTTTTGCAAAGTCTAAGGTCATTTTAAAGGCAGACACAGGGCTGGGCATGATAGCTCACTCCTGTTATCCAAGCACTTTGGGAGGCCTAAGTGGGAGGATCCCTTGAGCCCAGGAGTTTGAGACTAGCCTGGGCAATACAGCAGGATCCTGCCTTTTTTTTTTCTTTTTTTTTTGAGATGGAGTCTTGCTCTGTCGCCCAGGCTGGTGCGATCTCTTGCAGTGGTGCAATCTCGGCTCACTGCAACCTCCACCTCCCGGGTTCAAGCAATTCTCCTGCTGGAGACTCTGGAGTAGCTGGGACTACAGGCGCCCACGACCATGCCCAGCTAATTGCTGTATTTTTAGTAGAGATGGGGTTTCACCATGTTGGCCAGGCTGGTCTCAAACTCCTGACCTTGTGATTCACCCACCTCGGCATCCCAAAGTGCTGGGATTACAGGCATGAGCCACCGTCTCCGGCCAGGATCCTGCCTCTTAAAAAAAAAATGTACATGTATATTTTCAAATCACGGTCTCACTCTTGTCACCCAGGCTGGAGAGCAGTGGCACGATCATGGCATATCTGTATTTATTCATTTATTTATTTATTTAGAGAAAGAGTCTTGCTCTGTTGCCCAGGCTGGAGTGCGGTGGCGTGATCTCGGCTGACTGCAACCTCCACCTCCCAGGTTCAAGTGATTCTCATGCCTCAGCCTCCCGAGTAGCTGGAATCACAGACATGTGCCACCACTCCTGGCTAATTTTTGTACTTTTAGTAGAGATGGGATTTCGCTATGTTGGCCAGGATGCTCTCAAACTCCTGACCTCAAGCCACCTTGGCTTCCCAAAGGGCTGGGATTATAGGCGTGAGCCACCATGCCCGGCCTACAAAAATATTTAAAAAAAAAAATTAGCCAGGCATGGTGGTGGTGTGCACCTGTTGTCCCAGCTGCTAAAGAGGCTGAGGTGGGAGGATCACTTGAACCCAGGAGTACTAGGCTGCAGTAAGCCATGATTGTGCCACTGCGCTCCCGCCTGGGAGACAGAGTGAGACCATGACTGTTGAGAAATAAAAAATAGGCCGGGCGCAGTGGCTCACGCCTGTAATCCCAGCACTTTGGGAGGCTGAGGTGGGCGGATCACGAGGTCAGGAGATCGAGACCATCCTGGCTAACACGGTGAAACCCCGTCTCTACTAAAAATATAAACAAACAAACAAACAAACAAAACAGCTGGGCATGGTGGCGGGCACCTGTGGTCCCAGCTACTCAGGAGGCTGAGGCAGGAGAATGGTGTGAACCCGGGAAGCAGAGCTTGCAGTGAGCCAAGATCGCACCACTGCACTCCAGCCTGGGCGACAGAGCAAGACTCCGTCTCAAAAATAAATAAATAAATAAATAAATAAATAATAAAATACAGGCAGACACAGGATAGCTGACACTCGAGGCTGCTGCCCAGTAGGTGCCCCAGGAAGTTGGCTCCCTCACATCTGCCCTGACCTCTTCCAGCTCGTCCAAGCGGCTCACCATCACCATGGAGCTTCCGAGAAAGTCGAGAAAGTCGCCCACTCCAGAAGCAGCCTTACTGCTTTCACAGCTTTTATGATTTAAGGCTGAGTTGTTACTTTGCCCCCAAGGTAGGCCCATAAATCTGCCCTTAGGACAGAGTTACATCCATGACCCAGGCCCCACTCTGCTAAGGAGTTCTTTTGGTTGTTTGTAGGACCTGACCCTTGTAACTTGGTTTAAAGCAGGCTGGACAGTTTAAACCAAGCCCAAGCATATGCAATGTGTAAAATACAGGCTGAATTTACAGCAGGAAGTTGGTTCTCCTCTCGGGACAACCAGGGCCCTTGAGTTTTGGGAACTGGAACAACAGAGGCTCCCAGAGGGGAAGTGACTTTCAATCCAGTTCAGATATTGAGCACCTCTCTGTGTAAGGCTTACGATACTAGCTGTTTGCTAACAACCGCAGCCCCAAAGGCTGCTCTTAACTGGGCGTGGCCTCACTGCCTCGGCAGGCTTTCACTTCAGGAGCATTGATTGAGCCGCTCTTTGTAAGCAGCAGTGGAATCAAGTAGCAACCGACACAACAGGGAGAGATAACCAAGCACCCAAACCAGCACAGAACTGCAAACTGCGCTGCTATGAAAACACAGATGGGGTGAGGGAGAACGAATATTGGGGAGGGTGGAGCTGCCCGGCTCGCGGTAAGCAGAGGATCTTTGCAGCGGAGATATTTAAGCTGAGACCTGGAGAAGAGGAACTAGCAGAGCAAAGAAACAGGAGAGCAAGGGAAAAGCATTCCAGGCAGAGGGAACCACATGTGCTAAGGCAATGAGGAAGGAGGAGTGTGGTGTGTTTGAGGAATCTGGCCTGTGCGAGGGGCATACGACAGGAGTTGAAGCAGGCAGGGGAGGAGCTACGCCTTAAGCCTTGGTCGGGGGTTTGCATTTCCTTTTCAGTAAAACTGTCTTTTGAAGGGTTCTCAGCAAGGGAATTCCATGATTAGATTTGTCTTTAAAATGCCATGGGCTGTGGGGGTGAGTGATGAGCGGAAGCTGGGAGGCCACAGGGGAGCCCCAGGGGTGGGGCTTGGGGTGCAGGTCTGATGTGGGAAGTGTAGGAAATTACTCTCAGTATTTAAACTGACAAGGGTTAACAGGGAATTAGGAGCTTATGGGATAGGCTGAAAACAATGGGCTGGGGATCCGGGAATGGCTGACCCACCAAAAAGAGCCAAGTCAGGAAGGTGGGATCAGGGGGCCTCCACTGGCATTACTGAGTTCAAGAGTGTGCAGCTGCGGGGTGACCAGGGGGTCAGAAAACAATGTGACCACTCCTGCAACAACTTCCTCCTGGCGCCCACAAACCGAGGCGCAGACACGGAATGAGCTCCGTCTCCGTGAACTTGCCAGAAAACAAAATAGGGGGAAGACTATTAATCCACCTGACTTCAGCCTTCCCAAACTGGACATCTGATTGAAGAAGCCCAGTCTTCTTCCAGGACCCCAGTTCCCAGAGAGTTTGAGAAACAGTTTTTACCTTGCCAGTCTGCAGACCCAGAGGAAATGCCGAAGAGGAGGCCTAGCCCATCCCATTCCCAGCACCCAAGAGGGGAGAAGGAGAAACACCGGGGAGACCTGGCTTGTCCGTGGAGTAGGTGTGGAGACGCAGGCTGGCCCCCAGGGCTCTGATTTATACAGTGGGTGGATGGGGGGAGGGAAGGAAGGAAGGAAGACAGGATGCGAGGGCAGGCTAGGGGTCCAGCTCTGGGGGCCCATGCAGAGCTCCAGAGGCTCTGGCCTTTTCCAGGCCTGTGGTTCAAGGGGATCGGGGGGCAGTGCTTCTCTATAGATCACTGACCCACAGGGAGAGAAATCAATTAAAGCCTGTTTACTCACTGAAAAATAACTTAGGCTGGAATTTTTCAAGGGGGAAAAGAAAGCCCCAAAGCACAATGCATCTGCTGGCCACTGGCTCTATTAATAACATATAAAGCCATCGCCAATAAACAGAACAAGTGTGAAATACACACAGTGCCTCTATTAAAAGGGAGGAGGGGGTGGGAAGACAGACATACCAGGGACGGGAAAAGAAAAAACTGACACACCAGGAGGAGGACAGGAAGAGACTGCGAGAGACAAGACGGGAGAGCTGGGTCACAGGCAGGATGAGAACTAGTGAATAGGCAGCTGCAGTCAAAGACACAGATGCGAGGAGGTGCGAGGAGTGATTTTGCTCTTTGTCCCCTAAGTAGGAGCTCTGTTTGATTCACTGTAAAGGCTATCCCATGCTTCTGAAAGCAGTCTCTAAATCCTCAGCTGAGTTGCTGACGTGACCTGTACCAGCTGGAACAGCCTAGATGCACTTCTCAATCTGCTTCCCAGTGACCCACATGTGGCCACGTCTCATAGCTTTGAATAGTGAGCTCTTATTGCACACACTTGCTGGGAGGTCAGTGGATGAGTTTCATCTTTAATTCTTTATTCTCTCCCCTGCCTTGCCTAAGGTAACCATTATTAACTAATGAGTGTGTATCTCCCATTCCTTTCTTTGTGCTCACGTAGCATATCAACACAGCTAGCTGGACTGATAGGAGGAGTGGCAGGTTTCAACAGAGACATACAAGTACAGTTCAAAGCCCAAAGCCATGTGTAACACACATACCATGCTGATCAGGGGAATACGGTCGCTCAAGAGGGAGGGCTTATGTCGGGCTGGAATGCTGGGAAAGTGGCATCTCAGGCGGAAGTTGAAGGATTAAGTGTCCAGAGGCAGAGTGTGGGGAGGAATACATTCCAGGTGAAGGCAAAGCAAGGAGACAGCTGGGACATGGCAGATAACATGGTGTAACTGCCAGGAAGATATATGCAGAAGGGTGGTGGCTTTTGAGTAGAGGAAGATCAGGGCCAGAGAGCCAACTTAAGAAAACCAGCGTTCGTTACAGCGCACTGAGCAACCAGGATGAAAGCAGAAAAACTCTAGCAGTTCAACAGCCGATCTCAGGACCGTGCTTACAGATCAAGTAACTGGACTAAATCAGCTCCAGGGTCTCTTTTCACTCAAATTCTATGATGCCCACCAAATCAGTAAATCTAAATACCACGTCTTCCCACCTTAAAAAAGAGATGTTCCATGAAGAGTGTCTTGGTACCCAGTTGGCTCATCATTACTGAGCTCTGGGTGCCCAGTGGTGGCTGCCACATGGGAGCACTTGATATTTAGTGAACTGAATTAGTTGCTTTTTTGGTCTCCTATATAGTTCACTGTGGAAACAGACTGATGATTCCGTTACAACATAGTCAGTACAATGAAGGAACACCCAGACTATGGGCACACAGTGACTCTCCAGGGAACAGTTTCAGAAACAAAGAGACAAAGAAGGTCAAAATTTTTTAGAGAATTATACAGGCGGTGAGAAGTTAAACTTTTTAGCTATGAGGGAGGGAGGGAGGAAAGGAAGTAGGAAGCAGGTAGAGCTCTTGAATTCAGTTAACCACAAAACACAGTTAACCATGTCACTACACTATTAGGTTTTAAACAGGGAGACCAGCTTTCCACTGTGATTTTTCCTTCTGGTGGGGAAATGTTACAGTTGGCTAAAGCAGCCGAAAGGTCGGCTCCAAAATGAGAAATCAGGGGAAAAGCATAAACTCAAAATAGATGATTTGGCTTCAACAGCTTTTCTTTTTTTAGTTAATATTTTTTTTTTTGAGAGACAGGGTCTCACTCTGCCCCCTAGACTGGAGCGCAGCAGCGCAATCACAGCTCACTGCAGCCTTGACCTCTTGGGCTCAAGGGATCCCTACCTCAGCCTCCCAAGTAGCTGGGACCATAGGCACATGCTATCATGTCTGTCTGATTTTTGTATTTTTTTGTAGACACGGGGTCTCACTATGTTGCCCAGGCTGGTCTTGAACTCCTGGACTTAAATAATTCTCTTGCCTCAGCCTCCCAAAGTGCTGTGATTACAGGCATGAACCACCGTGCACAGCTGGCTTTCACAGCTTAAATTTTTTTTTCTTAATATAAAACATAAAAACTGTGTATGTATAGACCCACGTTCATAACAGCATTATTCACAATAGCTAAAACATATAAGCAACCCAAGTGTCCAATGACAGATGAATAAGCAAAATGTGGTAGATACATACAATGAAATATTATTCAGCCTGAAAAAGGAAGGAAATTCTGACACATGCTACAACATGGATGACCTTTAGGACATTATGCTAAGTTCTAATAAGAGAGTCGCAAAAAGACAAATACTGTATGAGCCGACCAATATAAATGAGGTACCCAGGGTAGTCAAAATCATAGAGATAAGAATCAGAATGGTGGTTACCAGGGCTGGGAGAAGGAGGGAATGGGGAGTTATTGTTTAATGGGTATACAGTTTCAGTTTTGCAAGATGAAGAGTTCTGGAGATGGATGGTGATGATGGCTGCACAACAATATGAATGTACTCAATTCATATTGTATTGAACTGTACATTTTAAAAATGGTTAAGATGGCCAGGCCTGGTGGCTCACGCCTGTAATCTCCCAGCACTTTGGGAGGCTGAGGTGGGCAGATCACTTGAGGTCAGGAGTTCGAGACCAGCCTGGCCAACATGGTGAAACCCCATCTCTACTAAAAATAACAAACATTAGTTGGGCGTGATGGTGTACGCCTGTAATCCCAGCTACTCAGGAGGCTGAGGCACAAGAATTGCTTGAACCCAGGAGGCGGAGGTTGCGGTGAGCCGACATTGCGCCGCTGCACTGCAGCTTGGGTGATGGAGTGAGAATCTGTCTTAAAAAAAATAGGCTGGGCACGATGGCTCGTGCCTGTAATCCCAGCACTTTGGGAGGCCGAGGCGGGCGGATCGCCTGACACCAGGAGTTCGAGACCAGCCTGGCCAACGTAGTGAAACCCCGTCTCTACTAAAAATACAAAAATTAGCTGGGTGTGGTGGTGTGTGCCTGTTCCAGCTACTTGGGAAGCTGAGACAGGAGAATTGCTTGAACCCCAGGAGGCGGAAGTTGCAGTGAGCCAAGATTGTGCCACTGCACTCCAGCCTGGGCGACAGAGCAAGACTTCGCCTCAAAAAACAAAATTTAAAAAAAAAAAATACATACAATGGTTAAGATGGTAAATTGTGTTATGTGCATTTTATAACAAAAATTTTTAAATGCATGTTTGATTACTACACACATACAAAGTAAAAAATAAAACCAATAGATGCAGTGTCTCACATCTGTAATCTTAGCACTTTGGGAGGCCGAGGCAGGAGGACTGCTTGAGCCCACCAGCCTGGGCAATATAGGGAGACCCCGTTTCTACAAAAGAAATTTAAAAATTAGCTGGGCACGGTGGCTCATGCCTTGAATCCCAGGAATTTGGGAGGGTGAGGCATGAGGATCTCTTGAGCCCAGGAGTCCAAGACCAGCCCTGGCAACATAGCGAGACCCCGTCTCTAGAAAAAATACAAAAATTAGCTGGGCATGGTGGTGTGTGCCTGTGGTTCCAGCAACTCAGGGGGCTGAGGTGGGAGGATCGCTTGAGCAAGAAAGGTCAATGCCGCAGTGAGCTATGAAAACGCGACTGCACTCCAGCTTGGCTGAGAGTGATAACCCAATCTCAAAAAAAAAAAAAAAAAAAATTAGCTGGGCACGGTGGTGTGTACCTGTGCTTCCAGCTACTGAGGAGGCTGGATTGCTTGAGGCAGGAGGATCCCGTGAGCCTGGGAAGTCAAGGCTACAGAGAGCTGTGTTCAAGTCAGCCTGGGCAACAGAGTGGGACCCTATCCCCAAAAAATAAAAATACAAAATAAACCCAATCACCCAAATCCTAGTTTGCAGAGGCAAACTACATTACATTTGTGCTCATTTTATCACAGTCCCTTTTCATGTTAAAACCATTTATAAAATCTATGGTTTTATATCTGGTGGATTGCACATAGGTAGCCCATGAAACTCCCAAGAGGAGACTCTTTTGCCATACAGAAGAGTTAGCTCCCCTTACAATGCCCCACCCATTTCCGCAGGGAACTACTGACAGTCTGATGTGCATCACTATCAGTTGGGAATAGGTCCATTTCGAGTTACCAACATCCCTGTACAGTGGCTCACATGTGCAGCCCAGTGGTAGTGAGTTCATGATTGATAGTGCCTGACCAATGACTGTAATTCTCTTAGCCTTTTCTTTAGGTGGTGGCCGCCGCCCTGGCCATCACACAGGTTTTCAGGCAGGCAAAAGGAGGGCTGTATTCTGAAGTTCTATCTTTTTATTAGGGAAGAGAAGCTTCTCTAGTAACACATTTCCCTTTACATTTCACTGGCCAGAACTGGGTCGCATTCCCCCAACTCTGCAGATCCACCACTGGCCGAAGGGAGTAAGATTGCCTTGGTTGTTCAACCAATCAGGATTCACTTCTCAAGCTAAGGTAGATTCTTTCCCTCTCCTCAAGGCATCAGAAGACTTCTACTCTATATCTGAAAAGAAAAAAACTGAGGCTCTGTAAGGAAAGAATATTGGTTGTTGAAAGAGTAGTTGGGGTTGGGTATGGTGGTTCACGCCTGTAATCCCAGCACTTTGGGAGGCTGAGGTGGGTGGATCACTTGAGGTCAGGAGTTAGAGACCAGCCTGGCCAACATGGTGAAACCCTGTCTCTACTAAAAATACAAAAATTAGCCAGGCGTGGTGGCACACGCCTCTAGTCCCAGCTCCTTGGGGGGCTGAGGCAGGAGAATCACTTGAACCTGGCGGTATAGGTTGCAGTAAGCAGAGATCTTGCCACTGCACTCCAGCCTGGGTGACAGAGGGAGACACCATCTCAAAAAAAAAAACAAATAGTTGGGTAGGCAACAAAGTGACTGCCACAGGGAATGCACACACACGCACATGATATACAATAGTGTATCCAACTATTTCCCCTAGGTGGTTTCTAGAAGGTACTTATGACACATAACCCAGATTTTACTAAGTTTAATGTTGAAAAAGCACCCCATAAAGTGTATATTGATCACACATCTGAATATCTCTAAACCATAAAATGGAGTTAACAGTACCTATACCTCACGGCTGTGCCAACTGAATGAGTTAATATGTGTGCTTAGAACAATGCCTGGCACATGGTAAGGGCTACATGAGAGTTAGCTGTTATTATTAATATCAAGCTGGCAGGTAACAAATATGTTGAATGAGAGTCAAGACACGCCCCCCCCAACATCAGTAGGTTCATATGACAGATATATCTAATAAGATGAAAATGTACACATTACATTTATTATGTAATAAGTAAGCTACTAAATTTGGACCCTAAAAGAACAATAGTCCAAATATAGGATGAGGAGATGTGACTTAAGAGCTATACATGTGTGAGGGCAGTGGCTAGTTTGTGACTCTGAACACTGGAAGAGATGGGTACTAATGAATCTTGACAGCATGAACTCACTGCTGGAAATGGCTACTTACTGGAGGCCATGGGTAGAAGCCACTTCTACCACTTCTGGTAGACGCCAGAAGTGGAACAGTTCTATTCTCCATCTAGGAAGCTTTGCATCTAGAGTTTAAAGGTTTGAAGAAAAAAAGGGATAAGCAGAGTCCAAGGGAAATTACTACTTAATGGCTAGAAGAGGTATGTGTGAGCACATCTATAAAACATCCCTAACTACCTGTAACACAGATTGCACACTGTTCCCTGCTAACAACTGGCTTAATACATCAATCAATAAGACTGGAAATCGTTTTCTATGGACGCTGAATCTGAGCTTGTCGAAATGATTTTCCCAAAACACAGTCTACTTCAAGGATTTCCGCAGCACTAACTCCTTTTGGAATATCCCTTTGAGAACATAATTAGAAATATATATCACTTTCATGTAGTTTGGGGCAAGCAATTTCCTTACCTTCATCACATTATAAACGAAGTCCAAGACTGATTTTTCATTGTGTTTGAAATGGATTTTCTAGAATTATGTCTAATTGCCAGATATCATAGAGATTAATAACACTCAAAAGTCTTAAGGACAAGTAAGCTAAAACTGAGTTCCCAGAGAGTCTGATTCCTTTAAGACTGTGAAGACACTGTTTAGCCAGGTTGAGAAGCATCTTCCCATCATCCCCAACTCTCCGGGCTAAAGTGAACAACCATTTATTTAACACTTCACATGTTCCAGACCCAGAGTGCTCAGAACCACAGTGAGCTACAAAAATGCAGAAGAAACATCCTTTCCCCTAGAAGCTTCCAACCCAGTTAACTATCTTCAAGTGATTAAAATAAGACAGCTGACTATTAAGTTAGAAATATTACATGCTATAGGGAAATAGAGCAGGAAAGGAATGAGAAGAAATTCCTTTTAACTGCAGGATCTGGGCAAGCCTTTAGTTCAGGCAGGATCTGAACAGAGTAGAGAGGCAGGTGGATGTGAAGAAGGCATCCCTTAGTGGAGGGATGAAAAATGGAGGGATGTATTCACCAACAACAGAGCGTCTGTGACTTCAGTGTGTGCATGTGTGTGTGTGCGGGGGGGGGGGCAGGTGGAGGCTGCTCAGAATAGTGCAGGGGGGAGGGAGAAAAACAGTAAGAGATGAGGAAATGTATTTAGCACCTATTACATGCCAGGAGTGTTGTACGTTATTTCAATCATACTTTATAACAATATTGAACAGTAATATTCCTTTTTTACAGATGAAGAAATTGGCCCAGAGAGATTCAGAAACTCCTCTAAGATCATTTAGCTAGTCAATGGACTAAATAGTCAATAAATATTCAAATCAGGTCTTTTTTCTTTGCCATACCATGTTTGCTTAAAGCCCAGCTAAGGATTCTGGACTACCCTACAGGCAATAGGTGGTGAAGGAGGGCAGAGGCAGTAGCATCAGCAGGTATCTCTGTTCACATAGGGCCCACCGTGTGTCCAGACTGGGCTGACTCTTTTCCCTCTGGAAATAAGAGGCAAATGAGACACCCATCCCTGCCCTCGAAGAACCTCGTGTGCTTTTGTGGGAAAACAAAAACATTAATGGACACATGTATTAAAATGTAAGGACACATGTATTATAATGTAAGTACAATGACAACAATTTGGGGAGAGTGCTATGGAAACACCCTTCCAAGGAAAGTGTCCCAGAGAGGTCATCCAGGCTGTCCTGGAAGAAGTATAAAGTTGAAGAAGGTGGGAAAGGATATTTTAGGCAGAGGAAAAGATCGCTCTGAAAACAAAGATAGGAACTGTCATGGTCCACACACCTCGAGGTAATAGGAAGGACGGGGAATAAGGCTGGAAGGCTTGGGAATGCCTTGCTGAGGAGCTGAAGCCCTGGGAAGCCCCTGAAGACTTTGATCAGGGCAGTGATACGGTTACATGCTAATGCTAGGAAAATCCAGGAGTGCCTTGGGGAAGGAAGACTGGAGGCAGTTAGAGCAGCTGGTCAGCAGAGGTGAGGGGAGAGAGCCAGAGCCCGTGTGAGGACAGCAGTCACAGGCATGGAGAAGAGTTGGGTTTGAGAGATACCTAGGAGGCAAACACATCAGGTTCTGGAGGCTCAGATTTTAAAAGCTTATCACTAATATAGCAAATCTCTTAAAAAAAAAAAAAAAGAAGAAGAAGAAGAAAAAAAAAAGGTCTGGCTAGCAATGTGTCCTCATCTACCCTAAGAAACTAAGTGAATATTGGGTCCTGTCTATAAGCATTAGTCCTGAAGTCAGCAGTGCCTAAATGCAAAGAACAAACACAGATGCTAAGATGTGAGTGGGCAGGCCAGTTCACCTATGAACAAGGGTAAGAAGGAAACAGAACCAGTCCTGGAGAGTACAAACACTGTGCCCTCTTCTTTAATTTGCACACCTGATTCAAGTATTTTACTTACCCTTACAGATTTCTATAACTCCTGAAGACTGATATTTTTATTCGTTTTATTTATTTATTTTTGAGACAGGGTCTCATTCTGTCGCCCAGGCTGGAATGCAGGGGCGTGATTTTGGCTCACCACAACCTCTATCTCTCGGGTATGAGCGATTCTCCTGCCTCAGCCTCCCAAGTAGCTGGGACTACAGGCATGTGTCACCACGCCCAGCTAATTTTTTTGTATTTTTAGTAGAGACGGGGTTTCGCCATGTTGGCCAGACTTGTCTCAATCTTCTGGCCTCAAGTGATCCACCCACCTTGGCCTCCCAAAGAGCTGGGATTACAGGTGTGAGCCACTGCACCCGGCTTATTCCTGTTTTACAGCTGAAAAAATGACAAGTTGATTAGTTACAAGTTTTTCTGATAGTTACACAGGTGATAAATGGCAGAACCAGGACCTGAACCCAAATTTGTATGACTCCACGTTCTGTTCTTCCCATTTACCAGTTTTGCAGCTAAGAACCTTTCTAATTCCCTTGGCAGCTGGTCTACCTTCCAAGGCCCAGAACTCCAAAACAATTTCCACTATCAACCCCCAAGTTCAATGGGAACTTGGAAGAAATGGCTTATAAAAAACAAGTAAAAATTAAAAAGTAGGACCTAATGTTAATCAAGTGCCTAATGTTAATCAACAGCCATCCTCAGCAGCAGTTTCAATGAACTAATTTGTTGATTTTCCAAGGCTAAATACAGCCCTTTTATACTGAGCGCTCTGAGTTTATTCAAAATATTTACAGATCTATCACCTGATTTATTTTATCTACTCCTGTTTCACACAGATATTAACACTAAAAAAAAAGCCAAACACTGGGATGGGCACTTCTTGTTGTGTTCAACTTTCAAGTCACAGTTGAAATGTCCCTTTCTCATGAAGGCCTTTACCTTGCGAGGCTAGGCTAGATTCTCTGTCCCCAAACTCTCACTTCTTTGTAGGACTTCTATAAATGAATATTAGGTATGGGCTGGGCGCGGTGGCTCATGCCTGTAATCCTAGCACTTTGGGAGGCCGAGGCAGGTTGATCACTTGAGGTCAGGAGTTCCAGACCGGCCTGGCCAACATGGTGAAACCCCATCTCTACTAAAAATACAAAAAAATTAGCTGGGTGTGGTGGCGTATGACTGTAGTTCCAGCTACTCAGCAGGCTGAGGCAGGAGAATCGCTTGAACCCGGGAGGCAGAGGTTGCAGTGAGCTGAGATTGTGCCACAGCACTCCAGCCTAGGCGACAGAGAGAGACTCTGTCTCAAAAGAAAAAGAAATTTTTTAGATATGTATTTGTGAACTATCTGTTCACAGCTGAAGTCCCTCTGGCCTGTAGACTCTGTGAAGCCAGGCTTGCTTGTCTTGTTCTTGTTCACAGCTATATCTATCCTTTGGGCCTTGCACTGCAAGTGCAAGGTAAATGGTGACTGAACAGCTGGTCTCACCTAACTCCCTGTGGGGCGTCACTCCTTTCTGACAAACAGAAAAAAATTCCTATCAGAAAGGTTATCGCCCAGTTTCACAGAGAGGACAAGTTAACTCCCAAATCACATAAGCTCTTCCCACTCCACCACGCTCACCTGCCTCACACACACAAATACCTGAATCGACTTCCTGTATTTTCCACACTGCAATAAATGTGCTTCTGTGAAAACCAGTGTGGCTATGAAAGTTATCGTGGATTGGCCGGGCGCGGTGGCTCACGCTTGTAATTCCAGCACTTTGGGAGGCCGAGGCGGGTGGATCATGAGGTCAGGAGATCGAGACCACCCTGGCTAACACGGTGAAACCCCGTCTCTGCTAAAAATACAAAAAATTAGCCAAGTGCAGTGGCGGGCTCCTGTAGTCCCAGCTACTCGGGAGGCTGAGGCAGGAGAATGGCGTGAACCCGGGAGGTGGAGCTTGCTGTGAGCTGAGATCGCGCCACTGCACTCTAGCCTGGGCGACAGAGCAAAACTCTGTCTCAGAAAAAAAAAAAAAAAAAAAAAAAAGGACGTTACCATGGATTAAAGAATTTCTGGCCAGGCTCACGCCTGTAATCCCAGCACTCTAGGAGGCTAATACGAGCAGATCCCTTGAGCTCAGGAGTTCAAGACCAGCCTGGGCAACTTGGCAAAACCCTGTCTCTACAAAAAATAGTTGGGCGTGATGATGCATGCCTGTAGTCCAAGCTACTTGGGGGGCTGAGGAGGGAGGATCTCTTGAGCTGGGGAGGTTGACGCTACAGTGAACTGAGATCCTGCTACTGCACTCCAGCCTGGGCAATGAGTGAGACCCTGTCTCAAAAAAAAAAAAAAAAATTCCATTCTGTTTAATTGTGCATTCCATATTTGTTGGGATGGGTGGGCAGTAGGAGCAACTTCAGTACAATTAAGTTGATTTAGCTTCTTCTTTGGAGGGACGTTATACTAGCAAAGCAGAGAAAAACAGAGGCTAATCTATTACTAAAGATTTCAACTTTCTTTATATTTATGGGCAATAATCAGGTTCAATCATTGTAATAAACCACTTGGCCTAAGAAAAAGAATTTAATTAAGGTCTTATAAAAGGACATAAAATACTACATAAAGGGTGCCAGCTTTATACATGTGAGATTTCACCTATTAACATATAGTTAGGAGGCTGGGTGCGGTGGATGGTGCCTGTAATCCCAGCACTTTGGGAGGCCAAGGCCAGTGGATCACTTGATATCAGGAGTTCAAGACCAGCCTGGCCAACATGATGAAAGCCTGTCTCTACTAAAAATAAAAACGAAATAGCAGGGCGTGGTGGTGCGTGCCTGTAATCCCAGCTATTTGGGAGGCTGAGGCAGGAGAATTGCTTGAACCCGGGAGGCGGAGGTTGCAGTGAACCAAGATTGCGCCACTGTACTCCAGCCTGGGTGGCAGAGTGAGACTTCATCTCAAAAAAACAACAACAAAAAAACCCCATATAAACATATATAGTATATAGTTAGGGGTCGGGTACAATGGCTCATGCCTGTAATCCCAGCACTTTGGGAGGCCAAGGCAGGTGGACTGCTTGAGCTTAGGAGTTTGAGACCAGCCTGGGCAACATGGTGAAACCCCGTCTCTACTAAAAATAAAAAAATTATCAGGGCATGGTGGTATGCACCTATAATCCTAGCTACTCAGGAGGCTGAGTCGGGAGAATCACTTGAGCCCAGAAGACAGAGGTTGCAGCAAGCAGAGATCACACCACTGCATTCCAGCATGGGTGACACAGTGAGACCCTGTCTAAAACAAACAAACAAACAAACACAGGGTATTTCACCATAATTTAAACTCCAAATCTAATATATGCATTGATTTGGTGGGAAAAGTATCCCTTTAATAGCTCAGGTTTCAAAGACTCCACAACCAAGAAGGTATCTATAGTTTAGACAGTTAAGAACATGTACATACCTAGTTTTTCATTTAACTTGGATCCAAACTAGGGGTAACTAATTTGGATGCATGCACAAGAATTTTCATTCTGATTTTTGTAAACATTTCATTGAAAACTGGGCGTGGATGTGAATTGGAACAGGATCACACTACTGAAACTTACATAGGTTTTGCAGTCTCACAAAAGGCAGGAAAGTCAAGCTCTCGCTTTTCACCTCAATCACTACCTTTTTACCACACCGCCATGTGACCTTGAGCACATCTCCTAGGTAGTTTCCTTGTCTGCAAAATGAAATCTGGACTAGATGCCCCATCTGGCTCTAACAGTCTCAATACTGTAACTGATGCAGAGCACCTATTTCCTTCCTACTTGAAGGAACTGCAAAAGAACTAAACATTAGAACCACAAAGCAATTTCATGAGGCAGCCAAATTAGTTCTGATAAGGAAAATTATTTAGCATGAGTTCATGACTTGAATCAATCCCAATCTGTTAGAGATATAGCTGAATCAGATTTAATAGCCTCCCTGTAATCAATAAAGGAGAACACACTATCTGGACTAGGCAAGGAAGGAGAGGTATCAGCATCTCTTAATAGCCTTTATTCTTCTGCTTACTCTCACCCCTCACCCTCCTTCCTTGAACCCAAGTTTGAGTATTTAATGAAAGTTTCAGAAAATGAATGAATGGGAAATGAGGGAGGTGAGGAGATGGCAAAGGAGTTGTCAGCTGACAGTCCACATCTTTGTCCTGCTGCTGTGCTGAGAAGGTAGTCAAAGGAATATTACTTGTAGAATATTTGTCACTGCATCTCCTCAGCCATTAGTGAGCTCTGATTTCTTGGAGATTCTAGAAAGCTCTGCACAACTGTTGTGATGTATCTAATATTATTTCTTCTATAGTTGCTGATGTTCAATTTTTTTTTTTTTTGAGATGGAGTTTTGCTCTTGTTCCCCAGGCTGGAGTGCAATGGCATGATCTTGGCTCACCGCAGTGAGAATCGCTTGAGCCCAGAAGACGGAGGTTGTAGTGATTAAGAAATGGTCAAGCAATATCACACAGAATTCCCCTCTGTCATGGTACTTTAAACTTCACGTTTTTGCATGAATCAAAAAGCAAGTGATCGCCAGGCACGGTGGCTCACTCCTGTAATCCCAGCATTTTGGGAGGCCGAGGTGGGTGGATCATTTGAGGTCAGGAGTTCAAGACCAGCCTGGCCACCCATGGCAAGACCCCATCTCTAATAAAAATACAAAAATTAGCCAGGTGTGGTGGTGCGGGCCTATGGTCCCAGCTACTCGGGAGACTGAGGCAGGAGAATCGCTTGAACCCGGAAGGCGGAGGTTGCAATGAGCCAAGATTGCACCACCGCACTCCAGTCTGGGTGACAGAGCGAGGCTCCATCTCAAAAAAAAAAAAAAAAAAAAAGGCAAGCTTCACGTACAAGGCATCACTTCATGCACAAGGCACTGAGCTGACAAAGCCATGGCCTTTGCTCAGATAGGGTTGAGAGACAATAATCAATTATTGCCAAAATAAAAGGACTCTAGGAGTTCAGAGGGAATCCCAATGCATTTTGTACAAACAGAACAGAATAAAAGTAGGGAGGCTAGGTGCACTCCAGCACTTTGGGAGGCCAAGGCAGGAGACCAGACTGGGCAACAGAGCCCTTAAAACCTCATATCCAAAAAAAATTTTTTTTAATTAGCTGGGCATGTGGTGGGGCACCTGTAGTCCTTAGCTCTTTGGGAGGCTGAGATGGGAGGACTGCTTGAATCCAGAAGTTCAAGGCTGCAGTAAGCTATGATTGTGCCACTGCACTCTAGCCTGGGAGACAAAGCTAGACCCTGCCTCAGAAAAACAAAAACAAAAAAACCCCACAGCAGTTAAATTTATCCTCACTTTTATTACTATTTTTTAGAGACAGAGTCTCACTCTGTCACCCAGCCTGGAGTGCAGTGGCACGATCTCGGCTCGTTGCAACCTCCGCCTCCTGGTTTCCGTTAACTCTCCTGCCTCAGTCTCCTAAGTAGCTGGGTCTACAGGTGTGCACCACCACGCCCAGCTTATTTTTGTATTTTCAGTAGAGACGGGGTTTCACCATGTTGGCCAGGCTAGTCTGGAACTCCTGACCTCAGGTGATCCACCTACCTCAGCCTCCCAAAGTGCTGGGATTACGGGTGTGAGCCACCACGCCCAGCCTATCCTCACTTTTAGAATCCCATGATTCTGAAACTGCAATTTGACCTGTCCTTTTAAAATAATTTTTACCTTTAGCAAGTGCAAGCAAGCGAGAGCCACACATTATCTTTGCATGTCCAGTCATAAGATACTCCACCGTCAAACAGTAGAAAACAAGAATATCTCCCACTAGAGAAAACTTAAGGCCTAACAGGTCACCTCCTATGGGGCAAGTTTAAAAAGCTATTTTCTGGAGCAGGTACTAGGATGGCCTTCAGGAGCATCTTAGTGCTTTCTGACCTACTACCTTTCCTCAAAGCTTTCAATCCTTTTGGGCTTTCTCCACTGGAATGTGAACACCTACAGATCTACAGCTCAGAAACCACGATGCTTAATGGGTAATTCCCTCATTTCTCTTGCTCTCACAATTGGTGTTTATGGGGAAGTATCAACTACTTGCAGTGCCATTTCCCCATCAATTACTAGAGAGTGGGGAAAGTGAAATTTAAAAAGCATTAAGACATGTAAAAGTTCTCCCACAACTGGTTTTCATTCATGAAATATTTATGCAGAGTTTATAAGCTATAAAGCCAGAAATGACTTAATTCAATAGATTTGACTTTTCCAAACTGAGTGGGTGCAGTACTCCAAGGGGAATTATTCAGGTTTCAAAGCTCAGATTCAAAGAGAAAACGATCTAATTTGTCACTCCTTACACTAATATTCTCAAAAGTCAAGTCCAATGCGATTTAGCAATAAGAAGGGACTAGGATTTATAAAGTTGCCTTTTAATGAGAATGTATAGTCTACTTGTTTTAACAAGTTGAGCCTAAGATTAATGTATTGCGTACAGTTCAGAAAATCATGGGCCTCAACTGCATGAACACTATTACAAAACAGTAAATGTTGATAATATTTAAGTTGAACAAATTCACAGAGGCGTTAAATCGGCCAAACGAGTACAACAAAGACACACCTTTCCAACTCTTCAATTTGTCATAGTTTCCTTAAAAATCAGGAAATCTTTGTTTTGCTTTAAGGCAAACTGTCAGGTCGACCAAAAGGACAGATAAGAGCAGAAACACTTCGCTGCACTATAACTCATTCAGGAAGGTTTAACTTGTCGCTAATCCGTGCCACAAAAAAAAAAAATCTAGGCTCTGTTGCAGGTACAATGGAGGACACGGCTGAAAAAATTTGGAATTTTAAATGAGACAAATGCAAAACCTGGTGGGCGTAAGAAGGAGCACCTATGAAAGTGACAAATAGGGGGAAATGGTGGGCAAGGGAAACAATGGCTGACTGGAGAGCAAAGAAGGGGAAGCTCAGGAGAAAATTTTAGAAAGCCACCAGGACCCTGTAGTTCTAAGATCTACGGGGAAACAGGCACCCAACGGCTGCGTCTCAGGTTTCCGCGGGTCACTAAAGAATAACGGACATCCTCCCAACGGTGGCCCTGGGGCTCCGCGGGCGCTTCCGCCGAGCTCGCGCCGACCCCGCGCTCGGCCCCGCACCCCGCCGGGCGCTCGCGGCGAGATACCGGACGCTGCCCGCGTCGCCCGATTTTGTCCGTTCGGTCCTCCACACCCACCCCGCGGCCATCGCTCGCCCGAAGCCAGGCGACAAGAACAAACACCGCCCGACGCGAAAAAGGAAGCACAGGCGTTTCTCGTCAAAGCAGACTTTATTGGGGCGACAGGGCCGCCCCACACGCGCCAGCCGCTCCCCGCGCGGCCCCCGGGCCGCCCACCCGCCTCAACCCCGCGCCCGGCCGGCCCCTCCCTCCCTTCTCCTCAGGCTCCCGCCCCCGTGGTGCCCGGGGCCGCGCGGACCGCTCACCGGCTCCCAAGGCAGCGGCTGCAGCGGCGACGCCCCGTTCCCGAGTGCGGCCCCGGCCCGAAGCGGCGGGTTTTGTGGCTGTTGCACCGCGAAGGGCGGCAGCCGCGCGACACCGGGCAGCGGGAGGCGGTGGCGGCGGCGGCGGCGCGCTGACGTCACGCGCCGCGGGCCAGCCAGGGCGCGTGCGAGCCGCCCCGCCCCCGGTCCCATCGGCCCCAATCCGGGAGGAGCCCGGCGAGTGGGCGGGGCCGCGGAGGCCAGCGGACAGATCGATTGGCCGAGAGGAGAATCGAGAGGGAGAACGGGCGAGTGGCAGCGAGGCGGGGCGGGCTGAGGCCAGCGCGGAAGTCTCGCGAGGCCGGGCCCGAGCAGAGTGTGGCGGCGGCGGCGAGATCTGGGCTCGGGTTGAGGAGTTGGTATTTGTGTGGAAGGAGGCGGAGGCGCAGGAGGAAGGGGGAAGCGGAGCGCCGACCCGGAGGGCGGGAGGAGGCGCGGCCAGGGCGGGCGGTTGCGGCGAGGCGAGGCGGGGAGCCGAGACGAGCAGCGGCCGAGCGAGCGCGGGCGCGGGCGCACCGAGGCGAGGGAGGCGGGGAAGCCCCGCCGCCGGCGCGGCGCCCGCCCCTTCCCCCGCCGCCCGCCCCCTCTCCCCCCGCCCGCTCGCCGCCTTCCTCCCTCTGCCTTCCTTCCCCACGGCCGGCCGCCTCCTCGCCCGCCCGCCCGCAGCCGAGGAGCCGAGGCCGCCGCGGCCGTGGCGGCGGAGCCCTCAGCCATGGCCTCGGGCGACACCCTCTACATCGCCACGGACGGCTCGGAGATGCCGGCCGAGATCGTGGAGCTGCACGAGATCGAGGTGGAGACCATCCCTGTGGAGACCATCGAGACCACAGTGGTGGGCGAGGAGGAGGAGGACGACGACGACGACGAGGACGGCGGCGGTGGCGACCACGGCGGCGGGGGCGGCCACGGGCACGCCGGCCACCACCACCACCACCATCACCACCACCACCACCCGCCCATGATCGCTCTGCAGCCGCTGGTCACCGACGACCCGACCCAGGTGCACCACCACCAGGAGGTGATCCTGGTGCAGACGCGCGAGGAGGTGGTGGGCGGCGACGACTCGGACGGGCTGCGCGCCGAGGACGGCTTCGAGGATCAGATTCTCATCCCGGTGCCCGCGCCGGCCGGCGGCGACGACGACTACATTGAACAAACGCTGGTCACCGTGGCGGCGGCCGGCAAGAGCGGCGGCGGCGGCTCGTCGTCGTCGGGAGGCGGCCGCGTCAAGAAGGGCGGCGGCAAGAAGAGCGGCAAGAAGAGTTACCTCAGCGGCGGGGCCGGCGCGGCGGGCGGCGGCGGCGCCGACCCGGGCAACAAGAAGTGGGAGCAGAAGCAGGTGCAGATCAAGACCCTGGAGGGCGAGTTCTCGGTCACCATGTGGTCCTCAGGTGAGCGCCGGCCGCGCGCCCCGGCCCCGGGATGTTTTTGTTTTGAAGGGAAGCCATGTTTTATGTGTGTGATGGGCGCCGCCATCTTCTTCGCCAGGGCAAGTATGGCGGCCCCAAAAGATGGCGGGCCGTGCGGCGGCGGGGGCGCGGCGGCGGCGGCGGGCGGCGGGCCGCGAAGATGGCGGCAGGCCGCGGGGGGGAGGGGCCGGCGCCGCCCGGCTAGGCCGCAATGGCGTAGTTTCTCCGAGAGGGGGAAGCGCCGCGCGGGGCGGAGACGGCCGGGGGAGGGGCCGGCGCGCTCGCTCCCCGACGCCCTCGCTCCCCGCGCCCGCATCAACGGGCGCGCCCGCCGGCCCGTTGTGGCGGCAGCTGCGCGCCCCCGGGCCGGGCGGGACGCGGGAGGTCGTTGGCGGGGCTGCGCCGCAGCCTCGCGGGCCAGGGATTGCTGCCTCAGGGACGCGCGCCCCCGCCCCCGCCCGCGCCCGGCGCTGCCGTTACCCCATCGGCCGCTGGAGGGCGCCGCGGGCGCTTGCCCCGCCCGCCCCCAACTTCCCCGGACTCCCAACTGCTCCCCGGTGGCACCTTCCAGAAGGAGGGGGCTTGGCACTCGTGGGCGCCTCCGGCCTCCTTGCTCCCCGCCCACCCAGCGCCGGGCTGGACCCTGCCCCGGCGGTCACGCTCGCCCAAGTCGTCGTTTGCTGCGGGGCGGGACTTGGGGCTGCACGTAGGGCTCGCGTGTGCGGGCTCCGAGCGTCAGTCGGAGCCTGTCACCGCCGTTGCCAGCGAATTCCTGGCCCTTTCGCCTTCCTGCGGTACCTAGTGGAAAGGGCCTGTGAATGTTAGCGAATAATTCTTAGTCACTTACGTTTTGGGAAAGCTTTTTTTTTTCTCCCCTCAAGTATTTAGCTCTTCTGAATAGGTCGGGTTAGTTTACTCAACTGTGGACATTTGCCGGTAAATAAAATCGGGTAGTTTAATTTTAAGCCTCTATGGTTTTTACTTTGTAGAAAGGTATCTATTTTCCCCATGAAAAGAACGATAATAGAAAGCGGGTTTTTTTGAGTTTTGTTTTACTGTTTTAATACTACTTTTAACGAAGGCCTGAAAACCATCTAGAGCAAAAGGATCTTATCTGCCTGTGTAAAATCTGTTTTTACTTCAAAGGCAATTATTCAATGCTGGTTTTTTAGGTCAGTATCCTATTAGTATATTCATATGCTACCTAGCTAAATTGCTGAGATACTAAATAGACTGAGAATAATCCTGCCACCGTAGTTAATCTAATGCCTGTGATGATTACGTTTAGTACTCCATATAAGCGGTGGAGTCTCTTCCCTATAAGTACTTTAAAGCTTCATAAATTCTCAGAACTGAATGGAGACTCAAAATATGGTGACCTTTGCGTATTAAAAGATCGTTAAAATTCGGAGGAATGAATGAAACAAATGAAAAGGCTGGACTGAAAAAGCTAGTTTGTATCTGGTGAAAGCCTCAAGATGAGACAACTACAGCTGGGTGGATCTGTGATTGAAAGAGGCCTGAGCAAAGGGATCTAGGAGCTGTCAAAATCTAATAGGAAGGTGCTAACAGGCGCTGTCCTGCATCCAGGGTGCCTTGTAGAATTCATAGTAGTTTGAGTTTAGCAGAAACTATGTTTAAATGAAACATGAATACTTTAGTACTTAATGGTTATCAAAAGATAATTTCCATGTATTTTGGTAGCTCAAGAGATTACATACTGATCATGTTGGAACTAAAAGTCATGGTTTTGGCCGGGCGCGGTGGCTCACGCCTGTAATCCCAGCACTTTGGGAGGCTGAGGCCGGCGGATCACTTGAAGTCTGGAGTTCGAGACCAGCTGGCCATCATAGTGAAACCCCGTCTCTACTAAAAATATAAAAATTAGCCAGGCGTGATGGCGGGAGCGCGTAATCCCAGCTACTCGGGAGGCTGAGGCAGGAGAATCGCTTGAACCCAGGAGGCAGAGGTTAACAGTGAGCCGAGATTGCACCACTACACTCCAGCCTGGGTGACAGAGCGAGACTCTGTCTCAAAAGGGGGGGGGGGGCGGGGCATTTTTTTTTGTTAATACCAATGAGTAAGGGATGGGGGTTTTAGTTATTGATGAATTTGCAGAATTCAGAATACGATTTGAAATTAGATATTTAGGTAAAGATACATTAACCACAAAAGTAAATTTATTTTTTCTCATAGTGTGTGGAATTAGAGGAATTTAGAAAACCGACATATTTTTACATGATCTGCATTTTATCTTAACAAATTGCTGGTCCACTTTTCCACATCCAGAGAAGTTGGTAGTGTACGGCTTTGCTTGCTGAAGTGGTATGTATGGAGTCAGCCAGTTAGGGGAGAAAGTCTGAGGGGCTTGACTGATGGAAGTCAATTTACAATTAAGTGAGCATTTACAAGTGTGCAAGTGGCTGTTTTGTTTTTTGTTGTTGTTGTTTTTTTTGTTTTTTTTTTTGAGATGGAGTCTCGCTCTGTCGCCCAGGCTGGTGTGCAGTGGCATGATCTCGGCTCATGGCAAGCTCCGCCTCCCGAGTTTACGCCATTCTCCTGCCTCACCCTCCCGAGTAGCTGGGACTACAGGCGCCCACCACCACGCCCAGCTAATTTTTTGTGTTTTTAGTAGAGACAGGGTTTCACCATATTAGCCAGGATGGTCTTGATCTCCTGACCTCGTGATCCGCCTGCCTCGGCCTCCCAAAGTGCTGGGATTACAGGTGTGAGCCACCGCGCCCAGCCAAGTGGCTGCTTTTAAGGTGGCACAGTTTGGGGTTGTTTTCTCGGCCGTTTCTTTTCTTTTCTTTTCTTTTTTTAATTTGAGACAGGGTCTTGCTGTGTTGCCCAGGCTGGAGTGCAGTGTCACGATCTTGGCTCACTGCAACCTTCACCTCCCGGATTCAAGGGATTCTCATGTCTCAGCCTCCCAAGTAGCTGGGATTGCAGGCATCCACCACCACCCCTGGCTATAATGTCCATTTCTTTAAAGCGCTGGTTGTCTAGCTAGTGTGGTAGAGTACGCTGTGCATAAAGGTAGTTGTAAATATTTGATGGCAGTGACATAGGATGGCCTCTTTCTCGGACATGTGTTTTGTGGTAAACTATCCCCCTTACTTTTCCTTGTGATTTGGAATTATTACTAAAGAGAAGCTAAAGAGCTTATGGATAACTCTGCATTTCCCAAGTTCAAATTCTGAAAGTGATTTCATCTTCAGAACTGAAATGACGTGATATACTCAGTATAATTCCATAACAAGTGGAGAAATGAAAGTGGGTTAATTGTTGGGTAAATCTGTATGTATGTGTACATATGGGTTGAGCACGGTGGGCAGCATTACTGCTTTCGTGTACTTGATCTCATTTGATCCTAGGCATGAAGGTTTTAACTACACTTTAGTTTCACTAAAATAGCCCCTTAGTTTGGAATGAACTGTGAAGTAACAGTTTTGCATAAGCCCGAAGCTGAGTTACTTGAAGTCCTTATAAAAATAGTTGTACATACAGGGTATTCCCCGAGGGTCTAGTTACTTCTTAGACCCTCTTGGTTTAAAAAGCAAAAAGATCAGGCTGGGTGCAGTGGCTCACACCTGTAGTCCCAGAACTTTGGGAGGCCAAGGCAGGAGGATCGCTTGAGCCCAGGAGTTCGAGATGAACCTTGGCAATATAGTAAGACCCCGTCTCTGCAAAAAAACAAAAAAACCCACAAAAATTAGCCAGTCATGGTAGCACATGCCTGTAGTCACTCTCAGCTACTTGGTAGATTGAGGTGGGAGGATCGCCTGAGCCTGGGAAATCGAGGCTGCAAGTCAGCGGTGATTACACCACTGTACTCCAGCCTAGGTGACAGTGAGACACTGTCAAAAAAAAAAAAAAAAAAAAAAATTGGCCGGGCGCGGTGGCTGACGCCTGTAATCCCAGCACTTTGGGAGGCCGAGGCGGGTGGGTCACGAGGTCAGGAGATCGAGACCATCCTGCCTAACACGGTAAAACCCTGTCTCTACTAAAAATACGAAAAGAAATTAGCCGGGCGCTGTGGCGGGTGCCTGTAGTGCCAGCTACTCAGGAGGCTGAGGCAGGAGAATGGCGTGAACACAGGAGGCAGAGCTTGCCGTTAGCTAAGATAGCACCACTGCACTCCAGCCTGGGCGACAGAGCAAGACTCCGTCTCCAAAAAAAAAAAAAAAAAAAAAAAAAATTAGTGGGAGTCATCATATTTCTGGAAACCAAATGGATTTCTTTTGCACACATGCCATGTTCCTTTAATTTCCCACAGTAAGAGCACTCTGGTGGGCATCTTTTGAATGTAATATCAGTATAGGAATCTAACAGTTTTTTAGTAGTTTTAGGCCTTATAGGATCCTTAGAGATTGGCTTTTTTTTTTCCTTTTTTACTTTTTTTTTTTTTTTTTTTTTTTTTTTTGAGACGGGGGTCTCACTCTGGCACCCAGGTTTGAGTGCAGTGTGAGATCTCGGCTCACTGCAACCTCCACCTTCCGAGTAGCACGTGCCACCATGCCTGGCTAATTTTGTTGTATTTTTGGTAGAGACGAAGTTTCGCCATGTTGCCCAGGCTTGTCTTGAACTCCTGATCTCAGGTGATTCACCCACCTCGGCCTCCCAAAGTGTTGGGATTACCAACCTGCCCGCCCCCCCCCCCCCCACCCCTTACTTTTTTTTTTTGAGGCAGGGTCTCATTCTGTCACCCAGGCTAGAGTGTAGTGAGACAGTCACGGCTCACGGCAGCCTTAACCTCCCGGGCTGAAGCGATCCTCCCACCTCAGCCTTCCAAGCAGCTGGGACCACAGGCTAATGTTTTAATTTTTTAGGCATGGGATCTCCTTATGTTGCCCAGGCTGGTGTCAAACTCCTGGGCTCCAGCAATCCTCCTTCCTCAGCCTTCCAGAGTGATGGGATTATGGGTGTGAGCCACTGTGCCTGACCTCTTTATTTTTTCCTAAATTTTTAATTGTCATACACATGTTTAGTTTCTTCTGTATTTATTTTTATTTATTTATTTTTTATTTCTTTTTTTTTTTGAGACAGAATCTCGCTCTGTCACCCAGGCTAGAGTGCAGTGGCACGATCTCGGCTCACTGCAAGCTCCACCTCCCGGGTTCACACCATTCTTCTGCCTCAGCCTCCAGAGTAGCTGGGACTACAGGCGCCTGCTGCCACGCCCGGCTAATTTTTTGTATTTTTAGTAGAGATGGGGTTTCACCATGTTAGCCAGGATGGTCTCGATCTCCTGACCTCGTGATCCGCCTGCCTCAGCCTCCCAAAGTGCTGGGATTACAGGCGTGAGCCACTGCGCCCGTCCAGTTTCTTCTGTATTTAACCTGAATATGCTTAACTGTTTAGTGTGTCAGAGAACTCTGTGCATCTGGAGTTTTTTAGTTGTTGCTTTTTAAATTAGAGATGGGGTCTTGCCTTGTTGCCTAGGCTGGCCTTGAATTCCTGGGTTCAGAGTATCTTCCTGCCTCAAATTCCTGAGTAACTGGGACTACAGACACCCAGCTTCAACTATGTTTTGAATAATCTTAATCAATTGCTTTAATGCCAGTGTTTACTTTGGCCTTTTTCACTATATATGATTAATAAACATTTCAGTGTTGATAGATTGGGGCACAGTACTATATATTTTTTCCCTAGATATTAATGCTGTTACATAGGAGTAACAGTTATTGTGGGGTTTTTTGGGTTTTTTTTGAAACGGAGTCTCGCTTTGTTGCCCAGGCTGGAGTGCAGTGGCGCGATCTCGGCTCACTGCAAGCTCCACCTCCTGGGTTCACGACATTCTCCTGCCTCAGCCTCCCGAGTAACTGGGATTACAGACGCGTGCCACCATGCCCGGCTAATTTTTGTATTTTTAATAGAGTCTGGGTTTCTCCATGTTGGCCAGGCTGGTCTCAAACTCCTGACTTCAGGTGATCCACCCACCCCAGCCTCCCAAAGTGCTGGGATTACAGACATGAGCCACCGTGCCCAGCCAGGAGTAACTGTTTTATAACTTAGTTAATTATAAACTAAGCCACTTAACCATTGCATTTAATAGGGAAGATAATGATAAAAACTGAGAATTTAAAACATTTAGTTCAGAGAGAAATTTAGGTGATTTTAAAATCTTGAGATTTCAGGTGGTGAGAAACTGTGACCCTCTCTAAGGCTGTTGATATTTTAATTCGGAGCAGAAGTTGCATTGCCATGTGCATAAACTGCCACATAGATGCCTGAACCCTGGGAACAAGCCAGCATGTCCATGGTCACCCCCACCCCGTTTCCATTTCCATACATGGGTTTTGTGAGGCGAGGCCATCATGTGCATACTGCCTGCCCATGGCTAATGAGGATAGCACAGGTGCAGGGCCAGTGTCCCCCCCATTCTGTCCCGTGCCAGTCAGTACAGCTTGGGTTGCGGGGGACATGTGCCTTCTCAAAGTGCTGGCAGCTGAGTGGCACCTCCTTCACGCCTAGGAGTCGATGGTCCCTCCCCTGGTGTGCCCAGGTTGGCCTCATGCTCCAGGTAGAGAACCCTTGTTTGGACCTTGTTGGGATGTGGGGTGGTGAGACCCCACCTGAGCTGTGACCTTCTGAGAGGAGACAAATTAAACTGCTGAAGGAGAGGCAAAAATAATAATTATTATTCTGTTACACTGAATAGAGAAGCGGCTTGTGCTGGATTAAGCAAAACCTGTAAGACCAGAAAACCATCGATACAAAATCAGTAAATGCAAGGAAGTTGAAATGCATTGAATTTTTCCCAATTTTATAAGTTCAGAAGATGCAGGTTTGCCAAAAATCACTAGTCATGACCGTTTGCCATTCCTCTGTGGGTTTTTCACACCCTCCCTCCCCAGTAGAAACTGCGCTGTTTATCACTAACTAGAGATGCTATAAACATGAATTTCCATGGAGCTAAGCTCAAAAAGCCCTCCAAAGTAATCACTTCACCCCCATGACCTACATAGGGTAGCCTAAGTCATAGATCTCGAATCCTGATCTGGTAGCTCTGAAAGGTTTAGCTTCCTAATAAAGCCTCTTGTGCTGTCAGACTCTCCACTCCGGGTTATTAACCTTGCCTTTTCCCTCCCTCCATCAACAACTGACTCCCCCTAGTGGGAAAAGAAAAATCCGTATCAGGAAAAGGTCAGGGTTCCTGTCCTATCTACAGTTAGTATTTTATAGGCTTTTGGAAGAGGGTAAATTCTTTAAAACATCCATGTCGGACTCCTAGGTGGATATTTACAAAAGGCATTTCTATTTTGTTTTTGAAACCTGCTTAACAAGGTCAGTCTGTTTTAAGGCTGGGAAACTTAGGTTATATTAGCAAAGCAGTTATTGCAATGAATGTTACTTAGTATTTGCATTCTTTTATTTAACTCTTGATCTGCTCAGGTGACCATTTTTATTCTCTCTGTGCTCTTACTACTTCCAATAGGAAGAGTAAGCAAAAATGAATTTTTCTTTTTTTCTTTTTTTTTTTTTTCGAGACAGGGTCTCACTTTGTCACCCAGTCGGGAGTACAGTGGCACAATCTCAGCTCATTGCAGCCTCGACCTCCTGGGCTCAAGCAGTCCTCCTGCCTCAGTGCCCCAAGAGCTGGGACTACAGGCACGCACCACCAGGCATGGCTAATTTTTTGTAGAGACAGGGTTATCAGAATCATGACTTGGATGCAGAAGATAACATTCATGTAATTACTGCAGAGTATTAGGAAGAGCCAAGGGAGATGTTAGAAGTTAGCTGATTGTTGGGGGGCTTGCATCTTTTCATGTGTGATGGACTTTCATAACAGCACGTAAGGGGAGCCAAGCCATTTCCTCGTTCTAAGTATCTTCTCAGTAGGTTCCATTCTGTTTAACTTCATGAATAATTATCAAGAACAGAAAGCCAGCAGCATCATATTTCCTCTCTAGAGGGGACTGACCTTGAGATCTTTGTAAAATGAGTTGGGGTAGCGGTATCCTTAAAGTCACTTTGAATCTTTATAGCGGGAAATTCTATTCCTTTACAAACAGAACAATATAGTCAATTTCTTTCTTTCTTTCTTTTTTACAGAGTCTTACTCTGTTGCCCAGGCTGGAGTGCAGTGGTTTGATCTGGCTCACTGCAACCTCTGCCTCCCGAGTTCAAACAATTTTCGTGCCTCAGCCTCCTGAGTAGCTGGGATTACAGGTGTGCACCACCACGCCCGGCTAATTTTTTTTTTTTTTTTTGAGACAGTCTCGCTCTGTCACCCAGGCTGGAGTGCAGTGGCACGATCTCGGCTCACTGCAAGCTCCGCTTCCCAGGTTCATACCATTCTCCTGCCTCAGCCTCCCAGGTAGCTGGGACTACAGGCACCCACCACCACGCCTGGCTAATTTTTTTTCTTTGTATTTTTTAGTAGAGATGGAGTTTTACCGTATTAACCAGGATGGTCTCGATCTCCTGACCTGATGATCCGCCCACCTTGGCCTCCCAAAGTGCTGGGATTATAGGCATGAGCTACTGTACCCAGCCTACTCAATTTCTTAAAGCAAGAGTCTTCCATTTTAACATGACCTGGCAAATGAGATATTAGGAACTCTTGAGAAAAAAAAATTTTTTTGAGACGGGTTTTTGCTATGTTGCTGAGACTGGAGTGCACTGGCTATTCACAGGTGTGATCATTGTGTGCTACAGCCTTGAACTCCTGGGCTCAGGCGGTTCTCTGGCCTCAGCCTCCCTAGTAGCTGGGACTAGAGGTGTGTGCCATTCCACCCAGCTTGAGTAAAATTCTTTTTTTTTTGAAACGGTGTCTCGCTCTGTCACCCAGGCTGGAGTGCACTGGCGCGATCTCGGCTTACTGCAAGCTCTGCCTCCCGGGTTCACACCATTCTCCTTCCTCAGCCTCCCGAGTAGCTGGGACTACAGGCGCCCACCACCATACCTGGCTAATTTTTTTGTATTTTTAGTAGAGACGGGTTTCACCGTGTTAGCCAGGATGGTCTTGATCTCCTGACCTCATGATCGGCCCGCCTTGGTTTCCCAAAGTGCTAGGATTACAGGCGTTAGCCATCACGCCCAGCCAAGTAAAATTCTTAATAGCCATTCAGTTACTTTGGTTTTACACAGTGGTTTCAAATGTGGTTTAGCATTAAAGCAATATAAATGGTTGTTTGTGATGGACTCTTTCTCCTGTAATTTATTTTTTTTATTTTTTATTTTTGGGAGACAGAGTTTTGCTCTGTTGCCCAGGCTGGAGTGCAGTGGCAAGATCTCGGCTCACCTGCAACCTTCACCTCCTGGGTTCAAGCGATTCTTCTGCCTCAGCCTCCTGAGTAACTGGGATTACAGACTTGCACTACTACACCCAGCTAATTTTTACTTTACTTTTACTCTACTCTACTTTTAGTAGAGATGGAGTTTCACCATGTTGGCCAGGCTGGTCTTGAACTCCTCACCTCAAGTGATCTGCCTGCCTCAGCCTCCAAAGTTCTGGGATTACAGGCGTGAGACACCGTGCCTGGCTTTCTTGTGTAAATTAATTCCCCTTCTCAAATAGAAGATCTGTGAGTCAGGGAAAGGGGCTGCCATTGCTGTGCAAGAAGCTGTTCTGTTGGTGTCAGGACCTGTCTTTTCAGGAGAGTATTGAACTTTGAATATTGAGTGAATGAATGGCTGGAATTTGTGCTGTAAGGCAGAATCAGGGCTTATACCAAAATACTATTTTGGTCTATTCCTGTATAGGTGGAAAAGAAGTATTAGGGATAGAGAGAAGGTGCAGAAGGTTCTGTTTTAGAAGCAGCATGGGCTTTTAGAGTCAATTCTCAATTCAAATCTCAGATTTGCTACTTACCGTTTTTTTTTGTTTTTTGTTTTTGAGACAGAGTCTTGCTCTGTCGCCCAGACTGGAGTGCAGTGGCATGATCTCAGCTCACTGCAACCTCCGCCTCCCAGGTTCAAGCAATTCTCCTACTTCAGGTTCCTGAGTAGCTGGGACTGCAGGTGCCTGCCACCACACCTGGCTAATTTTGTATTTTTAGTAGAGATGGGGTTTCTGCATGTTGGTCAGGCTGGTCTCGAACTCCCGACCTCAGGTGATCTGCCCGCCTCAGCCTTCCAAAGTGCTGGGATTACAGGCGTGAGCCACTGCACCCGGCCTACTTACTGCTCTTTAGATACATTGCTTGTCATTTCTGAGGTCAGTTTCTTCAGCCAAAAACATAGGGTTTAATACCTTAAAGATATTGTTTGGATTGAGAAATGTGACAGTTGCCAGAATGAGACAGGTACTTAATAAAGGATAGTATCCTTTCTTAAGGTCTTTATTAGTGGGAAAAACTGGGAAACAACCTATGTCTGATTTTTGCCTGTTGCTAAGCAGTGAATCGCAAATGTTTAGCTCTCCCCTGTTTCAGTGAAAGGTTGGGTGATGGCAGCGGTGACTCTTTTTTGTCTTTTTTTGCCAGAAGTAACCTGGAGTGGCCTAAGATAGAAGGTGTGGAGAAACAAAATCTAGCCAAACATATACATGCATACATACATAGGTAAATATCTCAGTTGGTGAAGGTGAATATAGAAAATTGGGATCACAGGAAAAATTACCATCAACCCTAATGAGGTTACTGGCAGTCAAAATTAAAAAAAAAGGAACTTATACTACCTTCATCTGATATTAATTCTGAGGAGATAAAATGTTTCTTAGGAATGAATTCCTTTGTGTATGAGGGGGACCACTGAGTGGTAGTACTGGCATTTTTCAGCCAATGTGACAAATTTCACAGTGCTGTCTTAGAGATGCCTAAAAAATGTATTAAGGAACGTGGCTGGGCATGGTGCACTTTTGGAGACTGAGGTGGGAGGATCTGAGGCCAGGAGTTTGAGACCAACCTGGGCAACATAGTGAGACCTTGTCTCCACAGAAAATTAAAAAAAAAAAAAAAGCCAGGCATGGTGGCATGTGCTTTTGTAGCCCCAGCTACCCAGGAGGCTGACGTGGGAGAATCACCTGAGCCCAGGAGGTCAAGGCTGCAGTGAGCTCCACTCCAGCCTGGATGACATAATGAGATTCTGTCTCAAATGAAAAGAGAGAGAGAGAAATAATATATAAGGCCTTTGATTTTTCTGATTAACATATTGACTAACTGGTTGACTGGTTGACTGAATAATGACTCCCAATATAGCCAGATCCTAATTCTTGGAACCTGTGGGTGTTAACCTTATTTGCAAGTGTGATTAAACCAGGGCTCTTGGAATAGGGAGAGTAGCCTGGTTTATCCAGGTGGGTACCAAATGTAATCACACAAGTGTCCTTGTATTCACAGGAAGGCGGTGGGAGATTGACTGCCAAAGAGGAAGTAGGAGAGGTGTGAGAGGTTGGAGTCCAGTGAAGAGAAGGGGTCAAGGAATGTAGGCAGCCTTCAGAAGCTAGAATATGTGAGGGACCAGATTCTCCACTGAAGCTGCCAGAAGGAACCCACACAACGACTTTATAGCTCTGAAACTGATTCTCACTGCTGGCCTCTAGAACTATAAGAGAATAAATTCCTGTTGTTTCAAACCACCAAATTGGTGGTAGTTTGTTACAGTGGTAATAGGAAACTAATACATGTGCTAGCATCACCTGTATACTTCATTCTGCAGGAACTTGGCAAGTCCCTGTTATGTGCAAGGCACAAGACCTACTACTGTTCCCCCTTAAACCTAGGAGAGGGGGGAAGTGGAATAAAGGGCTTTTTTTGCACACTACTCAATTTCCCAGACATGATGGTTGGCATTTAACATGTTACCTTGTTTTAGCCTTATAAGATCAGTGGTATCCTTCCTCCCTCCCTCCCTTTGTCCCTTCCTCCCCTCCCCTCCCTTTGCTTCTCTTTCTTCTCTTTATTTCTTTGTAGAGGCAGGGTTTTCTCTTTGTTGCTCAGGCTGGTCTCTAATTCCTGGCCTCAAGAGATCCTCCTGCCTCGGCCTCCCAAAGTGCTGGGATTACAGGTGTGAACTCCTGTGCCTGGCCTCATTGTTTAGTAAATGAGGAAACCAGGCAAGGTTAAGAGTAGAGGCTGGAGTGACAGGAATGAATGGCTTCTTGAAGGGAAGAGATCTTAATTTGGGTTTTGGAGAGTGGACTGGGCTTAGGGTAGGTCATGAGAGGAAGGCAAGAGGGTAAATTGTATTGAGTACCTTTTACTAGACACTGAGAAAACCACTTTGCTTGGAGCGTGGAGGGCAGGTGAGACTCCATCTTTTTACTTCTCTGGACTTGTAGAGTGCTTCTAGCCTTTCCATTTATTTAGTTCCTTAATTATATCTTTTTGACTGGAAATTGGAGTCTACAAACTCAGTCTTTTGCTTTGCTCCTCAAACTAGACTTGGAGTGATTATTGCTTTGGTAACATAGAAGAACACTGAGCAGCTGGGAGATTGGGATGGGCCAGCGGCTTATTTATACAATACCTTTAACCTTCTGAATAGTACCATATGCAGAAATAGAAACTTTTAAATGTGAGTTAATTGTCCTTCCACATATATGACTAGTGTTGGCTAGATTTTGTTTTTCCACACATTCTATCTTAGGCCAAGTTAGTCTTGGTCTAGTTGTTTTAGGTCATTGCATTTAGCCAGAGTGTTAGTGAGCATTGTAGTCACCTAATTGACAGTTTTGGGTAGAAGTTCCTAACATGATGGTTGCCCACATCACCTTACCCCCTTTGAATCAATGACTGTATTCTCAGCTTTTTCCAAATAGGAATTCTGAGATTTGGCTTTAATTGGCCTTGCCCACTTGTGTTCTGGTAATTAGCAATTGTAAACTTAAGTTATATTGGTTAAAGAAACCCATTGCAGGCCAGGCATGGTGGCTCACACCTCTAACCCCAGGGATTTGGGAGGCCAAGGCAGGAGGATCACTTGAGCCCAGGAGTTCAAGACTAGCCTGGGCAACATAGTGAGACCCCCATCTCTACCAGGAAAAAAAAAAATCAACTGGGTGTGGTGGTGTGGTGCACCTGTGGTCTCAACTACTGGTGGAGTGGGGTTGCTGGAGGATCACTTGAGCCAGGGAGGTTGAGGCTGCATTGAGCAGTGATAGTGCCACTGCACTCCAGCCTGGACAACAGAGTGAGACCCTGTCTCAAAGGAAAAGAAAGAAAGAAACCCATAGAAACTTCTAATGGGGTTAACTATGTCCTGTGAAACAATAAAATATCCTGTCCTCAAGGGAAACTCCAGCAAGGAATAGACATACAACAATTTTTTAATGACCTATAGTGTCTCCAAACAATTTTTAAAGCAGATTTAGATACTTTGCTTCCTGAACATGTTTTACCTAGATGTACATTTGATATTACCCCATCGCTAGTCAATAGAAATCAGTAACATTCATAGCATAATTTGACATTCAAAGTGGATCAGTAAACACTCTCCTCTATGTAGCAAATCTTTTTCAGTAGTAATTATGAAGGGAATAGTATTTTTAGTAGCAATGGAGTTTTGCCGTGTTAGCCAGGCTAGTCTTTTTTATTTTTTGAGACAGAGTCTCGCTCTGTTGCCCAGCCTGGAGTGCAGTGGCGTGATCTCGGCTCACTGCAACCTCTGCCTCTCAGGTTCAAGCTATTCTCCCACCTCAGCCACCCGAATAGCAGGGATTACAGGTATGTGCCACCATGCCCAACTAATTTTTGTATTTTTAGTATTGATGGAGTTTCACCTTACCTCAGGTGACCAGCCTGCCTCAGCCTCCCAAAGTGCTGGGATTATAGGCGTGAGCCAGTGTACCCAGCCAACCAGGGTAATCTTGAACTCCTGGCCTCGGGTGATCCGCCCACCTCAGCCTCCCAAAGTACTGGGATTCAGGCATGAGCCACTGCGCTGGGCCAGGGTTAATACTTTTTAACAAAGATTTTTATTATTATTTTTTATAATTTTCTTTTTTTGAGATGGAGTCTCACTGTTGTCAGCTCAGGGTGGAGTGCAATGGCATGATCTCAGCTCACTGCAACCTCTGCCTCCTGGGTTTTAGCAGTTCTCCTGCCTTGCCTTCCCAGTAGCTGAGATTACAGGTGCCCGCTACCACACCTATAATCTTTTTTTTTTTTTATATTTTTGCTAGAGATGGGGTTTCACCATGTTGGCCAGGCTGGTCTCGAACTCCTGACCTCAGGTGATCCACCCGCCTCGGCCTCTCAAAGTGCTGGGATTATAGGCGTGAGCCACCACACGTGGCCAAGATATTTTTTTGAACAAAGAAAGAAACATATGTACATATGGCCTGTAATGTAATAAATAAAAATTACTAGCTTCTTTTACAGCATCATAAATTTCTATTCTATTTGGTAAAAACTTCTGATTTTCTTTTTGCAAAAATTAGCAAAATGGCCAAATGATAGCAAATATTGACATTATTTAATGTATTGCTTTATTGTGTGTCCAGCTTGTGAAAATGAGGCAGGTCAAATATTGTCCTCTTGATTTCTTCTGGCAACAAAAGCCAGTGTCTTTTGTCATTTCTCTAGAAGTCTTTTTGCAGCTTTTTCCTATATGTTTCTTTTCTCTTTTCTCTTTTCTTTTCGACGGAGTCTTACTCTGTCGCCCAGGCTGGAGTGCAGTGGCGCAATTTCAGCTTACTGCAAACTCTACCTCCCAGGTTCAAGCGGTTCTTTCGCCTCAGTCTCCCGAGTGGCTGGGATTAAAGGCACACGCCACCACACCTGCTAAATTTTGTATTTTTAGTCAAGATGGATTTTTGCCATGTTGGCCGGGCTGGTCTCGAACTCCTGACCTTAGGTGATCAGCCCACCTTGGCCTCCCAAAGTGCTAAGATTACAGGTGTGAGCCACCATACCTAGCCTATTTTATTCTTTTTTTTTTTTTTTTTTTTTTTTTTTTGAGTCGAAGTCTCACAGTGTCGCCCGGGCTAGAGTGCAGTGGTGTGATCTTGGCTCACTGCAACCTCCGCCTCCCGGGTTCAAGCAATTCTCCTGCCTCAGCCTCCCAAGTTAGCTGGGATTACAAGCGCCCGCCACCACGCCCAGCTAATTTTTTTTTTTTTTTTTTTTTTTTTTGGTATTTTTAGTAGTGACGGGATTTCACTATGTTGGCCAGGCTGGTCTCAAACTACTGACCTCGTGATCCACCCACCTTGGCCTCCCAAAGTGCTAGGATTACAGATGTGAGCCACTGTGCCCAGCCAGCCTATTTTCTTATATTTTCTTGTTCACAATTTCTGTGCAGTGGTCTTTGGAGAGTTCTAGTTATCTTCCTTGTAGGAAACACTGTTTTTTAAGGAATAAGTCATAAATGTGATAACGTGTGTCTTAAATCTGTATCTTATGAGAATATACAATAACCACAAAAATTATTTCAAACTTAGACCAACAAAATATTTTTTATTTTAAGGCAAGAAACTGATATTATTTGAAAGTGTGGGAGGGCCGGGCACGGTGGCTCATGCCTGTAATCCCAGCAGTTTGGGAGGCTGAGGTGGGCGGATCACCTGAGATCAGGAGTTAGAGACCAGCCTGGCCAACATGGTGAAACCCCATCTCTGCTAAAAATACAAAAAATAGCTGAGCGTGGTGGTGTGCCCCTGTGATCCCAGCTACTTGGAAGGCTGAGACAGGAGAATCACTTGAACCAGGGAGGCAGAGGTTGCGGTGAGCCAACATTGCACCACTGCACTCCAACCTGGGGGGGACAGAGCGAGACTCCATCTCAGGAAAAATAAATAAATAAGTGTGGAATGTGGTAATGATCAAGAGTACACTTATTTTCAGCCAGTTTTATTATGGTTTTAAAATTATGTACAGACCATGCAGCCTCTCTTGTCTGTGCTTAGGGCAAACTGCTTTTGCTGTATGCCACTTGGCACTTGATACGTCACTGAGTACAGTTTTCTTTAGACAGAGCTAGTTGTCTCCCTACTTGTGGACATCTCTCTTCAGTCTCCTTTGCAAAGTCTTCCTCATTCTCTTAATATTAGAATTGTTCAGGTTTTGATTCTAATCCTTCTCCTCTCTGACTGTATTCTTTTTCAGTAGATAATCTTAAAATGTCTTTCTGGGGCTTTCAATGCAGTCTGAGTCAGGCATGGTATTGTGGGCCTGTAGTCCCACCTACTTGGGAGGTTGCAGCAGGAGGGTCACTTGAGTCCAGGAGTTCGAGGCTGCAGTGAGCTATGATCATGCAGACTATGATCACTCTAGTCTGGTCAACAGAGCCAGACCCTGTCACACACACACACAAAAATCTATATGCCAGTGATTCTCACAGATTACGATATAATTCTCTCTGACCTAGGTTTCTTATCCCCTATACATGCATATTTAGTTGCCTTTTTGAGGTCTGCCCATTAGATTTTGCACAGATACCTCAAACCAAAGAGGAACTCTAAATCTTCTGCACATCATCTCTTTCCCACTCTTGTCCTCCATCTCAGCAAATGACACCACCATCTTCTAAAAATTAGAAGCAAGAAACTCAGGTGGCATACTTGGCATCCCTGTTCCTCCCCAACCCATCTGATTAATTATCTAGCCATGTTTATTTCTCCATCCATTAACAGATGGACAAAATGGTATGTATGTACAGAATATTATTCAGCCATGAAGAGGAATGGAATGTTGTTATATGTTACAACAGGTGGGTCTTAAAAACATTATGCTTAGTGAAATAAACCAGGCATGGATGGCAAATACTGTATGATTCAACTGGTATGAGGTACCTGAAATAGGCAAATTCATAGAGACAGAAAGTAGAATTGAGGTTAGCAGGTGCTGAGGGGAAGTGAAAGTTCTTGCATAATGGGTATAGAGTTTTTTGCGGGAATGAAGAAAATATTTTGGGTATAGATAGTGGTGATGGTTACACATTCTGAATGTATTAAATGGCACTGAACTGTACACTTACATACGGTTAAAATGATAAGTATTATGGTAATGTATATTTTACCACAATTTTTTTTTTTTTTTTTACGAAAACCGTGGAAATATAGAGGTTGGATTTGGCCAACTGGTTGTACTAGTTGATTCCTGATATAGGTCATAAAGTCTTGTCAGCGTCTACTTTAGGCTTCTTTCATATTTTTTTTGGTTTCTGATTCTGAATTATTTTAGTGACCATCCTGAGGGTTCTTGATATTCTTCAGTGTTGGTAGTGTATGCCACTTGCACTTGATATGTCGCTAAGTTCTCTTTAGACAGAGCTAGTTGTCTCCCTACCTGTGGATATACCTCTTCAGTCTCCTTTGCAAAGTATTCCTCAGTCTTTCAATATTGGAATTGCTCAGATTTGGGTTCTGAGCCCCACTCAAGAAGTATTTCCTCATTTGACTTCCCTCACTAGACTGTAAGTTCCTTGAGAGCAGATACTTTGTTTCTAGCTTTTATTCCCAGTGCCCAGAACAATGCCAGGCACATAGGAGGCCCTCAATATGTGTAGAACTAATGATAATAATCATTTAGCCTGTGATTCCTTTATGCCATGAGTTCAGTCTTCTGTCTCAGCACACTTGAGACATGCCCTCTGGGGTAGACTGCATGTTTGTGTCTCTCCCAGATTCATGTGTTGAAATCTTAACCCCCAATGTGATGGTATTAGAGGGTAGGTCCTTTGGAAGGTAATTTAGGTCTGAGGGTAGAACCCTAATGCATGGGATTAGTGCCCTATAAAAGAGACTCCAGAGTGCTAGCCCTCTGGTTCTCTCTATGCTATGTGAGAAGACAGTGTGAAGATGGCTATCTGCAAACCAGGGAGTAGGTCCTCACCAAGAACACCACCATGCTGGCACCTTGATCTTGGACTTCTAGCTTCCTAACTGTGGGAAATAAATGTTGCCTTAAGCCACCTAATCTATATTTTTGTTGTAGCAGCCCAAATGGATTAAGACACTTTCATCAGTAGCTTATTCAGAGTAGCACTGATTCTCAACATTGCTATCATTCTGTATCAGAAATATAAAACATGGCCCACACCTGTAATCCCAGCACTTTGGTAGGCCAAGGCGGATTGCTTCAGCCCAGGAGTTCGAAACCAGCCTAGGTAACATAGTGAGACTACATCTCTACAAAAAATAAAATTAGCTGGGCATGGTGGTGCCTGTCTGTGGTCCCAGCTACATGGGAGGCTGAGGTGGAAGGATTGCTTGAACCTTGGAGGTCAAGGCTGCAGTGAGCCATGATTGCTCCACTGCACTCCAGCCTGGACAATAGAGGGAGACTGTGTCAAAAAAAAAAAAAAAAAAAAGAAAGAAAGAAAAGAAAAGAAAGAAATATAAAACATGAGGACAAATAGCTCCCTTGGCCACCAAAGTATTTCTGTACCCCGTGAAAGTTTTGATGTAGAAGTAGATGTGCCAGGCTAGAGGGATGGGCACGTGCAGGGGGTGTCAGTAGGAGCAGGCAGCCCTGGGAACAGGAATGAAATTAAAGAATTTGAGTCCTGGGTTTGTGTCTTAGGGTCAGTAACCATATTTCCTGTCTCTTTTTCGGAATACATCCAGCTATTTTTTTCCTAGGCCCCACCTAAGAATAGATAGTCTTCATCTGTGAATGGATAACCTTGGGTATATTATCACTAGTGTTCTTTCTGAACAAGAGGCAGCAGAGCTTAACAGTTAAGCATATAAATCTTAGGGGTAGACTTCATGAGTTTTTTGTATTTTTAGTAGAGACGGTTTCACCGTGGTCTCGATCATCCTGACCTCGTGGATCCGCCTGCCTCAGCTTCCCAAAGTGCTGGGATTACAGGCGTGAGCCACCACGCCCGGCCCTCATGAGTTTACATCTGCCACTTCCTAGCAAGTTAACCCTGAGCAGGTTACTTAACCTCTCTGTGCCTGCGCATTCTCCTCAGTAAAATGAAAAAAATCTGTGATTCCTTGTAATGATGTATAATTATATTTCCTAGAATGAAGAGTGGTGGAATTAGAGTCATTTAAAGTTTACAATTGTATTCAGTGCTTTTCATTGCTGAGAGTGATTGAACTTGATAATGACCACTTGAATCAAATGGAACCTACGTTCTATCTTGATCTTCCTCTCATACTCCAGCTTTGCTCTGAGGTCAGAAAGCTGTGTGCTAAGCAGTTATATGTAGTTTTTGGTGGTTGTAGATTTCGTTTTGGTTTGGTTGTTGGTCTTGATTTTTAGCACTGGTGGAAAGGTAATTCAAGGTAAAAGTTGAAGCCAGTTTCACTTCTGAAATATTTTATTTTACTACTTTTGGTGAGACAGACAATTTGAGAAGCAAAAACTTGCAGTTAGCCTTGAAAATTTCGGAGTACCTATTTCTAATTTAGGCATCAAAGGTAGAAGAAGACTTGTTTTTGGCCTCTGGGCACTTCTGCTCTACCTTAAGAGGCAAGACCCGCCAGGCACTGTGGCTCCCAGCACTTTGGGAGGCCAAGGCGGGTGGATCACGAGGTCAAGAGATCGAGACCATCCTGGCCAACATGGTGAAACCCTGTTTCTACTAAAAATACAAACAATTAGCTGGGCATGGTGGTGTGTGCCTGTAGTCCCAGCTAATCGGGAGGTGGAGGCAGGAGAATCACTTGAACCTGGGAGGCGGAGGTTGCAGTGAGCTGAGATTGTGCCACTGCACTCTAGCCTGGGTGACAGAGCGAGACTCCGTCTCAAAAAAAAAAAAAAAAAAAAGAGGCAAGACCAACAAAAATTCAAACTGGAATGATTGAGTCTGTCAGGGAATAATCTAGGAGCTCAAAGAAAAGGTAGGAATCAAGACTGAACTGATAAAATCAACATGCCCTCAAATTCTCTAGAATTTGAGCTAGACTTTGGAGGGGAGGCTGGGTTGAGAAGAGAGGTGGTAAGAGAGAGCAAAACTCACACTTACTGAAAACCTCCTGCCATGCACTTGTGAATTTAACCCGTGAGAAAAGCTGGTTAGAATATAGAAGGCATGTGCAAAGGAGAAATAGAAGGTAAGACCAGGTATGTTGTTAAAGTGGGACCAGACAGCATTGGACCCAGAATGCCAGATTGAAATAATTTACAGCAGCACTGAAGGGATTATACCATGGGTGAGAATATATCAGCTATATTTTCTGTGCCAGTTTATCCTTTGCAGTATCACTAGAGAAAATAATTGTGAAAATCAATTAAGAAACTACTACAGTCATTTAGGTTTGAGATAATAGGAAATAAGTTGATGGCAGTGAATCAAAGAGGGAAGACTGGTGTTTTTTGTTTGTTTGTTTGTTTGTTTTGAGACGGGGTCTTGCTCTGTTGCCCAGGGTGGAGTGCAATCTCGGCTCACTGCAGCCTCCACTTCCCGGGTTTAAGCAATTCTCTTGCCGCAGCCTCCCGAGTAGCTGGGCTTACAGGCGCCCGCCACCACACCTGGCTAATTTTTGTATTTTTAGTAGAGTTGGGGTTTCATCATGTTGGCCAGGCTGGTCTTGAACTCCCAAAATGCTGGGATTACAGGCATGAGCCACTGTGGCCTGGCCGAGAGATCTTTTAAAGGGGATCAATAGGATTTGGTGTCTGAGATATGGGAAATGAATTATATGGGGTCTGAATATATGAATATATATATATATATATATACACACACACACACACACACACACACATATATATGTATTTTTTTTTTCTTTTTTGAGACAGAGTCTAGCTCTGTCACCCAGGCTGGAGTACAGTGGCACAATCTCTGCTCACTGCAAGCTCTGCCTCCCGGCTTCAAGCGATTCTCCTGCCTCAGCCTCCTGAGTAGCCGAGACTACAGGCGCCCGCCACCACGCCTGGCTAATTTTTTGTATTTTAGTAGAGACAGGGTTTCATTGTATTAGCCAGGATGGTCTCGATCTCCTGACCTCGTGATCCACCTGCCTCGGCCTCCCAAAGTGCTGGGATTACAGGTGTGAGCCACCGTGCCTGGCCCTTTTTTTTTTTTTTGAGGCAGAGTCTTGCTCTAGACTGAGGTTGCAGTGATGTGGTCACGGCTCACTACAGCCTCGACCTCCTGGGCTCAAGTGATTGTCTTGCCTCAGCCTCCCAAGTAGCTGGGACTACAGGCATGCACCCCATGCCTGGCTGATTTTAATTTTTTTGTGGAGATGGGGTCTGTCCCTTTGTTGCCCAGGCTGGTCTAGGAACTTCTGGGCTTAAGTGATCCTCCTGTCTTGATCTCCCAGAGTGCTGGGATTACAGGCATGAGCCACTGCACCTGGCCTATTTTTTGTAACCTGTTGGATTTGAGATGATAGTAAGACATACAAATAGAGATGTCGTACATTTCTTTGAACATATGCTTATTTATTTTTATTTTTTGCTTTGTTTTTTTGAGACAGACTCTCACTCTGTCACCCAGGCTGGAGGGCATTGGCATGATCTCAGCTCACTGCAAACTCTGCCTCCCAGTTCAAGCAATTCTCCTGCCTCAGCCTCCTGAGTAGCTGGTATTACAGGCATGCACCACCATGCCTGGCTAATTTTTGTATTTTTAAGTAGAGATGGGGTTTCGCCGTGTTGGCCAGGCTGGTCTCAAACTCCTGATTGCAAGCAATCCACCGCCTCGGCCTTCCAAAGTGCTGGGATTATAGGCATGAACCACTGGTGCTGGGCCGAACATATATTTGTTGAGGGCCAGCTATGTGCAGATTTTGAACAAGGCTCTGTAAATGCACGGGATCAAAACTGACCAACCTCCATGTCCATATGCAGCTTACAGTCTAGTGGGAGGATGACAAAAATCACACAGCTATAATTACAAATTTTAGTCAATGGAAATTGCATGAATAAACACCTTGAGGTTAGGATAGATGGGCCATGATACAACTGGGGAGCTAAAGGGCCAAAATAGAGGAGTGAAGAGGGAGGAGGCTGGAGAGGTAGCAAGAGACTAGCTAAGAGGTGAAGGCTATGAAATCAGATTTGAATCAGCACCACTGAATTGGTAGTTACCAGGAAATGTGTGTGGTGTGAGTGAAAAGCCGAAATCTAGGCTGGGTGTGGTGGCTCATGCCTGTAATACGAGGACTTTAGGAGGCCAAGGCAGGAGGATCGCTTGAGTGCATGTGTTCCAGACCAGCCTGGGTAACATTGTGAGACCCTGTCTCTACAATAAATAAAAATAATTAGCTGGGTGTGGTGGCACCTGCCTGTAGTCCCAGCTACTCAGGAGGCTGAGGTGGGGGGATTGCTTGAGCCCAGGAGTTTGAGGCTGAATGAGCCGTGATTGTGATTGGGCCACTGCACCACTGCACTCCAGCCTGGGTGACAGAGTGAGACCGTTCTCCAAAAAAAAAAAAAAAAAGGGAGAGGGGAGAACAAATTGAGCTGGTGGCTATAAATCACCCCATTTAAGAAGTTACTGGTGAAAGCAGTTTTTGTAGTTTTTAAAATCTATTTACTCAGCTAAAGATAATCTCATGATGTGTTTCAGATGAAAAAAAAGATATTGACCATGAGACAGTGGTTGAAGAACAGATCATTGGAGAGAACTCACCTCCTGATTATTCAGAATATATGACAGGAAAGAAACTTCCTCCTGGAGGAATACCTGGCATTGACCTCTCAGATCCCAAACAACTGGCAGAATTTGCTAGGTAAGTTATAAGAACTTTCCTTTCTTTTAATTATAGAAAGTGCTTGAGTCTTGCCAGCTATGTTTTCCTGTGCCTAAGTCAAAATGGTGGTTTGTATTCTTTCTCTAGGGAAATTCCTGAAAACAAAAGCAGTCAGTTCTATTTGTTTGTTTTTTGTTTCCTTTTTTTGAGATGGAGCCTTGCTCTGTTGCCCAGACTGGAGTGCAGTGGTGCGATCTCGACTCACTGCAGCCTCTGCCTCCCGGGTTCAAGCAATTCTGACAGTCAGTTTTATTTTTAGTAGTAACTATGCTATTAATGTGAGTGGCAGCATTTTAGATCCTTGCAGTAAGATGAAGCAAATACCCTTTATAGGCATTGCATTTGAGTAAATAAAATTGCACGTAATTTGTTTTGGAATAGATATCTTCCACACTGCCTTATGGCTTCTTGGTACACATTTTATTTTTTATTTTTTTGAGACAAGAGTCTTGCTTGTTGCCCAGGCTGGAGTGCAGTGGTGCAATCTCAGCTCACTGCAACCTCCACCTCCCTGGTTCAAGCGATTCTCCTGCCTCAGCCTCCCAAGTAGCTGGGATTACATGCGTGTGCCACCACGCCCAGCCAATTTTTGTGTGTTTAGTAGAGACAGGGTTTCATCCTGTTGGCCAGTCTGGTCTCGAACTCCTGGCCTCAAGTGATCTGCCTGCCTTGGCCTCCCAAAGTGCTAGGATACAGGCATGAGCCACTGTGCCCAGCCTGTAGTACACATTTTAAATTTGGGTGTGTTGTATTGGTCTATGCTGCTGGAGACCTGGGTCTGTACTTGATTCATCCAGCTGACCACTGGAAAGGATTTCATAAATTCGTGTTTGTCTTGTCATCAGTTAAGCTCCTGGTATGTTAATTTAAGCTGGCATGACAGGAGGAGATCAAGTATTTATGGCTTGGACATGGCGAGCAGTGGAGAAGCTCTGAACCCATTGGTTGGGTGTGTTTGTTTTGCCTAAAGTGGGCTGGGTTCTTATAGAAACCTACTTTTTGTGTTACTTTCTAGTACTGTTTGGCAGTTTGTACAAGGAGCTGAAAATACCCACAAAGATGTAAACTTTTAAGTTAAATGAACTAATAAACTCTGGAGCAGAAAGCCTAATGCCTTTCCATACCTGAGGTTGGTTGGAACCTGGAATAGCTCAGGAAATTTCGGCAAGGGCAGGATCAAGAAGAAAGAAATCCTTTTGATCTTGCACATTCTAAGAACAGAGTGGGTTGCTTTTTTTTTTTCTTTTGAGAGCAGAGTGGTAGAGGTGGAGACCGTTCAGTGTCCTGGCTTCCTTCTTGGCCCTGCCGAAAACAAGGTGGGCAGTTCCTGCCACCTGGAGCTCGTTTCCGCACCTGTCAAATGGGCGTTAAGAATTCCACTGTGGTTTGATACATGGAGGTTCTCACTGTGTTGCCCAGGCTGGAGTGCAGTAGCATGATAGCTCACTACAGCCTCAAGCAATCCTCCTGCCACACCTCCCGAGTAGCTGGAACTACAGGTGTGTGCCACCATGCCTGGCTAATTTTTTTATTTTATTTTATTTTTTGTAGAGATGGAGTCTCACTATGTTGCCCAGGCTGGCCTCAAAACTCCTGGCCTCAAGTGATCCTCCTGCCTCGGTCTCTCAAATTGTTGGGATGACAGGTATGAGCCACTGCACATGGCCCAAGAGTTTTTGTTTGTTAGTTTTGTTTTTTGAGATGGATTTTCACTCATCTCCCAGGCTGGAGTGCAGTGGTATGACCTCGGCTCACTGCAACCCCCACCTCCTGGGTTCAAGCGATTCTCCTACCTCAGCCCCCCAAGTAGCTGGGATTACAGGTGCATGCCACCATGCCTGGCTGATTTTTGTGTTTTTAGTAGAGACGGAGTTTCACCATGTTGGCCAGGCTGGTCTCGAACTCCTGACCTAAAGTGATCCACCCACCTTGGCTTCCCAAAATGATTACAGACGTGAGCCACTGCACCCAGCTGGCCCTAGAGTTTTGATAGAGATGGAGGGTTTACTGGGAATTAGGGCGCTTCCAGGGAAATGACTGGAGTTGAGGTAAACTGGAACCAGATCATTAAGGGCGATGAATCCTGGGCCAGGCTGTGCAGACATTTCTCATATGCAGTGGGCAGCTACTGCAGACTTTGAGCTGGGGAGAAGGGGCTGTGTGAGTAGAGCTTTAACTTGGGAGAAGTCCTTTGCAGCTGTCTGTGCAGGCTAGATTCATACAGGCACAGGAAATGAGAGAGGTCAGTTGAACAAGAGTTAATGAAGGCCTGAGTTAGAATTGTGGCAGTCAGATAACAAAGGAATAAATGTGATAGAAATTACAAGAGACCAGCTGGGCTCTGTGGCTCAAGCCTGTAACCTCAACACTTTGGGAAGCTGAGGTGGGATCGCTTGAGGCTAGGAGTTTGAGACCAGCCTGGGCAAAATGATGAGACTCCATCTCTAAAAGCTCAGTTTGGTGATGTGCAGCTAGCTTCTTGGGAGGCTGAGTGGGAGGATCGTTTGAACATGGGAGGTCAAAGCTGCAGTGAACTCATGCCACTGCCCTCCAGCTTGGGTGACAGAGCAAAATTGTCTCTAAAAAAGAAAGAAACTGAACCAGGCATGGTGGCTCACGCCTGTAATCCCAGCACTTTGGGAGGCTGAGGTGGGTGGATCGCCTGAGGTCAGGAGTTCAAGACCAGCCTGGCCAACATAGTGAAACCCCATCTCTACTAAAATACAAAAACGTAGCTGGGCTTGATGGCAGGCGCCTGTAATCCCAGCTACTAGGGAGGCTGAGGCAGGAGAATTGCTTGAACCCAGGAGGGGGAGGTTGCAGTGAGCTGAGATCACGTCATCGCACTCCAGCCTGGGCAACAAGAGGGAAACTCCTTCCCCGCCTCCCCCACCAAAAAAAAAGAGAAAGAAAAAAACTACAAAAGATAATGGAAAAGATTTAGAAACAGACTGTGTGCTCAGTGGGGGGCAGGGGGGAGGAGTAAAAGCATGCTTACCGTTTTGATGCTTTTAGCCACTGCTCATTAGATGACTCCAGCCCCAACTTACTTCCTAAAAACCACCTCAAGTCCAACATGGATGTTTTATTATTAACAGCATCTCAAACCAAATTCTGACTACTCTGACCCCCAAACCAGAACACTGAAGCTTATTTTTTTTTTTTTTTTTTTTTTTTTTTTTTTGAGATGGAGTCTCACTCTGTCGCCCAGGCTGGAGTGCAGTGGCACGACCTTGGCTCACTGCAGCCTCTTCCACCCGGGTTCAAGTGATCTCATGCCTCAGCCTCCCAAGTAGCTGGGATTACAGGCGCCTGCCACCGTACCTGGCTAATTTTTGTATTTTTCATAGAGACAAGGTTTCACCATCTTGGCCAGGCTGGTCTTGAACTCCTAACCTCATGATCCACCCGCCTCGGCCTCCCAAAGGGCTGGGATTACAGGTGTGAGCCACCGTGCCTGGCCTTTTGAAACTTTAAATTACAATTGTGATTCTCCCGTGTCCACATGGCTGGGGAGGCCTCAGAATCATGGCAGGAGGCAAAAGGCATTTCTTACGTGGTGGCGGCAAGAGAAAAATGAGGTAGAAGCAAAAGTGGAAACCCCTGATAAACCCATCTCAGATCTCGTGAGACTTACTATCATGAGAATAACATGGGAAAGATTGGTCCCCATGATTCAGTTACCTCCCCCCGGGTCCCACCTACAACATGTGGGAATCCTGGGAGATAGAATTCAAGTTGAGATTTGGGTGAGGACACAGCGAAACCATGTCAGAGGGTAAGAGGTCCCAGTGGCAGAGTAAAAGCATCATTCAGACAAATAGGAGACTAGGAGGTACGAGAGAGGGGAATAAAACTTCTTTGGATTATACAATGTGAAGGAGTTGCAGTGGAGGGGCGGAGGGCTGAAGGAAAGGTTTTGAAGAGAGAGGGAATCTATGGGTGGTGAGCAGTAAAGCCATTAGGTGTTGGTGACCCTTGGCACTGCTCACCCTCCTTGGAGCATTGGAGCAGCTGATCTAAAAGTTTGTCCCCAGTCTTCTGAGCAGAAAATCCAGGGACACATGTTACTGTTGGGAAGGTAACATGGCTACCTTAGACCATACTCCTTAAGAAAGGGACCACCCACAGAGACTGGCACCCGGGTACCAGATAGCCATCCGAAACACCAGGGCTGAAGAACCCAAAAGTTTCAGTTAAGATAGGCCATCAAGTGGAAAGAATGATAGACCTGAATGAGACTTTTCTTCAGTAGCAGGGGATAATTAGAGACAATAAAACAATGCTTTGAGAGGAGAAATTACTGTAAACATAGAGTTATTGATCCAGCAAAGCTATCAAGTCAGATACAAGGGCAAGAGATGACAATTTTAGAGACCCAAGGATTCATATTGCATGCACCCTTTCTGAGGAGGTAACTTGAAGATATAATACAGCGAAATGAGGATGAACATCAGAAGGAAGATTTCCTAGTGCATGACAACCAAGAGGACAGCTGTGTAGCAGGCTGGAAAATGTATTCCATTTAGAATAGAAAGTTGGCTGGCTGTCAGAATTTCTTAAGGAAAAGTCAGTTTCATTCAGTAGTGGGTAGAGTGAGTAAGAAGCTTGGTGGTATGGAAAAGGGTCTTCTGAAAAAGAAAAAGAAAAGGCAATCGGAAACTCCATGAAAAGGGGTGAGGGAGTGGGGCAAAGAAAGCTGTAGCCTGAAAAATGGGGCCTAATTTTGACAGTATTGAAAGAGAGAGCTTCTTTGACCTGACTCTGGGAAGATTCTCTCCTTGCAGCTCCTATGTTGTATACTTGTAGAGCATTAAGTGTGATCCTAGCACACTGTTGAGCCCCACAGTAAATAATATTTGCATAATCACAATATGAATGTAAATAGCATTTCTTTTATTAGCCTGTTAAAAGATTTCATTTGTGTATAGAAAAGAATGAAATCTTGCTCGCCTTGACAGTGTAAAAAGTAAAGTTACAGAGTTTGGGCCCTGTGCGGTGGGTCAAGGGTTGGGCTCCCTCTCATCCACATTCTACATAGTAGCTTTTTTTTTTTTAAATGGAGTCTTGCTCTGTCGCCAGTCTGGAGTGCAGTGGTATGATCTCAGCTCACTGCAGCCTCTGCCTCCTGGGTTCAAGCAATTCTTCTGCCTCAGCCTTCCGAGTAGCTGAGACTACAGGTGCCCGCCACTACGCCCGGCTAATTTTTGTATTTTTAGTAGAGACAGGGTTTCACCATGTTGGCCAAGATGGTCTCGATCTCTCGACCTCGTGATCCACCCACCTCGGCCTCCCAAAGTGCTGGGATTACAGGCGTGAGCCACTGCGCCCGGCCTCTAACATAGTAGCTCTTGAAGCTCATGTTCATCTGAACAAATATCTGTAATTGGACAGTGGTGTTGGTGAGAACTGTTTGCACCTAGGTGCCCTGTTTTGTTAGATCTTCACGTTTTGAGGATGTGTGTAACAGTTGAGTGGGATTTTCTGGAGGCTCAGGAATTGATGCCCGGGACTCTGAGAGCAGAAGATACAGAGGCACCAAGAGTTTTCAACTCTTGGGGGCCAGACCACATCTTCGCTAATTACGGCCCATAGAACTTGTCCTGCTGGCCTCCAGTCTTCGCCCCCAGCACTCACAAAGTGGCATTAGAGCCGCAGCTGTTGGCTTAAGGTAGAATGTAAGCTGCTCTTCTGTCTCCTCTGTGCACTGGGGTGATGGGGTGCTGGACTGGACTTAAAACTGTCCAGAGAGTATTTCAGGCTCAGGCTGCACTCAGCCTAGACTGCCTAGTAAATCAGTTACATACGCACATGGGCAAAATATAAGCCATAATGACTTTAATTGGAAAGTCTGACATTGGGAAGGTGGACAGTCTATGGATGACTTTTTTTCCCGAAATGTCTGTTCAGTAAACATTTTGAAAAGTGGTCAGTGAGTGGTCCGGTGAGTTCTGTTTCCTGTAAAGTGACCACCTTTGTATGTGTTTCACTAAATAAAGTTAGACCTTTGAAAACCTTTGGTCTAGAAAGATTAGAATGGTTAGGCCAATCCCAAATTGGTATTTTTGTTGCTGTTCACTACTTACCCTGAGACTTTCACAATATTAATGTATAGATGAAATGTGATAATGGAGATGAAAATACCTCACAACTCTTCAGTATCATCACATGAATATTAATATTTAAGAGATAATTCATTGAACAAACTTTATTTGTCTAAGGCAATAATATCTTTTCACAAAGAAGGGAGGTGAATCATGCTTGCAAATGACAGCCGTATTACGCAGGAACTTCTGTCCCGATAGCACAGATCAGAGGATGGTTCTGGTCTGGAAGTCAGCTAACCTTGTTTTGTATGGAAGAGGCTTATTTTCATTAAAGAGTCACTTGTCCAAAAATGTTTCATCTCCCTTTCTGGGATATTTGCAGATCTGTTTGTTAGAACTTCGGTTTACACAATGCTCTGCTGATACTGTGCCAGAAGTTTGGGTTCTGAAGTCCACAATCTTTACAACGTTCTTCCCACATATGCCAGAATGAGCTATTATAAATCGGGCAGTCATGTCATTGGGAGTGTATTCTCCCTCTCTATTTGACAGGAAACTTGAGTTGTTGGGTGTCTGACTCCTCCATATAACATGTACTGCGTTGAGGGGTGTGTTCCTCCTAGTGCCATGCTTTCTCCAGTTTCTCAGTCCTTTATCGAAGGGTGGTTAAGAATGAACTCATTTTTAGCTAGACCCATTTCACACATAGCCAATGGTAATAAGAGCTATCATTTCCCAAGTGCTTAGCATACAGCTCTTAAGTAGGTAGCATTATACCTTTTTACAGAATAAGAAACCGAGGCCGAGAAGTTACAGTTTGCTCAAGGTCATGCAGCTAGTAGAAGTCACCTCCAAGTCACACATCCCATACTGCCTCATTCATAATGTCTATGCTGTTGTCATCATTGTCTCCAGGTTCAAAAGGACTCTCTGGGTTCAAAAGTGTCCGTTGGTGAATGGAAGACTTAAATCTTAGTTACTTCTGAATAGTTGAGGGTGAAAAGATGTTCTCAGTGGTGGTATATGATTTTTACTGTTTACTCGCAAAATGAAACACTGTTTTAACCTAAGTATATTTTTGGAAAATGACTTTTTTCATTGTTGGCATTCAAATAAAATCTTGAAAGTACCAACGTATACTGCTGCATTTGCCACTCTGTGTGAAGGAGGATGATTTGCCAAGGAGCTTAAGAGTGGCTGCATTTAAATCTTCCACTTACTCCTTAAGTCCAAGGGTATTTGTCCAAATGCATTTTAAACTCTCATTCTAAAATTAAATATATTTCTAAATACTAGCACACATTTTGAAAATGACATTTTAAGAAAAAATAATACCACTTATAATAACAAACCAAGAGTTGGGTAAATGGTACCTGAGACTGTTCTCTTTACTTTGGGGGCATATTTGAAAATTTCCATGATAAAATATCTTTTAAAAAATTAAGTGGCCAGGCGCGGTGGCTCATGCCTGTAATCCCAGCACTTTGCGAGGCTGAGGCAGGTGGATCACAAGGTCAGGAGATCGAGACCATCCTGGCTAGCACGGTAAAACCCCGTCTCTACTAAAAATACAAAAAAATTAGCCTGGTGTGGTGGCAGGCGCCTGTAGTCCCAGCTACTCAGGAGGCTGAGGCAGGAGAATGGCCTGAACCTGGGAGGCAGAGCTTGCAGTGAGCCAAGATTGCACCACTGCACTCCAGCCTGGGCAACAGAGCAAGACTCTGTCTCAAAAAAAAAAAAAAAAAAAATTTAAGTTACTAGGAATAACTCTAGGAAAATGTATGGGAGGCCGGGTGCCGTGGCTCATGCCTGTAATCCTAGCACTTTAGGAGGCCGAGGTGGGTGGATCACCTGAGGTCAAGAGTTCCAGACCAGCCTGACCAACATGGTGAAACCCCGTCTCTACTAAAAATACAAAAAAAAAAAAAAAAAAAAAAAAAAAGCCAGGCATGGTGGCACGCGCCTGTAATCCCAGCTACTCAGGAGGCTGAGGCAGGAGAATCGCTTGAACCCAGGAGGCGGAGGTTGCAGTGAGCCAAGATTGCACCACTTCACTCCAGCCTGGGCAAAAGAGTGAAACTCCATCTCAAAAAAGAAAAGAAAAGAAAAGAAAATGTATGAGAGAGGACCTTACTAAGCCATGTTTACTAAGATTTAATTTGCATATGGTAAAGTCTACCCCCTTTTAGGTAAGTATGTACTATTCTGTGAATTTGGACAAACAGTCATGTAGCCATCTTCACACTCAACACAGAATGTTTCCAAGGAGTCCTAGGCAGGTGGATTGCTTGAGCTCAGGAGTTGAGAATAGTCTGGGCAACATGGTGAAACCACATCTCTACAAAAACAAAATAAAACAATGTTTCAGTAGAATTTTCAAAGAATAAGTGTTCACTCTTAATTGGGAAGATTAAAACTTAAAAAAAAAAAAAAAAGGCTGGGCGCGGTGGCTCACGCCTGTAATCCCCACACTTTGGGAGGCCAAGGCGGGCGGATCACGAGGTCAGGAGATAGAGACCATCCTGGCTAACACGGTAAGAAACCCCGTCTCTGCTAAAAATACAAAATATTAGCCGGGTGTGGTGGCGGACACCTGTAGTCCCAACTACTCGGGAGGCCGAGGGAGGAGAATGGCATGAACCTGGGAGGCAGAGCTTGCAGTGAGCTGAGATTGCGCCACTGCACTCCAGCCTGGGCGACAGAGCGAGACTCTGCCTCAAAAAATTAATTAATTAATTTAATTAAATTAAAAATAAATAATGTTTGAGTGGAATAGAGACCTTTCATATCAATCACTGTTATTTTCCAAACTGATGTAACCTCAAGGTGGCGCAGTGGCACCAAACTTTTGTCCTACCTGATTTTGTGAACTCAGACCAGAACTCCAGGATTTATTTGTATTTAAGACAAGAAAGGCTAGTTCAGAGTCCTGTTTACAACAGGCACTTAAAAAAACTTGCTAACTGGTATTACAGGTTGAGCATCCTTTATTCAAAATGCTTAGGAACAGTAGCACTTTGGATTTTGGGGTTTTGCATATGCATAATGAGTTATCTTAAGGCTAGGACTCGGGTTTAAATACGAAATTTGAAATTCATTTGTGTTTCATTACACTTTATACACATAGCCTGAAGGCAATTCTGTACTTTTTTTTTTTTGAAACAAGGTCTCGTTCTGTCACCGAAGTTGGATCGCAGCCTCAAATTCCTGGGCTGAAAGGATTCTACCTCCTCAGCCTCCCAGGTAGCTGGGACTGTAGGCATGTGCCATCACGCCTGGCTAACTTTTTATTTTATTTAGAGACGGGGTGTTGCTTTCTTGCCCAGGCTGTTACACAGTATTTTAAATAATTTTGTACACGAAACAAAGTTTTCACTGTGACCCTATCACATGAGTGCATCATGTTAGCACTCAGTTTCAGATTTTGGATTTTGGATGTTAGGGATGCTCAATCTATAATCCATTTACGAGAAAGGACAAATATCTACAGGGTTGGGAAGGGGGAGGACACTGAATTGAAAATGTTCTCGTGGGTGGGCGGATCACGAGGTCAGGAGATCAAGACCATCCTGGCTAACACGGTGAAACCCCATCTCTACAAAAATACAAAAAAATTAGCCGGGCATGGTGGCGGGTGCCTGTAGTCCCAGCTACTCAGGAGGCTGAGACAGGAGAATGGCATGAACCTGGGAGGCGGAGCTTGCAGTGAGCCGAGATAGCACCACTGCACTCCAGCCTGGGCGACAAGAGTGAGACTCTGTCTCAAAAAAAAAAAAAAAAAAGAAAAGGAAAAGAGAAAATGTTCCCGTAGAATTTAAAATAACAAATATGTATAGTATCGGACCAACTCCATGGACATAAGTGGATAGTTACCAGATCTGTTGTTCCTCATATACTCCTCTAGGGCTGGAAAGTTTAACCAATGATTTCACGTGTTCAGGTTACAGATCAGGTCATCCTTTTCCCAGATTATAAGTGAAGAAGGACATTGTTAGGGCCTTCACAAACTTAAAAGATCACAGAATTAATTTTTTTTTAAGGAGTATTTTTTTTGTAACAAAAGAGTGGTGGTAAATTAGCTCTTGCTTTTAAGGATTCACTTAGGTGGGCTTTTTTTTTTTCGACTTTGACTTTTTAAAAAATTTCAATAGCTTTTGGTGTATAAGTGGTTTTTGGTTACATGGATGAATTCTATATTGATGAATTCTGAGATCTGAGTGCACCCCTCACCAGAGCAGTGTACACTGTATCCGGTATGTAGTCTTTTATCCCACACCATTCTCTCCCTACTAAGTCCCCAAAGTCCATTATATCACTTGTATCCTCATAGCTTAGTTCCCACTTATAAGTGAGGACATACCGCGTTCGATTTTCCATTCCTGAGTTACTTCACTCAGAATAGTGGCCCCCAGCTAGTTTTTTGTTGTTGTTGTTGTTGTTTTGAGACGGTATTTCCTTCTTGCCGCCTAGGCTGGAGTGCAGTGGCATGATCCCGGCTCACGGCAACCTCCGCCTCTCTGGCTCAAGCAATTCTCCTCCCTCAGCCTCCTCCTAAGTAGCTGGGATTACAGGCATCTGCCACCACACCCGGCTAATTTTTGTATTTTTAGTAGAGATGGGGTTTCACCATGTTGGCCAACCTAGTGTCAAACTCCTGGCCTCAAGTGATCCATCTGCCTCGGCCTCCCAAAGTGCTGGGATTACAGGTGTGAGCCACTACGCCCAGCTATGGTTTTTTAAATTATTATTTTATTTATTTTTTTAAATCCAATACAGAGTTTCGTTCTGTCACTTAGGCTGGAATGCAGTGACACAGTCATGGCTTACTGCAGCCTTGACCTTCTGGGCTCAAGTGATCTTCCTGCCTTCGGCTTCCCGAGTGGTTGGGACTATCGACACACACCACCATGCCTGGCTGATTTTGGGGGATTTTTTGTTTGTTTGTTGATTTGTTTTTAATAGAGACAGGGTTTTGTCCATGTTGCCCAGGCTTAATTTTTTTATTTTTTGTAGAGACAGAGTCTCACTGTGTTTCCCAGGCTGGTCTTGAACTCCTGGGCTCAAGCAATCCTCCCAGTTTGGCCTCCCAAAGTGCTGGGATTACAGGCGTGACCCACCACACCCGGCTGATTTATTTATTTATTTATTTATTATTTATATAAATTATTTATTTATATAAATTATTTATTTATTATTATTATTATTTATTAAATATGAACCATCATGGAGGGGTGTGAGAGGGGTAAAACTAGGGACAAAAAGAAAATCTGTTTCCGAGATTTAAATTTATTCTCTAGTTTTTTTAGGAACGCTTAATTTCTCACCCCCCTACCACACACAGATCTATAGGGAATATTTGGAGAGAAAGTTTTGACAAAAGTCCAAAGCTTGATTCAGTGGAGAAGCAGGTAGGTAAGTTACCAAACCAGGAGGCTCTCTGGACAGTAATTTCACATGGGGCTCTGCCAGACGGTTACCACATTACCAGGACTCTTGGTACAAATGAGAACTTCAAGCCCCCATCCAGAAGTAGGGTAACAGTATGAGAGTATGTGGTGTTCCCATCTGTCCACCAGGCCCTAGGAGCTCTCTCCCCAAAGTAACTGGTGCTAATGGTTTGTCGTGTGTCCTTCCAGAGATATTTGATATTTAATATCTATAAATCTTTAAAAGGACTCTTCTGTACCCTTTAAAATGATATATTTTAAAGATCATTTGTGTCAGTACTAATTGGACCCATTTCGTGTATAGAGATGGATATTTTAGGACACTCCTGTGTTCACCGCTTCTTTTTCATAAGGCACCTTCATCATCGCAGCAGCTGCCTTTGGAAATCTTCCCTTGCCTCTCACGAGGAGATTCATCTGATTGTCTGAGTTGATTTTTTGTGTTTTTTTTAAAGGGTTTGGAGTTAAGAACAGGTATGTGAATCACACAGATCATAGTGCCATTCTAAGCTGCACCAGCTTATTAGCTATGAGACTGTAGGCGGCAACTCGATGTTTCTAGCCTCAGCATCCTTTTCTGTAAGATGGGAAGAGTGCTTCACAGTCATTGGTACTTAGTGAATGCAAGTTGTCTCATCCTTTCTCCTTCATGGAAATGTATCATAATTTTAGTTTGGGTACCTATAAGGAAAGCATTTTAGGGACTATATGATTTATGCCAGTTGAGTCTACCCACTCCTACAAATCTGTCTGTCTCTCTTTTTCTTTTGATAAGAATGAAGCCAAGAAAAATTAAAGAAGATGATGCTCCAAGAACAATAGCTTGCCCTCATAAAGTAAGTAATGCTAGAGGGAGAGTGTTCATTAAACTGTTGATGAAGTTTTAGAGAGTTTATAAGAAATTTGCACTTTTGTTTCTGCTTTTGATAATTTAAATGAAGCAAGGAATTAGAATCTTCGGTTTCTAAATCCAAGAGATGAAGTTTTGTTATTTAGTAAAGGCAACTTTTTAAATACTGTTAAATGGGATGACTGCAGGGAGCCGTTGCTTGATTACTGTGTGTTGACTCTACTGTTAGCGTTTCATTTCTTTTTGGATTATATTAACAAGTCCGTCTTAAGATCCTGGGTTGTGTCTCACCTGTTGACCTTTATGGGAATGTGGGCTTGTAACTGAAATTTGAAAATTATTTTGGATGTTGCTAAAATAAGCCAAATAAAGACTTAATAATTGTGTGTGATTAGAGAGGCACTTAATTGTTTTCAAATGTAGTTAGTCTTTAAAATAAAAGGATAACCTGAAAAGTACTTTTGAGATATTTGTTGGGGGCTATTTTCAAACTTAATTGGATATGAGACTAACAGAAAAATCAAGTATCACATAGGTACAGAGAACAAAGTTGGAGAGATTGAGTGGAATAAAGAATGTTAAAAATGAACAATCGGAGCAGGCTACATTTAGTTTCACGGTCTCTTCCCTGTAATGACTGTGCACTAGCAAGTCCTTCCTGTTCTTTGTCAGCATTCTTGATGTGGCGATTTGAAATGTAAACCTATCTCCATTAGGGCCGAAATAACAAGCATTTGAAAACAGTTAGGCTGGAAGTGCCTATGCCATCCCTTTAGCTTCTCTGTATACTTCTTAAAGTTTTCTTTATAATGGACACATAATACTTGTACATATTTATGGGGTACCGTGTGATGTTTCAATGCATGTGTACATTGTGTACCAGTTAAATTTTTTAAATTTCCATTTTCTAAATGGAAATTCAACCTAGGGGTCAAGGCGGAAAAACTGTGGCTTCCCTCTCCCTTCTGCCTGTGAGCTGTCTAGTGACTTGTGCTGTCCTTCTGTCATGCTGTCTTATCATTTCCCCATTCACTCCATTACTGGGCAACAACTGCAGAAGAAATTGTTGAGGACATGCTTCTCGAGCGCCACACATCCATCTGCCTTTCCCGCCCTGCACTGGTATCAATTTGCCTGCTTCTTCCTTTTCCTAGTGTCTCACAAAATAAATTTCTTCTGTAGTTGCCATTCCTTGGAGACCCTCTTGCTTCTTTCTCTGTCAAGAAGGGGAAAGAGGCAAAGAGAGAAGAGGGAACAGTAGGCGATGGAGAATGACAGTCCATTGTTGCAGCACAGAATATGGGGCCACCAAAGGTAGTGGTGGACTACCGTCATTTTAACTCCATTTGCTTAGCAGTGCTTCTGTTACTTCATTTTGGGGGACATAGTCGGGTGAGGTGGCTGTGGTAGAGCTGGAAGCCAGGGTGTTGGGTTCTATTCCCAGTTTGGCTACTACTAGTAGTGTGACCTTGGGCAAGTCTACTTAAAGACATCTCTAAGCCTCAGTTTCCTCATCTGTAAAACTAGGGTTTGCATTAAATGATGACTTTTTCAGCTGTCTGTTTTTTGTCTTAAATGATATTAATGTTCTACCGTAATACTAAGTAAAATTAAAATGGGGGGTTGGGGAGGTGGTTTTGTTTTAATATGTCAGTAAAGGCTGTTAAATGGTTGAATCCTTTCTAACAGTTTGCAATGTGAACTTCTAAGCTGCTTTCTCTGTTTTAAGGGCTGCACAAAGATGTTCAGGGATAACTCGGCCATGAGAAAACATCTGCACACCCACGGTCCCAGAGTCCACGTCTGTGCAGAATGTGGCAAAGCTTTTGTTGAGAGTTCAAAACTAAAACGACACCAACTGGTTCATACTGGAGAGAAGCCCTTTCAGGTAGAGCCAGTTCCCTCTCTTCCCCACACTGCCTTGCCTGTCTGAACACTGCAAGTGTAGGTGGTGTGGTGATGAGGCAGGAGGCGCCAGCCCAGAGACTCAGGGTCTTATTACTCCTTGGTGAGAAACAAAACTTCTCCTGGGGAGTCGCTTAGAAGGGTTGCCGGGGCTCTGGACATCCTTGTCTATACTCTGTGGTACTGGGTACGCAATGTATTGGTGTTGATGGAGTACACTTTATGGCAGGAGGAGAACAGGATTGAAGAGCATACCTAAAACTCAATTTCTACTTCATTCATTACAGGATTGAAGTAATTTATTTTTGGTAGTTAATAGTATAATTACTAACTGATAAAGTTTCTAGAGTGTAAGTATAGGTAATACTTTAGCCCATAAATAAGTGAAAGAACTAGCAGTGCAGCTAGTAAATCTAACATGGTTCTTTTTTGACAACTGACACCAGAACCCTTAATCATTTGTATTTTACTGTTGGAAATGTTTACAGCAGCACTAGGACTCTAGCCTGCATTTAGGAAGACTTGCCATTTTGCCAAGTGTTTTAAACAGTTCGTGAGGGCTCTCCTTGGGTTTTCGGGGTTGTCCAACCTGCCTGCTGATTCTAGACTATATCCACAAAGTTCACCCAGGGCAGGAATGAAGTGTTTGGTAAAATAAATAGGCTGTTCTCTAGCAAAGCAGTGAGCTCCTGACTCTCAGGGTCTGGTCAGAGTTGCTGAGTGGGTTGATCTCTGGTCTTTCCTTGACAGTGCACGTTCGAAGGCTGTGGGAAACGCTTTTCACTGGACTTCAATTTGCGCACACACGTGCGAATCCATACCGGAGACAGGCCCTATGTGTGCCCCTTCGATGGTTGTAATAAGAAGTTTGCTCAGTCAACTAACCTGAAATCTCACATCTTAACACATGCTAAGGCCAAAAACAACCAGTGAAAAGAAGAGAGAAGACCCTTCTCGACCACGGGAAGCATCTTCCAGAAGTGTGATTGGGAATAAATATGCCTCTCCTTTGTATATTATTTCTAGGAAGAATTTTAAAAATGAATCCTACACACCTAAGGGACATGTTTTGATAAAGTAGTAAAAATTAAAAAAAAAAAAAACTTTACTAAGATGACATTGCTAAGATGCTCTATCTTGCTCTGTAATCTCGTTTCAAAAACACAGTGTTTTTGTAAAGTGTGGTCCCAACAGGAGGACAATTCATGAACTTCGCATCAAAAGACAATTCTTTATACAACAGTGCTAAAAATGGGACTTCTTTTCACATTCTTATAAATATGAAGCTCACCTGTTGCTTACAATTTTTTTAATTTTGTATTTTCCAAGTGTGCATATTGTACACTTTTTTGGGGATATGCTTAGTAATGCTATGTGTGATTTTTCTGGAGGTTGATAACTTTGCTTGCAGTAGATTTTCTTTAAAAGAATGGGCAGTTACATGCATACTTCAAAAGTATTTTCCTGTAAAAAAAAAAAGTTATATAGGTTTTGTTTGCTATCTTAATTTTGGTTGTATTCTTTGATGTTAACACATTTTGTATAATTGTATCGTATAGCTGTATTGAATCATGTAGTATCAAATATTAGATGTGATTTAATAGTGTTAATCAATTTAAACCCATTTTAGTCACTTTTTTTTTCCAAAAAAATACTGCCAGATGCTGATGTTCAGTGTAATTTCTTTGCCTGTTCAGTTACAGAAAGTGGTGCTCAGTTGTAGAATGTATTGTACCTTTTAACACCTGATGTGTACATCCCATGTAACAGAAAGGGCAACAATAAAATAGCAATCCTAAAGCAAGAATATGGCAGAACAAGATCTGTAAGCACAGTCTTATTTTCTTTTGTTGTCCAGAATACTTATAATTCTTGAGCCTCCCAGAAATTGGAAGCTAAATAAAGCAACTCAAGTTTCCTTTATTTTGCACTCAGTTACAGTGATTATTGATGAAAGCGATGCATGGATATTTTAATACTTCCTACATGGCCTGACTTCTGAAAGAGAGTAGGTAACAGGCATCCCGAGTTCAGGAACTACCTCAGAACACCCCAGGCCAGGTTGGTCGTAGGCTGTGATTTTAGCCCCCGGCAAGTGTGAGTGAAGCATCTGTACCACCGCGCAGGCTGAGCGCCTGCGCAGGGTAAGGTGCCACCTGGCAGTGGGGCACACAGAGGGAAGACCAGGCCTGTCCATCAGCCGGCTGCCTTCAGAGGCAGCTCCAGCAGGGCCTTGGCTTGTCTGACAGGAAATGCTTGTGGTCGTTGGTTATTTGGTTTGAGAGCCCTTGTTCCTCCATCTAGTGGAGTCCTTATTAAATGCTAGCAATGTGGCAATTGAGTGCCAGTAGCTTCATTTCATGTTTCTAAATGGACACTGGGTGCAAATCGGCAAGGTGATTAGATTATTAGAAAATTGTGCTCAATGAGTACCTCTCACATTGTAACCTCTTAAATGTACGATTATAATGTTGGATCTTAGGTCAAATAACAGACTTGAGAATACTTTATAAACTGCCATGATACAGCAAAATCTCATTTATTCAAAGTGCAAACATACTGTGTGTCTTTCTGTTTTGTGTATGCTTGACTGCAAGATAAATGACAAACTAGCTAATATCCGAGATTTATTTACAAACGGCCAGGGACCCCATCAGGTGAAACACATAGCCCATTGTCTTAGAGCTTCTCCATCGGTCCTGTACAGGAGGATTGGTGACCTACTAACAGTGACCCTGTGGCTCTGTGGAATTTTGAAGTGCCTTTTGTGAATCATGAATGAAACATTTAACTTGAGACCCTTAAAAAAATTCATCCAGAATCTGTTACCCCTTGGGTAGTTTGATGGAACTGAGTTAAGCAGAAGACCCCAGCTGTTTTCTGGGTAAGCCAGGCTTTGCTGTATCTGGCAGTCAGGAGAGAGGTCAGCCCATGGTGGAGGTCTTCAGTGCCGAGGGCTCGGATGAGAACGTGTAGTTCTTTGACTTGGACCTGGGCAGCGTCTTCTATGGATGCCTGCCTTGTGAGCACCCACACCTTCCCTCCCCACTGTCGGGTTGAGTAGCCCCAGCGTGGCTGTGTTAGGAGTCCTTTGCCCAACATTGTGCTGCACTGGAGCCTGGCCCTGGCACTGTCCTCAGGACCCTGCCCAAGGGCCCACCGCAGAGCACACCTATGCTATGGGGAGCCCTGCTGGCAGCCCCGAGAGCCATGCCATGGCCTGCAGGAGCCAGGCTCCTGTGTGGATGAAGTCCCTCTTCCTCTGTGCCTTGATCCCTTGGTCATCTCTTCCGTCCTTTCCTGTCTCTGAAATAGTCATCACTCCCCTTGACTCTCTCTGTTCACGTCTTCTCAGTCTGCAGAGTTAACTTCTGTAAGGAGTTTAATCTGGGGTTCCAAGAAAACAAGTTCCTTGTTAACATAGCACTGACTTTGCAACAATAGAAAACTAACAAATGAGCAACAATATAAAGAGTAGAGGTAGTTCTCATTGGGTGTAACTTCAACCCATTCTGCTTGTGGTTAGAATTTATAATTTTGCTAACGATGTAATTTACTAAGGTTTGAAATGGTGTTCTAACAGTGAGTCCATTGTCTTGAGGATTAATCTGATTTATAAGTAATACTGATAGACATATTTTCGTACATCTGAGCAGAAATAAATGCATGTTTCTAGCATATGTAATATAAAAACTCCAGAGGATAAGTTTACACTTAACAAGATGTTGTTTTCTATTTTTGAATTTCTTATTATTTCCCCCTTTTTGGTAGTGGGGTTGAGAGGGGGAGCATACTATTTGTATAAAGAACTGTCACCCCAGAGTGACATTTATTTTCCAAGATGACCCTGAACTCATGCTGTTGGTTTCATATGGTGTTTGTGTGCTTTGCCTAGATTCAAGGCCTGAGGATTTGAGGAAAATCGGGATTTTTTTTTTCCTATTTGGTTTTCATGTAAAAGTTCTAAATGTCACTTATTTTGCTAAATAAGACCCTTTCACAGGATAGTGTGCACAATACCTATCCGTGTTTCCAAGCAGAGTTCAAGTTCATGTCTTCACAAGTAGATGAGAGTCACTTCCAGTTGGGGGAAGCCCGCCTGAGCAGTGTTTTGAGAGTGCGTACATTGGAGAACTGCCCCACGTCCGTTTGCACTCTGCCTTGCAAAACTTACTGTGGAGACGTGCCCCAGACTGGTCTCAGACCAGAGTTTGTGGCACAGGAAAACCTGGCCCCCTAAAAGAAGTTTTGGAATTGGAAACCTGATAATTTCGGGAGGCTGAGGCAGGAGAATGGCGTGAACCCGGGAGGCGGAGCTTGCAGTGAGCCGAGATCGCACCACTGCACTCCAGCCTGGGTGACAGAGCAAGACTCCGTCTCCAAAAAAAAAAAAAGGAAACCTGATAATTCTACTCACCTCCCACCGCCCCCCCGCCCCCCCCCCCCCCCCCCCCCCCCACTATAGGCAGAGAGAGTTGATCACTTCCAGGGTCTCTGACTTCTGTGACCTGGAAATCAGCCTGGCTTGGGAAATTCATGTTGTTGATCTTTAATTATTTAATTATTCTTTAATAATCCTTCTATTTTCTTGACATCTGACCCCCAGCAAGAGTAAGGATCCCAGAGGTCAAAACAGTGGTGAGAGCCAAGCTGCTCACAGACACCCACTTGATGCCACAGCCATGCCATGAGGCTTCCTCCCAGCTGCTCTGCTGGCTTGCTGAAGCCAGCTCTGAGTCACAGGGTTGCCTTGGACCCTCGGCTGTAGGGGGCACCTGTCTGGCTCCGGGCCCTTTGTCCTGGATACACTGACAGTAATGTGAGCGCAGCACTTCAGAGTTCAGGCCCAGCAGGTCCTGGCAAGTGCATTCCACCTGAACTTTTAACCCAAGCGGTGGGGAAGGAAGCCAAAACTCCAAGCTGCACTTTCTTGGGGTTCTGGCCATGCACTTCTTAGCCTTCTCTCTGACTTTACAGGACAAAAGGTACCCCACGCCTTCAGAATCATGCTTACCTGCACGGCAGCATCTGACTGGATGGCTGGCTAGGTCTCATCCACCCCAAATTACTGACCCTTGATTTATGTTGTTACTGCTCAGGTTATGCTCAGATGCCCTGGTTGCCTGAAGATGGTTTAAGTGCAGGCCCTTCAGACAAGTCACGTCAGGCAAGAGAGGGCTGGCCTCTAACCCACAAGAGGGCAGATTTGTGGCCAAGAGGCTTCCTGGCATCCACCCCCAGGCCCAAGGGATCAGTGTGGTGCCAGAGAGGATCTTTAAGCTGGGACTGTACTGAGGCTTGATGGGAAGTATGGGCAGCATGTACTTGACACGTTATCACCCAGTCCCCTTGTAAAATCTGGAACGGAGCGTTTAAGCTGAGCGTTAGCATCAGGTCAGCAGGCAAAGCAAACCTCCCACAAACTGGGTGCCGTAAGGCGGGAGGTGACACAGGGAGAGCTTCGTCCTGGCCGAGCAGGCACCCAGCCCCATGTCCCCCGCCAGCATTCTGGATGTCAGAGGAGGGTGCGTGTGATGGCGTCACATTCATCTGAAGCACACTGATTGTTTTTCCACAAGGTGGCAAGTTTGATCAAATTGACCGCTTTTCATGAGACACCCAGATGCTGTAAAAAAAAAAAAAAAACAGCACTGGGATGTGTTGAGGAGGGGGCAGTTTGCTGTGCTCTGTTCTGTCTGCTGCTCTCTCTGGGGGCCGCACAATGTCCGCACACATCACGGAGGGGAGAAAGGCATCAGTACCAAACGGAACAACCTCTTTTTTCTACAATGTCCATACCCGGACATGTGAGGCTCTATTATCAACAGGTGGTGAGAAAAATTCTGTTTTTATTCACTTTCTGGTAACTTCTGTAGGCCCTGGCTCAAGGACTTAGCATTTCGTCTCATGTACATCTTTTTCTTAAGTGTTCTTTGCCATTTCTGGAATTGTCCTTGGTTTTTCCTTAGCTCATAGGTCATAGATGCAGAAATATAGTATTTAAGGCATCCGCATCCAGCATCAGATGGCTTTGCATCCAGAAAAACATTGATAACTCAGTTTGAAGCACCAAGCATGTGTAATATGGCTCTATACAATATAATAAATGCATAATGTTAAGCTTTTTAATGCCTGTGGTTCTTGTTTGTTCCTCAGTCCTCTAAGCCACTTCTTTAGTGTTTCATTGCACATGAAACCAGGCCATGAGCCCTTCCTGGTCTAAGAGTTGCCTAAACTGCCCGGGGCAGTTCTTGCGTCTTGCTTTCTCACACACAGGAATGGAAACTCCCAGGATTTGGTCTCACACCAGCAAGAAATGCTTCTGTAACCTTTCAGCTCCAAGGTGGGCTCAGGAGCAAGAGGGCGTTTTAAAGAGAGCCTCACCCACTGTTCAGAAAGCACAGCCCAGTGAAATGCCCACACAGCCGGACCTATGAGCCCATGTCAGCCCTGGGAGCTCCGGAGCTAACTGGGATGGACTCGGAAGAACTTGACCAAATACACTGAGAGCTACTTAGGATTTAGCCAAAAGCAAAATGCAGAGCAGAGCTTCCTCCCTCCGGTTGGGGCCTTGGTGTCTGATGTTCTGCAGAGCAAGGTTCAGAGTGAGGCGTGAAGTTCATTATTACTTGAATACATGTGACTTTCCCTTTTTGCTAGTGACAGAAGGGGCTGCCGACAGAATGCTACTGAGGTGGCAATTCGCAGGCCTGTGCAAGCCCAGAACTGCTGAGTGAAGGCCCTAAGTAGGGCTGAGCTGAGCAAGACAGGGTGGAAAACCTGTAGATTTTACATGGGAAGGAACTAAAGCTTTGGAATTGCTTTTTTTTTTTTTTTTTTTTTTTTAGATGGAGTATTGCTGTGTCTCCCAGGCTGGAGTGCAGTGGCGCGCAATCTCAGCTCACTGCAACCTCTGCCTCCCGGGTTCAAGCGATTCTCCTGCCTCAGCCTCCTGAATAGCAGGAGGTTGTGTGTGCCACCATGCCTGGCTAATTTTGTATTTTTAGTAGAGACGGGGGTTTCACTATGTTGGCCAGGCTGGTGTTAAACTTCTGACCTCACAATCCACTCGCCTCAGCCTCCCAAAGTGCTGGGATTTCAGGCGTGAACCACCGTGCCTGGCCTGGAATTGCTTTCTTTAGAAACCCCTAGATACAGATGAAACCAGCATCTCTCCTTTATACTTGCCGGTGTCTCTGCCTGGCTATAATTTTTTATTTTATTTATTTATTTATTTATTTATTTATTTATTTATTTATTTATTTTTTGGTAAGAGACAGGGTCTTGCTATCACCTAGGCCGGAGTGCAGTGGCACGACCATAGCTCACTGCTGCCTTGAATTCCTGGACTCCAGTGGTCCTCCTGCCTTGGCCTCCCGAGTAGCTACGATTACCGTGAGCCACCATGCGCAGCCCATAACATTTGTTGAGAACACATATGTACCCAGTGGCCTCCTCCAAACCACCCTTTGATGAATTAGCTAGCAATATCACCATGCTGTAAGAGAGGAACAGGCTCAGATTTATTTGCAAAGTCCAGGCAGCCAGAATTCAAAGCCCAAGCCTGCCTGGCTTCCAAGGTACTCTGCTTGCCACTGGCTCCTTAGCTTGAATTCTCCTCCAGTCCCCTTTCAAAAAAGCCCTGGCCCTTGTTTATGGAGCAGTGCATCGGCCTCCCCGGTGTGCGGCCCTTTCTGTTCTGGCGCAGTGGTGCCTCCTGGCCTTGGAAGGGTCCTCAGGGCTCCCCGACTGCCCGCCATTGTGACCGTTCCCCTCGGTCCCTGCTGACCTCCCCACACTGGGCCTTTCTGCTAACAGGGTCTCTCAGCACGTGATTTGAACTGCAGCGGTTCCCCACTTCCTACCGAAAAATCCAGTCCCGCCGACCCTCAGAGCCCAGTCCTAGCTTTATCTCATTTTTCAGCCTTTCCTAATGGATCACCTCTTGTCCTTTCCCTCCCCTCCCTCTTGGAGTTTTCGTTTCCAAAGCTTACCTCTCCACCTCCAGGGGCACTGATACGATCAATGCAATTATGTGCCAGGCCCTGTTTTAGGCAGGAATGGCACTGCCCTACTGGCACTGGCATGACATCTGGAGGAAGGAGGATAAGGCTGTGATAAATAGGGGCTAGGGGCCGGACGCGGTGGCTCATGCCTGTAATCCCAGCACTTCTGGAGGCCGAGGCGGGCAGATCACCTGAGGTCGGGAGTTTGAGACGAGCCTGACCAAAATGGAGAAACCTCCTCCCTACTAAAAATACAAAATCAGCCGGGCGTGGTGGCGCATGCCTCTAATCCCAGCTACTCGGGAGGCTGAGGCAGGAGAATCGCTTGGACCTGGGAGGTGGAGGTTGCTGTGAGCCGAGATCGCGCCACTGCACTCTAGCCTGGCGACAGAGCGAGACTCCGTCTAAAAAAGGGGGGGGGGGGGTGGCTAGGGAGGGAGACGAGGCAGGACGGGGTCTGAGCACGCCCCTCAGGTGTTTGCATGGCTTCTTCTTGGCCTGCCACGTGCGTCTGTACCGGACCCTAGGAATATCCCGGGAGCTGGTGGCCAGCCCTAGCCCCTGCCCGCCTGGCCTTTGGCCAGCACTTAGCGCGGGCAGCCCTGCCCGCCCCCAGACCCTTCTGGGGACTTGGGCCGCGCCTTTGCCCCAGCCCTTCCCTGCCACCCTGCAGTGCTCCAGGGCCTGTCCCCCACGCTGCTCTGGCGGGCGGCCCCGGGGGCTTCTAGACCTGCGCCTGGGCCCCCACCCGCAGGGTGCGCCGCCGCCGCCGGCCGCAGGAGGGCACTGTGCCAGCGGGCCCCGGGGCTGGGCCGCGTCCGCTGTGGGGAGGGGCTGCGCGTGCGCAGCGCGGAGCGGCCCGGACCTCGCGGGGACCCGAGGCGCGGTGGGGGCTGTCCAGAATCCCTGAGTGTGGGGTCCCCGCGAGCCGCCGCCGCTTACGAGCGTCCCCCGCGCGGAGTGAGCCCAGGGCCACGGGGGCGCGGAGATTCGGAGCCCGAGAGACGCGGAAGGAGGCTGCGTGCACCCCACCTCCCCGAGGCCTCGGGCGGAGGAGACTCCCGCCGCCAGGGCCACAGGGACACGGGGCAGGGCGGTGCGGCGGCGACGCCCGAGGAGAGAGGGGCCACATACCAGGGGGCCCCAGCTAAGCAAGGCCCTGGGACGCGCCCCCTTCCCCCCGGTGGAGCAGCGCCCCCTGGAGGGCGGGGTGGGAGAGGCTGCGGTCCTGGGATTAGGGGGCGGGCCCGGGAAGCGGGGAGACAGGGCCTTGGGGTGCCGGCCCAAAGGGACGTCCTGGAGCCCTCCAAGCTGGGGATGCTTTTCCTCTCCCCACGGAGAGCTCCACCACGGGCGTGGCGGGGGCTCCTACCATCACCCTGCCTGTAGGTTCTGGAGCCACTCCGGCCGCCCCAGCCCCTCTCCAGCCCATCACCGCTTCACCCTCTGCCCCCAAGCGTGTTCTGGCCTCACAGTGTGCATTCTGTCTTCCCTGGCCCGTCTCTGTATTGCCTGGCAGAACCCAACCTGGCCCTGTACTCAGCAGCCTTTGCTCTCACCCATTCATTCACTCATTCATTCAGCATGCTGACTTTGCACCCCTGGCCCTCATGGAGCTAAGGTAGAGGTTGGGGAGATGATAAACAAGAAACCGGCCAGTACTGTCACCACACCAAACAGAGCCCACCATGTTCCCCTGTGTCTGCTCTTTGTCCTGTGTCCTCACCATCCCCGAGGATATTCAAGCCAGATTTGAACTTACTCATTCACCCAAACTTTGTGGGACATCATTACAGCTGGCGTGGTGTTGGCTGGCCTGGCAGAGCATGGCTGGGGGTGGGGGGTGTTGCTTGCAGAGGGGCGCTGGTGGGGGGGTCTGGCATTCCCCACGATCCTGGGGGAGGTCAAGTCGGAGGAGAGCAAGGCTGAGCAAGGAGCCCCTGGGGCACAGGCCCATTCCCTTCAGCCTCCGCCCTATCTCTGCTGTGCCCTGATCAAGGTGGACACTGGCCCCACCGCCTTTCCCAGTTCCCTGGGAAGTGGCCTCTGGACCCAGCAATGCATCTGCCTCTCCGTGGGTAGGTGGGTACCATGAGGTCAGGGGTGTGTAAGAAGCAGCAAGGAAGCTGAGACCTAGGAGCATGGGACCTGGACCCTTGCCCTGGCCAGGCCCCCTCTGGTTCTTGCATTGCCGCTCCAGGGTTGCCCGCCCCAGCTGATCCTGCTGAAGGGCAAAGGATGGGCTGACTGGCTCCTGGTGCTGGCTCCAGCACCAACTAGCTGTGTGGCCTTGGACAGGGACCCTCCCCAACTGGTACCCTGCACTGCAAAATGGGGGTGCCAGCACCGACCTTGTATGGCTGTTGGGAGAATGAAGGGATGGGTGTGCATAGGGCTGAGCCATCCCTACAGTCACAAGAACCCACCCAGCACAAGGAGGGCTGGTGAAGGTCCCAGGTCAGTGTGGCCTCACGGGTGCTTTTTATGAGAAATGACTCACTAAAGGCCCAGGCCAGTGATGAGAAGGGCACAGGGAGGCTTATGCTCCATTCACTCCAGGCACCTGATGTCCAAAGGGATCAAAAGAAAAGGGAAGGGGAAAGTCTGTGTGTGAAGCCAGTGTGGGCTCTGAGATTGGAAAAACAGTTTGTCAGATTTGGACTCCCCAAACTGCCACTGCTTTGCCTGAACTCTGCACCAAGGACCTGACCACCAGCCCTCACGGGGCCTGTCCCCTTCTCTCTGCCCTTCCACGCTTTAAGCCTCCCTCCCCCTTTCCCACCCCAGAGACAAATGCCTTGGCAGTGCCGTTTCATAGCCCTTTCCCTTAAGGGGTCAAGGAAGGAGCCATAAACTCCAGATCCCTGTGGAGTTCAGACTCTAGCTCCTGCCACATAGTTTCGCCTCCCTTGACTGCACCCTCAACACCTCCAAGGGCTTCTTCTGCCGTTTATTCCCCAGTGGTCTCGCCCACCTGCCACTGAAGCAACACCCCCCCCCCCATTCCTGGCCTCAAGAGGTCCTCTGGCTTGGACTCCCTCATGGCCTCTGCCCCCCACCCTGGCCTGCCTCTTATTGCCTCCTAACCTCCTGTGGGGTCTTCAAAACATAAATTGGATCCTGTCACTCCCCTGGGTAAAACCTGCTCACAGCTGCTGATGCAACGAAATAAAGTCAGCTCTGCATGGCGGCTGGTGGTGCATTTGGCTGCAAATGACAGGAATAGTGTGCTGAATGAGAGGGGTGTGACCAGCCTTCCAAGGCCAGGCTGGCTCGGTGGCTCACGGCCGTGGTCTCTCCCACTGCACCTCCAGGCATCCTATTCCCTTTTCAGTGGGAAGCAGAGAGCTAGGTCAGAGACCAGAGGTCAAGGGGTGTGCCACAGTGTGTTTTACCTGTTTCACAGCTTTCTCAGAAGCTGTCAGACATATGGCCAGCTCCGGCCGCAAGACAGTCTGGGAGCCAGGCGCGGTGGCTCATGCCTGTAATCTCAGCATTTTGGGAGGCTGAGGCGGCGGATCACCTGAGGTCAGGAGTTCGAGACCATCCTGGCCAACGTGGTGAAACCCCATCTCTACTAAAAATACAAAAAATTAGCAGGGCGTGGTTGCTGTGCCTATAATCCCAGCTTCTCAGGAGGCTGAGGCAGGAGAATCACTTGAACCTGGGAGGTGGAAGTTGCAGTGAGCCAAGATTGTGCCATTGCACTCCAGCCTGGGCGAAAAGAGTGAAACTCTATCTCAAAAAAAAAAAAAAAAAAGACAGTTTGGGAAGCTGTTTTGATTGGACATACTGAAGCCCAGATCAAGTTGAGATTTCAAGAGCAGTTGGCACTTAGGAGGATCTGCCACTGTCCCCAAGGCACTGCCATGTGACCCACCCTGGTGGCCCTCTTAAACGTCTGGCCCTGCTGTCCTCCAGGCCCTGCCTCACCCCCCTCCCCAGCCCCCACCCACCCCTTCCACCTCGGGACCTTGGCTACATCTGCCCTTCCAGCTACAGCCTAGTGGTATCTGTGGCCCCGTCCACTGCTGCTCTTCCTCTAGGACTCTGCTCAGACGTGTCCCCCAGTTACTCTCCCAAACCTGACTGGAAAAGCAAATCAAGCAAAGTTTATCCAATGAAATATGCCATGCAGCTGTCAGCAGGAAGGAGGACCGTTCAAACACACCAATACAGAGCCCTGTTGAAGGTTGGATTGTGGCCCCAGAAAAATCCGTTCAAGTCCTAACTCCAGGCAACTGAATTTGGCCTGATTTGGAACCTGGTCTCTGCAGATGTTTTTAGTTAAGATGAGGTCATACTACAGTAGGGTGGGCCCTTAATCCCACATGACTGGTGCCCTTATACAAAGAGAAGACAGGGAGACACAGACACACAGGAGAAGGCGGCAAGAGATGGTGGCAGCGATCGGAGCGATGCACTTGTGAGCCTAGGGAGCCAAGGATTGCCAGCCGCCCCCAGAAGCTTGGAAGAAGCAGGGAACAGTTCGTCCCTCAGAGCCCCCAGAAGGAACCAACCCTGCCTGCAGCTGGAGTGTGGCCTTCAGAACTCTCAGAGGACACTTGGCTATTGTTTAGCCACAGTGTGTGGTGTTTTGTTACAGCAGCCCTAGGAGAAGGATGCAATCTCCAGGATCACTGTCAAGGGAAGACAGCAAAGAACAGAACAGTCAGGACCTCGGCCACACTTTGTAGGGGGTGCAGATGTCCCTCCGCCGCTCCATGCTGGCACTTGCCCAAGATGTGTTGGATGCCCTCTGGGAACTGGAGACTGTCCTCGACTCACGAGGAGAGGCTGGCCCCTGGGAGGTGGAAGGTTTTCCTCTTCACTGCACAAGCCTGGGTTCTGGTAGTATTTTTAGTTTTTAGCACCTTCATATATCACTTATTCCAAATAAATTCAAATCAGAGGCTGGGCGCAGTAGCTCACACCTGTAATCCCAGCACTTTGGGAGGCTGAGGCGGGTGGATCACTTGAGGTCAGGAGTTTGAGACCAGCCTGGTCAAGATGGTGAAACCCTGTCTCTAATAAAAATAGAAACATTAGCCAGGTGTGGTGGTGCACGCCTGTAATCCCAGTTACTTGGAGGCTGAGGCAGAAGAATCACTTGAACCCGGGAGGTAGAGGTTGCAGTGAGCTGAGGTTGCACCACTGCACTCCAGCCTGGGCAACAGAGCAAGACTCCATCTCAAAAAAACAAAAAACAAAAGTTCAAATCAGGGAGAAAAGAAAATGTAAAATAAATTCATTAAAAACAACAACTCCACTCCCTGCCTGGCAGATGTGTTGGTCATGTGAGGCCGCTGAACTGGGAAGTGGGAGGGAGCTGGAAGCCCCCCGCCCCTTCACCTTGCTCCTTGCCGTACCACTCCTCACTTCTGAAGGGCTGGCCTGTCTGTGTGCTGTCCCCAGAGGGCAGGCAGCCGCAGGGTTCGTGGAGAAGCCCCAGGGTGAGCAGGGCTCAAATCAGTTCCTGACAAGGGTCACGTTGGGGCCTTTCTAGAGAGTGCAGATGTGTGGAGAGATCCAGGGTGATGGGGACCACAGCCATGGGCCACACTCAAGCTGCCCTGAGAGATTCAGCCACCCAGGCCTAGAGAGGCAAAGGGGCTGCCAAAGCTGGACATGGAGGAGCTAGGGAAGGGGCCCCTCTCTGTGCCCATGGCCAGGGTGTGTCCCCCACCCCTGGGAGCTTCCCCTGGTTTATTTCAGAGTAAAGAGAAGCGAGAGAGGCCAGGAGACCCCAGGGGTCAACAGCCAGCTTCCTCCCTGCCTCCTGCCTCCCTGTAAAGCCCAACTTCCCAGGCTAGCACTAGGGTTAAACAGGCACAGGAACTGGGGCCCCTCCCCGACTCCCCCTTGTCAGTGGGCAGAGCTTCTTGGCTCAGCACTTGGGAGGGAAAGCCTCCAGGGCTGGTGGCTGCAGAGGCTCAGGATGCCAAGGGCTGACTCCAGGAGGCTGAACAGAACTGCAGGTGAGGTGGGCAGTGAGACCCCCACACCACACCTTTGGCAAAGCTCCAGGATGCCCTCTTCCAGGAAGCCCTCTCTGACCTCCTAGGCTGGGTTAAGTACAGTTGTGCCCAAGTTGCCCGGGTGGCTGAAATGGTCAGCTCCACTCAGACCTCCCCTCTTCCAGGAAGCTGTTTTTGGGACACGCCCTGCCCCTGCTGCCCCGCCCGCCAGTGCCCCTCACCACAGGCCTCTCTCTCTCATTGCTGGGATGATGATAGCAGAGGGGCATCTGCTGAATGGCCAGGCTGCACCAGCGTGTTCACGCCCTTCATTAGCTTGCCTTGCAGATGAGAAAACAGGCTCTCAGATGTATTCGCAACTGCCCAGGTCACATGGCCAAGACTGCTGTCAGGGTCCAAGGGCACACGCACCCCTGAGCTGGCCCCTTTGACTCCAGGGCAAGGGTGCTGAATGAGGCCCTTTCCTCCACCATATGCAAAGGCAGCCTCGCCACTTAAAAAACAAAGAACACTTTATTCCCTTGACAGTTTCTGTACAGCGACACCAGGCTGTGCAAAGCCCAGTGTCGTCTTCACTGAGCACATTCCCCAGGACGCCTGGTGCAGCCCTCTTCTGCCCCAGGCCCCAACTAGCCACCCCTGTGCCCACTAGCGGGCCCTGTGCCTTCACAGGGATGAAGCCCTGGCACTGAGAATGCCTGGGAGGCACCGTTTGCTGGGGAGCAGAGGGACTGACCTTTGGCTTCTTTGTGGCTAGAGGTGTTCCAGGCCTGGTGAGGGGGTCCCATACTGTTCTCTGCTGAGCCCTCTGCACGCTTTGGGGGATCCTGGCTGGCGGTGGTAGGTGGGCCGGAGACTCAGTTGTCCGTCAGCTGGCCATGTCCCCATTTTATGGACAGCAGCCTGAGGCCCAGAGTCGGAAGGATTTCTCCTTGCCACAGCTGCATCACACTTGAACTGTCCAGACCTCCACCGCTGGCCTGTTTGCTCCCCACCCTAGTCCCGCAGGCTGATATGGTGCCTCCAGCAGACTCCATGGCTTCCCGGAGGGTACAGGGTCCCCAGTTCACCCTCCAGCAGGAGTGGCAGCAGCTGGGGTACCCCTAGCAGTGGCATGTGGAGAAGCTGGGGTATGCAGAGGATCCAGTTCTGTGACACCAGGAGGCACACCAAGTTTTCCTCTGTCCCTAACACAGACCAGAGGGGTGGCCCACCACCACCCCCACCCCCCCCCCACCTCGGGTGGAGGATGTGTGGAGTTAGCAGGTCCTTGGGTGGCCCCTTGGTTGGCCATCAGAGACCCCCGGGAGCCAGCCTGCAGGGCAAGAGCACAATGACGTGGCCAGGATCCCAGAAAGGGGCTAGAGTGTCTGCCTCAGTTTCCAGGATAACGGTGCAATGGCCTCAGCCAGGCCAGGTGCTGGCTGCTGCTGGGAATAATCTCTGAGCTTCCTGACTCTACAGTGTGGGCGTGAGGGTCCTTATTTCATACATGAGAACACTGAGGCAAGTGCAGTTCTCGGCCAAAACTACCCAGCTGATCAGCAAAATTCAGCCCACGTCTGATAGACTCCACAGCCCGCAGCATCCGAGCAGGAAGCAGGGCAATCGACTCAGGGGCCAATTTATGTCCCTGGTTTCTGAGAAGGAGCCCTGGGGAAGGAGGGCGGGGTGAGCGTCACAGGCTGGAGGGCTGCGCCAGGGCAGGCCCCGCAGGGGCGGCGGGCACAGCCTCGCCCTCGGGCCCGGCCTCCTCGCCGCGCGCGTAGGTGAGCACCACCGTGACGGTGGCGAAGGTGGCAGCGTTGACGGGGAAGGCGCGCAGCAGTGTGGACGCCAGCCCCCGTGTGAAGACGCGCCAGCCCTCGGCGCGGTAGCTCTGGTGCACGCAGTCCAGGATGCCGCGGTAGCGCGGGGCGCCCCGCAGTCCGTCCGCCTGCAGCCGCGACTTGACCACGTCCACAGGGTAGGTGGAGAGCCAGGACACGATGCCCGACGTACCGCCCGCCAACAGCAGCTTGGGCACCAGCAGGCGGTCGCCCGGCTCGCAGCCCAGCGCCCGCGTGAGAGCGTCATAGGTGAGGAAGTAGACGCCGAAGCTGGGCGTCTCACGCAGCAGCGTGGACACCATGCCCCGGTTGATGCCACGCAGACCCTCGTGCCCGTAGATCTGCGCGAGGCAGTCCAGCGAGCCCTTGTAGGTGCGCGCTGGGCCCGCGTCCTGCAGCTGCAGCCGCGTCTTGGCCAGCTCCATGGGGCAGCAGATGACGCACTGGATGGCGCCCGCCGCCGCACCTGCCAGGAACTGGTTGAGGGGCGAGTCGTGGCCCAGGGCCCGGAGGGTGTTGCCCTGCACCCCGAACACCAGCGCGTTGATGAAGGTGAGCCCCATGAGCGGCGAGCCCAGGCCCTTGTACAGGCCCAGCACCTGCGGGGACAGAGACGCCATCAGAGCCGGCAACGCGCACCTCCCGGGCCCTCCACGCGGAAGGGGGTCGGGGGATGGCAGCCCCAGCCCACCCCAGGGGCTCCTGAGGACCAAGCAGAATTTCGTTAGAACCTAGGTCCTGATTGGCCTCCTGGTCGTCCTGACACCTTCCTTCCTGGCTCTCTGGTCTGGGGTGGTGGCAGCCCGGAAGCTAGTTCCCCATCCTGTGCCTCCCGAGCCCCACCAGCCCAGGCCACTCACGCTCTCTTGCTTGATGATGGACTTGAAGCAGTGCAACGTCCCGCGGTACTGAGGGTTCTCCACGCTCTGGACCTGAAGCCGTACCTGGAAGGAGAGGGTCCAGTGAGAGGCAGGCAGGCAGGACCAGAGAACCCAGCTCCCGGGTCTGGTGCTTAGGCTGCCTGGGAGGGTCTCCCAAGGAGGCCGGGCACTCAGGCACAGTCTAAGACTTTTGTAATTCCAGGGCAGGGTGGGCCGGGTATCTATGCCTTCTCAGGATGGGGTGCCAGTAGGCAAACAGCTACAGGGACAGGCTGCTGGAGACAGGGTAGGGGGTCCCCAAGATCTCAGACCAGTTCAGGTTAAGCCTCTTGTTTACACTATGGCTGCACAGTGCACTGCCGGTGGGGCATGAACGACCTCCTGAGACTGGCCCGTTCTCCAGGTGATGCTTGTCATACTGCTGAGTGAGCGGCCCATGTCCCAGACTAGGCTGAAGGGCCCCTGCCCTAATGTCCCATCAGAGACTGGCTTCGAGGCAATAGGCGCAAAAAGTGATGAGCCTGGCCAGGTGCAGTGGCTCACGCCTGTAATCCCAACACTTTGGGAGGCTGAGGTGGGTGGATCACTTGAGGTCAGGAGTTCAAGACCAGCCTGGCCAACGTGGCGAAATCGTGTCTGTAAAAAAAATTAGCCTAGTGTGGTGGCATACGCCTGTAATCCCTGCAACTCAGGAGGCTGAGGTGGGAGAATTGCTTGAACCCGTGAGGCAGAGGATGCAGTGAGGTCATGCCACTGCACTCCAGCCTGGGCGAGAAAGGAACACTCCGTCTCAATAAATAAATAAATAAAAATAAAAGCAATGACCCTGGCTCCGGGAGCTCCTGCCTGGTCTCTGCCAGTAGCCTCTCGTGAGAACAGCAGTTATGAGTTAATAGAGTGGTGGCAAGAGAACAGCCAACAACCTCCTTGGGGACCCACGTCAGCAGCTCTGGGGCCTGGGACGCTGGTCAGGCCCCGCTGCCTCCGAGCCCAGTGGCCCAGAACCTCTTCCATGTCAAAGTGCTCTTTGTTGCCTATGAGCTTATCTTTGCTCAATAGGAGGCTCAGAGTTGCAGAGCGGGCGGTGGGAGTAAACTAGGTCAAGTCACATTCTCAGGGGCTGGTTCCCTAGGTCTGACTCAGAAATGATCATTCTTACAGCCAGGGCCACAGAGCAAGTGCCTTCGGTACTAGGCAGCATGGGACAGGGGAGGGCTTCACACTCAATTATCTCGGCATTGGGACAACTGCCCCCATTTCCAAGATGGGAAGACGGGCTCAGAGATGTTTAACAACTTGGCCAAAGCTGTCCTCTCCAGGGACATGAGCAGCTGTGTTGCTCAGAGTGAGGGTGGGAGGGAGTGCTAGCAAGGGAGGGCCCTCACCGGGAACAGCCAGGCTTCTGCCCGGATTCTGGAACCTTTTCCAATTCTCTCCACCAGAATAGGTGGGCCCTCTATTGGTGAATGCACTTACAAAAAATGTTTTGTTAGGAAACAAGTACCATCTCAGTACCCCCAGGACCTCAACAGCTGGAAGCCAATGCTTCAAGATTGGCCCGAAGCACCCTCCCACCCTGGAGGCCCAGTTCTTGGCCAGCACCTTGATGCGAGGTTTGCTGCTCTCCCTTCAATGTTCTGGGGCCTCTGGGGGGATCTCTGTTCCTCCTGCAGCCCCACCACTGGCACTAAGAGGGCTGTGTGAGTAGAACTGATGTGACATGGAGCTGTCCCTTCCCAGGTTGGATACTCAGTGCCACCTGGGTAGTGTTGTGAAGTCTTTGCAGGTCACACACACTGGTGAATGCCCAAGTCCAGCCGGCTGGGGAATGTCAGGCTTAGGTCAACTCAGCTTCTCCCAACAATGTGGGCAGAGGCCTCTCCCCACTTTGTTTCTGACCCCTCAGTACCCCTCAGTCTGTGACGAGCCCTTGCTCTCTGGGAGAGGAACTGTGGCCCAGTGTCCCAAGTCTTGTCATTTACAGCTCAGGCTCTTAAAATCTTGGGGTGCCAGGCTCTCCTTTGAGGATTGATGGGAACGGACCCACCCCTGGGAAACTAGTCATTTGGACACAAGTTTAGGAAGCTCCCAGCTCCCCATAGGGCCGAGAGACCCCCACATGAGGACCCCCAATCCAGAGGGGGCTGATTTTTTTTGGCCAGCCCGAGCCCCCACCCCAGGACCTGTGCTGAGCCCAAGCTTGCCTCACACCCTCCCTGTCCCCTGCTACGGAGGGAACTCTGGGGTTGGGGAGATGGGCATGACAGGGTGGGGTCCAGGCTGGGATCTGGTTCACCTGGTCTGTACTTACTAGCGCTCTCCAGGGTGAGGCTTACGCCCATCTACAACAAAGTTACACTTTTGCTATGGATGGAGACAGCCCCTAGCTCAGAAAGTAAAGGCGGTTAAAGCAACACAAAATTTCAACATCATATCCAGGCGCGGAGCCCCCACAGCCAGCCCCCACCCACCCTCCCCACCCCATGCCCAGGGATGGCCGGTCACCCCCTCATCATAGGTCAAGACGACTGCTCCCTGATTATTGCTGTGTCCAAGGAAGCAGGACAGAAAACTCCCTTCATGCAGAAACACGTGTGAAGGCCGTGTGCTTCAGGACGGTGGCTGTGGTTCTGGGTGCTATAGAGGAGATCCAGATCTTGGATTCTTTCAGTCCCAAGGGCCTGGGGGAATAAACTGTGACTGTCCCAGCCATGAGATAGTCTGTGGCCATGTGACAGTACGGACTGACACAGACTCGGGTGGCCCCTGATGATCCTAGGGTACAGCTGCAATTATATTCAACCAGGCAAAAGGGACCCGTGGTGTTGGAAGTGAGGATAGTGGGCCAGGCCTGTCATCCCAGCACTTTGGGAGGCCAAGGCAGGAGGATCACTTGAGCCCAGGAGTTTGAGACCAGCTGGGCAACATATCAAGACCCCATCTCTACTAATAACTTCAAAAAAAAAAACGAGCTAGGCATGGTGGTGTGTGCCTGTAGTTTCAGCTACTTGAGAGGCTGCGGTGGGAGGATTGCTTGAGCCTGGGAAATCAAGGCTGCAGTGGGCTATGATTGCACCACTGCACTCCACCTGGGGTGACAGAGCAAGACCGTGTCTCAAAAAAAAAAGGAGGAAGTTAAGCCAGTGGAAGCCTCAGAAGAAGGGGAGGGAGGAGCTGATAGGAGCAGGAGGGAAGACTTCCAGAGGGCTGGCCATGTTCTGTTTCTCCTGGGTGGCAGCTCGCCACGCATGTGTTTTGCGATGACTTGTACACCTAGGATGTGTGCACTTTCCTTCTTTTTTCTGAGACGGAGTCTCATTCCGTTGCCCAGGCTGGAGTGCAGTGACGCGATCTTGGCTCACTGCAAGCTCCGCCTCCCGGGTTCACGCCATTCTCCTGCCTCAGCCTCCCGAGTAGCTGGGACTACAGGCACCCGCCACCACGCCCGGCTAATTTTTTTGTATGTTTAGTAGAGACAGAGTTTCACCGTGTTAGCCAGGATGGTCTTGATCTCCTGACCTTGTGATCCGCCCGCCTCAGCCTCCAGAAGTGCTGGGATTACAGGCATGAGCCACTAGCCTGGCCGGGATGTGTGCACTTTCTATATGTGCTGGACCTCAACTAAAAACAAACAGTAGCCAGGCATGCTGGCACGTGCCTGTAATCCCAGCTACCCAGGGGGTTGGGGGGGGAACTGAGGCAGGAGAATCACTTGAACCCAGGAGGAAGAAGTTGCAGTAAGCCAAGGTCGCGCCACTGCACTCCAAACTGAGTGACGGACACAGACTCCATCTCAAAGAAAAGAAGTTCAGCTTTTTAAGGTAGGTATGTCCAGATGTGATGCTGCTGGAGCGACAGAGTGGCAAAAACAAAAACAAAACAAAACAAAAGGATCACATATAGATCTTCTCAAAGACTACCCTCCAGACGCCAGTGAAGTAGGGTCTGGGGAGTAAAATCTCATGGGCTGGAGAAACTCCTGTCCCTGAGTCACTTCAGGGGTGCTGCTCGCGGGCTCAGTGGCTCAGGACAGCAGAGCACCAGAACGAAAGTGCTCCCAGGCCTGCCAGGGGCTGCCTGAGGGGGCCGGGCAGAAGCCCAGCAGGTCTGGCCAATTCATAGCTCAGAGAGCCCAGGCCTCCACGGAGCTGGAAAGAGGAAGTGAATGTGAAGCACTTCTTGGCTGCGAGAGGCGTTCACAACACATGACCACGAGACATAAACACAGTGCAACGTGGACACTGCCAGGCTGTCCTGGGCTGCTCTGGCCTGGGGGAGGCTTCACGGGTGGCCTGGCTAGGCAGCGCGTGGGCATGGCTGGGGCCGGGGGCTGTGTGGGCAGGCTCTGCACGGCCTCACTCTCGGCAGGCCGGTGCAGCAAACGTGGGGCCGCTGCCTGCCAAGAAAGCCTGGCCCTTCAGCCTCCTCCCCAAATTGGCCTACAGTGGATAGAAGAGTTGTGGTTTTCAGAGCTAGCATTTAATCCAACATAAATTATGCTGTTGAGCACTGGCACGATGACAACGTTTGAGCCCAAAGATACAGGGACCTGCCCAAGGTCATGCAGAAAACCGGCTGGCAGAGGGGCCCGGACCTGCACAAGGCCCAGGGACAGAGCTTTTTAAGGTCACAGCCAATGCAAAGGCCAGGCCCTCACTCTTGTGCTGGATGCAATCCACCCCTTATGGTAAGTCACTGTCTCTGCCAACACACACCTGGGCTCACCAGAAAAGGAGACCGGAAGTCTCCCGCAAACCCAGCTCAGGGTGCGCATCCTGCCTTGCCGTCAGCTGTGCCTTCGCTCAGTGGGAAGAGGGGCCACGTGTAGCGCTGCCAGCAAGCACAAGGCTGGTCTGGTGCCTGCCACTCACAGCTTGCCCTGGGGCCAAGGAAAAAGAGCGAGGAAGGGCCCCGCTGGGCTACTTTCAGAACACACAGCCCAACCACAAGCGGAGGGTGGGGAGTTTATTGGGGAATTTCCAGCTGGAGGACATAGATTTCCTTGGTTTCCGTTCTGGGGGTCTGAGAACCTGGAACTCCGGTTCATGGAGGTGTGGGGTGTTATCAAGGAACCGGCTAACAGGGCCCTTCCTCAGGCCTCTGGCACGTGGGAAACCATCACTCGGATTCTCTGTAAGGATGATCACCACTCCGTGAAGATCATGTTCATGGGAGATATGAGTTTTGGTTTTTTTTTGTATTTTCTCTCTGAACTTTTCTTTCTTTCAAGGAACTGTTTGGGAGAGTTCTGCATGGGAACATGTGGGTGCCCTTGCTCTGGGTGGGAGAAAACCTCAGCACCTCGGTTCCAGCTGGCCAAGCCCAGGATGGACTTGGCCATGAACCCAGCATGTGGATCAGCCCCAGCTGGGAGATGCCAGGACAAAGCAGTGAGGAAGGTTCAACCCAGCCTGGTGTAAAAGCAGCTGCCCACCTGGGGCTATACACGGAAACAGGCTTCCAGCCACCCCAACCCTGTGAGCCTCTCTCCAATGTACGCGCCGAGGGAAAAAAAGCAGCGATGAGACTCACCTTGACCGTGTCAAACGGGTGTCCCACAAGCACGCCTGCCACACCTGGAGGAGGAGAGGGGGACTTGTGACCCACATACCTCAGAAACGCAGTGCAGGGTGCTGGGCAGGAGGGGGTTCTGACAAGGAAGACTGGCAGGAGCTGCTGCCGGGGAAAGGACATTGACCAAGCACCTGTGGGTGTAGCAGGCAGATCCCATGAGCCCCTGGAATCCTCACGTCCACTGGGAGGGTATGCATGTGACATCCCAAGGCCAAGCCAGCACCTGTCCCACTCAGCACTGGTGTCCCATCTGCGGGCTGCTGCTCTCCGCGGCTGACTGGTCTGGGTGGCTGACAGCAGAAGTTGTCCCCTGGGAGGCTGCACACACTATTTCTGGGATATCCCATTAATCCAAACACCTGACATGGGCAGGAGGCTCCAGAGATGTTGGACTTTGGGGTCAGACCCTCCCCAGATTTGAATTTTCCCCCTGCCGCTCATCAGCCTGGCGTGCTCACAAATGACTCTGTCTCTGGGCCTCACTCTGGGCCTTACCTGTAAAGGTTTACCTCCCTCCCCCAGAGTGGCCACGGAGACTGAACAGGGTAATGGTCCCTTGGGAGTGATGACCCTAGGTCCTGATGCACTGGCTGATACCTCCGTCCCCTTCCCTCAGTGGGAGCCACCTTGAGCCCAGGGAGACAGCTTGTGACTGTGCGGTCATCCTTGGTTCTTCAGGTCCTGCCAAAAATCCAGCCCCTCTTGAAGGACAAAGGTTCACCCCTCCAAAATGGCTCACAAACACTTCTCCAGAGTCCTAAACGCTGTGCAGGTGGTAACCATCTCTGAGTCTTGCCACCACTGTGAGTAAGCAGCCTCATTACCCATTTCACAGGAGAAACAGGCTCAGTGAGGTCAGGTAACTGACTCTGACTCCCATGCTCCTCTCCCTGGAGTTTAACGTGGACATCTGTTCAAGCTCTCCCTTTACTGCCAGTAGCGTTTAAGTATAATTAAAACAGCTGGCATCTGCTGAGTAACAAACTAACATTACGACCCATTCTCACTCTTCCACTTGATGCCTGTGGAAGTTACTATGCATCTCCACAAATTGAACTTTGTATCTTTACCTAACATCCTCTCCATCCTTTAATACTTTGGACCTGGCCAGGTGTGGTGGCTCACGCCTGTAATCCCAGCACTTTGGGAGGCCAAGGTGGGCAGATCACTTGAGGTCAGGAGTTCAAAACCAGCCTGGCCAATATGGTGAAAACCCGTCTCTACTAAAAATACAAAAATTAGCCAGGTGTGGTGGCGGGTGCCTGTAGTCCCAGCTACTCAGGAGGCTGAGGTGGGAGAATTGCTTGAATCCAGAAGGCAGAAGTTGCAGTGAGCTGAGATCGCGCTACTGCACTCCAGTGACCCAGAGAGCAAGACTCCGCTTCAAAAAAAAAAAAGTTTGGACCCTAAAACCCACTTGATACTAACTTTAACTTTGCCAATTCTGCTTTCTCTTTGGTTACATGTGACTGGTATGGTTTTGTCCAACTTGTAATTTTGGTGTTTTTGTTTTTTGAGACAAGATCTCACTCTGTCACCCAAACTGGAGTGCAGTGGCATAATCTTGGCTCACTGCAACCTCCACCTCCTGGGCTCAATCGACCCTCCTGCCTTAGCCTCCCAAGTAGCTGAGACAACAGGCATGAGCCACCATACCCAGCTAATTTTTGTAATTTTGGCAGGACGGGTCTTGCCATGCTGCCCAGGCTTTGTTCAAGAAAACTCCTGACTTCAAAAAAAGCCAAGCCTCCCAAAGTGCTGGGATTACAGACATGAGCCACTGTGCCCAATGTGTAGTTTTGAACCTTTTCTTACTATCTTGTTTTAGATGTTTGTTGTAAACAACTATATCTGGATTTTGTTTTCTAACCCAGTCTAAAGCAGTCTGATTTTGCTGGAACAACTGAGGGATCTGACATTTTTATGCCACTTTATTTTATGTAAATGGTTTATTTTACTCCTTTTTCCATACTTTTGATGGTTTGGGAAAATTACTATTTATTCCCTTTCTTTTATTTATTTATTTTTTATTTTTTGAGACAGAGTCTCGCTCTGTTGCCCAGGCTGGAGTGTAGTGTTGCGGTCTCGGCTCACTGCAAGCTCCACCTCCCGGGTTCATGCCATTCTCCTGCCTCAGCCTCCCGAGTAGCTGGGACTACAGGCACCCGCCACCACGCCCAGCTAATTTTTTGTATGTTTAGTAGAGACAGAATTTCACCATGTTAGCCAGGATGGTGTCGATCTCCTGACCTTGTGACCCGCCCGCTTTGGCCTCCCAAAGTGCTGGGATTACAGACTTTAGCCACCACGCCTGGCCTATTCCCTTTCTTTTTTTGAGAGTCTTGCTAGTGCAGTTGCGTGATCTGGGCTGACTGCAACCTCTGCCTCCCAGGTTCAAGTGATTCTCCTGCCTCAGCAGGACTACAGGCCCACCCCACCACACCCAGCTAATTTTTGTATTTTTAGTAGAGAAGGGGTTTCGCCATGTTGGCCAGGCTGGTCTAAAACTCATGACCTCATTGATCTACCTGCCTCGTCCTCCCAAAGTACTGGAATTATAGGCGTGAGCCACCACGCCCAGCTATTTATTCCCTTTCTAATTGTTAATTTGTAATTTCAGCAAAGGGTTACTTCCTGCTTTTTATTTTTATTTATTTATTTTTTGAGACAGAGTCTCGCTCTGTTGCCTAGGCTGGAGTGCAGTCGCACGATCTCGACTCACTGCAAGCTCTGCCTCCCAGGTTCACGCCATTCTCCTGCCTCAGCCTCCCGAGTAGATGGGAATACAGGTGCCTGCCACCACGCCCGGCTAATTTTTTGTATATTTAGTAGAGACGGGGTTTCACCTTTGTTAGCCAGGATGGTCTCTATCTCCTGACCTCGTGATCCACCCGCCTCGGCCACCCAAAGTGCTGGGATTACAGATGTGAGCCACCGCGCCCGGCACTTCCTGCTTCTAATACGTCTAATCATTATATAGAAACAGGGTAAGCACCGCCTCCCCCACGACTCTCTGCCTCCTTCTGCCCCACCCACCCCAGTAAGAGCTACCCGAAGAAGGCTCCCATCCCTGCCACCTTATAGCTGGAATTACAGGCTCCTGCCACCACACCTGGCTAATTTTTGTATTTTTAGTAGAGGCGGGGTTTTGCCATGTTGGCCAGGCTGGTCTTGAACTCCTGACCTCAAGTGAGCCACCTGCCTCGGCCTCCCAAAGTGCTGGGATTACAGGCTTGAGCCACCAAGCTCGGCCCAAAATCTCTTTCTTTTTTTTTTTTTTTTTGAGATAGTCTTGCTCTGTCACCCAGGCCGGAGTGCAATGGCGCGATCTCGGCTCACTGCAACCTCTGTCTCCCGGGTTTAAGTGATTCTCCTGCCTCAGCCTCCTGTGTAGCTGGGACTACAGATGCGTGCCACCACACCCAGTTAATTTTTATATTTTTAGAAACGGGGTTTCACCATGTTGGCCAGGAGGGTCTCGATCTCTTGATCTCGTGATCCACCCATCTCAGCCTCCCGAAGTGCTGGGATTACAGGTGTAAACCACTGAGCCCGGCTCAAAATCTATTTCTTAATCTGGTTGGGGAACAGTATGAATGCTCTGGTTGAGAATCCTGGGCCCAGGCCAGCCTTGGTCCTCTGGCTTTCAGTGCTGCAGATGAGAAATCTGCTGCCAATGTTTTTTTTTTTTTTTTTCTCCTTTGTCAATGGTTTATTTATTCTGTGGGAGGTCGCTGAGATTTTATCTGTGGATTTCAAGAATGTCACCAGGAGATGCCAAGGGTGTGTCTTTTTCTTTAAAGTAAGTACCCTGCCTGGAACTCTACCAACACTTTCACTGTGCAGACTCATGCCCTCTTCTGATCAGGGAAAATTTCCACTATTATTTATTCATCATATTAATCATCTCCAGACCTGTTCCTTCTTCTTCCAGAGCCTCTAACATTCACAGGTGAATGAAGAAGCAACCACCAAGCCTATCTTTTCTTTCATGACTTCCATTTGGGTTTCTGGTTTTCTGGGAGGCCTTTGCATCCTGGAAACAGGAAATCCATCCTCTTTTCCACTTCAGCTTTTTAATTTTCGAAAGCTGAAAATCCTCGTTCTAGAACCTCTTTTCTTGGGAAGTATCTGGATTTCCCTCGGTTTTGGAAACTGAACACTTGCCCAGGATGTGCCACTGGACTTTAGTTCTCCCTCCAGCAGGGGGCCCCTCGAGGCCCCTCCATGTCCCTTGAAGCTAGGTCCAGCTGTGGGGTCCCCTTCCTGTGGGTGCATGGTCACGCCTCTGGCCCCAGACCTGCCCAGTTGACAGCAACAGCAGCAAGGCACGGGAGGGAGAGAGCAGAAAGACCCTTACGCCACTTGCCTCTGTTGGGAGGCCCCACTCCCACAAGGCCCCACTCAAGTCTCCCAGGAGAGGCACTGGTTCCCACTTTCTCTTCTGACTTGTTTCAGCACCCTTCGGCGAGGGGCTTGGTCTCCTTCACCCAGAAGAACCCATCCTCAGGAACAGTGTGGGCTGTGGGGCCGGCCTCCATTGGAGGAGCCTCCTCACCACCTTTCTGAGCGCACGAGGAGGCCTCCAGTCACACCAGCAGAAGCGGAACCCTGTCTCCCAACTCCAAAGCCTACTGTCTACTGTCCTCCCTAAGCTGGGCTCCGGGGGCAATCCCCACCCAATAGTCCTCAGGGCTGGGCGGGGTGGGGAGGAACCACTGTCCTGGGGATGGCTGGTAGCAGAGGTGGTGGAAGAGGCACCCTTCCCTCTCGGGGTTACCTCTCCTCCCGGGTTCTCCCACCCCTTGCTGAGCTTTTCTCTCTGCGCCTGCTTCTGTCCATCCAGAGCCCAGTGTCTATGTGGCCTCAAGATTTGGGTTGATCTCCCAATAGGGGAGAGGGGGAGGCATTCCAAACCTTCCACCATGCAAGGCCTCAAGGATGCTGTCAGTCAAGATGCTGGCCCCGCCTCCCTGAGAAGTTAAAACACGTGACCCACACTAGGCGAATAGTAGGGGGTGGACAGTCCCCCACCCCAGCCACCAAGGAGAAGCACTGGCATTATCTGCCCTGAGCCTGTAGGTTGGGGGCACCCCAAGAAGGAGCCAGGCAGGGGCTGCTGGGGTACAGGTCCCAAGGTGGGGTGCCTCTGGGCAGGCTGTCAGTGTGACCCCAGCTGTGCCAAGGACCTGGAGCCTGGGACACAGTCAGTTCACTGTCCTGAGGGGCCACCCCAGCACCCTGGAGTAAGGGGGAGAGGAGAGGACTGCAGGCTCACCCTGGCCATCAGAGGAGCATGTGGTGTGACTTTGCTCTAGTACCCCCACCTCTCTGGGCCTAGGTTTCTCCGATGAGACCAGGAGTGAGCCCCCAGGTGACTTCTGTCCTTGTCCACCTGGGAGGCTCAGGCTTACGCTTGTAGAGCCTTAGCTGGGTGGCCATTATGTGCCTGGGGGTTGCACGAAAAGCAGGGCCTGGGGGCAGGGGGGTGGCCTGTGCCCCAGTGCTACAGCACCAGACAGTGCCAGTCCTTGACCCACAAACCCGGGGCAGGGGGCATGGATATGATCTCTCCCAGGTGGGCCTATGAGGATGGGCAGCGAAGGACATTCCAGGCAAGGAGGCTGCGCGAGCGACGTGCAGAGGAGACCACAGATGTGCCGGGAGGCGCCAAGCAGGCCTGCTTTTAGGGGAAGTGTTCCTGCCCCAAACCCCGGTGTTTCCAGGAGGGCAGCACCGACGGTAGCGCCACTGCAGAAGGAACTCTGCCCATCCGGGGAAAGAATCCCCACTCCCCAAAGCCTGGAAGGAGGTGTTGGCCTGGGGACAGCCCTTCACCCCCACCCACTGGAGCTGATAGTGGGTGGGGAGCAAGGGTGGAGCAAACAGCGAGATCAGAAGCGGGAGGGGAAGGTGAGAATGGAATCCGCAGAGGACACGCCCCCTCTGTCTCCAGGGCACCCAGCGCTAGGGACAAACCCCCCAGCGATTAGCAGCAAACTCTGGGCTTTGTGCCCCGCAGCTTCCCACTGGGTAACCGACCGGGAAGTTCTAACTCCCCTCAGCGCACATCACCTCCCCAACACACTCCCTTTTCAACGAGTCTCTCCCCCAAGAAGCAGGCTCCGACGCCACAGGTTTAATACTTAAGGCCACCGCTAGCCACTCTTCCGCCAGGGCTCTCAGCGCTGGCCGGGAGCTGAGGGTTTATTCGAGCCAAATCCAAGTAGATGAAGAGGCGGTGAACAAGGGCAGGTGCTGGGAGAAAAGTGGGACCAAACTGGGATATGCGGCCGGCCCTCTCTGCAACTCCCGCCGCCAACCACCCTCCCCCGCCCCCGACATCTAAATCCTGGTGAATAAATTAACCCTCAAGGTAAAAGCAGAGAAGCCAGAGGCCCAACAGGGAAGTGCCGTGCCCGACGCCCACGGTCGGGGCATGGGAGAGTCTGGACTGCACGCCCGCCCGGGCCCTCCCGGGGACAACTGCATGGGAGGAACCCCAGAGCCGCGACCGCGCCTCGGAGAAGGTGCCCCACACCGGCTCGCCCGACCCACCCACGACCCCCCTTCCGCCCCCAACAGCTCACAAAACCGCGTAGGAAGGGGCGGCGTTCCAAGGCGTGACTCGGCGCCAGAGCGGTTCAGTGCCCTCCAAGGCCAGCCGAGTAGGGGGTCGGCCCCGTAGCCCCAATCCCGCTGGATGGCTGCGCGGGACGGGGTGGAGTCAGTCCCGAAATATACGGCCGGGGGAGGGGACCCTGCTCCCAGTGCGCAACGGATGGGGATGGGGGAGGGGAAGGAGATGAGCCCGGGACCTCGGCGCGGGGGGCAGTGGGGCATCCTCCCGGCAGTCCTGGCCTCCGCTCAGCCACGGTGCTGCCCCGGCGCCCCAGACCTCCCGTCCGAGCGTGCCCAGAGAGAATAAAGACACCTGCCCTCGCGGACAGCCCGGGCCTGAAGTCAATTTACGCCCACGAGACCCGCCAAAGGCAAGAGAACTGTGGTCCCCATTCACAGACGCGGCGACCCCCGCCAGCGGGAAGCCGCGAGGCCAGGGCGTGCTGGTGGGCCGACCTCCCTCCCCGGACGCCTCGCCCCGGCCCGGCCCGGCCCGCCGCCTCCTTACCCCCCGCGCATCCAGCCAAGAAGTCCAGCGCCATGGCCGGGTCCCCGGCGAGGCCGCCTTTCCTCCTCGTCCTCCCCCTGAGGCCCCTCGCCGGGCTGGGCGCCGTCGGGGTCCCCGAGCTCGCGGTGCTGGGGCTGGGCCTGGCCGCTCCTCCTGGCGCGGAGCCCGGGCAGGCGCGGTCAGGGATGGTGGGGTTGGCGGCAGCGGCTAGACCCGCGCTGGTCCCTCGGCGGCAGCTGACTCGCTGGATCCCCTCCGGCCCGCGGTCCCTCACCTCGGGCCGCGCGCCCCGCCCCTCGTGCCTGCCGGCAGGGCCCGGGCGGGGGCGCCGAGCGAGGCCAATGGGCGGGCACGGCGCGGACAACACCCCGGGCACTGCGCTTCGCCGCCGCGCCTCATTGGCCGGGCGTGCGCAGGAGGCGGGGCGCGGGGGACGTGGTGGGCGCGCGGGCGGGGCGCGGGGGCGCCTCAGACAAAGAGCGCGCTGGGTGCGCAGGTCCGGCGGGAGGGGACGCGCGGGGTGGCGGGGTTGAGCCGAGGACTCCCCAACCTGGAGTACGCGGGGTGGCTCTGGTCTGGACCGGGTCGGGAACCGGACCCTGGGTTCGGAGTCCGGCGCCGCCGCAGAACCTCAGCGCCCTAGTCTGTGCCGTGCGGACCCTGCCGCGAAAACGGCCGTGGAGCGCCGGGACGTTCCGAGGCCCGCAGACTGGGACGCCGCTAGTTGCGAAACTCCGCGAGCGGGAATCGCCCGTGGGGAGCCTCTGCCCGTCCCGCCTGCGCGCCCTCGGCGGCGGTGGCCTCCGGGGCTTCCGGCCTCCTGGCCGAACCCGCCGGGTTCTGGGGGTCGGACGCGCACGGGCGCTTCCTGCGGGGCCTGAGGCTGGGATTTGGGCGGAGAGCAGGGAACCTTAAAAGGGAAAGGGGCCATGGGGCAAAGGGCGCACCAGGCCTTCGGGCCACAGCTCCTTCCCGAGGACTGCGGGTCGCGGGAGCCGCGGAAGGTTGTGGAGAGAGGGAGGTTCCTGGACTGGGCTGCGGAGTGGAGTCGGGCCAGATCGCAGCGCTTCCGTCAGCGGCGGCCGGACGGGGCGAGACCGGAGGGGCTCGGTAGGGGCCGCGCTCAGGCGCTGAAGTCGGAGGGCGCTTGGCTCTGGGTCACCAGGGTATCCATGGGCTGCGGGGATGAATGAGAGCCGAGTCTGACTCGGCCCCCCAGGAGTCCCTGACATTCGCAGTGGCAAGGGACTGCCCTGGTCCCTGTGGAGGGTCCCATTCGGTGACTTCCCACCAGCCCTTCCCCAGCGCCTCTGGAGGTCCAGACTGTCAGGTTGGAGCCTGGGAGCAGGGACGGGCCAGGCGCTTTCTCTTCGCTATAGGAGTCAGATCACAGCCTTAGGCCGGGCCCGGCTTCCTTCTCTAGGGCCTGCAGGCAGGCAAGGCCACACCGTGTACCACGTTTCCAGGTTTAGGGTCACATGGTTCTTTTATCCAAATTCCAGTGGGTACCTACCTCCTGGAGGTGCAGGTCGAAAGGTTCTGTGTATTTGGTACTAGGACACACAGGTAGGTGTTGTCAGTAGTGCAGCCTGGTGCTAGGGGCAGGGGTCCCCAGTGCTCATGTTAGTTTCCTTTTAGAGTCTAAGTAGAATGTTAAGCAGAGACCCAAACCCTAGGTCTGCTGACTCCTAGTCCAGGGCTCGTGATGGCTGGTGGGCCCTGAACGAGGGGTCTGGAGGCCTGGGTTTGAATATCGACAGCCTCTCTGACCCACCTGGTTGCCTCAGGGAGGCAGGTGTGCGGATGGGGGAGAGTGGCCCATGGGCCAGAAAAGCAGTGGTATGGGGGCCCCAAGAGAAGCCCAGACCCAAAAGGGCAGGAGCTGGCTGTGGGGCTACTCGGGTGGCTGGAGGCCTCCTGCAGACACGGTGATTACACTGGACTACCTACATGTAGTCACTTACCTTAGGAACAGGGTGTCCTTGGGATGCTGGAGGGCTCATGAGGTAAAGCACAAATCCCTGCACATCCATTCCTGGTTGAGGAGGTTTGGGAGGAAAATCCAGTACCTTAACAGCATGTGGCAGTAGTGAGAAAATGATGAAAACGGATAAGGAGACAAGCATGACCTGTTTTGCTTTGTTATTGAGAGAATGCACATGCCTTGAAAGTTATGCTTGGGGCAGGTTGCACTGAGCTCTCAGTCCCTGGGGTCCTTGGGAAGGGGCCTAGTAGCCTGGTAAACAGTAGGTATTCGATAGTTGAGCTTCAGAAACCTCCTTGAGGCTGGGTTCAGTGGCTCATGCCTGTAATCCAGGCACTTTGGGAGGCTGAGGCAGGAGGATCGCTTGAAGCCAGGAGTTTGAGGCCAGCCTGGGCAACATAGTGAGGCCCCATCTCTAAAAAAAAAAATCGGCAGGATGTGGTGGCGCATGCCTGCAGGCCTGTAGTCCTAGCTACTCAGGAGGCCGAGGCAGGAGGGTCGCTTGAGCCCAGGAGGTCAAGGCTGCAGTGAGCTATGATCCAACCATTGTGCTCCAGCCTGGATGACAGAGCAAGACCCTATTTCAAAAAGAAAAACCTCCTTGCAGGGAGGGTCCTTTGTTGAGAGAGCTGAGGCAGGCCGTGTGAGGGCAGCAGTGGGATCGTGCCAGGCCTGGGAGATGAGGAGTGCGGGCCCTTAGCTGTGCACTTTGCAAGGAGAGGGCAGGGTTCTGGGTGTGTGTGTGTGGTCGGGGGAGGGCTGTTGGATTTGGGGACTAAGGTCAACATGTGGGGGACAGTGGAGGACTGGGCTCTGGGACAGATCTGCCTGACCTGACCCGCCAAGGGAGCCTCAGCTCCCTTGTGGGTGACAGGGGGCTGCCTTCAGCTGGAAGTACCCTGAGGGCAGGTCCCAGGTCTGTCCCCTTCATCTTGGTGTGCCCAGGGCCTGCACAGTTGACACTGGGTGGGGGACATTGGGGAGGGGGTGAGGACAGGCACTGGAAAGGGATGGGGTCACACGGGTGTGCTGCTGGGTTACTAAACTTTGCAAAACCACATCTTCCTGAGCACCCTGTTTCCCTGCTGCCTGGGAATCATGCACTCAGTCGGCGCACTGCCCTGTGCCCTGTGCTGGGGACAAGACAGACACAAATCCCTGACCTCCATGTCAGGGCTGAGGAGAGACCAGAAAGGAGGAGTGAAAAAGTTGGTGCCAAGTAAATGAATCCTTATGCCTACATCTTGGACACTTGGGTTCAGTGTCTATTGTTTTATTTCATTTCCTGAGGATAAGGTTACAGCACAGAATGTGCTTTCTCAAACTCCCATGTTCCACAGAGCCCTGGACCTCCCATCCCAGAGGAGGCACGGCTCTGTGCAGCCCTGAGGACCCCAGCCTTTTAAGGGGCAGGGCAGGCCCAAGGCCAGCACAGGAGGACAGCAAGGCCGGAGGGACTGTCACGGGGCACCGAGGGTCAAGCCAGCTCACTGGAAAGGGTGTGTTGGAGTTTTCCCTGTGTACAGCTTTTATTCTCACACAAGACAGGTTCAGTGTGGAGAAATCAGAAACACCAGAAAGTAAAAAGGAAACGCAAGTCTCTGTCCCCACCCTGGAATCTTGGAGCTGAATGACCCCCTGCAGGAGCTGTTTGGGCCAGGATTGGGGGGGGGGGGGGGGCTGCAACTCAGGCTGCCAGAGGGCAAGTTGAGGGGGAGAGGATGAGGCACCAGCTCTGTAGACCTTCCCAGGAGTTAGGCTGTGCAGGGGAGAGTGCACAGAAGGGCTCTGGCAGCAAGCACAGGTGTAGACTCGGGATGGGAGCCACCTGAGCAGGTTGCAAACTCCTGGCCAAAGATTGGTGGGGCCGGCGCGCTGTCAGTCGCCTCCTGTCTCATATTGGAATACTCGAGCTCAGTGCCATGGTGTGAGGCCCAGGGTAACCAGACTACAACCTCACCTCCCACCTTTCATGCCCTCTGGCCCTCTTATTGGAGCCCACCCTCTAAGCTTGTGCCCCTCTCAGGGCCTTGGCACTGGCAGCTCCTCTGAGTCCCTGGGGTCCTTGGGAAGGGGCCTAGTAGCCTGGGATTACAGGCACCCGACACCATGCCTGGCCAATTTTCTGTATTTTTAGTAGAGATGGGGTTTTGCCATGTTGGAAGCTTCTGCCTGGCCTGGCGTCGTTACCTCTAGAACTTGGGTTCTGGCTGGGCGTGGTGGCTCACGCCTGTAATCCCAGCACTTTGGGAGGCCGAGGCGGGTGGATCATGAGGTCAGGAGTTCAAGACCAGCCTGGCCAAGATGCTGAAACCCCGTCTCTGCTAAAAATACAAAAAAATTAGGCGCGGTGGCAGGCACCTGTAATCCCACCGACTCGGGCGGCTGAGGCAGGAGAATCGCTTGAACTCAGGTGGCGGAGGTTGCAGTGAGCCGAGATCTTGCCACTGCACTCCAGCCTGGGTGACAAGAGTAAGACTCCATCTCAAAAAAAACAAAAACAAAAACAAAAATCAGCTGGGCGTGGTGGTGCATGCCTGTAATCCCAGCTAATTGGGAGGCTGAGGCAGGAGAATTGCTTGAACCTGGGAGTCAGAGGTTGCAGTGAGCCGAGATCACGCCACTGCCCCCCAGCCTGGCAACAGAGGGAGACTCTCTCAAAATAAATACATAAATAAACAAACAAACAGGATTTGGGTTCCTGCTCAATGCTTACCTCTTCAGAAGGGGCTTGGCTGACCTGCCATGGTCTGAATGTGTGTGTCCCCCCAAAATTCATATGTTGAAGTCCTTTTTTTTAACTTTTAAGTTGAGGGGTACATGTGCAGGGTTGTCGTATAGGTAAACCCATGTCATGGGGGTGTGTTGTGCAGATTATTTTGTCACCTAGGTATTAAGCCTAATGCCCACTGATCCTCTCTCTCCTCCCCTCCACCCTCAGGTAGGCCCCAGTGTGTTTTGTTCCTCATATGCTGAAGTCTTAACCCCGGAGGTGATGGTGTTAGAAGCAGGGCCTTTGGGAGGTGATTAGGTTATGAGGGAATGGGATTGGTGCCGTGTGTGTGTGTGTGTGTGTGTGTGTGTGTGAGAGAGAGAGAGAGAGAGAGAGAGACAGGGTCTCGCTCTGTTGCCCAGCCAGAGTACAGTGGTGCAGTCACAGCTCACTGCTGCCTCAACCTCCTGGGCTCAAGCCATACTCCCACCTCAGCCTCTTGAATAGCTGGAACCACAGGGGGCAGGTCGCCACGCCGTGCCCCACCAGCTTTGCCTCCTCCCAACCCGAGCAAGGGGTGAGCAGGCAGCCTTGGAGCCCAGCCTGGTGAGAGGACCCAGACTCTGCTCTGTCCTGCTGTGTGGCCTTGGCCACAGGTTTTCCCTCTCTAGACCTCTGGGGTTGGAGTTGGCCAGTGGGTCCCTGTGGGGCTGAGTTGCCGCCACCTTGGCAAACAGCTAGGAAGGCAGATTTCGAGGCCCTGCCCCAGACCTAAGAAGTCAGCCCCAGGGAGCAGGTAGAGACAAAAGCTGCGTTTAAACCAGGCTCTTTAGTGGTTCTGAGGTGGCTGTGAAACTGTGGGTTGAGACCATCTCTAAGGATAGATTCAGGAAGATCCAACTTGAAGGGGTGGGTTGCCCCTCCACACCTATGGGTGTTTCTCGTTAGGTGGAACGAGAGACTTGGAAAAGAAAGAGACACAGAGACAAAGTATAGAGAAAGAAAAAAGGGGGCCCAGGGACCGGCGTTCAGCATACGGAGAATCCCGCCAGCCTCTGAGTTCCCTTAGTATTTATTGATCATTATTGGGTGTTTCTCGGAGAGGGGGATGTGGCAGGGTCATAGGATAATAGTGGAGAGAAGGTCAGCAGGTGAACATGTGAACAAAGGTCTCTGCATCATGAACAAGGTAAAGAATTAAGTGCTGTGCTTTAGATATGTATACACATAAACAGCTCAATGCCTTACAGAGCAGTATTGCTGCCCGCATGTCCCACCTCCAGCCCTAAGGCGGTTTTCCGCTATCTCAGTAGATGGAATATACAATCGGGTTTTACACCCAGACATTCCATGGCCCAGGGACGAGCGGGCGACAGATGCCTTCCTCTTGTCTCAACTGCAATGAGGGGTTCCTTCCTCTTTTACTAATCCTCCTCAGCACAGACCCTTTACGGGTGTCCGGCTGGGGGATGGTCAGGTCCTTCCCTTCCCACGAGGCCATATCTCAGGCTATCACATGGGGAGAAACCTTGGACAATACCTGGCTTTCCTAGGCAGAGGTCCTGGCGGCCTTCCGCGGTGTTTTGTGTCCCTGGGTACTTGAGATTAGGGAGTGGTGATGACTCTTAACAAGCATGCTGCCTTCAAGCATTTGTTTAACAAAGCACACCTTGCACGGCCCTTAATCCATTTAACCCTGAGTGGACACAGCACATGTTTCTGTGAGCACAGGGTTGGGGGTGGGGTTACAGGTTAACAGCATCTCGAGGCAGAAGAATTTTTCTTAGTACAGAACAAAATGGAGTCTCCTATGTCTACTTCTTTCTACACAGACACAGTAACAATCTGAGCTCTCTTGCTTTTCCCCACACCAACTCAGACAGTTCTGCTTTTAGTCTCAGCTGGGACTCCTCCTGGCTGCGCTGACCCATGAGCCTTCCTGCCTCAGGTTTGTCATCTGTGAACCGGGCTGGGGAGAATTCTAGGGGCTGGTCTATGCACGTGGGGGCCTCACACCAAGCTGGCACAGAGCAGGGAGAGTGCCTGCCGTGCTGTTCTAGGGCAAGATGCTCTGGCTGTCTGCCCACAACTGTCCACACCTTTGCAGGAAGTGGAAGATAAGTGTGAATGTAATTAATCAGCTGAAGTCCTGAAGGCTTCCTAAGGGCATCTTCAACGGTCTGGATGGGTTGGGGGAAATCGGGGCCCCCGCAGTGGGGCTCCTGGCCCCAGCTAGCAAAGGTCCCAAACAGCTGCTGAAGACCCAGGAATAGGTCAGGTGGCGTTGTGGCCGGGGGCTGGGGCCTGAGCTGTTGGTTTGAGGCCTGGCACGGGCGAGTCATGACTCTGCCCAACTGGTCTCTTTCTTGCTGTGAATAAACATTTGCCGTCTGGATAAATCTCCAGCTCTCAGCCACTCCGTGGGAGTGACCCCTCTTTGCCAGGGGGTGCCCTCTGGGCCTCAGAGGGTGAAGGGCTTGGGGCCTCTTGGCACAACACATTCAGTCCCACAGTTGCCACCAAGGTGTGTGGGTTTCTTGTATTGCCATTGGTTGCAAACGTTTAGTTCCCCAGGGCTACTGTTCAGGCGAGCTGTGGGCTCTGGGCAGGCCGGGTGCCATTCAGAACCCACTTGGCCTTCAAGGGGGCCACGAAGCCTGAGGAGGCTTGGGCCAGATTATGAGAGGACCAGAAACTCAAGATGGGGAGTGACATAAATAACACGTGGCGAGTGCTTCTTGGATAAAAATAGAGCTGAAGGGGGCAGGAGTGGGGGCGGGGTATGCTCCAGAGGCAGAAGGCCAGAGGGATGGTGCGGCCACCTGGTCAGGACACAGAGGGGCCGGCAAGAGGAGCTCAGCCAGGCGTCTGTGGAGACAGCGTGGGCTTGCGGCCCTTGGCCTTCCTACATTGCCCAGGGCTCACAGAATTTAGCCTCGGGGGCAGCCCTGGGACGCTGCGGGGGCCTGGCTGTGCCCTCTCTCAGGTTCCCATTGTCACAGTGGGTATGGCTGGGTGAGCAGGCAGTCCCAGGCCTCCAGTCAGGGCAAACTGGGTTGGAGTGGTAGGGTGAGCTGGAGATGGCACCTGGAGGCAGGAGTGGGCGGGAGAGGGCGGGGAGGCTGGCAGAAAGGACAACGTGTACTGAGCCTGAGGTGTGTTGGGACCGGTTACCTGCCCAGCACGTGCCGGCATCGGGCAGGGCTGCGTCTTCCTGGGGCAGCTGCGTAGGGCTCTGCTACCTGCCCCTGCTTCGGGCTCTGTCCTCTGGAGTTCCCACCGCAGCCCCATTATTGAGCTCCTCTGCCGCTTGGCCCTCCAGTGTCTGCGCCACACGTGAGAGCGTGAAGGCCAGCTGGGAGCCGGGTTCACCTCCAAAGTCACTCCTTCACAGGCCTTGCTGTCCAAACGGAGGGTGGCAGGCAGCTTCCTGTTCACCCTGTCCATGTGTGGATTTTTTTCTTTTCCTTTTTTTTTTGTTTTAGAGACAGAGTCTCTGTCACCCAGGCTGGCGTTCCGAGGCCGCAATCACGGCTCACTTCAACTTTGACTTCCTGGGCTCAAGGATCCTCCTACCCTAGCCTTTCAAGTAATTGGGGCTACAGCATGCACTACCATGCCCAGCTATTTTTTCTTTTTCTTTTTCTTTCTTTCTTTTTTTTTTTAGAGACAGAGTCTTGCTAAGTTGCCCAGACTGGTCTCGACCTCCTTGACCTCAAAGCAATCCTCATGCCTTGGCCTCCCAAAGTGCCAAGATTACAGGTGTGAGCCACTGTGCCCATGCGTTTACTGAGCATCTTTGTGTGCCAGGCCTGGCTAGCAGGGGCTCCTGGTGAGCCTGCCTGCAGGAGGCTTCCCTTCGAAGCTGCCTCTCTTTTCCCCTCCAAGGCACCTCCTGCCTGGGATTCTGTCCTGTCTCCCCTCCTTCATCTGCCACTGCCCCACCAGGCTCACTGCCTTCCCTGGATGTGCTGTGCTGCTCCAGCCTGGGAGCTCCAAGCCCTTCCCAGTCCTTGCTGGCCTGCCAGCCTCACCCCAGCCACTCCCTGCCAAGCACGTCCAGGCCGGTGTGCCCATTAGGCATGCACTCCTACTGCTGCCAGCGAGGACGCCTCCATCTGCTTTCCAGAGGGCTCATCTCTCTTCTCTTTGCTGAAACCTCCACAACAGCCAAGACTGAGACAGGCTTCTGGGGTCCTTGCAGGGGCCTGCCACATCCATCTGTTTCCATTCCTGGCTCTTTGTGGTGGCTTGAAAATATGTCCACAAGTCTTTAGTGCTCCCCCATTTCAAGAGGTGAAACCTCACTTCCCTCCCAGCAAGCGTGGGCTGGACTTAGTGACTCGCTTCCAGTGAATAGAAAATGGTGGCAAAGACAATGCATTGCCTCTGAAACTGGGTCCTAAAAGGCACTACAGCCCCTCCTTGCTCTCCTGGATCACTCGTGCTGGGGGACATTGGTGCCATGTTGTGAGGGTGCCCAAGCAGTGCTGTGGGGAGGTCGGCAGTGTGGTGAGGAGCTGAAGCCTCCAGCCCACAGCCGTGTGAGTGGGTCACTTCGGCAGGGGTCCTCCCAACCTAGCCTAGTCTCCAGATGACTGCAGCCTCATGAGAACCCCTCATCCAGAGCCACCCAGCCAGTTTATTCCTGGCTTCTGGACCCTCAGGAGTTTTGAGATCATAAATGTCGATTTTTGTTGTTTTGTTTTTGTTTGTTTGTTTGTTTTGTTTTGTTTTTTAGGAGTCTCGCTCTGTCGCCCAGGCTGGAGTGTAGTGTTGTGGTCTCGGCTCACTGCAAGCTCCACCTCCCGGGTTCATGCCATTCTCCTGCCTCAGCCTCCCGAGTAGCTGGGACTACAGGCGCCCGCCACCACGTCCGGCTAATTTTTTTGTATTTTTAGTAGACATGGGGTTTCACCATGATGGCCAGGATGGTCTCGATCTCCTGACCTCGTGATCCGCCCGCCTTGGCCTTCCAAAGTGCTGGGATTACAGGCGTGAGCCACCACGCCCTGCCAATGTCTGATGTTTAAAGCAGCTAAATTTTGGGGCAATTTGTTATGCAGTAATAGATTACACACTCTCCAGCCAGGCTGGGGCCACAGGTGGGCGAGGGTGGCATCTCTGGCTCCCCTGCCCAGCGTGGGGCCTGGCATGAGAAGGTGCACACGAGTGAATGAATGAAGGAATAACAGACAGAAGTCAATCCCTTCCTTTGCCCACATGAGCTGATATGATAGGCCCCAGGCCCTGCTCTGGAGAGGGCCTCCCTTTCCTCAGTCCAACCTCCCTGTGCCTTGGATCCAGGTGAGAACCCTGAGGTCCAGGACAAGTGGCCTTCTCAGCCCTTGCAGCCAGTGGACTCCAGGTCTAAGGACGCCTCCTGGTCAGGGCACAAAGGGCTGGAAAGCAGGGAGAAATGTGGGCAGCAGGAGATGCTGCAAGAAGCAGCCCCCCAAAAGGCTTACGGGTCTGGGGACTCTGAAGGGACAGAGCCAGGGTGTGGTGGGGGCTCAGGAACGCCAGCAGCAGGGCCTGACCTGACCTGCGTGGTCAGCCCTCTGACTTCACTTCTGCCTCTGATTACTAATACCTGTTAACCCTGCTGCAGCTGGCTGTTGTCCCTGTTCACAGATAGGGAAACTGAGGCACAGGAGTTAAGTCCATTGGCTACGGTGTCATCTGTGGCAGAGCTGGGCCTCAAATTCCAGGTCTTTTCTTGGACTTTTTTTTTTTTTTTTTTTTTTTTGAGAGTCTCACTCTGTTGCCCAGGCTGGTGTGCAGCAGTGTGAACTAGGCTCGCTGCAACCTCCACCTCCTGGTTCAAGAGATTCTCCTGCCTCAGCCTCCCAAGTAGCTAGGATTACAGGCACCCGCCACCATGCTCAGCTGTTTTTTTGTGTTTTCAGTCGAGACAGGGTTTCACTATGTTGGCCAGGCTGGTCTTTAACTCCTGACCTCGTGATCCGCCCACCCCGGCCTCCCAAAGTGCTGGGATTACAGGCTTGAGCCACTGCGCCTGGCCTTTTTTTTTTTTTTCCAGACAGAGTCTCGCTCTGTTGGCCAGGCTGGAGTACAGTGGCACCATCTCATCTCACTGCAACCTCGGTCTCCCAGGCTCAAGCAATTCTCCTGCCTCAGCCTCCCAAGTAGCTGGGATTACAGGCGGGTGCCACCACGCCTGGCTAATTTTTGTATTCTTAGTAGAGATGAGGTTTCACCATGTTGGCCAGGCTGGTCTTGAACTCCTGATCTCAGGTGATCTGCCTGCCTCGGCCTCCCAAAGTGGTGGGATTACAGGTGTGAGCCACTGTGCCCACCCTTTTCCCGAACTCTCATCGGCTGCTTCTGTCTGGGCTGTGGTGTCCTTATCGGTAACAGGAGCAGTGGCAGTGGGCCCACAGGGTGGGGTTTGACACCTGTGATGACCTCAGTGGGAAAGGTAGCATCTAGTGCCTCTTCCTGCAGGAGTGGGAGCTGGAGTTGGGAGGCAGCCCAACCTCTGCACCCTGTTTCCAGGGAGGGGAGGCAGCACGAATGCCCTGTGATAGGCTTTGTAGCTTGAAGGTCTGTCCCAGGGGCCGCACAGGCTCAGAGACCCCAGGCCCAGGGCCCTAGCTTTCAGGATTTCAGAGGGAGGCTAGAGTGTCTGGGAGGACTGAGCGGGGGCTCATCCCGCTCCACACACCAATCTCACCCCAAAGGCACACCCACTCCCTTCCAGAGTGGGTGAGACTGCACCCACCCACTGCCTGGGGTCGTGTGGTCTGCAGCAGCCAGCTGGGCATTGTATATACCCAAACAGACACGGGCCAAGCCTGGAGCATATAGGCTCTCATATCCTGGGCACAGGGCTGGCTTGTTTCATTTTACTTATTTATTTTGGGGATCAAGGTCTCACTGTTGGCAGACTGGAGTGCAGTGGTGTGATCATGGCTAGGGCCCTGGGCCTGGGGTGAGAAAATGCCTATATTTCTCAGAGATTTTGGGAGGCTGACGCAGGTGGAGCACCCGAAGTCAGGAGTTCAAAACCAGCCTGGCCAACATGGTGAAACCCCGTCTCCACTAAAAATACAAAAATTACCTGGGCGTGTTGGTGGGCGCCTGTAATCCCAGCTACTCAGGAGGCTGAGGCAGGAGAATCGCTTGAAACCGGAAGGCGGAGTTTGCAGTGAGCCCGAGATAGCACCACTGCACTCCCGCCTGGGCAACAGATCGAGACTCTGTCTCAAAAAAAAGAAAGAGGAAGATAAAGGAAAGGCTAGTGCTGGCCGGATCGCTGCAGGCGGGTCCTCAGGCTGGGTGGTGAGACTTTCACTTTCCATGCTGGCTCCATCAGTTCTGTGTGGGTTAAAAATAATCATAACCTGTAGTTATTCCTTTCGTTATAAAAATAAAAAGGTATTTTAGAATGTGTGGCCCGGCCAGCAGGGCCTGCAGGCCCCTCCCGAAGCCCTCTGCGGCGCCCGGGTTGGTTGCTTGGGCAACGTCTGCCGCCCCCTAGGGGACAACGCAGCCTTCCCGCAAGGGCAGCCCGGGCCGCGCACAGCGTGGGCTCGGGCGCCGGTGGAGGAGGCCTGAAGGCAGCCTGGATCTCCCAGCAGTCACCCTGCCTGTCGGAGGGGCAGCCGGCTGGCTCCAGTGGACTCTCCCAGGCTCTGCCTCCTGCCGTCCGCAGAAGACCCCAGGTCCATCGCCTGCTGGAAAAATCAAGACCCCGAGAGGTCACGCCACCAGCCCAGGGTAGCACAGCTGGGAGAGGCAGAGCCCCAGGCCAGACCCTAGGCTGAGGGCTCCTCCCCTCGAACAGTCAGGAACGATGAGGCCTGGAAGGAGGCTGGACAGGGTACAAACAGCTTCATTCCTGTTCACTGTTCTTTTACTACTTTTTTTTTTTTCAATGAGACCCAGGCTGGAGTGCAGTGGCGTGATCTCAGCTCACTGCAACCTCCGCCTCCTGGCTTCAAGCAATTCTCATGCCTCAGCCTCCTGAGTAGCTGAGATTACAGGCACCCGCCACCACGCCCGGCTAATTTTTGTATTTTTAGTAGAGATGGGGTTTCACCATGTTGGCCAGCCTGGTCTCAAACTCCTGACCTTAGGTGATCCGCCCACCTCAGCCTCCCAAAGTGCTGGGATTATAGGCGTGAGCCACCACCCTTGGCCCTTTTACTACTTTTTAAATTTTTTTAGATGGGGTCTCACTCGCCATGTTGCCCAGGCTGGAGTGCGGTGGCTATTCACAGGCATAATCCCACTACTGATTGGCACAGGAGTTTTGCCTTGCTCCATTTCCAGCCTGGGCGGGTTCACCCCTCCTTAAGCAACCTGGTGGTCTCCCACTCCCGGGAGGTCACTGTATGGATGCTGACTGTAGTGTATGGGACAATCAGCACAGTGCACTACAGCCCAGAACTCCCGGGCTCAAGTCGTCCTCTCACCCCAGACTCCTGAATAGCTGGGACTACAGGCATGCGCCACCACACCCGGCTACTCCTTTTTATCACGGACTACGACAAAGGCCATATACTCATCATCTTTCTCCTTTTCTTCCTTTCTTTTTTTGCCAGACAATGTTAAAGTAAATTTCAGCCATCGTGCCATTTCACCACCCTGTACTTCTGTTTGTATCTCTAAGAAATATAGGCATTTTCTCACAGAACTTTGGTGCCATTATTGCACCTAACAAGAATAATAATGATTGTTTAAAGTCGTCTAATGCCACTGGGTGCGGTGGCTCATTCCTGTAATTCCAGCACTTTGGGAGACTGAGATGGGTGGGATCACTTGAGGTCAGGAGTTTGAGAGCAGCCTAGCCAACATGGTGAAACCCCATCTCTACCAAAAATACAACAAAATTAGCCGGGCATGGTGGCACGTGCCTGTAATCCCAGCTACTCAGGAGGCAACTCACTGCAACCTCCACCTCCTTGGTTCAAGGAGAATTGCTTGAACCCAGGAGATGGAGGTTGCAGTGAGCCAAGATTGCACCACTGTACTCCAGCCTGAGCGACAGAGCGAGACTCCATCTAAAACAATAAAAATTAAAAATAAAAAAGTAAATAAAGTGATCTAATGCCATTGGCTATCTCCAGCTGAGGACACCCAGGAGGGCAGGGCCTCCAGGTGCACACCTTCAGGGAGGAGAAGGTGCTCGGTGGAAAGGATGGATGGGGTGATGGGGGCCGGTGAGTGACATCCTTTTGAGGTCCCTTTGATCATTAGGGCCCAGCACAGTGTGGGTGCTGAGGATGTGGACTGACTGACGGCCTGTCTCAGATTCTGCAACACTGTCTCACCCCTTTCTTGTGGGGCCCCTGCCATCCTTCCATCCGTCTTTCTGTCCATGCGTTCATCGCTCTACCCTTTCATCCATCCACTCGTCCCTCCATCTATCACCCACTCATCCATCCGTCTGTCCAGCCCTCCTCCCATCCATCCATTTGTCCACCTGCCCATCTCTCCCTCCTCCGTTTGTCTTCCATCCATCCATCTGTCTGCCCAGCCCTCCTCCATCCGTCCCTCCATCCCTCTGTCCATCCATCCATCCTTCCATCTGTTCACTGACTCATTTTCTCACATACTTATTTACGTGGTCTCCCCAGGGTGCCCGCCTATTCTGGGTGCCATGGGTGTAGAGACAAACCCAGCACCACCCTGCCTGCCTGAAGCCCACAGCTGAGTGGGGAAATGTTTAGACCTGCACGAAGCAGCCTAAATGGTGGGGTGGCCTGTTTTCTGTTTCTGCCTCAGAGAAGAGGGTCAAGTTAGGGCATGTTTGTTCAGGAGACAAAGGGCAGGTAAAACTTGGCTGCGATGACTGAGAACATGCTTGTCTCAAATGTCACCTTCTAGGGCCTCCCTAACACCTCCTGCAAGTCTCCCTCTCCCCGACACCTTATTTCTCTCCTGGCACTTGCCGCCATTGCGGGTACTCTGGATTTTGGCTATTCATCTGTTGGCTGGCTGTCCTCCTCCCTGAACATAATTATGGTCCACCAGGGCAAGGGCTTTTTTTTTTTTTGGAGACAGAGTCTCGCTCTGTCTCCCAGGCTGGAGTGCAGTGGCCCAATCTCGGCTCACTGCAACCTCAGCCTCCCGGGTTCAAGCAATTCTCCTGCCTCAGCCTCCCAAGTAGCTGAGACTACAGGTGTCCACCACCATGCCTGGCTAATTTTTGTATTTTTAGTAGAGACGGGGTTTCACCATGTTGGCCAGGCTGGTCTCGAACTCCTGACCTTGTGATCTGCCCGTCTCAGCCTCCCAAAGTGCCGGGATTACGGGCGTGAGCCACCGCGCCCAGCCCAGGGCAAGGGCTTTTATCCGTTGTGTTTACTGATGTGTCCCCATGCCTAAAACTCGACAGGCAGCCTTGGTTTCATGAGTAGAGGGCATGGGCGGGGCGGGCTGCGGTCCATGGGATGATGACACGGCTGAGGCCGTGCAGATGGACAATGGTGAAGGGATCTGAACGTGAATTTAAGAGGTTGACACACAGGACTGGGGACTCTGGATGTGGGGTGGAGAGAGAGAGGTGTCCAGGGCAATTCCTGGGCTTCTGGCTCAGGTGCTATGGGTGGGTGGCACTTGCTGCATTGGATGCTCTACAGGAAACATGGATCTGAATGGTCCCTGTTCTTTCAGTTAGACACAGTGCTTCAAACTCCCTCAGCACCCAAGGTACTGGCTTCTTGAGTGCAGCATCAGCAATCAAACCCAAGTCTCAGCTGTATTTGCCCTGCCCAGAACAGGCCAGCCACCTCCTTCCTTCCAGACTCTATGCTTCTGTTAATGCAGCCTTAGCATTTAGCTGGCCACTCTCACAGGGACACGCTCGGACTTTGCCCTGTGTGGTCGCAGATATGAGGCAGGTACTCTCTTCATTTCATGGATGCAGAAGCGGAGGCACAGAGTGGTCAAGGGGCTGGCCCATGGTCTCAGCTGTGAGTGGCAGAGCTGGGCTTTAAAGGCAGGCAGCCAGCTTCTAACCAGATGCTAAGCTTCATCCCCTTGAGGGCCAGGACTAGCACTGGGACTGGCCTTGGATGGGCCACTTCCCGCCCTTTGCCCTCTGCCGTGGCAGCTGGCACTGCTCATCCTGTGTCTCCCACTTGCCTATAAATAGCTGGGCTGGCAGGGGGGCTGTCCCTCCATCAGCTCTCAGCCTGCTCAAGGCCAGCCTGCAGGTCCGGCCATTAGAGGACAGGAAAACAGGTAGACAAACAGCCTCCTGGCCTTGCCACCTCTCCCGAGGGCTGCCCAGACGGGCTGCCTGGGCCTCATGCATCAACACCTGCCCCTCCCCCATCCTGCTGGCATTCCAGTCTGTGGGGCACTCACTTAGATTCTGTTGCTCAGCAGCTGTGTGGCCGAGGTACTTGCACAGCCTCCCTGAGCCTTGGTGTCTCCCGTGGAGGTCTCACAGGGCTGCAGTGCAGGTCACATGGGGCATGCACTGAGTCCCCTTGAGAGCCCTCTGGGGCCTCCCCAGGCGGGCCTGGATATCCCAGAGAGTGGGTTGTATGAGAGCGTCTGGGGATCACATCCAGCCCTGCCGCCCTCATGGCCTTGGACAAGCCCCCTTTCTGGGCCTCAATGGCCCCATCTGTGAAATGGGGAGCACTAACGCTGCGCTGTCTCCCTCCCGGGGCGGTGAGGAGGATCTTAGAGCCTGAGAGTGAGGGGAGCTTGGTGAACTGTAAGGTGGGGTGCATGGGCAAGGAGGTCCCTGTTTTTACAGTGCCCAGCAGACAGAAGTAGCGTCTTAGTGGAGAGGTCTCCCCTTCAGGAGGGCCCCAGCCGCTGGTTCAGAGGCTGAATCGGCAGCCTCTGTCCCTGGTTCATGTGGGCAGGGGGATCGGCAGCCTCTGTCCCTGGTTCATGTGGGCAGGGGGATCGGGAGCCTCTGTCCCTGGTTCATGTGGGCAGGGGGATCGGCAGCCTCTGTCCCTGGTTCATGTGGGCAGGGGGATCGGCAGCCTCTGTCCCTGGTTCATGTGGGCAGGGGGATCGGGAGCCTCTGTCCCTGGTTCATGTGGGCAGGGGGATAGGCAGCCTCTGTCCCTGGTTCATGTGGGCAGGGGGATCGGGAGCCTCTGTCCCTGGTTCATGTGGGCAGGGGGATCGGCAGCCTCTGTCCCTGGTTCATGTGGGCAGGGGGATCGGCATCCTCTGTCCCTGGTTCATGTGGGCAGGGGGATCGGCAGCCTCTGTCCCTGGTTCATGTGGGCAGGGGGATCGGCAGCCTCTGTCCCTGGTTCATGTGGGCAGGGGACTTGGTGGAGGCCGCCTTGGCCTTGGCCTCTGGGTCCAGGGAGACACATTCCCATGGAGCAGAGAGCAGGGAACCGGGGCAGCGGGAAGGGTGAGAGCAGATGGTGGGTGATGTTCCTGGGTCCCATGGAGCAGACAGCAGGGAACCGGGGCAGCGGGAAGGGGGAGAGCAGATGGTGGGTGCTGTTCCTGGGTCCCATGGAGCAGACAGCAGGGAACCGGGGCAGCGGGAAGGGTGAGAGCAGATGGTGGGTGCTGTTCCTGGGTCCCATGGAGCAGACAGCAGGGAACCGGGGCAGCGGGAAGGGTGAGAGCAGATGGTGGGTGCTGTTCCTGGGTCCCATGGAGCAGACAGCAGGGAACCGGGGCAGCGGGAAGGGTGAGAGCAGATGGTGGGTGATGTTCCTGGGTCCCATGGAGCAGACAGCAGGGAACCGGGGCAGCGGGAAGGGTGAGAGCAGATGGTGGGTGCTGTTCCTGGGTTCAGGCCTGTCCTTGCCACCCCCTCCCTCCCTGCCAACTGGAGCACCTTGAGGACAGGGACTGGCTCTCATTTGCCTGGGTGTAGCATCAGCAAAGTAAGTGTTTTTTGAGTGAGTAAGAGAGGGAGCTTTGCAGGTTTCCCAGGCAGGGGTCCTGAGCAAATCCAGGGGAGTCGGGAAAGCCCAGGGGACACAGTGAAGGCCTGGGCTTGGACCTGGAGGGCGAGAGCTGTCACAGCCCCATCTCTGGACCTCCCCAGGAGGTGTTTGGATGTGATGGGGCAGTGCCCCTGCTCTCTGGTGCCTGCCGCCTCCCGTGCTCCCTCCTGTGTTTTCCTGACACCTGGGTCCCGAGGGCACTGGGACAAGGGTCCCAGGGGCAGGGAGGGAGTCCAGCTGTGTGCCACGTGGCCTCAGCAGGCTCTGCTTCCAGTCCCCTCCCCTGCCGCAGGTATTTAAGGTCTGAGAGGGGCCAGCTGGGAGCTGTTGAGGCCACCCTGGTGGCACCAAAGCCCTCTCAGGCAGGCAGACCCAGGGCCTCCCCGCCACACCTTGTTCATGGATTTTGTCGCTGGAGCCATCGGAGGTAACAGACAGGATGGTGGGCTGTGCAGACACTGCTGCTCCTGGGGGTAGCAGGAGGAACTGAGGTCCAGGAAGGTGCTGGGCAGCAGGGGGGGCTTTGAGGAGCCCCTCACCCCCCAGGATCTGCCAGGAGCAGAGAGCAGGTTCCTGGGAGGCTAAGGCTGGGTGAGGGGTGCTGCAGGGCCTGGGGGGCTGCACTGGCCTGGGAGGCTCAGACAGGAGGCTGAGGGCAGGCTGGGGATGGGGCTGTGGTCTAGGCATGGGGGCCGCTCGGGAGGCAGAGTCAGGGAGGCTGGGAGTCCTTGGTGTGGGGAGGGGTGATTGAGTCACTGGAAGGGAAAGAAGACCCCAGGAGAGGATCGAGAGGGTGGGGAGATGGGTAGGGAAGATGGGGCCTCGTCCTGCAGCAGGGACTGGAAGGGGCGGGCAGAGGACGGTAAGGGGCCTGGCGAGGTGGCTCCACCTGCCCTGCTGGGTGTGTGCACCTGGCTAGGCCTCCAGAACCTGCTTCTCAGGCCAGACTCTGCTGGAGAAACCGTTCTCCCTCCTGGGGAAGGGCTCCTGGTGAAAGACTGATTCAGGGAGATAACCAGGCCCTGGGACACGGGCTCAGCTCCATCCCGTGGGCTGTGGGGGCTGTTCTGAGTGGGCGCTCCTGCCCTTGCTGGTCTTGTGAAACATCAGTGGGTGGCGTCAGTACTTCTGGAAACAGCATGGGGGTTGGGAGAGCGGCCCAGCTCTGGCCCTGGGAGAAGGCACAGTACCTGCCCCATTAACAGGCTTTTTCTTTTTTTTTTCCCTTGAGATGGAGTCTTGTTCTGTCGCCTAGGCTGAAATGCACTGGCGTGATCTTGGCTCACTGCAACCTCTGCCTCCTGGGTTCAAGTGATTCTCCTGCCTCAGCCGCCCAAGTAGCTGGGATTACAGACATGCACCACAATGTCTGGCTAATTTTTGGGTTTTTAGTAGAGGCAGGGTTTTACCATGTTGGTCAGGCTGGTCTCAAACTCCTGACCTCAAGCGATCCGCCCGCCTTAGCCTCCCAAAGTGCTGGGATTACAGGCGTGAGCCACTGCGCCCGGCCTCCATTAGGAGGCTTTCTCAGTCCCAGCTAGGTGCCAGCCTGGGGCCAGCCGCTCCCTTCCTCAGGGAAGCTACTGGACTTGCCTGACGTCACACAGCTGGAAAGGGCTCCTGAGTCTGACATCTTTCCTCCGGAGCCATGAGGAGGCCTAGGTAAAGGGCTCTCACTCTGTGCCTGGCCCTGGGTCATGGGGTGTCAGCCCTCGGCCGTGTCCTTGGAGAACTCCAGTTCTGGAGGTGGCGGTGGCATACAACAGCAAGGCCATATGACAAGGGCTCTGCTCAACATGTTCCAGGCACAGAGGCAGCCCAGAGTACAGAGGCCAGAGAGGGCTCCAGAGAGGAGGTAGTGTCGTGGCAGGGCTTTGATGGATGAGTAGGAGCCTGGTGAGGTGTGTGAGGTGTATGGGAGGGTTAAGAAGGGTCGTTCTCTCCAAGCCACTTGGTCTTTTGCCTTACATTTATTCACTTCATTCTTTCATCCCACATATTTACTGAGTCCTGGGCTACAGTGAATAGGGTACAGTCCCCATGTGCCTATTGTCTTCCATTGGCCTTTACCACCTCCCCTCAGGGGAGAGAATGGTCCTCCCAGGGACCACCCTGTTTCCTCTCTGACTTCCCTGTGGCAGTGCTGGGGCTTGGATGTTGAGGCCTGGCACCCGAGGCCTCTCTGCAAGGTGTGGACTCCCGGCCCTCTCTCTTCCACACACGCTTGTGGTTCCAGGCAGTCCTGGCTCTTCACGAACCCCGGTGTGGGCTTCGGCTTCCCTCCTCCTGGCCTTTGCCCAGGCTGTGCCTCCCCCTCCTTCCACCCACGCAGCCAAAACACAGTTACCGCCTGGCTCACAGGCAAACCCTCCATGGGCTGACGGCTTGAGGGCAAGGTCTGCCTGGCTCAGAGACAGGGCCCAGCTAGGGTAGGATCAAACGTTCTCTCAGAGCATGACGCCCGTGGGGAGGCCGGGGCATGTCGGCATGTCTTTGGCCCAAGGCAGCGAGGACGAGGCAGTCCCGGGCCAGGACTCAGGGAAGGGGAACTCGCTTGCAAAGGGTAGAAGTCACTCGGAGGCTCAGTTTCCTCATCTCTAAAACGGGGGTGCCCTCAGGATTGATGAGACCTGGTGCAGACCAGAAGGGCCAAATGTGGGTCTGCCCTTGGGGGAGCCCAGTCAGCGTGCGCTCTGCTTCTGCTTCCCTGCAATGGGGTTGAACTGCTCGCCAGCCCCACTCTCCTCACCGTGGGCCTCTTCTTTCCTTGCAGGCGTCTGCGGTGTTGCTGTGGGCTACCCCCTGGACACGGTGAAGGTGCGGCAATAGCCAGCCCCCCAGCCATCCTAAGGCCCCTGCACCTGTCCATGGCCAGGAGACTTTCTAGAATGCTAAACAGAGCCACCCCTTTCCTGCTCAAATGCCTTCAATGGCTCCCCATAGCCCCTGGGACTATGTCAGTCCCACTTTCTCACCCCTGTGCCCCAGGTTTCTCGTCTAACACAAGGCTCCCTGTCCCTGCTGTGCCACCGTCCAGCATGGCTGGGACAATCAAGAGTGTGACTCTGCCCCTTCCCCAGGGCCTGCTGGCCTTGCCCTAGGCCTGGAGCCGCTCGTGCCTGAAGCCCACTTCTCCTGCAGGTCAGGATCCAGACGGAGCCAAAGTACACAGGCATCTGGCACTGCGTCCGGGATACGTATCACCGAGAGCGCGTAGGTCTGGGGCCAGGGGCTGGGTAGGGAGACAGGGAGGGGATGCTGGGCCTGCCTCCGCTGCCCAGCAGGTGATGCCAGGCTCCCCGCTGGGTCTCAGCTCTCTCACCTTCCACATGGGAATAGTTCTGCCAGTCTCATGGGTTCCTCTGAGGTCTGGAGCCAGGACATCTGGCAGCTAGAGGGGCCTCAGAAGGAGGTTCCCACCTCCAGCAGAGGGTCTAGAGGTAGCGTTCAGGTCTTTGAAAGTCGGAGGAGGGACCCATGCACTGCATTTCTGTCTCCTCCAGGCCAGGCACCCCTTGAAGGCAGTGTTGGGTGGAGTCTTTAGGGTCTAGCTCAGAGACCTGTCCGGAGCAGTACTTGGCGACATTCTCCTACGTGGACTTGGGGCTTGGTGCAGGCCAGGGGCTAGTTTGTGAAAGCAGCAGTGGCAGAACATGCTGTTACTAGTTCATTGTCAGGCCAGGCGCGGTGGCTTACGCCTGTAATCCCAGCACTTTGGGAGGCCGAAGCAGGCGGATCACCTGTGGTCAGGAGTTCGAGACAAGCCTTGCCAACATGGTGAAACCCCGTCTCTACTAAAAATACAAAAATTAGCTGGAGGTGGTGGCAGGCACCTGTAATCGCAGTGGCTCAGGAGGCTGAGGCAGGAGAATCGCTTGAACCTGGGATGCGGAGGTTGCAGTGAGTTAAGATCGTGCCACTGCACTCCAGCCTGGGCAAAAGAGCGAGAGCAAGAGTCTATCTCCAAAAAAAAAAAAAAAAAGTTCATCGTCATCAAGCAGCTGGGCTGGGTTGGGCCTGGTCCTCTGGCTCTTCAGGTCCCCCCTTGTGACCTCCATCTTACAGCAGAGGAAACTGAGGCCCTGAGGCTGTGAATGACCTTCCCGAGGTCCGACAGCGGAGTGCGGAGCAGGGCTGAGTGTGGGCTCCCTCGGGTGGCTCCTCCTCCTGGCGGGGCCCTGGCCTGACCTGGATCCTGTCTGCTAGGTGTGGGGCTTCTACCGGGGCCTCTCGCTGCCCGTGTGCACGGTGTCCCTGGTATCTTCCGTGTCTTTTGGCACCTACCGCCACTGCCTGGCGCACATCTGCCGGCTCCGGTACGGCAGCCCTGACGCCAAACCCGCCAAGGCCGACATCACGCTCTCGGGATGCGCCTCCGGCCTCGTCCGCGTGAGTAGGGGCAGCCAGGGTGGGGAAGGCCCAAGAGAGACTGCGGGGTCTGAGAGGTTATCCATCCTGGCAGGTGGGGAAACTGAGGCTTGATGAGGGCAGACACTGGAGGCCATGCATGGAGCCAGGGGCTGTGGGAGAAGAACTTGCATCCCGCCTAGGCTGGGCCTGGAACCCCTCAGCAGCACACAGATGAGGGGGTCGCTGCTGTCCTGCCCAGCACGGCCCCCTCAGGAAGGGGGCTGTGACCAAAGGGACTCTCCCTGTCACGGTCAGAAGGTCACCTAGAAGCCACCATGGGGAGCTGAATAGGCAGGACCCGGGCATTCATGGCTCCAGGCACGGATATGTCTGAACACAGTCGGCCATTGCTGGATGCGGGCATTTCTCCATCCTCAACTGTGCATGGAGCACCTGCAGTGCCCGCCTGCCCTCAGGGAGCCCTTGCTCCCGCAGGGGAGACAGACTTCCGCACTTGGTGACAGCACGGAGCCAGCTGGAGCAGCCCAGCAGCTGAAGGCCTGGCCCAGGGGTCCAGACCACCAGGCCCAGCTCTCAGCTCTGACTCTCATGAGCTGAGCAACCTTGGGCAAGCAAGGGAGACTCTTGGAGCTTCTGTCTCTCCATCTGTAAGAGGCATGATGAGAATTTAGTGAAATCATGAGGGTAAAGCCCCCAGCGCACATATGTGGAGTCCGACATGAATGAGTACCCACAAAGTGGCAGCCAGTATGTCTAGTGATTTTTTTTTTTTTTTTTTTGAGACAGAGTCTTGCTCGGTTACCCAGGCCAGTGTTTAGTGGCACCATCTCCGCTCACTACAACTTCTGCGTCCCAGGTTCAAGCAATTCTCCTGCCTCAGCCTCCTGAGTAGCTGGGACTACAGGCACGCGCCACCAAGTCTGGCTAATTTTTGTATTTTTAGTAGAGATGGGGTTTCACCCATATTGGCCAGGCTGGTCTCAAACTCCTGATCTCGTGATCCGCCTGCCTTGACCTCCCAAAGTGCTGGGATTACAGGCGTGAGCCGCTGCGCCTGGCCATGGTATTCTTTTATTGCTGATATGTTATTAAATACGTTCTTGAACCTGGGTCATGGAAATTTTCTTACACGTCCCAGGAGAAGCCTGGCAGGCTGGCCTGGGAGAGATGTGGCTGCCGAGGAAGCATGGGCTTTGGCATTGGGTGGGCGGAGCTGGCTTTGGGCCCCGTGGCCCCCCAGCCCTGGGCCAGCCTGCAGGGTCTCGGGGCCCAACCTCCTGAGGTCACCGTGAGCAACATGAGGCCGGTGGGAGGCCAGGTCCAGGCTGTGGGCAGAGCCACAGGTGGCTGACTCCTGCTTCCTTCTCTGCTCCAGGTGTTCCTGACGTCGCCCACTGAGGTGGCCAAAGTCCGCTTGCAGACGCAGACACAGGCACAGAAGCAGCAGCGGCGGCTCTCGGCCTCGGGGCCGTTGGCTGTGCCCCCCATGTGTCCTGCGCCCCCAGCCTGCCCAGAGCCCAAGTACCGCGGGCCACTGCACTGCCTGGCCACGGTAGCCCGTGAGGAGGGGCTGCGCGGCCTCTACAAGGGCAGCTCGGCCCTGCTCTTACGGGACGGCCACTCCTTTGCCACCTACTTCCTTTCCTACGCCGTCCTCTGCGAGTGGCTCAGCCCCGCTGGCCACAGCCGGCCAGGTGAGCAGGGGCTGGAACCTGGCAGGGCGGGGAGCCCAGAAGGATGAGGAGGCCCAGGTGAGGTCATGCTGCCCGCCAGTACCCGAGTGGGGGCTTGAACTTGGCCTCCTGCCTCCCAGAGTGGGCTCCTCAGTTCTCCCAACACCAAGAGTCAGGACAGACTTGCTGTGTCACAGAGTCAGTGTGTGGTCGTGGACAAGTCCCGTTCCCCTCTCCCAAGCCTGTTGCAAATGAGGACGGGCCGGAAGAGTGAGTCCAGGGCGCACTGCCCTGGGCGCCCTGATCAGGCTCCCAGTCAAGGCACTGTGGTCTCTCTGCAGATGTCCTGGGCGTGCTGGTGGCCGGGGGCTGTGCAGGAGTCCTGGCCTGGGCTGTGGCCACCCCCATGGACGTGATCAAGTCGAGACTGCAGGCAGACGGGCAGGGCCAGAGGCGCTACCGGGGTCTCCTGCACTGTATGGTGACCAGCGTGCGAGAGGAGGGACCCCGGGTCCTTTTCAAGGGGCTGGTGCTCAATTGCTGCCGCGCCTTCCCTGTCAACATGGTGGTCTTCGTCGCCTATGAGGCAGTGCTGAGGCTCACCCGGGGTCTGCTCACATAGCCGGTCCCCACGCCCAGCGGCCCACCCACCGGCAGCTGCTGGAGGGTGTAGTGGCTGGAGGAGGCAAGGGGTAGTGTGGCTGGGTTCGGGACCCCACAGGGCCGTTGCCCAGGAAAATGAGGAGCCTCCCTGCAGTGTTGTCGGCCGAGGCCTGAGCTCGCCCTGCCCAGCTACTGACCTCAGGTCGAGGGGCCCGCCAGCCATCAGCCAGGGTTGGCCTAGGGTGGCAGGAGCCAGGGAGGAGTGGGCCTCTTTGATGAGAGCGTTGAGTCGCATGGAGTCAGTTGTTCATCCCAGCTTTCCCATGGCCCTCGCCTCCCATGTCTTTGAAGCACCCCTCCAGGGAGTCAGGTATGTGCTCAGCCACCCTCTGCCCCATTCCTAGACCCTCACCCCCACCACTGTTCCTGTGTCTTCACGAGCCATCCCTTACAGGCAGGGGCTTCCCACAGGCTGGGGGCCTCGGGGCGGGGAGCATGAGCTGGGCTGGCACCACGACTGAGGGCTCCCGGCCCGGCTTCTTCCCCACAGCAGGCTGCTCAGAGGGGGTGCTGCCGGGACTGCCATGCCCACCTGACAGGGGCCCGGGGTGGCCGTCCTCGCCCGGTTAGGGAATTTGGGGTGAGGTTCCTCAGGAGCCCTCACTCTGCCTGTGGACGCTGCACCTGCCACTTAAAGACCCCAAAGACTCTGTTGGGAACTGTTGTCAATAAAATGTTTCTGAGGTTGTTCAGGGCTGTGGCTCCATGGCCGTGGGCTGACTGTTCCCTGCCCCCAGCAGCTTTGCACCTTGTGAGGCCTGCCCACCTGTCCTGGGAGGTGTGGGGCTGTGGCCCTGTCCTGCTCCCTTCCTGCCGGATGAGCCCTCAAAACCCGAGCTGCTGGTGCTCCCACTGTGCAGATGGCCACACTGAAACCCCGCCTGGCACTCTGGCGGGCTCCACTCTCTCGGCCTTCTGGGCTGTGGGGCCTAGCCTATGGTGCTGAGTCCTGCCGCAGGGGGCTGTTTAGCAGGGTACTTACTGTCCTCACCACCCTATCCCAAACCCACCCGCTTTCTGAGCGAAAGCTGGTTCCAGCCAGGCCCTCCCACCTGCCCTGAATGTGAGCTCCCCTTCCAGAGGGGGCTGCCCGTGGGAGGGCGCCGGGTGCCTTGCACAGCTCACCACAGCCACCTGACAGCTCCAAGAGGGAGGGGGCCTTGCCTGCAGTCACGCATCAGGGAGGGGTGGGTGGACTGCAGCCAGTGCTTCTGAGGCTCCAGCACCCCCCTCCTGGCATCATGTGGCTTCCAATGATGGGGGCTATCAGGGGCTAGGGCTGGCAGGTCCAGCGTGAAGCCACCGGGTCTCCACCACAGCAGCCCTCTGGCAGGGCCGGAGGCCACCTGCATTGACTATATTCACTCATGGACACTGACCTTGACTGTGTCTGTGGACTGAACGCTGTCCTGTGTTCTGCCGAACAAAATTCTTCTGCTCCCAGACTAAGGGGTGGAACCCCTCTTGTTACGCCAGTCCCCTTATGTGTGGTGCTGTGGGCACCTGACCTTATGCCCTGTGCCCTCTGCCAGGAATACCCTCCCACTGCTCTGCCTGGCTGGCTCCACACCCCAGGCGCCACCTCCTCCAGGAAGCTCTCCTTGCCTGACCACTGGGCTGCTCCCAAGCATCTCTTGCTCTGCTCCCTTGGGGACCTGGTTGGGTGTGTGGTCACTCATCTGCCTCTCCCCGGCCACAAGAGCCTGCGGGCTGCACAAGGACTCCATCTAGCTCCAGGGCTGCTGCATAGTAGGGGGTATGGGATGAATGAGTGAGTGAATGAATGAATGAATGAATAAGTCCTGCAGTAGATTCCAGGAAGTGTGTCCAGCTTAGGAGTTGCAGAGGCTGAGATGCTGTGGCCAAATGCCGGGAAAGGGCAGGCGCTAACAGGTTTCCATGGCTCATCAAACACTGACCCCGGGACCGTTTTTGTCGAGAAGACCCCACCTGTTCGGCCTTGGCAGGAGGGTTCCTGGCAGCACTCCTGGCCCAGCTCTGGCAGTGGCTGCACTCTGGGAGGTGGGGGCCTTTGGCTCTCCCTGAGCCCGTGTCACTGAGCAGCTGGCTCTGCGTGTCACTGGGGAGGGGGTTTGCAGGAAAGGCCTCTGTCCTCACTGTCTTTTTTTTTTTTGAGACGGAGTCTCGCTCTGTCGCCCAGGCTGGAGTGCAGTGGCACGATCTCGGCTTGGCTCACTGCAAGCTCCGCATCCTGTGTTCACGCCATTCTCCTGTCTCAGCCTCCCGAGTAGCTGGGACTACGGGTGCCCACCACCACACTCGGCTAATTTCTTTTTGTATTTTTAGTAGAGATGGGGTTTTACCGTGTTAGCCAGGATGGTCTCGATCTCCTGACCTCGTGATCTGCCCGCCTCAGCCTGGGATTACAGGTGTGAGCCACCGCGTCTGGCTGTCCTCACTGTCTTTACAACCTCTATGGTAATGACCAGAGAGTCCTGGGCCTCAAGGCCCAGCCAGTGTGACCCTGGGGAGGGCACATCTGCTGGTGCTGCAGGCAGGCACTGGGGGCCAGAGGCAGGCCTGTTGCTTGCCAAGTGCCGTCCTGGAGCAACGAGCTGTTCCACAGCCACCCGTGTGCTCAGCCACCCTCCTTCCTGTCCCTGCTTCCCCACCCAGTGCTGTTTTGTGTGCTTCTCAGGCACCATCTCCTTTCAGGCAGGCTCAGCTGGTCTCTCCTCCAGGCTGGGGGCCACGGGACAGAGAGACTGAGCTGGGTTGGCCCCACATCTGTCTGACAAGTGGACATTACCAGCCAGAGCAGGAGTGCTCTTCCGGCAGAGCCTTTGGCACCACGGTGGTGCAGGCACCCGGCCTCATGCCTCATCCCCAAACACCCATGGGGCCACTGCAACCTGTCCATCCTAATCCAGACACGCCCATGTCTTTCAGGGAACATTTCTCTCAGAAACCACTGGTTTTTAGCAAAACTGGGGAGGCTTGGGAGACATGTGGCTCCCCTGTGTCCTGACCAGCAGTGGCCTTGGGCAAGTCACCTGAGTATTGGACCCAGGGCACCCCTCCTAAGACCCTAAACAGGAGGCATCACTGCTTTTTACAGGGGAGGAGATGGAGGTCCTGGGAGGTTAAGTGACCTGGCCAGAGTCACACAGCCGGTGAGGGGAGAAGCTGGTTGGTGTTGGCTCACTCCTCCCTGGGGCCAGGGTCTCACCAGGGCCCCGCCAATAGATGCTGTGGCTGGGTGGACAATGACAGCAGCAGCTGTCACTGACTCCATTTGTCACCCCTCATTGCACTTGCGTCACAGGTGCAGTAGAGCGACGAGGAGTCATATTAGTTGCCCAAGGCAACAGGCTAGTGAGCTACGTGGCCTCTGTGGGTGGCTCACCCCCACTGGCCATAGCCAGCCAGGTGAGCAGGGGAGGGCAGGGGTGGGGCCCAGGCCAGCAGGAGTCGAGACCGGGAGAGGAAGCCTATTTGAGGTCATGGTGCACACGGGTACCTGAGTGGGACTCGAGCCCAGGCCTCCAGCCTCCAGGGTGGGAACCGTAGTTCCCTCATTTGTAAAATGGTCCCTCTGTATGTGTGTGGAAAGCACCAAGAGGCAGGACAGACTCGCTGTATCAGAGTCACCCTATGGCCTTGGACAAGTCATGTTCTCCTCTCCTAAGCCTCAGTTTCCCTACTTGCAAAATGAGGATGGGCCGGTAGAATGAGCCCAGGGCTCCCTTGCAGCTCGGCCTCTGCCCTGGGCCTCATGTGAATGGGGCCCGACCTGGCTCCCAGCCTGTGCTCCCCGTCACTACACAGCACCACTAAGCACCCCACGGCCAGCCCCTCCTCTGAAAAGCGAGGGCAACCTCTGCCTGCGTTCTCCGTCAGCTGCTGGAAATGAGAAATGTGGTGAGAGGGAGCCCGCACCAGGATGCTGCTAAGGGCTCCCCCAGCACAAGCCCATTCCTGGGAGCTGTGGCACAACACCATGGGGTTCCTGGGACTGTGCGCTTTCATCCCCAAATTTTGACTCCAGCAGACTCGAGGTCATCCACAGAAGGGTGAGGGGAGGGGTCTCTGCTCCCTCCTCAGACCTCCCAGACAGAGCACAATGACAAGAGCAGAAGCCAAGGAAGTTTATTTACTCTACTGGGTGACAGGAGGGCAGAGTGCTCCAGAGGAGACCCAGATACATCAACCAAGGGCTTCCCTGAGATTTGGCTTTGCTCTTCCAGGCCTGCACATGCTGCATGATGAAATGAGGCCTGCCTAGACATCTGTGAGGGCCTCGAGGGCTGCTGCCTCGACTTTCTCCCTAGCTAAGTCCACCCGTCCAGGGACACAGCCAGGGAACTGCTCTGTGCTGACTTCCACTGCAGCCAAGGGTCAAAATGAAGCATCTGCGGAGGCCAGGACTCCTTGGCATCGGACACAGTCAGGGGAAAAGCCACCCTGACTCTGCAGGACAGAGGGTCTAGGGTCATTTGGCAGGAGAACACTGGTGTGCCAAGGGAAGCGAGCATGATTTCTGGAGTGGACTACATGCATGGTCTGGAGTTCAGTAAACTGGAAAGTTTCACCCCCAAGTCTTAATTTAATCAAAATTGCTGAACTCTGTTCAATCTTCATTGTTAAAAGCAGCTTTAAAGCTGGCTGATTTCTTAGTCAAATGTATAACGAAGCTTTTACTTATGAATTTCTTTTTGGGAGGGGGCATGGGCTGAAATACATCTTGTGCTCAATAAACCTCCCCACATCAATATTTCAAAGCACTTTCTAGGTTACAATAATGACATTTCAATTCCATATACGCATACATAGAATATATATTCTTAAACAGAGTGGGTCTTAAGAGTATACTTGGAACCCTCGGAGTCCTCCACGGACAAGAACAGGGTGGCCCATGGACTTCCAGCCAAAGGCTCCACTCTGGGGCTGCTTTGGGGAGAGACTCACAGCTGGACTTCTCTATCCGACCATGCAATGTTAGCCAGCACCAATTACCCACAATGCTTTGCCCATAAGAGATAGAAATAATGGAACGCACAGGAAGAAACAGTATTGATAACATACACAGGCTTACAGAGGCCAGGCCCAGTAATTACCATGAGACAGAAGCCTACAGGTGGCGGTGCTTTGACTGGGCTGGGATTATTGATACATTACTGATACATCACTTCTTTTGTAAGCATATGTAAAACGAGTGCTACTGAAAGTCGAAGGACAGCTTCCGGGGAGTCATGAACTCTTTCACTATCTCATCCGTGACCTCCTTGCGCCGGGCCTGGTGCTCTGCGATCAAGGGCTGCAGAACCTCTATGAGTGCCTTCTTGAGCTCACCGGTGAGCATGGCTCCGCTGGTGTAATCCTGCCCGGAGGGAGACAGCCACGTGAGAGATGGCTCCACATGTCCTGAGCGGCTCCTTCCTGCCTCGGGCACCAGCTCAGCCCGCACCACCCATGCAGAGCCTGGCATGTGGGTGGCACTCAGAAGTGAGATCTGTTGTTACCACAACAATAACCTATACCTTCAGCTACACTTTTCCTAAAACGGCTAGAAACCTGGCTCTGACGATAGCCATGACTTGGCCTCTCACAGTGAAAGGGCCAATGGGGAGGGCAGTCCCCACCCCTACCGATGCTAGGGGCCATTCCCCCAGGCACTAAACAACAACAATTCCTGGCAGCCGTATGGCTTCTGTAAAATCTTGCTAATTTTTTTTTTTTTTGAGACGGAGTCTCACTCTGTTGCCAGGTTGGAGTGCAGTGGCATGATCTTGGCTCACTGCAACCTCCACCTCCCAGGTTCAAGTGATTCTCCTGCCTCAGCCTCCTGAGTAGCTGGGATTACAGGTGCCTGCCACCACGCCTGGCTAATTTTTGTATTTTTAGTAGAGATGGGATTTCACCATATTGGCCAGGCTGGTCTCGATCTCCTGACCTCGTGATCCACCCCGCCCCCCCCACCCGCCTCGGCCTCCCAAAGTGCTAGGATTACAGGCGTGAGCCACTGCGCCCAGCCAAATCTTGCTAATTTTTTCTTTTTCTGATTGTACTGCATGCTCATTAAGCAAATTTAATAAAGTACCCAAACCACAAAGCAGCAGCAAAGAAAAATCACCTACAAATTGCCCGCCTAAAAAATGCCCAGAGGTGGGGTCTGCCGCTAACATTTGGTAAATTTTCTTCACATTTCTTTCCCTGTGCATTTCATTTAAACACAGTTAACTCCTCCCTGAGTTTTCATTTGGTATCCTTTTTTCACTATCATAGGCATATTTTCCTGTGACACTAAAACTTTTTTTTTTTTTTTTTTAAAGAAATGAGGGTCTTGGCTGGACGCGGTGGTCACACCTGTAATCCAAGCACTTTGGGAGGCCGAGGCGGGTGGATCACGAGGTCGGGAGATCGAGACCATCTTGACTAAGACGGTGAAACCCTGTCTCTACTAAAAATACAAAAAAATTAGCCGGGCATGGTGGCGGGTGCCTGTAGTCCCAGCTACTCGGGAGGCTGAGGCAGGAGAATGGCGTGAATCCGGGAGGCAGAGCTTGCAGTGAGCCGAGATCGCGCCACTGCACTCCAGCCTGGGTGACAGAGCAAGACTCTGTCTCAAAAAAAAAAAAAAAAAAAAAAAAGAAATGAGGGTCTTGCTATGTCGCCCAGGCTGGATTTGAACTCCTGGGCTCAAGGGATCCTCCTGTCTCAGCTTCCCAAGTAGCAGGGGCTACAGATGTGTGCCACCATGCCCTGCATATGAACACTTAAAATAGTTCATGCCTGCATAATAATCCACCTTGTAACAATTCTAATTTAACATTTCCTCTGTTGTACTGAGTCTGTGTTGAACTTTTTGCTATTATCATTTTTAACATCTTTGTGTGGAAAGCTTTCTCTTACTCAGGATTATTTCCTTGGAAAAAATCTAAGAATGAGAAAACCTGAGGAGAAGCTCTGAACATTTTTGGGCTCTTTGTACCCAGTACCAAACTGCTTCCTGAGGCCGTGCTGATAAACACTCTGCTCACTTGAGTGTGCCTTGAAGCGTCTGCTTCATAATCACTGAAAATAGTCAATGGCAACACAAAAGCCCCTACTAATTCTATACTCAACTGTCTTAGCTTTGATCACGTTAACTTATATTTCTCTGATGACTAATAAAGCAAGACTGTTTTGTGTGGCTCCTAAATGAATAGCGATTTGTATCTGCTCTTTCGTGATTTGTTCATGAGGCTTCTGAGCCCAGGTCTAAAAACCATGACGGCGACTCTACTCAGTTTTCACCTTGTTTCAGTTGAGCACCTCCGACCAAGCCTTCATGCCCGGCTGTTGGAGCCTTCCAGGCCCCATGGGCAGGAGTGGGTGGCTGGAGGCGGCTGTGGGCCCTTGGGGTTCCCTGCTCACCTTCCTGATCTGCTCGAGCTTGTCGTCGTCCTCGAGGAAGAAGGTCAGGTACATGAAAGACACGTCCACATCACAGTTGCCCCCAAACTGCCTGTGCTCCTCGATGGTGTCTCTCCCTCCAGAAAACGCATGCTTATTGACCTGCACCAGAAGAGGACACAGACATGCTCCTCAGTCCTGCTCATCCTGTGCCTGGACACTGGCTAGAAGCCCAAGTGTGGAAGTCAGAGGTGTGAGTGCTGTCAGATTCTGGACCAGGGAAAGGCCAAGGCGCACAGCCGGTGGGGGGCGCACAGCCGGTGGGGGACCCACTGCTGTTCTTCCTGTGAGGCCTGGGTGTGAGTTACCTTGGGGCTCACTGCAGGAGAGGTGGGGGCAGATGAGCTTTGAACCCCCCATCCTCGGAGATACAGGAGAATAGAGTTGGGAAAGCCAAGGCACTGATTGAACTGAAACCTGGGACAGACAAGTTCCTCAGGTGACAACCTTCAGAAAAAGGATGGGTAAGGCCAGACATGGTAGCTTGTGCCAGTAATCTCAGCATTTTGGGAGGCTGAAGGGGGAGGATCGATTGAGGCCAGGAGGTCAAGACCAGTCTGGGTAACTTAGTGAGCCCTCCTCTCTGCCAAAAAAAAAAAAAAAAAAAGGAATTAGCTGGTGTGGTGACGTGCGCCTGTAGTCCTAGCGACTCGGGAGGCTGAGGTGGAAGGATCGCTCAGACTCAGGAGTTTGAGGTTGTAGTGGACTGTGATTGCATCACTGCACGCCAGCCTCGGCGACAGAGCAAGACCTTGTTTCTAAAATAATAAAAACTAAAAAAAAAAATAAATAAAAGAAAAAGGATGAGTAAGTCATCCTCAGAGTAAGGGAGATGGCAGGAAGGGCAGCCTCTCTTAGGGATAGGTACTGCAGTGTTAACGGGGACAGGAAAGCAGTGGCCAGCCCCACACAGAAAGCATAACAAGAAGGCACAGGGTAAGGCAGTAAGGGAGGGCAAACCCATGAGAAGTGCGCAGGGAGAGGGGCCTGCAGGCAGGTCTTCACTTACAAACAGGCAACACTGTCAGAGCTGAAAAACTCAGAAACACAATGACTTTTAGGAATTGTTAAAGATAATCACGGGGTAATTAAGGCTAATAAAAGCCAGAACAAATAGGCGAAACTCCTTCAACATTCTTTCAGTGAGCATCTGAGAAAATGTCACCCTAATTTTTTTTTTTTAGATAGGATCTCTAGTCTGTTGCCCAGGCTGGAGTGCAGTGGTGTGATCATGGCTCGCTGCAGCCTTGACCTCCTGGTCTCAGGTTACCTTCCTGCCTCAGCCTCCTGAGTAGCTAGGAGTATAGGTGTGTGCCACCAGCCTGGCTAATTTTTTGGTATTTTTTGTAGAGACCAGGTTTTGTCGTGTAGCCCAGTCTGGTCTTGAACTCCTGGGCTCAAGTGATCTGCCTGCCTTGGCCTCCCGAAGTGCTGGGATTACAGGTGTGAGTCACTGTGCTCGGCCCCTTAACTTTTTTTTTTGCCACCATGCCCGGCTAATTTTGTATTTTTAGTAGAGACAGGGTTTCACCATGTTGGCCAGGCTGGTCTTGAACTCCCAACCTTAGGTGATTCGCCTGCCTTGGCCTCCCAAAGTGCTGGAACTGCAGGCATGAGCCACTGTGCCCAGTCTTAACTTTTTTTTAATGGGAAAAAAAGTGGGCAGAGTCAATAAATTCTAAGTTGTTATGTTTAGTAAGTTTCCTTAAAAGAATTCCAGAGCAGCCGGGTGCAGTGGCTCACATCTGTAATCCCAGCACTTTGGGGGGCCGAGGCAGGCAGATCACCGGAGGTAAGGAGTTTGAGACCAGCCTGACCAACATGAAGAAACCCCGTCTCTACTGAAAATACAAAATTAGCTGGGCGTGGTGTCATGTGCCTGTAATCCCAGGTATTTGGGAGCTTGAGGCAGGAGAATCGCTTGAACCCGGGAGGCGGAGGTTGCGGTGAGCCGAGATTGTGCCATTGCACTCCAGCCTGGGCAACAAGAGTGAAACTCCATCACTCACACACACACACACACACACACACACACACACACACACACACACAGAGAATTCTAGAGCAGAGTCCTAACTAGATAAGTTGGGATCGTGCAAAAGGAGCAGATGAGTGTTGGGGCAAAGGCGCCCGTCTCCATTTTGGCAGGGCATTGCTGAGAGGCTGGGCAGGGAAAGCAGCAGTCACGCGAGAGGCTCAGGCAAGGCCCATGCGAGGGGCTGGTGCAGTGGCTCACGCCTGTAATCCCAGCACTTTGGGAGGCCAAGGCGGGCGGATTACGAGGTCAGCAGATCAAGACCATCCTGGCTGACACGGTGAAACCCCGTCTCTACTAAAATACAAAAAATTAGCTGGGTGTGGTGGCGGGCGCCTGTAGGCCCAGCTACTCCGGAGCCTGAGGTAGGAGAATGGCGTGAACCTGGGAGGCAGAGCTTGCAGTGAGCCGAGATTGCACCACTGCACTCCACCCTGGGCGACAGAGTGAGACTCCGTCTCAAAAAAAAAAAAAAAAAAAAAAAGGAAAAAAAAAGTTATAGAACAAAAAGCTATGGAAAATATCAATAAACAGGAGGAAGAAAAAAACCACCTAGTAGTGGTGTCTCCTAGCATCTAAGTGCCTGATGGAGTCACTGCTATGTGGTGGCCATAGCCCTCCCTGCTGGGCCTTGGGGAAGAAGCTTCAGTGTCAGGAAGAAAGTCTGAGAACACAGGTCCTGGGTTCCAGGGGCAGTTTGAAGAGGATATTGAAAGGCCAGTTCCCAGACCTTTATCTGAGAGGAGAACAAGGAAACTGGTGTCTGCTGCATGTTTTTCAAGATGTGCTGGCGTCACCACCACCTGCACACTCCCCCTCCCCAGGCTTTTCCCACGGTAGGCACACAGCAGATGTGCCATCCGTGGAGGCTGTTAGGGTTGTGACATGCATTTTATCCCCAACAACCCAATGACCTCTGTAGTGCTGTCTCTATCTTACAGGTGAAGGAAATCAGGCCCAGAGTGTCAGGAACCTGCCATATGTGACAGGGATTGGCAGGACCAGGCTGGCTCCTGGGACACCAGGCTTCTGGGTGGAGCTCGAGAACTGAGGGGCTCAGTTCTGCCTCCTTGACGTGATCGGTCCTCAGTGATGCAGGAACCAGCCTACCAGGCCTGACTTACAGGAAAATAGATGGAGGGCTGACTTGGGGGTGGGTATGGAGCACTGCTGCCAGCAACTAAGATGATGGAAGTGGGTGACCAGTGCGACTCTGTGTGACAGGAAATGATGCTGAATGGACACAGCCGGCTAGGGTGGTAGTTGGGATAAAGTTAGATAACACAGGCTTACTGTGTGCAGGTGGCAGGTACTCACTCAGCAAAGCCACCTGAGTCGTCAGCACTGTGCTACTATTTTTATTTTTTTAATTTGAGAGATGGGCCTCACTGTGCCACCCCAGCTGGGGTGCAGTGGCTATTCACAGGCACAATAGTAGCTCACTGCAGCCTTGAATCCCTGGGCTCAAGCCATCCTCCTGAGTAGCTGGGACTACAGGCACGTGCCACTGCCCTGCCTGAACCTGTTATTTTTAGGAGGCTGGAGCAGATGTGCCCCCTCTTTTCTAGTGTGGAGATTCTGATTTTGGAGCTGAAGTCGGGCACGGGGATTTAGAGTGAGGGCCTGGGCGGGCCCTGTTCTGCCCCACAAGAAGCCTGCAGGCCCAGTGACCATCTGTAGGCCTCTGTTTTTCCTGACCTCATGCTAACTGCTCACCTCGAGGGCTCTACTGGTACCTAAGTGAATGATAAATGTCCCAGATCCATAAACAAGTTTTTCTTTTCTTTTCTTTTCTTTTTTTTGAGCTGGAGTCTCACTCTGTTGCCCAGGCTGGAGAACAGTGGTGCGATCTCGGCTCACTGCAACCTCTGTCTTCCAGGGTCAAACAATTCTCCTGCCTCAGCCTCCCAAGTAGCTGGGATTATAGGTGCCTGCCACCAAGCCTGGTTAATTTTTGTATTTTTAGTAGAGACAAGGGTTTCACCATGTTGGCCAGGCTGGTCTCGAACTCCTGACCTCAGGTGATCCACCTGCCTCGGCCTCTCAAAGTGCTGGAATTATAGGTGTGAGCTATCGCACCTGGCCATAAACAACTTTTTCCAAACAACTTTTCAGAAGCAAAATAAAACAGTGGACTTTTCCAATGGCGCTTCCCTCCCCACTTTGCACCCTGTGCTCCGGATGTTTTGGCCAGAAGTGAAAGGGAAAGAAAAGTCTTCAATTATACCAGCTTCCAACTGAGTGGGGAGAGTTGGTGGAGGGCATGTCTTAGGAAGTTTTGATATGAAAGGCTTCCCCATTGTCAACCAGAACCTGCTTGGGACTTTCCAGAACGGTCAGGGGCAGTGACTCAGAGGGCATGCGACATGCCTCAAATACAGTTCCCAGCATTCCCACTGCAATCTTCTAGCCTGCAAACACACACCTGATTCCAAAGAAAATGTCAACTGCTTTGTGTAACAGTGAGGCAATTATATATATACACTGGCTGTTGAGGAACGAGGCAACAGAACTGGGGCCATGCAAAATAAGGAAGCTCAAACTAACTTCTCCTTTTAGTTTCTCTAGTGATTTGTCAAATGTTTGCTGAATGCCTGCTGCATGCATCCCTCCTAGGGCCAGCAGGACTGTCCCATGGACGAACATTTCTCAGTTCTGTGTCTCTCAGTGAAAACGCTCTCTGGGAGAAAACCAGCTCATAACCCTTGCTTGGTAATGGCTGCTCAGGGCCAGGAGAGCAGTGCTGCTGATTCCTGGTGGTGGAAACTTGGTCAAGTGGCTGGGCTTCTCTAAGCCTCATCATCTCATCTTTAAAGGGAATAGCACCACCACCTCCCAGTGAGAATGAAACATGAGAAAACATAAATAAGGCACCGGGTCCAGCCCCTGGAACACAGCTGATGATGAGAAATATACACAAATCTTTTCCATTATTTAATAACATCCACACTAATTATAACTTTAAGGAAATTGCCATGACTTTGCCTGCAGAACAGTGCTGGTAAGAAAAGCAGAAAAGGAAAAAAAGAAAAAAAAATTCAAAATTTTACCTAAACGAAAGGACACAAAACAAATTCACCTGATTCATGTGGGAAGGACAGGCTGCCTTGAGTTCTGCAGGGAGCAAAGTTGGCAATCCTGGAGTTCAGCATTGCTACGGTGGCTGGGTGGCTGAAGCCCAAAGCACTGCGCAGTGGTGTGTGTGTGCGTGTGCCCCCCAGGGCATGTTTCTGATCCCGCTGGCTGCCCTCTGCCTGGGCCACTGCTCACCTTGGTTTTGATCTGCTTGGCCGTGTCAGTGAGGAAGATGGAGGAGTTGGGGTCGCTGGCACTCATTTTGGTCTGGGCGCCCTGCAGGGCGGGGAAGAAGGTGGAGTGCAGCAGGGCTGGTTTAGGATAGCCGATCCTGGGGGCAACGTCCCTTGTCATTCTAAAGTAAGGATCCTGTGGGGAGAGTAAGGACCCTGATGAGGGCGGCCAGAAAACATGCCAGCTTTCAGCCATGAGCAGTCCTTGTGAGCATCTTCCCAGAAGGCTCTCATGCTTCCAACCAAAGAAATTCACTCCCTCCTCCCCTTCATATCTTTTCCTTTTTTTTTTTAAATTTTACTTCCAGTTCTGGGATACATGTACAGAACATGCAGGTTTGTTACATAGGTATACATGTGCCATGGTGGTTTGCTGCACCCATCAACCCGTCATCTAGGTTTTAAGCCCCGCGTGCATTAGGTATTTGTCCTAATGCTCTCCCTCCCCTTGCCCCCGACTCCCCAACTTTCTTTCCTTTTTTTTTTGAGACAGAGCCTTGCTCTGTTGCCCAGGCTGGAGTGCAGTGATGCACTCTTGCTGCAACCTCTGCCTCTGGGGTTCAAGCGAGGCGAGTAGCTGGGATTACAGGCGCCTGCCACCACATCTGGCTAAATTTTGTATTTTTAGTAGAGACGAGGTTTCGCCATGTTGGCCAGGCTGGTTTTGAACTCCTGGCCTCAAGTGATCCGCCTGCCTTGGCCTCCCAGAGTTCTGGTATTACAGGCGTGAGCCACCCTGCCTGGCTGCCCATCATATCTTTCAATACCTCTCCCCGCTGAAGAGTAAGAGAAACCTGCTGTCAATGCCCCAGACTTAGAGAGCCTTGCTTTTCTGCCTGCTGACCTGGTCAATGGCACATGGGATAAGGCACTGGATATCCGTCCTGTCTCGGAAGATCTGTGGGAATGAGTTGCTGAAGGAGGGAGCAGCCTGGATGGCAGGAAAACTGATCTTCCCTGAAAATGAGAAAAAGTATTTTTACACGTGAGATGAGTTCCTGTTCTGCTTAGTTAATAAAGGAATGAACAAAAACAGGTTTTCTCCCATTATAAAACAATCATTAAAATAAATCTAAAAATTACAGAAAAGTAGAAAGAACAAGCTGTATAGTTGCAATGTGTCTCATTTCATCCATTTTATATATTTTACTCTATGCATTTTTGTTGTGATTACACTATATTTGGTCTTTCCTTGGCTTTTTCTTTTCCTTTTTTTTTTTTTTCTCAGAAGGAGTCTCGCTTTGTTGCCAGGCTGGAGTGTGGTGGCTCGATCTCAGCTCACCGCTACCTCCGCCTCCTGGGGTTCAAGTGATTCTCCTGCCTCAGGCTCCCGAGTAGCTGGGACTACAAGTGCGTACCACACCCAGCTGATTTTTGTATTTTTGGTAGAGATGAGGTTTCATCATGTTGGCCAGCATGGTCTCAATCTCTTGACCTCTGATCTGCCCACCTCGGCCCCCCAAAGTGCTGGGATTACAGGCGTGAGCCACCGCGCCCGGCCTTCCTTGCCTTTTTCATTGTAATGACTACCCATGTTGTTACTAAGTATATTCTATCCTATCAATGTATCATATTATTTAACCATTCTCTAGCCACCTTCCACCTTTAATTATCAGAAGTTATGATGAATGTATTTTGATATTTAAAAGTGTTTAGTGTTTTGGATGTTGTTGCTGTTATTACTGTCATTAGTATTTGCTTAGACCTGCAGAAGCAGAACTTTTGACCTCTCTATGGCCCCTGACAGGTGGTGCCACGCCAGCCCCCACCAAGTGGCGGTACCCAGACCCTTGGGTGAGTGCAGATGTTTCCGGGCCCTGGGCACGCGGCGGGCCCAGGGTGACCCTGACGCTGTGGAGCACATGCCGCTGTGGCTCTGGCTCCGAGCAGGGTGAACGCTCCTCACGGAGAGCCCCGGCAGCGCATCCCAGGGAGCTGGCTCGGCTGGCAGCTGACTGAAGGCCTCAGGGGCCTGCTAGGCCTGAAGCCATGCCCCAAACATTGAGTAGAGGAGGGGATCAGAAGGCCCAGCCACAAGTCTCAAGGACCAAAAGTCTAAAAGTCTACGAAGCCAATGCATCTGAAAGACACATGGAAATTTATGGAGAGGGCCATGAAGGCATGCAGGTGGGAGGCAAACCATTTGCACATCTGCTGGGGTGGAGCCATGGAAGGAGAGCAGGGCAGGGGTGGGAAGGCTCCAGAAGACCTCGAGTCAAGCCCCTCATCTTACATGTGGGGACACTGAGGCCCAGGGAGACAAAGACTCAAAGTCCCTCTCATGGGCAGCAGACCCAGCTGTGCTTCTTCATCACCCCTGGGTTCCATCCAAGGCCACCCTACACTGACTGGGGTCCCACCAGAGCTGTTGGAACTCCAAAGTCATCCTTAGATTTTTCTTTCTTCTAAACCTTAAGACGGGTGACAAGAGAGGGACAGACTCACATCCTGAAGTGCAGCTTCACCCAACCCAGAGAAGCTGCTCAATGCATTACACTAGCTAGTCAGATTCCAGGACAACGATGACCCACCCACGCCTGGGCGTCCTACTTAAAGAGACAGTTGCAAACGCTAACATCTCAGAGATATTTAAACCAGGCATGTGTCTCCTCCAGAACTCTGCTCCTTTTTGAAGGGTGCAGGGAGTGGTCCACAGCAGCAGTGGGCCCCTTACCAATGCAGTCGCTGTCAGTGAAGCCGAAAATGCCTTTCACTTGGTTGAAGGTAACATGCTTTTGAATCTTCACCACATTTTTGTAGAAACCTGAGCTCATCCTGCAAAGACAACGAGAATGAAATCCCAAACGGGAGGACGGCCTTCACTGAAGGCAAAGTCACAGTTATTAAAATTGGATGCCAATGAGTAGTGGCATGGGCCAGACTCGGGGCCACATTGTGGTCAACACATAAGCACCGGGAAGGTGCCAGGAAGTCATCTGTAGGCAAAGATACCTGCATCAGGCAAAGCAGACACACGTTTACCTGTGGAGTTGACTGGGAAAGGCAGAAACCAGTGTGAAACCAACGTGAAGCTGACATACAAACAAGGCAAGAACACAAGCAGATTCAGAGACTTGCAGCTAGCATGAAAAATTTAAATTCTGCCAGGGTCAGCAGTTCAGTGGGCTGTGGAGCTCAAGTCTGGGAGCCCCCAGGAGCTTCTTTGCTGAGACATACTGTGTTGTGGGAGACCATCTGCTTGTTGTCGGATGAGCGTATGGATAGAAACCCACGGCCCGAGAAGGAGGAAGGCCTGTTTCAGTGCAGCTGGTCCTCCTAGTCTCTGGCCACTGCTCCCCACTGCTGTTTGGGCAGAACTAACCCTATCCACAGCAACAGGGCTAGGCCACAGTGGCTGATTCAAGCAACCCAACTCTCTCTTCTGGATGGTGAGGGGTGTGGGTACCAGGCCTGAATCTGTGGCAGCCATTCCGCTACCAGAAGGAACTAGGCTGAAGAAGCAGCAAACACAGTGGGGTGTAGGGGTTTGGCAGAACCCAGAGTGGCTTCTTTTTTTTCGTTTTGAGACAGAGTCTCACTCTGTAGCCCAGGCTGGAGTGCAGTGGCATGATCTTGGCTCACTGCAACCTCCATCTCTTGGGTTCAAGCAATTCTCCTGCCTCAGCCTCCTGAGTAGCTGGGATTACAGCTGCTCGCCACCATGCCTGGCTAATTTTTGTATTTTTAGTAGAGATGGGGTTTCACCATGTTGTCCAGGCTGGTCTCAAACTCCTGACCTCAGGTGATCCACCTGCCTTGGCTTCCCAAAGTGCTGGGATTACAGGTGTGAGCCACCGCGCCCAGCCAAGTGGCTTCTTATATTGCAAGTGGCTTCTTATATTGCATCTTTGTATTACTATATTCAGTAGCTTTTTCTCTAGGCCCTACCATGTGTTAGACACTACGAGGGAAAAGGGGGAAGGCTGGTGTCTTGTAAGTGTTTACACCATGTGGCAGGAGCTGTGCTAGATGCTGCGTATGTGTCAATACTCCAAAAATCCCCTTCAAAGTAGTAGCATTGCCTCCACCTTACAGTTAGACTAGGCTCAAAGAAGTTCAGGGTCATAGCCACAGGCCCAGTGAGTACAGGGGCTGGGATCCCAACACAGATTCACCTGGCCCCAAAGCCTATGCTTTTCTCACCACATCTTATCCTTTAGAAGAGTTTAGACTTTTGGGGCAGGGCGGAGAACTACTGAATGTCTTTGTGCAGGTGGGGTGGGGTGTCAGGAGTGCAGCGACACTGGCCGTTTGTGCTGGGCGAAGCACAATGCTGGGAGGCCTGTAACGGTCAAGGTCAGTGCCAAGGTCTGTCCAGGTTGAGCAGAGGCAGCATGGGAGGGATGGACTGTGTCTTTCGCCTAGCAGCCAGCTGAGTTTCAGGCCCTGGGGGGCACTGGAGAGGGCGGGCGCAGTACTGTGAAGGGGCATGCCAGGAGAACCCAGCATCTGTGTCACCCACTCAGCACAATGGAAACAACAGAGAGCAAGAGCACAGCCAACAGCAGCACTGCCTGGGAAGATGCGGCCTTTGTCCTCCTGCCAAGCAAGCCAAGAACACCGCAGGCAGGGAGGGTCCCTCCTGGGCACCTCAGCAGGCCTCACAGCCAGTAAGGACAGCAGCTGTCTGTCACCTGGGGAGATGGGCTGCAGCAAAGACTCCAGGTGCCCTTGGGATTGAGGCACCTGGGACACCCTAACCCCTACAAGGAGGGAAAGTCTCCAGTACCCCCAAACTGTGGCAGGACTGTAGCTTCGCGGTGTCTGACTGGTATTTCTGAGTTAGAGCACGCTGCCCTTTCTTAGAAGACTGGTCATTACTTGCTGCAAGCTGCTGCCACTGTGCTGGCTGCAGGGTGAATACAGGTGCTGCACCGTGAGCACGCGTGATCCTCCCCTCAAGGGACGGCTGTCCCCCTGCACAGCTGGGACGGACCCATCACGCAAAGCAGCCATGCCAGTGCCGGCACATGGAGGCTTCTCACTGGCTGCAGTGAACACACTTAACTGTATATCACATGTGGCTGAACCACCAGTTACCCCAGGGAGGGCACCTGCTTTTCACTCTCAGACAGGGTTTAAAGTGGGAAGAGATTTTAGATTACAACATTTACTGAGCACTCCCCAGGTGCCAGGCGTGGCTTGAAGCACTTTATATGCAGTGCAGGCACTATCATCTCCTGACCACAGTCTTCTCTACCCCTGCCCTTTGTCCCTATTATCACCATAGAACTTATTATCACCTGATTGATCACCTGTTAGCTGATTCTCCCCATTAGAAGAGAGGCTTTACACAGCTGCTGAGATAATGGTTTTGCTCCCTGCTGTACCCCCAGCATGAGTCTGGCATATAGCAGATGTCCAGTAAATATTTGTAGAACAAAGGAGCAGAGTGGAGAAAGCAGGCAGAGGGGAGCTCCTCCCATGCCCGGGCCACACAGTGGACGGCCGTCAAGCAGAGCACTTGCAACCTCTGCTATGCTGCCCCCCACTAGCACCCAGCTTCCTTCCTCACAGGAACATGGAAGCTCAGAGATTTAAGGACTTGCCCAAGGGAACAAGACCAGGCAGGGGCAGAGCTGGGTCTGGAACACAAGTTTTCAGACTCCCAGCTCAGTGCCTTTGCATCCCTCAGGGCCCTGGGCAGGAAGGCTGTTCTGGGGCCATGTGCAATGTGCAGGGGGAACTGCACTGGCCTCCTCCCTCATGGAGGCCTCACCACCTCCCTCCCACTCAAAGAGGGCGATGGCTGGCTTTGTTGAATTTCCAGTTCCTAAACATCAGGAAGGAGCTTTATTAAGCTGAAGATACAGATTTTGAGTTAAATTCAAGAAAGAAAAGTAAAATGCTCAAATGTTTAGAAGAAACTCTTAAAGTAAAATGTTTGAATAGAGGATTTACCCTTTAAAATGTCTCTCCTCACTTTAGGTTCAATATAAAATGCCTTTCAAGAAAAGATATCATCGACCCTTTTGGCTGACATACTGTCTGGGTTTCATCTTTACCCCATGTTTGTAAAGAAAAAGGAAGTTCCTGACCAGCTGCAGTGGCTCACACATCCCAGCACTTTGGGTGGTCGAGGCGGGTGGATCACTTGAGGTCAGGAGTTCGAGACCAGCCTGGCCAACATGGTTGACACTCTGTTTCTACTAAAAATACAAAAATTAGCTGGGTGTGGTGGCGGGCGCCTGTAATCCCAGCTACTCAGGAGGCTGAGGCATGAGAATTGCTTGAACCCAGGAGGCAGATATTGCAGTAAGCTGAGATCATGCCACTGCTCTCCAGTTTGGGCGACAGAGCAAGACTCCATCTCAAAAAAAGAAAAAACAGGCCGGGCGCGGTGGCTCACGCCTGTAATCCCAGCACTTTGGGAGGCCGAGGCGGGCGGATCACGAGGTCAGGAGATCGAGACCATCCTGGATAACACGGTGAAACCCCGTCTCTACTAAAAATACAAAAAAAAAATAGCCGGGCGTGGTGGCGGGCGCCTGTAGTCCCAGCTACTCGGGAGGCTGAGACAGGAGAATGGCGTGAACCCGGGAGGCGGAGCTTGCAGTGAGCCGATATCCCGCCACTGCACTCCAGTCTCTGGGCGACAGAGCGAGACTCCATCTCAAAAAAAAAAAAAAAAAAAAAAAAAAAAAAAGAAAAAACAACAACAAAAAAGGAAGTTCTTATTTAGCGAAGGTGGAGGCTGGTCAGGAGTTGCAACCGCAGTTGCCAAAGAGACAGCATGGGGAACGGCGGCCTCACTCCACGTTCAGAGAGCGCTGAAAGTGGGGTTGCTCAGGTGGTGGTCTTTTCACATGGACTGTTCAAAAGTTCATCTACCCCATCGTGCATCTATTGGCTGAATCAGCTTTATGGACTATTATAGGCACTTGCTCTAGTCTCACCACCAGCATTTATATCCATCAACGAAGCGGCTCAGCTTTGCTTCTGCTGTGTCTGTGGGGCCCAGGAGGGGATGGGCCACAGAGAGCACACATTCAGGAACTATGTGTCTTACTCAGCTAGTGGGGAGAGGGCCACACTGTACCAGATGTGGCAGAGGTAAGGCCCAGCGTGATGGAGGACCAGAGAGGGGCATCTAAATTTGGCTGTGGGGAGGGAAAGCTCCTAGGAAAAGGTGATGCTTGATCATGCCTTTGGAAGAAAGTGTAGGAATTAGCTAAGCTGGGGGTGGCAGGGTCAGGAGAGTGGGTGGGAATTCTGGGCAGCACAGAGCATGTACAAAGGAGAGGGATGTGGAACTGCAAGCTGTTCCACTGAGCTGGAGGTAGCAGTGACGCTGGAGAGGAACACAGGGCCAATCACGAAAGGGCTCGTGTGCCAAGTGAAAGGTGAGAATTCTCAATGTCATCTAAGGAGGAGAGCTGAGAAAGACCCGCAAGTGGAAGATGAGATTAGCTCTGAGTTTTAGGGAGATCACTGGCTGGTGGGGGCAGTGGTGGTGTGGGAAGAGGATAGCAGCTACTGGGCAATGCCAGCAGCACTGCCTGACTGGAAAAGGAGAAGCAGAACCCACAGTTGTCTCTGCAGAGGTTCAATCAGTTGAATCATTGTATGGAATGGGGTGAGAATAAGGAAATAAAGTGCCATGAAAATTATACTAACACGGCTGGGCATGGTGGCTCACACCTGTAATCGCAGCACTTTGGGAGGGTGAGGCGGGGAGGATCACTTGAGGTCAGGAGTTCAAGACCAGCCTGGCCAACATGGCAAAACCCATGAGTGAGACTCTGTCTCAAAACAAAAACAAAAAAAAAAAGAGAAAATTATGCTAATGATGACATCTATGTTCTTGTTTGATCCCATTTCATGGACACGGCTGCTATGACACACAGCCACTAAACCCAGGTGCCAGGATCTGGATCCCTGTCTATTTTCCTTTCTTCCAGGATGCCACAGGGCCTCCATGCTCACATGGCTGAACCAAGAGAAGTAATTTTAAAAGATCTAATAGGTGCTGGGCGTGGTGGCTCATGCCTGTAATCCCAGTGCTTTGGGAGGCCGAGGCAGGCAGATCATGAGGTCAGAAGATCGAGACCATCCTGGCTAACACAGTGAAACCCCGTCTCTACTAAAAATACAAAAAATTAGCCGGACATGGTGGTGTGCACCTGTAGTCCCAGCTACTTGGGAGGCTGAGGCAAGAGAATGGTGTGAACCTGAGAGGCGGAGCTTGCAGTGAGCCGAGATTGTGCCACTGCACTCCAGCGTGGGTGACAGAGCGAGACTCCGTCTCAAAAAAAAAAGAAAAAGAAAAAGCTAACAGTTTTACTGGCTGATAGAAGGGCGAGATTTCCTATCAGGGTATACATTGCTCTCAATGGATATAAAACCACTACTCAGTTTTTTTTTGTTTTGTTTTTTTTGAGACAGAGTCTCACTCTGTTTCCCAGGCTGGAATGCAGTGGCACGATCTCGGCTCACTGCAACCTCTGCCTCCCAGGTTCAAGCGATTCTTCTGCCTCAGCCTCCCAAGTAGCTGCAACTACAGGAGCACGCCACCACACCCGGCTAATTTTTGTGTTTTTAGTAGAGATGGGGTTTCACCATATTGGCCAGGCTGGTCTCGAACTCCTGACCTCCTGACCTTGTGATCTACCCACCTTGGCCTCCCAAAGTGCTGGGATTATAGGCATGAGCCACCACGCCTGGCTGCCACTACTCAGTTTTAAGGTCTTATAAGAGGGAACGTTCTGGGGATGCGGCTCTAAGCAAGTCCTCCTGTGCTCACTGCTCACCTGACCCTTTAGTGTCCCTCTTATCCTGCCTCGGCATGGTCCCTGATGGTGAGCTAACATGGGAGGGCCTGCTCAGAGCCCAACCTGGGCTGCAGGAGCATAGCAATGAACCCACTCCTCCTGGGGAATCACTTTAGGGGAGGAGTAACACGTCTTTGGGGAGTGGAGTACCATGCCTTAGGAGAGACCACGCCTTAGGGGAGACCACGCCTTAGGGGAGTACCACAGCTCAGGTGCTCAAGAAATATTTGTTGAGCTAGATAGTATCCTTCTTGTGATGGTTGACCAAAGTCTTATTTTTCTAACACATTTCTTGGTAATCATTTGGGATGAAACTTGAAGGATTTTCAGAATGAAATATTTTGGTTTATTAAATGGCTGATTAAAAGAACTAGACTGAGGAAACTGTGTAACCACTGAGTCTTTTCTCTGTGAGGAAAAGGTGCGTTGAAAAGGAGGAAGACATAACTCTGGAAGACTGACTATCCTTGGCGAGCAACTGCAAGGCAGGACTTCCTGGCACAGCTGAGGATGAAGATCTGAGATGCCATCATGCTGTGGCTGAGCCCATACTTTAAATTTCTGTAAATGTAATTATGGAGACACTAATCGAGTCTTTAAGATACTGATATCACTTAATCCTTTCTATGTACATACACAGCTTTTCACTTTCAAAATTATTGGTAAATAAAACCAATAAACCAGCTCATAGCATTTTTTTTTTCCTTTTTGAGATGGGGTCTCGCTCTGTTGCCCAGGCTGGAGTGCAATGGCGTGATCTCAACTCACTGTAACCTCCACCTCCCGGGTTCAAGCGATTCTCCTGCTTCAGCCTCCTGAGTAGCTGGGCTTATAGGTGCGCGCCACCACACCCAACTAATTTTTGTATTTTCAATAGAGATGGGGTTTCACCATGTTGGTCAGGCTGGTCTTGAACTCCTGACCTCAAGTGATCCACCCGCCTCGGCCTCCCAAAGTGCTGGGATTACAGGTGTGGGCCACCATGGCTGGCCACTCATAGCATTTAATAAAGGAAGAAGAACATTTACTAGGCCTTAAGACCATTTCAGTTGTTTCGAATTTAGCTGTGGTCATGATAACTTGACATCCTCCTCTACCTATTGAAAAGGCAGCCAGACGTTTTCTCCTTACCCCATGTAGTCCAGGTCAGAGAATATGAAAGTCTTGTTGATGTCAAAGCCACAGGCGATGATGTCCTTGGCATTCTCCACAGCATAGCTATAGGCCTGGTCCAGGGTCAGGTCCTTCCACAGATACTTCTCGTCATCCGTCATCTGGATGACCAAGGGCACGTTAAATACATCCTGGAGCCACCTAAAGAAACACAGGGGGAGAAAGCTGACGTCTCATCTCCCCTGTGGAGGAACGCCATCGTGCATCTGAAAACACAGCTCCTACTTACAACGTATGTTAAAACTTCCTTGCCTACAAAATCACAATTTGAATTGTGATATGAATTTGACTATGGATAATGATAAGGTCTACTACCATTTATTGACCAAGATGGCCCTGTGTGCTCTGTGTTAGCTGCTCTACACACTTTGTTTTGAAGCTTTACAGTAGTTCTATGAGGTAGGTATCTTCATTCTCATCTTGCAGATGTGGAAACTTAGGCTCAGAGAAGTAGCCGGCCCATGGCCATGCGGACAGGGAGCAGGATGAGAAGAGGAGCAGGCCTGGCTGACTCCAAAGCTGCGCTCTCCCCATCACTCCATGGTCCTCTAAAGTGAGCCCAGGAACAAAGTGAATGGAAGCCAAAAAAGTGCCAACTCTTGACATCTTGGTTGCTCAGCAAATGAACTAGCATGATCTTGTCAGTTCTAAACATGGTTTATAAGCAACATTCTCAATTCACTAAGAGAGTAAGAAAAGCCATAAGATCCAATACTTACTTTGTGAAAATAAATGGAATGAGGTGACCTACATGCACTGCTTCAGAAGAGGGGCCCCGGCCCGTGTACAGATAAAATGGCTTCTTATTTTCATAGGCATCAAGAACCTGATTCATATCTCTAAAGGAAAAAGGAGAAGAGGAAGAGTGTGATTTTCTGAGAAAAATATCAAGGCACTAATGCACTTTTGGAAATGAAAAATATAGACAGAGACGAAACAACATGGATAATAACTAGAATTTGTTACCTTTGGTGCTTATGATATAAATATAGACAGGAAACTTCTACTGAAATGGTTTCTCCTGTGAGTGTTTTAAAAGACAAGATGTGTAGGTTTGGAATAATGTGTTTAAAAGATGGATCCAGCTGTACAGTTACTGGGACTCCTGGAATCCCTCCAAACATCAGTGCCGACATACTGTGAGCTTGGTACACTTCCCTGGGGATACCAGGCCAACACCATATGATCCTTGCTCAGAATCACCCAGCCCCGAGGACTCTCAGACCAATACCAGGCAAACTGCATGGGACCAGACAGTCCTGGCTTAGCAGGGAAAGTAAGAATTGTCCTCTGGGAGTTCAGAGGTCAAGTGCCCAGTTGGAGATCTATCTGGGCCCCTCAGCCAGCTTGGGACTAGGTATCTTCATCTGCAAGTCACTCAAGAGTCATCCCCCTCCCTACCAGGCTGCTTCCAATCACAGCTGCCTGCGCCCCACCTCCAGAGACTGATTCAATGGATCTGAGGCGCTCTCTGGGAATGTGTTTGTTTGTTTGTTTGTTTATTTATTTTTGAGACAGAGTCTCACTCTGTCACCCAGGCTGGAGTGCAGTGGTGTGATCTCTGCTCACTGCAACCTCTGCCTCCTGGGTTCAAGCGATTCTCCTGCCTCAGCCTCCCGAGTAGCTGGGCATAGTAGGCACCTGACACTATGCCCAGCTAATTTTTTGTGTTTTTAATAGAGACGGGGTTTCACCATGTTGGCCAGGCTGGTCTCAAACTCCTGACCTCGTGATTTGCCTGCCTCGGCCTCCCAAAGTGCTGGGATTACAGGTGTGAGCCACTGCGCCTGGCCGGGAATTTGTATTTTTAAAAAGCTCCGTGAGGAGTTCCAATGTTCAGCAGGGTGGGAAACCAGCGCTCTAGGATGAATGTCTCTGGGTAAAGTGTCCCCAAATACAAGAGGAATAACTACCTTTTCCAGAGGTCTGGATAGGAGAATCTAGAGAACAGTATTCTGAAAGTGACTTCTCCTTATATTCCCCAAGCCAAGGGTCAACATTGCTTATCTCTGGACAGATACAATTGTGGGTGTTCTGGTTTTTGGGCTTAGTTTTCATTTTTTTCCCCCATGAAATGCTCACATACTGCTTTTGAAATAAGGAAAGAAAATAACCCATAATTTTGGAAGGAAAGAATCCTTCTTTGGTTCTCACAACTAACCATATGGGCTTACAGAAGAGAAAAAAATGTAACTGTGCCACGAGCTGCTTTTCTTGTGTTTATGTGGAGCATCTGAGAACTCACTGTGTGCTCGGTCCTGGGGTGAGGTGCTCCTGACAAGCGTGCAGAAATTTACTGGGTTCCAATTTTGAAATCATGTTTTATGAGGATGGATTCCAGCAGAGACTCATTCAGCTACTAAGGGAACCCAGTTACCTGCCCACCACTTGAAGCTTGACTGTACATAGTAGATCTCATTTAATCCCCAATTTTACAGATGACAAAATTAGACAGAGGGGCAGTTTGAAATTTGAGAATGGGCAAATGACTCAGGTCCTATGCTTTCCTAAGCCAAGAGGCTACAGGACTACTATACTGCAGTTAATAAATAAGTCACAAAGGCAGTGAGAAGAACCATGCCATGCTAAGATAAAAAATGCTGACTACAAACCAATAAAATTAGTAAACTTTGAACCAAAGTGACTGGGTGTGTGTGTGTGTGTGGGGGGGTGGGGGTGGAATAAAAGAGAAGACTCAAATGGCCAAAATCAGGAATATAAGAAGGGGTATTACTACTGATCTTATAGGAATAAAAAGGACTACTACATAAGGGAATACTATGAATAACTGTACACCAATACATTAGATAACCTTGATGAAATAGACAAATTCCTAGAAACAAACTACTGAAACGAACCCAAGAAGAAATAGAAAATATACACAGATCTGGAACAAACAAAAAGACTGAATTAGTAATCAAAAAACTTCCTACAAAGAAAAGCCCAAAACCCCATTTTCACTGGTAAAGTCTATCAAATGTTCAAAAAAGAATTAATACCAATCCTTCCCAAGCTTTTCCAAAAAAAAATTGAATAAGAAATACTTCCCAACTCATTCTATGAGGCCAGTATTACCCTGATACCAAACCAAAGACATTAAAAGAAAACTACAGACCAATATCCCTTATGAACACAGATGTAAAAATCCTCAGCAACTCACAAACCAAATCCAGCAACATATAAAAAAGATTATACACTATGATTGAAAATAAATTGATTTTCAACACCATGATTAAGTGGAATTTGTTCCAGGAACGCAAGGTTGATTAAACACACAAAAACCTATCAGTGTGATACACCATACTAATAAAATAGAGGCCAAAACCCACATGATCATCTCAATAAACACAGAAAATGCATTTGATAAAATCTAACATCTTTTCACAATAAAAACACATGTTGAAGGGTATATAGAAAGCCCACAGCTAACATTATACTAAATGGTGTATATTCAGTCTTTACTGAAAGTTTTTCCCCTAAGATCAGGAATAAGACAAGGATGCTCACTTTCACCACTACTATTCAACATCCTATTGAAAGTTGAAGTCAGAGAAATTAGGAACGAAAAAAAAATCCAAATTGGAAAGGAGGAAGTAAAACTGTCTCTAACCATAGGAGATACAATCCTATATGTAGGAAATCCTATCGAATCTGCAAAAAGAAAAAAAGCATTAGAGCTAATAAACTCAGCAAAATTTCAGGATATAAGATTAATACACAAACATCAATTGTATTTTTTTTTTTTTTTTGAGAGGGAGTTTTGCTCTTGTTGCCCGGGCTGGAGTGCAATGGCACGATCTCGGGTCACTGCCACCTCTGCCTCCTGGGTTCAAGTGATTCTCCTGCCTCAGCCTGTTGGGTAGCTGGGATTACAGGCGCCCGCCACCATGCCTGCCCAATTTTGTATTTTTAGTGGAGACAGGGTTTCACCATGTTGGTCAGGCTGGTCTCGAACTCCTGACCTCAAGTGATCCACCCGCCTCGGCCTCCCAAAGTGTTGGGATTACAGGTGTAAGCCACCGTGCCCGGCCATCAGTTGTATTTCTATATAGTAGCAATGAACAATCAAAATGAGATTAAGAAAATGCCATTTACAATAGCATTAAAAAGATAAAATTCTAATGAATAAATCTAAGCAAAGAAGTGCAAAACCTATACACTGAAAATTACAAAACATCAATGAAAGAAATCAAAGAAGTGAAAAGACATCCCATGTTCATGGATTAGATGAATTAATATTTTAAGATGGCAATACTCCACAAATGAATCTACAGATTCAGTGCAATCCCTATCAAAATCCCAGCTGCTGCTTTTGCAGAAATGGAAAAGCTGAAATTCATATGGAAATGCAAGGGGCCCAGAATACCTAAACAATCTTGAAAAAGAACCATGTTTGAGTACTCACATTTTCTTATTTTTTTTTGAGACGAAGTCTCGCTGTCACCCAGGCTGGAGTGCAGTGGTGCGATCTCAGCTCACTGCAAGCTCCGCCTCCTGGGTTCACGCCATTCTCCTGCCTCAGCCTCCCTAGTAGCTGGGACTACAGGCGCCCATCACCACACCTGGCTAATTTTTTGTATTTTTAGTAGAGATGGGGTTTCACCGTGTTAGCCAGGATGGTCTCGATCTCCTGACCTCGTGATCCGCCCGCCTTGGCCTCCCAAAGTGCTGGGATTACAGACGCGAGCCACTGCGCCCAGCCAAGAATAGTCTTTTCAAAAAACAGTGCTGGGACAATTGGATACCCACAAGCAAAAGAATGAAGTTGGAGCTGTACCTCACAAATATACAAAAATTAACTCAAAAAGGATCAGAAACTGAAATGTAAGAGCTAAAACCACAAAACTCTGAGAAGAAACCATAGGTGTAAATCTTCACAACCTTTGATTAGTCAGTGGTTTCTCAGATATGACACCAAAAACACAATCAATCAAAGATAAAATAAACTGGACTTCATCAAAATTAAAAACTTTCATACTTCAAAGGACTATCAGTAGAGTGAAGAGACAACCTATATAATGGGAGCAAATATTTGCAAGTAATATTTGAATAAGAAACTAGTATCCAGAATATAGAAAGAACTATTATAACTAACAATAAAAAGACAACCCAATTAAAAAGTAGACAAAGGATCTGAATAGACATTTCTCTAAAGATATAAAAATTGTTAATAAGCACATGAAAAGATTCTCAACATCCTTGTCATTAGGGAAATACAATCAAAACCACAATGAGATACTACTTCACACCTATTAGGATGGCTATAAAACACAACAACATGGAAAATAACAAGAGTGGGTGAAGATGTGGAGAAATGGGAAGCTTCCTATGTTGCTGGTGGGAAAGTAAAATGATACAGTTGCTGTAGAAAAGTCTGTCAGTTCCTCAAAGAGTTAAACATGGAATTAATATATAAGCCATTAATTCTATTTCGAGGTATATGCCCAAGAGAATTGAAAACATATATCCACCCAAAAACTTGTATACAAATGGTCAGAGCAGCATTGTTGATAACCAAAAAGTGAAAATAACTCAAACGTCCATCAATTAATGAATGAATAAACAAAATGTGAGGTATATCCATTCAATGGAATATTATTTGGCAATAAAAAGGAATCCAGTATGGATACATGCTACAACATGGAGGAACCTTGAAAATGTTATGCCAAGTAAAAGAAGCCAGACACAAAAGGCCACATATTACATGATCCCATTTATATAAAATGCCTAAATCTAGATATAGAGAAAGCAGACTAATGGTTGCCAGTGGGGAGGGAGAAATGGGGGATGACTGTTAACCCATTTATGCCTACCTACTGTTCCAAAATTGGAATGCTAAACTTGTGGGAGTTATTGATATCTTACTGCTCAAGGTGATCGCCAAGGTCTGATTTTTCACAAAAAATTTTTACAACTTCTGGCATAAATGGGTTAATGGGTAGAAGTTTCCTTTTAGGGTGATGAAATGTTTTGGAATTAGATAGTCATGATGGTCTCACAACCTTGTGAATATACTAAAACCCACTTAACTGTACATTTAAAAAAAATAAGTTTTATAGTATGTGAATTAAGGAAAATTTTTTATTATATTCCGCCCAGAAAGTGGGTTGAGCAAGGCCTGGAGTTCTTTGCAGGTAGAATTTGAAGTGTTTGGGCAGACTGCTGGGCTCTGTCCTGGGGTTGTTCTCCTGTAACCGTGAAGTGCCAGTAGAACAGAACAACCCTACATCAGATCATAAATTCCATGGACACAGCTTCAAAAATGGGGCTGCCTCAGCCCAGATAACTGTAGGTTGGGAGAGGCAGAAACTCTTTTGGAACCTGCCCATATCTTGATGTTATCTGCATGGAATTTACGGCCTAAGGTACAGATAATCTGTTCCATGCATTCTCTGTTGGTTTGTCTGTTGGTATTGTTTATGAGCAAGTCAATACAATAGGAGGAAGAGGGTTTGGAATTTCAGGAAGCCTACTGTTTGTCGTGTGGGAAATGCTGATCTTGGACATATTATTCTCTTTGGTTTTCATGACATTTTATAATTTCTTTACAGCCTGTAATCTGGGAAGAATCTCACCTGCTATTAATATGATTCCCACCTTGTGAGGTGGGCAGTCTACAAATGAAAAAACTAAGAGCCTGAGGGTGATGGACAAGCATGATCCCACAGTGGGTTACTGACAGGACAGAGGATGGATCTCAGTCTTACGACAGCTGGCCATCACTTTTCCCACAGTACCAGGTGGCTTATGAAGAGAGTGTCTTATGATTTTTTTGAACTAAAAGAAGAGGACAGGTGAGAAGGCCTGTGGTGAAGAGCCCCTGACCTGTGTGAGAAGAAGATGCCTCTGCGCAGGAAGTGGTGTGGTCTTTGGCCGGTGGCTCTCTCTATTCGGTTTATTAGCTCTTTGTCAATTTTACTACTTCCAAACCGAACTGGAAAAAAAGAAAAGATGACTTTCTTAGGTGGCAGGAGGTTTAGTGATCAGATATTACTGAAATGAAGGTGAAAAGTGAGTGATCCATGCACAATCTTAATGAACACAAACCTCTTTAGGCCTTCTGCTAAAGGTCCTTACCCCCAACATGAAGTAAAAGGTCTTTGGATTAAAACAACAGCTGAGATCAACACAACCAACAAAACAGGAAATAAATTACAACACAAAATGCTGTTTTGCCTGAGACTGGGTTCTGATGGGAAACATATTCAGAATGCGGTCCAGCTAGCAACTTTTGACAACAAAATATAAACATATACATATATAAATATGTATATATATATATATTTGTTTATTAAGGTAAAATTTATATTCATTGACAACCATGATTTCTCACATTCTTTATTTGTTGAACTGAATTAATGTCTGTCTTCAAGTGAATTTTCCCTCATTGATAGTCTATACTGAAATCATGGAAAATGGCTTTGACTTAGATGAAAACATTTTAGTTCTGTTTCTTCTCTGATAATTAGCAATGATCTCAGAGTAAAGACTTCAATGGAATGGCAACAGTCTTTCCTGAGCAGGAAGGCCCTCAAGGAAGGGCATGACAGTAAGAACTTGCCCGATGTGAGAAGTCACTGCTCTTAAGCTGACTTCCAGCCTTCTAGGTCCATAGTCAGTATCACTGGAGGTGAAACCTAAGTAATCTATGATTGACTTGTAGCCACTAAATGTTATAAATGGCCATTTCAATAGACCTTTCCCAAGTTCTGAAGTGCTCAAAAAAAGGGAAAACCTTCTATTAAGCTGTCTACTATAGAACATTATTTTGAAATATATTTTATATTGTTATTTTATTTTAAAATAATCCTTTGGGAATATAATGCACAACCAAAAGATTTTAGTATCCATTTTTTCTTGGCATTGAAGCTTCACTGAATTTATGATTAATTCAAAATTTAAAAACATCAATGGAATCAACTCAATGGGACCACTTCTAAAAGTTGCAGCTTTTTCTGGGAAGAAAGCAGAGGACGTACCAATGAGCTTATCGTAGTCTATGCCTTTTGCACTGCTTGTCTGTACTGTCCATGGGTCCACAAAATCCTCTTCAGCTTCTGTGGCATCTGGGCCATGATTACTGGTAGGTGCTGGGTTCCCTGGAGGACAGTCAGCCTTGTAATCCTCCCCCGCGGCAGCTTTGTAGCTCATTTTTAATGACACCAACATCTTTACTGCAGAATCAATTTCATCCTGAGAGAGGAAATAAAAGTGATGGCTAAAAGTATTACTAATAGCTGATATTTGCTGAATGCCTATTCTGTGGCAGGCACTATGTTAAATGCTTTTACACGTGTTACCTTAGTTAGTGTCACAACCCTACAAGGCAGGCATTGTTGTCACTGTCCTTTTCCAGCTCAAGAATCTGAGACTCAGAGAGGTAGAGGAGCTTACCCATAGAATCACAGCAAGTCATTGGCTTGAAAACATTTCATTTTTATCTGTTATTCTAGTGCTACCATGAACACTTTGGGACAGTAGCAGTGACACAATATACACTGTCATTTATGACAAAGTTCATATGCTAAAGATTTCTCAAACACCACTGATGCCAGAGAACGTGTGTGACAAGCTCCTTTAATTGAGATTCCTGGAGTTCTGCGTTGGAACTAGTTTTTACATACCACACAGGTTGAGATGAATATTTACGTTAACTTAACCAATGATGCCACTAAGGATAGTAAGAGCAACTAAAACAGATAAAAGCAAGGACAAAAAATGTAGGCTTTCAGGTTATAAATTAAGGAGGGATTCACTGGGAAATAGTTACATCATCACATTTTGGAGTCTTATCAAACTATCTTGAAAAAAAAAAAAACAAAGGTAAAATGTACCCTTGGGTAGTCTGGAAATGTATTAAAGACTCTTTTGCAGGAGTCCATAGTGGCCACCCCTGGAAGCCTGGTGTTTAGAAAAGCAGGCCTAATTAAGCTGATTAGTCATGCTATGCCCTAAAGCTCTATTCTGGTAATTGGCCTTGCTGGATTAGATCGCAAACAAAGAATATACACAGCCCAATTTGCTTACCAAGGGAAATACAAACATTTCCACTTACAGTTTATACAGAACATTCTTTCTTTTAAACTCCTTAAATTCCTTTTACCATATACAGAATGTTCTATAAACACCAACCTCCATTCAGAGATAACTGTTCCATCAGATATAGCACTTGGGCCATAAAGGACTGTGATTCTGGAGTGATCTGTGTTTCAAACTACAAAATTATCTGAGACTCATCATTAAAATGAGCCAGATTTGTGGAATCAGTAACCCAATGGATACGATTCATAGATGAGATGTTTGCCCAGGTTAGATAGTTAAGTATGTTCCACCCATCTCATTTCTGTAGTACCTAGGCTCAGTACTTGCAAAAAATAACAGTTTAGTACGTATAATCTATCCAATTATCTATGGGAAGGCTTACCTTGCTTTGAAGTACACTGCAGTCAATATCACTTAATAACTAGCTTTGTTGACATTTCATACTCTATCTGGTCTAATTCTGCTTGTAACTAGGAGGCTCTGCGAAAGTCAAACATTTAACCAATGTCCCCGGTCAAGGACCATCTGCATTTTGGAATAGCACCAAAATAAGACAAGCAGGCTTACCTTGTCTATTTTCTTATAATCAGTCTTAATCAGTGTCTGAACCAGGACACTGAAACAGGATTCAAAAGCTGATGTTAGCTGGGTGCAGTGGCTCACACCTGTAATCCCGGCACTTTGGGAGGCCAAGGCGGGCGGATCGCCTGAGCTCATAAGTTCGAGACCACCCTAGGCAACATGGCAAAACCCTGTCTCTACCAAAAATAGAAAAAATTAGCCAGGTGTGGTGGCACACACCTGTGTTCCTAGCTCATCGGGAGGCTGAAGTGAGAGGATTGCTTGAGCCAGGCAGGCAGAGGTTGCAGTGAGCCGAGATTGCGCCACTGCACTCCAACCTGGGTGATGAAGTGAGATCCCCACCCCACAAAAAACCCAGAACATCAGTTTTTTTTAGACAGGGTCTCACTTCAGTCTCCTGAGTAGCTGGGACTGCAGGTGTGTGCCACCATGTCTGGCTAATTTTTAAATTTTTTGTAGAGACAGGGTCTCACTATGTTATCCAGGCTGGTCCCAAACTCTTGGCCTCAAGCGATCCTCCTGCCTTGGCCTCCTAAGTGCTGGGATTATAGGCATGAGCCACGGAGCCTGGCCAAAAGCTGATGTTCAGAAAAAAAAGCCAGACACAAGACTGTATTACATACAGTTCAAACCCAGGTAGAGCTACCCCTGGTGGGAGGAGTCATGGCAGAGGCTGAGGGGCGTGAGGGCGGCTTCTAGGTGCTCTCTGCTTGCTCTTGATTTGGGTGCTGGTTACACAGGTGTGGTCATTTTGTGAAAATTCAGTGAGGTGCCTGCTTGTGCTTATGATCAGCATGTTTTTCTATATGAATGGTATATTTTGATTTTAGAAGTTACTTAAACAAAAAGGAGAAGAAGAAAAAGGCTCTGCTCTCTTTCTTAATACCTAAGACCTAGCATTGCTTCTTTAGTCCTGCTCAAACTATTTCCCCTCACAGCCCTCAGATGCTGACTTATTTCCCCCAAGGAAACTTGCCGCTTTAATGAGCTGCTGCTACTGAAGGATGTGGATCTTATTCTTTAGATACACTGGAGCAGAAAAGACCTTCAAGGTCCATGGCCTAGATAAATGGCAGGAGAAGAAAGAGCTCAAGGTGCCCTCTCTTAGAACTGGCACTCCCAATGTGGCTCACACTATTTTGCTAAAAGTTAATTTTTAAAATTTCCAAAACATCAAGTGCTTCTACTACCAAGACATTTCAGGGTCAGATACAAATGTACTTCTGAATTTTTCACCACTTAACTCTGGTCTCATTGTGCAACCTCTGATGTCTTCAACGTGTGCCAGCCAATTGCATTAGTCAAATAATACACTTGGAAGAGTTATTATAAAATGTATTAAGTTGACTAAAATAATGAACATAACTGCAGTCACTAAGAATTACTAACTAAAAACATTTACTAAATGTTATTCAAATTTAATATTAAATGGACAAAAATACCACTGTCAACTTCCCAAAATGATGGGCTTACATAGCCCCACTGGGTCTTTTATTTATTTTATAATTTTGTTTTAAAACAACTTGGTTTAATCGTTTGAGCCCTACCTGGTGAGTAAATCTCTTTCTGTAAAAAAGTAACTTTTTTTTTGACATTACTTTCTTTCAGTACTATTTATTTCCTTTAAAATATGAGCTGGGTGCAGTGGCTTGCATCTATAATTCCAGCAACTTGGTAGGCTAAGGTGGGAGCCCAGGAGTTTGAGGGTGCACTGAGCTAGGATTGCACCACTGCACTCCAACGTGGAAAGAGCGAGACTCTGTCTCAAAAAATACACACACACACACACACACACACACACACACAAATAATGGTTTAAATCAGGGTCCCAAATAGTCAAAGTAAACTACTGGGGAATGTGAGATGGTTGACACCATCTGGTGACAAGCAAGGTGTTTGAAAAGATAACAGATAACAGGAGTTAAAAGTGTCGGAAGTCGGGCCGGGCGTGGTGGCTCACACCTGTCATCCCAGTACTTTGGGAGGCTGAGGCGGGCGGATCACCTGAGATCAGGAGTTCAAGATTAGCCTGGCCAACATGGCGAGACCCCCTCTCTACTAAAAATACAAAAATTAGCCGGGTGTGGTGGCGGGCGCCTGTAGTCCCAGCTACTTACGAGGCCAGGGCAGGAGAATCGCTTGAACTCAGGAGGCAGAGGTTGCAGTGAGCCAAGACTGTGCCAGTGCACTCCAGCCTAGGCGACAGAGTGAGACTCAGCCTCAAAAAAAAAAAAAAAAAAAAGTGATGGAAGTCATGGAGAAGCTGGAGTGGAGTCACCCCAGAAGGAAATGAAATGCTTATGTTCTAGTTAAAGATGCGTATTGATGATGATATTTCTGAAATCTACTACAACAAAAGCAGAGATCTTCTTTTTTTTTTTTTTTTTTTTTTAAAGCATAATCCCACAAGGACAAAGGAAACAAGAAGAGGATGACAGCAATAAGGTTTCAGAAGCCGGAAAGCTGATGAGTGATCAGTGCCTAACAGCACGAGAGAAAAACAAATGCTAAGACATCATGGAAATACTGGAAAGTGACCGAGTGTACACGGTTATGGAATCACCCAAAGGTTTGGGCCTTAGTGACCTTGGGCACTTACAGGAGTGGGGGCAGGAAAGCGGGTTATGAAAACAGGAGCGCTGGTTGAAGTCTCTTCAAGAAGCAGTTATTGAGAACCCCTCTCCCCTCGGCCAAGGGAGTGTCACAGTTTCCCCTCCATTCCAAGGTTTCATGTCAAGAGAGGACAGAGTTACAGGTGCCTAGACTGGGGGCAATCTGCACAGTTGGGGCACTGGCAGCACACAGAGAATAGGGAGCTTCGGGGAAGGATCCCACAGCCCAGCCCTTCTCTCCCACTCAGCTGTAGAACTCTGGCAGCGGGACTCACCCCCTCTGAACAGTGGACTGGGGGAGCTTTCTCTGGGGAATCTCACTTAACTTTAAAGAAAAGATCTAAAGACCTTGACACGAAAGATTCCCCAACAAAAGGGGAGCAGCCTGGTCACTCTCCAGGAAGTGGAACCTATGTTGATAAGCTCCTCCCCAATGACGAGTGCATCCAGCAGCTTTTAGTGCACCCCCCAAAACACCAGCAAACAGCCAAGAAACACCAAACAGTTGAGAATTGCCTCTAATATGACAGGCAGGTAGAAAACAAATTAAGATGGAAGAAACTGAGATTATAAAGGATGTAGAGGACATATGGAAAACTACCATTAAGATCTCAGAGAGAGAGAGTTGAGTGTCCTGCGAGGTCAGATTGCTGTCAGACATGGCCCATGGACATGGACATGAGCATGGACATCGTAAAATGGAACTTCTAGATTACAGACAATGGAAGATAGAAGGGACACCATTAGAAACTATCCAGAAGAAGCTGGCTGAAAAAGGGCTAAGGGATCCGTGGGGCCACAATGAAGCTTGAAGATACATGGGTGGCTTTGCAAAGAGTGTTTCCTTTTTGAATGTATTGTTTAAAGGATTCAAATGGGGATTTGCTGCATTTGTGGTAGCTGTAGGAGCTGAATATTACCTGGAGTCCCTGAATAAAGATAAGAAGCATCACTGAAGATAATACCTGGAAGTATCATAGTGGTTTCTTAACTCTCCAAAATAAGATTTCTTCACTGTAGCCTACTCGTTTGGTTTGTCCCTTACAGAATATTAGTAAGATTTAATACAGTAAAATACAATTAAAAAAAAAATCTCAGAGAGAAAAGGGTGGTACTGTACCTATGAGTCAGGGCAGAGTGCTGTGAGGAAACTTCAGGGAGCATACATGCTCCTGGAAGTTAAAAATGATAGCAGAAATGGAAAACAATAGGAGGGTTAGAAAATCAGAGAAACAGTCTCTGAATTTAAAAAAAAAAAGTCTGTGAAGAGAGAAAACAGAAGAGATCAAAGAAATCATGATTTCTGAGAATTAACGGTCATGAGTTTCTAGTCTAAAAGGCAGGCTGAGTGTGGTGGCTCACGCCTGTAATCCCTGCACTTTCGGAGGCCGAGGCGGGCAGATCACGAGGTCAGGAGTTTGAGATCAGCCTGGCTAATATAGTGAAACCCCGTCTCTACTAAAAGTACAAAAATTAGCCGGGTATGGTGGCGGATGCCTGTAATCCCAGCTACTTGGGAGGCTAAGACAGGAGAACTGCTTGAACCCAGGAGGCGGAGGTTGTGGTGAGTCGAGATTGTGCCACCGCACTCCAGCCTGGGTGAAAGAGCGAGATTCCATCTCGGGGGGCGGGGGTGGGGTGGCAAAAAAAAAAAAAAAAAAAAAAAAGAAAGGCATACTGAACCCGCATCCCATGAAATTTCAGAACACTGAAACAAAGAAGATCCTGCTAACTTCCAAAAAGAAAAAACAAAGGAATGGCAACTGACTTCTCTGCAGCAAGCCCAGAAGCTAGGTGCCAATAGAGCAGTGGCTTCAGCATTTCCAGGGGAAATCACTTCCATGCTAGAACCCTACACCCAGCCTGGCTATCAATCATGTTTTAGGTAAAATAAATACGCTTTCAGATGGGCAAGATCCCCCTAGAAATATTTCCTTTGCAATATTTTTTTCAGAAACAATTGGAAGATTTGCTCTGTCCAAAGAGTAAAGCAAAGTAGAATAAGACCAGGAGCAGGAAACGGGGCACCCGATCGACAGGGGTGAAAGAACCCCTTGGGTCGACAGTGAAGAAAGACGCCAAGATGGGCAGTGTAGGAAGCAAGAGCCCCCACTTCCGAGGGAAGCAGGCAGAAGGTTTTGGGAGAGATTGTCTCAAGAAGATGAACTTGATAGACTAGTTGATGTGTGTTGAAAGGAGATTCACTGGACAGGGAAAGGGCTTGGAGATACATTATCATTAGTATCATTGACATAAAAAAGTCGAGCAAACAGATATTAAGACAAATATTAACTCCAGAGAAAACAAAAGCTGGGCGAGAAAGTTAGAGTACTCATTCTACCCGTGATGGTTCAGCTGTCCACGTCTATTTCCATGGTCATAATAATGTCAGTGTACAGATACTGACCTAACTACAACTGCAATACAGATGGGGAGACTGCCTGGATGGGAAGTGGTTGTGAAGGTACGAATGCTTCATTTCCACCTGAAAGACCCCAACTTGAAAATCAACAAGGAACAATATGATAAGCAGAATATTTACAGATATGGGGAGTACATAACCAAAAGATCGGCTAAAAGAATTGAGCAGGAAATAGGGAGAGGTGGGCTGGAGGGCCACTGTATTTCACAAAGGCTTTGAGAACCCGACTCTTTAGACCACAGGCATCCCAATGTTGATAAAGGGAAAAATACATTTAAAACTATAACCAAGGCTGGCGTGGTGGCTCATGCTGGTAATCCCAGCACTTTGGGAGGCCAAGGTGGACAGATCACCTGAGGTCAGGGGTTGGAGACCAGCCTGACCAACATGGTGAAACCCCCATCTCTACTAAAAATACAAAATTAGCTGGGTGTGGTGGTGCATGCCTGTAATCCCAGCTACTTGGGAGGCTGAGGCAGGAGAGCCACTTGAACCCGGGAGGCAGATTACAGCAAGCTTAGATTGCACCATTGCACTCCAGCCTGGGAAACAAGAGTGAAATTCCCTCTCAAAAAATAAAAAATTATAACCAAAACACCTCAGTCATTGAGGAAACCATCTATTCTAGAGGAACACAACCCTACAGACTTGGGAGGCTCAGCTGCCTTCGTGGAGAACCCAGCAAAATCATGTACCTTTGATGCATTTCCCGCTTTGAGAGACCTCACGAGCTCCCCTTGTGTGGCGATGCTGTTGAACAGCTCCAGCAGAGATGCGGGCTCACTGTTGGGCATGTTTGCTATCTCTCAGGAACTACGTTCACAGCCGGCCTGAGGTCAGAGGCTTTGTCCAGCAGACGAGTCAAGACTGGGGTGGGGGTGGGGAAGGAGAGAGAGGAAAAACCAGAGGTTAACACAACATCGCAGCTATTTTTCCTTTCCTGTATTGAGTCCTTTTTTCCGAAAAGGTTGTGAGGTGAGTTACAATAAAGGACATAGATAATATAATAAAAAGAGAACCAGAAATCTGGGGCCATGAAGAAGAGGAAAACCATCAAATGCCAATGATGAAGACTAAAGGAGTGGCTAGGATTTACTGACTTAAGGTGTGAATCTACTTGACTAGGAGGGGCCCTCCTAGTCAAGATCAAGTTTGCATCTGGTGATGCCCCTGTGCCCCCACCCAGTGCCCAGAACACAGGAGGACTCCTGTTTGCTCAGGGTATAAATACCAATGTGTTTTAATGAACCTAAGTTCATTGCTAAAAACTTTTGGCAAATTACTATTTGATTTTTTTTTTTTTTTTTTGAGATGGAGTCTCGCTCTGCCACCCAGGCTGGAGTGCAATGGTGTGATCTTGGCTCACTGCAACCTCTACCTCTGGGGTTCAAGCGATTCTTCTGTCTCAGCCTCCTGAGGCTGCCTGCCACCATGCCCAGCGAATTTTTGTATTTTTAGTAGAGGGAGGGTTTCACCATGTTGGCCAGGCTGGTCTTGAACTTCTGACCTCAGGTGATCCTCCCACTTCAGCCTCCCGAAAGTGTTGGGATTATAGGTGTGAGCCAAGGCACCCATCCTCTATTTGTGGTTTATCTTAATTGCCTTGGGGATGAATTCTTGGGCTTTTACAGCCATAACTAATATATCGTTGAGCAAATGTCTTCCACTGCTGGTCAGCTGCTCTCAGACAAAGTGAGCTCTGGGGTGGAGGACAGGGCCTTACCTGTCCTAGGTTCCACATGAGGTAAGGACTGTCTCCAGTCTGTCCATTCCACGTGCTGCCTTATTTAACTACAAGCCTTTGGAGAAGGTGTGTCTGCACCTCCTATTAGTCATGATTCACTATAACCCTTGCAGAAAGTGGGGACATGGCAGACAGAGACTGTACCGCCATCAAACCCTTCTTGGCTCAATCACTTCCTCTTTCTAAGAGTCAAGTTTCCTAACCTATAAAATGGCGCTGCCAGGAACTTCATCTACCCCAGGCTCTTATGAGAACAAAATGAGAAAAAAAAGGCATGGTAGCACTTTGTAAACTGTAAAGCAAGATGTAACTACGTTACGAGTGCTGTTATTAAATTTCTTGTGTTTCTCAGGATTCCAAAGATTGGCTGAACTCCAGCTTCATTTTAACTTGCTGTAAAACCTTGGAGAAGGAAAATGACAAGGCTAGTGCCTGAGCTGCTAACTTTGAACACCTCTGTACCTGTTATTGTTCTAAGCACCGTATATGTATCAATTCACTTAAGCCTTGCAGCAGTCCTATGAAATAGATTTGTTATCTCCATTTTATAGATGAGGCACAGAGGGGTTAAAAAAAACTTGCCCATGGCTGGGCATGGTGGCTCATACCTGCAACCCTGGCACTTTGGGCAGTATAGTGAGACTCTACAAAAAAATGAAAAAAAAAAAAATTAGCTGGGCATGGTGGTGGGCCTGTAATCCCAGCTACTTGGGAGGCTATAGCAGGAAGATCACTTGAGCCCAGGAGTTCGAGGCTTCAGTGAGCTATGTTTGCGCCACTGTACTCCAGCCCGGGTGACAGAGTAAGACCCTGTCTCTAAAAATAAAAATAAAATAAAATAAAACTTGCCCATGTTAACATCAGAAGGAAATGGCAGAGATGCGCTATAGACTCTAGTAGTTTGACTCTAGAACCTACACTTTCAACCATTATCTTACAAATGACTTATCTTTATGAACCAAACATATACATTTGTGGTGTCATTTATTTTACTCTATCCTATCCATTTGTTAAATATTTGCTTTAAAAGTATGTAAATTGGCCGGGTGTGGTGGCTCACGCCTATAATCCCAGCACTTTGGGAGGTTGAGGTGGGTGGATCACCTGAGGTCAGGAGTTTGAGACCAGCCTGGCCAACATGGTGAAACCCCGTCTCAACTAAAAATAGAGAAAAATTAGCTGGGCATGGTGACGCACACCTGTAGTTACAAATACTTGGGAGGCTGAGGTGGGAGAATTGCTTGAAACCGGGAGGTGGAGGTTTCAGTGAGCTGAGATCACGCCACTGCACCCCAGCCTGGGTGACAGAAAGGTTCTGTCTCAAAAAAAAAAAAAAAAAGTAGGCCAGGTGTGGTGACTCATGCCTGTAATCCCAGCACTTTGGGAGGCCAAGGAGGGTGGATCACTTGAGGTCAGGAGTTCAAGACCAGCCTGGCCCACATGGTGAAACCCCATCTTTACTAAAAATACAAAAATCAGCCGGGCATGGTGGCATGTACCTGTAGTCCCAGCTACTTGGGAGGCTGAGGCATGAGAATCACTTGAACCTGGGAGGCAGAGGTTGCAGTGAGCTGAGACCATGCCACTGCACTCCAACCTGGGCAACAGAGAGAGACTCTGTCTCAAAACAAAAAAAATTCCAAAAAGTATGTAAATCACGGGTGCCGTGAGCGGTGGCTCACAACTGCAGTCCAAGTGCTTTGGGAAGCAGAGGCGATTGCTTGAGCTCAGGAGTTCAAGAGCAGCTTGGGTAATGTCAGGCCTCTGAGCCCAAGCTAAGCCATCATATCCCCTGTGACCTGCACGTACACATCCAGATGGCCTTAACTGATGACATTCCTTCACAAAAGAAGTGAAAATGGCCTGTTCCTGCCTTAACTGATGACATTCCCTTGTGAAATTCCTTCTCCTTGCTCATCCTGGCTCAAAAGCTCCCCTGCTGATCATCTTGTGACCCCTGCCACCTGCCCGCCAGAGAACAATCCCCTTTGACTATAACTTTCCTTTACCTACCCAAATCCTATAAAACGGCCCCACTCCTATCTCCCTTCCATGACTCTCTTTTTGGACTCAGCCCGCCTGCAGCCAGGTGAAATAAACAACCTTGTTGCTCACACAAACCCTGTTTGGTGGTCTCTTCACACGGACACGAGTGACACGAGTGAAAGGTAACATGGATAGTGAGACCCTGTCTCTCCAAAAAATTTTTATAAAATAAAAAAACAAAAATTGAAAAAAAAGTATGTAAATCAAAACTTATTTAATTCAATGAAACTATAATACTGAAAACCGGGACAGGACAGCAGCCAGTTTCTTTCTCCTCCTTGATGAGAACCACCTCAGTTCCCAGAAAGGGAGGTTTGGTGAGATAACTGACTCAGATAAGAAAGCATCCAGTTTAGGGAGGAATGCCGGAGTACCCTCTGCCTAGGGCTAGAGAGAACTCTCAGGCTCTCCCATTCCCTCCCCAGCAACAAGCTGAGCAAATCAGTCGAAATCCATTTCTCTCTAAGGTCTCTGTCCATATCAAATAACGATCAAACTCATGAAAATTACTTCTAGCCACAAATCATCAATCATCATGTCCAGAAACCTATCCTGAATTCTCCCAACTCTCAAAGCTGGGTGTTACTCTATGTGCCCTGCAATAGCAGACAAGAGGCTGACGGCTCCATTACCAGGGAGTAGCTAAGCCAGAATCTGATTCCCAAGCCCCCTTGCTCATGTGCTCTCTCAGAATCCCTGCTGCTCCCTGCTGCCTGCCTGCCTGCCTGCCTGAAATGTCTCACACCCTTCTCTGCCTGAACTCTGCTGATTGATTATCTTTCCAATTTGAACCTCAGCTCTTCACAGCCTCTCCTGACACCTATGCTTCTGGGAACAAGTTGGTTGCTCCATCCTCTGTGATCCCCAAACACTCCTTTAGTAACTTTATGAAAGCACTCACACTGCAGTTTAGTTATTCATGTCTTCCCCAGCAGACAGCAAAGGTAAGCACTGGGTTTATTCTTCCATGTACCTCTAGTACCTGGCACACAGCTTATCAAAAAATATTTACCTAATGAATGAATCTCCTTAGTCATCTAGTTCAACTTTTTCCTCTAAGGTTTATCCTTAGAATGTCTTTACTTGTTCCAGTTGAAGACTGATTCCCCCAGCTGGACTTTAGATGGCCTCTTGTTTAATGTCCTGGTACTGAGTTGAGCTTTCCCACATCTAAGGAGAGCCAGGCTGGTCTCTTGGGGTCTCCTCCAGGTCTCCCAACCTTAGTCTGTTTTCTTCACCCTCTGCTAACATCTGCCCACCATCCTGGTCACTATTTTTGGAATTCCTTTTGGTTTACCCTGTCCTTCCAAAAAATGTGGTGCCCCGTGTGAAGGCAACAAGGCAGCAGCAGTAAGGTTTTGAAGTCAATCAAGTATAAAAATTATCCTTAAAAATTCCAGGGGAAAGTGCCAGGTAGAATGCCTGGGTGATCCCAGGACAGCCAATCTCCCACTGCAATAGAATAGATAACTGTTTCTTTGCTAGAGGATCAGCTAGATAAACAGGACTTGCATTTAGGGTCCATGTTGCAGGGAAAAACATGTGTCTATAAATATCAGAACTCCATTTAAGAAGCACATGGGAATGAAATTAGACTGAGGAAATAGCAGATGATCATGATCACAAGGCATATACTTTGCGTGGGAATCATCCACACTATTGAAATCTTGTGTGTGTGTGTGTGTGTGTGTGTGTGTGTGTGTGTGTGTGTGTATGATGCAACTTTCTGTTTGGTCAGAGACAAGGAGAATGGAACTACCATCTTCCTCATTTCACGCATTTATGAGTTTACCCCATTTCTTGTGTAAATGTTCTTCTTCCCCCTACCTATTGACATCCTCCTTTATTTCTTTGTTGACTTTCAGAATTGAGTTGAACTTCAGAGGTTTTTCAACTTGGAGTTCAGGAACATCTGAAATTACATTAATGCTTGCAAGTACATTGTTATGTACATGGTTTTGAGCAGTCTCCTGGCTTTCTTACCTTTCGAAAGGAGGCTGAGATGCCAAAAGGTTAAGGACCATTGTCTTCAGTGTTTACCACATAAATTGCAAATAGGACATTGAGACTTTGTTAAGAGAAGTAGATTCACCTGTTTAACAAATACTACACTCTGAAACAAAGAAATGCAGTTATAACCAGTGAAGTACTCTATTATCTTCCCTAAACAAAAGTACCGGGTGTGTAAAGAGCAAAACTGCCTACTCCACAGCAGATCACAGCAGACCTTCAAGGAGAAAGCTAAAAAGGCTCTTGAAAATTAACCCCCAGTTCCCCCTTTTCAAGAACTTGAATCTTGTGCTCATTCTGAAAGTTTCCACTGTTGTGGAGGAGCATAATAGGCACTTAAAGAAACTGGGTATTGTATTGGGATGAGGAGTGGAAAGGATTATAGAATTGTTTAACAGAACAACATGATAAAGACTTGGGTTGCATCAAAATCATCTCACAGAGATCAGGACACGCTGATTCTGCAATCTGGGGAAGGGTGGCATCAAGACAGCCAATTCTGGAGCAGCTGAGAAGAGAATGTGGCCCAGGTGTGTTTCTGGATCCCTGGAATACCACCAGGAGGTAGAATACCATCCTTTCTATCTTGGCCCCAGAGTGTAGGTGACAATACCTTTGGACTGGCAAGTTCCCAGAGGACAAGAAAATGACTTCTTTAGAGCAAGGATTTCTTGACACCTTTTGGGACCCATCATGTTCCATTTTTTTTAAACACTAAAAGAAAGATTGCTTTCCCCGCCAAATAACAGCATGAACATTATCTTAAAAGGCAAAGACATTAATTTCTATGAAGCCAGGCACGAGACACTTTTGGGTGTCACAATAAGAATGACAATACGTTCTGATGTTGAACACAGAAGGAGGGTGCATCAGTGAAAATTATGACAGACAGCATGACGGTGCTGAGAGGCAAGCTACGGATCCAAGCTACTGCTCAGCCAGGATCTCTGTTCCCTATGGGAGCAGTGAATCACCTGAACTTTGGGTCAATGGAAGAAGTAAAATGCATAACACTCTAATCCTAAGACACAAGTCCTGACCCCCTAAACCAAGGTTTTCAGCACTTTGGTAAAAACACGAACAAGCTCTAAGCCTGGCAAAGATGGCAATACATACCCAGGTTGTGGAAGACACTGCAGAGGTGGCCACTGGTCACGCTGGGCAGTTGAGCTGCTGAGAGTGCCCTGCCCAGCCAGAAATGGTCTTTAATACTCTTCCCCTCTTTCTTTCAGTTTCCCTTCTGAAAAAAGATGCTTTTGTCTTTCGTTCTCCCCACCCTGCATTCAGCTAAGGGTTTCTTATAAATCACCCAGATTCTCAGAAACACTTGAGCTCTTGACCAACCTTCTTGATGAGACTGTCCAATCAGGGGTGGGTTGCCTGGGGCCAGGTTGAGACCAGTGAAACCCTCTTGAGAATCGAGCCATTAGCTGGTCATTGCATCAGCCACCCCTCACCCCCCGCTGGCCTCCAAATAACCTCCCCACCCTCTTCCCGTTCCCCACCCTCAGCGTCAGTGTGACTGATTTTGTGTAGTCGTGGGCGGTGGAAAGAGAAACTGTAAATTCCCCGCATCTGTTCACCTAGGCGGCACAGTGCAGTGGAAAGAAAGATCAGGAGTTCTGGGGTCACAGACGCCTGGGTTTCAATCCCAGCTTGGACTTATTCGAAACCTTGGGCAAGGGTCGCATTACTTTTCTGCTTCCCCTTCGGTTTCCTCATCTGTGGAATGGGCATGGAGAAGCCTGCTAACATTACCGTTGAGGGGACTAAGTGCAACACTACGCAAAGCCTCTGGCACATGGCAGGCGCTAAATAAAAATGGGGGCCTCTCTCCTCGGGAAAAGCGAACAGGCGGAGACGATGAAGGGTGCCAGTGGGAAAGGGAGACGGGGTGGGTCGGCGGCGCTCAGAGGAAAGGGGCGAGGGGTCGGTGGCAGGCTCCGCGCCTCACAGTGCCAGAACGCGGCGGGCAGCAAGCCGGGCCCTAAGGATACTCCCGGGAGGGCCAGGCCACTGGGCGCCGCGCCAGCGTCCCTCCATCACTCCCTCCCTTGTTTCCTCACTCCGCCCCGGCCTTACTCCCCTCACTTACCCTGTCCAGCCGGGCCAGTCAGCGCTCCCGGCTCAGCAACGGGTTGTCTCCTGGGCGTCCGTGGAAACGCCGTCCGGACGGAACAACTTCCGGCCCGACGGCGCCGTCATTGGCTGTTCGCGCGGGGGCGGGGCAGAGGCCGCCACTGATTGGCTGGCGGCCGCGGCGTCGCGTCGGAACGTGACTGGACGGTAGTGTGCTGGCCTCCGGGAGAACCGAGCGCTTCCGGTGCGTGTGGTGAGCGGCGGGCCCCGGGCTGGAGGGGCCGGGACTGGGCAGCGCCCAAAGCGCCCCGTGCCTCTTAACGCGGTCTCTCGTAGCCGCTCGCCTTCCTTTCACTTCCTGTTCCTTCAGAAAGCGCTGTGCCTTGAACCAACCTTACTTCTTACTATTGACAGCTCAGCTAACTCCTATTCATCATTCAAAACCCATCTCTGGTCGTATCTTGTTTGTTGCTTTCATCGCTCTGGGGCCTCCGGGGGGATCTGTGTTTTGTGTTTGATTTCTACCCACACCAGACCCAGCATAGGGCTTGACAAAGACTACGTAATCAGGAAATGTTTGTTGAATGGGAATATCCTATTTCTTTTACTTCCTAGCATCTCCCTCTCCCACCCGTTTGCATTACAGAAATATTTTTAGACGCTGGGCATTGAATAGTGAACAAAACACAGAAAGTCCTGTCCTCATGGGGCTGACTTGCTGATAGTGACTGTCAGAGTCACTCGCTCCTTCCTTAGACTCTTCTCCAGTGTCCCTGCCTTCCCTTCCATCTTACTGTCTGTTCCTCTTCGTTTAATCCCTCATCTCCTTCCAGAGGGAGCACGGGCACCCTGGTGGTGGGAATCTGGGTGCATGGTGGGTGGTGCCTGGGCAGAGGAGTTGAGAGTGGCCTCGGGACCAGGCTTAGCATTTAGAGAACAGAAATGCCAAATTATTTGCCGTGCACGGTTCCATTAGTTTATAATTAGTCTTTCATATTATATTAGTTCCATTGGAGATGAGCTGGCTGGCTGGCTTTAGAAGTTGTTGTTGTTGTTGTTTTTTGAGACGAAGTCTCGCTCTGTAGCCCAGGCTGGAGTGCAGTGGCGTGATCTCCACTCACCGCAACCTCTGCCTCCCGGGTTCAAGCAATTCTGCGGCCTCAGCCTCCAGAGTAGCTGGGATTACAGGCGCGCACCACTGCACCCGGCTAAATATATATATATATATTTTTTGTATTTTTAGTAGAGACGGGGTTTCACCATGTTGGCCAGGCTGGTCTTGAACCCCCGACCTCAGGTAATCCGCCCTTCTCGGCCTCCTACAGTGCTAGGATTACAGGCGTGAGCCACCGCGCCCGGTCGTTTTATTTAAACTCTGGCTTTGCGTGTGGAAGTTGTTACCTGCCTGGAATGGGCTGCGAACGGGGGCGGCATTACTAGAGGAGGCTGACTACAGACATTTATGGAATGATGACCTGACTTGTAGACCAGTGGAACCCTCAGGCGAATGATGCCACTTGGGGGAAAGGTGTGGAAGAGGTTGGGTGGTTGATTCCAGGGGACATAGAAACCCATTGTCTAGAAGAAGAGATGGGTAATAGGCTGTCTGGAATGACTTAGAAAAGGACTTGGAGGGAATCTGTTGATGCTGACCTGACTCCACCTGTTGGGGGATGGAGGCAGAGCTTGGCGTGTTTGATTAAGTTTGGGTGCACTGGGTTTTCTTGGAAGTCGGTCTATTGCCTGAGCGTTCTGTGCTGTTCCACCGCGCCCTCTGCTGTCCTAGGAGTGCCTAGCACCCTTCTTTTTCTCTGGATTGTGCTTGGTGCTAACAGCACAGAAGTAAAAAATTACCAAAGCACTTCTTTCTGGGAACTAATTGATAACCATGTATTGTGTATGATGGCTCAGAATTTCAGAAAGATTTTTTTTTTTTTTGAGACGAAGTTTCACTCTTGTCGCCCAGGCTGGGGTGCAATGGCGCGATCTTGGCTCACTGCAACCTCTGCCTCCTGGGTTTAAATGATTCTCCTGCCTCAGCCTTCCGAGTAGCTGGGATTACAGGCGTGTGCCACCACGCCCGGCTAATTTTTGTATTTTAGTAGAGACAGGGTTTCACCATGTTGGCCAGGCTAGTCTCGAACTCGACCTCAGGTGATCCGCCCACCTCGGCCTCCCAAAGTGCTGGGATTACAGGCATGAGCCACTATGCCCTGCCCAGAAAGAATTTTTTTTAACAAGTAGAAATTCATTGCAGTGTGAATCTGTGTGTTGGGAGTGAAATGGGTGGATTTGGATCATGCCCTCAGAATTGCTCCCTGCACACTTGGGTAGACGGACACCTCAGGACCTTAGCCTTGTGCTGTGGGCCTGTCTGTCCAGCTGGCTGCTACAGAGATGGGATACCTGGGGGAAGAATGTTCCAGGCAGAGAGAAAAGAGGGAAGGGCTGGAGCACAGGGGAAGGGTGCAGGGGAAAGTGGCAGGCCTTTCCCACCATGGATCCTGGACGTCTTTTGATTTCAGTATTTTCAGACCTAACCTCGTTCATGATGATGAGCATATGTTCTCACTTGTTGCTAATAAGCAGTGTGGCAGGTTTTCTTTATACATTTATCTTCATGGATTTATACATCTAGCAAACATATGCTAGTATTTGTGTAGGATAAAGTTCTACAGTGGGGTTGCTGGGGTGAAAATGATGTGTTTAAACTTGTAACACATATGACCAAAATGGACCTTCCAAAGGCATTTTTAAAGGCATTGTCTCTTCAGGTCGTCTTTTTTTTTTTTTTTTTTTTTTTTGAGATGGAGTCTTGCTCTGTCACTCAGGCTAGAGTGCAGTGGCATGATCTCAGCTCACTGCAACCTCCACCTCCTGGGTTCAAGCAATTCTTCTGTCTCAGCCTCTCAAGTAGCTGGGACTACAGGCGCCTGCCACCATGTCCGGCTAATTTTTTTATTTTTAGTAGAGACGGGGCTTTGCCATATTGGTCAGACTAGTCTTGAACTCCTGACCTCAGGTGATCCACCAACCTTGGCCTCCCAAAGTGCTGGGATTTCAGGTGTGAGCCATCACGCCCAGCCTAGGTCTTCTTTTATGTCCTTCAATAAAAGTTTTAGTTTTCTTTCCTTTTTTTTTTTTTAATTTTACTTTTTTGAGACAGAGTCTTACTCTGTCACCCAGTCTGGAGTGCAGTGGCACAATCTCGGTTCACTGCAACTTCCGCCTCCTGGGTTCAAGTGATTCTCCTGCTTCAGCCTCCCGAGTAGCTGGGACTACAGGTGCGTGCCACCACGCCTGGCTAATTTTTGTATTTTTAGTAGAGATGGGGTTTCACTATGTCGGCCAGGCTGCTCTTGAGCTCCTGACCTTGTGATTCCCCCCGCCTTGGCCTCCCAAAGTGCTGGGATTACAGGCATGAGCCACCGCACCCAGCACTTTTTTCTTTTCTTTTTTTTTCTTTTTTTGAGATGGAGTCTCCCTCTGGCACCCAGGCTGGAGTGCAGTGGTGCAATCTCAGGTCATTGCAACCTCCACCTCCTGGGTTCAAGAGATTCTCCTGCCTCAGCCTCCCAAGTAGCTGGGATTACAGTTGTGTGCCACCAGGCCTGGCTAATTTTTGTATTTTTACTTAAGATGGGGTGTCACTATGTTGGCCAGGCTGGTCTCGAACTCCTCACCTCAAGTGATCCGCCCACCTCAGCCTCCCAAAATGCTGGGATTACAGGTGTGAACCACTGCACCCAGACTTACTACAAGTCTTCATGTAGGTCTTGCTTATTTTTTACAGATTTACCCCCAGCTATTCCATAGTTTCAATTTCAAAAATTTTATCTTCTAACTAATTGGGCCTGATATGTAGAAAAGCCTTTTTTGTTTTTGTATTTATTCTTTTTCTTTCTTTTTTTTTTTTTTTTTGAGTCAGAGTCTTGCTCTTGTTGACCAGGCTGGAGTGCAGTGGCACAATTTCTGCTCACTGCAACCTCCGCCTCCCAGGTTCAAGCGATCTCCTGCCTCAGCCTCCCGAGTAGCTGGGACTACAGGTGCCTGCCACCCTGCCTCGCTACTTTTTGTATTTTTAGTAGAGACGGGGTTTCACCATGTTGGCCAGGCTGGTCTCGAACTCCTGATCTCAGGTTATCCACCCACCTCGGCCTCCTGAAGTGCTGGGATTACAGGCGTGAGCCACCACACCTGGCCTGTGTTTATTCTTATGAGTGTTCAGTTATTGGATTTCCTAGGTGACATGGTTTCTTATAACTACATACATATTCTTCCATGCACATTTTCTGACGGTTGACTTTGTTTGATCTTAGGTGGTTTGGCTTTGAATGACAGCAAGAACTCTGTCTTTAATGGCTTCATTGGTAGCGTATGATGATTCGGACTCGGAGGCTGAGACAGAGCATGCAGGAAGTTTTAATGCCACCGGCCAGCAGAAAGACACTTCTGGTGTGGCCAGACCACCTGGGCAGGATTTTGCATCTGGTACACTGGATGTGCCCAAAGCAGGGGCACAGCCCACAAAGCATGGCTCCTGTGAAGACCCAGGGGGCCATCGCCTTCCATTGGCTCAGCTTGGGAGAAGCGATCGGGGATCTTGCCCCAGCCAGAGGCTACAGTGGCCTGGGAAGGAGCCTCAAGTCACCTTCCCCATCAAAGAGCCTTCTTGTTCTTCTCTGTGGACGAGCCATGTTCCAGCCAGCCACATGCCCCTGGCAGCTGCCCGCTTTAAGCAAGTAAAACTCTCCAGGAACTTTCCCAAGTCATCTTTCCGTGCTCAAAGTGAGTCTGAAACCGTAGGTAAAAATGGCAGCTCTTTTCAGAAGAAAAAATGTGAGGACTGTGTGGTACCCTATACTCCCAGAAGACTAAGACAGCGGCAGGCATTAAGCACGGAGACAGGCAAGGGTAAAGACGTGGAGCCACAGGGGCCCCCTGCAGGGCGTGCCCCAGCCCCTCTCTACGTGGGCCCGGGAGTGTCTGAGTTTATTCAGCCGTATTTGAATAGCCATTATAAAGAAACCACAGTTCCCCGGAAAGTGCTTTTCCACCTGAGAGGCCACAGGGGCCCTGTCAACACCATTCAGTGGTGTCCAGTCCTTTCTAAGAGCCACATGCTTCTCTCCACTTCTATGGATAAAACTTTCAAGGTAAGACTTGAATGAAAACTTCTGCTTTCAGATGCTCTTAGGAATACACTGCTGGAATAATAGTGAAGTGGAGGGAGGTTACAGGCTGAACTTTTTTGTGTGTGCAGATTTCTGTAATTCCCTTTGTTGCATTCCAGAAAGGGTCACCTGTGGTCAGCTCCGGGTTGTGGGTTCCTTCTGCCCCAACCCTTCCCTGATGCTGCCTTGCTCAGGTTACCAGAGGATACTGTTTCTTATCCCTCTCGGAGGCCGTGAGGGAGGAGGTGAGAGTGATTAGTGGGAGAAGAAAAGCAGGCCCAGGACCAAGCCCTGGGGACTGGGGACATCCTCGGTGACCCTGTGGAGCATTGAGCCATGCCAGCTCTGTGCCTGGTGCTGTGCTGGTTTCAAGGGCTGTTGGGAGAGGTAGGTAGACCCAGCCCCTGGTGTCAGGGCTTGCACAGTGAGGCGGGAGCCGTGGACGAGTACATAGACTCAACCCTGAGCTGTGAGGACGGCCCCCAGTAGGACACACAGGTGCTCTGGGAGCCCAACGGGAGGGTTACCAGCCCAGCCCGGCAGGGCTCAGCGAAGGCCTCCTGAGGAAGGGGAAGGTTCGCTTGGGGATGGGGGCAGAAGGGCGTGCTTGGCTGCAGGAGCCCTGTGTATGTGTTGGCTCCAAGCATGAGGGCCTGGGAGCTGGCTTCAAGCATGTGTGGGTGAGGGACTTGAGGCTGGGGAAGCAAGGTCAGGGAAGGTTGCACGTGCCCTTCTGGGGACTTCTGGTTTTACATGGAAACTCTTTTTTGCATTGTCTTATTTATTTCACAGGCTACTGAAGTGATAGTAATGCAGTCCCCCAGTATGCAGGTACAGTGTGATAGGTCATTGTGCCCACCTGGGACCTGTCTCCAGCCCTTCGAGCTGTGCACTGCATCCCTCCTCTCTCTCCTCGCAGCTAGCAAAGCACCTGATATGTAGCGGGTGCCAACTAAATGCTAGCTGAACAGAAAGCTCTTGGAAAGGAAATAACTTCAAGGGACCTGGCTTCACATCCGGCTTTGCTGCAGAGTAGCTAGCTGGTCGACCACTGGCCGGCTGCCTTCCTGTGGAGTCTAGTGTCTCATTTGTAAAAGGGCAAAATCATACCTGGGTCATGTGCTCATGTGAGAAAAATGCTGAAAAAGTGCCTTGCACAGAGCCAGGTACCTCATAGGCGCTCAGTAAATGGTGGTTCCCTTGCCCTTGTTTCCTCAGAGTTCTGGAACCAACTTTCCTACATCTTTTCTCTTGCAAATTACATTTTGAGCTTTTCTCCCTCGGAAACATTTTCTTAAGTGAAGAAAGGAAGCTCCAAGTATAGAGATGTCTTTGAAATGAGCTGAATTGATGGGTGGCATTTTTAAGTGGCGAACTGAAGTCCTGAAGTGGCTTGTCTGTGCTCTTTTCTAGCAAGACTCAGAGTCCTGTGGGAGAGAACGTCATATTCTCTCTTCAGCCTGGAGTTCCAGGATTTTCCACTTAGGTCTTTGGTGCTTTTCCTGCCATTCCGGGGGCTGTGAAGTGTGCGCGGAGGCTTCTGGCATCCCTGGCGTGGATCACAGCATGCTGGGATTGATCCTGTGGCCCCGGGGCTTCTCCGCTCTCCTTCCCAAGTCTGCGCTGCAAGGGCTGGAGGATGGGAAGCCCATCTGGAGGGTTGCTGGTGGGCCTGGGCAGTGTCTGACTGGCCCTGGAGTTCAAGTGGTGGCCCTTGTCCTCGCTGTGCTCACCTTCCTGTTGAGGCCTTCTTTCCTCCATGCTTTTCTCGTGCCCCACCCTCTCGAGGGTCCCCTCCCTTTGCTTTCCTGCCTGTTAGGTTCCTGACAGCCGAGGCCCAGCCTGGAAAGTCTGAAAAGCTCCCTGTTGGGTCCACTGAATACGTGTTTAGTGGGCTCTAGCTTTGTGCAACATCCTGTTTTAGGGGCTAGAGAAATAGCAATGATCGAGACACACAGATCCCCCCACTTGAGAAGCTGGCAGGTTGGCAGGGTGTCTTCATGTCCAGCCTCTCACCTCTGGGCATCCCCCATGACTGACTGCTGTTTGAATGTTCTGCTCCCCACTGCTGCCCGGGGGCCCTGGGAGCAGGGCCAGGGGCCTCCCACCCTTGTCTCTTGTTGTAGGGGTGACTTCAGCCTCGCTTCCTGGGGCAGTGCCATGGTGCAGCGGACGGGCTGGAGTTGGGGTGAACAGTGGCGTCCAAGGCGCCCAGTCTAGGGGCTGGCACGTGGCAGGGGCTTTGTGGAAGATAGCCCTGGCTGTGGGGTGAGTCACTTGAGGGGCACAGGCAATCCTCTCTGAGGGACCCGGAGGGAGAGAGAGGGCAGCCTGGCTGAAGGCAGCACAGGTTGGAGGAGGAGAGGGATGCTATGGGCAGAGATGGGCAGCATGCCCTTCAGTCAGGGCACTGGCTCCTGGAGAGATGTGGGGGCAGCAGGTGTGTCCTGGTGTATGCCTACCTGCCCGCTCACCTCTGGAGTTCTCTCTCCTGATGGTGAGGGGCAGACCTGGGGCCCTGTGGGACTGGCCTTCGCCTGGTGGCGTGAAGTGCTCCCTGGGCCCTGCTGGCAGAGTGGCAGCTTGGGTCACTTTTGCCTGGGAAATTTAGATTTCCTAAACAGAAGCATCCCCATGGTAGTTTTTGAGCAGAGAGCACCTGAGAAGAGGCATTGATTTCTGGCCTTGTGGAGTAGACAAATGTGCCAGGCACGGTGCCACTGGGGACGTGGGGGGAGAGACGTTTCTGCCCCCATGGAGGGGAAACTGTGAGCAGCCAACGAACTGTGACACCTCATGACCAGAAGAGGGCGCAGTGGGCCCAGCTTGGAATGGCAGTGAGGGTGGCTCAGACTGAGGGACTGTGGTAGGAATGCCCTGCTCCTGGGCGATTCAGAGACCTGGGTCCGGGTCTGTGGGGCTGCCCTGGGTGGGGCCAGGCGCCGCAGCTGTGCCCGCCTGTCCCGAGGAGACTGTGTGTGCTGCAGGTGATGACACTGGCACGGGCCCCTTGGGCTGCCAGGCAGCTTCTGGGGAGCCCCACCCACTGCACTGTGCACCCTGGGTTCCTTCCCAGGGCAGAGCACATTTGCTGTCATGAGGTTGGGCCAGGGTCAGCATGGCTGCTAGGGTTGGCATCTCCTGACCCTCTTTTTTTACTGTGGTGTCGTGAACATTAGGGCTTTTATAAGCCATAGATACAAATGGTGGGCCAGGGCCCTCTCTGTTTTAAGATATTTGTCAGTTTTCAGTGATGGGGTTATTTGGCAAATTGGTTTTGGGCAAATTGACTTTGAACAACTTTTCAGTGTGAAGAGTGTATGGCAGGGGCTGGAGGAGCCAGGATGGGAGGACAGATTGGGAACCGGCGGGGAGCCAGGCAGGAGCTGTGGCCAGAAGTCCCGGCTGAGGCCTCAGGCTTGCTGGGCCACCAGGTTTGTGCGTGGCCTGGCTGGGAGGCACATGGTGTTCTTTTCCCTTCTTGGTGTCAGAGGTGGGGCAGCATGGCAGATCTTGGGGACCTGGTGATCTGGGGAAGGCAGTGTGTGGGTGTGGGTGGTGGGTCTGGAGTGGGGATAGGGCCTCGGGCACAGGCAGGAGTCCTGGCTGGCTGCAGCCCAGTCCCTGGAGGAGAGGAAATGGTGGGTGCAGCATGGAATGAGCTCAAAGAGGCGGGTGCAGCAGTGCACCCTTCCCAGGGTGCTTTCCCCCTGCCTTTTGGTTAAAATCTGCCAGTGTCTTCTGGGCCCCTGCTGGATCAGGAAGGAGGGAAGAGCTTGGGGGCTGGGTGACAAGACCTGCTTGGGTCCTTCCTCTACGGCCAGCCCCTTGGTTGCGTGGTCTCTGGCAAGTTACCTCACTTCTGAGCCTTCATTTGAGTATCTATAAAGTGGAGAGAATTAAACATGCCTCGCTGGGTTTTTGTGAAAAGTAAACGATATTAGTTGTGAATCACCAAGTGCAGTGCCTGGCACATAGCAGGCACTTAGTGTGTGCTCGAGTTCCTGCTTTTCCCCAAGAATTTTCTCCTTTCCTTGACTTGTGCTCATGTCTTATTTTACGTAAGTAGCCATGGAAGCATATCAGCTTCACCTACTAGACTTTAAGCTTCCTGAGCCAGAACCCATTTTTATATTCCCCAGCATCTGGCACAAAATTGTGTACATGTTAAGTGATCGATAAAAATTAAAACAAATTTTTTGGATTTTATCGCAAGCCTTTGGGAAGGGATTGTCTTTTGAGTGGATAAATCATATTCGCCACTAGGGGGCACAGTAAGACTTAATATAAGCAGCTCATCCAAGCTTCTAGAATGTGGAAGAATCCTTGATTCAAGGTAACATTTACTGAAAAATGATTTCTTTCTGATCAGGAGAAAAACAACACAGTCCAACTTATTAATCTAAAGAACATGGAGTGCCAGTTCCTTCATATCCTTAAAACGTAGCTTCGGAATTCATATATTTCAATTGGACACATTACAGTGGAAAGATACTTATTTTAATATGTTCTAAATGTTCTGTGAGCTGTAAAATATGCTTTTATTAGTTTTGAAAAATTTACAGCTAGAGAAATTAAGTAAAATAAAACAATGACTCATAATTCTGCACCGCTGCTCTTTCCTGACGATCCCTTCCTCCCCTTGTCTGTGAACGTGCTTGTTTTTTTCATAGCTGTGATCCCAGCACGGATACCCTTTTATATACTCTTTTCATCTCCCAGTGAACTCGTTTGGCTTAACGTGTTTGAATACCCACTGCACGTAAAGGTAGAAATTCAGACTTTGATGCCTTTTTTTGAAGGAAAACATGTACGTGGCCTGCTTTAACCAAAAACACAACCAGCCTTTATTGAATGCTCCCATGTACAGAACCCTCTGCCAGGCACTGAGAGGGAGTCCCAAAGGAATAAGACCTTTGGGTGGGTGACAGAAGACCCACCAGGGACCTTCTGTACCTGTATGAAAACCTGCAGTTCTGAAACACAGAAGGTTTTTAAAGAAAATATATGAATTAGATGTTGTTTATTTGCTTTACAGAATAATTTGCTCTAGAAATTCTTTCAGTAACAAGCTTCCTTAAAATACTTTGAAAAAAAACCTTTTAATTTTTGACCATGAATGTAATAGATGCTTATTGTGAAAAACTTTAATGATGCAGGAAATATGAAGTATGAAGGAGAAACAGAAATCATTGATAACTCCCAACCCCAAGTCAGTGCCTCATTAACATGAGGGGCCTCCCTGGTCGGGGGCCCTACATTCCTATCTGTTTACATAATTGGGCTTATTGCATAGTATGTGCAGTTTTGAATTCTTCCTCTGCTGCCCAATCTTCTGTAATGTGTAAGGGGAATTTTTCTACCTTATTAAAAACTTTTCCCCAAATATATTTTTATAACTGTCTCAAGTTTCATACTTTGCTTCATCATTTCCATGTTGTTTCCCATAATTTCCTGCTTTTGTTTAAAAAATAATCAGTATTACAGTGAATATGGCTATACATAAATATTGTCTTTTTTTGCTGCCTTAATGCAGTTAAGATGGGCTTTGAGGCCGGGCGCGGTGGCTCATGCCTGTAATCCCAGCACTTTGGGAGGCCGAGGCAGGCGGATCACGAGGTCAGGAGATTGAGACCATCCTGACTAACACGGTGAAACCCCGTCTCTACTAGAAATACAAAAAATTAGCCGGGCGCGGTGGCGGGTGGCTGTAGTCCCAGCTGCTCGGGAGGCTGAGGCAGGAGAATGGCATGAACCCAGGAGGCGGAGCTTTCAGTGAGCCGAGATCGCACCACTGCACTCCAGCCTGGGTGAAAGAGCGAGATTCTGTCTCAGAAAAAAAAAGAAAAACATGGGCTTTGATTTACACCCAGGCATTAGCTAAAGCCCTTGTGTGTGGTGAGAGTGGGACCTGATTAGATTGGCAAACCTTCAGTACCACTGTTGTACTCGTTGGCTCCCATGCCAAATCTTCTGCTTGGTAGCTGTGTGACTTTGGGAAAATCACTTAGCCTCTCTGATCCCCTAGTTCCTCACTGGTAAAATGGGGATAATTGGTAAATGGCCACCAATTAAGGTTGTTGCTGTAGAGCTGAAATGAGAAGATCCAGCCTAGTGCCTGACAAGGGAGAGGCTGAGGAAGCATGTTTCCGATTCCCCTGTACCTGTCTTGATTAGTTATAAAACAAAGTGTAGAAAAGACAAATCACCCAGAATCCTCCAACTTACTGTAACTCTTGTTTTTTGTGAATCTTTTCATTGTCTCTATGCACACGTTTTTAAAGCGTTTCAATCTCAGTGTTCTTGAGATAAATACTTTTAGAATCTAAAGAGTTTGAGGATTGTCTGTGCCAAGCCATTCATGCACTCCCTTTTCATGTACTGAACACTTGGCAGGTCCGTGTTGGAGAGCTGGGTCCCTGTCCCCAAAGTGGTCACATTTAAAGCATGGATGAGAGGATGGAGAGCGCTAGCCATTGCTGAGCGCTTACCATGTACTAGGCATGTTCTAAACGCTCCGTCTCCTCTTCATTACAGGCCTGATAGGCCACTTCTGTCCTCATTCCCATTTTACAGATGAGGAAATTGAGGCACAGAGAGGTCAAGAGACTTGTCCGTGGTCACACAGCTAGTAAATGATAGAGGCAAGCAGGGAAGCTTCAGACTCAGAGCCTGAGCAGAAAGAGCTACCACCACTCACGCTGCCCTCCTGCCTCTGAGAATAAGGGATGGAAAAGCGCATCCCCTTCACCCAGGTGGTGTCCAAGCTCTATCCCAGCTTCCAAATTTTGTGGTTCTGTTAAGGGACATACAGAGAAGAGATGATTTCTGGGGTGGTTTGGATTTGCATTTTTATGTATCACAGGATCCTGTTGATTTATCATTGTTAGTGAATCTGATTACATTAAGATATCTTAGATGTGCTTTGTAGAAAGTGATCTATTTCACATTCAAAGACAAGGGATTTATGGCTCTAAGTGCCAGAGTGAGGGTTTATTTCAGTTTTTAAAGAATTATTCTTGATGGATTTTACAAAATGAGATTGAGAAGTGATTTGATGTGTGGAGTGAGGAGTCGTGGAGCATTATGCAGATGATTGGCAATTTATTCTAAGCACGAGGCAAATCTATTGGCAATGAGAGGCGCAGCTGGGAAGGAGGTTTGGGTGGTGGTAGTGGGCCTTTGGTATTTGGGGAGTGAATGATTAACAGTGCATCCAGGGTAATTAGATGAAGGTGAGGAGAGAATGGGTGATGTGTGTGTGCGCATGTGCGTGCATGCATAGCGTTCATCTGGTTCATTTGATAGAGGCCCATAGAGGGGAAGACACACCCGAGGACACACAATAGGTGTTTGGATGCTTCCTAGTCTGGACACTATATTTGCTTCTCTTCTTTCCCACCTTCCAGAGGACTTTCAGAATCATCTGAATTACCCCAGGATTGGGAGTGTGGGGCTTTAGACTGGTTGGCAGCAGGGCTGCCGAGCCTCTGGGAAGAGCCATGAGATTCTGAGCTGGAATCTTCTCTTCGTGGGAAGTGAAGTTTTTTTGACACTCCTCCTCCCCCATGTGAAAGCCGCGACATTTCTGAGGCCAACAAATGAGACATTTCCCAGTTTCAGTTGCCTTACAATCTTGTATCTTACAGAAAAAACCTCGGGTTGAAGAGGAATAAGAAAAGGAAAGTGAAGCAGAACCCAAGCTGTGTTTTCTGCTTTTTAATAACTTCATTCCATTTAACTTAAACAGTTCAGTGTACCAAGGGCGGGGCCTTGTGCTCGCCAGATGCTGACAGGAAGAAAACAGCCGTGTGAAGGTGCAGCCTCTGTCCTCGAGAAGCAAGCTTCATTCACTCTCATCCCATGTCATTAAGGGAAGGATAGAGCAATTTGGAAAAATGCTTTTAATGTAATTGAAAAATGCAGATTGCAAAATTGGCGCACTTAGGAGTCGAGACAGTCTAGTAAATTATTTCTTGTTGCTTTTAAAACTCGGAGATAGTAGACTCTTAAAGGTGCCTGTCTAATACCCAGTGATGGCCTGTGTCCAAATGAGTTGTTTTAGATTTAATTTGTTTTATCATAAAAGTGGTAAAATTTTGGAAAAAATGCAAGAAAATGGCAGAAATTAAAAGATAAACCATAGACCCTTCATTCAAGCCTAATGACCATGAACATTTTGCAAGCAGCGTTTCCTTCTAGTCTTTTTTCCCTACATATATCAACTAGTTTTAATCATATGGTAGGTACTTGTACTTATCATATGGCAGGTTTTTGTAGCCTGCATTTAAAATCATAGGGTGGTCATTTCTCCCCCAGATTGTTAGTATTTTTTCCTCTTAAGAGAAGGGTTGGGTAAGTCATTCCAACCTTTTAAGGTTTCCTTCTAGCTTCTGCTGTTTCTTGTCAGGTGTTTTCTTTTGTCTATTCTCCCAGATGAACACAGCTCTCATGCAGACCCCTCATATACTGGGGGGAGTGGAGCAAGCCGGGGGACAGAAGCACTGAGGGGCAGTCAGAAGGTACATGTGAGTGAGACCAACTGTGTCAGCCCAGGATAGCTGGAAGCCTGCCTTCACCTGGCCTCCCCTCTGGCAAGCTTCCTGAAGTTTCCTGAACTTGGCAGAGGACAGCGTACCTTGATCTTCTACGTGGAATACTGTAATACTGGCTGAAATGCAGGGAGGACCAGAAGGGCTTTAGAAACCTACAACCAAAGCGGCCCTAGAGCTCTGCTTTGCCAGGGCTTGTGGGGCTGTTCCAGGCCTGCCTTTCCTCGCCAGGATTGGGGCACTGGGGAGCTCGGCCCCCCCATAGAACGAGGGCCATACAGAGATGAGCGGCACCCCCTGGGGCTGCTGCTGCTGAAGGTCGTTGACTTTGCGACTCTGATTGCTTGGGCATCCTGGATGTCCCTGGATTGAGCGTCTCGGTTTCTCCTCTTTATTTCTTGGCCTTTCTGTTTTATTTTTCTGGGGAATTTCTTCCACTTTATCTATCTTTCAATGCTTTTTTTGAATTTGTATTTCTGCTGTCATAAACTTTCAAATTGAAGAATAATATATATTCAGGGAAGTGTTCTGTCATGTTTTTACATTCCAAGAGCTGTTTCTTATTTTCTGAATGTTCCTTTTTTTAATATAGCATATTGTTTTTTATTGTATATTTACAAGGTCTTTTCTTAGCTCTTTGAGTTCTTTGAAAGTTTTCCTGTTTTCTGAAATCTTTGTTTCTTTCTTATCTCCTGCGGTCTTTTTTTGTTTTGGTGTCTGTGTTCCATGTTAGAGATTTCCTGCTGCTCATTCCAATTAGGGAGGGAGGACCTAAAAAGCTGACCTGACCAGAAGCTGTATCTGTGTGTGTGTGTGTGTGTGTGTGTGTGTGTGCATGCACACGCCCTTGTGTGGGGGCAAAGGGACTTTGTTTGCAGCGGGCCGGATGTAGGGTTATGAGGCAGCAGGCTGGCGCTCATCATAGGAACCCACTTGTGATTATTTTTATGTATTTCCTTGAGCCTGGTCAGCTTCTCAGGGAGGTGTCTTCTCTGGGTGGGCTCTTGGCCTGCTGCCAGCCTTCCGGCATCTGAGCTGGGGAAGAGGGTCAAGGTCTCTGTGTTTAGTGTGCAGACGGCACTCTCCATCCTGTCCTCCAGCTTGGTTTTCTCACTGTCCAGCACGTCTTTTCCCACCAGTGTGCAGATCTGTGCCGCTCTTTTTGGGGGCTGTGTAGCGCTCGGTGTCTGACACACACCATCATTTATGTGTAAAAGTGGCTGCGTCTTCTCACCCTCCACAGCGGCAGAATTATTACCTTTTGAAAATGTCTGCTAATTTAATGGTGTCTTGTTTGAGAACCAAGTGAGTTCATTTACGTACAGCTCTTTTAGAACGGGCCCGGCACTTCGTTCATTCTAAACAAGCATTTGTTATCCTGGTTCTTGTCCATTCATCTCCTGTAGTCTTAGCGTTTCTCTTATCTGGGCAATTTACATACTTACAATATTGACCTTTCATCATATTTCACCCTCTTCCCCCCCAGGGTGTTGTGTGATGTTGAGTTTTGGTATTTCATGTATTTTTTTTTTAACAGAGAAAACCTGACATTTTTCGCTGTCAAGTCTCTGGCCCTTTCCCTTTGTAATTGTCCGTGGCTCTAGAGCATGGCATGTCCTCCCCCACCCTGAGATCTGATAAATCGTCACCTATATTTGACCTTCATCTAGTAGTGATTAGCTTGAGCCAGTTTCAATTCTCGTCAGTGGGTCTGAGGCAGGCCCTGCGCCACCATGATGAATGTGTGCGTGGTGCCAGGGATCGATGGGCATATTAAGGAGCAGCGCCGCGGTCCCCGGCAGCCAGCTTCGTGATGCTCCCCCACACTGACGCTGGCTATTCATGATTTAAAATGACCTTCGTCCCATCCGGCTTATTCCGCAGGGCATGGGTACGCCACAGCTTCCTCAACCTTTCCTCAAAAAAGAAATGTTGTTTTTGACCATAAAAGAAATGCAATCTGGAAAGAACAGAAAGGTATAAAGAAGAAACAAATTGCCCATTTTCTCTCCACCCAGAGGCAATGACTGCAGACTTTTTGGTATATTTTCATCCAGCCTTAAAAAAAAAAGATTCAACATAGTTGAGCTCCAACTATACATCTAATTTAAACCCTTCTGTCCCTCCACATACTGCAGTAGCAGTTTTTAATGCTGTAATTTATTGCTTTGGTTTTTAGTGTGGTCTCCAAATCCCTGGGGGGCCTCAAGACCCTTTCAGGGGGTCAAAACTGTTTTCATAATAATACCTAGGAGTTATTTGCCTTTTCCATTCTCCTTCTCTCCTGAGTGTACATGGAGTTTTCCAGAGGCTATGGGGCGTGTGCTTTTGCAGTGGATTAAATACAGACGCAGCTTTGAGAACCCAGCTGTCTTGTATTAAGCCAGACATTAATGAGATCTGCAAAAATGTAAACAATGCCTTCTTACTAATTTTTCTTGGTCTTGGAAAATAGAGTTATTTTTATAAGAATGTGCTATTTCTGTTAACATGTGGGGGGTTTGTTACTGTTACTTTTACATAAATTAATAAATATTTTAAAATGTCCTCAGTTTTCACTTCTAATATGCCAAGTACCCATAGCTATAATCCGAAAAAACAACAGCTCTTTGGGGTTCTCAGTCATTTTAGACAGTATAATTGAGGACCACAGTTTTCTTTACATCTGTAATTACATTTTGGGGGATCTCACTATTGTGTTGGTAAAAATGTCAGCACATCCCAGTTCTGGGATAAGTGAGTGGGTTCTTTTCCAGCCATGTCTCTGTCTTCTTCTGCTTGGTTAGCTCTCCAAACTGTGTGATGAAAACGTGATCCCAGGGGTCCAAGCCTCTGTCACCCTCTTGCCCCTTCTCCTCTGCCCTTCCTTTGGCCCTTTGTGGAGATGACTCAGCAGCATTACAAAACCATAAGCAAAATCCACCAACTCGACCATACACTGAAATTATCATTATCCTTTGAACACCCTCCCATCCATTTCTGGTCCATACGGGCTGTGTTTGTCAGAGTGTGCGTGCAGCTCTGCAGCCTGTCTTTCCATTTAACATTCTCTCCCAGCCCTGCCCGCGCCACACTGTGCCACCAGCCGCCTCTGCGTCTTTGGAGGGCCGTCAATTTTCACTGGTTCCATGACGCTCTATCGAGTTGATTAACTGTAATTTACTTAGCCGCCCTTGGACACTTAGGTGGTTTCTAATTTTTGCTATTATATAGATAATGCTGAAGTGGTTATCTTCATGCATGAAACCCTTTTCTGTTGGATTATTTCTTTCGGATTGATTCCCAGAAGTGGGACTGCTGGGTCAAAGGGTTGTACATTTTCATGGGTCCAGATACGTCTCTTGTCAGATTGCTTTCCAAAAGGATTATACCAATTTGCACTGCCACCGCAAAGCTTGCGGTGTTGGTAATAACCAACTATTTTGCTTAACTATCGTGCCTAGAATTTTCCCTTGAAGCCCCAAGGGGGCAAAGGCCCTTATCTAAGTGAATGTGATCTATAATTATTTAGACTAACACCAAAATTGCTTTCGGAACATTCTTAACCTGCTGAGTTTAGAATTCTAATTCGCATACATGCTAGCATTAAAAGTTTCACAAGTAGCAATTTCTCTCTCCCTACTCACAGTGTGTTTACACAGCCTGACAACTGTAGGGAAAATGAAAGAGATTTTATAAACAGAAGTGCTCTCTTTCTGAACTAGTTGAAATGTTATTTTGAAAGGTACAAAAACACAAATTAAAACAGATTTTCATTGTCACCTTTGCTTAGAAAAGTTGTTTGTTTTCGTCCTGGGCTTCTTTTCGTGTTCTTTTCTCTCATTCAAGTGTGTTCTGATATGGTTCTGATACGGTTCCCGTACCTGGGTGTCCTGCTGTGTTGCTGTTAGCCCGGGGGCGGAGGATTGGTGGCTGTCATCAGGTGCTGGCAGGGCTGCTGTGGGAGGGGAACAAGGTGTATTCGGGTTTGCTCCCAGGGCAGAAGTAGGACAGATGGTGGAAGGTGTGTCTGTGGGGGGAAGAGGTCAGCACATGGTGAAGAACTTTCCGGTGCTCAGAGCTGGGCAACTCGGGCAGTAGACTACTTGGAAAGGGAGCGAGGGCTGTTTTGCCTGGAGGGGTGTAGTGCAGGTTGGAGCCCATGTTGCTGGAGGGCTGGGAAGTAGATGCAGGCATTGGGTCAGCCACTCAGACCTCGGGCTCCAAGGCCGTTAATGGCTTGAGTGTCCTGTGGTCAGGGCCAAGATGGTGGCTGTGAGCTGCTCTGCCCTGAAATACTGCACTTGGGGCCCCGCCTGAGTGGAGCACAGCGCTCCACACACTGCGTATTCAAAAGAGAGTCAGGCACATTCCTCCTCTAATTTCTCTGAGCTTCAGCATTCTCATCTGTGAAATAATTATCTCACAGGGCTGTGAGGATCAGAGGAGGTTAGATGTGTGAAACCACTCTGTAAACGATAACGCTCTTACAAATGGAAGGTATTATCAAGAACTCCAAGCCGGGGTTTATTCTGTGATTGCCTCCTAAGCCGTGTTCCTAAGCGTGTGAGGCTTGCAATCCAATTTGCCTCCAGTTGCCTTGATTCGTTGATCAAATAATCCGGTGCGCACCCAGTGACCCCAGCAGACTCTTGAGGAGCTCAGGTCCCTCTAGGTGTGGCTTCTTGTCTTCCAGTCCAGCAGTGTGACATGGCTGGCAGTGGTTGAGGTGGTGGACTTGGGGGATGGCTCAGCTGATGGGCCTTGTGACGTCTCCATGAGCCAGGCTTCTGGAGTTGCTGCTGTGTGGCCTGTGAATTCCTCGGGCCTTGCTTTATGCTGTCTCTGCTGTGAGCAGAGAAAGCACTCAGTGGCAGTGTCAGCAGGGCTGTTCCTCACTTCTTTCTTCATTTGGTCATCTGTATGGCTGTCCAGCCATCAGTTAAATTCTGGCTCTTTGCCAGGCCCTGGGATCAGAGGGGACCAGACCCACTCTTGCTGGTAAAAGGTGAATGAGGCACAGACATCAAAGCAGACTTGAGAGGGATGATGAGAAAGGCCCTCCAGGGCTATCTGTGCTGGGAACAGGAATATACGGGAGAGTGTGCTAGGTCTGTCAGTGCTGGAGGCAGAGGACAAGAAAAGCCTCAGGGAAGGGGAAGGACGAGTTGGGTCTTAGAAGATGAGGAGCCAGGATTTCGGGGCCAGCCTGGACAAAATAGGGAGGCCTATCTCCACAAAAAATTAAAAAATTGGCTGGGTGTGGTGGCACATGCCTATAGTCCCAGCTACTTGGGAGGCTGAGGCGGGAGGATTGCTTGAGCCCAGGAGGTTAAGGCCACAGTGAGCCATGATTGTGCCACTGCACTCAAGCCTGTATCTCAAAAAAAAACAACAACAATGAAATCGATGAGGGGCAGCCAGGTGGGTGGGGAGGACAGCCCTGTACTGTGCATGCTGTGGGGCGGGGACAGTGAGGACGGCCAGGTGAAGTGCTTGGGCTGGTCATCAGCTTTAGCCCTGGATGGTCAGTGGCCCAAGGCCAGATGGCGCTTCCTGTACTTGTGCTGGGTCAGGCACCACACAGGGGTTTACATCTCATTTGCCCTCAGCTGGGTAATCATCAGAGCTCAGGGAGTCTTATTTCGGGGTTCAGTCCCAGCCCCTGTGCTTTCTGTGTGGCTTAGGGTAAGTTACTTAACTCTCTGGACCTTAGTTTCCCCATCGTAAGTCAAGGACAATAACAGCATCCACCTCAGTCTTCTGAGGATTAAACAAGAGAACCCACGGCAGACTCTCACGAGAGTACCAGGCGTATGGCAGGCACTCCGTAATGCAAGCTGGCAGCAGCATCAGCATCTGTATGCCCCCTTTACAGATGACAAAACTGAGGACCAGAGGGGCGTATTGAAGGACATGTAGCTCCTAAGCACGGGGCTGGCATTTGAACTCACCTTTGCTGCCTCTGCTTTCTGGGATTGTTCTAGTCACTTCCCTGCTTGGGGGCTCCAAAAGGGTAGTCGTGTAACTGTGGCAAGGCCTTTAATCTTTTTGTGTCTTAATGAGCTCGTCTGTAAAATGGCAGGAGCTCTGATATAAGTTCCATGAGGGCAGGGAATTTGTTTTCTTCCCTTGTTTTATCTCCAGTTTGAATGAATAGCACCTGCTCAGTCGACCATGCTCTTTGTGGGCCTACTTGAATTTTGGGATGTAGAGAATCTTGGAGGGGTCCAACTGCACTCCCCCACCCACCCCTCACCTCCAGTCTGTGCAGGAGGCATCCCTGTGGGGGATTCGGGATTGGTTAAATGTCGCCAGGTTTGTGAAAGGGCTTTGGAAACTTTGCTGGGAGCTAAATCAAAGTGATGATTGTTCCACATCTGTGAAATGTTTTTTTTTTTTTTTTTTTTGAGACGGAGTCTCGCTCTGTCGCCCAGGTTGGAGTGCAGTGGTGCAATCTCGGCTCACTGCAAGCTCCGCCTTCCCGGTTCACGCCATTCTCCTGCTTCAGCCTCCCGAGGAGCTGGGACTACAGGCGCCCACCACCACGCCCGGCTAATTTTTTGTATTTGTAGTAGAGATGGGGTTTCACCATGTTAGCCAGGATGGTCTCGATCTCCTGACCTTGTGATCCACCCGCCTCAGCCTCCCAAAGTGCTGGGATTACAGGCGTGAACCACTGCGCCCGGCCGAAATGTTTGTATTTACACTGTCAGGTAATGGTCATGGGCTTGCAGCTTGTACGTTTGTTTATTTATTATTTATTTATAAATCTTAAATCCAGAAAGGACTTGAGGAAGCCTACAATAAAAGATACAAACACAGTGAAGCTATTAAAGCAAGACAGACCATGAAAAGCCACCCCAAAAGGAGAAGGAAGCCTGTCAATCAAGCGCAGAGCTGACTGCTGTTCCCAGCTGGTGCCTTGCGTCTTGTTCTGTGTGCTGTGTTCTCGCAGACCCAAGGCAGGTGGCACAAGGTTGCCCAGTTCTTGCTGTCCAAGAGAAGCCAACACAAGTGGCCTCACAAAGGCATGTGGGATGGCAGGACAGTAGTGCTCGAGGAAAGGCAGTTAGCTTCTTGTCTCAGCTGCCCAGGGAGGAGATGAAGACCATAGGAGAGGCCAGGGGAAATCTCTGTCCGAATCAAGCTAAGGAGAGGTCACATGTTCTTTCTAGGGTGGGCTGTGGCAGGGCCACAGGTCCCTGGGCCAGACTGCCAGAGTTGTTTTGCTCTTTTCTGTGCCTTGGTTTCTCTCCTGCCAAGTGGCTGTAACAATACCTATCTCACAGACCTGTTGTGAGGATAAATGTTGTGGTTTTGGCCAGGGATCTGGACCTTGCAAAGTGCTTTTGTTAACCTGACCTGTATGGTCTGTGTTTCTCATGGTGAATGTTGTATTTCTCAAATGGCTCAAGTCCTTCAACTCAGGTCCCCGAGTTCAGAGGAGGTGCTGCTGGAGGGGTGGCAAGGTGGGGTCTCCCCTCATGCCCTTGGCTCTGTCCATACTGACATTGTCAAGTGTGACCTGTTTGTTATTGCCTAAAAACACTTAACGAGTTCAAAGCAAAGGGAACATACTTTTTAATTATTTCTCTGCTTGTCTCCAGCAATGCTGTTGTCAAGGAAACCAAAACCTTTGGAAAGCTTTTCAGCTTCTCGGTCGGAAGAGGATACTTGTACAGTGGAAATTGTCGGTGGAAATGGACCTGTCGTTCTGTAACAAAATCTGTTTCTTTTAAAAGGGCTTACTTCCTTCACTTCTTACAAATGGACTCTTTTTGGCCTTTTAACAGAAGATGGAAAGTTGTTACTGGTATTTTCTCTTTTAAAGAATTGCCTGCATTCTTGACACAGTATTTCATTCATTCAACATCTGTTGTGAGACTTGGGTGCTAGGGATGGGAGTGTGATACAGAGATGAATATAGCCTTTCTGGAAAGGCTCCTGGCTCATTGAAAGAAACAGGTGGACAGATCATTATAGTGCAGCATCATGACTGCTCTGAAGGGTGTTGGGTAAGGTGCTCTGGGGCATAAAGAACAGCCTGGGAGGGGCAGTGTCAGCAAGTCACAGGAGTCCTAGAGGATGGGTAGCCATTGCTCAGCAGCAAAGCGATAGAAGAGCATTCCAGGCCAAGGGAACAGAGTGTGCAAAGGCAGGGAGGTGTACAAGAGCATGCTGCCATCAGCAAACTGCAAGGTAGCTGGACGAGGCTGGGCATTGGATGCATAAGGCATGAGGAGCAAGACAGGCTGGAGAAAACTCTTTTTGTTTTTGAGACGGAGTCTTGCTCTGTCACCTAGGCTGGAGTGCAATGGTGTGGTCTTGGCTCACTGCAACCTCTGCCTCGCAGGCTCAAGCAATTCTCCTGCCTCAGCCTCCTGAGTAGCTGGGATTACAGGTGTGCACCACCACACCTGGCTAATTTTTGTATTTTTGGTAGAGACAGGGTTTCACCATGTTGGCCAGGCTGTCTCCAACTCCTTACCTCAAGTGATCCACCCGCCTTGGCCTCCCAAAGTGCTGGGATTACAGGCATGAACCACCACACCCGGCCTGGAGAAGACTTCTGATCAGGAGTGGGGAGTGTGAAGTGGTTGCAATACATGCTCTTCGAAGTGCATTCCATTTCCGCCTGACAGAGCCTTGCTTCTTGACATGCAGAGGCATGTCACTCCTTTTGTTCTTGCTTCAGAGGGAAGGGACACTGCTAACACGCTGGAGTTTAATAATTTACTTTTGCTGCAGGAGTATGGCCTTCCCTGTAATGTTTCAGCCAGCATTCCAGTAAAATTTTATGATAGTTAAGCCCTATCGGAGCATTGGTTTTATATGAAAAAGATAAATCATTGTTAGAAAAACAGGAGTCTTAACTTTTAAACACCCCTTGTTATTTTTCTTGTAAAACTTTAAAAAATAATTTCAGATTTATGGAAGAGTTATAAAAATAATACAGAGAGTTCCTATGTACCCTTCACCCAACTTCTTCGAATGGTAACATCTTGCATAACCTGGTGCATTTATCAAACTAAGAAATTAACATTGGTACAACTCTGTTAATTAAACTATGGACTTTATTTGCATTTCACCAGGTTTTCCACTAATGTCCTTTTTCTGTTTCAGGATCCAATCTAGGATGCCATATTGCATTTAGAGAGCTCTTGCTATTTAATGAGTAATTTGTTTTTTTGGGGGGTGGACTGGGCAGTAAGGAATGGACTGGAGCTTGTCCTGGCCACTAATTTTGAGTTCCCTGTTCTGAGCAAACCCTGCACATCCTGGCTGATGTCCCATATCAGGAGACCAGAGCCTTGAAGCTACAGTTAAGCTCGTACTGGATGTCTTTTGGTTTTCAAGACTTGCTTCCTAGTTCAATCATGAACAAGACAAGCAGAAGGTTTGCACCTTAATGAGGCTTAAAGAGCACTCACTTATAAAGTGCCATTAGTGACTTGTCCTTAATGGTAGCTGTTTAGTGATAACAGGTTTCTCATTCCTTTTTTCTTTTTTTTTTCTTCCTTTTTTCCTCCTTCTGGATTTAACCCAGCCAGCCTTTTGGGCTAATGTTGACATTAGCTAGAATTCGAATTTAGACTGCTTACCACATTGATGTTTTTACACAACCTTCCTGTGGTTTATCGGATAATTGAGTGTGTCTTGAGGCAGCAACTGAGTTGAAATGTGTTGCATTTAATGAGTGAAACTAGAGCATGCTTTGCATACCGATAGATGCACATCTGTAGGTGATTTTTCCGACAAAAGTCCCAGCTTAGGACGTTTCCTTCCATTCCTTTCCCTTCCTTCTCTTGCATTTCCCCCCTTTTCCTTTCTCATCCTTTCTCTCATGTCTTTTTTGGTACTTTTTTCACTATGCTCTCCTTTGGCCTTGCACCTGGTCCTGTCTCCGCCTGCCTTTTCTCCTTTGCATTTCCTCCTTTCCGTCCCCCTGTGCCCCTCTCGCTCTCTCTTGCCAATTCCCATCTTCTATGCCTTTCCCTGCAACAGGCCAGTGAAGCTGTTGCCACGGAAACAGAAGCCCAGCAGAAGCTCTGTTCTGCTTTCCGGATGCTTCTAACGATGATGACGCAGATAATATTGATTTCTAGAATCAGCTAAGCCCTGGCCTGTGGCCTCTGGAGTCCCTTCATTTTCCAAAGGCCAAGCTGATGCCACAGCTCATCATTCTGTTCAGTAGATGGTCATTTTTGATTTCAAAATTGAAACTTCAAAATTTTGAGTAATCTACTTCCCTGTGGCTCCAGAAGACTGGTTGCAACCATGTGAAAAAGACTTACTTGAATTTACTTATATTAACTGAGGGAAAAATACCAGATGAGGAGGGTACGGGTGCTGCAGGTTCCAGGAATAACTTAAGTTACACATGGGAGAGGGTTAGATGCATTTGTTGAATTACTGGGCTGAATGACTGCTTTTAAAGGACTTGGGGGAAAGAGAAGTACAGTTGAGGCCTTAAAAAAGATACTTAATTCAATGAATATTCAGTGAGGACTGGCCATTTCTGAGACATGGGGTCAGGTGCTGTGGGGCACCAGGAGTGTGAAAAGCACATTTCCTCCTCTGGAGGAGTGGCTTTTTAAGTGACAGAGCTGGGGCATGTGTGTCCTGTACCGCAGTGACATTCCTTGATACTTGTCATGGTGATCCAGTGAGTGCAGCTGTTGTCAGTTCTGCCGTACAACCCACATGCCTGCACATTAACTGGGCTTTTTGGTCCCCTCGGAGGGCTGTTGGCGCCTGGTCCTCAGTGGAGCTGGTTTATGATGGTGGCAGCCTTGCTGCACCTTTCCGGGTTTGACTCAGGCCCAGCTTGTTGGCATTAGCTAGGATTTGGAGTTTTGCCATTCAGCCAGCACCAGCTAATAGCCCAGCAAGGAACAGTTAGTTCATGGATTATATTTAAGTTAGTACTTATTCCCAAAGGTAACTTTGTTTAATAAAAACCTTAAGCCCTTATTACTCTGCTTCTGGGTATCCTGGCTCCAGTGTGTAAAAATAAGACTTATAAAATTCAAACATTATTTGTGAAAATGCAAAAACATTTTCATTAATACAGCGCATGATAAAAAGCAAAAGGCACTTTCCATCTGTGGCTAAGTGGTCTTTCTGCACTCGGGTCTTTTTGTTTTCATAATCACTTTGCGCTTATTTAAATATTGCCCTTTCAGTCGTGAATTTTAAAGGGAGGAAGCTTTGGTGTGTGAATAACTTTACAACTACCCACAGTATTTCCATCCAGTTGCTATGACTTAAGTTGATAATGGACCCCACACAGTAGTCACTAATGGATGATAATCTAGGAGTGTTTTTGTTATTGTTTTTATTTTAGAAGAAAGGTTTGAAATTAGCATAGTAAATCTCTGTGGGATCTTTGCAAATAAAAGAATGTTCACGTTAAAAACAATTTTCAAGAAAGATGTATGGTAATGAATAAAACATCAGTGAGTGAAAATAAGCGTGTTTAATTATTCAAGTAGAAGTAGTAATTTAAACTAATTATTGCTTGCGGATTTCATAATTCAGTTTTTGTCTCACAATAATATTTCCTCTGGGCCTCCGGGGCGCGTCGGCGGCTGCTCGCTGTTCCTGGGGCGGGAGAGACCTCCCCCTCCCCGTGGCTGCAGCCTCTGCCCCACCGAGCCGGAGCCAGAGAGGCCCAGTTTCTGCTTCTGCCGGCCTCCTCGTGGTCTCAGTCCACATCGATCCCCCTTGCACTGCCTCATTAGGCATTTCCTTGCTTATCACCTTCTCTGGTTGATTCGGGCATCTCAGACCAGTTCTGTCCATTGAGGTCTGAGTGTTGTGGAGGCTGGTCCCCTGCCTCCTCCCTGGTGTCTTAGACTTCCTTGGCAGGGGTGGCCCTGAGCACCCTGCCCATGTCCCCAGGAGGCAAGTCCTTGCCGTTCAGGGCTGCCTCAGGTTGGATCCCCTCCAGGAGGCTCCCCTGCCTGGGGATTGATCACTTCTTCCTCCCCAGTGCTTTGTACCAGCAGGTCCTGGTGGTAGTAAGAGAATTACAGAGAGAATTTGTTGGTTGACATTTTTCTTTTTTGGGCTTCTTTTTACTTTGTTTCTGATCCTAAAGGAAGAAAAACATATTCATACAGAGGAATGGAAAAGTACCAGAGAGCCTGAGAGGCAGTGGGGAGGACACTTCATCCCCTGGAACTTGCACCTGGTTTCTCTGCTCCTGGGTGGCTCTGCACGTGTCTTAGTTCTGCTCATTCTGTGTATGCAGGCACTTGCCATTTTCTCTGTGGAATTTGAGGGCTTGGATGTGATTTTTAGCATGGACACTTTGGAGGGGCTCAGTTACATTCTCCTTGGTGCACCTCCTGGGGTACAACTGGCATTAGCAGGTGCTGATGAAGGAGTAGGAAGTGCTGAAAAGCACTTTTGCTCAATCGTGCGAGGCTTTTAAAACCCAGTTATTACTGCTACTCCCATGAATGCCCATAATGGCACAGGAGGTTTTCTGAACCTTTCTTTATTGCACAAATGCTCCTGGAACAGATCTTGACAATTCAGGTGAATTATTATTCTACCCCTCAGAAGGTAAAGGGAAAGCTTTCTGTTTGTAACTTTTTCTTCCCAAGTGTCCTCTGTCAAAAGGTAGTGACATCTTCTCTCCTGATATGTGATGTCCATTATTACCTCGGTATAATCATAAAGCTCACACCCAAAAGCTTTCCATCCAGCACGTCAGAGGGACAATCTTTATTTAAGACACACTCCCCCACTTTTCTTTGTTATCGCTTTCTCCTAAAAAAAAAACACAAAACCAAAAAATCAAAAAATTCCCTTGGCTTTAAAGGCATGATCTGGGCTAGGAGTGACTCATTCTTTTGCAAGGTTATTGTCGTAGGCAGGAACAAGACAGGTGGGACATGGGGGTGGACAGAGTGATGCGCTGTCAGCCAGGGGCCAGGGGTCCAAATGGGGTTCTGTCATTTTCCAGCTGAGCCCTCGGCAGGCCAGGCAATTTCTGGGTGTTGGTTTCCTCTCTTGGCAAACATAGAGGCTCAACTGTGTTCTCTGAGGCCCTTTTAAGCTGAGTAGTTTTGTGATCTCCAAACTAACTGTAGCTAAATGAGGTAATGAGAGAATTACAGGTGTCCCCCAAACTCTTCCTGCAGAGTAGTTGAAATGAGCATTCATGATTCTGAATCGGTTTTCTCTCCCTGTGAGCTCCAGAGGAAGTCATTAAGCAGAGAAATTACTAACACCTCGTGACCACCGTGGAGCAGAGCCAGGGGCACGAAATAAAATGCCATAGGGATGAGACCCGTGCAGCCAGCCAGCACTTAGGGAGATCTGCTAGGAAGACACCCTTAGGTTGTCCTCCTGAGGGTCCAGCCCTCTCTGAGGGGTTGACAGCTGAGCTTCATTACGTTCTTGACCCTGTCTCGCTGACCTCAGGGCTTCTGTATTAGCAGTGTCCAACAAATGGTTGTTGGGGTGAATTAAATTTTCTCTTATGGATAGTGTCCTATCCATTCTACCAAGTGAGCTTCCTCTCGGGGAAGAGACCATTCTTCTTTATTTCTTTGAAAACTGATTTTTTAAGAATAGAAATACAAATTGGTATTTGATGTACAGAGAAAAATGAGTCGTGCTCCCATGCTCTGGATCTGGAGAGGCCACATCTGGCTCATCTCTGGATCCTAGGGAGCATCAGCCTTGCCGCGGGAAGCAAAGCGGTCCTGGGCTGCCTTGAATTAGAATGACCTGGCTGCCTTTCCAACCAAAGCACATATGGCCAAATGTTGGGAGAGTGAATTGGAGGCAAAAGCCTTTGGAATTATTGGGATCGTTGGGACTCCTGGGAAGGAACTGGGCAGACTTGTGTTTGAGCCATGGCTCTTTCTACCCTAGGTCTGGGGAAGGTCCTCTGCTTCTCCCCCACTGTTTCTTGTAAAGTGGTGCTGGCATGCTTAGCCCGCAGGGCTGTTGTGTATGGTCAGGAGATAGCAGCCCTGAGTAGTGCCCAGAGCTTAGCACAGACACAGCAACTCTGGTTCCTTTGAAGATGGAAAATGAATATGTATCATTTTGCAATGATAATGTAAAATCAATGTGGAGGTGTGATTCCATTAATAGATTGCTGATGAACTCAACTTTTTAGGAGCCCGTTTGTTGCTTAGAGTGACGCTGGCTGGAATGAGGCAGAATTAGAATGACAGGCCCACTCTTCTAATTGAAATGCACATGAAGTGCTTGGCCCTCAGACTTCCATCGAGATGATTGCAGTGATCAATATTCCAGTTTGCTTGGCTGGCAGCTTCCGGGGAATAAGAATGGATGATGGACCCAGGGAAAGTACTGCCAAACAGAGCATTAAGTTAATTCCTGTTTGCCTGGGTTCTGGCCTGCCTGATGAAGTGCCTTGAGTAGAATGAGGCAATGTTGGTGCGGACTTTATCATGGGCTGTACCCAGTATCACAAGAGCTCAAGGTGGCTGCTCCCTGACATTCACTTTTGGTAGCAATTAGAACTCCCATTTGCTGAGATCCTACCATGTGTCCAGCCCAGTGCTGGGCCCCATACGCACATGATTGGTCCCCCTGAAACCTCTGAGGTGCCGATGGCATGCCCCAACCTGCGTCCAAGGACCTGGGGCTGAGAGGGCCTCAGGGCACGGTGCTGCAAGGTGCGGAGCTGGGAATGGAGTCCAGGGCTGTTTGCTCCCAAAGTCTACGTTCGTTCCACTCTCCCACGCCAGCCCGTAAGTGTAAAGCAGATGTTTGGAACCTGGGTTCTCATTTTCCTGTAGAATCAGTGTTATTCATGGCAGTGAGGGCCTGGTCCCAAAAGCTGGGTTTACCACTGACAGTGTCATTTCTCATGTGGTTTTCACCTTGACCTTACCACCATGGGAGGCAGAGCGCACACCCCTCTGGTGTTCCTGGCTGGGAAACAGGGGCCCCTACCTGTGGGCTGCGTGGGCCAGGAGGGTCAGCAGGCCCTTGGGGGAAGTGCAAATGCATCCTTATCTCTGTAGTGCTTCCTCCCAGGCATAGGGTCCGCTGGAGGCCTGGCGTTCCCATGGGGCTCACTGTGTGTGCAAATGTTCTGTCCCAGTTCAGTCTGCTGACTGGGAGATGCTGACCTGACTCTGTTTCTCTAGGGCCATGATCCTGACTCTGAAATGCCAAGTATACACCCCTCCCTCCTCCTGCCTGCATTCTCCTTCTGCTGTTACATGGGGGCATGCACCCCTCTCCCCTGCAGGTCTGGCCTCTGCTGGGCCCATCCCTCCTGTGAGTGACATGGTTATTCCTTGTATCATTGTCTGAACTTGGCACTGGTGTGTTTGGGCCCTTCCTCTTAACCCTCCTACCTTGTGTCCCCATGCTAGTTCTGTCTTTCCTGTGCTCGCAGAATCTGTCTGTCCTCTTGCCCCCACCTCAGAGGCTTCTTCCAGTCTCACCCCCTCATTCTCAGAATTGAATTTTTTATCTGTGGAAGGTGGCAGCTGGCAGCCAAACCAGGAGCCTAAGTCTTGGGCAAAGCTTCAACAACGATGCTGAGCTCAGGGGCCTAGGAATCCTCTCTCTGCCCCATCTTTTTTTTTTTTTTTTTTGAGATGGAGTTTTGCTCTTGTTACCCAGGCTGGAGTGCAATGGTATGATCTCAGCTCACCGCAGCCTCTGCCTCCCGGGTTCAAAGGATTCTCCTGCCTCAGCCTCCTGAGTAGCTGGGATTACAGGCATGCACCACCACGCCTGGCTAATTTTGTATTTTTAGTAGAGACGGGGTTTGTCCATGTAGGCCAGGCTGGTCTCCAACTCCCGACCTCAGGTGATCCACCCGCCTCAGCCTCCCAAAGTGCTGGGATTACAGGCATGAGCCACCGTGCCTGGCCTCTCTGCCCCATCTTATAGGCACCCTGGGGCCTAGGATGGGGCTGGGGTGCAGGGGATGGGGAGGGAGGCTGGGCCCCCTGGAGGATCAGTAACTCTGTTATATGTCTTCACTATAATCTCATTTTGGGCTGCACTCTGCTTTTGTTTTTGTTTGGGAGCCTGCTTGGAGGCCAGCACTAACAGAAACATGCAAGGGCAGAAGCAGAGCTGGCCATCGGGAGGTGGGTGGCCTGCAGGGCCTAGCTCTGTGGCGCATGGATTGGTGTGTCAGTCGCCCTTCCTGGCAGCAGCTCTCAGTGATTAGGCTTGGAGGAGCCTTGGCTTTAAGTTCTCTTTGGGGAAGGGTGGATATTAGTGCTTAAGAAACGCCACTCCCGAGGAAACCCACCTGGATGTTTTTCTCTGTAACTGGCCATTTGGAGACAGGGCCAGGCTGTGCATAGGCTTTTGAGTTTCTCAGGTGCTTACATGGGGCTCAAAATGATGATGCAATCAATCTGTTTCTTGACTTTTGGGCCTGGGTCCAGCTCAGAATGGAGGTGTGCTCCATGGGCTTGCCTTTGGAGAAGATGGTTAGCAGGGCTGTGGGAAGGGATGTGTGGTGGACAGAGGTACAGGCTCCCCAAGGCTTAGAGGCTTCAGAAGCCCATGTCAGGCACGTGGGACCCAGGTTCAAAGCAGAGGATGGAGAAGGGAGGGTTAAAGCCTTCCTTCTGACGTTGATATGTGTGTCTCAGCACTGGGACCTGGAGCAGTCGGCTTCGGAGGCCCGTTGGACTGTTGAATATTGATCGTGTGGGTTTGGCTGAGGAGCATAGGCAGGTGTGTTTGCCATTCTTATGTACTCAGGAGGGGTATGAAGGGCAAGTCAGTGGCACAATTCAAGCAAAGTGCTGCTGTTACCCGAGCATTTGCTGTGTGCCAGGATCTTCACACGGACAGCCTCAGTTTTCATAGGAGTCACTTTTAGGCATTTTATCTCCATTTTGCAGTTGAAGCAATTGATACTTAAGATGGTAGTATCTTTGTTTAGTGTGAAGAGCCAGGAATTGAGTGGGGAATGCCCTTATGGCAGCAAGACAGTGGCACCAAGTCCTGCCTAGGTGGCTTGTCCAAGGATCAGAGTCCAAGGCCACATTGCTACCAAGTGGCAGAGCTGGAATCAGTGTTACTCAGCCTCACACATTTTGCTCCCTGTGCCTCTTCAGAACTTCGGCCTGTCACATGTGTGCAGCTGTGGGAGCCCAGATTGTGAGTTGGTCAAGGTCAGGGCCACACCCTGCACTTCCTGCCTGACACAGAGTAGGTGCTGGACAGACATTTGTGTCGTGAAAGAGTGAGTGAGTGAATGAAAGGCACACCATGGGGATAGAAAAATAAGGGGCAGGCCCCAGGGCAGTTGGCAGATGTGAAATGTGGTTTAAAGACTTGGCAGTAAATCTGTGGCTAGGCCCCCCTTCTCCTTTCATTCCCTTCTTCCTTCCTTCTTGGGATTCAGAATTGCTCTCTGGGCGGAGGGCTGTGGAGCAGGAGCGAGGCTGCAGGTGTGAGAAGGACCCCGCCGTGCCAGGGCAGCCTCAAGGAGCTGTTGAGCGAGTTGAGCCCAGAAGACAAAGGTCGCTGAAGTCCTTCCAGGAGAAGAAGATCAATGCCTGGGCTGAGCCTGCGGTTAACATCTTAATAGTAACCGGAGAGTTTCTGAGAGATTAGGTGATGATATATACTCAGAGCTCAGACAGTTAATTTGCATTGTGTCCTATATTCCTGAAAAGTTGCTTTCAGATTCTTATTGATGTGCTCACATTTTTTGGGGTAATTGTCCTCCTTTGACATTAATAACCCCCCTGTTTACTCTCAGGCTCACATACCTCTCAGAGTCCAGGAGGCAGTGAGGGAAAGCTTTTAATTCAAAGCCCTATCCATCTTCCCAACTCAGGTGAGATGGGGACTAGAAAGTCGGTCTGGCTGAAGCTAAGTGAGGCCAGCCTTCTGGGTGTTGGGTATCAGGTTCTGGATGGGGCTGGCAGTTGTGTGTGGGGCTCATGGATGGTTTTAGGCTCTTCTGCCCCCTTTGTCAGTGTGCCCTTGTGGGAAGCCGGTGCGTTTCCAGGGGAGCTGCTGGAGGCTTCTTATGGCATGCAGATCAAGGAAGACCTGTAGACTACATGCACCCTGGCGCTCCGGGTATGTTGTTTCTGCAGGTTTGGGAGGCAGCTGTCCCCCAAAGCATACAATTATTAAGAGCAGGGACCATAGTTTCACACTTCAGTGCCTAAACAGGCCCTGACACCCAGTTTGGCTAGGTTGAGTCTGGGTGCCAGAGATTAGAGCTGGGATTGGAGATGTAGCCTGTCCCTGCTCAGGAGCCTCTCATGTGTATTGCCTCTCACGTGTATTGTCTGTGAGTGTGCTGGGCTCCCAGACACATATGTCACAGTGAGCTGTGGGAATGACCCTTGACTCCTATCCTGATGGGAGTGGGAGAGGGTGCAAGAACTGGCCCTGGAGACAGGGGAGGGGTTGTGAGAGCCAGAGCACAGATGCCTGCACACCAGGCACTGGGGGCGGGGGTTGGGATGGAGAGTGTGGTGATGGTAATGGCTTATAGTCGTGGGGGCTTGGGGACTTCTGAGGGATGTGGGTAAATCTGGAGTTTTTCCTATAGGAACGGGGAGCCATGGAACGTGCGTGAAGCGGTGTGTAAAACTGGAGAGAAAAACCCTAAGGAGACCTCATCGGATGTTCCTGTGATAATCTAGGCCTCAGGACAGGCAGACTGGGATGCTTGTGTTACCCCTAACTTTAGATGACTCTCCCACTGCTCCCCTCCTTCACTGTAGATTCCCACAATTTCAGTATCAATGTAATTACAATTTAGGGGCTTAGAAACTCCTGTATTTATTGAGAACCCACTTAATTTACATACATTGAGTTTCAATATTGCACAACTCTGTGTGGAGGGGTTAGGGTGGAGGAGACCTGAGATGACAGAAGGCCATGTTCTCTAGGGATGGTCTGCAGCCCTCAGTGCTGTCTCTTTTCCCTCCAGCGCCCCCTCTGTGCCCCCCTCCAATCCCTGCTCCCCCCAGTCTCTATAGCTGAAGGCTAGGACGAACTGTGGGGTTGTGAATATTTACGCAGGCAGGCATAGGACTCAGTGACGCAGCTGAGAGCCACGCAAGTGTTTGGTGACTCATCAGACCTTCTCCAAAGACTTGTGATATTTTTCTCCTCTGAAGGGCCGAAAGCAATTTGCAGTTAATGATAGTATATGACGCCAGAAGAGTACGCAGACCTTCCGGCTCATCTTTTCTGTGCCTTGGGTGTTTTGTTTTTGAAAAAACCTATGTGAATTATGTTCCCTTTAGTAATGTTTATTTTATTCTGATTATTAAAATAATGTATGCTCATTGTAGAAAATACATAAATGCATTAAATAGGAAATAAAAATGCATGAATTATTTTTCCATTACAGTGTTATTAGGAATGTTTTGCCTGTGCAAAGGAGATGTGGAGCGCTAGACTTATTTTATTTGAGGTGCTTGTTGAGATAACTGAGATCAGTGGGTTGCAGCCTGTGCTCTGGGGACTCCAAGGGCTTCATAGAAATTTCTAGAGGCTGCCTCCAGGGTGGGGGATCTGGGGAGCTTGAGACCCACTCCCAGGTTCCTCCCTCCAAACAACTCTGCCGTTTTCTGTCTCATGACTGGGCCTTCTCACAGGGCTGCCTTTGAGCTTATCAAATTGGAGACCCAGTGATCCGGCTCCAGCCTCTCATTTTACAAGTGAGGAGTTGCAGGCCACTGGTTAAGCGTGTCTGGCGCAAGGTGATGTGGTAGCTTAGGGCTGGTCTTCATGCGTTGTAGGCCTGCATTGCCTTTTAGTATATGAATCAGTTAGGAATATTGGCATTTTAACTTTAATGCCATTGTCACAAGCTATGTCACCATGCAGAGGACCCCCCACCACCCATCCCAGGAAGCTGATCAAGGGTCTTTAAAGGGCTCTCTTTTGAGGGAAGGGGACACCTCAGAGCAGCTGGCACTTGAAAAGATGAAAAGTAAAAGCCCCATCATTGCTGTTATGCACACAAAGGAGGAGAAATTGCTGTGGGTGATCCCTGGTTGTATGAATATTGAGAAGAAATTAAGTAAAGGCTGTGTTTCCTGACACTGATGTATTAGAACATGGAGTAACTTTCTACAGGAAATTGGAACAGGGATCCCTTTAAATTGAATTTGAAGCTGTGAATAGCAAACCTGCACTTGGCCCTGTGTGTCCTAATGCAAGTTAAGTAAGCAGTTTCCTGGGTAAGAGTTAAGTACTTTAGGGATATGGGTTAATGTTGAGGCCAATGTGGCTCAAGTTAATAAATTGCCTCTCACGTGTATTGTCTGTGAAGATGCAGAAGAGTAATTTGCTTCCTGCAGAGCTGCTCCAGAATTCTCATACTTAGTTTATTAGATTTTTGGCCCAATACATTTGTTCCCTCTCATTGGTTTTGTTGATAATAATTACTCACCCCCTTCCATCTCTCTATGGATTTCTCTTGGTTTTAATTGTTTTCAGTAGCCACAAAAGTTTACCATTTCAGAAAATAAGTGTTTTAAAATAAGAATAGTCTTGGCCAAACCCCATCTGAGTTTCCAGAGGGAGACAGTCAAAGCTCTATTGTTAAAGTGATTCTGGGGGCAGTGGCCACTGAGATTAGGAAAAAGCCAGCGCTCCCTTCGTCAAACACGTCAGTGCTCGTCCCTGGCCTAGGCAGCTCTCTGGGAACTGGCTTCCTGAGGTTTACATACGCTCTGGAATCTGGAGTGAGGGTGTATGCGGCAAGGGCCTCCCAGGGAGATGGTGGAGGATACAGAGGACCGGCCTCCCAGGGAGACGGTGGAGGATACAGAGGACCGGCCTCCCAGGGAGACGGTGGAGGATACAGAGGACCGGCCTCCCAGGGAGACGGTGGAGGATACAGAGGACTGGCTTCCCCATGCTGCTGGTGTTTAGTTCTTGACCCTGTGGGCTCAGGGGTCGGAGAGAACATCGAGAATTGTACCCACCACTAGGCACCATGTGAGGGGCCAGCAATACCTAGCTCACAGTCTAATAAATCAGTTAATTAACAGGGTAATTATAAGTTGCACAGTGGTATTTCCTGGGAAATGGAGAAAAATGGCTGGGTGGGTAGGGGAGAAGACAGCATGCAAGCTGAGGTTGGAAGCCTGAGGAAGACATGGGTCCGTCCTTGCACGGAGGACAGCCCGAGGCTGAGAAGAGCTTGGTGTGTGGCAGGAGGTGGAATGCAAGGCAAGATTTGTCTTCAGATTATTCCTTATAAAGAGAGTGTTCACTTTATACTTGGGTCTTTTAGAATTTTCTTAAACTACAGGACACTCACTTTTGGATGCGAAGTTTAAGCAGATTTTTTTTTTTTTTTTTTTGGATACAGAGTCTCATGCTGTCGCCCACACTGGAGTGCAGTGGTGCAATCATGGCTCACTGCAGTCTCTACCTCCTGGGCTCAAGCGATCCTCCTACCTTAGCCTCCTGAGTAGCTGGGACTACAGGTGTGCACCACCACGCCTGGCTAATTTTTGTATTTTTGATAGCAATGGAGTCTCGTCATGTTGCCCAGGCTGGTGTGGAACTCCTGAGCTCAAGCAATCCGCCCGCCTCAGCCTCCCAAAGTACTGGGATTATAGGTGTGAGCCACCCTGCCTGGCAAAGCAGATCTTTTGATACTTTGTCCAGAACATAATTGGTTTCAAATATTTACCCATCACACATTTAAATAGTCTCTGGTAAGCCATTTAATGGTAGATCCATTCCTGAAGGCCATGTTGCTTTGTGCTAGGCTCAGACCCCAGCTTCCTAGCTCTGTGATGCTGGGCAAGCAACCCCAAGGTGCCTCTGTTTCCCCATGTGTAAAACAGAGAAAATAGTACAGAGGGTCTCATGCTCTTGGGTCACAATTCCGTTAGTGCCACTGTCACATTTTTCACAGCACTCCTAGGCCAAAACAAACAACTTAATTAACAGTCCTGTTTACTAAGGAGTGAGGACCAAACAACTTAAATACTTATGTTGTAACAACACCTGTTGGTTCTCAAACATTGGAAGTAGGTTGGATGCTACCACCCTCATGGTCTGTTCCACATTGATTTTCACTTGCTTTTTGCTTTTTTTTTTTTTTTTCTCGAGATAGAGTCTTGCTCTGTCACCCAGGCTGGAGTGCAATGGTGCAGTCTTGGCTCACTGCAACTGCTGCCTCCCAGGTTCAAGCCATTCTCCTACCTCAGCCTCCCTAGTAGCTGGGACTACAGGCGCCCGCCACCACACCCAGCAAATTTTTGTATTTTTAGTAAGACAAGGTTTCACCATGTTGGCCACGCTGGTCTCAAACTCCGGACCTCAGGTGATCCACTCGCCTTGGCCTCCCAAAGTGTTGGGATTACAGGTGTGAGCCACCATGCCCTGCCTGGTTTTTGCTTTTTATCACGGCAACTATTGAAAACTCAGCTTTGCAGAGATATGATGTCATCTAAAGAAATGCAAAAAGATCTAATGTTGAATGTAATGTTGAAAGCTCAGCTAGCAGTCTGCATGTTGTCTAGCAGATATTGCTGTTTCCCTTAAAATGGTAAAATATCCCAGCCTGGGCAACATGGGTGAAACCCCATCTCTACAAAAAATAGAGAAAATTTGCCTGGTGTGGTTGTGGGCTCCTGTAGTCTCAGTTACTCAGGAGGCTGAGGTGGGAGGATCACTCGAGTCCAGGAGTTCAAGGCTGCAGTGAGCCTTGATTTTGCCATCGCACTCCAGCCTGGGTGACAGAGTGAGACCCTGTCTCAAAAAAAAAAAAAAAAAAAAGGTAAACTATCCCTTGGTGCATTATTTGGGAACTGTGGTGATAGTATTGACGTGTTTGGTTTAGTGAAGATGAAGGAAATGGTGCACGGAAAGTGCTGAGGGCAGTGCTCGGTATTAGGTGCTCAGGAATCATTGTTGCCCTCAATCTCAAGGGTTCCCTTTAGTAGACCTAGAAACGTGTCTTTAGGAGTGGTGAAAACACGGCTCTTGGAGATGTCTAGGGAGAGGTGCATTTAGTTGCTTCATGAGATGACAGTGGAAATATACAGTCTTTCTGCGTTTTGTAGTAAGTGATTGTAAGTATGCATGTGCGTCTACGTTAATAAGTTAAACACAAATACAGACATCCAGTTGTTTCTTCAACGTCTCTACATGTATATGTGTTTAGGTATTTGTCTCTAACCTTTCAGTTGTGTTTTTAATCTTCTTGTTGGGAAAATGGGTAACGTCTCCGTGGTTTGCCTTATATTTGGGATATTAGCAAAGGGGAGAGTGTTTTGAGATGGGGTTGATGCTACAGGCAGGCCAGATCACGAAAGGCCCTGGTAGGACACAATAAGCCTTAAGTTTTTATTCAGAATGAAATGGAAAGCTGCTGAATGGTTTTGTTGTTGTCGTTTTTGAGACAGTCTTGCTCTGTTGCCCAGGCTGGAGTACAGTGGCGCAATCTTGGCTCACTGCAACCTCCACCTCCTGAGTTCAAGTGAATCTCCTGCCTCAGCTTCCCAAGTAGCTGGGATTACAGGCACCCACCACCAGGCCTGGCTAATTTTTGTATTTTTGGTAGAGACGGAGTTTCACCATTTTGGCCAGGCTGGTCCCAGACTCCTAACCTCAAGTGATCCACCTGCCTTGGCCTCCCAAAGTTCTGGGATTACAGGCATGAGTCACCACAACTGGCCTGAATGTTTTTAATTTTTAAAAAGGTAAATTAACTCTATGGAGATATAACTTACAATAAAATGCAGCCCTTGAAGTACACTGTCAGATGAGTTTTGACAAACCTGTATACTTATGCAACCATCGCTCCAATCAAGGCACAGAACCTTTCCCCTGGCCCACAGTGTTCTGGGTATCCTTTATCAGCCCATCTTTTAGTTCCACCCCCAACCTCAGCCCCAGGCAACCACAGATCTGCTTCTCTCATTGTAGGTTGGTACAAAAGTAATTGCGGTTTTTGCCATTACTTTTTTTTTTTTTTGAGACGGAGTCTCGCTCTGTCGCCCAGGCTGGAGTGCAGTGCCACGATCTTGGCTCACTGCGACCTCCGCCTCCCGGGTTCATGCCAGTCTCCTGCCTCAGCCTCCCGAGTAGCTGGGACTACAGGCACCCACCACCACGCCCAGCTAATTTTTTGTATTTTTAGTAGAGATGGGGTTTCACCGTGTTAGCCAGGATGGTCTCGATCTCCTGACCTCGTGATCCGCCCACCTCGGCCTCCCAAAGTGTTGGGATTACAGGCGTGAGCCACCGCGCCCGGCCTTGCCATTACTTTGAATGGCAAAAACCGCAATTACTTTTGCACCAACCCAATAGTTTTTCCTGTTCTAGAATGAAATATGTAAATGGAATCATGCAGGGCGTAGCCTTTAGTGTCTGACTTCTTTCACTTAACAGAATGTTTTTGAGATTCATCCACGTTCAGCCATTTATCCCTTTTTATTGCTGAGTAGTATTCCATTGCATGAAAATACCAGAATTTGTTTATCCATTCTTCTGTTGATGGACACATTTGATTTGTTTCTAGTGAGCCGTTAGAGGTAGTTCATTTTTTTTTTTTTTTTTTGAGATAGAGTCTCACTCTGTCACTCAGGCTGGAGTGCAGTGGTGCAATCTTGGCTCACTGCAATCTCTGCCTCCTGGGTTCAAGTGATTCTTCTGCCTCCGCCTCCCTAGTAGCTGGGACTACAGGCGTGCACCACCACGCCTGGCTAATATTTTTGTATTTTTAGTAGAGACGAGGTCTCACTATGTTGGCCAGGCTCGTCTTGAACTCCTGACCTCGTGATCCGCCTGCCTTGGCCTCCCAAAGTGCTAGTGCTAGGATTACAGGCATGAGTCACCGCGCCCAGCCTAGAGGTAGTTCTTTTTTTTTTTTTTGAGACAGTCTTGCTCTGTCACCCAGGCTGGAGTGCAGTGGTGCAATCTCGACTCACTGCAACCTCCGCCTCCCAGGCTCAAGCAATTCTCCTGTCTCAGCCTCCCGAGTAGCTGGGATTATAGACGTATGCCACCATGCCCGGCTGATTTTTGTATTTTTAGTAGAGATAGGGTTTCCCCATGTTGGCCAGGCTGGTCTCGAACTCCTGACCTCAGGTAATCTGCCCGCCTTGGCCTCCCAAAGTGCTGGAATTACAGGCATGAGCCACCGCACCCGGCCGCCTAGAGGTAGTTCTTAAATGAATGTTGGTGTGGACTGGACATGTTTTCATCTCTCTTAGGTACATATTTGGGAGTGGAACTGCAGGCTCATATGGTAATTGTGTATTCAGCTTTGTAAGAAACCACCTGCTTTGAGCAACGGGGTGACACCATCTTATTTACATCTTTAAAAGTTCCCTTTATTGAGGCTGAGGCAGGAGAATCGTGTGAACCTGGGAGGCGGAGCTTGCAGTGAGCCGAGATCGCGCCACTGCACTCCAGCCTGGGTGACAGAGCAAGACTCCATCTCAAAAAAAAAAAAGAAGAAAAAAAGGTCCCTTTATTTCTAGATGGAGAATGGGTCACGAGGGGCTGGGGTGAGAGCAGGGGGAGCAGCAAGGGGGCAGAGGCAGCTGTCAGGTGAGCAAGGCCAGTGCTTGCTGAGGATGATGGGGACAGTGAAGGGGCTAGCTCTCACGGATGGTTGGGGACAGGATAACTGAAACTTGGTGATGAACTGGATGATGTTGGGAGTGAAAGATGATTTCAGGTTTTGGCTTAAGCTACTAAGGATGAGATGGTGCTACTCACGGAAAAGAGAAGACCCAGGAAGCTTTGAGCATGTTAACTTAATTTCTCTGAGGCTCACTTCTATTCTGTCCAGCAAGACAGGCAAAGAAATATTAGTTTTATTTCTAAACTAACCAGAGAAGGGGAGGAAATGGCTCAGATGGGCAATAGGCAGTCTAAAGTCATACGTGTATGGGAGGTACGTAGGCATGCTGGTCGTATGTGCACAGTACCTGCACAATTCTCCATGGGTCTGTCATATTTCTGCACAGTCTTCTGAGCAAGCCACGAACAGCTGATTTGCTCTGGCCTGTCTTTTCAAGGATGTTTGAATAGCAAGCAGCCTTGGAGAGTAGAGATAGCATCTCTATCTGGAACAGATTTATTTATATTCCAGGATAACAAAGACAATGTCTCCCTTAGGAGCAGAGGTTGGGCAGGTTTACCAGCAGCTGCTTATATAAGATTGGGGCATGCTAATGTCAGGACTCCTCTCTGTAATGCATCCCACTGTGTGTACAGGTAACACCTTGCCTTCATGGGATCGCTATGGGAACTGGGGCTTAGGGAACTGGTGCAGCAGTGTTATCCTGGCTACTACTACTGCTGTGAGTAATAAACTGTTTTCAGTCTCTGACCCAGGGATCTCATGCCTTCTGCTAGTATGTATGAAGCTGTGGCAGGCTAACTTGGTAGTTTGCTAGCAGAGTACTGTCTCAAAGCCCACACAGTTCATGACAGTGCCTCTGGTTGCTAAGCACGATTGGCACAGCTGGTGTCCTCCCTGCTCTGCCGCTGTCCTTCTTTTCTTCTGCATCTCTGTCAGTGCACTGCCACCTGAATCTTTACTGAGCACCTAGTAGGTGTCAGGTCCAGGGGCAGCAGATAGAGTGGGAAGCCAGATATGGTTCTAGCCCTCACAGAGCACGTGTCATTCAGCCTCTGCTGTCCAATCAGCCACTGAGTTGTGACTTCTCTACTTAGAGGTAGTTCTTTATCAAATTCATCTCATTCCTCGCTGCCGTTTGGTTTCTCCCTGTGAAGGGTATTCATTTTCATGGTTGTTTTAAGAGTAAGAGGCAGTACAAGGGAAGTGCCTGGTATAGTTCCTGGTAAATCGTAGATGCCCAAATTGTGACTACTGCTGTTGTAATTTCTATTATTACTTATTCTCAACTCTGATTGTCATTCCTTGATGTAAAAACTTTGCTGTTTGCCCTCATACTACAATACAGGTTGCAGCCCAAACAGTACAGGATGCAAACCAACCCATGTCACCGGCCCATTCACCCTGCCCCGATTTCTGTTCCTATCACAAACTGCCTGCTGTGTGCCTTGAATTCTTTCCAGCTCTTTCCCAAACATGACACACCCTTTTAGGCCTTTTCCCTTTCCTTCCTTCTTTTCAGGCAAAGTCTTCCTTATCCCCCTGGACTTGGCTCAAGGGTCTCCTTCTCTCTGTACCCATTCCTTGAGGTTGCCTTTCTCCCTTGTCTCCAGACTGCATAAATGGCAGTGTGGCCTGTGTTGCTGTAGCACCATGTGCACCTGGGCTGTGCCCCGGCAGTGTTCTGTCTTTGGGCTCACTGGGGAGGGAGCACTGGACCATCGTCCCCAGATGCCCAGGGAGAAGCTTGGTGCTCGTTACTGACTGTAGGGTACTTTTCTGTAGCAGGCACTTGGGGCTCACTTATGGGACCCAGTAACTTCACAGTCATGAGGTACTTGATTTGAACTGAGGAGAAAATGTGTCAATACCTTTCCCAGGGAGAGTCACCCTCACAAACCTTGGTCTGGAAGGCCCATCTTAGCCCAGATCTTGGGTGGATGATTCAGAAGTCACAGTATTCCCGAAAACTAGTGACTCAACAGAATTATATGGCTTTGGGAGAAAGAGTCCCTCCAGGGGCAATCCAACTACCACAGGCCAGGGGCCAAGCTTTGGTGAGCCGAGCCTGGGCCCTGCCCCTCCCTTCTCCATGGGCCTAGGGTTGCTGTGCTGTGTGTGGCATGGCCAGAGTCCTCCGCTCATCTCCTCACCATCTGTTACTTGTGCGTGTCTCCTGTGCCAGGCCTGGTGCTGACACTAGCTCAGGGAGAGAGGCAGCCGTACCTGGAGGAGCTGCTTAGTAGGACACTTGGCACATGCCACATGCTTTGCAGACTTCTCAGTCTCCCAGCCACTCAGGGATTTGTGGGACTGAGTATCTCAGGTCCAAGGTGGTCAGGCGAGGGCGCAGGGAGATGGAGCCATGTGTGGGGCCAGGCTCTTTCCCATGACCTAGGTGCCCCTTCCAACCCCCACCATCCTGTTAAGACCCTGAGCAGCCAGGCTGGTTGCTCCAGCCACTCTTCCCTGGTGGCTCCCCTTTCCAGTTCTGAGACTACTGCGAGTCACCTTCCTCCTCCAGGGAGGGAGAGAGCTGCCTGAGCATTACCTCTGCTTGCGGATGGGGGTGCTAGAGACCGAGCCTTTTCCTTGTTGTCTCTGCCAGTGAGGCTCTGGAGAGTGAGTCAGGAATACAGCTGCACAAATCGCCCTTACTTTGATACTGTGTGATTGGTCTGCAAGACAGACGCAGGGCTGACATCGCAGTTTCTGCCTGACTTCTTCCTGGCTGCAGTGACCCTGAGCTGTTCCTAGCCTTCCATCGTTTCTGTTGTGGACAGGCGCGTCATGCTGCCCCCGTTCCTCCTGCCCTGGCCTGGCTACTTAGGCTCTTGTGCATGTGCTTATAGGTTCTCATGAAGCTTGTTCTTAGTTTGCTTATGTCTTTTTTTTATTTTATTTTATTTTTTTGAGACGGAGGCTCGCTCTGTCGCCCAGGCTGGAGTGCAGTGGCACCATCTCAGCTCACTGTAACCTCTGCCTCCTGGGTTCAAGCAATTCTCTTGCTTCAGCCTCCTGAGTAGCTGGGATTACAGGCACCAACCACCACGCCTGGCTAATTTTTGTACTTTTAGTAGAGATGTGGTTTCACCATGTTGATCAGACTGGTTTCGAACTCCTGACCTCGTGATCCACACCCCCCACTCAGCCTCCCAAAGTGCTGGGATTACAGGCATGAGCCACTGTGCCCTGCCTTCTTACGTCTTATATCCACACTGCCTGTGATTTTGTACATGATACACACAATGTCACCTAGCACTGGCCTTTCTGACTTTCATGCAACTATTGAAAGTGAAAAATTTGGCCGGGCACCGTGGCTCACGCCTGTAATCCCAGCACTTTGGGAGGCCGAGGTGGGCGGATCACGAGGTCAAGAGATGGAGACCATCCTGGCCAACATGGTGAAACCCCTTCTCTACTAAAAATACAAAAATTAGCTGGGCGTGGTGGTGCACACCTGTACAAGTCCCAGCTACTTTTGGGAGGCTGAGGTAGGAGAATTGCTTGAACCCGGGAGGTAGAGGTTGCAGTGAGCCAAGATTGTGCCACTGCACTCTAGCCTGGTGACTGAGTGAGACTCCGTCTCAAAAAAAAAAAAAAAAGGTGAAAAATTTGCACAACAGCACAGTAGTGCAGCCTGCCAGTCTCAGCCACAATGGTCAGGGTCTATGCTAAGGTGAGTTTATGGGACATCCCTGGGAGTTTGGGGTGGCAGTGGCGGGGATGGGGGTCCTACTCACGCCGCACCTACTCCGGGAGGGACCTGGCATTGGACTCAGGTTGCCAGGCAGGGGTGTGGAGTGGTCCCTACACCCACAATTCCTGTGACTCCCATTGTCTCACCTGAGACCCCCATTGTCTCACCTGAGACCCTGGCCTTGAAATGATGGGCTCTAAGTAAGTTCTATTTCTAGGCCGGGCGTGGTGGCTCACGCCTGTAATCCTAGCACTTTGGGAGTCCAAGGTGGGCGATCACCTGATGTCAGGAGTTTGAGACCAGTCTGGCGAACATGGGGAAACCCCATCTCTACTAAAAATACAAAAAAAATTAGCTAGGTGTGGTGGTGCACACCTGTAATCACAGCTACTTGGGAGGCTGAGGCAGGATAATAGCTTGAACTCTGGAGGCGGAGATTGCAGTGAGCCGAGATCACGCCACTGCACTCCAGCCTGGGCGACAGAACAAGACTCCATCACAAAAAAAAAAAAAAAAAATTTTATTTCCCGTCTCCACAGGGGTCTCTCTGCGGCTTCCTGGGGCCTCGCTCCTTCCGCCTACCTCTTTCTTCCTTCTCCTGCTGTCTACCCTGTGATGTGATAGCTTTCTCGGGGAGTGTTCAGATGAACAGTGTTTAGAATTGTTGAATGCTCTGTTGGAAAACAGAAAAGGCTATTTCATGAGCAGATGATGACCTTATTAACTATAATTAGGCAATTCACAGAGGCTTCCAATATAGTCCAGCATCTTTTCTTGTTGAGATGGGGGGAAAATTCTATGGTAATGTCTTTGGAGATGTAATAGTCTTTATCACATTACTAGTTTAAATTATTCTAGAAGGTTTGGCAGCCTGGTGTTTTCATTTAGAAAGCCGAGGTATAGTTTTACAGTTAGCCACATTAATATAATAATTATAATTTTGAGCAAGTAATTTCAGACACTGACATCGAGAGTTGTTTTTATAGCAGAGAAAGATCACAGGTAGGGAGGTGGAACCTCGCGTCTAATCTATCTAATCTGTCACAAATAGGATGACGTTGTGAACACAGGCAGTTCGTGCCCCTGGCCCATGCTTTATATTATGGGACAGAGATGCAAATGCTTAGAAACTCCCCCTGTATTAAATCCCCAGAGAACACGCACATTTGAAATTAATGGGAAATTGTCTTTTCTAAAGAATTTGGTATGCAGGAGCACATGATCTGGAATTTCCCCTGGGTTCTTTGTATCAGGTTGCCCCATTGCCTTGGGCTTGTGTGAGAGTGGACCTGGGAGTGAACGGGTGCTCGCAGGGCCCACCTGGTGGTCAGTCTGTAACTGTGGCTATGAGCAGCCTCCCACCCTGTAGGCCCCTCACAAGGCCTAGTTGCCTGGATCTCCAGGGGCATCTGGAAGCCTGGAAGCTACTGTCTCCTGGGCAAGGAGGCCTTCACTGCCTCCACAGCCCCAATCTGCACATGGGCCGCAGGCCCTGGCAACCCCTTCCCCCACTTCCCTCCACTGGCTTGGACCTCCAGGCCCACAGCAAGTAACTTTTGGTTTGTGTTTTACCTTTCACTTGTAAACACATTTTTTTTTATCGTTCTATAGGGATTTTTCATATATCATTTTGGATCCTGTTTTTAAAGCTCAGTATCCCTGTTTTTACAGCCTTCAGGATAGTCACCTTCTATCATGTGGTTGTACCACAATTTGCTAGTTGTATCCCTGTTGCTGAACATTGAGCTTTTTATTCCAGCAGGTTTTTTATTGTTGTTTTATAGGCAGTGCTGCACTGATCATCTTTATGTACATAATATTTAGCTTCTGTGCAGTTAGTTTCTTAGACTCTATTGCTAGGGTTGGAATTGCTAGCCAAGACTAAGAACAACTTTTTAAAAATATATTAAAATCTTCTTATAGTAATAATATTTGAAGAACAGAAAAAGGTAGAAAAAGGAAAATAAAGATGCCCAGCTGTCCCATGATGTGGTGTTCACCACTGTATTAGCTAGGAGTGTATGAGGCTGCAGATAACAGGAAACCCAACTCGAGTGGCTTCAACAGGTGGAGAGAGACTCGTTTGTCTCAGGGAACAGGAGGCTTGAGAGAGAGTCCAGGGCTGGACCCAGGTGAAGCCATGCTGTGAGCGACCCTGGCTGTTTGCATCTTTCTGTCCCACTGTCCTGGATGTTGCTGGCCTTTGTCTACGCTATGCTTTCCTCATCTCAGTCTTCCTTTCTTACCTCTGGCTGGATGAGTCTTTTTATTTCTGTCTGCTGAAACAGTGTATCTCCTGCATTTGGGTCATTATAAGAAGAAATATGATTATTTTTCCTGCATGTCCCTCGTCTGCAACTGCCTGTGTTTGTGACATTCCATTTGGCCAAAACTGGAATTTTAACAGTGTCCAGACAGAGAAGAGGAAGAGTATGCATCAGGACTAGGAAAGAGCTCCTCTTTCTTATTAATGGGATAGTCTTTCATCCCTGTGTTTCAAGTTCGCAGAATCCCTTGGGTTAGAAAATATCCTTTGCTCTCTCCTTGATTCCTATGAACCAGAGAAGGGGACAGAATCTTCCTGGGCTTATTGGTCCCCCAGTCAGTCTTGCAAAGGGAGGTTTATTGAGCACTTACCATATGCAGCAGGGGATTGTGAGCCACAGTCGTGGCCTTCGGGAAGCTCACAGAAGAGGGGAGGAAGCAGGCTGACTTACCCCTGCCCTATCACACTGTTACCCTTGTGTCAACCAAGCTGAACCTTGGCTGAGTAGAAATGAGTGATTTGTGACCTATGTTAATCCTACAGAAAAGAACAAAAAAATAAAATAAACTTCCATAGATGCACCACCAGGTTTTAGTTATTAGCATTTTTCTGTATTTATACTGGGTACCTCTTTTTTGTTTTGTAAGGAATGAAATATGGCAGATAGAGCTAAAACCCTACTTCATTCCCTTTCCATTAGCGGCCACTCTCCTGACGTTGGTGGGCATGCTTTTAAATGTTTCCTGCATATGTTATGAATGACATAAATAATATGTAATACTTTTGTATTTTAAAGGTTTATGTACATGTTATTACACTCTGTGGTTTTTTGCAATTTGCAAAACCGTCAACATTATGTTTTCCGTTATCTCTCTATCCATCCATCCATCTATCCATCTGGTTCATTCAATTTTCATTGGTGTGTGGGATTCCACTGTATAAATAAGCTGAAGTTTATTTATTCATTCTCCTACTCCTGGAAGGTTGTTTTTACTTTTTGTCTCTTGCATACAATATTGTAGTGAACATGTGTTCCAGTTTTTTATTGCTGTTTAATAAGCCACCTCTAAACTTAGTAGCTTAAAACAATAATGTTTATTTTGCTTCTGAATCTGCAGTTTGTGCAGGGCTTGGTGTGGGCAGCTCATCTCTGCTCCACTTGGTATCATGTGGGGCAGCTCAAAGGCTAGAAATGGAAGCATCTGCAGGTCTGTTCACTCAGCATCTGATGAGTGATTCTGGCTGTCTGCTGGGACCCTGGCTGTGCTGTTTGCTGGAGTATTACATGTGGCCTCTCCATGTGGCCTGGGCTTCCTCATCCCATGGCAGCTGGGTTCTAGGGGCTAGTGTTCTGAGAGGCCCCTATACTGAAACCAGATTGCTCTGTGACCCAGCCTCAAAGGCAAGCAGCATCTGTTGACTTCATTCTGTTCTTTGGAAGCAAGTCACTGAGGCTGCCTCCCATTCAGGGCAAGGGAGATTGGACTCCACCTTCAATGGGACGAGCCTCACAGAGTTGGTAGACCTGTTTTCATACTGGCATTTATAGATGTACATCCTTGTACACCCCTGTGAAAGCTTCTGGGGCTGGGACCCCTCATGGTGACTTGACGGGCCTTCATGATGGCCCTCTTTGACGCGACCACATGTTGCCAGCTTCCCCTCCTGAGTATTTGCTCCGTGGACTCCCACCAGCGTACTGAGCGTTCCCATTTCTTCACACCCTCTCCATCATTTGCTGTTAGGGATTTTGATTTTTTGCCCCTCTGGTGGGTGTGAAATAGGATCTTATTGTTTTTATTTGCCTGCCCACTGGTGAGGCCAGGCCCTGTGCTCCATCCTGGGGGTGGTGTTTTATTTCCTTTCCCAGCTGGGTGCCCTAAAGAAGACAGAAACGTCAAAGTGCTATTTTTTGGCTTATGATGTCAATTTTTCAGGATTGAAGTGGCGAGCATCCCACAGAGTTTATTGCAAACTATTATGAAGGTCTTGGAGTTACTGTTGGTATGACTCATTTATGAAAAAAATATGATTTCAGTAACTGCCGGCTGTATTTGTAATGTGATAGATTTTCATTTAATCTCTCACCTCTCTATAATTTGCCCAATTTAAAAATGCCCTGAAGCTTGCTTTCTCTTTGTCTGGGAGCCCTGTTCTTAGTATGTGTTATTACAATAATAGTAATAAGAAATTGTGCCAATATGTGTCTCTCTTCCAGCTCTTGCTGTCTCCTTGGTCATTTAATTACTTCTGGTACTGATTTCCCCCAGCCTGATCTCCCCTGTTATAATAGCGTGTGCATGAAGCTTCTGTGGAGAATGCCACTGAGGATGGAAGCTGTCGGTGGTTGGCAGGCCCCAGTGTGGGCATACCTGGACCCACGGGCTGGTTGTGGGCTTCCTCCTTGGGCCACATAGCACCCAATTAGTCAGACACACCTTATTCCGATCGTACTGTGAGGTTGTAGAGGAAAGTCCCTTCAGATCCTGGCACAAAGGCTGGCATTGGGGAGTGTTTAGGAAACGTGTTGAACCAAATAATTCAAAATGTTCGGTTATTATAATTATCAAGGTAACCTGCTGACTTCACTCAAAAACATCTGGAAAATAGCCATGTCAGATCAAGAATTTTATGATGAATTTCCTCGAAAACGGAACTTTTGACTACTTTTAATTTAATCTGGTTCCATCTGAACACTCTGAACACTATTTGCAGCGTGCTGGAGAACATTATCTTCTCTGCTTCCCTCCTAAGGGGCGTTTGGATTCTTATCTGTGTTGAGAACCAGAGCCTGTGCTGCGGAAATGAGATCTTGTCTGTGCACTGAGAGTCAGCCCAGGTCTTTTGCAGGCACTCAGGAAGCAGCATCTGCATCTTGAGGGGCTACTTTTCTGGATTGTGTGGGTGCAGCGTGTCCTGAAAACATCACTGGGCACTGCTGTCCATACCTTATGATGGGGCACGGGCCACTCCAGGAGTCTCAGGTGGCACAGCTGCCCAGGATGGGCTTGGTGCTGGTCCCAGGGAGGCAGATGACACGTGTTGCCCCTCAGAACAGTGGGGACAGCCAGGTGTGCCACAGGCCATCTCACAGGGCCTCCCTGTACCAACCAGATTGGGTATAAACAAGGCATTCATTACCTGTTGTTTTAAGGGGAGGAAGGCACCACGGGCGAGGCCTCCCAGGCTGGCTGGGTGAGTGTTCCTGAGCCCAGGCACTTCGATGCCCACACTACTTCCAGGGAGCTGAGTTTCAGAGCCTGTGGCGTTTTCACACCACGTTCTAGGTGCCAGCAGAAGTCTAACAAGGAGCAGGGCATTAGCTTCTGTTTCCATGACAGACTGTTCACAGCCTCACAGTTTGCATCCCGTATAAACAAACATCAGCACCTGTTATCCTAATTAAACCTCAGACCTTGTTTGCATGTTAAGAGTTAGCAGGACAATCCTTTGCTACTGGGGACCCGCCACTGACCCCAGGGCTTTCTTGTATCAAGAGGAACAAAATGGCATGAGATTGGGACCTGGGAGCAGGCCCCACACCAGGTGTGACATGCCTGTGCTCAGCCAAGGGGTTTAACTGCCTGTGGAGTCTGGGGCCCAGGGCCCTGCTGCCTGTCCAGTGTTTGCGTGGGAATGTCTTGGGCCTGGGGATGTAGAGCCCAGGTTCTGGGACCAGCCCTTCCTGCCCTGGTGTCTTGGTTTCCTAGAATCTTGGTGCGATTCGGTAGTTAGGCTGATCTCAGGGTTCCTTTCAGCAGCAGTGGCAGCCGTGACCACCTACTATGGACCAGCTTCTGCCAGGCACCTTGTAGTCTAGCAGAGTAAGTTTGATCATTCCATTCCACTGACAAGGAAACTCAGGCTCAACAAGGTGATGCCTTTCCCAGGACATGTGCTCCTGTTGCCCTGCCCCTCCTGGCATAATATCCCACTTCCTGCTTGGTGGCTCAGGCCTGTCAGTCACACAGCTCGTGGCTTCCCCATGAAGCATCTCTTGGGTCTGTCTGTTTCTCTCTTCATCCACACCTTCCTGGCCCAGGCTACCATCATATCTTGCCAAGACAAATGCAGCAGCCTCAGAAATGTTCTCCCCTGCCTCCCCTTCATGCCCCCAGGCAGCCAGGATTTTTCTAAAAACTGTGCACCTGGGTGTGTCCCTTGCTGGCCCCATGGCCTGCAGGGCTCAGGATCAAGTTCCTCTTCCTTGATGTGGGTCCTGGGTCCTTGGAGGCTGGTTGTGTCAGCCCTTCTCCATCCTACCTCCCTTAATGTGCACATCCTGTCACCCCATGGGCCTAAGCTATGACGGGGCAGGGCTGTCACTTGCACTGACTCATTCCAGTGCCCAGCACAGGGGTGGCACACACCCAGGAGTAGCTGTTGGGTGGACATACAAATGTTGCCATAGGTTGCAGAGCTAAAAATTAGGGAGGCTAGGATTTGGACCTACATTTGCTATATTCCAAAGCCCCTGCTCTTTCTACTCCTTCCCCTAGACTGTGAAATATGTTTGATGGGGAAAGATACCCGGGACAGAACCCGACTTTTGCACGTTACAGTAGAGGTCCCTGGCAGCCCAGCTCTCCTAAACATGAAGCTCATCAGGCAGCACCGTCGGACGCTGATGGTGGGGGCTGGGCCCTGTGCTGACACAGGCTCAGCAGGCTGTTGATGAGGTCCTGACAAGCTTTCGTTTTGAAGGAGTTCTCAAAAATGACAGGTTTTATTTCAAGGGTCTTTGTTAATCTAATAGTTTTCCCTGGCTGAAATTTGTGGACTGTTTACCAAAGCTCTGGCATGTGATGACCTAGGGACAGAATTAAAGCAATTTCAGCTTGGTTTCAGGCACAGATATGCAGCCAGGGAAATCACCTGGGGCAAGCTGACCCTCAACATGAGGCAAGGGGTATTCAGTGGGGCCAGGGCGAGACCCTGGGCCTTGTGAGGACGCCGTCCTGACATTTCCACCCCAAATGGGATTTGCATAAGCCCAAATGAGTGCAGGGTTATTCTCCGCACGCCGTCATCGTGAATATGCATTCCACAGCTTCACATGGGGTAGTTTAAAAAATTAATAGATATGTCCTTTATTTCTCTCTCTACAAGCCAAAGCTTGGAATTAATTTTTTCTGGCCCACTAACTCTTGTGGTTAAAAGTACAAATTAAGTTTTCTGGGAGAATCCATCACAAAATTATTGAAAAGTCAGTGTAGAGAAGATAATGGGCTCTGTATTGGGTTATGTCTGTAGGGTTATTGTTTTCTGCAATTACACTTTTCTTTGTTTTTCTTTTTTTGTGCTTTGGGAAATCAACCTGAGAATGGGCTTCCAACTCGGAAGAGTTATTGGCTACTTTTCCCAAATGGGATTGCCCTTCCAAAGAACTGTAGGCATCTGTTTGACAACAAGTTATAAATTTGTGCTCCAAGTTCTCTGAAGAAAGCATGAATCTTCGACAATGGCACTGTGGCACTGTATTTCAGGCAGGCGTGTAGAGCTGTCAAAAGTCAATAAAGTACTCAGACGCCTGCGTGCGCCCAGCCCACATTTGTCAATTGTTCTCCGCGTATTTTGCGCAGGATTGGAAGGCGGATTAGAGCCGAGTTCTCCAGAGCTCTTCACTCTGCCCCTTCCCTGGGCCCCACAGCTATCCTAGAATGGGATCTGTCGGAGCCTCTGGAGCAAGTTTCCTGGTCCCAGAGTCCGGCTATCCATCTTTCCCATGGAAGAGGAAGACTGCTGCCCCCCAGCCCCACCCCATTTACTGAGAACCTGCTAGGTGCCAGGCATTGTGCAAGGCAACCGGGCACAGAGAAACAAAAGATACGCCCCTGCCCCAGCAATGCCGCCTGGTATGGGTGCTGCCCTGCCATTAGCTATCCCAGCCCTAGGAAACTGCCAGCTGGGGTCCAGTGTCTATTACTTGTGTGGTGGTTTCTCTAGTGGCAGCTAGTGAAATCTCAGGCAGAGGGGTTTCATACATGAGCTGATCACTCGGGGGCTTGCTTAAAACCCTTCAGCAACTCCCCCTTGGTCTCCAGATAAAAGCCCGGTCCATCAGTGTGTCTTCCAAGGCCTTCTGGATCCTGTCCCTGCCACCTTGGGGCCCTCCTCCTCCTCTCTGCTGCTCTGGCTATGTGGAGCCGTGCTGTCCTTCACCCTGCCTGGCCGGCCTTCACCTGTGCCTGTCCTCTGCCTGGGACATTCCTTCCTCCTACTCTCTTCTTCAGCTTCATCCTTCCTGACTTTGTGAGACAGCCCTTTTCCCACGAAGCCCTGCATGCCCCCCAGCTGCATTAGATGCGTCCACCAGTGTGTTCCCACTGCCTCTCAGTCTCCTCTCTTGCAGCACTTATCTGTCCCGCTCCAAATGTATCCCGTTCACCATGGGGCAGGGGCCTGTGTGTCTTGCTCACTGCATTGTATCCCCAGCTTGATCACAGTCAGCAGGGTGCAGTAGGCACTTTGAAACATTTGCAAAGTGACACACGGTGCCTTGGAGGAAGGTGCCATCTCTGTGAGGCAAGAGTCCTGGTGCCGAGTAGGTGCTGGCCTTGGAGGCCACCAGTGCGCTAATGGCAGGTGTCCAGGCAGGAGCCGGGGGTGACGTGTGGGTGAAGGATGTGCTGTGGGGTCCCGTCATCACTTGCTTTATTAAGCTGGTTGTATCACTTGACATCTTTCACCACTGAAGGAAAAAGAGCTTGTTTTAAGGTACAAATTCAGGGGTGTCTGGGCTGTGAGAGAAATAGCTTCTGGCAGGAGTGCTGGGTTGATGGGCACCTTTGCCACCACCCCACCCATTGCCCAGGCAGGGACAGGAGGCCAGAGCTGGGGAGGGGCTGGAGCCCTGGCCTCCTGGCTCTCAGTGGCTCTCAGTGTGAGGAGATGACTCCCTCTGCACCCCTGCTGTTTCTCCTGGTGATGTGGTGCTGGAGTGGGTTTCTCTGGCCAGGACAGCCAGTGGAGGCCTTGCAGCGACTGCCGTGCCCTCAGGCTGAGGCTCCTTCTACGAGGCTGGAAGCCTTTTCCTCCTGAGACCCTAACACGCTCCCTTTCCTTTCCTTTTTGAGGGAAGCCAGGTTCCCTGCAGCAGGGCCTCATCACAGTTCCCCCTGGAGCATTCACGCAAGGTCACTTTTCCCATCTGAGGAAACGTTTGTCGTGTGCTCCGACCGAAGCGTAGGCACTGACACGTCTAGAATTCTGTGTGCGGAGTGGAGGTGAGATGCTGAGGCTGTGCCTCAGCCTATCTTGGGTCCCCCTCTGCCTACAGGCAGTGAGTGTGGCCTGGGAGGCAGGTGGCCCTGTGGGGTGACTGAGCTGGGCGTTGTCCTTTCCTCTTCCTGGTGTGTGTAGCGAGCCTGGTCAGAGCATGGCGTCTGGAGTCAGGCGGCCTGGCTACGGGTCTTGGGTCTGCCACTCACCAGCCTGGTGTGGGCAGCCATTTTAGCCTTTCTGGGCCTCAGTGTCCTCCTCTGTGGATGGGGGACAGTGCCTGAGCGCCGGGGGCTGCACATGGTGCCTGTCTCTCTGCGTTCTTAGTGGAGGTGGCCCCTGTGGTGGTCCCTGTTGATGCCGACCTGCTAGCCTGCTCCATGCTGTCCAGGAGAGTACTGGGGCCTTGCCAGCGGAGCCCCCTCTTCCCTGGTCTTATCCCTCGGAGGTGCTCTGCTGAGAGCTGCCCCTGTGAGGAGCCATTTCACTTCTTTCTTCAAGTGGATGTATTTTTGAACATTTGATACCTTCTTTCAAAAGTGCTGTACCTTCGCTTTTATTCTACTTTGAATGTAATTTAGTTGCACATTCATATTTAAAATCTCATATGAATTAATTTCATGAAATTGGTTTGTTTTTCTTCTTCCATTTCATGAAGCAATATCACTCAAGCTCCTCTTGCGTCTTTGGCACCAGAGGCGTCATCCCCCGAGCCACTCTGAGTCATCTAATATGGTTTCTCGAGCGTGTCAGCTTCACTTCACATAAGTCATTTCAGATCCTGCACTTATTGAATCAGTGCATACTGCTGTCACTGGGAAGTTTCCACTGTGCCGTAGATACTCGTTTGTAACATTTTAGAACATTTTCTTCCATTTGGCACTTCGTGTTTTGTCCCCCGGGTTTTGATCTAGGCTGCAGAACAGGACCTGTCCTGACTCCGTGCTCAAAGTGCTGAGTGACCCTGTGCTCCACTGAAGTTGCTCCATCCACCTTCTAGAACTCTGACTCCAGCTTGTCATCAGCTTCTCCTTTCCTTGGGAGATGGGGTGGTGAAGCAGAGGCCAGCCTGCCGTGGGGAGGTGGGCTGTGTGTGCTCCCATCCCTATGAGGCTAACAGGAGACTTACCTATAAGCAGGCATGCAGGACCTGGAGTGAAAGAAAGAGGAGAAGAAGTTGCCTCCTTGGGCCAAGGGGCTGAGGTGGTTCAGGATATGTCTGTTCATCTTATATCAGAGCCCACTGTTCATCTGCCCTGAGGCCTTTAATAACCAAGACCCCAGTGGCTGGGGGAAGGCCTAGGCAGTCCTATACATACAGCTTCTGAGAACGTCAGAAAATCAAGGATTCAACCCCATAATATAGGTGACACTGCTTGTCTTAGTCTGCTTGGACTGCCATAACAAAATACCCTAGACTGAGTGGCCCACACAATAGATAGTTTATATTCTCCCAGTTCTGTAGACTGGAAGTCCAAGGTCCAGGATCAGCCAGCAGCATTGGTGTCAGGTGTGGGCTTTCCCCTTGGGTTGCACACAGCCACCTTCTCCACTATGTGCACACATGGCCTTTCCTTGGTGTGTGCGTGCTGCTGGGGTGGGGCGGTGGGGGCAGGGAATTGGGGCAGGGAGAGAGAGGGCTCTTATGTCTCTTCCTGTAAAGACATTAATCCTGTTGAATCAGGGCCTAACTTATATGACCTCATTTAGCCTTCCTTCCTTCCTTAGAAGTCCCATCTCCAAGTGCAGCCACCTGGGGAGTTAGGGCTTCAACATATGAATTTTGGGGAAGATACATCCATGACACCCCTAGTATGCTGCCTGACACATGGCAAGTGCTCAATGAATGTTTGTTATATTTGAATCTGAAAGGTTCCAGAAAGATGAGATGGACTTGGCCCCAGAGGCTCTAGGCAAATCTTGCAGACCAAGGGGGCCTGGTGTGTGTGTGTGTGTGTGTGTGTTCCCGGGAAGGCACATCCTAAGCTTGGCCTGCTGGCTCTGGCTGGTATGTTAGGTATAGACTGGAGATGAGCTCCACCTCTGCCCAGCCAGTCAGAGTCACCTCCAGACCTCCTGCTTCCTGATCTCCTCAGCCCTTTGGGGAAATGGAGGAATTGTGACATTTGCCCTAGGTGATGGGGTGCTGCTACTGGGGCCATATACCATGAAGCCGAAATTCCTAGTCTGTTTATTCATAATAATACCTTATAGCTGAGTAATGAAAGCTGCATGAGAGCAGGGGAGTGTTTTATCATCAGCACGTCAGATGGCGCCTGGCACAAAGTAGGTGCTCACTCATTGGGTGTTGGATTTAATTAAAATAACGGCTAGTCTTGATGTGCAAAATGGCTTCATGTACTGATAACCTCGTACCTTATGCCAGGCAGGACTGTGGTCCCTGTTTGCAGATGAGGACACTGAGGCACAGTGGGAACCAGCGGCTGTTATAGGTGACCCAGTGAGGGAGGCTGCATCTCGATAGGCTGTGGGGAAGGGATGGTGGAGATGCAGGAAGCCCATGCTGACGTGCGGAGTGGGCCTGCACAGATGAGGCTTGCTTCGTGCTCCCCAACCTGGCAACCTGGACATTTCTGGCTGTCGAGAAGGGTCCTAAGAGGTGCCCACTCCCCTCCTTGTGGGTCATTTCATCCACCAACTCCTGTGGTGCCAGAGGTGTCCTCTGGCCTCAGCCTGCAGGAATAAATCGCTGGTGAAGGGCTTCCTTCTGGCCTCATCGTTGGCTTCTATGTGGCCGGCCTTCAGTAGGTGTTTCCTGAGTGAGTCGATGGAAGGACACATTAACCACACTTACAGATTGAAATCAATGCCCTTTCTGCTCAGCTAGCTAACCTATCACTCTCTTTGGCCCCTGACATTTATTATGAAGTGTGTTCTTATTTTATTAGTATGGCTAATTAATGGATGACATTAAAATATTGACATGAATTGATTTGAGTATCTGTATCCTTGGAGCTTCAGTTAATAAAATAACTTTTGATAAGACTAGTGGTTTTAGAACATTGAGACTTAATTATATTTTCTAAAGGATTTCTCTAGAATCATGTAACTGCTTGGCAAGGTACTTTAATTCCCTAGTTAACCAAAAGAAATTGGTTTTTCGTTTGATTTTGCTAAATACAAATTAAAAGTAATATACATTTGATAAAAGCAGTTAAGGGATTATTTATAAAAGCCTCCTTCTTTATATATTCGGAAATAATCCATAAGAGCTGAATTAATATTGAGGATGATATGCAGAGAATATGACAGTTGGAGAGCCTGTTTGGCCTAGAGAAATACGCATGCATTTCTGTTGGTAATTTCTTTTTTTTTTTTTTTGAGACAGAGTCTTGCTCTGTTGCCCAGGCTGGAGTGCAATGGGATGATCTCTGCTCACTGCAACCTCCGACTCTGGGGTTCAAGTGATTCTCCTGCCTTAGCCTCCCAAGTAGCTGGGATTACAGGTGCCTGCCACCATGCCCAACTAATTTTTTTTTTTTTTGAGATGGAGTCTTGCTCTGTTGCCCAGGCTGGAGTGCAGTGGCATGATCTCGGCTCACTGCAACCTCTGCCTCCCAAGTTCAAGTGATTCTCTTGCCTCAGCCTCCCGAGTAGCTGGGATTACAGGTGCCCGCCACCAAGCCCAGCTAATTTTTGTATTTTTAGTAGAGATGGGGTTTCACCAGATTGATCAGGCTGGTCCCGAACTACTGACCTCAGGTGATCCACCCGCCTCAGCCTCCCAAAGTGCTGGGATTACAGGCGTGAGCCACCGCACCCAGCCTTGTTGGTAATTTCTTTTGCCATTCTTCCTCAAAGATGAGTGCCTTTCTTCCTTGGGTTTCTTCTGTGCAGTTGATGTGTTACACTTGTACATCCCAGTTTCAGCATCAGCAAGTTGTGAATTATGACAATGGTTGAAATAGGAGCACTAAGGAGAATTCAGGTGTTTCATTCTCATCTTACTTAGGTTAGGAAGTCTGCCAAAGCTAGCAATTTGAAAAGAAAGAAAATAAACAAAATGAAAGGAAAGGAAGATATCTTGCAGAAACACTCACTATAAAAATATAATAAGTTAATGGGTATTATCCCACTTGTTAGAGAGTCAACTCCTTTCATTCGTTATTTTTAGAAAGCTTACTGTCACGATGCCTGAATCTTCCAAAAATGTAGCATGCTGAAAGAGACCTTGCAAATAACTCCATCAAGTTTACTAGCCTACAAAAAATCCATCTTCTCACCTTTCTTCCCCTTTTAAAAAAGGTTGATGTAATTTCAGGCTTACGGAAGAGTTGCAAGAACAGTATCAAGAATCCCCAGACACCCTTCACCTAGTTTCTCCAAATGTTAACATCATTTTATAACCCATTCCACATATATAAGCATGCATATATACATATTTTTTGGTACCATATAAGAGTAAGACTGATAGTCCTTTACTCCCAAATATTTCAGTGTGTGTTTCCTAAAACAAGAAATTCTCTTATATAGTCACAGTGTAATCATCAACATCAGGAAAATAACATTGAAGCACTAGTCATGTGTTGCTTAACAATGGAGATATGTTCTGAGAAATGCGTTGTTAGACAGTGTTGTGGTGGGAACACCATATAGTGTACCTACATGAACCTAGATGGTACAGCCTACTACACACCCAGGCTATATGGTGTAACCCATTGCTCCTAGGCTACACAGCTGTACAGCATGTGGCTGTGCTGAATACTGTAGGCAATTAGAACACAATGGGGCATTTGTGTATCTACACATATCTGAACTTAGAAGAGGTACAGTAAAAATACAGTCTAATCTTATGGGACCACTGCCGTGCATGTGGATCGTCATTGACTGAAATGTTGTTATGCAGCACATGACTGTATTATCTACTGTACATACCTTATTGATATTTTGTCAACTGTCCCAAAAATATCCTTTATAGCAAAAGAGAATTCATGGTCATGTGTTCCCTTCATCATTCTATCTCTTTAGTCTCCGTTAGTTTGAAACAGTTCCTCAGTTTCACAACACTCACATTTAGAGTACAAGCCAGTTATTTTGTAGACTTTCAGTGTAGGTCTGTCTAGTCTTTCCTTGTGATTAGGTTCAGGTGATGCCCTTTGGCAGGAGTGTTCCGGGTGATGCTGTGTCTCTCAGTGCTTCCTACCAGGAGGCACATGTTTGTTAGTCCTGTTGCTGGCAGTGTTAACTTTGATCGCTTGGCTAAGATGCCAGGTTTCTTCAGTGTAGTTAATATTTTGCCTTTTGCAATTAAAAAATATAATATGGAGAGGCACTTTGAGACAACATAAATATCCTGTTATTCCTCAACCTCTCATCAACTCGTTTTAGCATCCATCCATGATTCTTACCTGAGTCAGTCCCTATGATCACGCTTGTCACGTGGGGATTTCTCATCCTAACTAGAAAGAAGAGTTTTCATTCCCCCCCCCCATTAGTCTGTTTATTTTGTATCCATGTGGACTCATGGACTCCTAGTTTCTTAGTTTAACAGTAAGTTATAATAATACATTTTTATCATTTGATAAGAGAAATCTCTTCACGCTAGCTGCTGTCTCCATATTCTTTGAACATGACTTGACTTTTTGGCACAGCAAGATATTCTGGGCTCACTTATTCTTTTCCTGCCCCAGTCCTAGAATCAGCCATCTCCAAGGAGCTCTGGTTCCTTTTAGTGGAGAAAGGCATTTAGAAACCAAGATTTTGGCCAGGCATAGTGGCTCATGCCTATAATCCCAGTGTTTTGGGAGGCTGAGGCAGGAGGGTCACGTGAGGCCGGGAGTTTGAGACCAGCCTGGGCAACATAGTGAAAAGCCGTTTCTACAAAAAAAAAAAAGAAAAAAAAAAAAAACAACCAGAGAGAGAAACCAAGATTTGGGATTTGGGTATTAGATGTGCTCATAGCTTCATTGCTACTGGGGGTCACTGATTCTCAGAAGACAGATCTTGGCGATAGATGTCTGCTTATACATGCACACATGCCTCTATTCAGTTATTTCCAGGAGAACCTGTGAGTTTACACTGATGTCTCTAATCCTGATCTAGTGCTGTGGGGTTCATTCTGCCCTTTTCCATTTCCATATTTGTCACTCCCCCCTCCAACAGTGAAACCTGGCTTCCTGGTTTTCACAATGTATTTATGTATTTGCTCAATTCTAGAATGTCAGAAAGTAGTTTCAAAATTGCTAACTTCTGCAAAAAGAGGTCTAGTGATTAGAATTCAGTATTAGAGCTCTTTTCGACTTTAGACTGAGAGCATATAGTCCACATTTCAGGTGTTTCTTGGGTTTGTTCCCTGCTGCCCCCTTTCAGTGTGGTTATGTTATTCATTTGAAATACAATTTGGTTCCTTTGTTTCTCTTTGTATTCTATTTGAGAGATTTCCCCAATCTTAGGGATTTTCTCTTCCCTCCCTTTTGTGTGAACCACGGACATTTCCAAAAGGCAGGTCTGTACAAAAAGTTCTATTCAGAGAGGTGCTCCCCCTCCTTTCCACTCCAATCCCTTTTTCCTCTCTACCCAGCTCCCACCCTGCCCTGTAGGGAACCAGTCTCATTAGTCTTGTGTTTTTTCCTTCTGTGTTTCTTTTTGCTTTAATGGGTAGTTTCTTATTCCACTCTTTTTCTTCATAAAAAGTAGAATATTCTGAATCCTCTTTCACAGTTTGCCGTTTCTCATTTAACTGTGCGCCTGAGCAGGCTACATTAGTCCTGAGGGGTCCCTGATCCTTCCTGCTGCTCCTGAGGGGTCTGTTGTGGTCTCCATTTTGGCTGTTATGTAGGTGCATGAGAACTGTGCAGTGTGCGTCTAGGTGCTAATGACAGCACAGCCCCCACCAGGCGTTGTGTCTTTTCCACCTGACTCTGGAAGAGTGGTAATGTGGGCAGAGGAGGAAACTGAGGCTCAAAGTAGTCCCATGACCACACGCCACACAGATGTGAGCTGGTCCTAGAGGTTGAGGCCAGACTGTCTGGTGCCAGAACTGAAACTTGTGAATGATGGGTGTACTTGCTCCTCCTGCTGGGGTTCATTGCATGCCTGAGATGCCAAGAGCAGGGCTCGCATCACCCTGGGTGCTAAGTAAAAAGGCCCCAGGGAGGGAAGGATAACCCAGGAGAAAGGAAGAGCTATTCCCCTTATAATTGCTTTCCTTATCATTCTTTTAAAATTTGTTGTGTGTACATGTTTTGTAATGAGTATAACACATCAATAGAATAGGGTTTATGTACTCAAAGTTGTGTGCTCAGAAAAATTTTTAAAAATGATAGTGATATGTGATCAAAAAAGTTTGGAGATCACGGAAAGAGAAGCTCACTCAGCTGTCTTGAAGTGGAGAGAGACCTGGCCTGGCCTTAACATCCAGAGATGAGGGCTTGTGATCCCACCTGCTCCTGCTATGGGGGCAACAAGACATTCATTCACTCAATCATTCGTTCGTTCATTCATTCATTCATTCATTCAGTATGGCTGAGCAGTGAGGTTAACACAGTGAGCAGGAGGGTGCTGTCCTGACTTCAGAGAGCATCTGCACGTCTAGACGGGGATCTTCATGGCTGGAAGGACAGTGAGGCCTGTCAGGGAAGGACACAGTGCTGTGGATCACCTAGGAGGGGCTTGTAAGTGAGGTTTGGGGGTTAAATGTGACTTCCAGGGAGAAGAGTGACGCCTAAGTGTGTATGAGAGTCCTCTGGTGTGAGGCTTGGAGAGGAGGGAGTGTAGCTGCTGGCCAGCACCGTGGAAGAGTTGACTCTGAGCAAATCATTAATCTTTTTGGGCCTTAACTGTCTTCTCTGTAATGGGGAAGGATAGTACCACTGGCCTCTCCAGCAAGTTCTTTGCATCTGCTGAGGCCAGATTCAGGTGTCAAATTCTCAGCTCTTCTGTTGACTAGCCATGTGTCTTTGGGATGTGTTATGTCTGGAGCTTTGCTAACAAAGCTTTCTCACCTTATCTCATTGAATCCTCCCATCCAGCATTTTCCATATGAGTGCTTTGAGTTTCAGAGAAGTGAAGCGCTTATGGAGGGTCCCACAAGCAGTGGGAGCCGGGACGCAGGGCTGACTGCTACACCTGGGCCCGCCTTTTCACCACAGACTGTGTGTGCTTGTCATACTTAGACTTTGCTTGTACTTGGGAAAGGAGTTCAGTTTGCTTTAATGTCACTTTAATGCTTTTTAGAATTCATTTCCTCTGTTTATTTTGCAGCGGTATAATTTGCAATGAAATAGTTTCACATTGAGCTTACATGTTTTGATGGCATCTTAATGTTGGCTCCATGGATTTGCAGCCAGATACTTTTGTCATTCTAACTTTCCTATATGATGGCACTATGTGGCAGTGTGGCCATGAACTATGGCCTGGGTTTCCCTTTAGGCCGGCCAGGTAGCCTCTGAGTCAGGTGTTCGGTGTCTCTTGGGTCATGGAGGACTCTGCACACTGGGGACAAGTGTCCTGTGTGTCAGTCTCCTGTGTAGCTTGGTTTTACTTTGCCATGTCATTGGGTCCTTCCTGGGGTTGGGTTTCACCTAGGAACATCTGGCTGGGCATCATATGTGCAGAAGAGAGCGTCTCTTCCCTCTCGCCCCCTGAGCTGTGGAGGGTACGTGCGCACCCCAGAAGCAAAAGCTCTGGCTCCCAGAGGGCCTTGGTTTGCTAGGTTGGCCCTGCTTTCAGTTGCTGTCCTTGTGCCACAGCATATGCTGAGCCATCTGTTCTGCCTTTTTGTTTTGGAAAATGTGGCACAACAGTTAGAGTCTTGCCTAGAAGAGCACTGAAGGCCTTTTAGCACTGGGGCTGTGCCTTAGCCATTTGGGTCCCTTCAGTGCTTGGTGAGGGGCTGGAGCTGGAGTAAGGGCCTGGTACTTGTGTGTTGAATGCTTGTATGCATGTTTGATTATTGTGGCTGAGGGCTCAGGAGAGTGGCAGGAAAGGAGGAGGTGGAGCCCAGAGCAGGGACTTCTTTCCAGGGCCCAACCCACACGTTGGTCTTGCTCCTGGAAGAGCACCTGCCTGTAGAAAGCAGGTCCCTTCTGCCCAGCCCCCCATGGCCCAGCCTTAGCCCCATCCTCTCCTCAAGAGACCCCACAGCTTGGCTTTAGCAAGACCCAGACCCATATCTGAGATTCCAGTCTGAGCCCGCTGAGTGTTGAGTCTCACTGTTTCAGCTCTTGGGTTTCAGTGCCCAAGAAGTGGTACTATAGTGGCATAAAAAAGCCACCCGAAGCTGGGCTCATACCTTAGCTCTGGCACTTACTAGCTGTGTGGCCTTGGGCAAGGTGGGTTGCTTAACTTCTGGCAGCCTTGATTTCCTTACTGTGAAGCAGAGACATACCTCTAAGCAGAGAGTGGTTGTAGGGATTTGGGATGACATGTGTCCAGCACCCAGATACTTGGGCATTGGTTGCCATTATTATTATTAGTATTATTACTAGTATTATTAGTATTAGTAATATTACTGTTACTGCTACTGATGTTACTGTCACCACCACTGTTAACCCCCTTTCTCTCCCTCTACCTCTCCAACCCTACGTTCACCCACAGCACTGGTGTTATACGCCCCCTTAGTGAAGAAGAGAAGACAGGAGCTGGCTCAGAGCATTTATCTGCCCAGCTGCTATGAGCCCTGAGCTGACCACCAAGGATGCTAAGGGGTTCAAGGAGGACTGCACCTCCTTCTGTCCTTGCCTTCTCATCCTTTTTTCTCCTGACACACCATTGTTTTCGCAAAAGAAAGAAGTAGTTGGAGTCTGGGAAAGAAATCCCCAGGGCCCTGTTTCAGATGATTGTCCCATTTCTAAACTTGAGTTAATAAGAGTAAACAAAGTAGTAGGTAGATTTGCACAGGAGAATATTATTATTCTCATGATTATGTAAATATTTATCTGTTCTGGCTTTCTTATTTTGTTGCTGGTGTCTAATTTCCAAGTCTTGTAATGAAGTGTAATTTGGAGAAGATTTGCAAAGACAGGCACGTAGTGAAATAATTTGATTTGTTCAGTAAACTTGGTTTCAGTTATTCCTTTTCATGAGTTGTTTTAGAACCCCTTCAAGTTCTTTGTGATTTGACAACAGCTTTCAGCCCAATGAAAATATGACTCTTAGGCATTGCCAGGAATTCAGAATTGGTTTATAATATTGTCGCTTAATAAGAAAATGCGTTCATTGGCAGGATATAAAATTTATGGGCTTCAAATGGATTTCTGTTTGTAGTTTTAGCCCTCTGTGCTCCTGCCATTCTCGAGGCTATGAGTAAGGTTTTTTAATTAAGTCAAATTGAATTGAATGAGCTTTTACTGAACGCCCACTCTGTGCCAGACACCGGCTCCTTAACCCTTGCACTGCCCTGTAGGTGGCTATGGGGAGCTGAGCCAGAGGAGGTTTTGCCCCATGCTCACGATCATTCAGCTGGCAAACCTGGGAGGTGGGATTTGAAGTTAGGTTTGATTCTCTGGCTTTTTCATCCAAAGCTGATTATAGGCAGACTTGATTAAGGAGAAGAGAGAGGTTGAGTGGCTTTCATGTTATTTCATTGAATCTTGTTTAGTCTTCTCAGCCACCCTGTGAGGTTCATTACATTTTCCCTATTGTATATCTGAGGAAAGTAAGGCTCAGAGAGGTACAGTGATATGCTCAGGGTCACACAGCTGGTAAGAAGCAGAGCTGGGATTTGAACTCAGAACTGCCTGGCTGCAAGGCCAGAGTTCCTTCTAGAACCCCTCTAGGGGTCTGCACTTCCTTTAGCACATGGCCAATTGACCACCTGCCCACAAAAAATGGCCTGGCCCTGGTGGCTAGGGCACCCTCCTGCAGATGGAGGCAAGGAGCAGTAGGGAGTGGGGCTGGGCATCAGTTTCCCAGGTACTTCCTAGCTCTATGCCCTGGGCAAGTGAAGTCCTCCTTTCTGACCCTCCCTGCACCCACTGGTGACTGGTGGCAGAATACCCTCCTGGGTTATTGTTAGGATCACAGACAACATGTGTGAGGCACCTGGCACTTGGTGGGCACTCAGGAAGTGAAGGACCCTGCCCTTTGGCATCTGTTGCTTGTCAGAATGCGTGGTGGATGGCTCTGGCCTCGGTGACGAAGCTGCTGTTGCTTCAGCCCCCGGACTCCTGTGCATCACAGAGCTGATTCAGTGCAGACAGGTGACTCATCTGATGGCATTTTGTGTGGCGTTGTGCAGTTCAGCCTGGTACAGCACGGCCCGCCCACAGCAGGTATTCAAGAGCCATTAGTGTTTATGAAGGTGATAAAATTGCCTAGATGGAGGGAAGCCGTCAAAATAAGAGCCTTTGCCTGTCTTGTGAAAGTTAACTTGCAAACCTAATGCCTGTGGGGCTGCTGAAAAAGCGTCACCTGGATTTCTCCTTGGAGACAGAACTCTCTGGAAGGACAGCTGGGCAGCCCCTGCTTGCCATGTGGGGGTGGACGCTTTTTATGTGACAGTGAGTTGGAGAAACTAACAGTGGTCTTCAAGGCATTGTGCTCAGCTTAACTCTTTGAATTGCCATAGCTTTAAAATGAATACTAGAAACAGTTATATATTTTTCACACTCTCCATATTTTCTGCATTCAATATAATAAATGTTATCTTGAATGTTTGAGGGTTTTATAGCAAAAATTCCTCCCATTTGTAAAGCATGCTGCAGTGGATGGGAGTGAACTAGCTGGCAGCGCTCTCGTGCGATGTGGCAGAGGCTGAGGGAGTTGCCCAAACCCCACTTCCAGTTGGAGGAAGACTGGGCCCTGACTTCCAGTGCATGTTCAGGTCCACTTGTCAAGGAAAGGATCCATTGTTAAGAAACAAACATGGGAAACTGTCATGTGAGCGTCCCTAAAAGCAGCATAGTCATTTTCGAGTCACTCTCTGATAAAGATAGAACACTTCATTTAGGCACATTTCAGGATTTCAGAACATTTGGAGTAGTCCTGGGGTGGAAAGCAGCGTTTTCCTTTTTCAATTTCAACCTGACTCCATTCCTCTCTTTATGTGTGTCAGTCATAGCAGGGGAGTGTTTTCCTCTTGGATGCGTTCGCACCTGGCAAATGAATGTGCAGGAATTCCTTGATTGCAAAATAGCTACTCTCAAAATGCAGACAGGCAGCCACACTCAGGGAGCCCTTCGGCCACGGCAGCGGGGTGGCGCCAGACACCTGGCTTTGAGTCCCGTGGAGGCATGCCACTTAGTCTGTTCTGAGCGGCTGTTTACAGGCGGATAGAAAGGGCTGTAGGATGGGACCCTCAAGGTTTTGGGGCATGGGAGGGGCTGGCCGTCATGATTCAGCATGCTAGCTCTCTGGGGGCTGTGCTGAGCACTGAGGGACACTGGGAGAAAAACACAGGCCCCTGCTTTGTCCATGTGGAAGGAGCCCAGGCTGCCCTGGCTGCTATACGCATCCTTCCAGGCAACCTTCACCTTCTGGTCTATTTAGTCTCATTCCCTGTTTTTATTCCCTTCTTTTATTTAGGGAGAGCCAGAGCAGCAATTCTCAGGTCAGGATTATTTGGGAGATCCATATTACTTCTGATTATTTACGAAGGGACAGGCCGGGGGAGGTAACCACCTCGATAAATTCGTCAGCGAGGCAGCTGGAGGGATGTGTGACAAACATACCAGGCTGTCATTTGGCCAGAGATTGTCTGCACTGGGATTGTTCCCCCAGGATAGTCCTGATGACAAATGTAATTGACATTTTTTATTAACCCTGAAATGATTAAAGATGCTGCTGCTGAATTTGTGTCAAAGTACCCGGTCCCTGGCATTTTGAGAAAGGGATTCTCTGTGGAGCCAATAAACAGCCTGTGTTTTCTTCCTGTTCATCACTTTAATCAACTAAGACATACAGAGCCCTGTCTGGTTTGGTCTTGAAACTGGGCCAGGGAGATAAGACTCTGCTTCCTGGCTTAGGTTTCCAGAAAACTCTGGTATGGACATGATGAGGGACACATAGGAGGCACTCTGTTCATTTACCACATAGTCATCAAATGTTTGCTGAGCTCCTTCTGTGTGCCAGGTCCTGTGTGTGATATTGGGCGCTGTCTCCTTGAAGGGTGGTCGCTGTAGAATGGGGGCTAGAAAGATGTTTATGGGGATGATTGTGAGAACTGAGCATTGTAGGGGAAGACTGGGCCACCCTCACTGCCCAGGGGGTGGGGTGGGGCAGGGAAGGCAGTGCAGGGGGTGGTTTGCGTCTTACAGGAAGGGAGTCTCCTCTCCAGACAGGTCTTACCTCTGGAGCTCTCCAGGCAGATGCTGGAAGTGGCAGTGCCCAGAGTGTGTGGGTCTTGGAGTGCCAGAGTGTGGGAACACAGAGGGGCAGCAGGGGAGGGTGGAAGACACACAGGAGAGCTTGGCTGGGCCCTGCAGACGGGCTGGGGGCCACACGGAGCGCAGGTGGACTTTGCTGCTTCCTAGCCTGCCTGCTGAGTTACTGAAGCTCTTGGTCTTGGTTTCCTTATCTGTGAAATGGGACAATCCTACTTTCGCTTCTGTCATAGGGCTGCTGCAGGATGAAATGACAGTAGGAGGAAAGCCCCTGATTGGTGCTTGGCATACAGAGCCTAGTCAACAAGCATCTGCCGTGGTGATGGGATGGAGGAAGCAGAGGGAGGTTCCTTCCTAGATGCAGTCTCAGTAGCAGTGGCCAGGTATTAAGCACCTACTGCATGCCAAGCGCTGGGCTGAAGGCCTTGCACTGATTCTCTGTTAGGTATTTTTATTCCCATTTTATAGCTGAGAAACTTCTTAGAGGGTAAAGCAGTTGCTCAGGGTCACACATAGAGAGAGGCAGAGAGAAGATCTGACACCAGGCTGTTGCTCCCAAGGGCTGCCTTTCAGCAGTGCAGGGGCTGGGAGGTGCCAGGAGGAGCAGGAACATGGGGAGGGCCAGCTTTGACTGTGGCCAGAGCCATGCTTGAGCTCTTCTTTTGGAGGGATGGGCTTGGGTTGCAGAGGGTCTTACAGGGAGAGTGTGCTTGTCACACTGCTCCTGGATGGACTGATGAATTGAACACTTCCTGAGCACCTGTTTTGTGGCTAGCCCTCTGCTGAGGGTGCACACATTCCCTCAGCCACAAAGCCAGTATTTAGTGAGCACCTACTGCATGCCATGTGGTCCACCAGGCCTTGGGTAGATGGTGGTGTACCAGAGGCAGGGGTCTTCACCCTGGGGGAGCTCCCAGGCTGGCAGGGAAAGAAGGAAAGAAAAAGATCACACATCTAGCATTGTGGATAAGCAACATTTCAGCACTGAAATCATGGGTCTATGTTATTAACATTTTATATGCTAGGCTCTCCCACACAAAACCAGATCAGAACCCTCTCTCTTGCCCCTGAACTGCATAGGTTTCAAAGGTGATCTGTCCCCTTGTATCTCGACCTGTTGCTCAGGAACCATTCCCATCAGTTTAATTTCTTTTTCCTTTTAATCCTGTGGCTGGCAGGATGTTGCAGGGGCAGTAATTTAATAAAAGTATGCAGTTTGTAAAGCAGCTGCTATTCTGTGTACTAAGCACATTTGCCAACCTTTTCAGGGAAACCTCCAAGCTGTTCTTGGAACTTAGCGATATTGCAGGAAAAAAAACATTCTATTTAATAACATTTCATCCTTTGGGTTCTGCAGCTAATAGAAGCATAAATGGAGGCCATGTCTGAAAGCCATTTCTTTATGTGATTCAGAGAATCAGGACATAGCAATTACACAGTGTATGGGATTTATGGAAACATTCATGCCTAACAAGAAGAAAACAGCTCAGTAAGTTATTTAATTTGAAGTCACAGGCCCGCTGACTGGTTCCCCACCCAGACCTACCGCACTGCTCGGCAGGCCCCAGGCGCTCGCACACAGGTGCCCACTGCTCCCTGTCTCTCTGAGTCCTGCCCAGCTGCAGGTGGAAACCTGGGCCTGCTCTGTGGGGTGTGTTCACACCTTAGGCCAGGGCAAGGTGGAGCTGGGTTTGAATATTGCTCTTCTGACTCCAAGCCTGTCTTTCCCCACCACTGCATATAACAGCCTCATTAGGTTTGTAATACGTGGCAGCTGCATGATCTGCTGGGTAAGAGACACACATTTAGAAAAATTTATGTGCCACATGCTTTTCCTTTCTTTATTTCTCTTTCCCCTGAACTGAGATAAAAAGGAGAGTCACACACAAGCAGATGTCAGAATGACTGCCTTGCTTCGCCCCATCTACCGGAAAAGCCACCGACTGAATTCTTCCTAACACCGTTTCTGTTTATGGCAGATATAGGGTGGGGGTGGGGGGCAGGGCCATCCATTCTCTGCTTTCCGCGCTAGCCGAAGCCTTAATTCAAAAACAAATTGAGTCCTTCAGCTGTCACTCGATTGTTCCCTCTGATTTTGGGGGATAAATATCATTGCTGCAGCCTCATGTCTCCTTTCTCTCCTTTTCCCCAAAGCTTTTCCCCTTTTATTTTCTCTCTCTGCCCAGAACTCAACATATCTCTGACAAAAGCATGCATTATTTAGAGCCTGTCGCCTCTTGAAGTTCTTTAATTACAGAATTAAACCAAAGTAATGACAGTTTAATTTGTTCTTTCATTAATTGGGAGCGCTCCGGGCTGATGTGAAATGAGCGCATTTGGAAGGCATGAGGAATATGTGCTGAGTGATTGGAGCATGAGTAATAATAATCGCTGTCGTTTAGTGCTGGGCGCTGGCTAGGTGCTCCTCATGCGTATTCTCTGTTAATGCTCCCCGCAACCTTGAGGAGGAGATACCACCTTCTCTGTTTTGCGGCTTAGGATCTTGAGGCTCAGAGAGGTGAACCAACAGCCACCTGTCAGCTAGAGGAAGAGCCAGGCCTAGACACCAGGAGCCCAGCCCCAGAGCCCTGTCCTGTCCATAGCCCCACTTGGCCTTGAGACCACCAGCTGTGGCCTCAGGATTCTGCAAGGGGTGGTCCACAGGAAGATGGGCACACCTGGCGGGGCATGCCTGAGAAGGACTAAGTTGTGTCTGGCTGAATCTGAGGCTGAGAGGAAACATTTGAACCCGTGAAAATGGAAGGAAATTGGCGGTCAGAGGGAGCTGAAGCCTCACTGGTGCTGATGGAAATTCTGCTACTTCGAAGGTAGCAGTTTGTCCTCCCGGGAGCCCTGCAGCCACTGAGGGGCATGCCTGCGAGCGCATCCGTGCCACTTAGTTGTGGGTCAGGGAGGCTGCTGCAGGGAACCGCAGGATGGACATCTCTAAAGCATATAGTGAAGGGTAGAATCCAGGTGTATGGGGCCCCGTCAGGCCTGCTGGTCCCCCTTACCCTAGCTAAGGCCCATGCCAGAGCTGCTACCTTTCCATGGACACGTCTGGGTCCAGGTGACTTCCTTCTTGCACTGGCCCCAGGCCCCACCGTACCTGGCAGATGAAGTGCCTCTGATGCCCCTCCGTGGCCTGCAGAAGTTCTGGGTTGGGCCTTTGGTTTCAGGCCCCTGGGACTATACAGAGGGTGGATGGTTGGTGCATTCACAGTACTAGCGGCTCATCTGGAGGGCTGTGTCTAGAAGGAGGCAGCGGCAAGACAGCTCATCATCCTCCTCACGTCCTTAGGGACTTGAGCCTGGTGTGTACCGACACTGCGCTCTCTTGGCAGCAGGCAGTGAGGGACAGGAGAAGAACCAAAGTTGATAGTGCCTTCTGTGGCACCTTCTACTTCATCACTTTAATTCCCTTTAAGCTTCCCCACCACTCTGGAAAGTGGGAAGATTAGCCCCGTTTTCTAGCTGTTGAAATGAAAGCTCAGAGACAATGGTCATTTACCCAGGCCACATGGATTGAAGGGGCAGAACAGAGTTAGGATTCAGGGGTGTCTGACCCTGAAGTCCCCCATGGAACTGGGCCTCCGTGTTCTTGCTGTCACCCCATATCCCCACCAGGCACCCTCTCACTCACTCTGTTCACATCTCCCAGCAACCTCAGAGTTTTACCCTATGAGTTCTCAGACAAAACTTTAGAATTTATTATCAATGCATTTCTCTGCAGCAAAGTCTGGATGAATTTAAGATTAGAGGATTCGGTTACACTTTATTACTGTTTGTCATTAAAAATCATGCAAATAAGCCATGGAATAAAGTAACTTGTGTTGTTTTGGACACCAGATTTACATGTTTACTGGAAGAAAAATGATGCTGAACTCCTTCAAGGTGGTAATAAAATTTTGCCTCAGAGCCTTAGCTTTGTTAGTCTTTTTCTATAATTTACTCCACAACTTCCGAAAAATATTTTAAACTAGTTTATCATAAAAACTCACACCAAGGGTTTCAAAACATCCTTTTGTAAAGGTGAAAAGAAGACTGAGAAGCTGCATAGGCTGCAGGCTGGGAGTGGAGAAGGAAAGACCTGCTGCAGCCATGTGACTCAGGGGCCTGAGAGGTGAATCAAAGCCTCCTTGTTGCCAGGGCTGAGAGGGGGACAGGATGGCTTCTAGGCTTCCTGTCTTTGGATTTTAGTAGGAAGTTTCCAGGCTTTTGTTCTGAAACCCCCAGTTTGCTTCATTTAGCTTCCGACCTCCCTGTAGGAGGAGGTGGGCACAGAACGTGTTTGGAAGCGTCTGGGAGAATAAGGACCAGGCTAGAAAGAACCTTTGTTCTACCCTGACTCAGGCATCGGCCATCCTGTCAGAGCCCATTTCCACCACAGTTGGAAGAAGTAGTTGGGGTTTAGAACCCTGTGATTCCAACCCATGCTGCCCCTCCAAGAAGACACGGGGCGAGGCCCGGCCATACCAGTGTTGAGGTAAAGGATCTGAGGCTGGCCATCCTGGTAGATGAAAAGAGGGTTCAACCCAGGATGACCCCAAGCCTTTGGGTTAACTGCTGAGTTTGGTGTTTGCCCCAGATATTATACCCCCTGAGTGTTTCAGTGCTGTGCTCCACCTTCCTCCTGGCGTGGTGGGGAAGGGTAGCCATGAAGCTCAGTTGGAGTATAGAGGAGGAGCCTTCTGGCTTTGTGAGCTCCTGCCCCTGGGGTCCTGAGGTGGTGGTCACAAGTGACACAGAGCCATGACAAGTAGCATTGTTGATGTTGATGATCAGAATTAGTAAAAATGGGCTGGTCGTGGTGGCTTATGCCTGTAATCCTAGCACTTTGGGAGGCCAAGGCAGGTGGATCACTTGAGGTCAGGAGTTTGAGACCAGCCTGGCCCACATGGTTAGGCCATCTACTAAAAATACAAAAATTAGCCAGGCATGGTGGTGGGTGCCTGTAATCCCAGCTACTTGGGAGGCTGTGGCAGGAGAATCACTTGAACCTGGGAGGCAGAGGTTGCAGTGAGCTGAGATCATGCCACTGCACTCTAGCCTGGGTGACAGAGGAAGACTCCATCTCAAAAAAAAAAAAAAAAAAAAGTAAAAATGTATAAATCACAACACATGGTAAGTAACACAATACCAATCATAATTCACTTCAAAAACAGCAGCTTGAAATTAATCAGCAGTTGTGTTGATTCTTAGAAATATCAGAAGCCACACGCTGTGTCTGAAAGCTTGTGAGTAAGAATGAGGAGGAGTGACAGGCAGATCAGCCAACAGATAGAGGGGCTTCTGTGATCTAGGCAGGTGTCGCTGGTCACTCCTGGCTCTGTGGGCATGGTTATGTCCTAACCCTGTGAGTTCTTGCTGCTGTCAGCACCGCATGGATGCAGGGATTCCTGGCTGTTAGTTACATGGCCAAGCAGCTTCTGAAAATTATCGGCTGTGGCCACAGAAATCCTTGACTAAGTGCTACGGAGTCATCATTATTATCCCATCACATGATTCTTCTTAATCCTTTAGAATCACTTGTTAAAGTTTAATAGGTAAGATAATTTCATGCTCATTGAAGTAATGTAATTATACAGACTAATTCAACGCTATTAGAAAATTTCTGGGCTCCATTTATAATAACAGCTAATGCCTTCTAAGTACAGTTTGTTAGGGAACCTTGCATATTCAACCCAAAAGAACCCCAGGTTTGCGCGTGAGCTTGGATGCCGAGCAGTGTTGAGTGAACTGGAGCCTACTGGAAGCTGTTCCATTTGTCCTTAGGTGGCTTTTTTAGAAGTGATTAGACTTGGGGATTGTTTCTCAGAAATGGACTGGAGACCCATAAATCTACTCCGATTTTATTTTTGGACACCAACCTGGAGCCCACAAAGACAACTTCCCACGAGTTAGCAGCAGTGCTGGGCAGTAGGGGGGCACGTGTGCTGAGGCATGGGTGTGCCAGCCTTGCAGTGGAGGAGGGGCTGCTCTTTGCCACGTGTCTGCAGCTCTCTTCCGGTCTCTGGCTTGAACAGACTGGGGAGCCTGAGGTCACATTTTACTTGTCTTTTGGGAGGGAGGTTGGGGTAATCTGGGCCAAGGGGCTCAGCCAGCTGCCACCCAGACTTGAGTGCTCTGTTTGGTGGCACCAGACATGGTGAGGTGGGTGGTATTGAGCAGGGTGGGGGAGGCAGCAAAAGCCAGGCCTACAGAATTACACTTCTGTGGCCTAATGATTTTCAAAAACCATTTGCGAGATTGAGGTAATGTATTTCCCAGACTGAAGCAATTTACTCCTTCCCACCGTGCCGAATCAGGCTGTTAAATCCTCTTGCTGTGTGCGTAGAGCTATTGGCACCAGGGAAAAATGGTCAAGTTCAAGGCCCCTGCCAAATCTGTGCTCTTTTCTTTGGAAAGTGATGAGTAACTGCACTTTAAAAAAAATGGGCTGGGCGTGGTGGCTTACGCCTGTAATCCCAGCACTTTGGGAGGCCGAGGTGGGTGAATCACCTGAGGTCGGGAGTTCGAGACCAGCCTGACCAACATGGAGAAACCCTGTCTCTACTGAAAATACAAAAAATTAGCCAGGCGTGGTGGCATTTGCCTGTAATCCCAGCTACTCTGGAGGCTGAGGCAGGAGAATCACTTGAACCAGGGAGGTGGAGGTTGTGGTGAGCCGAGATCGTGCCATTGCACTCCAGCCTGGAAAACGAGCAAATCTCCATCTCAAAAAAAAAAAAAAGAAGATTTTAGGAATATTGGAAAATGTTAAGTGAAGAAAGCAGGATGCCAGATTGTACATTCAGTAGGATCTCAGGAGAAACAATGTCTGCATAGAAAAATACTGTGGAAACTGCCAGCAGGTTGCAGGGCTTACCTGTGCTTGAGTGCAAGGATTAGATCCAGTGTCCTCTCTGTTCCTTTTCAGCATCTTACCGGTTGCCCAGGGTGCTGACACCTGGGCCCCAGGTGAGAAGCGCCCCAGAAAGAGAAGCACATGCATGCTGGCCGTTGAGTCATGGGCCTGCTAACTTGCTTGTCGTGTAACCTTGGGCAACTTCCTTCCTACTGGGAGCCCTAGTCTCTTCATCTGTATAGTGGCCCAGTTACACTATCTCAGAGGAGTGAGGGTCACTGCCAGGACTCCGTCACCTGCGTAAACACCTGGCAATGTGGGCATGTGGCAGTCTAGATAAACCATAGCCTTGTGGTGGTGATGGGGTCATTATAAAAATGCATTGTTTCTTTCACAACCAGAAAAACATTACACATAAAAGAACAGGGCAATGACTGGAGGTGGAAAAACAACGCAGCCTACCTAGCTGCATGGAGACCTATGGGAACATCCACTGGACCTTAACTTGGCTTATGGGAGTCAGGAGGGCTTCCTGGAGGAAGGAGTGTCTCATGGGAGACAGGAGAGAAGAGTAGGAGCCAACCAGGTGGAGACAGAGGAATGTGCTTCAAACAGAGAGAAGGCATATGTAAGGCTGGAGGTTCAAGGAACAGAGTGAGTTTGGGAAACGTGCCTAGAAAGTGGCGTGCAAGGACGATCGTGATGGGTGATGAGGCTGGGCAGGTGAGTGGGGCCTCCGGAGTCAGCCACCGACTTTCCCACTGTAGCTGTTTACAACCCCCCTAAGCCCTTGGGATGTGCTTGGCAAGATAAGGCCTTATGGCTAGAAGGCTCGGAGAGCATCCTTTACTGGGCTTCTGGATGGAATTTTTGGAGCAAAGGGTTAGTACTCATTTTTATGCAAATTGAGAAATCTTGATGAAAATGATGACTTCCATCCCAGCCCCATCAGGGAGGGCCAGGGAGAACCGTGGCTTCGATAATGGTATGGGCCTGTTGGAGCCTGGCTACAGGGCTGCCCCGGGAGGCCTCCTTTGGGAGCAGAGACAGCCTGGCGCTGGCCTGTGGCGGTTGCCATGACAGCAGGACATGAGCAACCTGACTTTCTGAGAGTGGTCACCTCTATTCCGGGGCCCTGCCCTGGCTGGCTGTTGCATTGGGGTGGGAGAGGCTGTCTCAGCTGGGTCTCTGGAAAAGCTGAGGTCAGGAGGCCTGTGCCCTGGGACATGGCTATGTATGACAGCCAAGACACTCTGCCTCCACCCAGACTGGGCCTTCAGAAGGAATTAAGTTGGAGGCCATTAAAACTAAATCAGGTGATGCTTCCAGGAGCCCCCACTCAGTAACTGCTGAGAGCGTCCCTGAGTCCCCGCACGTGCATGAAGCAGACAGAGTGATTTTAACGCAGCTCCTTGTCCTGGCTTAGGTGACGCCTGCCCTCACTTGTAGAGGTGGCACCATCATGCGGTCATAGGATGAGACGTCCCAGGTTCTGGCTCTCCCTGCCTCTGCTATGGTGTGATCAGAAGGGGGCTGTCTCCTGCTGTTACGCCATGTGCCACGACACCCTGCCTTCTCCCCTGCTCCCCTTCTGCCTCACTCCCCTCTAATCCACCTGTAAGTCCCAGTGATTCTTCTCTAAACTGGGCATTCAGTCCACAGTCCGGCGGCCCAGGCCTGCTCTCTCCCCTCTGCACACCCTCTTCACTTGTCTCCTTGTGTGATTCTGGCCTTTCCTATAGCAGCTGGTATGCTCTTTAAAAACAAAAATCTGCTTATCACTTTGCTCCGATGCTTAAAAAACCATCCATTTTACACGGAGGGAAAAATTCCAAACTTTTGCAAGTGTCTGCCGAGCCCTGGGTGATCTGCGTTTTGCCCACTCTTGTTGCTCTCCTCCTTCACATAGGGCTCCAGCCACACTGGCCGCCAGTCCCCCAGGCTGTGTGACTATGCCTTGCTCAGGCCCTCCCCACCTCACCCCTTCCTCTGGAGAAGCCTGCTGACCTCCCCAGTGGAAATCAAGGTGAATCTGTTCCACCTGCTATTGTCATCTCCTAGAGCCAGTTCTGTTCTTCACAGCACTGATCTGAGTGAGAAGAGCTGTTTGTTGCTTAATATCTTTCTCTTCCACTAGACTCTCATGAGCTATTTTGTTCTCTAGCAGTTCCAGCAGTGAGCAAATTTCTTGGCAGATAGCAGACTGGCATAAATATCTGTTGAACAAACCCAGCGAGTGAATGAGAGTCACTCAGTCACTCTAAGCCTCTCTTTGCCCATCTGTAAAATGGAGATGACAGTTTCCCTGACAACCTTGTGGGCTTGTGTGAGGGGCACATGAATGTGGAAAGTGATACACAAAAATAAAGGTATAACATTATTACTACTCATTCTAACCAGGTCACAACCTCTTCTTCCCCGCAGTTATTGAGAGAGGGAGTATGTCTTAGGATAAGAGAGTAGGAGCAGTCCAGAGCCCCTCTTACTGTGTGCAGATTAAGCACACTGAGGAGGGAAGAGGCCTGTGGCTTGAGGAAAGATGTGACATGCAACCCCAAAAGCACTTCACAGTCCCTACAGGTGGGGCAGGTGTGAAAGAGCACCTAACAACGTCAAAGCAGCTCAGGCTTTAGACCTCGGGTTCCAGCTGTGCGGGTCCACAAGAGAGTGCTGAGAAATTACAGAGAATGGGAGGGAGCTGGGAGACTAGAGGTGCCCAAGTGGAAAACCCATTTTCCAAGAGTGAAAAAAGGTAGTTTTGGAAGCCCCATGTACCATAGTGACTGAGTCGGGGAGGGACGCTTATACTAGAGAAAGAGAAAATAGACGCCAGGCAGGCAGTAGAATTCATGGCCTTGCAGGATTAAAAGACAGACATGCTTGCCAGGAGCCAGCGTTCATTCGCCAAAGCATTCTTTTTTTTTTTTTTTTGAGACGAGGTCTCACTTTGTCACCCAGGCTGGAGTGCAGTGGTGCAATCATGGCTTACTGCAGCCTTGACTTCCTGGGCTCAGGTGATCCTCCCACCTCAGACACCCAAGTAGCTGGGTCTAGAGTTGTGTGCCACCGTAGTAGAGACAGGGTTTCTCCATGTTGCCCCAGGCTGGTCTCGAACTCCTGGGCTCAAACGATCTGCCCGCCTCAGCCACCCAAAGTGTTGGGATTACAGGCATCAGCCACCTTGCCTGGCTCATTCATTCTTACGTGAGCTGTTAGACTTATAGGATCTGTGTGTATTGAGGCCAGAGGCTGAGTGTGTCTTGATTTGGAAAGGTGCTGACATTCAGAGCCTCAGGCCTTTAGAGCCTTGGTGATTCCATCCCATCCTTGTTTTACAGAAGAGCAGGAACCAGCCTAAGGTTCTTGTGGTGCCAGAGAGGTTCAGACTGTTCTTGAGAAGGTAAGAGAGATAAAGAGGTATCTACCAGGTCATACAGTCCAACTGGATGACCTATGGCTTGTTGAACAAGAGCACTTAACTCTGAGAATTAATTATTTACTCTCAGAATAGAGGAGGTCTCTCATGACTAAAGGATACTATACTTAGCATTCTTTTCCACAGCCTAATAATAAATAAATTGGGTAATGTTACAGAAGGGAGGTCCGCTTTCCAATCTGCTGATGACCCAAAGCTAGGATAGCCATTCTTTTGTCCACATGTTTGTCCATCTGTCCTTCTGTCTATCTGTCCATCATCCATCCAACCATCCATCCTCCATTAATCACCCATCCCTCCATCTCATTCATTTATCCATCTGTTTCATTCCATTCATTCATCCATCCATCCGTCCATCATCCATTCATAACCCATCCCTCCATGCCATTCATTCATTCATCCATTCCGTTCTGTTCCATTCCATTCATTTATGTATCCATGCATTCCATCCATCCATCCATCCATTTATTCTATCTATGCCGTCACTCACTCAAGAGACATTGGGCTTCTAGTATATGCCAGACTCTGTTCAAGACACTGGGGGATATAGAAGCGAACAAAACAGATAATGAAGAGATAGTGTCCTTACCCCCATGGAACTTACATTTTAGTGGGAGAAATAAACAACAAATAAGCAAATAAATAAATATGTTAGGAAGTAACATAATGCTTTGAAGAAAAGTAGAGCTGGCTAAGATGAAGGGGAGTGATGAGAGCAGTGTTTAGATCGTGTGGTTCAGGGAACATCTCTCTGAGTAGAGACTTGGGGGAACCCAGCAGCTGGGTAGAGAAGAGCACCTGGACAGAGGAGTAGCAGGTGCCCAGGCCTTGAGGGGGAAGATGCTGGAGTGTGAGAGGCCAGGAGGCCAGTGCTGCTACAGTGGAGTCAGGGCAGGTGACACAAGATTTATTCCAGGTGTGATGGGAAGCCACTGGATAGTTTGTGGGGTGGGGGGCTATAACTCGACTCTGATGCAGAGGTCCAGTCTGGCTGCTGTGTGGCAGTAGATTGTAGGGCAAGAGTGGAAGCTGAGATACCAGTTTTTTGTTTTTTTCTAAGATGTTTTTACTGTGGTAAAATACACATAAAATGTACCATCTTAGACATTTTCAGCATACAGTTGAGTGGTATTAGATACATTCATAGTGTTGTGTGGCCATCACCACCATCCTCTCCATAATGCTTTCATCCTGTGAAACTTGAGACATCGGTTTTGAGGCTGTTGCAGTGGTGCTGGGGAGAGAGGATTGTGCTCAGAGGATGGAGCCACAGAGGCGAGGAGAAGTGGTTGGGTTGACAGAGCTGACGAGTGAGGGGGAAGGGCATAAAGGAGGACCTCAGCACTTTGGACCATCAAATTAGGAGACAGGGATTCAGTGGGGAACTCACCACGAGACAACCTAAAGGCTGGCAGGAAGAGGGGTTAGTCTGGCTTTGCATTGTATTTCTCCGGAGTGCAGGACTAGGGCAGTGGGTTGGACCTTGAGGGGTATTGCAGGTGGGAGGTAGAAGAGCATTAGTGGTGCTGAAACCTGCACACTCTTGAGCCAGAGTGCCTTGGTCCAGGTGCCTGCCCCACCTCTCACAGTATGGCCTGGGACAGGCAACCTCTCTATGCTTCAGTTTCCTCATCTGTAAAACAGACCTAATTTTCTACTTCATAGGGCTGTAGAGAGGATTGAGTTAATTCAGTTAACTCAGTTCACTCAACTAACTCAATTGTAAAGTGCTGAAAAGCATGTGTGGCATGTAGTAACATGCTCAATACATGATTATTGCTACCTGGAGGCGGTCCCAGAATAATGCCCTGGATTATGATGCTTTCAAATGTCCCGGATATGAAGTTCCAGATTATGATGCTTTCAAAAGGTGCACTGGCTCCTCCTGAGACCATTGTACTCCCACCATTGGACAGGCTCTGCACCTGCTGGGGGACTGGGCAGGCTGTGGAGGGATCTTCCCACTCTGCGAAGTGGGTGTAGCTGATGGCTCCCAGAAGCCCCAGCCTCCAGCTCTCCACACTCTCTTCAGCCCCCTCTGTGATATGTCTCGCTCTTAATCCTTTTTGCTTTAAGAAAACTCTTCTTTGCCCTTTTACATCTTCTGTTGACATTTAAAATTCCTTCCCTTTGTTCTGACCTTATTGAATAGAGAGAATAATTTCTTGGAATTCTCTGTATAATGAATGTTCATGTACTTACAGATGCTGATCGAGTTTCTCCTCAACCTTTCCTTCGAGAGACCTTGCATCATTTGGTGTAGAAACACTTTAGGAAGCACTTAGGAAGATGGTGTAAAATGAAAATGCTGCTGCTGTTCTTGCTGTTGCTGCAAATGTGAGCCCTTTGTAACCCAGATATCAGCTTGGGTACCCTGCCTTTAGAGATGCAAATGAAATTGGCTCAAACTCCCATACCATGTATCCTACAAACCCTGAAGTGTTCCCAGGTTCTCTGCAAATTTTTGTGAAGCTGGTGGTGGTGGTGTTCAGTGGCTCACCCACAGAATAAATACTCTGATCCCCTCACTCTCCTAAACATTCCTACCAGAAGGCTGGGTGTGGAGAAGATTTTGACTGAGGCAATGGGGTAATGGAGTATGTGTATGGCAGGTGTGAGGGTGGAGGTGAGGAGGTGGGGTGAAGTGTTACTTTTTAATTACTGCAAAACAGATGCTTAAAATTGAAAATTATGTTTGGCTTCCAGTAATGAAGCAGTAGTTCTGGCAGACTAACCCTCCCACAGCTAACAACTATAAACTGTACAACAGCAACAACAACAAAACTACCTGAAGGTATTGGAGAGCAAAAAAAAGCAGGCAGAGACTGGACAGAAGTCTACCCTCCAAAGAAGGAAATGGTACTGGATGAGTTTCTGACTTTTATGATTTTGTCTGTTTGTTTTGCCTAAGCATAGGCTCCAGTCTGTGCCAGACAGGCTGCTAAAAATTTGTATAGAAAATCTGTAGTGTTACTGGCTTGAAGAACCAGAGGACAGAGTTTGGGGTAACCACAGCAGCTGGAAAGTGTCTATAAACTCTACCCAAATCTTTGAATGCAGACTCTAAGCAGCTCAACTAAGGCAAAGAGAACTGAATAGAAATTTCTGCTGCTGCACACCGCAAGGGAAACAGAGTTTGAAATTTGAGTAGAGCCAGGTTAGCTGCGTGTTTTTTTTTTAAATCAATATTCTTCAGAGGAGTGTAAAAAAATTGAGATAACATACATTTTGTAATGTTCAGTATTCTACCCAAAATTCCTAGATAAAGCAAGAAACAGGAAGAGGGGGCCTATATTCAAGAGAAAGGCCATCAAAGGAGCTTATTGCCAAGATGATCCCAATGTTGAAATTAGCAGACAAGTATTTTAAAACAGTTATTATAGATGTGCTGAAGGACACAAAGGAAAATATCCTCGCAACAAGTAAAACAATGGGGAATCTCAGTAGAGAAATAGAAGCTACAAGAAAAACAAGTGTTAAATTCTGGAACTGAAAAATACAGTATCTGAAATGAATAATTCACCATTTCGATTCCATAACAGAGGGAAATGACAGAGCCAGTGGACTTGGAGATAGATCAACAGAAAGTATTCAGCCTTAAAACAGAGAAAAATGATGGAGGAGAAGAAGGACAGATACTCAGAGAACTGTGGACAATATCAGAAAATCTGTTATACAAGTAATTGAGCTCCAGAGGAGAGGAGGGAGAGAATGGGGAAGAAAAAAATATTTTCAATAAATAATATCAGGAAATGCCCCATATTTGGTGAGTTTCTTTTTTAAAAGAAAAAAAAATCCCAAACATGTAAATTGCAAACAGGACAAATACAAAGAAAACCACACCTAGGCATATGGTAGTCAAACCAAAGATGAAGAGAAAATCTTGAAAGCAGTCGGAGAAAAATGAGTGTCATGTGGAGGAGAATAATCATATGAAAAACTACTCACTCTTCACCAGAAATAGTGGAGTCTAGAGACAATGGAATGGTATCTTTAAAGATCGAAAACTAAAAATGGTATCTTTAAAGTTCATACTTATAGTGAATGAGATCAGTTTGTAGATCACTGCTGGCCTTCTTGTTATCTATGACACAGTGGCTCACCCACAAAACAAATATTCGGGTCTCCTCACTCTCCTAAATATTCCTATCAGGAGGCTGGGTGTGGGGAAGATTTGACTGAAATGGAGTAATGGAGTATGTGTATGGCAGGTGTGAGGTGGAGGTGAGGAGGTGGGGTATCTTTGATGGCATCTTTAAAGATAGGAAACTAGGAACATGTCAACTCATGATTCTGTATCCTTCAAGAATGAATGTGAAGCCAGGCATGGTGGTGCATGCCTGTAATCCCAGCTACTTGCGAGGGTGAGGTGGGAGGATCACTTGAAGCCAGGAGTTCAAGACCAGTCTGGGCAATGTAGTGAGACCTTGTCTCAAAAAATTAGGTAGGCATGGTGACATGCACCTGTAGTCCCAGCCACTCAGGCTGAGACGGGAGGATTGCTTGAGCCCAGGAGTTCAAGGCTGCAGTGAGCTGTGATTGTGCCACCCAGGCTGGAGTACTCAGCCTCCTGAATTTACTGTGTCTAGTATCCAAATAAAGATTACAAAACATGCAAAGAAGTAAAAAAAATATGAACCATGATGAGAAGAAAAATCAGTCAATAGATACAGATCCAGAAATGGCACAGATGATACAATTAGTAGACAAGAACTATTCAACCAACTATTATAAACATATTACATATGTGCAAAAAGGTAGAGACTAGCATGAGCTTATTAAGAAGAGACATGGGCGATACAAAAAAGATCCAAACTGGACTTCTAGAGATGAAACAAAGTCTTCAGTGAAAAACACAGTACATGGAATTAACAGCAGATCAGAAACTATAAAAGAGGTTAGCGAACTTGAAGTCATAGAAGCTATCCAAAGTGAAATACAGGGAGCAAAAAGCTTGGGGGAAAAATGAACAGATCATGAGTGAGCTGTGGGACAGCTTCAGGTTCACCCAATATATGTGAAAGTGGAGTCCTCAAAGAAGGGGAGAACAGAAAAAATATTTAAAGAAATAATGGCTGAAAGTTTTCTAAATTTGATGAAAATCATAAACCCATAGATTCAAGAATCTCAGTGAACCCCTGGCACAGGAAACATGAAGAAAAAAGTTCACCAAGGTATATTATAATGAAGTTTCTTTTCTTTTCTTTTCTTTTTTTTTGAGACGGAGTCGCACTCTGTCGCCCAGGCTGAAATGCAGTGGTGGGATCTCGGGTCACTGCAACCTCCGCCTCCCAGATTCAAGCGAATCTTCTGCCTAAGCCCCCAGGTAGCTGGGATTACAGTTGCCTGTCACCACGCCTAGCTAATTTGTATTTTTAATAGACAGGGTTTCACCATATAGGCCAGGCTGGTCTCGAACCTCTGACCTCAAGTGATACACCCACCTTGGCCTCCCAAAGTGCTGAGATTACAGGCATGAGCCACTGCACTTGGCCTGAAATTTCTTATAACTACTGTTAAGGGGAAAAAAACTTTAAAAGTAACCAGAAGCGGGAACAAGACACATTACATACAGAGGAGCAAAGATGAGAGTGACCTGAACTTCTCATTGGAAATACTGCCAGAAGACAGTGGAACACCGTTTGAAAGCACTGAAAGGAAAAGCCAAAACCAAAACCACTTTCAACCCCAAATTTAATATCCAGTGAAATATCTTTTAAAAAAGAAAGGCAGATTACTTTTTCAGGCATTTTAAAACCGAAGTGATTTCGCCGTCAGCAAACTTGCGCTATAAGACATGTTAATAAAGGGAGTCCTTGACACAGAAGGAAAATGATGCTAGAGAGAAATCTACATTTGCAGAGAGGAATAATGAGCACTAGAAATGGTAAATATGTGGGAAAATGTAAGATGTTTTTTGTTCTTATTTAAAAATCACTTTCAATGATGTTTGACTGTTTAGAGTAAAAACATAATAATGTGCCGTTTGTAACATATGTAGATGTAAAATACACAATAACAATAGCACAAAGGCTGGGATGGAGGAGATTGTGTATATTATTGTTACAGTTCTTATAGGGGAAGTGATAATATTACTTGCAAGTAGTCTGTGATAAGCTAAAGATGTATGCTGTAAACCTTAAAGCAACTAGTAATAAAACAGATTTATGGTTATAAGTCTAACAATGGGAGATAAAATAACAAAAGATATTCAATGCAAAAGAAGGCAAAAAAATTAGGAAGGAGGGAACAAGGAACAGATGGGATAAAAACAAATAACAGGATTTAAACCCAAACCATATCAATTATGGATGAAATGGTCTACCTATCCCATTTGAAAGACAAAGATTGTTAGGTTGGATAAAAAGTCAAGACTCAGTGCCTATAAGAAACCCACTTTATAAAGACACAAAAAGGTTAAATATAAAGGGATAGAAAAGGATATATCATACTAATAGTAATAAAAGAAAGCTGGAGTTAACATAGACAAGAGCAGATTTCAGAGCAAAGAATAGTACCAGGATAAAGAGACTCATAACAACAAGGGGGTCAGTTCATCAAAGGACATAACATTAGGTGTGTAATGTCAGCTGCTTAAACATTAGGTGCATAAATATTTATATAAATAATAAGCGAGCTCTAAAATACATGAAGCAATACTGACAGAAGCTGAATGGAGAAATAGTAAAATCCACAATTATAGTTGGAGATTTCAACACCCCGCTCTCAATAATCAATAGATCAAGTAGACAGAAAATCAGTTAAGATTTATAAGACTGGAACAACACTGTCACCCAATTTGGCTTAATTGACGTTTATGGAACACTCCATGTAACAACAGCAGAATATACATTCTTTTCAATTGCCCATGGAATGTCCACCAAGAGAGACCATATAAAACAAGTCTCAGTATATCTAAAAAGATTGGAATCATTCAAAGTATATTCTCTGACTACTATGGGATTAAATTAAAAATCAGTAACAAAAATATCTGGGCAATTTCTAAATATTTGGAAACTAACACACTTCTAAATAGCCCGTGGGTCAATGAAGAAACAGATAGAGACATTAGAAAGTATTTGGAATGGAATGCAAATGAAAACACAATATTAAAAATTTGTGCAGTGTTACTAGAAGAGTTCTCAGATAGTAATTTATAGCACTCAATATCTATATTAGTTGGGAAGAAATTTTCAAATCTGTGATCTCAGCTTCTACCTTAAGACACCAGAAAAAGAAAAGCAAATTCAACCCAAATAAGCCAATAAAAATAAGAGCAGAAATAACTGAAATAGCAAATAGAAAAATAGTAGAGGAAAATCAGTGAAACAAAAAGTTGGTTCTTTGAGACCAATGAAAGGTATATTTAGCCCGACTCATGGGAGATAACAGAGAAAAATTGCAAATTACTAATATTAGGAATGAGAGAAGTGACCTAATTATAGATACTGCAGACATTTGAAAGACACTAAGGTAATGTTATGACCACCTTTATGCCAATGAATTCTACAACTTAGATGATATGGAAAAATTCCTTGAAAGATGCAAACAATAAAAGCTCATCAAGAAGAAATAGATAACCCCCAAAGCCTCATGTTTATTTAAAAAATTGAATTCATGATTAAAAACCTTCCCACAAAGAAAACTCCAGTTGAATACTCGCTAGTGAATTGTACCACTTAAAGAAGAAATTATACCAATTTATCATGGGATGAATTGTACCTACCCCAACTCCAAATTTATATTTTGAAATCTTAACCCCCAGTGCCTCAAAATGTAGCTTTATTTGGAGATGGGGTCATGACTGAGGTAATCAAGTCAAAATGAGGTCATTGGGGTGCATCCTATCCAATTCTCCCTCTATGCATATCTATCTCCGAATCTCCCCTTTCTATAAGGGAGAAGCTATGTGAATACAAAGACAGCCATCTACAAGTCAAGGAGAGAGGTCTGGAACAGATTCTTCCTTCAGAGCCCTCAGAAGGAACCAACCCTGCCAACAGCTTGATTTCAGACTTCTAGCTTCTGGAACTGTGAGACAACAAAATTCTGTTGTTTAAGGCACTCAGTTTACGGTACTCTAGTTATGGCAGCCCTGGGAAACGGATATATATATATCCGTATATGTGTGTATATATATATATATATATATACAGCTGACATTACACACCTAATGTTATGTCCTTTGATGAACTGACCCCCTTGTTGTTATGAGTCTCTTTATCCTGGTACTGTTCTTTGCTCTGAAATCTGCTCTTGTCTATGTTAACTCCAGCTTTCTTTTATTACTATTAGTATGATATATCTTTTTCTATCCCTTTATATTTAACCTTTTTGTGTCTTTATAAAGTGGGTTTCTTATAGGCACTGAGTCTTGACTTTTTATCCAACCTAACAATCTTTGTCTTTCAAATGGGATGGGTAGACCATTTCATCCATAATTGATATGGTTTGGGTTTAAATCTTGTTATTTGTTTTTATCCCATCTGTTCCTTGTTCCCTCTTTCCTAATTTTTTTGCCTTCTTTTGCATTGCATATCTTTTGTTATTTTATCTCCCATTGTTAGACTTATAACCATAAATCTGTTTTATTACTAGTTGCTTTAAGGTTTACAGCATACATCTTTAGCTTATCACAGACTACTTGCAAGTAATATTATCACTTCCCCTATAAGAAGTGTAACAATACACATATACACACAAACTCTTCTAGAATAGCAAAGAAGGGGGACACTTCCCAACTCATTCTATGAGGCCATTATTACCCTGGTATCAAACCAAGAAAAGGACATCATAAGAGAAGAAAGCAAGAGACCAATATCTCTCATGAACATAGATACAAATTTTTTTTTTTTTTTTTTTTTTGAGACGGAGTCTCGCTCTGTCGCCCAGGCTGGAGTGCAGTGGCGCGATCTCGGCTCACTGCAAGCTCCACCTCCTGGGTTCATGCCATTCTCCTGCCTCAGCCTCCTGAGTAACTGGGACTACAGGCGCCCGCCACCACGCCCTGCTAATTTTTTGTATTTTTAGTAGAGATGGGGTTTCATTGCATTAGCCAGGATGGTCTTGATCTCCTGACCACATGATCCGCCTGCCTCGGCCTCCCAAAGTGCTGGGATTACAGGTGTGAGCCACCGTACCCGGCTGATACAAAATTTTTAAATAAAATTTTAGCAAATCAATCCAACTACATATATGTGCATATCGTGACCAAGTAGGATTTGTCCCAGGAATGTAAGCTTGCCTTAACATTTGAAAATCAATGTAACTCAGCATTAATGACTGAACTATAATATTAATGACTAATTATGAAAGAAAAACCATATGAACATTTCAATAGATGCCAAAAGAGCTTTTGACAATATCCAACATTCATTAGTGATTAAAAAAAAAAAACTTCCAGCAAACTAGAAATAGAAGAGAACTCCTTTAAACTGATAAGAGGCACCAAAAAAAACCATTAGCTCTAATGTCGTTCTTAACTGTGTAAGACTGACCACTTTCCCAGTGAGATCAGGAATAGGCAAGGGTGTCACGGAGAGTTACTTAGCATTCTACTGGAGATTGCCAGTGTGATAAGACAAGACAAGAAAAGGATCCAGATTGGAAAGGAGGAAGTAAAACTGCCTTTATGTGCAGATAACATGATCATCTATATGCAATTCCAGGCTGCGCACAGTGGCTCATGCTGTAATCCAGCCTTTGGGAAGCTGTAGCTGGAGGATCATTTGAGGCCAGGAGTTTGAGACCAGCTTGGGCAACATAGTGAGACCCCAGCTCTACAAAAATAAAAATAAAAACATTTAGAAGGGTGATGTGTGCCTGCAGTCCCAGCTCCTCGGAAGGCTGAGGTGGGAGGATTGCTTGAGCCCAGGAGTTCAAAGTTTTACAGTGAACTATGATCGCACCACTTCACTCCAGCCTGGGTAACAGAGCGAGACCCTGACTTGGAAAGAAAAGAAAAGAAAAGAAAAGAAAATTCCACTGTGTCTATTTTAAAAAGCTTCTAGTACTAAAAAGTGAGTTTAGTAAGGTTGCAGAATCCAAGTTCAATATACAAAATTAGTTGTATTTCTACATACGAGAAATCAACAATCTGAAAATAAAAGTTAAAAATGCCATTTATATTATCAAACTATGAAATAATTAGAGATAAATTTGACAAAAGACATTCAAGATCTTTTCATTTAAAAAACCACAAACTGTTCCTTAGGGAAATTAAAGAAGACCTAAATAAATGGAGAGAGACATCCTGTTCATGGATTGGGAGACTCAATATTATTAAGGTGTTTCCCCAGATATTTTAGAATCAGTGCAACTCCAGCTGTAGAACACAAACATCATGAAGGGCTTCTCAAAGATTTGGCAAATGGGCTGATCCCATCCGTTTGGTAAAGGGTTAGGCACTGGTTGCACAGGCTTGTGCTGAGCTGTGTGAGTTTGAGAATGGTCTCTAAAATTATTTTCTGGGGCAACAGGGACTGTCAAGAGGTGGGATGAGGCCAGGAGCCAGGCCTGACTAGGAGGGTCTCCGAGATAAGAGTGAGTAGGATAGGGCCACGAGGGAGGCAAAGGCTTGCCCAGAAGTTTGACAACCAGGTGTTGGGGTTATGGATGACTCTTATTTTCGTTGTATTTTTCTGGTTTTTTTTTTTTTTGTTTTGTTTGTTTTTTTTTTGGGCAGAGCACACATATTTCCAATGAAATCAGAGAAACAACAATCCTATAGCTGTTTCCTTTGGGATTTTGTTTTTGCACTTCTGTATAGTTTGAATAATTTACAAGAAGACTGTATTTTTTGTAACCAAAAACGAAAGGCAGGCAGGCAGAAAGAACATGACCTGTGGCTAGATCAATACTTGTTCAATCTTTGGAGACTGTGAGGAACTCCTGGTGGGGCCATGTCTTGGTAACGAGGACACAGAAACTGTGGTAAATATGGCACCGACAAGTGACTGCACCATATTTTACTTGTCATATTCTTTTCAAATCTGTTACTTTTGTCGGACACAAAGAATGTCTCTAGTTAATACATGAAATCATCTTGGAACATTTGACAGAAGATTTAACTCCTTAATTCTATGAAGGCAGTTTGGGATCTCTAATTACTTAATTGAAAAAAGCACGCACTTCAGTCTGCTGCAATGTTGGGGAATTAATCTTTAAAACCTGACAGTGAACATTAAATTCAATTAAGGAGACCAATTGGCAAAGATTCTTCCCTCCTTCACCCTGGATAGCTTTGAGAGGTAGCTGACTGGTCTGCATTGATTCAGATGCTGTCATTGTCTGTGCATCTACTAGGAGAGCCAAGTGTGCGTTTTTCACTTCAGGGGGAACTTGTCAGACGATTTACAGATTGATGGATCTCCTTACATGTTTCCGTGGCTGATTCGGGAGTTCCCCTGGACAAGAATTCAAACATTCCAGTTTGCTGCTTTTGGCCTTGGACTTCATAGAGTTCAAGTTTTTTGTAATTTCTTCTTTCTTGCATGACTACCATGTTCTTCCTCCTCCCTCCGTCCTCTCCTCCTCTCCATCCTCTCTTCCCCTCCCTTCTCTTCTCTTCTTCCCCCTTCCTCTCTGCCCCCCGCCCCTTCCTTTTTCCCTTCTCTTTCCCTCTCCCTGCTTCCTCTCCCCCTGCTCCTTCCTTTTTCCCTTCTCCCCTTCTCTTCTGCTCTCCCCTCTTCCTCTCCCCCTTGCTCCTTCCTTTTTCCCTTCTCTTCTTCTTTCACCCCTTCCTCTCCCCCTGCTCCTTCCTTTTTCCCTTCTCTTCTGCTCTCCCCTCTTCCTCTCCCCCTGCTCCTTCCTTCCTTTTTCCCTTCTCTTCTTCTTTCACCCCTTCCTCTCCCCCTGCTCCTTCCTTCCTTTTTCCCTTCTCTTTTCCTCCCTTTCTGTTTCCCATCCTGTGTTTCTTTTTTCTCTCCTCTCCCCAATTCCTCCATCACTCCTTCTCTCCCTTCCTTTTTTCTTCTGCTCCTCCTCCTCTCCCTCTTGGTTAATTTAACTTTTTATTTTAAATATGAAGTGTTTTAAACATACTCAAAATTATAGAAGGTAACAGATACCTATACACCTGTCACTGAGATTGTCAAATCCCCAGGTGTGTCTGTTCTCATTCTCAGCGGACCCACCCATCAGCATTTGACATGGTGACCAGTCTCTTTGTCAAAACACTGTCTTCTCTATGCTTCCAGGACTTTCCTCTTCTGTTTTTTTCCCACACTTCACTGGCCTCTTCTTAGACTCCTTTCTGGTTTCTCCCTCTCCTCCCCTGGCTCCCAGCCTGTGAAACTTGGAGGCCTGGGGCTGAGATGTGGGACTCCTCTCTGTCCTGTCTGCACTTGCTCCCTAGGAGAGCTCATCCAGCTCAAGGCTGCGGCAGCATTTCCACAATGGCATCCACAGCTCAGCCTCTGCCCTGGGCCTCTCTTTTGAACATCACACTGGCACGGGAATGAGTCTTTATACTGTCTGCTGTCTGTCATTCAAAACTGAGCTCCAGGTCCTCCTTCCCTCAAACTTACCCCTTCTGCAGGCTGACCCATCTCTGCAACTCCACCCCTTTCAGTGCTTGGGCCGGGAACTGCGAATGTGTCCTGGGCTTTTCCCTTGCCCTCATATCCTACCTCCAGTCCAGGGAAGTCCTGTTGGTTCTACCCTCCAAGGCAGGCCACTTCTCTACTGCCTCCCACTGGTCCAAGCCATTTCCTCTCTCCCTGGATTCTTGCAGAAGCCTCCTGATTGTCTTCCTTCATCTCTCTTGCCCTTCATTCTCCTCCCTGCATGGCAGCTGGAGTGGTCCTACTGGAGTGGAACCAGCCCTCATTCCCCTCTGTTCCACCTGCAGAACCCTGGGATGCCCCAACGGCTTGTGGTTTTCCGACTTCATCCCTTTCTTACCACCTCCCTGCCAACCCCCAGCCTTGTTCACTTCTCTAGCTGCAGTGGCCCTTCTTGCTGTTGCTTGACCATGCCAGGCATACTCCTGTCACTGCCTGGAAGCTTCTTCCCTCAATTTCTACATAGCTGGCTTTCTCACCCCTTCAGGACTTCCTCCAAAGTCACCTCCTCAGAGAGGTCCTCCCTGGCCAACATTTCAGCCCCTTCCCTTGACCTTATAGAGCCCTTTCCTGGTTACTTTTTAATATTTCAGTCTTCACCACTGCCTTAAGGACTGTGGATTTTTATTTGTTCAGTGTCTGTCTCCCTCACTAGAATATAAACTCTTTGAAGGCAGAGATTTTTGTCTTATTTGTTTCCTGTTACACAATGCCTGGCTAATAGCAGGTCCTCAGGAAATCTTTGTTGAATGAATGAATAAATGAATGAGTTTCAGAGGAAACATTTGGGCATGTTTTCTTCGGAGCATTTTCCATCTCTCCCTCTCCTCATCTCCCACACCCCATCGCATCACCCCAGTGCATTTCATCTCCCCCACCCCATCTCATCTCCCCTCCCCATCTCATCCTCCCCTACCCCATCTCATCTCCCCTACTCCATCTATCTCATCTCATCTCATCTTCTTTTACCCCATCTGCTCTCCCCTATGCCATCTATTCTTTCCTACCCCATCTACTCTCCCCTACCCCATCTCATCTCCTTTACCTCATTTCATCTCCTCTACCCGATCTGCTCTCCTCTACCCCATCTCAAGTCCCCTACTCCATCTCCTCTCTCCTACCCCATCTCATCTCCCCTGCCTTATCTACTCTCCCCTACATGCTCCACCCTCTCTTTGGAAGAGCTGCTGCTTAGTGTTCATAGCTTTTTCCTCTAGCCCTGCCCCTTTCCCTCCCTTCCTAGGAGTGATGGCCCTCCTCATGCATGTTTTTATAGCCTGGCTACAAATTCACGTATAAATGAGATCTGCTTTGTGTGTGTGTGTGTGTATTTTTAAAAACTGTGGCAGAATAATACACAGCATAAAATTGACCATCTTCACCATTATTAAGCATACAGGTCAGTGGCATTAAGCACATTCACAGTGTTGTGCAGTCTGCACCCCATCTGTCTGCAGAACTCTTTATCTTGGAAAACTGAAACTCGGTCCCCATTAAACAACTCCCCATTCCCCCTCCCCCAGCCCTGGCCACCACCATTCTACTTTCTATCTATCTCTATGATTTTGACTACTCTGGGTACCTCATATAAGTGCAGTTATATCGTATTTGTCCTTATGTGTCTGGCTTATTTTACTTAGCATAATATCTTCAAGTTTCATCCATGTTGTAGCAAGTGCCAAGATTTCTTTCCATTCTAAGGCTGAATACTCTTCCACTGTATGGATAGAACACATTTTTACAATTCATTCATCCATCCATAGACACTTGGATTACTCCCCTCTTTTGGCTATTATTAATAATGCTGCTATGAACATGGATGTACAGTATCTTTTTGAGACCCTGGTTTCAGCTTTTTGGGCATTTACCCAGAAGTGGAATGGCTGGATCATGTCGTAATTCTACATTTAATTTTTTGAGGAACTATCATGCTGTTTTTCACAGTGGCTGCACCATTTGACATGCCCACCAGCAGTGGACAAGAGTTCCAGTTTTTCCACATCCTTGTCAATGCTTGTTATTTTCTGTTTTTTGATAGCAGCCATCCTAATGGGTACAAGGTAGTGTTTCATGTAAAAACTTAAATGGCATTGTACTTTGTATATGCAGCTTGACTTATGTACTTCATATTAACTTTTTTACCATTTAACCATGTGAGCCCTGTAGATCTCGTTTATTTTACTATTTAAATAAAATTAAACTCATATTCATACATATTTTTGGAAAACAGCAGTTCCCTGTGCCCCATCTCCCTCCCGTGAATTCTTATTCCACTTTGAAGTCTTCTGGCTGTGTCTTCTGGCTGTGTTGTGTTTCTAAATGTAAATACTGCTGTTTCTTGATTTTTTCAGTTTGAGACCCCAGCTATTGACCCTTAGTGAGGAAGAAAGGAAAGGAGCTCTCTTCACATTTTTTGAAGGCTACTCTTGACCTTTTGTTTTCTTAAGTGTAGACATTTACATAATCCCAGGAAACAAGGTTTCAGAGCTCTGATCCTTTGCATTCTGAGAACATTCGGGACTTGGCAGGTTGAATTTTCTTGTCTTTAATGAGAAGGTTATCCCTGGGATCAGGTTGGTAGAAGTGCATGGGTGTACTTTGTTTGGGTTTTTCTCTTATTAAAGAAAATGAAGCTTGGTTTTCCTCATGGAACAGGTCTGGAATCCACATCCAGTTGTGTGCCAGCCATTATGCCATGTGCTGTGCAGCCATTACCTCCTCAGCCTTCACCACTGCCCTCGGGGTGACGCTCTTCTTATTCCCACTTCAGGGAGGAGAGGACTGAGGCCCAGAGAGGCAAAGCCACTCAGCCAAGGCCCGAGGCCTGCCAGCAGCCGTATCAGGTGGGAGGCACTCCGTTCTGACTCCCACGCCCTGGCTGCAAGTGCTCCTCTGCTTCTCGGGTTCAGCCTCTGAGCCACCTGGGTGGTAGGTGAGAGCACTGCCCTCATCCTGCAGTGACAAGAAGGTAGGGGACTAGCACTGCTGAGTACCTCTGTGTGTCAGGCCCTGGGCCTACCCTGACATATTCCAAACTCTCTGGCTGTTCCCTTGGGCTGCACGGTGTGTTTGGCGGCATTTGCTGGGAGAGCTGGTGGAAAGCTAAGCTCAGGGGCTCTCACGTGGTGTGGCCCTGGCTCTGGGAATGTGCAGTTTTATACTTGATATCTTAGATCATTTTTCAGAAGTCATTGAGTGTAACAGGGTTTTCTCTCATGAGCCTCATACCCTCATGAAAGGCCAGCGTGGGAAGGAGGGAAAGCACCTTCTCTCCTCCAACAAAAGGACAGCTGCCCCTACGGCAGATATTTGTACTTTGACTGGTTGTAAATATGAGTGTAGCACATTCCTTTTTGGATCTTAGTCTTACAGCAGAACCCATGAAAACAGCCTGGACTTGGGCAGTGTCCATGGCAGGACAGATGCCAGGGATGCAGGTGAGCCTGGGATAAGATGCCAGGGATGCAGGCGAGCCTGGGATAAGATGCCAGGGATGCAGGCGAGCCTGGGATAAGATGCCAGGGATGCAGGCGAGCCTGGGATAAGATGCCAGGGATGCAGGCGAGCCTGGGATAAGATGCCAGGGACGCAGGTGAGCCTGGGATAGGGTTGTGAATGCTGAGGGCGCAGGACTCCCACCCGGCTGCAGGGATGAAGCAGGTGTGAAGGGCTGGGTAGGTGACTGGCAGACACAGGAATGCTGTTTTCTTTTTTCTTTTATTTTGAGACAGTCTCGCTGTGTCACCCAGGTTGGAGGGCAGTGGTACAATCATGATTCACTGCAACCTCTGCCTCTTGGACTCCAGCAATTCTCCTGCCTCAGCCTCCGGAGTAGTTGGGACTACAGGCATGTGTCACTATGCCCAACTAATTTTATGTAGAGAAAAGGTTTCACCATGTTGCCTGGGCTGGTCTTGAACTCTTGAGCTCAAACAGTCTGCCCACTTTGGCCTCCCAAAGTGCTGGGACTACAGATATGAGCTGCCATACCCATCCAGAATGCAGTTTTCTTAACCCCAGAAAAAATTTGGGGAAATGATCCTCCCAACTTACCAATCCCAAGCCTTTACATTTCTGCAATGAAAAGTTTAACATCTAGATATGGATTTGATGGTAAAATAATGAGAATCTAATTCCACCGAGACCTTTTTCTTTCTACAGGGGGGTCGAGCTGAGCCCTGGAGATCAGGCCCTTGTTGTGACGCCTGGTGCTGTCTGTGTTTGCCTGCAGGTATGGAACGCCGTGGACTCCGGGCACTGCCTGCAGACCTACTCCCTGCACACAGAGGCAGTGCGGGCCGCCCGGTGGGCTCCCTGTGGCCGGCGCATCCTCAGTGGTGGCTTTGACTTCGCGCTGCACCTAACAGACCTTGAAACAGGTGCGTTTCTTGTATCACCTCCCTGAGGTGAGCTGGCAGCTCTCTCCCTGGGGAAGGTTCTCTGGTGGGCACGCAGCCACAAGCTGTATACGCTTGTGTGGCAGAGGGAGAGGGGCCTCAGGGTGGGCTCGTGCTCGGTGAGAGGGCTTCCAGACTGCTTGCCCATTGGAACTGCGACTCCCCACAGAGGGTGGGCCTCTGCCAGCCAACACAGAGGACAGAGCCCCAAGGTTGTCTCAGCCTCAAGCCATGGGGCTGGATAAAGAGGTGGCTTTTTAATCTACTTCTGACATGCAATTTGTGCTGAAATAGATTTAACTTTATCATTGTGTCCTTTGGTTGGAATCAGGTTAGAATTCCTGTCAATTCATTATCGTTGAAAGGCTGTGAGAAATGATTCCAGCTCATAAGGAAAGTCTTCAAACGAGTTCTGCTTTAATGCCCACACTGAAAAGGCACTTGGGTAGGATGGATTCGTGCCGGGTAAATCCTGAGGGGGCTCTTGACAAGCAGGGCGAGAAGGAGAGAGAAGTCAGTGGAAGGAACTTTCCTTACTCAGCGCTCCTATGCAACAGGCACTGTCAACACCCACCGCAGCCACGGCCCCCAGGTGGGCTCTCTCCGGGGTTTACAGTGAGGACTTCCAGGGAGTGACAGAGCTGGGATTCGCACCTCTGCCATCTGCCTCCCAGTCCGAGCTCCTTCCTCTCTTTCTCCTTTCCCCTCCCCTCCCCTTCTCTTTCCTTTCCTTTCCCTCTCTGTTCTCTTTCTTTCTTTTCTTTCTTTCCTTTTTAAAAATGTTTTTATCCCCCTCCATGAGCAGGATCCAGCTTCTTTCAGCACCACACTACCTCCTCCCCAGAGCTCCTCCTCGGTCTCGTTTCTGCTGGGCTCCACTGCCAGGAGCCCAGGGAGAGGCCAGACTTCACACCAGTCCCTGGGCCTCCCCTTGAACCCTCAGGCCAGCATCTTGCTTGCCTAGCCCCGCAGTGGTGGTGGCTCTGGGGCCTGCCTCTCCTAGGGTCTGGCAAGAAGATGATAACTTGCTGGTCCAACCCCTGCCGCTCATGCCCAGCAGCCCCCAGGAGACGCAGAGGGAAAATGGAGAAGGTGGTTTGTTTCCACCTTGAGTGTGGGCGGCCTTGCAGCTCCTTGCATGCTCAGTAGGGGAGGGGACAGTACTAATGGTCACAGGGCCCCTGCCAGGTGCTATAGGCTTTGCACACAGCATGTCTAATCCTCACTGCAGCTGCCGGCAGTGATTATTTCCATTTTAAAGGAGAGGAAACTGAGGCTCAGAGGGGCAAAGCAGCTTGCTCAGTGCCTCCCAGTGGTGCATAGCCAGCAGGGATTTGAAGCCATGTCTGTACAACTACAGATTCTGTGCCCTTCCCACCGTGCCGTGTGTGGCGGTTTCTTCTCACGAAGCACTTCCCTGGTCTTACTGATTCTCTTAACCCCTTGCAGAGTGGCCAGACTCAGGGAGTTTGATGCCACTTGATGATGGTGATGACTGGGCTGATGATGGCAGCACTTACTACTGAGCATGCACTGTGTGCTGGGCATTCTTCCACAGCCTCTATACAGCATCTTATTTAGGCCCCACTCACTCTTTGAGACAGGCGCCATCAGAATCAGCTGTACACACACTGGCCAGGGGCACAAACCAGCAAGTGGCAGAGCCAGGATGCACGCAGGTCTGCTAGGCCCCAAAGCCTGCTGCCTGACTGTTACACTCTGTTGTCTGCATGTCCCATAAGATATGCTTGATAGGGGAGACAGAGCTGAACAAGACCCAGTGCCTACCCTGGAGAAGCTCCTGTCTGCTGGAGAAGACAGAAGTGCAGAGTCAATCCCAAATTGCAGTGATGGAGTAAGACACAGGAATTGCAAGAACATCTAGATTGGAAAATCAAGGAAGACTTCCTGGAGGAAGTGAAACCTGAGCTGAGCCACAGATTAGGTGGACAGAGAATTAGGATGGAGGAGGTATGGTTGATGAGGAGGAAAGTAGGTTCTTGCAGATGGAACAAGGACAGAGCTGACACAGGAACAGGGTTCCATGTAGTATGCTTGGAAACCAAAGCAGGATGTAATATGGGGTGCAGGGGCTGGGGCAGATGAGTCTGAGGAGTGCAGGAGGGGAAACCCCAGCCTGTGGGTCAGGTGAGCACATGTGGGTAGCACACCGCTCACAGAGTGACAAGCTCACTCACTCACACCGTCGGATTACTCAAATCAAATTCATTTGATGGCATTGATGGGTTCATAGTGGCCCTTAAGCATTATTCTCTCAATCAACAGATGTTAAACAAATGCATGCAATTGTATGTGTGGGTGGGTGTGAGTGGGTGTGTCTTGACAGGGGGTTCTGAAATTTTTAGACATTCAAAGAGGGTCCTCCTGTCTGATGAGTCCGGGACTGCCATAGCAGCTGGCGGGCGGAGGCCATTGCTGAGTTTGAAGCAGGCAAGAGTCAGGGCTTGGTCTGTGCTTTGAGTAGGCCTTCTTGGTAGCTCCCACTGGTCCTGTGTGACCTGCAGCCCCTGGTGGAGAGTTGGAGGAGTGGGAGGTAGAATGCCTTGCCCGGTTGGTGATAGGACTGCGTTTGGAGAACAGCTTGTCTGGCCCCAGGCCCAATGTGCCCCTCTAGCTGTGGTGTGTTGGGTGTGTAAAGAAAAGCATGGCCCTGCCCCCAGGGCATTACCATCCAGTGGGGGAGGTGATTGAGGACTTCTTCACTCCATCCCTCTGCTAGGAATGGCGCTCACCACTGGGTTCCTTCAACTGTTGAATGAGCTGTTGAATTCTACTCTTGAAGGCCCTGTTTCGTTCACTCCGCAGTTACTTATTGTGCACCCACTGTGTGTAGGACTTGGTGCTGAGGCCACAGTGGAGAGTGTGGTGGGCCCCTGGGAGAGAATGGTTGAGGGATTTGGACCTCACCCTTGGGGAAGCGCTGCACATTCAGACCTCTCCTGCTGAGGGTGGTTGGTTTCCATGTCCCTCTCCCTGGCTGGCTTGGGAGCTCCATGAGGATGGGAGCCTGTCCTGGTGGTCTTTGTGTCTCTATCCTCTGGCCAGGGCTGGCTTGGAGCAGCTGCTCAGTACCTGTGTGGGTAAGATGTGCTGAGTTTGTCCTTGCCAGGTCCTCCTATCTGGGCAGTGAAGCCCATCAGGGACTGCCAGGGCTGGTCGGGGGGCCTCCACCTATGTCTCCCCCTATGTCTCCTACCTTGTCTCTGCACATCCCACCTCCAGCTTTTGGTAAGTGCTCTCTTTAGCCATTGGGGTGGGCTCTGCAGGCCCTGTGGCTTTCGTCCCGCTTTGACTTATCTTGTCCTTTCTCTTCGCTGAGTCTGATCTCCCTTTCTACTGGATCTGCCTTTTTCCGCCCTTGGTGATTTGGCTTTTTCATTTCAATCTAATTAGGGCTCCCTGCCAGGAGAAGGCAGTGCAGGGCGTTCTCACCGCAGCGCTTTGGGAATTAGTCACTTGGTGCCCATTGTCATTAATTTGGCGCCAAGGTCATTTATCCTGGTGTCCTCAATCAATACAGTTAAAAATCTGTGGATTCTGAAATGTCAATACCTGGCCTGAAATACGGAGGGCCAGCAACATTTTATCTCATTAATTTATAGTTCTGACAGGCTGTTGGCTTATAGAACAACCATGAATCAACACTTAAATAAAACTTGCTCACAATTATTTTTGGTGCTCTTGTTTCAGTCTGTAATCTTCCTAACAAAACGTCTGTGGCACGTTAGGCTGAGGTGGCCTCAGGGAACGCTGGCCGACTCCACCAGGGCCCTGAGTGTCGCCTGTCTTATGAGTCAGCTGTGCCACACGCCAGCTCAGCCAGTCTCCTCAGAATCCCCCGGAGAGCTCGCTCAGTTCTAAGCGGTCCTGTCATGTTTCTTGCAGACTCCAGGCCCTGAGGCAGGTGTCCCAGCCTGACCCTCGAGGCTGCAGCTGTAGAGGCATGCAGGGCCTTTGTCCTTTACCTTTGATGGCTGCAAAGGAGATTCCTCTTCCTGGAGCCCTGGGGCCCTGGCTGGGCAGGGAACCCTGTCCTCCTTCCTGTGCACGGGCCGGCTCTCCTGATGTGCGCTGGCTCCTCTGAGCCATCTGTGCAGTGCCACCTGGGTCTACCTCCCAGATCCTGGAGGCAGCACGCGTGAGAGGGCACATAGACAGGGTACAGGTGCTGGCTCTTCTGCCTCCCCGAACCAGGCCTCTTCACCCATTTCTACCACACCACCTGGTGCTGGGGCTGTTGAAGGGAGCAGCTGTGATAACACATATAGGGCGCTTTGCAGAATGCCTGGCGTGTGGTAGGTCCTCAGCAAGGAACTCCTCTCCTCCTCCATCATGGCCCATGAGGCCCTTGTTCCTGCTAAGTTGTCCAGATGGCCCTTGTTGGCAGGCCATTTCCCCACATGGGGCCACTTTTCGATCATCATCCAGAAGCCCCTGCTGGTCCCCTCAGTGAGCTTACAGATGTGCTGTTGGTCCCATGCGTGGGTCTTGGGGGCAGACTGGGAGGAGGCCTTGGGCCATCATGGGTTCTCCCAGCATCTCTTCCACATTCCCCTTCCTCCTGGTAATGGGACAACACGCGCTCTTTATTAGGGCTCTCGAGTGGGTATACAGACCCCTAGCCTGCCCGGCCTGCCCCTCTCCAGAGCCTCAGGCACTCATGGCTGCAGGAGGCCTATGGCCCTCTTCCTTCAGATGCCCACAGCCTGCAGCTCTGCTGTCCCCAGCTTTTGGCTGGCTCCTCCTGCCCTGGGTGTCCCAGTGTCTTTTGGTGGGAGTCATGGTGTGTGGAAGTGAGCAGCCAACTGGGACTGGGCTCATAAATGACCATTTCTCCTTGCTTTCCAAGAGGTGTCTTCTTGTCTCTCCCCTGTTTTCAATCTATGACTGGGGCTTCCATCACAGAAATGCTACAAGGAAAAAGAGAATGACAGGTTATCGAGCCCTTGCTGTGGGCTGGGCCCTGGGCTGTGTGCCCTGGGTTCCAGCACGCTGCCTGGCCTGTGTGGAGGTGAAATGAGTGAGCGGATGGTAGACTCTGCTTATGTGACTCCTCCTGTGAGAGGAGTGTTTTTAATCCCATTTCATGGACCCAGAAACTGAGGCTTAGCGTGGTCAGTGACTTTCTTGAGGTGACAGAGGTGGGATCCAGTGCTGGCCTGTGACTAGTAGAGCTCCTGCTGTTGAGGTATGGTGTGGCATGCCCTCCCCACGTCTGTTTCCCTGCTGTGAACAAACAGGGAAACAACGGGGAAGCCAACTTAACCTGACTCCTGGGGAGCCTGCTGGGCAGCAGCTGGCCACCTGCAGAGGATAACATGGGGCCTCTGGGAAGAAGGAGTGCTCCAGACTCATGGGGACTGATCCCTCTGATTAAGTGAAGCCACTGAGGGAAAGATGCCTCTTCCGTGATGGATGGCCACGCTCCAATGACGACTTTAGACCACTTGGCATGGGAAGGGTGAGAAGTGTCCAAATGAAAACCATGGCAAAGAGCCCCAAGAGCTCCTGGGCTTTGGAGAAGGGGCCACAGAAGGAGGCTCCTTGTTGTGCTAAGCCTTTGAGGTGGTGCTGGCTCCTGCCGGTCCTTGGAAGAAGTGCCGTGGAGGGGCCTGGGCTTCTCCGTTCTTTGGTTTTCTGGCACTGTGGCTGGAGTTTCGCTAGCGTAGCTTAGGAGGACTTGATTAGGTATCCCTCAGGTGCCCACAGACCCAAAGGAAGTAGAAGAAAGCTTATGGGCACATTTACAAAGCATCTGATACTTACATGTACGTGCTCCATGAGTCCTAGGGACTGTTGCCACTGATCCAGAAGTGAAGGCTCAGAGGGGCTCCACAGCCTAGCGAGGTCTGAGCTGATGAGGGTTCCCTGGCTGCCGCCCTTTAAGTGCCTCCTTGTCCAGTTAGCAGCCGCCTACTTTCTTGCCCACTTGTGAGTGGGTCTATTTTCCAAGGCCAGTCTCTGTTGCCACAAATATCCTTCCTTTCTCACTCTGAAAGTGCTTCTCCTCTGGCTCAATCTTGTTTTCTCTTTCCTTACTTCTTTGGAGTGAGAAGCTGACCCTAGTTACGGATATTAAATCAAATGTTATTAAACTTCATTACAACACCATGCCAGCCCTTAACTGCCACTTGGAAAAGTGCCTAGAGATCCTTCACATCTCCACAAACACAGCTCACGCCAGCCCTCTAGGCAAAGAAAAGATGGTTTCTAATTCAAATTCTTGTTTTGTTCATGACCGTGACTGCACAGTGGTGATGTCTGGCGTGTGTGTGTTTGGTTGCAGCTGCATCACAGTTTGGTGCCCTTGTTAGGTAAGGCTGCCATTATTGACTGACTCTGGAGCCCAAACGTGTTTACGGCATGTTTGCTATTGGAATGGCGAGTTCCGAGTTTCAGAAAATCAACTTACTAGTAAAGCACTGGGATACACCTTGTTTGAAAGTTGAGAACTCTTATTATTATTTTTTAAATTTTGGAACATTCGGTCTTGTCCAGATAATTAAAAGCAGTGGCTGACATTGGTCTGGGCAATGATTTTTTGGATAGGACTTAAAGCACTGGCAGCAAAAGCAAATATAGGCAAAAGAATTGCATCAAACTAAAAAGCTTCTGCACAGCAAAGGAAACAGTTAACAGAGTGAAGAGACAGCCCGTGGATTGGAAGAGAAAGTTTGCAAATCATACATCTGATGAGGGGCTAATATGGAAAATGCATGAGGAACTTAACTCAACAGCAAGAAGCCAAATAACCTGATTTTTAAAATGAGCAAAGGATCTGAACAGACTTTTCTCAAAAGAAGAGATATGAATGGCCAACAGATATTAGAAAAAATGCTCAACATCTGTAATCATCAGGGAAATGCAAATTAAAACCACAATGAGATATCACCTCAAACCTGTTGGAATGCCTATTTTCAAAAAGACAAATGATAGCAAGTGTTGGTGAGGATGTGGAGAAAAGGGAATCCTTGTACAATGTAAATGAGTACAGCTATTTTGGAAAATAGCGTGGAGGTTCTTCAAAAGACTAAAAATAGAATTACCGTATGATCCTACAATCCCACTTCTGGGTGTATCTCCAAAGGAATTGAAATCAGTGTGTGGAAGGGATCTCTGCACACCCATATTCATTGCAGCACTGTTCACAGTAGCCAAGATATGGAAGCCACCTCGGTGTCCATCAGCGGATGAGTGGATAAAGAAAATGCGGTGAATATTCACAATGGAATACTCTACAGCCTTAAAAAAGAAGAATATTCTGTCATTTTTGACAACATGGGTGAACCTGGAGGACATTACAATAAGTGGGATAAGTGAAGGCACAGAAAGACAAATACTGCATGATCTCACTTATATGTGGAAGCTAAAAAAGTTGATCTCGTAGAAGCGTTGAGTAGAAAGGTGTTACCAGGAGTTTGGGGGTGGGGTGGATATGGAAAGTGGAGATGTTGATGAAAGGGTATAAAGTTTCAGTTAGAATGAAGGAATAAGTTTTGGTGATCTATTGCACTGCATGATGACCACAGTTAATAATGTGTATTTCATAACTGCTAAAAGAATGCACTTTTAACATTCTGTCCACAAAAAATAAATTAGTGAGGTGATAGATATGTTAATTATCTTGATTAAATCTTTCTACAATGTATATACAGATCAAAACATCACATTGTACCCCCAAATATATACATATATAATTATTTATCAATTAAAATTAATTTAAAATGAAACAAAAAAGAATGGGAAGGAAAGAGCTGGTGTAAGTATGTTATTAGAAGACAAATTTTAAAAAATGACTGCAACTACTACTATTTCTTCTGTTACTACTATTATTACAATGCTACAGCTACTGTTTATTGGGCCCTATCAGTTATCTGGGGCTTAGCTCTCCTACACACATTATTGCTAATTCTCACAACCACCTTTTGTGGTCCTGAGTCTACAGATGAGGATACCAGGGCTGGAGAGGATTGCTGGCCGATGCAGGGCCACAGCTGATGGGGAATGTTCAGATGCAGGCCCAGCTGGCTCTCAGGCCAGACCCTTCCCAGGCCTTTGCCCGGATTGCTAAGATGGCCCCTGTTTCTGATGCATAAAGTTTGATTTGAAAGTTAGTAAGTTTCTTTTCTCATTAACTTTGAGTCAGGATGGCTAAATTTATAGCTGGCTGAATACTTCCCAGAGGATGAGTGTAACGATATTGATTTTAGCGAAGTGAGTCATATGCCTACTGCCTGGAAACACAAGCTCAATTACCACAAGCCAACAGCATAAGCTTTCCCTTGTCAACATTTTTCCTACATGTTCATGAGTCTGTGGATGTGAACAAAGCACTAGGAGAAGCAAAGGTCACGAATAACTGGCGGCGATGCAAGGTAGGGTGCCGAGAGCTGGCCTTGAGATTAGACGGGGCCAGTCTCCGTCTCAGCGTGGCTGACTCATGTGGCTCTGAGCGAGTCTCTCACCTCGCTGAGCTTCCATTTCCCTGGCTGTGAGAGATGGGTTAATTACACCTACCACCCAGGGTGCCGTGTGATGCGTGCAAGCTCCAGACAGGCCTGGAGGTAACAGGCTCCTGATAAATGTTGTTCCCCTTCCTTGACTGTGAACTGCTTTGCCAGGGCTGCCTCTGAGCTCCCTGGAGAGGGGGGCATGAGCTTCTCTTTTCTCTCCTGGAGACCCATACTTGGGTTTCATGTGGCCTGGACGAAATACCTATTATGTGCCAGGAACTAGGCTGGGAGTCAGTCATGCTGAATGGAAGAGGAAGGCCCTCACAGGCCTGGAGCCCTGCATGATGATAGGATTCCTAGTATAGACGTTTGCAACTTCTATGTTAACTAAGAACTTCTTAGTTAGCAAGATGGACAGGTGGTGCTGCCCCGGCCACATGGTTGGTCACTTTGGGAAGCTGGATGTCTCCACCTGAGAAAGGAAGAGGGGCAGCTTGGAGGAGCCACTGTTCCAGAGTTCCCAGATGCCTTATCACAGTCATACGGGGGTGGAAGCACTGGTCATAGAGTCAGTAGAACAAATGGAATTTCTGCATTGTGTTTTAAACTTGTTTTTGCTTTAACAATTTTTTTATTTGTATCATTATTGATTCAAGGAGAAAATAAGTGATTTTTCCTAGCTCCAAGAAGATCCAAACAGTTTTTATACTGGTTGAGCTCATTATAATGAGATCAATAAAGTCAGTGCTAGTGGATTACATATTTTAAAACTCAGTTTCCTATAATAAGCATACAGTGAATAAACAGAATTTTCTATAACAAACAGGTAAACAAGCAAGATGGTCTTAAGGTTAAAGGTTATATAACAGCTAACCATTGCGCTGAAAGTAACATTGCCCAGGAGAGGATATGATAAACCAGCTCCTTGATTTATGAAAAGGTAGAGAGGAAGAGCCCGTCTGACAAGTTAAGACCTTCTCCTCTGGCACAGCTAGTGTTCATGTTCAAGATATTTCACTGATGAATATTTTCCAGACTTTACCCATATCTCTTTAACAAATGTAAAGGGCAGCCCAGGGCGTTGTATTTTCAAAGCCTCATGAGAAAAGCTGAAAAAGCATTAATCTGTGGAGGTTATTGCTATTTAAAAACCTGTATCCCAGCCGGGCGCCGTGGCTCACGCCTGAAATCCCAGCAATTTGGGAGGCTGAGGTGGGTGGATCACAAGGTCAGGAGATCGAGACCATCCTGGCTAACACGGTGAAACCCCATCTCTACTAAAAATACAAAAAAATTAGCTGGGTGTGGTAGCAGGCACCTGTAGTCCCAGCTACTAGGGAGGCTGAGGCAGGAGAATGGCGTGAATCTGGGAGACAGAGCTTGCAGTGAGCTGGATAGCACCACTGCACTCCAGCCTGGGCGACAGAGCGAGACTCTGTCTCAAAAAAACAAAATAAAACAAAACAAAAACAAACAAACAAAAAAACCTGTATCCCTTGGTTTTAGTTTGTAATTGAACCAATTGTGAATTCAATAATTTGGGGTTTAATTTTGTAAACTATAATAGCTCCCTTTTGTTGATTGCTGTTTGCCATGCTCTTTGGAAGGCTTCATGCACCACGTTACATTTAGCTCTCATGACGACCTTACATTTGTAAGAGTGTGAGACAGAGCAGTGCAAGGTCCTGCCCAAGGCCCCTCCACTGGAAGTGACAGAGCTGGGATGGGATCTGGGTCTGCGTGGCTCTGAACTCCTCAGCTATACTGTCTCCTGCTTCCAACATTGTGCCAGATAATGATGGCTATGGCCCTAATTTCTGAAACAAAGTCTTATTTGAGAACTTCTTAGTTAGCAAGATTTCTACCTTAGTCTTTTCACTAGGTATCCAGAAACTTACTAAAAAATTTAAAAATCTTGTAGTTTTGAGCCCTTTTAACAAAGAAAAGCAGTAAGGGCCTAGTTATTATAAGTATAGGAAAAATGTATAAACAACAGCTTATCTTCTAAATGGAAATACTTAAAAGACAGATTTTCAATCTCTTTAGGGGGTTGAGGAAAAAATAACATTCAGATTTTTTGTTTGTTTGTTTTAGCAGAAAAAGTTCGATCATCGTCTTTTAGCAATTCAGCTTTCACATTTTCTCTCATCTTTCTTCCCCATTGTTGGCAAGACTGTATCACTGCACTTTTGAAAAAAACATATGGATAATTCACTGCCATTTCTGAAATTAAGCATATGGTTATATGCTATGGTCTAAAAAATAAGGAACATTTTTTCTCCAGGCAGAGAGAGTTTGTGTTTCCTTTTGGATTTAAGGATTGGCAATGAATTCCAAGTGAGCAAGAAGCCGGCCACTGAATGTTCTCAGCAATAAGTGCAGTTGTCCCTGTGGGGAGAAAGAGTTTGGCAGTCCTGGGCCTTCTCGGTGGTGTGGGGACTGCAGTGGTATCCGTGTCCTCCTTTTCTGTCTAGGGGTTGTGATGGTGGTCCCTGCCTGCAGTCTCCAGATGACCCCCAGCCGCTTGGCTGAAGCGAGTGTCCTGGGGCCTCTGTGCTGCCACATTGCTGCTCTGAGTCCCTGGCATAGGCACATGGGGACCAAGGGGACAGCCCTCTGCCTGTGCTCCCTGAGCAGGGGGACTTGCTAATTGGGCATATCACGGTTGGTTTCTGATCACCAATTGTAGCTTAAAAGGTGGGGTTTGTCATGCTCTGTAGAAGGCTTTATGTACCACCTTGAGTTCCAGGAAAGGAAAAGAAGAGTACATTTTTTTTTTTAGGAATACCAGATTTCCAATTAGATCAATTCACCAAGAAGCAGTTTTTTGGTTTACTTGAGAGAGTCGTTTGTCTGCTGATCTAATGAGAGGGACATAGCACAAAGACCATCATCTTACAAGTCTGCTCATCTCCTTGATGACTTAAAAAATCTTTATTTATTAGAAAAACAGTATTACAACAAATCTGTTCGTATAATTTAAAAAGTTATCTTACTACCCCTAGAACAATTCATTTCATTTCAGTGAATCTCTTCCCAGTCTTTGTCCATATCAACAGGGATCCCGAACCCCTGGGCCACGGACTGGTACCTGTCCATAGCCTATTAGGAACCAGACCACACAGCAGGAGGTGAGCAGTGGGTGAGTGAACATTCCCGCCTGAGCTCCTTCTCCTGTCAGATCAGCAGCAGCGTCAGATTCTCATACGAGCGGAGCCCTATTGTGAACTGCGCATACGAGGGATCTAGGTTGTGCTCTTCTTATGAGAATCTAACTAATGCCTGGTGATCTGAGGTGGGACAGTTTCATCCCGAAAGCACCCCCATCCCAACCCCTGGTTCATGGAAGAATTGTCTTCCACAAAACCTGTCCCTAGTGCCAAAAAGGTCGGGGACTGCTTCGTATCAATTCCCATTTTATACTCTTGTAGTTGAAGAATAGGAATCAAGCATTGTCCCTCTTGCCAAAGACTGCTGTTTGTGATTCCAGTTTTCAGTGGCTTTTCAGCATCCCATCAGGCAGAAAACCACATTTGTCTTCACTACTCCCCTCAGGCTGGACCGTTAGGGTGTTGTTTACAGTCCCTTCTCCATACGGGTCGGATGGCCTAAAGCAGCCAGTTCTTGACAACATTATGATGACACAGAGTGACCATGAAAATCTCTTGTGCTATCTGCACTGCATCTTGTAGCAAAATAGTCAAGGGGCTTGTGGAGCTCAAAGAGGTATAGATTCTTCATTTATAAAAAAGCAAGTATTTCTAAAATTTTCTCTGTTGGTAAGTGACTACCAGTTTTAGGCCCCCAGAAGATACTAGAAAAAAAAGATCAACACACTTTATTATCCATCATGGCAAATGTGATGCTTGAACAAAGGATGAAAGAGTAACTACTTTCTAAAAAATTTCTACTATGGAGAGAACATTTTGAAAACAGATGTTTTTGTTTCCATTGTTATGTGATTTTTGTTGCCAAAAATGATCTGTCACCTATTAAAATCTTGAATATCTTCACCCTTAACCTGGGAACAGTGTTTTTCTAATCTGTTTTAAAATCCTTTAAGTGAAAATTTCAGTGGATTTTGAGCTGGGTGGTTACAAATATGATAATGCAATTATTAACCTGATTAGTTGCAGGAGCCATTATTTGACATTAGGGAAATGGGGCTTTACTAGCAAAATGTTCACAAAATCCTTTGCTTCGATGGTGGATAAAAGTGGAAAATGTCCAGGCAGCCCAGCTTTGCAAAGGCTCTCGGTGCCCCGTGGCCTGCAGGCACCTGGCATGCGCCCTCCCCATTGCCAGGATGCCCAAGAGGAAGGTCAGCTCTGCTGAAGGGGCCACCAAGGAAGAGCCCAAGAGGAGACTAGTGCAGTTGTCAGCTAAACCTGCTCCTGCAAAAGTGGAATTGAAGCTGAAAAAGGCAGCAGCGAAGGATAAATCTTCAGACAAAAAAGTGCAAACAAAAAAAAAAAAAAAAAAAAAAAGGGAAAAGGGGAGCAAAGGGAAAACAGGCCAAAGTGGTTAACCAAGAAACTAAAGTAGAGTTACCTGCAGAAAATGGGGAAATGAAAACTGAGGAGAGTCCAGCCTCTGATGAAGCAGGAGAGAAAGAAACCAAGTCTGATAGAATACCATATACCATATCTTATCAGTGGTCCCTGTCTCCCTTCTTGTACAATCCAGAGGAATATTTTTATCAACTATTTTGTAAATGCAAGTTTTTTAGTAGCTCTAGAAACATTTTTAAGAAGGAGGGAATCCCACCTCATCCCATTTTTTAAGTGTAAATGCTTTTTTTTTTTTTTTAAGAGGTGAAATCATTTGCTGGTTGTTTATTTTTTGGTACAACCAGAAAATAGTGTGGGATATTGAATTATGGGAGGCTTTGACTGTCTCGGGTGTCAGCTTAACATTCCATACAGGGGGGGTTAGTTTTTATATCCTATAATACAAAGCATGTTAAAGGGCCATATGGAGTCAGTCCTGCATTTAATGTCTTGAATGTTTTAAATTACTTCTATTCCCTTGTTGTTTTTTAGTAGAATTGTTTCCTAAAGAAAACCACTCCTTGGTCATTGCTCTCCCTGTCAGAATTGTGTGGACTCTGTAAATGTTTGGTTGTGGTAGTCCTGTTTTCCTAATAACTTTGTTACTGTGCTGTGAAAGATTACAGATTGGAATATGTAGTGTAGGTGCTCTTCAGTTGTGAGCTGGTGGGACGTCTGTAACAGCTGATCAGCATGTGAAGATACTGGTACTTGATAGCCTCTTAAGGACAATTTGCTTCCAAATTTTGACCTGGAAAGTCACTGGAATAACTTTCAAAAATAATTACAATACATGGCTTTTTAGATTTTTGTTACATGTGTTAAGAATTGTGTACAAATTGAAATGTCTGCACGATCCTCAACCAATAAAATCTCAATTATGAAAGAGAAAAAAAAAAAGAAGTGGAAAATGTCTCCCATGTGGCCAGTGGTGAATATCTTCCATCTAGGTCCGGGCATCTCTGCGTGCAAGAAACTTTGTCGGCTTTGATAGAGTTCAGTGGATAAACTGAACCTACCTGCAACCAGACTACATTCAAATAACTGAATCACAAAAAGTTCCCTACATTAAGAAAAATGGAAGCATATTCAATTCTGTTGCTCTCACTAAAAATAGTATTACATAATTCAGATGATTTCAGAGAGGTTCATTGATTCTCTTAATAAGGGTATATTAAAATATATTTAAAAATATTGACTTTTATCCTTGCATCATCCTTTAAAGAGTTCTATTTTTGGTTTTTAAAAAATGTTTATAATATGTTGGTACAGAAGCACATTATTCAACTTAAAACAAATATCTATATATTGGTGGTATGTGCCTTAGGTTTTTCATGGATGGGGCGTACTGTCAAACTATAATAGCTTGGAGACCACGGATCTAGGCAGATTGGGTCTGTGAAAGCCTTCTGCTGTGACTGTCATGAGTACTGATTGATGACTTTCATTTCCACACCTGGTGAGCTGGTAGAGCCCTTCACTAATGTGTGGGGGTCACAGAACACAAAGCAGGGCAACCTTTTGTGCTTTCTGAATTGAATGAGCAAGTGCTGCTTCCTGGGTTCCCGTGAGTGGAAATGATGCTTGAGACCTCGGTGTCTTCATGGTCTTCTTCGCCACCAGCTTCCCATGTCCCTAAGTAGCCCACTGCTCAGTCCCATGGGGGAGTTTCTACGGGTACAAGGCAGTCAAGGTTCTTCCTCCTGCGCTGTGGGAGCCCTTGTGGCACCTCTGAGCGAAGCCTCCTCCACGTTTCTGGCTGGGTGGCGTGGGGCAGCTGCTGTGCCTGTTGTGTGAGCCCTGCCTGTGGGGGACATATACGGGGGTGGCACTCAGAGACTCCCACAGTGAGAACACCTCCCCAAGGCCAGTCTGCCTTCTTGATGCAGTTTCAGATGGATGAGGTGTGGACAGACAAGAATGACAGCCAGTGCTCTGGGACATGGGGGCTGCACTGGGCAGTGGAAGGAGGACCAGCTTTGACCTGCTCCAAATGATTGATGTTTTTGAAGTTTATATAGCTTACCTCTAAAAGATCATAGTGATAAAAAAGACGTTTTCCACACCATATGTATATATATGTACATACACAGACACTTACCTAATGCACATAAATGCTTGACAACAGTTTATGATGTATTTATAAAGGACAAGGACTGCCTCGTGTCCTGTAGAGCCAGTGAGACCCCCAATGGCCCACACCACCCTATCCAATCTGTGCTTGGGCCACCATGATGGCCACTCTCATTTATTGCCCAGCGTCTCAGGCCACCCCACCTGCCATGCTCCATAGCAAACCATTCATCCATTATTATAAAGTGGCTGATCCTGAAAAGTATCACCTTAGAACAATCCTGTTTTTGGTTTTTAGACTCCCAGATAAATAATCTACTGTATTAACTGTAGAGCCTTGGAAATGTTCCATGACCTCCCTGGGCTTGGTTTTTGGCTGTTAGGTGGGCATAGGGTCGTTGCATGGTTTATATGAGCTAATGCATGTCATGCTTACAGCAAATGTGAAAGGTGCACTCATCGATCCACCCATCTAAGCTCAGCCCAGGGGGAGGGGATGTTCAGCTAGTCAAGGGTGGGCTGGCCAGAGAAACAGAGAATAAGGGCAAATCTTGCTGCCACCGCTGTCGTATTTCCAAAAAGTGTCCATTGGGCTACATCGGGCCCAGGGGAGCTGTGTTTGCTATGAGCCCCATACCAGATGGCATCTTAGTTTTAAGATATTTGTTTTGTGACCTAAGTACTTTCTAACCCTCTCTTCTCTTTTTGTGTTGTAGGAACCCAGCTATTTAGTGGTCGAAGTGACTTTAGAATCACTACCTTGAAATTCCATCCAAAAGACCACAACATCTTTTTATGTGGAGGCTTCAGTTCTGAAATGAAAGCTTGGGATATAAGGACTGGCAAGGTAATAGCCATATTCCTAACTTGGCCTTTCCACAGGAGAGCTTGTTTCGACAATTTGAATAATTGGGGGCAGGTCAGCATCTATATATAGGACCCTTGAGGTGGAATAATTACCACTTAATATTTAATCAGTGCTAAGCATAATTTTTAGATGTTTTGAAAGAACATTCTTGAGTTGTCAGACTTAAAATATCAAAGGTGCAATTTTATGCAGTATATTACTAAAAATATTTGTTGAACACCTACTGTGCACAAATGCTTCCAGATGATATAAAATGAATCTGCTGGGTTACTCAAGGGAATAATGTGCGGGTACAGATAACTTTGGTACAGAGAATTGGTGTGGGGGTGTGTGTGTGTGTGTGTGTGTGTGCACTTGTTTGCATGCTTGCGAGAGAGAGGAAGGGAGGGGGTAAGTGCTTTTAGCTTGCTGTGGGAAGACTTCTTAGAGGAATCACTTTTCCTCAGTCTTAAAGGCTGGTTGTGATTTCCATCCCCATCCTTTATTACAACCTGCTGTGCCTTTTACCATCACCACTTACTAGATGGCAGCTCCACCCTAGTTGTTCAGGCCAAAAACATCAGAATTAGCCCTGTCTCTGCTCTTTGCATCACATTCCCATACCCAAACCATTAGCAAATTCTCCAAAACTTGGACATTTTTCCCCACATCAGCTGTTGTAGCTCTGCTGTTGTCTCTCGCTGGGATGGTTGCAGGAGTTTACCATCTGATCTCTCACTTTCCGCCTTGCCCCTTGCAGGCTGTTCTCAACACAGCCGCTAGACTGGTCTGTTACAGTGTGACTCAGACACGTCACTCCTCTCATCAGAATCCTCCAGGCTCTGTTCTTACAGTAAAAGCCAATGTCTCTGATGATCCACAAGGCCTAAATGATCCTCCTTGGCCTGGGGGTAGGTCAGCATTTCTCATCAGTGCCAGCCCCACTAGGCTCCTTGCCTTCCCTGAACATACCAGCACATTCCTGTCTCAGGGCCTTTGCACCTGCTGCTCCCTCTGCCTGGAAGGCTCTTCTGCCTGTTTCCTAAGTAGAGGCTTGCTGCCCCCTGTCATGGGGCTCTGCTCACATATTACCTCTCGGTGAGGTGCCCCCTGCCCAAAACCCACTAGCATCCGCTAGTCCCCTCTGCTATCTCATTTCTCTCCATAGCATTTACCATCACCTGACATATTATGGATTTTATGTGTTCATTCATCTGCCTGTTTCCCTCCTCTAGAATGTAAGCTCTTTGAAGGCAGAGAGTTTTGTTTGCTGCTGACATCTAGCTTCTAAAACAGTGCCTGGCACATAGTTGGCACTGTGTGAATCATGATTGACTGAGTAAATGCCGGAGGAAGGCAGTCATGCAGACAGTGCAGATACCGGAGGTGGGAACACAGGATGTCTGTGGGGACTTGGCTAGGCGTGGGCTTCACACAGCGAGGTGGCCTGGGCAGAGAGTCTTTCAACGCTGTGTGTCTTGGTCTCAACAGTGGGGAGCCACGGGAGGTTTGTGAACATCTGCCTTGGTCCTAGACAGGTGCAGCATCCAAGCAGATATGTCCTGAGTAGAGGCTGTCCATGTGTTCCAGAGGGAGGAGGGTGAGACAGAGCCCCCAAGGCCTAGATTCCAAATTTGCCTTCTTGCTTCAGACTGGCTGGCACCGGAAGACCCTTTCCTGACAGGCAGTTGGAAGGGGCTGCTGGTTTGTTGAGGAGAGCCTAAATGCAGAGACTTTTCTTGACAGAGAATGGGAAGTTTTGTCTGTACATGAGATCTTGCTTAAAGTACTCACAAGTGGGAGCATAGATAGATGTAGTCTTTAAAAAAAAATCACACATTTTTCTTTTACAAAGGAACTTTCTTATAAAAATATTTGGAAAAGAGAGGAAATTACCCATAAAGAAGTGGACACAGTGGCATTAAAAAAAAAAAACCGCCAAAACACGTTATATTTAGGATCTAAATACATGACAAGTGAAAGAAAACATTTGAACGTGCCTTGTGAACTGGAAACTCTTAGTCATACCGTTTGAAGTGGGACCTCCTGAGCACCCAGCCACTCCTGACAACCACGTCCCTTATGGGTGCGCTTACTGTTTTTAGCCTCAAAGACCAAACACGTAAGAAATTACTCACCAAGGACGCCATCTGATTTAAGCATTTGTTAAAAATACCGGATTTTTTCCCAGGGCAGATGCCAGCTGACGAGCTCTGAAAATGCTGGGGGAGAAGCAATTAGAAGCAGATGTTGCTGTGACTGGTGTTGGCATGTTTGCGAGTCTCTCCCAAGATAGTAATGTGGCTAAGGGATCTGTGCAGTATTTGTTTTTACTTCCTTTCTACCAACAATCCTCCCCCACTGGGTCACGGGGCTTGTTCCATTTGCATCAGTTGGGCTCAGGGGACAACACTCTTTCCTGCTTAGACAGGTGTTGCCCATGTGTCTCAAATGGACTCGGCAGGAGGACCAGGGAGGAGGCACAGCCCCCTGCCCTCCAGGGACTCCCGCCTGGGGCTGCTCACTTCTTATCCCTGTGGGCTCCTGTGGCGCTGTCCCAGGTGCTGAACCTTCTGGCTCAGCCTGGGCGTGTATGTGAACATCCAGAAGTGAGCAGCTTGGCTTTTTCCAGCTGCTTTCAGGGACCGCGGTGGGAATCGCAGGTGTAAGTAGGAGGGACACAGACCTTAGCTTAAACCAAGACAGGCCTTCCCTTTTAAATACAGTGGGGAAGGAATGTTTTGTTGTAAAAGTAATACAGAATCATATGATAACATTGGGAAATTCAGGTAAAGAGAGGAGGGGGAGTCCAAGCAGCCAAAGGTAAACATTAGCAACATTTTGATATTCTTCTTTCTGTTTTTTTTTCCTCTTGTGGTTTTTAAAAAAATTATAAAAGCACTATTTGGTTTTATTTGTATACGCAATTTTGTGTTTTGCTTTTCATGTAGCATTAGAAGGATATTCTTTGTTAGTGCAGACCCTCGTAAGGTCGTCAGTCATATTCCTTTGACTCAGGGTGTTCCTGACTCACTGCCTTGCTTCTCCCCAGGACTCAGAACAATGTCTGGCATAGGCAGGAACTCAGTAAGTATCTATGGATCAAATGAATCAGATGAATGCTTTAACATATTAAACCATTTCCCTGCATTAGACATGTAGGAGATTTAAAAAACTTTTGCCATTTAAAATTAATAGATGTGAGGACAGAGACCAGCAGTCAGCAAACTATAGCCTGAGGCTAGTCCAGCTTGCTGCCAGTTTTTGTAAATAAAGGTTTATTGGAACACAGCTATACTCATTTATGTATCATCTGTGGCTGCTTTTATACTACAGTAGCAGAGTGGACTCGTTGCAACAGAGACCACATAGCCCACAAAACCAAAGATATTTAAGATCTGGCTGACCTTGGTAAAGAGAGATGTGATTCTGACATCTGTCACCCTATTGATTGTCAGGACTAATCCTCCTGAGCTGGCTGACAAGGTAGGTGTCTTACCCCATTCTGTGTTCCTTGCAGAAACCAGGTGCTCAGAGAATGTGTTTTCCAGGTGGGAACTGTTCCTTCAGTCAGGGGTGTATAAGTTGTTTCTCTCTCTTGTTACAATCTCCAAACAAACTATCAAGGTTGACTTTATTACACATTCCACTGTAAGAAACATCTTTTTGCATATAGCTTTTTCCACATTTGGGATTTATTTCCTTAAGCTTGAATCTCAGAATGAAAATTTCTGGGTCAAAGCAAGCCTACATTGTGAAGGTAAGGAGTAGGTTTCTGCCAACAGAACTGAGGGGAGTGAGGCCAGACAACCTCTCCCTGGGATCTTAGGGCACAGTGAGTAGTTGGAACATACAACTTTTTAGTTACTTTCCAGTCATGAGATTTTATGATTCCTTAAATGTAGCCAAGTGCTAAGTGTCAAGATTCTGGACTTCTCTAGTCTAGCCCAATTCATTACAGCAAATGGGCTGTTTGGCTCCCTGTCTCCTCTTCTTGGCTGATCTTGGGTGATCTCTCCGCCTCGGGTTTGATGTTTGTAGCACATCTCATTACTGCAAAGTGCCTGACTTCATCTCCAGAGGTCGGCAGGATGTGTTCTGCACAAGCCAGCTGTGCGTACTTACTTGAAACTGGCTTCCTGCCGCTGCTGCAGCATCCTCTGACCCCTCTTCCTCCCAGCAGTCTGCTTGAACATGGGTGTGGTCTGGAACCCAGGATGCCTGTGGTCTGACCTTTATAGTATTGTGAGGGTCAATTTCTGCAGAAGCCCCTGAGCCTCTAGTGCCGTTGGCCTGAGCTGCAGGAGACCTGGGCTCACGTCCTCCCTCTGCTACTTGCTTGGCTGGGTGATTTCGGCCACATTCCTTAAGCAAAAGCCTCTCTGATTCACAATTTTTAAATTGGTATCGTAAAGTGGCAGGCCAAGCCACACCTCCAAAGTAGCGGTTCTCAAACTCACCTGTGTAGGAGAGCACCTGGGCTCTTGTTAGGATGCAGATTCTGTTTCAGCAGGTCCAGGTTGGGATAAGATCCTGCATTTCTAACAAGCTCCCAGGAAATGAAGGGGAGGATAGTATATGGACCACATTTTGAGAAGCTAGGGACCAAAGGGCCTCTGAACTTAAAAGTCCCTTGCTTCTCTCATTTGAACCTTATCCTCAATTAGCCTGCACCATCTGTGACCTATCTCAGGGACAACGATCACTCTTGATCTGTGGGCACTTTTATCCACAGGTGTTTATTTACAGCCGCTTGGTGTGGGAGCCTGAGTCACCTCTGTGCCTGGCATCCCCGACAGGGCCTGGACCAGAGCAGGTGTTCAGGATAACCTGGAGTGAGCTGATGGGGTCAGCCGCCACTGTCATTGTGATAGAGGCCTGCAGGAGCACCCACCTGCCCACAACCTCAGGGGCAGTGGCCACCCTGGGATCGACATAGAGGGCATGGCCCCTCTGACAAATGGGATATGAAGGCTAGCTGGAATTCAGCTGTAGTGAGTCATTCCAGAAGTGTGGACAGAGGCAGGAGGACTTGGGAGACCCTGTGTCAGATGAGATATGGTGTGGCCATCAAAGCACTGTAGTCCTCCACTGAGGCTGAGCTCCTCTGCTCCCCGGTGTTTGGTGGATAACAGAGTTATGAGTCTCTTGCATTTCCAGCTTTGCGGTGCTGTGGCTCTGCCCAGCACAGAATGGAAGCTGTAGAATTGCAGGAGAAGCCTGTGACACGGACTCAGCTGTACTGGGCCCTCTAGCAGTGTGGGGAATGTTCCAAGGTAGAGCCACTTTCAAGTTCACTTTAAGATGACTATGTATTTTGAACCAAAAGTTAGGATAAGTAATAAAAATAAATTCTCCTTTTGTAATATGAATCAGATTTGTTAAGAAAGCTTATATAGCAAATTTGGTGAATCACCTTTTTTGCAGGACTACATTATGGAACCCCAACCTCAGCAAATTACCTCTCAGTTAAGGCAAGATTGAACACTGGAAATTGGAGCAGCCCTGGAAAATCTAGGACATGTGGCTCCTGCAGCTGGCAGCCTGGACTCTGCCCCAGTTCCTCCTCTCTTTCTATGTGCAGGGTGACATTGGGCAGGCTAGGGGTCGAGTGGTTCTTTTGTTGTCTAGCTCCTACTCTGCGCCTGAGAAAAAGAGTTGCAGATGCATTCAGATCTGCCAACTTTACTCCTCCAGAGAAGGCTGCACCTCTAAAACCCCGATTCTCTGCTTGCTCTGGGACTCTCATGATAAAACCAGCTCTGACAGGCCAGCTCACTTTCTCCAGCACACCCTGGTGTCACATTGACACTAATCGTCAATATTTCATGCTTGTTCTACATCTTTTCTTCCTACTTTTATTATTATTTTTAAATTTGTAAAGGGACATTTTGACTTCCAGATCTTGACTTGGTTTCTTGACCTCCTTCTCTAGCTTTGTCCCACACCCTCTGCAGGCACGTGTCCTAACATGCAGGTGACAGGGGAGTGGGTGGCTCACCCTTGGGCCTGTGTGGGCCCTCAGCTCAGCTTCCTATGATCCTAGCCCATCACTAGTATGCTGTAGCATTCTGGTAGCATGTGGACTCCCTGAGGGAAAGAGTTGTGCCTCATTTACCATGGTATTCCCAGCATCCAGCGTAGTGCTAAGCACATAGTAGGGAGGGAGGGGAGGCAGGAAGGGCGCAAACTGTCGCATGAATGACTGATAGCTCTAATCAAGACCAATTCTTAAAATCACAAGTAATTATCCTGGCCAGTTGAACGGAGGCTGAGCCACTGTCATTAATTTGCTTATCTCCTTCCCCTCCTGTGGGCATCCTTCCTTGGATGGGAGTGATCTCAGGATGATAGTAATAGGAACTGGTAAAGCAGCGGGTGGTGGCTGGGCTGGCCTGACCTGACTGATCTAGGGCACGGGCCAGAGCTACCCAGGGAGCATTAGAAACTATTGCTGCCCAGGGTGGCCTAGGCATCCAGGTTTTTGAAAACTCTGCAGGTGATTCTAATGTATAGCCAGATTTGGGGGCCATGGTATGGGTGCCTAGTGAAAATTCAGAGTGGTTTCTGTGGGGCTTCTGCCCCAGTGGGTGAGACTGTCTTTGAGATTTGCACTCCTGTGATGGTGGCCATCTGAGAGATGGCTTCGTCTACTTGGCTCAAAGTGCCATCAGTTTTGTGGCATTGTAGGCAAGTTGCTTATTTGCCCTAATGAGATTTTGATTACTCTCCATTTGTCTCTTTCATCTGTTTTATATTAAAAGGCTTTTTATTTGGACTTTTTGTGCTTTCCACAGTCCTGACTAAGCTTTGCTGCAAGCTAAACTTTGAATGCAGATGAGAATAGGAGCCTAATGGAGGCAAAGATGTAGGACCCGAGGCTGTTCCTTGTCTTTCCTGGCTCCCATTTCCTCATCTGTCAACTGGGGGTGTGGTGGAGCCCCTGATGATCTCGAGAGCCCCTTTCAGCAGCCAGTGCTGACCACAGTGTGCCTCCTGCAGGCATCACGCTGTGCACGCTGTGTGCGCGATGGCTCATTTCCTCGTGGCCTCTTGGGAGGTGGACTGGGTGCTGCCACCATCCCCTTCCTCTGTCAGGGCCCTGAGGCTCGGAAGGGCTCAGTTACACACCACAAGCACACGGCCAGTTGGTAGTGGGGTAAGACTGTGAACTGGGGGTGGTTTGATGCCCAAACCCTTACAGATCCTCTTGTTCACAGTGTGAATTCAGCTTTAGTCTTGAATGAACATACAGTCATGCACCACATAATGACGTTTCGGTCAATGTCAGACCATATATAGGACAATGGTCCTGTAAGATTATAGTGAAGCTGAAAAATTCCTATCACCTAGTGATCACCTGCAGTGTTCAGTACAGTCACATGCTGTCCAAATGTATAGCCTAGGAGCCATAGGCTAGACCTCTAGCTTAGATGTGTCGCAGGCTATACCGTCGAGGTTTGTGTAAGCGCATGATGTTCACGCAATGACAAAATCGCCTGATGACGCATTTCCCAGACTGTATCCCTGTCGTTAAGCAACACATGACTAAATATTTATCAGTGAGGGCTGTGCGTTTTGTTCTTGGAGAAGCCTGCATGGACAGCCCTGGCATTCACATGCTCACTGAGCACTGCCATGTGCAGCTCCGTGCCTGGTGTCAGGACCTGGCCATGGATGGGACAGTGGTGGGTTTTGTTCTGAGGGACCACAGCCCTGTAACCTCAGGCCTGAAAACAGAACCCAACGTATCTGTGAGAGCAGCCTTCCTGCCCCCAAAATATTGGCAAGGAAACTGGTTCTGAAAGGTTCAGCTGTCTATGCAGGGTAGGCAGCCATTGACGGGATTGGATCTGAACCCAGGTCTTCCTCTAATTTCTGCTTCTCCCTATTGCAGGAAGAGGACACATTTCATTTATCCATGTCACAAACATTTTCTGAGCCCCCACCAGAAACCAGGCATTGTCCCAGGGCATGGGGCAACAAAATCCAGTTAGACGGTCCATGTCTTAAAGCTGTAGAAGGGACTGCTGAAAACATCTGTTTCTTTCAATATTCAATGGATCCATCAGCTTCACTGGCTGCCTTCACAATTGGCTGGGGAGTCCCTGTGTGTCCCCTGGGTTGTCTAAAGTCTTAGGCAGAAGTGGGCAATTGGTTCCCAGAATCTGGAACCTCAGAGACCTGCCCTGCAACCCAGTCCTCCTCTTCAGCCTCCCTCTGCACCACTTTCACTGGGACTGTGTAAGAAGACCCCTGTTTAAAACCCATACACGAGCTGCCAACAAGCTCAGTGAATGACAGTGGGAGGCCCATGGCACTCAAGAGGGCGATGTTCCAAGACTTTCATTAACACCCACCCCACTTGATAATTTTTGCCCTTAAAAATGCAGCAGGCAGTTTCAGAAAATATAAAGCAGGTTCTTTGGACCTGTGCTGATTCTATAAATATGATGTTTCTGTAATTCTAATTTATAAATCTTCTATAATACATATTGCCACTAAAATAAGCTCTGTGCTGCACTGAACATGCTTCTTCTTAAGGTTTTTAAAAATTTATTTATTTTTTTTACTATTGATTTACAATTCTTGTACTTGAAAACTTATTTTAGCCTTGCCATAACTAATAGTGTCCAAAAAAGTCATGGGCTTGATGCCCTAGTTATTTTTTTGTCTTAATATACTTTAACTAAAAAAATTTCTTTAGAGACATGGTCTCATTCTGTCATCCAGGCTGGAGTGCAGTGGCATTATCATATCTCACTGCATCCTCGAACTCCTGGGCTCAAGGTATCCTCCAGCCTCAGCTTCTCTAGTAGCTGGGACTACAGGCGCCTGCCACCATGCCTGGCTAATTTTTAAATTTTCTGTAGAGAAGGGTCTCACTATGTTGCGCAGGCTGGTCTTGAACTCCTGGCCTCAAGCGATTCTCCTGCGTCAGCCCAAAGTGCTAGGATTACAAGTGTGAGCCACCACATTGGGCCTAAAGTAAATACTCATTAAATGTTTTTTGGTAACAGATTTATTCTGTATTGTACAACTCACTGATTCACTCATTCACTCAGTTCTTAGTGTGTTTGCAGGGTTATGCAGCCACAGCAGTCGGTTGAGAACATTTTCCTCACCCCAAAAAGAAACCACGTTTTTTAGCAGCCATGCCTATCCCCCCAGTGCCCCAGCCCCTGGCAACCATAAATCGACTCTGTCTGTATAGATTTGTCTGTTATGGACATTTTATATAAATGGTCTTTTGTAACTGGCTTCTTTCACTTAACATAATGTTTTCAAGATTCATTCACATTGTAGCCTATATCAGGACTTCACTCCTTTATGTTTTTTTAAAATTAGACTTTATTTTTTAGAGGAGTTTTATGTTCACAGAAAAAATTTAGCAGAAGGGCTAGAGATTTCCCACTTGCCCTCTGCCCGTTCTTATGCACAACCTCCCCATAATCATTCTGCATCAGAGTGGCCCATCTGTTACAGATGGTGAACCCACAGTGACACATCGTTGTCACTCAGAGTTTATAGTTTACGTTAGGGTTCACTTTTGATGTTGTACATTCTATGGGTTTGGACAAATGTTTAATGACATGTACAATAGACTGACTGTTTGTGTCCTCCCCAAAATTCATATGTTGAGGCCCTAATCCCTAATGTGATGATATTAGGAGGCGGAGTCATTGGGTGGTAATTAGGACATGAGGGTGGAGCCCGTAGAACTGGGGATAGTGCCCCTGTAAGAAGAGACACGAGAGAGATGAATCTCTCTCCACCACGTGAGGATACGGTGAGAAGACAGATAACTGTTTGCAAACCTGCAAGAGTGCCTTCACCAGACACCAGATCTGTTTCTGTTGAGATATCCTCAAGCTCAAAGATTCTTTCCTCAGCTGTATCCATGCTACTAAACTCATAAAAAGCATTCTTCAATTTTTATTTCTTGTTTTTGGAGACAGGGTCTCACACTTTCTCCCAGGCTGGAATGCAATGCTGTGATCACAGCTTACTGCAGCCTCAATGTCCTGGGCTCAAGGGATCCTCCCACCTTGGCCTCCTAAAAGTGTTAGGATTATAGGCGTGAGCCACTGCACCCAGCAGTGCAGTGTTCTTTATTTTTGTTACAGTGCTTTTGATCTCAAGCAGTTATTTTTGGTCTTTTCTTAGAATTTCTATCTGTTTGCTTACAGTGCCCTTCTGTTCTTGCGTATTGTCTACTTTTTCCATTAGAGCCCTTAGCATGTTGATTATAGTTGTTTTAAATTTGCAGCCTGATAATTCCGTCATCACTGCCATATTTGAGTCTAGTTCTGATACTTGCTCTTCAAGCTATGTTTTTTGCCTTTTATTATGCCTTGCAATTCTTTCTTGCTAGCCAGACAAGATGAGCTAGGCAAAAGGAACTGCTATAAAAAGGACTTTAGTAATGTGGTGTAGTGTCGGGGTGGTGGGGAAGTGTCTTGTGGCTAGGTTAGTCTTTTAGAGAGTCTGCTTCTGGACTGTGAGCTCACATGTACTTCTTAGTCCCCTCTCCCCTTTAGATAGGACAGGACAGCTAGAATGGGCTGGAGCTGGGTGTTTTCTTCCTCCACATAGAAGGCTAGAGGGGAAGGAATTGGGCATTTCCCTTCTCCCATGTGGAAGGCGGGAGCCAGTGGCGGTTGGGTATTCCTCTTCCCCCAGGTCAGCTAGGCTGTGATAAACCCAGCAGGTTAGACTCTGGCTAACTAATTTCTCTGCAGTACAGACCTCATTAAGAGCAGAATGCACTTTAGGAGGCTGAGGCAGGAGGATTGCTTGAGGCCAGGAGTTAGAGAGCAGCCTGGGCAACATAGCGAGATCATGACTCTACAAAAACAAACAAACAAACAAACAACATAGCAAGATCCTGACTCTACAAAGATAAATACATAAAAGAAGAACAGAATGCTCTGTTATATTTTAAAGTAGTTCTGGCTGGGCGCGGTGGCTCACGCCTGTAATCCCAGCACTTTGGGAGGCCGAGGAGGGCAGATCACAAGGTCAGGAGTTTGAGACCAGCGTGGTCAACATGGTGAAACTCTGTCTCTCTACTAAAAATAGGAAAATTAGCTGGGAGTGGTGGCAGGCGCCTATAATCCCAGCTACTTGGGAGGCTGAGGCAGGATAATGGTTTGAACCCTGGAAGCGGAGGTTGCAGTGAGCTGAGACCGTGTCATTGTATCCAGTCTGGGTGACAGGGTGAGACTCCGTCTCAAAAACAAACAAACAAACAAAAAAAACAAAAAACCCAAAGTAGTTATTTTTCTCCTTCTGCTGGAAACATAAGGGGATTTTCTCCAGTCTTCACTGTGAGAACCTGGTAGCTCCTGGAGGTAAAATGCACAAAATTTTGGGGGCCACTGATGACCAGGTCTTCCAGAGTTTTTAATCTCTCTGACTTGTCCACAATGAGCCTCTAGCAATTTGTCAATTATAATTCAGTTTCCTGGCCCTGGTTCCTGTGGAAATTTCTGCTCCAATGCATTGTGATTGTTTATTCACCTATCTGTGTCTCCAATTTTGGGGGCAGTGGTTTGCCCTGCGATCTCACTTCTTTTGTGGATCTGAGAAGAGTTTTACAGTTTGTTCAGCTTTTTACTTGCTAGGACAGAGTTTTGATTTATAAGCTCCTTACATGCCAGACCATTAACAGGAAGTCTTCTGCTTCTTTTTATGACCAAATAATATTCCATTGTATGGATATACACATTTTGTTTCTCCATTCTCTAGGTGATGGACGTTTGCATTGTTTCCATTTTTGGACATTTGTTTGTAAGTCTTTGTGTGGATATATGTTTTCATTTCTCATGGTTCTTCCTAGAAGTAGAATTGCAAAGTCATATGGTTGGTAGCTGTTTTTATGTGTAATCTTTTGAGAAACTGCTAGACTGTTTTCCAAAGTGGTTGCACCATTTTATATTCCCACCAACAATGCATGAGGGTTCTGATTTTTCCATATCCTCACCAACACTTGTTCTTACTTGTCTTTTATATTATACCTATCCTAGTGGGTACAAAGTGGTCTCTTGTTTGATCTCTTTGAGGTTTGATATAGAACTATTCAGATTGTATATGTCTTCATGAGTGAGACTTGGTAGTTGCATGCCTCAAAGAATTGGTTCATTTTATCTAAGTTGTGAAACTTAATGTACATACACTGATTTGTAATATTCTCTTTTTCTTTTGATATTTTTAGAGCCTGTAGTGATGTCTCCTCTTTCATTCCTGATAATGGTATTTGTGTCTTTTTACTCAGTCATTGTGACTAGAGTTTTATCAATCTTACTGATCATTTCAAAGAAATACTGATTTTCTCTATTGTTTTTCTACTTCCTTAATTTCTGCTCCAATTTTTATTTTCTTCTGTCTGCTTGCTTTGGATTTAATTTGCCCTTCTTTTTCTGATTTCTTAAGGAGGCAAGTTAGGCCATTGATTTGAGATCTTTTTAAATATAAACATTTTAATGCTACACATTTTCCTCTCAGCACTACTTCATCTATATCCCACAAATTTTAGTTATAATATACTGGCTGTATTTTAATTTTAATCCAATTACAAATACTTTCTAATTTTCTTTAGACTTTCTCTTTGACATGTGGGCTATTTAGAAGTGTATTGTTCAGTTTCCAAGCACGTGGAAACATCTGGAGATTTGCCAGATTTTTCTTTTTCTTTTTTTCTTTAATTCTTTTTTTTTTTTGGAGACAGAGTCTTGCTCTGTCCCTTAGGCTGGAGTGTAGTGGTGTGATTTTGGCTTACTGCAAAGTCTGCCTCCTGGATTCAAGCAATTCTCGTGCCTCAGTCTCCTGAATAGCTGGGACTACAGGCATGTGCCACCACGCCTGGCTAATTTTTGTATTTAATAGAGATGGGGTTTCACCGTATTGGTCAGGCTGGAAGATAGCTTTCTATCATTAATTTCTAGTTTAATCCTGTTGTAGTCAGAAAACATACTTTGTATTTCAGTTCTTCTAAATTTGCTAAGGTTAGCTTTATGGCCCAGAATATAGCCTGCAGTGTTGAATGTTCCATATGCTCCGTGCATTTTGCTGTTGTTGGGTGGAGTGTTCTATAAATGGCAATTTGGTCAATTGGTTGATGACGGTGTCCGTTCTTTTACATCCTTGCTGTTTTTTAATCTACTTGTTCTTTTAGTGACTGAGAGAGGAGTGTTGACATCTCCAGCTATAGTTGTGAATTTGTGTATTTTTCTCTTCAGTTCTGTGACTTTTTTTGCTTCATATACTTTGAAGCTGCCAGCACAGCTCCACTACAGTCCTCCTCTCAGGTCAAAGCTGTTAGAAAAAATAAGAAAAAAGAAACAAAACAAAAACAAAAACAAACAAACAAAAAAAGAAATCAGGTTCCCACCTCTGTACTAGTCACTTCTCTGAGTTTCTGTCTCTCTCTCACAAGCCACCTGCTCTTGTTTACTTTTCGAGTCCTCAGGGAGTTGCTTTTTGTATTTTGTCCAGAATTTCAGTTGTCATCAGTGGAGAGGTGGGCTGCAGGAGGTGTGCTCCAATTTAGCCTCAGGTCGATTTTGAACATATTTTTCTTTTTCCCTTGAATTTCCCTTCTTTTTGGCTAAATGTCACCTGTCCTCCAACTCTCTAGTGATGTCTCCTCTCCAGGAAATTTTCCCAAGCCCGACTGGATTGGGTGTCCCCCTCCCCCCGCCAGGTGATGCTGCTTCCACAGCTCGATAGCCTGGGTTGTAGCCCCTGGTTGTCCCCCGGTGGGATGCGAGCCCTGTGAGGGCTGGGAGACATGATGGTCTTTTCCAACCTGGTATCCCCAGACTGTGTGTGTGCTGGCACCTGGTCAGCAGTTCATTCACTGTTTCTTGAATAAGTGATTGTGCCAGCCTCCATGGACCTGCAGTATAACTCTGCAAAGATTGTATGACTTTAGGAAAGTTTGTGAAATTCAATTTGTGCCCCAACAAATAGATTCCCAGTTTCAGGAGTGTATTGATGGCTGTGTGATTTTAAGCACACGGATGTTCCATGTACCCTGTCAGTGGGCAGGCTTTCCTGGCAGCCACAGCCTTTTCTCACACCCCTGAGGGAAGACTGCTTGGTGCTTCTCTGCAAATCTGGCGCGGAGGCTGCGGAGGGAGATGGATGTGCTGAGAGGAGACTGAGGGCCACGTTCCGTAACAAGCGGGCCATTGCCACGCCCAGTTCAGAAGGGAGATGAGGAGTGGATAGCTCTCTTTCCCCTCTGCATGCCCCTTTTCCACCAAACAGATTTCTTGGTTTTTAATTACAGTCTTTGTCTTGAATTTTTTCTTTTTTTTCAAAAAGGTCGGTTTTCTGGCTCACCTCACTCATTTGCTCATTGAACACTGCGGAGCACCTGCTGTTTATAGGGTGTCTTCCTAGTTTAGAGGATTCAGAGAAGCTGCAGGAAATGTCTCTTGCCCTGCTGCTGGCACCACCTCCAACCAGTTGCTGGCCCAGCCAGAAACCTCTGCAGCAGTTTTAGGGTCTCCCTTCTCCACCACCCCAGTCCCTGCGTCCTCCTCTTCCAGGGCCAACATGTGAGGTTGTGCAGTCTGTACAGTGCAGAGAGGCACCTTGCTGAGGGGTAGGTGGGGTCTGGATTCCATTCCAAGCCCTGCTGGCCAGGCCACGCCCCTGATTTGGAATGGTTTCTACTCGAAGGGGTATCTTTCTCTAATAGGAACCAAGGTGCCATGCGGGCCAGTGGCAGCCCTGTCCTCCCCTTCTGTCTCTTACTTGGCCTGAGTGGGGCTGTGAGCCGATGAGAGGGCTTGTCGTGGGGTCCCCCTGTGACTTGGGTGCAAGCAGGGTGTAGGGGTAGAGGCAAAAAAGGGCCTTGGAGACCTGGAGACCCAAGTGCTGCCCATGACTTCAGAATGGAGGGTGAGGTGGTTGTTCTCTAGATGTTCGTTTTGATTAGAAAAGGAATACATGGTCTTTGTTGGCTACTTGGGAAATGGAAAAATATAAAGAAGATAACCCATTAAACTTCAACCCAGCCATAACCACCAATGACAGTCGGTATCCTTCATTCAATTGTTTTATGCATATGTATTTACATTTTTATATAATTGTCTTTCAGCTTATTATAATATCATTAGCATTTCCCATATTGTTAAAAGGTTTTTGGATACTATAATTTTTAATAATTACTCAATATGTTATACCAAGATGTATTTAACCAGCCCTCTATTGTTGGGTGTTTATAAGATTTCCAGTGGTTCCCTTATTACAACACTAAGGCAAACTTCTCTGCACAATAATTCTTAAACGCAGAATTAGTCGAAAGGTAAGCATGGTTTTTAGGTTCTGGAAACCACTGCCTGCTTCCTTCCAGAAGTGGAAGTGCCAGCTAACCCTGAAGAATGGGGTTCATTTGTTAGTTTGCTTGTTTTCAGCGTAGGTGAGACTTATGCATGTTCACCTGCCTCCTGGAGGAAGGCACTGGTGCAGAGAGATGGGCTGGAGGTGGGGTGGTGGCTGAGGGAGCAGGGTGGGTATAGGGAAGAAAGCCACCTCCTTCTTGAGACAGGGAGGAAGTGGGGCTGGGAGATAGAGCAGACGGGCCACAAGAGGCCTCCTTCCTTCCAGAGCTCCTGTCCTGGGCTGTGGAATGGGTCCCAGGGGGTGAAGTTCGCTGTGTTCTGCTTTGCTCCCAGTCCTTGCTAATCAGCCCAGCCAAGCACCTCAGAACTCAAAGGGGTGGCCAGGATTCACTGCACACCTGGTGAATGTAGAATTCAGTGTTTGGAGTCAGGTGGGATACAAGGACTGGAAATTGACACCAGATAGCTCTGTCTGGTGGGGAGACAGAGCTGTCCCTGAGATGGGGGATGGTACAAGCATTGGGAAATGGTCTTGAAGACTGCCTGGCCCTGCTCCACCCAGAGGTTCCCTGGGACCTGGTTGCTGTCTTCCTAGAGGTGCCACAACCCTCCTCCCCTACTTCTGTCTTACCTGCTGCATCCTCTCTGTGCACCAAGGAGAAGGGCCAGCCTGACTGGATGGGGCGGCTCCCTCCTAGTGCATTGTGTGTGCCCCTGGTGTGGACACTGGAGGGGCCCGAGAGTGGGGTGGCTTGCTCACTCTTACTTCTCTCCCGCTGCGGTTCTGGGTGGTTCAGGACCTGCGGGGGCTGCGGGCAAGGCCCTGCCCTAATTCAGTGGCCTAGAGGCAGGCCAGCTCGCCTCTTCTGCCCCTTCTTCCAGGGACCTGATGAGGGTGAAGTGGCTCTGGCTGTGGAGGGTGGAGAAGGAGGGGTGGGGATGGTCAGATGGAGGCATGCCGGGCACGGGGCATTCTCTGTGGCCCAGCCCAAGGCCAGTGCACCACAAAGTGGCCTTTTTTGGTCCCTGTTGACCCTGTGCCTCATTAGAGAGATAGACCCCTCCCCTCAGTGCCCTAGTTAGTTTCTCTGGGGCTAGGCAGGGCCTGGGGTTTTGGGGCCCCCCACAGTTTTGACGCTGGCTCAGCCAAGCGAGCCTCACCATCTCCATCTCTGTTCAGAGTAGGCCTGAGCCTCTGTCCATTGTCCTACGTGGCTTCTTTGGGGTTGAGGGTGCGTGGAGGAGGCAGCTGCAGGTGGTACTGCGAGGCAGGGGCCTGGGCTTTTCAGAGTTGGGCTGCCCTTGGGGGTGGCTGCATTGTTAGAGCCTAGTTTTAATTCGTGCCTCCGCTATAAAGTAAGGGAAACCAATTTTTCACTTGAGAGGATCAACACACAAATACATGTGTAATTGTCTATTTCTGCTTTTCTTCCTTTCCCTTGTGTTTTGTATCTGTAATTTAAAATTTCACAGTCTTCAACATGACAGTTTCTCTGTGGGTATGTTTAGATTCAATTCAAATTCAGCAAACACTAATTGAGCAGCTACTGTGTGCACCGGGCGACCTGGTGTAGTGCATGGTACAGAGGGGTCCGGCTCGAATGTCAGGCCATGGAGTAGGTGTGACAGTGGCTCTGCCTGTACCGCGCTTCATGATTGTGGGCAGGGCACTTCACCTGTCTGACCTCAGTGTCCTCAACTGTACAGTGCAGCTGGCGAGCCCAACTTCCCAAAGTGGTCACGAGGATTAAGGAGGTCACATGTAAGGCACCTAGCAAGATGGATGGCACTTAGAGTGTTCAATAAATGCTCCTGGCCATCTTGATGTCTTCAGATGATGATCACAACAGGGTTGTGCCCTCCATGAGCTCATGATAATTGGCCATCATGAGCTGTCTTCAGTTTTGCTAAAAGTGGAGCAGAGATTGTACCTTCCCCCCAGCCAGACAGCATACCTGGCCAAAACATCAAGTGCCTGTGCTTTCGGCTGAAGATGTTCTAACCCAGTGCGATAACACCGGTCATCTCAGGCTGATCAGAAGCTCAGATACACATTCTCCCATGTCTTTGATTAATTTTTTAAAGGGAGAAGTGAATTAATTATTGCTGAATAAGTGTGGACGCTCAGGATGTGGGGGAAAGAACCTAAAATGGGAACCTAGGAGCTGTCACCGTGGGAACCCCTGTGTAAGGCACCCCAGGAGCTGTCAGAGGCCCTGTGATTCCCACATGGCAACAAGCCAGTAAATACCCTCCAAGACAGAGGAAGGTACAGCTCAGCCCTTCCTGACGGATGGAGAACTTGAGGACCAGAGAATGGGGGCACTGAATATGGGGGCTCACAAGGGCCATTTGGGCCTTTTCCTTGGAGGAAGATGCTGGGAAATGGTCCCTCAGGCAATGCAGAGAAGAGGGCGGTGCAGTCTGCCTGGAGCTGTGCAGCAGACAAGGGCCAGCTTCATCTCACTCTCCAGGAGCCCCAGGGAGCCCTGCTCCCCTGTCAGCTCCTACCACCCTTTGGTGGATCCTGTTCCCCATCCCTCCCCGGGTCCCGTGACCTGTCCCCAGACAGCTCTTTGGGCTGTTTGCTGGGGCTCACACCTAGGAAGGCTGTCCTTGGAGGATATGTTCTGCCTCTGTTGGAAGTGCCTCAGGCATGGCCCCTTGATAGTTGTGGGAGGTGCAGGCAGAGCCCCCCACTGTGCTGGCCCTTGCCCTCCCACTCAGCTCTGAGCCTGATGTCATCCACCTCTGTACATTGTCCGAGGGACAGTTTCATAACTTCCCTGCTTAAGGGGAAAGGCCTTAAGGCTCTCATGAGCCCCACACATTCAGTGCCCTCATTCCCTGGTCCTCAGTTTCCCTATCTGCCAGGAATAGGCTGAACTCCATGACCTAGCCTGTGTAGAGCACAACCCCCAGTTGTTAGCTGGGAATGGCTCTGACGAGGCCTTCCTGCTGCGAGTAGTCAGCTCCCTCTCCTGGAGCTGGGGGAGCTGGGGGACCCAAGACACTCACAGGCTGCTCCCCACCTGCCAGCTCCAGTTCCACCAGTGTCCTGGAGCTGCTCACTTTAGAGTTCTTCATTAGGGGTCCTATAGACACTTGCTGAATTAACCACTGCATGGCCAAGTGGCCACGGCGTGGGGGAACATGAGGTCCCTCCCTGCATGGCGAGGGGAGGAGTCAGTCTCCACAGAGTGCATCGTGATGGGAACTGCTTGGGGGCTAATGAAAGACCCACAGAAGAAGGAGCTAATGATTTTGCTTGCCACATTGGGAGGCTTGGCTGGCAGAGGGTTTCAAAGGATACATAGGAGTTTTCTAGGCAGCAAGTCAAGGTAGGGTATTTTAGGCATAAGGAATGTATAAAGGCACATAGGCACTAAAGGGCACAACACATGAGGGAATGGTGAGGGTTTTTTGTTGCTGGAGAATACGCAGTGTGTGTCTGTGAGTGTGTGTGTCTGTATGTGTGTCCGTGCATGTGTGTGTGTCCATCCATGCATGTGTGTGTGTCTGTGTCCGTGTGTGTGTGTGTGTGTGCATGTGCATTCAGAGGAGAGTTAGGAAACAAGGTCAGCTTGGCTGCCCATGGTGGCCAGTGCAGGGCCTCCACCCTGGCCATTTTTAGGTTGTGACCCAGAGCTGAACACCCCAAGGGAGGCTTTAGAGATAAGGGAGACCTCCCCAGTCACGCCCAGCATGCTGTCACCATTGCCTTTAAAGCGTGTCCCCTGGGAACCTGAGCCAGCTCATCAGTTACACCTGAATATAAAAGGGAAAGGTGTCCTCCCCCTGCCCCCCGCATGTGGTTATTAAAGCGCGCCATCTTTAAGCCTCATTAAGGAGTGTTAAATGCTAATGAATTTAGAGAGAGAGGTGTCTTGGGGCCTCTGTTTCCTTGGAAACATTTGAAAGCAGGTGCTTTATAATGAGCTGTACCTATTTAAAAGTGAGCCGTGAGGGCCACTTTGATAAGCTGGATCTCAGCTGCAGATGGGCAAGTGTGAACAAAGCCAGTGGAGGCCAGTGGAGACGCTTTGTGCTCTGTGAAATATCATTTCTCTGGTGGTTTCTATAGAAACCACTGGCACCTAGGTAGGAGAATTGCCGGGCTCCCCGGCTTCACTTACACATCACAACCTTGTCCCCAGCCCTGGCCACCTCAGCCCCAGTCCCCGAAGACTGCTGGATTCCCGTTGGCAGAGTGGGGTTGGGTTCTGGACAGATGGGACAGATGGGACAGATGCATGCTACCACAGGTGTAATTCGCTTTAATTATGTCTGTTCTGTACCCACTGCTTGATTTCAGTTGGTCCCAACTCTGCTTATGATTTCAGGCCCAGCTGATAAGAAGAACTAACATTTGTGGAGCTAATTCCTCCCCTCAGAGCACTTTAAAGAAACTTTTTATTATTGAAAAATGTAAATATATACCAAAGTAGAAAGACTAATTAATGAACCTTTATGCAACCAGCATCCAGTTTTAACACTTATAAAATTATGGCCATGCTTATTTTATCCATAATCCTACCCATTTCCCAATAGTCTCCACCCTCCTCACCCTCACCACTGATTATTTTGAAGCAAATCCCAGACATCCTGTCATTTTATTTGTAAATACTCTTGTTTCTTTAAAAGGTGTGGGCTTAAAAAACTGTTATCCCATCTAGTAATTTGGCAATAATTCCTTAATATCATCAGCTCTCTAATCCATGTTCAGATTTCCCTGATTGTCTCATAATTTGCTTTAAACAGTGCCTTGTTCAAATCAGGACCCTAACATTTGATTTCTAAGTCTCTTAAGTCTATAGATTTCTTTCCTACTTTCTTTTTCTTATAACTTATTTATTGGGTAATAAATCAGTTATTTTTCCTGTATCTTTCTTACTGTATCCCTCTGATGTAATTTAACACATTCCTCTGTTCCTTCTGTATGTCTTATGAACTGGTGGTTTCATCTTAAAGCAGGTCACTGGGGGAGCTTGTGAGTCTGCTGCTGCTTCCTAGGCTCATCCCTATTGTATGTATCAGCATTCCTTGTTGCTGAGTCATAGTCCATTGTATGGACATACTGCAGTTTGTTTATCCGGTCACCTGTGGATGGACGTTTTGAGTTGTCTCCAGTTTTTGGCTGTTATGAGTAAAGCTGCTGAGAACGTTCATGAACAGGTCTGTATGTGAATATACATTTTCCTTTCTTTGGGTAAATAACTGAGAGTGGAATTGCTAAGTGGTGTAGTATATATATATTTAAATTTTTAATAAGTCACCAAACTGTTTCCAAAGTGGTTGTACCATTTTGCATTTCCATTAGCAGTGTGGGAAAGTGTCAGTTGCCTTACATTCTCACCAACACTTGGTGTTGTCAGTCTTTTTCATTTTAGTTATTTTAGTGGGTGTGTAGTAGTATCTGATTGTGGCTTTAATTTCTTCTCCCTGATGACTAATGATGGTGAACATCTTTTTGTGGGCTTATTGACCATTTGAATGTCTTGTTTTGTGAAGGATCTGTTCAAAGTTTTTGCCTATATAAATTTATTATTATTGAGTTCTAAGAGTCTTTATATATTCTGGAATTATTTTCTCCTATTACATAGGTTTTTGTGTTCTAAGAAATCTTTACCTATCCTAATGTTGCAAAGATTTTCTCCTATGTCTTCTTCTAGAAGTTTCATAGTTTTTGTCATACATTTATTCAGGGCTATGGTATATTTTCAGTTAATTTTTGTTTATGGTATGAGGTAAGGTCAACGGTTATTTATTTCTTTTGCTATGTGGGATACCCAGTTGTTTTGGCAGCATTTGTTGAAACGACATTATTTTCCTCATTAGATTGTTTTTGGAGCCTTGGTGGAAAATCAATTTGCCACATGAGGTTCTCTTTCTGGCTTGTCAGTTCTGTTCTATTGATTGATGTGTCTATCATTTTACCAATACCATACTCTTTTGGTTACTGTAGCTTTATAATAATTTTTGAGATTGAGAAGTTTAAGCCTCAAACTTTGCTTTTCTTTTTCAAGATTTTTCTGGCTATTCTAGGTTCTTTACATTCCTATTTCAATTTTACAATCAACTTATCTTTTTCTACAAAGATATCGATTGGGTCCAATCTGTAGATCAGTTTGGGGATAATTGACATCTTAATAATGTTGAATCTTCTTATCCATGAACATAGTACATCTCTTCATTTATTTAGCTCTTCTTTAGTTTCTGTCAGCTGTGTTTTGTAGTTTTCAGTGTTTGATGTTACACATGTTGTATTAATTTATTCCTCAGTTTCTCATGTTTTTGGATACTAATGTGAGTGGAATTTTATTTTTTATTTCATTTTCCAGTTGTTTGGTATTAGTATATAGAAATACTATTAACTTTCTTTTTAAAAAAATAATTTCAACTTTTATTTTAGATCCAGGGGATACACGTGCAGGTTTGTTACCTGGGTATAATGCGTGATGTTGAGGTTTCGGGTATGATTGATCCCTTCACCCAGGTACTGAGCATAGTACTCAATAGTTAGTTTTTCAACCCTTGCCTGCTCCCTCCCTCCACCCTCTAGACCACAGTGTCTATTGTGCCATCTTTATTTCCACAAGTACCCAAAGTTTAGCTTCCACTTATAAGTGAGAACATGGAGTATTTTTGTTTTCTGTTCCTGCATTAATTTGCTTAGGAAAATGGTCTCCAACTTCATCCATGTTGCTGCAAAGGACATGATTTCATCCTTTTTTATGGCTGCATAGTATTCCATGGTGTATATTTGCCACATTTTCTGTATTCAATCTACTGTTGATGGGCACCTAGATTGATTCCATGTCTTTGCTATTGTGAATAGTGCTGTGATGAACACGTGAGTGCATGTGTCTCTTTGGTAGAATAACATTTTCTTTTGGATATATACCCAGTAATGGGATTGCTGGGATAAATGGTAGTTCTGTTTTACGTTCTTTGAGAAACCTCCAAACTGCTTTCCACAATGGCTGAAATAACTTACATTCCCACCAACAGAGTATAAGTGTTCTTTTTTCTCTGTGGCCTTGCTAGCACCTGTTATTTTTTTGACTTTTTAGTAATAGCCATGCTGTCTGGTGTGAGAAGTTATCTCATTGTGATTTTGATTTGCATTTCTCTGCTGACTAGTGATGAACATTTTTTCATATTTGCTGGCTGCCGGTATGTCTTCTTTTGAGAAGTGTCTATTCATGTCTTTGGCCCATTTTTTAATAGGGTTATTTGTTTTTTTTGCTTGTTCAATTGTTTAAGTTTCTTATAGATTCTGGATATTACAGCTTTGTCAGATGCATAGTTTGCAAATATTTCTCCTATTCTGTAGGTTGTCTGTTTACTCTCTGGATAGTTTATTTTGCTGTGCAGAAGCTCTTTGGTTTAATTAGGTCCTGCTTGTTAATTTTTGTTTTTATTGCAGTTGCTTTTGAGGACTTAGCAATAAATTCTTTCCTAAGGCTGATGTCCAAAATGATGTTTCCTAGGTTTTATTTTTATAGGATTCTTAAAGTTTGAGGTCTTACATTTAAATGTTGAGTTAATTTTTGTATATGGTGAAAGGCAGGGGCCAGTTTCATTTTTTTGTATATGGCTAGCCATCTATCCCAGCACCATTTATTGCAAAGGGAATCCTTTCCCCATTGCTTATTTTGGTTGACTTTGTTGAAGATCAGATGGCTGCAGGTGTGCAGCTTTATTCTGGGTTCTCTATTCTGTTTGATTGGGCTATGTCTCTGTGTTTGTACAGTACTATGTTGTTTTGGTTACTGTAGCCTTATAGTATAGTTTGAGGTCAAGTAATATGATGTCTCCAGCTTTGTTCTTTTTGCTTAAGATTGCTTTGGCTATTTGGGCTCTTTTTGGGTTTCATATGAATTTTAGAGCAGTTTTTTCTAGTTCTGTGAAAAATGATATTGGTAGTTTGATAGGAATAGCATTGGATCTATAGAGTGCTTTGGGCAGTATGGTCATTTTAATGATATTGATTCTTCGAATCCATGAGCACGGAATGGTTTTCTATTTGTTTGTGTCATTTATGATTTCTTTCAGCAGTATTTTGTAGTTCTCCTTGTAGAGATCTTTCACCTTCTTGGTTAGATGTATTCCTAGGTATTTGTGTTTTTTTTTTTTTATGGCTATTGCAAATGGTATTGCAAATGGGATTGTATTCTTGATTTGTTCTCAGCTTGAATGTTATTGGTGTATAGAAATGCTACAGATTTTTACACATTGAATTTTTTATCTTGAAACTTTACTGAAGTCATTTATTAGTTCCAGGAGCCCTTTGGCATAGTCTTTAGGGTTTTCTAGATATTGAATAATATCATCTGTGAAGAGAGATAGTTTGACTTATTTTTTCCTATCTCAATGCCCTTTATTTCTCTTGCCTGACTCATTCTACAAAGCCAACATTTCATACCAAAACTTGGCAAGAAAAAAGAAAACTACAAGCCAATATCCCTGATGAAGATAGATGCAGAAATCCTCAACAAAATACTAGTGAACCAAATCCAGCAGCACATCAAAAAGTTAATTCACCATGATCAAGTAGGCTTCATTCCTCGGATGCAAAGTTGGTTCAATATATGTGAATCAACAAATGTGATTCACCACATAAACAGAATTGAAAACAAAAATAATATGATTATCTCAATAAACACAGAAAAAGCTTTCAATAAAATCCAACATCCTTTCGTGATAAAAACCCTCAAGAAACTAGGCCTTGAAGGAACATACCTTAAAATAAAAAGAGCTGTCTATGACAAACCCACAGCCAACTTCATACTGAATGGGCAAAAACTGGAAGCATTCCCCTTGAGAACTGGAATAAGACAAGGGTGCCTACTCTCACCATTCCTAATTCAACGTAGTACTGGAAGTCCTAGCCAGAACAATCAGGCAAGATACAGGACTCTTTTATATGGACTGTGTATCATGTGACCTTACTAAAATTCACTTCTTAGTCCTTGTAGCTTTTTCCTAGATTACTTAGAAATTTTAATTTACATGATCATGTAGTCTGTATTATTTTACAGCTTTCTTTCTAATGCATGTGCAATTATTTATTTTTCTTGCTGTATTACAATGACTAGAACTTTCGGTACAATACTGAATAGAAATTGTGAAAATGGACATTTTTGTCTTGTTTCTCATTCTGTAGGGAAAATAATCAGTCTTTTACCATTAAGTATGATGTTAGATGTTGGTTTTTCATAGATACCTTAAGTCAGTTTAAGAAAGCTACCTTCTATTCTTAGTTGTCTGAATTTTTAAAAAATCATATATTGGTGTTGAATTTTGTCAAAAATGATTTCACTACATCTATATGTTTTTCTATGTTCTGCTAATATGTTGAATTACATTGATTTTTTTTAAAGTTAAACCATATCTTTCCTATTTGGTTTTATGATATATTGTCCTTATATAGAGTTTAATTCAAGTTGCTAATAATTTGTTAAGGATTTTTAAAATCTATGTTAATGAGGATTATTGATCTATACATTTTTTCCTATATTCTTTGTCTCATTTTGATGTGAGATTAATATTGACCTCAGAAAAGTGAATTGAGAAGTGTTCTCTACTTATGTTTTTGAATGTTTGTGTAAGATTGGTATTATTTCTTCCTTAAATGTTTGATAGAATTCAGCAGTGAAGACATCTGGACACAAGACTTTCTTTGTAGGTAGATATTGAATCACAAAAAAAATTAAGTATGTGTAACGTGGGCCATTCAGGTGTCCTATTTCTCCTTTAGTTGTTTTTGTTATCTTTTATCTTCTAAGGAATTTTTCCATTTTATCTAAATTGTCAAATTTATTGCTCTAAAATTGTTTTTAACTTTATTTTTTAATGGCTGGGGTGTCTTCATTTCTTCTTGTTGATCTGAGTGCCAATCTGGTATCACTACCCCCCAGGCTGCAGAACTTCCTTTAGCATTTCTTATAATACAGGTTTGTGGTGGGGAATTCTCTGTTTTTGTTTATCAAAAATGTTTTTATTTTTCCTTCATTTTTGTCGTGTCCTGCCCTTTTTATACTTTTATGGAAATATAACTGACATACATTAAGCTGCACATATTCAAAATGTACAGTTTAAGTTTTCATATATGTATACATCCATGAAATAGTTACCACAATCAAGATAAATAATGCATCCATTACCTTCAAAAGTTTTTGTGCCCCTGTGTTTACTTCTAGAAGTTGTATAGTTTTGGGCTTCATATTAAAGTCTGTGATCTATTTAGTATTAATTTTTTGTGTATGGTACAGGTATGGATGTAGTTTCATGTTTTTGCCTGTGGATAATCAAATTTCTGCAGCATTTGTTGAAAACAGTATCTGTGCCTTTACCTCTCTGTGGAAATCAATTGGCTAAATAGATTTAGGTCTATTGTTGTACTCTCTCTTCTGTTCCATTGATTTCTTTTTTTTTTTTAATTAAAAAAATTTTTTTGTAGGCTGGTTATGGTGGCTCACACCTGTAACCCCAGCACTTTGGGAGGCTGAGGTGGGTGGATCACTTGAGGTCAGGAGGTCGAGACCAGCCTGGCCAACATGGCAAAACCTGTCTCTACTAAAAGTACACAAAATAGCTGGGTGTGGTGGCGCGTGTCTGTAGTCCTAGCTACTCAGGAGGCTGAGGCAAGAGAATTGCTTGAACCCGGGAGGCGGAGGTTGCAGTGAGCTGAGATTGCACCACTGCACTCCAGCCTGGGTGACAGAACGAGACTCCATGTCAAAAAAAAAAATTAATTTTTAGAGACAAGGGTTTCACTGTGTCATCCAGGCAGTGGCACGATCATGGCTCCTGCAGCCTCGAACTGGGCTCAAGCGATCCTTCTGCCTCAATCTCCTGAGTAGCTGGCACTATAGATGTGCACCACCATACTCGGCTAATTTAAAAAAAATTTCTTTTGGCCGGGCACAGTGGTTCACGCCTGTAATCCCAGCACTTTGGGAGGTCAAGGTGGGCGGATCACCTGAGGTCAGGAGTTCAAGACCAGCCTGGCCAACATGGTGAAACCCCGTCTCTACTAAAAATACAAAAATTAGCTGGGCATGATGGTGGGTGCCTGTAATCCCAGCTACTCGGGAGGCTGAGGCAGGAGAATCACTTGAACCCGGGAGCCGGAGGTTGCAGTGAGCTGAGATCGTGTCATTGCACTCCAGCCTGGGTGACAGAGCGAGACACCATCTCAAAATAATAATAATAATAATAATAATAATAATAATAATAATGTAAATTTTTGTGTGTGTGTGTAGAGACAGGGTCTCGCCATGTTGCCCAGGCTGATCTCAAACTCCTGGCTTCAAGTGATCCTCTTTCTTTGGCCTCCCAAAGAGCTGGGATTACTGGTGTGAGCCACTGCACTGGCCCCATTGATTTATTTGTCTATCTTTATACCATTGTTTTCATCATTGTAATATTATAATGAGTCTTGAAATCAGCTAGTATAAGTCTTCCACCTTTGCTCTCTTTCAAAGTTGTTCTGACTACTGTAGGTTCTTTGCATTTACATTTCAATTTTACAATTGCTTTGCCAATTTATGCAAAAAAAAAACTGGCTTGAACTTTAAATGGTATTGCATCTCATCTGTAGAGCGATTTGGGAAAGAATTGTACTGCCAACAATTTTGTGTCTTTCAACCCATAAGCATAGTATACTTCTCTATTTACTTAAATCTTCAATTTTTCTCACCAATGTTTTGTAGTTTTCATAGTGTAGGTCTTTCACATTTTTTTGTCAGAATTTATCCCCAAGTATTTATATTTTGATGCTATTGTAAGTGGTATTTTAAAATTTCAACTTCTGGTTGCTCATGGTTAGTATATAGAAAAATTGTGGCTATGTGAATTTTCACCTTGAATTCTGTAACTCTTCTAAACTCATTTATTAGTTCTGGTTGTTTCTTTGTAGATTCTATTGGATTTTCTATATAGATAATCATGTTGTCTGTTAATAAAGTCAGGTTTAGTTATTCTTTTCCAATCTGGACACTATCTGTCTATCTCTATCCTCTCTCTCTCTCATCTATTTTCTCTCTTCATCCCTCCCTCCCTTCCTCCTTTTCTCCTTCCCTTCCTTCCTTCCTTTCTTGTTTCCTTATTGCACTGGCTCAAACCTCTAGAACAGTGTTGTCTAGAAGTGGTGAGAATGTGCATCCTTGCCTTGTTTCTGATCATAGAGGGAAAGTATTCTCTTTCAGTTACATATGATGTCAACTAGTTGTTTTGTACATGTCCCTATCAGTTTGAATGTACTCCCTTTTATTCATAGTTTGCTGAGAGTTTTTTAAAAATCATGAATGAATGTTAGATTTTGTCAAATGCCTTTTCCCATTTATTGAAATGATCATGTGTGGTTTTTTTATTCTGTTAATATGGTGGATTTTGTCAATTAATTTTCAAATATTAGAACAGCCTTGCATTCCTGGGATAAACTTCACTTGATCATAATATATTATTCCCTTTGTATAATTTGGAATTATATTAGCTAAAGTTGTGTTAGGAATTTTTGCATCTATGTTTATGAGGGTTATTGATCTGAACTCTTTTTATTGTAATATCTTTGTATGGGTTTGATATCAGGGTAATTCTGGCTTCATAGAACGAATTGGGAAATGTTCATTTCTCATCAATTTTCTGGAAGACTTCGTGTAAAAATTGACATTATTCCTTAAATGTTTGCTAGAATTGACTAGTGAAGCCGTCTTTGCCTGAAATTTTCTTTGTGGGAAGATTTGAAATTTTAAATAAAATCTACTTAGTAAATATAGGGCTATTCTGATTTTCTATTAATCTTTGAGTGACTTTTGATAGCTTGTGCCTTTCAAGAAATTTGTCCATTTCATCAAAGTTGTCCAATTTTTTGGCATAAAGTTTTTTGTAATGTTATTTTAAAAAATCTGTATAATCTGTGGTGATACCACCTCATTTCTCTCAGTGCTGATATTGGTGATTTTTGTCTTCTCTGTTTTTTACTCTGATCAGTCTAGCTAGAGGCTTATAAATTTTATTGATCAAGTATCAGATTTTCGTTTTATTGTCTTTTACTCTCTTTTCTTTTTACAGAACTCATTGATTTCTTTTCCTATCTTATTTCCTTTCTCTCACAAAAACCTTGAATTTAATTTTCTTTTTCTAGTTTCTTAAAGTGGAAGCTGAGGTCATAGTTTTGAGACTTTTATTCTTTTCCAATTATAGATGTTCAATACTATTGATTTTTCTCTAGGTATTTCAGCTGCACTACCCAAGCTGTTGATATATTGCATTTTCATTTTCATTCAGTTCAAAATACTTTCTGATTTCCTTTTGGTTTCTTCCTGATCCATGATTTATTTAGAAGTGTGCTCGTTAGGTTCCAAACACATGGGAACTTTTCAGATGCCTCTTTGTTATTTTTTCTAATTCAATTCCATTGTGGTCACAGTACATACATTGTATATTTGAATTCTTTTAAATTTATTTAGATTTTTTTGATGTTTTAAAATATGGTCTATCTTGGTAAATGTTCTGTGTGCACTGAAAAGAACGTGTGTTCTGTGGTTGTTGGGTGCAGTGTTCTATAAATGTCAATTACATCAAGTTGGTTGATAGTGTTATTTAAATTTTCTATATCCTTTCTGATTTTTCTGTCTATTCTATAAGAGCTGTGCTATACTTTGAACGTATGTATCCCTCCAAAATTTATATGTTGGAACTTAAACCCCAAAGGGATGGTATTGGGGGTGGGGGCACATAAGGGGTAGATTACGTCATGAGGGCTCCACCTTTGTTAGTGTAGTTAATGTCTTTATAAAAGGGCTGGAGGGAACAAGGTGGGCCCTTTTTTACTCTTCCATCTCTTCTGCCATGTGAGGACAAGCAAGAAGGTGCAAGCCCTCACCAGACACTGAATCTGCTGGCACCTCAATCTTGGACTTCCCACCATCCAGAAATGGGAGAAGTAAATATCTATTATTTATAAATTGCCCAGTCTAAGGTATTTTGTCCTAGCAGCAGGAATGCACTAAGACAAGGCTTGCAATTTGTGTCTATAAGAGTGGATTTGTCTACTTCCTTTTTCAGTTCTGTTAGTTTTCCTGCATTTATTTTGAAGTTGTTACCAGGTGCATACACAGTTAGGATTATCATGTTCTCCTAATGAATTGATTCTTTTATCATTGTGAAAGGACCCTCTTTTTTTTTTTTTTTTTTCTTTTCTTTTTTTTGAAACAGAGTCTCACTGGGTTGCCCAGGCTGGTCTCAAATTCCTGAGCTCAAGTGATCCTCCTGCCTCGGCCTCCTAAAGTGCTAGGATTACAGGCATGAGCCACTGCGCCCAGCCATGAAAAGACCCTCTTTATCCCTTTATTCTTTACTTTGAAATCTACTTTGGTATTAATATAGACATTCCTGGCTTATTTTAATTATTGTTAGCATGGCATATCTTTTTTACTTTTAACCTATTTGTATCTTTATATTTAAAGTTTGTTTATTTTAGGGAGCATATAGCTGGATCTTGCTTCTTTATTTTAAACCTGTCTAACAATCTCTTCTTTAGAACTAGGTTATTTGTCCTGTTTTAATTTATTATGATTATTGATATGGTTGGGCTTAAATCTGCCACCTTGCTATTTTTTTTTATTTGTTCCATCTCTTCTCCCCCATCCATTTTTTTCACTTGGATTAATTTAGTATTTTTATGATTTCATCTTAATCTTTTTTGTTGCTTTATCATCTGTGGCATTGTGCTGTGGGGTTTGTTTTTTTAAAATGATTGTCTGCCTTTAAGTCATATTATATCTCTTTTTCTGTAAGAACCTTAGAGCAGTATTCAGATTTTCAATTTCTCCCCTCAGGGTCTTTGTGCTATTACTGTCATACATTTTTCACTCTTACATATGTTACAATCTCCAACATTGTTATTATTTTTGCTAGAAGTAGCCAATAATTTTAAAAATATTTTAATAATAAAAAGATATTATCTATTTTCCTACATATGTATTATTTCTATTGCTTTTCATTTTTGGGTGTAAATTTAGATCTGGTATCATTTTCTTTGTGCCTTAAGGACTTCCTTTAACATTTCCTGTATTTTTGGTCTGCTAGTGATAAATTATTTCAGCTTTTATTTGCCCAAAAAAATCTTTAGTTTGTCTTTTGTCTAAAAGATATTTATGCTAGGTAAAGAATTTGGGGTGGATGATTTTTTTTCTCTTCCAGTACTTTAAACATGTCACTCAATTGTCACCAGTTTGCTCTGTTTCCAATGAGAAGTCTGCTGTATTTCTCATCTTTGCTTTTCTGTACATAATGCATCTTTTCTCTGTCTGCTTTTTAAGATTTTTCTCTTTACCATTGGCTTCAAGCAATTTAAACAATGGGCCTTGGTGTAATTTTTCTCTATGTTTCTTAGGCTTTGTTTAGTTTCTTTTATCTGTGGGTTTACAGTTTTAATCAATGTATTATAGTCTTTTATCTGTGGGTTTACAGTTTAATCAAATTTGGAAAATTTTTGTTCATAGTTTTTTCAATTTTGTTTGTCCCCGAAACCCCACCCCTCATCTCCCTGTCTCACTTACATTCATATTCAGGTTTTTTGGATTTATTCCATAGCTCACTGATCCTCTGTTCTTCCATATCTTCAAATTTAGTAATCATATCTTATGCAATTTTTAATCTATTACTAGCGGGGCATTGTTTTATATCACTTCTACATGTTTGATTTGGGTCTTTAAAAGATATCTTTCATGTGTATTATCCTTAACATTCTCATACTGTCCGCTACCTTCTTGAGCATACAGTATATAGTCATAACTGATTTATTGTTCTTTTCTATTTATTATTATTATTGTTTTTGAGACTGAGTCTCACTCTGTCACCCAGGCTGGAGTGCAGTGGCCTAATCTTGGCTCACTGCAACCTCTGCCTCCTGGGTTCAAGCAATTTTGCCTCAGCATCCTTAGTAGCTGGAATTACAGGCGCATGCCACCACACCTTGCTTTTTTTTTTTTTTTTTTTTGTATTTTTAGTAGAAATGGGGCTTCATCATGTTTGCCAGGCTGTTCTTGAGCTTCTGACCTCAGGTGATCCACCTGCCTCAGCCTCCCAAAGTTCCGGTATTACAGATGTGAGCCACCACGCCCAACCTCTTTTCTATTTATTCTATCGTTTGTGTCACTCATGGGTCTGTTTCTATTGACAGATTTTTTTTTTTTCATTATGGGAAGCATTTTCTTACCTCTTTCCAGGTCTGGTAACTTTTGATTGGATGCCAGACATTGTGAATTTTACTTGTTGGGTATTCAATATTTTGTTGTGCTTTACATATTTTGAGAGATTTTTTGGATGCGGTTGTATTGCTTGATAACGGTTTGATTTTTCTGAGGCTTGCTGTTAGGCTTTGTTTGGTGGAACAAAAACAGCCTTTAGACTAGGGCCAATTTTGCCTCATTTCTGAGGTAATACTCTTGTGAGTACTCTATCCAATGCCCTGTGTATTTCAAGGTTTTCCCCCTCTGACTGGTGGGAAAATGAATGATTCCTAGCTCTGTGTGAAACTTGGCAATTGTTTTGCTTATTCTCTTTTGGTGGTTCCTTTCCCGGTTTGTGTAGTTTCCTCACATGAATGCACTGATTAATATTTGTGTGACTTATTATAAAGAAAGGAGTGTTAATATCTCCAGGTAAAATCGTGGACTTGTATGGTTTCTCCTTTCAATTCCATCAGTTTTTGCTTCATGTATTTTGAAAGTCTGTTATTAGGTATATACATATTTAAGGTTGTTATGTCTGCTAGATGAATTGACACTTGTACGTTTTCATTGTATTCCTCTTATTCCTGGCGGTTTTCCTTGTTCTGAAGTCTACTTTGCCTGCTATTAATATGGTCACTTCAGCCCTCATTTGGTTATTTTTAATATGGTATATTTTTTCATCCTTTTACTTATAAGCTATGTATTTTATTATATTTAAGGTGGCTGTCTTGTAGACTAGATACAGTTGGATCTTTTTAAATGTTAATCTGAAAGCCAATTGGACAATCTGTCTTTTAGTTGGAGATTTTAGACAATTTATATTTAATGTAATTACTGCTATGGTTGACTTTGGCCTGTCATTTTATTATTTTATTATTTGTCTCTGGTTTTTTTTTTTTTTTTTTTTTTTAAGGAGATGGGATCTCACTCTGTCACCCAGGCTGAAGTGCAGTTGTATGATCATAGATCACTGCAGCCTTGACCTTCTGGGCTCAAGCAGTCCTCCCACTTCAGCTTCCCAAGTAGCCAGGACCACAGGCATGAGCCACTGCACCTGACATATCTCCTCTGTTTTTTTTTGTTTTTTTTTGTTTTTTGAGACAGAGTCTCGCTCTGTCGCCCAGGCTGGAGTGCAGTGGCACAATCTCGGCTCACTGCAAGTTCCGCCTCCCGGGTTCACGCCATTCTCCTGCCTCACTCCTGGCTAATTTTTTGTATTTTTAGTAGAGACGGGGTTTCACTGTGTTAGCCAGGATGGTCTGGATCTCCTGACGTCGTGATCCACCCGCCTCGGCCTCCCAAAGCTCCTCTGTTTTTATTCCACTTGCTCTTTTCCTGCCTTCTTTGGATTATTTTAACATTTTTATTATATCATATTATTTTATCTATTAGCTTTTTGGCTATGTCTCTTTGTATTATACCTTTAAATTGTTGCTGTAAGGACTACAATATACATGCCTAATTTTTCACAATTCTACTTATTGTTAATATTTTACCACTTCAAGTAAAACATATGATTCTTCTAGGCCAGGTGTGGTGGCTCACACCTGTAATCCTAGCACTTTGGGAGGCCAAGGCAGGAGGATCACCTGAGGTCAGAAGTTCGAGAGCAGCCTGACCAACATGGAGAAACCCCATCTCTACTAAAAATACAAAAATTAGCCGGGCGTGGTGGCACGCGCCTGTAGTCCCAGCTGCTCCTGGGGCTGAGGCAGGAGAATCACTTGGACCCAGGAAGGGGAGGTTGCAGTGAGCTGAGGTTGCACCACTGCACTCCAGCCTGGGCAACAGAGCAAGACTCCATCTCAAACAAACAAACAAAACAAACATGATTCTTCTAACCAGATAAGCCTTTTTACCCCCTACCCTGTAAGTTAAAATTGTGTTATGGATTACATCTACATACATTGAAGATCCCCTTCCCAGACAATGCTATATATTTTTTTCAAGAGTCATACGTATTGCATATAACTTAAGTGAAAAAATGATTTTTTATATCTACCTAATCATTTACCGTTTTTTGTTGCTGTTCCTTCATCCCTGAAGCTCCAAGTTTTCCTCTGGCATTATTTCCTGTCAGCCTGAGGAACTTCCTTCCTTCTAAAGGAAGTTTTAGATAGGTCAGGTCTGTTCATGACAAATTCACTTAGTTCTTCTTCATTTGTAAAGGCCTTCATTTCCTCTTTATTCCTGAAAGATATTTTTGCTGTCTGTAAAATTTTGGGTTGACGCTAATTTACCACTTTCAGTATGTTCCGCTGTTTTCTGGTCTCCATAGTTTCTGATGATAAATTTATGGTATTTCAAATTGTTCTCCTCTGTGTAATTCTTCATTTTTTTTTTTTCCTGGGCACTGTCAAGGTTTTTTCTTTGAGGTTTTTAGCAGTTTGATTGGGATATGCAGAACATGGTTTGTATTGTGTTTTTTCTTTTTAATTTATCCTCTTTGTGGTTGCAGAGTCTCTTGACTTTTTAACCAAATTTGGGAACAGTTTACTCAATATTTCCTTAAATATTCTTTCTTTTGGGTACTGCTGTCTTCACCTTCTCCTTTAAGAACTCTGTTGATAGCCAGCTGCAGTGGCTCACACCTGTAATCCTAGCACTTTGGGAGGCCAAGGCGGGCAGATTGTCTGAGCTCAGGAGTTCGAGACCAGCCTGGGCAACATGGTGACACCCTGTTTCTACTAAAATACAAAAAACTAGCCGGGCGTTGCAACATGTGCCTGTAGTCCCAGCTAGAGGACGGGAGGCTGAGGCAGGAGAATCGCTTGAACCTGGGAGGCGGAAGTTGCAGTGAGCCAAGATCGTGCCACTGCATGCCAGCCTGGGGGACAGAGCGAGACTTCATCTCTAAAAAAAAAAAAAGGACTCTGTTGACAAAAATATTTAAGCTTTTGATATTATCTTATAGATCCCCAAAGCTCTGTTTATTTTTTTCTTCAGCTTGATCATTTGGGCAGAATGAGGGATTTATTTCAGAATGTTTGCTGTCCGTGCCCACTATGTACTGCCTTAATCCAGTCAGTCTTTGGGTCAACAGCAGGAGTTAAAACACAAAAGTGAATACCAACTGGGAACCTCATCTGCCATACTGGTCTTTATTCAAATTTTGACTTCCTTTCCCAACCCACCTGCTATTATTGACTTTTCAGAGTCTTCAGGTAGTTGCTTTTAAAATTTTGTCCAGAGTTTTTTTTGTGCGTGTGTGTAATTTATAGGGGGGAGAGAGAGAGAGAGAGAGAGATGCATAGTGGGTTTACTCCATTTCAGGTTTACATTAGATTTGTTCATTTTAAAATTTAGAATTTTTTTCTATCTGGTACATGTTGCATAATTTTAATTGCTATGTCTTCTAGTTTACTAACAGTTTCTTTTGCAGTGTCTCATGTGCTGTTAATCCAATCTAATGTATTTTTCATCTCAAACATTGCATACTTCATCTCTTGAAGTGTGATTTGGATCATATATGTATATATGATTCATTAAAAGTTATTATAACTCCATAACATTTGTTTAAGAAGGTAGAGGAGAGACTGACCATGGTAAGTAGAGATATGGAAGACTATCTCTATATCTATATATAGTCTTTGTATCATATATGTAGTCTATATATATACACATATAGTCTATATATAACATATATAATCATCTATATATACTATATATAGTGTATATATAGTATATATAGTGTGTATATATAGTATATATAGTATATATACTATACTATATGTATATATGTATACTAGATGTGTATATATAGTATATATATAGTGTGTATATATATATATACACACTATATATATACACATTGATCATTTGGGCATGTACATATATATGTACATATATGTGTGTGTGTGTGTGTGTGTGTGCATATATATATATAGTGTGTGTATATATATATATATAGTCTTGGTCTATTATCTATGTCACTTCTGGCCAGTTTTAGCTGGGTTTAAGAACCATAATCCAGGTGTTGAGTTTGCTGATTGTTTCCACACTCCTTCTGTGGACAGAGCTGGGAAATATTTTTCTTGTGGAGAAAAAATATATTATTGTTTATACTGATTTTTCCAATTCAAATTTAGGATTACAGAATTTTCTTTACTTTTTTGTTTTTATATTTTAAAAATCTCTTTTATGCTAAAATTTTTAAACTTCCATCTGCCTTACCTTAACACATTTCTTTTATATATATTGACACTAACAATGAAACGACTGAAAACACTGTAAGATTTCTCGCAGTTCTCTTTTTTCACGATGTATATCTAATTAGGATTTACCACCATATTGCCAGTTTTCTATTAATAATGTATATTCAACTAAGGATTGACCATGTAAACGTCAGTTGCTTTTGATAGCCACCATCCTATGTGATTGGCGACTTCTGCTTTTGCGACTTTAAACCAAAGCAGTGGGTCCTGTGCTACCTTTCCACTTTGCCTTGCATCTTGGCACTGGAAGAAGACAATGCATTTATTATTGAGAGTTGCCCAAGAACTCACAGCTCCATCCTAGGGACTCTAGCTCTGGCTGGCTGGGGAGGAGAAGGTTTACAAGCATCGGGCTCGTACGTGTCAGGCATTTAGCTGGGCACAGCGCCCTTAGTTCCTCAGGTGGAGGTCTTGTTGTTACCCCTACTTTACAGGTATGGAGACTGAAGAACAGACGGAAGTTACTTGCCCAAAGTAACTGTGCTTCAGGTCTTTTAAAAGAAACCTTATTTGTGCAGTTAAGCTACGAAATCAATACATGGTCAATTTTGTTTGCCTAATTTTGCTTTCACATTTTAGAGATTGCTTTTTAAGTTAATTTTGTTGCATAATTTAATAAAATGTGTATATGAGTCCAGAGAAAGGATTGGCAAACTACAGTTGATGGGTCTTATCTTGCCTGTGACCTGTTTTTATATGGTCTTTGAGGTGAGAATGGTTTTTACATTTTTAACCAGCTCCAACAAACACACAGACACACACATAGACACACACACACACACACACACACACAGAATTATATATAACAGTGACTCCATATGGCCTACAAAACCTAAAATATTTACTGACTGACTCTTTACAGAAAAACTTTGTAATCCTTGTTCTAGAGTCAAATCTGCAAAACAAGGTACATTTCGAGAAATCATCCATGTTCCACCTCTAACCCTGTCTCCCCCATTCTGCTCCCCTCCCTTCCTCTTAAGGCAGTCTTATTTATTTACTTATTTTAGTTTCTAGTTTGTCTTCTTATTGCTTCTTAGTGGAGGCAAACACACGCACGTTCATATCACCTCTTCTTACTTTACACACTTTTTTTCTCCCACTTTGGATTTTTTTTCACTGAACAATGTGTCCTGGAGATCGCTTCATAGCAGGATAGGTTCCTCATTCTTTTTTACAACTGCGTAGTGGTCCAGAGCATTAATGTACTAGAGTTTATTCAGCCAGTCCTTTCTCGATGAACATTGGGTTGTTCCCTGTTTTTTATTTCTACAAATAGTGCTGTTTTCAGTGGCATTGTGCTTATATCTCTTTGGGATTTTGCCAGTGTAAGTTTCGGATTAGTTCTTAGAAGTGGGGTTGCTGGGTCATGCATATTGCCGAGTAACAATGCATATGTTATTTTGCTCAAAGTTGTCTAAATCCTTTCTGCACAGGGCTTGTACCATTTGCATTTCTGGCAGCCATATGTAGATACCTAACACCCCCAGAGCCACCTAACAAGGGTGTTGCAAAACTTTGGGATTTTGTTAATTTGATAGGCAAGTAATGGTATCTCTGTGTGATTTAAATTTGCATTGCTTTTGTTAGGAGCAAAGTGGAAGGACCATTTCCTTTTTTTCTGAGCTCTGTTTCCTTGCCCGTTTTTCTGTAGAGCTATTGGTCTTTTTCATCTATTTTTAGGGACCATCTGTGTATTACAGATAGTGACCTTTGCCTGTAATAGAAGTTGTAAATATTTCTCCTACTTGTCTTTTTTACTTTATTTATTTATTTACTTGCTTGCTTTCTGCCATCCCAAAGTATTTTTTTTAATTATTATTGTTTTTATATAGTCCAGTTTATTCAACTTTTCTCTTATTGCTTCTGGGTTTGGAGTCATAGCTGGGAAAGTTTTCCCTAGTCCCAGGTTGTAGAGAAATTCAATCATGTTTTTTCTCATAGTTATGGTTTACTTTGTTTAATGTAAATGTCAGTTGCTTTTGATAGCCACCATCCGATGTGATTGGCGACTTCTGCTTTTGCGACTTTAAACCAAAGCAGTGGGTCCTGTGCTACCTTTCCACTTTGCCTTGCATCTTGGCACTGGAAGAGACAATGCATTTATTATTGAGAGTTGCCCAAGAACTCACAGCTCCATCCTAGGGACTCTAGCTCTGGCTGGCTGGGGAGGAGAAGGTTTACAAGCATCGGGCTCGTATGTGTCAGGCATTTAGCTGGGCACAGCGCCCTTAGTTCCTCAGCTGGAGGTCCTGTTGTTACCCCTACTTTACAGGTATGGAGACTGAAGAACAGACGGAAGTTACTTGCCCAAAATTATGCAGCCAGTAATAGGCTGCCAGGCTCAGGTCCCCAGGGTGTCTGCCTAAGTGCTTGGGCCCTCCCACTTGGCATCTCACCCCTGCTCATCCAAGGGCCAGGAGAGGCCCCACCCACCTCTGGGCTCTTGTGAGGCTGCAGCGTGGAGCACAGTCCTGCTGTGCTCCCACCTCCCACCAAGGTCTTGGAGCAGCTTTCCTTTGTCTCCATGTCTGAGGCACAGGGCAGGGGCTGGCTCAATCAGGGCCAGGGGAAGGACCTGTGAGTGAATGTCATCTCACCCGGGGGTCCTGGGAGAGCCAGTGGCAAAGGCTTTTGTGTGTTGCCTCAGCCCTGCGTGCCAGGATGTTGCTGGGAGCCGGAGGACCCTGGATTGCTACTTTTAAAGTAGTCGACCTTTTGTTCATTCACTCATTCATTTATGCATTTACTCACTTATCCAGCATCAATTTGACACACCTTACTGATGCCTGCAGGGGCAGACCCAGTGCTAGCCAAGGGTGACCCAGAAATGTGGGCAGCAGGGCGTCTGTGCCAGGAGCTCACAGTCCTGTGGCGTAGGCAGGTGGCTGATGTGGGCAGCTAAGGGAGCACAGGGTTGCGTGTGAGCCCAGAGCAGTGCCTCCCCACCCCCTATCCTTCAGGTCTGGGTGCAGAGGACTGGCAGCATGGGGTGAAGGATAGCTGGGTGCATCCGCCAGTCCTTCTTCTTTCTGAGGACCAGGAGTACTTAGAGGCTCAGAGGTGTGGTTGGGCCCCTCGTGTTGATGACTCAAAAACTAGACCTAGGAAGGGAACAAACCTTCCCCAGGCACATAGTAAATCTGTAGTGGGCCAAGATTGGAGCCCAGTGACCACCCCCAACCCCGTGCACTCTGGAAGTGGCAGGAACCCAAGGCTGCTCTGGACGAGTCGGCAGCAGCCCAGCATCCCCCAGGTTTGCTGGCGGGCCGAGTGGTGGGCAGATTGTAGGGACATAACCCCTGCATGTGTCATGATCGATCTTCTGCTTTCCCCAAGACCATGTCCCTGCGTCTCTACCAGGGGCCCGCAGTTGCCAGAAGAGTCTGAGTGAGACTCCCTTTTGGATCCAGCTCGTTAGGCTTAGGTAGCAGCGTCCCATGCCAGCTGTTGGTGTAATTAAGGTTGCCATAAAACCCACCAGCTAGACACACAAATGGCTCCTTTGCTCTTTCCTGGGGCATGAGCAGTTGTGAAGGCGAGTAAATCATGTTCGGTGGCGATCACTTCAAAGGCCAGCCTTCCACTTGCAGCCACATTATTGGCAGGGATCGCCCATAACACGGCTTGTTTCCCAGCCATTCACTTTTATGACACCTTAATGAATTGGGCCATTTCCATCCATTCTCAGAAAATGTACGGAACAACTGTTTTGGTTCTCCTCAAAAAGTTTGTCTTGGGAGGCAGGTGGTGTTTTGGCAGGGGCATGCAGGTAGTTCTTGGCTCCTGGGCAAGTTGCCTGTCTCTGAGACTTCATGCCCACCGAGAGAAGCTACCTATGGGGCTCTTGTCATGAGATAACTTATGTGAACCCCCCAGCCAAGGCCCAGCACCTAACGGGCACTCAGCGAGTGGCAGGGAGGGCCGTCATCTTCCTCATCCTTTCCCTGGGTCAGCCTCTTAGGGATCAAAGTGTTGAGGCTGGTGGGGGCTGTGATATTAAGGCCATGCGGGAGGATAGAGCAGGCACAGGCATGCAGAATCCAGTGCGTGGAGGAAGGCAGGCAGCCGTGCCGTGAGGGGCGGCTTGTCTCCCTGTTCTGCATTCAGAAGACTGTTTTTTCCACCCCTGGGTCATTCTTTAGGCTTCAGGGTGCCCACTCTGAAATCTCCCTGGTTGAGGCTTGCTTTGGAAGAGGCTCAGAGAAGAGCGGTCATCTGTTGCCTACCCTCCCCCAGGAATTACAGAGGCAGGAATTGACCAGCAGGAGAATGAACCGTGGGTCCCAGGGAAGCCGTGGAGGTCGGAAGAGGCTCCACCATGCCCTGGCCCTGTGACCTTGAGCAAATCCCTACCTCTTCCTGGGCCTCAGTGAACCTCATCCAGAGAATGGGTCTCAACCTCCTCCTCCTCTAACCTAAACTGAAATTATGGAGTGACACATTTAATGTGAATTTGACATATACATTTTAAGGAGGATGACAGAAAATATGTCTGCAAAATTTGAAAGGTATGAACTCCAATTAAAAAGTCAAGGTGGCTCATTTTGAGCTGGCGGGGCCCAGCATAAACTGAACCGTTTATGCTGCAGCCACATGGTGGCGCCCCAGGAACTGGTAAAGGGACCGGCCGGCCCCTGCGACCAACTTGAGACCTTGCTGCGCTTCCATGGCTGCGCGTGGGTGCCCAGCATGTTATTTCCATATTGTAATTAAAGTCCCGTCCTCTGTGAGTTTGTTAAGTGGAGCTACTTGCTAGTCCTGGTACTGGGACCCTTCTCCGTCTCCCCACCAGAGCTGGATACTTGAGAGCAGAAGCTGAATGTGATAAAATCCTCTAAGAAAGCAAAACAACTGCTCAATACTTAATAAAGTCAGTTTATGAGACAGCAGACTGTGAAGTATCGGTGATGATGCTAAAACAATACAAAGTGTCGTTAAAGCTAAAATATGTCCTGTGATTCTGGCTTTATGGTCTGTCCCCAAGCACACTTGCTCCTGCATTACTGTGGCTCCTCTGGGACAACAATCTGGGACTTTGCAAGCTGTGAATTATGTGACGTCTTCAGAAGCAAGACCCACTCAAAGCATGACCCCAGTGTTGATGGATGTCAATATGCTCTCGAGGTGCCCTTGGCGAGTCAAGGCCCTTCCCTTAGCGCTTTCCCTGGGATCCTGCTGCTCTCAAGGGGTGATAGGGATGCCTCTCTGGACCCATGTGGCAATAGAGCAGGGGGGCTGAGAAGTTGACAGACACTGGACTGGGCGTGGGGCAGGAGGGTCCATGATTCCATATATGGCTTGCGGGTGCTGCTCAGCCTGGGTGTGTGTGGCCCAGCATAAACTTCACTAAACCTGCCTGCCCCCTGGGTCCTTGGCCTTCCCTGCATAGGCGCCTGTCCGTGCTGCCAGGCCTGCCAGCATGACCAGTGTCCGCTCTTGCAGGTGATGAGAAGCTACAAGGCGACCATCCAGCAGACCTTGGACATCCTGTTCCTCCGGGAAGGCTCCGAGTTCCTGAGCAGCACAGATGCTTCCACCCGGGACTCGGCTGACCGCACCATTATTGCCTGGGATTTCCGGACCTCTGCCAAAATCTCCAACCAGATTTTTCACGTAAGGAATCCCATTTGGCATTGCTGTCAGTTTCAGCCACAGAGCGTATCCATGTAGTTCTGGTCTGTCTGAGGTCCCAGGTCCCTTCTGTGGAAGGAGGCTCACTGGACTGAAATCTCCAGGATGAGGGTAGTCAGGTCTCAGCCTGCCGCACACATGGAGAGCTTGCTGTGGGCTTCCAGATGCAACCTCCTTCTGCTCTTCTTGTGCCAGCACAGCAACCCCACAGGGTAAGGGTCTGGGGGGCGCGGTTCAGTCCAGATCAATGGGGAACGTGGCAGTGCAACCTGAGAAACCCCACCCTCCCACTGCCACCACAACCAGCTACTCAGAAGGGGTTTCTGACCCTCAGTGGCATTGGCAGTTGATGTAGCCCAGGAGTTCAGAGCAGGGGCCCCACAGTTAGAACACCTGCATTAAGGTTCTGGATTCACTAGGACCTTATAAGGCGGAGAGCCTTGGGCCTGCTATTTAGCCTCTTTGATTCTCACTTTCTTCATTAGAAAATAGTTTTGAGAATTAAGAGAGAGAGAGAATGTTTGTAAAGGGTATAGCACAGTGTCAGGCACAGGGAATGCTTCTGTGCTTTAACTGTCATTACCACCACCACCATCAACATCACTACCACCACCAGTGACATCACTGCCACCATCATCGTCACCATCAGTACCACCATCAGCATCACTGTGTCTATAGCCACCACAACCACCGTTGTCATTGTCACTACCACCACTACTATCATCACCACCATCATCACCAGCACCAGCACCATCAGCATCACTACCACCACCAGTGTCATCACCGCCACCATCACCAGTACCACCATCAGCATCACTATCTTTATACCCACCACCTCCACTGTCATCATTGTCACTACCACCACTCCTGTCATCACCATCACCACCACCATTATCACCAGGACCAGCACCATCAGCATCACTATCTCTATACCCACCACCACCACTGTCATCATTGTCACTACTACCACTACTGTCATCACCACCACCACCACCATTATCACCAGCACCACCACCACCATTATCACCAGGACCAGCACCATCAGCATCACTATCTTTATACCCACCACCACCACTGTCATCATTGTCACTACCACCACTACTATCGTCACCACCATCATCACCACTACCACCACCATTATCACCAGCACCAGCACCATCAGCATCACTACCACCACCAGTGTCATCACCGCCACCATCACCAGTACCACCATCAGCATCACTATCTCTATACCCACCACCTCCACTGTCATCATTGTCACTACCACCACTACTGTCATCATCACCATTATCACCAGCACCGGCACCATCAGCATCACTATCTCTATAACCACCACCACCACTGTCATCATTGTCACTACCACCACTCCTGTCATCACCACCACCATCACCAGCACCACCACCATCAGCATCACTATCTCTATATCCACCACCACCACCATCATCACCGGCACCACCGCCATTATCACCAGCACCACTGCCATCAGCATCACTATCTCTATACCCACCACCACCACAGTCATCATTGTCACTACTACCACTCGTGTCATCACCAGCACCACTGCCATTATCACCAGCACCACCGCCATTATCACCAGCACCACTGCCATCAGCATCACCATCACCATCTTTGTACTCATCACCATCATCGTCACCACCGTGCCACCACCATCACTGCCACCACTATTATCACTAGCACTACCACCATCAGCATCAGCATCACCATCTGTATACTCACCACCATTACCATCATCGTCATCACTGCCACCACCATCACCACCGTCCTCTTTATCTCCAGCACCACCATCATCGTACTGTCACCATACCACTCTCATCTTCACCACCACACCATCTCTATCACCACCACCATCACCATCATCACCTCTGCCATCTCTGTCACCTTCACTGTCACCAGCATCTTTATTGCTGCACCACCACCATCACCACTCTATCACCACCACCGTCTCCATCACTACCACCAACTCTATCACCACCACGATCACTGTCGTCATTACACCACCCCATCTCTGTCACCACTACCATCTCTTATCAGTACCACCCCACCATCAGCACCACACTATCTCTATCACCACCACTGTCACCAGCATGTCTAGCACCACCACCACCATTACCACCATCATCACCACCATCTCTGTCACACCACCATCACCACCGTAATTGTCACCACCACCATCTCTATTATATTGTTATCATCACCACCACCACCACCGCTACCGTCATCATTGTCACCACTATCACCGCCATCATCATCATCTTTTGAGATTTCAACTAACCCAAGACTAATCTCTGAATTTAAAACTGTATGTCATGTGTATATGATAATATGTGGGTGTACATGAAATATCTATCCTGTGTACACCTTCTTTTCTTCCCTGCCTTTTCCTTGTTCTCAGTGGGTTCTAAGTGGCTCTGAGCAAACCCGCTTCTAGACCTCCACTGCAGGGTGTCCCAGGGCAACCCACTGGGCAGGACAGGCCCTTGTGGGGAGCTGGAGGGGCACGTCTGGCCTCTGAGGGTGTCCTGCCTCCAGGAGCCCAGGGGAAGTGAGGCAGATGAAGGTGCCTTGCGCCTGAACTATAGTTACACTCCACACTGTCTGTGCGGAGGGAGCAGGTGCTCAGCCTGGCACCGTCACACTGGGAGCTCGTTATCTGGCCGTGGCAGCCTCTGCCTCTGATGGCCACATCAGCCTGCAGCTGTGCTTCCTGCTGCTCCCCACTTTGCCCTCTGAGTTTGGGCTCACTTAGAGAGTGTGGCCTAGGGACAATAGTTAGAACAATGTAAAGCCAGCTTGAGGGGGTAGTTTTTAGGGGTGCTTCCTGTCAATGAAGCAGTGAGATCTCGCGCCCCCTGTGTTTTGAGGTTTGTGCCTGCATTTCTTTTCTCATTTGGCCACTTACCTCCTCACTTACTGTGCATTTTGGCTGTGTGGGTCCCTGGGCTGGGCTGGGCTGTCCCTGAGGGCTCACTGTGGAGGTGGGGAGATGGGCATGTAGATTCCTTTTCTATCCTTGTGTGATAAATTACACAAACTTGGTGGCTGGAAGAACACAAACTTATTCCCTCACAGTTCTGGAGGCCCGAAGTTCGTAATCAATATTAAGTATGATTGGGCTGAAATCAAGGTGTTGGCAGGGTGTGCTCCCTCTGGAGTGTCAAGGGGAGAATCCTTCCTGCCCTCTTCTGGCTTTTGGTGACAGCCGGCATTCCTGACTTGTGGCTGCATCTCTCCAGCCCTCCAAGCCAGCATCTTCACACCACCTTCACTGTTTGTCACATCTCTGCGCTCCCTTTGTTTCCTTCTTTCTTTCTTTCTTTCTTTTTTTTTGTAGAGACGGGGTTTTGCCATGTTGCCCAGGCTGGTCTCGAACTCCTGGGCTCAAGAGATCCGCCCGCCTCAGCATCCCAGAGTGCTGGGATACAGGTGTGAGCCACCACACCCAGCCTTGGCTTTCTTTCTATGAGGCTGCACGTGACTGCATTTAGTGTAATATAGGATCATCTCCTTATCTCAGAATCCTTAGTTATGTCTGCAGAGACCCTTGGTTTTGACCCTGTAAGGTAACATTCACAGGTTTCAGGAATTAGAACATGGGTATATTTTGGGGGGCATTTTCCTGCCTGCCACAGGGACACAGGCAGGTTGTAGAAGCTGGGAAACATGGAGGAAACTGGATTCCCCTCCAGCCTCCAGAAAGAAGTGCAGCTCCGCCAACATCTTGAGTTCAGCCCAGCGAGGCCTTTTTCAGACTTCCGACTCGCAGGACTGTGTGATGTGAAATGTGTGTGTCTTGAGCCACCAAGCTTGTGGTGATTTGTCACAGCAGTGATAGGAAACCAATGGAGACACCCAGCTAGGGTCTGGGAGCAGGCCCCAGGCCCCAGAGCAGAGTGCCAGGTGGGGGGTGTCTTTTCTGACCCATTTGTGGCTCTGCTGTTCTCAGGAGAGGTTCACCTGCCCCAGCCTCGCCTTGCACCCGAGAGAGCCTGTGTTCCTGGCACAGACCAATGGCAACTACCTGGCCCTTTTCTCCACTGTGTGGCCCTACCGGATGAGCAGACGGCGGCGCTATGAAGGGCACAAGGTACTTCTGTCCTTGTCCCCCAGGCGAATGCTGAGCCCCAGCCCCAAGCCTCCTGGCAGTCCTGGACATGGGCCCTGGGGTGCATGGAGCCTCTGTCTGGGTGGATCCTGCTTTCTGTTTCCTGGGTGAGCGCATGCCATGTGGCTCACTGTCTCTTCAAGTCCCTGAGCCACATCTGGTCCTCACCCCAGGCCCCACGTACTGGGCAGGAAGCAGTAGTTGGCTCACACAGACAGGTCTCAGAAGTGGGGGGCAGGAACAGGACAGAATGGTCATGGGTGTCATTTCTGCATCCTTCCCTTTCCGCACCGAGGCCAAGCCTTGCTGGGGTGGAAGGGGCTGGGTGCTTAGTGACTGTCACTGAGGCCAGACCCCTCAGCTGGGCTGGAGCTGGTCCCGCTGGATCTGCTGAACTGGCCTTGGGATGTGGGCCCGCATCAGGGCTCTACAGCCTCATGGGCGGGACCTGGGCTTTGGCCTCAGGGACACGGGGTGCGAAGCCCAGCTCTGCTCCGTCAGCTCGGGGCTTCAGCCTGCTCCTCTGTAGAATGGGCATACTCACCCCGGCTTGACAGGTGCGGCCTGCTCACCCGCTGTGTCCCTCTCTGCAGGTGGAGGGCTACTCAGTGGGCTGCGAGTGCTCCCCAGGCGGTGACTTGCTGGTGACGGGCAGCGCCGATGGCCGGGTCCTGATGTACAGCTTCCGCACAGCCAGCCGAGCATGCACACTGCAGGGGCACACACAGGCCTGTGTCGGCACCACCTACCACCCCGTGCTGCCCTCCGTCCTCGCCACCTGCTCCTGGGGAGGGGACATGAAGATCTGGCACTGAGCTTTTTGTCACTGAACCTTCCCGATGCCAGCTGGGCTCTTGGACTCCCCTCTTCCTCAAGGGTAGATGAGAGGAATGAGCACAGAGGTTGGCTGTGGGTCCTGGGTACCACCTTCTGAGCCTCAGTTTCCTCATCTGTAAAGTGGGGAGAAAAGTCTGTTTGCCTCAGGAGTGTGAGGACTACACTAGTGAAAGCGCCTGGCGGGCAGCCGGCGATGCCCAATAAATGTGTGTTTTGCTGTTTGTTAAGTGATTTCAGCAACAAGTGTGCATTAGCAGCTTCTTCTCGCCTCCCTCCTCCCAGGCCTGCTGGACCTCTGGAGACTGAGAGAACTGTGCGAGCTTGAGACGGGGTCAGCCCCGCTCTGCGGGTCCCAGCAAGGGAGTCCTGAAGTGGGGGTGGTCTGGGTCTTTGGTCTGCCCTCAGGGATTCTGTTGGAGCTCAGCGCCCCACCAGCCTCACAGGCCCCAGCCGCTTGCACTCCCCAGGACTGTGGCCAGCTGGGCCCCTGGTTGGCCCAAGCCTTGGGCCCCTTGGGCAGCCTCTTGCCCCACCAGTGTGCATGCTGTCCACGCAGGTGTGCCCGCCTGGTGAGGGAGCCGCGCGGAGAAGTGAGGGACCCTTGAGGAGCCTGGAGGAGCTGGGCTGGGAGGAGGCCTGGCTCCTCAGGTGCCTGTACAGGCTGATTAGATGGAACCCCCACCAGAATTGTAACTGAGGGGCTACTCCAGGAGCCCAGGGATCTGCTGACAGGCGAGGGTGGGGCCCACCGGTACCTTGGAAGGCTTCCTGGAGGAGGCAGACCTCAACTTGGTGAGGCAGGGGAGTCAGTGGAGAAGGGCAGAGAATGTGAGGAGGCTGCCCATGGGCCAAAGCAGTGGGGGACGCAGGAGGAGGTGGGCACTTGGCTCCCCCTCCCCACTATTCTGTCCCTGCTCCACTGTCGCTGTAGCTAAGACGAGGCAAGGCACCACTCCTCTCCCAGGTTCATCTCCGCATCTATAAAGCCAGGCATTGGAAGAGCCAGCCTGTAGGCTCACAGCTAGGGTCAGAGAAGGTCAAGTCTGTGGGGGTGTCCTGGAGGGGGCTGGAGCTGGCCTGGGGCTGGTGGGTGAAGACCTGTGTGTCAGTGTGTCCAGGGGGTCACTGGGATCCCTGGGCTCCGTGGGAGGGGTATCCCAGACAGAGGGAGGAGCTGTGCAAAGGCCCCAAGGTGGGGCTTCTGAGGGCTGAGTCTTCCTGCCCCACAGTCACTGCAGAGCCTGACACATGGCAGGCGTCTGGTCTACAGCACCTACTGTGTGCCTTTCTGTCGGTGGGGAAGCTGGAGTTGAGCACTGAGGGTGCTGAGTGCACGGCCCCAGTGTCCCCCTACTGTGTCCTGAGGACAGGGTGAGTGGGATCCCCTGGCCCATGTGGGGGCAGGGTCCTCATGACCCACAGTGGGAGCACTTTCTATGTATTTCTTTTAGGCTCAAGAATGGCTGTTTTGGTGAAAAGAGTTGCACCCCGTGCCCGGCGAGCTTGGTCACTGTCGAAAGTGAAGATTGCCACTGGCCTGAGCAAGGCGGTTGGGGGTGGTGGTGCTGAGGCTGGCGCGGGAGATGGGCAGTCCCCACCCTCTGCCCCATGTGGCTGCTGGGGCCTCCCTCTTGTCACACCTCTGGCCTTTGCCCTTTCTCCTCCTGCTCTGACAGGGGAGCTCCTATGACCTCTGGGGCCCACCCCATCACCCCCACCCAGCAGGCTGATGGTGCCTCAGGGCCTTTGCGCCCACCATCCCCCTCCCCCAGCCTCCTTCCCTCAGGGCTTGCTTGGATGGTATCTTCGTGGAAGCTCCTTTCACCCTCAGCCCCCTTTCCCCACAGATCCCCCAGCCCCACCGATGCCCCACACCTGCATTTGTGGTGGAGCACATGCCCCAGGCTGGGGTTCCTGCTCCCTGCTGGTGCCTGGCCCCGGCACAGAGTGGGCCTTCCACAAGTGACTGCAGGCGCGGCCTGGTGACAGGATGTGGGCCTGTCTGTGTCCTTCATTGCTGTGTGACTTTGGGCAAGCTGCCTAGCTCCCAGTTCCTCAGTTTCTCCTTCTGTGAAACGAGAACACAAAATGCCCATCTCGCGGGGATCATGAGGCTGGGTGTGTGTGTCTCCTGGTAGGGCCCGTGTGTCATAGGCACTCAGGAAGTGGTGCTGGGACTTAGTGTCAGGCTGACCACTTGATGCAGGAGCTGAGCCAGTTTAGGGCAGAGTGCAAATGTGGCTCCCTTCTCAGACCTCGCCTCAGTGGGCCATGGGATGGTGGGCCTTGCTCCTACCCTTGCTGTCCCTGTCACTCTCTGGGCATTGGCCTTTTCCAGGTTCAATCTCATGGCAGAAGCCACCAGCTGGGGCTGCCGCCCTCATTCATTCCCACTGGACAAGTCCAGAACTCAGATTGACTGACTTCTGTCACACGCATGCTCCACACCCAGGCTCCTTGGGCAGGTGTGGTGGGAACTGTGATTTGTAGCAGGGAAAGTAATCTCCTCCCCAAGTGCAGGACCCTCCTACAAGTATTTTCATGAGGGTGTGTCTCCCCAGCTCCAGGCCTGAGCAGGCCTCAGCACATGTTTGTGGAATGAATGGACGCTGTGCGAATGAACCCAGACACTTGGGGGAGGGAAAGCTGCAGTGGTCGGGGTGGAGGGAGGCCCGGGCTTCTCAGGCCGTTTCTCATTTGCCTTTCCCATCCCCACACCTCACTGCCAGCCCCAGACCTTGGAGTCCAGATGCTCTGCTTCCTGACCCAGTACAAACCCCAGTGGTTTTCCACCTTCCTGATGGTGATTTTGTGATGGAGAATTTCATCGCAGAGTTTGCTGATTGTTCCCTACCGTGTGATATGTTTGTGTTACCACTGATTTAACATGAGCATCAGTCACAGATGACACTGTGTCAGGCTTCCGAGGGCTGGGATATAGCTGTTGAAAGGCTTCCTGTCTACCTGGGCTCCTGGCCCCACTCCTGTGCTGGGCACACATCACTGCCTGCCACCTGTGGGACTCGGAGCCAGGAGACCAGCTCATGTCCCAGGGCCATTTCCTGCTGGTCTGAGGCCTTTGCAGGGGTCTTGCTTCTCTGAGCCTTGTTTTCTCATCTGTAAAGTGGGCCTGTGGGGATGAGGAGAGACGAGGCAAAGGAAAGGACTTTGCAGATTGTCACCCAACTTCACTTGGGACAAACGCCATCCACTTCTGTGTGCCTGAAGTCCATTTATTTTCCAAGTTGGTGGCCTTGAACCAACACAAAGCTCTGACCCTTCTGGGGCGGGGGGGCCACCCAGGGCTCCACAGAAAACCCACTGTGGCGGTTACTTAGCTCCACCCTCTGTGGGTTTGATTTCTCAGCACAGGCCCCTGTGGGAGCCAGCTGGCTGCCAGCCCCTTCCCTTTTTAGGTCATTTTATTGGGAAGAATGGCAGGTGTGCACCATGCTTTTATCTATTTCTTTTTCCAAACACTTTCTTCCAAAGAACATTCTTAAAGACTGACTTTGATCCTTGGCAAGGTGTCAGGGAGTTCACCGTTTGCAGTTTTAAAATAAGAAAGCTAAATTTAGAAAATGTGGAGCAGGAATGAAAAAGGAGTATGGTCTCTTCCCTCCACCCACCTTCCTGGGGCTGAGTGTTCACCTTCATCCTCTCCTAGAAAATCTGGGATGCCAGATCCGAAGCCATCGTGGAGAAAAACGGCTTCACCTCCAGATGCTGTGCAGGCTGTGTGTGCTGGCTGCAGTGCCGTGTGCCGGGCGTGGCCGTGACTTTTTTCTGAGTGCAGCTGATGCTCGCAGCTTCTGACAGGGTGTCCATGATCCCCACTGTCCAGCAGAGGAAACTGCTGCCCTGAGGGCAGGGAGCCATGCCCAAGGCCCTCTGACCCCAAGCCTAAGCTCTTTTTGCACCTGGGATCCCTTCCCAAATGGCCTCCCGTAGGCGCCACCTCCACCTCACTTTGGCTGTCTGTACAGTGGGAGACCCAGCTGCCTAGAGGGTCCCTGGAAGTTGCATTGATGAATGTCCTCAGGCTCCAGCAAGGGAAGCTGGCCAGGGGGCCTGGGTCTTGCCCAAGGTGACACTGTCAACTGGTGGCAGAGCCCAACCCTGTGCTGCCCTGCCGAGAGCTGAGGAGAAACATACATGGATGTGTGGGCGGGTGGCGGATGTGCAGACGGGGCCTCCCTGACGGCAAGGCAGGATCTCAGTGCAGGGAGAGGGCAGGGGTGGAGCAGGGAACCCTGTGCCAAGGCCAGCTGCCTGGGTAGATGGGGACTGTCCAGGACTTCCCGTTCAGCTGTGGGGACAGTCCACGTGCAGAAGGTCGAAGGGCAGATCCAGAGGGAAACTGCCAGCTCCAGAGCTCAGCCCCTTGGGAGCCCCACAGGAGCACTGAACAGTTTCTAGAACTCTCCAGCTGTCACAGATCTGTGCCTTTTCATGGCTGTGTTCCATTTGCCTAAAATACCTGTTGAACTCCTATTCATCCTTCAACACCCAGTGTGATCCTCTCCTCTGACCCCTTTCATTCGTCCTCCTGGAGCAGTGAGGGCCCTCCCCTCTGAGAGGCCCACAGGCCCTGTGTTCTGGAAGCCCTGAGCTGAGTGTTACACTGTCTGCCTTCCTCCCCCACCTCTGAGTTCTTTGTGGGCAGGGCCAGGTCCCCGAGGCCAGCATGAGGCTGCCAGCTGACAACAGCACCAGGGAAAGGAGGGGGGCACCGAGACCCAGCCCAAGGGATCCTGCGAGAGAAGAGTCACCGGTCAGAGCCACAGGTGCTCCTAAGTCTCAGGGCCCTGCTGAGCCAGCTTTGAGCCATGAGAATTGGGGATAGTGAACCAAGGTTCCCCAGCCTCAGCACCACAAGGAGCAGTGTCCTGACTGCCGTGCACAGCAGGCAGGCCCCCACCCCGGGGGTGTCAGCCTGACCCTGCCTCTGCGAGCCATGTGGACCCTCTCCTTCCTCTTCTCGCCTGCGCCTGAAGGCTGCCTGGCTCTGCAACCAAAGTCACCGTCCCTACCCAGTCCTAGGCAGGGACCTAATGGTCCTGGCTGCTCCGGGAACAGGACACCTTGGAGGCCCGGCTGTGGCAGGCATTGCAGCCCAGGCAGGAGAGCCCTGTGAGGTGTGGAGGCCATCTTGGGGGCCGCAGGCTCTGAGGTGGCAATTTGGGGCCGACACCCTGGGTCTGGCCCCCCAGATCTGGGCCAAGGCTGCCGCCCAGGGCAGGTATGTCTGATTCGGTAGCCCCCAGGAGTGAGACCTGGGTGGGGCCTTTGTCACCTAGAAGTGGGAGAGCCAGGGCACCCCTCTTTTTGGCCTCAGCTTTCCCACGTCTGGGTGACAGAAATCTCACAGTTGACACTGGGGTAGCTGAAGCTTGGGTTCCCCTCTGGGAATGCCTCTGCCCACCGGGTGCCAGTTATTTCTCTCTCCCACCCTCTTGGCTGCCCCCAGCTCAGTGAGGGCTGTAGCCCCTGTTCTGCCCACAGGCCCCAGAGAGGAGAACAGAATCCCAAACCTCTCCAAGCTTCCCCCGGCTCAGGGAGGCTGCTTCCTGCGACGGCAGCTATGGCTGGAGAAGACACAGCCTGGCTGGCTCTGGCTTCTTCTTCAGAGGAAGGGGGAGGGCAGGGATGCAGGGAGCCACGGCTGATGCCCACTCTCCTTGGAGTCGTCTGACCATAGGCAGAGCCACGCTAGAGCTACACACAAAGCCAGGCGTGCCAGGGAACCTCCAGACACGAACCTGGGTGAGGTGCTCCCCACTGGGACATGCCCCAGGCACCTACAGGGACAGCTATAAAGGCCCTCTTAGGGAGGGGCCTCCATCCTCAGCCTTGAACCCACACATGCACCTCTTCAAGGGCACGGATGAGCATGTGTCCAAGATGAGCAGGCGTCCAGAGAAACAGGGCCGCCAGAGCGGGAACCACGAGGAGGCCTGCACAGACCACATGGTCCGGTCCCAGACCAGCTTGTGAAATGGTTGTGCCCACTGTTTTGATAGAAATAAGATATGAGCTGGAAAATATCTCCAGGGAATGGGAAGCTAAGAAAGTGGCACTGTGGATTTGTAAAACAACCAAGTAGAACCTCCAGAAATGAAAAACATGAATAACTGAAATGAAAACCTCAGTGGCTGTGTGTGGCGGCTGAATAGACACAGGAGGGAATTAGTGAGTTGGAAGACAGATGATGTGCAGTGTAGCAGGGAGAGCACAGCAACCACGGAGGGTGTGGGGAGGGGCGGCAGGGCCCGCTGCAGGCCTGGGATGGCACAGGGTGTGGGGAGGGGTGACAGGGACCGTTGCAGGCCTGGAGTGGCACAGGGCATGGTGGGGGGTGACAGGGCCACTGCAGGCCTGAGGTAGCACAGGTCTGGGAAACAAACCCGGAGGGAGAAAACAGAGAGAATGGGCAGAGAAATGTTTTTAAAAAAATAATAGTTGAGAATTTTTCAGAACTGGTGAAGTCCACCAATCCACAGATGTGACTCCCTGAGGATCCTCAGAAGGATTCCTAAGAAGGAACTCCACACCCAGACACACCTCAGGGAAACTGCAGAAAGCCAAAGTCAAAGAGAAAATCTTAAAGAGCCGGGGAAAAGAAAGCAATTTTTTTTTTTCTAACCAATGGAGTGGCTCCGGGACTGACAGCCAGTTCCCAATACCAACAGGAAGACAGAGCAGAGCGGCAGCATCCCGTGTGCCCGGGAAAAGGCCACCTGCCGACATTCCATCCGTGGCCCCAGTACATCTCAAGGAGCAGAAGCCAAGTCTGAGACACGAGGATTAGGGGCCAGGAAATCGGTGGGGCAGCGCGCAGGAGAATGAGATGAAAGAGCTGTTGTCTCCAGTGGGTTGGGAGAAGCAGGAGAATCCACACCCTAGATAGGAACTTGGATGGCGGGGTGGGGACGGGGTGTTATGGGGATGGGGTGTGAAGTGGGGTTAAGGGGCCCAACTTGGCTGCAGAGAGCAAGGCTGGGGAGGGACACCAGGGACCCCAGGTTCCCGAGACCAAAAGGCAGGAGGAGGAGAAACAGCCCAACTCAGATTCTTTCCACCGGTGTCTTTTATTAATGAATGCAAAATACAGTACTAACTGACAGGGCATGCATCAGAGACAACAAGAATGCAAGCTACAGAAACCAGGAATGGAGGGCCTCATCATGTCTGAGGTAGAGTAAGACGGTGTCGGGGGGCGGACCCGGGGGCGGAGATGAGCACCGGCCGCACTGGGGCATCATCCTGGCCCACCCGGGACTATGGGCCGTGGGAGGGCTCAGGGCGGTGTGGTGGCCACACTGCGAAGAATGGATTTTTAAAACACTTCATAGCCCCGGATTTGTTTCAGCTCCCTCTTCGTGGACACAACTTCAGGGTTCCCTTGTCACTGGCTTGCGGGGGTGGTCTCCCCACTTGCAGAGTCTGGTCTCCACAGGACACCGTCCTTCCCTTCCCTTCCAAGGGGCAGGCCCCACGCACCCTCGCCCAAAAAATAAAGGAGCTTTGTGTTGAAAACGCCAAGGCAGCCGTCCAGGGAGCTGGAGGCCAAGTGCGTTAAGAAAGACCCTTTTTCTCTATAAAAATAGTTTCGCTTTATAAAAGGGGGGATGCTCCTCTCACATGGGGGAAGGACGTGTGAAAAACGCTCTAAGTGGAGTTCCACGGGGCGGGGCTGGGTGGACACCGTGGTGTGGGGGACCCTCCTCTCAGGCCTACAGGGCTGGGGAGGAGAGGAGGTGCGGGGAGGAACAGACTCCTCCTTGTTGGCCGGGGCGGGGGAACAGCGGGGGCTGGGGAGAGGTGAGGCCGGCCCTTCTGGGGCACGTGGGCTGGCGGGGAGCGAACCACGGCCGGGCCTGCACGCAGGCGCTCAGTTGAGCAAGGTTCCGTAGAGCTGGGCCTTGGTGAGGCTGTCCTTGCGGCTCAGCCCCGAGCCACCAGTCCGCGGAAAGGCCTGCTGGGGGCTGAGGCGGGCGGCAGGATGCATTTCCGGGGAGGCCTCCATGGAGCTCGGCTCCAAGGAGTCCCTGGAACCCTGCTCGGGCTCAGGGCTGCTGGCGGTCCCACACAGCTGCACCCCGAGCCTGTCCCCGTCCCCCCCCTCGCTGGGTGCATAGCCAGGCAGTGGGTCAGCCGAGCGGCCGGGGCTGAGGCTCAGGTCTCCGCCCGCCCGCAGGAAGCAGGGCTCTCCCAGGTGGCCCTGGGAGAGGTCGTCCCCCTCGGAGAAGCTGTCGGCCTTGTAGCTGGCGTAGAGCGGGCTGGCGCGGCCGTCGGCCTTCTTGCCCGGGCTGCCCCCGGCCCCGCCGTAGTAGCGTTCAGAGAAGCTGCAGGGTGAGGCGCGGCCGGCAGCGCTCACGGGGTAGGAGTAGGCGCCGATGTCCTCCACGCTCAGGGGACGCCACTGGCCCCTCATGTCCTCCCCGGGGAGCCGGGCGGTCCCCGGCTTGGCCCGCAGGCTCCACAGGTTTGGGGGCATCAGGGCCTGCTGGGGACCCGGAGAGGCCGGGAAGCGGAAGGTCTCGGCCGGGTACGGTGACATGGTCCGCCCGAAGCCTGGGGCCACTTCGGCCTCCAGCGGGGCCGCCACCGCGGCCGTGGCCTTGGCAAAGCGAGGGCTGCCCTCGTAGGTGGTGGCGGGTGGCTTGCGGTCGAAGAGCTCGTCGCGGCTGTTCAGGTAGATGGCCTGCTGCGACGCGGTCAGCGTGCTGGCCTGCGCGTGCTCCTTCTCCTCCGACGTGGCGCTGAAGCTGGAGTAGGAGCTGGACGTGGGCAGTGAGCCCGCGTAGCTGGGGAAGGCCTCGTGCTGGAAGCCCGCCGGGAAGGCCGCCGCCTCGGCCTCCTCCTCCTCCTCGGCCGCGCTGTCAGTGGAGTTCTGGGCCCGCAGGAAGCCCACGTCGGTCACGGGCGCGTCCACGCTAGGCCGCCGGTCTCGCCGCCGCTCCTCCGGGCAGTAGAGGGCTGTGTCACTGCAGTAGATGTCTCCCTTGTAGGGGGGCCGCGGGCCTGGTTTCTCCACCCCGTCGCAGAAGGCCAGGTCGCGGGCGGAGGCATCGGACAGGCGGGAGGACAGGCTGGCGGGGTCCGGCTTCTCCAGCACCTTGGCAATGACGCAGGTGGGGACGCTGTCAGCGTAGGCCGGGTGGCAGAGCGGGGATGGCAGGCTGCAGCCGTGCTTCTCCATGTGCAGGCTCACGCGCTCCTGGAAATCCGAGGGCAGCTGGAACGGGTGCGAGGAGGGGGACGGCGGGTACAGGGTCACTGTTAGCATGACAGCCCAGCCCTGGCCCTGAAGCTGAGGACTGATGTTAGCCATGACCGACAGGCAGACAGACGAACGGGGGCCTCCCGGCTTCTCAAATCACACCAGGGGGAGCCTGGATCCAGGACGCTGTACTGAACAAGCTCCCAGGGGTGTGGGTGCTGTGACTGCCTGGGGATCCTGGGTCACCTCTCCCCATCCCACTCTGATTGGGCCCAGGAGAGCCCAGAAGCTGCAGTCGCCTGGAGAAGCCGGAACCCAGGTCTGATTCAGGCCCCACTCAAGGCTCCACCCCCCGCCACCCCCACCCCACCCATTTTGTGCCCAGCGAGGGGTTGACTTGCTCTCCCAGGCCCGTGGGTTCTGTGGGTTCTACTGGGGGCATGACCCACTCCCCAGCCCCCTAGTCATGCTGCTGGAGCGCTCCTGAAGAAGACAGACTCAGATGCAACAAAGATTGAGGGCCAGGGCTGAGAGCGCCTGGTGCCATGTGGGGGTGTCCCGCTACTGTTTGATCTATTTTGTGAGTGTCTCAGGCATGGCCCAGGACCAGGGGAAAGGAACACACAGGCCTGGCTGGGAGATTGCATGTGAGGGGAGGGTCGGGGGACGGGGTGTGCAGGGTGCGGCGACCATAGGCGGGCAGGGGTGGGCCTCTGGCCCATCTGCCCTTGGCATCAGACAGGCCTGGTTCTGGGTCCTGGCTCTGCTACCTGCCTGCCATGTGGCCTCAGCCACGCCCTCTTTCCTGAATGTTTTCTTTCTGAAATAGGCACTGCCGGTCATCGTGCCCAGCCACAGGCTCCTGCGAAGCTCCACAAAGGTCACTCTGCCGTGTCAGCGCTCAGTGGAAGCAAGGACCTGGAGCAGCCCCCCAAAGGAAACAGAGGGCAACCAGCAGCCGGGGTGGGCCAAAGGGACTCTGGTGAGGGCCAGGGGCTGCCCGGCTGCGTGAGGTGGGGTGCCTTTGGCGGCCCCTCCAATGTCATGACCCCACAGGAGCGAGGGGGACAGAGGAGGCTCAGGCTCAGCTGGCATCTTCCTCCTCAAAGATGGGAAATGGCTTTGGGGTAGCACTGGCACAAAAGGAGCCCGGTGGTCCCGGGGCGGGGCGGGCCTGGCTGCGGGGCCACGTTACCTCAGACACCTTGTGGACCCTGCCGTAGGTCTGGCTGCACTGCAGCAGCTGGGCCGCTAGATTGCAGTCCTTCCTATAGAGCTCCTAAAAGACAAGAGAAGGCGTTTGGCGCCACTCACCCCAGCCAAGGCCCCGCCGCCCTGACCAGCGCCGAGTGGCCAGCGGGGGCAGTGGTGTGCACAGGGCCTGCTGTGCGCTCAGCAGGACAAGGACCCACTGCTGGCTCTGGCCCTCTCTGGGCTCCACACTCTTGCCTGCAAAATGAGAGCCTCTTTCTGACCTGGGGCTGCCGGAGCATGGAGGGCCCTGCCGCTGCCCTAGCTGGTGCCCTTGAGCCCTGCCAAGATGGGAACCTCCCACAAGGTGGGGGGCAGTGGTAGAAGAAGGAGCCCCAATGGCCTTGAGCTCCCCCAGGCTCGTAGAGCAGGCCTGGTCTCCCTGTCCCTGTCCCTCAGGCTCCCGGCGTCCTTCCAAAGATGATGGGGTGGGAGTGCCAGGCAGGAATGGGAGGCAGGATGAACCCCCAGCACCTTCCACCCCGCACTTCAGACTTGCTGCTCACAACCCTCTTCCCAGAGTGTGGTTTGGAAGCAGTGTGGCTGCAGGGCTGGGCAGGGACTGGGCAGGTGTGTGACCCCAGGCCCAGGTGGGCGCTGGCTCAGCCTCCTGAGCTGAAAACAGATGCAAACAGTAGGACTCAAGGGGTGTGGCTTCGCCACTGAAAATCTCTGTTGCATGTGCCTGTGTTTGGGGCTTGCATTCCCGTCCCTCCGGGGTCCCCACTGCGAGGGCTCTGACAGCTAGCCCTGGGGTGGCCCGGAGGCCCAGTGACCCACCTGAGCTGCCCCATGGCTGCTCCTGGCAAGGGCTGGCCACAGTCCCAACCCAGCCAGCACCAGGCATCCTGCTGTCCAGGCAAGGCTGTCTCTGACACAGGCACCTTTCTGTCCCCCCACCACGGCCCTGGAGCCTCCCTCACTGAAGGCTGGTGCCCCCAACTTGGCCTACACGGTGGAGGGCGTCGGAGTCGCCAAACCCCTCTCAGTGCCTCCCTGGGCCTCCTAGGAACAGAACAGCACGGCTGCCTGAGAGCTGAGAACTGACCCCTTGTGTGACCCCAGTCGACCGGCTGCCCCTGGCACCAGGGGGCTGCAGGCACTGCCCAGCCAGCCCAGGTCTGCCACTGAGCCCCACCAGCCACAGCCAGGAGCGGCTGCCACTGGGAAGCTGGTGCCATGCCCATAGCCCCTGGGGCACCTGGCTGAGTACCCAAGCCCCTGGGCTGTCCATGTCTGAGGTGGCCAGCTCTGGGACGGCTGGGAGCCTTTCCTGAGCAGCCGCAGCTGCTGGCTCGGGGAGGAAATGCTCACGGGACACTCTGGCAGAGCGAACAGGTGGAGGCAAGCACTCTGGCCACCCAGGGCCCGGGGCTGCTGGAGTCGGAGTCCCGAGGTTGAGTTCTGGCTCCGTCTGCGAGACACCACCTGGGTCACCTGGGAAACCACTCAAGCTGGCCATGCCTTAGTTTCCTCATGTGCACCAACCCTGCAGAGAGGCCCCCAGGACTAGTGTCCACTTAGGTAAGGGGCCTGGCCTTGTCATGTTAAGAAGCACCTCCTGTCCCGAGCCCATGTCCTCCTGTCCTCCTGTTACAGCCACACTCCTTAGAAGGGTGGCCTGTGTCTGGAACCACCGCTCCACTCCACCACCGACCTCCAGTACCCCAAATCCCAATGCCTCTCCTTGGCCCTCTGACCTGGTCTCTCAGCAGCTGACAAGCCAGCCGGCCAGGGCATTGACTGCAGCCCCCTTCTCAAGTGGTTGTTGGGCCACCATACTTGCCTGGTGTCCCCCAGCCTACTGGCTACTCCCTCCCAGGCATCCTTGCTGGTCCCTACTCCGTCCTGGAGCCTCCCTGCTTCTCATCTGCATGCTGCCTCGGCAGTCTCCGCCGGCATGCCGGCCTTCACGCTCAACTCCAGACCCGGGCCTCCTGCTGCCCTGGTGACAGCTCCGCTCCAAGGGCTCCTGTGTATCTCCCACCCAGCTCCTGTCCCTCCCCAGCTGTCCCCAGCCAGGAAATGGCAGGCAACTCCTTTTGTTTGGGCTCTGAATCCTGTAGCTGGGTTGGACTCAGCTCTTCTAACAACCCACATCCTAAATCTTGGTTAGTCCTGTTGATTCTATTTTCAAAACACAACCAGAATCCCAGCCCTCTGCCCGGTTCCACCGTCATCTGAGCCACCATCATCTTTTGGACTATGGTCCTGGCCTCCTCCTGATCTTCCTGCTCCTGTCCTCGTCCCTACAGCCTGTTTCCAGCATGGCAGCCACGTGAGCCCTGGGAAGCTGCACATGCAATCACGTTGCTCCTCTGTTTTCAGAACCCTCCATGGCTCCCCACTGCACTCAGAATAAAGCCCAGGTTTCTGGGAGGAGCCTCTACAACATTGCCTCCTATGGTCTTTCTGACCTCAGACCCTGGCTCCCCCTCCCCCTGGGTGCTCCTTGGCCCCTTTGGGATCCTCCAAGTTAACCAGGTACAGCTGCACACCACGGTTGCTTCTGCCTGGAAGCAATGCTTCTCCCACGGATGTCTGCATGGCTGGCTCCTTCACTCCCTCAGGTCCTGGCGCAGCAGCCCCTTCCGGAAGCACCCTCTTGAAATCTGCAGGCCCTGCAGCTGGCGACTCCCTGGTACCGTTCTTCGCTTTCTGTTTCTCTATAGCATTTCACACTTCTAACATACCCCAGAGTTTGCCCCACTCAGATGTGAACTCCACGTGGCCAGAGGTGTTTTTTTTTTTTTTTGCCTGTGTTGTTCACACCGTCATCTTCGAGCCTAGTAGGGTCTGGCAAGGTAGAAGTTAATTCGTGAATGCAGAGGCAGCTGTCCAGGGTCTGTGGAAGGCAACTGGGCCCATCTCACAGGGTCCCTGAAATTAGGCCCCATGGGCAGCCACACGGCTGTGATGCGACACTGGGACTGGCCAAGGGCAGGAGTCCTGAGTGGCCATGACCCCGCCTTGGGATCAGGAAGCCTTGCCTTGAATGGGATAATATGGCCCCGCATCCCCTAGCTCAAGTCCTTACAGCAGAGGGTCTGTTTAAGGACACCCTTGGCGTCCTCAGTGAGACAGCCCCATCTTTCCCCAACTGCACCAGGTCCTTCTCAAAGCCCTGACCAGCCTGTCCATCCACCTGTACCCTGCACCAGCCCCTTGAGGCTGGGGCCGAAGCAGCTGAGCTCAGGACCCTTCAGAGTCAGAATGTGACTCCCAGTGCATCCTGGGAAGCCCTCGCCTGGGCCCACCGGCAGTCTTCCATGGGCCAAGTGTGCGCGGCACTCACGTTGTCCTCCGACAGCTTGTCGATGGTCACCTTGGCTTCTAGCAGGTGGCTGTTGAGGGCAACAATCTCGTGGCTCAGCGCACGCTTCTCCTCCTCATAGTGCTGGCCCTGGGGGTGGGACAGTGGGAGGAGGAGGCCCGTGGTTGGCTCCTGGCGGGCCAACCCAGTCGCTCGATTGCACCCCCTGGTTTGTCCCTTGTAGCCATGAGTGACAAGACACTTAGAGGGCCAAGGGTGTGGGGTTTATGAGCACAGACAGACCCTGGTTCAATTCCTGGGTCCAACACTGCCAAGCCACACAGCCTTGGGGACGTCACTGCCTCTGAGCCTCAGTTTCTCATGTGCAACACAGAGGTGACAGTGTCCTGCCTCAGGAGCTGGGAGTGGGGACGGAGGACAGATGACTTGTGCCTGGCATAGAGCCCAGCCCACCTCACTGGACAGATTGGGAAACTGAGGCTCAGGAAAGGGCCGGTGTCCAGGCACCCAGGCAGAGCCAGGCCCAGCCCCCAGGCCTGCCACCCCCCGTCTCTGACAGCACCACAAAGGTGGGCAGGTTGTTGCTTTCAAAACCAAAATGAGCTGGTCACCAAAGTAGAAAGAAAGGAAACCTCTTCATCCTAGTGAGGGAGTGGCACCAGAAACCCACACCCTGCCCCTCTTGGACATGTCCCAGCAGTGTGTTCACAGAGAAAATGGCGACCCCACTGAGGTCATCTGCAGGTGGTGTGAGGGTCCCCACAGAGGGGTCCCCATGGGAGGCGGAGCTGGGGCTCAAACCTGCCTCTGGCTCACCCAGGGCCTGAATTCGGGCCTCCCTATCCTCCTGGGCCCAGGTCCTTGGACTGGCAGGCTGAGCTGGGGGGCCCGTTCCCAGTGTATGTCCTCCGTCCACAGCCCCTCTTACACACCCCCAGGCTGGAGTGCTTGCACCCGCCACTCAGGCAGCACAGGGCAGCCCTGGACCCAAGTACTTCCTTAGCCTGAGAGCACACCCCCTGCTCCACATGTTCCGTGGAGAAAGGGGTGGGACCAGCAAGACCTGTGTCCCAGCTCCTGAGTGGCCCAGGGGTGTCAGCTGGGTGGCTCCCCCCGGGAAGGAGGTGTGGGGTGGGGGAGTGGGCGCTGCGTGGCGGCCTCACCATGCGGTACAGCTTGTCCTCCAGCTCCTGGTTGATCCTCTGCAGTGCCATGTAGTTGCTCTGAATCCTGGTGCAGGAGGCGAGGGGATCACTGCCATGCAAGGCCTGTCCCTCCCACGACCCTTATGGCCACACAGCCTGCTGAGCAGGGTGGGGCTGAATTTGGACCTCCTGAGCTCACCCCACCAGCTTCACCCTGGTGGAATGTGTGCCCCTCTGCACACAGCAGAAAACATCCCATTAAAGCAAACTTTTGTAGAAGCCTTTCCTAGGCCAGGGCCCAGGACTGTATTTCCCCCTCCACCCCGGGACCCCCTGAAGATGGGAAGGGAAGGCTTGTTATTCACAAGAGACTCTGTCCCATCCACACGCGGAGCCAGTTTACTCACATTTGACCCACAATTCTTACAAACCTGTTATGGGGTTGACAGTTCAAATGCAAATGAGCAGGGAAGAAACTTAACACTAACTATGTGATGGGCCCCAGGGTGAGGCTGGAGACATCACAGTGAACAAGACCCGGTTCTGCCGGGTAGGAGGAGTGGAGCTGAGTGTCAGGTGGGAATCAGGTGCTTGGAGATTCCATTGCTGGTGGGAGGGGGCTTGGGGATGGTGTCCAGCCTCAGACAACCTATGTGTCGTGTTATGGCCCCTGTCTTGCCAATAGGGAAACTGAGGTGAAACTTTAATTACTTAAAGCAGTAACTGGCAGGGCCCAGATTTTAACTGAGGTCTGACTGCACTGCCCAAGCTTGGTTTCCACATGAATGGAGGGTGACATTCAAAACACTCAGGAGGTGGGGCTGTTCGGAGAGGGACAAACCCTCTCCCTATGGCAAGTCCTCCCTACGGGCAACACCAGCCGATTCTCTACAAATACCTAAAACAAATCAAGCCAACAGCAAAGGTTGCATGCTTCTTGCGTTTTCTGTTTAAGAAGATGAGAAAGTGCATATTACATTTCAGAAAAACATCCATTTTAAATGTGCACAAGAAAACTGCTTTTAGAAAAGTTTGGTGTTTGAGGGAGTCCAGCACAACTGGATCGACACTTCATTAGCCCGTACGCGCTCAAGGGAATGGTCCCTAAACTGGTTCATCTCCGGGCTAGACACAGCTTTTCCCATCAGGACCCAGGGGACCATGGCTGGGCCCCGGGTGGAGCAGTCTGGGTCTGGAGATCTGCTGGGTTCAAATCCTGGCTCAGCTGCTCCAAAGTGTGACTTTGGAGGAAGAGCTTCCCCTACCAGAACCTCTGGACTCCCTATCTGAGTGGGGTCAACAGCCAGGGTGAGAGGGGAGCACCGCGTGCGGCTTTCCGGGCTTCGGGCCCTGCCCCGCCCCGGCCCTCGCCCCGCCCCGGCCCTCGCCCCGCCCCGGCCCTCGCCCCGCCCCGGCCCTCGCCCCGCCCCGGCCCTCGCCCCGCCCCGGCCCTCGCCCCGGCCCTCGCCCCGCCCCGGCCCTCGCCCCGCCCCTCACCTGCGCAGCTTCTCCGTGACCTTCTCCAGTTCCTCCTGCGCGCGCCGCAGCTCGATCTCCAGGTAGTGGCGCGTGGAGTCGAACTCGGTCTCGAGCTTCTCGAGCTTGTGTGTGGTGTAGGACAGCCGCTTGCGCAGCTCGCCCTTCTGCTCCTGCAGCGCGCTGCAACGACATGGCGGCGGCGGGCCGGGCCGCGGCGCTGAGCGGGGGAAACTAAGGCCCGCAGGCCAGCCGGGGCGTGCCGCACTAACACGCGAGTACCTGCGCGCGCGCGCGCACACACACACACACTCACACACACACACACACACTCACACACAGCCTCCCGGGCGTCACTGAAGACCACGGCGCCCCAGAGTCAGGGACTCTGACCCTGAGCCAGTCTGGCCTGGGCGGTTCCTCAGACTCCACCAGTGTCCCTCTCACAGGTAAATCCCAGGTGGTGGCTGGAGGAGTCTTTGACCCCAGAACCTGGCCAGTGTGTTGGGGGCGGTTTAAAGGACCCAGGTACAAAGAGCACCCATCAGCACCCAGGCTATCACAGAGCTGGCCCTGGGTGGCACAGGTGACTGGGGCCCTCACTCCTGCTCCTCCACAGTGCTAGGTTGGGATGGCTGAGGCCCAGAGTCAGCAGTGCCACGCCCAAGACCAGACCTGCTTTCCCCAAAATGGCTGTGTGGCCCTGGGACCCTGGGTCACTTCTCTGGGCCAGAGAGATGTTTGGTGGCAATGGCCCATGCCCAGGCAGTGTCTGCCACCATGGCCAGTGAGGCTGCATGCAGCACGGGAAACCTGGCAAGGTCCCGGCCTGCTCAAGTTCCCCTTCCTCCAGGAAGCCTTCCAGAAACCCAGACAATTCTTGAGGCTCTATTTTCTTCCCCCAGAATGGGGTCTCCTGGAGGGTAGGACCCCAGGATGCAGAGCCCCACATGCTCAGGAAACAGAGACCCACTATGACCCACTCTTCCGAGCCACCTGCCAACAATTCACCTGAACTAAAGCTGTGCAAAGGCAGGAGGGTAGTGTGGGGGCCTCCAACAGGGATGGCTCGGAGCTCCCCAAGGCAGGGGCTGCACTTCCGGTTGTCTGGGTCAGAGTGGGTCAGCAGCCAGCAGTTCTTTCCTTGCAATGGGTGCACAGCCCAGGGGCTATCTGGGACCAACATCTTTTGGATTGTGTTGCTGTGAGATGGGGACGGGACAGGCAGAAGTCCCGGGTGTCATGCAGGAAACTTGAGGTGTGGGAGAGGGCCTGGAACCCTGACTCTGCCCAGATGTGCTGTGGGACCTTGGGCAAGAGCCCGCGTTCTTGTGATATTCCCGACCCAAACCCAAGCGAGGGGAGTAGAGGGCAGGCAGGAGGCTCCCAGTCCCCCTGGGGCCACCACTGTCCCCCAGCCCCGAGCAGAGGCATCTTCTGTCTGGGCCCTGTGAGTAAACCGCATGTGGCACTGCGGGCACACACCCAGCAAGCCTCCAGGAAGCACTCTTGGATTCCTGCCCAGGGCTATATTTTTAAAAACAAATAAAAATAAAGCGTCGCTTATGTTTTTGAGAACCTCAGAGAAGGGCAGGGCGGGTCTTCCCAAGAGTCAGTCACCACAAGAGGAAGTAGAGTAACAAGCAACGAGGGAAGCCCTGAGGCAAAGTGCCACAGCTGCCCACGTGGGTCTGCCTCTGGGAGCGCTCTCTGGGACAGTGCTCAGGCCTCCTTCCACCTCCTCCAGGCAGCCTTCCGTGGCTGCCCCACTTCTAGCACTCTATAGCTACAGGTCCCAGGCTGCTTCCCAGCACAGACCTGTCCTCCCCAGGGAGGTGGTGAACTTCCTGGGGACTCCTATGCCATCCTGGGCTCCTAGGGCAGGCACAATGGGCTGCGCAGCAGCCCCTGAAGTCGACTGTTCCCTGCAGGGGCTCCTGGTGTACCCACAGCCCTCGGGAAGAGGTTGAGGGCGTCGTCCATCCACCCACGTGGCCACCTCAGCCCCAAGTCCTCACCCCTTCTCCAGCCACACCCCAGGCCTCACTGACCAGCCTTAGGTCCGTGCTATTCTGAGACCTGCACCCCCAGCTCACTGTGCCCCCTCACCCAGCCCTGCCCCTTCTGGGCACCCTGAGGTCCCTACCCTCACCTCTCAGAGCAAGCAACCTGTCTGAGACCTCACAGCCAGGGGTAAGACAAACCCTGCCCCTGCCCCGGGAGCCTGCGGTCCAGAGGGGAGGCAGACAATGAGCTAGGCAGGGATTCTCCACGGGGCAGGTGTGGGAGGGGAGGATGAAGGGGCTATGGGGTGGGCTCGGGGCAGACATCTCACAAGTCAGGCAGCTTCACAGAGCCTCAGTTTACCCCTGGCCTTTGGATGGCCTTCCAGATACAGCAGTCAACTCCCTGTTCCACCAGTCCTTAAATACTGCTCCCCCTCCCCAAGTCCTTCACACCCAACCACCTGCTACACCCAACCAATCTTTGGGCTAGCAGTGCCCCCAGCCCCTGACTCTCGCACCCCTCTCTGCCTCAGTGTCCGCTTGCTGCAGGCACCGGGCCATGGACACGCACCCCGTCCCCAGGCATAGCTGATGCCCCGCACTTGGCCGCCCCAGGGTTCCTGCCACGTCTTTCCCCACCTCTGCTGGTCCGGCGGTCACACCACAGGCCCCTCCCGACCTCGCCCGGGCTGTTCCCTGGGGCCCCGGTTTGCACCTGCACCCCTGCCCTGCATGCTGAGACCAAATCCCCTCCAAGCCAGCTGCACAAGGACCCCTCCCAGGTTTCCATCTGACTCCAGCGGGGTGTCTGTCAGGCTCCATACCCTCACCACGTCCAGCCACCCACCTATGGCCCTCAGGCATCTCCACACCCAACCCGTCCAATGCAGCCACATCCACCACACCTTCACTGCCCTCCACGTTCCCCACCCGGGGGGTGGGCGTGGTGACCCCTCTTTACCCCTCACAGCCCTGTCACTAAGTCCTGGGGGTTCAGCTTCTCACACCTCTGAACGTGTCCCCTCTGCCCAGTCCAGGCTGTGTACCTAGGGTCTGCGGTCACCCAGATAGTACCTCCTTCCCTGTCCAGTGTCCCCCACACCAGGCAATAACCCGAACCCTGCCACAGCAGCCTCAGTCTCCACATCTGCAGAACTGGATGGTGCACCCAGACACGGGGGCAGGGCTGTTGCTGGTCCACATTCTACATAGTAGCACCCTCCACACAGTGGACAATGTCAAGAGGTGGCACTGTGTGGGGTGGGGCCACCAGGCCACTGGGAATCTGGGGGAAACTGCTGGAGGCCTGTGGCTCAGAGGCCTCTGTCCCCTGCCCTGGGTGAAAAGGTGTCCTGGCAAGGGCCGAGATGGGTCAGGGAGTCCCCAGCGTCTGGAAACAGCTCCTTAGCAGACATACAGGGAGGAGTGTGGTGCTCAGAGCAGCCAGGGCCATGCCCTCCAGGCTGGGGCCACCCTTCCAGGTCTGGGGGCCTGGGGGGCCCTGCTGGGTTTGCTGCCTGGTGAGTTACACCAGAATCTGGGGCTAACCGGCAGTGTGTGTGCACGTGTGCGTGTGTGTGCGTGTGCGTGCGCACGTGATTCTTGGCTCCCTCCTTGCCTGTGGGAGTTCCCTGGACTGGGGTGAGTGCCCAGCTCCCCTGGCACATGGTGGGGCCTCGAGGGATCTCCCTTCTGCCTTCCACCGAGAGCCCCTTCTGGCCACTTGCAGGGGGTCCAAGCCCAAGGAAGGAGCCCTTGGCTGGGATGCTGGGCTGAGGGCTGTGAGGCTGTGCTGCCGGCCCACGCCTTCACTTTCACCTTCTGGGCCTCTGCATCTGTCTCGGGGAGTTGGACACAGACACGGGACAGATGTCTGGGGACAGACGCAGAGACACCAGGGAGCCAGGGGAGACAACAGGTATGTTACCTGTCCCAGATGGAGGGTGAGGACCTGGCCAGCCGGCCCTGCAGTACTCGGGGCTGCCCGAGGCACAAGGGCACCCAGGGGCTGCGCAGCCTGTGGGCAAAGAGGACAGAGCTGCTCAGAACAGGTCGGGGTGGACAGGGCTAGGGGCCATGCATGGCCCACCATCAGGGGCACAGCCACAGCCCCTTGGCTGAGACCGAGAGAGATGGGGAGTTGGTCCCCACCCCCTGCCAGGAAAACTTGTCATCTGCAAAGTAGCAGGGGTTGGGGATGTGGGTACCAGAGAAGGGGGCCCAGCCTTGCACCTGCCAGCCCTCACTCCTCACTCTGAAGGGTCCCAGCTCAGCGGTGGCACTGAGTCCCACCATGGCAGGGTCACTGGTCACTCGCTCAGTGCCTCTTTTGAGCATCCTGTCCCATCACTGGGCGGGGGGCGCAGCAGCAGCCCCTGAAGTCAGGTGTTCCCTGCAGAGCGGCAGGTCTACCCTCAGCCCTGCCTCACAGGACACAGGTGGGGTCTGGTCCATTGTCTCAGCCTCAGAGGGGAGTGATGGGTGCAAGCTCCCCCTCCCTACTAGCTCTGCATCTGTCGGGTGCCTGCCTGTTGCAGGGCTGGGTTCCTGGCGTGCAGGATTGGCGGGTCAGGAGGAGGCCCTGATGGCTGATGTATGGTCTCCTGTAGGCTGTGGGACCTGGCAGATGTTAGGGATCCGGGGTCCACTTCACCCTGCCCTGGGGCCCCTGCTCCCCTGCCCCTGCCTGTGGCCTATGTGGGCTGGACAGATGGGTGTGAGGAAGGACATGGGCCCGCCCCGGCCCTGCTAGGGTGTTGGCCTGCTGGAGGACACAGCGCCCAGACGAGTGCCCTCTTGGTTGTCCCCCTCCTGGGTTCTCTCTGGGGATCAGCTGGAGGGCTCGCAGAGACGCCCGGGCAGCCCTGCTCACCCTGCGCCACAGCAGGAGATCCAACCTCTGCCTAGAGGGGCTGGTTCCATCAATAAGGCTCTGATGCTGCCCCAGAAATCTGGCTTTCAAACAGTGCTTCAAGATTCAGGCAGATGGGCGTGCTCAGAAAAAGAGCCGTATAATCCCATTGAAAAAATAACTGCATACGGACAGCCACGGACAATAAGGCAAGCAAAGAAATGTTAATGTAGTTATACCTGGGTGGTGAAATGCTGGATAATTTAACATTTTTCTTTTATACTTTTCTGAATTTGTCATATTTTCTACAGTGAGGATGAAAAATCAGAGAAAAAAATTGCTAAAGATCAAATTTTGGTACCCCCACCCCAAAAGTCACCATTAGCACCCATGGGTCAGGCCGAGGGGGCAGCAGAGGTCAGGAAAAGCTCTTGGCACTGGCCACGAGTCGCACATTGATCACTGGATTCCTGAGCTGCTCTGCAGAAGTGGGCGGGGGTCTGATGCCCCAGTGCATGGTGGGGAAGAGGAAGTGGGTCGGGGCGGTGGGCTTGGCCTCTGGCTGGACTGGACTTTGGAATTCCGGTCCCAGGTCTACCCTCAGCAAATGACCCCGGTGCTGCTGAGTGAACAGAAAACAGGATGGGATGAGTGCGTTCGCTCGAGTCTGCCAGAAACAACTGCCCTCATGGCCCGACCAAGGCCAGCGATTCCCATGGGCCTCCTCCTCCCAGCCCTTGCCAAGGAGACCCCACCCCAACAGGTCCCATCTGTAGGGGGCCTTATGGTAGGTGGGATTACTGAAGAATGAAGGCGCCCAGAGTAGAAAGGCTAGGACCCAGGGGAAACTGGGACCCAGGGGAAACTGAGGCCCAGGGAAGGGGTGGGGCTTGCCTGCAGGTGCAGTGAGTGGGGGGCATGGTTGTGACTTGACCCAGGCTCTGACTCTGGTCTCTCACAGGACATTTACTGAGCATCACTGGTGACCCGCTCTGGTTCTGAGCCAGGTAACAACACTTGGATGGAAATTCTCATTCTCAGCCTGTGGCGTGGAGGGCATCCCATCCTAGAGATGAGAAAACTGGGACCCAGAGAAGTTAAGCAACAGGCCCAAGATCACAAAGCAAGCCTCGGTGAGGACCAGGCAAGAACCAGGGCTGTTGGGCCCTGCCGGGGCTGCCGCCCTCCCCTTTCTTGGACTCCCCTTCGAAGGAAAGGTGGGCAGGGGCATGTTGCTGAGAGCCTGGCACAGGAGGGCTGCCCTGCTGAGAGGCCTGCCTAAGTGTTTTGAGAGCAGGGGAGCCGTGACCTGTGGGACCGCGGAAGGGGGAATGAGCCGCCTCCCACTGGTTTCCTGGCCCGGCTGTCAGCAGAGCCAGCGATGGCCCCAGCGGGAGCCAGTAGAGCACGCGGTCCCTAGGGACGACCTGTCTCAGTGTCAGTTCCAGCTGGGTGCACGGAACCACATTCCTGCTCCTACCAGCAGAAGGACCTGGTGACTGCTGGGCAGACAGATAGACTGGGGGTTGGCCTGGGCCACCGAGGCTGACCTGCCAAGAGACCTTGCCTTGGTGCTCCTTGGCAACCTTTGTGGACATGGGTGTAGTCACGTGGGGAGCAGCTGCCACCTGGGTCCTGTGTGTTTCAGGATGAGATGACTCCAGGAGGCCTGGAGCCCTACAGGAGACTGGGCAGGTTTTGTCCGTGCCTCCAGGGCACACCTCCTCTCAGGACTTGGACCCTGGGGGTGGCACTGTCAACAGACGCCTGTTTTCCTCCCCCAGGGAAGGGCTTGAAGGGGCTGCACAACCAGCTGCAGGTCCTTGACGGGTGGGGAAGGAGAACGGGATGCTCAGGATGCACCAGGCATGGACCACAAGGTGCACCTGTGTCCCGTTCTCACTGGTGAGATGTCCCTCCCGCCGCCTCTCAGCCCTGAGAGGGATGCCACAATTGCCGCCATCCTACAGACGCAGAAAAGCCTGTGGCCACCTGTGGGACCCTGTGACTGCTCCCACCACGTTCCAGGGCAGAAAGAGGGGAGGAAAACGGTGACAGCCAGGTCTGGCCACACCCCAACACCATACTCCTGGCCCCCAGGAAAAATGACAGGACATTTTGCCTCAAGCCAGCTAGGCCTGATGCCTCTTCTCGCCCCTGCTAAGAGGGACAACTGTCCCATACAGGCCTTCAGATTTCCCCCAAATGTGGCTGCCCCCACACCCATCCAGACCCTTATCCATGCTGTCCTCTCCCCTGGACATGTCCTCGTCTCCCTTCTCTGTGTGTCCCCAGATCCTCTCCTCTCTTGTGAGGCTTTGCTCAGATGCCGCCTCTTCCAGGAAGTCTTTCTCGGTTCCCCCTGCTGAAGGTCCCTCTCTTCCTCTCCAGGTGCCTCCCCTCACCTTGGACTGCCTGTGCTGGACAACCCTCCTGCTGGGATACTGCTTCCCTTCTCTGCTGGGCTCTCTGCTGGCCCTGCCTCCAGCAAGCCCACTCCACAAGACAGCCAGAGGGCGCATCCAAACAGGTGGGATGCTCCCTGGCTCCCCACTGCCCTACAAGTCTTGGTGCAGCTGATGGAGTTCAGACAGGGTGACTTCAGTGGAGCAGGTAAGCGTCCACTTAGGGTCAGGGCTGGAGCCCCAGGGCCCTGCCTCTGTCATCCTGCTGTCCTTCCTCCATCACGGGAGGCCACCGGGCCCATGCCCTTCCTGCTCCCCTGAAGCCCATTGGGCCCTGCCGGGCTGGGGGAGGATGGTCACATGAGCTCCAGGGCCCCTGGTGTCAGGAGGAAACCCTTTCTAGCTCCATGGTGTGCTGAGGACATGGGAGCCCGGAGCTCAGAGGGCGCTGAGCAGGTTCCTGGAGGCTGCGGGGGAGGCCTGGCTCCCATCCTCCCACTTGACGTCACGACAGTGGGGTGGGGCTGGGCTGCGGCTGTCACTGTTGCACAGTCAGCCGAGGGCCCGAGAGCCGCTCCCACCCTGTGCCCCTGGCGTGTTGTGGGATCCCGCCACGCCCTGGGCACAGCCTCTGTCTTCCCTCTTCGGTCGTGGCTCTCAGCCTGGCCCCACAGTGTCATGCTCCGGCAACACTAAATTGCTCCTCCTCCCTTCCAGGCTGTAGGCAGCCAGGCTCTCATCTCTGTGACTTTGTCCCCGTGTCCCCTCTGCCAGGATCTCACTCCTCCCTCCTGCTCCAGGTTAACTCCTCTCCACGTAGCACCTGAGGGGGCCTGAAACCCCAGCTCACCCCACCCTGCCCTGGATGAGGTCAATTGCTGCCCCTCACTCCCCACCAGCCCACTCCCCACCAGCCCTGTCCTTGAGTGTTGCAGTGCCAGGTCTCCTGTTCCCACTCTGGCCCCCCAAACTGTAGTTCCCCCCAGATGGCTCATTTCTAGACCCAGACTATGTTCTACCCTGGCTCAGAGCTCCCCCAACTCCTCTCTGTACCAAGACTAAAAGGCCAGTTCCTCACCCCAAATTCCTGTCCCCAGGGACCCGCCACAGCCCCAGCCTCGCCATTCCTGGCACCCCCCACCTTCCCGCCAGGCACGCTGGCCTTCGGGCTGTGCACATGCCCCTGAGAGCCTGCCTTTGCACCCCTCAGTGCCTAGAGCAGGACCAGGCTGAGCAGGGGGGTCAAACACTCACCCTCTCAGCCTCCAGTGAGTTGATATCAGCCCTGGGAGAAGGTCTTTGTCCCCAAAGCTGCTCGGACCTCGCCTGGTCTTTCCCAGCAGAACCTACAGTTGGCCCCTGGAGGAAGCCCACATCAGACCCTTGGGATGCCTCTGACGGGCCCAGGGCTGAGTCCTCGCAGAGCTGCTTCTGCCCCCCACCAGGGCCATCTGGGGTCTCCCTGCAGAAGGCCTTGTGCCCCAAGCCTTCCATCAAAGGAGCAGCAATAAGCCCTGTGGAAACCCGGGCTGGGTGGGCAGAATCGCCTCGCCTGGCGGAGCGTCTCCTGTGCCGGTGGCCTGTGTTCCCTGTGCCCGTGGCCACCCTCATTCCTCATGGCTCAGAAGAGCCTCTCTGTCCCCTCCAACTTGCTCCTGCTGCGCTGACTCTGTCCTTTGTGTGGCCTGGAAGCCGACAGCAGACCACTTCCAACAGAAGGTGGGGGGCACCCCAGCCCCTGCCCACCGTGTGCACCCATTCATTTAGTCCTCAGACCCCCGAAAGGGAGGTGTGTACCCCACCCCGTTTTCCAGATGAGGAAACAGGTTCACAGCGCTCAAGGAACAGGGCCTGTCTGAGGTCACACAGCCCGGCTGGGGTTCCGTTCTAGGCCAGCCTCACACTGAGATGCCAGATTTTAATGTAAACAGTAGCGCTTTAGCCATCCCGGTGGGTGCGTGTCTCCCGCACAGCGAGACAACTATGACGAGCTGCCCTCTGCCTCCGTGTGGCTAGAGGGTCGACCACGGTGGCCCCGGAGTCCAACAGGACAACCGGTCATTGCTGGCACTGCTCTGGGCTTAGCCGTGCCCGCCCAGGCCTGGGCAATCCCGTGGCTGACCTCTGCAGTGATACCGGCACTCCACCCGCACAGAGAGAAGGACTCTGAATGTCATCACCATGGCCGCTGGCTGTTGTGCAACTGCCCCTGGGGGAAAGACACGTGCATGCATGTGCGTGTGTGTGTACGTGGTGTGTAGGCCTATGTGTATGTAGTGAGGGAGGGGACTGTCACGGTGCTGAGCTAGGTCCCTCAGCCAGGAGGGGTGGCCTGGAGAGGAGTGAGCTTTGGTCATCGCCAGCTCAATTGGGGCCACCCTGACGGTGTGGATTTGGGCTCAAGGCCTCCCGTCTTGCTCCCCTGCCCTCCCCTCCCCCTCCTTCACTGGCCACACCTCTCCATTTGGATCCTCGACTCCGGGATGACCTGGCTGGCCGCGCCACTGCTCCCTCCTGCCTGGAGACTGGAGTCAGGATGCAGCAGGGAATGTTTCATCTCACCTCATCTTATCAGGCAGCCGCAGCCCTGCCCCGCTGCCCCCTCTCTCTGCAGAACCACGTGCTGGGAGCTGGTACACCATGTCCTGGGGAGCCCTCGGAGGGTGGGCAGACCCAGCGCGTGCCCAGGGCCAGGGCAAAGCGGGCCAACCCAGGCAGGGAGATGGGGCGGCTGTAGTCACTCCTGGACCTTGGCACAGGCTGCCCCCTGCTCAGAGCATGCCCTTCCCTGAACTTTGGTTCACTCTGTTCACCCCCTCCAGGAAGGGCTCCCTGACATCCCCCCTGGGTCAGGAGCCCTCTTCTCCATCCTCACCCCAGCCCTACAGTGCAAGGGCACGAGGGCTGTCTCCTCATCAGGGCACAGGGGCTGTCTCCTCCCAGTCAGGGACCCAGTGCCTGCTGCAGGACTGGAGGTGCCCGAGGAGAGCGCAGCCAGCTCTGAGCTCCCAGCTGCGATTTCAGGAAAGGCCTGCAGGGTGAAGGCCTGGGGACTCTGTCCCCTAGTGAGGGGACAGCTGGGTTTCTGACGAGGGTGGGTGGGGCAGAGCCGCCCGGGGCAGCAGGCTATGTCCCTGGGCATCCCTCCATGCCCCCTCTCTGCAGGTCACAGTCCGCTGCTGTCCCCACTGATCTCCATCCAGCCTGGATTTTAGAGGAAGAGCCCAGGCCCTGGGTAGCTGCATGGCTGAAAGCACCACACGCAGTCAGGGCGGGCCAAAGCCAGGCCCCTAGTCCCAGCGCGGGCTCTGCCGGCCTCTTCCAGCCACACCCGAGTCAGGGCGGGCCAAAGCCAGGCCCCCAGTCCCAGCGCGGGCTCTGCTGGCCTCTTCCAGCCACACCCGAGTCAGGGCGGGCCAAACCCAGGCCCCAATCCCAGCGCGGGCTCTGCCGGCCTCTTCCAGCCACAGAACCTACAGAGAGGAGATGGTCAGGGAGCACATTGGCCTCCAGAGCCCAGGACTGGAAGGAGGCATCAGGGCAGGGAATGTGAGACTCTGGCTCTGAGCCTAGTGGGCAGACGCACACAAGCCGTGCTTGCTGAGAGATGACCGCCATGGCGGGGGCTGCCCTGCTAGAGGCAGGAGGGGAGTCAGGCCCAGATCCCAGACCCTCTGTGATGCCCGATGTGCTCCATCCATGGGGACCCCGTGCGGTCCCACTTCTGACACCCACTCTCTTTCCAGCTCAGGCCTGAGGATGCCCCTCACTCCATCACTGCCACCGGGGGTTCTCACAGCCCCTCACTGGCCTTGCCCTCACTTGGCAGCCAATGACGGCATTATGGCCTCCTCCCCATCACTCTCCTCATTGTACTAAGGGTACAATCTCTCCATCCACTGGGCTCCTGCACCCACATGGATGGCAGGAGACAGCAGCGGGCGGATGGCCTCGCTCTCCGTTCATCCACAGACTGACTCAGGGATCCTAGGCGTGCCTGTGCCATTCCCCTCGACTTTCCTGGAAAGTGACTTCATGCCTTCCCCTCCTGCCTCCCAACTCCCAACACCTCCTCCCCATCCCCACTCAGGCAGATGACCTCGCTTCCTTTTCTTCCCTTTCTGCTGAGAAGTGAAACCATCCAAAGGGCACTTTCGCAGATGTCATCTCCACATGCCCCACCTACCAGCATCTGCCCCGACACCCGGTGCCGCCCACCGTTACTTACAGACCAACCAGGCAGCCCTCAGCTGGGCTGGACCGTGGCCACTGGCTTCCCCCAGCTGCAGGTGGGGCTCCAGCTAGTCTCCCTCGCTCCTGAACCATCCATTTTTCCCTCGCTTCCTGGTCATTCTCTGGCAGGCAAACTCGTGGTTGCTCTTCCCATATTGAGAACAACCCTCTCTTCACCCTCCAGGTACAGTCCCTGTTCCCTGATCAATGAAAGTGTCTGACCTTTCTGCCTCTGCCTCCTTACTCCTAGCCTGCCGGGATGGGACCAATGCCCACCAGGATCTTGTCCCCCCCATGTCACCGAACTGGTCCTGTCTCAGCCTTCACCTGACCTGCGCCCTCAGCAGCCAGGCACATGCCACCTCTCCCTGCTCCCGCACCTCCCACCCTCACTGCGCTCTCCGGCTGCCTCTTCTCAGGCTCCTCTGTGGGGTGCTCCTCATCTCCTGGCCTCCTGGCACCAGCGTGTCCCAGGGATCTGGCCTCCTGCATCTCCTTCCCTGGGTGCACTCACCAGTGGCAACCCTAGCCAGCAAATACCATCTCTCTGCTGAGGCCCCCACATTGGCTGCTCCCCAACTCCATTGCCTCACCTTTGTCTCATGGGCAGCACAGATCTGCTGGGCGCAGCTGAGCTTCCATCGCCCCTACAAATCCACAGCCTACCCCCACACCCTGCAGCAAGACAAGTCCTCTCCTGTGCCTCGATGCATCCTTGACTCCTCTGTTTCTCTCCCCATCCTTCCCAGGGTATACCAGGAGCCTCACCTTCTAGGATCACCCACCCCACCAGGCCCACTCCTTTCAAGTGACTGCCGCACAGCCCCATGGCAGTCTCAGCTACTCTCATCTGCTCTCAGCCCGAGACCTCCTTGAAACCAATGTCAGACCCATCCGTGGGGAGGTGGGCCATCGTGTGCAGGACACACAGCTGGGAGCATGCCGGTGGGGCCAGGGCGCGTCCTGGAGATTGGTGTGGCCGGAGCCTGGGGCCTGGGGGTTGTTGGGGGAGCATACAAGGGGTGGGCCTGGGGTCAGCTGGCAGAAGGCCCTGAGCATGTGCTGAAGTATCTGATCCTCTTCCTGGGGGCCCCAAAGATTGCTCACACCAAGGAGCTCGGGAAGTTGGCTTGGGCTTGGGGCCGTCCCTCTGCTGGGAGAGCAGGGCTAGAGCAGGGAGCCTCAGTGGGGCTGTTTCCGAGAGCCAAGGGGAGCTGCGCGGTGGGCCCAGGAGGCTCCTGGGCACCCCTGCCTGGGCTCCTCTTTCCCAGCACCAGCCTGTCACCACTGATCACTACTCCCTCCTCTCTCCCTCTGGAGAAGATGGGGTTGGCAAGAGGGTGGGGCTGTGCGTACCTTGGCCCTGGAACCCCTGCCTCACCCTTCCACACACAGTCAATGTGCAGGGGCAGGACTGGCAGACAGATGGCCATGGGCCGGCCCCATAGCCAGGAACGAGCTCCTCGTGGGACTCCCAAATTAACCTTTCAGCGCCTGCCACCCACCCTGGTGCCCAGGAGAGAAGAGGTCGCAATTCAGCACTTCGATTACTGGCTTCATTACTGGCCACCAAGGAACCCACGCTGGCTTTGCTAATTTGACCACCCCACCAGCCTGCTCACCACTGCAAACCGATGTGGGCAAACTTATTAATTGGATCAGCAGGAGGCCTGTTTTCTGGAATTCCAGGGATCACAGCTGATCAGAGCGGTGGACACTTATCAGTAATCATGGACTGCAGGACCTGGGCCCCCTCCATGCCCTGGGTCTCTCTGGGATGCTCTTGGTCCCTGGCTGGTCCCACTCCACGTTCACCTCTGCATAGGTGCACACACAGACACTCACACTCAAGAGGCAAGACCCAGTCTCCAAGAAAAGCCTGCAGCTACGGGGAGGGTTGTCAGCAGCAGCAATGTTTGGAGGGAGGCGCCGGGGCCGAGGAGAGAGCTGGGGTCACTGGTGGCATCTGCCCTCCCTCCCGAAGCCAGGCCTGGGGCTCCCTAAGCCTCCCTTTAGTGGTGTCTAGGATCCCCCAATCCCTGCACCAGCCGCGGGGGGCTGAGAGGGTCATGTGGACTATTTACTCTGCTGAATGGTGTGGGCAGGAGAGGGTGGGTGGCTGAGCAGGCCCCAACCTCAGCAGTCTCTGCTCTGCCACAGGCCACTGGGGCCACTGAGCTTGGCACTCAAGCTCTCAGAGCCTCAGTTTCCTCAAGGAGGAATGGGGGCAGAAGCCCCAGCCAGCCCCCAGATGCTCCTGAGATCCGGGGATCATCCCGGCGGCCCTACCGCACTCTGAGCTGACAACCTCAGAGCTGCTCCAGATGAAGGGTGATTTGGGCCCAGCTCTGTGTCTTGGGTCCTCCTGTGTCCCCAGCAGCACCACCTGCCCCTGCCTCTCTTTTCCTTCTCTCTTGCTCAGCAAAGCCCTGCCCAGGGAAGCTCAGCCATGTGCCTCTTCTGGCCCTCACCGGGGATCCCCCAGACACATGGCTGGGGCCTGTGGGGTGTCCAACCTCAGCAGCCTGGGGTGGTGTGCGGCCAGGGCAGCCTCCCCTCCCTGGGACGGCCATTCCAAATGCCACCACCGGCCCCTCACACTCCAGCCAGACCCCCAGGACACAGAGAACCAGCAGTGGCTGCTTCCCCGGTCCGGCCAGACCCCCAGGACACAGAGACATGGCACTGGCCACTTCCTGGCAAACCCGGACCATCACCCATGCTAGTGGCCACGAGGGGCAGAGGAAGTGGGGCTGAGAAGCCCAGAAGACCTGGTCCCAGGCCCTGCTGCATTCACCTGACAAGCATCCCCTGCCCCATCTCCTGCTTCCCGTCTCATGTCCTGCAACTCTGTCCTGCTGCTGCTCAGGACAGACACCTCGGCTGCCCTCGACACGAGCCCCAGAGCCTCGGTGGGTCCATCAGGGGATGGAGCATGAGGCCTCTCTCAGGTTGCTTTGCAGACACGGGGGACCTTTAAGAGACAGGCAGTCCCCACTGCAGAGCTCAGGCCCAGAGGCCTCCAGCCCTCGGAAGGATTTTCTGCCTGTGGTAGTTGGGGGTGGGGAGGGGGAGCCCCATGCGGGCCTGACATGGAGCCCTGAGAAACAGGCACGTGGCATCGCCTCCTCTGAAACACCCAGCCACTGCCCCAACCATCGACGGCCCCTGGGGAAAAGTGCAGACAGCCTAGGGTGCAGAAGAGCTGGCCCCGCCCCCAGCTCAGAGACCCTCAGAGGGCCCCACGCTGCCGGGCCCTCTCCTTCACGGGAATGATGTCACCGCCCAAGGGGTGGGCAGCAAGGCCCAAGCAGGGCAGAGCCACCCGAGACGGGCAGGCCACAACGGCAAGGCCCAGCTCACAAGCCAGGTGCATCACCCCAGCGTGCACTGAGTCTCCTGAGCCGCCTTCTCAGATAGGTGCTATTACTACCCCCATTTACAGATGTGGCACTGAGAGTCAGAAAGCTTCCGAAATCTGCCCAAGGCCAGGTGTGGTGGCTCATGTCTGTAATCCCAGCACTTTGGGAGGCCGAGGCAGGAGGATCACTTGAGCCCAGGAGTTGGAGACCAGCCTGGGCGACATGGTGACACCCTGTCTCTACCAAAAATACAAAATTAGCCCGGTGTGGTGGCACATGACTGTCTGTAGTCCAGGCTATTTGGGAGGCTGAGGTGAGAGGATTGCTTGAGCCCTGGACTGCACTCCAGCCTGGCGGACAGAGCAAGACTGTCGAAAAAAAAAAAAAAAATTTGCTGAAGGCCACATAGCCAGTAAGTGATGACAGACTTGGGATTGAAACCTAGGTGCATCTACCTTCTTAACCACATACCCCATCAGGGAGGCAGGCCTTGCAGAGGAGTGGGAACTCAACTGGGCTGTGGGGACAAAGGCACCCTGGCCCCACCTGTAACCCCAACCCCCCAAGTTGATACCATCAGAGCTGCTCCAGATTAGGAGTGACTCCCAGACTCATACCCCAGCTGTCAGTGTCTTGGTTCCTCACCCCCTGAGCCCCTAGCTGCAAAGGGAGAAATCAAAGTGAGGCAGTCATTCACACCTTAGTGAGAATTAGTCCATAAGACTTCCTCTAGTAGGATCAAGTTTAGAAGTGGGGTAGAGAGCCTTGAAGGATCACACTCCGGGAGGGGTGTGGCCTGCTGGGGTAGTGGGTGGGTTGGAGGAGACAAGAGATGGAGAGCAGGGGGCCTGGGGGAAAGGGACAAGGAAATTCAACAGCCATCCTGAAGGTGGGTGCCGCCAGGTGGCCAGCCCCATCCCCAGGACATCTCTTCCTGAGTTGTCGGGGCCCAGACCACAATGCAATTAGTTCCCCACCCTCAATGAGCACCTACTGCATGCCCAGAGAACCCAACCTGGATGCTGTCTAGGACAGGGGCCTGCCCGAAGCAGGTGTGCAGCAGGGGTTTGCTAAATAAAAGGGGACACCTCAAGCCTGTGTGCCCCAAACCCGCTCCTCCCCCACAGCTGTCCCCACCTCAGGGGAAGAAAGTCCATCCTTTCAGCTGCTCGTGCCCAATGCCCTGGAGTTGTCTTTGACACCCCCTTTTCCCCCACACCCCATGTCACCCCCATCAGCAGACCCCGTCGCTCGAGCCTCCAACACATCCAGAACGCAGTACCTCTGCCCTCCTCCATGGCCACCAGCCCTTGCTGTTTCCTGCAGGCCACCGGTACACCTGCTGCTCCCTCTGCCTGGACCTCCTGGTGCCTTGACCCAGTGGCACCCGCTCAGGGCCTTCCCTGAGCCACGCTGTACAAGTCACCTGCTCCCCACCCCCCACTCACTGCCTTCCTTTCTTTTTGTCCCCGCAGCACTTGTCACCGTGATATTTATTTAACTTAAAAAGTTTTCTGTTCCCGCCAACTAGAAGATTCGCCTGTGCAGTCATTGCGGCGTCCTCAGCGCTGACAGCAGCCTCTGGTGCTCAGTGAATGCGTGTGGAATCCATGATCAGTGAACAATGAGAGCAGCAGGGCCGGCTCGTGGGGCCCACGCGGGAGACTTGGGTGGGAGAGGGTGCCCTTTGAGGGGGGGCGTGGAGGGGCAGGGCGGGACAGGGTCAGGACCTTCGAGGCCACCTGCTCTCCATCTGTCTCCATCCCTGGGACATCAGCCTGGCACTTCTGCAGAGTGTCTCAGCCTGGACAAGTGTCCGACATGGACAGGACCACAAGCACCAGTCATAGGAGTGAAGGAGAGAGTGTGGCCCGAACACCTGGGTGTCCTTGTGCAAAACCAAAACCAAAACCAAAAAGGAGCTCAACCTTGACCTCTAACCACATGCAAACCCAAGTTCAAGTGGATGAAAAGCCAATAGCCTCAGTTCTTCAGGAGGGTTCCTTAAACAAGACACAAACGCTTTAATCAGAAAGTGAAAAAACCTGACACATTCAACAAAATTAAAATTAAGAACTTTTGTTCATAGAAGGACCGTGTGAACAGCGAGACGTGGCGTCCCCCAGGAGGTGTGGCTGCTGCATATGTAACTGACAATGTGAAGAGCTCCCACAAATCAATGGGAAAAACACCTTGGTAGAAAGTGCGCACGGCCTTCGCCGGTGAGGAAACCCAGCGGGCAGCAAACCAGGGCAGCCCACCCCAACAACGCTGGAGGGACAGTGATGGGGAGAAGCGGTTTCAAGAGTCTGTTACGATCTTCCAGAGCCGACCCTATGCGCACCCTGTGCCCCGGAGATTCCACTGAGGGTGCACACCCAGAATCGCAGCCCACATCCCCAGACAACCGCACAGGAGTTTCCTAAGGTGGCCCAGGCTGCACAGTGCCCAGCAGTCTGCCAGGGAACAAACGGATTTCAGGGAAGCCACCATGACAACAGCAACTGGTAGCTCCACCTACCACCACAAGGGACCCTCACAAACAGAATAGTTTTGGTGAAAAAAAGCCACCCCCAAAACACAGGCTGAAGGAATCCAGGTATGAGGTCCCAAAGCAGGCAACATACAACCATCTCTGCTGGGGATGCCCTCTCAGGTGGCAGAACCACGAGGACAGCAAGGAACCACTGAGCACAAGGTCAGCGTCCCAGTGACCGCTCGGAGTAGGAAGGGGCTGTCTGTGGGGAAGGGTCTTGGGGGATCTCGGGGGCTGGCCGGGAGCAGGATGGGGCTGTCTGTGGGGAAGGACCTTAGGGGATCTCGGGGGCTGGCTGGGAGCAGGAAGGGGCTGTCTGTGGGGAAGGGTCTTAGGGGATCCCAGGGGCTGGCCGGGAGCAGGATGGGGCTGTCTGTGGGGAAGGATCTTAGGGGATCTTAGGGGCTGGCCGGGAGCAGGATGGGGCTGTCTGTGGGGAAGGATCTTAGGGGATCTCGGGGGCTGGCCGGGAGCAGGAAGGGGCTGTCTGTGGGGAAGGATCTCGGGGGATCTTAGGGGCTGGCCGGGAGCAGGATGGGGCTGTCTGTGGGGAAGGATCTCGGGGGATCTTAGGGGCTGGCCGGGAGCAGGATGGGGCTGTCTGTGGGGAAGGATCTCGGGGGATCTCGGGGCTGGCCGGGAGCAGGATGGGGCTGTCTGTGGGGAAGGATCTCGGGGGATCTTAGGGGCTGGCCGGGAGCAGGATGGGGCTGTCTGTGCAGAAGGATCTCGGGGGATCTCGGGGCTGGCCAGGAGCAGGAAGGGGCTGTCTATGGGGAAGGATCTTAGGGGATCTTAGGGGCTGGCCGGGAGCAGGAAGGGGCTGTCTGTGGGGAAGGATCTTAGGGGATCTCGGGGGCTGGCCGGGAGCAGGATGGGGCTGTCTGTGGGGAAGGATCTTAGGGGATCTCAGGGGCTGGCCATGTTGAACTCCTTGACACAGGTGGTGGTCGCCAGGTGGTCGTTCTAAACTTAACCACTGAACTGTGCGGATATTTATTAATGTCTCTGCAGGCCTATCACAGTTCACGACTTTGAAAAATTCTATTTTGGGGGGAAAACGTGGACACCAAACAGGAGTAGCTCTGGGCACCCCAGGAGCCATGAGAGGCGACTGACCCACTTCTCTGTTTGACAGAGGAGGGAACCGAAGCTCAAATAGAAAAAGGGGCTGCCCAGCAGCACGCTGCAGGAGGCAGGCAGGAGGGACCCTGTTTGGAGGGAGAGGAGGGGATTAATTTGAGGGATTAGAGGCACAGAGGCTCTGAGCACACGGAGAGCCAGCCGGGACTTGGTAATATCTATAAATATTTGAGAGTCACAAGAATAGTTTTTCCAAGCAGTCGAAGACAAGATAGCTGAGTGTGGCTGAGCAAGGGTCAAAGGACAAGAGCCAAGGTGGCCAGGCCATCAAATGGTGTGGCTGCATATCTACCGTGTGGCCCCCCCGGCCTGTGGGAGCCCTACTGTGCGCCAGCCTCTGCCAGGCACTGTGGCTGTCAGAACACCAGGGGCCAGACCCAGGCTCTGTTCTCTGGGGTGCCCATCTGGGGCCCTGGGGAAGACAGAAGACACCCCAGATGTCAGTGGGAGCCCCACTGACCTCCACTCCCCACCCCTTACCTGTCTTCCCTAAACACATCTGCTCTGGGCAGCCCCCAGGCCTTTGCACCTCTTGGAGGGTGGCCTGTCTGTCCTTGGAAACTCCTACCCATTCTTCATGCCTCGGCTCAAGTGTCCCTGCTTCCCGGAAGCTCTTCCCAATACCCCAGGCCAGGGGTCACAACCCGGGACCCCAGAGTATTGTGGGCAAACCCCTTCTGTATTCTGTCCGCTGGCCTAGGAGGATCTGTTGTGGGCCTCTGTCCCCGGCACTGGAGGGCCAACCTGGGTCTTTTCACAGAGCTGGTACCCAGAGGGGGCCGGAGTCCACTTGGGAGGGAGGGGCAAGAGCGTCATGAAAACCCCAGGGAAAAGGCGACAGGGAAGACACAGAGTTTGTCATGTGGACAAGAAGGCAGGGAAGGGCATTCTCTACAGCAGGGACTGCGTGGGCAAAGGCAGGGGCATGAAGGTGGCAGCTTGTGGGGAACTCGGAAGCAGGGCGACAGCATGGGGGGGCAGCCAGCGGGAGGGACCAGGGAAGAGAGACCCCTCAATGTACACCTGCCCGCCAAAGGGAGCCATTGAGGGCCACAGTGCCACCAGGTGACATGGTCCTTTTGCTCTTCAGCAAATATTTACAGGACTGTCCCATAAGTCAGTCCTGGCTCCAGGCCCTGGGGGGTGTGGGAGAGGCCAGGACCAGAACTCTCAGAGCTCAATCCAGACCCACAGACCCAGCCTGTGATGTGCAGACTCCACAGTCCAGGGGCCAGGAGGCAGGACCGACCATAGGGTCATCCCTCTGGACACTTCAGGACCCCTTCACTGTGACCACCGTGTGGTCTGAGGTTCCCCAGAGACCCTCTACCTGGGCCTGCTCTGGGCCAGGTCCCAGGAGAGATGCTTCCACCACAGGGGCTCACGGCACCCAACATCCCTGCAACCTGGTTGTGGTTAGGGCACCCACTTTACAGATGAGAAAACTGAGGCCCAACCAGGGCCAGGACTTTGTCAGTGACCGGGTCTGTGGGACCCCAAACCCTGTGCCCTTCTGTGCAGGAAGCCATGCTGACCAACTTCCCTTCCACTCCCCTGGGCTTTTGGTTCTGAATCCCAGGCACCAAATGCAGGACAGAAACCCACTGGGGCAGCCCCGACACTGGCCAGTAGGGAAGATTCTGGAAAAGCCCTTCAGGCAACTCTGAGAACACTAATTGGGTGAGAGGGAGAGGAGGGCAGGACCCCTCCCCAGTTCTAGGAGTCCTTGCCCCACGCCACCCCTGGCAACTCCAGAAAGGCCACATGGCCTGATGCAGCCCAGGAGCCCAGGCCCTGGCCACTGCCTCCAGCCTTTATGGCTTAGCCCAGGGAAGCCTCAGCCCGCCTGGGACAGCAACGCTAACGCCATCAGCAGCTCAGGCAGCAGATCCGCCCACCTGGCACACCTGCCTACCTGTGCACCCAGCCGGGCGGGGTCATGCCTCTGTCCTCAGTGCCTGGCACACAGGAGTAGGTGCCGGAGAGCCTTGGCCGGGCACAGGGAATGAGGGAAAGAGAAAGAGAACCACCGCGGGGAACCCCCAGGCTGGCCTCAGGGCACCCCATGAATGCTAAGTTTTTCCTCAAGTCTCAGCTGAGTTAAGCAGTGTTTCCTCCCCACCACAGGCGGTACAACCCAGGTGGTGAAATGACAGCCGATGTGGGGCACCAGGGAAGGGCCCTGGCCTGGGCCAGAGCCTGAGTTTGGGCCTGAGGTCATCTGTGTGACCACAGCCAGGACTGTCGCTCTTTGGGCCTCACCGCCCCCACCTGGACCTTGGCCACAACAAGGTGGGCCTGGCTGATGGGTATCAGGTATTTGGGGTCTGAGATTGAACCACCTCAGAGACTGGACCCCTCCTCCCAGCACAAGACATGTTGGTCCTGTCCCTGTGGGACCCACAGTGGGGGCTGCACATCAGCTCCACGGCCCAGGAGATGGCCCTGCTCTGAGAGTCCACCCTGGGTCTCTGTGTGAGCCCACCTGCCCCCAGGCTCCCACCTGGGTGTTTCCAAGCCACTCACCCACGGCACTAAGGGTCAGCTGGCAGGGCCCAGGGCCCCTCTGCCCTAGACCTGGGCCTAGGCTGGGCTCTGCTCCTTGGGGGAGGGGTGCTCCTCTACCTGGCCTCCTCCCCGGGATGCCAATTCTGGCCTCGGGAGGGAGTGGCGAGGACGGAGACCCTGTGGGCCAGGGGAGACAGTGCTGAAACCCAGCAGCCAGAGCTGGGCCTGCCGCCCACACAACGCCTCGGCTCAGGCTCCGGAAGGAAAACACGGGAGGGGTGTTCCCAAAGTAGGGGTCAGGGTGCCAGGGGAAGTCGTGGAGGAAGTGGCAAATATTCAAACTGGCTGATCCCAGGCCTGCCGCGCAGGTGGCCCCGTGAAGTCTACCAAGGCTTAAAGTTTGGCACCGGGAGGGAGGCCGCGGGGGACACTCCCCAGAAGCTGTCGCGGGATTCCCCCAAAATGGCTCCAAGACACGGCTGCCTGGTCCAGCCGCGAGGACTCCATCCCCCACCCCCGCCCCCCAGAGGCGGACACTTAAAAGCTCAGAGCCGGGCAACTGGCAGCCCGGGGGCTGGGGCGGGGGGTGGTTGGGGGTGGGGTGGGGTGGGGGGAGAGAGCGCCGGGGCAGTGCGGAACGGCACGAACGGAACCCGGAGGGTCCCCCGGGACCAGCGAGAGTCCAGGGCAGGGAGCCAGAGGGGCGCTGAGGACCGCACAGGACCAGGCGGCCCCGGGTAGGGGGCAGCCCGGCCCTCAGTGGCGCTAGCCCCAGCCCCCGCCCCAGCGGCCCGGGCCGGCGGAGGAGCCCCGCGCGAGGCTCCCCAGCGCCTCGCCGCGCGCACACACGCACCACACACACGCACCTGGCCCGCAGCCCCGCCGAGGCCGCCCGCGGGCCCTGGGGGATGCGCTCGGGTGGAGCCCCCTTCCCCCGCCTTCCCCAGCGCCCTCACCCTCGACCCGGCCCCCGCGAGCCGCGGCACGGGAGACGCTCCACTCACCTGAGTTTCTCCATGTCTGCGGCAGAGGCCTGCGAGAAACCAAACGAGAGGGTCAGCAGGCAGGAGGCGTGCGCTCCGCGGCCGCGCCGGGCAGAGCCGGGCACAGCGGGCACGGCCGGGCAACCCCGCGGGGCCCCGTCCGTGGGAAGCCCAGCGCCGCGCGTCCCCAGCCCCCAGTCCCGGCCGCGGCCCCCGTGACTCAGTGGGCGCGCCGGGCCGCGGCCGAGTAACAGGTGAGCCCGCCCGGGCCGCCGCGCTCCCCGCACCGAGTTACGCCCCCCGGGGCGAAGAAGGGGCCGGCCCGGGATAGCCCGGCCAGGGGCGATCTCGGCCTCGCCCGGAGGAGGGGGACTCGGCGTGTCCCCGTTAACTCTCCGGCGGCCGCGGCCCCGCTGCTCCCCCCGCTCCGCCCGTTAACCCTTCCTGCCCCGCGCTCCCTCCCGGAGGAAGCCGAACCCCGGAATCGCAGAACCTCCGAGTCGGAGAATGTTGGGGAATTCGGGGCCGTGCAGGATTGCAGAACCTGACACTCACACAATCCGAGGGCGATGGCATTTGGAGCCTCGACTCCTCAATCAGGGACCCGCTGCCCTCAGATTCTGGGGTTCTGGGCCTGGCTTGCCCCTCCCGGGCCCCAGGGATTAACCCGTGAGCGCCCGGCTCGCCGGCGGGGCTCCCTGCCTTGCTTGCGCAGACCCGCCCGCGCGCGGCTTGGAGACCCTCCCTGCCCAGCCCCGCTCAGCCGGGCAGCCCCTCCGCGCGCCGGGCAGGGGGACCCACCCGCCGCCGTTAACCTTGTGGGCGCGGGCGAGCGACGGGGACCGCGAGCGGCCCGGGCGGGATCGCACTTCCTGCGTGGAGCTGGGGGCGCCGGGCGGGCTCTCCATCACCCGGGAGAGGCCGCTCCCCGGGGCTTTCCCCGTCTTTCTGTGCCGTGACTGGCACTCAAGGGGGACGGGGGTCCGAGCTCAGGGACCACGCGACAGACCTGGGAAGACTGATGACTGCCCATCCCGGCCCCTCGCGCCGGGCGCCGCCGCCGCGTCCGCCGGGAGCGCGCTCCGCTCGGGTCCGGGCCCCACGCCGCCTCCCCCACCACCCCGCCGGGCGAGGGCGCAGCCCGGCCGCAGCACCAAGCTAGAAGGCCCGGCCCCGGGGCCTCGGCCAGGCTCGGCCACCAACTTCCCGGGTGCTCGGTCCGGCCTTCCGGCGCTCTCCCGGCCTCAGTTTCCTCACCTGAAAGCTGGGGGGAAGGGGGAGGCAGCTGGACGAGGCGCTCCACTGCCCTTCCGCACCCGCGGGCTGCGGAGCGGCTGGGGTGGGGGAAGGAATTTCAGGGGAAGGGATCCCTAAGGCGCCCGGATGGCGGTTCCCCTCCCCAGACGCTCTAAAAGTTGTCCAAGACCACGAGCCTGGACCCCTCCATAAACCCTTCTCCTGCAAGACAAGGAGTTTGCCGGGAAGACTTTGCCGCCGGCCAGCGCGACCCCCACACCGCTCTCTTCCCCAGGCCCACCTTTCCGGGTCCCCATGACAGCGCTTCTCATGCTAGGTCCCAGCATACAGCAGGCGCTCAATAAACACGGACAGTGCATGCCTGGATCCCACGGCACTGGAGCCTGTCTTTCCTGGCCCTTTCCCCTCCTGGCTGTGAGCTCCCGGGCAGGAGCCCTGTGTTCTCACCAGGACATCCCCAGCACCCAGCAGGCTTGGCCTGCGCTGAGCCAGCGCAGGGTGGGAGGAGCCGTCCACTCAGAGGGTCAGACCCGAACCAGGATCAAACCAAACCCAAGAAATCCAAGTGTTCCTCCATCCACGGACACCCACTCGTTCACTAGCTCTGGGCTAAGTTCTCCAGCAGAGAGGGGACAGCAGACAAAGCAGAGAGGGGACAGCAGAGGAAGCAAGCTCTGCTCTCCAGGGGCTAATGAGGAAAACCCCCTCCGCCCCCCTCCGGTCCTGGGAGGCCACCCTCAGCAGAATGGCCACAGTAGTCATAACAATAACGTCCACCGCCCCTTACACATCATAGCGCTTCCCACGGCTCCTCACCACAGCTCTGCCATGGAAGCCCCGGACCCCCTATGCGGGAGCAAAGCTCCAAGAGAGAAGAGGCTTGCTGGAGATCCTGCAGCTGAAGGGGCCCAGCTGCGCCTGGACCCCACTGCTCAGGAGCCTTTCCCACCCAAAGGCTGTCTCTGGTCGCCAACCTCAATCACTCACGGCGAATGACCTGCCAGGGAGTTTGTCTAAAATTAATAAGAATGTATTAAAATTTAATTTTAAAAATCTAGCATTAATTATTTACATTGAATGTTTCAGCCCTTCTAAAAGGCCTGGATGGGAATTCCCCCCACCCCCAGAAGAGAACTGGGGGGAAAGGCAGGGGAGGTTGCTGAGCTGCCCTGGTGGAGCGGTGGGGGCTGGGCAGGGCAAGAGAAAGGCAGGGAACAGGCAGCCCCTGCCCTTCAAGCCTATTCTAGAGCCTGAAGCCTGGCTTTGATGCTGCTGTAGCTCAAATCCTCCTCTGACCCATTGCCTTCGGGGCAACCACTGCCCTCCCCCTTGGAGGCTGTGTCCTCCATGCGGCCCTCTGTGGGAACTCAGGGGAGTCACTGAGTTTACCCCCACACCAGATGGGACAGGACTCTGTGTCCCAGCTCTGTGTCCCTGGACCAGCCCAGCACCTGGCAGGGGCGGGGGGACTAAAAGATGGGTTGTGCCTGATGCTCTCCATGCAGGAGTGACACAGGCATCTTTATGGGTGGCTAGGGAGGAGATAGCAGGGAAGCTTCCCTGGCCGAGGTGCTACGCCCTCGGGGACAGTCTCTCATGAGGCTCCTGCACGGGACCAGCACCCCGGGTGCAAGTTTTGATTCAGCCATTCATTGACCACAGGACTCGGTGATTTTCGTGAGACCCTTACTACGGGTGAGGAAACGGAGGCCAGCGCATGAAGTGGCTTGCTCAAGTCCCCTGAGGTTAGCCCAGGCCTGCCTGATGGGCTGGAGAACCGCGGCGCTGCCTGGGTCTTGGGCCAGTGGGTGGGGGCCATGAGGATGAGGAGTCTGTGGGGTGCCCCAGGGTTCCCACTGTGAAGTGAGGGGGCGGGATCTCCCTTAGGGAGGCTGGGACCCCAGGGTGCACACTGGGTGCTCTCGGGGGACAGTCCTCAAGGCACGGTCCTTCCCCGCCTCTGGGCGCTGTCCAGCCCCATTCACACCCGCTGCCTCTTCCTCCAACACACCTCTCCCCACCGTCTGCCTTAAGTCCCTACCTCTTTCTGGTGGTCCAGCCCAGCAGCCACCTTTATCTTCTGACCCCTCACAGGAGCCCTGCCTGTTGGCCACTGGCCCCTGCTCTCTCCTTACTCCCACCTGTGGCCATCTGGGTCCTGATGATGTGCCCATCCCTGCATGGGCTGAGGCCTGTGGAGCTCCTAGCTGCCTCCCTCCCACCTACTACTTCCTTTTCTTACCAGCGTTGGGAGGGCCGCCCGGGTCAGAAACATTCCTCTGCTGCTGTGTCCCCAGGGTGGCCTTGGGCCCGGTCACAGAAATCAGTTCCATTGAAGTGTCACAGCAGCTTTGCTGGGTGGGTCTCATCAGCTGTGCATTTGCAGTTTATAGGCAAGAGCTTGGGGATCTGGGGCCAGGGCCCTTGCCATCTTCCCTGTGGCACCCGGGCACAGAGACTGGCACACAGTAGGGCCTCCCCAGACAAGGTGGAGGGGGTGACTCTGTGCCACCTGTCAGGCCTCCATGAGGGGTTGGTAAATACTGACCTGGCCCTGCCTAATCATCCGACCCCCATGCCCAGCAGCCTCCCCTCGCTAGGCACACACTGGCCACACTGGCTGCCTTGCTGGCTCCAGGCTCACCTGGCCCATCCCTGTCTTAGGGCCTTTGCACTGGTTCCTTGCACCTGGAATGTTCTGCCCTGACTCTGCACGGCCGGGGCCTCCCTTCCCTGACTACCCATCTACAGCATCGGTGAGGCCCGACAGCAGAGCTCCTCCATTCTGCCGCTGCATCTCCCTGTGTCCAGGGCCTGGCATGGAAGCCCTGCGGTGAGCAGGTGGTGTTGGCCTGAACGAATGCAGTGCATCTTAATCCCCAGCCAGAGGCACCTGCTCCTCAGCCCTGGGCAGCATCCTTCCTACTCTCACAGCAGGGTCCTCGTCATTCTAACACCATCCGCGTCCCTTCTTCAAGCCTGCCCCTGCGCGGGAGGGCACAGAGCCCCTTGGTACCGGGCATCGTATCTTCGCAGAGCTCTGCCCTGGGAAACCCCTCTGCAGATGTGGGTCAGTCCTGCTGTGGCCCCCATAATGGAGCACATAAATCCTCTGCCGGACCATCTGGCCCCATTGCACGGCTGCCCACTGCCCCCTAAATCCGGCTGATTTCTGACACTGTGAAGAAGAGAGTGAGCCCACCTCTGCAGGGGGCCTGCCAGGTGAGGAGCGCCATGCCAAGGACAGAGGCCTGGGTTCCTGTCCCAGCTCTGCCTCCGACTCAGGCCAGCCCCACCCTCCCTCAGGGCATGGGGCTGGCCTTTCCGACCCCAACCCCAGTGCTTGGCCCCCCAGGACTCCTTACACCCATGCTGGGCTCTAGCTTCCTCAGTTTCCCTGAATCTTGTTGCCCTTACCCCTCCTCGAGGGGAGGAAATGAGCCTAACATGTGGAGGGCAGAGATGAGCCCTGGGGGGTTGGGCCTTCTCCGCAGCTGTGGGACCTTGGGCAGGGCTCTCAACCTCTCTGACCCTCAGTTACTCATCTAGGAAGGAAAGATGGAAAATCCTTCACTGGGAGCAACAAGGCGGCTGTGTGTAAGGGACTGTCCTGGGGACGGGGTGTGGCTGTTCTGGAGAGCCAGCCTTCTGACTGATCACTTGGAGAGGACAGCTTTCTAAGATGTTTTACATGGTACCCTGCCTTGTGACATTCATTTGGCAAACACTGACTGTGTGCAGAGCCCTGTTCTGGGGGATTCAGCACTGGTCAGACTGGATGAAATTCTCTGCTCTCACTGTGCTGATATTCTCATGCAGGAAGACAGACCCCAAGAGAGGAATCAGTACACCACCCCTCCCACCCTGTATGTCCGACGGGGATATGTGTACAGAGAAGGATGGGAGGCAGGGTGGGGCAGGAAAGGGGTGCAGTGATGAACACAGAGGCCCGGATGAAGTGAGCTGAGCCCAGTAGCAGATGAATCCCAAGGGGCCACTGGAGGAGGGAGCAGGTGAGTCTGGGGGGAGGGGCTTCCGGAGGAGGGGGCCGGTGAGTCTGAGGGGAGGGGCTTCCGGAGGAGGGGGCGGGTGAGTCCCGAAGGGGCCGCCAGAGGAGGGGCGGGTGAGTCCTGGGAGGTCACTAGAGGAGCAGCCCTGCGGCTGTGCCTGGTGAGTTGGGAAGCATCCCAGTCACCAGTGGGAAGGAGCAGCTGGGGTGCGGGGCCTCGTGCACCCTCATCAGGACCTTGGCTTCTGCCATGAGGTGGATGGGAGCCCCTGGAGGGATGAATGGGGGCGTCTCCGGCACACCGCTGTGTGGAGAGGGGCAAGTGCAGGACCCCAGGGCATCCAGCCAGGCCCACGGGGCCTGGGGTGGAGGTGGGAGGGATTCTCAGACTCCCAGGCAGTCTAGAAGCAGACATGGAAGGAAGAGAACCCCTGAGGTGACAGAAGCATTGTGACCTTATGTTGAGCAGGGGAACATGGGGAATTCAGGGCTGGTGGTGCCCCTTGGCCATCCCAGGGGAGACACCAAGGGCTGGGAAATGGGCTTGGAGTTCAGGGGAGGCTCCAGGAGATGTGAACCTGGAAATGGCCAGATCAGAGGTGACACAGCCGCAGCACTGGGGAGGCCGCCAGGGCAGCCACGGTGGGAGGCGACAGGGGCTGGGACGGAGCCCGGGACTCTGCCACTGTTGGGGGTCAGGAGGTGAGCAGGACCGGCCAAGGAGACTGGGAAAGGGTGGGTGGGAGGTGGGAGGAGAGTCTGCATTAAGGGTGGAGGTGGTCCTTCGGGGGCTGTCTCAAGGAGGAGAGCGGGATCATCGGTGTCATGCGCTGACCCACAGGTAGGACAAGGACGGAGAGCCGCCTGGGCCTCGTGAACCCCAGGCATCCCCAAGGGCCTTGCTGGTGCTGGGCGCATAGTGGGGTTCCCCAGAGCCTCCGCTGCAGTCCCAAATGAGCCGCGGGCTTTCCTGGCCTTATCTGATCAACGGGAGAGGGAAGAGTGCTTGCCCTGGGTTACCCGGCAAGTTGAGGATCTGAACCCAGGCCCTGGCTTGGGGCTGTCCCCAGATGGGGCCAAGAATGTCCTTCCCCTGGGGAATTTGGGCACCTGGCCTCGGCTGCAGAGGTGACCCTGTCCCACCTGTGACCTGAGCCCTGGGTCTTGTCTAGGCTCTGTGTGACTTCATACAGGGCCTCCCTTTTCCCAGCTGTGCCCCGGTGCCGCCAGGCTAGGCTGGTGGCTGCGAACTGGCCTCCCGGAGCTAAATCTGGCCCACCAGCAGGTTGTATTTGGCCTGCACAAAGGTTTTTTTTTTTTTTTTTAAACATTTGAGCCAACATTTAAAAATTGGGAGTTTACATTTTAAAATCCGTATTTTTGGCTTCTACTGAAAATTTTGGAAGATCTGGCAACGTCGGCCCACATTCCCACGTGGCAACAGTCAGCGGGGCTGGGAAGCAGCTGCCCCCTCTCCAGGCACCTTGGGGGTCCCCCATTCAGGAAGGGCACCATCCACATCTGAGCTTTCCCTATTATCGGGAGGCTGAGGCCAGGAGGGCAGAGTGACTTATTCAAGGTCACTCAGCCGGAAAGCCTCTCAGACAGGATCCAACTGCAGCCTTGGGGACTTGCATTGGGGGTGCTGTCATGACCCCACCCAGGGCCATGCCCCTGGCCCTGTGCTTCCTGCTCCTTCTTGACTTTTGTTCTCAGATAAACATTGGATCGAGTCATTCACACTAGTATAAATGAGGCTCAGTCCCAAGTCTGTGATAACCGGCGGTCCTAGAGACCTTCTACAGGAGCCTCTTGTTTGCTGACCAGTGAAGAGGAGGACCAGAGACTCACCCGTGGTCACTCAGCCAGGCAGGACAGCACAGGACAGGACTGAAACCCAGGGCCCTCCTGGGGCAGCAGCTTCCTCCCAGAAGTGGTTCATGGTGGAGCCCCAGGCATTGTCTCTCAAGAAACGGTCTGCAGGTTGGTGACTGGAAGCCAGGGATCTGCCTTGCTTCCCCAGAGCCACCCCCTCCAACAAGCATTCTGGGGACACAGGCTTGTCCAGGCCAGGAAGGTACGAGGCACACAGTGGGTGCTCAGATCAACAGACAAGCCCCTGTGAAGGGCTGGCATCACTATCTTTATCACCACCATCATCCCGGCGGCTGAATCCCTACCTTGGGCCAGGGTCCTTCCCCAGTTATCTCTCATGTCCCCATGGAGACACTGGGGGGAGTGTGACTTGAGCCAGGGCACAGCCCAACCAGGACTCTGCTGGACTCAGCCTTCCGGGCCTCAGTGCCTGGTTTATAGAATGAGCCTGACCCTAGGATCACTTTCTCAGGCTTGCTGTATCTGATCTGAGGCTGGAGCTGGGGGGCTCAGAGTTGGCACCCATCATGAGATACGATCCTGGGGGGCTGGCGGGGGAAGGTGGGGTGCAGCAGGAGTTAGGCCTGGAGACCGGGGCCTCCAAGGCCAGGTATGGTCCAGCCCCTCCTGCTGGGGCTGATGCCACCTCCCGCTTCAAGGAGTCAAGCTGGGCTCCTGGGTGGGGCCACTCTGGCCAGGCCCCAGGGTGCAGCCTCGCCCCCTGAACACACTGTTGGGCCCCAACAGGCCCTGAGGCCCCAAGAGATATGTGCAAGAAGCCCTGGGATGGAATCCTCCAGGGCCTGGGTGGCACCAGGACTCCCCCGGGGCCCAGCAGTCCCCAGAGGACGGTCTGCGTGGTAAGCGGAGCCAAGAGCAGCAGAGAAGTGGGGCTCGCAGCTCACCACGCCTGGAGGAGCAGGCGGGGAAACAATGCTTATTAGGTGCCTGTGGTCATGACTGACTTTTCACTGCTGGGGAAACTGAGGCATGATGAGGATGGGTGACCTGTCCAGAGTCACACAGAAGGCCACTGACCCTCGAGATGCACTTCCACCCAGAGCTGCCTGGCCCCAGCTGGCCATGCAGACCTACAGGGAAAGGGCTGGCAGGGCTTCAAATCACCAGAACTTCCCACCCACCGGCCTGTCCCTGGCCATCCCTGGACAGAGCAGGCCACCTGAGGGCCAGCAGCACACAGGTGGCAGAGGTGCAGAGGTGGAGGGCAAAGTGCCTGGGCCCAACCCGGCTCCTCCACCTCCCTCCTCCTCCGTGCACTGGGGACATAATGATGGCGCCGACCTCCTGGGGTTGCGCCCAAGCTGGGGGTCAGAAGCTGAGAACACTAGTCAATGCTCGGCGAGTATCACTCAGCGAGAGTCACCGTGCTCACCCGGAATTCATCCTCAGAACAGCCCCCCTCCCGGCAGGAAAGCCTTCCTGGGTGGCTACAGGTTGGTATCCCACAAACCCATCCCACGGCCTCCGTCTCCATCCTGTGTTGGGAGAAGGTGGAACTGGGGCACGAGCAACATCCGGGCAGCCCACGAGGACCCTCCCTGGCCCAGGGGACACAGATGGTACAGGGCAGGAAAGGTCAGCACCAAGGTGGGGGTGCCAGCCCCTGGATGAGGTCCCATTTGCCCGACGCTCTGCACAGCTCCATCACCAGGACAGCCAAGGAAATCTCACCACATCTTTTGCCCATCCACCTGTCCATCTGTCTGAGGCCAGAGTGCATGTGTGGGCGGGGTATGAGGAAAGAGCTCTACAGCCCAAGCCCGGACGGACTACCTGTGTCACCCAGGACAAGTGGCAGCCCCTCACAACCTCAGTTTCCAACTCCATATAATTGGGGCAGCTATGAAAGCTGCCTGACAGGCCTATGGGACAGTCTGCCTCATGTGGGGTTGCCTCAGGTTCAAAAATGTAAAAGGATAATCACGGGAAAGCCCGAGGTAAACCACCAAGGCTCTGCCGCAGTGGGGAGGGGATTATTATAATTGTTATCATTACTGTTCATGCATGTGCCTTCCGTACAGAAATAGTCTGCCTGCCCCAAAGCCAGAAATTTCACCTTAGAGATTCATTCTTTTGGCAATTAAGGTCTTTCCCGTTACAAATATTATAAATGGGGTGTGGGGAGGGAACTCGGAGCAGGTCAGCCAGGACCTGTGGGGAAGCGGCACATGGGGAGGGAAGAGACCTCTGGGGTTGAGACTCACCCGACCTGGAGACCTCCAAGGGGAGGCAGTCCGGCCTCCACGCTTGCCACTGCCCAAGCAAGGCCCACTAGTTCCCACGGCCTGGCCTGGCCCCACTCTGCTTGCAGCCTCAGTGGCCGCCTCCGAAGAAAGCTGGGAGCTCAGGGCTGGGTCCTTCTCCCCTGGGGCTGCAGCTCTTGTAAGGGCCTCCTGGGCTAGGCCTTGGCCTCGATCCACTGCAGAGGGCTCTGGGCTGCGGCCTCTGGGCACCCTGAAGGCCTCCAGGGTCCCAGGGTCCAGAACCCGCACAGTGACCTCATCCAGGAACCTGGAGAAGGGCAGTCTGGCCTCCCGCCAGCGGCCCAGGCGTGCCAGGGAGCCAGTGACAGCCCGGCTGCCTGTGTTCAGGGACTCTGGGGAGGAAGGCTGGGCTGGCGACACCCGGGCCATCTCCTGGCTGGACCGAGCTGCCCAGCTGTGGCAAGATGCTTTGCCCTTGGGGTTCCGACCTTGGCTGGGGCTTGGCATGTGGCTTCGAAGGTCCTGTCTGTGCGCTTCCTTGATGGGGGCTTCTGTCCCGGGCTCCAGGAGGGAGCTGTAGCCGTCCTGCCTGGGACAGGTAGGGTTAGAGCCCCGTGCCTGGGAGCTGGCCCCTGAGAGCATCCTCCTGAGTCAGTCCAAGGTCCGGGCTCCCCAAGAGCGCCGTCACCCACTCCTCTCCTCCCATGGGGCTGGGATCCCTGTGCCCTCTTGGGGGCTGTGCCTCCCGTCGTCACAGGCCAGGGCTGCCAGCCAGATGCCCGCCTGCCCATTGATCCAGTGGCAGGGCCTCTCGGCCTCCCACCCCCAAATCGATTCTCACTAAATGAGAGCTGAGCTTCAGGGCTTAGAAAGTGCTAGAGAGGGGAAGGTCGTGTCCTGGGCTCTGCCTGGGGAGGCAGCCCGCCCTGAGTGAGCTCCCATGGTGCACAGGGCCCTAGGCTGGGCCTCCCCCTCTCCTACTCTCACATCTCCTCTGCCAGGTGCGGTGCAGCATGGTGCAGGGGCACAGAGGACAGGCAGTGGACAGATGGCCACGGTGGCCACCATGATGGCGTGAGTGCTGGGCCTGAAGCAGGGCAAACTGGAACTGCAGCAAACCAGCAAATGGAAGGGGGTGGCAGAGGCTGCGGGCAGCCCACAGTCCTCCCATGCATCCTTATTACAGAGCCTTCATTTTCTTTTGAGATACAGGGTAGTCGGCTAAAAGACCACCTTTCCCAGGCCAGGAGGTAGCCAATGAACTATAAACAGAAGTTGGGTGTGACTGCTGGCAGAGCTCTGCAGAAAAGATCAGACAGCCAGCCTGTGTCTTTTTCCCATTCACCAACCTCCTGCTTCTTCTCTAGAACATGGAAGTGATGGCTGGAGCTGTGGCAGCCATTTTGCACCATGAGACAAACTTGTGGCAGCAGCCATATATAAAAGATGGAGGAGCAGAAAGACAAAAGGAATCCGGATATCTCATGACCACTGAATCATCATCACACCAGCCTTGCATCATCTGCCTCTGGTACTTTTTTTTTTTTTTTTTTTTTTGAGATGGAGTTTCGCTCTTGTTGCCCAGGCTGGATTACAATGGCATGATCTCGGCTCACTGCAACTTCCGCCTCCCAGATTCAAGCAATTCTCCTGCCTCAGCTTCCAAAATAGTTGAGACTACAGGCACCTGCTACCATGCCTGGCTAATTTTTGTATTTTTAGTAGACACAGAGTTTCACCATGTTGGTCAGGCTAGTCTCGAACTCCTGACCTCAGGTGATCCGCCTGCCTTGGCCTCCCAAAGTGCTGGGATTACAGGCGTGAGCCACTGTGCCTGGCCTGCTTCTGGTACTTCTTTAACTTGAAAGAAAAATAACCTCTTGTCTTTAAGCTATGGTTATTTCATCTCTGTTGGTAGCAGCTATGTGCAATTCTCCAATGATATACAGGGTTAGGGTGAGAAAAAGCAGTTGTTAACGCTATGAGCAAGAGCCTTTGGCACATGGAGGCCTCGGGTGTAGTTAGGTGGGAGTGGGGTCAGGGAGATAAACTTAGAGAAGGGTTAGAGCCAGACCTGGACCCTCCATCATTTGTGTGAAGGGAGACACGCCTGCCCACTGCACCCCACACAGAGATCCTTCCTAGGATGCGGCTTTAGGCTGCTAGACTGAAGGAAGGCTTTCCAGGGGTGGCAGCCCAGGCCCTTGGCCTGGTAGGCATTACCACCATCCCTGGCCTGGCCTCTGGTGCTGCTTGGAGCGAGGCTGAGGCCCTGTGTGGCATGCTCATAGCTGTACATCTGGGCTCTGTCTGGATGCCTCCATCAGGTGCTGAGGACCCCTGCTTTTCTGAGCTCCGCCGGACACCTCTCTGAATGCCCAAAGCACCCCTGACTGAGTCTGCAAAACTCAGTGCGTGGCCTCACCATGGCCTCAGCCACCCAAGACAGGAACAGGGGCCGCTTCAACTCTTTCCTTCCCTCTTCCCTGTCCCCGCCCCTGGCTGCCAGGCCCTGGAGATTCAGCCTTTCTCAGGCCTGGCCACCTCCCTGCATCCTCACCATCACTTTGCTGGTACCAGACACTACCATGTCTCACTTGGACATCTGCGATCATCCCTTCCTGTGCCTCCTGAGTCGATGCGGATCCAGCCCGGCCTATCCCACAAACACGGCGAGTGTGACCTTTTAAAATCACAGACCAGGCCGGGTGCGGTGGCTCACGCCTGGAATCCCAGCACTTTGGGAGGCCGAGGCAGGCGGATCACCTGAGGTCAGGAGTTCGAGACTAGCCTAACCAACATGGTGAAACCCCATCTCTACTAAAAATACAAAAATTAGCTGGGTGTGGTGGCGCCTGCCTGTAGTCCCAGCTACTTGGGAGACTGAAGCAGAAGAATCACTTGAACCCGGGAGGCAGAGATTGCAGTGAGCTGAGATCACACCACTGCACTCCAGCCTGGGTGACAGGGCAAGACTCTATCTAAAAAATAAATACATAAATAAAGAAAAAAAAAAATCACAAGCCAGGTGACTAGACAACGTCACACCTTCATATACACTGCAAGGCCCTGACAATTGCTGGTGTCTTCTCTCTCTCTCTGCTACCCTCCCGCCCCGTGCTCCCCCCTGCCAAGGAACGTCTCTCAGGTCCTGAATGTGCTAAGCTCTGTCTGACCTCAGGGCCTTTGCACTTGCTTTCCCTCTGCCAGAAACACTCTCACTCTCTCCCTTCCCCTCCTTCCCATCATCTAATTCCCAGCTGACCTTCAGGGTCCCAGTTTCACAGCCTGTCCCCCTCTGTCCCTCAGATTAGATCAAGTACCCCTGCAGCAGCCCCTTATAGCCCTGGCCCCCAACTGTAACTAATGTTTGCAATTATTTATTATCTGTGTGTGTGTCCCCCCGTAGAATGTAACTTCCACTGTATCCCAGCTCTTTGCATAGGGCCTGGCACATAGCAGGTGCTCAATGCGTAGTTCTTGAATGACTGACTGAATGAATGGCATAGCAGGTTCAGGCTGTCAGTTCACAAACATCCCCAGCCTGGTGTGGGCCTACTGTGACTGGAAACAGGATGAGAATATAGGGGAGGGATCTCAGGCTCTCGGGAGGCCACAGTGTCCTCCTCCCACCCTATGGTCCCCGACAGTCGCCCCTCTACACCCGGACAGCCCTTCCCCAGCAGCAGCCGTTCAGCCCCTGCCCTATTACCAGTGGGAAAGAGACTTGGAGGCTGGCAGATCCAAGTTCAAATCCCTTCTCCAACACTCCAACAGGCCTGCGGGCAAGCCACATCCCCTCCTCATCTGTCAGGTGGGCGTGGGGCAGTACTCAGCCCATGGCAGTGCTGGGAAGTGGCATGAGCAAGGGACTTCAGTAGTCATTAGCACTGGGGCTCTGATGTGGCCGTTTCACTAGCACGCATGGTTGCAGGAGTGTTCTGGGGGCTCTGGCCAACCAGTCCTCTGAGCTGCTTCCAGAGTTTCAGGCCGCATCAGGCAAGTTTCCGTTGTCATAACAACCTGCTGGCTCTCAGGCGCCTGGGCCTGAGGCTCTAAGGATGCTGCTGGCTGCCGTGGGCTCACGGCCTGGGCCTGCTCACCTACCAGCAGCCTGGACAACCTCTCCTGGAGGGGCTTCCGGCTCCTGGCACCGCAGCCCCTGCCTCTTGACTCATCTGATTCAGTCCTGCTTCCCAAGCCCCTCCTGCGTGCCAAGCTCCGTGCTGGGCATGCGTCATCACCCCAAATCCCCACCCGCCTCTGTGCATCAGGACAGCCAAAGGCTCTATTTTCTGCTAAAAGAAGCTGGGTCTCAGAAAGGTGCAGTGACCCGTCGGAGGTCACATGGCTTGGGCATGTCAGGCCCAGGACAGAACCCCAAAGGTCAGGCACTCACACCCGTTTCCTCTCCAGATGCCCAAGCCCCTCTCCTGCTGCCTGGCACACACTGCCCCTGTGGTTGGAAAGCTGGCCCCTGCCAGCTCGGAGAGAAGGGGCATGAGGCTGCCCACTGTCTGCTGGGATTGGAGCAGGAAGACCAGGCCACAGGATGTTGGGCGGACCCTGCCGAGTGGGCAGGCATGCCGGGCTTCTGCTGACAGTGCCAAATGTCACCTCGCTTCATTCTTACAGCAGGCCTGAAAGTTAGGAACAGCTACCCCGCTTCACGGAGGAGGGAACTGGGCTCTGAGGAGTGTCGGGTAAACCCCCATGGTGCGGGCATGCGCCAGGGGCTGCAGCATAGGCCAGCAGGGGTGTGGTCACCTTTACCAACCTTCCCCTCGTCCCAGCACAGAAGTTTATTTTTTTTCCTTTCTTTCTTTTTTCTCTTTTGTTTTTGAGACAGGTCTCGCTCTGCTGCCAGGCTAGAGTGCAGTGGCGCGATCTCGGCTCACTGCAACCTCTGACTCCCTGGTTTAAGCGATTCTCCTGCCTCAGCCTCCCAAGTAGCTGGGATTACAGGCATGCACCACCATGCCCAGCTAATTTTTGTATTTTTAGTAGAGATGGGGTTTCTCCATGTTGGCCAGGATGGTCTTGATCTCCTGACCTCGTGATCGGCCCACCTCGGCCTCCCAAAGTGCTGGGATTACAGGCGTGAGCCACCGCGCCCGGTCAGAAGTGTCTATTATTATCCCCCTTTTGCAGTTGAGGACACTGAGGCTCTGGGAATCCGCACACTTGTGCTCCTAATCACCTGCCCCGCTGTCCCTGGATTTTCCACGCTGGCCTCAGAATCTCCAAGGGCAGCCACGGTCTTGATGTCTCCCATTCCCCAGCACCCAACACAGGTTGTGCCGTCAGCACATGAATTCTGCCCCAGTTCTCTTCCTCAGATAGGACATGTACACAGCTGTCCAGGTCTTCCAGGGAGATCCCTGGGCAAGGACACCCCTGTAGGAACCCCGGCTGGCCGCTGACCTTTAGAAGGGGTCTCACTGCTTCTTCCTTATTTCCTGAGTGGGTCTTCCAGGGCAACGCGGGCCTGGAAAGGCCAAATAGCTGTTAGTTTGCGTTGGCTTTTCTCCCACCAAAGTCAAGGTGGGGTTAAGTCTCCCTGTCTGATCAGCCCCCTCCTGACCCTGCGCCTGCGTAGTATATGTCTCTGAAGCAGAGGGACATGGGGGTCTGTGAGCAAAACACTGGCATCCGGGAAATCAAGGCATGAGTGACCTGAAGCTTCACCCATTCAACCAACCATCCTTCACCATCCACCCCTGTGACCGCTCACCCATTTACAGGTGCCATCCACGCACCAACACATCCCTCTGTCTCCGTGTCCATCACCCGCTGATGGGCACTCATCTGTTCACTGGTCCTCTCACTCCCGTCTCCATCTGTCCACCTGCCCATCCCTCCATGTCTGTCCATTCCTCTGTTACTTGTGTCTCGTATCCATGCATCCATTGCTTTGTATCCATTTGTGCACTGAGCTGCCTTCTCAGGCCTCTATCCACACATCCGTCAATATACACTCATCACCTATCCATGCACTCACTCTTCCAGTGTCCATTCATTCCTCTGTCCGTCATTCATGGACATGTATTCAAGTATTCATCCACCCATCCCAGCATCCAGGCACTACCTGTATCCATTTATGTATCCATCCCTTCATCCATCCATCCAAAGATCCTCCCATCCATTCATCTACCAATCTTGCCTTGTGTATCAGAAGTCTCCCTCCCTCCACCCATGTATCATCCATTGATATTTTGTTCTATCAATCCAGTCCTGTATCCATATCAACTTTTCCATCTGTCCACCCATCCATCCCTATCTTGCTACTTACATCCATCAACCTCTCTTCCCATCCATTTATCCCTCTTTCTCTCTTTCTTTCTTTTTTCTTTTTCTTTCTTTCTCTCTCTCTCTTTCGTTTTTCTTCCTTTTTTTTTTTTTTTTGATGGAGTCTCACTCTGTTGCCCAGGGGCTGGAGTGTAGTGGCATGATCTCGGCTCACTGCAACCTCACCTCTGCCTCCTGGGTTCAAGCAATTCTCCTGTCTCAGCCTCCCAAATGGCTGGAACTACAGGTGCACACCACCACACCCACCTAATTTTTTTTGTATTTTTATAGAGACGGGGTTTCACCATATTGGTCAGGCTGGTCTTGAACTCCTGACCTCAGGTGGTCCACTCACCTCGGCCTCCCAAAGTGCTGGGATTACAGGCGTGAGCCGCTGCGCCCAGCCTATCCCTCTAGGTTTCTACCCATCCATCCGCTGCTCTATCCTGCTAGTGCTTCCCTTCCATACAGTATCATCCACCCATGCATGCCCTTCAGCATGCCTGCGTTGCTTCTCCACCTCATGCACCTCTTAATCCCAGCATGCACCCACTGTGGGATGACCAGGCTTCCATGTCTGGCTTCCTCAGGCAAAGCCCAGGCCTGACCCATCTCCATCCCTGACTTGGGCTCAGGGCTTGCTGATTGAACCAATGACTGCAATTCCCCTGCTTGGCTCAGAGCTGGGCCCTGGCTGATCCCCACCCCAGGCAGACCACAGAGGCTGCTGTACTGTCCTCCAGACTCAAGGCCTGCTGAGGCAAGGGCCACTTTTGAGTTCCCTTCCTGGCTAGAGGGGAGAGAAGAGCCCCAGCAGCTCCTGACTCCTGCCGTACTGGCCAAGGTCCATGTCTCCCAGCAAACTGTGGACTCGTGGAGGGCAAGGTCTGTGTCAGACTCACCTAAGTGACCCCAATGAGCAGTGCAGAGTGGGTGCTTAGGTACAGCATGTTAGGTGAGTGTAGAATTCACACACTTAGTCATTCATCATTCATTCATTCATTCATTCATTCATTCCTATAATGATTAAAGCAATAGAGACACCTCTGGCCAGCTTCTCCCACCACAGGCTACAATCTGATGCCTGTTCTCAGGCCACAGAAGTCACTCCCCTGACTGTAATGGGTGTTAAGCTTCTGATACGGAGCCCTAGAGAGGAGACAGTCAGTCAGCGGCAGAGGAGGAACCAGAACCCAGGGCTGCAGACCTCCGTCCAGGCCTCTCCACTAAGGCTAGCGACCAGCTCTGCGGCAGGAAGGGGAGTCAGAAGAGAACCATGCGGGGTGATTCTAGACCAACACGGCGAGTCCTAGGGTCACCCACCCATCTGTCCCAGGGATCCTTACCTCCCTTAGGGGGAGGAGCCACACCTCCCCACCGCCATGGCTTCCACACTCCAGCAGGACACAGCCTCTCTAAGTCTTGAGACTTGAACACTCTACACTCTCCCCATCACCTTCAGGCCTTGGGCCAGGCTCCTGTAACACACCTTGACACCTTCATCTGTTCAGCAACTACTCAGCCCTTGGGCCCCACCTCCTGGGACCCTGGGTAATGATTTGTGGACTGTGTCCAATAGCCATGGACTCATGAGCTTCAGTCAATCCCTCCCATCCATCCATCCATCCATCCATCCATCCATCCATCCCTCCCTCCCTCCCTCCCATCCATCCATCCCATCCCATCCATCCATCCCTCCCATCCCTCCCATCCATCCCTCCTTCCCTCCCTCCCATCCATCCATCCCTCCCTCCCTCCCATCCATCCCTCCCTCCCTCCCTCCCATCCATCCATCCCTCCCATCCATCCATCCCTCCCTCCCTCCCATCCATCCATCCATCCATCCATCCATTCATCCATCCATCCACTCTTCAGCATCAGGAGTGCCTGCAGGAGTAGGGAAGCTCCTTCAAAGTGTTGCCGTGGAGATGATGCGTGGAAATGCTGATCCAGGGCCCAGTACATAGCAGGCGTTCCATAAATGGCAGCTATGTGGGCCAGACCCTGCACCCAAGTCTTGGGAGAGTGGATGGAAGATCTTCCAGATTGCTTAGGGCTCATTTCCTCTCTCCAGCCCTGGGCTCTGACAGGTGTCCCCCTACTCCACCCCAGCCCATGGAAAACTCATCCTCCAGGCTGAGGTTCTAGGCAGCCCTCCCCTCCCCACTCAGCTCCCAGGTGCGAACAGCTCCAGGTTTTGACGACAAACGGAACGCGGAGCCTTGGAATCTATAAATATGAGACAAAAGCTGGGGAGGGCCCTTGGCGGCAGCGCAGCCACCCATCGCCCAGAGCCCGCGTGCTGAGCCCGGGCAGAGCCGCATCTGCCACAGTGCTTGCTTTTCCAAGCCGCCCTGATTATAGTGAGAGTCGGGAAAATTAAGGGTTTGAAGGATGCTGCTGGGCCCCTCGCTGCCGTCTCCCCGCCCTGTGTGTCACAGATGCCAGGCAGAGCCACCCCCAACGGCCAGTTGCCCCTGCTGGCAAGACCAAGCCCAGCCTGGCAGGGCTGCACACCGCAGTTAGGGGCTTCTGCCCACAGTCCTCGTGGGAGCCTGGCCCTGGGAGTAGTGGGGGTCTCTGCTGCTCTTGGCAGGCAGAGGAACTAGGGCCCAGAGAAGGAAAAGAACCTGTCCATGGCCTCCAGAGAGCCAGAGCACTGGGGCCTCCGACGGAGCCTGGCTGTGGAGACCCCGCCCCACCCATACCCCCAGGCCTGGACCCCCAGTCTGCACTGGTGGCCGACCTTGGCCATGCGGACTTTGCACGTGCAGTGCTCCCTATCCATCCGGCCCCGCTCCCGGGTGCCCACTCTGCTCCCATTCTGCCGGCTCAGGAGACTCCAGCGCGTCGCCCACGCTGTTCCTGCCCCGAGGAAACCACATTGGGGATGGGGTGGGGCACAGACGAGGAAGGAAACACCTCTAAACCAAGCAGGAAGCGGAAACGCTGGGGCAGAAATTCCCATCCAACGTGCTGGGGCTCAGGGAGGGTGAGCGCGCCGGCTGAGACGCTCTGGGCGAGGCCCTGGCCTCCCTGAGCCTCAGTTTCCTCGCCTGTAAAGGGGCAGGAGGATAGTACCTGCCGCGAGGTACTGAATGGGATGGTGGTGTCCGAGGCTCGTGCGCGCCCACGCGCTGCAAAAGCTCAATGAGGCGGCCCCGGGTCCAGCCTCCTTCCGGCTCCCGGGCCTTTCTCCGGCCTCCCAAGCATGGGCTGGCCCTGCCCCCAGACGCAGGCGGGTCCAGGCCTGCCCGCACCCTCGCCACCGGCCCGGGACAGCGGCGGGTCCCCAGTCCTCCGGCCGCGCCCTGGGTCACCCGTCCCTCCTTTCCTTCCGCCGCAGGGGCGCGCGTGTCAGGGCGCAAGGACCCCGCGATAGGACCCGGGCGCTCCCGGCGGCGCGCGGAGGCTGGGCATCCCCGCCCCACCCGAGAGTGCCCAGTTTCCAGGAGACCCGGCCCGGCTCCTCCCGGGCCAGTGAAGCCTCCACGGCGGGGGCGCAGCGCGGAGGGGAGCAGGGCGGGGGGCCGGCCACCTCCCGCGCTGAGCAGGGACCGCCCCAGGCGTGGGTGGCGCCCGCCCCGCCTCCGCGCCCGCGCCCGCGCCCTGCCCTCCCGGCTCGCAGGTACTCACCGCCCGGCGCAGCCGGCCCGGCCGGCGACCGCCAGTCCACATGGCCCCAGGGCAGCCGCGCCGCTCACCGCCGCCGCCGCGCTCGGGTCCCACCGCCGCCGCCGCTACCGCCGCCCCCTCCCCTCCGAGGCCGAGCGCGCCGGGAGCCGGCGCGGCCGGGGCTCCCCCACCCCGCCCGGCTTCCCGCAGGGAGCGCCCGCCCCCCGCCCCCAGCCCGGCTCCCCGCCAGCCCCGGCCCCGCGCAGCCGCGGCTGAGCCCGCGCGTCCTCCCGGCAGCGCCCGGCCGGGGCGCAAGTGGTGGGCGCAGGGCCGGGCAGGGGCGCGGGGGTGCGGCGTGCGCGGGGGCCAGGCGAGGAATGGCAGAGGGGCAGGGAATGAATGAACCCGCGCCAGCTTGAATGGCTGAGCGCGTGAATGAATGAGTGCGGTAGAGCATGCGGGGCTGGGGGGGCGGGGGAAATGAATAAATGAGAGAACTAATGCACGGGCGCGAAGGTGAGTGACAGAGTGAATGGGCCCTTGAAACCCAGAGGCTGTCAGTAATGACCTGCCCAACCTTTTCATCTGTCCATCCATTCAATCCCTCAACATTTATTAGACACCTACTGTGTACCAACCAGCCCTGCTGTAGGCCCCAGGGGGTACAGTAGCGAGTGAAACCAAGCTCCTGCCCTCGCAGAGTCACATTTTACAGATGAGGAAACCCTGGCTCCCAAGGGTGCCTCCTGGCCAAGCTGCCCCTTACCCTGCCCTTGCTCTGCCCGAGCCCCCAGTCGGTGGCTTCCAGGGCCTGCCTTCTCCCCAAGGAGCTCTCAGGAAGGGAAGGTGGCTTCAGGAGGACCAGTGTTGCCCCCTGCCTATCCCTCCAGTCTGAAGCATCCCACCGACCTGCCCGGTAGAGCCCAGGCTGGCCAGTCCTACCCTGGTAAAGGTGCAGCGTGAACCCTCCTCTCTCCTCCCAGAGCGGGCAAGGGGCAGCCCTGAGGGTGCCAGCTACATGAGGGTCTTCCATCCCAGCCAGCCCAGCAGCAGCCAGCGTGGGAACCCGGGGAGGAGCACTGGCAGCCAGGGAGGGTCCTGCGTGGTGGAAACAGAGCTGGCAAAGCCCGTGTGCTTCGCTCATATCCTCCCTCGGGACCTATGGGCTCATGGTTCACACATGCTTATATCATTTCCAAGTACATGGCAGATTAGAAGATGCTGCGAATGAGTACCTTGTATATTTTTGTTTTTTAATTGTGGAAAACATGGAAAACATAAAATTTACCATTTTAACCACTTTTAAAGTGTACAGTTTGGGGACACTGAGTTCCCACTGTTGAGCTACCATCACCACCATCCTTATATGCTGTATGTTGTATGCTTTGCAGTTTCTACGCTCTCTCATTTAATCTGGGGAGTAGATTGCTACATTCAGGCAGTGTCAGTGCTGAGAAAAGGCACTGATAGCAAGGCAAGAGGGGAAACCCAGAAAAAAAGGAGACAAGAAAAAGAACCAGCAGCTGACTGGAGCCACTTAGTGTCAAGCAAAGTCCTGTCTCTGCTCCCTCTCAGGTCCCAGGGACATGATTGGGTAACCAATGGACAGAGGGAGGCGCCTCCAAGTGCACCCCACCACAGTCAAGACAAAATGAGAGGCGGCAGCTCAGGGCGGGGCTCTCCCAGTCCTTCGAAGCGTGGACAGACTTTGCCCAAACCGTCACTGGTGTGCACCACGGGACCAGCCTCTTTGCTCAGGGTGCCTTAGTCTCCCCAGCAGGAGTAGGCACAGGCGTCCTGACCTCCACTCTGGCCTCTCAGGTTCAGACACCATTCAGGCAGCACACAGCAGTGGAGGCATCCTGTGAGAGGTAGTGAGGCCCAGCCTGCCAGCTCCAGTGTCCCTTCCCTCCCCAGTCCCTAAGGGGACAAACACCATTGGGGGATGTGGAACCTGGGGTACAGGCAGGGCTCTGCCCACATTGCCTCCTCCTGGGCTGCGGCCCTTCCCCAGAGGCTGGTCCTGCTCAGATGGTGCCAGAATGTTCACCGCCCGCCCTGGCACTGCTGCTGCCAACGCCACAGATGGCTGGGGAGGCGGGGGAGGGGCGGGTGGGGTGGGGGCGGCTCCTGCTTCAGCTCCAGCAGCTTGCAGGCTTCAGCTCAGGCCTGCCTGGGAAGGCCCCAGGAGAGCCCCTCCCCCATGCTGCATGCACCTCCCGTCCCCACCCTCCCTGCCCTCTCTTCTATCCTTCCCACTCCAGCCCCCTTAAGCTAGGAAGGCGGAGAGAAAGCAGGCATTGGTTGTGGGTCTGGGAGCATCCCTGCAATGCCCCTGTAGGGGAAGTGGTACTAGCCCCTTTTTGCAGATGGGGAAACTACAGTCAGTGCAGCAGAGCCTGGGGCATCAGGCAGGCTTCCTGGAGGAGGCAAGGTTTCAGCTGGGTTGGGAAGAAGGGATGAAAGTGGCAGGACTTCGAGGTGATGCCCTGGGGCCATGGAGGACCCTCTCCTCAGGCCCCTGCCCTCATTCAGACCTCTACGGACCACTCTGTTTGACATCGCCATCCCCATGGCTCAATCCCATTGCCCTATTTTGTTTTTTGCGTGTCTCTTACTGCGTTCCAGAGCTATCTGATCTGTCTGTTGATGTGGACATCAATCTCCCCGCTGGGATGCGTGGTCCTCTACCGTGGTCAGGGAGCAGGGCAGGAAGTGGCACCACACTGGGGCTCATGGTTAAATGTGCCAAAGAATGCATGGATGGATGGAGGTGGGGGGATAGGAATAGCCTGGTGTGATGCCAGGCTTCTGGCCCTGGTGGCTGAGTATAAAAGAAAGGACAGCACGTCAGGGAAGTCATTGACAGTGAGGCACCCGCGGACAGCCACATACAGGGGCTCCAGCATCAGCTAGCCGTGCTCACCAGTTCCCTGCCTCATCTTCCAATCCCCACCCACAAGAACAGATTGAGCAAGGGTTCTGACTATGAGCCCTAGAGAATGGGAAGGTGAGAGGTATCTTCCCACTCTCCCACAAACAACAGGTGCTCCAACTGAAACTCTGGAGTCCCCTGCAGAATCGGGCTACAGCTGCCCTGCACAGGTGGTGAGAAGGCCCTGAATTGGCCCAAGTGTGTATCTAACAATGACCCTAACTGCAATATTAACCCAAATTCCAACCTATATCAAATGCTAAACCTAACTCTAATGGGACCCAAAACCAAAGCAAACTTTAACCCTACCCCAATGCTAGCCTGAACAGTAACATGAACCCTAAACCCGACTCTAACCCCAACACTGTCCTGCCAGAAAACAATAACCTCAACCTACACCACACGCTAAAGTTAACCCGGACGCCAACCCAAAACCAAATCCCAAAAGGAACATTAAACCAAACCCCAGCCCAGCCCTAACCCTAACACTAAACACTGCCAAAAACACCCCAAGCACTAGCCCAAATCCTAACCATAATCCCAACCCCAAACCTAAGCCTAATCCCAACCTGACCCTAACCCTAATCCCAAACCAAATCCTAACCCTAATCCTAACCCCAGCCCTAACCCTAACCCTAACACCAACCCCAAACCTAACCCTAACCGTACCCTGCTGCCCTGTTCCTTCACCTGCTTGTCCTGGGAGCATTTCCTAAAATAAATCGAGCAACGATGAGGGGGGCCTGGGACCGTAGGAAGCGGGCACGGGCAGCTGGGAGCCTCGTAGGTGCTCTGTCCGAGGCAGGTCCCAGGCCCAGGGGTCTGGCCCACTGCTCCTCCTGGGGTGGTGCTGTGAGCCCCTTGGCCTCCACCCCACTGCCTGCCCTGCTCTGTCTCCATGGGAAACAGCAGTGGCCTCCTCCCTGGGCCTCTGCCCCTGTCAGGCCTTTCCAGCAGGTGGAGGTGGTTTGGATGCTGTGGCTTGGGCTTCAAAACTGTAAATAGGGGAAACCATTTTCAAACAAATATTTATCAAGCAAAATCCCATCTCATCTCAGTGTGACTGGGCTTATCTCTTTATGCCCTGGGCCTGGGTACGGAGGGCACCATCCTGGGCCTCCCATGCTTGAGCCTGGGCAAGGGGAGCGGACACAGAGCAGGGGATGGCACCGAGGTGGCCTCACTAAGACAGAAACTGCCACTGGGTGTGCGTGCTGCTGCGAACAGTCAGCAGGGGTTCACCAAGGCCACCTGGGGGCCTGGGCTCCTTCAGGGGCCCACCTGCTAGGTCCTGGGCCAGGCTCGGCCCTGCTGCCGCTGTGGTGCCCTCCCCAGCCAGGCTGAGCTCCGGCTACATCATCCCTGTCCATACCTTCTGTTTCCGGGTCCTTGCACAGGGAGTTCCCTCATCCTGAGATGCCCTTCTGTGGAGTGTCCATGTGGAAACCTCCTCATCTCAGCTCCCAAAGTTGCTTCTTCTTGCAAGCTTTCCCAGATTGCTCCCAGCTAGGCCCCTCCCACCTATCCCACTGCTGATGCCCGGCAAGGCTCATAGTCAAAACCATACATCAGGCTAAAAGAGGCATCTAGCCCCTCCTTGCATGCCTCAGGTGATGAGAAATTCCCCCCAAGAAGTCTCTACCATTTAACAGTGGCCCAGAAAGTTCTGAGCTACAACTGTGGCCCCACAGGGGCAGGGCTAACCCCCTCTGCCGAGGCAGGACAGTGTTTCAGGGGGTTGGAAACCACCAGCGCCCTCCCGTCTTCTCCCAGCCATTTCTCCTAGTCCCTTCTCCAGGACACGCATCAGCTCCTCCAGAGGCCCAGACTGGGGCCCCAACCCAGGTACTGTTCAATCCCAACAGCCCTGGCCGGGAGGCAGAACATGGACCCCTTCCTCGGCAGGATCTTCGCCAAGCTTGCAAGCGACAGCTACAGCAAAGGACCCCCAGGGGACATTGGCACACGATGTTCCTCAGCATGGAGCAGCCTGCCTTGCCCTTTCATCTCCTGCATTGCAGCTAGGCTTTTTGGTCTCCATTCAGGCACCCCCCTCCTCCAGGAAGCCCTCCCCGATCCCTAGTTGGTGTGTTTCTCTGTGTGCCCTTGAGCTTGGTTCTGACCTCAGTGACTGTCCCTGCCCAGGGATGTCCTTCTCTGCCCCACCATGGGCCCTCCAGGCGGGACTGGCCCTCGTTCCCGGTGCCTCCCCAAACCTGCAGAGGCTTGTCGCCCAAAGCTAAGACCACTGAAGGTGCAGGCAGAGATGAGCTGAATGAATGAATGAATGAGGGAGGGACGGAGTGATCGTGGGAACACCAGAGGGCTGAACCCCAGTGTGAGGGGGAGTCAGCAGGCAGGGCTGAAGAAGGTTCCCCAAGAGCCTTGGCACATGGGCTGGCCATACCAGAGCGTGGAGCCGGAGGCTGGCACCGATCAGCTCCTCTGTGGTTAATGCAGTAGGACCACAAGGAGAACACACCTGCCTCTGCACTCTGCCCCACAGGTGTATGTGGCATCCGGACAGCGGCAGTGTGGCCAGTGCCCCTGGGCAGGACTCCGGGCCTGGGGGAGCCTTGCCAAGCTGGTGGAAGGAGGAATGTCCTGCAGGGGCCTGGACTCCAGGGCAGCGAGACGGAGCCCAGACCTCTGAGAGCCTTAGGTGGCAGGAACACGGCAAGAATCAGTGCCTGAGGTCAGGGATGGCCACAAGCCAGGCTGCCTGGAGGCTGGGCACCAACTCCTGCTGTGCTCGCCTGACACTGCCCTGAGTGGTATGGATTGGAGGTGGAGACCAAGGCAATGTGGAGTTGGGATGCTGGCCTGAAAGATGGAAGCCGAGGGTGCCCAGAGCCCGGCAGGCCCCCACATCCCCCATTCCCAGCCAAGAAACTCCCTCCTCCTTCTGGGGAGTCCCTGTAGTCTCCTGCCTGGCCCTGTCTCTGAAACCTGCCTTGTGTCTGTTCCAGTATCCTCTCACCCTGCCCCTCCTCTGCTCAAGAACCTGCCATGATTCTCACCTGCCTGCCTGCCGCATCCCATCCAGGCACTCAAGGCCTTCCATGGGCTCACTGGTGTCTCTGATGTGACTCATCCTCTTGGCAGATGCTGAGGCTCTCCTGCTCCCTCACTCCCCTTGCAGGCTGCCCTCCACCCCGACCACCCACAGGCACACACACTCAGCCTCCTTTCCCCTTGTGCCTGCTCAAAACAGGAGGCAACATTCCCATAAAAAAAGAGGCTCCATCGGGTCTGGTGCCTCACGCCTGTAATCCTAGCACTTTGGGTAGCCGAGGTGGGAGGATCACTTGAACCCAGGAGTTCGAGACCAGCCTGATCAACATAAGGAGGCGCCATCTCTACAAAAAGTAAAAATTAAAAAATTAGCCTGGCATGGTAGCGGGTGCCTGTGGGCCCAGCTACTGAGGAGGCTGAGGTGGGAGGATCACTTGAGCCTGGGAGGTCAAGACTTCAGAGAATTGTGATTACACACTGCGCTCCAGGCTGGGTGACAGAGAAAGACCCTGTCTCTTATGCACTCCAGGCTGGGTGACAGCGCACGACCCTGTCTCTTAAAAAAAGGAAGAAAAAAAGAGACTCATGTGATCCAGGGCCCCTGGAATGGTGGGGGGAGGAGCTCGTTCTGTGCAACCCCACCTCTGTCCAGACCACCGTTTCCTGGCCCAGAAGACGCACCTGTCTTCGCTACTCCATCCTTTAATGGGCCCATACGCGCTCCTCCCAGCCTCACGGTGGCTCCTCGAGGGTATGCCCGCATCTGCTGCTCTTCTGGCTCCTACACAGGACAGTGCCAGTCAGGGCATGGGTGACCCGTACGTCCCCCAGATGTCCACACGGCCACTGGTCAGGCCTCCTGCCTGGGCCCCAGGAAACCTCGGGCCTGGTCCTGCCTGCCCACGACTGCCCTGGGCAAGACATTCTCCTCTCTGAGCTCAGTTTCCTTGTCTCTTCTTCTGTGGACTGGAAACGCACCCCCAGCCCCAGTCCACTTCTCACATGACTATTCAGAAGATCTTCCCTGTGAGCAGGGGATAAGGCGGCAAACGAGAGGCTTGTCCAGGAGGCATTTGCAGTTTCGGTCCTGGGGGCAAATAACTGGGAGACTCTGATGCTGGGGCACCCTCTGTGCCAGGCACTGAGCTCCTTGTAAAGGGACGCGAGGTGGCGGGAGGGCTGCGGCTGCGGGATGCCCCATGCTGCCCTTGTTGGAAATGGGGCCACAGAGGCGGCCACAAATTTGCCTCACTCCACTGGGCAGGAAAATTATTTCCGCCATTCTTCTGTGTTCCAGCCACTTCTAGTGCCTGCAAGGGATCTAGGGGCTGCTCAGCTCATGGAACTGTGGCTGCGGCCAGCCTCAAAGGCACGGTGTGGACAGGGACATCCTGCTCCAGCCAGGATTGGGGGGCAGGAGGCAGGAGCCATCCTGGCCCAGGGCTGTGGACCGAGTCTTCTTCCACCAACATCTCTGGCCACCTCTGGCCTTCTCAGGTGACAGGGCTCTTCCCAGCAGCCCCCCATCCCATGATCACCTTGCTCTGGGCTTTGTGCTGGTGACCCCCAAACCAGGCCGGTGTGTTCCCTCTGGGATCCACACATGGAAAGTGAGGGGCAGGAAGGAAAAGTTCATGGAGCAGCTTCACGTGGCCCCCAGAGCCCTTTATGCATCACCGTGGGTCCAGCTCCCCTGGGATCTCAACCCCACCTTACAGGTGGGGAACCAAGGTGTGGGACCACAGGGTAAGTGTGCTCCATGGCAGTCAGGGGCTGGGGTTTGACCTGGGATCTGCTGTCACAACAGGAAGGCAGAGGCCGGACAGGCCCCCATTGTGCCTCTGATCTCAGAGCCTGGGGAGTGTCAGGTGCCTCCCCATCCATCTGGGCTCCTTCCTCACCAATGGAACCCCTGTAAGCCTAGTGGAGGAATGCGGCCAGCCAGAGGGTGCATTTCCCAGCCTCCCTTGCAGCCAGGCACAACCAGGATCCTGTGGAAGAAGGTCGTTGAAAGAGGCTCTTTTTGATGTTTTTTTACAGCTTTATGGAGGCATAATTGACTTACAGTAAACTGCTCGTAGTTAAAGCGCATCATTGGATAAGTTTTGACATGTGCACACTCTTGAAGCCATCACCACCATCAAGATAATGGATATTTCCATCAAATGCAAACGTTTCCTGGTGTCTCTTGGTAAACCATCCCTCCCTCCACCCCTGTTCCTAGGTAATCACTGATCTGCCATCTGTCGTTAGAGATTAGTTTGCATTTTTCTGGATTTTATATGAGTGGTATCCTACGGTACGTACTTTTTTTTTTTGGCGGGGGGGGTGGTCTGCCTCCTTCCACTCCGAAGGATGATTTTTGAGTTTCACCCACGTTGCTGTGTGTATCAATAGCTCATTCCTTTCTATTGTTGAGTAATTCTCCACCAAATGAATATGCTATAATTTGTTTAACCATTCTTCTACTAATGGATATCAGGGATTTTCCAGTTTTGGGTTGTTATAAACAGATTCTCTGAACATTTGTTTACAAGTCTTTGTGTTAAGACATAGTGCTTTAATTTCTCTTGGGTAAATACCTCAGAGTGGAATGGTTGAGTTGTACGGGAGATGGTGGGTCTATCTTGATAAGAAACCGCCAGACTGTTTGCAAAGTGATCGCACCATTTTATATTCCACCAGCAGAGTATGAGAGATTCAGTCACTCCACATCTTTGCTGACACTTGGTATGGTGCATCTTGTTCATTTTAGCCATTCTAATAGGTGTGTAGTGACAGCTTGCTGTGGTTTTAATTCCAATTTTCTTAATGACAGATGATGCTAAAAACCTACTTTAGTGAACTGTCTGTTCAAATCTTTTGCCTGTTTCTTCCTTTTTTTCTGAGACAGAGGAAAAAAAAAAGAAAAGAAAAAAGAAACGTTCTCGACCTGATAAAGGACATCTAAAAGAAGTTTAACAGTTTAGTAGTACATTACACTTCATAGTAATGGACCCAGAGCTTGCTTTCTAAGATAGGGAATAAGGCAAGGATGTCTGTTCTCACTGCTGCTTGCTGTTCAATATCACACTGGAGGTCCCAGATACGCAGTAAGGCAAGAAAATAAAACAAAATAAGATGAAAGTCTGTCGCCTAGGCTGGAGTACAGTGGTGCGATCTCAGCTCACTGCAACCTCCGCCTCCCGGGTTCAAGCTATTCTCCCTGCCTCAGCCTCCTGAGTAGCTGAGATTACAGGCGCCCACCACCACACCCGTCTAATTTTTGTATTTTTATTAGAGATGGGTTTCACCATGTTGGCAAGGCTGGTCTCAAACTCCTGACCTCAGGTGATCCACCCACCTGGGCCTCCCAAACTGCTGGGATTACAGGCCTGAGCCACCACCCCCAGCCTGCCCATTTCTTAATTGGATTGTTTGTATTACTGTTATCCAGTTGTAAGTGTTCTTCGTCTATTCTGGATATAAGTTATTTGTCAGATAAATGTTTGATAACCTACAGGTCACATTTGGCAGGCTTCTAAATTAACTGCCAGGGAAATTCTTAATGATTCACGGCTTACACTCTGTTCCTGAGTGAAGAATTTTAACTTGAGTCCTTCCAACTGTTGACGTACCAATTAATACATAAGCCACTGGCACTAATAAGGACACTGATTTGTTTCTGAATCATGAAGTTTTACTGATTGTCTTGCACATAGAACATGTTAGTCTATATGTTGTCACCTGTAGCCAATGATTGTAACCTCTGTATTAATATACCCACCAACGGAAAAGGACAACTCCGGCCAGGCACGATGGCTCACAACTGTAATCCCAGCACTTTGGGAAGCCAAGGCAGGCAGATCGCTTGAGCCCAGGAGTTCAAGACCAGTCTGAGCAATATGGCGAAACCCTGTCTCTAAAAAAAAAAAAAAAAATACAAAAATTAGCTAAGCGTGATGGCGCACGCCTATAGTCCCAGCTACTCAGAAGGCTGAGGTGGGAGGATCCCTTGAGCCTGGGAGGCGAAGGTTGCAATGAGCTGAGATCGCGCCACTGCACTCCAGCCTGAGCAACAGAGTGAGACTCTGTCTCAGAAAAAACAAAAAAGAGCATCTCCAATATGAGGAGCCCGTCTTCCTGCTGCTACATTTCTTATAAAAGCATTCCAACTTAGTAACAGACTTTGGAATATGCCCAACTTTGTTGGTGAGTCTTCCCGGGTTGAGCCTTACATTTGGATTCCAATAAACCTTGATCAAATTATTTCTGCCGCAACAGCCTTAATTTCAGTTGATGTGTTTTATAAATATTTTCTCCCAGCCTTTTACTTGCCTTTTAATTTTCTTAAAAGTGACTTTCAAAGAGAAAAAAAGGTCTTAATTTTGTTAAAGTCCACTTCATTGATTTTTCTTTCATAGTTCGTGTTTATTGTGTGAAGACATCTTTCCTCACCAGTTACTTGTTACTAGTATACAGAAATCAATGGACCCTTTATCTGGCAATCTTGTGAGTCCTAATGTATTAGTACCAGTAGATTTTTTTGCAAATTCCTTAGAAATCTTCACACAGATGACCATGTCATCTTCATGTGAGGACAGCTGTGCTTCTTGGGTTACAATCTGAATGACTTTCATCTTGTTTTGTTTTGTTTTCTTGCCTTACTGCATGTCTGGGACCTCCAGTGCAATATTGAACAACAGCAGTGAGAACAGACATCCTTGTCTTATTCCCTGTCTTAGAAAGCAAGCTCTGGGTCTGTTACTATGAAGTGTAATGTTCTACTAAGCTGTTAAACTTCTCTTAGATGCCCTTTATCAGGTCGAGAACATTTCTTTTTTCTTTCCTTTCCTTTTCTTTTTTCTTTTTCTTTCTTTCTTTTTTTTGTGACAGAGTCTTACTCCAAGGAGCAGGCTGCAGTGCAGTGGTGCAATCTCAGATCACTGCAGCCTCAACCTCCGGGGCTCAGGTGATTCTCCCACCTCAGCCTCCTGAGTAGCTGGGACTATGGGTGCATACCACCATGCCTGGCCTCAGAAAAGCCCAAGATTAAAAAAAATTGTGATGGGGGTCTTGCTATGTTGCCCAGGCTGGTCTCGAACCCCTAGGCTCGAGACCACTCACCTTGGCCTCCCAAAGTGTTGGGATTACAGGTGTGAGCCACCGTGCCCAGCTGAGGAAGTTTCTGTATGTTCCTAGTCTACTGAGTCTTTATTAGAAATGGAAGTTGGAGTTTATAAAAAATGTTTTTTTTGCATCTACCAAGATGATCGTATGTGTTTTTCTTTTTAGCCTGTTAAGATGCTGAATTATAATGATTGATTTTCAACTGTTAAACCAACATTTGAATTGCTGACACAAACCCCATTTTGACATAATGTCATTCTGTTTATATTTAGTTGGATTCAACTTGCAAATATTTTGTTAAGAATTATTATGTCCATGTTCATGAGAAATATTGGTCTGTAGCTTTCTTCTGTGATGTTGTTTTCCAGTTTTGGTATCAGGGTAATGGCAGCCTCAGAAAATGAGTTGAAAAATTCTCTTCACTTCTATCTTTGGGAAGAGTTTCTGTAGAATGGATACAATATCTTCCTTAAGTGCTTTGGTGGAATTTTCCAGAAAAGCCATCTGGGTCTGGAATTTTCTTTGTGAAAGGTTTTTAAACTACAAACGCAATGTCTTTAACAAATGTGTGGCTATTCAGAGACCTATTAATTCTTGAGAGAGCCTCAGGGGTTTGCATGCTTCAAAGAATTTTCCAGTTCACCTAGGTTGTCAAATTTGTTGGCAAAAAGTTGTTCAGAATATTCACTTGTTATCCTTTTCATGTCTGTGGGATCCATAATGATGCCTCTCATCCTCGACATTAGTTATATGTGTTTTCTCTCTTTCTCTCCTGATCAATCTGGCCAGAGGTTTAGTCATTCTGTTGATTTCTTAAAAAAGCAACTTTTGTTTTCATTGATTTTTCTAGTGTTTTAATGTTTTCATTTCACTAATTTCTGTTCTTATCTTTATCATTCCCTTTCTTCTGCTTAATTTGGATTTTTCTCTTCTTTTTTTCTTGTTCCGTAAGGTAAAGCCTGAGGTTATTGATTTGAGACTTTCTTCCTTATAACATAAGCATTTCATGCTATAACTTCCCTCGAACCATCACTTTAGCTGCATTTTTATATGCCATGTTTTCACTGTATTCAACTTAAAACATTTACCGATTTCCATTGTGATTTCTTCTTTAACTCATGGATTACTTAGGAGTTTGTTGTTTAGTGTCCAAAGGTTTGGTGATTTTCTTGGCATATTTCTGTTATTGATTTCTAATTTAATTCCATTGTGGTCAGAAAATATATTTGGTAGGATTTCAGTTCTTTAAAAATTGACTGAGACTTGTTGATTGCCCAAAACATATTTTCTTTTGATAACTGTTTTGTGTTCTCTTAAGAAGCGTGTGTATTCTGCTGTTGTTGGGTGGTGTGTTGTATAAATGTCAAGTTCATTGTTACTGTCATTCAGATCTTCTATATCCTTACTGATTTTCTGTCTGCTTCTGTCAGCTATTGGGAAAGTAGTGTTGAACTCTCCAACTACAGTTATGTATTTGTTAATTTCTCTTTGCAGTTCTATTGGTTTTTGTATCACACATTAAGATTATTATGAACTCTTGAATAATTGACCTCTTTATCATTACAAAACTACCCACTTTATTCCTGGTAATATTCTTTTCTCTTAAATCTATTTTGCCTGATATTAGTCTGATCATAGACACTCCAGCTTTCTTTTAGTTAGTTTTAATGTAGTTCATCTTTTTCTGTGTTTTTTACTGTTTGTCTGTCTGTGCCTTTATAGTTATGTGTAATGGGTTTCATGAAAGTATAGTGGGTTTCTTGTAGGCACTGTATAATTGGGTCTTGCTTTGTCTTCTGTTTGACAATCTCTGCCTTATAATTGGTGAATTTGCACAATTTACATTTTGATTATTAATTTTGTTCAGTTTAATTCGACTGTCTTAATACTTATTTTCTATTTGGCCTGTCTGTTTTTAGTTCCCCTTTTCTCTTTTCCTTCCTTCTTTTCGGATAGAGTAATATTTATGATTACATTTTACCCTTGTGTTGGCTCATCAGCTCTACTTCTTTGTTTTATGTGTATATGTGTGCTGTTATTGTTGTTTGGTGATTACTTCAGGTATACATATTTAACTTAGGTGTATATATTTAACTCACTTTGGTGGTATATGTATTTAACTTATCACACTCTCCCTTCAAATAATATTAGATTATTTCATGAGTTAATATAAGAACCTCATCACAATACACTTCCACTTTCCCCTACCCTAGATTTTGGGTTATTTTGTTATACATTTTATTTCTACATATAAGTCCCAAAATACATTGTTATTATTTTTGCTTTAGAAAGTTACATATCTTGTAAAGAGTTTTTTTTTTTTTTTTGAGACAGAGTCTGGCACTGTCGCCTAGGCTGGAGTGCAATGGCACGATCTCGGCTCACTGCAACCTCTACCTCCGGGGTTCAAGCGATTCTCCTGTCTCAGCCTCCTGAGTAGCTGGGATCACTGATGCATGCCACCATTCCTGGCTAATTTTTTGTGTTTTTAGTAGAGACTGGGTTTCACTATGTTGGCCAGGCTGGTCTTGAACTCCTAACCTCGTGATCTGCCCAGCAAAGCCTTTTATACTTTCCTACATGATAGCCATTTTTGGTGTTCTTCATTCTTTGGAGTAGATACAGATTCCTTCTGGTATAATTTTCCTTCTACTTGAAGGACTCCCTTTAACATTTCAATCTGGACTGCTGGTGATCAATTCCCTCTGATTTAAAAGGTCTGAAAAAGCCTCTATTTCACCTCCATGTTTGAAAGATATTTTCATTGAGCGTTACTTTTTAGGTTGACTTTTTTTTCCCTTTCAATAAAGATGTTGCACCATTTTCTTTTGGCTTGGGTTATTTCTAACATGAAGCCTGTTGTCATTCTTTTCTTTGTTTCTCTACATAATGTGTCTCTTTACTCTGCTTTTATGAGTTTTCAGCATTTGGTTATTATGCAGCTTGGTGTAGTTTTCTTCCTGTTTCTTTTTTTCTGCTTAGGGTTCACTGGGACTCTTGGATCTGTAGATTTATCATTTTCTTCGAATTTGGAAGCAAATTTGGTTATGAAGTCTTCAATTTTTTTTTCTGTTCCATTTCTTTCTCCCCGCTCCCTAGGACTCAGTTCCACATGTGTTAGGCCACTTGATGTTGTCCCACAACTCAATTATCCTCTGTTCATTTTTTCCCCCAGCAATTTTCCACTGTTACATTTTGCATAGTTTCAATTGCCATACCTTTATATTCACTAATCTTTCCTTTTGCAGTGTTTAATCTTCCGTTAATCCCATTTAATCTGCTGTTAATCTTATCTAATCTAGTGTATTTTTTATCTTACACATTTTATTTTTTAACTCTTAAAAGCTCAATTTGGGCCTTTTAAAATATATTCTACTTGTTTCTTTTTCTTTTCTTTTTTTTTTAAATTTTGAGATGGAGTCTCACTCCATCACCCAGGCTGGAGTGCGGTGGTGTGATCTCGGCTCACTGCAACTTCCACCTCCTGGGTTCAAGCAATTCTCATGCCTCAGCCACCCAAGTAGCTGGGATTACAAGCATGCACCACCCTGCCCAGTTAATTTTTGCATTTTTAGCAGAGAGAGGGTTTCATCGTCTTGGCCAGGTTGGTCTTGAACTCCTGACCTCAGGTGATCCACCCGCCTCAGCCTCCCAAAGTGCTGGGATTAAAGGTGTGAGCCACCATGTCTGGCCCATTTGTTTCTTTTTCATACTTATGATTTCCGCTACCTTCTCGAACATATACCTATTTTACCACCTATTTTACTCATTCTAACATCAGATCATTTCTAGATTTGTTTCTATTGATTTATTTTTCTTCTTCTTATGGGCCATGTTTTCTTCCTTCTTTGTATGCCCGGTAATTTTTGATTGGATGCCAGACATTGTAATTTTACTTTGTTAGGTGTTGGAGGTTTCCTTTTCCTTTAAATGTTTTTTGGCCTTGTTCTAAGACACAGTTAAGTTGCTCAGAGACAGTTTGGTCCATTCAAGGCTTACTTTAAGCTTTGGAGGCAGATCCAGGTCAAATTTAGTCTAGAGCTAATTTGACCCCACGACTGAGGCAACACCCGTCTGAAGACTCTATGTTCTATCAATAGGAGGTCTTTCTACTCTGGCTAGTGGGAAGATAAACTATTTTCATTCCTCAGTAAGGTTGTTCTGCCTCTTCTTTTCTGATTGCCCTTTCCTCAGTCTTGGCAGTTTCCTCAAGCTCATGCACTCAGTCCTTAGCTAAAGATTGGAGTAGAAAACCTCTGCAGATCTCTTAAAGTCTTTCTGTCTGTGCAGCATTCTCACCTCTGGTGTTCTCCACTGTGAATTGTAGGTGTCTTTTGTTCCCTGAGCTCTGTGTTCCAACTCAGAGAGATTGTTGGGCTCGCTTTGGATTTTCCTTCCTGGGAATACAGCCTGGAAATTCTCTCCAGGGGCTGTCAGAGGGCTCACTTGACTTGCTTATGTTTGCTTTGAGCTCATTCCTCTGAGCTACCTTTCATCCAGTGTCTGAAAACCGTAATTTCGTGTGTGTATGTGGGTGTGTGGGTGTGTAGTGTAAGGTTGGGTGTGTGTGTGTGTGCATGTGTGTGTGTAGTGTAAGGTTGGGGGTGTGTGTGTAGTGTAAGGTTGGGGGTGTGTGTGTAGTGTAAGTTTGGGTGTGTGTGTGTAGTGTAAGGTTGGGGGTGTGTGTGTAGTGTAAGTTTGGGTGTGTGTATGTGTGCGTGTGTGTGTGTGCATGCGTGCGTGTGTGTGTGTAGTGTAAGGTTGGAGGGTAAATCTGATCCCTGTTACTCAATTTGCCAGGCAATGGAAGTTCTTAGCTTGACTTCTCAGAAGGGAACAGACAAGCAGGCCAAGCCTTCTTTGGCATTTCCCCTTTTCTCCTTCCTGCTATCTGGAATGAAGATGTAATAGCTGGAGTTCCAGGATCTTTCTTAGACCGGGAGGTTTTCTGAGGGATGGAAATTACATGCTGAAGATGTGGGAAAAGACAGACGGGTGGAAGGATCAGGGTCCTTGATGATTCGCCACCCCAGCCCTGGATGGCTGATCTCCCAAGTTATTTTACTGGAGAAAATAAATCCTTGTGTGTTGAATCCTGTGCTATTCTATGCCTCTTGTTTTGCAGCCAAACCTAGTTCTAATGGACGCAGAAGCCCCCACCCCAAAACATCCTAATTTCTCTCCCCGGTGTCCAGCCAGAGAGTGCCCAGAGGATGATGACCCACAGCAGGGAGTGACAAAGCTGGCTCAGTTTCTGTGATGACCCCTTCCCCTGCTCAGCCAGGACTCGATGCCAGCAGGCGGCAGCTGCCACTGCTCTCCAGGACCCCTCCCACCCCTGCTGTGCCCGGCTTTCTTCCTCCCTGTTGCTTCCCACCTCTTGTTCCGGCTTCCTCCTCTCTGAGTGGCGGCCCCTCCCCTGGCCAATCTCCCTGGCTGAGGTCTTGGCATCCTTCCTCTAACCCATGATGCTGGCCCACAAGTGGCCTTTGTTCCCAGTCCTGCCTCTCTATCCTGCCCCTGCTCCTCAAATACCATCTCCAGCCTTCGTCCAGCCCTGCTGGGCCCACACACCTTGCAAGGAGCAGAGGTGGGGACAGTGCGGTCTGTAGCCCTGTGGAATGCAGTCGTGGGTGGGGGCAGTGGCATGACTGGTGCAGGGGTGGAGCCATGGGGGTGGTTTGGCAGTTTGGTGGGTAGTAGAGGCAGTGCAGGGAGTCCCGGTGGTGGGGTGGGGTGCAGTGCAGGGGTGTGACTTTGGCGTGGACGATGTGACTTCCCTCTCGCTCCTGCCTCCCACAGGCTGCTGCCCCCTGGCAAGGGTGGCCAACATGTGGGGTGTTGCCACCTGATACCCTTCCCCTCACCCCCTTGCCCGTCCTTCCATCTGGCTAAGAGAACCCTGATTTGCTCTGATCACCTTGTTTCTTGCACATGGCCACCAAGCCAATCGTGGTGCCATTGGTCTTGCCAGCAACGGTTCAGGATGGGTATGGAGGTGGCTGGGGCAGGCCCGAGGAGATGGGAGGAAAATGCGCTGGCGAACTTCCCCCATCAAAGAGACTCATAGGACAGACGCTGTCACTGCTCCCTGAGGTGTGTTAACACGTGCAGGCGAGGTCTGGAACCAAGGGCCACCTTGGGACATGTGGGATGGAGCCACCAAGGCTGGGAGAGCAGATTGGGGAAGGACCCCATCCCCGATGAAGCCACCGAGGTGCTGAGATATCCCATCTGCATGCCTTCCTTAGAAAGCAGGCCCTCCTCATCGCTGTGATGCGGGGATGAGAGTCACCACCTGCCTGCGTCATCAGGAGGAGCAAAGGGCTCACAGAGGGGGCTCCCAGGACAGGCTGTGGACACACTATGTGCCCCAGAAGGACTTGTTTTCCTTCCTTGAAGTGGGGGTGGCGGTGGCAAGAGAATATGGGTCCCAGATGGTCCCCACCTCACCCCGGGGCACAGAGACTTCAATATTATTTGTAGTGTTTCTATATTTTGCTCTAAAAAAGGGAAAGAGTTGAAACAATCAGGACAGAATGCTAGTGATTGTCCTTTCTGTGTGGCGGGCGCACAGCTGTGCGCGCTTTGTTCAGCGGACTGTTCCGAAATGAAAGAAAACGAAACGCAGAGCCGCCCTCCCCCCACCCCCCGTGCCCGGTCTGCAGGCCTGCGGGTGCTGCGTGGCGCGGCGGAGTGTCCCCTGCTCTGGTTTCAGGATGGCTCAGCCCAGCGTCCTCCCCGTCCCTGTCCTTGCCAGTGTTGCCAGCTCACGCTCCTCCCTGCAGCCCTCGTGCTTGGAGCAGAGGAGCAGATGGCGGCTCCGAGGGCCACCTGGGTGCCCTAGACACTTCTCTTTTGCCTGCGCCATGCAGGGCCTGTGGCCTGCCAGCAGCTCCGGGTGAGGCTGTGGAAGCTGCTATGGGCTGAGAGATGGAGAGGTCCTGGTCTCCACAGGGAGGAGGGAATCAAGGGGAAGGTTCACCCTCTTTGCTTCTCTCCCGCAAGCAGCTTTGCAGCCCCCTGGCTCTGTGGGTGTTGGGGAAGGGGGGTGCTATCAAGAAATCCAGTGTAACTAGGGTTTCTGTCTTACTGTTTGGGCTTCAAGGGATGTCCCCAGCAGGGCCCCAAAGAGCAGCTGTCAGGCCCAACACATGAGCAGTGTCAGGAGGCCTCAACCCACCTCTGCCCAGTAGGTGCCCCCAATCCAACCAGTGTCCTGGGTCTCCCTCGGGCCTTGCTGCTTGTCTCTGCCATTGTCAGAGCCCGGGGAGTTCCCACCCCTCCTGGGTGCTGGGTCCACGAGGGGACTCAGCAAAGGGTGACTTTGAGCCAGCTCAGAGCAGAGGGGCTGGGGGCTGGGGGTATGGAGGGAAGGGGTCTGCAGGGCAGGGGGCGGGTGGCCCAGAGTGTGGGTGGGAGCAGGTTTGAGGAGGGTAGATGCATGTCCAAGGGGGAAAAGGAGAGCTGGGTTTGTCCTGCTCTGGGTCTCAGAAAGTCTGAATGACTTGGATGAACCACCCTGTCTTCCAGCCTCAGGTTTAGCCTTTTGTAAAATGGTCCTGTTATGGAGGACTTGGGGTTACTGAAAGAACACAAGACACCCTGGTGCTTTATTCAATAAGTGCTGCCCCTTCCTGCCTCTGGGGCAGGCTGGTCACTGGCTCTGAGCACCAGGCATTCAAGATGCCTTGCTGCTGGCTCTGGCCATTTACTTGGTCTCTGTTTGGGCTTATCTGGGGCCTTGTGGCCACCAGGCCACCCACACGCTGAGCAGCCCGCCACCCTGAAAGCTGGGCTCTGGTGTCCCGTGTATACCTTCTTTGTCCTGAACCGCCTGCACCAACCTGTCAGGAGCGCAGGGTAATGTACTGGTTAGGTGCTGAATGCAGGATGGCTATTTCACTCTTGTTACGGAGAGGAAAACCCAACAGTTCTCACCCCCATCCTCCTTGCCAACGTCTCTGGAGGCACGAACGTGTTAACTGTGTTAGGCAAAGTTGGAGATTTCTAAGCTCCACAAGCCCCAGTCCGCCCAGCCTCCACCTTCCTCCCACACACCTCTCTCCCCCGCCGCAGCTCCCCGGCGAAGAGCGACTCCCAAGGTCTCCAGGCTTTGCAAAGTGATCATCGTGGGCTGCGTTGCTGGAGGTTTTCTTCACACTGAAATTATCCAGAGGGAAGGCGAGAGCCCCTGCGTGTCCTCTGTGGGCGTGCTTGTCAAACGGATGCTGACGGAGTGGGCCCATGTGTGTGGATAACGCCCACCTTTTTGCTGCCCTCACCTTGCCTCTGGGGCCTGTGGTTATAACTGAAGGCCCCTGCCTGCCTAGCTGACCACTTGGTCATTCAAAGCGCCTCTGTGGTGTCCTCAGGGCGTCATAGTAGCTGAGCCAAGAGTGACTTTGCTGCAGCAAGAAGCAGGAAGCCAGCTGAGCTTCTCAGCCTCCTCTCCACCCACCCACTGGCTCCAGACTGGAAAGTGCGTGTTCTTCCTGTCCATTCAGTGAATCTCATATTTCACATTCCCGCTCTTGGGTCTCAGGCAACCAGAGGGATGCCCTATTTGTCAGGACTCTTTAGGTTGCAAAGAACAAAGAATACAACTCCTGGTGGCTTCAACATAAAGGAAATATATTGGCTTATGTAAATGAAGAGTTAGAAGCTTCAGGTAAGGCTTGATCCAGCACCTCAAAAGATTGTCACCACAGACGCAGCTGTACTCTGTCTCTCTTCATTCTTGGGATCCAAATGGTGCCCCCAGCATGCCCAGACACTCCCCTCTTGGGAGTAAAATGTCTGCCCAGACTGCAAGCTCATACCCTTAGGTCTCCTCACCACTCCATTCTGGGGAAGAAAGGATCAATTTCAGTAACACCAGACAGTCCTGAAATTGCCTCTTTTATTGGTTAAAAGCAGGTCACATGCCCGTTCCTAACCAATCCCTGTACCCAGGGGTGGGAGGTGCTGATTGACTTAAGCCAATGGTGGCCACGTTTAGAGTGGAGTTAGAGTCAGTTGTGGAGAGTCAAGTCTCAGTTGGCCAGAGAAAGGAGAGGTGACCAATGATTGTCCACTAGAACCACCTAGCCGGGGCAGCACAGGCAATACACTGTCATTTATTGAGCACCTGTGACATACAGGAGCTATCTGCTGCCTTCATGGGTACAGTCCCATTTAATCCTCATGACAGCCCTGAGAGAGGAGCACTCGGACTTCATCTTACCAGCAAGGAGGCTAAAGCTCTGAAGGGTGCAGCCACGTCACCACAGCCACGCAGCCACGGCCCCACAACTCAAAGGAACAGAATCGAGGTTGGTGCCTAGGTCTGGTTTTCCATTTACAGCAGGGGCTTTGTGCAAGTCCGGAGCTAAAAGCCAGCATGAACTAGATCCTCAGCGTTTCCTGAGCTATTTCCCCTGCCCACCCTGGAGGGTACCGGGGCTTGTGGGCTTCTAATGCAAGCACCTACGTTGTCCTGCTAAGGGCTTCTCTGGCCATGGTCCTGCACTTTGGCCTGCAGGCACTGGGCAGGCTGGAAGTGCCAGAGGTAACAGCTCTGGAGCAAACCCTCAACTCAGAAGGGGCGGGAGTGGTGGACAAATACCCTAGCCTCCTTGCCCTGCAGTGGGACAACTCCGAGGTGCGTTCTGTACCACTGCTTGGAGGGTCCCCAGCAGGCTAAGCCCCGGTCGCCACGGAGTCAACCTGCTCACTAACACCCCCACCCTGTCTCGCTTCCCCACTTTTGCACACGCTTCCTGGAATCACCTCCCACATAAGCCACTGGTACCCAAATGCTCGTCTCAGGGTTGGCTTTGGGACTTCCAACTAAGACAGCAACATTTGGGGCCTGAACCTCCTGTGTCCAGGTACCATGTGCTACCAGGCACATTGGGCATCGACTTTTTATTTAACTTCTGTGTGAGTGTTCCCTGTACTGGCTCAGGATCTGTGGGCAGGGCAAGGGGAGGAAGAGAGGGCCTGGCCCTCCAGGTCTACTTGAGGCCATAGGTCAGCACACAATACCTGATCTGGTGTTTGATGGACACTTCCTTACACTCCTTACCTGATGCCTAAATACTCCCTACAACTTTCCTACCCCAGTGATTCCACTCTGCTTGCATGCCCCTAGAGATGGGGAGCTCACTACCATTGTGGCAACCAGCACCATCTATAGATGCCCCTGACTGCTTGAAATGTATTAGCTACTTAACAAATACTGCATGTTGAGTAAATGACTAAACAAAATAATTATTTTAATATCAAATCTCCAAGTGGAAGACTGGGACAGCCAGAAACACAATAATGCTGGGAATGAAGGGAAGGCTTGCATTTAGGCTTCCGTAATCTAATTCAGTGGGCCAAATCCGGGTCACTGTCTGTTTTTGTCCATCCTGCAAACTAAGAATGGTTTCTACATTTTTAAATGGTTGGAAAAAAAGAAGAAGAATGTTTCATGTAAAATTATATGAAAATTATATAAAATTATATATAATATATGTAAAATTATATGAAATTCAAGTGTCCACAAATTGAGTGCTCCTGGAGCCCAGCCAAGCTCACTGGTTCCTGTCCCGTCTGTGGCTGCTCTGACATCCCAGTGGCAGAGTTGAGGTGACAGAGGCGGCTTGGCCTGTTTAGACAGAGCCTAAAATATTTACTATCTGTCCCTGAAAAAGTGTGCTGACCCCGGTCTGGCTCAGCCTCACCAGCAGTGGGACCCCCCTTTACATTTGAGGAAACCGAGGCTCAGCAAGATCAGAAACTCAGGCAAGGATTTGAGGGGCCCAACGCCCAGGATGGGAAGACTGACCCCAGAGCCAGGGGACCTCCCTCAGCCCGGCACTCAGCCCTGTGAGAGGCGGGTCCTCCCTCCCATGTCCTCGCTGGTCCTGCTGGGTGGCTGTGCTGCGCAGGGTGGGTGCAATCAGAGGCTCATTGATGCGCCGGCTTTGCGCGTCAGAGAATCAACGTTGCTTCCCCGAGCAGCTGGTGAAGGCTGAAAAGTGGGTCAGGTCCCAGGAGGGGCAGGTCCATTTTTAGCTTTCATTAGGGCTTCATTCATTAATTCCTTCGTTTAGTATTTACTGAGCAGCTACTCAGTTCCAGCCCCTGCCATGGGGACTGAGAACACGGGCAGGGCTCGATGGAGTCGGGGTGGGGGTCCCAGCCCTGAAGGGGCCTGCAGTCTGGCATGTGGGGGGCAATTATAGAAACAAGCGTGAAGTGGGGGTGTGATCAGGTGGAGAAGTAGCCCCCCAGCACTCACGTTCAGCGGGGCAGAAGAGTGGAAGATGAGAAGGGCTCCTGACATCTGAGTGTTGGCGGGATGGAGCGGCAGGGAAGGCTTGCCAGGCAGAAGGACCTGCGCTTGCAAAGGTGTGGAGGGGTGAGGGTGGCGGGGGGGGGGCTTGGGCCAGCTGACGCCTATGTGGTGTGGGGGGCTGGGGCTGTGAGGGGTGAGGAGGCTGCAGAGTGGGTGGACATGGGGGCTCCTGGGGGAAGAAAGCAGGCCCCATGTGCGGTAGCGGAAAGGGCCCAGTGACAGCTTTGGGATGGGGTCCGGGGCCAGGCCTGCCACTTAGGAAGGTCATCTTGGAGCCACAATGTGGAGGGGGTCCTGGCAAGGCAGCAGGGACAGAAGGCACAGAGGGGATGAGGGAGAGAGAAGCCTGAGTAGAGTGGGTGAGCTGGGGCTGGGGCAGCAGCAGGTCGCAGGCTGGGAGGCTCCTGGGGCCCCTTGGAGTGGTTTGGTGGCCTCCGAACCCAAGCACCCTTGCTCTCTGCTCCTGCCCCAGGGCTGGGGGAGGGCACGGGTGGGGACAGAGGTGGTGGTGCTGGGGTCCTCCAAAGGTGCATCGCCAACAGCCACGCACCCTCAGCCTCCCCACCAGGTCCCTCCTCTGCCAGGACCCACTGTCCCAGCCCTGCCACCTTGGAGAGGCTCCCCTGCTGTGCCCTGTTTTCTGACCCGAAGTATCCATGCCTTCCCAAGACCTTGCCCCTGGGGACCGGGCAGACTCATGGATCCCCCATCTGATTCTAAACCAAGGCCAGACGCAGGCTCCATCAGAGGACAGCCTGGTATGGTCACTGCCATAGCCTTCACCGTGGCACCGGCTGGCAGAGGAGCATGGGGCGCTCGGGGTGGGCCTTTGGGCCTCTGGGGCTCTGGGCATCACAGAGCATGTCCTTGGAGCCTCCCTAGAGCCCTGGGCGCGTTCGTACCTTCTCTGCTCCACAATTCAGTCCATGCTGCTGTCCGCAGTCCTCATGCCCTTGATGGTGATTAATGGTTGATGTGTGCGTTCTCTCCGGAGGCTGGGCCCTTGGGCGCGGTTAGTACCCTCAGCCCTGTGGACCACCCCTCCTGTGTGCCCAGAAGCCGGTAATGGGGTTACCAGATAGCCAGGGTCACATGGACTTGGGTGACAGGCATTCTGGGGTGACCAGCTGGGCAGAAAATGGGCCTCCTGGAGCCAGGCCAAGGAAGCAACCACCCCATTGGCTATGGGGTGAACCCACCGCAAGGCAGGGCCCAGGGAGCCAGGTGCATGGATGGAGCAGGCAGGGATGGGTAGAGCAGTGCAGAGGCCACGATTAGTGGCTGAGGAGGGGGTACTGAGGGGAGCAGGGGCCTGGTGGGGATGGGTGCGGTTGAACTGTGGTCACTCTCTCAGATGACAAACAGCGCCAGCTCCTGCCACGTCTCAAAGCCCCTCCTCACAATCCTGGGTCCCAGGTGGACTTTCCAGACCCCTCAGACTGTGCATGGCCCCCTCAGAGGCCATGAGCCCCGGTTCCTGACACCGTGGTGCAGGGTCCTATTGTGCAGGGTGGTGGCCCTCAGCTACCTGCTGCGTCCATCCTCGAACCAGCCTCCCTCTCCCAGCCCTCTCCGCCGGGCTGTCCCTCCTGGGTGTGGCCCAGTGCCTTATCGGTGAGAAATCACCGTTGTTCCAGCTGTAAACATACGGTTGAGCCTGAATCATCGCTGCCAGCTGCCGTGGGGGGTAATAAGGGAGCGTGTGTCAGGGTTTCTAAGTTGTGCTGGGCGGATGCACCTCAAGGAGGAGACACAAAAGCCTTGGGGAAGGCCCGCTCTTTTTTACCTGGCCCGCCTGGGGTAGGCAGGGTCCTTCTGGCACGGGAGGGGCAGCGTGGAGCCTCCGCTTTCACTTCCAGTTGCAGTCAAAGCATCTGGTTTGGGGGCCAGGCGCAGTGGCTCACGCCTGTAATCCCAGCACTTTGGGAGGCCGAGGTGGGCAGATCATGAGGTCAGGAGATCGAGACCTTCTTGGCTAACACGGTGAAACCCTGTCTCTACTAAAAATACAAAAAATTAGCCGGGCGTGGTGGCGGGCGCCTGTAGTCCCAGCTACTTGGGAGGCTGAGGCAGGAGAATGGCTGAACCTGGGAGATGGAGCTTGCAGTGAGCCGAGATCACGCCACTGCACTCCAGCCTGGGCGACAGAGCGAGACTCTGTCTCAAAAAAAAAAAAAAAAGAAAGAAAGAAAGAAAGAAAGAAATTGAGCATATTGTTCTCTTTGTAAAGGAATAGAATTTCCTGCTATGAAGATTGAAAGTGACTTTAAGGATACCGCTGCCCCAGTTCATTTCACAAAGATCTCAAGGTCAGTCCCCTCTAGAGAGGAAATATGATCTGGTTTTGGGGAGACATTCGTCAGACCATGGGGTAAGCCTCAATGTCGCCTTGAAGAGTGAGGCAGGTGCTAACCCCAGGGATCCCCCAGAAGTGTCTAGGCCCTCTAAGATGCATGCCTCCGGAAGACCCTGCCTCGGTTTCCCTCCAGCCACAGGCTGGTGGATGTCTCAAGAAGTGTCTTGGACAGGCTGGCTCGTGCCTGTAATCCCAGCACTTTGGAAGGCCGGGGCAGGAAGATTGCTTGAACTCGGGGGTTCGAGACCAACCTGGGCAACATAGCAAGACCTCATCTCTCTCTTAAAACAAAAATGATGTGTCTGAAAGAGTCAGCCTCTTAGAGGAACTGCCCAAAGTCCTCACCCTCCCGGGTCTTTGTGCCAAACCAGCACTGCGGCTGGGGCTTCTCCTAGGCCGGGTCCTTCTCTGGGGCTTCCAGGAGTCTAAGGTGCTCCGAGGTTGAGACACAGGGCTGCGCAACCCCTTCCCTCTTCCCCCAGAAGCCTCCAGATGCTCCTGTCCTCATTCATGCATCCTGTGGATTCAATCATTCATTCAACAATGATTTTTTTGCATACTTACTGTGTGCCAGGCTTTGCTATGAGGGCTGGGAACACAACAGTGAACAAAAGCCCTTGCCCTCACAGAGCTCACGTTCTAGTGGGGAAGACAGACAGTAAATCAACAAACAAGCTGGGGCGCGGTGGCTCACGCCTATAATCCCAGCACTTTGGGAGGAGGTCAGGAGTTCGAGACCAGTTCACTTGAGGTCAGGAGTTCGAGACCAGCCTGGGCAACGTGGTGAAACCCCATCTCTACTAAAAATACAAAAATTAGCCAGGTGTGGTGGCGGACACCATAATCCCAGCTACTTGGGAGGCTGAGGCACGAGAATCACTTGAACCTGGGAGGCAGAGGTTGCAGTGAGCCAAGATCACGCCATTGCACTCCAGCCTGGGCAACAAGAGTGAAACTCCGTCTCAAAAAAAAAAAAAAAAAAATCAACAAACAAAGCAATAATACGTCCGGGCATGGGGGTGTCTCTCCTGCCACTGTATTTGGACAAGGAGACGGCGGTTAGGGGAGGCGTCCACCACAGTAGCCACCAACCACACGTGCCTGCTGAGTCCTTGAGATGTGGCGAGTGCCACTGAGAATGGAATTGTACATTTTATTAAATTAATTTGACTTTACATAGCCACATGTGGCTGGCAGCTGCCGTATTGGACAGTGTGGCTCTAGAGGAGCACATGGACAGGAAAAGCTGTCACAGCCAGTTGGAAAGTACGATCTGTGGTCCTCAGTAGTAAGGGGTGGAGCCCGAAGTGACCCTGAGGCTGCAGACTCCAAGGTCCCCCCACCCCCGCCACCCCGTTCACTGTGGCGAGGCCCTGAGTCAGATCAGCCCCTGGCTCCATCTGGAAGCTTTGGATTGGGAGACAGCTCTGCAGTAGAGCATTTGACTGCAGAAGCTTCCGATGCCCCAGTACAGGCCAGGGGCAGGAGCAGGTCTGGGGCAGAACAGGGGCTGCCATCACTTTGGCTTGGAAGGAGGGGAACAGGAGCCGACTCCACCTGCATCCAGGTAGCTTAACTCTCAGCACTCAGAACTAAGTCCACTCATCAACATGCTGTAACCCTTTGTTCTAGGAGATTCTGGTCCAGGAAGATGAGACTGTAAATCAGCGACTTGCTTCCTTGTTTGCTCTGGACACTGTTTTCGCTGTAGTCTATCCTTTTCAAAATGATTGATTGATTGATTGATTGATTGAGATGGGGTCAGGCTCTGTTGCCCAGCTGGAGTTCAGTGGCATGATTTTGGCTCACTGCAACCTCTGCCTCCCAGGCTCAAGCAATCCTCCCACCTCAGCCTCCTGAGCAGATGGCACCACAGGTGGGCACCACCACACCTGGCTATTTTTTTTGTATTTTTAATAGAGACAGGGTTTCACTATGTTGTCCAGGCTGGTCTCAAACTCCTGAGCTCAGGCAATCCAACCCCTTCAGCCTCCCAAAGTGCTGGGATTACAGGCTTGAGCCACTGTGCCCGGCCTATCCTTTTTGAGACAGGGTTTTGCTCTGTTGTCCAGGCTGGAGTGCAATGGCACGATCACAGCTCGTTGGGACCTAGAACACCCGGCCTCAAGCAATCCTCTGGCCTCAGCCTCCTGAATAACGGGGACTACAGGTGTGTATCACCATGCCCAGCTAATTTTTGTATTTTTTGTAGAGACGGGATTTCTTTATGTTACCCAGGCTGGTCTTGAACTCCTGTCTTGAAGAGATCCTCCTGCCTCAGTCTCTAGCCTGTCCTTTATAAGCAAGTCATGGTGCCACCCACACTTGAGGGGTGGGCATGACACAATAACGTGAATACCAAAAGCCACAGGGTGATGTATAAAAATCAAGTTATCAGCCAGGTGCAGTGGCTCATGCCTGTAATCCCAGCACTTTGGCAGGCCGAGGCAGGTGGATTGCTTGAGGTCAGGAGTTTGAGACCAGCCTGGTCAACATGATGAAACCCCGTTTCTACTAAAAAATAAGCTGGGCGTGGTGTTGGTACCCATGGTCCCAGCTACTTGGGAGGCTGAAGCACGGGAATTGCTTGAACCTGGGAGGTGGAGGTTGCAGTGAGCCGAGATCACTCCAGCCTGGCGAGAGAGCGAGATTCTGTCTAAAAAAAATTTTTTTTAAATCAAATTATCTCTGCGGTGGGTTGCTCGAACTGTCCCCTTCACAGGACAGTGAGTGCCCATGGGGACCAGCCTCTCAGGTCGGTGGGTCCCTCAATGGGGTAACTGCTCACTATCAAATGGGACTCACTTTAAGACTTACCCTTGGCACTGAGTCTACCCATCCTAAGCTGTTGTATATCAAAACCTGTGTCAAAAAAAGAAACAGAATTACCATTTGGTCCAGCAATTCCACTTCCAGGTATATATACACAAAAGAAGTGAAAGCAGGCATGCACCAACAGATACTGGTACATCTGGGTTCACAGCAGCATTATTCACAATAGCTAAGAGGCAGAAACAAATGAGTGTCTGTTGAGGGATGGGTGGGTAAACAAAATGTGGTCCATCCATACAATGGAATATTATTCAGCCTTGAAAAGGAAGGAGATTCCAACACAGGCTACAGGGTGGACAAACCTTGAGGACATTGTGCTAAGTGAACTGAGCCAGTAACATAAGAACAAGTCCTGTATGATCCCACTTGTAGGAGGTACCCAAAGTGGTCAAATGCATTGAGACAGAAAGTAGAATAGTGATTTCCAGGGGCTGGAGGAAGAGGGTAGAGGGGGCATTGCTTTACAGAGACAGAGGTCCCTCAGCTTGAGGAAACTGAAAAAGTTGAGGGTGATGATGTTTGCACAATGTGAATGTACTTTTTTGTTTTGTTTTGTTTTGAGACGGAGTCTCGCTCTTTAACCAGGCTGGAGTGCAGTGGCGCAATCTCGGCTCACTGCAACCTCCACCTCCCAGGTTCAAGCGATTCTCCTGCCTCAGCCTCCTGAGTAGATGGGTCTATGGCCACACGCCACCACACTCAGCTAATTTTTGTATTTTTAGTAGAGACGGGGTTTCACCATGTTGGCCAGGATGGTCTTGATCTCTTGACCTCATGATCCACCCGCCTTGTCCTCCCAAAGGCTGGCATTACAGGCGTGAGCCACTGCACTTGGCCTCAATGGGAACGTACTTAATGTCACTGAACTGTACACTTAAAAGTGGTTAAAACGGTATCTTTTATGTTATATATATATAACCACAATTTTAAAAAATTCTTTATTTTTATTTTTATTTTTTTGAGATGGAGTCTCAATCTGGCACCCAGGCTGGAGTGCCGTGGTGCCATCTTGGCTCACTGCAACCTCTGCTTCCCGGGTTCAAGCAATTCTCCTGCCTCAACCTCCCGAGTAGCTTGGATTACAGGCGCCCACCACCACACCCGGCTAATTTTTGTATTTTCAGTAGAGACAGGGTTTCACCATTGTTGGCCAGGCTGTTCTTGAACTCCTGACCTCAGATGACCCGCCGCCTTGGCCTTCCAAAGCGCTGGGATTACAGGCGTGAGCCACTGTGCCCGGCCAATTTTTAAAAATTCTAAGAGAAAAAAACAAAACAAAAAACCTTTGCCAATCTCCATATTGAAAGGCCTGCTTTGAACTCCTCCAGCCCAGGCCCCCAAGCCCTGTAAGTGTTAGCCCTGCCCTCCTCTCCTGGGACCTGACCCAGATCCTTAAGCAGTAGCTGGCAGGAGGTAGTCAGCTCCGCCTTGCCTCAGAGCTTGGTTCTGTTGGTCTTTTTGGGGAATAAGCAGCAGTCACATGGCTACATTGCTGCTCAGGAGTTTGAGACCAGCCTGGGCAGCAGAATGAAACCCCGTCTCTACTAAAAACACAAATACAATACTGAGATATTGTGGCCCGGGATTTCCATGTGGAAGCTGCTCTCTGAATGAAGACAGCCCAGGAGGTTGCCTGTCTGCCCTAGGCTATTGGACACCACATCCCCAAAGAAATCTGCGATTGTGCCGGCCAGTCCGCAATGCAGTCGCTCCACGTGGAGGCTGGGCCAGACATACGAGAGGACACAGGATTGAAGAGCCGGCCAGAGTGGACAGGGCAGCAGAAGAAAGATGGGGTGCACAATGTTGGGGGACCCTGGGCAGCACCTGTGGATGTAGCCGCTGCTCCTGACAACTTCTGGAAGCTTCCACAGACCCACGGAATGATGGCCAGCAGCACACGTGGATGTGGCTCTGCTGGTTGGTTGATTGGTTGGTTGTAGAAAAGAATTCTGCCTTGCCCAAAAAAGAGTTCAGGTCTTTGCTTTCAACTCCTGGGAGGTGACCTCTAGGTCCTTGGAATGTCCTGCCAAAGAGTGTCTTCTCCCTGCAGGCTTTGGGCCAGACCAGCAAGTCTAACAAGGTGATTTGAGGTGGGCAGTTTGAGTCACACGGTAACACAGTATCAGCTGGACGTCTGGGGGAAGCTTTTGACTGGGGTCTCCCAGGTAGATGATTGACGGTAGAGGCCCCAGAGAAGATCCTGAGCTGAATGCCAAAGCTTGGGCGAGCTTCCCTAGTTGACAAAACCCCATGTCACAGGAAGTAACACTGTCCATGACCCCATAGGGAGAAGACAACGGGAAGCCCTGTGTCTGGAACTTTCCTGAACTCTGCCCCATGTACCTCCTCCCTCAGCAGAGTCTAATCTGTCCCTTTCATAAGCTCACTGTGGAGCATAGCAGCTTTCAGTGAGTTCTGTGAGTCCTTCCATCAAATTTTGAAAATGAAGCATGGTCTTGGGAACCTCCAAACCCTCAGCTGGTGTCAGAAGTGAGGGTGAACTTGTGGACTGTCCCTTATGTCACAGCAACTCTCTGATTGGCAGATGTCCATGCAGAACGGAGTGCTCGATATGTGGACTGTCACCTTGGTGAGCAGGATTTTGAGAAAGAGCAGTTGATGTTGGTTCCCTCTTATAGGTTATCCTAGAGTAGTTGAGAGAGAGCGAGAGAGAGAGAGAGAGAGAGAGAGAGAGGAGACTTCCTGCCTCAGCTCAGAGCTCACTGGGTAGCTGCTTCCTGGTAGATCTGTGTTAGGGTGCCACCCCGGAAAGTTGGAGTGAGGGAAAAGGGGAGTGGGGGAGGCTGTGCACAGGAGAGCGCAGGAGAAGCACAGCCTTTGTTCTGTCTCCTGGGATGACTTCAGAGGCTGCCTGAAAATTCTTATGTGGAGCATGTGTATGGGCGGTGGGAGGGAGAAGAAATGATCCCAAACTCTTGTCTCCTATTGGTCAAAGCAACTGGGGAGATCCCTAACCTCTAGAGAAATTGGAGTGACAGATGCTGGTTCCCCTCGGTGTGCGTGGGAGGGAGGCAGCCTGGGTTAGAAGCTGCGTTTTGCGGGAGACCTGGCAGGCTGGCCTGGGCAGGGCTTCCTGGGCAAGAACTCCTGGGGGCACCCGGCTTCCTTCCGGCTGTCGAACTTCCTAAATGAACATCCAACATATCCTTCTTATGAGGAAGAGAGAAGCCTTAAGGACTTTGGTCCCTGGGATGGGACCAGAACCAGTAGAGTTTGAGCTAAAAACAAAGACCGCCTTAAGGAGGGCCGGCTTTCAGAAAGCCTCGCTTGTTTGGGAACTTTCCTAAAATAACACTGTTCGAAAGCTAAGACAAGAGCTCAGTTGTGCAAACCATAGGGAGTTTTAATCTGTGTGCCTGCTTGCGCCTGCCAGCTCGGCACGTGCTCGGAATCGGAGGCCAGTCTCTGGAGGGTTCTCTGCTGGAGTGGCTTGAATGAGGCCTTCATGCAGAAGCAGATCCCACCCTCACTTCTCTGAAGGATGACAGCAGGCTCCAGGGCCCTGAGTGGGGCACTGATCAAATGCGTGGGTCCTTCTTAGGATCTTTTTAATGGGTTGCTCCTTTTTAAATGATACTCAGTTCTCAGTGGGCGTCTCTGCCCTTCTGAAAGAAGAGGCTGCCTCCTGCCCACCCTCATCGTAGGCAGCCAGGGTCCTGGCACGGGGAGGGAGCTGCCACTGCCGAGGAGTGCCTCTTCCTGTGAGCAGCTGCGGCTGGCTGCCCAGAGCTTTCTGGGGAAGTAGGATCAGAGCTGTGGCTCTGATGGGGTTTTCTCTGCCCTGGGGGGAGGGGTGAGAAAAATGAAGAAGTCAGGTCACTGCTACTCTTCCTGGGAGGAAGACTGGGGGAAACGTTATAATGTTTTGGCTCAAATCCTCTTTGTGAGAAGGTTCTGTGAGTCCAGAAAGGATAGGGTCACCATCTGACTTCTAAGGGCGATTGGACGTTGGGTGCCAGTAGAGCCTCCCAAGATTCTGCTGCCAGGGGAGGGTGGTGGGGGTCGGTCACAGCAGGAGCTGACATTTTCTGGCAAATGCTGCCTTGTTTGTCATTGCACCCAGAAAATTAATGGTGGTAGCAGGAGCAGTTTCTGCCAGCCAGGCTCGCTGCTAAGCACACGAGCGCCTTTAAGCCTCACCGCAGCCCTTATCCTCACTTCCAAATGCACCGTGCTCGAAACATTGAGAACGTTTTCCTAAGCTTGGCAGCACAGCCAGATGTGATTCGACACAAGGCTATTTGTGATCTTTATTGATCCCTTGGAGTGAATATGCACACATCACACTGGGAGATATGGATGTTTGATTAGGAAGTGCTATCCTGGCCCCTGGGGGTTGTTATGTAATAGATGGTATAAGTGCCCTGTGACCTGTCTGAGAGCCACACAACTTGAATTTCTAGTAGACATCTGGCCTTGAGGCTTCTGGAGAAGGGACTTGGGACCTATATTCGCCTTATTTTATAGACATGTCATTTGAGGCGTTGGAGTCAGGAAGAGAAGCTGAAGCTGGGATTTGCTCCCAGCTCCGTGAGACCTGAAGCTGGGGCACTTTGCAAGGCTTCCATGCAAAACCCAGTCTGGCTCTGAGGTACAGGCTCAGTTTGCTCAAAGGAAAGATTTCTCCAGTGTTGTCTGGATTTGTGTGGCCGTCAGAAGAGCACAAGGCGTGTCAAGTTCATGCAATGCCACTGACAATGAGTGAACACTGCCATCACCGTCACAGTTGCCATGATGATCTCGCCTGAGCCTCACAGCCCTGGGAGTGGGCGGCATCACCCCCATTTGACAGGGATACTCAGGACCCTGGTGACAGGCTCACAGGTCACCCGACTGGGAGGGGAAGTCGGGGATCCAGGCTTTGCCCAACATTTGCAGCAGTTTCCCCTACACTCCTGGAGGCAGGGGTGACTTATGAAATGAGACTGATTTGGAAGCTGCTGGATAACTAGAGATAGGAGTGACCTGGGCCCTGCCGCCAGGGAGCCCAGTCTAGTTCAGGAGCAGAGCTGCAGCAAGCTGAGGGCAGAGATCACCTAAGACAGCACATCTCCAGGGACCCTTCAAGGGCTGTGAGCCCAAGGGACCCTGGCTGGAGGCTGGGGGTGCCTGTGGCCTCTCTCCTGTGCACCCTCCCTGTGGCCCTGAGCCCTGAGGGAAAGGCTGGTCCAGGGAGGCCTTGCCTGGGAGGGGTGGAGAAGAAGCAGCTAAGGTTGGTGCTCTCCTGCCAGGAGCTGTCAGCACCTCTGGCTTCCAGGTCCCCCCTGCAATTTAGGGGAATGGCTGGGACTGGCTTTCTGCAAGTGCTAATTTTCAGCTGTTGCGTTCATGTGGAACCTAAAATTAATTAGCTCCTACATGAGCTCCAGCCTGAGTGCATAAAAAGGATCCTCATTAGGAAAACTTCACCCTTTGGTTGACAGGAGGCTGGCAGCTGGAAGTCAGATCTATAGAGCAGTAAAGGTGCAGCGGCTCGGCCAGGAGAAGTCCCACTTGCCCCTAACCCTTCAGGTCATGCCTGCCTCCCCGAGAAAACTGGGTGCTTCCAAAGCCCATTACCACCCCGCAGGTGTTCCTGAGTGTGGACCTAATCGCAGGCTTTGAGGAGCCCTGGCCTATGCTGTAGGAAGCCCTAGAGGATGTCATTTGGACGGGATGTCAGAGAAGGCCCATTTAAGGTGACTTAGGTAGTGACATTTAAGGAGGAACCCCCAGTAGGAGTTAGCCAAGCAGGGGACAGAGGGAACAGCTTTCCAGGCGGGGGAACAATCCTTGCAAATACCATGAGTTGAAAAAGAGCTTGGCAGAGAGCCAGGGTGTCTGGAGCATAGAGAATGCAGCGGAGTGTGGTGGAGACCTGAAGGTGGCAAGGGACAGTCTAGACCGGGCTTTGGAGGCCAGCAGGAGCGTTTGATCTTTATTCTAAGAACTGTAGGGATCTAGAAGGGTTTGGGCAGGGAGAAGACTGGCCCAGGCACCTTCCAAAAAGACTCCCTCCCCCAATGCTCTCTCCAAAGAGGGAAGAATCCCCCCAGCCCCTTCCCCACCCCCCGACAGCATCTAGCGCCACTGCCATCGTCACTGTGGGTAATTGCTAGGTGTGCCGGGCAAGTGTTTTCTCTTCTGCTGAGCCAGCGGCGGGCAGGCGCTAATCACAGCTTTCACCATCCTCCCTCCAGCCAGCCTCCACCTCCCTATCCCCCATCCTCATATCCTTTATTTGGCAGAGCCCTGAGGAGGCTGCAAAAAGGCTCAGGACCCAAGAACTGAGAGGGTCCTTGGAGGCTGCTGAAGAGGTGAAAGGCATCAGGCCAGTCTTTCCAAACATAATAATAAATAATGTTGCTGTCGTTTGTAATAAGAATGATGAGGAGCCAGCATTTGCCAAGCCTTTCCTATGCTCAGGCATAATTGCTTGAATTTCCTCATTGAATCTTATTTCTCTCTCTCTCTCTCTCTCTCTCTCTCTCTCTCTCTCTCTCTGTGTGTGTGTGTGTGTGTGATGGAGTTTCGCTCTTGTTGCCGATGCTGGAGTGCAGTGTGTGTGTGTGTATGTGTGTGTGTGTGTGACGGAGTTTCGCTCTTGTTGCCGACGCTGGAGTGCAGTGGCGCGATCTTGGCTCGCTGCAACCTCCACCTCCTGGTTCAAGCGATTCTCCTGCCTCAGCCTCCCAAGTAGTTGGGATTACAGGCATGCGTCACCACGCCTGGCTAATTTGAACTCCTGACCTCAGGTGATCCACCTGCCTTGGTCTCCCAAAGTGCTGAGATTATAGGCATGAGCCACCACGCGTGGTCTAATCTCCTTTTTTAATTTGCAATTTTTTGGGTTCATAGTAGGTGTATATATTTATGGGGTACATGAGATGTTTTGATACAGGCATGCAATGCATGATAATCACATCAACCTCATTCAATCTTTTACTTCAACCTTATGAGATGGAGACGGTTTTGAGCCCGTTTTACAGAGCAAGAAATGAAGGTGTGGAGAGGCAGAGTGACTTGCCCAAGATCCCGCAGCCCCGTGGCACATGGTACTACACTGGGGCATATACCTCAGCGTGACCTCCCTTCACCCTCTCAGTCCGCAAGGGTTTCTTGGTACCCACTAGCACTGGGTTGGGAGTCTGTCCCATTATGTCGGCCACACCCCCAGCCCCAACTAGGGGCGGCCCTAAGAAGGCCGTGTGACCACACCCCCCCACAGCCCCACATGATTGGTCCAAGGTAGACACACCCCTGGAGGGCAGCCAATCCACGTGCCGGGGTGTGGCGTGCAAAGATGAGTGGGACCAATCCCCGGGGCAGCGAAGCAGAGAGAAGGAGCCTGGCCTAGGACTGTGCCTCCGAGAGGGCCAATGCGCAGACAGTGGCCGAGAGGGAGTGATGTCCAAGGAGGCCCAAGGCACAAAGCAGAAACCAGATTTCAAGGGAGAAGGGAGGAGAGGAAGAGGCTGACCCAGAGGGGGCCCATCATCGTGGACCCAGAATGACTCCCCTCCTGCTCCCTCCCTGGCTGGGCTGTCCAGCTCGAGCAGGTCCTGTGTGGGTCTCCCCTTCCCGAAGGTGGGGCCGACAGGATGTGGGAGGAAGTCCCGGAACAGCTCTTGAAAGGGACCGGTCCAGCTGGCAGGCACCAACTTGCCCTTCCTCTTTCCCCCTCCTCCTGCTGGAAGGAGGAAGTGGCAGCTGGAGTCATCCTGGGAGCATGAGGTCACTTCAGGGACAGAGATCATGCCCCGTCAATGAACAAGGAGGCCTCCTGCTGCAGGCCCACCAGCCCTGCCTCCTGGCCTGTAGACTGCTCGTGAGGTGAGAGACCACTGTGTCGAGGGTCGTCTCCCTGTGACGCTTATCTCTGGATCCCCATAACTGGCCACTGAAGGCAGCTCCTAGCTGAGTGCTGTGTCTGATGTCTCTATGATAGCTCCCTTTATACACAGCAACTATAGATTCTACCCCTACGCTCCCAAGAGTAGCACCAGGACCCTTGTAACAGTGCCGTGAGGAAGGGATGGTCAGCCTCATCTTCAGGACCCATCACCCGCGAGTCTTTCCCTCAGTCTGAAAAGGGAGATAAGAACGAGTCCTCAAGGGCGCGGATCAGATGCAGAATGTGGGTGGGGCTCCTGGCACAGAGCAAGCAAACTGGAGGTTGTTCACAACTGAACCCTAATGCATCCATCTGTGACCCGCAGACCTCACTGTCCCCTTCCCTGCCCGACCTCCCACCACCAGCTGTACCACATCTGAGGGGTGGGGGCACCGGTTTCTGTTTGGGGGATTCATGCATATTTTAAACTTTGCCTTCACACCGATCAAGAAAAATCAGCCCACTGAATACATGATCACTTGCCTTCCAGAGCTGGTGAGAAGGGGCAAACAGATTGATTATCTGCTGCCGGGTGTTGTGTGTGTGGGGGGGTCCTCTGTGCCGCTGCCGTGTGTCTATTGATGCCAGGTCGGCAGAAGCACCGGGTGGCTAGGGCAGCCATGGGGCAGAGGCTGTGATGCCCCCCACCCAGGTGGGGGATGTTCGATTGCAGGTCTGGCTCGTTGTATTGCTTTTGGCCAAAGGCCTTCTCGAGACCACTGGGGAGGGTTGGAGTTCAGGGCAGTGAAAATGTTTGGTCTTTCAGGGGCGATTTAATGAGAGAAAACTCGATGCATCTTGGGTTCATTTAACCGTGCAGCCAACAAGGACAGCAGACCTACTTCCCTGATCCCCCACATCAAGCATAAAGGGACCACGCTGGGGACCAGCTGTAGCTCACCGCATCATGACCCTGAGGCTATGACAGCATATAAGTTCCCAGGAAAAGGGGGACCTCAAAGAGAGACTATTTGGAATTATAGAAAATAAAGGCACCCGCATGTTTTTCATGCCAAGTTTGTGTCTGCCTTTTCTACATCACTGTGGGGAGGTGTCCTGGTGGGCCACAGCAGCTGCCTCTTCCAGGAAGCCCTCCCTGATGTGCCTTCCAAGACTCCTGTGGCTCACTCCTTCCCTGCCCTTTCTGCTCAGTCCCAGCTTCTGGATGTTGGGTGCCTGCATTTCTGGCTCAGCCTCTCACAGCAAACTGTGAGCCCCTACCGTACAGTTAAGTTCTGTATCCCCAAAACCTGCTTACATACAAACCTGCTGGAGCAACCAAACTTGACCACTCTTGGCTCCCAGGAAACCCCCTGCTTCCAGCCTCCATGCTTTTGCTCCAGCTGTAGCCTTCACCTGGGATGCTGTTCCTGAGTCTTGCCCTCCTCAAATCGAACTCATTTTCAAGGACTGCGTAGGTCATCTCCTCTTTAAGGTTGACTTCCTCGCCGCTGTAGGGGAATGGCTCCACCGTGGTGCTCTGGCAACCTGTACTTCTCCACGTCGGCCACATACACATAACCCACTTGGTCTGAGCCTTGGCAGAAAGCCAGAAGAGCACCAGGGCTTGTGAGGAGCTGCTTCACGGCCATTTCTCTTCCTCCTCCCTTCTTCCAGGCTGGCGGGCAGGAGCCTGGGTCCCATGCCCTCCAGGTTTCCAATGAAGCATGAGGCCTTCTGCCTTGCCCCGTGGGGTAGAGCGACAGGCTACAAAACAGCTTCCCTGCACAGGAAACAGGCTCCTTAGCAATGGGCTGTCTGGCATCCACGTGGCAGTCACCCAGCCCCTTTTATTTTTGTGTTGCCCTGCTTCAGGGAGACCCGGTGCCACAGGCTCTCCTGCTTTTGTGATGTAAGCAATTGGTTGTCTGAATCTAAGAAAGATCCCTTTGATTCTTTGCCTGCTAGGTCTCTTAGCTTCACCTCTCGACACATTCTGCTCCCTCTTCTGGGATCCCAGGACACAGCACTTGTGTCTGCTCCTAAGTTTGTGACACCCCACATCTAGGAACCCCGATGACATAATCATGGTGAACCACAGAGGCTCCAAGGCTAGGATGGTGGTGGTGGCGACAGTCATATTGACAGCCACGTGGGAGAGCTGAGGATGTCCCAAGTGCTAGAGGCCCTGAAGTGCAACCCTGGCGTTTGGTACCATTGTCATTTCCATTTCTCTAACATGGCAACAGAGGTGCAGAGGGGCTTGATAACTTGCCCAGGGCCATGCAGCAGTGAGTGAGTGAGTGAGTCAGTGAGTGAGTGTGTAAGTGAGTGAGTATGTGAGTGAGTGAGTGTGTGAGTGAGTGTGTGAGTGAGTGAGTGAGTGATGGAGAAGGGATTCAGGCTCAAGAGATGTGGCTTTGAACCCACACTTGACCGGCATGTGTGTCCATTGTATGCACTCATTTTGGCTGATTCTGAATTCCTCTTTCTTGAAATCTGAATGTTGACCCTTGTCTTAGTCTGCCTGGGCTGTCATAACAAAATGCCATAGGCTGGGGTACATAACAGACATTTGTTCCTCCTGGTTCTGGAGGCTGGAAGTCCAAGATCAAGTTGCCAGCTGATTTGGCTCCTGGCAAGGACTGTCTTGCAGATGACCACGGCCTTCTTGCTGTATCCTCAAATAGCAGATATATATATATAAAGAGAGAGAGAGAGAGAATGAGAGACAGAATGAGAGAGACAGAATGAGTGAGAGAGAGGGAGAGAGGGAGGGAGGAGAGAGTTTCTCTGGTCTGTGGTCTCGTCATCTAAGGACACTAATCCCATCATGGGGCCCCACCTTCATGACTGCATTTGACCCTAATCACCTCTTGTCTCAGTATGGGCTGCCACAGCAGCCATCTTCTCCTTGTATCCTCTCTCTCCTGACTCTTCTTCTAAGGGCACTAATCCCATTTGTGAGGGCTCCACCCTTACGACCTAGTTCCTCCCAAAGGTGGTTATGGTTTGAATGATGGTGTCCCCTCCAAAATTCATGTTGAAACTCAATTCCCAATGCAACAGTATTACGATATGTGGCCTTTGGGAGGTGATTAAGCCATGAGGGGTCTGCCCTCATGGATGGGATTGGCACCCTTATAAAAATGTCTCGAGGTTGAAAGCAGCACTCTTTTGCCCTTCCATCCCTTCTGCCCTGTGAGGACACAGCCTTCCTCCCCTCCAGAGATGCAGCCACAAGGCACCATTTTAGAAGCAGAGAGCAGCCCTTGCCAGACACTGAACCTGCCAGCACCTTAATCTTGGATTTCCCAGTCTCCAGAGCCATGAGAAAATAAAATCTAATTTTTATCAATTACCAGTCTCTGGTATTTTGTTACAGAAGCACAAGTTGACTGAGACAGATCCTGTCTCCAAATACCATCACACTGGAGATTAGAACTTCAAAATATGAACTTTGGGGGGACACAAACATTCAGTCCATAGCATCCCACCCTTGGCCCCCCAAATTCCTGTCCTTCTCACATACAAATACATTTGTTCCATCCCACAGCTCCAGAAGTCTTAACTTTTTCCGGGATCAACTCTAAAGTCTCTCATTCAAAGTCTTACCTGAATAGCATCTAAATCACATATGGTGGAGACTTGAGGTACAGTCTACCCTGAGGCAAAATTCCCTTCCAGCTGTGACATTGTAAAACTAGACAAATTGTGTGCTTCCAAAATGCAATGGTGAGACAGGGATAGGATAGATATTCCCATTCCAAAAAGGAGAGACAGGAAAGAAGGAAGGAGTAAATGCAAAACCCAAGTAAATGCAAAACCTAGCACAGCAAATTCCATTAGGCTTTAAAGCTCGAGAATCATCCTGTCTGGCTAGATGCTCTGCCCTCCAGGCCCACTGGAGTGGCAGTTTCACGTCCATAGCTCAGTGGGGTGATGCCCACAGCTTTGGTTGGGGGCTGCCTGACCTGCTGAGATGGAAGTACTGGCTCTGATGATCTCTGAATGGCCTTCAGGGCCATTCTTCCATTTTCTTGAAGAACGGTGCGAGTTTGCCACCAAATAGCTTTATCATCCTGTCCTATAAAAGCCAAGAAGTCCCACAGCCTTTCTTCATTCCATCCAGTCTCTGTCTCCTTCAGTTCAAACTGGTAGTGTTTCTGCTGGATGGCTGATAAAGTTGGTAGTTCATACTTGCACTAGTCTTCTTATCAAATGGTCAGTCAGCCACACACTTAGTATTCTCTTCCAAACATACTTTCTCATTTTTTGCACTATGAATAGCCTGAGAATTTCCCAAATATTTAAGTTCTGCTTCCTTTCTGCTTAACACCTCTTCCTTCATTTCTGTCTTCTTATATTTTACTAGAAGCAATGAGGAGAAACCAAGCCACTCCTTCCACACTTAGCTTAGAGAGCTCCTCATGTAAATATCCAATTCATTGCTCACGGCAATTTCATCACTCACAAGTTCTGCCTTCCACAAAGCAATAGGCCATGAACACAATTCTGCCAAATTCTTTGCCGCTTTGTAACAAGGGTCATCTTTTCTCCACTGTTAGATAATTTCTTCCACATTCCTGTCCAAGACCTCATGCAGAATCTCCCTTAAATTTCATATTTTTACCTACATCCTGTACATGCTTAATTATGTATTCTCTAAGAAGACAGGTATTTTCTCTACAGCTCTCCTCCTTTTTCTTTTCTTTTTTCTTTTTTTTCTTTGAGATGGAGTCTTGCTCTGTCACTCAGGCTGTAGTGCAGTGGTGTGATTTTGGCTCACTGCAACCTCTGCCTCCTGGGTTCAAGAGATTCTCATGCCTCAGCCTCCCGAGTAGCTGGGATTATAGGCATGCACCACCACACCCAGCTAATTTTTGTATTTTTAGTAGAGATGGGGTTTCACCCTATTGGCCAGACTGGTCTTGAACTCCTGACCTCAAGTGATCTGCCCACCTCAGCCTCCGAGAGTGCTGGGATTACAGGAGTGAGCCACAGCACCCTGCCTCCTCTTCTCTTTGAGCTCTCACCAGAGTCACCTTTAACAGTCCTTTCATGGCAATAGTAGCTTTTTCTAGCCTCTCAAAGCTCTTCCAGTCTCTACCCATTACCCAGTTCCAAAGTTGCTTTCATGTTTTTAGGTATTTATTACAGCAGCACCCTGCTTCATGGTATCCATTTCTGTCTTGGTCCGCTTGAGCTGCTATAACCAAATACCATCGACTGGGTGACTGAAACAATAGGTATTTATTTCTCACAGTTTTGGAGGTTGAGAAGTCCAAGACCAAGGTGCTGGCAGATTTGGTTCCTGGTGAGGCTGCCTTTAGGGTATGCCCCTTTGCTGTATTTTCAAATGGTGGACACACACACATCCACACACATGTCCCCCGCCTCCACACACACACGGGGTGGTGGGGTGGGTGGGGGGAGAGAGAGAATGCTTTCTGATCTCTTTTTCTGAGGGCACTGATCCTCCTATAAAAGCTTCACCCTCATGATTTCATCTAAACCTAATGACTACCCAAAGACCCCATCTCCAAACCCTATCACATTCAGGATTAGGGCTTCAACATATGAATTTGGGGGGACACAGCTGTTCAGTTCATAGCAGCCCCATCGCCAATGCTTTGTCCTGCCTGACTTTGAATTTTGGCTTGGATTGGCTCCCAGATGTTCCCCAAGAAGGACACAAAAGACACACGTGAAAAAATGTACGTGATAGGCATCGTTACTCCATCGTATGGATGAGGAGCTGAGGCTCAGAGAGGCTGGGAAACCTGCTCGGAGTCACAGAGCAGGTGTGTAAAAAGACAAGAAGCAAAGTCCAAGGCCCACTGCCTCTCATCTCCCGGGATGCCGCTGGAGTTCTCCACGGTGGCCCACTCACTGCATTCTTGATTTGAGGACGGAGCCACAGAGAAGAGGTGGCTTGGCTGGCTGTCGGTATCTACTGGCCTTGGAAGAGGTGCTAAAAATCTCCCTGGATCTTTCAGAATTGAGGCCCTGTGAAGGCAGAGGGGGAACGCTCTTATCCAGCCTGGAAGGAAGAGCAAGGTGAAAGTGACCACCGTCAAGCAGGTCAGCCAGTGACACTCAGCAGAAGAGGCCATGGCTCCTGCACAGAGGTTGAGTCCCAGACCACACAGTCAAGGAAAAGCCCCTGGGTTACTCTCCCTACCCCATCTCCCATTGTCCCCACTGGCTGGAGGGCCACTCGAGTTTGGAGCCTGTCCTCAGAGGCCAAGTCCCCGACGCCCGCCAGTCTCTGGCCCCTTTACTCCCTTCTGTGCCCCTCCTGGTGTCTCCTTTGTACGGAGGTTGGGTCTTCATCCGGAAGCTCATGTCTCATGCGTTTTAGGACAGGTTCTCCAGGAAACCCTGAATTGAGCCCCATGGGCGAGTGCTCTGTGAAGGGGGTACTCCGCAGAGAAACTGGTGAGGGAGCAGGAAGCAGAACAGGGAAGGAGAGGAGGCCAAGCGAAGAGCGATGGCGGGACGTCCCTCGAGGACAGCTCCAGCCTGATTCCACAGGGAGCCCTGGGGCATAAGGTGCACCCCAGCCCGCCCTGACCCGGCCGGAGCTTTCACACTCCTGCACTGGCCAGTTGGTGGCAAAGTGCTGCCCTGGGAGGCTGTAATTGCCCAGCCATCCAGCTCTCTGGGACCATAGCCAACACAGCTTCAGGAGCTGAAGCAGAACCCCTGGGGGAGGCCACTGAAGCAGAAGCTCGCTGAGGCTGGGGACGGGGTACACAGGATGGAAGGGATCTGCCGGGACACCGACTGGCCGGGTCTGCTGCAGGGTCCTGTGGTCCCACAGCCCCATGGTCCCACAGATGTTCTGCAGGGGTTGGCCAGTCACTTGGAGGCAGTGGGTGTCTGCAATCACGGCCCTCTAGGGTCTGATAATAACTGCAAAGATGAATAGCAACCCTCCCACCGGCCGGGCCCTGGGGCACCTGCTGCCACGTCTGCAGCAAAAGGTGTAGGGACAGGCACCTTTCCGCCCCTCTCAGCAGCACAAGAATGGGTGCTGGGCCTGGAACTCTTCCTTCCCCAAGATAAAGAGGCCCTCACAGCCTAAGTGGGGCTGGTTTCTGTGTGTGGGAAGACTTTTCCCTGATTCAGGCTCTGTGCCTTCCTTTGCCCTCCTTAAACCTGTGCATCATACGGCATCTGGCCAACCCCCCACTGCGGGGAGCAGGGTAGGGCTCTCCTGCTGCCACACAAGAGAGATGACTGCTGGCCAATGGCCCTGCCTCAGCTGCCGGGAGGGATGCGCTGGCCGCGGGGACCAGTGCCCGCCACTGCAGCTGATCCTGCCCTGTCCTGTCTCCATGTGAATAAAGCCTTGTTCCAGCCAGTGCCTCACTGCGTGTATTCCTTGGTGACTCGGAGACCAAGGTCCAGGGGTACCCGGACTTCTACTCCCGATAGCAGGCAACGGATGCCTCCTGCTCGATGAAAGGGTCATATCAGACACCAGGACTTGGACAGACACCAGGACGCCCCTTCCCCAGCCCTCACTGCACGCTCTTCCCCAGGGTCAGCATCTCCCATCCTGCATCACAGTTCCCCCTCCCCACATATCACTGAGGGTGTGGGGCGTGTGACCTGACAGTCAGGTTCGACAGCTCTCCCAAGACCTTTGGCCACATCCTGGGAGCTCCTGGCTTGTTGCGGCCTCTGCCCTTGAGCCCTAAAAGAGCTGGGCCTTGGTGCTTTAGCCGCACCCAATGCACTGCCAACGCAGCAAACATCGGATTTACCCAGAGCCTTGTGAGCAACTGGAGCGGGTCCCCAGACCAGACACTTGTGAAATATGCAGACCCCTGGCCCCACCCTCTGAGACCCAAATTCCAAAGGCTGTTGGTGGGCAGGCACCCCAGGTGATTCCAGCTCAGGGGTCTACGGGCCTCACTTTGAGAAACACTGAACTGGGGCAAAATGGAAAAGTAGCTGAAGACAAAGAAAATGGAGGTGGCCACCAGGAGGCCTGATCATAGGTGAGGAAATGCAACCCGGAAGACCAGGACCTTCCAGGGGCGACTTTCAGAGGACCCCAGGAGTCTGGAATTCTCCCCCAAGCCCTACTGAGACGGCCTTATGAACTTGGATACCTCTCAAAGTCTGCACCCTGTAACAGGAGCTTATCCTTCCTTTTCTGTCCTGATGGGGTATTTATGATCATTGACCACATATAAGGCCACAGAGTAGACCTTTAATTAATATCAACATGCAGATGCTGCCAGTGCCTCACTGGCCACCCACGACACTGGGTGCAATGGCTCACGCGTGTAATCACGAGTGCTTTGGGAGGCCAAGGTGGGAGGACCACTTGAGGCCAGGAGTTCAAGATCAGCCTTGGCAACGTAGTGAGACATTGTCTCTACAAAAAAATTTAAAAATTACCTGGGCATGGCGGTGTGCACCAGGAGTCCCAGCTACTCTGGAGGCTGAGGCAGGAGAATTGCTTTGAGCCCAGGAGTTAGAGGCTGCAGTGAGTCATAATTGCACCACTGCACTCCAGCCTAGGTGACAGAGAAAGATCGTGATAAAATAAAATAAAGTAAAAAAGGCCAGGCATGTTGGCTCATGCCTGTAATCCTTGCACTTTGGGAGGCCGAGGTGGGCGGATTGCTTGCGCTCAGGATTTTGAGACCAGCCTGGGCAACATGGTGAAACCCTGTCTCTACTAAAATACAAAAATTAGCTTGGTGTGCTGGCAGGCGCCTGTAATCCCAGCTACTTGGGAGGCTGAGGCAGGAGAACTGCATGAACCTAGGAGGCAGAGGTTGCAGTGAGCTGAGATGGCTCCACTGCACTCCAGCCTGGATGACAGAGTGAGACTGTGCCTCAAAAAAACAAAAAACACCAGAATCTACAAAGAACTTAAACAAATTTACAAGAAAAAAAAAATCAAACAACCCCATCAAAAAGTGGGCAAAGGATATGAACAGACACTTCTCAAAAGAAGACATTTATGCAGCCAACAGACACATGAAGAAATGCTCATCATCACTGGCCATCAGAGAAATGCAAATCAAAACCACAATGAGATACCATTTCACACCAGTTAGAATGGCGATCATTAAGAAGTCAGGAAACAACAGGTGCTGGAGAGGATGTGGAGAAATAGGAACACTTTTACACTGTTGGTGGGACTGTAAACTAGTTCAACCATTGTGGAGGACAGTGTGGCGATTCCTCAAGGATCTAGAACTAGAAATACCATTTGACCTAGCTATCTCTTACTGGGTATATACCCAAAGGATTATAAATCATGCTGCTGTAAAGACACATGCACACGTATGTTTATTGTGGCACTATTCACAATAGCAAAGACTTGTAACCAACCCAAATGTCCATCAGTGATAGACTGGATTAAGAAAATTTGGCACATATACACCATGGAATACTATGCAGCCATAAAAATGGATGAGTTCACGTCCTTTGTAGGGACATGGATGAAGCTGGAAACCATCATTCTGAGCAAACTATCACAAGGACAGAAAACCAAACACCACATGTTCTCACTCATAGGTGGGAATTGAACAATGAGAACACTTGGACACAGGGTGGGGAATATCACACACCAGGGCCTGTCGTGGGGTGGGGGGAGAGGGGAGGGATAGCATTAGGAGATATACCTAATGTAAATGACAAGTTAACGGGTGCAGCCACCAACATGGCACATGTATACATATGTAACAAACCTGCACGTTGTCCACATGTACCCTAGAACTTAAAGTATAATAATAAAACAAAAACAAAAACAAAAAAGCATAAAGGAAATAAACGAACTACGTACAAAACTCAAAAGATAGAAGAAGACACAAAAAGAGAAATTCAGTTGGAAAACAGGGAGAAAAAGTAGATTTGATAAACACATTTGAGAATTAACTCTTCCAAAAACTGGATACTCATTCAATACCTATTTGGACCATTTCAACAGCTCTATTTCACAGATGAGTCCACGGAGGGTCACAGAAGGGAAACTGGGCTGCTGAGGGAGGTTTTGGGGAGCCGGGATGGGAAGGCAGGTCTTTCCGACTCTCACCTTTGCAGTTTCTCCATACAGCTCAACACCTCCCTCCCACCCTGTTTTAGTTTCCTGGGGCTGCCATAAAAAATGACCACAAACTGGGAGGCTTAAAGGAACACGCATTTAGTCTGTGGCTGTTCTGGAGGCTAGAAGTGCAGAATCAAGGTGCCAGCAGGGCCACGCTCCCTCGGGGGCTGCGTAGGACCCTCCCTGCCTCTTTAGCTTCCAGAGGCTCATGGCCTTCCCTGGCACGTGACTGCATGGCTCCAATCTTTCTCTGCATTGTCACATGCGCTTCTTCCCAGTGTGTGTCTCTCTGTGCCCCCTCCTTGTCTTATAAGGACGCCCGTCATCAGAATGTAGGCCCATTCAAGTCCAGCAGGACCTCAACGAACCGCATCTGTAAGGACCCTACTTCCAAATGAGAGCTGTCGGAGGTTCCAGAGGACGTGAGTTTTGCAGGGCGCACTATTCAAGTCGATACACAACTTGATCAGCATTTGGGACCGAAAACCACCTCTTCCTTTCACAACCCAAACTGACTCCTGGGCAGGGCAAACCTGTGGATGCTGACGCATCTCCTGGTGCCCTCCCACCCCATCCCTCACTGCTCATCTCGGTAGTAGGGGGGGTCATGCGACACCCACTCCAGTGCGGGGGACCACCCCGGGCAGGCACCTCCCCGCCTGTGTGTGTGTGCTTCCCTGCTCCCAGGAGGAGGCAGCCCCACCTCCTTGCCAGCTTCGAGGTGAGTCCACCACGCTGAGGCTGCACAGTGCCAGCGTTAACTCAGCAAGGTGGATTTTTAAACTAAATTGGCCAAAAATTTTGATGACCTAAAGACAGACTGTAATTATAAGTCTAGAATCCAGTGATGAGCACATGGGTGCATTTTATTGTCTATGTCATATATGTCTATGCTTGTTGGGGTACTTTCTGAGTGCCCATTTGGGGCTAGGATCTTTTCTTGCCATGTGTAATTGAACTCCCTAATAATCCGGTACAGGGGATGTCACTATCTTCGTTTAATAGATGAGGAAGCAGGGCCCAGGCAGGGTAATTGGCTCCCTCAGGCTTCGTAGCTATGAAGTAGAGTTCAGCTTCGAACCCAGGACTTTGTGACTTCAACGCTTGTGTTTTTGCCCTCATCCTACAGGCAGGGCAGGTTGCAGAGGATTTATTTATCAGTCAGCGAGAGCATAAGTTTAGATTAGCAAGCTAAGCGAGGTGAGCCGTGTTCTTGATGAGCTGTGTTCTGATTTCACCTGGGGACAGTGCTTTGATCCTGCCCGCCCACCGGCAGCTGCTCCTCATTAGCTGGTCCCCACAGCTGGACGCGGCCGAGTCAAAGCGTTGTTGCAAGAGCTACCTGGGCAGGCCAACTCTTGCCCAGGGCTGGCGTCTCAGCAGCCAGGTGGCCGCTCTGAGCCTGGCAGAGGCTTTCTGGAAGCTGGTGCTCAGGAGTGCAGATTACAGCACCAGAACCAAACAGGTGAGCCGGCCGTGGGCTGCAAGGCCCCCAGGAGCCCTCCATGAACTAGTGATATGCTTCTTTCCATCCTGCCTCTGCCGTTCAGTGCTCAAGCCTACGGAGAGGATGCTGGGGCCTCCATATGACAGGGACAGGGCAGCCAGCAGCAAAGCAATGGTCCCCTCTGAGGGCAGCTTGGGGACAAGCAGTCTTCACAGGGGACCCCAGGCTTCCCTAGCAAGTGAACTGGGCTGACCTCTGTTTCCCTGGGCTTGTCCAAGGCCCACCTGTAGCAGCAGGCGTTGGAGATCAAGGAGCAGTTCCTGGGGGAAGCGGGATTTACAATGAGGAAACTCTGACTTCATCTTTTCCCCATGAATTGGAAAATAAACTCCCATTCTTCCATGTTCAATGTTGGCCAAACCCCAATATTCCGCATGAATATGGTTATAACCTGGGGCACATCCTCTCCCCGCTGCTGACTGAGGGTCAGCAAGGGACAGAGACACCTTCAAAATCCCGTGCGTTTGGTTTACATCTTGGTACATCAGAAAATGCTTCTCGCCTGGTCTCCATTTGTGATCTCTCTTGACTCCTGTTTTGAACTTTTGGGGTCAAGCCTATATTAAAGTCCAGGGTTGGGTCAACAGATGGCCCTGGGAAGAAGCAGAAAAGCTGGTGGCCTCGGCCTCTTGATGCTCATTGTCTTGGAAACAGAGACATCCTCTCTGGGTCTCTGCAGGGGCTGAAAGGCACCTGGGGCTGGCTGTTCATTCTCTGGCATGGGCTGTCCATTCCGTGGTCCCAAACCATCTTGCTGCTATCAAACGAGGCCAGCGGATCTGTTTGGGGTCACTGGGGGAGAGGTGCCAGCTCTTCCTAAAGTGTGGACTGTTATCCAAATGTGCCAGCAGCCACCAGGGGTGGGCCAGACATCACCTCCCCTAACACAGATGGAGAGGCTCTGGAAATTCACGTTGCAATTAGTAGCTCCTCTGTAGGGCAGCAGGCTCTAGGGTTACTGCCCCGCCCTGATCACACAAACACCCCGGCCCAACCTGGAGGTATCTGCAGTGAGCCTTCTACAGAAACCACCCTCTGTCCCCTTTTGTCAGGTGCTGGCTGGGAAGCTCGAGCAGGTTATTTGGGGGAGAGTCAGGAGACATGGGAGAGTCATTTATTTCAAAGAGTGGGAGCTGCTGTTCTGCAGGCGCCTGAGTGACAGGGGCTGTACTTGGCCGATCACCATGATGAAAGGCTACAATTGGCCTCTTGGCTTCTGAAGGTGCGGACAACTCAGCCAGAGCTGGGTGGATTCTCCAGTGAAATCATTCACTCATCATCTCTGCTCTTGACACCATGTGCCCAAAGACACCCCGCAACACACACACACACACACACACACACACACACACACACACACACACACACACACTGCATCCCCTAAGCTGGGGCTTTCTCTTGGTCATGAGCCCTGGAACCAGAATGAGGCAAGCCCATCATTCCATAGTGGGAAACTGAGGACCAGAGAGGGAAGATGACTTGCCCAATGCTGGGGCCAGAAGGGGCACAGTGCCTGCCCCCAACCCAGGGTGCCTGCTCCAGGCTCAGGGGGTGGTGGCTGCAGGGATAACCTTCCGTCTTCGGAGAGGGCTGTGGGTGGGGGCTGGAGGCTGCTGGCCTCCCCTCCTGGTGTTTCCTTGAGGGTCTTCCAGGACTCTTTTGAGCCTGGAGAGAAGGGGAATGGGGGTTGACAAACTGCACCAAGCTCCGCAATCCCCTGACCAAGCCTATCTGCCCTGTCATTCAGGAATGAATTGTATGGGAATGAATGAATACCAGTAAAACTAACAACAATAGCTAGCTCCTCAAGCTTTCCCTGTGTGCTGGGGGCCACAGTGACCCAGGGTGGCCCTTGGCTCCCCTCCTTCCCACTCACATCCAGGCAGGAAGTGGCCCCGTTGGCTCTGTGGATCCTACAGTGGCCGGTAGGACGTGTTTTCTGTCTGTGTCCCTAGCATGGCCACCGAGCGCTCAGAATACGGCTAGTGTGACTGAGGAACTCACGTTGCTTTCTCATTTAATTTTAATTAATTTAAATTAAAAGGGCCACCTGGGGACAGTGCAGTTCTAGGCTATCCAGAAGCTGACTGCCTCTCCCGGCCTCTGTGATGCCTGCCCTATCCTGGCATGGTCCTCTGCCCTGTGGACCACTGCGGTGGTGTCCTGAGCTTCCGTCTTCTCGCTTTGGCCTTTGCCAGAGGAGGCTGATGAAAGTACATCTGCTCAGAGGCTGCACAGGGCCCTGGCCAGGTCCTCACACAGGCTGTGGGCCCCGCTGCACCTCCAATCCCACTCCCTGCTCCTTCCCCTGCCCTGCTCCACTGCCCGGGCCTCCACGCTCCTCCCACGTGCACTCGTGCCCCTGCCTCAGGGCCTTTGCACTGGCTGTGCCCTCTGCTCAATGCCCTTTACTTAGACACCACGTGGCTCACTGCTTCTCTTCCTTCCGACTCTGCCTAAATTCCACTTTCTCAGAGAGGCCTTTGCTGACAACGCGTAAGAGGACGTACATTAGCAACGCAGCCCCTTCTGTGTCCCCCTTTTGGCAGACGTATTTTCTTTAAAACATTTGCCACCACCTGGCATCATATTGCTTTTGAATAGGTTGTTTATTTTCTGCCTCCCCTGACTCGAATGTAAATTCCACGAGGACAGACACATTTTTCTTTTGTTTTGTTCACAGATGCATCCCAAGCTCCTGGGATAGCCCCTGGCTCACAGCAGGTGCTCAGTCAATGCTGATGGATTGGGGGAAAGAGTATCTCAATCAATCCTCACTGTCATCCAAGGGGAAGGTATCCTTATCGCCAAGCTACAGGTGAGAAATCTGAGGCTGAGGGTGAGCTTTCAATGAGGTGCACTCAACTTGGAAACTCACAGGCATAATCACCACCATGTCTCAGCCATGAGACCGCCTCAAAGCCTCCGTTTCCTCGTCTATAGAATGAGGGTAAGAACCACCCACCTCATGGTGGTGCTGTGAGCATTCAGTGCCAGCTGCTGGGCAGTCAGTGAACTTGACCCCCCCTTCCCCTTCTGAGAGCACCTATCTCTGGGTGTCTCTGTGTAACGTGGCAGGGTCTACATGGGCTCTGGGCCCAGAGGAGACCAACCATAGCCGTGGATTAGGGGGAAGGTTTGCCTGACAGTGCAGGACAAGGATGTCCTGGCAAACTCCTCTCTGGACACATGAGAGGAGGGAGGTATGGGGTGTGGCCAGTGGCAGGGCTCAGGGGCTGGTCCAAGGAGCTGGGAGGCATCCTGGGGTTCCCACAAAGCACAGCTTCCTCGCTGCCCCTAACTTCCAAGCCCCAGCAGCTTCCCTCATCTTACGCTGCCATGTGTCTGTGGAGGGCAGCACTGATGAGCTTGGGGCCAGGGCAGATTTCCTGGCAATGTTGCCTGGCGTATGCTTAGGAGCTGGATCTTTGGAGGTGGCTGGATGGGGGGTGGCAGGGAGGAGTGGCACCTCACATACGTCCCAGAATTCTGAGCTTGGCCTTCGAGGCCTGGCCCCAGGCTCCTGGCTTTGGACACCAAGCTGAGTTCTAGAGAACGGAACAGAGAGGGGCTGGCCTCAACTCTGCACCAGCTGTGTGTGATGCCTGACACGTGAAGCCTTTCGTGGGCCCTCTCACTTAGTTTTCACAACTTCCCTGCAACCTGGCGTTATTACTGTTATTCCCTCACTCACTCACTATGTGCCAGGCCTGTGCCAGCTGTTAGTGGCTGAACCAGTCCTCATATCCAAGACGTGTGCAGAGGCGGGAGGTGTGAGGACACAGGGCTGCAGGGGTGGCTGATTTAGGGAGAAAGACACCCAGGCTCAGAGGGCTGAGGGGATGGACTTGGGTCCCATCTTGGAGAAGCAGAGCCAGGCCCCAAGCCCACACTGGGGGCTCCCAGCCTGTGCCTTCCCACCCCATGGGCTGGGTGGATGAGGCCTTGGCGTCGATGCCCCTCAGTGCCCCGGAGCCCCGGGTACCAACAGCCCTGTCTTGTCCCAGCAGAAGGCCTGGCCTGCCCCTTCCTTCTCCAGGTTTCATCTGAGGGTGTGGGCGCTCCTGTTGGGGAATGGTGTGTGTTTGTAGCAGGAGCCCTCTGCCTGGTTCACCTGCGGGGAATTCCCCATTGCCCACGACTCCTCCGCTCAGGGAGGCCTGTGGGTTCAGGAGAGGCCCAGGCCTCCAGGGCGCGTGGCCGGCTCTGTTTAGGGGCCTGGTGCCTGCTGTCAGGGCCCGCTGAGGTCCGCAGGCTGGCCCCACCCACCCACTCAGCCCTCCTCCCAGCCAGGCCTGACTGAAGGCAGGGTGTCCCTGCTGTCCCGTTCCCCTGGGCCTGACCCCAGTCCTGGGCACACAGCCCCCGCTGCCTGCTGGGCCTCAGCCTTGGTCACTGTTTGTCTCCAGCCCCTTGAGGCAGGGCCCTGCTCTTGTCTGACTTGCCCCCTGAAGGCCTTAGATCTCAGGAAGATGCCCCTTCCCTGACAATTGTCTCCCCCATTGGGCTTCTGGGTGTCAGCCCAGCTCAGTGTTTGGAGTGAGGCAGGCTTGAATTACAGTCCTAAATGGTGGGCCAGGTATCGCCCCTCTCCAAGCCTGGCTCCCCCACCTGTTCAGGGAGTGCAGCCGTCCCTTCACCACAAGGTCATTCCAAGGACGCTCAGAGAAAGCTCACCTCTAGCATCTGGCACAACAGGGGGCCTGGCACCTTCCCTGGAATGCCTCACAGGGCAAGGCTCCTGCCTGACCTGGGCCTGGCTCACAGAAATGCTCTAAGTGTGGATGAATGGATGAGAGGACGCCAGGGGAGATAGGGGCAGCAATGCCAGGGGAGACAGGGGCAGCAATGCCAGGGGAGACGGGGCAGCAATGCCAGGGGAGACAGGGGCAGCAATGCCAGGGGAGACAGGGGCATCAACGCCAGGGGAGACAGGGGCAGCAGTGCTAGGAGAGACAGGGCAGCAACGGCCCCTGCCCCTGAGAAACTGAAAGTCCAAGGGGGAGATGATGCGGAGCGAGACAGGTCCTATTCCCTGAGCTCTGGGCTGGAGCAGAGCTGAGCACAAGGGACTGTGGTTTGCTAGGAAGGAAGTCAGGGAGGGCTTCCCAGAGGAGGGCACCCCAGAGGAGGGCATATTGAGAGGGCCTTTGGGGGATGCAGAGGAGTCTAAGACAGATGAGGTGGAAATGAGCCTTCCAGGGAGGGTGAAGCATGTGAGGTTGGGACAGGAGAAGGGCCCAGGAATTTTGGGAGTTGGCCTCTTTGCTGGGAGCAGTGGGGATCCATGAAGACTTTTAAGCAGGGGCATAACGTAGTGGGAGCTGGCTTTTTATACCTCACCGGCTTCAGGGTAGAGGATGCACTGCCCAGGCTGGTGGTGGAGTGGTGAGGATCTGCTGCCGGCTGTAAGGCCTAACGTGCAGGGTCTGCCCGAGACGCCTCCCTCTGCCATCCTGTAGACCCCACCTGAGTAGCTCCATGGGGACTTCCCAGGGCTTGGCCAAGTTTCCAGAACACTCTGGAGGCTTCTAGGTCAGAGGCTCCATCTCCCAACCCCAACGATGCCCTCGTTTCTCAGTGGTACCCACCCCCCACCAGAGCAAGAATCCTCAAGGCTGAGCCATATGGCAGATGGGGCACTGCGAGAAAGGGAGCGGGAGGGAGAACGCGTTGGGGGCAGTCTTGGAAGGCAGGTCGTGGCTTCTACCTGCATGTCCCCGAGCCCATGCAGAGCCTGACATGGAGGAGCCCCTCAACCAACTTGTGAACGTCAGGGTGAGCACACCTGGTGACGGGCACTGTCAGGGCGCGGGCCCACATCCAGAGAGGAAAAAACATCAGGGCTGCCCCCTCTGCCCTGCAGAGCCCCCTCCACTGCCCGGCTATCTCCTCCTCTCATTGGTCACCCTCTTTCTAGCTGTTTCTGCCTCCAGGGAGCCTTCTAGAGCCCCCCTGCTGTGGGCTTCTTGTGCCCCACATCTCCCCGGCTGGCTTCGCACGTCATGAATGAACGAATGGGGCAATGACTTGCTTATTTCTGTCTCATCCACCGGACCTGGGTCTGTCTGTTCACTTCTGTGTCCCAGTGTGTGGAGGGATGCCTGCCCCACATAGGGCCTTGACAAACTTTTGTTGCATAAAGGAATGAGTGTGTTCAACAAAGATGTAGATACAAACAGACTGTGGCTCACGCGTGCACTGTGGTTAAAATCGCCAGGTGACACCCTGGTGGTGGGAGACCACGTCCTGCCTCGCACAGGCTCCCAGCCACCAAGCCGACGCTCTGGGTTAAGTGGATCCTGGCCTGCAGGAGGCCATCGCAGCTGCCACCGCAGGCTCCCCAGGTCTCCCTGATCCCTCCTCTGAGGGTCCTGGACGCTTCCCAGGGAAGTGGGGATGACAGAAATACAAATCCCTCATGGGGGATGCTCAGTCAGCCCTGGGCTGTCCTGATACACGTATTCTTCCAATGTGGGCCCCGGAGAATGTGCTGATCCTGCAATAGGGTGTCTTCAGAACATGAATCATGAGTATGAAAGAAAACAAGCCACGGACCCTGCTGAGGAAGCCTCTGGAGTCAGGATGTGGTGGGCCCTGGCAGGCTGGGCATTAAGAGCATAGGCTCTGCTGTAGGGGGATCTGGGTTGAAGTGTCCGCCCTGCCACTGCCTCCTGGCAGTCTGGTCTGTCTCAAGCTTCTGTTTCTAGTCTGGTTCGTGGGGACCGGAATCCTTGTCCTGCTCTGGAATCCTGGGCAGAGAGGACACAGTCCTTGTCCTGCTCTGGAAGCCTGGGTGGAGAGGACACAGTCCTTGTCCTGCTCTGCAATCCTGGGCGGAGAGGACACAGTCCTTGTCCTGCTCTGGAAGTCTGGGCGGAGAGGACACAGTCCTTGTCCTGCTCTGGAAGTCTGGGCGGAGAGGACACGGTTCTTGTCCTGCTCTGGAAGCCTGGGCGGAGAGGACACAGTCCTTGTCCTGCTCTGCAATCCTGGGCAGAGAGGACACAGTCCTTGTCCTGCTCTGGAAGCCTGGGTGGAGAGGACACAGTCCTTGTCCTGCTCTGCAATCCTGGGCGGAGAGGACACAGTCCTTGTCCTGCTCTGGAAGTCTGGGCGGAGAGGACACGGTTCTTGTCCTGCTCTGCAATCCTGGGCAGAGAAGACACAGTCCTTGTCCTGCTCTGGAAGTCTGGGCGGAGAGGACACAGTCCTTGTCCTGCTCTGGAAGTCTGGGCGGAGAGGACACGGTTCTTGTCCTTCTCTGGAAGCCTCGGCAGAGAGGACACAGTCCTTGTCCTGCTCTGCAATCCTGGGCAGAGAGGACACAGTCCTTGTCCTGCTCTGCAATCCTGGGCGGAGAGGACACAGTCCTTGTCCTGCTCTGCAATCCTGGGCGGAGAGGACACAGTCCTTGTCCTGTTCTGGAAGCCTGGGCGGAGAGGACACAGTCCTTGTCCTGCTCTGGAAGCCTGGGCGGAGAGGACACAGTCCTTGTCCTGTTCTGGAAGCCTGGGCGGAGAGGACACAGTCCTTGTCCTGCTCTGGAAGCCTGGGCGGAGAGGACACAGTCCTTGTCCTGCTCTGGAAGCCTGGGCGGAGAGGACACAGTCCTTGTCCTGCTCTGCAATCCTGGGCGGAGAGGACACAGTCCTTGTCCTGCTCTGCAATCCTGGGCGGAGAGGACACAGTCCTTGTCCTGTTCTGGAAGCCTGGGCGGAGAGGACACAGTCCTTGTCCTGCTCTGGAAGCCTGGGCGGAGAGGACACAGTCCTTGTCCTGTTCTGGAAGCCTGGGCGGAGAGGACACAGTCCTTGTCCTGCTCTGGAAGCCTGGGCGGAGAGGACACAGTCCTTGTCCTGCTCTGGAAGCCTGGGCGGAGAGGACACAGTCCTTGTCCTGCTCTGGAAGCCTGGGCGGAGAGGACACAGTCCTTGTCCTGTTCTGGAAGCCTGGGCGGAGTGGACACAGTCCTTGTCCTGCTCTGGAAGGCTGGGCGGAGAGGACACAGTCCTGTGGCTGGCATGAAGGAAATGCTCAGCACTCCCAGGGACTCTGGGCAGCTCACTCCATCTGCTAGTCAGTCTCCTCAACTGTAGTTGGGGCTAAAGAGGGCTACTCCCACGGGTTGCTGGGAGGATTTAATAAGGTAATTAATAACAAGCAGTAAGGGAAGTTGGTAACACTTGTTAAGAACTTAACAAGCACCAGGTGTCATTCAAACTGCTTCTTTATCCCCATTTTACAGATAAGAAAACTGAGGCATGAGGCATTAGTGATCTGCACAGGATCCCATGCCAGAGATGTATGGCTGCTGACCTTGGCTTCTGGCCAGTTTGGCTCTGAGGCTAAGCTCCTGGTGGCCACACCACTGCGACTTGCTGGGCCTCAGCTCTCCTCCCCCTGCATCTTCTGCTTCCAGTCCCCGCTGCATCTCAGCTGCCTGACAGCGCTGCCTCTATTTGGATGTAGTGCAGATCTGGCCAGGCCCTGCCTGCTGGGCATGGGGGCTCCCCTGGACCGCCCTGCTCCCTCCCCAGCCTGACTTCAAGGCCCTCAGTGCTGCAGACAGACACACCTGACTATTGGCAGCGGTTCTGTCTCCAGCCATTGCTCCCGGACACCCTCCTTGTTCCTGGCTATGTCCAGCCCTCCCATGAAGCCTCAGGGAGGCCTTCTTTGACCACCCCACGCTGTACTCCTCAGGCTCCCTTGGCCCCGCAGCGCCCTGTGCTGTCTCTTTACAGATCAGCTGCTCCCACTGGCCTCTGGACAGCTCCAGACTCATCCCTGTATCCTCCTCACCAAGTCACCAGCCCAGGCCAGGGGAGAAGTGGACTAGGGAGGAGGGAGGAGATGAGGGTGTGGAAGGTGTCATTATTTAGAAGCCAGGGGGCATTGAGGTCATGGGCCTGGGCTCAGGATGAATGAGGACCAGAGGGGGAGGACTGAGGGGGCAGGGGCCGGCTCAAGGTGGAGGGGCATGAGGACAGTGTGGGGGGCCCAGGGCAGAAGAGGAAGGGCTAGGAAGCAAACTGGTCTTGATAACAGCTTACACTGTTGGAGCCCCTACCTGGGCTGAAGCTGGTGATAGAGAGCTGGGCCCCACTCCAGGGAGGTGACCCTGAGGGGCAGGCACATGAGTAGGTAACTCCAATCCAGGGGACCTGGGACATGGAGAGACAGGCCTGGGGGAAAGAGGGGCATTGCAGATGTCATTCAGTTAGACGAGGTCATATCAGAATAAGGTGGGCCCTAATCCAAGGACTGGTGTTCTTATAAGAGGAGAGAGGCCCAGTGCGGTGGCTCACACCTGTAATCCCACCACTCTGGGAGGCCGAGGAGGGAGGATCCCTGAGGTCGGGAGTTCAAGACCAGCCTGGCCAACATGGTGAAACCCCATCTCTACTAAAAATACAAAAATTAGCCAGGCATTCTGGTGGGCACCTGTAATCCAAGCTACTCGGGAGGCTGAGGCAAGAGAATCACTTGAACCTGGGAGGCGGAGGTCGCAGTGAGCTGAGATTGCGCCACTGCACTCCAGCCTGGGTGACAGAGCAAGAGCAAGAGTCCATCTCAAAAAAAAAAAAAAGAAAAAAGAAAAGAAGAGGAGAGGCCACAGGGGCACACCTGGGGAGGAGAAGCCATATGAAGACAGAGGCAGAAATGGGGATGACCTGTCCATAGTCAAAGGTTGCCAGCAGTTACCAGACTTCAGAGAGTACAGTTACCAGACTTGGATGCCAGACAGCAATCTCCCCTAGTGCCTCCAGAGAAGCGTGACCCTGGTAACACCTCAATCTCAGACTTCTAGCCTCCAGAACCCCGAGAGAATAGATTTCTGTTGCTTGAGTCCCTCAGTCTGTGGCACTTTGTTAAGGCAGCGGCGGGAAACTAGTACAGACCCCAGGGCTCCTCTGATCCTTAGCCCCGGGAAGGACCAGGGTTAGAGACAGGGACCCCAAACTAAGACTGAGAACAGTGTGCAAAATCAACATGAAACTCCATTTTAGGAAAACAAAGTAAGTAGCATTTCCGGTGCGCCTGAGGTTATGGACTGAGGTTTGAAGCTGTCGCGTGGGGGCCTTGTGCTTTGGGCTGGAGGAAAGTTGTGCCCTCTTGGGCCCTGCTGGCCATGTCTCTGGTTCCTGGGTTGGCGTCATCTGTGACTGCTGGGGCAGTGTTGAAGGGCCAGTATGTGAGTGGCCACTGTGTCTGCCACCCCAAATTAATATTTGATGGTGTTGAATCGCTTTCTTCTGAGACAGAGAAAGAGGCCATCACACATGGGTAATAAGATGCGCTGGGCTGTTCAGCGCAGTCGGGGCCTGAGGAGGTTGACGGCACTGTGAATAATTCATCCGCCTGTAATGATTTTCTAGCCCTTGTGTCCCTCTTGGCCAGAGACAGCCTGACCTGCCCTCCCCCGCCCTTGCGTCCCTCTTGGCCAGAGACAGCCTGACCTGCCCTCCCCTGCCCTGGCAATCCAGCCCGGTGCCTGGTCACTCTCAGTCACACCAACCTGAGTGTGAGAGGCACACGCTCCCCCTAGCTGGGTGGTCTGGGACTTGGCCTCGGTTTCCCCAGCTGCACCAGCAAGAGAGCTGTGTGCCTTGCTCCTACACAGGAGGTACAGAGAGGCCAAGTGCTGTGGCACTGACCCTGGAGTTGGCACCACCCATGTGCTGTGTGACCCTGAGCACCTCTCTGGACCTTGGTCTTGTTACTCTGTACAATGGGGACAGGAGCACTTGCCACCCTGCCTATCTCACAGGGTCTTATTTCTGCTGTTTTGGTTGGACATTCCTGGTATGAGGTATGGTGTCAGCTGTATTCATTTAGTCTGTTGTTGTTTTTTTTGAGATGGAGTCTCTCTCTGTCGCCTAGGCTGCAATGGCACAATCTCAGCTCACTGCAACATCCGCCTCCCAGGTTCAAGCGATTCTCCTGCCTCAGCTTCCCGAGTAGCTGGGATTACAGGTGCACACCACCATGCCCGGCTAATTTTTGTATTTTTAGTAGGGATGGGGTTTCACCATGTTGGCCAGTCTGGTCTCGAACTCCTGACTTCAAGTGATCCACCCGCCTCCGCCTCCCAAAGTGCTGGGATTACAGGCGTGAGCCACTGTGCCCGGCCTCATTTAGCTTGACCTCAGTGTGCTGGTTGATGTTGTCCTCACTGAGTGGGTGGCATCCCAGTGGCAGAGACAGGAAGGGGCAGGGGACTGACCAGGAAACAGATATCTACACTGTGAATGAATGAGAGCAGCCAGGGAGAGCACAAGAGGCTTGGGGTGGAACTGCAGAGCAAAGAGGAGGCGATGAGCTTGGCCAGTGAAGGTCTGAGAAGACTGCCTGGAGGAGGGAGCTGTAAAGCTGATGACTGTGGGAACAAAACACGCACAAGGTGTTCACCATAACAGCAATAGCCACGGTAACATGCTGCAATACAGCACTAATGGGGCGCAATGTCCCCCACTTTCCCCCCATCCTGCTAAAGGGAACCTTCACATTTAAAAAATCGTTCTTTATGCATATTTGGATTAAACCCCTCCAGGGACTTTCTACTGACTTCAAATAACATCTGCTCTGGCCTGCAAGGCCCCCATCCTCTGTCCCTTGTCTTATCTCAGACCTATTCTCTACCACTTCCTCCTCCTGTTTTCCTGGAACTCCTGGTCTTCTTTCTGTTGCACAAAAATGCCAGATCAATGCTCACCTCGGGGCCTTTGCAATCGCTATTTCTGCACCAGAAATGATCCCTCCGCCCCGGTCTTTCCTTGCACTTCTTCAGTCTCAGCTCAAACGTCACCTCCACACAGAGGCCTTCCTTGAACACCCCCCAGAGTTGCTGCCCACTCCCAGCCATGGCCACTGTGTTGAATTGCCCTTTTAACTTTATTCACAGTTCTTAACACTATAGGACATTTTCTAGTGCAGCCACATCTTTGCCTGTGACACTTTGCCTAGTGACCGTCTATCCCCCTTGGTTGTAAACTTGCCAGGACAGAGACCATGCCCCTTTGATGGCTGTATCTCGGGGTGCGGTGACCGGCACATGGTTACCTCTTAAGGAGAACTTACTGCAGTTGAAATCATTCTAAGCCATGCCCTAACTTCCTGGTTTTCAGCTCAGTGTAGCAGCCAGACTCCAGACAGCAGACAGAATCCACACAGTAATCTGATCAAGGCAAGTTGATAGATGATTGATTATAACGGGGCTCTGCAGTAATGAGGGACTGGGTAGTAAGGAGTGAAGGGAACTTGAAAGAACCTGGCGGTTGCAGGTATAAGGAGCAGTTGCTACCCCAGTTCTGAGATACAGCAGCCAAGGAAGACCCTCCCCCGACCAGGGCTCAGTGGGGAGGGCACAGCTGTGGCTTAGTGGATGTGGCTGTGGGCTGCACCAACAGAGCTTGCTGGAAATCCACCCTTTAGGGTGCTGGGGAGGCTGTTCATGAGGAGATATCTGCTACAAACCCACCCTAGAGAGAGCAGAGGGAAGCTGCCAACTGCGTTCACCGCACTGCTGGAGAGGCCGCCCACACTGCAGGAGCCTGCCCAGCCACCGCCCAGTACCAGGAGGGAAAATCCCTGCCTCCTGTCCTGTCTCTCCAGCGCCCTCTGCTGACAAAGCTTAACGTGGTGTCGGCAGGCAAAGAAAATCACAAAGGCACCAGCTCATTTTTTAATACAACAGCCAATGCAGGGCAGATTCGGAGCTGGGAGACAATAAATTGATAACTGGCACGGTCCACCCCTTTGGCTACTCACCTTCCATGTGTACTACACACATTCGCACTCCTGTACAGCAGCAAAACAACTTTATATCTCCACCTAACAAGATGCAGCTACAGATCTTACACATGACAGTTTCTGCCCTCTCTCTGAAACGAGGAGACATGCAGTCCAGCAGCCAGTGTTTCTGTCACTGACTATGTGAATTACTCCTCAAATTCATTTGCATTTCCACTAAATATTTTATTACCTACACACTAAACTGTGAAGTTAACTTCCAACAGTTTGGATATAAAATAAAAATGGAAAGGAGGGGGAAGAAAATAATTAGTCTAGGCTGGGTGTGGTGGCTCACACCTGTAATCCCAGCACTTTGGGAGGCTGGACCAGGTGGATCACTTGAGCCCAGGAGTTCGAGCCCAGCCTGGGCAACATAAGAAGACCCCACCTCTACATAAAGTTTAAAAAATTAGCCAGGCATGGTGGGTACTTGCCTGTGGTCCCAGCTACTTGGGAGGCTGAGGTGGGAGGATCACTTGAGCCTGGGAGGTTGAGGCTGTAGCGAGCAGTAATCACGCCACTGCACTCCAGCCTGGGCAACAAAGTGAGGCCCTGTTTCAAAAAAAAAGATTAGCCGATACAGATAAGTATGTACATAAAACAAACAAGTAGAAAATAGCTACCATGGGACTCATTTCTGTAAGGTAGTTGTGAGGTTAGAATTGATATCAATGGCTTCCTTCTTCAACTACCCATTCTACACTTCCCCTGTCCTTAGCCAGAACCTCACCTGGCCTCTAACTAGTGGAGTGAGCCTAGTCTCCCTTCGTGAAGGCTGTGAGTCCTCTGTCACCATGCACGTTTTTGGTTGCTGTACTTTTCCATTAACCATTTGCTAGGATCTGAATGTTTGCAAAATCCAAACTTTAAAATCCGAAACCCCTAGGTGATGGTATTAGGAAGTGGGGCCTTTGAGAGGTGAGCGCTCCTCACGGGTATTAGTGCCCTTACAAATGAAATCCGGAGAGCTAGTTTCCCACTCCCACCACGTGAGGATACAGCAAGAAGATGTTGTCTAGGAGGAATCAGATCTTTACCAAACACCAAATCTGCCAGCCCCTTGATCTTGTACTTATCAGCCTCTAGAGCAATGGGAAATACATTTCTGTTATTTATAAGACACTTAGTTTATGGTATTTTGTTATAGCAGCCAAGATGGGCTAAGACAGAAAATTGTTATGGTGCTGCTGTAACACATACCTAAAAATGTGGAAGTGGCTTTGAAACTGGGTAATGGGTATAGACTGCCAAGAGTTTTGAGGTGCATTCTAGGAAAAGCCTACATTGCTGTGAGTGGACCATAAGGCGAATTCTAGTGAGGGCCCAGACGGGGAGGAGCAGAGCTGCAGAAAAAGCCTCCAGCTTCTTAGAGAATACCTAAGCAGTCATTAACAGAAGGTTGGTAGAAATATGGATGGTACAGGCCATTCTGATGAACTCAGAAGGTGAAATGTATCATTGGACAAGGAAGGAAGGGCCACCCTTGTTACAAAGTACAAAGAACTTGGCTGAATTGTGTTCATGTTCTAGTGTTTTGCGGAAGGTAGAGCCTGTGAGCAATGAAATTGGATATTTGATAGAGGAAATTTCTAAGCAAAGTGTTGAAGGTGTAGCCTGGTTTCTCTTGACTGCTTATAGTAAAACGTGAGAAAACAGAAATGATTCAAAGACAGAATTGTCAATCAAAAGAGAAGCAGAACTTAAACAGTTGGAAAATTTTCAGCCTATCCATATTGGAAAAAATGACAAAACATATTGGAGAGAGAACAAGGATGTGGCTAAATGACTGATAAATAGATAAATATGGGCTGGGCACGGTGGCTCATACCTGTAATCCCAGCACTTTGGGAGGCCAAGGCAGGTGGATCACCTGAGGTCAGGAGTTCGAGATCAGCCCAGCCAACATGACAAAATCCTGTCTCTACTAAAAATACAAAAATTCACCAGACGTAGTGGCACATGCCTGTAGTCCCAGCTACTCAGGAGGCTGAGGCAGGAGAATCACTAGAACCCAGGAGGCGGAGGTTGCAGTGAGCCAAGATTGTACCATTGCACCCCAGCCTTGGTGACAGGAGAGAAACTCCATCTCAAAAAAAAAAAAAAAAAAAAAAAAAGAGATAAGTATGGGTTGGCCATCTCAACAGAAGCCAGGATCTATTCATTAAGACAACAGGAGAGATTAGTCAACCATCTAAACCAGGGGTGTCCAATCTTTTGGTTTCCCTGAGCCACATTGGAAGAAGAACTGTTTTGAGCCACACATAAAATGCACTAACACTAACCATTGCTGATGTACTAAAAAAAATTGCAAAAAAAAAAAAAAAAAAAAAAAAAAGCTCATAATGTCTTCGGAAAGTTTATGAATTTGTGTTGGGCTTCAAAGCTGTCCTGGGCCACGTGAGGCCCATGGGCCATGGGTCGGACAAGCTTGATCTGAACAGAAGCCAGAACCTGTTGTCCAAAATGATGGAAGAATTGGGGTCTGTCCTTTCCCTCACAGGCCCAGAGTACTAGGCCCTGGAGGGCAGAATGATATCAAAGGAGGGGCCACCGCCACTGCCATACTGTATGGCAGCTTCCATTTCCCTCCACGCATTCCATTGCTGAGCTCCTTATCCACCCCAGCTGTGGCTTCTGCAGGCCCTAGTGTGGCATACACTGTGCCCAGCAAAGCTGTAGAGGCTTGGCTGCCTCCCTCTAGATTTCAAAGGATGCCCCAAGGGGCCTCAGGGCCCAGAGAGAGAAACACTGAAGGGACAAGACCATCATAGACAGCCCCTACCAGAATAATACCCACCACAGCCAGGGGGTGGGACCATCTCCACAAACCCAGATCAGCAGAGCCATTGGAATGTGATTCTAACCTGGGAGTGTCACAGGCATGAAATCCCAACCTGTGAGAGCTGTAGTATGGGGTGTGCCCAGCACAGCCATGGGGGCAGGGCCACCACCACTGTGTGTCCAACAGGCAGGATCCCCACCCCAGTGAGTCTGGAGGGCAGATCACCAAGCCAAAGCAGATTATTTTTGAGCCTTAAGGTTTCTGGTCTTGGCCGGGACCCGTCACTCCTTCCTTCTTTCCTATTTTTCCATTTGGGAATGGGAATGTCTAGCCTATGCCTGTTCTACCATTGTATTTAGGAAGCACATAACATGTTTGATATCACAGGCTCCCAGCTGGAGAGCAATTTGCCTCAGAATGAATCATACCTTGGGTCTCATCCATATCTGATACAGATGATATTTACATGAGACTTTGAACTTTAGACTTTTGAGTTGATGCTGGAACAAGTTAAGATGTTTTGGGCAATTGGGATGGAATGAATGCATTTTGCATGCAAAAAGCACATTAAATTTGGGAGGCCAAGAGAAAAATGCTATGAAGTGAATGTTTATGTCCCTCCAACATTCATATGCTGAAATCTTCGCCCCCAAGGCGGCAGTGTTAGGTGATGAGACCTTTGGGAGATGCTATGGTTTAAATGTGTCTCCCAAAGTTTGTGTCTTGGGAACTTAATACCCAATACAACAATGTTGGGAGACAGGGTCTGATAAAAGGTGATTAGGTCATGAGGACTCTGCCTTCATGAATGGATTAATGTCATTATTGTGGGAGTGAGTTAGCTATCATGAGAGTGGGTGTGTTATAAAAGTGAGTTTGGATCCCCTTCCTCCCTCACTCTTGCCCTTGCTCTTCTGCGTTCCACCGTGGGATGACACAGCACGAAGGCCATCACCAGATGCTGGCGCCATGCTGTTGGACTTCTCAGCCTTTAGAACCTTGAGCCAAACACCTTTCTGTTTATAATAAATTACCTAGTCTGTGATAGTCTGTTATAGCAACACAAAATGGACTAAAACAGGAGATTAGATGATGAGGGCAGAGCCCTCATGACTGTGATTAGTGCCTTTACTTAAAAAAAAAAAACCCAGAGTGCTCTTTACCCCTCCCACCATGTGAGAACACAACGAGAAGGTGCTGTCTATGAGGAAGCAGGCCCTCACCAGACACTGAATCTGCTGGTGCTTTAATCTTGGACTTTCCAGGCTCCAGAACTGTGAGAAATCAATTTTGGTTGTTTATAAGCCATTCAATTTGTGGTATTTTGTTATAGCAAACAGGCTAACACACCATTACTATTGGTCACAGGAGAACTAAGAGAGGTACCCTGGAGAATCCTCTGCGTTTCAGATACTTTCCTCCCTGTCCTCATTGTGCAGCAGCAGCCCAGTTTCCCCTTGCTAATCAGGATCAATCACTCCAGCGAGTAGAGTCATTTCTTTCCTTTTCTTTTTGTGTTGATTCAGTGGCTTAAGGAATCCAAAGCAGCCAGGTGATAGCCTCATCTTCCAATTCAGAGAAACCATTGCTGTGTCTGATGGTGGCAGGGTTCCACCTGACTTCTGAACAGTACAAACTGGGAAGCTCCATGGAGTGTGGTAGGTATGAACACCTCTGCTTCTTGTAAGTGACATTAATCTCTCAAATTCCCCTGGGATACAGTATAGCTTCTGGTTCACTCACTTGGATGGAAGTGGAAGTTTCAGGGATTTCCACTAAGTCCTTCTTGTGATAATGGCCCTCACCACATGGGTCACAGAGCCAATGCAGGGAAGCTGACAGTTGCTAAGTATGTCTCCTCCAATTATACATTTAAGAGCTGGACAGATAACCACTGGTGGGGATGGGGTCCATGGACCAACTGGGCCTACTGTGAACCAGACCTGAGTTAAGACTCCATCTATCATCTTCCCACTGTCTACCTCCTTTTAGATTGCTGGGGCATAGTGGAATTTTGGGCCCTCAGGAATTAGTGTTAGTTCAGAACCACTGTCTAGCAATCCTCAAACCATCTAGGCATTTCCTTCCCCTGTTGCACACTCCCTGTAGTAAAAGGCCACAGGTCCCCCTGGAAATGGCTTGGAGGAAGGTTGACAGTGTGCACAGCCATGCTGGCCTCCGTTCAACCAAGTCACCCAGGGTCTGTGCATTTGCTGAGATCTGGAAGTCGGGTAAGAAGCCATGATTCTTCATTGCAACAACTCAAGTCAGACTTGAGGCTACCAGGCCTTGCGCTCTCCCGGTTGTGTTTCCTGTTTAAACTAAGGCTGTAGCAGGCTGCCCATCTCTTTCTTCCCAGGGACACCATGATGAATTAGTCACCACCAAAGATCTGTGTGGGCCAAGGCATGTTGATTGCTTGTGCGTCCCTGCTGTCCGTGATGCTGGATGTACCCACTTTGTCTTTGGCAATGAAGTGATGATGCCACTTGGCTTCTGCCGCTCTGCAATCTCATCATTCCCACTGAAATCAGGGCATGCAGCTCGGTGGCAGCATCCCCTGCTGTCATGCCTGGTCTAAAAAGGACTGCAACCACAGAGATTTTCAGGGATGCGGACGTGCCACTCACCACTGTATTTTTCAATTCCTCAGTGAAGGAAGTGTCTCCTGGGCCCTCTTGCAGAACATAGCAGAGGGATGGGTGTGCAGGTTTCACCTGATAGATCCAGCCCAGCATTCCTATCCTCTAAGCCTTTCGGTTCCCTCCTCCGCCTCATGCCAGGGAAGCTCTGCCATCTCAATCTCATTACCTGAAGGTCATGGGTGAGTCCAAGCTTTAGTCAAGAACCAGCCAAATAATCTGTTAGATCCACCTTCTGCTGGTGGCAGGAAAACTTCCAATGATCCCTGTCTCCTGCTGTTCATTCCTTTATGTAACTCCCTTCCTTTGAGTATAGGTGGGCTTGTGACATGCTTCGAACCAACAGAATATGACCAAGCTGATGGGCGGTCACTGCTGTGATTAGCTTCTGTAAGGTGGTAGCAGGCTCTCAGTTGCCTTCTCAGCATGCAGGCTTTGGTAAAGTAAGTGACCATGCTGAAGAGGTCCATGAGGGCAGCCTTCAGCCAGGGCCACCTAGTAACTGAGGCCTTCAGCCCAACAGCCTGCAGGGAACTGACTCCTGCAACAACCTCGTGTGCCCGGAAGTGGATGGTTTCCCAGGGAACCCTTCCGATGAGACTGCAGCTCTGGCTGACACCTGGATTGCTGCCCTGTGAGAATCCTGGCCCAGAGGAGCCACGTCAGCCATGCCCAGGTTCCTACCCCATAGAAGCCGTGAGATTAAAAGTGTGTGCTGTTGTAAGCCTTGAAGTTTGTGGTAATCTGATACATGGCAATAGATGATTAATGCATAGTTACACAAACTAGCACATTGGATTCAGATTTTCTAGTAAGTGCAGCTATGCCAAAACATTTGGCCTGGTCTAATGTTGTATTAATATTTCTACCTCTGTGATCTAACACCCTTAGAATCCACTCTGCACGTGGTACCCAGGTTTCTGCCCACATATATAAGCAAAGTCTTGTAATTCTTTTGGTGGTAAAGTGTGTACTTGCCCCTGCAGCATGCTGGGATTGGAGCCCAGCTGTGGGTCTAGTGGCAATAGGGTGGCTGTGATGGATCTCGAGATGAATGGGCACCTCCTTCCAGGGCATCTGCCCTGGGGGAGTTTATCCCATGGTTTTCAAGCAGAGGAGAGCCAGTCTCTTCTGACATGAGATGGGTAGCTGCCTCCACTTGCAAAGGAGGCTCCGTGTGACTTGGGGACTCAAGATTGATGGTCTTATTTGGATCCAATCAGATGTTTTCATTCCAAGTTTTGAGATCTGATTCTTCACTAATCAGGGCTCCAACTTTCACATGAGAAACTTGTTGAGCGCATGAATTCAATTGTTATACCTCAGCAGCCTGCACAATTAAAGCTTGTGTCTGATTTTCATCAGCATCAGCCCTGCAGCTAAATGAAATAAGAGCCTCTTTTACAGCTGTCACCGAAGCTCGCTGGATCTCAGACTGTGACTTGAGCTGAAGGCTAACGGATCCAAGCTTTTCATTTTCTCTTTGTAAGAGCTTGCGTACACTCAAAAGAATCCACACCTCACCAAAATGTTTATAGTCATCGTTACTGCCATAATGGTCAAGTTCAGGAGCCACGTGGGTTCCTTAGGAGCCACTTCATCGCAATCAACGGCAGGTGATAGTTGATTAATGGCAATGCTGCTGCATATGGGGGTCACTAACATCCCATTTCCCATTGGCAAGGAGCTCAGCTTTGTGTTCAAGCCCAAAGGCATGACCAAACCAATCCCCACATCCCATCCATCACCTGGAACCACTCTTGGTACCAATTTTGTGTCAGTCAGGGTACATCTGCCCACTTCCCACAGCCTTTAGCTGTGGTCCCCACGCAGCCTGTGGGGTGTGCAGATGATGTGGCTCCCTGTGGATGAGAAAATGGAGGCTTGGGGAGGGGAAATAGTCTCCAAGATCACCCAGTGAAGACACCTCTGAGTCGGAGCTTGAACCCAGGTCTCTGGGCTACAAATTTGGCGCTCTGGCTGCTGGGAGACACTGCCTCCTGGTGGCCGCCCCGGCCACAAACAGCTGGGGATGGAGTTCTCGGGTGGCTTCGAGCAAATTTCCCCGGGGTCGGCCACATCCCACGCAGCACACACACCAGCGAGCCTCTTCTCACCCTGGCTCCCCGCTCCTCTAGGAGCAGCTTGGGGAATTCCTACACATTGAATCCCTACTGTGCGCTAAGTAGCGAAGATGGTCGTTCCATGTCACCCTCCCTGCAACCTTGCAAGGTGGGTGCTATCACCCCCAACTAAGCAGGGTGGAGGCGACAGGGGAGAAAACGAGGCTCAGAGAGGCAGAGACTTGTCCAAGGCCACATAGTTGGAAGGCACCAATGTGGGGGCTTGAATCAAAACCAGAGGAAAGATATGCCCAACATTCCTGTCCCTTGGCTCTGGGAGCCCCCGTGGAGGCAGAGATGAGTGCAGGAGTGGGTGCAGAGGTTGGCTCCTCAACAGAATGCCAGTCCAGGCTGGGTAAACGATGGGTGCTCTGAGCGGTGGGGGTTTCCCTCCTGCTGTGGGGCTTCCTGAAGGAATCCTGGTGGGAAGCAGGGGTTCCCCTTCAAGGGGGCAGGGGAGACACTCTGGAGTGACATTTGCCACCCACCATTCTGTAATGATCAGAGTGGGAGTAAATGGAGCTGGGCCTCAGAGTAATTGGCCGGGGAACCCTGAATCTCGGCTCGGCCCAGGGTCACAAAGGTCCCCGAGTTAATGAAGCAAACTCTCCCCACAGTGTCAGAGGCCGCCTTCAGCACCCCTACAGAGGACGAAACTTTCAGCAGCAGCTTTTCAAGGTTCCAAAAAGAAAGTTGGTGGGTGGGGGCAGAAAGGGAAGGCGTTGTTTTCATGCCTCTTGCTTCATTTGCATAAGGTGAAAAAATGTTTCCATAGAAACAACTAGAGTCTGTAATTTTTGAATAACGATTTCTGCACACAGCACAACCTGTCTTTTCCAAAGGGGAATTAAGAAATTCTCAACAGCATTTCTTACCACAACAAAAGGCAAAGTTTCCCAATTCTAGGATTGCTGCTCCAGAAGGGAGGGCCTTGGCTCCAGCCCCTGCCCTCTCTCGGCCTCAGTTTACTCCTTCTGTGAAATGGGGCGAATGAGGGTGGAATTAGACTCAGCAGGGATGAAGCCGCCTGCACCGTGGAAGGGGAGGGCGGGCGCTGGAGTGAGATGGGATTCCTGTGTCGGGGCTGGGAGGCAGCAGGGCCGGGCAGCGTTGTGAGGAGCTTTCCAGAAGAGGCGGGGGCAGGAGCTGAGGACCCGAGGACCACCCAGGCCACACGGAGAGGCCCCCGCCCGACCCTGCCCCCCGGGGTCTCCTCTGCAGCGAAGAGCGTGGGTGCAGGACCCCGGCGCGCAGCGCAGCGGAGCGGACCCGGCTCACCTGAGCGAAGGCTGCGGCCTCGCTGGCCGCCTCTGCCCCCTTGTGGCCCGAGGCCACCGCAGCACCCACTTGCCCGGGGCACTGACCTGCGTCGCTGGCTCCGCCAGGGCCTGACCTCCCTCCTGGTGCCTTTGCAGAGGGGGAGCAGCCACAGGGCCTGGGGGTGGGGTTGGGCTGGGAGAGGGACCCCAGGATCCTCTGGCCACCTGCCCTCCTCCCAGGCGTTGGCACACGTGGTTCCACGGAGGGGCTCCCTGGGGCATCTCGGGAAGTGCAGATTCCCGGGCCTGCCTCTGCAGGTCTGACTCAGGAGGCCAAGAGGTGACGGCTAAAGTGGAGAGGACCACAGCGAGGCCTGCAGAGGGTAACGTGGGGGACTTGTCTGCTCCCCCATATTACAGACGAGAAAACTGAGGCCCTGCGTGGGGGGCCCCACCTGTCCGTGGCTTCCCACCAAGGAGGCCCTGCATGTTCTGTCCATCCTCTGACTGCTCAGCGACCAAGGCAGCTGGGTGGTGGTCCGGGTGTGTGGAGGACGGTAACCGGGGGCTGTTGTCCTTGGAGTCCCGGTCTGCCTGTATTTATCCTCCTCATTTAACTGAGGGCTGATTATTGTGCTGAGACTGGAGCTGGGCAGGCAGCAGTGCCTGGTGTCTCTGGCTTAATTACAGCTGGAGGAGACGGGAGCAATGAGGCGTGAGCTGCTGGTGACTCCAACACAGGAAACGCGCCTGCAGACATACTTCCCTCCTCATTTTTAAGAAATACATGTACAAAGCCTCCCCGATTGAAAAATAATGACCCCACTGGATGGTGACTTTTTGGGGGGCAGCAGGGTCTGCCCTCAGCCTAGCTTCTGGAGCCCCTCCTCACTCTGGTGCTTTCCCCTTTAGCCTCCATCTCCTGACCTCCTCCCTCAGCAGGCTTCCGACTGTCCCCTGGGCTCCAGATGGCAGGGATGGGTTTGGAGAGGTGGCACTGTGAGGTGTGGGGAGGCCTGGCTCGTGCTGGTGGTCCTGAACAGAGGCTGCCATTAGGGTTACAGGTGAGACAGATGGGCACAGATGGGCAGAGCCGATGGCTCTGGAAGTTCAGGGGGTGGCCCAGGGCGGTCCATCTTGCTGGGGCTGCAGTTTCCCTGGGCAGCTGGATGTTGGCTGGCAGCACTGGGCAAAGAGGAGACAGAAGCACAGAAACAGAACCAGGCAGCCCAGCCCAGCCCTCTGTGTCCTGCTGCAGGATAGCCTCCAGTCAGGTAAAACAGGTGGTGGCTTCAGGGCTTGCACAGACAGAGCATGTGCTATGTCATTGGGAAGGAGCTCACTGGGAGACAGATGGGGCCTTGGGAAAGCGGGTTCCTGCTGTGGAGCCTCAGTTTCCTCATCTGTGACATGGGGCTTTGGTGAGGGTTGCTGTGAGAATGAAGAGTGAGTGATTTGTGAACAGCCAGCTCATGGCCGAGAGGTGGAGAAAGAAGATGGGGCTGTTCTCTTCCCCAGCTGGAGGCTTGGAGGACAGCAGCTGCCCAGGGGAAATGGAAGGTTAGGTCCGAAGGCTGCTTTGAAATGGTTGGAGGCTGGTTACCCTGAACCCAGCTCTGGTTTGGCTGCTATCAGCTGGCTCACTGGTGAAAACCTCAGTGCTTTTTTTTTTTGGTGGGAATTAGAGCCTATGAGGGGTGCATGTATTTGGAAACCACAACACTCCATCGGCACATGCGAGAGTGGTTTGCAATGGAACTCAGTCCTCACAACACTGAGGAAACACAGTTGGGAGACTGAGGCACACAGATAAGGTGGCTCACCCAGGGCCACACGGCAGGGAGATGTGGCAGCTCTGATGGGGACATCCAGCCTGGTGGCATCTCAGCATACACAGTTAGGGGGTTCCTCTTAGAGAGAAGGAATACAAAATCCTGCGGCGGTGGATATTCAGACAGGTGTGGAGTCCCAGCAAGTGGTCCATTTTATATTAGGCAAATATTAGAGACGGCAACGCAGCCAGGCCCTCCCTGCCAGGAAGTGTGGAAACCCTGAGGAATCAGCACCCGCTGTCACTCGAACCCAGGCCTAGACTCCTGCCCCAGTGCTCTTTCCACCAAAGCAGCTTCCTCGAATGCACCCGGTTTCCTGGGAGTGAGCTTCTTTGCCACTGGAATGAACGAAAAATCCAGATGAGGATTTCAGGGTGGCTCTACCCTGCCTACCTCACAGCACCCTTTCCAGAACAGGCGGGGGAGCGCGAGGCAGGGCGGTTCTCGCCTGGAGACGGGTGGGTGGACTGGAGGGCAGAGGCAGGCTCTGAGTTCTGCATCCATTTACATATCCCCTGCGCACTGTCCGGAGCACTCCTTCCCTTCCCTGGTTCCTCAAGGCACGGCTCCCCCAGGCAGATGAAAGCTTAATAGAGTTTTGCGACATGAAAGTCAGTCGGAGGAAAGAGCCTTGAACAGTTGTGCGTGAGAGAGAGGCAAGCACCCGAAATTATTTTACGACAAAGGCAGCGCTCTCTGCCACAAAGGCACAGAGGAGAAAGGAGCCCAGGAAACGGGTCATTTCTTTCGTGGAAAAATGGAAACTGCTCTGAAGCATTTTGGGAGACGTGCTGTGAAGCAGGTGACACCAGAAGACAAGGACACTGGGGGCTCCCTGCCGGGAGGTGCAAAAAGCAACTCCCGTTTGAGGGTCAGAGGAGCCTGGATGCTAATGTCTCTCCAAGGTGACTTGGAGCCAACTGCCGGAAAGGCCATGCCCTTAGGAACACAGGCAGGTCCCAGCTCAGGTGAGCCTGAACCTTCTGCCCCATCAGGAGGTTCCCGTGGGAGGAGCTCAGGTGGGGAGGAGTCGGAAGTCAGGATTTCATGCCTCCCTCATTGGCTCTGGGGTTCCCTTTAAGGTGGACACTCGGTGTGGGCAGTGGGAGGCAAGAGTGAAGCAGAGGAGAGCAAGTGTGGTGGTTTAGCAAAGTAAAGCAAAGTAAACATGGAGGGAGCAAATGACTTTGTCCTGGGTGTGAAAGGGTAAGGCCCCATTGTAGGTCATTTATTCATTCAACAAACACGGGTTGAACTGTGTCTTGGGCTGGCCTCAGAGAAGCTCAAGAAAAGAAAGATGCTGTCATTGCCCCGAGGAGCCACTGTCTGGCATGCAGGCCAACTGTGACAAGCTGTGGTCCAGGTGAGGTGGGGTCTGGACAAGCCAGCGGGGGTTCACTGTGGATGAGCCAGGGAATGGGGAGAGGCCCCAGAGACGGGCTATCAAGACCAGTCTTGGGGCAAGAACAGTAGGTGGGGAGGGGAGGGAGAACCTTCCAGCAGGAGGATGCACCTGTGGCTAAAGCTTGGAGGTGCAGGGAACGCCCCCAAGCACCTGGGGCCACGGTGCAGGGTGTGGTCAGGACAGGAGTCCTGGAGCTGGACAGCCTGAGGGGCCACATGGTGCTGGGCTCTGTTCCCGGTGGGGAGGGGTGGGACTGTCCCTGTGGACAGCAGGGGGCCACTAGGGGCCCTGGGGAGTGGCAGTGAGGGCAGATACAGGATGTGGCCAGGTGGCGCTGGCTCAGGCAAGTGGGATGGGGAGGGGAGCAGAGGCTGCAGGCAGGAGGGCAAAGGGGAGGTGGCTAGGCCATGGAGGGGAGGAGGAGCATGGGGAGAGGAGCATTGGGGGAGCTCCAGAAGGCCCCTGGTGTCAGAACAGAGGGCAGACCTGCTCCTCCTCCTCCCTCCCTCTCTGCAGCTGCAGCTGGAAGGGCCTTGTCCCTGGGAGGGCTGCCTTGACTCCTCCCCTCCAGCCCAGGTGACTTCCGTGCCTCTCTGTGTCCTCCAGGGTGCTGGGCCCCTGGCCAGCCTGTGGCTCCTCCATGCCCCTGAGTGTGTGGGCAGCTCTGCGGGATGAGAGGATGTCAGGGCAGGGCCCACCCTGAGCTAAGTCCAGTTGTCATGGATTTTCCTTTGTTTATTCCATCTTGGGGTCAGACCTAGCCCAGTGCTGGCCAACCCAGCAGCTGTGCTAGCCCAGGACATATACGGGAGGTCTCATGTGTGGCCCGAGCCCACCCTGTCTCGGTCCAGGACTAGGAGGCTGAGGGTCTGGCTGGGGGCAGCATCCCTGGACAGTGGGTGTGGCCAGGGGGCTCCTTGCCGGGGGATATGCCACAGAGCCCCGCTTCACCACTCAGGGCTGTCCCCGTCCAGTTGCAGGGCACCTGCAAAGTTTGCTCCCCCATGGGGACCTGCAAAGTTTGATGGGTCTGGGTGGGAGTCACTTGGCAAAAAGGGGGCTGGCTCCTACGAGAATTCCCAAGAGGATTCGAAATCCCTGGAGCTTGCCAGACTTCTGCTAGCTGGGGCCAGGGCACTGCCGCGACTCCTCAGTTCTCCCGCTAGGGAGATGGGGCTAAAAGTCTTGCTCTGCCCACCGCAGGGGCTTCTTGGGAGAATAAAACGAGGCCAAGCGTCTCCAGAAAGCTTGGGGCTTCTGTGATCAGGGCGTTGGGATGGAGGCCCCACAGAGCCAGTATCAGCAGAGCAGGGCAATAACCCACATTTCATAATCCTTGAACTTGGACAAACAGACACTGGGTCCCATGTCAGCAGGCCTAAGGCCAGAAGGGTGGCTCACCACCTTCTGAAGACAGGGCTCAGAGGCCCAGACAGGGATTCCGGGGCCTTGGGGCCCCAGCACCATGCCCGAGCTCCACGTGAGAAGATGAGCTCAGGCCTCCGCTCCCTCTAAGCTGGTGGGTGGGAATTTGGGATGGGATTTGTGCGAGGTGAGGAAAATTGTTTCTAGTTTCCTCCTTATGGGGCCTGAGCTGGGCCCCTGTGTCTACCACTGGGGCAGGCTTGGGCCCAGCTGTGGATAGCTGCCATGCCGGCCACTTCACCTCTGGCTCTGCCAAGCATTGTCCCCGTGGGGCCGCCCTCCACCCCGGCTCTACTGTGCCAGAAAGGAGGCCCCAGAGGCCAGGAGGCACCTGGTCAGCCCACACCTACACCGGCCAAGCAGCAGGGTGGACTTTTCACGTGGGAAGCCAGACCAAATCTCTGGGCTCCATTGTCCTGCTAAAGGGAAACAGAAAACCTGGAACCCATCAGTTGTCATTGGGGATGGAGGGGACAGAAGGGACAGGGCCACCTCAATCCTGTCCCTCGAGACCTGAGACAAAGATGTACAAGGTGTGGAGCAGGCAGCGGGACCAGGTTCACTCCCAGAAACCTGGGCTTGGTGAACTAGGGGAGCCTGAGGCTTCGGGGTAACCGGAGAGAACGAAACACCGTAAGAGAGCTTCCGCACAGTGAGGCTCGTGGCAAGTGCGCAGTAAATGTTAGCCCTGTGGCTGCCCTCCCCGGGACTCGGTTGACCCATCTCGTCAAACGAAGAAGTCACTCAGAGCATTGGTTCACCCAGGTCCAGGGTGCTGAGAGGGCTGTTCTAGGGGTCTCTGGGTCCCCCATGCCTCCCTTCAACCAGGGAAACTCCCTGAAAATCTATTCTACATTTTGGGCTTCTGGATAAGAATTCACGGGAATAAAGGATCCCACAACTAAAATACATTTTGTAAAAAGGCTGGTTTGGAGACCCATGTGCATACAAAGGGCAGCCCGCAGCCCTCCTGCTCCAAGTCTGTTGGCGGAACTTAAGCCCAGGCAGCCTGTGTGCAAGGGGAGGGCAGCCTGGCTCTGTAGGAGATGGCTGGTTTCAGGGTGACCTTGACCTTACTATCACGGAGTTCAGTGACCTCTTTGCAGACCTGCTCTGGGCTCAGCTGGGATTCCAGGGACTATCAGCAATTGGAGGGGAGTGTCCCTCCCCACTGAGAGAGGTGGAGAAGGACAGGAGCAGACAGCCCTGCAAATGACTCATCCCTGCCCTCCGTGCCTCAGTGCCCTCATCTGTGAAATGGGTATAATAGGAGTGTCCCTCTTCATAGCGTTGCATGGATGAAATGAGATAATGCATCTAGAGCTCTTAGTGTGGGCGGCCTGGCATGTAGTAAGTGATCAATTAATGGTGGCACGAGTCACTGTTACTCATTATTCATATCGCAGTGCCCTTCGGCTTCTTCAAGAATGTATACTGAGCTGGCCTCACTCCAGAGTTGTTTACTTGTGCTTGTCTTCACAAGGTAATTGAGAAGAGGCCAAAGAGAGCAAGGGCCAGCCCTCCGGCCGCCTGCTTCCCAGGCCGGACTGTTTCCTTCTCCAGGGCCACCTCTGCAAACTCTTCAAAAGAAGCAAGGTCATACTCCCTAGTCTAAGCAAAGGAGGAAACCAAAGGCAGCTTTGATATGTCAGCTTAGGGAACAAGCTGACGGCACGGATCACAAGTGCTGCTTTCTGCCTGAGCAAATGGCTCTAAATGACGTACTTCAGGCTCTCCTCTTAATGTGCTGGGTGTTTATGATTTTTAAAAAAGTGCCTCATCAAAAAAAATGCAATAATGATGCTCCTAACTTAACAGCAGCACTTTAGAATAGATGAATTATTCACATCAGAGATGAAACAGGGACTCTACAAACTGGGCCAGCTGAAGCAGTCCCTTTCCCGGGAACTATTTTTATCTTTTTTTTACAGTCTTTCATCTTGGGAGACACGCGGTTCGCAATGTACGGGGAGCCCATTGCTTGGAGCCCAAGCTGGCAGGATGTCAAACCTGAAGTACTAGGCGTCTTGGAGCTTCTGCCTGGAGTACGCAATCCGAGGAAACTGAAGTGTGGAAAACGGGGCAGTAGCAATGTGAATGAGGATGATTGAGGGGTGCTGGGGACTCCCTGTTTCTTAACCTTGGAGGGCTCTCAGAGGCATGCTTCTCCATCGTCGACCCAGGGCACCATGGAGCTATCTTGCCCTTTCTTTTCCTGACATCCAATGATTCCCCACCTAATAGTGCATGGAGCTCTTGGGAAAGAGTGTATAGATTCTATATGGTGCGCATGGAGCAGCTGGCCCTGAGGAAGGAAGGGATTTCATTATTGCAAGGCTCAGGGGCAAGTGTGGACTAGCAGGGTCCCAAACTCTACAGGCCTTGACAGTCCAACATTGTCACACTCAACACTCGCCCATTTGCTTTAAAAAGCACCCTAGACCTGCACTCTCTGATATAGCAGCCATGAGCCACATGGGTACTGAACACTTGAAATGAAGTTCGACCAAATCGAAAGGTGCTGTGAGTGCAAGCAGCATACGGGACTTCAGAGACTTAGTACAAAAGGAGAATGTAAACGATCTCGTGAATATTTCTATATCGATTACACATTGAGATGATAATATTTTGAATACATTGGGTTAAATAAAATATATTGTTAAAATTAATTTCACCTGGTTAAGAGCCAGGTGAAATTTACTTTTCAAAACATGTTGCTAGAAATTGTGAAATTACTTATGTGGCTCACTTTACATTTTTTTTTTTTTTTTGCCCAGGCTGAATGGAGTGCAGTGGCGTGATCTCGGCTCACTGCAACCTCCGCCTCCAAGGTTCAAGCGATTTTTCTGCCTCAGCCTCCTGAGTCGCTGGGATTCTAGGCACATGCCACCACACCCGGCTAATTTTTGTATTTTTGGTAGAGACAGGGTTTCGCCATGTTGGCCAGGCTGGTCTCGAACTCTTGACCTCAGGTGATCTTCCCACCTCGGCCTCCTAAAGCGCTGGGATTACAGGTGTGAGCCACTGCACCCGGCCTCACTTTACATTTTTATTGGACAGCACTGCTCTAGAAAGGGAGCTAGGAAGATAGTAAGTAGTGGCTGACTCTTGGTGGTGGAATTACAAAAGCCTTTCCCCCCTCCTTTTTTAAAAATAATTTTTCTGTGTTTTTTAAGCTTTGCAGAAATGCCACAACTAGCCATTCTTGCTTTATATCTGCAAAGGCACAGCTATTATTATTTTTAATGACTCTCAGAGCTTGTTGGGAAATGGGACTGAGTTAAGCAGCTTCCTGGAAGGATCAGTGTCAGCAACCATGCTGTGGGGAGAGTCAGGGAACAGCAAGAGTGTCGGGGGCTTTGAGACTCCAGAGATTTGAACTGGGCTCAGGGTTCAAGAGCTCAGGTAGGAACCAGAACCCCAGTGAGGGGTGATGGGGAAGCTTATTAGTGAGACACAGGAAGTGGCTCCAGTGGTGGCTTCATGGCTTTGGCCTGGTGGGGCCTGTTCCGGTGTACACGGCAGGAAGCTGTGCTCTTCCTGATGGACGTCAGCTCCTATCTCTCCTGGGGAGTGGAGGCTGCTCTGGAGTGGGGCCAAGATCGGGAGGCCCAGGAGAGAAAAGGGCCTGCAATCTACCTCCCAGTCAACAAGATGCTATAATAAAAACATAGCCAACAGTCACTCAGCGTTTATTACGGTGCCAGGTGCTGCTTCACATACTTTCCATATTTTAACTCATCTATTCCTGAATTGCAATCTATGAGATAGGAACTATTATTGTCCCCATTTCACAGATGAGGAAACAGGTGCAGAACCGTGGAGTAACCTGCGCAGGGTCTCCAGTAGAAAAACAGGCCCTTGGTCAGATGAATTTACCCACTTCGGCCACCAGGGGCGCTGTTGGCACAGCTTGAACTCGAGACCAGCGCTGTCCAACGGAAACCGAACGTAAGCCACATTTCTAAAAAGTACACAAGAAAAGTGAAATTAGTGTTATATTTTCTTTAACTCGGTATATCCAAAATAGTATCATCTTGGCATGTAATCAACACGACATTTATTAGATACTTTACTTTTTTTTTGTTAGACTGTGTCTCGAAATCCAACATGCTGTTTGTACTTAAATGCACTTTAGATGTGAGTTCCATTTTAGGCACCCCGTAACGATATGTGGCTCGTGGCTGCTGCATTGAACAGTTCAGCCACTAAAATCAAAGAACTAGCCCAGGATGGCAAATTGGTCCGTCCAGTCTACCAACCCTGATTGTTGGTGTTGGTGCTTGGAGGCATGCTGTGATTGATTAGCAATGTCTGCTGTGAACGTGTAAGGGGCACTGTGGGAGGGTCTGTGTCTCCTGTATACTGACTGATCATGAGCCATGCCAGCACAGTGAAAAGAGACCTCTGTATTCCTGTGGGCGGGCGTGCACCAAGGGTTGTGGTGACCTCCCTCCCCCTCCTCTGCCCTCCTGTGGTTTTTACTGTGTGCGGTGGGCCAGGCTCCAGGTATACTGATCCTGGGTCCTGTGTTCACATTCCTGTGCCTCTGTTTTCTGGCTGTGACTCCAGATGAGCCACTATACTTCTGCGAGCCTCAGCTTCCATATCTGAAAAATAGGCGTAATAACCACTACATAGCAGGACTGCTACATATATGAAGAATTGGCACACAATAGACATAGAGTAAGTGGTGGCTCCCCATTCTTCCTCCTGCTTCCCCCCCACTCTCCTCAAGACAGACTCAAAGTCTGTCCTCACCCAAAACCCTCTCGGGAGGCAGACAGCTCCTTACTGCGCCTTCTTGGCGATCTCTCTGCCCCATCCAAGGCTGAGTGAGGCCTCCTGCTTGCTGGCTTCCTGCAGTGCCCCTCTGCCGGCCCCTTCTGTCAAGGCCAAGGACTGACTCAGCCCTCAGCAAGCTAGCACAATAGCCCTCCCCATCTCTGGCTCCAAGTGGGCTCTCACCTATCAGACAGCTGATGATGCTGAGACACTCTGCTGGTTCCATGGTTTTTTTGTTTTAGTTTTTTTGAGACAGAGCCTTGCTCTGTCACCCAGGCCGGAGTGCAGTGGCTTGATCTCGGCTCACTGCAACCTCCACCTCCCGGGTTCAAGCGATTCTCCTGCCTCAGCCTCCTGAGTAGCTGGGATTACAGGTGTGTGCCACTATGCCCGGCTAATTTTTTTGTGTTTTTAGTAGAGACAGGGTTTCACCATACTGGCCAGGCTGGTCTCGAACTCCTGACCTTGTGATCCACCAGCCTCGGCCTCCCAAAGTGCTGGGGTTACAGGCATGAGCCACCGCACCTGGCCCTGGTCCCATGTTTTTTAATAACCACCCCCCTCGGCCACTGTAGACAAGGACGTTCTCTTCCCGGCCTCCAGTTAGGACACTGGCTCTCCTCCAGCTCAGCACGCAGAGGCCTCCCATGGCCTGTGCCAGTTAGCACCTCTCCCAAGACACCTGGGGCCCCCTTCTGGGGAGGAATTTACAATCAAGCAACATCTGGCAGAGAGTGAACTGTAAATGGTGAACACGCTGGCGAGGCAGCGACTCCAATTAGGAAACAACTAGATTTCTCTAAGTATGACGGGAAAGTAATTCTCTGGCCAACAGAGTTTAATCAGAATGTTTTATGCAAGACGTATCCCTGACCCTGACAAATCTTCCCCTTCTTGCTGGAAATTAAACAAATACATTGTCAGCGCGGATTCCGATGAGCGCATAAACAGATGCGGGCTGGTACAATCATGAAATTGAGGAGTTTCAATGACTGAGACGAGCAAGAAACAGGCTGGAAGCTCTGCTGTGTCCTCTAGGCTTTTAGCCATTCCTGCTGTGTGCTGGGGGCCCCAGGAAAACAAAGACTTTCTGCCTTGTCTGTGGCGTCTCTCCATACCCCACCCCCAAAGAGACATCCTTTTCCTCCTTGTGACCCTGTAGTCTAAATGGCATCCTGAATTCCCTTCGGTTCCAGCTCCTGCCACCCTGCCCTGGGAGCATTTGCCCCAGCATCTGTCTCCCCTGGCAGGCCGTTCTGATGTGTCTTCACAGCCCTGGCATCCGGGACAATGCCTGGCACACAGCAGACCTTGAACAACTGTTTGCAAGAGGAAGAGAGGGAGGGCGGGAGGGCGAAGTCCGGGGACTCTGCCTTCCAGGAGGTTCCGTGATCAAAAGCTGACTTGCTTCTGAGTCTGTGGAGCTGAGCTGCAACTCAGCCAGGCTGCAACTCTGTGTGAGGCACTGTTTACTGACCAGGAAAGTGGGCAGAATGGCAGGTGGTTGCTGTGAGAATTACTTAAGGCAGTTGACTCATCTGGCACAGAAGAGGCATGAGCTGGTGGTGGTGGCAGTCGGTGGCTCACACTCCATGGGAAGCAACACTCACTGTGCCGAGTGCCTTGATGGCAGTGTCAGGGCAAAGACAGAGGGAAGGCGGGAGAAAGACCAATGGTTCCATCCCAGAGGAGGGTGCTACTGGGCTGGCTCTTGAAGTCCCAGAGAGGTGACTCACCTAAAATCTCTCAGAGGGGACGTTCTCGGGGCAGCCTGGCTTCCCCAGCGCCTTCGGAACCTAACACCTGGGCTTTCCCCCTTGCGCTTTCCCAGGCGCTTTTGGTAGCGTGTAGGCTCATGGACCCTTACCCAGGTCTTCTTATTGACTGTGGAAAATCACCTGGAAAACTTTAGAAGATTCTATTCCCCCAGACCAGCCTTGGAAGTTCTCGTTCAGGAACAGCAGGATGAACCCTGCCTCAGGGTTTGGGACAAACTGCCCAGGTGTGGACCATCCATTTAGCAAATGACTGTAAACGGTAGTGCTTTAGTGACTTGAGCACTCAATGGGATCCAGACAGACAGAGCAGGTGAGAGAGGACTGAGTGGGTCAGAGCCAGCCTGGCTGAGTCCCTGCTCTCCACTCTCCAGCCCTTCCCACTGTGTTCACCTGGGGGCAGGGATTTCCATTGCACAGGGAAGGAATGTGCTGTGCCCAGGGACACCTCCCCCATGGATCCCCATCCAAGGACTAGAATGCTGCCTGGCCCCTTGCTACAGCGATCCCGTGCTTTCCTTTCTCTTTGAGTTGGTACTGTTATCTCAACAGCCTTGGCTTTCTGGGTGAAGATCAGCAGCCATCCAGGCAGGCATTGCAGAGTGATAGATTCTAGGGTCAGACAGGCTGGTGCCCTCCTTATATTATTGACAAAGAAGAAAAAGAGCTCAGGGTCAGAGTGGACCCCCTCATCATTCTGGCTTTGGAGATGTGAGACTGTGCTTCTCCTTCTCATGAGACACAGGGAAGAATTCAGAGGGATAAGTACAGACTATGCCAGTAGCTCAGACAGTCTTGGCCTGCATCTCCAGGCGTCCAGGGGGTTGTGAGGTGGGTGGAGCTGGTGAAAAGTGCTGAGGTCGCCCTCATGCCTCCCAAGCCTACCTCAGGCATCTTGGAGAGGGGCTGCAGAGAGCTGACGCCTCAGCGGAACACCCGCAGTAGTCCCCCAGCCCTCAGCCTTCACTCCCCTGGCCCTACCTCTCCCAGGCTCTTGGCCCCCTCTCTCCAGCCGCCTGTGTGACTGTAGCCACCATCACGGGTCTGAATAGCACATGGCCTTCTGGGAGGCGAGTGGGGCTTGAGTCTCTTCATTTTACAGGTGAGGAACGTGAGCTTGGGGAGGCAGAGGACAAAGCCTGGCCTGCAAGACACTGAGCTTCACCTCTTCCAGGGGACGACATCATCCCCATTTCTCAGATGAGGAAACTGAGGCTCAGAGAGATGCAGTGACCCACCAAGGCTGAGTGCAGGAATGTTGGCCCTCAGCATCCACCCTGGGCCCTGCATTGCCCTGGTTGTCTATGTGGCCCCAGCCCTCCTGGGCCATTTTGATCTGTTTTGTGCATTTGGGGCACGTGTATGAGAGCATGTTTGGAGAACTATGCTTTATAGCAAGAAGATTTGAAATCACCAGACTCAGCCTTTCAGTGTAGGAGGGAGACCGAGGCTGGAGAGGGCGAGGCAGGAGCCTGGCCCACATGCAGGGCCGGGAGTCTCCCTGGGCAGCAGAGGGTCTGGGCAGAACATGGATGTCCATACGGTTATTAAGAAGGGGTGGCTGGGCACCCTGCCCGAAATGTCCTCGGTCACCCACTCACGTTCCAGGAGGCAACTGGGCCCCAGGAAGCGAATTCTCCAGGCCTCCTGAGGAGCATTCATTAGCCACGCACACAGATGGAGAGCAGCGGCGCCCGGGAGGCCGGAAGCGGCCCCTCGCTGCTCGCCAGTGGATCAAATGTTCCCTGGCTGGGTGGACATGGGTATTAGCCCTCTCTTGTCCCCTAAACGCTGATGCCTGGTCTCATCTCGAAAAAACAGTCCCTGTGGCAGTGCCAGGCAGCTGGGCTCTCACGGAGGGGGCCGCTTGGCCTCAGGACCCAGAGCAGCCGTGGCCAGATCTTCCTGTAGTCCATGCAGCCTCCCCTGGCCACCTGGCCAGTTGTGACCACACCTGGGACACCAGGCATGCACAGTGGGCCTGGCCTGGTGGCTCGCCCCAATGCTAACTCAGCGGCTGGCTGGGGTCGGAGGCATGAGAAGGGGCAGTGGTCTCTGGCTTCCTGGATGGAGTCTGAGAGGCAAGGAGTGCCAAGAGCCCTGTCCAGTGCAGGGGGAGATGCGCACAGAAGACAAAGAGGAGGCAGACCAAGATGGACAGGGGCAGCGGTGAGGGGTGGGCATGAAGGAAGCTTCTGGAATCAGGCTGAGGAAGGGAGGGGGTCAACTGCTGGCTCTTCAAGAAACCCTGCTATAGCTGATCTGTAAGCTACGGACCACCCAGCAGCCTCACACATGCACACAGGTGCACATGTACTCACACCATCTACCCTCACACACACCTGCGCACACACTCATACGTTCCCCCATGTACACACAGGCCCAGGCCATGCCCTGAGAGGAATGGGCTGTGTCCAGAGCCCCTGGGGGCAGAGTCCAGTCAGCACATGTCGGGGAGGCAGGCAGGTGTCCTGGTGCACAGCCATGGAGGCAGCCTTCCCTGGGCTAGAATGCCTTGGAACCCCCGCCCCGCACCCAGGCACCCAGGCATGATGAGGCCTTCCCCTGGCACAGCACAGGCTGGGCCCAGCAGAGCTGAGCTGGGCAAAAGTGATGCCCAGTTCTCTGTGCTCTGCTCCATTCATCTGGGCTGGGTCTCAGGATGTCCCATCCCCCAAGTTCCCCTGTGTCTGGGGTTCCTAGGTTTGGGTTCTTGCCCACCTGCCTCTCTGCCTCAGGGGGACGGAGTGGCCCCATGAGGAGGGGGCTTTGATTGGGGGTCTGGCTGTGAGCGGTGCTTTGCTTGGTTACTGATCATGGGACCGCCAGCCTCAGCCTACTTGTCCTTCTGCGCAGGCATCTCCTCAGCACCCAGTCCCTGGCAATTCAGTCTGGTGAACTGGCTGCAGAGGCTGGGCTGAGGCCTCTGTGCCCCCGTGTGTTTTAATGACTTCCTCTAAGGAGGTTCAGGCTGGCTGCAGGCTGGCTTCCTCTGACATGAAGGCGTGTCCTTCTAGCAGGAGGTCACTGGGGGGCTGTGTCTTCCCGGGGTCTTCATTCCCACACGGGGCCCATCCCTCGAAACAGTTAATGGAGGCCTGCCAGGTGCTGGTGCTGGGCTGGCGTTGGGGCCTTCACACAGGAGGGCGAGCCTGGGACCCTCTGACGCACTCCTCCTTGCCTCGGCACAGCTCCAGCCAGGGGGACTGAGGGAAGGCTTCCCAGAGGCGGTGACCCTGACATTGGGTTCCCAAGAGTGAAGAACATTTTGACAATCAGCAAGGAGAGCGTTCCAGACGAGGAAGCTGCATGTTGAGGTGAGGAGGAAGGCACGGCCCACAGCCCTGGAACTCTGGGAGCTGGGGCTCTTCTTAGGAGGCTCCTTGAGCACTTTTAAGCCTGATAAGAGCTATGATTCCTGAGGGCTGAGAGCACTTAGCTTTTACTGCTGCGTCCTCCTACTGAGCACAGTGCTGATACCAGTAGCAGTTGAATACGTGAACATGCAAACTGCCCCACCCCCGCCTTGCTCCAACACACACACACACACACAGACACTCTTGCAGAAACAAATGTTCAATGCTGGCTGACATACAGTGACAGAAGAACAATTGGGGGAAAACACTCCTTCCACCTCAGGATCTTCGCACACGTTGTCTGCCTGACGGGGACACTGTGCCATGCCCGCCCCCAGTCTGTTCTCAGGGCGTGCTGTGTCTATCTTGTTCCTGCGGTGTCCCTCCTGCCATGCACAGAGCTGTCCATTGGTAAATATTTATTGCTTGAATTCATGTGCTCCAAACACAGAAATATGTGCTGCATACCATTTAGTAAATGAAGTTGCTAAAGTGAATGTCCACACGGGGCTCCTGGCTGATGACAGAAGACTAAGACAAGAAAAGGGGAAAAGTGAGGCAAAAACGCACCAGGCTTCTGTTTAGCAATGTGTCTCCACTTAGAGAAACAGCCCCTGGCTGCCTGTCTAAGCCACTACTCCTTGCTCAGAGAACAAGAAGTTCCTTGCCTCTCTGCACATGTGGAGCAACCCTGAAGCCTCAGTTTCCCCATCTGCAGCACGGGGACAGTGAGGAGCCTACAGGGTTATTGTGAGGATGGGTCATAATAACATGGACAAAACACTCAGCGTGGTGCCTGGCACAGAGCAGAGTCCTGGAAGTGGTGATGGTCGTGGTGGTAAGGGCCACCCACCTGGAACCCAGAATGTGGCTCTTCCAGGGATGGTGGCAAACCTTTGGCCACCTTGGCAGTGATAAAACACCAGCCTTTGGTCTCTGGCCAAAATCTGCCTCTCCGGGGGCCCACCCCATGCCTGGCAGCCTGAACTTGCTCTTGGGCTATTTAGAATCAACCTGATCCCTCTTATCCACCCAGACTCAGTTTCCCTACCTGGTAAATTGGGGCCAGTTGAACAGGCTGACATTCCCTGACAAACAGCCTGTCGTTCTATTGCCGCCTGCTACAAGTGCACCTTTCACTTTCTGCAAACAGAACAAAACAAAACAAAACAAAACAAAACAAAAGAAAACACAAAAAAAACCTCTGCTGCTTCCTGGCATTCTTGGGGCTTGCTCATCCGGGGGTGGACCAAGGGTGGGCCTCTTTTCAGGGATGCCGGTGCTGTGACCTCCCCCAGGGCCCATCTCCACTGGGGCAGCTAGAAGGGGAGAAGCCGGCTTGAGTGCCCACTCCCCACGCGCCTGCCACTTCCAGCGCAGAAGCAATTCGCTTTCATTATGAAGGCCATGGCAGAGTCTGTTTGCAGAAGGACTAAGCTTCTCAGCTGCCTGTACTGCGGGGAAAATTTTCCTTAATTATTTTTTTATAGCCTAACTTTTGTGTGAGAGGGTTTGTTATTATCCCTGCCTCGCTTGAGAGTCATAAGCCCGCAAGAAGAACCATAAATAAAACTTTACTTAATATTCAAAGTCCGCACGATGAGATGATGGATGGGGGGTGGGCAGGCGGCCCCCCCCACGTCGGCGGAGGTGCACCCGGCTTTCTGCCGGAAGGCAATTACTTTCAGCTCCTTGTAATCAGAACCGCTTCCTACCTCTGCATTTTGTTTTTCCAACTTTCTCATTTAAAACCGGGATGGGTGACATTGTATCCCATTTGTATTGTGTCGAGGGAGATTACTTGGGGCGCTGCTGTGCCTAGGGCCACTGGGATGGCAATATTTTACCTGAGAATCCACCTCTGAAACATTGAAGCACGGCGGCAGCAAAGGCAGGGCCATGATTTGAACCCCAGATTCTGAAGCGTGGGGGACAAATGCCTGGCCGTGGAATTAATTTTTCTTGAGGATTAGAAGAGCTATAACGTTTCCCTCTATTATTTCAAAACCTGGAAGCTGACTCTCTAGGGGCCTGAGCTACCACAGGTAAAGTGGAAATGGAGGGGGCCGTCCTGGAATACACCAGCGTTCTTGATTCCTCTTCTGCAGGGATCAAGAGGTCTGCTGTGTGACCTTCTTCAAGTTCCCGACCCTCTCTGGGCTGCAGTCACCTTATTCAGAAAATGGAGAGGCTAGACAAGAAAATGCTGCTAATCTCACCCTTTTCCGGGCTGGCATTTTATTGAGCACCTACTAGGCGCTGGGCATTTTGCTAGGCCCTTCGTGCACACTGCCATGAGAAATCCACAGCAACCCCAGAGATGGGTTCATCAATAACTCACCAACAAATACTACCTGAGGCCCCACTGTGTGCCGAGCAGGGGCATAGGTACTGGGCATACCTCGATGAACAAGGGAGGTAAGGATGTGACTCTCCTAGACCTTTCTGTCTAGAAGAGGAGATGGAGAATAAACATGGAAACAAGCAAGATCATTCTGGAGAAAATGCAATCAGATGATGTGCTAGATGGTAACAGAGAGAGGTCGAATGAGAGAGAGGGCCGTGACAGCCTCTCTGAGAAGCTGAAATCCAAGCAGAACCTGAAAGACGAGGAGAAACTCAGATACATAAAGACTGGGAAAAGCATTCAAGTAGAGGGAACAGTGCGTGCAAAGGCCCTGAGGTGGGTGCAGTAGATACCACAGGCCCCCTCACTCGAGACCCCTCCAAGCACCTCCTGCCCTCTTGTGCCACAGAGCTCAGAAAGCTAAAGCAATGTTCCCCAGAGGTCCTGTGGCCAAGGTCCTGCATGGGCCTGGGTGACCCCTGCAGAAGCTTCTGAGCAAGACTGAGCAGGGAAAGAAAGGCCATGTCAGTAAACCACCCTCCAGTGAGCATGGAGGCAGAGAGTCTCATCCTGGCATCCCAGGTGCTCAGCAGAGCAGACAGCAGCAGAGGGGCTCCCTAGAGCAGCTGGGGGCCCTGCCTGTGCCGTCGCTCTTTCCCCTCCCTGCCCTCTGGTCTGACATCCCATTGGCATCACACACGATGCCTCCCGGAGGTGCTCTTGTGCACACAGCAGGTCAAAGTGCCAGAGAATTCGATCCTGTCCTCTTGGGAACAGCCCTCAGCCAGCAGTGAGCCCTTAGGAGGATGCTCTAAGCTCTGTCCTCCCCGGGTCCAGAGGTCCTGGGACGGAGTGCCATTGTGGAAGCAGTGACAGCTTGATGAAGCTCCCTGGGCTGGCCCCTTCCTCTCTGCCTTGTTCCCCGTTCCCTGCAGTCCTGCAATCACCTCCCAAATAAACCACGTGCCCTTGCTGGAATACTTGTCTCTGGGTCTGCATCTGGGCACCTGCACGGCACGTGCTTGTGTGTTTCTCTCAGCTGATTTTGTTCCCACATGGGCAGAGTCAAGCTTGGTTTCCTGGAGATCTCAAAAGGCTTCGGGCACCCCCGACCAGCCCCATTCTGATGAAATTCATGAGAGGGGATCCCAATGATGACAACTAAGACCTGCTGGATACTCTAGGTGTCTACTCTCATCAGCCCCTTTCTCCAGGCAAGCTCATGAGACTTGGGGATGGCACTGTCCTGGCTCTCGGGGTGATGGATTCTCAGGCTCCTGCCTTGGTCCTGGGCTGGCCCTCATCCTTTGGTAAGTGTGCTCTTTGCAGGAACTGAAAAGGTTAATAGGGCTTCCGCAGGCTCCCAGCCAGCTGCTAGGTAGCAGCTTGGACAGCCTGACGATGCAGCTCATTAGGTAGCTGATTACAGATGAGGACGGCAGCATTATCTCACTCCTCAGGCAGAGACGCGGCCACGAGCCCGCTGCCCTGCCAGCCCTCTGACAATAGCGTCGCGTTGTTTGCTTAGCTCAGGCAAACATGCTGCTCTGTACCTGGCCGGGGGTTGGGGGTTGGGCTCAGGGACTCAGAGGAGGAAGCAGCTCAGCTTCTCTCCAGGGGCACCCAGCAGACAGTGAAAGCGCCAGCCAAAGCCCCTGGTAACAGGAGACAGAGGGCTCCTGCTGCCCTGACTGCTCTCGACCCGCCCTCGACCCGCAGATACAGGGGTGGGAGCCCACTAACATCCTGTGACCGACACCGGCAGGCAGCGAGAGATGGGAGGCAGAAGAGCGAGCCCAGGGTCCCCAGGGCTTCGTGAAGCTGTGGAACCAACACCAGCAACTGTCCACCTCCAGGTTTCTCTCTAAGTGAGAAAAAAAAAAAAAAAAGCCTCGTGTGTTTAAGCCGACACAGATTGAGTTTGCTGTAACTTGCCTCCAATACCATTCATAATTTATAAGCTCATGTGCTGGCCCACAGAAGCAATCTGAACAAATTCTGAAAGTTGAAATCACTTGAGTCATGTTAAAAACAGTGCGGGGTCTCCTTTATGTCCTCAGGAAACAACCTCCTCCAGGCCTCCACCCCAACCTTGGCCATCCCTTGGTGAAGGCACTTTACCACATTGTCACATACATAAGTAGCATGTGCTTTGGAGTGTGAGCTCTTGAGGCCAGCCCAGGGTCTGGCACAGAGCCCGACTTGGGGAGACGGTCAGATGGTGTTTGTTGAATGACTGAATGGTGTGCATGAATGAGTGAAATGGGATTCTCATGAGAAGGGCTGATTCAAGACCCTTTCCAATTCTGTGAGTCCACAATTCCTCACTGAATTTGGGGCTAGTGAGGGAAGAACTGGGAGTTGAGTTGGTGCTGAACTAAAGCCCTGGTTTGTGGTGTTTGCCAATTTCCCTGGTGTAAATACTCCCACCATGGCTGGTTCAAGCTGCCAAATGTTTAAAAAACAGCTCACAAGATCTCTTGAAAATTTAACAACGGGTTCTTACGAGCCAGTCAAGCCATCTCCAGCCCCGCGTTTATTTCTACTCATTTTCCTTCCTTCTGAGCAGGAGGCGCGAGGGAGTCCATCTCTGCAATGGAGACTGAGGGGGAAAGGGGCCAGAGGGTGGGCATGCAGATGTCGTAAGGGGCTTGGAGTTTGTCCTAAGGGCAGTGTTATTGATTTTTAAGTGTGTTCAGATTGGCATTTTACTGTGCTTCTGAGTAGTGCAGAGAGGAGGGGATTAGAGCCAAGTTGCCATAGGCAGGCAGGGGAGCTGGGAGGCTGCGGTCCCGTCCCAGTGGAGAAGGAGTGGGGGAGTGGGGGGTTAGGAACTGCTGAGAAGTGGCGGTGCCGCAGCCTCATGCTGGCCTGACCGTGGCTGGCCCGGGGGCTGTTACAGGAGGGTGACCCAGCGGGGCCACTGCATGAGTGCTGGTGCCATTTTCTGAGATGGGAAAAAAAATGGGAGGAGGAGTAAGATTTAGGGGAAAGAAGAGGAAACTCTTGCCTGCCTGCCCATTTTCCTCCTGAATTCTCCCCTTTGGGGAGGTCTGGTCTGGGGCCTGGAGGGCTCTTGCATAAGGCACAGCCTGCCATTTGGTTAGTAGGGGAAGGGGTGGAGGGATGCATGAGAGGTTAAGCAGACAGATACTGACTACGGCTGTGTGTGTACAGGGACTTCTGGAGGGTCCTGACATGAGGGGATGCAGTGAGGACACTCCACAGTGCCCACTGCGGAAACAAGGGACCCAGCTTGAGATGTGCAAAGGACTTTGAACGCCAGGGAGCAAAATGAGTGTGACAGCAAGCAACCTGTGGTCCTCCGGCTGGGACCCTGGCTGGGCTCTGAGATGCTCCCCACTGGGTTTGGGGGGCTGCACGGGCAGCCAGAAGGCCAGCTCAGGGCTTTTTCTGGGGGCACACGACACAGTCGTTTCCCAGGCCAGACAGGTACACAGGATTAATAAGGCCAACACGCTCTCCCGGGGGTGTGCAGCTGAGCTAGCCTTGCTCCAACTGAACCATCAATCACTCCCCCCTAATAGCTCTGCAGGCGGCCACTCTCCCCACCAAATTGAAAGCGAGAATCCGGGCTGCTGGGAGGAAGATGCTGCAGCCCCTAACCACCGTAATTATGAAGTCTTGTTGGGGAGAGATGCTTATCTTTAATGTTAAGTGAACAGAGCAGGAGACCAAACGTCCTGCCTGCGTGTGTGCGGCCATGTGCAGAAACGTCTGCCTGGAAACAGGGCTGCCTGAGACCCTGTCACTTTCAAAGTGGGGATGGAGAAATGAGCTGGGGGCACTTCTTACCATTAAAACTGCAATTAATATTGATACCTTATTCTTTTATTTTAAAAGGTTATCTTTTCTCTTTACCTTAAAAGGAATCAGTTCACTGTGAAATAGGTGGGAAATATATGAACACAAAGAAGGAAATTGAGACCCCATAAGGCCCTGCCACAGGCCGATGACCAGGGTGGGGGTTTTTGTTATGGGTTTTGCCCCATGGCTAGGTGCATGCACATTTTGTTGTTTTTACATAGTGGAGATGATTCACTGTATTTTTAATATGTATTTTAAGTAAGAGACTAGTCCCAGGGGTGGGGCTGAACTGAGAATGCACATTCTGTTAATTTAACCAGTAAATCCGATTTTCAAATTCCCCTTACAGGGAGAGAAAGGAGAATATTTTGCTCACTTTCAATAGTTATCGACTCATCCCCCCAAAGCCGGCAATATCGACCCTGCCTTCCAACACACTTCTGGAGCTTGTCCGGCACACGGGGTTGATGCCGGGCGCTCCAAGGGGGCTGGAGCCCTCACCCCGGCTCACACTGGCCTGAGATGAAGTGGCAGCTACAAAGTGCTGAGGCTCAGGTGGTGTCCCTGGAGGAGGCCTCTCTGTGGTTCTCTGTGACTTGGAAAGTCAGAACTAAGGTTGGTGAAGCTCTGTCCTGGAAAGGCATTCTGGGTGGGGGAATGGCCTAAACAAAGGTGGGGAGGCAGGAACGCAGATGAGGAGGCAGGCGGCCTGCAGTTCAGCTGGCTGGGAACGCAGCCAGCTTTTCTTTGGGTGTAGTCTTTTGCGCCCGGGTCATTCTGAAGAGTGACTTGGACTCTGAAGAGGCTCCCTGGTTACTCCCCACTTTTCCTCAAAGCTCCAGCGCTGCTTCCTCTGGGAAGACTTCCATGGTTTCTCTGACGGAGACACTCCCCTACTCCAGGCCTGCAGCACTCACCTGCATCTCACACTGCGATGCAAAATTTGTGTGATTAATGGGTTCAAATGTGCCCCCCTCCCCTGGACTTTTCAGGGTGCTGGAGCTGCTGGCTTGCTGTTCCCAGTGCCAAGCCCAGGGCATGGGTGCTCAGCCATATGGAAGGAAGGTGCTCACAGTCCCCACAATCTATCAACCCACCCTGCGGGTGGAGGGACCGTGACTGTGGCCCCCACACCCCTGCCCCTCAAGCTCCTGCCTGGCTGGAGCGCCCGCCTGGACCTGCCTGGCCTCTCAGCTACTTTGTTGTGAGGTTCTAGGCATGGAGATGAGTTTCTAGTGACTCTGGCTTGTTTTCTTCCCTTTTTTCCTGGTGATCTTTCCGTGTAATTAAAAGACAGCTATTTGGCTGGGTGCCTGTAATCCCAGCACTTTGGGAGGCTGAGGCGGGCGGATCACCTGAGGTCGGGAGTTCGAGACCAGCCTGACTAACATGGAGAAACCCTGTCTCTACTAAAAATACAAAAGTAGCTGGGCATGGTGGCAGGCGCCTGTAATCCCAGCTACTCGGGAGGCTGAGGCAGGAGAATCGCTTGAACCCAGGAGGTGGAGGTTGAGGTAAGCCCAGATCGTGCCACTGTACTCCAGCCTGGGCAACAAGAGTGAAACTCCCTCTAAAAAAAAAAAAAAAAGACAGCTATTCTAGGAGACGAGGCAGCTGGAAGCAGAAACGCTGCTCTCAGCTTATGTGTGTGGAAATTTATTGTCTAGAGTACAGAATTCCGCTCGAGGCTCCAGTGTCAAAACAGACGCTAGGGTGAAGACCCGGCCCAGCCTCCCTCCTCAAGCCTGCTCTGCGCCCACCCTTATCCACATGGTGGCTTCCTGGAGCTCTTGCCGCCCCACTGGGTGAGGTGACAGCCTCCATTTCTTGAGGAGCACTAACTCTGCCAGTCTGATGACATCCACAGAACCTGTGAGCCTCATGCCAGGGGGCAACCCAGGCTGACAGCTGTGGTGTCCACCTGGAACCTGCCCTGGAGGCCTTGGAAGTTGTGAAGCCCATACTCCTTCCACCGGGCATGCTGCTGGTGCTGGGTGCCCCGGGGAGTGCAGCGGCACAGCTCCCACCTCCCTGACACAGAAGCCCAAGCCTGTGCTCCTGCCTGGCCTGGCCGTTTGAGAGGCCCCTTCCTTCCCCCAGAACCGGAAACTCCAGGCAATGTCAAGGTCATGCCTAGCCTGGAGGAAGTGCCTGTAAGCTGCCCAGCCCAGAGCACGGGGGGTGCAGCCCCCAGTGGAGACAGCGGGGTCCAACTTCCAGTACCCACTCATTGGCCGCGTGCCTCTAGCACAAAGCTGTCTTTCACCCCACTCTGGTCTACAGAATCCTGGGAAATATATTTTCTGGTTGGAAATCCTTTGTTAGTTGGGCCTTCATGGTACTGGCATCTGTGAGCCCCTTTCGGCACCTCTGGGAATGGCCCCCCGCAAACTCGCTGGGTCCCAGGGTGGAGGGTTAGGAGGCCTGGCTGGCCTCGGAGCCTCTGCCTGGCCAGGCCTCCGCCCCTTGGCTCGCCACAGCCCGCAGCTGCTGAGGATAATGCATGCGCTGGCCCGGGCCCAGCTCCCCGAAGCCATGGAGAATTGCAGTTTAGCAAGTTCGTCAAATCCGCCTGAGGCAGGAGCCCAGAGCCACATCTGCAGCATCTAGGCATCCCAGCGGCTTCCTTATCACGTCCGCCTCCACCCAGGGCCTCTTCCCACAGGCCTGGATTAGGCCCCCGGCAGCTGGGCAGGGGTGGGGGCCAGGGGAGCAGGGGACGCTGAGCTGGGGGCCCAGGGCCCCAGCCAGAGAGGCCCCGGTCTGCTCCGCCCCAACTTCCTTGTGTGGCCCTGAGGAGGGAGATGCAGCCTTCTGGGTGGATGGATCCTCCTGCCCATCCATGGGGTCCTGGAGGTGGCAGCCACAGCTGGGCAAACCCATACCCCCAGGCCAGGAAAGAGCGGCTGGGCAAGGCTCACGCCGAGGGACCCAGGGGTGGCTTGAAGGGTGCTGGGAGAGCTCAGACTGCTCGGGAAGGGGGTGGGTAGAGGGAGCATGGACAGTGGGCCCTGTGCCAGCAAAGCACAGCATCTGGAGGAGGGTGGAGGCAGGAATGCTGTGGGGAGGTGGCCGGCAAGGTCTTAAGAGCCACGCTATGTTGGTGACGCTGGGTCTGGTGAGCTGCTGGGCTGGAGCAGGAAAGCCAGGAGGGATCTGAGGCCTGGACAGGGGGCAAGAAGTCCCCTCCCCTGCATTCTCAGCCTGGAGCCCAAGGATGTGGCATTCAGAGGCACCTGTTTGGACCATCAAAGCATCTGTGAGGTCTACCAGGCACTTCCATGGCTGGGAAACATCAGTGGCCCCTTCCCCAAGAGGAACACTACAGGCTTCATGAACCACGGGGCCGAAGGGCCCAACCACTCCCTTTAGCCCCTCAGGGTAAGCCCAGCCAGGCTGCTGGGGCATCCACAAGGTCCCAGATGCCACCCAGCGACTTGCTTACCTCTGGGACTAGAGAGCTCACTACCTCATTGAACGTCCATTCCTTTGTGGAGGAGGTCTCATAGCTAGGAAAGGGCTTTCTAGTACTGCTCCGGGGCCACAGCGCATCTGGAGGTGGCAGTCATGACCTTCTGGGCCTCTTTCCTCCAAACCAAGTCTCAGGGCTTCTCCTATCTGTTCCTTCCAAGACCCACCTCAGTGCCCTCTCCTGAACAGGCATCAGTTGTCATTTTCTCCCAGAACTGAGTGTTAGTGCCTAGGTACAGTCTGCAGCCGACTCTCACCTCCCCAGCTATGAATACCATGCTCCTGTTAATTAAGCCCTAGGCGATCTGTGGTTTTTTGTTGTTGTTTTTTTTCTGATTGATCCATCACCCCATTGAGTCTTGCAGGGTGGTGTTGGTCCTTCTGGTGGTAATTGTGAATGAAGCAGGGGGACGACACATCCAGCTTGGGGAAACTGAGGCCCAGAGGGACAAGGCCTGGCTCAAAGTTACACAGTTCATGGATGGCAGGGCTCAGGGAAGAGCCCTCTTGACCTCTGCCAGCAGCCTGCCCAGCCAGCACACGGTTCCTCCATCTAGGCCGAAAGACGGGCCTATATCCATTCTCCCTCCTCCTTCCACCCTTCCCGAGGCCCTCTCAACCCTCAGCCAAGCCAGGGAAGGTAGAACGTGAGCGCCCCGTGGGTCCTCAGATGGTCTTGATTACCGACAGAAGGAGAAAGGCCTTTGCCCTGTGTCCTGCTAACTGTTCCAGGGAATCCAGTGCGTCCAGAGGCCTGGGGGCCAAGGTCTCACACAGCTGACCGCGTCCAGCACGTTCTGCAGACTCCGGGTGTTTCCAGAGATCGCTGGGCCTGCACATTCCTTCCTGCTGAGGGAACTCCCCAGCAAGGCAGAGGAGGCGGCCAGCTCCAGGAGGGCCTTGTGGTGGGAAAGGAAAGAGCTTGTGTCCACAGGCGGCTAATGTGCACCAGGTGCTGACGAGTGTCTCTCTTGTGACACGAGAAAGTGGGCGCCACACTCTTCTTCTCTTGCAGAGGAGAATGTGACTTAGAGAGGAGATGATAATGGTGGTCCCCTTCCAGGCTGTTGACAACTGACTTGGTTCATGTGAGAGCTCAGCTCAGAGCCTGGGACCAGTGGGTGTTTACCAGGAATTCTACTGCCGTTGTCCCAAGCCACATGGCTAGGTGGCTGCAGACCAGGGATTTGAACCCGTGCCCAGGACACAACCCAGGGTGGCTCCTTTGTGGTAAAGGCCACACTGTTTGGGGATGGCCCTCCCTTCCTGCACTGCCACCAGCCTGATCTCCAACCCAGAGGCTCCCAAGTGGTCACAACCCTGGTTCGAGTGTCCTGAGGACCGGTGGGTGCGAGGCGACAGCCCCTCCCTCCAGTACCTGCTGAGAACGCCTGGCTGTGGGAAGCCGAGGATGACCACCCCTGAACTGGGGTCCCCTCCCCTCCGCCTCCCCCCATTGTCACGGGCCACGTGGGTGTCCTGCGGGCAGGGTTCTGCCACCACCACAGAGGGCTGGCCGGCAGCCCGCAAGTTTCCACCAACTAATAAGTTTTACAAACCTCCAGCCTCATAAAAAAGCTCACAGTGGCCTGAACAACCATGGCCAAGAGTCTTGTGGGAAAGCGGATGGCCTTGAGGCCAGGCAAAGGCGATCTCGGCCAGAGGCCACTTCCTGCCTCTACTCAGACCTTTCCTAAGGCTTCAGACGTGACCATGCCCCTGTGGCCCCCTGGATAAAGACTATGCTCCTCCCTCGAGGGACCGGAAGAGGCCCTCAGCCCCAGCTACCGTGCCCCAGCAGCCCCACGCCCTCCTGCTGCCAGTGAGCTGTCTCTGCACTCCTGCTGCTGAGCGCAGGCCTTTGCGTGGGCCTGAATGCCCTTCCTGTCCCACCATTAGGGACACAGAGATAACTGACACTTCCGTATCCCAGAGGGCCCCCGGGGGGGACACGGCATGTGATTGGACAGTGATATCACAGGCTCTGACTGGGACCTGAGAGGGAGCAACACGGAGTCCGCATCTGGCTTCTCGTCCGAACGTGGGCCAGGGTAGCAAGGGGGCACCCCGGCTGCAGGAAACAGCAGGCTCCAGGCAGGAGGGTCCATGAGCAGCCTGCTGGGGACCGGAGGGGCTGATGTGGAGAGTGCCTGGAGCAGAAGCGAGGGGGCATGGGTGGGGCAGTGGGCTGAAGGAGTGCGTGGGTTGTGGCAGAATTTTCAAGAAGGTGGGAGATGGGGGACACACACATGGAGGCTGATGCTTTCAGGAGAGAGGGACGTTGGGTTTGTGATTCTGGGGTGGGCCTCTGGGTATGAGCTGGGATTTGGGCACGTAAGAGCCTTGGGCACATGGGGTCTTCAGTGGTAGGAGGATGAGGCCACCAGTAGCACGGCAGGAGGGGAGGGCATGGAGCCAGGACTGGCCCTCAGAGTGGCAGCTTTAGGAGGCAAGGGCAAGAGCCAGGCCTTTGGAGAAAGTCTGGGAAGGGGTCTTCAAAGAGGAGGGGACTTGGGTCCCAAAGCCACAGGAAGAGGTGTTTCAGCAGGAGGGACCAGTCGGCTGCCTGGGGTGGCCACGACAGGAGCCGGGAGGGGTGTCATCGGCCTGGTAACCTGGGTCCTTGGCATCCTTGGGAGTGGGGGTAGAAGCTGGCGGGGGGCAGTGGCATTGGGTGTGAGCAGCTATGAGAAGATGGGGAGGACAGGCTGAGCGGAGGGGAGGGCGGGCGGGGAACTGCCTCCTGCCCTGTAACCCTGATGCTCACAGGGGCACTCCAAGGGGGGAAGGTTCACTCCGTCCCCTGCCAGGGATTGTCTGTGGGGGGCTCCGGGGGCTCTGCAGGACTTTGATGGACTCCTGGGGAGGCAGCTGTGGTTGTGGAGGGGACGCTGCTGCCCCCCGGAGATGAGTTCAGTCCCCATACCCTGCTCATCATGGTGCAAGCTGTCTGGGCCTCGGCTTGCTCATCTGCACTGTGAAAGCGCCAATGGGAACGTGCCGTGTGCTCCGGGTTGTGGAGAGGACTGGACGTCAAAGGTCCCCATAGGCAGGTTTTTCTGTCCCCGAAGTAGGTGGCCAGAGTCTCATAGCTTCTGATGGAGACTTAGCACTCAGTCTGGACGAGCCTTGGGGAGTTGAAGTATGGGCCCACCCCTTGGCAGACTCAGAGCTGGCCCTTCTGTAAGTGTGCATTCAATCACATGAAAAGTGCTCAGGTCTGAGGAATCATCTGTTACCCAAGTCTCTTGGCAGCTGTCTCTGCTCAACGTGCTGGAGGGGCTGGGAACCACAGAGGGGCTGGCAGGGGCAGGCCAGCCTCCAGTAGGACCACGGCTTTGGTTTTCCATCTGTAAGTGGGGCTGTGGCTACGTGAAAGTGAGCCTGGAGGCCCGTGCCCCCTGAATCCTGATGAAAGGGTCTTCTGCTGCCTGACTATGGGAGGGAGGGGCCATATGGACCAGGAGCATGTTGACGCTGCCAGGGTCTTCCAGCTGGACACAGAGGCCAGTCTCTCCCTTTGCAAGGGTCTTCCTTCAGCTGGCCTCAAAGAGAGGCTTCCAGGACCAGAGGGAAGGAACAGGGAGAGCCAGAGCCCACCTCCTCCTAACTCTGCCCACATTGCCCACGGCAGCTCCGTTTCTCCTCTGGAAGCCTCTCCCAAGGGTTGAAGAGAAGCTGGACCCTCCCAACTCCACACACACTCTGAAGATACGCTTCCTATCTGTGCACACATGATCATAGCAGCATCACACACAGTAGCCAGAAGGTGGACACAGCTGAGTGGCCACTGAAGGGTGGATGGAGAAACAAAATGTGGTCAGTCCACACGATGGAATACTATTCAGCCCTGAAAAGGAAGGAAATTCTGGCCCAGGCTACAACATGGGTGAACTTGAGGACATTATGTTGGGTGAAATAAGCCTGTCACAAAAAGTTAAATATGATTCCCTTTATGTGAAGGAGTCAAAATCATAGAGACAGAAAGTAGGATGGAGGCTGCCAGGGCTGGGGGATGGGGAATAGGGAGTTAGTGTTTAATCTTTTGGGGTTTCAGTTTCGCAGGACGAACGGAGTTCTGGAGACAGACAGTGGTGACGATTGCACACCAGTGGAAATGTACTTAATACCACTGAAATGTACACTTAAAAATGGTGAAGATGGTAAAGATTCTTTTATTACAATTAAAAAATCAAGATTTAGGCTGGGTGCGGTGGTTCACACCTGTAATCCCAGCACTTTGGGAGGCCGAGGCGGGCGGATCACCTGAGGTCGGGAGTTCGAGACCAGCCTGACCAACATGGTGAAACCCCAACCCTACTAAAAATACAAAATTAGCCAGGCGTGTTGGTGCATGCCTGTAATCCCAGCTACTCAGGAGGCTGAGGCAGAAGAATCGCTTGAACCCGGGAGGTGGAGGTTGCAGTGAGCCAAGATCGTGCCATTGCACTCCAACCTGGGCAACAAGAGTGAAACTCCATCTCAAAAAAAAAAAAATAAAATCAAGATTTGTATTTCATTAAGAGTTCATTAAATCAGTATGGTTCACAATAACCGTGCTTTGCTGTCAAGCTATTACGAAAGATCTCATCAGAAGCCTGCATGTCACTCTCCTTCTCTTCCTTCCTTCCTCACCCTCACGCTTGTTGGTCAGAGCCCTCTCTCAAAGGAAGAAAGCCCAGGGCTCCTGGCCTCCAGCCCAGAGCTCCAGGGAAGGGGCCGGCCATGTCTGAGCTGGGGAAGAGGCTGCAGAAGATAAAGGTTCTGGGGACATGCTCCAAGCTAGAAAGCCAGGTAAGGCTCCCTGACGTCCGCCCAGCAGGACAAAAGCAGACAATTATGGGATGCACCAGAGTCGTGCAGCCCCTTTGGCCCCTGCAATATCAGACGCTTCAGAGACCTGACTGTCTTGCTGTTTGGCTGACACCGGCCTTAGAAGAACAAGCAGGTCGGAGGATGGAATTAATTTCCTAAAATTGAATGTCATGTTGAAAAGTCATCTCAGGATTTCCTGCCAGAGGGAAGGAGAAATGGCCATTTGGTCTTTGCTCTCTCAATAGCCTGTTGTAGCCTGCCACTTACATCTTTAGTTTTGGGTTGAACCGCATGAAAGTGCCATGTGTTAGGGCAGGAATCATAGAAATAAGCACGTTTATGTAGCGTAATTGAATAAAAATAACCGTGAAAAGGTGGTTCCAGAGATGAAGGGAAGAAACAAAACAGACCTCGGCTCTCTGTCTTCTGGGGAAGTACCGGTACTGAGATATCAGATCATCTTGCACGTAATGACACCCCAGTGCTGTGATGAAATTGTCACCAATGCATTAGAGGACTGGAAAATGATATAGCCTCTTTGGAAATGAATAGGCAAGCACATAGGAAGAGTTATCAAAGGCCAGATGCCCCTTGTAAAGCAGTCCCCCTCCTCCTGGAGATATGCGTCTAAGAAAACCACCTCCAAAGAAGGGAAAAACCATTTTCCTGAAGGTGTTCCACGTGGTGTGAGTTTGACCCTGAAAATCGGAGGTGGCCTCTGCCCTGGGTAACACCAGGACAGCTAAACCCGTAATAGATGCCAGAGAGGGGGCAACAGGAACCCTTCCATAGAGAAGGGAAAATCAGACCAGTATGGCGCCGAAGCCCCCTGGTGAAGATGCCACTCATGTTGACCTTGTCCCCAGAAGTTTCCTCTGGGGAATTTTACCTGGTTACTCTCACGGTAGCTAAAATCGGTCAGTTTCATCACTTGGAAGTGGAAGCTTCAGGGGTGAGACCTCTGTGTGTGTGTGTATTTGTGCATGCTTAAAAAACCTCCAACAGGCTGGGCGCGGTGGCTCACACCTGGAATCCCAGAACTTTGGGAGGCCGAGTCAGGATTGCTTGAGCCTGGGAGCTCAAGGTCAGTCTGGGCAACATAGTAAGAGACCATCACTAGCAAAAAAAAAAAAAAAAAATTAGCTGGGCATGGTGGACCTGTAGTCCCAGCTACTCTGGAGGCTGAGGTGGGAGGATCACTTGAGCCCAGGAATTCAAGGTTTCAGTGAGCTATGATCGTACCACTGCACTCCAGCCTGTGTGGCAGAGCGAGACCCTGTTTGAAAAAAAAACAACAAACAAACTCAAAAACAATAAAACCCTCAAACACAGAGTCAGCTAATGAAACAAGACAGAGGAGCGGGCAGAGATCAAATCCGGCCGTGCCTCAGGCTGCCGCAACAGAACTGGGGGCGGCTGGGTGGGGCGTGAGGTCAGACGGGTGCTTCCCCACTTTTATCAGAATGGGCTTTAATGCTTAAGGCTCTCATCCTTTCTTTAAAGATAAAACAACAACAACAACAACAACAAGAAAGCCGGACCCAATCTGTGCTCAGACTTGCTGGGTTGGCTCACATTTCCTACTCGGCCAGGTGTCCTCGGTTACTTTTTGTGCCCTCCCAGGACCTTGAGGGAACCAAACCCTGCTACCCCTCCACCTCAGCCCCCTCTCCACCTCAGCCCCCTCTCCACCTCAGCCCCCTCTCCAACTCAGGCCCCTCCACCTCAGCCCCCTCCACCTCAGCCCCCTCCACCTCAGCCCCCTCCACCTCAGCCCCCTCTCCACCTCAGCCCCCTCTCCACCTCAGCCCCCTCCACCTCAGCCCCCTCTCCACCTCAGCCCCCTCCACCTCACCCCCTCCACCTCAGCCCCCTCTCCACCTCAGCCCCCTCTCCACCTCAGCCCCCTCCACCTCACCCCCTCCACCTCAGCCCCCTCTCCACCTCAGCCCCATCTCCACCTCAGCCCCCTCCACCTCACCCCCTCCACCTCAGCCCCCTCTCCACCTCAGCCCCCTCTCCACCTCGGGCCCCTCCACCTCAGCCCCCTCCACCTCAGCCCCCTCTACCTCAGCCCCCTCCACCTCACCCCCTCCACCTCAGCCCCCTCTCCACCTCAGCCCCCTCTCCACCTCAGCCCCCTCCACCTCACCCCCTCCACCTCAGCCCCCTCTCCACCTCAGCCCCTCCACCTCAGACCCCTCCACCTCAGCCCCCTCCACCTCAGCCCCCTCTCCACCTCAGCCCCCTCTCCACCTCAGCCCCCTCCACCTCACCCCCTCCACCTCAGCCCCCTCACCACCTCAGCCCCCTCTCCACTTCAGCCCCCTCCACCTCAGCCCCCCCTCCACCTCAGCCCCCTCTCTACCCCCTCCACCTCAGCCCCCTCTCCACCTCAGCCCCCCCTCCACCTCAGCCCCCCCTCCACCTCAGCCCCCCCTCCACCTCAGCCCCCTCCACCTCAGCCTCCTCCACCTCAGCCCCCTCTCCACCTCAGCCCCCTCCACCTCAGCCCCCTGTCCACCTCAGCCCCCTCCACCTCAGCACCCCCTCCACCTCAGCCCCCTCTCCACCTCAGCCCCCCCTCCACCTCAGCCCCCCTCCACCTCAGCCCCCCCTCCACCTCAGCCCCCTCTCCACCTCAGCCCCTCCACCTCAGCCCCCTCCACCTCAGCCCCCTCCACCTCAGCCCCCTTCCACCTCAGCCCCCTCCACCTCAGCCCCCTCCCCACCTCAGCCCCCTCTGCACCTCAGCCCCGTCCACCTCAGCCCCCTGTCCACCTCAGCCCCCTCCACCTCAGCCCCCTCCACCTCAGCCCCCTCTCCACCTCAGCCCCCCCTCCACCTCAGCCCCCCTCCACCTCAGCCCCCCCTCCACCTCAGCCCCCTCTCCACCTCAGCCCCTCCACCTCAGCCCCTCCACCTCAGCCCCCTCCACCTCAGCCCCCTTCCACCTCAGCCCCCTCCACCTCAGCCCCCTCCACCTCAGCCCCCTCCACCTCAGCCCCCTCCACCTCAGCTCCCTTCCACCTCAGCCCCCTCCACCTCAGCCCCCTTCCACCTCAGCCCCCTCCACCTCAGCCCCCTTCCACCTCAGCCCCCTCCACCTCAGCCCCCTTCCACCTCAGCCCCCTCCACCTCAGCCCCCTCCCCACCTCAGCCCCCTCTCCACCTCAGCCCCCTCTCCACCTCAGCCCCCTCTCCACCTCAGCCCCCTCCACCTCAGCCCCCTCTCCACCTCAGCCCCTCCACCTCAGCCCCCTCCACCTCAGCCCCCTCTCCACCTCAGCCCCCTCTCCACCTCACCCCCTCCACCTCAGCCCCCTCTCCACCTCAGCCCCCTCTCCACCTCAGCCCCTCCACCTCAGCCCCCTCTCCACCTCAGCCCCCTCCACCTCAGCCCCCTCTCCACCTCAGCCCCCTCTCCACCTCAGCCCCCTCCACCTCAGCCCCTCCACCTCAGCCCCCTCCACCTCAGCCCCCTCTCCACCTCAGCCCCCTCTCCACCTCAGCCCCCTCCACCTCAGCCCCCTCTCCACCTCACCCCCTCTCCACCTCAGCCCCCTCTCCACCTCAGCCCCCTCCACCTCAGCCCCCTCTCCACCTCACCCCCTCCACCTCAGCCCCCTCCACCTCAGCCCCCTCTCCACCTCAGCCCCCTCCACCTCAGCCCCCTCTCCACCTCAGCCCCCTCTCCACCTCAGCCCCCTCCACCTCAGCCCCCTCTCCACCTCAGCCCCCTCCACCTCAGCCCCCTCTCCACCTCAGCCCCCTCTCCACCTCAGCCCCCTCTCCACCTCAGCCCCCTCCACCTCAGCCCCCCCTCCACCTCAGCCCCTCCAACTCAGCCCCCTCCACCTCAGCCCCCTCCACCTCAGCCCCCTCTCCACCTCAGCCCCCTCTCCACCTCACCCCCTCCACCTCAGCCCCCTCTCCACCTCAGCCCCCTCTCCACCTCAGCCCCTCCACCTCAGCCCCCTCTCCACCTCAGCCCCCTCCACCTCAGCCCCCTCTCCACCTCAGCCCCCTCTCCACCTCAGCCCCCTCCACCTCAGCCCCCTCTCCACCTCAGCCCCCTCCACCTCAGCCCCCTCTCCACCTCAGCCCCCTCTCCACCTCAGCCCCCTCCACCTCAGCCCCCTCTCCACCTCACCCCCTCCACCTCAGCCCCCTCCACCTCAGCCCCCTCTCCACCTCAGCCCCCTCTCCACCTCAGCCCCCTCCACCTCAGCCCCCTCTCCACCTCAGCCCCCTCTCCACCTCAGCCCCCTCCACTTCAGCCCCCTCTCCACCTCAGCCCCCTCCACCTCAGCCCCCTCTCCACCTCAGCCCCCTCTCCACCTCAGCCCCCTCCACCTCAGCCCCCTCTCCACCTCAGCCCCCTCCACCTCAGCCCCTCCACCTCAGCCCCCTCTCCACCTCAGCCCCCTCTCCACCTCAGCCCCCTCCACCTCAGCCCCCTCCACCTCAGCCCCTCCACCTCAGCCCCCTCCACCTCGGCCCCCTCTCCACCTCAGCCCCATCTCCACCTCAGCCCCCTCCACCTCACCCCCTCCACCTCAGCCCCCTCTCCACCTCAGCCCCCTCTCCACCTCGGGCCCCTCCACCTCAGCCCCCTCCACCTCAGCCCCTCCACCTCAGCCCCCTCCACCTCGGCCCCCTCTCCACCTCAGCCCCATCTCCACCTCAGCCCCCTCCACCTCACCCCCTCCACCTCAGCCCCCTCTCCACCTCAGCCCCCTCTCCACCTCGGGCCCCTCCACCTCAGCCCCCTCCACCTCAGCCCCCTCTACCTCAGCCCCCTCCACCTCACCCCCTCCACCTCACCCCCTCCACCTCAGCCCCCTCTCCACCTCAGCCCCCTCCACCTCAGCCCCCTCTCCACCTCAGCCCCCTCCACTTCACCCCCTCCACCTCAGCCCCCTCTCCACCTCAGCCCCTCCACCTCAGACCCCTCCACCTCAGCCCCCTCCACCTCAGTCCCCTCTCCACCTCAGCCCCCTCTCCACCTCAGCCCCCTCCACCTCAGCCCCCTCTCCACCTCAGCCCCCTCCACCTCACCCCCTCCACCTCAGCCCCCTCTCCACCTCAGCCCCCTCTCCACTTCAGCCCCCTCCACCTCAGCCCCCCTCCACCTCAGCCCCCTATCTACCCCCTCCACCTCAGCCCCCTCTCCACCTCAGCCCCCCCTCCACCTCAGCCCCCCCTCCACCTCAGCCCCCCCCTCCACCTCAGCCCCCTCCACCTCAGCCTCCTCCACCTCAGCCCCCCCCTCCACCTCAGCCCCCTGTCCACCTCAGCCCCCTCCACCTCAGCACCCCCTCCACCTCAGCCCCCTCTCCGCCCCCTCCACCTCAGCCCCCTCTCCACCTCAGCCCCCCCTCCACCTCAGCCCCCCTCCACCTCAGCCCCCCCTGCACCTCAGCCCCCTCTCCACCTCAGCCCCTCCACCTCAGCCCCCTCCACCTCAGCCCCCTCCACCTCAGCCCCCTTCCACCTCAGCCCCCTCCACCTCAGCCCCCTCCCCACCTCAGCCCCCTCTCCACCTCAGCCCCCTCTCCACCTCAGCCCCCTCTCCACCTCAGCCCCCTCCACCTCAGCCCCCTCTCCACCTCAGCCCCTCCACCTCAGCCCCTCCACCTCAGCCCCCTCCACCTCAGCCCCCTCCACCTCAGCCCCCTCTCCACCTCAGCCCCCTCTCCACCTCAGCCCCCTCTCCACCTCAGCCCCCTCTCCACCTCAGCCCCTCCACCTCAGCCCCCTCTCCACCTCAGCCCCCTCCACCTCAGCCCCCTCTCCACCTCAGCCCCCTCTCCACCTCAGCCCCCTCCACCTCAGCCCCCTCTCCACCTCAGCCCCCTCCACCTCAGCCCCCTCTCCACCTCAGCCCCCTCCACCTCAGCCCCCTCTCCACCTCAGCCCCCTCTCCACCTCAGCCCCCTCCACCTCAGCCCCCTCTCCACCTCAGCCCCCTCCACCTCAGCCCCCTCTCCACCTCAGCCCCCTCTCCACCTCAGCCCCCTCTCCACCTCAGCCCCCTCCACCTCAGCCCCCCCTCCACCTCAGCCCCTCCACCTCAGCCCCCTCCACCTCAGCCCCCTCCACCTCAGCCCCCTCTCCACCTCAGCCCCCTCTCCACCTCACCCCCTCCACCTCAGCCCCCTCTCCACCTCAGCCCCCTCTCCACCTCAGCCCCCTCTCCACCTCAGCCCCCTCTCCACCTCAGCCCCCTCCACCTCAGCCCCCTCTCCACCTCAGCCCCCTCCACCTCAGCCCCCTCTCCACCTCAGCCCCCTCTCCACCTCAGCCCCCTCCACCTCAGCCCCCTCTCCACCTCACCCCCTCCACCTCAGCCCCCTCCACCTCAGCCCCCTCTCCACCTCAGCCCCCTCCACCTCAGCCCCCTCTCCACCTCAGCCCCCTCTCCACCTCAGCCCCCTCCACCTCAGCCCCCTCTCCACCTCAGCCCCCTCCACCTCAGCCCCCTCTCCACCTCAGCCCCCTCTCCACCTCAGCCCCCTCCACCTCAGCCCCCTCTCCACCTCAGCCCCCTCCACCTCAGCCCCTCCACCTCAGCCCCCTCTCCACCTCAGCCCCCTCTCCACCTCAGCCCCCTCCACCTCAGCCCCCTCCACCTCAGCCCCCTCTCCACCTCAGCCCCTCCACCTCAGCCCCCTCCACCTCGGCCCCCTCTCCACCTCAGCCCCTCCACCTCACCCCCTCCACCTCAGCCCCCTCCACCTCAGCCCCCTCTCCACCTCAGCCCCCTCCACCTCAGCCCCCTCCACCTCAGCCCCCTCTCCACCTCAGCCCCCTCTCCACCTCACCCCCTCCACCTCAGCCCCCTCCACCTCAGCCCCCTCTCCACCTCAGCCCCTCCACCTCACCCCCTCCACCTCAGCCCCCTCTCCACCTCAGCCCCCTCCACCTCAGCCCCCTCCACCTCAGCCCCCTCCACCTCAGCCTCTCCACCTCAGCCCCCTCTCCACCTCAGCCCCCTCTCCACCTCAGCCCCCTCCACCTCAGCCCCCTCCACCTCAGCCCCCTCCACCTCAGCCCCCTCCACCTCAGCCCCCTCTCCACCTCAGCCCCCTCTCCACCTCAGCCCCCTCTCCACCTCAGCCCCCTCCACCTCAGCCCCCTCTGCTGCCACAGTCCCTTCAGGGTCCCAGGCAGCTTCACCAGGAGTGGGTTGGGGGCTGGAGAGGCAGGAGGGGGAGGGGAAGAGGGGAATCCTCCCAGCAGGAAAGAGCCACTCAGCTGAAGGGGCCTGGGGGCTGCCCGGGGCTCACTCCCATCTGACCGCGCCCACCATCCCACTCTCTCTCCACCACCCTCCCCAGGGCTACAAACTCCTTGCACAGGGGAGGAGGGAGAGCCTCCAGAGGGAGCCCCTCTTCCTGGTCCCGGGGTCCCAGGCCTCCTCCTCTCTCCCTGGTTGCCTAGGACCAGTCATTGTTCTGAAGCCCCAGAGCAAAGGGGATCTCAAACAAATGCTCCATCCTGGGGCCTTCCTGCTGGATCTGACATTTGGGATGTTTTTAATTCCTGGAGAGACAGATTTGCCACAGGGGAGAAATGACCTCTCTGTGGGCCGCTCCTGGTTAGGCTGCCTAGGATGCAAGGGAGCGAGGCAGGAGAGACCATCTCTGTTTTACGGGGCTCTCCTGGTATCTCCAGAGAGTCCAGGTAAAGGCCTGCCTTGGTGCCAATGGCAGAAACCTTAGTGGCCCAGACCAGGCCTGGGATTCCTGTGGTGCCCTCGGCTTGCTGCTAGCATGGTCTCAGAGGACTCATGTTGCCCCCATGAAGGGAGCCCATGCAGAGTGGGTGGGTGGAGAGGCCGGGAGGCGGCAGGTGCAGATGCGTGTTTGAGGATTGCGTGCAGGGAGGGTGAGGCGGGGGCCCGTGGTCAGTTAGGATCTGTCCGTTGTCAAATGCAGGGAATGAAGTGGCTCTCTCTCTTTCAGGCCAGCGCCAGGCAGGTGGACAGTGTTTCCAGTGGCCTTCCTGTGGCCTCGACATGGCCAGCTCCTGGGCTGCCTCTGTGGCTAGCTCCAGGACCTCCCCAGGTGCCACATCCCTGGCTCCATGGGACCCTCTCCAGGCCTGGGGCCAGCAGGACCCCTGGAGATGTGCCCCTCTTTCTCTGGTTCACACAGCACCATCGACTTGGCCCCCAGCATGTCCTCAGCCACCGTCATCATCTCTCCATCCCTCAGCCACCGTCATCATCTCTCCACCCCTCAGCCACCGTCATCATCTCTCCACCCCTCAGCCACCGTCATCATCTCTCCACCCCTCAGCCACCGTCATCATCTCTCCACCCCTCAGCCACCGTCATCATCTCTCCATCCCTCAGCCACCGTCATCATCTCTCCATCCCTCAGCCACCATCATCATCTCTCCACCCCTCAGCCACCGTCATCATCTCTCCACCCCTCAGCCACCGTCATCATCTCTCCACCCCTCAGCCACCGTCATCATCTCTCCACCCCTCAGCCACTGTCATCATCTCTCCACCCCTCAGCCACCGTCATCATCTCTCCACCCCTCAGCCACCGTCATCATCTCTCCACCCCTCAGCCACCGTCATCATCTCTCCACCCCTCAGCCACCGTCATCATCTCTCCACCCCTCAGCCACCGTCATCATCTCTCCATCCCTCAGCCACCGTCATCATCTCTCCATCCCTCAGCCACCGTCATCATCTCTCCATCCCTCAGCCACCATCATCATCTCTCCATCCCTCAGCCACGACCCCAGTTGAGGTCACATCCTGCCCACAGGGGCCCTACTGTGCCCCAGGTCCCTCGGCGACCAAGCTCCGGTCCTCATCTCACGTTCACTCTGAACCAAGGCAAGCTGTCTGGACTTCCACCCTGACCATGCCACTGCCCTGCTCACAGCTGGGGCCTGCCGGCCTCGGGATACAGTCCTTGGTCCCCCATTCCAGCCTCTCCACCAGGCCTGCCTCCGTCCAGTCATGTGGCAGCCGTGCATGTGGCCCCTCACTCCGGCCTTGGCATGCCTGTTCCCTGTGCTGGGATGGCCCCATCGTCCCCACCTCACCCTCTGCTTCCTGGCTACCTCCCTCCTCCTGAAGCTCCGCTTACTCCTCCTCTCCTCCAGGAAGCCCTCCCTCACTACCTCCCTCCCGGAACTTCTCCTCCACTTTGGGGCTAACTCTCCCTTCCTGGCCCCCCACCCCCAGCCCAGTCTAATTGGAGTGTGGCCGGAGCTTCAGTCAGGGCAGTGCAGGTTAGCAAGTGGTTGTGGATGAGTGCCTGTGGGCATGTATGGGCTTCCAGTTGCCTCTGCAGGACTTGGGTAGGGGAGGAGGTACAGCCCCCCGGGTGCCCCCGTCCACCCCCCTTACCGTAACACCGACCTTCACCAGCCCTCCACTTCCTGGTGAAAAGCAGACCTGTGGCCTTGGGCGTCTGCAGCAAGGCCTCAGCTTGGGTCGCTTCTCTCCTGTCGGCGTGGGCCAGCGTGGGCTGCTGTGGCCCCGGCTGTTCCAGGTTGGGGGGATTAATTGGCCGTTGCTGGAGGCAGGCAGAGGCTGGACGGCGGGTAGGCAGAGCAGGCGAGGGGGACCCAAGGCCTGAGCCCCTGTGTTTGCGGGGTGAGGGCGGCTTCCCTGGAGGGAGGGGGTGCTTCTGGCCCTAGGCGAGGGTCCCTGGTGAGCGCCTCTGCAGGGACCCATCCACAGGGCAGCCCACATTAGTATTCTCTGCACAAGAGTTTGCAAAGGAATGACTCACACTCTGGCTGACTAATTTGAAAGTAAGCTGCTTTTGCTGCAAGAAGGTTCAGTGAATCTTAAAAACTGCGTGATGGAGATTTTATTCCTTGTTCTAGACCTTTCCTTCTGCCAGGAAGGTGGCTCTGCCTCGGTTTACGCCTTTGGTTTGCTCACCTGGGGAAGTGGTTGGGGGATTGTGAGAAAACTGAGACTCCCAGGCTTGGCTTGCTTAGTGCTCACAGGCCGCATGCCCTCGGCAAATGACTGAACCTCACCGGACAGCAGGGCGCACCCACGGCACAACACACACATTTGGCGGAATGGGGACCCAAGCCCTGCTGAACTAGGATGAGGACCTCCTCCCACACGGGGTGGTGGGCTTCACAGAGAGGTACATGAGGGGAAGGATTGTTTTCCCCTTTTACAGACGGGTAGCCCAACAGTGCAGAGAGGTTAAATCATCCATCTGAGGTCACACAACTGCTAGGTACAGAAGGTGGGATCACCCCACCGGGCTGGTCACTGCCCTCAGCCTTCCCAGCTTAGTTCCCCACCCTGAGTTAGAGCAGAGCCTCAAGCTTGAGGACATGACTTCTTTTCTTTCTTTCCTTCCTTCCCTTCCCTTCCCCTCCCCTCCCCTCCCCTTCCATCCCCTCCCTTTCCTTCCTTCCTTCCTTCCTTCCTTCCTTCCTTCCTTCCTCTCTCTCTCTCTTTCTTTCTTTCCTTCCTTCCTTCTTTCTTTCTTTCCTTCTTTCCTTCTTTCTTTTTTTTGATGGAGTTTCGTTGTTGTTGCCCAGGCTGGAGCACAATGGCGCGATCTCGGCTCACCGCAACCTCCACCTTCCGGGGTTCAACTGATTCTCCTGCCTTAGCCTCCTTAGTAGCTGCGATTAGAGGCATGCGCCACCATGCCCGGCTAATTTTATACTTTTAGTAGAGGCGGGTTTCTCCATGTTGGTTAGGCTGGTCTTGAACTCCCGACCTCAGGTGATCTGCCCAGCTTGGCCTCCCAAATTGCTGGGATTACAGACATGAGCCACCGCGCCCGGCCGAGGGGATGACTTTTATCTGTGTCCTACAGGAGGCGAGTTGCTCTGGAAGAGTCTCAAGCTGGGAAGTGGGAAATCGCGTCTGAGCATCCGTCACGAAGGGAGGGAGCCCTCCAGGAGGTGCTGCAGGTGGGAGGCTGAGAGTGAAAGGTGGCCTGAGCTGTGTGGGACAAAGGATGCACCTCGGAGATGGACCCTAGCTCTGGTGTTGACGGGAGAGCGGATGAGGGAAGGAGAATCCTAAAGGGAACTTCCGAGACCCTGAATTGAACAATTCATCTCCTCTAGGGCCTGACCTCCCTTGACCGCCTACTTTCTTTCTTTCTTTTTTGAGACAGGGTCTCGCTCTATTGCTCAGGCTGGAGTGCAGTGGAACCATCTTGGCTCACTGCAGCCTTGACCTCCTGGGCTCAAGCAATCCTCCTACCTCAGACTCCCAGGTAGCTGGGACTAGAGACGTGCACCACCATGCCTGGCTAAGTTTTCAATTTTTTCTAGATACAGGTTCTTGTGATGTTTCCCAGGCTGGTCTCAAACTCCTGAGCTCAACTGATCCTCCTGCCTTGGCCTCCCAAAGTGCTGGGATTACAAGTGTGAGCCACTGCACTTGGCTGGTCCCTGCTTTAAATTGTCCATACCGCATGGACTGGCCCCCTCCCCTCCTTAGCTTTGGTTTTCTCCTGAGCCCTTATCACCATCTGATACACTCTCTAGGTGTATTGTCCATCTGCAGCACAGACAGAGGACAATCTGGGGCTGGGTGAACAGTGTCCACCTTCCTGCAGCAAAGCGTTGCCCCCAAGTCTCCTCTTGGGCAGCTGCTCAGGGTGAGGGGGTGTGTTGAAGCCTTGAGGGAGAGTGACCTCTGCAGCATCCCCTGCGCCTTTGCCCAACTGACCTCAGGAAGGGAGGGGATGGAGGTGGTGGAGGCCACAGCATGAATTCCCTGCACCCTGAGCCCTCAGGCTGCTGAGTGCGATGGCTTGTTGGCTACATGGCTTTGGGAAAGCTAGTTGCACATCCTGTGCCTCAGTTTCCTCACCTGCACATGGGAATCATCATACGGGCTGATCATCACGTGGTTCTTACCCTGCAGCGCTCGCAGTAGCCCGCTTTAAAGATGGACGTGATGAATGAATGGATTAGTGCACACTGGGGACCTGGGACGGGCACAGAGGGAGTGCTGGATAAAGTTTTGCTGTGATGCCTCTGTTTTTTTACTTGCTGTGTTTCTCTGGGCAAGTGGCTCGGCGTCTCTGAGACCCAGCTGCTTCACCTGCAAAGTTGTGATAACGATGGTGCCTGTTTCCCAGGGAATTCGGGAGGTCTTGATGAGGTGGCTCATAGAAGACGCTTGGCACGAGGCCTGGCACCTTTTAAGTGCTCCATTAGAGCTCACTGTGATGATTACGAAGTGGCAGCGCTGGGACTGGTGCCCAGCCAGGGCGGGCTTACCCGCCTCGCTGCGCCGACCTCCTCGGCAGCGACCTCACCTTCCATGGGAAGCTGTTTCTTTCTGGCAGCAGATGATGGGCAGAAAATTGAAAAACCTAGTCAAAGTAGCATATTCGTTTCCTAGAGCCCCCACCTCCTTCCCATCACCGTAATACAAGCCAGAGATAATATCCTCCCAAATAGGTTTACTGAAGTCAACCCATTACAAGTGCGGACATGCTTGGAGATAACAGAAGCCTGCGAGTTCTTAATATCCTGCCTGGCATGCGGGAGGAATAAATGAGCGGCGAGACCAGACAGCCCCGGCTGCAAATACGCTGCCACGTCTCTCGGCCATCCATCAGCCCGCGTGTCAGGTGGTGTCTTTGGCCCCGGGTTTGGGAAATATTGTCACCACAGGGATGGAGTCAAGTGCCTCCTTTCAAAAATAGATCTGCTTAAAATTTATTAACTTAGACAACTGCACCAGAAGAAACAATCAATTCCTTGAACTCTATAATCACGCACCTCACATGGCTCCCTTCCTTAGTGTCAGTTCTGGTGATAAAGGTGGTTTGGGTCCAACGGGGAGGTGAATGGCCTGGAAGGGGAGGTACGAGAGGGTGCGAGGCAAGGTGTCTGGCTGTGATGTTCCGCAGCGAGCTGAGACCCAATTACTTTTTGACCCACTAGTCTCCAGATCAGTCATTCATCACGCTAGCTGGGGCCAGGGGCCTCCTCAGTCCCTGCCTGGCGCCGGGCTGGGGCCAAGAGCACAGAGAAAGCAAAAAGTGGTCCTGCCCCCAAAGAAGCTGCCATTAATTGAGAAGAGACAGTGACAAGCATCTGGGATCACTCTTGGTGATCTCATCCTGTCCATGGCTGTAAATTCCACTCATGCTCTGATGAGTCCTGAATTTATGTTGGCAGCCAGGACCTCTGCCTTGAACCCCGAACACTGCCATCCAAAAATCCTCTCCATACCTTCACTGGGATGTCTAATGGGCATCCTCAACATGCCCCTGCCCCAGGCGGAGTCCCCAGTCCTCCCGGCGGCTGCTGTCCTGCAGCCAGCCCCATCTCCTGCAGCCAAAGTGGGGGTCCTCTTTGACTCCTCCCCTTCCCCAACACCCCACAGCCAACCTGTGAAGAAGGCCTGTGAGACCTGCCCTCTGAGACTAGCAGGTTCCAGCCACGCCAAATGGCCTCCGTGGATGGCTGGGGCAGCTCCCACCTGGCCCCGTGCTTCCACGCGTGCTGTGCCTTCCCATTCATCTCGACCTAGCGGCTGGAGGAATCCAGCACAGGCATGAGCTGCACCAAGCCCTCCTCTGTCCACAGCCCGCCAAGGGCTCCTGGGTCACCCGGCCAAACATGATTCCCTGCCAAAACCTCTGAAGCCCTGGCGCCCTCCAGTCCCTGTGCCTCCCTGAGCTCATTTCCTACCACTCGCCACCTCTCACTCCACCACAGCCACACGCACTTCCCATGTACTCTGCAAACACGCCGGCCACACTCTTGCCCCAGGGCCCTTGCGCTCGCTGGTGCCTGGGTGTTCTTCTCCGGGTCTGCTCCCTGGGCCTGAAACTGCACCTTCCCCTGAGCACATTCCTCTAATACTGGCTTGCTCGCCTTGTTCGAGGTCTGTCTCCACCGGCAGAAAGTGAGGCTGGGGTGGGTGAGGTCTGTGCGGTCATTGCCGAGTGCCCAGGGCCTTGCTGGGCACATGCTGAGCACTCAGGAAGTGCGTGCTGAATGAGTAAACGAGTGAATCACTGATCGAATGACACATAGCTCTCCCTGAGAGGGCTGCCCACCCTCCCTGCCACTTCAGAGACTTCCGCTGCGGCTCTTTCACGGAGGCGGTGTCCTCTCCCAGTGGACAAGCTGGAGCCTGCCCCTGCTCTTGTCATGGACGGTGTGGATACAGGCTCAACCCCCACCTGCCCCCGCCTGAGTCTGCAGCGACAGTGATATCTCTCGAGGTCACTTCATCTCTGAAAAGACCTCCCTCCTTCCCTCTCCATGGCCGGAACATCTTCCTCCCTCTCCATGGCTGCAACATGTCAGCCTCTCCCCTGTGTTTCCCTTCTGGAATATTCCATTCAATAATTCCTCTTCCAACCGCCTGTCCCTCTGGAAACCTCAATTCACAATTAAAATCTCCCACTCTCTTGACCACCCCTACCTCGCTCCTCCAGCATCGGTCCCTACCCCACGACCCAAGTGGAAACCTGGGGTTCCTGGTGCCTCCCCGGCCACCCACTGCTCCCCTCTCCCCCAGCCCCCTTCTCTGCAGCTCCTGAGTCTCCACGCCCCGTCCACCCCTTCTGCGTACCCACCCCTCCCAAGCACTGGATGGTGAGGCGAGGACTAGGCCCTGCAGCTTGTGGGGCACAGCAGGCCCCCAAGAGAGGGTGAGGCTGGGCAGGGCAGCGGACAGCCCTCATGCTGGAGTAAAGAGGTGCCACTTATGCATGCGACGAACCCCTTGAAGACGAGACGCACAGCCTCAGGCCTCTCGGAAGCTTCCAGGCTGTGTGCCCTGTGTTCTCTGTTGATACAGTTCAGTTCGATCCACTTAACAAACATTTACCCAGGGCACACAGAGCGGGGGCGGCCCTTGGGAGGTGCCCTTCCGCCCACCCCTCGGAGGCCGACTGCCTCTGCCCCTTCTCCCCTCCTTCTGTCTCATCCTCTTCCTCTGAGCCCTCTCCTTCTCCTCTCTCCTTCCTCTCCCTCCTCCCCATCTCTTTCTTCTCCTCCTCTGCCTCTTCTGGAGGCTCCTCCAGAGACCCCTTCCCCCCACCCGACTCTCAGAGTCTCACACTCTGCCTCATCCCCGAGCTCCTGGCTGCCCGAGCCTGGCTGGCTCTGAAGGAGAGATGGGGCGGGGAAGCGGGCTTCCTTGGGTCCACTTTGCAGATGGCTGCGAAGATGGCCAAGGAAAGGGAGACCCAGGCAGGGGGAACTGTCTGGGCAAAGGCACACGGGTGGGAGGCAGGTGGCCTTCCCCGGGACCAGAACACACGGCGGTCAGAAGGCAGCAGCAACCATGCCTACACAGCAACAGCGGCCGCGGCCAGTGCTGCGTTACACTCGCGCCTTCTTGACGGAGCATGACTAGGTCTGCTCCTTGGTGGAGGGGCCAGGGACATCTGAGTGGGCTTGCAGAGATAAGCCTGCCATGGGGGCTAAGGACTGGGCCTGGTTTGGGACTGGCTGTAGGCGCTACTTCAGGGAGGATCCTGTCCACTCACCTTTGTGTCCCCCAGTTGGGCCTGGGTCGTGGAAACGCTAGCAGTGGTCAGCTCCAGCCTGTGCTTACTATGTGTCTGGCGTAGATCCAGCACATTTGCACGGATGTAAACTCCCAAGCCCTCCCAGGGTCCCTCAGAGGAAGGCACTGCTATTATTCCTATTTTACAGATAGGGAAATGAAGGCACAGAGAGGTTTAGTAGCCTGGCCAAGGACACACAGCACAGCAGGGATTCAAACTGTGGGAGTAGGTGACCTGCAAATGCTTGTGGCATTGACGAGTGAACAGACAAGCTGAAACTGTCACCACATGCCTCTAACAAGACGGAGGGTGACCACAGCCAGGCTCTGGGCCAGCTGTGCCAGGGCAGAGACAGATGGATTTCTTCTCCAAGCTTGTTCCTTGGCCTGGTGATGGGGAGAAGTGAATTCTCTTAGCTGACTCTGTTCATTCATTTGCTCATCTGCTGATTCATTCATTCATTTATTCATCAAGTACTAATCAAACACTCAGGCCCTGGGGAATGAGGGGTGACACAGACCCAGCTCCTGTCCTCCCTGGTGTAGCCACCTGGCCAGCAGGAAGACACTTAGATGGGGCTCCACAAGAGGCAGCGTGGTGTGGTCAGAGAGTGGTCCCCGAGGGGCCTCCGGGGATGAGGGGCTTGCAGGCTGAGCTCATGCAAGGAAAACAGGCTGGGTCTCCTCTGCTCTGTCTGGGAGGCTCAGTGCTCTGCCGCTCGCTTGGCGGGGCACCGACCTCCTGCCGCCCGGAGCCCTCCTGTCTCTGACTTTGTTTTCCTTCCTCTCATCTTTCTCGCCCACTTCTAATTTATCTGTCTGCGCCGGTGTCACTTCCTAAGCCCCCCTAAAGCCTGTGCAGAATGAAGTGGGGATAAATAACATGAACGCCGCCAGCAACGGCATGTTGGGACGGCCAGATCCGCCCAGAAGCTGATCAGAAAAACTTCAAGGACTTAATTGTTCCGATTGCCTTGATTTTTCTATTCTAGCCAAGAGCCTCTAAGGCCAAAATGGTGTCCCTGTCTACACCTCCCCTCTTCCATCCCCTGATATTCTCTAAACCAAATTAAAAAAAAATGTCTGTGTGGGTCAGGGAGGAGGGGTTCCTCTGAAATTGTTGAATGAGAGTATTCGGCCTTGAGAAAGTGGCCTCCAAGTCAACCGGCTTTGTAAGTCACTCTTCATTTAAGATAAAAAGTGAATTTGTTCATCTTATCCATATTTTGTCGTTTGTTCTAAGACATTTTTTTCCCCTCAACTCTCTCTGAACAAAAATAGCCATTTGACCATGAGTTAGAAAGCCGGGGGCCCTTCCGGCCCCTGCTAGCCGCCCCCGCTTACATCTGGAGAGCACAGCCACTTTCAGCACCCCTCCCTGTTTTCATCTGGGTTTCTCTAAAAGATGAGGGTTCTAAATGCTGTCGACAAAACCGATCACCTGCTCACCCTTCCTAATGGGGCTAAGCGCTCCGGGGTGAGGTGTCTCGGAGCACCGCACTGTGGCTGCTGACAGATTCAGCACGAGCCAGGCCAGGGAGAGGGTCTCATCTTTTATGGACCTATCTCGTCCATATTCTTTTACAAAAATCTCACTCTGTTGAAAATTCCTTTCCTAGTTATTTTATCATCAGATAAACATGTCTTCAAAATCACAGCCATAAACATGACATCCAAAGACCTAAAAAAAAAAAAAAAAAAGAATCCAAATCTCCAGCCTCCCTGTTAATCCAACATAAAGGAGCCAACCGACGTCACCACCGAACTGGTTGGTGAGGAGTTGAATGGAGGTACTCTTAGCTCTGTTCTTCTCACTGACACATTCAGCCTTATCTGATACTGAAGGCTTGAGGCAAGTTCCCTGGCTGCACCATCTTCCCCCGAGATTGTGGGAAGGCAGCTGGTCTTTGATCTGCCCGTGTGATTGTGCACAGACTGTGCTTTCCACAGGACTGATCCGAGCCAGGCGCGCTCTCCACTCAGTAGCAAAACCCTCTGGTGCTGCTCCTTTGGAACACGCATGACCAGCATGTAAATATTGCTGCCAGGGGCTGGTTTCTTGCAGCGGCGGCTCAGAGTCTTCTTGTCTGGTTCAGTGGCCTGCCAAACCCTTGTGGAGCTGGAGAGTTTGGGTGTTGTGGTAACCATGGAGACAGGGAGAGTGTTGGACTTAGTGGACACTGGAAGGTAAACCGGGGAAGTTGTGGACTTCCTAAATCCAGTCTTGTCAGTGCCCCATGTTATTTGCATGTGTCTTGTGGACAGGGTGGGGTAATGCCTGCAGCACTACTCTTTTAAATGTAGTAACCTGGGCCATGCACAATGGCTCACGACTGTAATCCCAGCACTTTGGGAGGTAGAGGCAGGCGGATGACTTGAGGTCAAGAGTTCGAGACCAGCCTGGCCAACATGGTGAAACCCTATCTCTATTAAAATACAAAAAGTAGCAGGGCATGGTGGTGGGCACCTGTAATCCGAGCTACTCAGGAGGCTGAGTCAGGAGAATTGCTTGAATCCAGGAGGCGGAGGTTGCTATGAGCTGAGATGGTGCCACTGCACTCCAGCCTGGGTGACAGAGCAAGACTCCACCTCAAAATAATAATAATAATAATAATGTAGTAACCTACCTAATCCTCCCAGTAGCCCTGTGGGAGGGTGTCTCCAATGGGTTCCCACAACAGACCCTTAGCCTGGGATTTGGGTGCAAGCTGATGATTGAGGAAGGGCTTCTGGGGCCCGCCAGGGACCGGGAGGAAACCAGGCAGGGCTGTCCCAGACACACCTGGGCTCAGGGGCATGGCTCACCTGGGGGATCCACACGCCTTAGACAGGGGCTGCGGGGGACTTAACTTCCCAGGGTCTTCAGCTCCTTCCTGGGTGGGCACAGTAGGGAGTGGCCTCTGAGGAATGCTGCAGGTGCTGCCTATTGGGAGAACAGGTTGCTGGAGGGGTGGGGGAGGGTGGTAGGAGAGCCTTTGCCATCACCCCAGCACGGGTTACACAGCTCATCCAAGGTCACACAGCTGCTGGGGGGCAGGGCTGGGAGCGGGTGGGTAAGGCTGGAATTGAGGGGCTTCGTGGAAGCCAGGGGCTTTCATGGGGAACCCCAAGTCCTAAAGACACAGGATCAGAAGATGACAATATTGTTTTTCAGGAGCCATGTGAGCCGTACAGTACTGGGGAGAGGACCGAAGGCTGGGTCCCAGGTGAAGCCCTACCGGCCACTGGAGCACTGGGCACCAGGGGCTTCACCCCTCAATGCCCGGCCACATGCACATCATCCGATCCCAACAGCCCAGGAGCTCCTAGGCCTCAACCCTTAGAAAGGCAGCATTTCACAACCTCCCTCCCCACCATGAGTCTTCATGGGTGTGGCTCCGGCTCACCCCGCGGCTCTGGGCTGCCCACCGCATGGCCCGGCGGCCCCTGGCAGTGTTTCTCTCTTCTCCTGGGCTGCAGAGGGCCAGGGTCTCCCAGAAAACCTTTTCCGTCCCTGCTAGTTAAATTTGTTTTTTTCAACAGCTTTTACAGAGATGGAGTTTATACATCATAAAGATCACTCCTTTTAAGTATCTAATTCAATAGTGTTTAGTGAATTTGCAGAATTGTACAACCATTACCACAATCTAATTTTAGAACGTTTCCATCACCAAAAAGAAACCTTGCGCTCTGCTGATTTGTTTTTTTCATATCTTCACTGCGGGGCCTCCCCTCCCCACTCTATGAACCGTAATGGATACCTGTGCACTGTGTCTCCTGCCAGGTTCTGATCTAGGGCTTTCTAAGCACGTATTCACTTACCATCCGGGCAGCCAGGTGGGGCAGGTCCTCCTATGATCCGAGGCCAAAAGTGTCGAAGTACCTGCTGTAGTGGGTGAATGGTGGCCCCCAAAAAGCCACGTCCACCTCCTAATTCCCAGAATCTGTGGCTGTGACCTTATTTGGAAAGAGGGTTTTTGCAGATGAAATTAAGTGAAGGATCTCAAGCTGAGATCATCCCGGATTATCTGGGAGGGCCCTAAATACAGTGACAAGTGTGGAAATAAACAAGGGCCGCTCAAACGAGAGAAGCAGAGGCCATTTATCCAGAGCTTGCTGCAGACTGGGCTCAGCTACCACTACTTGTGTTGGGCAGAGACTCAAAGGTGGGAAGAGGAGCGGAGAAGCTTCGCAGGGAAAGCTGGAGCTGCTTTGGGTGTGCTCTGACCGGAGGCTGTTGGTGTGGGGGAGCCAGAGGTGCCTACCTAGCGTCGGGGCATCACCTGGGATGGGTTAGGGTGCATATTTGGCTTTCTCTGGTTGGCCATTAGTCAGAAGTGGGACAAAAATAGGAAGCTGTCAGTTAGGAGTCAAGTCCTGGCCATTTGGGGCCAATTGTCACAGAAGCCACGGTTTAGCTTCCTGCATTGTCACTAGAGATGGCTATCGGGCCTCCTGCAAGCCTGGCTCACTGCAGGCTGGCTTCCTCCACTGTTTATGGTGGATGTGGGGTCAGTTTCCTGGCAGGTTGCTGCAGGTGTGGGTCAGCGTTCTGTTTTCAGAACAGACCCCTGTGGGAGGGGCACTAAGCTTCCTGGTGGCCAGTGGGAAGAGGGGGTCATGGCAGAGTGAGATAGAAGCAGAGCGTGGGCTTGGGGTCTGTCCGGGAGCAGGCAAGAGCGCTGTTGGGTAAGAACTACTTGAAAAGGGACAGCAAACCTCAATGGTATGGCCACTGTCCCTTTGGATATTTAGTCCCTTGCAGGTGTCCTTTGACACACAGAGAAGGGATGCAGGTTGTGTGGAGACAGAGGCAGGGGTTGGAAGGAGGCTGCCACAAGCCAGCGAATACCTGGAGGACCAGAAGCTGCAAGAGGCCTGAGAGGACCCTCCCCTAGAGCCTCTGGAGAGAGCACGGCCCTGCCCACACCTGAGCTGTGGACTTGTGGCCTCCGGAACAATGAAAGAATAAATTTCTGTTGTTTTTAGCCACCAAGATGTGGAAATTTGTAATGGCAGCTGACAGAAGTTTGCCCAAGGTGACACCATTGGTGGATGAAAGGACTAGGATTGGAGCCCAGGCAAGGTTCTGGTAGGGAGTGGGAGCAGGGCTTGCCCATTCCACCACAGCAAGGCAGGTGGATGGGGGCTGCGGGAGGGCAAGAAGGGCTCTGTGGTTACCAGTTTGCAGCCCCAGGAGGATCCACGCTCCTAGCGAAAGCCAGGCCATGAGGCTCTGTGCTGGTTGGAAGTGTATAGCTCAGGTCTCATTCATTCATCCAATCATTCATTCATTCATTCCACCTTCACCCAGATCTGAAGATGGCCTTGGTGGCTTGTGACATAGTTCTGAGCAGTGCTCTGGACCAAGCTTGTTCTTCAGATCCATCCTTGGCCTCATCAGGGGCCGGGCAGGTCAATGCCCTCTGCCTATACACCTGCAGGATCCCCTTGCAGGCTGTCAATCCCAAAGCCCCAGAACCGCGCAGATTTCCTTCTGTGTTAATACCTTAAAAATTGAAGAAAAATCCAGCTGTCACACAATGTCACTGTTGAAGGCCTTGATGTTATTCTTCCTTCACTCTGCTCCAGAATGGCTTTAAAGTGGCTTATCTAGTGACACCCACATAGCAAGTAGAGGGAGGCTGGGATGAGGGCAAACCGGGCAGGGGGAAGGGAGCTGGTGAGGCACACAGAGGCCAGCATGAAGCTGTGCAGACCCTGTGGGCAGGCCACAGGGAGCGGCACTGAGCTTCCTAGTGGCCAGCAGGAAGAGGGGGTCATGGTAGTGTGAGATAGAAGCAGAGCGTGGGCTAGGGCTCTCTCCGGGGCAGGTGAAAGCACTGTTGAGTAAGAACAACTTGAGAAGGGACAGCAAACACCAGGCTGAGCCCCTGTCTTTGCTGGGCTGGCCCTAGTCTGGCTGGGAGGTGGGAGGCATATGTTCTGATTTTGTTTTCTGGCATTTTCCCCTTTGAGAAGCTCTTGCTGTCTTGTTTGGGCACACAGTCCAGCCGACCACAGTACCCCACCTCATCCACGAGGTGGGACGTGGCGTGGAGCTGGGGGTGGGGTGGATGGGTGGTGGTCAGAGTCCGTTTTGGGAATTGCTATGAGCTGGAACAGAGAGATGAGCTGCCGTGCGCTGGGGGATTGTGAGCTATGGTGACAATGTGAGCGGGAAGGGGCTGTCCCATCTTTCATGACATCATAGAGATGGTCATCTGCTTCAAGAAGGAATGAGGCCAGGGCCCAAGGGAGAGCAGGACTGAGCAGAAAGAAAAGGTGGTTAGGTGAAGAGGGAACCATGATAAGATCCATCTGCTCCTGGATCCACCCATGCCTGACATCCTGATACTTTCCCCAGACCCTTCAGTTAAGTGAGTCCACAAAGTACTAACAGATTGCTTTAAACAAATTGCTTTTGCCAGGAACGTCTCAATCACTTAGGTATCTAATCTGAAAAGGACAGAGTGGGAAGGGCCTGGGGAGGAGGAAGACAGGAAGACTCGTTAGCTGGCTTTAAATCCTCTCCTCCATGCCTTTGGTGGCCTTTGGGCTGGGGGGAGGGGGCCCGACTGTACTCCCTGAAGTGGGATTCAGTGCGCAGGGATAACAGGGCTGGCCTTGGCGGTCCTATGCAGGCCATTCGCTGTGGCTGGCACTGTGGAGGTGCATTTTGGGGAGGGGGTGTAATGAGGACAGACAGGTACTGAGCCACAGAGCTCACAGTCTACTGGGCAGGGGTCATCAGAGGCCCCCAAAAGAACATTGCGCACCTCTTGCCCCTGGAGTCCGGCCACAGGATGCCAGCTAGTGCGGGAATAAGACTTTTTTTTCCCCCTTAGAAAGTATTTTGTTTCTTCACCAAGACACAGAGAAGGAGCTGCTCCTGGTATTTCTGAAGCACGAATGCTTTGCTTTTAGTCATCTGGGGTCCTTCTCCTGGGGCAGGGCTTCTGACCTTGGCCTTTGGGGCCGGAGGATTGTTTGTGGGGGCCTGTCCTGTGCATCGTGGGGTGTTTAGCAGCAACTCTGGTCTCTACCCACTGGGCTCCAGCGGCCCTTTCTCAATTCTGATTGAAACAACCAGAAATGCCCCCAGGCATTGCTAAATGTCCCCTGGAAGGGGACAAAAATCACCTCGATTGAGCACCAGTTTCCTGGGAACATCTACCTTCATGCTTTGGACACAGGAAGATATAGCAGAAAAGAGTAAACAAAGAAGTTAATTCTTCTTTCTTTTTTTTTTTTGGTGATTTAAAAAATTGTAAACTTTATATAACATAAAATTGATGATTGTAACCATTTTATAGTGGCACTAAGTACACTGACATTGTTGTAAAACCACCATTATCTATTTCCAGAATGTTTTCATCATCCTAAACAGCAACTCTGTGCCCATTAAACAACAGCTCCCTCATCTCCCCTCTCTCCAGCCCTCTCCAGCAACTACCACTTCTACTTTCTGTCTACGAGTTTGACTACTCTGGGAACCTCGTATACTCATACGGTATTTGTCCTTTTGTGTCTGGCTGATGTCACTGAGCATAAGATCTCCGAGGTTCATCCATTTGCAGCATGTGTCAGAATGTCCTTCCTTTTCCAGGCTGAGTAATACTTCACTGTGTGCACACACCACATTTTGTTAACCCATTCATCCATCGATGGACATTTGGGTGGTTTCCACCTTTTGGTTTTCATGAATTATGCTGCATTGAATGTCTACGTTGTGAAAGGTGTACAAGTATCCACTGGAGACCCTGCTTCCCGTTCTTCTGACTGCATACTCAGCAGTGGAATTGCTGGATCATATGGCAATTTGGTGTTTAACTTTTTGAGGAGCCTCCATACTGTTTAGAAGTTAATTCTTGATGGTTTAGTTTCAAAATAGGCTTGTGAGCTCCTGTGCTGAGGTGGAAGGAGTGCCATGGGCGGGTGAGGAGGGCACGGGTACCCTGGGTCTCTGAGATAACACCAAGAGCCTGTTGCCCCCAGCAGCTGCCTGCTGTGCTAGCCCAATGCCGGGAAGAGGAGTGTGGGGAGTGAGGACAGGGGACCAAGAGTCAGCTCTTGCCACCCCCAGGATGGTCCTTAGAGGAGCTGAGTCGTAGAAAAACAAAGTCATGTATCCGGCACCTGAGGCTCTGCTCGAGACTGGTCCTGTTTGCTGGGCCCCAGCACTCCTCACCATGGAGTGTGACCACGGTAGTTTTAGCCTGGAAATATCAGCAGGATGGGAGTGGCCCAGCACCTACACGGACCATAAAATTATTTCCATAAAGCAGCCATAGAACACCTCTCTGGGAACACCACGAGGGCCTGTGAGCCCTCCAAGATCAACACAGCCCCCCGCACCCGCCAAGGCCCCAAACAAGGAGGGCTGCTGTTGAGGCCAGACGGGGCAGCCGTTCAGAGCTGTGCGTGTCTACCTGGAACAAGGCCTGCAGTCTCAGCCTGTCCATCTGCAGCCTTCTCTCCTGGGGCTGGTCAGTAGCAGGACCAGGTGTCGGGGAGGGGTTGATAAAGGCCGTCTGTCTGTCTGTTTCGGCCCGTGTTGACCATGGCTGGACTTCAGTAGTGCCCGAATAAGGGATCTGGTCTCGAATACTCTTGAGTCTCCCTCAAGGGTGGGGCCTGCACAGTCTATGCTCCTTCCCAGAACCCTCCTTGCCTGCGTCTCTCGACAGCTGGGCACAGAAGGCAGTACGCTGCCCAGTTTATGGATGAGGAGTCTGGGCTTAGAGGCCAAGACTGAGGCAGCAGTACCCGTGATCTGAATCCTGGATCTCCAGACCCAGCCCAGCTCCCGGCCCTCCCCAGCTCGGTTCCTGAACTCGGGGATCCTGTTTGCTTACTTCTGGGTTGATTTCTATCAGTGTCACCACTGCACAAAGAGGACAGGGCAGACCAGGATGGAGGAACAGGCCACTAAGGCTGTGGAGGGGTGGACGCCAGCTCCTGAAGACCACAGGCCACCTGACCTCTTAGGCGGGTGGGTGTGTGGTGAGAATCGGCTGTCTTCCTCCTGGCAGCATGACTTGAAAGGGAGATGTCGATGCAGGAATAACTCCCCTGCAGCTGTGGGTTTTCGTCTGGGCTCCCCACTGGACTGGCCTGCCTACCCTTGGGCAAGGTCCTTAACCCCTCTGAGCCTTTTGCCTTTGGACAAATGGGGACAAGTCTATAAGGTGGAGTGGTTGTGAGATAAAATATGGTAATACAGGTACAGTCCACAGCACAGTGCCTGGCGCAAGGTTCAAGTGTGCAATAAATGTTCACTGCTGCTGGTGGAGGTGGCAGCCACTGTCAACATCGAGGGTGTGAGTCTGGTGCTGGGTTGACAAAGGGCGGAAAGGATTCTGTGTGGCTCACCAAGAGGAGAAGGAGAAGTAGGACCCTCCACAGTTTTCCAGAGCCAGACCTCACCAGAGAAAAGGGACAGGATGTGGAGTGGGCACTCTGAATCCCAGTGGGGGCCCTGACATTGCGGCTCCTGTCCCATGTGGGTGCCCCCTCCGGTCACCCTCTTCTGATGGCATCTGGTGGGTACTGAGCTACCCGAGCTGGTCCAAGGGACAATGGGAGCAGGAGTGGCGAGCACATGTCCACCCTGGAGCCCAGATGTGAGACAGGTGGAGGGCAGGTGGTGCCAACTAGAGGCAGAGCCAGTCTTGGTCCAAGTGAGTGAATCCAACCCACGTGAGCACTGACCCGGCTAAGGAGTTAAAAATTCCAAAGTGGACTGGAGATGCAGAGGGCTGGCTGGGTGTGGTGACGGAGGTGCTTGGTCTGGATGGATTTCAGGGGTCTGGGCCAATGTCCGTGGCAAGGCTTTCCTCACCACAGGGTGAAGCCACACGGTTGGGTCGAGTCTGTTTAAAAAGGCGAGGTGGGGACCTCAGGGAGCTGGAGGTACATAACAGTTTCCTGCCAGTCCCTGGCTCTCAGATGCCCACACAGTTCCTGGCACCTATACCAGGGTAGGGAAGGAGGAGGTTTTGAAACAGCATTCGCAGGGCTGATTGGGGTGTGGCTACCCTGGCCTTCTGGAATGCCCCCAGCTACTACAGAGTCTCTGGGAAACAGACTCAGTGACAGAATCTCTTTCTTCTTATACAAAATGGACAAGCCTGGACAACAAAGAGAGACCCCATCTCTATAAAAAACGAAAACCTTAGTGGGCGTGGTGGTGCTTGCCTGTGGTCCCAGCTCCTCCAGAGCCTGAGGCTTGGGGGTCACTCAAGCCCAGGAAGTTGAGGCTGCGGTGAGCCTTGGTCATGCCACTGCACTCCACTCCAGCCTAGGTGACAGAGCGAGACTGTTTTAAAACAAAGCCAAACCAAACAAAATGGGGACCAAGAGAGGACCTGGCACATGGCGGGCACCCAGTCCGAGCCGGATCCCTCCCTCCTTCCTGGGAAGTGAGGACAACCCACTGCTATGCCCGCTAATAGAGGGTTACGGGCATCGACTAGTGCAGAGGCTTTATTAGCGGTCAAGTGCTATTAATAAATAAATCCCTAAATCATTTTATAAGCTACAAGTGCTTGAAGAAAAATAAAGCGGGAATGGGGATAGGGATACAGGGATGGGCTGAAGCGAGGGGAGGGCAGTAGAAGACCTCGCTGAGAAGGTGAATTTGACCAAGACCTGAAGGAGGTGAAGGAGTGAGCCCTGGGCCACTGGAGAGGACTGAGCAGGCTGTGCACCGGGCTCGGGCCAGCAGCAAGGGGGCCAGAGGACTGAGCAGGCTGTGCACCGGGCTCGGGGCTGCAGCAAGGGGGCCAGTGTGGCTACTAGGGAGGCACCGGAGAGTGAGCGAGGAGAGTAGGGGCGTCAGGCAACAGCCAGGGGCTCGGGGGCAAGATAAAGAAGAGGGAGGCTCCATGGCAAAGGCCCCATGGTGAGGCATGAGGTGGCCTGGCTTGGAAAGGCTTGCCCTGCACAGGAGAAGCAGGGCGGCCAGCTGCGAGATGGTCGCCACGATCCAGGCTAGAGCAGCTGTGGGCCTCAAGGGTGGTGGCATGGAGAGACGAAGCGGTGGGATTCCAAACACGTTTTGAAGATAAAATCAGCACGTCCTGCGGGAGAAGGAGAGTGCTCCGGAGGCCTCCAAGGTTTCTGGCCTGAGCCACGGACGCACTGAGGGGGATGCTGTCCTCCTGGGCCTGTGAAGGTGATGGGGCTTGGGGGAGCAGGGTGTGGAGACACAGTGTCAGTAGGGACCGGGGCCCAGGTGACCTCCAGCTTTGGGGGCAACAGCAGCTCTCACGGCTGCAGTCGGCGTGTCCCCCCACCTCCAAACCACGAGGCACTGTCAGGCTTGGGGAAGGAGAGCTGCTTCCGGGCCAGAAGTGAAAGAGGGCAGGGTCAACTTTCGGGCACACAGAGGGCAGCTGGGTCCCGGGGAGCACTTAAGAAATGTTGGCGAATGAAGCTTGAGACAGTTTCCTGTCTCCATAGACGCGTGTGTGCACACACTGATACACACACTGACACACACTCTCTCACACCCTCACACACTGACACACACCCTCACACACACACTCTCACACCCTCACTCACTGACACACACACTGACAAACCTACATTCTCACTCCCTCACACACTGACACACACGTTCACACCCTCACACACACAATGACACATACACACCCTCATACAGTCATAGTCACTGTCACACATACCCTCATACAGACACAGTCACTGACACACACACTCACACCCTCATGCACACACTCGCACAATGACATACACTCTCACACTCTCATACACACAGTCACTGACACACGCACACTCTCATACACACACTGACACACTCACACACACACCCTCATACACACTCACTGACACACACACACAGACACTGACTCTTATACACTCACATCTGGATCATAAATATACCCATATTCATGAGTTTATTGGCAACTTGTGTTTTTCTCTTTATACTTGTCTCTAAGTTTTCTAAAATAAATACATATTACTTATGTTTAACAAACAAAATCCCTTTTTTCTGTTGTAAGATTTCTATTATCTTAGAAACAGAGATTCTACTTTTAAAAAACTGTTGAAGGGCCAGGTGCAGTGGCTCACGCCTGTACTCCCAGCACTTCGGGAGGCCGAGGTGGGCGGATCACAAGGTCAGGAGATCGAGACCATCCTGGCTAACACAGTGAAACCCAGTCTCTACTAAAAATACAAAAAATTAGCCGGGCGTGGTGGTGGGTGCCTGTAGTCCTAGCTACTCAGGAGGCTGAGGCAGGAGAATGGTGTGAACCCGGGAGGCGGAGCTTGCAGTGAGCCGAGATTGTGCCGCTGCACTCTAGCATGGGCGACACAGCGAGACGCCGTCTCAAAAAAAAAACTGTTGAAAAGCGATTAACCTGAAATATGGGAAAATCGTTAGACAACAATGACACCATGACAGACCTGCTTCTCCTAATCAAAAGTAAAATTTTTAATCCTAAATATCCCAAGTAAAAGATTAGCAGCCAGCTGTGGTACCAACCACTCCACGAACTGTTATGCAGCCATTTATACTTTGTCTCTTCTGAATTTAGATAAGCATAGGGAATGTCTCCTGTATAAGAACCAACAAGAAACAAGATCACAGAGACAGCATGATCTCTGGCATGTAAAACAAAACTGAAGGGAAATGAACAGAAAAAAAACTGGAAGGAAATACCTCCATGTCAATGTTTCCTATGCAGAGGAACGATGGATGATTTATTATTTGGATTTTTCAGCCTCCCCTACATTTTCTTTAAATGGCATCTATTGTTTTCAGAAAGAAAAACAACTCCATTTACCTTTCATTTTTAAAAATTCTACCCAGCCTTAAAATCCCACTTGAAAGACCAGCAGCTTGGCGGGATGTCTTCACCCCCTGCTCAGGGGCACCCCTTAGCCAGCAGGCGTTGCTCACCGCCCTCAAGGGGCTTTGGGTTCAGATGGGCAGCCAGGGGAAGCGAATGCGATACCACCCTGGGCTTCCTCTGACAGCCATGGACCTGCTGGGCATAGACAGGAGGTGGGAGGGGCAGAGTTGGCCTCACCTGGCCCACCAGGTGAGGGCTGGCGTCAGTTACCGGCCAAGGCCTCTCGGTGGCTCCTGCTGCCCTTGGCTGGGACACCACCCCACTCCTGCCCCACACCCTCCCTGCTCCTTCTCAAATGTCCGCCTTCCTGGCAGCTGAGGGCCAGCGAGCAACTGGGCCAGGAGGGCCTGGAAACGCCTCTTCTCCTCATTCTACTCAAGATGGCTCTGGGGACAGAAAAGGACCCCTCTGTGCCCCAAATGTTGGGAACAAGGGCAGTGCTGGTAATAGGCTCACATTTGCACAGGGCGGGTCAAAGTTCCGGGCCGTGTGTCACCTGGGGGCTGGGCCAAAGGGGGCACATCTTGCTGTGACATGGTGAAGGTGGGCAGGGTAGACCCGACGCTGAGGTAGGGGAGCGGGGCAGTGGGCTCCTCCTTCCTCACGTCCCATACTGTGCGGCGGCCCCTGACTTGGCCCCCTCTCCCTGGCTCTGTACTCCCAAACGTCACGTTGCGCCCCTCCCGTGCGCCCTCCAGCCAGGGTGGCCCGGCCTTGGCCGTTACGATGACGCCAGGGGAGCCGTTTGGCCGGCTCGGCCTCGGGTGATGGGAAGTTTCACTGCCCGGCCCTGTGGCCTGCGTTCTGTCTAACGCAGCTGTCTGTGCAGCTCCCGGGAGGGGTGAGAACAGCCAGCCACCTGGCTGAACTTGCTGGGAACCGACGTCAGGAGCAGGAGCTAGGCTGCAGTGGGCCTCACGGGGGCCTGGACGGGGAGAGCGGCTCCGTGGGCTCTGGGGCCTTCCCTCTCCACGCAATTGCGATCCCAGTGATGGGTGGGACAGAGATCCCCGTTGTCCCTGTCACCGCTCCCGCCTCCACTTGCCGGGCCTGAGGACAATTGAGGGGCTCTGCGAGCCCTGGGCGCCCCCCCCAGTCCAACCCTCCTCCCTGGGGCCCCGCCGGCCCCCAGGCCTCCCCTGGCCTGGCCTTCCTTGCTGAGGGGACGGGCCAGCGGGAGGAAGTCATCCGCTGTATTGTCGTCTTAATGCCTGTGCGATGAGGTGTGAAATTCTATGTTCCCAAAATTTGTTATCAGCCTCGCTCCTGTCCTCCGGAGCGGGCTGTGCGGAGGCAGCCGGGAGAACAGTCGGCTCCGAGGACAAGAGTGATGGGAGCGCCCCGGCCCCGCGGAATCCATCATTCCGGAGGGAGCCTTCGGCAGGCTTCATTAGGCTCGAAACGATCATGAATATCCGCCCCTCACCTGTTCTCATTAATAATGGCTCCCCTCTTATCTTTTTTTGCCACACGTATCATTCTTTTAAGAAACACACACAACCCAGGGAGAAAGCCCGGCGCCTGCCCGGAGCCCAGCCGCAGCCTCTGCGTCCCGCCCCTCCTCCCCAACGCGCGCCGGCAGGGGGCGCGGCGGGCTCGCCACGGAGAGCGGGAGCTGGGGCCGCGCAGGGCGGGAGTCCTGCCCCTGGGTGGGGGGGACATGGGGCTGGGACTGCGGGCCGGGTAGACCACCAGGTGGGGAAAGTCAAGCCTTCTGGAACCTTCCAGCCCCGCGAAGCCTTCCCGATCCCCTCTGGCTGTGCTTTCCCCTGAGACAAATGCTGGCCTTCTCTAACCGTTTGCCTGTTTCGGTTCGTTTTATAATTTATTTTATTTTATTTTAATTAATTTATTTATTTTTGAGATGGAGTCTCTCTCTTTCACCCAGGCCGGAGTGCAGTGGTGCAATCTTAACTCACTGCAACCTCCGCCTCCCGGGTTCAAGCGATTCTCCTGCCTCAATATCCCAAGTAGCTGGGATTACAGGTGCCGGCCACCATGTGTGGATAATTTTTGTATTTTTAGTAGAGACGGGGTTTCCTCATGTTGGCCAGGCTGGTCTCAAACTCCTGACCTCAGGGGATCCACCTGCCTCGGCCTCCCAAAGTGCTGGGATTACATGCGTGAACCACTGCGCCCCGGCCAGTTTCTTTTTATGTTAAAAGTGGTTTCAATTATAAAATAGATGGCCCTCTCTTTTGAAGTGCAAACAGGCAGTCCTCCCGTTGGGGTTCCCCAGCCACTCCCAAAGCCCAGCGCCAGTCAGTTTCTCCTGTGATCCCTGGAAGCGTCTAGGCATGTGCAAACAGATCAATAGGAAAGGGGATCTTGTATATATTCTTTTTCACTTTACATACATGAGTTCGTTTTACACACACTGTTCTGCAACTCCTTTTTGTTAACCTCACGATGTAGGAGATATTCCAAGCGTAATTTTCCCTGTTTTATACAAGAGCCTAGGGCAGTGAGGCTTTGGGGAGCTTCTCCTCACGGCTTTCTTCCTCCTGCCCCTCCTCCACGTCCCCAGCCCCCCGTTTCTGCCTTCCTTGCTGCTCCACTTGGCCTAGCCATGACCTCTGTGTGGTCGTCACTGTCTTGTGTTCTTGCTTCTGTCGTGGCCGCCAGAGTGACCGCACTGCAGCTTTTTAAAGCTCTGACCTTGTCTTTCGTCTTCTCAGAGCCTGTCTGAGGCTCCCCAAAGACATTGCCCAGCGGCCTGGCATTCAGGACCCCAGCTGGGCAGCCCTGCCGACCTTCGGCCTCCTCAGGGACAGCTGCTCCCCTCAATCTGCTGGGCCTTGGACTCGTCTCCCAGAATAGCCAGGCACACTGGCGCCCTAACCTTCCCTGGCTCAAGCTTGTCCTACTGCCGGGAAGGCCTCCCCCTCCCCTGCATTTGGCAAACTCATGTGTACCCTTCAAGGCCCATCCCCAAGGTCACCTCCACTGGGAAGCCTTCCAAGGGCTCTCAGGCCCTGCCTGGTTCGCCTTAGCACTCCTGCAGCTCAGCTGGAAGGAGAGGCCCCCTGGGACCTGCCTGGGCTCTGTCCGGCTTTGGGCAGCTGTGCTTGGACCTGGGGCTTTTGGTCAGATGTGCTGTCCCGTCCTTCCTCCTGTGCCTGCTAGCTTCCACCGGGCACTTACTAGGGCCTGGTGGACCTAGGAAGCTGGTCCTATATAATTCCCGTGCTACAGGCACCACTCCAAAGCTCAGAGAGGTGTAGGCAGTGTGCCCTGGTCCCACAGGCCATCTGTCCGTCTGCTCGTCCACATTAGCCTCCTTTCACTAAATCCCAGCTTCCTCCAGCAGCAAGAAGCCTGCTCGCTCCCCAGGGGCAGTACTGAAGGAAGGCATGCCTGCCTGAAATCTGTCCTCAAGGTCCCAGGCAGGCTGGGGCCCCAGGGAGAAGTCTCGGGTTTGGTAATCGTGTTCCGGCCTTGAGCTGCCGCTCTTCCTGTGAGCGTGCCAAGGGGCCTCTGCCTTCCTGAGGAGAAAGAGGTGGCCTGGACCTCTCGGTACCCAGACCCAGACCGCCCTGGAGGACAGGCTTGTGTTTTGACAAGTGACAGGGCTGAGGAATCTCCTTGGGTAGAGGGAACAATAGGAACTGAGGCCTCGAGGCCTAGAGGGGAGTGGGAAATTGGGGAGTGATCAGCCCCAGAGGCAGGAGGGCTCTGAGACTGAGAGAGCACATGGAGAGGGGACGGAGGTCCTCGCTGCAGGACGCTTGGCTTGGGCAGACAGGGAGTGGGCATATGTGACCCAGGTGTTAGAACTGGGTTGTGGGAGGGGAGCAGGCACCAGGATCCAGGCCGCCTTTAGGTTTGTGATAATCACCTCCAGAGCCAGAGGGGGAAACCGAGGCCTGGGCGGGAGGGAGGTGCAGTGATGTCCCCAGCAGTGGGCCGGAGCATCTGGGTGTCCCACAGGCCTGCTCCCCGCTGGCCCATGGGTTCCCGGTGGGCTGTCCCCAGACTTCGTCCCCTGCCTCAGGGCCACAGAGGCAATGTGCCGGAACACAACAGCATCTGGGCCCTCCAGGGCCCTCGTGTCACTTGTTCCGCAGTCGTGGTCTCCAGACTTGCTAATTAGTTGGTAACTACACACCCCGAAAAATGTGCCTGTCTCGATGACACGGTCCGCCCTCCAGCACTCCGTGTTGCCTCTTTCCCGGCAAAGCTGGGGGAAGAAAAAACCAGCGGCCTCCCTTTTCTGGAGGAAGAGTCACCTGCAGGTGTTTTTACAAAGTCGGGGCCAGAGACCATAGGAATAAATGCCATGATTCATGTTTGCAAACCCCTCCTGCCAGCTTCTGTCTTGACAAGCCAGGAGGGCTGGGGAGGAGGCAGGCAGAGGTGGAACCTGGGAATGCGGCCAAGGGCTTGCTTCGGGGCAGTGTTCCCTATCACAGGTAGAACCGTGCAGGCCTCAGGACAATCGGGTGGAGGGGGAGGGGCTCCGGATAGCCACAGGTGGTCCAACTGGCCACTCATCGCCTGGCCACCCCCAAGTAGGTGGTCTGGGTCCCCAGGGCCACCCAGCAGGGAGGCACCTCCACCCTTGAGAGAGGCTTGGTGACCTTAAAGGCCAGCGGGAACGTTCCTAATTCTTGTAATAACCACGACTGGGACAAATGGTGATAATTGAGGTGTCGCTGCTCTGCTCCCAGCCTCTCCTTCCAGCCCCAGCTCACCACGGCCATGCCAGAGATCTGAGGGGGTTCTTCTCAGGGCAAGAGTCCTTAACCCCATCTTACAAATGTGCTCACCGCAGTCGGGAGAAGTTCAAGACACCCCTTCAATCAAAGGCACCAGCCAGGTGGCGTGGGCAGGACTGGGTACTGGGTTTCCCACCGCTGACTTGGACTGAGGCTTGGCATGGGGGTCGGTGGGACAGGGAGTAGGTATTTTTAGGGTTGGGGGATCTCTGAGATCACATGTAAAGGATAATCATCTCCTCTGGTTTCTGGCAAAACCCAACCCTGTCCAAGGAGGTCTGCCCACCTCCCCTCCTGTGTGTGTGTGTGTGTGTGTGTGTGTGTGTGTGTGTGTAGTCTCTCTGATATTTATTAAGCATCTACTGCTTGCCCTGTGGAATACTCTGCAGCTCCTCCCCCACAGACTCCTGCTGAGGAGAGGAGCACTCATCCTCGGGAGCACCCAGCCACCTCAAGGGACCCTCCCAGGGCAGAGGCAGGAGGAACAGTGCAGGTCCAGGAGGGGCTGGATGGAGCCTGGGGGGTTGCGGAGAAGTGAGGGCAGAAGGCAGGCCTGGGGCGCGATTTTCTCATGACCTTCTCCCGGATGAGGAGCCGATGGAGAGGTTCATGCTGGGGCTCGGAAGGGGGACCAAGATGATTGAGAAAAGACAGGACTGATGGGGAGACGGAGGGAGATGCAGAGGGAGAGCCTGCTGACCCCTCCCAGGGCCCCGGATGAATGGCCGCAGTGCCCTCGGTACAGGGGCAGGAGAGAGAGAAAGTGGAGCTGGGCATGTGGAAGCAGGAGAGAGAGGACGGAGCAAGGGACAGGTGGAGATCCAGGCTGAGCAGCTGTCCCTGGGGGCGGGCAGGAAAGGACCCTGGCCTGCTCCCAGGCACCACAAGGAGCACAGTGCTGCACATCTGTGAGGGGGACTTCCTGGAGGAGGTGGCAGGGTCTGGGATGGGGCCAGGCTCCGGGGAGGTGCGTGTGGGGTCCCTGCTGCAGCTCCTCCATGCTGCGTCATGGATTCCCTCGTTTCCAGGTCTGGATGCGTTGCTGCGCTTGGCTTGCAGCGTGGAGCCTGCTAGTCGCCCCAGGGGGAAGGGCCCTCCCTCGGGATGGAGGCGGCTTCCCTCTGCAACCTCAGAGTGGTGTTTTAATTAGTCAAGTCTTCAAATCATTGTTTACTGCTCTCCACACAGGAAGGGTTTATTAAAAGCTGGGCCAAGTTAAAAATACTGGCAACAGGGACATGCAGGCCATGGGAGCTGCCGAAACAGGCGCCCTGACGCCCTGACGCCCTGAACCACGAGGAAGCCGTGGTGGCTCCTCCCCAGGGAATCCCTGCCCACGTCCTGTCGGTGGCCCAGCTGGCAGACAACCCGTCAGCCATGTGGAGGGAGACAGGGTGGCCCCTTGCAGCTGTGCCAGCACTGCTCAGCCTGTGCCGAGCACCAGCGCGTGACCAGGTCTCACATCCCTGGGTGTTGAAAAGGCCTGGCAGGGTGGAGGTGGGGCCCCTCCTCACTCCACTCCACCCCTCCAGGAGCTTCCAGTCCCTGGGAAGCCTGTGTGGTTAGCCACACCCAATCACCCAGCCACCAGCCTCAGAAGCCCCTGGGGCCTGACAGCAGCAAGGATCGTGGTGGATGGCTCTGCCTGGCAGGGGTGTTCAGGGAAGCCCTCCAGGAGGAGGTGGCACTCGGCATGGGGTGGGCTCGCCATTGGTGGACAGGGGAGATGGCATTTCAGGTGAGTCACAGAAAGGTCGCCTAGGCCTTGGAGGCAGGGAGGTGCCGTCCTTGTCCTTCATGCTACCGTCGTGAGGAGGGTGGTGGAGTCAGGGAGCCCTGTGGGAGGAGCCTTCGGTACCCTGCCTGGAAATGCGCCCTGCAGACCTGCTCTGCCCGGATCTCCAAGAAGACTCTAGAGTCAACAGGTCCATAGGGAAGGGTGGGCCACAGAGCCCACAGCCACCAGCCGCCACTGCCTTTCTCAGAAGGAGCCAGGGGGAGGGCTGCTGTGACTCTTGTGGGGGCCCTCAATGTTTGAACAGTGGCAAAAACTGAACTGCGACAAGCATTAGGGCTTCCAAAGATCAGCTGTCATGCACAGCTCTGGGTAAGAGTCCTTTGCTGGGCCTCAGTTTACCCATATGTACAACAATGAGAGAGACAGCTTTCCTACAGCACCACTTCCATCCATCCATCATATACTGACTGAACAAACACTCCCTGGACCCTTACTGCATGGCTGGGGCACAGAGGGGAACCCGACATAAGCTGGGGCCTTCGGAGTCTTCCTTCCACCCTGCACAGCGCAGAGTGTCTCCCTGGCCACTAAGGGCAGAGCCTGATGAATTTGGGGTTCTGAGGAGTAAATAAAATCAATGTGAAATCACTTTGAAAGTTTAAAGGCACAATTAAGGCCTGTGCTCCTCCTGTGAGGACAGTGGTGTCGTCCTACGGCCTGGGCTGCTCAGAGCCTTTCTCTTTGCTGACGTGCAGGAAGGGGAAGCAGAGTCACAGAGCACCTGCTGTGTCCCAGACGGCTGCAGGCCACCTCACCCACATGGGCGCAGCTAACTCAATTTTATGCATACAGATTAGTGGAGGTGTCGGTTCAAATCCTCGTCTCCCTAGCAGACCAGGAACCACAGAGGATGGAGACTGTGTTCTCCTCATTCAATTAGTCAATTATGCTCTCGCTCAGCATCTGCAGCCTCTCAGGCTGTAAACACCCTAGAGTTGCTCCTATATTTAAATGAAGACACACGCACATACTCACACTCACACACTCACACTCATACACACTCTCACACACACTCATATACACAGACACACTCACCCATATACACACAATCATACACACACACACACACACACTCTCTCTCTCTCTCTCTCTCACTTTTGCATCCTGAAGCCCTTTGCTAGTGAACGACCCCTCTCCTTGTTGCCTCCAACCCAGGCCCCCTGCTCACTCCCTGGCCTGTCACTCTGCCTGTGACTCCTCCTCCCACTTGCCCCGGGGGCATCCCGCTAAGGCCCCAGTGACTGATCTCAATCTTTATCTTAACTGATGTCCCTGTGGGCATTTTGGACCCATGGCCACTCCCTCACTCTTTCTTTCTTGGAGTCTGGGATTCCTCTCTGTTTCTATAAAGACAAGAGTTTTCAGAGTGTTTATGGGCATCGAGGAAGGAGCCAGTGCAGTGACGGACTGGAAATGCAGGACCAAGAGAAGACAATGGGGCAGTTGACTGAGAGGAGATCCCCCAACCTCTGCACCCACCTGTCTCTGGGCAGCTTCTTCTGTCTCCCTTGTGCATTCTTCTTCTGTTTGCTTTGTGCATTCTTCTTTCCCAGTCCCATTGCCGTTGCATTGCAGGGTTTCATTCCCTCAGTCTCTCGACTCACCATCTTCCTGGTCACCCTTCCATCACCACCATCGTGGTCTCACCCTAAATCATGGTCTTCTGACTGCAGACTGTCCCCCAGTCTTTCTCCCACCTGGTCCAGGGCTACCCCACCCACTAAGGCCATTACAGCAACAAGCCTATGTCTCTGCCCCATCCCAGCAGTCAGGTGTTGGGCACGGGTAAGAAGTCAGAGTCAAGGAAGATTAAGTGGGGAAAATGAGGCCCAGAGATGGGAAAGGCTTTGCCCAAAATTACCCAGGACTTTACCCAGATCCTGACATGGGGCCTATAGTGGTTCTTCTGCCCACTTTTAGCTCTTGCAGATGTCACCCCCCACTGAGTGTGGATCTCTGTTGTCTAGTGGCTGGGGTGCTACCCACCTTCATGGTCCAGTAAGGTTCCTCTCATCACAGGAGGCCGTGTGGCTGTGGCTACACCTGGCACTCAGCAGCCCTGGCTCCTGGCAGGCCTGCCTGAGGGAGGCCCTGGAGGAGAAAGGAGCCCCCACCCCAGACTGGCAGCCTCCTGGCTGAGCAGTTCACCAGCACAGCTAACTCTGGCTGCCCACCCAGTGTGAATGTCATTAAGCCAACCGTTGCCGAGGGGGGAGTTGGAACCTCTTCCACGGCCCGGCACTGCCTCAAACTGCCATACACACGAGAGCAGTGAGGGTCAGGAGCCTGAGGCCTGGGCTCAAATCCCAGCTCTGCCATGGAAAGGCTTCTCTAGCTTCAGTTTCCCCTACTGAGAAGGAGGCCACTGGATTCAGTGAAGCTCTGGGTTGCTCATGTGCTTTTCCTCGGGTCCCTTGCAGAACCACCCTCTGTCTTCCACCCCTGTCTGTGCATGGGGTGGCCTGCCTAGATGGTCTGTATCAGCTGGCTCCAGCCAGGTGGGGCCACAGGATCCCCAACAGATCAGGGGAGGGAGGAGGGCAAGGTCAGGTTCCCTGCACAGAGACTGGGGGCTCCCCAACCAAAGGCCACACTCATCCACCCTCTCCACCTGACTCCCGCAGTTTCTGGTTCAGGTAATTCCACTCTTCTCTCTAGCTGCAGGCCTATGGGGTAACGGGGCCTGCTGTTACCCCTCCGGCTTCCTTACACCCTGCCCACATCTCTGTAAATAGGCCCTTTATTCAACGTTCTTCAAATTAACCATCTTGTGTGCACCATCTGTTTCCTGCGGGGACCCTGTCTGAATCACACAGGCCTCACCGTTCCTGGTCTCCTTGTTAACTCAAGCTGTCAAGAGGGGAGAGGAGAGGCTGGGTGCAGCTCCCCAGGAGCGGTCCATGACGAACTGTGGAAACCATTCCTGCCCAGGGCAGCGGCAAGGCCTCGGGCAAGCCTAACGTGCTGCAGCTACAATCCCCAGATCCAGACAGCAGCTGGCCTGAGCACCCCTCTGCAGGTCTCCCAGCCCTTCCCCATCCTGCCAGTGTCACCAGTGTCCTTGTCAGGACCAGGAGCAGATACTGAACACATACGAAGCAACTAGGACCGGGCAGGAGTGTCCCGTCCAGGCTCTCAGCTCCCCTGCATAGCTCCTCCAGGCCAGGTGGTCGTCCCTCAGGGAAAGAAGCCGAGAGTTTGAACCATTTCCCCAAATCCACCTGCCACCCACCTACTCCCCGCCTTCACCCGCCCTTACTCCTTCTCTTGCTACCCTGCCTTGCCAGAAAAAAATACTGAATATACTGAAAATACCTCTCTAGTGAGTAGAACTCCCCCCACCCAAAGAAACCATGGTGAAGACGTGCTAGCAGGGTTTCCACCGTGGCATGTGTGGATCACTTGGGACCTTGTTGCTGGCCACAGACAGCTAAGGCTGTTGCCCAGCACTCATGGAGAGAGGGAAGAATTAGGTAAAACACAATCAGAGATAATTGGCTCATCCGAGAGAGGCAGGAAAAAGCCACTGAAAAGGAGCAGGGTCTAAAGGCTGAGGGCAAATCTTTGCAAGGAAGAGCATCTCCCCAAGCTTTAAGAGACCATTTCCGATCTCCATGTCCCTATCCCGGCCAAATGCTTCCTTATCGATTCCTTGATAGGACGGTGCAATTCAATCCCACGAATACTTAATGAGAACCTACTGTGCACCTAATTCTGAGCTTGGAGCCCAGGGAGAGCTGAAGTGAATTTGAGAAGGCACCCTTCCCCGCTCTTCCTTCCTCTCCCCCCCGCTTCCTTCCTTCTTTCCTGCCCCCTTTCTCTCTCTTTTCCTTCTGCGAAGGGTTTAAGTAGCAGGTTGCTCGGGATAGTCGTGCATCTAGAAAACCTCCCTCTGACCCCTGGCCTGTAGCCGAGAGGATGGGGGAGACAGGCAGGCCCAGGGTTGATACAGCCATTAGGGAGAGAGGCTTGGACCAGGGTGGTGGTGAAAAGAATGGGGCTATGGAGATGGACTGGAGAGCGACTGGGGAGCGACAGTCCCTGGAGCTTGGGGCCTGTTTGCACAGAGAAAGGGCAAAGCTACAGGAGCCAGGAGTCTAAGCCCTCACTCGCTGGGCCGACTGCAGGGTGGCGGAGGCCCTGGAGGAGGTTTGAGGGGGACAAATGGGAGATGCTCGTTTCAGAGAGACCTCCAGAGGGGACACCTGGGAGGCTGTGGGGCTCTAACCCCGGCCCCAGCTCTGGAGCGATGAAGGTAGAGAGAGCTGGACCTTCGTGTGCACATCTGCAGGCGGACTGGCAGACTAGCATCCAGTGCAGGGAGAAGGAAGGAAGGAGAAAATGAAGGTGGGAAGAGGACGTGACCAGCCCAGGAGGCAGTCCTGCTGTTTCCCCAAATTCTCTGAAGCAGTGAAGTGACAGCACCCGCTGGGCTCCAACTTGACCTCTATTCTTGTGACGCAGTTTCTTCTGTTTTCAGTCTGTGGGCTTTTTGGCCAGACCTTGGAGAGACCCATTTAGATGAAGGAAACTGAGGGTTCCTCAAAGGACATTTTATGGTCAACTTTTATAGTCCTCCTGCCTGGGCACCACTCCCCAACATTCTAGTCTTGCTCTGCCAATTCCTTGCTCTGTGACCCATGGAGAATTGCTCAGCCTCTCTGCGCTCCAGCATCCAGCTCTCTGGCTGAGAGGAGAGCCCCCACTGCTAGAGGGGGAGGAGAAACACACACACCTGGGCAGGGATCAAACTAAGGCTCATTACAAACAGAGCAAACTTGAATTTGGGTACTAAGCAACCCCGGGTGGGGTGAGGAGGTGAGGGGGTGAGGGGAATGGGGTTCCACTCACACTGGGCATCCCCTGCGCTCCGTCCCTAGCTGGATCCTGGCTGCAGACAGCCAGCTTGGGCCTCTGGAGGTGCAGTGTTGCCATAGGAACAGGCTCATGGAGAGCGTCTCAGAGGAACCAGGTGCTTGCGGGTGGTGGGCAGGGGCAGGTGGCAGCAGGGGGTGCTGGAGATGGTCTTGACACAGCTACTCCCCACATTCCTAGTGAAGGAACTGAGGGCTCTGGTGGGGAAAGAACCAGGTGGAGGCATCGCTGCAACCCTGAGGGCTCTCCTGTTTGCAAGTCCAAGGGGGTCAGTAACCCCCTGGAACCCAGAGATCAGAGGTGGCAAGAGGACGGGTGGCTGGGGAGGGCCACCGGGCTGTGGACAGTTGCTAGGACACAGGATCTTTCCGAGGGGCCCATGGTAACCTTCAGAGAACACTTTGTGCCTCATTCATTTATTCATTAATTCACTTAATCCATAAACACCTCGAGGGCAGCGCCGCAGGCCTCTGGCTGCGGGGTGCCTGGCTGAGCAAGAAGCATCTGGCCTTGCTGGGGTCAGACACACGTGCAAAATCCATTAACACCAGGCAGGAAGACGTGTTCAGGGCTGAGATGATGCCCAGGGTGGCTGGGAGGGCCAGGACCCTCGGGGGGCGGGTGAGTGGGTGGGAGCCAGGGGACTTGGCAGGCATGGGATTGGGGGAAAGGCCTTGGAGGAGGAGGTGAGACAGGAACAAACCTCTGTCCCTCTCACCTCCCACCTGTGCCTGCCCCCTCCTTGGGGACTGGGCAATGTCTTCCTTCGCAGGAAATCCCTAACGCCTGGAACACAGTAGGATACCAAAATCTTTTTAAAAAAAAATATAATTGAATGAAAATGCTAATGCTTCCTTACAAATAAGAGAATAAATATAGTACGGGAACATCTTAAATTCCTCGAGAGCTGTGTGTTTTCACGTCCCTAAACTTGACAGAGCTGCCTGCGAACAGGTGTGGAGGGCTGTGCCGCGCCGCTCATCCTCCCTTTCACAGGCTCAGCGCGCAGTGAGGTTATGATTCCGCCACAGTGACCCCACAGACTCTTAAGCAGGGGCTGGGATGAGGGCTCTCCCCAGGGGATCCAGGCTTGAGAAAAGGATTTCTTCTGTGGCTAAAGGAAGTATCCTCTTTATACGTCATCACAGGGTGTGTTGCCTCTGCCTCTGAAGGTCTCCATGAGCTGGGCCCCACTGGGGAGGTAGGTGGTGGGGGCTGGTGCCTCACTGGATGGGAAGGGTCGGGTGGCCCAGCCTGATTCCCAAGACTTAGCATCAAGTCTGGGCACGACATGTGCGAAGGTCGACTCTGGTATGACAAAAGAGGGCTTCTTGTTCCGTGGACTGTTTGCCAGGGCAAAGGAGGCTGCAGAATGTTGGAGAATAGTTAAGAGATTTATGTCCGAAATGTTGAAAGTTTTGCAACATTCTGCCTCATTCTTCACCACGCTAACTTTGCCCTCACTAACAGAACAGCCAACGCTTCCTCGCCATCTCATGTGCATGCATACACACACTCATGTCTCGTTCACACATCTGTGCCTGTACAGCTCTCTCTGCCTGGAAGGGCCTCCCCATACCCTCCTGGAGAACTTCTGTGTACTCTGCACACACAGCTGAGGACTAACCCTCTGAGAGATGCATGATCGCCCTTCCCATGTGTGGCCAGTCCCAGTATCCACAACCCTGCATCTCAGAGGGTGTCTAAGCACTGGGTCCGCACTTGAACTCTCTGAGATGAGAAACCACCTTCAAATCCATCATTGCACCCTCCCTCCAGGGACCCCGCCGAGCCTCGGCACCCAGTAGGAGCTCAGTCAATACCAGGCAGATGAAAGGCTACATTTAAAGAGGTGAGCCTCTGTTTTATGGAAAATTAACTTCTGGGAATTTTTGATGAATGAAGAATTCCTGCATTTTTGGCCAAAGCCTGCGTGGACAAGCTGAGTGATGAAAAGGCTCCTTTTTCCTCCGGCCCCTGATTTCCTCCCTCCTGAGTGGGAGTGAGTCTATCTACAAGCTCTGGGGTGGGGTGGGGAGTTGTTATTAACCCCTCCAAGCCCCTGGGAGCACCCCACGCACAGCATGACTCAGTGGTGCTCTGTAAGAGGATCATGTGATTGATGATGCGGACAATTACATTGTGGACTTACATCCCTGTTGATTCCAATGGCAAGGAAGGAAACGAGAAGTCTCTTTTTAAATCCTATCAGCAATGACGAGGGGAGAGGTGAGACCCCACAGAAGCCAACTCTAAATATAGACCCAAACCAATGAGTCCCCTCTGCACCCCAGCTCTCTGGTATTTTTCCTTCCCAGAAGCTTGCTGTGGGGCCTGGGGGAGTGATACGCAGGCCTGTTTTGGGGACTCGGGGATACGGGCTGGCTCTGCGCCCCCACCCACAGCACCCTGCCGCCCTGGAGAACCCTGGAGTGGGCCTGGAACTGTCATACGCCTCTTCAGGCCCCAAGCACAAGGCCAGGCTCAGCATGTGTCCCTCTGCAGCCGTACTCCCAGCTCGGCTGAGCACGATGCCACTTCACACTGAAGACCTTTTCTCTGATTAAACTTGAAACCAAACCTTCATGTTCTGGAAAATGTACCAGGGTATGTCTTTCATTTCCCTCCACCCTCTGCCCCCAGGTCCCCCCTCCTCGGTAGAAGAAAAGAGAATTTGTCTCCAAAGATGAGCTTTAGGTTTGGAAAAATACTCCGAGAGGTGGCAGCTGCGTGTCTCCTTGGTGTTTGCATGAAACCCTCACAGCCTCCCAGGTTGTGAAGCTTCCCCCTCCCACCCAAAGAGGGGAGGGCAGGCTTCTGGGGGAGCCCACTTTCCTCCAGGCTCCATGCGCTCTAACCACCCCGCTGGGCTGGGCAGAGAGCCTTGCACTGGGATTTTGAGCAGACCCGGGTTCAAATTCCAGCTCTGCCACTCGTTAGCCATGCACCTCTCTTGGGGTCCCCCAGCCTCAGTGTGCTCAGCCACTGCCCAGTGGACTCTGGGCAGTCCCCACCTAGCCCAGGCCGTGAGGAGGCTCTGATGAGACAGGGTTAAATTAGAGTCTAAATCTGAGGGAGAAGTGAGGGAGATGCAGAAAGGGCAATGCCTGCTTGCCTGTAAGCCCTCAACACAGGGATGGTGGCTTCTTGGCGGGGGAGCCTCCTGCCTAGCTGTCTCCTGGATGTTCCGGTTCTAGGACTCTAACTAGGCCACCTGAGTCTCTGGGCACTGGTCCTCGCCTTGGTCAGTCCCTTGGGGAGGAAGAGCAGGCAGGTCTGGGGGAGCCCACCCTCCTTCTCTCTTGGAGGGAGGATGGAGAACGTTGGGTGTGGGGACAGGGGACAAAGGCATCTCTTGTCTGTAGGATGCCCACTAGGACTGGATCAGTGGGGGCTCAGATCCCCCCACCCCGGCAAAACAACAACAACAACAAAAAAACCTAGTGTAGGCAGAAGCAAAGCCTCAAGGCATGGAGATCCCCACCGAGGCTGTGGGGGTGGTGTGCAGAGCAGAATGTGAAGGTGGGGTGAAGCCCCCTCGCCGGCCACCCCTGCTCTTGCCCTCCCATCCCCGCTGGTGCCCGGGACTAGTGAGTCTCAGAGGCCCCTCTAGCTCCACCCAGCTGAGCTGCCCTGATCAGTGTTTCTGCCTTTAATCAGGGGCGAAGTGGTCTGGGGCTGGCTGGAGGAGGAGTTAGTGTTTAGAAAAGGAGGAGGGGGAGCAGACAGGAGGGGAGAGCAGAGGAGCGGGGAGGAAAAAGGGCTGGAGACAACACTTCTTTCCTTCCCTCGGAAAACTTTTGCTCATCACCAGCTCCTCTGCTGCCCCGGCAAAGCCCAGCAACACTGCCTCCGGACAGGTTCCCCTTGCTTTCGGCTCTTGCCTGCGGGGTGTGGGGCCATAGGCAGAGCCTTCGGCTTGGCTACAGGGAGGGAGTCCAGCTCATGCATCTCGATCTGGCCCCAGAGTTGGCAGGTCCAGTCCCTGCAACCTGTGTAGATCGCCTGCCACGCCATGCTATGAGGACCTGCGGGCTGCCGGCCTCATCTCTGTAATCCCGGGGGCCTGTACACGGAGCATGGCTCTGGAGAGAAGAGGAGCGGGGAGGAGGGGAGGGATGCGCAGATAGAGGAGGGGGCGTCCAGCTCCTCCAGCCTGCCGTTCCACAGCCCCCAGGGTCTGCTTGCAAACGGCAGACTGTACCGCTTCTCCCCAAGGGACTACATTGGCATTTTCGCGCCTTCTGTGCAGACTTAAAGTCTGTGACAGTCACCAACCTCCCCTCCCTACCGCTCCTAAGCTACCCTTTCTCAGTGTCTGCTTGCTGAAAAGAAAGCTCCGGCCTCCTGAATTTACAAACGCTTTATTAAGATTAGAGCAAGCCAACAGAAATCTTCCTGGCTTGTAGGTCCTGTGAGGCAAGAAAGTCCCCTCCCATCCCTCAAGTGTCCCTGCAGGGGGCTCTTGAAGAGGGCCCGGGTCCAGTGGAGCCTGGGTGCCCGCCTTGGAGATCCTCTAGCTGGCGGGGGCAAGGGCTCTGGGGTGCAGCTGTTGGAGGAATGGCTGGAAGGGGTTGTGACCAGGCCCTGTCAGCACAGTGCTTTTCTGCTTACAGAAACCGGAGTTCCTTTCAGAGACAGGTGGGACATCCCTGTTTATGGGCTAAGAAACAGGGCTCACAGATGGAAGACACTGGGCCCTTGGTGGGCACGAAATGGAGATAGGATTAGAGAGCAGGTGCCCCCCAAGCCAAGGCAGTGCCCTTTCAGCGTAAGCCTGTGACATTTTGACAGACTCCCTTGGGCGAGAATACCCTCCTCTGGCCTCCCTCCCTTTCCTAAACTGGGGAGGGCTGTGGTGGGGCTGGGGGCGGGGGTGGGGAGGGGGAAGAACCTGGATGGGGAAGGGAGGAGTCTAGGTGTGTGTGGGGGTGGGGACACTGGGGCCCCCTAAGTGCTCCATGCAGTCCAGGGATTCTCCTCTCTGCGGGACTTTGGCAAGAGCCTGGGAGGCCCTTACCCCAGGGCTACCCAGCCCTGAGATCCTCCGCCCCTCCTTGGCTTCTGGCTGAGAACTCAGCTCTTCCAGGTCTGCCTGCTGTTGGGATAATTTTGGAGGCTGAAGTCAGGGGCCTTGAAGGGAGGGAAGAGAGGAACCCTGGTCAGGAAGACCTTGGCGATCACCATGCAGTGGACATTGGCACCCAGGGTTGGGCCTGTCAGCCAGACACTCTCGTTCTAGGCCAAGGGCCTTGGGCAAAGGACCTTCCATCACTGAAGTTGGTTTCTTGACTTGAGGAAAGAGTCCACGGAAGAAAGTAGGGTCACAGGAATGCAAGGGCATGTGGCAGGCACACAGTGGGCACCCCAACTACTCCCTACAGCCTGTCCCCAAAGCCGTTCCCAGCAGCCCCTACCTATCCGGGCATTCTGCAGATAACATCAGGGAAGGGATATCTTCCACCAGGGGCTGGGAGTTTCCCTCCAGCCTCCTTGGAGCCAGCCCAGAGCAGCTCTGGTCTCTGTCCATCCCTGTACCCATCCCGAGTGCCTTACTGGAGCACTGACTTAGGGGTGGTGGGCCTGGGGATGCCCATGGGCCTGCCTTCCCACATCTATGGCTAAGATGGGAAATCTGTGCTCAGACCTGCCAGGGCTGGACTAGAGGGCCAGGAGGTCAAAGCATCCAGCCTCCAGGTTCACAGTGGTGAGATCACACCCCCTTGCAGCACTGCGAGGAAGGGGAGGCCGCAAGCTGGGTGGGCACCCACTCCCTGCATCTAGGATATGTATGCAAATTAATATATGCAAATTAAGTATCCTAAACGACCCACCCAAAGATTGGGACGCCTGGGACCCTTCCCCCAGGAGGTGAAATATCTTTAATCCCCTCCTACCCCTCTCCCTCCCTATCTTTCTGAGCCTCCCCCATCCAGACTGGGTGCAGGGGTGCAGAGCTTTCCTCTCCAGCAGGGCTCTAAGCCTAAGCCGGGGGCAATGGGGAGGAGGGGTGCCTGAGGAGCACTCCCTCTCCCTGGGAGCTCTGCAGAGGAAGAGGGTCTCTGGCAATCAGCATCCTCTACCTCCACCTCTCCGGCGGGCGACCCCTCAGAGAAGGTCTCCCAGTGAGTCTGGAATACGTGCCGAGTGCCTGGAGTGCTATTGTGTGTATGTGAGAGCACGTTGGTGAGGCTGCCCACGCATGCCACTGTGGACAAAGACAGATGCGATCGTGTGTGTGTGGGGACTGCGTATATGTTTTTGTCAGTGTGTGTGACCACGAGTCAGCTGGGTATGTGTGCTTGTGGGTATCAGGTGCGTGGCTGTGCGTACATGTGTGCGTAAGAGTCGGTGCATTTGTGTTTCAGCGCGGCTAAGGCCCTGACTGAGATGCTGTGTGTGCGGGGGTGGGTGTGACTGAATGCGGGCACGGGTGTCCGTCTGTTTATACGTGTGTTTGCGTGTTTGGGTGTGCAGGTGGCTCTGCGTAAGCGTCTGTGTGCAGGGGGTCGGCACATGGGGGAGGATGCCCATGGTTGGGTAACCGCAGGTCCGCTTGACCCTCTGCCACCTAGGACTGTGTCTATACGGCGTCTGGGCTACAGTGTGTTTGAGTTGCCGTGTGCGTTTCCGTTGCGGGGTGTGGGTTGCCACGGGGCAACTGCATTTTTCTGCGTCTTCATGGCCAGGGGTACAGGGGGCGTCGGGCTTTTCCTGGGGGTTTTTCTGTGTGCGTGTGTAATTATGTGCTTAGTTCACATCTTCATAGTGCGCCTTTGTGTTTTCCTGGGTATCTAACCATTGCACGTGTGCCCGGGACGTCAGCGATAAGTGTTTCGGTGTTCCTGCGTGCGGATTTGTGCTCTCCGGGGAGGTCTGCGGCCCAGGTTCGATTCCTGCGACTTGTCCTAGGCAGGCCTGTATGTGCGCGGCGGCCGCGTGCTGTACAGTGTGAGGGAACGTGTACCAAACGCTCGCGGGATACCTGTGCCCGTCTAGCCAAGAGTGCACCCGTGTGCGCGAGCGGGCTTCCGGGACGCCGCAGTGGTCGGGGGCGGCCCTGCGAGGGGAGGGGGTCACAGGGACTGGCCGGCGCCGGCCCCGTGCGCACGGAGGCGGGGGCGGGGGGCGGGGGCCGCGGGGGGGGAGGCGGTACGAAAAGGGCGGCGCGCGCGGCGGCGGCGGCAGCTCCCCGGCAGCGGCGGTGGAGAGCGCAGCGCGCAGCCCGGTGCAGCCCTGGCTTTCCCCTCGCTGCGCGCCCGCGCCCCCTTTCGCGTCCGCAACCAGAAGCCCAGTGCGGCGCCAGGAGCCGGACCCGCGCCCGCACCGCTCCCGGGACCGCGACCCCGGCCGCCCAGAGATGACCGCGACCGAAGCCCTCCTGCGCGTCCTCTTGCTCCTGCTGGCTTTCGGCCACAGCACCTATGGTGAGTCCCCCGGCGGCCCGGCTCGCGCCCCCTCTGGGGAAGCCTGCGACGCCCCGCCGGCCGCCCGGTGCCCCGCACGCCCCGTCTCGTGAGCCCCAACTCCGCCCGTCCCGCCTAGCCCTAAGCCCCGCGCTGTGCCTGTCTCGCCCTACCCACCACGCTCGCATGCCAAGGCCCGTCCCAGGGGTCCCAGGGCGCAGGGGATGTGTGAGACCCCCAGCCCCTTCCCGCCCTGCAGAAGTGGCGCCAGAGGGGTGTCGGTGCGCTGAGCAAGGAGGTATGGAAAAATGAGGTGCTGTTGTGGAGTCTTCTATGAAAATACTCTGGGGTGCAACTTTGGGGTGTCCCTGTGTGAGCGTTCTGGAACAGGTCTCGGGGCGGGAGTGGGGGGCGACTTTGCCGTCTTAGCCCCCAATTCCCAGAGAAGCCCAGCCTGAGCCCTTCCTGCGTGGCGCGTTTCTGTAGGTGAGGGGCTGCGACACTTCTGTCTGCAGCGGCCATCTGTCTCTGACAGCGAGAGAGTTGCCCCCTTCCTGCAGCGCCCCCCCACTCATTGCACCAGTGGTTGTAAGGGGGCTGTCTAGAAAGCTGGGGAGCTGGTTGAGTAAATGCACACAGTAGGTGCCTGTTAAAGTGTCACAATCTCTAAGCAGTGTTGTTGCAACCTCAGCCCGCTAAGCAAAACCCTGTGTCGTCATCGTTTTTTTTAATGCGAAGAGTCTGGGGTAGGGGAAAGAGGGAAGATTTGACCTGGGTGCCCGGCTTAATAGGGATGAACCTTAAAAAGAATGCAGACTCCTTACTGGGGCGCCCACCAGGTGAACCTGTCTGGGCTTTCCCGGAGCTGAACACCTCAAAATCTGCTCCCCTTTTCAGCTCAGGTTGCAAAAGTGACGGTCAGGCTGCATGCCCAGGGCTCAACATATTTCCCTCCACGGTCCCCGTCCCCGCTGTTAGGAGGACTTGAGGTGTCGTATTTGCTTTTGGGAGTCCGGGGAGAAGGTGTTTCTCCTGCTCCTAGGAACTAGGGAGAGTGTACTGTGGTCATTTCTTTGCTGGGAACGTGGCAGAGATGTTTTTCCTGAGTGCACTGAGCCCCATCCATGCTCGGATAGGAAGTGCCTACTGTGTGCCAGGCTGGTAGGACCCAAGAGGGCTGTTGGTGCCCTCGAGGGCAGTGGTGGGCTGTGTGGGCGAAGACAGCCTTTGCCTTGGCCTGGGGCCTGGTGGGGTGAATCGTATAACCTTTCTTGTACCTCAGGGGCTGAATGCTTCCCGGCCTGCAACCCCCAAAATGGATTCTGCGAGGATGACAATGTTTGCAGGTAATAGAGTGGCTCCTCAGAGGCAGCTTGTGGGGGCCACGCAGAAGCCTGGGGAGTCGTGAAGTCAGGCAGAAAAAATAGGGGGCTTGGCCACTACACTGCAGCAAACAGCTTCCGGGCCCCTGCAGAAAACTGGTGGGGCGAGCGGGGGAGATGAGGGCGGGGGCGGGGGGGGGGGCAGCCGCAGCTCCTGTCTGCGTTCTCAGAGGTGGGGGGGCAGGTGGGACCACTGCAGGCCACTGCGGCAAAACGCAGCACTCCCCCGGGATCTCGGGGCCCCTCCAAGTCGGCCCCCTCAGCTTGGCATGTTTTCTCTTTAAGTTTTTCCATTCAGGTGGCTGGTGTTTACTTCCCAGGACCACCGGCTGCCACTGTGCAAAGACCCCCAAGGGTCCTTGGTTCCACAGAAAGTAGCCTGAGCTGCCTCTCTACCCCTGCCCTCTTCATATGTCCCCACCTTTCTCCCCCACCCATTGCAGGTGCCAGCCTGGCTGGCAGGGTCCCCTTTGTGACCAGTGCGTGACCTCTCCCGGCTGCCTTCACGGACTCTGTGAAGAACCCGGGCAGTGCATTTGCACCGACGGCTGGGATGGGGAGCTCTGTGATAGAGGTTGGCACTCGCCTTTGTTCACCTCAGCTCTGCGTCCTTACCTGCCTGCCCTAGCCCCTACCACCTCCTCACTGTCTCTTGTTGCTGGTGTTCCTCACTTCCTCATTCCTGCACACTTCGTGCCCTGTATTCTAAAGATCTGTTTATAAATTTCCTGTGGGTACCGAATGCCTCCTCAGAGGTAGGGACTTCATTTTGCTCTTCTCTGCGCCATCAGCACCCAGCACCTAGAGGGAACATGGGGTGGGGGCCAGGGAGCTGCCTGTTGAATAAAGAGTCACAAAATACACATACAGCTGGGCCGGTGGGACCACAGACCCCAGGCTGCCTGTCCAGGTCATGGAAGCCCAGTGATGGACAGGGCTCTGGGGATCTCGGAGCTAAGACTCCCTAGAAAAGCACACGCAAGACTGTAAAGAGGCTGCAAACAAACAAACGGGGTGGGGGGTGGCCAGCACTGCTCAGTGGTTGAGGGGCAGGTGCTGAGTCAGGGCCAGGAGGACAGGGCTGGGGGGCCTGGACTGAGTGGGTCAGGTGTAGGGGGAGGCTGCAGTTGGGAAAAGCTGAGAAAGGGTTAAAGTGAAGATGGGTGTTATCTGTTGATTTCATTAATTTATGCAATCTTTGCCTCCATTACCCCAAGCAATTGAGAGTTGGCTGTCACTGCATTTTCAGGCTGCGAAATGTTCGTCTAAGCCCATTTTCATTTGGCAAAACCCGCCCTAACGTTTGAGCAAACTGAAGTCCACAAAAAAACTCCCAGCTGCGTAGCAGCCTGCCCTCAGGGCCCCTGTCCCTCAGTCCCCAACATTAGTAAAGACGGTACAGATAGAGAAACTGAGGATCAGAGAAGCACAAGTGTCTGCTAAGGAATATGAAAGAAGTTGGGCGAAAAGCCAGCTACAACCCTTTCCCCCAGCCCCAGAAAGAGAGTTAATTTTTATCTTCAATTGCATCTAACATCCTTCCTTAAGGAACACCTAAGAGCATTTTGTTGTGGCCCCTGCCCTGTACAGCCAGGGCAGCCGTGGTTCTGAAGCTGAGCTCCCTCCCACCCCAAATTGTCTCTGGTCCTTAATTCCAGCCCCCCCCAATATGGTGCAAGGTTTACCCGCAGCTGACTCATGCTCTGGCCAGCATCTCTGCTGCCCCTCACAGAAGCAGCGGCAGCAGCTCTGAGTCGTTTGGGGATCTGGGGGATTCCAGCAAAGCCACCATTTGGGATCAGGGTTAGGCTTTTAGCTTGGAGCCCATCTTTTTGGTATCTAAATGCAGTACACCCTTGCTGAAATTTTCCAGACAAATGCCTCCCTTCTCATGGGCCCTTGGTATGTCTCCTCCCCACCAAGTTGACAAAGGCAGCCAGCTTGGGGATGGCCAGAGAGTCTAGGGTCCCAGAGAAGACATAGCCCTCCCTCTCCCTTTTTGCCCATCTTTGAGGCTGTCGTGGCCACAGCTGCTGTCCCAGCAGAGACCCCCAAGCAGCCTTCTCCTCAGAGCAGCTTAATTCACCCCTGTCTTGGGGTTGGAGGCTCAGGAGGGCTGATCCAGGATTGGCGTAGCAGGGAGAGCTGCAGGGACAAGCTGGGGGTGGTCGCCAGCTTTTTAGCTTAAATTTAAGATTCTGAGTGACAGGAGAGTCGGGTGCAGAGAATAAGGAGCCTGACGCGGAGGCGCCACGTGCTAATGCCTTGCCGGTGCCGTCCCGTGAAGATAAATCCTCTTTATGTGTCCTTGCACCAAGCCGGGCTTCCATGGAACACCACAGGGTAGTCCATCAACACAGCGTTCAGGCTCTTCCTCCTTGATTGATTGCAGTCTCCCCTCCACGAGGGTGTGGGTCTCTCTGAGAGGGGGAAAAAATACGCACATGTGTGGCCTCAGCACGGGGGATTCCCCCCCCCCCCCATCCCCACCAGCCTGCCTTAGCTTGCTGTGTCTCTCACTGCCCCTGGCTTTCTGTTTGGCAGGTGCAGCAGCTCAAATTATAGAAAATCAAAGCTGAAGAGTCCCTCAGAGATTGGCCAGGGAAAGACCCTCTTTTTATAAGTAGGGAAACTGAGGCCCAGAATGGGTAGGAGCTGAAATCTGCTGCCACATGGCAGCAGGCTGGATACAGGGCAGGACAGGGGTCCCTTCCTGGCCCCACTGGGGAGCTGGGGTCTCCATCGTCAGAGAGCCCCTGACTCAGGCCCTTGTGTTCAGCTCGTCCCTGGCTTGCTGAACCTGAATAATGAAGTGTGCATGATGGAAGGTGTTAAAAGATGGTGGGAGTATACCAGTGCTCATGGAAACCTGTGCTGATAGGAGAGCGCTCAATAGCTCTAATTTCCCTGGCTTTAAAAGATGAAGCCTTTTTACCAGGGACCCCTTGAGTTCAGAGCCTGAGTGCAGAAAGAGAGACCACAGGGACACGTGGTAGTGCTGGGGTTAACAGGTTTCTTGATTCCTGACTGAGGGGGGTCGTTACATCTCCATCCCCCCACTGCCCCTCTTTGATGGAAAAGTATGAAGAGCTGGTGGTTTTTCTGAGGGTTGGGCTGTATTCATCCCCCAGCTGGCCAGGACCCCTCCCCTAACAGGAGAGGGTGGAGATGCAGTCTTGTCTGGTGGAGACAGGCCTTAGGGAATCTCAGCTAGGCACCCTGTTGCAGGGAGGGGCATGATGTCCACAGTGAACGTCACGGACATGTTGCTGGATATGGGGTGACCTGGTGCCAGGCAAAGGGAACAGCTATCCTGGCTTGAATATCAGTGGCCACGACTTTCTGATCTGTGACCTTAGGCAAGGAAACCCCTTCAGCTTCCTGAGCCTCAGCTTACTCACTTCATGGGTTTTTTGGAGGGAGCTCCCTAAACCCTCTTACTCCAGACCCCACTCGGTGGCCATAGAGCCATTTTAAAGCCCACTGGGGCCCGCGTCACGCTTGTGTATGGAGAGGAAGCTAAGTTCTCGTCTTCTCCGTCACCCCGCAGATGTTCGGGCCTGCTCCTCGACCCCCTGTGCCAACAACGGGACCTGCGTGAGCCTGGACGATGGCCTCTATGAATGCTCCTGTGCCCCCGGGTACTCGGGAAAGGACTGCCAGAAAAAGGACGGGCCCTGTGTGATCAATGGGTAAATATCCTTCCTGTGTGTGATCTAATGAATGCTGCTTTTCATGCAGCCACTAAAGACCCTTTCAGCCTAACCCTGTTGGACCTGTCGTCTGACAAAAGATGAAGTAAGCGCTCATCCTGGCAGCCCCGTAGGGGACCGCCCTGGATGGGGGTATTTACGGGGGAATGTGTCATTGCCATAATTTTTTCAAATGATCCTGAAGGCGATTTCATATTCCCCTGATGTTCTCAAGTCCCGATGCGTGTGAGTGACAGTCGATCGGAATGATGAACTGACACTCGGAGCTGCATAATTTTCTAAAGGCAACATAATAAAAGATTGGAGCTCCGCGGGGCTGAGGCTGTTTGTGTGAAACCCACTTGCTGTATCTCAGGGGGTGGTTTTGGGGAACTGGTGGGCTCTGCAATTGGATTTTCTGGGATGTCTGTGGAAGGAGTTGCCAGGCTGAGAGGTGAAGAGATTGGGCTTCTGCCAGCACGAGAGGAGGTGGGCCAGCTGTCGGCTATCCTCAGTGGGGAAGGGGGCTTTGGGACTCCTGGGCAGCGGACGTAACAGACAGAGTGGCCACTGTCTTCACTTGAACCTCCCTGAACAATGCTTCCCAGCAGCTCAGCCTCTGTCCACCCATTATCTCTTTGGCGGCCCTGAGCCATCCCTCCCTGCTGGATGGGGCTTAGCCTGAAGCCAAGGGAGATCTTGACAGAGGCAGGGTCCGAATATAAGAATCCAAACTTGAACCCAGTCCTGGGCCTGTAGTTGGGGGGCAGGGGTGTCCCTTTCCTCTGAAGAAACAGAAGCTAACATGCAAATAAGCTTATCTTGACCGGACATTGCAGGGTGGCACAGAGACCCCAGTAGTCTGTAAGAGCTGTAAACGGACATTAACGGGGCTTCCAAAGATCAGTCTCCAGACGGGGTCAGAGTGGGGGCTGGTGAAAACTGAACTCCATTTCTGCTTATTAGCAAGAAGGAGAAAAACAGAGCGAGACCTTTAAAATATTTTGCTTTTCTCGCGAATGGACTTGAACCAGTGTGTCAAAATAGAGCCTAAGGCCCTTGAAATTCCTTCAGAGCCCAGCTCCCATGCAGCCCACACCCTGAAGCAGCAATGCTGATTTCTTGTGTTTATTGCCCCTTCTTCCCCGGAGTTTTGGCATTTATCAGATGACAAAGGGCTCGCTGGTTTAAAAGCACTTACGTTAAATGCTCCTTGTACTCCACTTTGAGCAAACAGCTTTGGTTTGCAAGCTGCACTTGGGTGAATGGACCACTATTAAACAGCCTGGCACAGACGCTGGCTTGTGCCACCGTAGACAGACCTCGTATTGCTTTCTCTTTGAGAGTCCCCAAGCGCTTCCTGCACAATAGCCTGTGGATCCACACCGCTAATAATAATAATAATAATAATGAGGGTTGGCGGCAACAGTGGACATAGGCATGAAGGACGACAGCGGGTCCCGGGATAGAGTGAGGGGCGCCCCTTGCTTGGTTCTTCTGCCCCAGCAGCCCAGGGATGGAGCTAAGGGAAGGGGGCTTGCTCCAGTCCTGAGCTGTCACTGACTTTTCCTCTCCTAGCCTCAGTTTCCCCAGTTGGCTAGTGACTAACCAACAGTCCTCTGGTTGGAGAGGTGCAGTAAGAGGTGGGAGAGGACGTGGGCATCCTGGCATGGGAGGTCGGGTGTGTCCCAGGTTAGCATCGAGATGGGGGTGAGGTGGGCACCCACCCACCCACCCCCAGAGCTACTGGTGAGCTTCTTGCAGACAGGGGTCACGGCCCCGGGCACCTCTCTGTGCCTCCCTGGCTGGCGTTCCCTCCCTCACTCCCTCATTCACCTGATGTGTTTTAAGCACCTGCCCCTTAGTCAGGCCAGGGACCTTCTGCCCTGAGCCCCGTGCCCTGCAGCGCTGTTGTAGCCCAGCCCCTGAGGCCGTTTACTATGTCCCCGTTGTGTTGCAGCTCCCCCTGCCAGCACGGAGGCACCTGCGTGGATGATGAGGGCCGGGCCTCCCATGCCTCCTGCCTGTGCCCCCCTGGCTTCTCAGGCAATTTCTGTGAGATCGTGGCCAACAGCTGCACCCCCAACCCATGCGAGAACGACGGTGTCTGCACTGACATCGGGGGCGACTTCCGCTGCCGGTGCCCAGCCGGCTTCATCGACAAGACCTGCAGCCGCCCGGTGACCAACTGCGCCAGCAGCCCGTGCCAGAACGGGGGCACCTGCCTGCAGCACACCCAGGTGAGCTACGAGTGTCTGTGCAAGCCCGAGTTCACAGGTCTCACCTGTGTCAAGAAGCGCGCGCTGAGCCCCCAGCAGGTCACCCGTCTGCCCAGCGGCTACGGGCTGGCCTACCGCCTGACCCCTGGGGTGCACGAGCTGCCGGTGCAGCAGCCCGAGCACCGCATCCTGAAGGTGTCCATGAAAGAGCTCAACAAGAAAACCCCTCTCCTCACCGAGGGCCAGGCCATCTGCTTCACCATCCTGGGCGTGCTCACCAGCCTGGTGGTGCTGGGCACTGTGGGTATCGTCTTCCTCAACAAGTGCGAGACCTGGGTGTCCAACCTGCGCTACAACCACATGCTGCGGAAGAAGAAGAACCTGCTGCTTCAGTACAACAGCGGGGAGGACCTGGCCGTCAACATCATCTTCCCCGAGAAGATCGACATGACCACCTTCAGCAAGGAGGCCGGCGACGAGGAGATCTAAGCAGCGTTCCCACAGCCCCCCCTAGATTCTTGGAGTTCCGCAGAGCTTACTATACGCGGTCTGTCCTAATCTTTGTGGTGTTCGCTATCTCTTGTGTCAAATCTGGTGAACGCTACGCTTACATATATTGTCTTTGTGCTGCTGTGTGACAAACGCAATGCTAAAACAATCCTCTTTCTCTCTCTTAATGCATGATACAGAATAATAATAAGAATTTCATCTTTAAATGAGTAAGAGAAATAAGTATGTTATTCTAAAATCTAAACTCAAATGAAATTTCAAAAAAGACCAAAAAAAAACAAGGCAACAGAACCAGGGCTCAGTGCCGACGCCCCTACCCTGGGGGTCTCGGCCACAGGGTCCTCGTGAAACCGTTACGAGTGCTGTACATGACCACCCACTGTGCAAAGAGCTACGATTGTTTTCGTTCGTTAATTCTCACACACCACATCCGACTCGCACTCACATCCAGCTCAACATCGCTACCTTTAGATCTTTCCGATTGATTTGAGATTTAGCGGAGTGCAGCGGCTGTGTGTCAGTCAGAGAGAGCCCCAGGTTGGCTGCTGGGGGGCCGGGCCTCTGTCCGAGCCCTGCCACTAACTCGCTGTGTGATCCTTGGCGAGTCCCTATCCCAATCCTGGGCCCACTTTCTCGTCCCTCTCGAGGGAGGGGTTTGAACACCGACCACCACGGTCCTCTCTGGCTCTAAAACTCTGAATTAGGAACGAGGGGGTATGAACCAAAACACTTCCTGACCCCAACAATTGGGATCTGATGAAGACGAAGTCTCATCCTGGGATCCGAAAGGTTTTGGCCTATCCTGGATGAACGCTTGATGTTGAAATTTATCCTAACTGTGTTTCTCAAAGTGGGGAGCCTCCTGGCCCACTTCCCTTTTGGGAAAAAATAGCCCCTTTGAGTCATAATGTGCCATCTGGAGTTGCCACTTAGGCAGCCAGCCCTCCCCCACCCCTCTGCCCACCCAGAACCCCAACACTATACCTGCCTCTACCCTATAGAGACATCCCTTGAGACTTGAATGTACTTTGAGCCGCAAGTGCCCCTGGCAGAATCTGAGCAGCAACACAGCCCTCACCAAGGTTTTCACAGGGATTAGTGGAAATTGTCACTTGTGGGGCGCTTACTAGTTTTGTGGCAAATGTGGTCCAAGACCTGGCCCACACAGCCATGGGTTTACATTTGTGTTGCTGAGTTAATAATCCTCAGATCTCAAAAGACCTAGCCAGCTTCTGAATTTTGAATTTGACTTTTTTTTTTTTTTTTTTTTTAACAAAGAGCATCTATCTTTTTTGCAAAAATAGAAAGAAATGGGACAGAGCTCTGTTTAGCTTTTCAGCTTTTGGGGTTGGACAGCTAAACAGCCCTTGGGTACCAGATAGGAATATTTTGCTTCTTAGATTATTTGGATAAGAATCTATACTCTTAGCTTTATTGAGCATTGCCTGCCGTGTTTACCTTGCTCCAGGTGTTTATTTCTAAGTCATCATCACCTTCGTCATCTACAGTCAGTCACATCAGTCACCCACACACAACTCACAGTCACCCATCCATTGGTCACCCGCGCCATCGTCATGACACAATATCGACCTCATCACCTCGTCGTCCTCCAGCCACCACCCAAGCCCCCTCATCCTGACTCAAAGCCCGACCAGCATCTGCCCAAACTCCCAACACCCCACTCTCCCCACCAAGCCATTGGTCTCTTCACTCCCGGTCCTTTGTCATCCTGATTCCAAGCCCCGCCCCACCCTCACCGCCCCCTCCGCATCATCTGCACTCTGCAGAGCCCCTCCTACCCACCTCTGTCCCCACCAGGCCCCTCCCTACCGTCAGCCCTGAGTCCCACAGCACGCGTCCCCAGCCCCTCCCAGCCTCACCCCTAAAACCCTGTCACCCCACCCACCACCATCATCACTGCCAAGCCCCTTCCCCTTCTCCAGCTCCCGTCCCCACTACCCCTCCCGTCCCCCAATCCTTCCCCTCCTGTTAGCCCACCCCTCCTTTCCTATCACCCCCACCTTTCCCTTCCCATTCTCCCCACCCTTCCCCTCCGATCCCACCACCCTTCCCTTCCGATCCCAGTCATCCTTCCCCTCTGATCCCCCACCCTTCCCCTCCTGTCCCCCCCAGCCCTCCCTTCCTATCACCCTCACCCTTCCCCTCCCGTTCTCCCCACCCCTTCCCCTCCTGTCTCCACCAGCCCTCCCTTCCTATCACCCCCACCCTTCTCCTCCCTTCCCTCACCCCAAACCCCTGGGTCCTCCACCCCAATCTCTGACAACCGCCCCAAGTCCCTCTTCCTCCCCCACGAAGTCATTCATAAGTCACCATCTCATCTCATTTTGAGTTTGTTTTAAGAAATAAAAAAATTAAAAAGACAAAAAAAAAGAATTGTTGGCATGTGTCAGGCGGGCGTCTGGTACCCCGCCTGGCCTCTCTCAGCGTGAGACCTGGACTGAGCCTGCTAACGATTCTGTTTCTCAGTTTCCCCAAATAGAAAATTCTAAGATTGGTCAGACGATCAAATTATCTATGTTTTCGATTTTGATGCTATAGAGAATAGCCATGTTCCCCTGATAACAAGAAAAAGACATCCCACGGTCGAGGTATCCTTGACCAACTCCCCATCCATTCATTTGTTCACCGTCCACAACTCATCTGATCAGGAAGCATTTCCAGGCACCTGCGGAGCACTAGGCAGTGTGCGGAAGCTGCAGGGCAGGCAGGACGAGGGGGCAGTCTGGAGGGGGGTGGACACAGCTGTCCCCAGGGAGCCCAGCGCGGTGCCGGTCACATGCCGTGGGAGTGGAGGGTCCTGAGCAGACGCCTCCCTTGGAGAAGAGCCACCATCTCACCTTCCCACGCAACAAATTATCTATTACCAGCACGCGATGAGGCCGTCCCTCCCAAATTCCACAGTGCCCACCACTCGCACTACCCCCCCCCCCGTGCCACAGAAGCAGTGTCAGCAGCCTCGCCACGGTCTTCACGTCATGCAGAAGTGGTCATTCCATGTTCTATGGCCACCAGATTCTGCTGAGAGTGTCGGGATCCTTGACTGCCCAGCCACACCTTGTGTGTGTCTGGTGTAGCGTGTAGTTTACGAAACAAACGGAAAAGCTCAAAGACAGCGATCCAAGACATGATCAGCAATTTGGTCCCAAATTAGGAGAGGAGGAAGAGGAGTATCAATTTTGTCACCAAAATGTTAAAAAAAATGTCCTTGGAGCTCTTTTTAGCTTTCCCGTTTACTACCAGTCCAGACATGCAAAAAAACCTTGTTTATTGAAAAATAAACAACAAGGGCTAGACTTGTGTCTGCGTCTTTGATTTTGCGTGTGCCAGGCTACACTGGTCCCCTCCCATAGGGGCCTCAGGCCCCGGGCAGGGTGGGCAGGGGTTCATGCTTTCCAGGGCCCTGCTTTGGCCTAACACCCAGCACCTCTCATGTGGCCAGGAGGCCGCAGGGCTAAGGGGTGAGCCCGCCCGGGCCTGTGCACACCCCTTCTAGACCACACTCTTGGAACCTGGGAGTCTCCTGTCCAGAGGGTCCTGAGAAGACCTCCAAGGCTCACACGGACCTTGTCCCTGTCTGTTTCCCAAGGTGGCTCATTGTGGGTGGCCTGGATGGAGCTGGGACATGAAGGTGACAGGTGCAGGGAGGGGGGTCCATGTGGGAGCATGAGAGTTACTGTGCTCAGGGCCAGTTCCCCCTATGCTCCGAGGTCCAGCACAGAACTCGGGAGTCAAAGTCTCCCACGCTGGTGTGGGGCCTTCCGGGGCTTAGTGAAGGGGCAGTCGCCCAAGAGAGGGGCTAGGACACAGTCTATGTGCTACTTAGTGAGGGGGACTTGCAGCCTTTCAACACTTCCCATGGCAGGTGGACGGGCTTCCCTGGGCTCCTCAGGCAGGCCCAGCTCCGGCCACATGCAAGTGCGCTCAGCGCAGGATTCCAGTCCCAGAATGCCAGAGCCAGAGCGGCCAGCTGAACCCAGGACAGAGGAGCCCAGGTCTTATTCCTTGGCCCTGGTGGCCTGGGAGGCAGCCCTTGGTTTGGGTCCCCTCTCCCCTTCCGCAGGGCCCGTCCTTCCTCTCTCAGACTCTCCCTGGCCAGGCTGCTACCACCCCTTCCAGCTCTCCAACCTCAGGTCCTGGGATCCCCTGATACCCGCCTCCTCCCTCGGCCACCACAGCAGCCACGGTTCTGCCTCCTCCCCATCTCCTTCCACCCTCAGCCCTCACAGCTGGGGCTCAGGCCCACTCAGTCCCTCGGTGTCCCTCTGGTCTCCCCACCCAAGGTCCTCTCTGGCTCTAAAACCCTGAAGTAGGAACCAGGAGGTATGACCCAAAACACTTCCTGACCCCAACAATTAGGACTGATGAAGACGAAGTCTCATCCCGGGATCCGAAAGGTTTGGCCTCTCCTGGATGAACACTGGACATTGAAATTCATCCTAACTGCATTTCTCAAAGTGGGGGGCTTCCTGGCCCACCTCCTGTTTCAGAAAAATCAGCCCATTTGAGTCATAATGTGCCATCTGGAGTTGCCACTTAGGCAGTCAGCCCCATAGCCCTCGATCTCACCCACCTGCCCTCACCCACCTGGGGCCCCGACTCCACACCTGCCTGCTGCCCTCAATGCGGCAGAGCACACAAGACAGACAGGCAGGAGCTAAATGCCAGACATGGACGCTGCCCTGAAACCTCTAGGGAAATAACATGACCACACTGAAGGTTCCCAAGTTAATAAATGCAGAAACGTTGATGAAAGGGGCGAGTTTTCTAGGAAAATATTAATCCTCCAAATTCCTCAATGCAGCCAGCAGGAACAGAGTGATCCTCTGGGGGAGGACCCCATGGCAGGCAAGGCTGACCTGGTTTGGAGGCCACATTTGACCCTTCGAGGGAGGGGAAGGCTCAGGCTAGAGGAACTGTTCCACAGCAGAGAAAAAGAAAAGATGAAGGCTTTCCAATTCCATTTCCAGAGCTAGGAGAACCTCTAGGCTGAAACCTGACAAAGGTCACAAAACTTGAAAAGAAAAGTCACTGTCCTCACCCCTGAACAGAGAAACAAAATTTCCAATGAAATAACAACACAGCAAAGCAGCCACATTTTTTTGTTTGTTTGTTTGTGGGTTTTTGTTTTGTTTTGTTTTGTTTTTTTTGAGACAGAGTCTCACTTTGTCACCCAGGCTGGAGTGCAGTGGGGCGATATCGGCTCACTGCAAACTCCACCTCCCGGGTTCAAGCGATTCTTGTGCCTCAGCTGGGCGCCACCATGCCCAGCTAATTTTTGTATTTCCAGTAGAGATGGGGTTTTGCCATGTTGCCCAAGCTGGTCTCGAACTCCTGACCTCAGGTAATCTACCTGCCTCAGCCTCCCAAAGTGCTGGGATTACAGATGGGAGCCACCATGTGTGGCCTGCAGCCAGGTTTTTTTTTTTTTTTTTTTTTAATGTGTGATCATGTGTAGCATTTTCTAGAAAAGCAGGTTTAATTTAACATTAGGAAATGCAGCAGTTGTGTTGAGCCTGGAGTGGTCGTAGAAGGAGGGGAGAGTGATGGTCACCTAGAGTCCCTACTAGACAACCCTGGAGCCAGGCTTGGACCTGGGAGAGGAAACCCCGATTATAGGCCCAGTGGCCAAAAAGAGCCCAGGGGTGGGGATGGTCCAGAGGCAGAGGGCGGGCTTGGGGCCTGAGGGATTACTGCTGTGAGCAGCCTTTGCACAGTGCTCTGGGCTAGGGAGCAGCAGCAGAAAAATCCCCAGTGAACTCCACGTAGAGGAAGAGGCCCCGTGCAGCACCTGGAGCAGGTGCATGGAAGGTTCCTGAAGGAGATCTGAGAAGGAGGGAGTGGGGAGGGGCTGTGGAGACTGGGGATAAGACAGAGAGGGGGCTCTGTGGGCAGCCTATGTGGTCAGGACCCAGTCCAGGACCCTGACACAGGCTAACAGCTGGGCAGCTTAAGGAAGGAGCTCAATTAACTGGGCCCCTGGGCCTGGAGGTGATAGGCTTTGGGTCTTAGGCCCTGTGGCTTTCTTTCTTCAGTGACTCTCTCCCACAGCTGAGAAAGAAGAAAGCCTTGGCTCTCCACGTCACCCAGCCAAGACCCTCACTCAGTGAATCCCACATATCCTGTTCACAGGAAGGAGAGGGCCCAGCCCCGACTCACAGCTGGGGAGGAGACATGAAGATCCCAGCTCACTCAGACTGGCCGGTGGCTCAGCTGCACCCGGAAGTGCGTCTGGCTGTGGTCACTGGGGCGCCATGGCCATGACAAAGATGCGAACACTGGAGTTGACCAAATTTCAACTTCAGTACAGGTCATAGGAAAAAATATATGATACCAATGCAATAGGTTCCAGAGGGAATCTGATAAAATCAAAATAAATCCCAGCAAACTAGGAAACAAGTACATATCTCCTTAATGTCAGAAAGAATATCTGTCTTAAACGAATGTTTACTATCCTATCAGTCAGTAAAACCGAAAGGCAAGTAAGGCCATGGGTTATACAGCAGTTAAGGGCACTGGCTTTACCTTTTGGCTCTGTCCCTTGGGCCCATAATATCTTCATGTTTGCTTCCTCACCTGCAAACGAGTAGTCATGGAGAGCAATGAGTATCACTGTTGCTCTAGGACTTCTAGCCCATGTAATAAGACAAGAAAAAGCAAAACATGGAAAGGAGATTAAATGATGATGATGATTGTCTACCGAAAACCTCAAGAGAATGACCTGAAGGAAAAATATGAGAAGTCAGTTAGTAGGACACATATGCTACCTACACAAAAACCTAAATATCAATAGCAACTCATTGCTAAAAAAATAAGGATTTGAGTAATTAAAACTTACTATTATAAACTTGTCAATTATCCCCAACATTAATTTATAAAAGTTTAATGCTATCTATTTGCATTAGGTCCTTAGACAATAGAATTCTGAAGTTTATCTGAACAAATAAGATAGAGAGAACAAGCAAGGAAAAAAAGTAACCAAGGGGCAACTTGCACCATTGGATATTAAAACAGAGAACTAAAAAAAAATTGTGTGTCTCAGGACTGATACAGAGTTAATATTGGTTTTCTAGGAATGAGGGGATAAATGAAGGAATGCAAGAGTGATAGCTTTTGAAGTCATCTAGATCCCCTGCTTCAACTACTCATTTACAAATGTGGAAACTGAAACCAAAAGAATGACCAGCCTAAGCTTCCCAACTGAGGACATTTTTTCCCCCCAGGAGACATTTGGCAATGTCTGGAGACATTTTTCTTTTTTTCTTTTTTCTTTCTTTCTTTCTTTTTTTTTGACATGGAGTCAAAAACTCCATGACACAGAGTCAGAGACTCGCTCTGTCACCCAGGCTGGAGTGTAGTGGCATGATCTCAGCTCACTGCAACCTCCACCTCCTGGGTTCGAGTGATTCTCCCGCCTCGGCCTTTCAAGTAGCTGGGATTACAGGCACACGCCATCATGCCCGGCTAATTTTTGTATTTTTTAGTAGAGATGGGGTTTCGCCATGTTGGCCAGGCTGGTCTCGAACTCCTGACCTCAAGTGATCTGCCCACCTCAGCCTCCCAGAGTGCTGGGATTACAGGCATGAGCCACCACGCCCATCCTTGGAGACATTTTTCATTGTAAAAACTGGGTGGCATCCAAAGGATAGAGGCCAGGGATGCTGCTAACCAGCTTGCAAAGCACAGGACGTCTCTGCAACAAAGAATTATTTGGCCCCAAATGTCAGTAACACCCAGGTTGCAAAACCCTGGTGTAAGGTGGGTGATAGGGCAGAAGTGGAGCCGTTAAGAACAACAGTACACAACTGTGTCAGGCTCTGTGCCAAGTACTCCAAATGCATAATCTCAGGCAGTTCATTCAATAACCTACGGGGTGAATAATATCATCTTCTACTGTTACCGATGATGAAATTGAGGCTCAGAGAAGTGAAACGCATGTTCACGCTCACCTGGCTAGAGAGTGGTAGGGCTGAGCCCAGTGTCCAGACCTCCAGAAGGTACATGCCAATTTTCTCTCCTCTACCTGACGCTGCCTTCTGATTTTTAAACATACCTTATTCCAAATTTTCTTAGAATTAGCAACCGTGCTTCTAAGCTTCAGGGAAACAGACCATCTCAGGCCGCATCACTTCCGGCAGGTCACCAGTAAGAATCCCAGGAGAATGAGGTTGCATCCTTGGACACTTCAGGGTGGAGCTTCTGTGAGTACTTCCTTTTCCATCCATCCACTCACTGTGGAATAACCCACTCTACCCCGAATGCCCCCATCCCCTGCCTAGGGGAGTTAAGATGTCACTTTGCCAAGTTGAAGATAAGGATGGAATCAAGACCCTTTGCTGCAATTAATATCAATCATAACAATACCCAGTTTTGTTTTGTTTTTTTTGAGATGAGATCTGGCTCTGTCACCCAGGCTGGAGTATAGTGGCTCCATCACAGCTCACTGCAACCTCCACTTCCCAGGCTCAGGTGATCCTCCTCACCTCAGCCTCCCCAGTAGCTGGGACTACAGGTGCATGCCACCACATGTGGCTAATTTTTGTATTTTTTGTAGAGACAGGGTTTCACTATGTTGTCCAAGCTGGTCTCAAACTCGCAGGCTCGAGCAATCCACCTGCCTTGGCCTCCCAAAGTGCTGGGATTACAACCACGAGCCACCGCACCTGGCCCCAGTATTTTTTTTTAATGCCAAGGCACTGCAGTTAGCACTTTGTTTTTATTTTATTTTATTTATTTTTGAGACGGAGCCTCGTTCTGTCACCCAGGCTGGAGTGCAGTGGCGTGATCTTGGCTCACTGCAAGCTCCTCCTCCTGGGTCCGCGCCGTTCTCCTGCCTCAGCCTCCCGAGTAGCTGGGACTACAGGCGCCCGCCACCGTGCCCGGCTAACGTTTTGTATTTTCAGCAGAGAAGGGGTTTCACCGCGTTAGCCAGGATGGTCTCCATCTCCTGACCTCATGATCCGCCCGCCTCAGCCTCCCAAAGTGCTGGGATTACAGGCATGAGCCACTGTGTGCCGCCAGCACTTTATTTTTATCTTTTCAGACTTTTCAGGGATTATTAGGTACTGGCTCTGAATTAACACACTGATTTCTGAAGACCTAAAGCATCACTGTGGTCCAGCAGTCAGAAAAGGGGCTTTTGGAAGTCATCAGTGGAGTGAGCAATAGAATTTTATTCCGATCTCTCTCACCATGGGCCTGGTGGGTCCCTAAACCCACCCTGTGGTTGTCTCCCCAGCTCTAGAATTCAAAATTAGGATAGACACACTCAACAGCTGGCAGAATCTTCACATTGACTCTTTAACCCATGGAGTGGGGGCTATTATGATAGGAAAGGCCAAATGGAAGAAGCTACTAGAACTGCTCGACCTATGAAAATAGTACACCGGAAGTAATACTGTATTCTTGGAGGGATGGCAGAGATTAGTGCCCTCATCAAGGAACTTGAAAAATGAAAGGGTGGTGATTCCTGTAATATCTTCATCCAACCCACCTATTTGGGCTGAGTAGAAAACAGATGGATCATAGAGAAATTAGAGTCAATTATTATACATTTAATCAGATGGCAACTCCAATTTGCAGCTGCTGTTCCAGATGTGGTTCCGTTGCTGGAGCAAATCAACACATCATCAGACACTGGGAAGGCAGCTGTTGAGTTGGTGGGTGTCTCTTTTTCTCTATACCTGTTAGTAAAGAGCAGCAAAATAAGTTTGCTTCCCAGTTGTATTGTTGGTAAGGCCAGCAGCTCATCATCACCATCCTACCTGAGGGGCAAACCATCTCTCCAACTCTATGGCATAATCTACTCCCCAGGAACTTTGATTGTCTTTCCTTTATGAGAGCATCACACTGCTTCATTTCTTTGAAGTTATTCTGCCGACTGGACTTGGTTAGCAGGACGCATTGGTAAGACACTTGCATGCCAGAGGGTGGGAAATAAATCTCACAAAAATTCGAGGACTTTCCAGCTTAGGGAAAATTCTAGGAGTCCAGTAGTTTTGGAGCATGTTGAAAGATTCTTTCCAAGGTGAAAGGAACGTTGCTTCATCTGGTATCTCCTATCGGCATGAAAGAGACACAGCTTCCAGTGCAGCTCTCTGGATTTTGGAGGCGGCATATACATAGCCATGCATCGCATGATGATGTCTCCGTCAGCCACAGACTGTGCATATGAAGGTGGTCCCATAAGATTAGAATGGAGCTGAAACGTTCTCTTGCCTAGTGACATCATAGCTGTTGTAATGAGGTCGTGCTCTAATGCATTACTCGCATGTTTGTGTGATGTTGGTGTAAACAAACCTACTGCACCGTCAGTTCTATCAGTCTACCACATGCAGTTATGGATGGTACAAAATACTTGATAATGAGAATAAATAACTATGTTATGGGTTTATGCATTTACTCTATTATACTTCAATTTTTATTTATTTATTTTTCCCGAGACTGAGTCTTGCTCTGTCACCCAGGTTGGAGTACAGTGGCGCGATTTTGGCTCACTGCAACCTCCACCTCCCAGGTTCAAGCGATTCTCCTGCTTCAGCCTCTCGAGTAGCTGGGATTACAGGTGACCGCCACTGTGCCTGGCTAATTTTTTGTGTTTTTAGTAAAGACGGGGTTTCATCATGTTGGCCAAGCTGGTCACGAACTCCTGACCTCATGATCCTCTCAACTTGGCCTCCCAAAGTGTTGGGATTACAGGCATGAGGCACCACACCCGGCTCTATTATACTTTTAACTGTTTAGACTGTACTACTTTTACTTATTAAAAAACAAAGTGGGGCCAGGCACAGTGGCTCAATCCTGTAATCCCAACACTTTGGGAGGCCAAGGCGGGCAGATCATGAGGTCAGGAGATCGAGACCAGCCTGGCTAACACGGTGAAACCCCGTCTCTACTAAAAATACAAAAAATTAGCTGGGCATGGTGGCATGCACCTGTAGTCCCAGCTACTTGGGAGGCTGAGGCAGGAGGATCGCTTGAACCCAGGAGGTGGAGGTTGCAGTGTGCCGAGATCACACCATTGCACTCAAGTCTGGGCGACACAGCGAGATTCCATCTCAAAAAAAAACACAAAACAACAACAAAACAAAAAACAAACAAAAAAAACCAAAGTGAACAGTGAAACATCCTCAGGCAGGTCCTTCGGGAGGCATCCAGAAGAAGGCATGGTTATCACAGGAGATGGCAGCTCCATGCTTTCCGCCCCTGAAGATCTTCCAGGGCGAAAAGCTGCGGAGGTGGAAGGCAGTGATACTGATGATCCCGACCCTGGGTAGCCCTAGGCTTATGTGTGTGTTTGGGTTTTAGGTTTTATGAAAAAAGTTTAAAAAGTAAGAAAAAAATTTAATAGAAAAAAGCTTATAGAATAAGGGTATAAAGAAAGAAATATTTTTGTACAGCTGTACAATGTTTGTGTTTCAAGCTAAGTGTTAGTACTAAAGAGTCAAGAAGTTGAAAGTGACTAAAACGTTTACAAAGTTAGAGTTACAGTAAGCTAAGGCTGATTTATTATTGAAGGAAAAAAGCATTTTAAAATAAATTTAGTGTGGCCTAAGTGCTCAGCGTGTATAAAGTCTACAGTAGTGTGCAGGAATGTCCTAGGCCTTCCCATTCACTCACCCAGAGCAACTTCCAGTGCTGCAAGCTCCACTTATGGTAAGTGCTCTAGACAGGTGGACCAGGTTTTATTTTATTTTATTTATTTATTTATTTACTTAATTAGAGACAGGATCTCGCTCTGTTGTTGCCCAGGCTGGAATGCAGTGGCGTGATCTTGGCTCACTGCAACCTCCGCCTCCCAGGTTCAAGCGATTCTCCTGTCTCAGCCTCCCAAGTAGCTGGGATTACAGGCATGTACCACCGGGCCTGGCTAATTTTTGTATTTTTAATAGAGGTGGGGTTTCGCCAAGTTGGCCAGGCTGGTCTCAAACTCCTGACGTCAGGTGATCCACCCGCCTCGGCCTCCCAAAGTGCTGGGATTACAGGCATGAGCCACCCCGCCTGGCCAGTTTTTATTTTTTTATACTGTATTTTTACTGTACCTTTTCTATGTTTAGATACACAGATACTTACATTTTGTTACAATTGCCCGTAGTGCTCAGTACAGTCACATGCAGTACAGGTCTGTAGCCTAGGAGCAATAGACCATACCACCTCGCTCCGGTGTGCAGTAGGCTGTACCATTTAAGTGTCTGTGAGTACACTCTATGATGTTTGCACAACAACGCAATTGCCTAATGATGCGTTTCTCAGAACATACCTCTTTGGTTAAGTGAGGTATGACTGTGCTTCACTGGGGCGTGCTATTCTGACTCATTTACTGAGTGATGTGAAAATCTGCCAATTTTGAGAGAGACCCAGAACAAGAGAAGGCTGCACAGCAGATCCAGGCTGCCGTGCCAGTGGCTCTGCCTCTTGGGCCATATGAACCAGCAGATCCAGTGGTGTCTGCAGTGTCAGAGGCACTTCCCTGGGGGGTTGTTCTGAGCTTTTGGCACCCCCTCCCAGGTGAATCACAGCACAGACCATTCACATTTTGGAGTGAGGTGCTGCCCTCCTTTGTGGAGAACCACTCTCTGCTCGGGTGTCATTGAGAAACCACTTTTGACTTGCTCCTGGGCTTCCACAGAGATTGAACTCTTTTTTTTTTTTTTTTTTTTTAAGACAAAGTCTTGCTCTGTTTCCCAGGCTGGAGTGCGGTAGCGTGATCACAGCTCACTGCAACCAACTCCCCGGTTCAAGCAATTCTCCTACCTCAGCCTTCCAAGTAGCTGGGATTACAGGTTCCCAACACCACGCCTGGCTAATTTTTGTATTTTTAGTACAGATGAGGTTTCACCATGTTGGCCAGGCTGGTCTTGAACTCCTGACCTCAGGTGATGTCCCCATCTTGGCCTCCCAAAGTGCTGGGATTACAGACATGAGCCAGTGCGTCCGGCTGAGAATGAGCTCTTGACCATGGGCAGCCAAGTTACCAGGTGACCCGAGACACCCAGTGTGGACTAAGTACAGTCAGACCCACACAGCCAAAAGGTTGGTCGTGCATAGTGGTGCTCCTGTGTCACATGGAAACGAATGTGTAGGCTCAGGCTGGATAAAATGCTTTAGGCAAAAGCAAGTTGAGTGAGAAGCAACTCAAGGCCCTGTGTGGTGGCTCACTCCTGTAATCCCAGCACTTTGGGAGGCCAAGGTAGGTGGATCATCTGAGGTCAGGAGTACAAGACCAGCCTGGGCAACATGGTGAAACCCCATCTCTACTAAAAATAGAAGAATTAGCCGGGCGTGGTGGTGGGCGCCTGTAATCCCAGCTACTCAGGAGGCTGCGGCAGGAGAATCACTTGAACCTGGGAGGCAGAGGTTGCGGTGAGCTGAGATAGCACCACTGCACTCCAGCTTGGGTGACAGAGTGAGACTTTGTCTCAAAAAAGGGAAAAAAAAAAAAAAAAGAAGAAGAAGTGACTCTGATACTCTGAAGCCTGCAGCCCCTATTCTCAGCTGTGCCACCTTCTCTCTATCAATCTGTATTGATGGCCTCAGGGGAGGTCCCCATGATCAGGTCACTGAGGAAGGCATTTCCATCCTGGTTTATAGATGGTTCTGTGTGACACACAGATACTACCCCAACACAGACAGCTGCAACGGGTGGCCCCGCTCTGAAATGGCCCTGGAGGCCTGTGGTGAGGGGACATCCTACCAATTTGCAGAATCTGGGTTGTTCATTTTGTTGGAAAAGAGAGCTGGCCAGAGATACAGGTCTGTATTAATTTGTGGGCTCTGGCTAATGGTTTGGCTAAGCGGTTCGAGAATTGGAATTGGAATACAATTGAGAAACTGGTGAGAAGAAGGTCTGAGGAAGTGGGTAAGTGGATAGACCTCTCCAAATCAGCACAGAGTGTGAAGATATTTGTGTCTCATGCGAAAGTTCAGTGAAAGTCATCAAAGGTGATCTCAGCAGAGGAAGATTTTATTAACCAGGTGGATGGGGTGACCTGTTTTGGGGATGGCAGACAGTCTCCTCTCTGGCCTATGCTTGGGTTTGTCATATAGGCTCCTGAGCAAAGCAGGAAGGAGTGGAGGTTGCACACTCTCAGCCACGTCTGCTTCCATTGCACAAAGCCAATCATCTACAGCCACTGCTGAGAGCCCGATGGGCCACCAGCAGAGACTGGCACTGAATCCTGCCATGGTCCGCTTCCCAGCGACCGGCCAGCCACCTAGAGGCAGACGACTGCACTGGGCCACTTCATCATGGAAAGGGGTAGCACTTTGTTCTCGCTGGAATAGATATTGACTCTGGATGAAATTTGCCTTCCCTGCCCTCAATGCTTCTGCCAAAATGTACACCCGTGGGCCTACCAAGTCCTTTCAGCATTGACACAGCAATGACTACCTTGAGCTTGTCTGAGTCCATTTAGCATTCCCATGAGGACTATGAGAGACTGGATAATTTATAAAGCAAGAGATTTATTTGGCTCATAATTCTGCACACCATACAAGAAGCATGGTGCTGGCCAGGCATGGTGGCTCAAGCCTATAATCCCAACACTCTGGGAGGCTGAGGTGGGTGGATCACCTGAGGTCAGGAGTTCGAGATCAGCCTGGCCAACATGGCGAAACCCTCCCTTTACTAAAAATACAAAAATTAGCTGGACGTGGTGGCATGTGCCTGTAATCCCAGCTACTCAGGAGGCTGAGGCAGGAGAATCACTTGAACCCGGGAGGCGGAGGTTGCAGTGAGCCGAGATTGCACCACTGCACTCCAGCCTGGGTGACAGAGCAAGACTCCACCTCAAAAAAAAATAAATAAATAAAAATAGAAGCATGGTGCTGGCACCTGCATCTGATGAGGGCCTCATGGTTCTTCCACTCCTGGTGGAAGGTGAGGGGGAGCCAGCATATGCAGAGATTACATAGCAGCAAGTAAGGCAGAAGGAAGGTGCCAGCCAGGTGTGGTGGCTCACGCCTATAATCCCAGCACTTTGGGAGGTCAAGGTGGGAGGTTCACTTGACCCCAGGACTTTAAGACCAGCCTGGGCAACATGGTGAAACTTCGTCTTTATAAAAAAAAAAAAAAATTCAGCCAGGCATGGGAGCCGTGCCTGTGGTTCCAGCTACTTGGTAGGCTGAGGCAGGAGGATCGCCTGAGCTGGGAAGATTGAAGCAGCAGTGAGGTAAGCCGTGATCACGCCACTGCACCCCAGCCTGGGCAACAGAGCAAGACACTCTCTCGAAAGAATGAAAAATAAAATAAAAAATAAAAAAGAAGGAGGGTGCCAGGCTCTTTTCAACCACCAGTTCCCGTGGAAACTAAGAGCCTGTTCATGAGGGATCTGCTCCTCTGAGCAAAACACCCCCCACGAGGCCTCCACGGCTAACACCCAGGGCCAAATTTCAAGAAGAGACTTGATGGAGCCAAACAAACCCTATGCAAACTATAGCAAAGCTGGATGTCGAAACTGCCATCCGGTCACTTTGAGCTCCTCATACCGCTGAGTCAACAAGTGAAGAAGGGGGGTCACTGTACTGGCTGGGGTGATTGATCCTGATCAATCCCGATCAAAGAGAGATTGGATTGCCAATGCACCCATGAATTGCAGGAGACTCTTGCAATTTTCTATTCCTCCCCTGCCCTGTGATTAAAACCAATGAAAATCTTTACCAGCCCAATTCAGGCAGAGCCTCCAATGGCCCAAAGTCTTCATGAATCAATGCTTGGGGCACTCTACAAAGCAAAGAACCATGAGTAGCTGGAATACTCGCTAAAGCCAAAGGGAATATGAAATGGCCATTGGAAGGAGTTAGTTATCAATGCCTGTTAGGACGATGTAACCAGTGGCAGAAATGAGGACTGTAATAACTATGGGTCTTTCTTCCTTATTTTGAATATGTTTATATGTATGTGTATTTTTTGTTTTTTTTTCTTATCTCATCATCTAGCATAAGATGGGGAACCAGTAGTTAGCTTCGTATCTCAGTATCTAGGCTGCAGAATTTAAAACAGGGAGTGTGAGTGAGCTAGAAGAATCAACCTTGTCCAAAGGGGAAAAAAGGACTTTCTATCCTCTTCTGGGGAAAGGTTAGTGTATTTGTAGGTATAGGCAGGGCTGTTGTGTAATGTGTAGCTGTAAGATAGTTGTGTAATCCAGAAGGATGACTTTGTGAGTCTCATTCATACTTTGGAGAGGAGATGGGGCCTGGGTGTCAAGTTGACAAGAGGTGGACTTTGGTGTATGGGTAATGTATCAGCTTAGCGAGGCTGAGTTATGTTACCCAGAACTTCCTTTCCTGTGTATTTTTGGTGAGAGTGGGCCACAGTATTGACTCCGGGGAGACTGAGAAGGCAGGGTGAAGGAACAGCCGTTGTGTAACTCACCTATGAGGTTGCTGATATTCCGATCACCTCATTGACATGAGACTGGCTGGGCCCATGGCTGCACCACACCCCCGGATCCTCCTTCTGCTTCCCTGGCTCCTGGGCCAGGCATGTGTGTTTCGCTCTGCGATGAAAGCCCTGGGATCCTGTGGGCTACTCATACCAATTTTAGAGGCAAAAAGAATTGAGCCGGGTGTGCTTGTCCTTGTGGGGCCGGCTCTGCTATGGACCCCGGCTCGCTCTCGATCTGCCCACTTTACATTTCTCTTGCCTTCCCCACTGCCTTCTGTTCTCTGAGCTCCAGCCTCGGATGCAAAGACAACAGACTTACAGAGACTGCCTAGCCAGGCCCCACAGTTGTGTGAGGTCAACTCCCTGCAATGGATCCCTTTCTCTCCCTCTCTGTCTGAGTGGCTCGGCTCTGCTAATGGGGTCCTGGCTTGTACAGTTTCCAAGCCATGGCTCTCAACTACTATGTGACTCAAACCCACCATTGCAGTGGGTGTTGGAAGAGACCAGTGCGACAAGACACATGCGAAAGGGTTTTCACCTTTGTTCACTTAGGAAATGTGTCCCAGCCTCTTCTAGGAGCAGTGCCCAATGTGGGTACTGCGGACACATCAGACTCAGTCCATCATTTGAAGTTGTTTCCAGCTTAGGCCTTGTAAATTCTATATAATTGTCAGAAGTTATTATAAAAATCCCAGAGGTGGCAGTTCTTCTGCAAGCAACATTTTTCATCATTGGTATACAATGATGAGACATTGGCATACAAAAAGATTTAATTACCTATTCATAAAACAGTTGCCCTCAATTTTAGCATCTGTCAATTAGACTTTTTTGTGTGTGCCACCCTTTTCTCCCTGTCTGCTGCCAGAAAAATAGAGGAGGAGGATTCATTCATGTTAATTGTTGGGCTTAATTATTATTATTATTTTTTTTTTGAGAAAGGGCTTCATTCTGTTGTCCAGGCTAGAGCGCAGTGGCACGATCATAACTTACTGCAGCCTCAAACTTCTGGGCTCAAGTGATCTTGTCTCAGCCTCCTGAGTAGCTAGGACTACAGGTGTGTGCCACCATACCTGGCTAATGTTTAAAATTTCTTTCTTTTTTTTTTTTGTAGAGGCAGAGGTCTAACTATGTTGCCTGGGCTGGTCTCAAACTCCTGGCCTCAAGGGATCCTCTTGCCTCAACCTCCAAGTAGCTGGCACAACAAGTGTGTGCCACCACGCCTGACTAATTTTTACGTTTTTTGTAGAGATGAGTTATCGCTGTGTTGCCTGGGCTTAATTATGCATGATTGAAACAAGAGAGTGAGATACCAATTGTTGCAGGTGGGGTTCCCCTGGAAGTATACACTGAGTGGAAATTTACGTACAAGAGATTTTTTGAGAAATGTTCTCCTGATCAACACCTCCCGAGGAGGGTGGGGGTCAAGGAATCAAGAAGGGCGGTGGGATGAGTTTAATTGCTCTGCAGTTGCGACAAAGTCTCAGACAATCCTCATGGAGCTTTAGACATCCTCTCAGAGTTGTCCCACATTGGGGTGGGGGTTGGGGAGGAGTCTTTGTATCTCCATATTGACCTATCGTTGGATATGGATTGCCACAGGAGAGGGCCTTTGACCGTGGGCAGTGAGGCTTTCTTCAGCCAAAGGCACGGCACCAGGGAGAGGTGGACCCAGCTGAGTGCTGTCAGCCACCAACCATTCCAGCAGCTGGGGAAATTAATGCTTCAGTCCCAAATAGCACAGGTTACAGTCCACACCTCATGCCACTTGACTCCCCTTATTTCATATGATAATCCCTGAGAGCGACTCCTCCTGGATTCTATGGGCCTCTCTTCCTGGGGACAAGTCGCGAGAGGAGCATTGCTGGGATGAACCCACTGCCCCGACCACAGCAGCTGATCTTTAGGCCGTGACTGACGCTCATCGTCTCCCACCTCCACCACCCATTCCAGGTTGTTCTCATCCCAATGTAGTACCTGTAATGATCTAGGCGGCTCATAGGGTTGAGTGACTCAGACCCTCATTTCTGAGGGGTCTGAAACCTTGGTCACCATGCACTGGCTCTGGTCATGACTGTGGCACTTGCCCACTTATGATCAAATTGGGCCAAACTGTGCCAAGAAATGCCCAGAAAATAACCTGGGTGCCAAATGTGTTCCTTCCTGGCTCCATAATGTAATAGAAACCCTATCTCTTTCTGATGATCAGGGTTGATTTCTCCTGCCAGAATGGTGACCCCTTTCCTTGCCTACCGGTCTCTTGATAGGAGGAGTCTGAAGTGACTGGCAGTAGTGGAGCTTAAAGTTAAATGGGGAGAAAGGTGGAAGGAGGACCACAGCAAATCCTGTCCCTATAAGAACAATGATAAAATTGGACAAAATTGCCAAAAACAACCATTTCGGAACTCTGGACATTAACCAAAGACAAATAACAAATGGAAAGACATTTATTTAATAAAAACAGCTGAGCCTTTGTTGACAGTGGCTGGGTCTGTGCCATTTCAACACAGGGCTGCTCCCACCCACCTCTCTCTGAACTCTGTGGTGTGGCAACCATAAACCCAGAAGTCTTGCTGCTGCTAGAGGGGGCTGATCTAATTTGGAGCTCCATAGAAAAGCACAATGTCCAGAAACACTGTCAAAACAGAGGCCATCTCTATAGCAGACAATCAAAGAAGGCCAATGTCGCAGCTACCTAAGTCTGTGATACTGAGTTGGGAAAACAGCAACCAGCCAAAAATTTACAAGAAAGAGCTGGGAAATAAGACAACCATAGGGGCTTTGATAAACCTGACACATTTCTAAGAATCTGGAATGCTGTGCACTTGCCCAAGGTGTAGGAATGTGCAGGAGAGAGTGGAGAGGGCCCAGTTATCTGTTTGTTCCTGGCTGACCACGAGGCCCTGCACAAACAGCAAGTGAAGGTGGGCACACTTGTAAACTGCCTGCCCTCTGAGTGTGTGCCTCACCACACCAAAGGGCAGAAATCTTACTGGCTGAAGGTGTTTAAGCAAAACCTCTGACCAATCATTGGCTGCCTATTAAGGATGCTTATCCAGATTATGCTTAATCTATAGAAAAGGTTTAAAATGAAGGCAGGAATTAAGCAAACGAACAAATAAGATTTCCATGTTTGCACACTGGAGGGGAGACCGGCTCTAAATAATTTATCCAGGCAAGTCACTAAACACACAAATAAATGCAGCAATAGCCTCTAGGGGAGACAAATCAGAACTCAGATTTGTTATAATATTTATCCAAAGCTTCCAGTTTCCAAAAACATGGTGAAACATACAAATAAATAGAAAAATGTGCTCATACACAGAAAAGAAGCAGTGCATACAAGCTATCTCTGAGCAAGCTCAGATATTGGACTTGGTAGACAATGACTTAAAATAATTTACTATAAACATGTTCAAAGGTCTAAAGGAATCTATGTTTAAATAATTAAAGCAGCTGGGTGTGGTGGTACATGCCTGTAATCCTAGCTCCTCAGGAGGCTGAGGTGGGAGGATCACCTAAGGCCAGGAGTTTGAGACAAGGCTGGACAACATAGCAAAACCCCATTTCAAAAAAAAAAACAAAAAACAGAAAACAAAGAAATAATGCAAAGTATGAGACAACAATGTCTAACCAACAGAGAAAGTCAACAAAAAGATACAAAGTATTAATGAGAACTATATAGAAACTTTGGAATTGAAAAGTATAATACCTGAAATGAAAATTTACTAGAGGTGCTCAACAGCAGGTTTGAGCTAGAGGAAGAAGGACTCAGCAAACTTGAAGACAAAGCAATAGAAACCATTTAGTCTAAAGAACAGAAAGAAAAAAGAACAGAATAAAATGAACAGCACTTCTCAGAGACTTGTGGGACACCATCAAGTGAAAGGGGTAAAACCTTTTTTTTTTAAAGAATAGCTGAAAATGTCCCAAATTTGCTTAAAAATATTAGTATGTAAATACAATAAGCTTAACAAACTCCAAGTGGAATGTCTTAGTCTGTTTGGACTGCTTTAACAAAATTCCATCAACTAGGTGGCTTAGATACAACAGAAATTTATTTCTTACAGTTCCAGAGACTGGGAAGTCTAAGATCAAGGTGCCAGCAGTTTCAGTGTCTTGTGAGGGCTGGCTTTCTGGTTCACAGATGGTGCCTTCTCACTGTGTCCTCACGTGGCAGAAGGGGTGAAGAAGCTCTCTCGGGCCTATTTTATAAGGACACTGATCCCATTCACAAAGGCTCTGCCCTCATAGCCTAATCTACAAAAGGCCCACCTCCTACTACCATTGGGGTTAGGATTTCAGCATATGAATTTCAGCATATAAATTTTGTGACACAAACCTTCAGATCATAGCATAGAATAAACTCAAAGAAATCCACACCTAGACACACCATAGGCAAAGACTGTGACTATAACATATGTCATCAAAGACAAAGTCTTCAAGGGAACAACAGTAAAATGACTCATCATGTATAAGAGAACCACAATCAGATTACAGCTAATTTATCTTCAGAAACAATGGAAGCTGGAAGGCAGTAGGATATTCAAAGTGTTGAAAGAAGAAACCAATCAATCAAGAATTTATATCCATCAAAATTATCTTTCAAACCTGAAGGCAAAATAAGGACATCCCAAGATAAACAGACGGGAAGGATTCTTTGCTAGCAGACCTGCCTTACAAAAAATGCTAAAGGAAGTCCTTCAGGCTAAAGAAAATCACATCATACGATAACTTGAATCTCCATGAAGAAATAAAGAGCACTTGTGAAGGTAAATGTAAATGTTAGCATAAATATGTTTTTTTACTTGTTTATTCTCTGAATTGATGTAAAACATAACTGAATAAAGCAATAATTATAAAACTGTATTGTTAGGCTTGTAATATATCAAGATGCATTTTATATGACAGTATTAGCACAAAGAAATGAGAAAAGCAGGAAGATATATTGCAGCAAAATTTCTATATCTTATTGGAATAAAGTTAGTTTTAATCCCATACAGATTATTTTAAATTAAAGTGCATATTGTAATGTTCAGAATAACTTTTAAGAAAATAAAATTTAAAATATAGTGAAAATAAGGCATTAAAATGGTACACTGTGAAATATCTATTTAACACAAAAGAATGCACTAAGAGGAAGAGAGAAGCAAAAGACATCAGAAATATAGAAAACAAATAGCAAAATGTCAGATGTAAATTAAACCATATCAATAATTACACCAAATATAAACACTCAGATCCAAAGACAGATTGTCACATTGTACAAATAGCAAAATGTCAGATGTAAATTAAACCATATCAATAATTACATCAAATATAAGCACTCAAATCAAAAGATAGAGATTGTCAGATTGTACAAAAAACCAGAATCCAACTATATACTATTTACAAAAAAAAGACACTTTATTAGATTCAGAAAATAGGTTGAAAGTAAAAGAATAGAAAAAACATACCAAGAAAACAGTAACTATAAGAGAACTGGGGTGGCTATATATATGTATCTATATATAAATGTATATGTATTTTTTTGAGGTGGAGTCTCGCTCTATCGCCCAGGCTGGAGTGCAGTGGTGTGATCTCGGCTCACTGCAACCTCTGCCTCCTGGGTTCAAGCGATTCTCCTGCCTCAGCCTCCTGAGGAGCTGGGATTACACATGTGCCACCACACCCGGCTAATTTTTGTATTTTCAGTAGAGACAGGGTTTCACCATGTTGATCAGGCTGGTCTTGAACTCCTGACCTCATGATCCATGAGTGGCTATATTAATATCAGGAAAATAGACCTTTAAGACAAAAAGAAGTTACCAAAAAAAAAAAAAAAAAAAAGGAGGAGACGTTTTGTAATGATGAAAGAGTCAGTCAAGAGGACACAAAAATCCTAAACCTTTATGTGCCTAATAAGAGTTTCAAAATACATGAAACAAAAACTGATATAAATACAAGGAGAAATAGATAACTTTCCACTTGTAGAAGATTTCAATACTCCTTTGCTATGGTCTGAATGCATCCCCCCAAAATTCATGTTAAAACTTACTTGCCTAGCCGGGTGCATTGGCTCACGCCTGTAATCCCAGCACTTTGGGAGGCCGAGGTGGGTGGATCACAAGGTCAGGAGATCGAGACCATCCTGGCTAACACGGTGAAACCCCGTCTCTACTAAAAATACAAAAAATTAGCCGGGTGCGGTGGTGGGCGCCTATAGCCCCAGCTACTCGGGAGGCTGAGGCAGGAGAATGGCGCGAACCCGGGAGGTGGAGCTTGCAGTGAGCCGAGATTTCGCCGCTGCACTCCAGCCTGGGCGACAGAGCGAGACTCCATCTCAAAAAAACCAAAAAAAAAAAAAAAACCACAAACTTAATTGCCAATGTGATATTAAGAGGTGGATCCTGTAGGTGGTGATTAAATCATGGGAGTGGAGCTGTTAGGAATGGGATTAGTGACCTTATGAAAAAGAGGCTGCCCCTTTGGCCATGCGAGGATCTCCCAGCCCACCGGAGAGGATGCCACCTACGGAACAGGCCCTTGACAGACACCAAATCTGTGGCTCCGTAATCTTGGACTTCCCAGCCTCCAAAACTGTGAGAAACAAATTTCTATTGTTTATAAATTACTCTGTCTAAGGTATTTTGTTAATAGGGCAGGTATACAGAAAATTAGTAAGGTTATAGAAGCCTTGAACCACCCTATCAATCAACTTCCCCAAACAGATCTCTATAGAACACTCCACTCAGCAGCAGCAGAACAGCCACTCTTTCCAAGGGTACATGATACATTCTCCAGGGTGGACCAAAGTCTAGGTCACAAAACATGTCTCGGCAAATTAAAAAAGATGAAATCATAAAAAGTATGTGCTTCAATCACAACGGAATTAAATGAGAAAACAACAACAGAAAGAAATTTAGGGAATCCGAAGTATTTTGAACTGAATGAGAACAAAAACACGACATATCAAAATTTCTTGATTCGGCTAATGGAGTGCTTAAAAGAGAATACACAGTCTATGTTAGGAAAGAAGGAGGATCTCAAATCAGCAGTCTAACCTTTCACCTTACCAATTTATGTAAGAAAGAACACACTAAATCCAAGGCAAGCAGAATGAAGGAAATAAAGATGAGAATGAAAAGCAAGTTTGTAGAAAACGGATAGACCACAGAGAAAACCAAAGAAACCGAAAGTATGTTTTTTGGAAAAGATCAACAAAATTAAAAAAAAAACCTTTAGCTAACATGATCAAGAAAAGCAGGAGACTGCTCAGATAACCAAAATCAGTAATGAAAGAGAGACATAACCTCTGACCCCATAGAATTCATAAAAAATTATAACGGAATACTGTGGACAACTTTACCCCAACAAATTAGGCAATTGAGCAAATGGATAAACTTCTAGCAAAACACAAATCCCCAAAATTCACTCTAGAAGAAGTAGAAAATCTGAATATACTTAGAACAAGCCAAAAAATTGATACTTTTAAAAGTCTGTCCACAAAGGAAAGCCTGAGCCTAGGGAGCCTCACTAATGAATTCTACCAAATGTTTAAAGGAGAAATAATGTCAGGTCAGGCGTGGTGGCTCACGCCTGTAATCCCAGCACTTTGGGAGGCCAAGGTGGGCAGATCACGAGGTCAGGAGTTTGAGACCAGCCTCACCAACATGGTGAAACCCCGTCTGTACTAAAAATACAAAAGTTAGCTGGGCATGGTGGTGCATGCCTGTAATCCCAGCTACTCAGGAGGATGAGGCAGGAGGATTCCTTGAACCCGGGAGGAGGAGCTTGCAGTGAGCCGAGATGGCGCCACTGCACTCCAGCCTGGGCAAAAGAGCGAGACTCTGTCTCAAAAAATTAAAAAAGAAGTTAAAAAAAAGAAGAATTAATGTCACTATTCCACAAACTCTTCCCAAAGACAGAGGACAAAGGGATACTTTTGTCCTTCTTTGAGGCTGGTATTACCCTGGTCCCAAAGCTAGACAAAGACATCACAAAAAAATAATATTACAGACCAATCCCCTCATGAATATAGAGGAAAAAAACCCTCAATGAAATATCAAAGTGAATTCACCACTATAGAAACAGGATTACATATCATGACCAAATGGAATTTGTCTGAAAAATAAAAGGCTGGATTAACATCCAAAAATCAATTCATGTAATGCACTGTGTTAATACAATAAGGAGCAAAACCCACAAGACCATCTCAATAGACAGAGAAAAACTCATTTGACAAAATTCAGCGAGTATTCACAATTAAAAAAGAAAAAAAAACCCTCCCAGCAAACCTGGAATAGGTGGGAACTTTATTAACCTGATAAAGAGAGGCTATAAAAATCCTATACCTAACGTCAGACTTAATGGTGACAGACTAAATGCTTTCTCCTTAACAGGAGTTGCAAGGCAAAGATTTTCACTCTTGCGCCTTCTATTTAATGTTGCACTGGAGGTTTTAGACAGTGCAGTCAGATGTAATAAATAAAGACATCCAGATTGGAAAGGAAACTGTCTTTATTTAGATGACATGATCTTGTATGGAGAAAATCCTAAGGAATTCACAAAAATACTATGACAATAAATAAAGAAACTCAGCAAGGACACAAGATCAATATACAAAAATCAACTGCATTTCTTTATATTTGCAATGAACAATTGCTAATCTGGAAATGAAATTGAGAAAGTGACTCCATTCAACAGCATCACAAAGAATAAAAGTCTTAGGAATAAATTTAATAAAAGAAGTGCAAGATTTGTACACCGAAAACTATAAAACATTGCCAAGGGAAATGAAAGAATATCTAAATAAATGGAGACGTTTCATATTCATGGATTCGAAGAATCAATATTGTTAAGATGGCAATTCTCCCCAAATTGATTTGTAGAGTCAACACAATCCCTATCAAAATCCCAGAAGGCTTTTTCACAGAAATTGACAAGCTGATTTTAAAATTCATATGGAAATGAAAAGACCCATAATAGCAAAAACAATTTTAAAAAAACAAAACAAAACAAGAGGGCTTTCATTTCCCACTTCCAAAATGCATTTTACAGCTTTGGTAACGGAGGCAGCGTTACCTGGTGTAAGAGTGGGCATGCTGCGTAGATAAATGAAACAAAGCTGAGAGTCCAGTGAGAAGCTGTTACATTTACGGTCAATTGAGTTTTGATAAAGGTGTCAATGTCTTTCAATGGGAAAGGCTAGGTTTTTAACAAATGGTGCTGGGACAGCTGACTATCCACATGCAGAAAGGCAAACTTCATACCATTCACAAAAGAAATCGCCCAAAACGACTGTAGGCCTAAATATAAGTGCTTACACTATAAAACTTTCCTTTTAATTTTAATGTTTTTGAGACAGGGTGTCACTCTGTCACCCAAGCTGGAGCACAGTGGCGTGAACACGGCTCACTGCAGCCTCAACATCCTGGACTGAAGTGATCCTCCCACCTCAGCCTCCTGAGTAGCTGGGACCACAGGTATGTGCCACTATGCCCAGCTAATTTTTTAATTTTTTTTTTTAGATGGAGTTTCGTTCTTGTTGCCCAGGCTGGAGTGCAATGGCACGATCTCGGCTCACTGCAACCTCCGCTTCCCCAGTTCAAGTGATTCTCCTGCCTCAGCCTCCCGGGTAGCTGGGATTACAGGCATGCGCCACCACATCCGGCTAATTTTGTATTTTTAGCAGAGATGGGGTTTCTCCATGTTGGTCAGGCTAGTCTCGAACTCCTGACCTCAAGTGATCTGTCCGCCTCGGCTTCCCAAAGTGTTGGGATTACAGGCATGAGCCACTGTGCCCAGCCATTTTTAAATTTTTTGTAGAGACAGGATCTCACTATGCTGCCCAGGCTGGTCTCGAACTCCTGGGCTCAAGTAATCCCCCTTCATCGGCTTACCAAAGTGCTGGGATTACAGGCGTGAGCAACCACACCAGGCCTATAAAACTTCTAGAGGAACACACAGCAGAAAATCATTATAACCTTGGGTTAACAAAGCTTTCTCAGATTCAACATTAAAAGCGTAATGTATAAAGTAAAAAATTGATGAATCGGTCTTCACCAAAATAATAAAATGTTTGCAATTCAAAAGACATCATTAGGAAAATGAAAAGACAAGCCATAGACTGAAAAATATTTGTAAATCATATATTTGATAAAGGACTTGTGTCCAGAACATACAGATAACTCAACAAGAAGACAAACATCCAATTAAAAAATGGGGAAAGGATTTTAATAGACATTTCACCAAAAAGATAAACAAATGACTAATAAGTGCTTGAAGAGATGCTCAACACCATTAGTCATGAGGGAAATGCAAATGTGAGTCACAATGAGATACCACTTCATACACACTAGAATGGCTATAATTAAATAGGCAGACAATAATAAATGCTAGTTAGAGTGTGTGGAAATGGGCTTTCTCATACATGGCTGGAGGAAATGTAAAACAGTACAGCTACTTGGGAAAGTGGTTTGGCTTTTTCTTTAAAAGTTAAACATTTACCTATTGGGTACAATATTCAATATTTGGGCTACGTGTACATGAAAAGCCCAGTCTTCACCACTGCGTAATATATCCATGGACCAAAACTGCACTCAATACCCCCTGAATCTATGCAAAAAAAAGTTAAACATAAATTTGCTAAACGACCCAACTGTTCCTCTCCAAAATAGCTACTCAAGAGAAATGAAAACATAAGTTCACACAAAACTTGCATGTAAATGTTCATGGTAGCTTAATTTCTAATAGCCAAAAAAAAAAAAAAAAAAAAAAAAGAAAAGGTAGAAATAACTCAAATGTCCGTCCACTGGTGAACTGACAAACGAAATGTGGTCTATCCATCCAATGGAATACTCTTCATCAAGGGAAAGGGAGGAAGGGCTGATGCAGGCTACAACATGGAGGAACCTCCGAAGACCACACACTGTATGATGCAATGTGTATGAAATGTCCAGAAAGAGCAAATAGAGACAGACGGAAAGTACATAGGCATTTGCCTCCGGCTGGGGGTTGAATGAAGATTAACTGTAAATGGGGCTGAGGGATCTTCTTGAGGTGATGGAAAGGTTCTAAATCTGGATTACAAGGATGGTTGTAAAACACAGCAAATTTATCGAAAATCATTGACTTGCATACTTAAAATGGGTGAACTTTATGATGCAATGAAGCTGTAAAAATAAAGTTTAATGAGACTATTTCTGTGTTCCCTGGCAGAAGAATTTCCCCTTTGAGAACCAGGACCTCCCTGATCACAGGGCTTTGAGTTGCAGGAATAAGAATAACAAACTCTTCAAATAGGTTGTAGGAGGGATTATTACAAGCAGGGCCATTCCTGCTTCTGCCCCTTGGTTCCTGGACCTATATAGGTATACAGGTTAACATTTCTATTTGATCCACCAGGGGCAGAACACCATATCATGGCCATTCATTTAGGGAATTTGCACCTTGGAGGACATGGGCTCATCTTCAGACTGGCATCTCAGCTTTGCCTAAAACAAACCATTCTGCTTCCTATCAGTCCACAGCATTTGGATGGCAGGGTCTGTAACTGATGGTGTGTCCTGCGGTTATGTGCACGTGGTCACACCTCTTTTGCTGTGATTTTATGTGGGAGTCCATATTGGTGGATCAAGCACTGTAAATCTTCAGATGGGGTGAGGTGGGTGGGGGGACGGGGTTGGGGGTGAGGTGGGAGCTCTCTGTGACTTTCTGGCCAGGAAAAGCAAACCACTTCCTGGATGTGATGGGGAATTTTATGTGTCAGCTTGGAAGAGGTTAACATTCCAGCCGGGGGCCTTGGGTACAGCGGATTGCCTTCCGCAATGTGGTGAGTGGCATCCTATAGGTGAAGGCTTGAGTAGGGCGAGCCTGAGCAAGGGGAATCCTCCAGAACAGCGGTCCCTAGACTTTTTGGCACCAGGGACCGGTTTCGTGGAAGACAATTTTTCCATGGACCAGGGTTGGGGGTTGGTTTTGGGATGATTCAATCTCATTACATTTATTGTGCACTTTATTTTTGTTATTATTACATTGTAATATACAATGAACTAATTGTACAACTCACCATAATGTAGAATCAGTGGGAGCCCTGAGCTTGTTTTCCTGCAGCTAGACAGTCCCATCTGGGGGTGATGGGAGACAGTGACAGATCATCAGGCATTAGATTCTCATAAGCAGCGCTCAACCTAGATCCCTCCCATGTGCAGTTCACAGTAGGGTTTGTGCTCCTAAGAGAATCTGATGCCATCGCTGATCTGACAGGAGGCGGAGCTCAGCAGGTAATACAAGCCATGGGGAAAAGCTTGCTCACCTGCCTGCCGCTCTCACCCCTGCTCCAGAAGGCTGCCTTCAGACTCCATCTGCACCGGCAGCTCTCCTGGGACTCCAGGCTGTCAGCCTCCTGAGCACATGAGCCAATTCCATATACTAAATCTCTCTGTCTATACAGTTGGCCCTTGAATAACATGGGGGTTTGGTACACCGACCCCACCCCTCCGTGTGGTAGAAAATCCACTTGTAACTTTTGACTCCCCCCAAAACTTAATTACCAATAAACAACATACTGTTGATGGGCAGCCTTCCTGATAACACAATTATCACATACTTTGTATATGTATTATATACTGTATTCTTGCAATAAAGTAAGCTAGAGCAAAGAAAATGTTATTAAGAAAAATCATAAGAAAGAGAAAATATATTTACTATTCGTTAAGTGGAAGTGGTCGTCAGGATCTTCATTTTCATCTTCATGTTGGGTAGGCTGAGGAGGAGGAGGAAGAGGTGGGATCGGTCTTGCTGTCTCAGAGAGGGCAGAGGCAGGAGAAAATCTTCATAGGAGTGAACCCTTGGGCTGGGTGTGGTGGCTCACCCTGGAATTCTAATGCTTTGGGAGTCCGAAGTGAGAGGATTGCTTGAGGCCAGGATTTTGAGACCAGCCTGGACAAGATCTCATTTCTACAAAATAATAATAATAATAACAATAATTAGCTGGGTGTGGTTGCATGCACCTGTAGTCCCAGCTACTCAGCAGACTGAGGTGGGAGGATTGCTTGAGTCCAGGAGTTTGAGGCTGCTGTGAGCTGTGATGGTGCCACTGCACTCCAGCCTGGGTGATAGAGGGAGACCCTGTCTCTAAAAACAACAACAACAAAAACCCCCAAAACCCAAAAGCGGACCCATGCAGTTCAGCCCCTTGCTGTTCAAGGATGAACCGTATATACTTGTCCTGTTGGTTCTGTTTCTCTAGAGAACTGACTAGTCCCCTGGGTATGTGTCAATTCTGGTCATGATGAATGGCTGCCTTTTCCAGGGTGGAAGGGCGCAGTGTAGGCTCTGCTGTTGCTGGGAGCTCTGGGAGCTCACAATAGGGTTTGTGCTCCTAAGAGAATCTGATGCCATCACTGATCTGACAGGAGGCAGAGCTCAGCAGGTAATGCAAGCCATGGGGAAAGGCTGTAAATATGGATGAAGCTCAAAGGCTCTGCTGCTGCTGGGAGCTCACTGTTGGTTTCTGTTGCTGGCAGGTGGGACATTCAGCCTCAGGAGCTCCTGAGCTGTAGCAGCCTACGTCAATGGGAGGCCATGTGGCCAGGCCCACGGCTATGGTCACAGCACGGGGTGGCCGATGACAGAGGCAGGCTGACATCAGCTGGCCAAGTCATTCTGTCTCCTAAGGTCTGCATTGCCTCTTCCTTTGTAGAGTGCTCAGCGGGCATTCACATGAATAGACCTTCCTCTGGCCACATGATACCCCTTCTCAAAGCACTCCCACCTGCCTCTTCCACAGACCTCCCCCTCCCTGATCTGCCATTCTTTTCTTTCTAGTCTCTGAGAAGTCAATCAAACTATTCTTCACTGGTCAAGAATCCTATATGCGCCATCCTTGAGCCAGGATGCTTTTCATACAAAGTGGATCACGGGGAGCCCCACCTGAAGCTCTGCCCAGTGGGAAGATTTGCCCTCACCATTGCATTCATAGAGCATGGTTCAGTCAAAAAGGCTGCACTCACTTCTGCTCCCTCTCTCTTGGGACACTTGGTTTGGATCCTGGGCCCACCATGTGTGGTAGAAAATCCAGCTGCTCTGAAGCTTCCTCCTTGGACAGACCCACAGAGACACCCACATAGAGACAGATGTCCAAGGAGCACCAGCTCTTCCAGCTCCCAGCCGCTTGCCTTCCCTGCGCAGGTGCTAATAGGCATCTGAGTGAGTGAGCTTTCAGGTGATTCCAGCCCCAGCCCTAACCCAGATATGTCAGATTTGCCTAGGTTTTGGGAATCCAACCTCTTTGCCAGCTCTGTAATACTTAGAATTAAGTCCTGGGCCAGATCCTCAGCTTTTCTGCCCTCCAGCTGCAGGAGATGAGAGTCTCTAATTTATATGATACTAAGGAGACCCTCTGGTTATCGTAATTGGCCTTTAATTGGTGATTAACCACCCTCAGTCTTTGATTGTCTTTCTCCGATGCTGCAGTTGCCCCCAGCAACAGCCATCCAACTCCACAGCCCTGTGATGAGTATTTCCCTCGTTCTCCTCAGATACTTGATCCATTGTGTTAGCTGTGCATTCCTTTCTGCTGGTCTTAATTGCACCTCTACCCCACGCCACGGACCATCAATGCTCCCCTATCGCTGATGATAGAGTCCTCATTGCCAGCCATCTGGTGACTGAGCCAGCTCCAAAATCCCATTTCAGAGATTCTTGGACCACTCCCGGTACCATCTGTTGCAGGTTGGGTTCCCTGGCATTTGGTCTCCGAGATGAAATTTGCAGGCAGTGTCCTTTGGACCAACCTACTGGGACAGGGGCTAAAGGAATGAGGATAGAGCAGAAGCAGCTGAGTTGCGGGGCCATCACAACAAGGGCCTGGTCAATCCCACGGGGCCTCTGAACGGGATGGCCCACCAGAGTCGGCCCCCCTGGGGGAAAGGGTGCAGAGTTTTTTGACCCCCATACCTACTGGTCATTATATGTGGACTGCCCTGGCAAGGGGGTGTGACCTTGGGTGAGGCAAGTCTGTTAGGATGAGGGCAACCCCCAGAGAAGACTCAGCTGAGAGCTATAAGCTATAAGCCAACTGCACACTTAGCATCTGGGAGTGAGCGCCTCCATCCTGGGTGGTGAGCGTGAAGCTGGGCAGTGTGTCACAGCATCAAGCACACCAACGGAAGCTTTCTCAGTCCATCTGATATTGGGTTAGAACCCAAGCTTGGAATCTGGCATAGAGACTTAAGATACATTTGGGTAACTTCCAGGAAATCCTAGAAAAACAGTCATGAGATCACCATTTTGGTAATCAAAATTTTTTTAGAGACGGGGGTCTTGCTATGTTGCCCAAGCTGGTCTTGAACTCCTGGGCTCAAGGGATCCTCCCACCTCAGCCTCCTGAGTAGCTGGGATTACAGGCACATACCACTATCCCCTGCTTTGGTCATCAGTTTTGATGGGCTTTGTATGCCATGTTCTGAAAGAATGAAGTTTGCAGTGGTAAAGGTGGTAACTTTGTTTTAATGCTGGGAAAATAAGATGCCTCAAAGCCACACAAAAACACACATAAAGTTACGCATTCAGGTGTAACTAAGCGGAAAGAAGCAGGAATGTTCTTTTTAAAAATAGCACTGTATACTGTATAAAAATAGCATTTATCCAACTCTATATTCATTGATTTGTTTATTAGCAAACTCTCGTGAGCACCCTCTCATGTGCCAGACCCTGTACTAAGAGTTGAAAATCCGCTCATCAGGGTGTTGTTTGGACAATCTAACGTCCTTGCTTTGGAGATCCACTCGGTGAGGTCTTGGGAGGGCTCAAGCGCAGACCTCTGCTTCCTCTTCGTCTAGCCAATCACAGAACACTCCCCACCAGAGGTGGCTCAAGGGGTGGGCATGTGTCCTAAACTGGAGTAATCCATGCCCATATGTTGGCATATGGATGTACAGAGGAAACACACCCTTTCCATTGGCGCTGTGAAACTGGTGGTACATTCTCAGCACAGAGATCCTAGAGGAAGGATCTAGGGCAGGAAGGAAAATGAGGTCAACCAAGAGGGAAGCAGAGATAAAAAGGAGGCAGAGAAAGGATAGAAAGAGAGAGAAGAATAGAGGAGAAAAGAGAAACAGTGTTTGAGCCCCTTTATGTTACAATTCTCAATTCTTACATTCTCTTTCTATCTGCAGCTAGTCTGAGTTGTGTTTCTGTCGCTTGCAACCCCAAGGACCCTCACTGAAGTTCCACACTGGGGTCTGCAGCGGGTCGCGGCTGTTGGTTCCCTGCAAGGCAAACATGTTCCGATTTACCAAGAGCGCCCAGGCACATGGTCCCTTCAGCCTGTGGCTAGGGCTATAGTGCCTTTGTCTCCTTTTACAGAGGATACAGGCTCCATGAGTTTTGGCGAGATTTTTTAAATGTGACAGATGGGAAAGTGTGTTGTAAGCTAAAAAGTACTGTTCTTATGGGACCTTTTATTGCTACTGATGGTGACTCCCCAAGGTCACCTGCAAAACTGGGCACCTCACTCAAGATGCCCTCGAGTCTTTAAGAGCATGGCATTGGGTGCCCTGCAAAGGCAGGGGTAGGTTTTTCACTCGCCAGAGTCCAAGAGCCCAGCACAGGGATGGCACAGAGCCGGTGCCCATCAAAATCTTTCTGACTGTCCTAAGTAGTTGGAGTCCAGTCCCTGCCCAGAGGAGACTGCAGTTTAGTAGCGGTCACCAAATTTGCAAAGATGCAGGCAAGAAGGAGAATGCTGCATGCTGGGGTGTCAGCCAGGATGCCTGGTCTGGATCCGGGGCTGCCATGAATCCTCTGTGTGACTGCCTGTCCTTTTGCTGTCCTGGGCCTTTGTTCCTCCCCCTGTAAAATGAAAAGGGTGACCAATGATGCTGGTTCTGCCCAGATCCCCTGGGCTCTCACCACTTCCATGGACACTGAGGAAACGCTCTTGACTCTGCTGGACATGTTTTCTGGCTGGTGGAGAGTGTGGCAGGTTGGACGTGCGGGGAGTTAACGCCCTCAGAGCCGCCCTCCTTGCTCCTCTGGCAGGACACCACCGAGGCGATTCCAGGCTGTCTCCCACGGGTCTGCAGTGGGATTGAGCCCCAGTTCCCCACAGGGGAAACTGTTCCGTAGCTCTCCCTATGCTGGCTCCTTCCCTTACCAGGCTCAGGTCTCCACACCCCTCCAGTGCTTCTGGGAATCGCTTCCTAAATAAACCAGCCCTGCTTGTTCAAGGCGGTTTGTAATGGTGAGGACCCCCTCACTAGCTGATAAAGGAACCCAACCCAAATGGCTTCAGTAGAAAGAAAGGGAGGGCTGGGCACGGTGGCTCACACCTGTAATCCCAGCACTTCGGGAGGCAGAGGTGAGCAGATTGCCTGAGCCCAGGAGTTCGAAACCAGCTTGGCCAACATGGTGAAACCCCATCTCTCCTAAAAATATAAAAAATTAGCCGGGTGTGGTGGCATGCCCCTGTAGTCCTAGCTACTCAGGAGGCTGAGGCGGGAGGATCACTTGAGCCTGGGAGGCGGAGGTTGCCGTGAGCCAAGATCACACCACTGTGCTCCAGCCTGGGTGACAGAGTGAGACTCTGTCTCAAGATAAATACATAGATAAAAGAAAGACGACTGACCGACTCCTGTGCAGAGGAGCACAGGAATGGCCACACCAGTTTTTCTCTCCCATCTTGTTTGCTCTTCCTGGCTTCATTCCCAGGCAGAGCCTCTCCACTCCCTGTCCCAGCAGCTCTGGCCTCAGGTCCTTCTAGCCTCAAGGTTTGATGACAGACACTCGCATCTGTGTCCCAGGGATAACAACACAAGTCCTAGCATCAACAGTGGTTGGCTTGGCTTGGGTTCTGACTCTCTCCCATGGTGGGCACAGGGGCAGGGCGTGCTCTGGCCAGCTGGGGATAGGGTTCTGCCACTCAAACCCCAAGGACTCATCGGGGGGAGGGTTGGGATGGAAGCGCTGCCTGCTGACCCAAGGGGGCAAAGGTTGAGTATGCAAAGCCATCCATGGCCACTGCAGACTCTTCCAGCTTGAACGTTCTTCCCCCACTCCTTCCCCGAAGAGTTCACTCGGCAAACATTTACCCAGCACCTACGGGGCGCCGGACGGTAGAGATACAAAGCACACACAATTGAGTTGAAGACGGATGTCTCTCTGGGGCAGACACGTGGCACAACAGGACACAGTCTTTGGAGCCCCGCCACTTCCTGGGCATCAGCCCTCTGGCCCTCAGTTCTCCTAACGGTCAAATGGAGCAGCAGTGACAGGATCACGGTGACGCCCCGGCTTCTGTGCTGGGCCCCTCGGTGGATGCTCAGCCACTGCTTATCTTCCTTTCTTTCAAGCATTTAGAGAACAGAGGCAAGATGTAAGTGAGATTTCCAAACGAGCTGCTTACGTGCATCCCCTTCGGGGACTTGCAAATGCTTTCCGCCCGTCAGCCTGGACTGTGCCCGGCATGCGAGGTGCCACGTCCTCCTTCCTGTTGACAGGCGGCTGGCGATCAATCGGTGCTAATGAAGCTCTGGTTGTGAGCTCCAGCGCGAGGACAGGCCTCCTGAGCACTCTCCAGACCCACTCTCCAGGCCCACTTTTCTCCCTGTTGAAAATAATCAGTGCTGAGATGTTCCGTGTGTGGTAGAAGAAAATGAGACAGTCTCACATCCAGGCTTTTTGCAGGGTGCAGGGCGTGCCTGCCCAGACACCCTTGAGTAAAAGGGAAAAATGAAATTGGTGAAATGTGGAATAATTTGAAGAAATTAGACCTAGTTTGTCCAAGATTAAGGGTAGTTCTTCATTAAGTGGCCCAATCTTTCTTGCTGGGGAAAAAGCAATCATTTCAGCCCTTTAATTTCCTTAAGCCTCCCTGTAAGGACGGGTGTGCAAAGGCTTCTGGGGGTGGTTATGAGGTTGTCGTATTTTAATCACCCACGACTGGGCTTGCCAGGAGACACTGCAGACATTTCATAGAATTCTCAATCAGCCACTTTAAAAGCTCACCGAGAACTTTCTCTGGAAGTCCACCCAATTTTCCAGAGGGGAGGAAATTTCCATTCTCCTTGGTACCTTTGGATATGCTAATCCCAGGTAGCTCCAGAGTGGGGGTCCAGGACCTTCACTGGCTGGACCCTCACATTGGGGTCCAGGTTCCTCAGAGACCCTCTTAGCTCCCCACAGGGTATATTTGCTTCACAGGTCCATGGGAAAACCACGAGAGGGCAGACGGGGGCTCTGGAGGTGGCTGAGAGCAGGAAGAAGGAAAGAACCTTCTAGAAGTTCCCACAGAAAGGAACAGGGGGCTTCAGAGTGGATGTGGGGTTGGGACAGGCGCCTCTAAAGAGGGCCTATGTTCTCAGACATGGAAGGTGGGAGGAGTGGTCTGGGGACTGGGCAATGGCCCAGCAAGGTCACCATGGCAGCCCTGGGGCCCACTGAGAAGCACAGGCAAGGAAAGCAAGATTAGGATGAGTCCCTGGGGCCAGGTCTTGCAGGGTCTTGGCAGCCTCTGTCCAGACCTGAGATTTGATTCCTGGGGTTTTAAGCAGAGGAGCGACAAGCTCTGATGGATGGTTCTTATAGGTGCACTGAGAGCTGGTAGGAGCTGGACTGTGAGAAGAGGGAGCCCCATGGCCTGGGCTGTGGCAGGAAGCGGCTGCTCAGCCAGGGTGGGTGAGGTTTGGTGGGAGGCAGTGAGGAGCCGCTAGACTTGAGAGTGGCCAGGCCCAGCCCTGTGGAGTTGCCGCGTTTGAAGGCAGTATTGGGGTGGAGGGTGCAAAAATTCCCCTCCACCCCTTCAAGGGTTTTTGGTGTGAGAATTAAAGTGATACAAGACAGATCAGCAGGAGAAACGCTCACAATTGACAGACCACACGACTCACAGGCATGGGAGCCTTCCTAAGGCCCGGAGGCGCAGTTACAGTTTGAACACGTAGGCACTGCCTGAGACAAAGAGCAGGACGCTTGAAAATGGGCCAAGGCCCAGGGGCCCAGGCTGGGGGCTGGCTGGGTGGAGAAGTGGCTGGGACGATGAGGATTAGTTTAACGAGGTTTGTTTGCACAGAGTTCCGTTGGCCCCAGCTTCCTGTCCTTGGAGATAAGAGTGGCAGTTTCCTTTCAGTATGGGGAGGACATCTTTCACATGGGAATTTTGTCTCCTGCTTTTGAGAAAGAAAATGAAGATCAGAGGGATCTTCTAGCACCTCTTGCTTTTCAGGTCCCTTTAACTCAAAATAATCAACATGCCAGAGTGGCATATTTTGGGGTGCAGATTCTTAATATTGGTAGACCCAACATTTGGGACGTAGAAGGAAAATGTTGTGGTGATGGATAGATGTGTGTGTGTGTGTGTGTGTGTGTTGGTATGCGTGTTTGAAGATGACCAGAATCCTCATGGAAAACAGCAAGTGTTAGGGACTTGACTGTAGAATGATTGGTGAGGTGTGTGTCGCAGGGAGGGTGGGTGGTAAGATGACCCACAACAGCCAGGTGAGGTGGTGTGCAACTGTAGTCCTAGTTACTTGGGAGGCTGAGGTGGGAGGATTGCTTGAGCCCAGGAGTTTGAGTCCAGCCTGGGCAACATAGGGACCCTGTCTCTTAAAAAATAAAGATAAGAAAGATAACCTGCAAGGGTGTTGTAACACCTGGAGATGAACGACAGCAGGAAGCTGTAATGCACACACACACACACACACACACCCCAAGGCCTGAAGGGGCAGGGGGATCCTAGAGTCCAGAGAGAGCTGGGGCCACAGTGAGGACAGAAGGGACCCAGCCACTGGCAGGACCAGGGCACCCAAGGAAAGGGAGCAGGGAAGAAATCCCAGCCTCCCTGTCCTCCCACTCTTCACTTGGAGCCTCTCTTGGCCAAAGCCAATGAACAGATGCCAGGAGCCCAGAGGACCTCGTGCCCGGGCCAGCCTCCAGGGTGCAGAGTGGGTGGTGCAGGGCCAAGCACAGAGGGGTCATTCTCTTATTTATCTGTGATTGTGCTTCGATCTTCTCTTTTCTTCTTTGATCAGCGCTCTTCACAGTGCCTCTCCGAAACCAAGAGCTTCTCTTGGGGCAGAAACCAACACGCTGCTCCCTTCTAGGAGAAAGTCTCACACTGGGAGAAATGTTCACTGAGCCTCAAGGTGTGTTCCCAGACGGTCCCATGGATTTACACGCCGCCGGCACCAGGTGCTAAAGCAGCTCAGACCCCACTTTGAGGAGCTCTGTGTCCCTGGGAGGGAGAGCAGGTGTCTTGGGAGGCTAACCCACGTATTCCCTCCCTGCGGCCGTCCCTCCACAGAAGGCCACTGCTTCTGTGTGTGGCAGGGGGTGGGGGGCTCTCCACATACCTGTGGCCCTCTCAGCCCAGAACTGTTCCCTTTGCTGGCCCTTCCGACAGAACCCACGCCCTGTAACCACCCAAGGCTTCCCCTACCCATGCCTTCCTAAACTGTCCCTTTAGTATTCGACTCTTGGAGTGTGCCTCTGCTTCCCACAGGCCCCTGAGCAATCCAACTACTGTCCTTTTGGATGAGGCTGTGGATGCTGAGAGAGGGGCTGTGGCTGGTGTGAGAGGGGAGGGGCAGCCCTGGTCAGGAGGTGAGGGATGGGAAGAGGCCAAGGAGAAGCGGCTGTGCAGACAGGGTGGCAGGTCTGGGGCTAAGGCAGGGTTCTGCTCTCCCTGTGACACAAGACACCCCAGGGAGGAGAAGGGGAGAGGAGAAGGTGAGACGCTGGCTGACAGAGTCCGCCAGGGAGAGCATCCTTCTAGGTCCATGGGGCCTGAAGAGACAGAGCAGAGGCTTGGGTTGTGTCTGGGCTCTGGGCCTGGCTGCCCGCTTCCCACACTGTCAGTCCTCTTTGAAAGGCCCTGGGATTAGGTTTGCCTGTTCAAACCACCCACCCTCCCATCCCTGGCAAGCTGAGCCCCAACTCTGGGGCCCCTGGAGGCAGCAGCCCAGCCAGCCCATTCTGCCAACACCATCTGGGCCCACTTAGGCCTGTGGTTGGGGCAGGGGGGCAGAGATGCCCTGGCCAGGCAGGGTTCCCAGCATGGGGGGCCGGGGGTGTCCCACAGCTGGAGGGCCGCCAGGGCCGGGCTCCACACGATGGCAGCATGTACGCACTGAAGCTCGCCGGGACCGCCTCGGCTGGGCTGGGACCCAGCACTGCCCTCGGCTCTCTGGCCCTGCTCCCCACTTTTGGAGGCGGCTGCTGCTGAGTCGTCCCAAGTGCTGTCTGGGAAACCTTTGCATCTCTCCTGGCCACCTGCTTCCCCTGGGGCCCATGAGGACCCCTCAGGCCCCAGGTCCTTCATGCGCAGCTCATCCACAGGGAGGGTCCTCCCAGGGTGGGCAGGGGCAGGGTGCAGGTGACTGGGGACCTCTGGTGCCTCCTCCCATGGGCTGGCATCCTCTCCACACCACGCAGAGCCTCTCCCAGCCCCTAGCTGGCCTGATCTTTCTCCTTTGGCCTGAGGGTGCTGGCAGGCGCTGCCCAAGGAGCAGGTGTTTCTCTGAGAGGGGTAGTGTGCTGGAAGGTGCAGTTTGGGGGGCCTGGCCCAGGAAAAATGGACAGATCCGCCTGTAGGGCAGACAGGGAGGACCCAGACCCAGAGCTCCACCTGCAAGGTGAAAATAAAACCAGGCAGCCCTTCGCCCACCTGAGACAGTCTGGGCCCTTGGCTGGGTATGGGGTCCTGCCCTAGGTACTTCTCCACCTTCCTTCTCCCTGCCGGCTTCAGCATCTTCTCCTGTGCCCCAGACAATTGCACACTGTCCCCACTTTGTTTCTCTGCCTTCTGCTTTTCTGCTCCAAATGTTCTCTGCTGTGAGCTTGGTCATACCCTACAGGACCCAGCGCCAAGGCCGGGAGCTGTGGCAGCCTTGGCCTCGGTGTCCCACTGCCCCAGGAGCTGTTGGAAGGAAGGCTCAGCCTCTGGGGGAGGCAGGGAGCTCTCCCCCATGCCTGTGAGGTGTTCTAGGGGGCTTGATGACTTCAGCTGAACAGTGGCCACAGCGCGGGCTGGTGGGTGGCAGGTGTAGGCTCCATGTCCCCAGTTGGCAGTGAGAGGGTGAGGAGGAAAGTGACGGGGCCCTGCAGGCTCCTTGCCTGTACCAGGAGAGGTTTCATTTATCTACAGCAGGGTGCTCAGAGAGGGTCGATTTTGCCCCCAGGGGACAGTAGGCAATGCCTGGAGACATATTTTTACATTTTAATTATTTAATTATTTTCTTAATTGAAAAATGTACTTTAATATTAATTTTTATTTTTTATTGACATATAATAATTGTACATGTATATGGGGTACATGTGGCTTTGTTTTATTTAGAGACAGGGTCTCACTATGTTGCCCAAGTTGCTTCAAGCCATCCTCCCGCCTCAGCCTCACAAAGTGCCGGGATTACCAGTGTGAACCACCGTGCCCAGCCCCTGCGATATTTTGATACAAGCATACAATGTGTGACGATCAAATCGGGATATTTAGGACCTCCATCACTTCAGACATGTATCATTTCTTTGTGTTGGGAACATTTCAACTCTTCTAGTTATTTTGAAATATACAGTAAATTACTGTTAACTATAGTCACCCTACTGTGTTATTATTGAACATTAGAACTCATTCCTTCCATCGAATTGGATTTCTGTGCCCATTAATTAAACTCCCTTCATCTCCCACCCTCATTCCCAGCCTCCTCTCTACCCCCATGAGACCCACTTTCGCAGCTCCCACATGGAAGTGAGAACATGCAGTATTTGTCTCTCTCTGCCTGGTTTATTTCACGTAATGTCCTCTGGTTCTATCCATGTTGCTGCAAAGGATAGGATTTCATTCTTTTTGTCGCTGAATATTATTCCACTGCATGTATATACCACATTTTCTTTATCCTTCATTTGCTGATGCACACTTAGGTTTGATCCATATGTCGGCCTTTGTGAATCTGCTGTAATAAACATGGGAGTGAGTCTATCTCTTTGATAGGCTGAGTTCCTTTAACTGGAGACATTTTTGATTGTCACAACTTGGGGCAGACATGGTGCTACCAACATCTGGTGAGCAGAGGCCAGGAACACTGCTAAGCATCGGCAGTGCACAGGCAGTCACCAGGGCAAAGAATGAGCCAGCCCCAAACGTCCACAGGTCTAGGACTGGAGGCTGGGAGAGGGGGGAGAGGGTTGTCCCAGGCTTCCCGGCAGGTACGTGGGAGTCTTTCCGAGGACCTTTCCTGTGCTCAGAGCCTCTTTTTCCTCTTCAGAGTCCAATCTCAAGAACCAAAGACCTGAACTGCAGACGAAGCTTCCTTCCCACCTCCTGGGCTTTGAAGGGCCTGCATTCCCTGCCCACTCTTCTCCTGCTGTGCCCACAGCAGGGCTGGTGAGCACGATGGGAGGGCACCTGGGTCCCCACCCGCTGGTACAGCTCCTGCGACTTCTCTGGGCTCAGTTTCCCTCTCCATAGGGGGAAATGGCCAGGGTCAAGACCCTGGAGCTGGGCTCCTGCCAGCCCTGTTGCCAGGCTATAATGGCAGATGTCAGTCTGGGTGGAGGCAGTCCGTCACGCTTAGGCCCACGCAGGCACTGACATCAGCTCCCAGCCATGGGAGACATGTGCACTGTTGATCCGGGGGCCCCTCGCAGGAATGAGCGCTGTGAGTCCCGCCTGCCTTATTGATAACTACCAAGCATAAACAAGACGCCTGGAATGTTTAAATGACCGGGCCAGTCTGTTCCAGAAGATGCCTTACATATATCAAGGCTATTTTAGGGTGCGGCAGGCCCGGCAAGAGGAGGGTGAGGGGCTCTGTGCTGATCTGGTTACGACCATGTGCAGGGACAGCGAATGCCAGCGTATCTGTCCAGTGACCTCACAGGAGTGGCAGACGGCTCATGACCCCTGTGCAAAGTGTCCGTGCTGGAGGCCCAGGACAGGAATGGCGGGAATGGGTGGCAGGAAGGGAAGTGGCGACTGGCAGAGGAAGGCCTGGGCTCTTAGGGGCTGTTTGGCAATCCCTCTTGAGCTGAGCATGCCCACCCTGAGAGCCAAACCCACCAGCTAGGGGAAGGACACCCAGACAGCCTCGGGGGGCTCAGGCTTGGGGGAATGAGAAGCAGGAGGGAGAGGGGTACAGGACCTTGCCTGCAGGAGTTCCCAGGGACAGGCTGCTTCCTGGCCAGGGGCCTGGCTTAGGTACCTCGCTCTCTGCTGCTTCTTAGTGACAGCAAAAAGGAGGAGGAAAACGCTGATCCTCTGGTGGGTTCTGGGAGGAGGCTATGTCTGAGAATATTTTCATGGGGTGGTGTCAGTGCCGCAGGAGTTCTGGCCCTGGTGTGTGCCACCCCCCACCCCCCGGCCCACACACAGGTTCTGAGCTTCCTGGAGCCTGCCCCAGCCCCTCCTGCACCTGCCTCTGTCCCCGCTTCGGCTCTCCTCCTCACTGGGACGCTCCCACTTTCCCCCTCTTACAAAGAGACTAGGCCCAAATGAGGCTGGCCAGCCTCTCCCATGCCCAGCCCCTGTGCCAAGGAGTTGTGCTGGGGTTGGGGTCCCAGAGGAGAAGGCTCCCCCCACCGTGGGCTGGAGGAGGCCCCTGGAGAGGCTGCAGAGCTGGCTCATTCCTGTGTGGGGGTAGGACGGACGGGACATCAGGTATGACAGGCATACCCAGAGGTAGGCTGGGGGTCCTGAGGCAGACAAGGCTCATCCTGACCTCCGAAACGTCCATGTCCCTTCATCCTCTTTCCTGCAGGATTTCAGTTTTCCTAAGGGCTCCACGGGGAAGGCTGGCAGGGCAGCAGCATGGAGGACTCCTTGCCATTTTATAGGATCCTCGTCCCTATGGAGGGGCAATGTGGACATGGGGTCAGCAGTGTTCAAACGGTGACCCTGGGGCTGACACTTCAGAGGCCCTCGTGTTGGGGGGTCAGGGCTTGTGGGGGCCCTTCCTGCCTTTCCTGGCATGGCCTTTCTTTCCCATGCTGCCTGGGCTGCCTGGTGGTGTCTTCTTTCCCAACAAAGTGGTCCTGATTTTTTCATTTCTCCGCATGACCTGCTGTCCTTCCCTCTCTTCAATCTCAGAGTGCCAAATGGGCCATTTTCCTCTTCCCCAGCAAGAAGGGCCTGGAAGGGGTGGAACTAAGGCAAGGCTGTGCAGGTCTGGCCCCTTCCTTATCTGTTCAGGGCGCTTTACCCTATTCCTGCCACCCAGAGTGGAGCAGCCCTCTCCATGGAGCCGTGCCCCCAGGACCACCCGAAACTCACTGTTCCTAAAAACACCGGTGCTCCATGCACCCACCACGCTGCCCTGGAAGGCTTGCATTTCCCCCTCAATTTTTTTTTCTTTGCTTCCAAAGCACTTTGGGTCACCCCAACAGTGTCCTGCTGTGTTCCCTGTGTGGGCAGGGCGTGGGGAGAATGAGAGGATTGGACTCCGTGTCTGTTTTCCACCCTGGAGATGCGATCAATTAGGGAAGCAGCTCAGAGCGTGGTCACTCGTCCCCAACACGAAGGCTGTGCCTCTTCTCCACCCAGAGACATAGCTGGGGCCCGTTTTCATCTATTTTAATTTGGTTGACAGACATCAGACCTAAAACAGACCTGCCGTTGGGAGAGGAAAATTCCTAAATGTTTTAATTTGCTCCATCAGACTCGAGCCAAAGAAGCCATGGGCTTACTTTTTCCACCTCCCGCCCCCCTGGAAGAGAGCGTATGTTCAAGTTCATCTCCGATACAGATCACCGCCTGCTCTCGGCGGCCCCTGGAATGGCCTTGCTCAGCACATAAAAAAAAAGATCCTGACATTCTCTCTGTCCTCTTGACTCTTCCCAAAGTAGCATCTCTCGGTGGGCAGTATTGCCTTGTAAGGCGGGCAGCAGGCATGAGCCAATGAGTGTGCGGTCAGATCCTGGAGGACAGGGACAGGGACAGTCATAAACGGCACCCGGGATTAGCTGTGGCTCGCCGAGCGTTTGGGAGTGGGGAGGAATGAGGAGATGGCGCCAAAGGAGGGAGAGGTGTTGATGTGCTTTTCGAATGCCAGAACTATAATTAAGGGGTGAGAAGGTTCATGCTAACCCGTAACCAAGGCTGCAAGAGAAATCATGAAATCCAATAGCCCCAGGAGTCCGGATTTGGAATTGCATGTGGCACTAGCTTTGAAGCCTATTTCAGAGTTCAGCACATTTATCACGGGGTGCTCAGGCTCTGACAGCGTCAGGTGGCGAGTGGCCGTCTCGTGGTGCCCAAAGTAGCTCTCACTCTCTCTCAAGCCACCTGTTTCGGGACTGTCTCAAAAGACTTGAAGGGGCTTTCCAGAGAGCCCTGTGTGCATGGGTATGTGGGCGGATGGAGGCTCTCATCCGGACAGAGGGCTTTCCAAGGGCATGGGCCCGGGGTACAGAGGAAGTTTCTAGGAGAGCCGACTGACATGGAGAAAACTTCTGTTCAGTTGAGCCCAGGGCTTGAGGGCAGTGGGTGCTCTCGTCCCTGGCCATGGGTTTGAAATGTGGTTTCCAAGTGGCATAAACTCAGGTCACTGCAGAATCTGGTGAAAGGTACCTGGAGGCTCATTCCTCCTTCTCCCTGCCTGTGTATGTGCTGCGCATGTTTCTGTTTTATTAAAAGCAGTAAATAAAAAGGTTGGCCCTGTCTTCTCAACCCACGTGGATGTCCACAGCTACCCTCGGAACACAGGGAGTCAGGCCTCCCGCTCCTCCCTCCCTCTCCCACCACAGTCTCCGAGAGAGACGATTCCTGGAGGATCCACACAGACACACTCGGTTGTGGCCAAGCCATGTGGTCATGCCGTTGCCACAGGCATTGGCCAAAATCCTTTCTTAGAAAGCCCGGGGCTTGGTGTTCCCCCTGCCATGGGAGGGTGTGGCCCTACCCAGCACAGTGGCTCCGCTGCTCGCTTCCAGCTTGTTTCTGAGGGAAATGGGGTCCTGGTCCCCCCCTGGAAGGCCAGAGCAGGAACCCACCCGAGAGGGTCTCGTGCTTTTTAATGACTCCACATTGGTCAGCAGATGCTCAGCCAAGTCGGATGAGACCGGGTTCTGCCTTGGTGTCCGTGTTGCTAGCTGGGGCAGGCAAAGGCATGAACTTGCAAAGTCTCGGCTTAGTTCCTGGCACTCTGAGGTCCACCTCCTTCCTGAGGCTGGTGGTTACCGTGCTAATGAGCTAGGCCGCAGCGGCTATTAGACATGGCTGCGTGGGGTGTCCTGCCAGCCCAGCCCCGTCACCACGGGCTGCCTCGAGCAGCTCCTCCAGCACCAGGCACTCCAGATGCTGAGCAGCAGAGTCTGCCCATGAAGGATGGATGCACTACCCCTGCCTCCATATTCAGGGGTCTCAGGCAAGGAGCCCGTCCTCACTACACCACACATGGAGGGCATGAGGCTGGACCACACCAGAACGTCCCTCCCCCCAGAGCCCGGAGCTGCAGGTCTTGATGCGGAGAGGAGGTTTCCATCTGGTAAGTTTGCACCGTGCCTTCTTTACCCTGGCCTCTGCCTCTGCCGGCCTCAAGTTCCCCTTGCACCATCCACCCGAGGCCTGCTCCGGGCTGCGCCCACTCCCTGCACTGTGCCGCTCTGGGCACCGTTGCCAGGGCAGTCACCCTTCCTCCCAAGCTGCCTCTCCAAAGGAGCAGTGGCCAGCCCCTCTGCAGCCCACCCAAGTCCTCCCTAGGCTTTCCTTTGGAAGTCAGAGATTCTGGGCTCAAAAAGTACTCACTGCATCAGAGGCGTTTCCAGCAAGAAGGCACCACTCTGCAGAAGGCCACGCGACCACCTTCCAGCACCTTCTCCCGCTGCTCCTCACGACTCCTCCTGGGAGCAGCCTCCCTGTCCTCATCCTCAGCCAGACCCTTTCGGATGGGCTGCTGTGTGTTTCAGTGGGTTTTCTCTTCTCTTCTCCTGTTTCCTTTCTTCTTTTATTGAGGCATAATAGACATATGGAAAAACACACATATTATAAAGGCACCAACTGGTGAACTGTCAGAAAATGAACACACCTGTGCCATGCACCCCGATGCAGACACCGGGGACCCCAGCACCTGGCAGCTCCCTCCTGCTCCTTCCATCACTGCCGCCCCACCCTGAGGGTGACCCCCATTCTGATGTCTGATGCAGAACCAGTCAGACCCACAGCTGGGCTCTGCTTGTGCATATTCCTGCTATAAGTGGAGTCGTGTCGTGGGGGAGTGGATGTGGTGCCCTCAGACTCGTCACTCCATGGTGACCTGCCATGGGACCACGCCAGGGTGCATTTCTCCTGTCTCCCCCGACAGATGTATGGGTTGTCAATGGGGACCCAGCTTTATAAAGGACGAAACTGAGGCTCAGTCCATCCAACCTCAAAGTCTTTACCCCTCTGCCTAACAAACAAGTGGAAGATCAGGAACACAGGGTGCCACCAGCCCAGCACATGAGTCCTGTTCTTGATGACATGAGAGATCCCAAGAATCAGGGACCTGCTGATTCGTGTGTGGCCCAGGCCTGGGAGTGCTGCCCCTCAGGACTTACTACCAGAGCTCTGGGCTGCTCTCCCACTGCCCAGAGCACATGGCCCTGGGGGGCTGCTCAGAGGACCTCCAGGGGGTCTAGTCTCCCCTCTGGGGTTGCACCTGCCCCCTCCCCTTGGGAGATTCAGTGGGGTAGAGATGGCAAATTCTGGGGGGCTGGAAGTAACAGAAACAGGGAAGACCACATGGAAGTTGCGGTGGCAGGGGCCAGCAAAGAGCCAAGCATTCCTTCCTTCCTTCATTAGTTCACCAGATATTTACAGAGTGTTGTCCTGTTGCCAGGCGTCTCCAGGCCTGTGCAGGAAAAGACAGAACAGGTTCCAGCCCCGGAAAGGTGCTGAGCAGGCACAAACGGGTGGGGACCAGAAAGCAAATTGGGCAGCAACAAGGACCTCGACGAAGGGGGAGGCTGCACCCAGAGGGGAGGGTGTGAGGCTGGGGGCGGAGGGGGTCAGTGGCACGCGGAACCCCTGCAGGACAAGGCCTCCAAGGAGGGCTGCGGAGGAGTGTGCTGAGGGTGTTTGGAGCCAATTGAACTTTTTTTCTTTTAGGATTTTATTTATTTATTTATTTTTAGACAGAGTCTTGTTCTGTCGCCCAGGCTGGAGTGCGGTGGCGTGATCTCAGCTCACTGCAACCTCCACCTCCTGGGTTCAAGCAATTCTCCTGTCTCAGCCTCCCGAGTAGCTGGGATTACGGGCTCCAGTCACCACGACTGGCTAATTTTTGTATTTTTAGTAGAAACGGGGTTTCCCCATGTTGGCCAGGTTGGTCTCGAACTCCTGACCTCAGGTGATCCGCCCGCCTTGGCATCCCAAAGTGCTGGGATTACAGGCATGAGCCATGGCACCCAGCATTCTTTTAGGATTTTAAAAAATAGTTGTAAAATGTACATAACAGAAAATCTGCCATTTTGACCATTTTCAAGTGTACGGTTCAGTGGCGCTAAGTATATTCACATTGTTGTACCAACCATCACCACCATTTGTCTTTAAAACCTTTTCATTATCCCAAACAGAAACTCTGCCCCCATTGAACACCCCTCCTCCCCCAGCCCCTGGCAAGCACCATTCAGCTTTCTGTCTCTGTGAATGTGACTGCTCCAGGTCCCTCATATATGTGGAATCGTAGTGTTTGGCCTTTTGTGACTGGCTTATTTCACCCTACATCGTGTCCTCATCGTTCATCCATAAAGTTAGCCGGGTGTGGTGGTGCAGGCCTGTGGCCCCAGCTACTCAGAGGCTGAGGCAGGAGGATTGCTTGAGCCCAGGAGGTGGAGGCTGCAGTGAGCCTCGATCACGCCACTGCACTTCAGCCTGGGTGACAGAGTGAGGCCCCAACTCAAACAAACAAACAAACAAAAAACTGCTTATCCATGAAGTAGCATGAAGTAGCATGTGTCAACATTTTCTTCCTCTTTAAGGCTGAATGACACTCCCTTGTATGGATTTCCCACATTTTGTTTGTGGGTGGACGAGGTTTGATTCCACGTTTGGGCTATTGTGAATGATGCTGCTGCGACCACGGCTGTGCAAATATCTGTGTAAGTCTCTGCTTTCAGTCCTTTTGGGTGTATTCCTGGAAGTGGAATTGCTGGGCCACCTGAGCATTTTAAAGCCAGAAGTTTCATGCCCAAGTTTGCATTTCAGAAAGCCCATTTAGGGGCCTATTTGGAGGGTGGGCTGGAGGAATGATGCTGGAGGCAAGGTCCCCTGGTGGGGGTGAGGCCCTGGTAAGAGACAATGAGGCTTGGACTAGGCCAGGGAAATGGGTGGGAAGGTGACACAGGAATGGGGGTCTTTTTCTGAGCCGGCCTGGTAACTCGTTGGCTGTGGACAGTAAGGAGATGAGAGGGTGGAAATGGCCCAGTTGCAGCTGGGAGGGCTGAGGCTGCTAATGACACCATTATCCCAGTTGCAGGGTCCAGGGTTTCCCTCTCGGGCATGGAGGAAGGGGGAGATAATGAGTTCAATTTGGCTGATTTAATCATTTTTTCCTTCATGAATTCAACAAACATTGCTGGAGGGCCCATTATGTACTAAGCGCTGTGCTGGGTGCCCCACACACAGCCGAGGGAGAGAGGCAGCTGCCCCCACTCCTGTGCAAGCTGCAGCCGTTATGCAAACACACGCTTCGTTTCAGATGCATTGAGATAAGGGGAGCATCAGGGCAGGGCTCTGAGTGCTGTGGGCACCCAGAGGGGCTGCAGGCACCAGGGGAGGGACAGACAGGTTTCCAAGGAAAGTGAGGGGCAGGATAGGGGTTTGTGGGGCTGGCAGAGGTGGGCCACTGAGGCCTGGAAGGACCATTCTAAGCCTCAAAGGCCAGGGACGGACATGGAGGGGCTGGAGCCTGTGAGAGGCAGGATCGGGGAGAAAGCGGGTCAGGAGAAAGGCAGGGTGGAGGCCCTGGGGCCTCACAGCAGGGCTGAGGGTTTGCCAGGGAGTGAGGTAACAGGGAACCATGGATGGTTCAGGAGAGAATGTTGTCACTTTGGGCAGACACCTGAACTGGGGTCCAGTTAGGGAGGTGAGGGGGGTGGACCCAGGCCACAGCAGAGGAGGACAGGAGGAGTGGGGGAAGGAGAGCCCCCAGAAGCTCTCTGGGCTCAGCAGCACAGATCAAGGTGGATTAAGGGACCTTCTATTCCCACTACTTCCCCTTGAAAGACTCAAGGAGGTGGGCCTCTGGCCTGCTCATGCCCCTGCCTGCACCCCAAGGTGAGGGCCCTGTGTGAGAGAGAAGGCCCGACAGGAAGCCCCAGTCTATCCGCCATGCCTGGGGCTGGGGCAGAGCCGTGACCACAGTAGAAAGGCCTGTATCATTCCTCCAAAAGCTGTGCCAGGGCTAGGATTTCGGGCTCTTGGGGAGGGACAGCAGAGCAGGCTTGAGAGAGTGTGGTTGAGGAGGGGAGCTGGGGTGGCGACCCATGAATTAGGGTCCATTGACCCGGAGGTCGAGGCTCCCAGAGCGGGCCAGCCGGCAGCCCCAACGTGTGAGGCTGTGCACCTGCTGGGGAGGGTTTTTTTGATGGCGACGGCGTGAGGTGAGCGGGTTTGCTCTGGGCGGTCGAGGATTAGTGCCGACTGAGAGGGTCAGGTGCACCGGGGCTTTGTTCAGACCTGTTTGCCTTTTGTCCCCCGCCTGCAGAAAGCCCAGGCTGCATGATGTCATTTCAGATGCATTAAGCTGGAACAGCTCAAAATTGAATAATTAATTACACTCAGCTTCAATCGCAGTGACTAATTGATCAGGGGCTGCCAGCAGACACCTGGACAGGATTAACTGTGCACAATGAGGGCTGCGGGCAGGTGGTGGCCCCTCTGGACCCCCAGTCCCTGTGTGTGACTTAATTAAGGCTGACTTGATTTCTCTATTCTCACTGGAGATCTCAGGCAGGCCCCATCCAGGCCCAGGGGCTACGTGCGGGCCAGGCACCGAGTGTGGACACGTGCAAACGGCTGCGATCTGGAAGGATGCTAGCCCCTGACCACCGGGCCATCCTGTTCTAGGCCCAGATCCCAATGCTGCCTCCAACTATGATTATTTCTGTGGCCTTGGGCAAGTGTTTAATCTCATGGAGCCTTAGTCTCCTTGTCTGTCAAATGGGGGTTGTCATTGTTGTGTCCAGAGCTGTGTTCGGCCCTGGGTGTAAACTGCTTTTGTCACTGGGATTTTTGGTTCCCTCTGGGGAGGCTGTCCTTGTTCTCACCTCCCTTGCTTGTCTCTGGCTGGAGCAGCTGGCATTCCCAGACCTGTCCACCAGCCCTGATGCTCCTTATTTATTCCCTGGAGCCACCTTTCTGTGTACACAACAGCATTCGGGGGCCTGGCTTACAATCCTGCTCTCTCAAGGCACAGCCATCATGCTGGGGGATTCACAAGCACATGGATGGCACATCCAGCTCCTGAAAGGGCCAGCAAGTACAGTTGCGCATGTTGTGCACTGCACAATTCAGACTTTGCTGTGAGTGGTATAATGTGCAACTACACAATGGGGCATACCAGCCTTATTGTCACATTGCAGAGTCTCTTTTCTGTCGGCCTCCTCACTGTTTCCTGGTCTTCTGGAGTTCAGTAACCTCTGTCTCCATGTCTCCTCAACCCCACTCCTGGAGTCATATCACAGGGGGGACTGTCATGTGAAAATGGCAAACCCCAACACCTTCTGCCCTGCCGGCTCCCAGCACATCTGCCGGTGGGTGTGGAGAGCACTTGTCTCTTTGTTTCTGCTCTCCCCATTCCCTGCCCATCTGGCGGCTCCTCTTCCTTGGTCTGCAGACACAATTGAGACTCTCCCCTGCTGGCATGCAAGCACCCTGGGGTGACTCGGGCTGCCCCTCCCAGCCTCGTCTCTCAAGTGGGTCTCCACTGACCCAACTCTACTTCATATCAAATGCACTTCGCCCCCTGCCTTCTGCTCCCCTGCAGAATCCCACGGCACGGCATTCTCACTCCCCGTGACCAATCCAAGGGGCACTCTCTGTCCTCATCACACTGCAGAGTCTGCAGCCTTGATCGCTGCGGCCTCTCTGGCCCCTCCGCATCCTTGGAGCTCCCTCCTTCCTGACTCTGCCCAGCAGTCTCCTTGCTGTCCCTCTGCTTCATGTCCCTGGGCACTGTGCCCTGTACCCCTTTAACTGTTGCAATCGTCCGGGTCTCCGGCCTTGGCCTTTGGCTCTTCCCAGCTGAGCAGCCACACAGACAACCATGATGAGCCCATTTTGTTTCTTGCCTGTTCTTTGTCTTTTTCCTCTAGAAAATGAGGCAGTCATCTTTTGCTCTCCTAAGTGGAGCAGACTAAAATGAGCCAACAGGCCCCCCATTGGCAGGTGGGTGGGGGGCCTCAGCCATGATGGAGGAGGACTGTGTGGTGACTGAGCAGTGAGGGCTTGAGCTCCCAGATGCATGGCCCCAGGACCTTCCTCAACCTCCTCCTGAGCCTTCCTTGGAGCACGGCGAGTCCCTGGCGCTCCTGGGCCTGCCATTCCCTTGTTCTTCCCTGTTCTTGCCTTTGCATCTGGCACATTTGCCAGCCTTATGATCCCAGCACTGGCGTGTCCTGTCCATTGGAGCACAGGGCTGTGCCAAGTCCCCGCAGATGAAGTCACTCAGAACTCAGGTCCCTTCTCAGCCACTTGGGCCTAAGGTGCCCTGTGTCCTGGCGCCATAGTGCCAAGGTTCGAATCCTCTGCTGGTCTCGGCCATTGTGCAGTGCAGGGAGTATGTTGGTACAACTTCCCCTCGCTTTTTTGGCAAAATTTAGAGGTGGCTGAATGTGAATTTCTTAAGACGGAGGTGGGAGGAGACCAAAGAAAGTGTGCCCTCCTTCAACTCTCTGTCTCTGTCACAACTGGACGCTGCTCTGGATCGTGGGATGAGAGGAAACAGGAAGGGGCAGGCATCCTCCTCTTCCCAGACAATGGGGCCCATTATCCCTCCGGGGGGACGTTCGGAGGCATCTGGCCCTGCTGTCCACCCACTTCCAAAGAAGGGAGGAGCTCGGCCAGTCTAACCAGAAGCTGTCACTGGCTGATGTCCTCCCTGGTGCCCAGCCAGCCCAGAGAGGGGCCGCTGAGCCCCGAGTCTGTGTCCTGCATGCCAGGGATGTGGGATGGGGGACCTCCAAGCATCCAGTGGCAGTGGCCCCGGGCATGAGACCGGAGCCACAGGGTAGATAGGGTGTATTTCCCCAGAGCCATGATTTTATCCAAACGTAAGGAATTTCTTGTAAATCTTTATTTTTTATGTGACAGAAGTGACTTCTTGTCACAGATTCAAATACAGAAGAATGTATGCTCCCCACCAAAATAATCACTGTTAACTGGTTGCTGTGGCTCCTTCCAAATATTTTTAGGCATATACAGCCATTTAAATAAATATGTACATATGCACATTTTTTTAAACAGATGGAATCATCCCCCCCGCCCCACACACACACGGTTCTTCAACTTGCCTTTGCTTTTGGCGAGGTGCTCACTCCTCCCCGTGCCCATACATGCCGTTCCACTTCTCCCTGTCTATCAGCAGGATAGTGAATAGTATTCCTTAAATGGGTGTCACCACGGTTCATCCAGCCATTTTTCTAATGATGGACACAGAGGTCACTGCAATTTTTTATAATTACAAATAGTGCTGGAAGAAAAAAGCCCCAAACACCTCATCCATTTTAGCCGAACTCAGCAAAAGGGCATTTGAAATGTTGCATCTGAAAGGTTACACCAATCTACACCCTCAATAATGGCATGTGATTTAAAAAAATTATACTGAAACTAGTGAGGCTGCAGAATGGCACAGGAAGCAAAGCCCACACGTTTTTTGAACATAATATCAGATGCAGAGGGAGGCACGCTGTCACTTTCCTTCTCCGTGGCCCTTTGAGGCCCTTTGAGGGGAGTGGAGCCCTGCTCCGTGGTGTAATAATTCTTGGAGTGGCTGTGACCACCCATCCGTCTGTCAGAGTGTCCTGCCTGACCCATCTGACTTCTCATTTATCACCCCATTGGGCGGAGTTGACCCCACTGGGGGTTTATGCATTTCTTAAAAGACCCCTTTCAAGTGAGGTAACTGTAAAGTGCCTGAGGTTTTGGGAGATGGGGGCTCTTCAACAAAACCCCATTTCCAAGGGGAAATCTCCTAACTCTCCCGAAAAGAGGCCCAAACTTTCCCCCACATTTCTTCCCCGTCCCTGAGGCATGACCTTCTGGGTGGCAGGATTGCAGAGTGTCCTAGCTTTTCCAAAACCTCTCTCTTTGGAAGCGTCTGGCTTTTGGAACCCAGAACCATCAAGGCAGACAGGAAGAATGTCTGCAATTCTTCAGTTGCCAGACCCCATCGCAAAGCTTCCCCCAGGCCCTAGGAGAGGGAGCTGGTATGGCCAGCCGCCTGCCGGGCCGGGCCCACCGTCTTTGCTCTCTTGCCATTCTCAGAGCCTTTAAAACTACAGACTCTGCTTCAAGCAAAGAGTCACTGGGCCCCCGGCCCTGGACTACGCCATTCAGAAGCCAAAGGTCATTCTAACGCCTTTCCTGCAGTTTTGGGCTGGCTTAGCGGGGTGAAGATCCAGAGGCAGTGCCCCGCATGACAGCGGAGGGTTCAGCACCCCTCCTGCAGCCCTGCAAGCCCCAAGAATGCACCTCCTCCAGGACGCAGCACTTAGCTTCCATTTCCTAATGCAAGTCTCTGCCTCAGTTTCCCCATCTGCAAAGCAGAGCTGAGAACCTGTTTCACTCACCCCAACGCCTGCACGAGCTAGGCTCTGGGGCTGACTCTCGGTGTCTCCTTTTCTAATTGTTTGTCCCCACTGTGACTTGAATGAGAGCAGAGTGTGTCTCGGAGTCCTCTCATCCCAGCAACCCCAATACTTAATAGTGCCCTCGGCCCAGTCACTCTTTGTAAAGGAATAAACGGGTGAATCCCAGGACCTACTACCCACCTTATAGTCTTGAGTAACATCCAGTCTGTGCCTGACCCATGGAGAATACCCAGTAAAATGGTCAGCCCCTAGAGCTATCCGCAAACACAAATCCTTCACGACTCTCACTGAATGGGGGTGCACGGGAGTTCCCCATTAACTGACATGGAAGAAACATTTTTTTACTAATTTTGCACAAAGTTGGGTGTGCATGGGAGGGGCACCCTCTCTCTCTCTCGGCCTTTACAGCACCCACCGCCCTGTGCAAGCTCAGTCTGGCCCAGGATCCAACCTTCTTATGTATTTATTTAAACCCTGCCTCATTCCGGAGAGAATTTAAGGCCTCACCATGAATACCATCTTTGTGTGGCCTTCCAGCGCCAAAGGCCAGGAAACCCAGGCCAGGCACGTCTGGAGGTGGGGCCCCCCTATGGCCTCAAGGCCTGGGCCAATCCTGCCTGGCGGCCTGTCCCCATTTCCTGCCATCTGTGGGGAGAGGCCTCCCCAGCCGGCTACCTCCCGCTGTCCTCTGACTCTCCCCCTGCAGGGCCACCCAGACCTTGCTCTGAGGCTCTCCCGATCCTGGAACAAGCAGATCTTGCCAAGTTCCTGTATTGGAAGACAAATCATATTGAAATTCTCTTTAAAACCCATAGATGAAGCAGCACCTTGGTGTTCGTGTATTTGCGCACACAGAGCTGCCCTCCCGTGATGGTGCTGGGAGACCAGCAGCCTGCAAGAGAGAGGGTTTGGGGGAGGACTTCCTGTCCAGAGCTCCATGCATGTCTCAGGTCACTGGAGGGAGGGCATAGCCCCGTCCTCACCTAGCACAGGGCAGGGCAAGGCCGGGAATGTCTGTACTGTGGGTCTCTGCCTAAAATCTGTCCCTGGTTCCTGGAAGGCATCACTTGATCTGGGACGGCCACCCCTCCCAATTCATCAAGATGTTACATCACCCTAACCTCTTGGCTGCCCCCTGGAATCCAGAGGATGGCTTTGAAGTCTAAGGGATATCTGGGGCTGATGAACTCAGAGGCCTCTTAAGTAGGGCTTGGGGTGCACATCCAGGATTAGGCCATCTCCTCAAATTTAACGGCAGGTTTGAATGCAGATGTTTCTGTAGTGAGGTTGAGCATAGCTCCAGAAAGCTGTGGCCACGGAGGACTTCTGCAGGGTGGTGTCAGGAGCCTGAGTGGCCTGTACTCAGGGGAGGCCCTCATCCCAGATGGATGAAGGGGCTGTGAGCTCAGGAAAGACTGAGTGGCCTTCCCTTCCGTGCGTGGTCTCAAATCCCTGAAATGCTTTGACTCCCAGGCCTGCAGCCCTCCAGGAGAATTGTTCAGACTTCAAAGACTTGTTTTAAATGGAAAGAAAACCTCCGCAGACCATGGGGCTCAGGAAACTTCTCCTAAAGATCTCTTGCACCCCTGAAGCTTCTGATTGAAGAATGGGAAGAAGTCTGCAAAAACCAGAGTTGCTGTTGAGCCTGGTGCTGGTCAGTTATTAATAAAAAGACCAATAAATGTAGGTCCCACATGGAGGCAAAGCTGAAACCAGACTCCAGGCACTTAAACATTCCGGTCTGCACAGGCTCTGTCCTCCTCCCAGTGGCGCCTGCTCCACTTGTGGCTGGGGGACATTTGGGTGGTCCTACCACCTGTTGGAAGTGCTCAGATGCCTGGAACCAAACCAGGTCCTGAACATAGGTTGGGACGTGGCACTTCATGTTGGTGCCACCCTTGACTGTCTGCTAGGGAGGTAGCCTGGGCATAGGATTTGAAAGGTGAACATTTCTGAACCTCCCAAAAAGATATGCTGTGAATTTCAGACAAAAACAGACCTGAATTCAAAGACTGTGGGCTCAAGCTGTCTCCTCTGGCCCTTGGCATTCTCTTCCCACGGGTGGCTAAAAGCATTCAGGATGACGCATGTCAAAGCAGTCTGCACATGGCTGCTCGCTGCTGATTCGCACACAGTCCTGCAGGCCAAGGCCCTGCCCTCGGCTCCTACCACCCCTGCCTGAGAACCAGGACAAATGAGATCCTGTTAAGAAACTGCAGATTGATGATGTTTGTCCAAATTGTTGCAGGAAGGCAGGTTACAGCCATCAGGCTTTCCAGACAGGGGATCAGCTAGTTGGCCAGCTTCTATGGTCTAACAGAGGCAACCACTTTAGAGAAACCTTTCAGGGTGGTCCAGAGGTTACAGGCATGGACAGAAGGTCAGAAAGTGTCCACAGGACCTGGGCTTCAAGCCACCAGAGTTTCTTCAGGGGTAGGAGCTGTCAGGTGAAGACCCTATCCTCCTCCATCTGCTGCCTAGCAGGAAATGGAAGAGGGTCTTGGGGTGGGCTGAGGAGCACAGGAGGGATACTCCAGTGGTCCTGGCCACATGCTAAATGTGCATGAATTTCTGACACCTAAAATAGCCCCGGACATGGGACACAGTGCCAGGAAGCTCCTGTTCAACATCTCAGCAATTGGTAGCTTCAGGGCTGAGAATAAGAAACCATCATTTGCAGTTTCTATAGCCCTAGAGGGGACAAACATGATTCCAGATTGAGACACTGGGAGAAATTGTAATAAATCTGGTCATACTGGTTGTGTGAACTTGAGTGTGCTATTTCTTAGCTCTGTGTCTCAGTCTCCTTAGCTGTGAAACAAAGACAGCGAGCTCTCTTGTAGGATTCCTGTAAGAATCGGCCACAACAGACTGCGCAGTCTGCAATCAGCAGAAGTTGGGCCCTGCCTCCCACCAGATAAAGGCCCTGCCCGGTCCCCTGATCCCCAAGTCTGAAAATGATGAATCATGTACTCCGCTAGGAAATGCAGGCAGCCGCGGCTCTGCCCTGTGTGCGTCAGCTGGCTTTAGGCAGAAGTAAATTGCAGGCTTCAGAGGATATTGTGAATTTGCTCATAGCGGAATTCCGGGTATTCTGTGTCGATGGAAGAATTAAGTCCTGTCTGTGGGATTTTTGGAATGAGGAAGATGGCAAATAATTAAGGCCCTTAATTGGGAGAAAGGCATGTCTCCAGGCCCTAAAGAGGGAAAGGCAGAGAGAAACAGGAATGAACAAGAAACATGAGGCTCAGAGGACTTAGGTGACTTGCCCTCAAAGCCACAGGGAACAGGCAGCTGAACAGAAACACAGGGCCAGGCCCGCCCGGCACCCAGGCTCCCCTGATCCGCCACAGGCTTGGGGAAGAGCAGGGATTAGCCCCTGTGACTCCAGGCGGAAACCGCGCCGCTCCTCACGGAGAAGCAGGGCACTGTGGACATGGTGTATAATGTCCTGGTCTATTTTAGGGCCTCTGCTGTGAGCACAGGAATCCAGGCATATGGGCCCAGGGGCTGGGACCACCTGTCAGGTCCTTCCCGGCCGAAGGCGCGGGATGGGTGAACCAAGGTTGGAAAAAGTCAACGCCACCTCCGCTCCTCCAATTTTAGATCCACACCTGTCTTACTCCAGGACACAGAGCTATCCTGCTGGGCACTTGACATGTCCTATTTAGGACAGACCCTCACCCATGGCCAGGCCAGCATCCTCTCAATCTATCATTAACCGGTGCAGATGGCATGAGGGAAGCGCAGCTGGGTTTTACTTATAAGGCCCGAAGGGAGACGGAAAGGTCTTCCATGCTCCCTCTCTGAGTGGGCACACGGCAATGGGCCAGAAGTCAGGGGCTGGGGGCCAGGATGCCTCTAGAGGCTACCCAGCCTGGGAATTTCGGGAGTAGGGGTTTTGAGATCTCAAGGACAGTGAAGTGGAGGCCCACGGCTGGAGCACAGACCGGCTTCAGGTCGGCCCTTTGGTTTGTCGCCATCTGTCAGCTGAGCAGCTTGGGAAATCTGGCCCCTAATCTGTAAAATGGGGCCAAGAACCCACCCTCGCCAGCCTCTTATGGAGATTAGCTGATACCCTGCTGACGCCATGGCTGGGGCCCTGCCTGGGTACATGCTGCATGAGGCCCAGCCTGCCCTGCCTCAGCCCTGGGTTGGCCGCGCTGTCCTGACCTGGTCCCGCGGGGTGAAGCCAGGGGGTTTCAGGCCTCGCTGCCACTCCACAGGACGAGGGACATTCAGGAATAGATTTTGCCTGGGGAGCCCGGCCCCACCCTGCCCCTCTCCAGAGCCGGTCCCCTTTTTCTACCTAGAGAAAAAGAGCAATTGGTAGAAACTTTCATCCTGCAAGGCAGACCACCCTCCGCGTCTCTGTCATTCTCCCCACGAGTCTGTGCCCTCAGAGCTGCTGCCTTCTGCACTGTGCAAAGCCTCTTCTCAGGGACTGCATCTGCCCCGCAGTCTTGACACTCAGTGTCTTCCTAGTCCTGTCCCATCCCCACACGTCTCACATCCACCCCGTGGTGAATGCCCTCACGATTTGCTGGAGTCCTGGCAGTTTTGCTGAGCTGGGGCTCGAGTGCTTGTGACCCTCCAAACCACCTTAGATGCCATGTCTGGACTGTTCCTTGGTTTTCTGGAGAAAGTCAGGGGGCTGTTTTTACAGCCAAACAATGGGGGTCCCCCACTGGCAGGTTCCATCCTTTTTGTCGGGCTAAACGGAATGCAGATAATTAAAGCTGGCAGGTGGGGGGCAGGGGTGCTGGTCAGGGTGGGTACTGGGGAGGTGAGAAGATGTCTCAGCAATGTGGCTGCTGAATTCCCATTTCTGGTTGGGACAGAGTCGCAGGGAACAGCTACGTGTGTGAGAAGCAACCACCAACACTAGATGGACAGATGGACCTGGCTCAGGACACTGGACATTATGGAAAGGTGAAAAACACGAATGTGTCCTACCACTGCCCCAGCTTACTTCCCTGGGTGAGATGTGAGGCTGTGGCTCAGGGATGGAAAACGCAGGCAGTAGCCTGAGGATTTCCTGAGTTCAGGAGACAGAGCTGAGCGTCTCCGGAGACCGAAGCAGTTACTGCTCTCAGGACAGAGCCCTGGGGAGGAAAGAGCTACACAGAGAGAAGCCCTGGGGAATGACAGGGGTGCCCCTCAAGGATCCAGCAGAGGCCCGATCAGTTCATGCACAGAAGGAAACTACACGAGGCCGCTCAAATCCAGCGATAAAGAAAAGAATCTTAGCCAGGTGTGGTGGTTCACGCTTGTAATCCCAGCATTTTGGGAGGCTGAGGCGGGTGGATCACCTGAGGTCAGGAGTTCAAGACCAGCCTGGCCAAAAAAGCAAAACCCCGTCTCAACAAAAATACAAAAATTAGCTGGACATGGTGGCGTGCGCCTGTAATCCCAGCTACTTGGGAGGCTGAGGCAGGAGAATCGCTTGAACCTGGGAGACAGGTTGCACTGAGCCGAGATCATGCCACTGCACTCCAGCCTGGGCAACAGAGTAAGACTCTGTCTCAAAAAAAGAAAGAAAGAAAGAAAAAAATCTTAAACTGTCCAAAAAGATTAGGGAGACCAGTGCCCAGCGTTCATGTAGGGTGGGGACTAGTGTCCATTTCCACCAAGCAGCCTGGAAATGCTCATCCTCACAGGGCATTGGAGAGGTTTCTCAAGAAGCGAGTGCCTCCATGGGGGAAATAATTAACCCTAGATTAAATGCTGCTTCACACCTAATGAATGGTAAAAACGAGATCCAAAAGGATCAAACTCTTTCCAGGTAAATTAACTGCATCCCAGAACAAAGCTCAAGGACATTTTTAGAAATACATATACATCCAGCACAAAAGCAGGGTAAAATTCACAACATCTGCAAATTTGCCAGGCATTCAAATGGGCAAAAAATACACAACCCACATTTAAGAGACTAATGAATTAATCAAAACCAACCCAGAACTTATCCAGATGTGAGCATTAGCAGAAAAGGACATTGAAGTAGTTATTAGAACTGTCTCCCTGGCTGGGCGTGGTGGCTCACGCCTGTAATCCCAGCACTTTGGGAGGCCGAGGTGGGTGGATCACCTGAGGTCAGGAGTTCGAGACCAGCCTGGCCAACATGGCGAAACCCCACCTCTACTAAAAATACAAAAAACTGGCCGGGTGTGGTGGTGCATGCCTGTAATCCCTTCGGAGGCTGAGACATGAGAATCACTTGAATCCAGGAGGTGGAGATTGCAGTGAGCCAAGATTGCACCACTGCACTCCAGCCTGGGTGACAGAGTCAGCTCCACCTCAAAAGAAAGAAAGAAAGGAAAAAAAAGAACTGTCTCTCATATGTTCAAGAAGTTAAGCAGAGACACAGACGATATTACAAAAGAACTGAATTGGACTTCTAGAAATGAAATGTGTGGGGTGAAAATTACATGGAGCGAGACCATTGGCAGAGTACACACTGCAGAAGGAAAGCTTAGTGAGCTTGAAGATTTACCAACAGAAACTATACAAAATAAAACATACAGAGAGGGAGAACAATCCAAAAAAGTTAACATGGCATCGAGAGTTGTGGGACAATTTCAAGCAGCCTAATATGGAGGTAATTCCAGAGCGTGAAACGGAGGAGAGAGAGCAGTGGGGGGCGGCAGGGGGCGGGGGGTACAGAAAAAATATTTGAAAGAGTAGTGGCTAAAATTTTTCCAAATTTGATGAAAACTGTAAACCCTCAGATCCAAGGAACTCAATGAACCCTAAGCACAAGAACAAGAAAAAAATGACCAAGGCTCAAAACCAGTAGTAAAGAAAAAAAAAGTCTTAAATGCAGCCAGAAGAAAAAAGACATGGTACAAACAGAGAAACAAAGATAAGGATTAAGGCAGATTTCTTGTTTGAAACAACACAAACAGGAAGATAGAGGGGCAGCAATCTTTGAAGCACTTAAAGAAAAGAACTGTCAACCTAGAATTCTAGCCCCAGTGAAAATATCGTGTAAAAACAAAGGTGAAATAAACCCAGGCCAACGAAAGCTGAAAGAGTTCATCACCAACAGATCCACACCTCAAGAAATGTCAAAGAAATCCGTCAAGCATAAACAAAATGATATTAGAACTCCGGATCTACACAAAGAAAGAACACCAAAAATGGTAACTATATGGGTAAATATTCAATTTTTTTCTTTAAGTTTCTTAAAAGATAATTGATAGTTAAAAATGTTGATAGTGCATCGTAGGGTTTACAATATATAAGTAAAATGTGTAACAGTAGCATAGAGTTTGGGAGTGGAGAAACGGAAGGTTCTTATACTACAGGTGAAGCAGTATATGACTTGGAGGTAGACTGTAAATGTTAAAGCAATGGCAAAAATAATGAAACAGAGTTCTAGCTAATAAGCCCACAAAAAGATAAACTGGTATAATAAAAAATATAAAGTAGTCCTAAGAATGCAGAGAAAGAGGAGAAAGAAAACAAAGAAAGATGGGATAGAAAACAAATAGTAAGACAGTAGGCTTAAACTTACCTAAGTTTATAATCACATTAAATTGATAAACGCTCCCATTCACAGATAAGCAAGACCCAATGCCGCCTACAGTAAATGCCCCTCTGGGATAAAGACACAAATAGGTTAAAAGTAAAAGGATGAGGCCAGGTGCAGTGGCTCATGCTTGTAATCCCAGCATTTTGGGAGCTCAAGTAGGGTGGATCACCTGAGATCAGGAGCTTCAGAACACCCTGGCTGGCCGGGCGCGGTGGCTCACGCCTGTAATCCCAGTACTTTGGGAGGCCGAGGCGGGTGGATCACGAGGTCAGGAGATTGAGACCATCCTGGCTAACATGGTGAAACCCCGTCTCTACTAAAAATACAAAAAATTAGCCGGGCGTGGTGGCGGGCGCCTGTAGTCCCAGCTACTCGGGAGGCTGAGGCGGGAGAATGCTGTGAACCTGGGAGGTGGAGCTTGCAGTGAGCCGAGATCACGCCACTGCACTCCAGCCTGGGCGACAGAGAGAGACTCCGTCTCAAAAAAAAAAAAAAAAGAAAAAGAAAAAGAACACCCTGGCCAACATGGAGAAACCTGTCTCTACTAAAAATACAAAAATTTTAGCTGGGCGCAGTGGCATGAGCCTGTAATCCCAGCTACTCGGGAGGCTGAGGCAGGAGAATTGCTTGAACCCAAGAGGCGGAGGTTGCAGTGAGCCGAGAACATGCCATTGCACTCCAGCCTGGGCAACAGAGCGAGACTCCATCTTAAAATAAATAAATAAATAAATAAAAGGATGGAAAAAGATACACCATGATAATGCACATCAAAAGAAAGTTGGAGTGGCTATATCAATGTTAGACTGGTAGATTTCAGTGCAAAGAGTATCACCAGTGCTATAAAAGTTCATTTTATAATGATAAAGAGGTCATTAATCCAGAGGACACAGCAATCCTAAATAGCTCTGTTTCTTTCTTTCTTTCTTTCTTTCTTTTTTTTTTGAGACAAGTCTCGCTCTGTCACCCAGGCTGGAGTGCAGTGGCGCCATCTCGGCTCACTGCAAGCTCCACCTTCCGGGTTCATGCCATTTTCCTGCCTCAGCCTCCTGAGTAGCTGGGACCACAGGCGCCCACCACCATGCCTGGCCAATTTTTTGTATTTTTGGTAAAGACAGGGTTTCACCGTGTTAGCCAGGATGGTCTCGATCTCCTGACCTCGTGATCTGCCCGCTTCAGCCTCCCGAAGCACTGGGATTACAGGCGTGAGCCACTGCGCCCGGCCCCAGATAGCTCTGTTTCTAATAACAGAGCTGCAAAATACATGAAATAAAGTCTGGGAGAGCTGCAAGGAGAAATTGCCAAGTCTGCAAATAGAGTTGGATATTTCAATATCCCTTTTCAAAACTTGATGGAACAAGGATATAGCACACTTGAATAACACTATCAGCCAACTTGACCTGACTGACATTTATAGAACACTCCTCCCAACAACAGCAGAATACAAATTCCGTTCAAGCGTACACGGAACATTTATAAAGATAGATCATATTCTGCGTCATAAAATAAGTCTCAGTATATTTAAAAGGATACAAGTCACACAAAGTATATTATCTGACCACAGTGGAATGAAATTAGAAATCAATAACAGACAGATGTCTGGGAAATTCCCAAGCACTTGGAAACTAAATAACACATTTCTAAATAACTCATGAGTCAAAGAGGAATAAAAAGAGAAAGCAGAAAGTATTTTGCACTGAATGAAAGTTAAAATACAACATAGAGGCCAGTTGCCGTGGCTCACGCCTGTAATCCCTGCACTTTGGGAGGCCGAGGCAGGCGGACCACCTGAGGTCAGGAGTTCGAGACGAGCCTGATCAACATGAAGAAACCCTATCTCTATTAAAAATACAAAATTAGCCAGGTGTGGTGGCGCATGCCTGTAATCCCAGCTACTCGGGAGGCTGAGGCAGGAGAATCGCTTGAACCCGGGAGGGAGAGGTTGCAGTGAGCCGAGATTGTGCCATTGCACTCCAGCCTGGTGACAGAGAGAGACTCCATCTCAAAACAAAACAAACAAAAAACATAGAATTTCTGGGATGTCTCTTAAGTTGTACAAAGGCAGAAATTCTTAAATTCCTCTTAAAAAAAACACACTATAGGCTGGGCACAGTGGCTCACACCTGTAATCCCAGCACTTTAGGAGGCTGAGGTGGGCGGATCACCTGAGGTTGGGAGTTCGAGACCAGCCCAACCAACATAGAGAAACTCCATCTCTACTAAAACTACAAAATTAGCTGGGTGTGGTGGTACATGCCTGTAATCCCAGCTACTCGGGAGGTTGAGGCAGGAGACACTTGAACCTGGGAGGTGGAGGTTGCAGTGAGTCGAGATGGTGCCATTGCACTCCAGCCTGGACAACAAGAGTGAAACTCTGTCTCAAAAAAAAAAAAAACAAAAACAAAACACACACACACACACACACACACACACACACACACAATGAAACCTCATTCAAGTAGACACAGATCACCTAAATAGTTGTATGTACATGAAAAAAATTGTTGTTAGAAACTTTCCACCAGAAGGCCTGGCATAGTGGCTCACGCCTGTAATCCAAACATTTTGGGAGGCCCAGGTGGGAGGATCGCTTGAGGCCAGGAGTTCAAGAGCAGCCTGGAGAACACAGCAAGACTCCTTCTATACAAAAAAAAAAAAATTAGCCTGGCACTGTGGCACATGCATATGGTCCTAACTACTTGGTATACTGAGGCAGGGGAATCACTTGAACCCAACAGGTTGAGGCTGCAGTGAACTATGATTGTGCCACTACACTCCAGCCTGGGCAAGAGGGCAAGAGTCTGTCCCTAAAAATAAAAATTAAATTAAAAAAGAAACTTTCCCACAGAGAAAATTCCAGGCCCAGATGGCTTTGATAGTAAATTCTACCAAACATTTAAGGAAGAAATAATTCCAATTCTACAAAAACTGTTTAGAGGATTCAAAAGGAGGGAATGCATCCTAACTTATTCTAAGAGACCAGCATTAACTTGGTTTTATGAAAACCAGATAAAGTTATTACAAGAAAAGAAAACTGTAGACCAATATCTCTTATTAACATAGACACAAAAATCTTTAGCAAATTTTAACAAATTGAATCAAACAATACGTAACATGAAAAATATTTATTATCAAATGCGGTAATTGTATTTTAAGAATATAGAATTGTTTTAACATTTGAAAATCCATCATCAGTGTGGCCAGGTGCAGTGGCTCACTCCTGCAATCGCAGCACTTTGGGAGGCCGAGGTGGGAGGATTGCTTGAGCACAGGAGTTCAAGACCAGCGTGGGCAACATAGTGAGACCCTGTCTCTACTAAAAATAGAAAAAATTAGCCGGGTGTGGTGGTACATGCCTGTGTTCCCAGCTACTCGGGAGGCTGAGATGGGAGGATTGCTTGAGCCCAGGCAGGAGGCGGAAGTTGCAGTGAGCCAAGATTGTGTCACTGCATCACTGGGTGATGGAGTGAGATCTTGTCTCAAAAAAGAAAAAAGAAGAATATCCATCAATGTAATTCACCACGTTAATGCATCAAAAAAGAAAAACCATGTGATCATCTTAACCGACATAGAAAATGCATTTCATGAAATTCAACATTCATTTCTAAGAAACACCCTCTGCAACTGGGAATAAAAGAGAACTTCCTCAATGTGCAAAAATCTTATAGCTTCCATCAGACTTAGTGGTGAAAGATTGAATTCTCTCCCTTTGAGAAAAGTAACGAGACAAGGATGTGTGTTCTCACCACTTATGTTCAACATTGTTCTGGTACAATGACACCAACGAGACAGATGAGAAAACAGGCAAAAGGAAAAAAAAGATAAAGAAATAAATGAAAGGCACTCAGATTGAAAAGAAAGCAGTAAAACTTTATTTGCAGATGGCATGATCATCTATGTTGGAAATCTCTTGGAATCTATTACAACAAAGCTCCTAGAATCAATAAGTGAGTTTAGCAAGATTGCAGGATACAAGATCAATATAAAAAAATCAATTGCATTTCTACATACTAGCAACAAATAATCAGAAATTGAAACAAAAAATGCCAATAACATCAAAATACATGAAATTTAGGGATAAATCTGATGGGGGATATGAAAGGTCTGTGCAAGAAAAACTACAAAACATTGCTGAGAGAAATTAAAGATGTAAATAGAGAGATACACTTTGTTCATGGGCTGGATGACTTAGTAAGATGTCATTTCTCCTCAAACTATTCTACACAGCAATACAATTCCAAGTGAAATCCCAGAAGGGCTTTTAAAAATAAAAATTTATAAACTCATTCTAAGTTGGTTCTAGAATTCATATGGAAATTCAAAAAGACCCAGAATAGTCAAAGCAATTCTGAAAAAGAATTTTCATTATTTATTAGGATAATGCCACTTAAAGCAATTCTGAAGAAGAATAAAATTGGTAGGCTGATACAGCCTGATTTCCAGGCTCATTATAAAGCTATGGTAATTTTTTAAAGCGTGGTCTTGGTAAGAAGAGAGACAAACAGATCAATGGGACAGGACAGAGAACACAGAGATAGATCTACACACATAAAGACTCCTAATTTTTGACAAACACGCAAAGGCAATTCAGAAAAGAATGGATAGTCTTTTCAACAAACGATACTGGAACAATTAGATATTCATATGCAAAAAAAAAAAAAAAAACCCACAGTCTTGTGTGGTGGCTCATGCCTGTAATCCTAGCACTTTGGGAAGCCGAGGCGGGCAGATCACTTTGAGCTCAGGAGCTTGAGACCGGCCTGGGCAAAATGGCAAAAAATACAAAAAAATTAGCTAGGTGGATGATGTGTGCCTGTAGTTTCAGCTACTTGTGGGGCTGAGGTGGGAAAATCACTTGAGCCCAGGAAGTCGAGGCTGCAGTGAGCCGAGATCATACCAATGCACTCCAGCCTGGGTGACAAAGCAAAACCCTGTCTCAAAAAACAAAACAAAACCACCACAACAAAAAAACCCCCAAAACAAAACTCCAATTCATACCATACAACAAATACAAAACTGACCTCAAAATACATCATAGACCCGAATGTAAAACCTAAGACGGTTAAACTTCTATATGAACATACAGGAGAAAATCTTTGTGACACTGGTTTAAGATTTCTTAATGATGGGCCGGGCGCAGTGGCTCATGCCTGTAATCCCCGCACTTTGGGAGGCTGAGGCAGGTGGATCATGAGGTCAGGAGATCGAGACCATCCTAGCTAACACGGTGAAACTCCGTCTCTACTAAAAATACAAAAAAGCCGGGCGTGGTAGCCGGCGCCTGTAGTCCCAGCTACTCGGGAGGCTGAGGCAGGAGAATGGCGTGAACCTGGGAGGCAGAGCTTGCAGTGAGCCGAGATGGCACCACTGCACTCCAGCCTGGGCGGCAGAGTGAGACTCCGTCTCAAAAAAAAATAAATAAAATAAATAAAAATAATAATTCTTAATGATGATATCATAAAATAATAAATTGATAAATACGACGTCATTAAAATCAAAACTTCTCTTCCTGCAACACTTTTAAGAGAATGAAAAGATAAGCCATAGACCTCAGAAAATATTTGCAATGTATGTATTTGAAAAAGAACTTTCATCCAGAATATATAGACTCTTAAAACTTAATAATAAGAAAATTAACAGGCTGGGCACAGTGGCTAACACCTTGAATCCCAGCACTTTGGGAGGCTGAGGTGGGCAGATCACTTGAGTCTAGGAGTTCAAGACCAGCCTGGGCAACATGGTGAAACCCTGTCCCCCAAAAATACAAAAATTAACTGGGCCTGGTGGTGTGCACCTGTAATTCCAGCTACTCGGGAGGGAGAGGCAGGAAGATCATTTGAGCCTGGAAGGTTGAGGATGCAGTGAGCCATATTTTTGTTTTGTTTTTTTCTTTTTTTTGAGACAGGGTCTCGCTCTGTCGCTCAGGCTGGAGTGCAGTTGCGTGATCTCCGCTTAAGTGAATCTTGTGCCTCAGCCTCCTGAGTAGCTGAGGTTACAGACTTGCATCACCACCCTCGGCTAACTTTTGCATTTTTAGTAGAGTCGGGGTTTTGCCATGTTGGCCAAGCTGGTCTTGAACTCCTGGCCTCATGTGATCTGCCCACCTTGGCCTCCCAAAGTGCTGGGATTATAGGCATGAGCCACTGTGCCAAGCCTTCAGTGAGCCATGATCATGCCACTGCACTCCAGCCTGGGTGACAAAGTGAGAACCTGTGTCAAAAATAAATAAGAAAGAAAGAAAACAAACACCTCGATTTAAAAAATAGGCAGAAGATTGGAGCATATGCTACACCAGTGAAGATCTGTGGATGGCAAATCAGTACACAAAAACCTGTTCAACATCATTATTTAATAGGAAAATGCCAATTAAAACCATGATAAGATCCCATCACACAGCTATTAAACTGACATGGATTTCAAAGATTGACCCTATCAAGTGTGGGTGAAGACGTGCAGGAACTGAAACTGTAATATATCACTGAGGGGGTTGTAAAATGGTGAAACACTTTAGAAAATAATTTGGCAGTTTTTTTTTAAATAAAGAACGATACACGATAGTCCTTCCACCCCTAAAGATTACCCATGAGACATGAAAGCAGATATCCAAGCAAAGATTGAGACCCGAAGGTCACCCCGGCTTTATTTGTAATAGCTCCAAACTGGAAACAGCCTTAATGTCCATCAACAGGTAAACAGATCAACAGATGGCATTTTCCAACAAGGGAGTTCTCGGGAATGGAAAGGAATGAACTGCTCATATAGGCGGCGATGTAGATACGTCTCAGAATAATTAATGTGCGGGGAGAGAAGCCAGGCCCAAAAGAGTACATTTTTATAAAACTCTGGAAAATTGCAAGGAGTCTATAGAGACAGTACACCAGGGGTTGCTGGGGAACAGTGCGGCAGGGTGGTCAACTGAGGAAAGGGGGCCAGCTTCTGGGGATGATGATCTGTTCCCTGTCCTGACCATGGTGATGGTGTTACGGTTGTATACCTAAGCTAAAATGGACCCCTTAGTACAGTTTAAATATAAGCAGTTTATTGTATGCCAAGTCTACCTCCATCAAGTTAAAAAATACAGCTACAAACCCTCGTCCTTTTGGTACCGCTGGGATGGAGTTAAACAGGTCTCCAGGTTTCCAGTGAGAAAGCACCTTCTGGAGAGTTAGGCTTGGAGGAATCTTCCTTGCCCTCAGTAATTACATGATGGGACTGAAAACCTCGGCTTGGCTGCTGCATTGCCCTGCCCTGCTGGAGGGAGAACACAGCTGGCTAAGTGTGGGTTTGCCAGGAGATGGAAGAATGAGGGCTATAGTCCCTTTTATCCTCTCTGGGGCAATCTCAGTGGGGCCCACAGGGTGAGCAAGAGAAGGTTGAGATGAGGCTGATGGCATGTGTTGTGGGGCATGGAAGTGCCCAGAAGTACCAATAGATAACTCCACGCACAGTTTCCATCCTCCACCCACATCACTTTGACATTCATTCGTGCCTGAAAATGCTCTGGAAGGCTCTTACAGAGCCTACCCAAGAGAATCTTATTGGCAGAGAATGTCTCCGTGGGAAAGGGAAACTGGGGGGCGGCCCCATGGCTGGCTACATGGCTGAAGGCTATGCCCTGGAACCACCAACAAATGAGAAAACAGCAGAGTTTGCTGGACCCAGAAGCCCATTCCCCTCCCACATCCCTCTGGTGTGGACCAGTAAGCACCTGTTACTGTCAGTAGTTCCAGCTGGAGTGTCCTGATCACGGAGGAAGCTACCTTCACTTTTTACTCACAGGATTCTCTGCGGTCCAACTCTCTGATAGCCAGGACGAAGCACATGAGAAAATGAAATTAAAATAGCAGAGGCTGGCACGGTGACTCACGCCTGTAATCCCAGCACTTTGACAGGCCAAGGTGGGAGGATGGCTTGAGCGCAGGAGTTTGAGACTAGCCTGGGCAACATGGCAAAACCCCTTCTCTATACAAAAGTAACTAAGTACATAATTAATTAATTAAAAATAAATAAAATTGCAGCGCTATTGTGAGGCCTAAAGGAGAGATGGCTCCGTCCAGAGCTTGTGCCTGGCCTGTGGGGAGGATTGGCAGGGAGGGCCCTGGCCGGGAGGCTGTGGGAAGAGGACGTCGCAGCCGAGCTGTCTTTCTATGGGTATGAGGACAGCGCGGAGGGCATCCGGGGAAGTGGCTTCTTGGGAAGTGGCTTCCTGGCTTCCTGACTTTTGCTTGCTCCTCATCTCCTGTCCTCTTGGTTGGCTGTGCTGACCTAGGACTGGGGAAGCCCCTGGCCCAGGCAGGAAACAAAATGGAGCTGCACGCAGCGGCCAGCACTGCTAGACCCAAGCTATCCCCCTGCACAGGGCTTGGGACCAAGGTGCTTGCTCAGCCATCTCTGGGCTGCCCCTCAGTGCGCTCTCCTTCTGAGGGTCTTTCTCCTTGACACCTCCCTCAGGGGCTGCTCCTACCCTGCACAGAGAGAGCCCCAACAAGCGTTCCCTCTGTTACCTTCTCCTTCTGGTCTTGAGGACACTGGCCAGCGCTGTCTGTGGGCCACACCACCGGGTGGTGTCAGGCATTGTGTTCCAGTGTCCACCACCTGCTGCCCATGCCCACCCTGACCCCTGGGTGCTGGCCCTGGCATGGCTGCCAACCTTGCCCCGGGGACCCAAGGAAAGCAGTGAGGCCCAGCTCAGCCCTGCGCTCTGCAGGTCTCCCTGGTAAACGGCTTCCTGGTCCTCCTCGGAAGGCAGGGGCCGCCCGGCGCTCCCCTGGACCTGACGGGGAGGCTGTCTTGCTCGTGTCCGTGGACCATCCACCCACAGTGGAGCCCTAGGGATGAGGAGGGACATGAAGTTGAGTGGTGAAGGGGAGACCCCATGGGAGGTGAGAAGCCAGCCCAGGGAGGAGGGTGAAGAAAGTCTCATTTTTTTTTCCAGACCTCTTCCAGCCCATGCTACATGACCCATGAGAAAGAGCAGAGCTGGGACGCAGGTCCCTGGGACTGGCATCTTCACGCTGTATCACACAGCGGCCTTTCATCACCTCCTCTGTTCAAGGGAAACCAGCAAACCTGCTCCCTGGACTTTGTGGGACTGAGGCTGCCGCTCTGGGGAAACATTCCATCCAGTTCTGGACCCAGGAGGGCTCATCAAGTATTCATCTCACCCCTTTGCATTTCAAAAGGGAAGGTTTTCAGGCAAGGTGAGCTTGCATTCAAAGGAAAATGCATCTCTCAAAGTCAGCAAAGGCCCCCAGTCCTTTTTGGGGTTCAGCTTTTACCCCATGCTGCATGTAATCTACCTGGTCAGAGAGGGATGGCTTCACAAGACCCAAAGGTGAATCTGCCCGCATCCTCCCTGGTCCTCCCCTGAGGCCACAAGGACACCCCTGGGCCTGTTAGAGCTAGGGGCACCTTAAAACTGAGCATGTCTCCCGGCCCTCCAGGGGTGACACTGAGCTCTATGGAGAAGCCCTTTCCTCCAGGACTGTCTTCTGAAATGCCAGGAACCCAACTGTGTGTGACAGGGCTCCCCCAGGGAAGCAGAATGGGGAGGGAGTTTAGAAAAGGGCTAAGAAACCACACTCTGCACAGCCACAGACCATTGCATTCTTCGGTTTTTGTTTTGTGTTTTCTCTTTTCTTCTTCTCTCTCTCTCTTTTTTTTAAACAAGAAACAAGAATTATTCCTGTAATTGTCTTAAAGGTTAAAATATTATGACAGTTCCCTGATTGGGCTGTTGGGAGAATTAAATGCGATGAGGCTCCAGGGAACGTCAGTGTGGCTTTGGGGACTGCTGCGGCTGTGTACGAAAAAGGATGGCACTTCTGCCACCAGGATCCTTTCCCTCAGTCGTCCACGGGGAGCTGTTTGGGCCCCTCAGTTAGTCACTCACCAAATCCTGGCTCCTGGCATCTTCCACGTGTCAGAATCCTTTACCAGTCCTCCAGGGAGACCCTGCCTGCATCCTAATGGCACACTTAAGTCTTTGAGAGGAATTTTCAGTCGTCAGGAACTTTCGGGGCCAAATTCTTACTAGAATATTTAAGCGCTCTGGATCTGCCAAGCCCCTGCCCCCAAACTCCTTTCTGCAGCAAGGGCTTGTGGCACCTGAGCCCCCAACCTCCATGTCAAATGTTGAGAAGCTCCTCATGGCTGCCCTCCCCAGCCCTGTCTCCATGGTTCTGTGATGGGGGATTTTGCACCCCGAAAGTTGCCTTTTCAGCAGCACACAGAGGCCTAGGACTGTTACAGGACTGGGATCTAACCTTAGCGCTGCCAGTGGAAAAAGTCAAGTGACTTCACTTTTCTTTTCTTTTCTTTTTTGAGACTGAGTCTCGCTCTGTCACCCAGGCTGGAGTGCAGTGGTGCGATCTCCGTTGACTGCAATCTTCGCCTCGCAGGTTCAAGTGATTCTCCTGCTTCAGCCTCTGGAGTAGCTGGGATTATAGGCATGTGCCACCACACGCCTATTTTTTGTATTTTTAGTAGAGACAGGGTTTCACCATGTTGGCCAGTCTGGTCTCAAACTCCTGACCTCGGGTGATCCTCCTGCCTCGGCCTCCCAAAGTGCTGGGATTACAGGTGTGAGCCACTGCACCCGGCCGCTTTTCTAGTTAGGCACCTATAATATTGGAGAATAACAAAAATACACCTCCAGGGATTCATGTGAGGATGCGGCGAAATAAATGTCAGGTCAAGGTCAATCGCCTCTGAGATCTCAGCGAATTAAAGAGCTGGCAGCGATCTGGCAGCCTGGGGGTCCCTGAAGAGCCCTCCTCACAGTGGAGTTGGGTGGACGTCTCCCCAGCCCCCAGGAGACAGTGATGAGCCGGCCCAGCTCCCAGCCTGAGCTATCCAATCCTCTGAGCTCCTCTCCCCACCTGGGGCAGGGGTGGTGCTGGCTCAGCAGGAAGCGAATGGAAGCAAACTGCCCTGGGGGTGGTGGTGTTTGGTCTGAGGAGCGGCTCCTGGCTGTTGCTTTAAGGAGAGAAGCACTGGCCGGGAGCGGTGGCTCATGCCTGTAATCCTAGCACTTTGGGAGGCTGAGGCGGGTAGATCACCTGGAGGTCAAGAGTTCAAGACCAGCTTGGCCAATATGGCGGAACCCCGTTTCTGCAAAAACACAAAAATTAGTCTGGGCGAGGTGGCTCACGCCTGTGATCCCAGCACTTCAGGAGGCCGAGGCAGGTGGATCACCTGAGGTCAGGAGTTTGAGACCAGCCTGGCTAAATGGTGAAACCCCATCTCTACCAAAAAATACAAAAACTGGCTGGACATGGTGGTGGGCACTTGTAATCCCAGCTACTTGGGAGGTGAGGCAAAAGAATCTCTCGAACCTGGGAGGAGGAGGCCGCAGTGAGCTGAGATGGTGCCACTGCACTCCAGCCTGAGTGACAGAGCGAGACTCTGTCTCAAAAATAAAAAAAATAATAATAAAAGAAGAGAAGATCGGCTGTGGTGGCTCATGCTTGTAATCCCAGCACTTTGGGAAGCCCAGGGGGGCAGATCACCTGAGGTTGGGCATTCGAGACCAGCCTGACCAACATGGAGAAACCCCGTCTCTACTAAAAATACAAAATTAGCTGGGCGTGGTGGTGCACGCCTATAATCCCAGCTACTTAGGAGGCTGAGACAGGAGAATCACTTGAACCCAGGAGGCAGAGGTTGCAGTGAGCTGAGATCACGCTATTGCACTTTAGCCTGTGCAACAAGAGCAAAACTCTGTTTCAGAAAAAAAAAAAAAAAAGACGAAGAGAAACAAAGCAGAATTCATTTTCCACCACTCTAACCTGGTCATGCTAGCTTGAAAATGTCCAAAGGTGGTGGGGTTGAGAAGGTAGGTGATCACGACGGGAGGCCTGCCCAGCCCCAACCCCTTCTTAAGTGCAACCCTGGGGACTTTGGAGTCAGGCTTTAGGGTCACCCTAAGGCTGCTGAGATTGAGAGCAGGGACCCAACCAGCGGTGTTGCGGTTTGCCCTGCATCATGCCGCTGAGTGCCAGGCTCGCTCGGCCCACCGGTCACTGGCACGCTTGCTTCCCACCACTATTAACGGTGTTGTGGTCTCCTGGTTCCCATGCCTGGAGGGGCTTTGGTACCCCGTGACCTCAAGTTGCCATATGCCTTGACTCTCTGCATCAGCTCACTGCAGGAGGGTCCCCGTGCCCCTTACAGTGCTGGCGCCAATATCGTAGAAGCTACATTGTGTTTCATTCATTTGCTTACTGGCTGGGGATGGGGTTTGGGATTGCTGGAAGACTTTGCCCATGCTTAGGGAAATGTTCCTCCACGACCCCAAAGAGCTTTGCCCTTCAGGCCCCGGGCGAGAACAAGATAAATGTGCTTAGTACTTGCTCTCACTTTGAACTTGGTAAATTTCAATCCCAAACCACCCCTGAGAGCCTGTCTGGAGACACTTGGCTCCTTTAAGAAGAGAGGCCCCACAGGGTTGGGGAAGATCAACAGCCCAAGGAATTACCTTCTGCTCTCCTGCTGTCTCACAAATAGCTCTGTCAGCTGGGGGCCTGAGCACTGGAACTGGCAAAGCACCCCTATGGAATGAGAATGGACTCCTTCCTTGGGGAAGAGTACACTCCTCTTTTGTTTTTTTGGCCCTAGGGACTATAGAATCGAGTTCCGCATTTTTGATGTAATTTGACATTTGCAGGGTTCTCAAGACCTCCAACAGCGCTGAGCCCAGGAGTTGGATTGGGCTACTGGCTACTAGGTGATTAGGAAGTGAGAATTTCATGCCCCAGATCCTAAATAGGGGATCACAAACTTTGCAGGTCTGTGAGAGGCTATTTTCCTCTTGCCACGATTCGCCAGTGGCGCGTGGTTCGCCAGTGGTGCGTGGTTCGCCAGTGGTGCATGGTTCGCCAGTGGCCCGCGGTCTGGAACACCATAACTGGCGGGTACAATGACATTCCCTGGGTTCTTCTTTCTCCCTGCTCCACTGCTGCCAGATTGTGTTTTGCTGCTGCTTTTTTTTTTTTCCCCAAGACGGAGTCTTGTACTGTTGCTCAGGCTGGCCTTGATCTCCTGACCTCAATGGATCCTTCTGTGTCAGCCTTTTGAGTAGCTAGGATCACAGGCGTAAGCCAGCACATCTGGCTCAGGCTGTGGTTTGTGCCCTCAGTTTACCATGAATTGCCAGGCATTCATTCATCTCTGATCCTTGGAGTGGTGTGTGGCTGTTCCCTGATCTAGGGGACTGGTGTCACCAGAACGGCTTTCCTCACCCACACCAAACTGTCCAGGGTTCGCTCTGTGCTTCTCCTACCTGGGATGAGAGAACTAGAAGAGCAACAACCACCCTTCCCTGGGATGACTTTGGTAAATTTCACCCTTTGAGCAGCTCTGTAAAGCCTGCTGGGGATGTTCCTTTAAGAAGAGGAATACTAAAAAGCCCACCGAATTTCAGATGAGGCTTCCCACTCCTCTTACTGTTTTGCAAATGTCTTTCTCTGCCTGAAGCCTCCGCTTTGGGGCTAGCAAAGCGCCCTCCTGGCCCCCTCTGCCCTGAGGGAGACTTGCTGTCCTCTCTTCTTTTCATCTCTGGGGGCCAAGGAATTGAATTTTGGGGTATTTGAGGAGATTTGGCATCTGCAGCTTCATGCCAAGATGCTAACTACTCCTTGGACAAGAGAGCACATAGTCCTACCACCGAACTGGGTTTGCCAGTAGCCCGCGGTTCACCATTTGCCCGCGGTTCTCTGATACACTTTAATTTGCTACAAAGGATCTGAGCTGCCCTGACCTGCTAGGCTTCCTGGCCCTTCCCTGCACCATCATTCCCTGTGATTCACCACACTTCACCCTGGTTTGCAACTTAATGCATCTCTGAGATTCTCAGATCCGCAGGTTATCATTGCGGGGTATCTGTGTGAAATAATGCCAACCACTAATCCCAGGTAACTTTTTGCACACTTTCGAGTATTTGCTGAAATTCTGCAGTAGGAATTGCCCCAGACCTTCATCCTGGCTTAGGGAAACCGTTCTGAGGGTCCCAAAGACCCAGTTCTCCCGTCGAAAACCCACCTGTGACCCCAGTTCTTTTCCTTGATGGTTTTTGCAACCCTGACCTGCTCAGTGAGTGAGAGGTGCCAGCCAGTCTGGTGTTCTGTAAAACTGGAGAATGGAAGACCCATTTCCTAGCATTGTTGTACTGAATAAATGGAATGAATTTCATGGTATAGTTACTGAAAACACTACGAATTGTATAAGCGTTTTGGTACCCATTCCCCTTCAGAACCACAAAATCCCTGATCTGCAGCTGGGGCTTGGGCGACCACACTACACTAGCTTTTCTTCATGTGTGGGGTGGACCGGTGAACCAGGTGAACTCTGCTCGGGTAGCTCCTTAATGTCTTGTGTCCACTCTGAGGTCATCCCATGTGGGATAAGGCAGGATAAGAAAAGCAACAACCATCCTCCCTGCCACCCCAAGATGAACTCTGTAAATTCTGTTCCTTACAGCCTGCCTAGGGACACCCTGTTTTTTTTTTTTAATGGAGTCTCACTCTGTTGCCCAGGCTGCAGTGCAGTGGCACGATCTCGGCTCACTGCAAGCTCCACCTCCTGGGTTCATGCCATTCTCCTGCCTCAGCCTCCCGAGTAGCTGGGACTACAGGCACTTTGCCTGGATACTTTTTTGTATTTTTAGTAGGGACGGGGTTTCACCGTGTTAGCCAGGATGGTCTCGATCTCCTGACCTCGTGATCTGCCCACCTCGGCCTCCCAAAGTGCTGGGATTACAGGCGTGAGCCACCGCACCTTGGCCTGGACACCCTGTTTTTTAAGAAGAGTAAGATAGGGTAGAGTTTAAAAGACTAAATAAAGAAAAAAAAAGAAAGAAAAGAAAGAAGGAAAAAACCAACTTGAACACTCTCGAACATCAGGGATGGGGCTACCCCCACCTGGCGCTGCTTGTTATGTAAATGACTCTCACCCGAGGAGGCCGGCAGATGCACCTGGCAGCTGGCTTGATCTTCCCTGAGAATGAAACCTGCTTTAGGTCTGAGTCTGAGTTATTGAATTTTGGGGTCTCTGAGGAGATTGACACCTTTAGCTTCACCCCAAGACTGCTAGCTCCTCCGCGTCCCCAAGTAGAGGGTGGGCAGCTGGGCATCTTGGGAACTGGGGCATTGTTTACACCCCAGGCTGGAATTGCTAAGAGTTTGTGGATCTGTGAGAAATGACTTCGCTCACTGGGCTGGGCCTTGCCAGTGCCTGTGGTTCACCAGTTGCCCGCGGCTCACCAGTTGCCCGCGACTCACCAGGTGCCTGCGGCTCACCAGTTGCCTGTGGCTCACCAGTTGCCTGTGGCTCACCAGCTGCCCGTGGCTTACAGTTGCCCGAGGCTCACAGTTGCCCATGGCTTGCTAATTGCCAGCGATTTGCCAATTGCGAGTGGTTCGCCAGTTGCCCGCGGTCCGCTAAACCCGTAATCCTGTGGTACCGTAACTGGCCACAATGGACTCGCCCTCTAGGCTTCCCGGCCCTCTTTTGCCCAAATGCAGTTCTCAGCAGTGCAGTTCACTGTGATTCACCACAATTCGCCATGGTTTGTGATTTCATGGGTCTTGGTGATTCTCAGACCACAGGTTATCTACGGTCCTCAGGCAACTTCCTGCTTGCCCCTTTGGAGGAAAGCTGCTGCCAAATTGCTCCAGGCTTGTGCCCTGCACCTCCCCCATCCGAAACTCTACATTTCAAGTGAAATGGAATCTTGATGCTTAGGCAACCCTCCCCCAATGCTCTTGGTTACAGTGAGTTAGCCAGAACTCAGCCCAAGGAATCCCTGCTGGAGGCCAATGGTGGGGGATGGTGGAGACAGAAGTGGGAAGGGCGGCACCTCCCATGCCCAGGCCCGCTTCTGCGCTCTCTGAGCTGTTTGAGCAGAGGTGGTGGAGACTGGGGGTCCTATCATTGAGGACTAGGTGGGTGTGGTACTTCTGCAGGCACAACCCTGAGCTATCATAAACTGCAGCCCCAGCCTCATTCTCATTCCAACACACAAGAGCGCGCCATGGCCACACGCACACTCACACGTATAACGCACATGCACACTTTTGTCTGGAGCAGCTCCATCGCCATGAGATACATATTGATTGTTTCCTGGATCAAAAGGTGCAGGGGCTCAAGCTGTGTGTTTTCTGAGGAGGAGAATGAGTTATTCCTGTTCCCCGCCGCTGGACAGAACTGTGGATCTTGCTTTTCCAAAGGGGAGAGCAGCAAGGCTGTCAGGAGACAGAAGAGGCTGGGAAGACCCGAGCTCACTGGGCAGAGGACCCCTTGGTTCTGCGGCCCCTGAAGCAACTGTCTCAGTGGGATGAGGTTTTTGGGACAGTGGTGTCTCTCTCGGGGAGAAGTCATAGCTTGAAGAATTCTCCTCCGCCCTTGACTTGCCCTACCTTCCCTGGGCTCTTTGTCACCTTGTTTGTGTCAAAAAGGGTGGATCTTGTCCTCTGTTTGAAGCAAGAAAAGGAAGTATCTGAGTGGTTAGCCCTGAGGGAGCCTTTTCCTTTTGACCTTTGACATTTGATCTGTTGCCAGTGATGGCAGGAGAGAGATGACGCTACAGGACCCGGCATGGCAGGGCCCCGGTGCTGGGCCTACTTGTCCTCTTAATGTCTCCTTCTCAAGCTGGTCACTTCCCTTGGAGCAGTGGAAGGAGGAGAATGACCTGGATGGCCAGACTGGCACTATCTCAGTGCTCCCATACAGAGCTGGGGCAAGTCTCTGGGCCTCTGTAAACCTCGCTTGAGGCATCTGTAAAAGTGGAGGATGGAAGTTCTGTTGGGGAGGATTTGGTAGTAAAAATAAATTTTAAGAGGAGTCCCGAACTAGTAGCACAGGGAACCCTAAAGAGCCCTGCTCTCCACTGGATGGAGAGCTGGCTCTTCCCAGGTCCCAGGAGGCAACACCGACTTTGCTGAGTCCCAAGCCTATCATGGGCTTTCCCACCCAGCCTGGGGCAAGGAGTGGAATACGCTTAGCCCAGGCAGTGGGTGGAAGCAAACTCCCCCAAGGAAGGTGGTATTAGTCTCCCTGGCCATTCCCAGTTGGAGTTGATTTGTTCCTTTAAGAAGGGGAAGGATTCTCGAGCACTGGAGTTTTCAGGTCCCCTCCCAGTCTTGAAAGTTTGCAAATGACTCTGTTTTGGGGGAGGGCTGAGGCTGAAGTCCTGTCCATCTCTATCCTCTGACTCTGAGGACTGAAGACTGGGCTTTAGGATCTCTGGGTCTTGAGGAGGCTTGGCACCTGCAGAATCCACTCCAAGACTGCCTGAAGCCTCTCGAGCACTTCTTGCCAGCCACATGTACTCTTTCAGCAAATGAAAAGGGGACTTGGGGATGTAAACTTTCAAGACTGGGAGGGGACCTGAAAACTCCAGTGCTCGAGAATCCTTCCCCTTCTTAAAGGAACAAATCAACTCCAACTGGGAATGGCCAGGGAGACTAATACTACCTTCCTTGGGGGAGTTTGCTTCCATCCACTGCTTGGGCTAAGCGTATTCCACTCCTTGCCCCAGGCTGGGTGGGAAAGCCCATGATAGGCTTGGGACTCAGCAAAGTCGGTGTTGCCTCCTGGGACCTGGGAAGAGTCAGCTCTCCATCCAGTGGAGAGCAGGGCTCTTTAGGGTTCCCTGTGCTACTAGTTCGGGACTCCTCTTAAAATTTATTTTTACCACCTATCAGTGATTTCAAGCCAGCGGTGGGCCACGGCCGGTGCACCGGGGCCTGCCAGTCTGCTCTGCTGTGGCTCAGCAGGATTCACTATTGCTGCCCCGTGGCCCCGAGGTCCCATGGTTGGTAGTGCACAGGCACCCTGTGGCCCTCACTGTGGGGTTGATGTTGATGATCTTTGTGCTGTGATTTGCGGTGTCCCACCATGATTCCTGTGGCAGTGGGTCTGGAATGGCATGTTCCCCCTGGGTGTTTGATGAAGAGTTTGAATGGAAGCTGCCACAAGACTTTCTCCTGAGTTAGGGAAACTGAGAGGCTGCAAGACCCAGCTCCTCTGCGGAGAGTCACCTCGAACTGTGATTTCTGCATTGAGCCATGTACACCAGAGAGCGGCTAGGATACGGTGATGCCCCTAACCTGGGACAAGTGTGTGTGTGTGTTTTGGGGGGGGCTTATGAGCCTTCTCACAACTGAAGGGAGAATGCTAACTTTCCAATCGGGAGGTTGTGCGCAGATGACACCCCAGCTTCCTTTGGGGTTCTCTGTTATCCGTGTGGCCAAGAACTCAGTTCAACATCCTGAACTTTCCAGTGTCCCTGCCCTCCCAGCAGGCAAAGGGGATGGAAGGATTGTGAATCCAGTTCAGCAGGGTGATGCCTCCTGGTGCAGATGCCAGGCCTGCTTCTTGCTGGGTAGATCTGTGCCTCAGTTTCCTCATCTGTAAAGTGGGCATGGTCAAGGACCTACCTCTTGGGTGAAGATTAAATGAGCTATTAATAAGGATAAAAAGCTCTTCAAACCCTGCCTGGCGCATACTAAGTGCATGCTAAATGCTGTGCTCAGTTTGCAGACTGATAACGCTGTGCCGGATGTCCTTGTCGCTCTGTGTCTCTTTGCGCTGTGCAAGTATTTCTGCAGGGACAATTTCTAGGAGTGAATGTCTGGGCTGAGACTCGTGTGCATTGAAATGCTGGGTACATATTGCCAGAATGCCAACCGAGAAGTCACACCTAGTTAGACTGCAGACATAGTGTAAAGTTGATGAGAGAAGCTTCGTGGGATGGGGTGGCCTTCCAATGGTATCTTAAGGAACTAACAGTAGTCCCGCAGGAACATTTTGATATGGTCCCTCCCAATCCAGCCATTCCTTGGACCAGGTGGCTCCCGAGCCACCCCAGGCTGTAGGATGGGGGTGAGAGGTGCTAGATAGTCACAAAACTGAACTAGCCTGAGCTGGGTGGGGGCCTAAAGCAAACACAGCCTCAGCACACGGTCATGCTGGGGGGATTTGAATCTTGGTGTAGAGTGGGAGGGATGGGGAGTTTCCACTTTATTTAAAGGGAACGTGAGTTCAAGTGTGAAAATCTTGACCTAAGGGAACACAGCTCGGCTTCTGTGCTCTGTTCAGCATATACTTTTACTTGGGGGCTTGCTGGCCAGGCTGATCTCAGATTTCTGGCCCAGGGATCCCTGACCCAGCCTGCCAGGAATGTGGGCTGTGGGGATGAGGCCATCTCGACTTGGCACAAAGGGCTCCTAGAAGTCATTCAAACCCCGTTTCTGCCATGCATTGCCTTCCCCCGGGTTTGGGACCTAGGTACGGCATAGACTTCACTATGCAAATGAGTGATGATTTCTGCCGAGTGCCCAACCCCCTTCCCCAGAGGTCTAAGCTGTAAAGCAGAGGGTGGCCCAGGAGGTGCCCCAAAAGGGTTGTAGGCTAAGCTGCTTCCTTCCTGCCTTCTGGTCAAACGCATACCCTCCCACGGTTCTTGTGCCTTCAAGCTCCCAGTTCACAGAATACACAAGGACTTAGGATGAAGCCGGAGTGACCGTGGGCTGCCCTGCGTCTCCCAGGTTTCTGGAGCTGTGTGGCTAGGGGCTCCTTGGAGCCAAAATAGTTTCTCATTGGGGTGTCTGACCCATAGGCCTAGGACCCCCATTTCTCCTGGCCCAGTCACTCACCAGGGAGGACATGGCACACGCAGAGTCAGCATGGCCGCCAGGTTCCAGGCCCTTGTTACATCTTTGCCTTGTTCATTTGGGGTTGCTTATTTCAAGCCTTTCCCTCCAGGAAGTACTACCTTATGTCCTAAACAAGCCCCATGATGCTACATGTATAATTTGAGATGCTATGATTGGGATGTGGGAGATGGAGCTAGCGCCTGCCTTCTTACCCCTTCCTGGTCCACATTTCTGTGGCCCTGGGATGGGCAGGAGGGAGCCTTCCCATTCCAGGTGGACGTGCTCTTCCCCTTTGGTCAGGATGGGCGGCCTGCGGAAACCCCTGCCAGAGAAGCGGTTACCAAAACGGGAGTTGGAGAGGTCTCACCAGGGAGCGCTGGAGACCTTAGCCCGTTCACCTTCTCCCCTCATCTTCCTCCCTCTACCTCCTGCCCCCACACTCACCCTAGCCTCCTGCCCAGCCTGGTGGGAGAGGTCAGCTTATATAAGGTCCCCTGGCCACTTCCTGATCTCCTCAGGGGGGATCTTCAGCCTAGGTCCACTCAGATTTCTCCAAATTAGGGCCCCGGTATGGGCTGTGGAAACCAGCCCTAAGTCTGGGCCTGAGTCATGCCTGCTGTTCAGGGCTTACGGGAGGGCCCTTTGTGTAACTCCAAAGCAGGGGACCGGGATTGCACACTCAAGCCTTTCAGGAACAGCTCAGGCTGGGCAACCAGACAGTTTTGCTTGGATCTCTGGGGTGGCCACGTGGCCATACATTCAATGCTCTGAGATGCCTGTGCCCTAAGCTAGGCAGGAAGTGACTTACAGCTGAAAACAGGATTTGAATGACTTCTGCTCCGGGGAGGCCCCTCAGTATAAACAGTGAGAATTTCTGGGAAATGTACATAAGGCCAGACTCTCGGGAGGGGATATGGGCCCAGATTCCCGATGCTCCCACCGAAGTGAGAGGTGCCAGCTCTTCCTGGGATCCCAAACCTCCACGGGCTCTCTCTTGTGGTTAAATGACAGCGTCTTACTTCTCATTTGATCCTCCCAGGGAGAGCGTTCACTCGCTCTCAGGGCCTGGGCTGAGCAAGCTAGCCACCTAACATCTAAGCAGAGGCATGCAGAGTGCAGCCTGAACACAGTAGGTGTGCAGCTCAGCTCCCTTGTTGGCTCTGAGCTCAGTGAGGCAGGGAGCTTGTCCCATCACTTGTCATTTTATCCCTAGCCATTGGCATGTGAAATAATGCCAGCCCTAGGCACCCAGGAAGTACCTCCTGAATGGAATGAATGAATGGATAAGTAAGACAATCTGGAATTGTCTTTTAAAGTTGCCAGAACTCAGGCTAAAGATGCAAATGCTCTGCTGGTGTATTTTGAAGCAGCCCCTTCCGAGTGTGCCTGGCCTGGCCTCCCTGCCTATGTTCCCTGTGCTCCCTACTCCAGAGTTCCACCTCCCCAGCCCTGGACCTTGACCCTCAACATCCCTATTTAGTTGGGTAATGTGTGAGGCTTTTAGAAAATAGTCTGTCGCCAGGCGTGGTGGCTCATGCCTGTAACCTCAGCACTTTGGGAGGTTGAGGTAGGAGGATCTCTTGAATCTGAGAGTTCCAGACCAGCCTGGGCAACATAGAGAGACCCTGTCTCTTAAAAAACAAACGAAGAAACAAAAAAACTTGATGTAGTGGGAAGTGCCTGTAGTCCCAGCTACTTGGGGTGCCGAGGCAGGAAGATTGCTTGAGCCCGGGAGTTTGAGGCTGCAATGAACCATGATTGCACCACTGTACTCCAGCCTGGGCAACGAAGTGAGATCTCGTCCCCAAAAAAGATAAATAAAAAGAAAATAGTCTGTTTTAGTATGTATTCAGAGCAAGCCTGTGGCATGAATATCAACTTTCCTATTTTTGCAAGGGGGAAACCAAGGTCTGGCAGGGCGAAGTGGGCAGGACCCTTCTCAAAGGGCCAGGGTGCTAGTGGCCACTGTCCTTCCCCCACCACCTCCAGGCCCCCATCCCCCCACAGTTCACGACTGCAAAGGCAGCTTTAGGTTGGGAGCTGGTGGAGCAAAAAGGCCGTTCAAAGGCAGCCTTCGTTTGCTTTTCCTTATCATCACATGTGCAAGGGCAGCTCCGTTTACCTAGAGGCAGGCGTCTTTGAGCTCATCCTTTCCGCAAACACCTAAAGGGTATGTTGAACATTTGAGCCCCTGTCTCAGAGGGCGCAGCGTTTGCACAACATAAGCCCCGGCGGCTCGGTAGACGGGTATGGGGGGTAGACTCAGGTTTCTGGATGAAGCACTGAGAGCCAAGGTGACCTGCGGTGTTCCGGGATGACCTTTGGTGACCTTCGGTCCTGTCCAGTGACCTGGGGTGGTGAAGTTACCCCAAATGGGAGGAAATGAACTCTGGGTGGGCGAAGGCTGCAGGACGTGTTGGCATGATGGCTGTAGAAAGTGCACACCAGGGCTGGTGTGGAGGGCACCTCGGCTGCTCTGAGAATCTTCCACTGCCCCGGCCTGGGATTCCCAGGAAGGGCTGGTGGTGGAGGCCAGAGAGGCTCACAGCCCTTGTCAGCCAGGCCTGGAGCCGTTCCTGCAAACAGGAGACCGATGTAAAGGTTCTGAGCTCTGCATTCTTGTGGAGTGGGTGGCACTGTGAGGCCTGCTCTCCTTGGGGCAGCGGGGGCTCCTGCAGGAGGAGGGAGGATGCCATTTGGGTTACTGAGCACCTACTGTCTCATTTAACCTTCTCAACACCCGGCGGGGGGGTGGGGGTAGGTACTATTATCCCTATTTTACAGGTGGAGAAATTGAGGAGAGGTGAAAGGATCCCAGCCAAAGTCAAGTGGTGGTATCAGAATTCAAGCCAGGCTGTCTGAGTTGGGAGCCTGTGTTCTCACCCACCTTGCCTCATGGCCTCCTCACTGCCAAATGTCCCATGCCAGGCTGCAGAGTCCCCACCCCAACCAGGAACAAGAGAGCCACAGGAAAGACGGCAGGGGCATTCCAGTGTCCTGGGAATATTTTTATCTGGAATATTTGTTTTCCCACTGAGCTTGTAAATGACATCTCAGATCCCACACTCTGAGACAGGAAGTCCTAAGTAGGAAGACAGCACCCTACCCAGCCCTTGTTGGCCACAAGGAGGGAGGGCAAGGGGCCAGGCGGCTGTGTTAGGGTGGCCAGCCTGGGCTGCTGATGGCCAGTGAGGCTCAGCCAAAAGGCTGGGAGTGGGGATGCTTGTTTCTCTTTTCCCTCTGACCGATTATGGGGACTGGCAGAGCCCATCCCCAAAACCACAGAGGGGCGCAGCTGTTTTGGAAGGCATTTCAGAGGAAGCATTCAAGGCTGTCCCAGACTGTCCCACATCCGTGGGAAGGGAAGGGCAGCAGGGCACCCATGGCACAGGCCTTTGCTCATGGACCTAGCTGATATATTGGATTAACTATTTAAATTTAAAATTTTTTTTTTTTGAGATGGAGTTTCACTCTTGTTGCCCAGGCTGGAGTGCAATGGCATGACCTCGGCTTACTGCAACCTCCGCCTCCCAGGTTCAAGCGATTCTCCTGCCTCAGCCTCCAGAGTAGCTGGGATTACAGGCATGTGCCACCATGCCTGGCTAATTTTGTATTTTTATTAGAGATGGGGTTTCTCCATGTTGGTCAGGCTGGTTTGGAACTCCTGACCTCAGGTGATCCGCCTGCTTTGGCCTCCTAAAGTGCTGGGATTACAGACGTGAGCCACCGTGCCCGGCCAAACTTTATTTATTTATTTGTTTATTTATTTATTTATTTATTTTTGAGATGAAGTCTCGCTCTGCCACCCAGGCTGGAGTGCAGTGGCACCATCTCGGCTCACTGCAACCTCTGCCTCCTGGGTTCAAGTGATTCTCCTGCCTCAGCCTCCCGATTAGCTGGGACTACAGTCACCTGCCACCATGCCTGGCTAATTTTCGTATTTTTAGTAGAGACGGGGTTTCACTACATTGACCAAGCTGGTCTCAAACTCCTAATCTCAAGTGATCTGCCCGCGTCAGCCTCCCAAAGTGCTGGGATTACAGGCATGAGCCACTGTGCCCAGCCAGATTAACTTTTACGAAATTACAAAATAAAATTTTTCCTCTTACAAAATAAATGCAAACTACATGGAAGACAAGAAGGTCTCTTCATCCTCGCTCCATGTCATATGGCTAGGGCCTGCCATGACTACAGCACACGTTTTTCCCCAATTTAATCTTCTCAACTGAAGAAGGTATTTTGTCCCCATTGTACAGATCATGACAATGAGGTTCAGAGAGGTTAAGCAACCAACCCAAGACCACACAGGTAGCAAGTGGACTAGCACCTGCAGTCTGATGTTGGGGCCCAAACCTTCAATCACCAGGCAAGACTGCCGGTCACCCTGCAAGCTGCACTCAATGGTTTGAAAGAAAGGCTGCAATCAGCATTTGTGACATTGTGCTTATGGGGTGGTCAGCCCTCCCGCCAGGTGCACAACGTGTGGCTCGGTAGACTCTGGGCAGCACAAGCCACTGCATGGAGTGGCACTCACCCTGCACTGCCATGTGCTGCCCTCTGTTTGATTCTCATCTCCTTTCAGCGTCAGACAGCGGTGGCAGGCAGCGGTGGCAGGCAGCAGTGGCAGGCAGTGGTGGCAGACAGCGGTGGCAGGCAGCGGTGGTAGGCAGCGGTAGTAGACTGATGCGGTAGGCAGTGGTGGTAGGCAGCGGTGATAGCGGTGGCAGGCAGCAGTGGCAGCAGTGGTGGCAGGCAGCGGTGATAGGCAGCGGTGGCAGTGGTGGCAGGCAGTGGTAGGCAGTGGTGGCAGGCAGCAGTGGTGGCAGCAGTGGCAGGCAGCAGTGGCAGCAGTGGTGGCAGGGAGCGGTGATAGGCAGCGGTGGCAGTGGTGGCAGGCAGTGGTAGGCAGCGGTGGCAGGCAGCAGTGGAGGGCAGCGGTGGTAGGCAGTGGTGGCAGGCAGTGGTGGTAGGCAGCAGTGGCAGTGGTGGCAGCAGTGGTGGCAGGCAGTGGTGGTAGGCAGTGGTGCCAGGCAGCGGTGGAAGGCAGCAGTGGTAGGCAGTGGTGGTAGGCAGCGGTGCCAGGCAGCGGTGGTAGGCAGCGGTGGCAGGCAGTGGTGGTAGGCAGCAGTGGCAGTGATGGCAGCAGTGGCAGTGGTGGCAGCAGTGGTGGTAGGCAGTGGTGGTAGGCAGCGGTGGCAGGTAGTGGTGGCAGGCAGCGGTGGCAGGCAGCTGTGGCAGTGGTGGTAGACTGCCGTGGTAGGTGGAACTCATCATCCTATCTCCCAGGGATTGTCACTTTCCCCGGAGCCCTCATGAGCTTCTGAGCAGCTCTACGAAGCAAGAGTCACATGGATTTGGGCTTTTTGAAGAAAGTTCAAGGAGATTCCTACCTTTGCTGGTACCCTCCTCTGGGCGTGGGCTGCGACATGGACATCAGCAAACTTAAGCTCAACGAGGGAAGATTGTGTGCCCTCTGGAACCTCTGACCGCTGCCTCTATGTGCACGGGCCCCTAATCACAGTGCGTCTCCTACGCACCCTTGGCTCCCCCAGGAGCTGGTGGCTTCTGGGTTAGCTCTGAGACAGAGGTATCATCAGGCTTGGCTCAGGGAGGCCAACTGTGTGCTCTGGAACCATCCAGACCCTCAATGTTTAAATTGAAAGTGTGCCCAGCCTCGGCCCCCTTCCCTTTGACATTAAGACTTAAGAAGTTTCTAGTCCTTGTTGAAACCTAGTACAAATGCCTCCTCTAGGAGCCTCTTGGGTGGGGTGGGAGTTTTTCAACTGTCAGCAATCTTTTAGTTAAAAAAAAAAAAGAAAAAAAGAGCAAACTTTCCAGTCCTGTTCTACCTGGAACACAGTTTCTCCTCTGGGGCCCCTCCCCAGGCCTCTGCAGTTCTCTGTCAACACAGCAAAAGCCACCCCCTCCCTAGCCGCAGGCAGTTGAATGGAGCAGTTCTTTGCTCCACCGAAGGAAATATTTCCATGGAGTGGGGCCAAGAAAACCCCTTGCTTGAATCTGGGGCTGGCCCACACCCAAAGCCAGGGGGCCCTGGGTGGGGGTGGGGTGGGCAATGTGGCTATCTTTTCCTAGTGTCAAGATGTGACTTCTAAAATCCAACCCATGGCAGTGGTCTGCTTCACCAAGACCCCGTTCTTGGCCTGCTTTGTCTTCTCGTAAATGGATTTCTCTAGGTCCCTCCAGTAGGAATGAAATCATTGAAGTGCACTTTTTTTGCTTTTACCAGCTTGGAATTTGTTCACCTCTGTGGCAGGCTCAGGAGAGTCCTTCCAAAGATTGGGCGCAGATAGGTGACTGCCACTGGCACCCACCTCTGTGCCCACCCCACAGCTACCACTCATGCATGAATGCCTCTGTCCAGGAATGGGGACTTATGCTATGCAGGACATGAATCCTGGGTCTCTTGATTTTTATTTACTTAACAGGAAAAGATTTTTAAATTGAGGTCAATAAAGAAGAGGCTAAAATGGTCACTTTTCTTGTACCGTTACATTAAAACGAATTTTTTTTTTTTTAACAGTTGGGGTCTTATGATGTCACCCAGGCTGGCCTTGAACTCCTAGGCTCAAGTGATCCTCCCCGCTTCAGCCTTCTGAGTAGCTATGACTATAGGCACGTGCCACTGTGCCTGGCTTTGGACTGCAGCATTAAAACACACAAACACACACACGCTATAAGAGGAATACATGCCAGTAAAGGAATTCATAAAAGTGGAAAGGAAGAAGAAAATTCACTCAGAATCTATCCATCCAGCACAACTAATGGTACCATTTGGGGGCATTACCCTCCAGCTCTTTTTCATTGGCACTAGTTATAAAAAGTAGTCCCAAAGAGCAATGTCCCCTGCCTGTCCACATACCACGCTCCTCCAGAGGCTGATGAGGAAAAGGGCAACTCTGTGGTTGAACATTTACTCTTGGGTTACTGTTAGTCAACGGGGAATGGCTGGAAGTCTAGCTAACTCAAATATACAGATGCGCTGCCTTGAAACCCAGCAGTCTACCTGGAATTAAACTTCATCCTTGGCCGTCTGTGAAAGGCGTTGAACTTTATTTGTCTTTTAGTATCTACAATTTGGCAAACTCTTCCATGCAAGGTTGGGGCTGTGCCCAGAACTCTGGTTTTAAGGGGAGCAGAGTGTTCCCGGCACTGGGAGCTGGGGTCGGTGTGTTTTCTAGAAGAGCTGCTGTCAATTTCAAGATCCCAGAAGATAGGCCTGGTGTGTTTGATCATTTCCTCCAAATCCTTGACTACTTGATGTCAAGCCTCACCTCTTATGGGAGGCAGACGTTGTATTTGACAATGACAGGCTTCCCCTTGTCCCACAAGAAGGAAAAACTCAGCCCCATGGAAGACCGCCCATGCGCTCAACTGCTTCTCTGACTTGAGCTGAGGTCTATGGCAGAATGGGAGGGGGTTCAGTGATGTTCAGAGGTTTGAAGGGCCAGAGGCTGGCACTAGAACTGGGGATTGGGACTGCAGTGGCAGCTTATATAGGAAGAAGTCAAAGCAGCCTCCCTATCCCGGCAGCCCCCTGGGGGGAGTGCAGAAGAGGAACTCAAGAGATCTCTGGTGCATGCTAAATTTCAGGGGTACGGGGAAAACTGGGACGTCGGCTTAGAGGGGGAGGCACTTGGGGTTTGCTGTTTGTAAAAGTTCAGAGTATGCTTTTTGAGAAGAGAGTATATTTGCCCATGCCTGGGAGATGGGTATAGGAGGACCTTGTCTTCATTTCCTGGCTGGCTCTTAGGAGGTTTGTCCCCTTGCCCATAAGTATGTACATGTGGATAGGAGGCTGCTCACATGGCTTTTGAGGGTTCTCAAGTATGAATTAAAAAAAGAAGAAAAATGTGTGCTTTGAGTGAGATCTGAGAAAAAAAAAAAAGGCAGCAAGCTAAGCCATGCGTCTGGGACACTGGCTCGCCTCCAGGATTTCAGGAGAGTTGGGTTTCAGCATGCACAGAGAGAAAGTGCTCCATTTCTCAGACCTGGATTTCCTTGTCTGTTTTCCCCTATAGATACAAATCTGAGCCCTTGAATGGCCTTTTTGAGGGAGGAAAGCATGTATAGCATTGCTCAGATTGAGAAATAGTTCAGATCCAAATATTACTATAGGTTTGGCTCCTTCAAGAATTTCTTCCATTGCTTTGGACCAATAAATATTTAAAAAGTTAGGTTCTGAGCTCCAGAAAAGCCAACAAAAACATTTAAACATATGGATTTTTTTTAAAATTGTGGTTAAACCATGTTCAGTGGAGATTAGCTTGCAGCAGTCTTTTCTTTCTCTCTTTGCCTCGCATTCCTGCTCCCCCCACTTCATCATTTTCTTTCTTTCTTTTAGGAAGCCAGAAGGGTAAACATGTTGCCATGGAGTTCTGTTTAAAATAAAATACAATGGAAAGAAAAGCAGCATGATGAAGTAACCACATGGACTGCAGGATACACCTGATACTAATTACTGTCATGCAGAATGTTCTGGAAGACATTTGACTCGCCTGATGTATACATTCAAATCAAGCAAAGTAGGACTGGAAGGCTCCTTAGGGACCATCTTGTCCAAGTCTTTCCTTTTTCCAGATGAGGAAGTAGGGGCCCACAGAGAGGGAGGGCCTGGACCTCAGCCTCCCAGCGCGGAGGGAGCAGAGCCGGGATTCAAACCCGTGGTGCTTTGTAGGAAACCCGTAATTTCCACGGTCTTTTTCCTTGGGCTGTCAGTAAGGCCCTGAAATAGGAGAGTGGGGTTTACTGTGAACCTCGAAGGAGCAGGCTCAAGAGCCAGGGGGCCCAGAATAGGGCAGAGGCTGGCTTCTCACTGGGAGGCTCAACTTCCCGCAGGGGCGCCAGGCCCTGACAGGAGAGACTGGACATTAGGTGTCTGGAAGTTTCTCCTTCTAGGGGCTCCAGGAGCATCCCAACTGAGGCCTGGGGCTCCCACCGGAACGTCAACTCATGCCCTTGTGGGGCTGCAGGGCTGACGCGGGCTGGCACTGTGTCTACGACAGCCTCCCGGGCCCCCGGGTGCGTGGCTGCGGATGCTCTCTGGCGGCCACCACAGTTCCCACGCGCGGCGGGTGAATGCGAGCCCCTTGTCAATGCGTGCCCCTCGCCTCTGCCCCCGAGAGGCTAGCAACCGGGCCTGCCGGCGTCTGATTGGCCGTGGGGGCCTGACGACAGGGGCTCCTGGTTGCTGATTGGCCCCGGCCAGCTCTGGCTGTTTCCTAGCTATTAATACTGTGGCTAATAAACGTTCTCCTGTTGACGCGGGTGCTCGGAGCCATGATTTTTTGAAGCGTTCTTGACGTCTGTGGCTGGTGCGGGCGTTTCTGCTGTGCAAGGCCTGCTTCCGGGGCTCTAGTCCCTGGGGCTCCTGGCAAGCTCCACAGGCTGTAAAGGGGGTGTTACCTGACATATTAAAGCAGCGCCCCATGAGGACCCCCACGTCCCACGTCTCTATCTCCCCAACAGTGCGCCTGTTTATGAAAAAACGAGCCCCCCACACGCCGTCCCAAGGCTCGGCGCCTCTAGTGACCTGACGGTCAATGTTCACCTCCCTAGTCATTAGCTGTGGACGTAGAAATAGCCTTTCTCCCTTCTTTTCAGCCCTGGAATCTCCCGTCTGATTTACAGTCACCTCGTGGGATCGTTGGGCATGGGGGGCTCCCTCTGACGCCGATTAAACCCCCCAAAGAAGTGCGGGGGAGCGATTCTGACTTGATGCCCTCGGCGGGGCCTCTCTGCTGTCCTCTTTGGGGCCCCTTGCTCATCCTCACCTGCTTTCTGTCACCGAGCACTCCATCCTTGTCCTCCCGGCTGCCACCCACCTGTCACCCTAAGATAGATCCTCGGTCCCTTTCAACAGCATTTTGACCTTTGCGAGAGGACATTTGATTGACGGCCCTGCACGCTCTGCCACTCAGAGCCGGGCAGAGCTGCCGAGGGCTCCCACCTGTTAGGGATTAACTCCCATGTGCCAGCTCCGGAGCCGAGGCCGCGGCAGGGCTCGGCGCAACATGTGTCGCTGCCTGTTTTTCGGGGCGCTGGGGCTCTTTCAAAGGGCATGTGTGTGGGGATCACCCCAACTTTGAGGGGTAGCTCAGGCATCTCCACATGGGACACAGTCCGCCCTCTAAAAGTACTTTCCTTAGAGGGCACGGCTCCTGTCTGGATTCTTATTACAACCCTGGTGTGTGTGGGGGGGTACCCCTCGTTAAGGTGGAGGAAGCGGACCCAGTGGAAGAGGAAGGGGCATAGCGGGTTCCGCGAACATGAGTTGTAAGCGGCAGAGCCCGGGACTCACAGCCAGGGTTTTCTGACTCGGAGACGCGGAGCTCTGTCTCCCATGTCAAAGAGAACCAGTCAGAAACGCACGGGTGGGCTGGGAGGGGGTGACAGCCTCTGGCTTACATCTGGGAACCAGTTATGTCGCCCGGGCATTTTATTTTCCTGAACAATAAGAGAAAGCATGATTTTCTTTCGCTAAGCCCGCATCCTCCGATGGATGTTCCGAAACCGCCAGGTGTGGGATCTGCGCCCCGACAGCCCCACCTTGGCCATCGGCCGCCTGAGGACGGCCAGCCATCGGGGCGATTCCCCCCACACATTGTGCCTGAATTCACCCTGCCTGGCGAGCCGGGCTCACGCAGGGAAAAAGCACCCGCGACCACAGGGTGTTGGTCATGGCGGCCAGGGGCACTGCGGCAGAATTTTTTCCTCCCTTCTTTGCTGCAATCTGGGTGCGGCTAGAGCAATTTGTCATAGAATCTGGGGGGCTCATTTTTCCGGCCAATCACTTTTAGAGAAATGAGCGCATTGCAGCAGAATGCGCTGACGTCAGAGACCACCCCTTCTGCGCCTCCATATAAACCCCACCCAGCCAGCCCCTAGCGCAGACGGCGGAGAGCAGAGAGGGAGCGCGCCTTGGCTCGCTGGCCTTGGCTGCGGCTCCTCGGGAGAGCTGGGGCGCCCACGAGAGGATCCCTCACCTGGTGAGTGGTTGGCCATCCTTGCCGCAAACGATGTGCAAAAGGAAGACGGCATCCGCTTCTGGGATGGGCTCTGTCCTCCTGGACATGCCGAGAGCCTGCCTGATCCTGGGTCCTGCTGCTGGAGGCGGCCACTTCGCCTGGTCCCCGAGCGTCCGCAACAAAATTTGTCAGAAAGAAAATCTTGAGGCACATTTCCCTGGGGGGAAGTCAGGGCTCCTCTCTGGAGGGTCCAGTCCTTAAGGGTGGGCTGGGTGGTAGGGACTTCAGTTCAGAGGAGCGGGAGGAATCAGATGGAACTCCTCTTGGATTCGGGTATACGGCAGTCACTGGGGGGCGAACCCCGGATTTCCTGTATTGGAAGCCGCCTCTAGAATCGCGTTAATAGTGGGAGATATGGCGGCGATGCCTTCTGCATGCCCCATGAATTGGGGGGGAAGCACCCGAATAGAAGGGTCTCCCGGGCATATTTGCCTCGCCAGCTGTTGGCCAGGTTTTTGGTGGATCGTGGGCGGGAGGAGTGGAGGTTCCTCTTCGCGAGGTTTTCCGAATCCAAATACACAGGTTTAGTGCAGTGTGGACCCCAGGCAAAATGTAGAGTAAAATTTCTACCCGATATCATCTGGTTCTGCCCTGATCAGCCACTTTCACAGTGGAGAGAGATGGCGCCCAAGTGCAAACCTGCCAGTAGCCCCCTAGGATCAGTCTTTGCCGAAGGGGGGTCGTGGGATTGGGGGCACTGGGAGAATAGATGCAGGGGGTGGGTTGGGGAGGAGAGAAGGCCGTGTCCTTGGGTCTGGGAAGAGGGAGGAGAGAAATGCAGAAAAGGGGGTGTGTTGCTGGGGTCTGGACGCTGGGAGCTGGGGATGGGGTGCCGCGGGGGTCTTCAGAGCGTTGCGTGGTGGTCGCTCGAAAATCCTGACATGTTGCAGTCTTGGACTTTTGGTCAAATCGCCTTTTGCCATTTCCTTTGTCCGAGTCAAGCCCCCCCAGGCCGCCCCCTCCCACCCTGGGCCGGCGGGCCTGGTGGGGGCGCAGGCGGGTGGCTACGTGGCAGGTTTCTGGAAGGTTTCCTGGCTGGCCGCGAGAGGGCGCTGGCGGCACTGCGGAATTTTGGGGGGCGGGGTGGGGAGGGGAGGTGGCCTTTGTTCTCCTGATGGAGGGGGTCGGGCACGGGATCTACTGGAGGATCCTGGATTCATTTACCCAAGAGGGAACAGTTTTGAGACTCCCGGATTCACTGCGGAGTGGCCGCAGAGGCCGGGGTCGGCCTTTGCGCCGTGGCTTCGGGTGTTGTGGAGGCGCACAGAGGCACGTTAGTTGATTTCCAGTGGTTTTTGGTTTCGGGGGTCTTAGGAAGGTGTGGCTCATTTGAGCAGGATGGAGAGAGAGGCTGTGACAAGGTCAGTGAGGGGCCATCGTGCGGGGGCTAGAAATTGTTGCTGTGGCGAAGGAGGGAGGCACGACTTGGAGGCGTGATGTTGATGCCTGGGGGCGAAGGCGGGGAGCGGCGTGGTGGCCCCCTTTGCGTTACTTTCCAGCGATGTCACAGGTTCTGTCTCTCGTTCCGAGACCACCCACATGCGTGACAGCGGTGTCTGGAGGACTGGGTCTTTCTGACTTTAGTGAACGTGTGTTTAATTGGATTGACGAAGGTGGGAGTCGGGATTTCTGCTTTTCCCTGTAGCAGGCGGAGCGGCGCTCCAGAGGGGCCTGGCGCAGGTCCGCTGGGTGGCCCACCTTCCTCTGGGGCTGGGGCCCGGTGGCTGGGGGCGCAGGAGGCGCCTGGTGCGGGCGGGAGGCGCTGCGCCGCAGCCACAGGTGGGCTCTGGCTGGTGGTGGCTGGAGAGGCGTCGAGGGGGCGTAGCGACCTGGCGCGGTGGCCTGGGGTGGGCTGTGGAGCCCTTCCTAGCCTGAGACCTGTAGGGCACCCCCTGTCCATCCAGGCCCGCCGGGCGCGGGCCGGGGCGCCGCAGGTGGCTGCACTTCTGGGTTACGGGTGCGGGCCGCGCGCCCCCTAGCGGTGAGTGCCAGCCCCGCTACCTTGGGTTTTGAGTTGCGCACACGCACACAGCTAACACTTGTGACCTGTCAGTCAAATCATCCTTACCCCCTCCCACTCCTCTCCTTCACCTCCCATTTCTCCTCTCCCTCCACCCTTTCTCATTTCCTCGTCCCTCCTCCCCCTCCTATTTTTCTTCTCCCTCCTCCCTCTTTCCTCTTCCCTCCTCCCTCTTCCCCCCTCATTTTCCTCATCTCTCTTTTCCCCTCCCCTTCTCTCCTCCCCTCTCCCTGCCCCGCCTCCTTCCTCCCTCCATACCCCTCCCTCTTCCCTCCCAGCCCCTCCCTACTGCCTTCCTCAGTCCTCCCCTTTGCCACTCCTCCCTGCCTTTCCCTCTGCCTGCCCCTTTTTGCTCTCTGCTGTTCCGGTGCTGGCCGTTAGAGGTCACGAAGATGGTTTCTAACCTGCCCCCCTCCCATGCCATAGGGTCTCTCCTCAGGGATGACATCATCCGTCCACCTCCTTGTCTTCAAGGACCACCTCCTCTCCATGCTGAGCTGCTGCCAAGGGGCCTGCTGCCCATCTACACCTCACGGTACTTCAACCCTCCTGCTATCATTTCATAACCAACGTGGCGGGCAGAATCTCCCAACCCCACCACCATCCTTGCACCACCCCCAGACCCACTAGCAATTAAAAGACAATTTTAAATTTTAACTAATCAGCTTTAATTGTAATTAATGAACTTAAACTGTAATTATGATCTAGGCTTGGGCTTTTAAGCAGGTTCTTTAACCTTTGATCAATTGCAGAGGGCACTAGGAGCACGGATTCCTGGATCCCACCAACATACAAAGCAGCCACTCACTGACCCCCAGGACCAGGATGGCAAAGGATGAAGAGGACCGGAACTGACCAGCCAGCTGTCCCTCTTACCTAAAGACTTAAACCAATGCCCTAGTGAGGGGGCATTGGGCATTAAGCCCTGACCTTTGCTATGCTCATACTTTGACTCTATGAGTACTTTCCTATAAGTCTTTGCTTGTGTTCACCTGCTAGCAAACTGGAGTGTTTCCCTCCCCAAGGGGGTGTCAGTCTTTGTCGACTGACTCTGTCATCACCCTTATGATGTCCTGAATGGAAGGATCCCTTTGGGAAATTCTCAGGAGGGGGACCTGGGCCAAGGGCTTGGCCAGCATCCTGCTGGCAACTCCAAGGCCCTGGGTGGGCTTCTGGAATGAGCATGCTACTGAATCACCAAAGGCACGCCCCACCTCTCTGAAGATCTTCCTATCCTTTTCTGGGGAATGGGGTCGATGAGAGCAACCTCCTAGGGTTGTTGTGAGAATTAAATGAGATAAAAGAGGCCTCAGGCAGGATCTGGCATAGAGGAGGTGATCAGCAAATGTTTGTTGAAAAGGTTTGACAGGTCAGTCCCTTCCCACCCCTCTTGCTTGTCTTACTTGTCTTATTTATTCTCCAACAGCACTCCAGGCAGCCCTTGTCCACGGGCTCTCCTTGCATCAGGTAGGGGCTTTGCAGAGACCATCGACGGGCTGACTTGAGTAAGAACACGAATTATGCATGTGGCCATTTCCAGAGCACTTTCTATGTGATATGAACATGTGATTTTTATGTAATATGTGTATGTAAACGAGGCAGCCTCATTTCCAGGTGAGGATGCATTTGGTAGTGTTGATTTTTGTAATTTAAAAAAGCTGAAAGGGAGAGAGGACCCGTGAGGACTGAACTCTCTGTCCCATGGGGTAGGGCTTACATTTACATTAAAGAAACAGAAACTTGCTGGGAGGTGTAAGTATTTGGTCACATTGCTGGCAACAGAAGGGGTTGGAGTTGGACCCAGGGTGCCACGCTAGCTGCCCTCACCCCTTCTTCCCCTCTGGCCCAGAGTTATACTAAGAGTCCTTTTATTTCAAACCAAATGTTTGACAATGGGACAGTCTGTTTGAAATCCCAGCTGCCTGGGGTGGTCTTGGGGGTCTGGGTGGCCCCAGTGCTGGTACCATGTGCTGGCTTCACCTTTTAATAACGGTGTGACCTTAAACAAGTCACTTAACTACTCTAAGTTTCAGTTTCTTTCATGGTCTAAATGGAGATTAAAACACACACACACACACACACACACACACACCCTCGTGTATCTACCCCACAGGGCGCTTTTGAAGACCAAATGCTGTAACTACTATGAAAGTGCTTTGTAAATTGCTGTGGAAAGTGTGAGCTACTTAAGCACCCGAGGCTGTCCCTCCTTGCTCACATGTCCAGCCCAATTCTCCCTTAGTGAGAACAGCACTCAGTAGGTGCTGTGTGTGTTTGTGTTCAATTAAGAAATTCCAGAATAAATAAAAATGAATTAATTCAACAAACATTTTCTGGAGCACCGACAATCTGCCCAGTGCACCAGGCTAGGTATCTGATACAAAGATAATGAAAACAGTCTCTTGGAACCTAATTGGGGTCCTCATTTGACCAGGAATTTCTTTCGTCCCCTTTTAAGCCAACCAGTTTTGTCCGGACAAGACAAAAACAACTTGGGCTGCTTTAGAGAAGCCCAGCTCAGTGTAGACAATAGCTGCCCAGCCTCTGAAAGGGGCTGATTGGATTATGTGGCAAATGGAGGTGCAAGGATGACTTGGACGGTGACAAATGAAGTGGGCGGAGACCTGCTTTGAGTTAATCCAGGCTATTAGGAGGGGACCTTTTGTCTTCCAGAGACTGGCAGGAGCTTTTACCAGTGGTTTTTACATCCTTAATGCTCAGGACGAATAATTTATGGTCAGTGAAAATCGAGGCCCCAGTGAGATTCGAGTGGGCTGTAAAATCGAGAGTCCTGCTCCCAGTGAGTAATGGTAGTGAATGTTTCTGTCACTTTTTGCAACCGTCCATTCATTTGATCCTCACAACTCCCTGTCCTGAGCCAGGGCCGGCCACTGCCACTCCCAGGGAAACAGAGGCTGTCAAGAGGCTCCACAGATTGGGCCCCACTGGATCATTGAACCCCTGTTCCCTGAGTTCTAGAGGAAGAATTGTACCTGTCTCAGTCCCGGCCACCTCCAGAAGGCCTCCCTCTGCATTTCTGACTTTGCTGTGCCGGCAGCCTGGAGCCTCCCAGGTCCCTGCTGTCATCTTTTCTAGCCACTACAGTCTCTGTCTTTCCTTTCACAGCCAAGCTTCTTGAAAGGCCTGTCTACACTTGCTGTCTTCCTTCCTCACCTCCAATTTCCTCTTCAACCCACTGCTTCCTGACTCGCTCTACTCCGTGGAAGCACGCTCACAAAGGTAAAGACTTTTCTGTAGCTTAATCCTTGTCATGTTTTCGGCTCATGGACACAAGGACACATTTTCATGCCTTCTCTCACAGGGCTCTGCGGCTCCGGTTCACTTCTGTGTCTTTACACTCCCTTCACAGAGACACTTGCTCCCCCTTCTCTCGTTCTTAGCATCCCCTAGGAACTTGCACACCCAGGTCTCTCGACTTCTGGACCTGCTTCTTACCATGCCGTCTTAAGCAGTCAGGAGTCGCTGCCTGGGTTCGAGTCCTAGTTAAATTACTTAGTGCTGAGACCTTGGGGTAGGTAAACTTTTCCAAGCCAGGTTTATCTCAGTTTCAAAATAGGGTTAATCATCTTTATCTGGCAGGTCAGGTGGGATGTCTCACAGGTAAGCACCAGATGCCATTTGAAGGGCTTGAAGCAAAGTCAATAAAGCATTCATGGGAAAATACAACTGGAGGCACCACTAGATTTTCGTATACATTAGGTTCCCACGGGGAGGACCAAAGAGAGAAGAAAGAAGTGGAAAGGGAGGAGTGTGCAGGAGAGACAGGAGAAGAGAATAACTAAACAAAGACATTAAAGACAAAAAAAAGTAGGAAAGGGAGACTTAGAAAATATTAAAAGCCACCAAAAACACATCCAAAGACGGTTTCCCCTTACGTTAGTTGGGCTAAAAGAAAGCAGATGGGAAGAAGGTTTTAAATTGATTATCCCAGTGACAAATCCCAGGAAGCTTTCACATCAAATCACCCTATTCTGGGTTTTTAACTCCTTCCATCGAGTTTAACCTCTTTACCTCCCACATCCTGGTAAACCCTGCCCCCTCCCTACTGCCCCCTTTGCTGGTGATTAAATCCTGAAGGTACACGAAGTATTTCAGTGAATGAATGGCTAACAGAAAAGGGCCTCCCCTCCCCCTTACCCTGGCGGTGTTTTTCAGTTTTATTCCGCTTTCCGCCCTTTTCCCTTAATGAACACAGGGCTAATCTCGGGCCTTGTCGAAGGAAGAGGCTGCAGACGTTAATGAGGTTAGCTGCTGGGTTCCAGTATTCGTCGCATAAGGATCCTTCTTTGTCTGCGAAGGAAAAACACACTGATTATCATAATGAGGTGAACTGGCCACCGCCGGGCCGGGGCGATGTGGCTTCTTAAGTCACACTTCTAATTTTGGTGATGGAGCCGACATTTCTTTTGCTCCTCATTTAAGTCTTTGCCTCTGTCCCAGTGCGAAGTCCATTCAGCAGGGTTGAAAGTTGCAGGCAGCTTTGGGAAGGGGGGCATCGGACAGGGTTGCATTGTAGAAAGTGGCTTTGTTCGATCCTTCGCACAGATGCAAATGGCCAGAGCATTCATTCCCTTTCTTCAAGAGCTGAGGACTGGGGGGCCCACTGGTGACCAGTTCCCAACTCTAGCTCTCCTCTGACTCATCTCAGGACCCATTGAGGGCATCCAAAACTCACTCAAGATCACCAAGTGGTAGGAAAGTACTAACTCCTAGGCATAGCCCTAGGGGAGTGACTACAATGTGAATACTCATGGAATGCGTAGCCAGGTGAAGAAGTGAATGCATGTTGGCATCCCAGAGGGACCCCCATAAGAGGGCATAGTTTGGGGTTCAGATTTGACTCCAGCATACTGTTGAAATTGGGGCACAGGGGGCTAGTGATTAGTCAGGATCAATCAGTGGAGAGGAGATTAAAACTCACATCTGGGAATCCGGAATCAGAACTTATAGTTCTTTTTTTTGAAATGGAGTCTCGCTCTGTCGCCCAGGCTGGAGTGCAGTGGCGTGATCTCGGCTCACTGCAACCTCTGCCTTCCGGGTTCAGGCAATTCTCCCACCTCAGCCTCCTGAGTAGCTGGGATTACAGGCGCCCACCACCACAGCCGGCTACTTTTTGTATTTTTAGGAGAGACGGGGTTTCACCATGTTGGTCAGCCTGGTCTTGAACTCCTGACCTCATGATCCACCTGCCTTAGCCTCCCAAAGTGCTGGGATTACAGGCGTGAGCCACCCGGGAGGCGGAGCTTGCAGTGAGCCGAGATCGCGCCACGGCACTCCAGCCTGGGCGACAGAGCGAGACTCCGTCTCAAAAAAAAAAAAAAAAAAAAAAAAAAAATATCCTCACCCACATGTCCTGTACCCTGCCTGAACCCTCCTCCTCTTTTTGTTCTGATCTTTGAGCTCCCTAGAGCCCATAATTCTTTAGAGCAGGTATGTCCCGAGTCTGAAACATGCCCTTATTTGTCCCAAGCTCTGGACATTTCTCACCCCAAGGCGGATCAATCATGATTAAATCACTCCAATTAAACTTTAGGCTCCAGTCAGACCTTCAGCCAAATGGAAAAAAAAACTAGGGGATAAGGGAGGTAGCTGGAGCAAGAAAATGTTATTAGTTGAAACCTTATGGGACCTTCCTCCCTTAGTGAGTCTGTTGGCTAAAGGTTCTCTGGCTTCGTGAATTAGAATTGGATACTGTTTCCAAGTTAGCAAAACCAACTCTACCCCAGCACCCCACGAGGAAGAATGTGGAAGGATCTCCCATTGGCCGGTTGGGGCAAAAGCCTGAGGCAATCTTTCATCCCCTTTTGCCAAGGCGAGACTTTCCCAGTGACGGTGATGTAGTTGGCCACTCTGTCTAGGGGAGCGTTGAGACTATGGGTGGACTCGGGTGTAGACCTCTGAAGCTGAGATCACACGAAAACCTGGCCTCCCCGCCATGTAGCTGTTGGAGAGTAGAAAAATAGAGCACGCCTGATGTTTCTAAATGAGAAGACTTTCAATAGTAATGAAGAATCCATGGCACTCTCCTCACCCTCAAACACATGGCAGTCATTCACATACAGGCCCCAAAGCCACTGTTAGTGCTGCAGTAGCTCCTGTGGACATTGGAAAGCCTGGAGAGGGCGTGGAAGAAATCAGTTGGCCCCCGGCAGGTTCTCTGGGGTTTTGTGCCCTAAAAACTTTCAAAAGTTAACTCCCCACGTCCCCATCCTGCTTGGGTTTCTGGACTTTTCTGAGGCACCGGCAGAGGGGTCTCGTTGCTCCCTTGAGTGTAGGGGCAGCCCTTTAACCTGGCTCCCTGAGTCCCTGCTTTTTCTGCCTCTGTTGTCTTCTTCCTCGTCTTCCTCTCTCTCAATATCTCCCTCTCTTTGTCCCTCCCCAGTTCCTGACCTGGCCCTCCCGGGGTGCCCTTGGCCAGCCCCGTGCCTCCTCAGGGTGTCCCAGCACCAGCCTGGCACAGAGTGGGGCTCAGTTAGAGTATGTGGGATGTTGGTTTCGCCAGGTGAGTGAATGAAAGGACTCGACCACCACAGCTGAGCCACTAGCTGGGCCATGCGAAGAGTTCTAGGTGCAAAGGCTGGAGGGTGGAATTCATTTTTGAGAGGTGTGTGAGCAGCTTCCGACCCCTGCCCCATCTGAACGGGGGCCTTGCTGGTCGCGTCCCTGCATTCACCCGCGCGGCCATCCCGTCATCCAACAGTTGATCCTAACTGAGCACGCCCACGGCCCTGGTCTGGCCTGGGCACCGGCCACCGTAGCCCATCCCTTGATGGCCTCTGTGTCCCCAGGAGGGCGGGCCGGGGGGTTGCCCGGGGGCTGGAGCAGTGGACTGTGGCTCCACAGAGGTAGGCCGGAGGGTGTGAGGGCAGATTCAAGCTATCCCCAGGGCTCTGCTCTGGTCGGAGCCAGCCCCTTCTCCCTCTCTGCCTTCCCCGCCCCATTCCTGATGCTGAACTGTTCTGGACCCCTGGCCCTGAGTCTCTCAGGACCAAAGTGGGCACGGGAACAGCTGTAGTGTGTGCCCCCCGGGCTTTGGCCACAGGTCTCCCTCTCGAGGTGTGGTTGTGACTGCGACCCTTCCCTTGCCGTGATGCCTTCCTCCCCCGGGGCTTGGTCCAGCTCCTTCACTCTCTAGCAGCTGCTGGGGCCCACCTCCCATGCCGAGGACCAGCAGGGGAAACCTCCAGGGAGCATCTGCAGGCTCTGCTTCTGCCCGGCTGCTGGCTTGCTCTCCCTGGTGGCTCTCCAGTGGCCAGCTTCCTCACCCACCCGGCACTCCGCTTTGCTCTGTCTCCTGAGGTGGGCCTGACCAACCTCCCCTTCTCTGCCTCAATCCCTGGGCTCCAGGGCTCAGCTCCACAGCCCTCTGCCTAGCAGGCTGGTTCTCCCTGCCAAGCCCATACCTGTGGTCACCTGGCCCTCCTGTGGTCTGAGTACCACTCCCCTGCCCCAGGAGCCACTCCCACTCCAGCTGCCTGTTTCCAGCAGGTTCCCAGTGCCCCCGACAAGCCCCTGCTGGTGTCTCCATCTCCTGCCAAGCATCCTCCAGTGCCTCCTCCTGTGGGCCTGGCCTCAGGGCTATGGACAGACTCCTGTCCCATCCCAGAGACCCCTCGTGATCGTGCCCTGGTGGGTGTTGCCCCCGCCTGCCTTTGCCTCCGCCGTGGCCCTGAGAGTCCTGGGCTCTGCCCCGCCCGGTCCCTTGCTCCCCACTCAGTTCTGGGTTTGGGGCTGCCCCTAACCCAGCCCGTTGCTGCTTTGCACCTTTTCCTGTCATTGGGCATCCCCCAGTAGTCACCCCACTCCACCGAAAAGCAAACTGCAGGCGAGGCCGTGCCCCGAGTCTGTCTTCGGTGTGTTTGGCTTTTCCGGGGCGCTTGCCTTGCCATGATTCTAACTCTCTGCCCTTCCCCAAGGCACGTGGGCCGTGGCCCGGCTGGGTCGGCTGAAGAACTGCGGATGGAAGCTGCGGAAGAGGCCCTGATGGGGCCCACCATCCCGGACCCAAGTCTTCTTCCTGGCGGGCCTCTCGTCTCCTTCCTGGTTTGGGGTGAGTTTCTTGCTTTCTTGAGACCCAGGATTTTATTAGGGTCAGCTCATGTCTCTCCTCTCTGATCAACAAGAGTGTCAACATTTAATTTGGGGAGGAGGCACCCTGCCAAGGTGAATTCTCTTCACATCAGCCCCAGGGGTCTGGGGGCCGGAGAGCTGCCTGGAGTGGAGACCCTTGCTATACCCAGCAAGCATGTGTGGGGGTCCACCCTGGCTGATGGCATGCTGTGGGCCGGCGACGGTAGGTGGGGAGTGTCCACCTCCACTCTAGACCCCCGAGAGCGGCTCGGGCCAGGCACTCAGGAGCCCTCAGTACGGCTTTGCTGAACACATTGCAAAAGGGATCCAGGGGGCACTTGCCCTGCCCACACCCAGCCCAGGGACCCCTTCGGAGAGGAGGAAATGGGAATGCTCGCCTGCTCCTCAGCTAGGAAGACATTTCTTTCCACCAGCCATGGTAGCGTCACCCCCTGTGAGAACCGTGGTTTCTCACACATGAAGCTTTGATAATGTCCTTTAATCAAATAGTGGTTTTTGAGCAAGTTCTTCTCTTTCCTCCTTTCCTCACCCCTGAAATTGCAATGAGACGGGAATGTTTTTGTTTGTTTAAATAAAAGCAGCAATGGTAGAGAAGAAGAAAGCGGGATTGGAGCCACACGATTCACTCGAGGACCCATCATTTGTTTATTTGTGTTTTACTAATTCAAGATGCAGCCAGGAGCCGTCCAGGGCGCGGGCTTGGGGTTGTTCTGGGGCGCCTAAGGCTGGGCTTTGCACTAAGGACCAGAGGGTCTACTTGGGTGCCGTGGAGCACCCATGCAGCAAGGTGGCTTGCACAGCAGCCAAGCAAGGTGTCGTCGAGGGCGGGGGCTCAGGGTGGCATGTTGGACGGCCATGCCAGGCTGAAGTCTGGGCTGGCAGGAAGAGAGGAGGCTCAGCTGAGGCCACTTTCCTTTCTGGGGGTCCCAGGGACTGAGTCTGTGGCTCACTCAGGGCGATGGGGTGTTTTTAGAGCCAGCTGCCCTGGGAGGCAGTGTCAGGATCCTGGCACCCCTCATATATGACGCCCCTGGGGTGGCCATTGTGGTGAATGAGTGCAGTTAGACTTCCCAGAGAAGCTGGGTGGGCGCTGAGAAAGGTCTGAACCGTGGGGTGAGGCTGGCTCCATTCCCCCAGACATTTATGGAGGCTTGAGGGGGCCCTAGCACTGTCCTTGGCCCAGATGCCAATACTCCCCTCTGTACACCCACGAATGGGGTCTCTGAGAAGGAAGTGGATGAACACAGCTGCACGCTGGGTGGGGCCCAGCCTCTAGTCCTCAGCCATGTGCATGCATCAGCCCTTGTGCAGGCCTCCGCCCCCCGCCAGCCCCCACCCCCGGAGTGTCTCTGGTTTCCAACGCAGCCTCCGTAATGCTCTTTAATCAAACAGAGGATTTGGAGACAGCTCTTCTGCAACCCTGCCCTTCTCCCCTGAAATTGAAATGGGATGGGGATATTATTTTTAAACAAAATCTGGCAGCGTAGGCAGAGGGGGCAGAGGCGCTCTAACCTGGGGCTGTTGCCTTTGTCTGCTTGTTTCTGCTCTCTGGAGAGCCCCAGAGCCTGGAGAGACGGGGAGGGGAGTGTGTGCCCAGGGCTAAACCCAGGGAGGGGGCCCAGGAAGGCTCTGCCCCGTGACATTTACTCCAAGGCTAGCATTTGCTGAGCCACCTGCAAACACAGTGATGTGGAGAAGAGGCCTGGGAGGGGAGGTTTGCACAGGGGCAGGCTGCTGGGGTCCTGGGGGGATCCTGTCCCAAGCTTACTAGAATGCATTCGAGTAACTGGTCTGAGCCAGATGCCCTCAGCTCTTGGACTGGTTTCTCACGGACATCTCAGGACTTTCCCAAGGTGGACTAAGCCCAGGGACAAAGTCAAAGTGAAGGCCAGGGGCACACAGGAGAGGCCCAGATAGGACCAAGCTTTGGCAGCCCCTGGCTCTCAGGGGTTGAGATGGAACCCTCTTTGCACTGAGTTGTATTTCAGGTACTCATGAGTGTTTCGGTCTCAGGCAAACACATATTTGGGGTTTTGTGTGTCATTAGGTATAAAACAGGTAAAATATACCACGTTCTCAATGAAAGAAGTTGAAACGTGACTTACTACGTCAGCCTTGCTGGTGATCTTCTCGGGAACTGCCGAAAGGCCATTAGTAAGTGCTGAAAGACGTGATCATTTTCAGGAAAATTCTATTTTGATGGATTGGCCAATGCCTGAGCCATAGCGGATGGAGATGAGACCCTGACTGACTGGGCAGTGAGCCACAGAGGACCCTGTCACATCAGCGGAGGGCGGTGAGGGGTCTCTGGCCATTTGTCATCATGCTAAGTGATTCCTTAGGGTGCTGCTTCTAGTGGGACTCTTCTGGGTGGGTGCAAGTGTCAGGGTAAAGACGGTGGTCTGGTCTGGAAACTGGCTCTCCTCTCGCACCTGCCCGCCCTGGGTGGCTGGGAAAGGAGCTACCCAAGAGGGTAGCTCAGGCCTGAGCTCGTGGAAAGGAAGAAAATGACCCCTCATTCGCTCACTCGCCCCCACATTCTCTCACCTGCGAGTTGCTCATTGCTGCTTTCAGGGCCCCTGACCTCATGCCTCCTGAGTTGTGATTCAAACCCCAAATGAATTTCCAAGTACATTTCTCCAAATAATGTCAAAACCTGGCAAGACTTAAGGGCAACAGGATGCATGTGTTTCTTATTCATTCATTTACATAAAATAACTTAAGTGTGTTTTTTATGAGCAATCTGACTTCCAAAAAGAATGAAAAGGAAAATCTTCCCATCTTTAATGAGCTTGCTAATGAATTTTTCCTTGCAAAGAGGAAGGGAGCTTTCTACAGAAGGGGTGTGGAGGGAGACAGATTCAGGTCCCAAAGGGTTAAAGGGCAGTGGACAATGCGGAAGCCAGCATTGTGAGCTGCAGTGGAAAAGCCCTGGGTCGCTGGGAGTGGCTTCTTTTTAGGAGACTGGAATTAATGAGTTGTGAAGTGTCCCAAGGACTGGTTCCCCCTCCCTGCTGTTTCTCTGAGCCCTGTCCCCTCTTCCAAAGGAGGAATAAGGAAGTCTAGCTTCGTCTCCCATCCCCGATTTGAGCAGATGGAAAAGTCTAGAAAAGAGGTGTACCTTTTGAAACGAGGCCTCAAATGTGGGGTTCTTGGTCTGGAAAGGGGAAGGATGAATCTGGGGTAGGAGAGGGTCTCGTATGGAGCCCCATTCAGACAGGGCAGTCCCACACCTGGGCTGCCCACAGGTTCTTGGGGGAGTCTAAGGAAAGGGGAGCCACAGAACAGGCTTGCCTCCTTGGCATGGATTGGGTCAGTGTTTCAGAGCCAGGAAAGGTGGGAGTGTGGGGGGCCCTCGGGGCTGATGAGGGCGTGCGGACCCTCCCCTCCCACCTCCCGACCCAGGAGCCCTGCAGACACTGCAGCAGGAGGGCACTCTGCCAGAAGAGGGGTTCCAGCTCCAGCCGGATCCAGCAGACATGGAGAGACCCCTTATCTTTGCCAAGACGAGCTCTGCGGTGCCTGAGAGGCCCGTAGGTCTGGAATTCTAGGGCCTTCTGGGTTTGAGTCAGGTCCTGAGGCCAGGGCCTGGGCCCTGATCCTCACCATGGAAAACTGTGGTCACTTTACTCAGGATAAACTGTGATGAGGACTTGGGACATATCTCTGTCTGTCCTCTCAGCTCCCGTCACCCCCGAGCCCTTGGCGATAGTGGGCGGCCCGTGTACAGAGCAGGTGCTGGGTCACTGGGGCCGCCGTGGGCCTCCCAACATGAGGGACTGTGTGTGAGACAGGAGTTCATTAAGGGAGAGGATGGTGGTGAAGGGTGTAGCCATGACTTTCTTAATTGCTCTCCAATTTCTTTGAGCTTAAAAATAAATCCAGATGGAGAGTTCTTAAGTCCCCTACCCTGGGAGAAAGGAAGGCTGCCCACCACCTTCGGCTTGCCTCGACTCTGAGCAGTGAATAGGGTCTTTGGCAGGGGCTTAAGGAGGAGACTCTTAGCCTGGGAGCTCCCAGGGCCGTTTCAGATGGAAACAAAGGCTCAGGCCGAGAGGAATGTGGGGGAGCCCCCCGTGGGGAACAGCCACCTGGGGATAATTGGGAGGGCTGAGCGCAGATGAGTTTTCCCAGGTTCTGTGAATGCGCCCTTTCAATGGAAGGTGCCTTTTTTTCAGATGAAAAGAAGAAAACGTCAATTACCTTCCCCTGAAATGGAGTGTGTGTGTGTTCCCTCCCAGGGGTTGTGTGGGGCCCCTTGCCCTTGTGTGTGTGTCAGGAGCTCCAAGGCTGCACAATGACGCACTTAACCAGCCACTGGGTTCGCGCGACCCTGGGATGCTCACGCTCTTAGATTCTAGGGCTTGATTTTGAAAGTTTCTTAGCAAAGGGGAATCAGAGTGATTGAGCCTGTAAACAAAAATTTGATCAACCTGGGCCTGATGCCCGAAATACAGCCAAAGAGACAGAATGGGGCTGCGGGGAGAGAGGTCCAGGATGGAAAGTTGGGGAAGGAGGACAGTCGGGGGCCAAAGGCTGACCGCATGTCTGCGCTGGCCTCCGCGCTCACAGCTGGGCTGCTCCTTCTGCCACCCCAGCCCTTTCTCTGGGCCCTCCTGGCAGTGGACATAGAGTGATTCCCTACTCAGGAAGTTGGCGGTAGGGGGCTCAGAAATCCACAGGGCTGTTGTTTCACAGTTAGCCAGGAGAGGAGGGGGTCATGATGGCCCGCAAGGATGGTGGGCAGCTGCGAGAGAGGGGACGCTTCAGGTTAGAGCGAAGCTGTTTGCACCACCACTGCCCCAGACTGCCGTAAGGGTAGGGCCACTCCAGAGGCACCAGGGACAAAGTCCCTGCCATGACAGGAGGGGGGCCCAGGTCTCAGTCTTGGCTGGTCACTGACTTTGCTGCTGCTGGCTTCCGAGCCTCAGAGAGGTCAGCAGTCTTCCAGAGACCTGGTTACAGCCTGTGCTCAGCCCTGACTATGGGTGTGACCTTGGCCCCTGTCTCCAGCCCCTTAGGCCTCAGTTTTCCCATCTACGAAATGGGTGAGTGCAGGCCCATGGTCGTCCGAGTGGCTCGGGGTTTCTTCAGGCCTCCCTGGAGGTCATCTGTCGTTTGTTTGCTGGGTCTTTGGAGTTGTTGGGACTTTGGGGGTCACTGGTCCACTGCCCCCTCTGCTTTAGAGGTGGGGAAACCAGCGATCCCAGAGGCCCGGAGCCTTGCCCGAGTTTGCACGGTGAGCTGGCAGCAGGCCCTGGAGGTGAGGCCCCTGCCAGTTGCCAGCTCCTGTGTGACCTGTGTGGTCAGGGGGTCACAGTCACCGGTCATTAGTGTGGGTCAGAGCTCTTGCCCGAAGAAAGTTCCAAGGGGCTGCCCCATGAGCTGGGATGCAGGGATCGTGTTTTATGGGGCATTATTCCAAACAGGCAGGCTGCTGGGCTGGTCTGGAACACCTTTTTGGTCTGTAGAGTGACTCTTGTTTAATGAGACTGGACTTGTGGCTTCAGAACCAGGAGATGTTCGTTCCCCTCACCCCCGTGGCTCACCTTGTGCCTTTTGGGTGTGAGACCCTCGCCAGCGCCTCTGTTGGCACGGTGGCCCAGTCAGCTGAGAACTTCCTGAAAAAGCCAACAGGATGACAACTTCTGGAAAAGTGATCATCACCCGCCTGCACTGGCTGCCCATCTTAGACTCAGCTTTGCAAACATTTCCAGCTATCTCTTTGTGCTGCAGTGTGTAGTAATGAACAGCTCACAAAACCTCCGGTTGGGCCTGCACCTGGTTATTACCATGGTGGGCTGCAGCTTTTGTTTTGTGACCTTGGTTGCTACAATACCTGCGAGCTGAAATGAGGAATCGAAAAATTGCCTGCTTCAATTAGACGGGCAGACTGCTTTCCCAAGGCTGCCTCCGCCACTCCATCCATTAACGGTAAACAGGCACCAAATAGGCCCTAATTCTCTCTAATTGCCCACTCCTGAAGCAAAGAGGTGAAATTCCAGGAAGAGGCGTATGTAAACATCCTCTGTAACCTGACCAAGTAAAATTAGAGGGCTGATGGGGGCCTGCGAGAGAGAGGGGACATGATTTCAAAAGATGTCCCAATTACCTCTCCTATTTTCATAAATGGGTCTGTAATGTCCAGGGCCCCGGCCTCACAAAGGTACAGGAAATTAGCTCTGCAAAGAGCTTGCATTTGTCAGGGGAAGTTGTAAGGGGGTGGTATTTACTCAACAGGTAGGAAGTACGAGATCTGAGGCAAGACTGATTATTTGTGTAACGACAGGCTCTATTTCTTGAGATCAACATTTTAATAAAAATCATCCTTTTAGGTCCTTTTGTGTTTGAAACAGCCATAAGTTGTTTATACCAAAGACATGCCAGATCAATTAGGTGCTGTTTGCCTCCAGAAAAGAGTAACTTTTAAAATCCTAAGATGCAGAGCTAGAGTTTTCTAATCCCATTAAGCTGTGGAAGATGTTTTTGGAGTGTTCACCAATGCTTTCTGCGTGGGTCATGAGCTCACTGCACGCACTTATGAGGTCTTCCATCAAATGCTTGTGACAATTACTCCTCTGGACTCTATAAGGAGGCCTCGTGTTTTTCTTTGGTTCCAGACAGTGACTCATCTCTGCAGCTTTTCTGACATTTGTTAAGATTCTAGCCCAGCACTGCGTTATTAACACATCACAGCAAGCCCAGAGCTGGCACACGCAGCTTTTAAACCAAGGCATGAATTTGCTGGGGCTTCTCTGTAGCAGAGCAGCCTGGGGTCTGCACACAAGAGTTAATTAAGGACGGTCAGGGACTCTGAGGTTTCATGGGGTCCCTGGAGCAGAAGCAGGAAAAAACCCAGATGCTCCTTCCTGCTTCTGATTTCTCCGCTCCTATTAAAAACACAAAAAAGAACAAAACAAAAACAGCCAAACAAAGCACCCGCCTCTGATTCCTGCGGGAAATGGCAGTGCCTTTGGTTGCGCTGTGTGTTCTTGGCCTGAGTCTCGTTGCCACCTTAGGACGTGGCGATGGTGAGAGGCCACCCCAGCCACGCACAGTCTCGGAGGGAGGGTGGGAAACGGTCTCGAGTGGTGGTCAGTAGATAATGGGTGGTCTGGCAGCCTTTAGGTAACCGAAGTCGGCCCCTCAGTCACCCATGCACTGATCATTGCTTCACTAACACTTATTTTAAGACTTGTTATTTCTTGGTTATCAAATTAACCAGTTATGGCAGAACAGGGTTTATGAAGGGCAAGGCCAGGGAAGGAGATTTTAGGAAGATTTGGAGGCAAGAAGTGTCCCCAGTGCCCTGGCCGGGTCTTGGACATCCTGGCTGGAGACATGACTAGGAATAGAGAGGCAGAGGCAGCAGGGGTGGCCCAGATGGCAGGGGTGGGTTGGAGAGATCCCTGAGAGGCCTGAGGACAGGCAGTCTTGGGAGTCCCTGAAGACCTGCAGTGGGGCAGGCAGCTGGAGTCAGGTGTCTCCCGGGACCTGGTTTTTTTTTTTTTTTTTTTGAGACAGAGTCTTGTTCTGTTGTCCAGGCTGGAGGGTAGTGGCGCAATCTTGGCTCACTGTAATCTCTGCCTCCCATGTTCAAGCGATTCTCCTGTCTCAGCCTCCCGAGTAGCTGAGACCATAGGCACATACCACCACGCCGAGCTAGTTTTTAGTAGAGACGGGGTTTCATCATGTTGGTCAGACTGGTCTCGAACTCCTGACCTCAGGCAATCCACCTGCCTCAGCCTCCCAAAGCGCTGGGATGACAGGCATGAGCCACCCCCCTGGGGCTGGGACCTGTGGTCTGTGGCTTCTGCCTGCCCTGGTGCCCCCACATCTCTCTCATGGCCTTTCTGTTTCCTGGGTGGCTTTGTGGGGGTGTCCCATGGTCTCCCCCTGGCTTCCTGTCTCCACCTGTGCCTAATCCAGGAAACGGTCCCTAGAGATGGTGTTTTCAAACAGACCTTGGCCCTGTCCTCCTGGCCCAGCCCCTGGCTGCCCTATCACCTAGCTTGCTGCGTTGGTGGGACCTCAGCTGTCACAGGCTACCTTTCTATGACGCCTCCTCACCTTAAGTAGACTCTGAACAGATTTTAAAAGCCATTCATTCAACACATTTTTTAAATGAATAAACTGTTTTTTTCTGTGTAGTTTTCAGTTTACAGAAACATTGGTGGGAAAGTACAGAGAATTCCCAGACCCTGTCCCCACCATCTGCCCTGTCATTCACACGTTGCCTCCGTGTGGTGTGGTCTGTTTGTTCCGATCGATGGAACGACTCTGATACATGATTAACTAAAGGCCTTGGTTCACATCATTAGGGCTCACTCTTTGTGGCGCACATCTTGTGGGTCTTGACAAATGTGTCATGATACGTGTCTGACATTGCTGAAGTCACCTTTTCTTAAAGCTTAACATTTTGGGAGTATTCTGAACTATGTTTGGCCCAGCCTGCTGCCCGATTAAAAAAGAAAAAACAAAACAAAACAAAAAAACAAGTTAAAATGTAAGGCAGATCTTGACACTGAAGACTCGATGTGCCTGGCCATGGTGCTTCCCGGGGCCTACTGCACTGTGAACAAAATTGCCACAGTGGAGTTGTCTGTCCAGGCACACAACGTGTGTGCCATGGTTTTGGGAAACGCTGCCCATTAATAGCCCTGCAGCCCTCTGTGGGCTGCCCTCCCGGCCACACCCCGCTTCCCTGGTCTCCTCCAGGGCCAGCCGTCCTGCTCGCCGACCTGGGCACCTTGCTTCTGCCAGAGCACAGGTTCATGCCCTGTCTTCGGGGCCTGGGCCACCCCCGTTTCTCATCTATGCAGGGTCCTAAGCCTTTGGGTCCCACAGAGCACGACTTCGCTCCGTGAACAGCACCAACCCAAGTCTGTTCCATGTCTCCACACCTGCCCCTTCCGCTCCATAGGCAGCCGGTGGGTGAGTGGAGTCAGGAGAGAAATGCGTGGCTTCTCCAATTCCACACTTGCTGGAGGTTGGGGAGTCTCTGCTCCAGGCCACCCCTGCCGCCCCCCAGAGCTGTTGTCCTCATCCGCCCTCCTCCTCCTCGCCGGCCTGAGTGAGGTTCTACTCTGTGACCTAGTGCCTTCTTCTTACAGCGGAAGCCATCACCTGGATGCCTACGTGGGAAGGGACCTCGAATGTGGGACCCCAGCCCCTCTCCAGCTCGAAATCGTAAGTGGCTGGAGTGTAAAGAACACACACGTGGCCTTGCTGCTGAGGGTGGGGCCAGCTGCGCGGAGCACACCGCCAGGCGGACCTCGTGGAGGGGCTGGCGGGCACTGGCTGGGGGTCTGTGCACCGGGAGGTGGGTGCCCATCGAGTCAAGCCAAGTGCAGACCTGGGGGCTCCTGTTTTCTAAGACAGGAGCCCCCTGCCTCCTTGTGTTGTCTCTGTGGCAAAAGAATTCTATAGGCGGGCTTCAAATGTCGGACCCCAAAAGAATTTCTTCTTTTTCACTCTTCTAAATGAATGGCTCTTTCATTATTGAGTCTCCCTTTGGCTCTTGTGCCGCAGGGCAGACTAGGATGGAAGTGCCCTGCGAGCTGGGGGGCCCTTCAAAGGGCCAAGGAGAAAACGCAGGCCGAGGGACCAGCCTTCCGAATGGGCTTCAAGCTCCAGTGACCTCCGCTCGCCCCCTCGAAATGTCTGGAAAACATAATGGGCAGATTTTCTGTCTTCAAAGTTTCCGGCTAAACCTCTTCAAGTTCTTTATTGTTTGGGACTGAGACACTCAGCCATGGTAATGGGTAGTTTCTTTTGTATTTGCCTTGAAAGGCCAAAATATTTTTATATTGCCACAGACAAAGCCACCTATTTAAAAATGAACTCCATGTCCGTCGTTTCCCACCAGGAGACTATGTACCATGTGTGTGTCTCTATGTATTCTGGGGTCTTGAAACAGGTTTCTCATGGGGATGGTCATTCACCACGGTCCAGAGGGGCAGAACAGGCGGCGCTTGCCTTGCCCAGGGGGCCTGGGGAACGTGGGCCCTCATCTCAGATCTGTCCCCAGTATGTCTAGGACGCGAGCCCCAGAAGGATCTGGGAGTAAACTTAACATTCACTGTGTCTCTGCTCTGCATCCGCCATTTGTGTGTGTTTCTGGACTGTGGGCTGTGTGTACCTTGGTTGGTGACTCAGTGAGAAGAAGCAGGAATGCCAAAGATACTGTGAATGTTCTGAGTTTTGTTGCTGTTGTTGTTGAGAGGTTGTTTGACTGGTATCTATTGCATTATATAATAAATGACCAGATGAATGAATGAGTGAAGCAAGAGAGAATGAATAAACAAGTAAATAGGTAAAGAAGTAAGCAAGCCAGGATGAGAGTGTGTGTACACAAGACCATGGTTCATCCGCTTTGATGCCTAGGCAATCAATATATAAATAGAAAAAACCCAGTGAATCACTAAGTAATAGGGCAACACACAAAGTGATATCAGGTGATTATGGACTAAGGGGTATGTGTAATTCCAATATATGCCTCTGACATTTGACAATGAAAAACAACCTAAATGAAAGAAAGAATGGATGTATGAGTAGTGAAGTGCAGAATGAGACATAGATTTTGAGGCCCGTCAAAATGAAAAGATGCAAGTTAGGGAACAAGTGATCAAAAGGGAGAAGGGAAAGGTATTTTTAAAAAACCAAAACAACAAAGAAAGGTTAAAAAAAAACAGACTAGAGGATGAGTAATGAGTAACTCTGTAAGGAGGACCATGTCAGGCTATTGTAAGCTAAGCATTAGGACTGATACAAATAATATATGCTCCTGGCATAGAAAAATAAACCACAGAGAACGAGTTCAAAGAATAGCAAAGAAAGAAAGAGGACCCAGTGGGCGAAAGATGAGAGTGTACTTTTACCAAAAGTTATCTAAGCCTGAGCACTTGAAGTCTGCACATAAATAAATAAATGACAAAAGAAAGGAAAAAAGGCCAAAAAGTCTACATTGCGTGTGTGGATGGATGAATGAGCAGTGGGAGTGCAGCGCCAGGTGACAAGATGTTGTGAGGGGTTTTGAGTCATCCAGTCCTGGGCACTGAGGTCTGTTAGATGAAAGGATATGAGAAAGGTAATATTGGTAAATAAAGAAATAGGAAAAAATGTAACAAATGTTAAGTACAGAAATACATTAATGGGTGGTAAATAAAGATGTAAAAGAAGGCAATGCGATCGATGGTGGCAAAAGATCATCACAGATTAAGGGCTATGGCTGGTCCACTTCTAGAAAACCACAGGCTGTCCATTAAATAATGAACATCTAAGTGAACAAGTCAGTGAGTATCTAAATAGACAAGGATGAGGTGAATGAGAAGACGTGGCCCCATGGGTCCTCCTGATGAGGGTGTTGGGGTCCCCCCTGGGCACCCCAGCTGCATGAAAATGAAGCACAGGAGGTATGGAAAGCTATGACAGAAGAGAGAAAGGAACGGTAAAAAGAAATAACAACCAAATGGATAAATGGGTAGATCCACGAGAAGAGTTAGGCTAGGACTTGTCATAAGGGCACCTGACGCCACTAATAGAGGAATAAATGCCTAATAAGAAGAGAGCAAGCAGGAAGGAAGGATGCTATGAATGCAGGAAGGAAGTAATGAGTGAGACGTGGAACCACACGGCCAAGGATGGGCGTTTGCGGGTGGCTTTTTGATGCGTACAGCCAAGCCACTCCATGGCAATGAGCTCCGAAGACAAAGTGCAAGAGGGAACGAGTGAGAGAGTGAGAGAGAGAGAAACAATAAAAAATGGGAAGAAATGTAAAAAGGAAGAAAGGAAGAGAGGTAATATATTAAGGAATAAATACATGCATGCAGATTTAAGACAGACCATGCTAGAACAGGAATGAAAGGCTGTGTGAACCAAGCAGACCGCTTAATTGGCACCAGTGCTGCTGGTTATGGTCAATCACCTACTCAACTAAGGAATGGCTCAAAGCATACACATGGGAGGGAGGAGTGGGGCCACAGAGAGAGGGCCCATTAGTTGCAGATTACGATGTATCCAGTTAGGTGCACCTGCCTTCGAGAAGTGTAAAAATAAGTATTTACATAGAAAGAAAGACTGAATGGATGCACGGTGAATGCATGAATGATTGAACGACAGAAAAGATTTGCATTGACCGATGAGGAGGGCATTGTAGAGAGGGATGAGGGTCATTGATCCTGGGTGCAGATCTCCAAAAGAATGACAGAAAGAAAGAGGGAGTGGTGGAAAGAAACAATAGGATGGGAAAAAATGAAAATAGGAAAAAAGGAAGTGAGATAATAAATAATTAGATCAAATAAGTTGATGAAAGGGGACTGGTTTAGCACAAGCCATCCACATTAATTCAAATCTGTGGCTCTGAAGTTTGTTTTTTAAATGACCACAAGTGTAAGACTGAATGAAAGAATAAATGCATGCATTCCATAGGATGCAAGAAAAGGAGTGAGGAATGGGAAAATTGGAAGAACGAGAGAGGGAGAGATGTAAGAAAAGAAAGGAAAAGTGAAGTAGGCATATGAAAGAAAAGGCACTTCTTGGACAAGCACTGAAATATAATGAGACAGTTTTATCCATTAAATATAATAAACAGTAAACGTTGAGGTTCATCAATAAAAGCACAGATACCTGAATAGAGGAGTGACTGGCTGAACGAATGAGAATGGATGATTTTCACTATCCTGTGCACTCAAGGCCCAAAAGAGAAAGCAAGAGAGGAGAGAATATGGAAACGTATGACAGGATGTATATAAGCAATACAAACATATTGAATGAATAAATAAAGACATAAATATGTGGGAGAGTGGACCACGCAAGGACAAAAAGAGGAGAGAAGGCAGCAAGAATTATGACTAATTCAAAACTGGGTTCCTGAGATAGTTAAATAAATCCTGCACCAAATCCTCAGGGGGAGGAATTAACGAACAAAAGACAGCCCCACACGGACCAGTGTGCAGAAGGCTCCGGGAACCGCAGATTATGGTTAATCCAATTCTGTGCACCTGAGGTCCATAAATAAAAGAATAAGTATTGAAATGAAAGAATGACAGAAAGAATGAATGGACACATGAACGACTGAATTAGAAATGGAAATGCCTGGCACAGCCAGGAAGGAGCTGCCCATGGGATTGTCATTCATCTCACTCTGGGCACCTGAGGTCCATAAGCGTGAAAAGAGGCAGGAAGAGAAGTGTCAGGGAGTCAAAGATAGAGCTAAGGAAAGGCAAAAATGAAACTAAATGAAAGCGAAAGGGAAAATAAAGAAAAACCAATAAAAAAGAGCACGAATACGTGGGTGTATCTGTAAGAGTAGGATCTGTTAGGATTAGTCATAAGACTGTCAGTAATCCTGAAGATGGATGAGATAATCCAGGCCCAGGTTCCCAGGGGGAGGGAAAATGGAGAAAATATAAAAAGAAGTGAAAAAGGAAAAAGGAAAGGTAATAAACAAACAACCAAAGTGATAAATGGATAGTTAAGGGAGGTTGTCTGAACAGGGATTATAATTAGTTTACATACGTACTCCTTAAATAGATAAATACATTACACCTTTCAAAGAATAAATGAAAAATAGAGAGACATACCTGGCTCCAAAACAAGGCTGTATCTTCTGCCACTGTAATAAAATAGATGCAATTGAGGTTCATAAATAAAAGAATAAATACTTAAACGTGAAAGGTGACTAAATGCGGGGAAGAAAGATTGCAAATAAATACATGGGCCAAAGATGTTTGGTTTGCCCATGGAGTTTTAATTAAAACAATTAATAAGGAAAACAAATACCCAAAATAAGGAAGACTGACAAATGAGTGAGTGGATGAGAGAGTGAATGGTGCTTGACGTAGGAGCGGTAGTGCTTTAGGGACCAGCATGAAGGTGGTGACCGGGAGCCCTGATTCATGGGATTCTGTCCACCTGACTTTATAAGAACCAAGAATGGCTGGGAATGGTGGCTCACGCCTGTAATCCCAGCACTTTGGGAGGCCGAGGTGGGCGGATCATGAGGTCAGGAGTTTGAGACCAGCCAGTTTGAGATCAGCCTGGCCAACATGGTGAGATTCCATCTCTACTAAAAAAATACAAAAATTATGGGCGTGGTGGCACCTGTCTGTAATCCCAGCTACTCGGGAGGCTGAGGGAGGAGAATTGCTTGAACCCAGGAGGTGGAGGTTGTAGTGAGCCAAGATTGTACCACTGCACTCCAGCCTGGGCTACAGAGCAAGACACTATCTTAGATTAAAAAAAAAAAAGAAGAAGGAGAAAGAACCAGAGAAACATAAGGAAGAGTGAGAGAAAGAAAGAAAGAAAGATGCAATTTGGGAAGAAATGAAAAAGAAATGAATAAAGAATAAAATAATGTAACGGTCAATAAATAGGACTTGTGAGTGGAGGCCTTTAGGCCAAAGGCTATGATTAATTTCAAGCTATGTTACTGAAGTCCATGAACAAAGGACTCAGATCTAAATGGATGAACGAATGACTGGAAGAAAGGGTGGTAGGAAGGTAGGAAGAAAGGAAGGAGGGAAAAAGGGAAGAGAGGAAGGAACCTTCTTTCTAGTCCTGTGTTCTAGACAGTGGAATGAAGTGGTCCCCAGGGAGGGTGGCTGTTGGCATGTCATGTGCTTGTCACATGCACTTGCCCTGGCAGGGAGGAGCTGGCTCAGGAAGACCCTGGTCTTGGGGTGCTGTTGCCCTATGTTGGCTGTGTGGGCCATTTCACTGCATCTGTCTCTTCCTCAGTTTCCCCATCTGTAAACCTGGAGTGGCACCAGCTGCCTACTAGGGTTGATCTTATGTGTCTCTGTTGATGGTATCCCATCTATGGCCTGGATAGGCAGGAAGGGCTTGGACCCTGGGCCCCGCAGAAGGTTGCATGAACAAGTGGTGTGAAGCCTGTTGGGTAGCTTGGCCACTCCCGCGGCATGGGTCGCCTGCACAGGAGGTTTTGCCCACCAGGGGGCAGCAGAGGGTCAGGGAGCAATAGGCCCTGGGTGGAGCATGGGCCCCGCCTGCTGTGTGCCACCCTGGGTGTGGCACCTACTCACATCCAGGGGTTGGTGCAGGGAAAGGCCAGAAGGTGGCCAGGCGCACCTGAGAAGGGGGACCCAGAAGCCCCGGGACCCAGGAGCCCTGGGCAAGCCACCAGAAACCTTGTTCTTGCAACTCTCTGCAGTGTGCCCAGGCCACCCTCTGGCCTGGTCTTCCATGGGGCAGGGCGCCCACCCTTCTCAACTCAGGTTTCCCTGGGCAGCAGGTGCACCTCAGCACCCCTGGGGTTGCAGAAGTGGTCCGGGGACCCTGGCTTCCTTGACATGCCATCCCCAGAGCCTGGTTCAAGGCCTCTCTGTCTTCTCGGCTGTTTCACGACGTGTTTTGTAACTTGGCGGGATTGCGTTTCGCTGTGTCGAGGTTGTCTCTTCTCTGACTTGCCCTCTGGGGGACTGCCAGGGTAAATCTGGAGAGTTGCTCGTGCTGACAGTCCTCCCCCAGGGCCTCCCCGGTTCTGTTGAGTCTCCTTTCTCTGTAGTGGAGGAAATGTGTGTAGTTTTGTGTTGTGTGCCTGTGTTTGTCTGTAAAAGCAAGGACCAAAGTCTCCCTTGTTGACCTCTCAATTCCTATTTGGGACATATAAAAACACTGGATTCTTAACAAGTGCCCAGAGCAGTAGGAGCACAGCTTGGATGGACTCAGGACTCGTGGCAGGGAGCACGTGGGAGGCAGGGGAGTGGGGTGGGGCCAGGCCATCTGGAGTGGGAGGCGTCATGCGCAGAGTGACTCTGTAGACACTGGGTGGGATGGGGAGTGCGGGCGCAGGCAGGGATGGGGCTGTTAGCTAGTGTGATGCTTGAGGTCTGAGCTGATGGCAGCAAAGTGGGGTGCTCAGGAATCAAAGCTATGGGGTTATAGACAGGATATGAAGGAGGGAGGGAGGCAAGAAGAAGGGGGTGGTTCCCACGCTTCTAGCTCCGGCCGAGTGGATGGCAACAGCATTTGGAAGGCGGAGGACATGGAATTCATGTGTCAGGAGCCACCTTCCGAGCCTCCAGTACCACGTGTCAGGGCCACATGAGCTGGGCCTCGTGGGCCTGATGTGGTGCTGGGGCCTCAGGGGTCTGCTCTTCTTCTCTTTCAGAATCTGGGGCTCCAGGCTATGCCTTGGCTGGACTGAGGTCTGGGGGTGCACTTAGTATCCCTGGGGACACCTGCTGAAGCTTCTCCCTGACAAGCCGTGTCACTGTTGGATGAGGATGGGGCGGGAGGGGTTCAGGGCAGAAGAAGACCGGGAGGGTCTTTCAAAAGAACTCATGTACAGCTGTTAAAAAAAGTCAGCAGAGGCTCAGGAAGACTTAAAAGTGTGCAGAAGGCGGGGAAGGGAGGGGCCATTGCATGCACCAAGAGGAAATTGGAAGGAACAAGCGACGTTGGCTGCTAGGAGAGCCTGCTCCCAACATCTAGGGGCTGTCCTGACGGGTCACAGTGGGTCGAACTGAGCCAATGAGAGCAGCTCTGGGGAGACCCACTGGTGCCCTGGAGGCTGGGTGGGTTTGGGTTGGATGAATTCTGTGTGTCCTTTTGGAAATGTGGAGGCCATGAGGGGGGATCAGGGCTCTTAGGGTTTTGACCCTTAAGAGTTTTGTATCTGGGATTCAAAGGGTCTTTAGTTCCAGGATGCTGAGATTCGGGATAGGGTTCCTAACGGCACAAAAGCCAGAGATAAAACGTCCTTCACGTGCTCCCTACCCGGTTCTTTCTGTACCAGACCCACAAGGTCCGAGTTGGGATCCTAGTGCTCCTGTCTGGTCAGGGCCTATCTTTATGTGTTTGTTAAACTTTTAACAATGAGAATAAATTCTGTCTCTTGACATTGTCATTTGCATGCTCCCCACACACAAATCCTTTCCTGGTGACACCAGGAGCTACAACTCTCCTTGGTCTCCTCTTGTGACTCCCAACTCCCTCCTTGGGAAGCTTGGCCTCAGGACCTCTGGGATAGACAGGCCACGAATCCTGCTGTGTCCCGTTGTGTTCCTAATATAAATGGTGTGGATGGCACTTGACGTAGAGCAGTGGGAAATGCATCCACCACTCAACATTCTGACATGTCACCCATTTTACATTCTTACAGGCATACTTTTTTTTAAAAAAGAGTGTCTATTCTTTCATGAGCATCCCTTCTTTAAAAAAACCTAATTGCCATTATTCACCACATACACTTTTTTTTTGTATCCTGCCTCTTCTATTTAATTTTCTGTCATCAACATTTTCCCTTGTTCCATGCATCTTCATAACCTCACTGGCTGCGTTGTGCCTTGTTGAGTGGCTATGGCGTCATTCACAGAACCATTCTGTTATTCTTATGTATAACCACCTTTTAAAAATATTATGAATAATGCCACAACTAACTGCTTAAAACACCCTTTTTTTCATTCTTAAGAATTATGTTCTTCCACCCAGAAATTATCATTGCTTCATTACAGATCAGTTTCCCCTGCTAGACTGTGAGCCCCATAAGGGCAAGGAGCTTATTGAATTGGCCTTTGTATCTCTGATGCCCAACATGTTGTAGACTATAAATAAATGATGAATGAGTGGATGGAAGAATGGAGGAAGGAGCGAGTGAATGAGTGTTTGGCTGATGGATAAGAGGGCGGAAGGATGGGCGGAAGGATGGATTGGTGAATGAATGAATGAATTTCCTTTGGTTAAGTCTCTTGAAAGAAAGGCTATGGATCTTTGTATGGATGTTGAATAATTTCAGTAAGCTTACAGCATTTTACAATGTTCAGCAATGTATGACCACTTAATTAAGATATGGCTAGTTTGTCTCTGTTATAAAGTACTTTTGCATTACTTTAACTTGCATTGCTTTAATTACTAATGATGGGTGAACACTTTGACCTATGTTTGTTAACAAATTGTATTTTATCTTCTGTGAACTGTTTGTCCAAGTCCTTTGGGTCATGGCTTTCTGAAGAGACTGGTCCCAGGTGTCCTTGGGATGTAGGGAGCCCATAGCTCACTGGAGGCATTCAAGGAACCAGCCAGGCAGCCCTCGGAGAAAGTAGTGTTCAGGAGATTCTCATGGTGTGGGGTTGGCCTAGGTGGCCTTTCAGGTCTGTTTGATGTTAGGATTTGCTTCTCCCTGGGAAGTGGGTGATGGGGAAAAAGACACCTTCCATTGGCAGGTGTAGACACTGCAGGCTGGACCTCCTGGGTGTGCTCGTGGACTCCGATCTTGCCCTCGATAAAACCCCTGTGGGACAGGAATAGCTCTTTGAACCTCCAAGGTCCAGACAGCCACGTCCTAGCACCCTGTACAATCAGTTAGTGGCCTTCCCACCAGCGCAGTCACTCATTCCTATTAGATCCCGATGAAGCCAGGCCCTGGGGTTTCCATTTTCCCACCTCTTAGGGGAATTGGGTTCCCCGCATCCTGTGATATGTCAGCAAATGTCCTCAGCCCTGGCCTGCACATGTGGCCTCAGTGGTGGTCTTTGGGGTTTAACTGACGAGTGGAACATTTTGGATCAGGACTGATGGGAGAATCTCCTTTCATTTTTCTTCACCTGGGGCAATTACATTCTAAGGAGCGGAATAAAGGGCATGTTCTGCCCAAAGCCTCAGGGCTCACAGGTCAGTCACAGCCATTTAGGGAGGGCATGTCACCCAAGGAGGGCTCGCCCTTCTTTCCAGAGCATCCTCCGCTCTCAGCAGAGCTGCTTCTGCCCACCCATCCCTCTACTATAGCACTGAGCACTGTTTGCCCGTGTCAGAATCCCTCACCCACATGTTTAGCTTGGTATCCAAGCTTGGGAGGCCGGCAATGACTTTCAACATGAATTGCTCCATCTACCCATCCATGCATTTGGCCTACTTATCTTGACCCCGTGCTTTTGGCCTTTTCTTCTCCTGAAAGCAAACCCTTTCATTTTGGGTGGGCTGTGTAGCGCCATGGGCTGTGGTTATGAAGCAAACACCCTTTCTTGTAGCTGCCTCCTCCGGGGTTACTGCCCTGAGCACGTCCCAGCTGGATCTCATCTGCCACTGTCACCCATAGCTTCTTCCCCATGGTGCTTTCCATGTGTCACACACCACGACTGTGACCCAGGGTCGGGGTCAAGAGTAGCCTGGGGCCAAGCCCTCCCACCCATGAGCGGAGAAGTCCTCCCCAGGCCTCCCCTTGCCTGGCGCATGGTCCCTGCCATGAGCTTTGCTTTCAGCCTTTCAGCTTCCTCCACCGGGTGGCAGTGGTTGTAACTCATCCATTCATCCCTTCATCCCTTCATTCATTCACTCACAGCCAACAGACGTTTTTAAAAAATTAGCCAGTGCTATACTAGAGCTGGCTCCCAAGGACCCGCTGCCGCACTGCCTTTTGAAACAAAACAATGAACACATTGGTAAAGGGGCCGTGCTTGTGTGTCGGTGACAAGGCGAGATCCCTGAGTCAGGTCAGGCTTGTAGATTCGAGTTCTGTTGCGAGTTTCATTGCCCCTCTGACTTTGTCCCCTGTACAACTAGGTTGATTAGGAATCAGCCAACTGTGTTCCCTGGGTGCTCAGAAATCACAGCCCATATCCTCGAGAGGCCAAAATGAGAGCCAGGGGGTTCCAAGACGAGTGGCTGCTTCTGGCCGGGAGCAGGTTTTCAAGTCATTAGAACACTCTGGCCTTTCCTGGAGGTGATCTTGGAGCCATTCCTGCCCCTTTCAAGAGGAGTTAATGCCCAGCTCTGTTTAGAGAAAATTGGGGGAGACGATTACTCATGTGGGTGATAAGAATCACCTCCTGTGCGGGGGTCTGCATAGAACACTCCATAGGCAAACCTGGGTGTCCAAGGCACGTGGCATTTTGCAAACTCTGGGTGCAGCTCCGAGCTGTCCTGCAGGTCCCAGACCAGGTGAGAACTCCCTGAGTTCCTGCTGCCTGGGTCGGGGGTGAGGCATAGGTCTTGGGGGTTCAACCTGGAATTCTGAATGTTATTCATTGCATTGGAGAGGAAGGAGAGTAGGCAAAGCCAAGACCCTGGAACTGGACAAACTCATGTGGTTTAAAGTCACTGTGAGAGCTGGAGTTGAGTCTGCCTACGGGGGAGGACTGCGGCACCTACCTCGCAGGGCTGTTGTGAGGAGCAATGTAACCGTGATTTTGAACTGTGATTCTGGAAGGGCGGTGTGCGTGTCCCCGGGGGTGTGCCAGGGGAGTGAGGATCAAAGGCCAGGGAGACAGCCTCACTCAGGCAGCTGAGTGGGAGAGCATTTATCTCTAAACCTGGAGGGGTATATGGTGGGACAGGAGGAATTTGGGCAGGAACTTTCATGCTAGGGGTTTGGGGGACTCTTTGGACAATGCCCCTGGACCCCCCGGGGGTACGCATTCACGCTCACCTCTGAGAGGCTGGAAACGCCTGGCTGTGCTTTCTGAATGCTGTGTGCTTCCTGCCTCTGTGCCTGGCCTGTGTGCAGCACCTACTTGTGTCCGCCTTCAAAAGGCCCTTCTGGGTGGTGCCCTTTTCCCCAAAATATTAGGCACCAGCCATCAAAGATACTGCATTGTTCCCTCCCCCACCCCTCCCCCAACTGACAACATTTGGGCTCAAATGCAGCAGGCTGGGTGCCCAACACAGTGCCTGGCGAGTGGTAGCGCTTACGTTTCTTTTCTGTTGAATGGATGGATAGCTAATGAAATTGTAACCAATGACAAGCCTTGATGTTTATAACCTTTACTAAGAGATTATTATTTTGCTCTTCATGGACCTGTTAACAACCGCCATATTGTATCTTACGGACGTTTGTATGCCACGTTTGAAGAGCAGGAGCCTTGTTTCAGCGTCACGTTGATGGAACTTGAGCTGTCTGATGCGAATCTGTGTTTTATGTTAGAAAGAGCGTAGCCTTAGGATCTGGCAGACCCAGGGGCCACTTAATTAACCCTTTGCCTCTTTGACCCTCAATCTCCTTTTCTCTAAGCCATAGGTCACCAGAAAGCCTACCTCACAGGGCTGTTGTGAGGGCCGAGGGTGGGGGCGCTGCAACAGTGCTGTGCAGATGCTGGCTTTCCCTGGGAATGGGCATATGTTGGGATTTGTCTTGAAAGCATGAGTGATGGCTTTACCAGTCCTAAGTGAATAAAAAGTCAGCCCTGACCTTACGCTGGGATTGCATTTCCCACAGTCAGTGGCATGTACAGACCACTGGCGGAGCAGCCTGCAGGTGCTTAGCGATGTGGGCCCAGAGTAAATATTTGTTTGATTGATGAGTGATGGCTTTTTCCTTCCTCAGAGGTTGCCCTGCCCCCCATTCCAACGTGGGCTGCTGCTTCTCCCCAGCAGGTTGTAGCTGGCAGGGCCGTTGTGCTTTGGGGTTTGCTGTACCTGTCGCTGCCGTGAGGGGACGATCTGTCTGCCTGGAGGGGTTTCTGCAAACATTCATGTATGCCCCTGCTTTCGTTTGTTAGGGAGAAGGAGTGGGGTGACCTAGAGAGAGGATGAGGAAGGGGTTCTGGGTGGCATCCTTGGGGTACCAACCCTCCTTCCATCCTGCGCTCTGAATTTTCTCACAGCCCTTTTCTGTTCCTGGTAGAAGGTGCAGAAGGTAGGCTTTGCCACCTTCCCTGGGCCTGGCACCAAGCTCTGGGGTCTTGTACACACTTTCCCTTCTCTAACTGGGGTGTGGGCCCATTTCCTAGATGAGCTTGCTGAGAATCAGGACAGCTGGTATCAGAGCCAGGACTTCCCAGTCTTGCACAAATAACCTGTGCATTTTTGAGTCCACCAAATAAGGCCTCCTGCCTGGTCCGGCTCACCCCTTCCAGCCCCCAGCAAATGCAGCCTGGTGCGTCCCCACCCCTGCCAAGAGCCCGGGAGTGCTCTGGCAGAGAAGTGCAGGGATGAGGAAGGAGGCTGTGCCCTCCAGGGGACTCAGCTGCGTTAGAGGAGTTGCTGCAGCACTGGCAGGGGTCTCCAGACATCCCATGCAGGGGTCCTTTCAGATCAGGCGTCTCTTCACCAGACCACCGTATTCCTTTTTCAGCCCTCGTCTCTTGCACGTGGGGGTGCAGTGTTTGGCTCTCACATCCCCACATTCCAGCTGGTGGGGGTTTGAGCTAGGTGTTCCTTCTGCTCCCCACTCCCCACTCACGGCCCCCACCCCGTGCAAGCCTCCCTTGCCCCCACTCTTTGTCTCCAGCTTTCACAGCCTTGGTGGGCAGGCTGCTGGGCCTGTTGCCGCCCCCGCTCTCTTCCACCCGCCTCTTCTTTCTCAGCCTGAGCTTTACTGTGAGGTCTGGGTGCCACACCTTGGCCCCTGCCATGCCTGCCCCCAGAAGCACCCACGTGGGTCCCCTGATTCTCTCCTCCCCTGGGCTTTGCTAAGGAGCCCTTTCATTGTGGCCTTTGGTGTCTGCCTCATGCCCATCCCCTGTTCTTGAGAACTTGGAAGCAGAGGGGGCCCCTCCTATTGCTCCCAAGAGGCTCCACAGTAGGGAGCCCCTCCCAGGAGATTCTGAGTCTGTGTTTAGGTGTCGATTCCTGGGTGGGCCTTGGGGTCCCCTCAGGCCAGGCCTGTGTGTGACCTAAGGCTGGGGGGCTCTATCAGGCACCTGGTGTCCCTTGGAGGTGGGCGGGGCTGGGTCCTGGTCTCCTGAGGACGGGTGGGGAGACAGGCTCAGGGAGATTTCCACGAAGCTGCCCTTGAACCCCTCCTCTGAGGCCCGCACTGCCCTGGCCCTTTACACCCTGCCTCCTGCACTAGTAGGCGCATAATAGATGCTCGCCACCTGTGGAGGGCAGGGTTTAAATGGCTGGAAAGAGCTGAGTGGGCTGTTTGGCTAGCGTACGCGCATTTGTTTAAAAGGAAAGGGTGTGTTTCTTGGCAAAGACTCTTCGGAGGAAATGCTGAACTGGGGAAGGGTCTCTACCTGTTCTGGGGCCTCACTGCCCTTCCTGCCGGGGACAGGCAGTCACTGGTGGCTTTCCCCCCAGTGGAAACACAATATTTTGGAAATATTTATATCTAGGATAAAACTTCATCTGGACCAACATGTCTTTGTTGGTGTTGTGGCCCAGGTGATTTTGAGAATGTAGAATACATTTGGCAATTTCCAAACGGAGTGATGACCCGCTCCTCCGCCCCCCCCTGCCCTCCCTGAGGCTGGAGGCTTCAGAAGCCCCTGCCTTGGGAGGAGGCTGTTCTACCTGAGAAGTCTTTGTCCCCACCGTTGGTGACAATCAGCATTGACCTGTGAGGCACCTGCCAGGTTTGGGACGCAGCTTTAGACATCCAGAAAACCGGGGGTGGAGGGGTGGGGTGGGGGCTTCAGACCCCAGAGCTTGATTCCTTTTAACTGTCTCATCCCCAAAGAATGGTACATGGGTACCAGGTAGGTTACTTGAATCACCCTGAGCCTCGATTTTCCCACCCGTTAGAAACGGGGTAATTCATGACAGTGTCCGCTTGGGAGACGGCTGTGACCCCTGAGAATTCTCGCTGCATGCCGTGGGCTGGCTCGTGAGACTCAAGGTCTGGGTTCGAGGCCCCCGCAACCCCTTCTGACTGTGTGGCCTGGGCGAGTTTGTTGTTTGTAACCTGGAAAGCGTCACACCTGCCTGGCACGGTTATTGTGGGCTTCAATGAGATTGTTTGTGTGAAATAAACGCTTTGTGACTGGCACACAGGCGCTCTCATCCCGGCTCTCCTGGTGGGCCCGGACCGCTGGGTGCTGGCTGCGGAGGCCCTGTGCTCCCTGGAACTGTCTGCGCTGGTCCCAGGGACTCTTGGGCAGAGTGGAGGGCAAGGGGGGAAGCACCAGCCTGCTCTGGGGAGACAGTGGCAGAGGGAAGGGTTTGTTTTTAAATACACTCAGCAGGTTCAGACAGGAGAGGATCAGAGGGGAAATGTTTAGAGCCCTCAGGAGGAGGAGGGGACCGAGTTTTAGGAAAAACATCAAAGCTGGATAGGTTGGGCAGAAGAGCTGGGGATAGCATTTAGAGAGGCTGAGAGTCCTGGGTTCTGGGTTATCGAGGTGAGAGAAACCAGAGGTTGCCAGTTGTAGGTGGGCGTCAGGACTAGAGTGATGCTTCCAGAAGTTTCTGCAAGTGGGCAGAGTCTAAGGTAGGGCAGGATACACCAGAAGTTGAGGGGCACTAGGTAGACAGGCCGAGCTGGTGGCTGGGTGCTCCCCTCACCCTCCATGCTGCTAGGAGCCCGTGAGCAGGGACTTGCTCTCCTCTCCCTCCCTCCTGGGGCCTGCCTGTCTGTCTGTGAACTCTTGTCGGCCAGCGAGGCCGGGAGCAGGTGGCCTTCATCTGCAACTGTGTCTCTCTCAGCCTCCACAGCCACGGGGACGCCCTGCACCTATTCCCACGGGACAGGCTGGACCCAGAGACTCTGGACCCGGGGCCTCCCCTTGAGTAGAGACCCGCCCTCTGACTGATGGACGCCGCTGACCTGGGGTCAGACCCGTGGGCTGGACCCCTGCCCACCCCGCAGGAACCCTGAGGCCTAGGGGAGCTGTTGAGCCTTCGGTGTCTGCATGTGGGAAGTGGGCTCCTTCACCTACCTCACAGGGCTGTTGTGAGGGGCGCTGTGATGCGGTTCCAAAGCACAGGGCTTGGCGCACCCCACTGTGCTCTCAATAAATGTGTTTCCTGTCTTAACAAAAACTGATGGATGTGCTACTAATATAAGGAGGGGCGAGTGTTGGGCATCCTGTCTCGCTGGGTAGTGTGATGGGTGGGAGGGCGGGGGCCGGCTTGAACCCCACACAGCTGCCAGCACCCTGCCCTGCCCACTGGGCTCTCAAAGGGGAGGGTGGCTCTTGGAGGTCCGGAGGTTGACACGTGCTTGGATGAACTAACATCTCTCTGGTCCCCTCCTTCTACTGATCGTGGGATGCCAGGCTTCTTTCCAGAAGGGACTGTACAGGAGGAGGTGGTGGTGGAGAGGGGTTCTGAGTTGAGCTCACTGCGTGAGTTCCTGGAGCCCCAGAGAGGAAGCTCCCCTGGGGCTCTGAGTCTTCCTCCTCTTCTTCTCACATTCCCCAGGGCTGGGCTGAGTGGTCATCATGCTTGAACTGATGTTGAGCGATGGCCAAGATGGCCCAGCCAGGCTGTGGCTAAACTCATTCCTCAAAATGGCTCCTGAGCAAGGCTCTGTGTGTAGGCTCCTGAGCAGGGCTGCAAAGGTGGAGCCTCAGACCCATCCCTGCCCGCGGCAGCAATGCCGGCTGAGCTGGGGAGGTGAGCCTTGCACCCCTCAGAGTGGCTTTCTGTGAGCAGCTTGTGGCTGGGCTGAGCGGGGGCACTGAGGGACAAGGGGCCGAAGGGCACTAGACCCAAGTCAAGACGGATCCTGAGTCTGCACACCTGGCTTTGCTGCAGCGGATCATAAGGACATGCTCCCTATGGGGAAGGAGAGACCGACTGCTTTTGCTGCCACAGCCACCACGGCCATCACAGCTACCACGGCTGCCACGGCCACTGCCACTGCCACTACCACCACCATCACAGCCATGGCCGCCACTGCCACTGCCACTGCCACCTCCTCCCTCTCCTCCTCCTTCTCTTCTTCCTCCTCTTCCTCCCTCTTTTCCTTCCGTCTCCTCCTCCCTCCTCTTCCTCCTCCTCTTCCTCCCACCTTCTCTTCTTCCTCTTCCTCCTCCTTCTTCCTCCTCTTCCTTCCTCTTCTTCCTCCTCCTTCCTCCTTCTCCCTCCCCCTCTTTCTCCCTCTTCGCCTTCCTTTCCTGCCTTCTTCTCCTCTTCCTTTTCCTCCTTCCCTTTTCCTTCCCTTCTCCCTCCTCCTCCTCTTTCTCCCTCTTCTTCCTTTTTGTCCTCCTCCTTCCTTCCTTTCATTTGTTTCTCCCTCCTCCCCCTCCCCCTCTCTCTTTTTCTTCTCCTTCTTTCTCCTCCTCCTCCTGCTTCTCCTCCTCCTCTCCCTCACAGGGAGGTACCTCAAGAGAACTGCAGGCAAGTCCAGCCGTAAGTGCACAGGACTGAGCATGGCCCCTTTGCTGAGAGAAACAACCACCTTGGGGATCATGGCCATGACCTGGCAAAGGAGACCTGACCCAGCCCCTGATGGAGATGGTGACATGGATGGCGCTGAGTCAGCAGTGAGAAGAGGAGGAGATGGCCTTCAGAGTGCACCCCACCTAGATGAGTCAGTCTGTGCTCAGCCAAGACCAGGCTGAGAGTCCAGGAGAGTCCTGTGTGGTGAGCAGAGTATCAGCCTTTGATGAAGCTCAGGTGTCCAGAGCAAGCCACCCACTGATGTTCCAGAGCCAAGACCCCAGCTCCAGCCTCTGTTGAACCTTGGGCATTCAGAATGAGCCACCCGACTTTTGATGTCCCAGAGCTAAGACTCAGTTCCAGCCTCCAATGAAGCCCAGATGTTCAGAAAGAGGGACCTCCTTGATGTTCTAGAGCCAGGACTCCAGATCTAGCATCAGGTGATGCTCAGAGGTCTAGAAAGAGGAACCTGCTTGATGTTCTAGAGCCAAGACTCCAGATCCAGCATCTGATGCTCAGATATTCAGAAACAGGGACCTCCTTGATATTCTAGAGCCGGGACTCCAGATCCAGTGTCTGATGCTCAGATATCCAGAAAGAGGGACCTCCTTGATGTTCTAGAGCCAGGACTCCAGACCCAGCATCCGATGATGCTGAGATGTCCAGAAAGAGAGAGCTTGATGTTCTAGAGCCAGGATTCCAGATCCAGCGTCTGAAGAAGCTCAGAGGTCCAGAAAGAGGGACCTCCTTGATGTTCTAGAGCCAGGACTCCAGTTCCAGCCTCCAGTGAAGCTCAGATGTCCAGAAAGAGGGACTACCTTGATGTTTTAGAGCCAGGACTCCAGCTCCAGCCTCCGATAAAGCTCGGATGTTCAGAATGAAGGACGTCCTTGATGTTCTAGAGCCAAGACCCAGCTGTAGCATTTAACAAAGCTCAAGTGTCCAGAAAGAAGTGCCTCTTTGATGTTCCAAAGCCAAGATAACAACTCTATCATTTGATAAAGATCAAGTGTACAGGAAGAGGGACCTCCTTGATGTTCTAAAGCCAGGACTTCAGCTCTAGCTTTCGAAGAAGCGCAGATGTCCAGAAAGAGGGACCTCTTTGATGTTCTAGGGCTGGGACCCAGTTCCAACATCTGACAAAGCCCAGATTTCCAGAAAGAGGGGTCTCCTTGATGTTCCAGAGCTGAGGGACCTCCGTGATGTTCCAAAGCTAGGACTTTAGCTTTGGTTTTTGATGAAGCTCAGATGTGTAGAAAGAGAGACTTCCTTGATGTTCTAGGGCTGGGACTCAGCTCCAACCTCTGACAAAGCTCAGATGTCCAAAAAGAAGAGTTTCCTTGATGTTCTAGAACCCGGACTCTAGCCCTAGCCTCTAATGAAGCTCAGATGTCCAGAAAGCAGGACTTTCTTGAAATTCTAGAGCCAGAACTCCAGCTCCAGCCTCTGATGAAGCTCAGATATTCAGAAAGGGGGACTTCCTTTATGTTCCAGAGCCAAGACCCAGCTCCAACCTCTGACAAAGCCCAGATGTCCAGAAAGAGGGACCCCCTTGATGTTCTAGAGCTGGAACCCAGATCTAGCCTCTGAGGAAACCCAGGTGTCCAGAACTGGTGAGAAAACCTCAAGCCTCTGGGCTTTCCTGGGCAGGGATAGGTGTGGCCAAGTTTGTCTTGAGACTGGAGAGGGCAGACAACACTCTTCTGTGCAATGGTGGCCTGCAACATTTCTCAATAGTGACACTGGCATAAAGAGGGGTCCCAGTTGCAGGAGAGATGTGGAGAGGGGACTCCTTGTGGGAGGAAGCATATTAGGAAGAACATGGCAGCAGAAATCATGGATTGCAGATGGGATGCCTTCGATGAAGCCTGCCTGAGGGCGTGTAACACCGCAGCAAAGCGCTGTTTTATGCCTTTTAGTTTTGCTGGACTCATGGCTGGCCACACATCAGCCTTGACCCACAGGGCTGCCAAATTGGCTGGACCCCGGAATGTAACCCAAGCTAGTTTCTGCGGCTTAGCTCCTCTCCCAGTGGAAGGTGCTAAACCCCCACTTGCCAGCCCAGTGTAAAGCTGCAACCTTGGGGCGAGTCAGATCTGGTTGCCTCCTTCTAGCAATGGAAGTTCATCTAGGTTAGGACTGGGACAGGGCCAGGCTATCGCAATGGGTGTGAACACAGCACGAACGGCAAAGGAGGCCCCCAAATACGTGGGGATATGGATGCTAATGTCTCAGGTGAAGCTGCATTTGGGGCTGCAGCCCTGCCCTGAGCACCTTGACTCTACCACTTGCCCTCCAGGAGCTCCATTGACACCAGACTGTCCATTAAGCTGGAGAGAGATGGCAAGTAAAGAAATAGGCCAGGAATACTGACTTGCTCAGAAGCCATGAGAGCATTACAGGTAGATAGAATCCAAGGGACGAAAAATGTAGACTTGGGGAGGAGAGAGCGCTGAATGCTATTTGGGATGTTTGAGCTCTGCAATATCCAGAATGGGAGAGAATCTGATCTCACCAGTTTTGCCATTCAGACACAGCTATGAGAATGGATCCTACAAGACGACTTACTTCATTCAGCTGGAGTCTGGAGGAAAAGGGAGCAGCTAACAAGCATTCTTGAAAAACACGCCCTAATGATGCCACATCATTCTGGTGATATTTCCTAGAAACTCATTAGAACTTGGAACTATGCAAACAAGAACTTCTTTGATGAGTAACTGGAACTCGAGACTTGGGATTGCATGAAGGAGAAATGTCATCTTAGAGGACTGCCTCACCACTCCCCACCCTCATTTGGCCAAGTTATTTTAGGAAATTTCCAAGAACAAGCAATTAGAATCACTCATTGCTGATTTCCTAGAAGTCTCCACAACAGATTCTGAAGCCAAATGCAAAATGGGTGAGCCCAGCTTGTGAGGCCTGTGAAGAAAATGTGAATCCTACTCTATAAAGTCGTTGGCCTCAGGGAGCAAGACTCAGAAGTAGAGCTGCGTTAGGGAAAATGAGGACAGAACAGAAGGTCTAGATGGCCAGGCAGAGCCCCGTGGCAAAGACGAGCCTTGAGATGACTGTGGGCCCTCCCCTGCCGGCAGCCACGGCCTGTCTCAGACTCACTCCTCAGAGCCTGTTTCTCCATCACTCCCTTTGTCCTTCTGCCCATCAGAGGGATGTTCTCCAGGCTTCTGTGTTGCTATCTGGCTTCCGTGGGCCATGGCCTGAGCCAGGCTGTGGGCTCCGGGTGACTGTCCCTGAGGTATGGTGAGCTTCCTGAGTGGTGGCCACTTGGCAAAGTGGGTCCGTCGCAGGGAAGTGGGCAATTACCGGGGGAGAGGAAAATCATGGCTTTCTTGCTTCCCAAGAGGGGCTGAACTGGGCTCCCAATTTCCCTGACACTCCCAGCTCAGCTTGTAGAGGAATCAGGGAATGGAGATGCCTTGGGCTGCAATTTTCTTTGAGATGACTGTAATTTTCCCCTCTTATCCTCACCGGTAGCTGCTGTGGGACAGAGGCAGGCGGGGCTCTGAAAGCTTTTCCTCAAGCTCCCCTTCAGTGCAGAGCTGTTTTCACGTGCCCACCAGCCAGCAGGAGGTTATGCTTCTGATTGTGACCCCCTACTTCTCAGAAGACACTTCGGACTCCGCCCCCGCCTCCATACCCAACAATGCCGTGCGGCATTTCGTGTGACTGAAATGGAAATCCAACCTGGCCCTCGAGGGCAGTGAAGCCAGTCCGAATCGTAGCAGATGATGCCCTCTGCAGAGGCCGGGCTCATGAACGGCCTGGGTGGGTGGAGGTGGGTTGACAGGATGGGGTGGGCAGGGCAGGGGAGTGCAGGACAGTGACCAGCTGGTCCAGAGAGTCCTGCCAAATTCAATCCAGATGTTACTGGATTAATCAGCAAAGGAGGGGGAGCCCCGCCCCCACCCCATGGAGACACTGATGAGCCCCATGGGATAGCTGTGGCTTCCCAGGCAGCCCACGGACCTACAGCTGCCTATCAGCAGCCAGGGCCTTCTGGGCAGAGCGCCTCGGACCCCAAATTGCCCTGGGAGGGTGGGTTTTTGGTGTCAGCTTAGTTCAGCTCAGCTGGCTTTTATAGAGCATGCACTGGCTGGCTCACTGGGGTGATGCTGTTGTGGGGTAGATGAGCAGCAAGGCAGATTCGCAGGGTTGGGTGCAGGCAGCACTCCATGGGGGCATGCACGGGGCCCTTGCTTTTCAAGCAGAGGTGGACTGAAGGCTGGGCTTGCAAGGGGGTGGGCTGGGGTGGGCGCTGGTAGGGTGTTCTGAAACATTACCTATATACCTGCACTTTACAAAGCACTTTATATGTTTGCCTGGTGTTGGCTGATGGTGGAAGGAGTGATTGGAGATGCCTGTCTGTGGCCTGGGTGCTGGTTAGTACCCCCATGTCAGAGGTACTGACCCTGGGCTCAGAGCGGGTAGAGGCTCTCCCAGGGATTCTCGAGTGTCTACAGGGGGACTGGGATTCCCTTCCTGGGACCAGGAGGCGGGGCTCTTCCTGAGATGCTATGGCTGGTGGCCCTCCTCCCCCAGAATCACAGGGCCATATGCTAGGAGGAAAGACCCTGTAAACTCCAGACCTGACCTCCTGGGACCTGGGGTTAGTCACCCAGGTGGGGATTTGCCTCTCTTGCCCTTCATTTAGAATTGGCTGTGAGCCTCTAAGGGCCAGGCCTTAGCCAAAAGCCTCCATGCAGCCTGGTGCTCCTGCAGAAGTGCTGCCTCTGGAGGGTTTCTGCAACTTGGGACTCCTGGCAGTGGGGCTAGTGTCCTCCATTCACCCCTGCTCCTGCACAGTCCCCAGCCCTAGGTGTGCACCCGCTAGTGTGGGGCGAAAGGGCTCCTATGCCCATTAGCTCTGGGTTAGGCTCAGATGTATGTGCCGGGCTCCTGTTATGGGAGGGCTCAGAGCACAGGGGCCCCTGGCCTGGGAGGGGGTAGCTGTGTGCATGTGTGTGGGTGTGTGTGCCTCCATGAGCCTGTGTGTGCCTTGGTGAGCCTGTGAGTGTGTGAGCATGCCTGGTGTGCACGTGTGTGGGCGCGTGTGCCTGCGAGTGCATGCGTATGCAGCTCTATGCTTGTGTGTATGTGCATGCGTGGGAGACAGATGGTGGAGAGCGACTGGGAGTGGGCGACAGTGGATCTGTCCCTGAGCCTACAGCACCCTGGGTGCCGATGCCACATCCACATCCTGCCCCCAGACCTGCTTCCCGGAGTCACCCATGCCTATGCCCCCTGTGGCTTTGCCCATCAGTCCGTCTGTGTGTCCAGGTCTGCCTCAGTGGACAGAAGAGTGAGAGTCTTGGCCCTTGAACCCCTCCTCTTCTCCATCCTTCTCCACCTCCCCCACTGCCTCTTCTTGGCAAAGCAGCTGGAGTGAGACCTGGGCTGAGGCCAAGGGTGGGGGTACTGTGCTCCCATGAGCTGCAGACACCGTCCTCTCACCAGCTCTCCCTCCTGTGTCCTGGAGTGGAACCCACCCCCATTGCCCACCCCTTAACCCCTACCCCCTTGTCTGGGGTTCTGGCCATCCCCCCCACCCCCACCCCCTAGTCTCCAGCTTCCAAGGCAGCTCCCAAGACAATGGGTTGAGCAAGGGGCAGACTGGGGCCTGTGTCTAGCCCCTCAGCTCCCCCAGCCACTGCGTGGGGCTTCTGCTGCTCTGTGGTGCTGGCTGGGGAACCTCAGGACCAGATGGGGCCTCCCAGGCCTTGGCTACTGCATCACGCTCTGGACAGGGCCTTGGGCCCGGACGACGCCTGTGCCCGCCATGCCCTCTGGCCAGATGCTGCACCCTCCACCCAGCCTCCAGGTGAGTTCTCATCGTGCCCACGGTGCCCCACCCTCCTTGGCATCCAGGTGATGCATCTACCTGAGGTTCCGAATCCAGAGGGGAAATGTTTGCCTTTACACTGCATATTTACACACTGATTTGAATTGAGGGGTTCCCAAAATGACATCAGGCTTTTTCTGAAAAAGTCTGTTTTGCCCGATTGGTTTGCCAGTGAGGTTCAGAGTGGACAAATCAAAATGAGCTGATTCCAGACTTCTGAGGTTTTGACAAGTGCTCCATACCTAGCATTTGTCACATCTATATGCTATAGTATATGCCAGAGGCCACCTCATTGCAACTTTGTAAACTTCCTATTAACTTTTACGGCCCATTTAAAAATGGGCTATGGGAGGGGGAGATCCGTGGCTTTCCAAAATCCCTTCATGGGGTCTGTAAGCAGAAATGTCTGCTGCCCCCTGTTCCAGGGCACGTCCCACTCCTCACTGGCAGGGCTCTTGGGCTCACTGATTGTTCTCTGAGGATCACACAGCGTCGATTTTCTGTGAATGCAAGTGCGTGGGGTGGGTGGTGGGGCGTCGAGCTGAACGCTGGTCTGGACAGGAAAGGCTCCTGCTTCATGTCCCACCTTGACCCTCAGAGGTTTCCAGACCCAGCTCTTGGGCCCTGGCTTCCTCCTGTCCCTCTCGTCTTTGGGGGGGTCCATCTCATGCATGTATGTTACCATGGACTCCATCATCACGGCTCCCATCACCTCCATCTGGCCTCTGTCATCCTGGGCACAGCATCTCATCTCTGGCCATTCCAGCCTCCATCACCCGCCTCACCTCCGTCATCCTCGCTTCGGGGCTCATTCTGGCCTCCAGGGCTTTGTACATGGTAGGCTTTCATTCATTCGTTTGCACATTCGGTGAAGGTCTACTGTGTGCCAGGCCCTGTGCCAGGCATCGTGTAGATGGACGTTGCCCTTGTGAGTGCACGCCTCGGGGAGACGCACGCCAGCCGGTGGATGGCAGGAGAGCCTGGGCCAGGGCTGGGGGTGGGGGCGTGGGTGTGGGCGTGCGTGCAGAGGAGGGTGAGCTGGTTTCCAGGGTGTGGGATCAGCTGGGGTGGTGGGCAGGGGGTGGAGGTGCGGGCTCAGCTGAGGTCCTGCTGTGTGGAGCCTGGAGGGAGAGATTGCATGTCCCCTCTCTATTCCCCATGGGTCATCTCAGTAATGGCTGCCGGAGTTCAGGGGTCCCTAGATTGCTCCCAAGGTCCTCACTCCCAAGTCCTTGGCAAGATTCCTGTGCCCCAGGAGCCTTTTGGCACCTGAACTCTGCCACCTAGTCTGCTGGTCAGCCTCTGTGCTGCCCGCGTTGGTGGGTGTCATTGGATTGTTAATGATGTACGTTTTGCTCTAAAATGATGGTGATTGAAGATGGGAATTATTTTGTCTGTTGATTTTAATGTTTTCTTTTTTTGTGTGTGAAGTGTTTGTTGTGAAATATCTATTTTGGAAGTTTTTAGGTGTTGGAAAGCCAGAATCTGGGGCCCTCTGGTGTCTAGGAAGACCCTGTGATGCCCTGGGGTGAAGGCCTGTGGACTCCCAGGGACAAAACAGTGGACTCTGAGGTCCTCAGGGTCACCTCCCTTTAAGGACTAGAGCACACTCAGTATTCGGGGGCCTCTGTGGTCTTTAAAGATGTCCCATGTTTGCTAAGGAAATGTTACTTTTGCTGGAGGAACTTCTGAAAAATGTTTAGGATTGTTTACCTGCATGTTTTATCTCGTTCAGAATTAGAATTGGTGGCATGTAGATATGCTTCTGGGTCTACCGAGATGAGGCAGGCCTACTGGGTCTCCACCTTCAGCTCAGGACACCCATCCTTCACCTGGGAGGGGCTTGCTTCATTAGATGTTCACAGGGCTGAAAAGTGTCCCAGCCTCAAGTGTCACGTGGAGCCTCTTCCACAATGCATCGCCAGAAGCGCCTCCTCCCCCATCACTCTGACCCCGCCCCACACAGACGTGTCACACTAGGCTCCTCCTCGAGTCATGTGTCACATGAGACCCCCCCGTGTGTCACTTCCAGCCCTGACTACTCAGTGTCACTTGGAGCCTTTTGTCCCTCCCCAATGTACCACTTGAACCGTCCCCAATCCATGTGACACACCAAATCTCTGTGTCCCACTGAGTTCCATCTGCACTCGTGTCACACAGTTCCACCCTCATGTGCCACACTGAGTCACTCCTACATCATGTGTCACAGAGAGGTCCTGTTGCCTCCCTTGAGTCATCCTGAGAACCTCCTTTCTCCGCTTTGTCCCATGGAACCCTCTTTCACCCAGGGTTCCTCCTCAGCACCTCATCCACCCGTGTGTCCCAGGGAGCTCTCTTCCTCCACCTGGGGTTCATCCTGAGCTCCTCCTCCTCCTATGTGTCATCCTCAGAGCTCCTCCTCCCTCGTGAGTGTCCCGTGGGGCTCCTCCTCCCCCCATGTGTCATCCTCAGACACTCCTTCACCTGTGTGCCCCATGGAACCCCCTTCTTATCTCATGTGTCATATTGAGCGCCTTCTCCATCCTTGTGTCCCATGGAGCTCCTCCTCCTGCCATGTGTCATCCTCAGCTCCTCCTCTTTCCTGTGTGTCCCATGGAGCCCCCGCCTCTTCCCATGTGTCATCCTCAGCTTCTTATCCCTTCTGTGTGTCCCATGGAGTCCCTCCTCTTCCCACGTGTCATTTTCAGCACCTCCTTCCTCCAGGGTGTCCCATGGAGCCCCTCCTCTTCCTATGTGTCATACTCAGCACCTCCTTCCACCTCCTGTTCCATGGAGCCATTTCTCCTTCCATGTGTCATCCTCAGCTCCTCCTCCCTCCCAGGTGTCCCATGGAGCCCCTCCTCCTCCATCCTTGTGTCATTTTCGACACCTCCTCCACTCATATGTCACATGGAGCCTCCACCCATGTGACACAAATAATTTCTCATCTACTTGTATCACACTGAACGTTCTATCTTTCTTAAGGGTGTCACAGCAAGCCCCACTAATGTGTCACAGGACGCCCCTCTCCCACTCTTGTAGCACACTGAGCTCCTTCCACCACTTAGGTGTCACTCTGACCCTGTCCTCTGCGTGTGTGTCACTAGGAGCCCCACCCATTCAGCTGCACTCTAAGTTCCTCCTCTAATCATGTGTCACACATGTAGTCTCTCCCCACACTCATAAGTCATACAGAATGCCTCTCCCCATCCACGTATCACATTGAGTCTCTCTTCAACATGTGTTCCTCAGAGCCCTTCCCTGACTCATGTGTCACCTGGAGCCCCTGTCCCTGTCCATGTGTTACACCGAGTTCTTTCCTGCTCATATGTCACATGAAGCTCCTCCTCTACTCACAAGGCACACAGCACCCCCTGCCCGTTTGTCCAATGGACCCCTCAGCCCATGCATGTATAACACTGAGCCGCTCTCCCACCCCGTGTCGTACTGAGCTCCTCCTCCACTGATGTGTTGCATGGACTCCTTCTGACCGCTGCCACGCGGAGCCCTCCCTGCACCCTTGTGTCTCACTGGACATCTCTTCCCAACCATGTGTCCCATGAGATCCTCCCCCACCCACGTGTCACACCAAGTCCCCTTTCTTGTGTTACTCCAAGTCCCTTCCCCCAATATGTCACAGAGAGACTCTTCCCACCCACGTGTCACACCAAGTCCCCTTTCTTGTGTTACTCCAAGTCCCTTCCCCCCATATGTCACAAGAGACTCTCTTCCCACACACGTGTCACACTGAGCCCCTTTTCTGTCTCACATTCCACCTCTCCTTCACTCATGTGTCATGAGGAGCCTTTTCCTTAATGTGTCACCTGAGCTTCTCTCACATGTCACTTGAAGTCCCCCCCTTCCCATGCATCACCGAGAGACCTTCCCCCCACTTATGCATTGCCCTGAGCCCCTCCCTTACTTATGTGACATGGAGCCCCTCTCCACACCCATGTGTCACACCAACCCTCTCTCCACTGATGTGTCACACCAACCCCCTCTCCACCCATGTGTTACATGGAGCTCTTCCCCCACCCGTGTGTCACACTAACCCCCTCCTCCACCCATGTGTCACACCAGCCCCCTCCTCCACCCATGGGTCACACCAACCCCCCCCTCCACCCATGTGTCACACCAACCCCCTCCTCCACCCATGTGTCACACCAACCCCCTCCTCCACCCATGTGTCACACCAACCCCCCCCTCCACCCATGTGTCACACCAGCCCCCTCCTCCACCCACCTGTCACACCAACCCCCTCCTCCACCCACGTGTCACACCAACCCCCTCCACCCATGTGTCACACCAACCCCCTCCTCCACCCATGTGTCACACCAACCCCCCCCTCCACCGATGTGTCACACCAACCCCCCCTCCACCCATGTGTCACACCAACCCCCCCTCCACCCGTGTGTCACACCAACCCCCTCCTCCACCCGTGTGTCACACCAACCCCCCCTCCACCCGTGTGTCACACCAGCCCCCTCCTCCACCCATGTGTCACACCAACCCCCTCCTCCACCCATGTGTCACACCAACCCCCTCCTCCACCCATGTGTCACACCAACCCCCTCCACCCATGGGTCCCACTAAACCCCTCCTCCACCCACCTGTCACACCAACCCCCTCCTCCACCCACGGGTCCCGCTAACCCCCTCCTCCACCCATGTGTCCCACCAACCCCCTCCTCCACCCATGTGTCACGCTAACCCCCTCCTCCACCCATGGGTCCCGCTAACCCCCTCCTCCACCCATGTGTCACGCTAACCCCCTCCTCCACCCATGTGTCACACCAACCCCTCCTCCACCCATGTGTCACGCTAACCCCCTCCTCCACCTATGGGTCCCGCTAACCCCCTCCTCCACCCATGTGTCACACCAACCCCCTCCCCCACCCATGTGTCACACCAACCCCCTCCTCCACCCATGTGTCACACCAACCCCCTCCCCCACCCGTGTGTCACACCAACCCCCTCCTCCACCCGTGTGTCACACCAACCCCCCCTCCACCCATGTGTCACACTAACCCCCCCTCCACCCATGGGTCACACCAGCCCCCTCCCCCACCCGTGTGTCACACCAACCCCCTCCTCCACCCACGGGTCCCGCTAACCCCCTCCTCCACCCATGTGTCACACCAACCCCCTCCTCCACCCATGTGTCACGCTAACCCCCTCCTCCACCCATGGGTCCCGCTAACCCCCTCCTCCACCCATGTGTCACACCAACCCCTCCTCCACCCGTGTGTCACACCAACCCCCTCCTCCACCCATGTGTCACACCAACCCCTCCTCCACCCGTGTGTCACACCAAGCCCCTCCTCCACCCGTGTGTCACACCAACCCCCTCCTCCACCCGTGTGTCACACCAACCCCCTCCCCCACCCGTGTGTCACACCAACCCCCTCCTCCACCCGTGTGTCACACCAACCCCCTCCCCCACCCGTGTGTCACACCAACCCCCTCCTCCACCCGTGTGTCACACCAACCCCCTCCCCCACCCGTGTGTCACACCAACCCCCTCCTCCACCCGTGTGTCACACCAACCCCCTCCCCCACCCGTGTGTCACACCAACCCCCTCCTCCACCCGTGTGTCACACCAACCCCCTCCCCCACCCGTGTGTCACACCAACCCCCTCCCCCACCCGTGTGTCACACCAACCCCTCCTCCACCCGTGTGTCACACCAACCCCCTCCTCCACCCGTGTGTCACACCAACCCCTCCCCCACCCGTGTGTCACACCAACCCCTCCTCCACCCGTGTGTCACACCAACCCCTCCCCCACCCATGTGTCCCACCAACACTCTCCCCGACCCATGTGTCATACCAACGTCCTCCTCCACCCATGTATCACATCAGCTCCCTCCTCCACCCATGTGTTACAGGGAGCCCCTTCTCCCTCCATGTGTCTGTCAATCTGAGCCCCTTTTCCATTCATGTGTCACTCTGAGCCTCTTTCCCACCTCCATACCCTCCCGCCACCCCTACTTCTTAATCTTTAACCCCTTTCCCTAAAGGTTTCCCTCCATGGGCTCTTTCAGAGAATTTTATATTATCAGGTCATTTATTCACAGATATTTTTTGACCACCTACCACGTGCCTGGCTGTGTGTCCCTGTGCATGTGTGTTGGTGGTGTGGATGGCTGGAGAGTGTAGGACGAGGCAGGCAGTATGGTGGTTGAGAAAGATGTCAAAGAACAAAGGAAGGTGTTTTGGGGGTACAACTTTATTGAGATGTAATCCACATACACACAATCCGCCCATTAAAGCTCACAGCGAAGTGTGTTTTAGTTATTCACAGATATCTGCAACTATCACCATAATCAATTTAAGATCATTTTCTTCACCCCCAAAAGAACTCCAGAGCCTTCAGCTGTCACCTTCACCCTACATGCACACCCCCCAGCCCTCAGCAACCAAAAATCTACTTTCTGTCTCTGGGAAATTCTTGAAGTGCCCCTGGACTTCATGAGTCCTCACTGGGTCCCCAGAGGTGCCTGTTGCAACCCATTTCACAGACGTAGAAGGCAAGGCTGGAGAAGTACCAGGGAGTCAAAGCAGTGGATGGGTGGGGTCGAGTCCCCGATGTCCACTCACAGACCTGGGCCAGAATCAGGCCTGTCTCCCCCTTCACCTCCCCGCCCTCCGTCCCTTGGCCTGGCTGCACAGTCACCTGGGGGCTCTGTGGGGCTAAGGGAGGCCCAGGCCCTGGCCATAGGAGGCAGGTAGGGCAAGGCTGGGCAGGGTGGACAGGTACCCCAGTGCTGCAGGTGCCCAGCAGTGGGTGGCACTGCCTAGGCTGGCTGTCCCTTGCTGTCACTGCTCTAACCACTAGCAGCAGGCGTCCCCTCTGCCATCCGAGCGCTTGCACTGTGCTTCCGGGAGGAGGGTTGCGGCCCGTAGTCAGTAGTTGGGGGGTGGGAACGGCTTCATACAGGAGTTGATGCACAGTTATCCAGCTCCTATATGATGCCTTTCTTCATCCCCTTCAACCACACGCAGCCCCCGGACCCTCCTCTGCACCCTTGGCTGCATGGGGACGCGTCCTCAAGTCTGCTGCTGTCCTGCCAGCCTCTTCCCGGCATGCTCCTTGGGCTCTTCTCTCTCTCTTCTGCAGCTCTCTGAGTTCCTGGAGGGGAGGGCCTGGGGCTGGGCCATCTCTGAGTCCCCTCCTTGGCAGGGAACTATGCCCCTGGTGGGACACCCCCTGGGCTGACTCCACAGCCAAGGGCAGATAGGCCGGAAGGGGAGTTGGGTAGCCCTGGGGCTTCTCCCACTGAGGGGCTGGGGCTGTGCTCCCACACAGAGCCCTCCAAAGGGACCCGGCCCACAGGATGGATGGACAGACGTTGGAGAGATGGTGCCCCTTTGTGCCCAGGGCAGAGGGGGTGGGGCTTTGGCAGAGCAGGGCTGGCCGTTTCTGTGCCCCAAGAGGAGGGTCTCCTGGAGGGGTCTCCGCCTCTACCCAGGACTCTTTCATGACCAGGAGGCTGAGGCCCCTCACAGGCGGCTTCTTACTCTCTCCTTAAACCTGTTCTGGAGACATTTCCCCTCTCCCCAAGGATTCCCAACTCTGGGTCCCCAGAAGCTGTCAGCTGGGCTCCCTTCTTCCCCTGTGCCTACCCTGCTCAGGCTGGGTACCTGAGGGTGCCCAATGGCAACATGAGCAGGGGGCACGGCCGTGGCCCCTGGTTCTTGGACCTCTGTCTTCTGCCTCTCTGACTAACTCAGGTCCTGTGCATGGCAGAGGTGACCCGCACCAAGCCCTGTGATATTGGCATCATTAACCCCATTAACAAGCCACGACAGCCAGCCCAGGCATGAGCATTGGGGCAGCAGGGCAGCGAGTGTGGGGAGAGAGGCCTTGCAGTAGCTGAGGCCATTAGAGAGGACAGGAGGGTGCAGGAGGGAGCACCCTCACCTCTGCCCTTCCCACTCACATCCCATCTCCCCTTCCTCACCCCTCCTTCCCCATGCACCCCTTCTTCCTATAGGAGGGAGCACCCTCACCTCTGCCCTTCCCACTCACCTCCCATCTCCCCTTTCTCACCCCTCCTCCCCAATGCACCCCCTCCCTTCCTGCAGGAGGGAGCACCCTCTCCCCTGCCCTTCCTTCCCACCTCCTGTCTCCCCTTCCTCACCCCCCCTTCCCCCATGCACCCCCTCCCTTCCTGGTCTACCCCTCAGCTTCTGTGGTGTCAGGATGGGTATGCTTGTCTTTGTTGATCTCAGATAGGTGGACAGGGGTCTGGACGAGGCTTACTGTTTGGGTCTGAGGTCAGTGCTCATGGGCTTGGGCTCTGAGCGGGTGGGTGGAGCTTGGGAGTAGGGGTGATGGCTTCTATTTGTTGTCTTTCTCTTTTTCACTTTGGGAGCAACCGGGGTCACCAGGTGGGCAGGAGAGGACCTCACGTCTCTGCCCTGGGCAGATTGTTAAGATCTGGTCAAGGTCCTGGCACAGGGGCCGGAGTCCAAGGCCCTAACTGGACCTGGGGCCGCCTGCAGGAGGGATGAGCGATTCCGGACCCGAGCGGTGAGTAGCCCTCAGCTGCCTGGGTGGTGTGCTGTTGAGTGTTCCAGAAACTGGCCCTGTGTGCACCAGGGCTGGAGGCTGGCACGTTGGGCATCTCATGGGGGTGGGCTGGGTCGGGAAGGGAGGTTGATGGACAAGACTCAGCAGGAGTGGAGCTCAGGGCTCCCTCCATCCCCTGACATCAGTGACCTGGGGGTGGACAGAGAAGGTGGAAGATGGGTGCATTTAGTTGTGGCCTGCCAGGTCCCGTGGGCCTGTGTGCCAGTGTCCGCGCCAGGCTGGGCTGTCTGCTGTTCAGAGGAGTTTTCACCTTTTTTTGTGGTGGCCATGATGTCATAACCCAGCATGACATTTAACATTAACCTTCCTTTTTCTTTCCCCAGGAAAAAAAAAGGTTTGTATTATTTTTCTTTTGAATTTTTTATTTCCATAGGTTTTGGGGAACAGGTGGTGTTTGGTTACATGAGTAAGTTCCTTAGTGGTGATTTGTGAGATTTTCGTGCACCCATCACCTGAGCAGTACACACTGAACCCAGTTTGTACTTTTATCCCTCACCCCCTCCCACCCTTTCCCCGGAGTCCCCAGAGTCCATTGTATCACTTTATCAGTAGTTCTCCTCTGCGCCTGGGGGCTGCCGCTCTTCTCTGTAAACTAAACCTGCTCCGGCTGGGTGGGGCAGGGGAGCCAAGGAGGCGAGGTCCTCGCTGTCTGCTGGTGTGGGGGGCCGTGGCCACTCTAGCACTGGGAGCCCCCTAGTCAATATGTGTGTGTGTGTGTGAACTGTGGATAAATACGCTCACCTTAGCGTGTGTCTGGATTCCCCCACTGTAGGGCACGGGTGATTATTGCTGGTAAATTCTCTGTTTGGCCTTACCCTGCAAGGTAGTCCTGTTCGTCCCTCCACCTTTTTTTTTTTTTTTTTTGAGACGGAGTTTCACTCTTGTTGCACAGGCTGGAGTACAGTGGCGCGATCTCAGCTCATCGCAACCTCCGCCTCCCAGGTTCAAACGATTCTCTGCCTCAGCCTCCCGAGTAGCTGGGATTATAGGCATGCGCCACCACACCCAGCTAATTTTTTGTTATTTAGTAGAGACGGGGTTTGTCCATGTTGGTCAGGCTGGTCTCGAGCTCCTGATCTCAGGTGATCCATCCGCCTCGGCCTCCCAAAGTGTTGGGATTACAGGCGTGAGCCACTGCACCCAGCCTTGCCCCTCTATCTTTCATGGCCAGGAGGAAAGGATGGCGGTCCTCGACGGTCCTGGCTGCAGGGACACGGGGACTGCCAATCCACCCCACATTTACCCAGGGAGCCCTTACCAAGCAGGGACAGAGGTTTGCCATTAAAATCCAGCCTCTGGGACCCCCCAGAGGTGGCCTTCAGGAGACCTGATCTAGGGACCCCCCATTATGACCCCAGGCTCTATCCCAAGGTAGTTGGGACTTGGGAGCCCCAAGAAGAATGTCATCTGGGAACAGAGGGGGTTTTAGGAGCCAGCGGCCCATGGAGACTGGGTCTGGTTATTCTGGAAATGACCCTCCCTCTCACTACATCCCCCATTTGATGATGGGAAAACAGGCTGGAAGATGGACAGCCACTACCTGAGGTCACCCAGCAAGTCAAAGTTGGGGCCTTCTGGGGCCAGGTCACTAAAGGGGATCTGCACCTCTTGCAGCTGAGCCCCTGGCCTTAACCCATAGCAGCCTGTCTTGGGCTGCCATCAGAGGCAGAGTGCTAGGTGAACGGACAGACAGACATGGTGCCCTTGAGCTCCTGGAGCTGCTGTGATGTTGGTTGTTGGGGGGGTCATTGCTGGGCCTTGTGACTGGAGGCAGAGTGGGTGAAGTGGCCCAGGTGAGAGGACAAAGATCAGCCACCAGGAAGGGACCTCCATCCTGGCTCTGTCCTCAGCTCCTCTGCAGCCGGTTCTGGGCCTTGATTTCCCCAAGTTTACCTTGGGAAATTGACATGAGAAGTCTGTGGATGGGGCTGGGAGCTCTGAGTGCCAGCTGTGCCCAGCAGTTTATTCCTAACTCTGAATCCTCACAGCAGCCTTGGTGGGTTGGAGTGACAGATGAGGAAACTGAGGCTGGGAGAGGCCTTCCTGCAGCCAGCCAGTGGAGGGAGAGAGAAGCCCAGAGGTGTAGCCCCTGCCTTTGAACCTGGAGATCCTGACCATGATCTCCTGGTGCTGCTATCAGGGGTAGATTCTTCAGACAGGTGGATGGTGGGTGAAGGCCAGGCGCCCCTGGGGACTTGTGAGGGCATCGTGAGCCCTGTGTGGGGCTGGGCAGTGCAGGGAAGGAAGGAGGCTGAGCTTGCAGTGCCAGCCTTGGGCTCCCGTGGGGTGTGTCCTTGGGCAGGGGCTCCCCACTGTGTGCCCAGTAGTCCTGGTCCACGATGGGTAGGAGCAGGAGGCAGAGCCACACTGTCTGGAGGCTGTCATGCTCCCGTGCCTCCCCTCGAGGACACAGTAGGGTCTCTTCCATGTGGGAGCTGAGAACTCTGGGGCCAGGTGGAAATGGCTTTCCTAGGGGATGGGGTGGCTCCAAGTCAGGCTAGTCAGACCCCTGCGGGGCCCCTGAGCTTTGAGCCTGAGATCTGTTGGGTGGTCTCACGGTGTGTCTTCAGGAGCAGGTTCCTCAGCAGGGCAGAGAGGGCAGAGCTGGTGTGTCCTGGCATGGGGGCCCGTGTGCACAGAGCTCCAGTGTTTTTGCCCTCCTAGATGAAGTTCAAGGTCATGCTGAGAGAGGCCCACGGCTCCTTCCCCTCTGTGTCCTCGCAGAGCTCTCACCTGTGGAGGGGTGCAGTGGGGCGGGGGTGCTCTGGGAGGTTGGAGGCCACTCCTGGATAGGTGTGACCCATGGCCAGGAAGAGGGGTCAGCATGTCCTGGACTGTGGAGGGGGAACTCAGAGTGGGTGAGTGCCACCTGCCCTACCTCCCCAACTCCCCGTGGGACCCCTGGCAGCCCCCTACCCAGGGCAGTGCACCCTCACCCTCATAATAGCCATTTTTGCCACTTTGGGGACAGCATGACCCTCTGAAATGGGACCCAGGACTTTTCCTCTCGGGGTGGGGGTTAGGGACTGCTTGAGACCAGGGCTTGTGGACCCTGCAGTGTGGGGCTCAGACCGCACCTCATTTCTCACATGGCGAGGAGGCCAAGGCCAGAGGTGGGATCTGGGTTTTGGGGCTCCCTTTTCTGGAACCCTTAGGAGAGGCAGCTCCCACTCCCCCGCCTCCCACTGCCCTGAGGCACCTCTTCTGTCCTCTCTTTGACATGAGCCTGTGGGGGGTGCACGTCCCTGGTGGCCTCAGTAGGGGTGGGTGCCTTCTCATGGCAGAAAGAAGTGCCCAGAGTCTTGGTGGGGATGCCTTCAGGAAGGTTGGGGGAGGCCTGCTGCCCATGTGCCAGGCCCCCAGGGGCTGTTTCAGGGCAGAGCGTTTCCTGCCCCCACCCTTCCTGCCCAGTCCACTTGCCCCCTCCTCCACCTCAACCTACTCCCTCCCTCCTCCCATGCGTGTCCCCTTCCCCGCCTATCCTCCCACCACCTCCACTTTTAGAACAAACCCCAAAGTCAGACAGTCTTTTAGTTTGCTTTATTTGAGGAGTGCAAAAAGATTGGGGAGTGAGAAAGCTCAGGGGGTGGGGAAAGTTCTACTCCCCGTGCAAAGCGGTGGTGTGGCCAGAGCCTCTCTGTGACTCGGCATGGTCCCCTGGATGTCTGTGTGCCTTCTGGGACTCCATCCCTGTATGAGGGGCCCCTGCACCCCTGCACTGTCCAGTGTTCAGTGTTGGGAGGGAAAGGCGCCCCCAGGCATGCAGGGGCCCTGTTTGCTGTGCAAGTCTGGTAAGTGGCACTGGTACGTCCGGATGCCCCAAAGAGCGGCTTTGTCCAGGTAAGTCCAGAGCTCAGGGCCAGAGGAAGGCGGGGTCAAAAAAGCTGAAGCAGATGTGGTGGGGGTGGGGGTGGGTTTGCTTGCAGGGTGTGATGGGGGTGAGGGAGGCACCACATCATCAGATGTCGGGAGGTTGGGGGATGGGGGTTGGGGGGCGGGGGCGGGAGCTCAGGGGAGCAGGAGCACCGGCAGTGGAGGTAGAAGAAGTCAGTGGAGCACCCGAGGTCAGTGTCCCAGGGCGGCACAGGGTGGCCTTCGCCAGGCTGGGTGGGGGGCCCTGGCACCTGCTTGCTTGGCTGCGCCTGCTGTGCCTGCTTCTTCATCTGGCCACGCGTCATGGGGTCACTTCCTGCTCGCCACTGCTTTCTCCCTCATGGATGTCACTCCCGGGCATGGGCTTGGGACCTGGAGAACGGAGAACTCGTAGCCCAGGGCTGGCGCTGGGTCTCTGAGGACTGAGTAGTCCGTTAGCACAGGTGGCATTGCTGGTTGATGAGTTGAAGAAGTTGTTGCCCTTCACAAGTGGGTTCTTCTTGGGTCAGGAGTGGCAGGAAGGGAAGCGAAGCAGGCTGAGGCGCGGGGAGGCCAGGGGACGTCGGGAGGTGTTGGGGTGAGAAATAGAGGGGACTCTTTGCTGGAGACGGGGAGGCGTCTTCAGTCGAGGTCAGCATCTTCGTCCTCATCAGGCAGCTCTTCTAGCCTTGCCTGCTCCCTGGGCTGGCTCTCCCAGGCGGGGATGGGCAGGGCCCGCCTGTAGATCAGGGTCAGGAACTGGCTCAGGGCCCTGGCTGCCTGCTCCCGGCTGAGCAGGTGCAGCTGGCCATCCGCACTGCGGATGTGGAGCAGGCGGCTACCAAGGAATTCCAGGACCTGGGGATCCATCAGGTGGCGTGGGCGGGGTGGGTGGGTGGCTGCTGTGTGGCTGGGTGAGGCCTCCTGCACGTCGTTGTCCTGCTTGTCCTGCGAGGTGTCTTGCAGGCCGTCATGCAGGCCACACTGACGGTAACGTTGCAGGTCGTCTTGCAGGGCTTCTCGCAAGACGACATCCTCATCACCAACGACGTGCAGCTCCAGGTAGCGGTTCTGACGCAGGGCAGGGAGGTGGCCCTCCTGGGGGGTGACTCTGACACCGAAGAACTCACACAGCGTCAGCCAGAAGCCAGGGGTGAACTGCAGGCCTCGGTGGGCCTGGGAGTGCAGAGCATTTCGCTGCCAGCGGCCAGGGCCCAGGAACAGCTCAGCCAGCTCCTGGGCTGGGATGGTGTTTGCGCCTACGAGAGCGGGCATCTGGGTGAGCAGCTGGGTGATGGCTGTCGTGATGCTGCTGCCTGCGATGAGGGACGAATCCAGGATGAGTCGTAGGGAGCGCTGGGGCTGGGGCCGAGCCACCTGCATGGCGGGTGCCGGCCGCAGCGAGAGGCACTGCCTCACGCGCAGTAGCACGAGGATGGCTGCCAGGGCTAGGGTGTTCTTCCAGTACAGGAGGCCTTGGAAGAAGTGCAGAATGACGGCCCTGATCTGGGCCATGCTGAAGTGGGCGAGGAAGCTGTTGAGGATCTGGTCGATGGGTATCATGGCCAGCAGCTCTTGCCGTAGGGTCTGTTCATTGGGCTCATCCTGTTCTTCATTCTCTTCTTCCCCGGATTCCGTCGATGGATCCCTGGGGAATCCCCTTGAGGCCAGCAGCAGGGTTTGCCTGGCCGCAGTGTTCCTCTGGAAGGCTCTCCTCCACCGGAGGTTTCTCACAGGTGGCAGAGCTCGGCCGCCGTCTTGTTCTGGCAGCTCCATGACGTCAAAGTTGAAGTGGGAGAAGAAGAAGACCCAATGCCCGGGGAGAAGTACGGTGAGCCTGTCATTATTCAGAGAGGCTAGATCCTCTGTGTTGAGAAGGATCATGATGGGCTCCTCGGTGTTCTCCAGGTAGCGGCACCACACCATGAAGGCAGCCCGTATTGGAAGAATCTTCATCTCCGCTCGAGAGTACTCAACCTCGATAGGGGAGATGTTGCGGGAGTAGAAAGCGCAGCAGGCTCTCTTGCCGGTTTGGTCGTCGATTTGGATCAGGGAGGCGTGCAGGGCCGTGCCGGTGACGCCGGTTTCCAAGTAGAATGGGTTCTGGGGCTTGGGGTGGTGGAGGAGAGGCGCCTTGCGGAAAGCCCTCTTCAGGCACTCGAAGGCCTCCTGCTCCTCGACTCCCCAGTAGAACTGGTAGGAGCTCAGCAGCTGCCGCACCAGGGGCTCTGCGATGATGCTGAAGCGCTCCACGAAGTGGCGGTAGGGGAAGACGAATTCGATGAAGTTTCGCAGAGATAGCTTGGAGCCAGGGGTAGGGTACCCTGTTATGATGGTCATGACGTTCTTGTTCAGTTTCACCCCTTTGGGGGTGACGACGAAGCCCAGGAATTCCACGGTTTGGCGGTGGAACTGGCTCTTGTCCAGGGAGCAGTAGACGTTGTGGTGGCGGAAGCGGACCAGGACTTGGCGGACGTGGTGGAGGTGCTCCTCCTGACTCATTGAGTAGATGAGGACTTCCTGACCATAAGAAAGCACAAAGAACCCTAGCATGTCCTTTAGGATGAAGTGAATCACGTTCTGAGGTATGATAGGGTCTGGGGAGAGCGCGAACGGCTGGTAGCTCTTCATCTCTTCAAGCTCCAAACCAAACGCTGCTTTCCACACATCTTCGGTGCGGTGCCCGTTCACGCTTTCCTCCACAATGGTCCCACGCAGCTCCAGTTTTGTGAACCACTCGGCTCCGTGTAACTGGTCAAACAGTTCCGGAATCATCTGTATGTAGTCCTGTCTGTTGGTCAGCATGTCCTGCAGGTCCCAGTATTCCTCCTGTAGCCCGGCTCTTTCTTGCATCCCGGCACCCACAGGTTCCCAAGGCGCGGTGGAGGGACACTCGTGAAAGGTCTCGCTGTGATCACTGTCTCCAGCCTGCTGAAGCTCAGAGGGCTCTGATTCAGAAAGATCATCGGATCCGTCTGAGCTTGGCTGGTCGGAAGTCTCATCATCTGCTTCCTTCGGGTTAAACACGTCGGCCAGGTCTGAGTATGGGTGTGGCAGTCCGGGTAGCAGGCTCATGCCGTGCCTCTCTAGGGCAATGCATGGCGGGGGCGGGCGGAAGCAGTTCTTCAGGCAGTAGGGAGAGTGGAAGGTGCAGCGGCCTTTGATCCAGTCGACTTCGGGGGCGTGGACTCGGAGCCAGCGGATGCCTAGGACCACAGAGAAGTTCGGTGAAGGTACGATGTCAAATTCGATGGACTCCTGGTGGTTCTGGTGGATACACACCAGGGGCTCCGTGTAGAGCCAGACAGGCTCGTTGCCAATCAGCGAGCCGTCCACGGATTGGACCGGCTGTGGGTACGGCTTCTCGTAGAGCTCGACGTAGTGCTCTTGGGCGAACTTCTCATCCATGAAGTTGCCGTCAGCTCCCGAATCCACCAGGGCCTGGACCGCGACGCTGTGGTAGGGGTTCACTCTCACCATGAGCAGCAGGAAGAGGTGGGCGCGATTGATGTCCGGATGGACTTCGCTGGGCAACCAGCTGCTGACCATCCACCTCTCTGGAGCAGGTGAGTCGATCCAGGTCAGGTTCCGGGGGCGGGCCTCGGGGGGCAGCCTGAGCATAGCTCTTCTCTCTGCCAGCTTCTCTTCTATTTGCAGGATGAGCACAATCAGACTGTCTAGGGAATCCGGCTGAGGGACCCGGAATAGATAGTGCCTGATCTCCTCGTTGAGCCCCTGGCACAAGTGGGCCTGCAGGACTTCATCTGGCCAGCCCAAGATGGGTACCAGGCTCTGGAACTCATCGATGTACTCAGTGGCAGAGCGGCCGCCCTGCCTGATGGTGAACATGGCCTCTTCTGCCACACGCAGTGCCTGGCGGTACTCAAACACCTCGGACATGGCCTCCAGGAAGGCTGGGAAGTCTCCGATCAGGGGGCTGTTTTCCTGCAGTAGAGCTTTGGCCCATTCTAATGCCAAGCCGGACAGGTGATTGATGACATAGCCAACTCTCAGACGGTCGTTATAGAACATTCTTGGGTAGCTCTGTAAGGTCAGTTGGCAGAGTACGATGAACTCGTGGAATTCTCTGCGATCGCCAGAGAAGTGCTTTGGGGCGGGCAGTTGGCCTGCATTGATCCCTTTGATCAAGATCTCTTCTGCTACTCTCTGTTGCTCTTTGAGGTCTTGCATTCGGAAGTACAGCGAGATGATGGACCTCACCATGGCCATAAGTTCTGCGGCTGAGTGCTCGGTCTGGTTTTGCTCTTCTTGAGGAGTCTCCTCCCTTCCCGATTCCTTCAGGTCAGTGTGAGCCTCTTGTTCTTCTCGGGCTCCCGATGGGTTGACTGATGCTTCTTTCATCCTATCAGATGCTCCACTGAGTGGATCCCCCCTTGCCTGGTGTGAACCGTTGCATGACTCCTCCAGGTCTTGGAGTAGGTCATTGGGTGGATCCTCTATTTCCTTACGTGGGCCACTGGATGGCTCCTCCATGTCTTGGAGTAGATCAGTGGGCAGCTCTTCCATTTCCTGGAGTGGGCCACTGGGGGGCTCCTTCTTTTCCTGGGCTGGGCCGCTGGCTGGCCCTGCCTCTCCCCGCACTCCACTGCCCGATGTCGCCTCGGTGGTGTTGGATGAGCCCTCGGAGGACTCCATTTGTTTTGATGATGGATTCTTATGCTCCATCATCGTCTCAAATGAGTCTTCAGAGGGTTCTATCATTTCGTCGGATGGAAAGGAGTGTATTCTGAAGATTGGTAAGGTTGTGATGGCGTCCAGTCAGTAGCTGGGACCGTGGAGATCAGAACCTGGTGGTGGAAGGGGAGTGTGGGGGGTAAAGGCAGTAGTTTAGGATCTTGTGAAGTGGCAGTACCAGGGTCTCAAGGACAAATCAGATGCCCAACTAATCAGAGCAGAGAGAAATGGGGGAAAGCCTTCTTGTATCGAGCCAGCCTCCTTGGCTGGTCACTTGGGGTGCCCCCAAGGAGGGAAGATCTGTCAACCCCTGACCTGCCTCCCAGGCTTATTCAGTCTGCCTGTCCTGTCCATTTCCTCCATAGATGTGAGAAATTCACAGCCCATAAATTCTGTGGCTGGGAGCAGCCACCGTGGCAGGCGGGTACCTGGCAGGGTGCACAGGCTGCTCCATTTCCCCCTGGCACATGCACCTGGTCAGTCCTCTTTTCCTGCTTTGGTCACCTGAGAATCACAGAGGTCACATCTCAGCACCATCGAAAGCCACCCCTGGCAGGCTCAGGGCTCTGGAGCAAGCCCAGCCGCCTTGGTTGTGGAGCGGGAATCTCTAGCAAAGATGCCTACTGTTTCACCAGTGCAGTGGAAGAGGAGAAAATGGGCACTTGGCCACTGTCCCGTCAGTTGGGTCAGCAGCCCAAAATAGTTCTTATTTCCTTCCCCATGTTCAAAATAGAAATTTCAGGGGGTGTGTACAGGTCTGGGTTCTTTTTTTTTTTTTCCATAAAGTTTATAACATACCTACTATGTGCTGGATAACTGCATATTTGTTACTTGATTCCAACTCAGACTTTTGGCCAATTTCTCTTTCTCGATTTGGTCTCCTTCCAATGCTATGTTCTCTCGAGCTCTGAGCTGTTGAGGAGATCTTCAAATAATCTCCTTCTCTTCCTACAATCTCCACTCTCCCAGGACTGCCCTCTTTGTGAGGCTTCTGGAACTTCACACATCTGGCCTCAATTTCACCAGTGCAAGCATGTCTGCACGCCTCTCCAGTCTTATCCTCCCAGGTCCCCTTCTTAACGCCAGTGGGTCTGGTCTCCTCTTTCTAGCAAATATCTTTTTCTCTCTGTTGCTGGTTGAGCCCTCCCAACAGACATGTATCTGGCAGAGTTGGGACATTGAGTGTGGGGGTTGGGGGGAACATGTGACATCTTTGGAATCTGACGGTCCCAGAGTGGATTTTTGGAAATCTAGTGTTGGGTGGTTTTAGTGGGCTGAGACAGAATTGAAAGGGAATGTCTTGGTTGGGGTTATTTGCACATTTCTTCTCTGCTGGGGCAGAGCAAATTAAGCTTTGATTATCTGATAGATTAGCTGTAAAGTTACTGCTCTTTATAAATTTAACACCTTTTGTTACTTCTGAGTTTTCTTCTAAGCCACTGGACCCATCTGTAAAAAAAAAAAAAAAAATGCGTTCCCCCTTACGTGAAACTCATTGGCTAAAATCCAAGCTTTCCAACAGGATACAAAATTCAGATCTGCTGTTTCTCAAAATTAAGTACACCCTTGTTAGCATGACACTTAAATTTGATCATGCAGTCTCTCTGATTAAAGCCTTCCACTGTTTATTTACTGTCTGCAATATTAAATCCAAACCTTCTAGCATAAACATATCTGACATGTAAACTCACCAAAACTATTCTCTGGTTAAAATGTAAGGGCCTTAATATAATATGAAATTCTTATTTTGTCATTCCTCAAGGTAGAGATCACATTTTTTTAAAGCACAGTATACAAATTAGCATGGTATAAGAATTATAAGAATCATCATCATCATCATCATCATCATGTACATAGCACATTGCATAAATTAACTCATTTCCTCTCCATAAAAGTCCTCTGAGATATGCATTATTACTGTAAAATTCCAAACCTCTAATATAAAATTCTAATTGAAATACAAAATTTAACTAAGTAATGCATCTGCAGACTTATCTATCAGGAATAAAAATCTCAGCATGTCTCTCACTTAAAACTCTTTATTGGTGAAAATTTAAATTTCTTAGCAAGACGATTTAAAAACTAGATTATGCACCCTCTTAATATAAAGTCTACACTCCTTAACATATTTACAAATTCGGCCATGTGAATGATTAAATCCTTCAATGTTCCTGCCTTCAGCTCAAAATCTAATATCCTCAGCATGTTAGAAAAATCTTAATACTTCTTAACATCAAAGTTTAAACTGTTAGCAAGATGAATAAAGGTCATCTCATAATTTCTCTATTTAACACATATAAAAATTCATTTTTATTGCCTGTAAAGTTTCAACCACGTAGCATAAAATAAAAATTTTCACCATGTAATTTACTTGCCAACTGATTAATACGAACCCCCAAATCTCATCAGGTCACTCCTAAAACCCTTTATTGGCTTAATTCCAAACCTCTTCGCATGATATAAAATTCTGACCATGTCATTCCTCAAAATAAAAAGGTCACTCTCCCTTGCAAGATACACGAATTTGCTCTTATAACTTCTGCTTAAAGCTTTATTCTATCTCTTAATTACCTATGAGATAAGGTCTAATTATTTTTAGCATAGAACAATACATTTTACCATAAAATTTCTCTGACTACTCTACCCAGGACAAAATTTCTGCCATGTTACTGCCTTAAAAATCTCTTAATGAGCCAGGCACGGTGGCTCACAGCTGTAATCCCAGCACTTTGGGAGGCCAAGGCAGGTGGAACACTTGAGGTCAAGGGTTTAGGTCAGCCTGGCCAACATGGTGAAATCCTGTTTCTACTAAAAGTACAAAAATTAGCCGGGAGTAGTGGCTCATGCCTGTAATCCTAGCTACTTGGAGGCTGAGGCGGGAGAATCGCTTGAACCTTGGAGGTTGCAGTGAGCCGAGATTGCGCCGCTGCACTCCAGCCTGGGCAACAGAGGGAGATTCCCTCTCAAAAAAAAAAAAAAAAACAAGACTCTTAATGGCTGAAGTCCAAATTCCTTAGCATGGCATAAAAATGTAATTCTGTCATCCCTCAAAATAGTGTCCAAACTTCTTAGCATGCTATGTAAATTTAATCATATAACTTCTTTTTATGAAAACATGCTTTGTCTATAAATGACCCGTCTCCTCATCATGGAGCCCAGCCTGGGTGCCCTTGTGCCCAGGGGATGCCTCTGCTCACGAGTGGTCTGAGGCTTATTCATTATCTGGTTCAGCAAATCCAGATACCTTAACTTAAGATCTGTTTACAATCCAATTTCTCTGGAGACAAAACCCTCATCAATTTACTTCTTAAAACGCTTTACTGGCTGACATCCGAACGCCTCTGCATGAGATTTCAACAATGAGCTCAATGAGCTCATCCCCCACCCCTTCCAAACACAGCACTTGAATGCCTTCAACTCTCTTGTAAAATCACATCTCCTTAGCATGTGAGCAAAATCTGATCATATCATCTTTATCATAGAGATCCTGTCTTATAGCTGTGCCAAAATGCACTTGTTTGAGCATGTAACTTCTCAACTTAAAACTTCTCGAGGTTTCTTCATTGCCTGTAACATAAAGTCCCAACTACTTAACACAAAATGCGACATTTTACCATGTAATTTCTCTCAGGATGATCTATTAAAAAACCCCAAATCTCATCCTGTTCCTGCTTTAAGCCCTTTATTGGCTTAAATCCAAAGTTATTAACATGATATAAAAATTTGATCATGTCATCCCTTAAAGTCAAATTCACACTTCCTAGGACAATATATAAAATTTGATCTTATAACTCCTTTTAAAATCTTACAGTGTCTCTTAGTTGTAAATGGAAGAAAAGTCCAAATTCTTAGCATAAAATGTGAATTTTATTTTGTAATTCACTGCATACTATTTATCAAACGCAAAAAACTCACCAGGCCACTCTGTTAGAAAGTTTTATTGGCTAAATCAAATTCCTTGGCGTATGCAACAGTCTAATCATGTTGGAGCCTCAAAATAAATTCCAAATTTCTTTTCATATTCGCAATATTGATCATTTAACTCCTCTGATTAAAATCTTTCAACTTTGGTGTCAACATTAATCACACCTCCTAGGCAAGCTCTGCAGGTTGAAATTGGCACTCCCCCAAGATAGAAATTCAAAATGTTTGCGCATGATTGTTAAATTGGTGGCCGTTACTTTTACAATTTCCATTGTTTCTTTGTTGCTTGTAATGTGAATCCCAAAGCCGTTACCCGTAAAATATATTTTATCATGTTTTTCTGCATACTTATCTCCCACAAGCAAGAATCTCATCATCACATTTCTTAAAACCCTTTGGCAAAAATCCAAACTCCTTAGCATGAAATAAAACTTTGATCCTGAACAAAGTCCAGATTTCTTCCCAGGAAACTCAAATTATGAAACTCTTGCTTAAAATCTCAACGTGTTTTCATCACTACAAAAAGCCTCACCATTTTAGCAAGGCACCCACTTTTAATCGTGGCACTCCCAGCTTCAAACCTGTCAAATTTCATGTCCTCAACATAAAATCTAAATGCCTGAGCATGAAATGAAAATTGGACCAATTATTTCTTACATTGAAAATCTTTGGATTGCTCTTCTCTACTTAAACTATAAAGCTGAAGTTCTTTTCGCATGAAACTAGAACTTTTCACCACCTACAGTTTCCAGCTTCCATTTCCTGTTCCTCATGCTTCTCTCTGAAAAGACTGAGTTTCCCATTCTCCAGCCTCCAAATGCGTTTCGATTTTATTGTCCCCAAATGTTTCTTTTCTTTTTTTTGTTTAACCATGTCCCTCTGCCCATAATTCATTAATTCATACAGCAGCATGTCCTGATTCTTTTTCTGGGCCAGGCACGGTGCTCGATCCCCAATGGAGGGAAATGGAGGCAGACCCACCTTGCAGGTCATCACCAGGAAGGAGATGAGACTCATGTCCTGGAGACGAATACCCCACTGGAGGTGAGTGAGGGGCCTTGGAAGCAGGGCCAGGGGGTTCCCTCCACACCTGCTGAGCATCTGCCTCTCTGGGAGGGCTTTGGGCATTGTTGGGGCCTGTCGGGCCTCCAAATTCTGGCTTTAGATGGGCACTCTGGGATTCCCATCTGGCTTCACCTGCCTACCAGCTGGCCTGCCATAGCCTGGGCCCTGCCTCTTCTCTGCGCTTTGCAGAAATCATATTCTCAGTCCTTCAACTGTGGCTTAATACATGTTGTTCTCAAATCTCATGACAGTTTCTTTAAGAAATATCTACTGATTTGAAAATTCCCGCCTTATTTGAAAAAAAAAAAAAAAAAGCCCAGAATTTAATGCTGCTGGTTTGGGGTCACAACTGCCTTTGAGGTCTTCGAATGGGACCCTCTTCCCCCCAACACTCAAGAGACAGACGCCCCAGCCTCACCACCTTCAGTGCCCAGAGCCTCTGTCGGGTCAGCTCCTTGCTTGCCTCTGAGCCAGTGGCCCATTGGGTCAGGGCTGCCAACGTGTGTCTATGAAGGGTTGGGTGTGGGGGGGCCATGGGGGGGACAAATCCCTCAGCAAATACCTCTCTCTGTCAGCTCGCCTGTACAGTAAAGGAAATCTGATTTTAAAAATAGAGCTTGGAAGAGGAGATGAGAGGATATTTAGGAGCAGAGTTGAGCCTGGGGCGGGGGGCCGGGGTGGAGGAATTAGGGGAGAGGTGAGGACAGGGGAGGAGGGTGGGAGGCTGGGGGGCTGAGGAGGAAGGTGAAGCTGGTGAGGAGTGGGGAGGCTGTGAGGATGGAAAGGGGAGTAAGGGAGAGGTGGGTTCTCTGGAATGCTGGCCATGACCCCTCTCCTGGCCTCCAGAAACTAGCCCAGTCACACCTGGGGCCCCTGGCTCTCTGGGCTGCCAGGATGGGTGTCAGGTGAAGATCCCTGTCCATCTTGGCCTCCTTGTAGGTGGTGCTCAGAGCTCCTTGGGTTTGAGGGACATAGCTACTGGGTCTTAGGAGTGAAGTGGCCTCAAAATGAATACCCCCAGCAGCTCCCTCTGCTGCCTGGCCTGCTGTGGCCTCCTGTGGATGGAAGGCACAGCGTCACAGTGAGGGTGGACATGCAGGGACACTGGGAGGGTTTGTTATTATTTATTGATTATTATTATTATTAATTTTGTTGAACTCGTGTCAAGGTTAAGATGTGTCCATGGCAGCTTGAGGCTTGGAAGCCTTCCTGGTTTCCCTGGTATGAACAAGTGTCAAGGATGGCTCACTTGATGGGACTTGGTGAGGAGGCTGGTGAGATTCCTGGGGGCTTCCTGAGGGCCTCATAAGGAGTTTGGGTTGGGTCCTGGGGATCCCAGTGGACTGTGGAGTCTGCAGGGGCTGCTGGCCTGGCATAGCTTATGTTGGAGTCCCTCCCCCCGGGACCCTTCAATCTTGCACACCCCTGACTTGTGGCTAAAGACAACTTGAGCCTTACAGGGTGGGAGGCCGTTGGCATCTCGGCCCAGGGCAGCCCAGTCTCGGAGATTCTCTCTCTTCCCCTATGGTCTGGACCGAGGTGCTTGAATGCCAGGCCCCATGGGCCTCGGACTTCATCGTAGTGATGGGGAAACTGAGTCTTTGGAAGGAGGAACAGGGAGTTACAGTAGAACTACGCTGTCCCCAGGGCGTGTCTAAATCCCAAACCACCCAGCAGGGTGGGGGTCTTCTGTAGAGGGACCCCCAGCCCCTCACCTTGCTAAGCCACTGAGGTGACAGGGAGTGCCTGGGCCCAGCAGCACTCCTGCTGCTGTGTCCCTGCCCCCTCTATGCTTGACTGGCAGCTCCAGGGGGCAGCTGTATCACTCTGCCCAGAATAACCCTGGGAAGGGGCGTGTGCCGCCTGCGGGAGGGGCTGTGCGAGGGGTCACGGGTGAGCTTGTCCTTCTTGTCTTGCCCAAATCAGCGGGGCCAATCAGCTGCTCCTGAGGCTGATCTTGCCTTTCAAGGCAAGTGGGCAGGGACAGGCCTGCACCAGCCTCCTAGCCTAGATGGGCACTGACTGTCAACATGACCTTCCTCTCCCAGGTCCTCAGTTTCCCCATGTCTGCAGGGAGGGTTTGGGTGGTGGCCTTCTCACTGTGCTCCTGTAGCTCTGGGGTTCCTGAGAGGTGCCTGCGGGGGGCCCTGGGAAACAGTAATGAGAAGAGGTGGCTGGCCCAACAGGTGGAGCTCAGGGATACCCATTGCTGCCTTAGTTCCACCAGCTGCTCCTATAAATTGGGGTCATCATATTATTTCATTTAAACAGAGGTTGCCAGATCTGAGCAATGGTTGAAAGCACAGACTATGTGGTCTCTTCTAACGGCTTGTCTTGATTTTCCACCCTGGGCTGGGAGGGGTGTAAGAGTGGAACCTGCTCATCTCTGGTGGGCTCTCTACTCTCACCCAGTGGGCTGCGTGGACAAGCCCAGGTGGCTGCAGGCCTAGGAGTGGAGCTGTTCTTAGAGTAGGAAGGTGAAGACTTTGAGGCAAACAAGGAGGGCCCCACCTCAGGGCCTGGTGGAACTAGAATGAGGGCAGGAGGCAGATGAGAGGCTGGCTAGCCTTGCAGAACCTCAGTTTCTAAAGGGACGATTAGAAAGGTAGGAGCACCTCCTTCCAGGGAAGACGGGTGTGTGAGGCCCTTTGTAAACTGTAAATGCTATGGACAAGTCAGGGATAGCTACCGTCATTAGGATTCTTACGACTATTACTTCCAGAACACCCACTGTAATTGTAATGGTCAAGATTTGGACAGCATTTCATGCATGGTGTCAACTTTAATTTTCCCATTAACCCCACAAGGGGACGATGCCCTGCTTGGAGAGTGAGTAAACTAGAGTCCAGAGGGGTGAAGCGGCTGCTCTGGAACCATAATTATCGGCGACAATGGTGCACAGCCCCAGCACACAGGACCTTCCCCGGGAGGGGCAGGCTGATGACTGGAGTTGGTGAGGGGTACGTGCGGAAGACGGAATGTGACCCAGAGAGGGACAACTAGAATGTATTTATTAAATACATTCAAATGAGTCTCTGAGTACCTGCTCTGTGTCAGGCGTGATTCTAGCCACTCACCCCTAAAACTGACTTTGCTCCTAACGAGTTGGGGGATGTGCTGCCGTCTTACAGAGTTAAACTGGGATTCGGAGGGCGAGGTGCTGGCACAAGGCCCCCGAGAGACAGAGGCAGGGTTTAAAGCCAGGTTTCTCCTGGGCAGGAGCAGATGCCCAGAGTGGGGTTGGCAGTTGCCATTTGGGAACCTGTTGGGACCTTCAGAGCCAGAGATGCCATCTTCATTCCATGGTGTTGATACTGCCAGCCTCGTGGCCTGAGGGGCATCCAGACCACAAGACTGGGGGTCTCAGTGTCTGCCTCCATCTCCCCCAAAGGTGCTTGCTGTCATTCCCAACTCATTCTAGCTTATTTGGTGTTCGAGGAGGGACAGGACAGCTGGCCCAGGACCTGCTAATTATAGCTGCTCAAGTATTTGAATAGAGGCCTTGAGTACCCACCACCATGTCGTGGTTTTTTCTTACAGACGAATGAACACTTTACCCCTTGTCCTGAGTGCCAGGCCATCCCATTCACTGCCCCACCTCCCCTGCCCGCCCACCCGATCCCTGGGGGAGGTCGACATGGGACCTCTGCCCCACATCTTACCTTGGCTGCAAGCGTACAAGTGGATCTCCTCCCGTCCTGTGCCACTCGATCCTCGCTGCTTGCTAAAAAGTTATTGAATACATTTGTTTCTTTAATTGTGAAAGTCCAGTCTTTTTGACATGCGTACATTTTCTACAGTAGCAACCACAGTGCACACACACAGTCTTCCAGCCTGCTCTGCTCGCGTGCCTTTCTGTTGTGAGCTTCTTTTTTCCACGTGGCTACGTTGGGGACCTCCGTGATGCTTCCTGAGTGCTTACTATGTGCCAAGCGCTGCTTTCACCATTTTACAGGTTTTCACTCTTTCAATCCTTCTAAGAAGCTGCGAGGGCCTTCCTTTTATTATCCCCATTTTTCAGAAGAGGAATCCGAGGCCCTGGGACCTACACCCACCCTCACACCCGGGCCCACGCTCACTTTAATAACCCGGACTGGGCAAGGACTAAGTCCAGCCAGAGCGTCAGCCTCGCTGGCGTCCTCACTGGCCATGGCCCTGCAGCCTTGCTCTTCAGCTCCTGGAAGCCTCCTGCCCTTGGTGGACACCCATTTTGCTCTCTAGCAAATGGATAGAAAAGTTTATGTGAGTCTGGCTGGGCGGGGTGGCTCACACCTGTAATGCAGCTCGTTGGGTGGCTGAGGCAGGCAGAGCATTTGAGGTCAGGAGTTCGAGACCAGCCTGGCTGACACCGTGAAACCTTGTCTCTACTAAAAATACAAAAATTAGCTGGGTGTGGTGGCGTGCGCCTGTAATCCCAGCTACTTGGGAGGCTGAGGTAGGAGAATTACTTGAATCTGAGAGATGGAGGCTGCAGTGAGCCGAGATCATGCCACTGCACTCCAACCTGGGCGACAGAGTGAAACTCCATCTCAAAAAAAAAGAAAAGAAAAAAACGTGTATTTGAGTCTGGGCCCCAGCCTCTGTTGGACTTTGAGTAAATCTTAATTTAGCACCCTGAGCTGCAACTCCTTTCTCCTGACCCTGCCACCTGCATGTGCCATTCTAAGTGGCTGTGCCCCAGGCTGCTCATCCCTTCCACCCTGGGTCCCCATACACAGCAACCCCATGGCGTTTTTGTCCTGCTCCTTCATATTAATCTGCATTGGTGACTCCTTTGTCCCATCTTCCCTCAGCACACAGTAGGGCTGCTGGCAGCAGGTGAGGCCTGGGGCAAGGGCTCAGAGAGGCAAGATGCCATTTGGCCATGCCACCGAGTGAGCAGTTTCTCTTCTTGCCCTCCCAGGTGGCGTGAAGGGGAGATGGCTGCTTTCTCCTGGGAAGGGAGCGGGTGCCTGGCCCAGGACCAAATCGAAAGGTCTGAAAAACGATATTCATTGTCCTAATGTGTAAATTTCGACAATTTGCAAATTTGTAGATTCTTTAGAATGGAACTAACTCAAGCCCTTCATTCTGCAGCTGAGGCTCACTGCCCCCAGTGGGCAGTGGGTCCAGGGCTTTCTGAGGACAGGGCATGACCCAGCCCTGCTGCCCCCAAGATGGCACCTGGCTTGGAGGGGTGAGGGGCCCTGTTAGTCTGACTTTGAAGAAGACCAGCCTTCCAGACTCGCTTGGTGCCCTGACAGGTATGTGTGCTCTTCTCTCTCCCACCCAACAGCCCCTTTTGGGAGACAGGGTCTGAGAGGAGTCAGGGTCATATAACCTTAACACAGTATATTATCCAAAAACCCACCAACCCTGTTACTCTTGTCTGTCTGCTATGTGAAACCAAGGGCGGTGTTAAAGTTTATCACCATGATATACAGATGTGCATGGGGACATCTGGGATGGGGCTCGGGGTCTACCTGGAGGTCAGAGAGGGCAGGATCTGCTTAGGGGAGATGGATGACTGTGGGGGTCAGACAGGGCAGGGTTTGCTTAGGGGAGATGGATGACTGTGGACATGTGGCTGTAAATCATCCTCCCCGTCTTACATAGGATGGGGATGCAACTTTCAAGAGTTGCCTTGATTGGTACCTTAAAGGAAATAAAACATAAAATGCTTGGCACATAGTAGATGCTCAACACATGTAGAAAAGGCACTTATTTTAGGTGGATCGGCCGCCGAATAGCCCTTTTGCAAGCCTTTCTCATTTTTTGGAATCCAAAGGGAAGGTGTGGGGAGCAGGGTCAGGGTGGAGGGGAAGGGCGACGTGAGGTTGCAGAGGGCATTTTCTTGAGGCAATGGCATATCTTTCATTGGTACTGACTGGGTTTATGCGGACTTTGAGAGGAGTGGAGTGTCTCCAAGTGGGGCTACCCCAGCCTGCAGGTTGGATGCAGGTAACCTCAGTCCGGGCACTGCATTTTTATTTACCATAAAAATATTTCATATTTGCTGGGTGTGGTGGCTCACGCTTATAATCCCAGCACTTTCGGAGGCCGAGGCGGGTGGATCACCTGAGGCCAGGAGTTTGAGACCAGCCTGGCCAACATGGTGAAACCCCGTCTCTACAAAAATACAAAAAATTAGCTGGGCGTGGTGGTGCATGCCTGTAGTTCCAGCTACTCAGGAGACTGAGGCATGAGAATTGCTCGAACCTGGAAGGCAGAAGTTGCAGTTAGCCGAGATTGCACCATTGCACTCCAGCCTGGGTGACAGCAAGACTCCGTCTCAAAAAAAAAAAAAAAAAAAAAAGAAAAATTGCCAAACTATGGCAATCACCTCAAGGTTTTCACAGGAATCAAACTCAGTCCAAACTAAAATGCTGTGTAATAAATAGTGGGGCTTCACGTGCAGGAAAGGCGATTAAGAGCAAGGCATGCGGGCCGAGGGCTGCTTAACCTGTCTCAGATTTCTTCCGCACAAAGTCATGGTTGAAAATAGGTCTCTGCCTGGCAGAGGGTAAAGAAGTTCTCGAAGGCCTCTGTCTGCATTAGCTTGGTGAGAGGGAAGACATTTAACCAATTAACCAATTAGTGATCTGTGCGGATGGAGACTGAGCAGGATGAGGGTGCCACCCAACTGGGTGTAAAGTGGGCTTAGTTTTGTCTTCTTGGCGTCTGGGAGCCTCAGTGCCTTTCTACGTAGATGGTAGTATGCTTGTCACATCCTTGTCACACAAGTAACCCTGTTCCTGTTTGAGGATTCCAAGAGCCTGTGACGGCTGCAGGGGGCCCTGAAGCTTAGTGTGCAAGCAGGAGCTGGGGACAGAGGGGCTTCTGACGGGAGTCGGGGTGCCTCCTCTGGATGTGGGGGTGGGCTAGGGTGGGCAAAGGTTTCTTCCCGTTCTCCTGCAGCTGACAGTTAGAAATGCCAGTGCCGTTTAGCCACAGTCCCTCTGGGTTAGAGTCGGGAAGAAACATGGCAGTTGTGTGTTTTGCACAGGAATCAAGCCGTCAGGGGGCACAGTGAGGCCCCAGCTCCTTACCAGCAAGCCTGCTAGGCTGCGAACGTGAGCCGCCGGGCCGCAGCTCTCTAGAGGTCCCTGTCCCCACCGCCTGGCCCCATCTCATGTCACATTGCCCCAAGGTCTCATTCCACTCGGCTAATCTCCAAGAACACCGGCCAGGGCATTGGCTTTCGGGTCCTCTTAAAGACTAAAAAGTAAAGCGCTCCCCCATGGGTGCTGGACAGCTTGGGAGGGATTTGGGGCTGTGGGTGGTGAAATCACAGCCCTGGGCACACACCTGCCGGCCCAATGTCACTGACAGGCTGCTCGGAGGCTTGGGGCTCCAGTGAGAGCATATAAATATTTTTTAAAAAATATATTCGCGATAAAATAAATCCCTTGTGTCTGCAGAACTTGCTCTGGGCATGTACCCACTCCCAATCCATCAGGAAACATGCCCTTTGCTTTGTATTTGTAAAAACAGAAACAAAAACAAGAACAACCCACAAGCGAACAAACAAATTAAATCCCCCCCACACAAAATGTTTATTCTAATTATGCAAGAAATGGATTAATAATTAATACACGCATTAGTAAAAATCAAACACTGCAGATAAAGTCATCTTTAATGCTTCCCTCAATCCCTCCCCACCACCCCCCAGCAAATTAACTGCTCTTCTCAGTTTCAGGCGTCTGGTTCCAGATATTTTTTTCTGTGCATTTGCATATGTAGATAAATATACCTCTAAAATCTACGACTTTGTTTATTTTTTACATAAACTATATCATAGTGTACATTTCCTCTCGCAGCAGCTTGTGTTTCTTCCTTCAAGAGTCTGCTTAGAGATAATAAAGATCAACACTATTCCTTATAACAACACCTCAGTATCCTGCGAGCTGTACACACCAGAGTTTATTTAACCACCTTGCTGCTGGCATGAAAGCCTCAGGTCCTTTACCCTGGTTGGGGGGTGGAGGGCGGTGAATTGGTGGCGGCAGGTGTAAGTAATTGCTGAGATTTGGGTTTGGGGAGTGGGCTCACGAGTGTTTATGACATTATTATAAATGAATATATGAGTGCATAAATTAGCAAAATAAAAGGGGGCTTTTCTGGACCAATGATGAGACAGTGTTTATGAACAAAAGATCATGATTAATCCAGTTCTGCACAAAACACTGAGGTCCATTAGAAGACAATAGGTCTTGGCCGTTTCATTCCTTTTAAGAGCTGTTTAATATTCCACGGTATGTATGCACCATTGTTGATTACACTCTTTTCTACTGTTGAAAATCCCAGCTGAAAGTGCTCTGGGGGAGGAGAAGCTTTGGTCACAGTCCTAGCCGTCAGGGTGGGTCACAGATTCATAGGTGTTCATTAAATTATTTTTTAAAAAAGAATACATAAAAATGGTGCTTAATGCAGATCACTGAGGAAGCGTGTCACAAATCGAGGTTTTAATTAATACGATTCTGCTCAACTAATGCCCGATAAAAAAGATCTAAGCTGTTTCCATTTTTTGTTGCTGTTACCAGCGACACTGCAGTGAGCATTCTTGCAGCTAAATCTGTAAACACATCCTCGACTGTTCCTTTACCCCAGCTTCTTAGAGATGGGGTGGTGGGTTAAATTGTTTGCAAAAGTTTATTTTCATTGAGTGATCTTTCTAAAATGGCATTGTGACCTTGTTACTGTCTTGCTTTAAAGCCTCCATCTGACTTCCTGGAGCTTCCGGGACGGGGTCCAAAAAATAAGGCCTTATCCTGGCATGGAAGACCCTTTAGGGTCTGTCTTGGAACTTGCCAGCCTCAGCCCCTCCCCACTGGTGTTTACCTGCTAGGCGCACCTCACCCCCACGGGGCTACCTGTTTCTCTCAGCGGGCTCCCTACTTCTTACGCTTTGCGCAGCCATGCCTTTTCAGCCAGTTTCTCCCCGGCCTTAAAGAGCAGGCTTGAAATATCCCTGCTGGGGAGCCCAAAGTTAGGTGTGCCCCACGAAACACTGTGTTCAGAAGCCCGCCGAAGTCCTGACCCTGGAAGTGGGATGCCTCATTGACATTTTTTCCCCAATTAAAGGGAATGTTTTGCATTTTTCTAGAATTGATGAAACTGGTCAACTGTTAATCACCCTCCTTCCTTTGTCCCTTTCTAGGAGCCCTAGGCTCCCCCAGTGTTGCCTGGATCTGACTTTGCCTCAGTGAAAACCGCCTCGAATTCTTTCTTGCACCGATGGGCAGATGGGCAGTGTCAGAGGATCGTGTCATCTGTCCCGTGGTGCTGGGTAAGTCTGCAGTGTTGTAAAGCTGCAAACACCCTTCTGGGTGGGGCTCAGGCTGGCACCCCCCCCACTGCCCCAGCCTGCGCTATACCAAGTTCCCCTGATGCTTGCCTTGTGCAGGGCCCCAGAACCCAGGGTCATGGGGTCCACAGCACGGGAGTAGCGTCTCAGTGTTGTGAGTTCTGGGGATGAGGTTCGGGGTATGATTATAGCTTGGAAATGGCTGATTGCCATTATGGCTCCTCCTTGCCAGAGGTAAATGGGTCTGGTCCCAGAACAGGAGGGGGACATGTGATGACTGGAGTAACGATGAGGGGCTCTGGGGAAGGACAGGGCTGAGAGCAAGTGCTGGGACCTTTGGGACCGAGTCATATTCTAAAAAAAGCACAGGCTTTGGGGGAGAGGAGCTGTGAGGCCAAGGCAGCATCCCCCTGGGGAGCTTGTCAGGAGTAACAGGAGCCACTGGCAGTGTTTGGGCTTTTGGTCCCTTTTTTTCTCTCCCAGGGGAAGGGAGAAGGAGGCATTGCAGGAAGCCAGCCACCCTGAGCACAGACCCAGCTACAGAACAGACTTGAGCTGCGTGTCCTTGGCAAATCCCCAAGTGTTTCTGTGCCTTGGTTTCCTGATATTAAAAAAAAAAAAAAAGGACTCATAATCTCTCTCACACAGGGCTATTGAGATCTCAATGAGGAAATAACGCAAATAAATCATCCAGCACAGTAGCCAACACGCAGTACCCGGCAAAACTCGGTAGCTCTCCCCATCTTACCCCGTCATGAAATGCTTAACCCCCTCCCTGAGACGGGCAGCTGCTCCCTTTCAGGGCAGGGAGACCCAACAGAGGACAACACAAATGCCAGAGAGAGTGTGAGGGGCAATAAAAGCTGACGCTCGCCTCCCTCCCAGACATCTTCCCAGGGAAAAGTGTGCTTTCTTGAACACCTGGGGGCCGGGGAAGGGGCTGCCCTACCACTTTTAATCGGGTTTCCCGAAAAGTTTGGTGAGAGTTTATTTTTATGTAAATAACATATAAAAAGTCAGACTTCTCCACAGGCAGATTTTTTGAGGCTCATATTTTACAGACTTTGGCAAGGGTCACTCGGAAGGAACAGTGGTTACAGTCTCCAGAGGTTCATAATTCCTGGAAAAACTTCTGGCCAAACCTGACTTCTCCTAAATTTCACAGAAAATTCTCCCTGGGCTGGGCTCAGGCTAAATGAGCTTTTTGTGTGTTAGTACAGCCTTACCTAGTGGAAGTATGACTTGCACGTTGCCCTTTACACAAAAGGGAACCTCCTCGGCCGCTGTGAACAAAGGCTCCGCTCTCCGAAATGTTTGATTTGTTTACTCGGGAGCGTGAGCCTGGTCGGGCACATGTCTGATACTGGGGCTATTTCTCTGCAGCCATATGTAGAGCTGTCCAGGTCTCTGCAATTTAACCCTGCGCTTCATGCCAGAATCCCATTTCCTAACTTCCTCAAGCACGGGGCAAGGGAGCCACAGCAAAAAGGAGTGTAGGGGGAGTGTCCCCTCTGTGTCCGGCAGGGGCTAAAGGGCTTGCTGCCCTGTGGCCTCTGCCTCTAAATAGGGATTTGGGTTGGTGACTTTTCACATCTACACCAAAGCCCTTCAGAACCCTTTCTGCACCACCAGCTATCCTGAACCAGAGATCCCTGTTCACAGAATTTCCCATGTGGGTGCCTCTTGTTCTGCACCCTGCATCGCGCCCCCTCCCCCGTTTATGTAAATGACACATGTAAATGTCACTCTCCCAAACATTTTCACACCTGCAGCTTCAAATCAACCTTTTAATAGGTTAAAACAACAGCACCAACAAAAACCAGCAAAAACAGAGGCTCCCGAGAAACAAACAGTTTTTCCCGAAGGGCTTGCAATGCCTAACTGAGCTGCCAGGTCCGTCTGTCTGTCTGTTAGCCAGGAAGGCAAACCAGCCTGCACGCTCCACCTGCAACACGATGCTGCCCCCCCACGGCGGGTCGGAGCAGCTGTGGCGACCCCAGGGCTGACAGATTGGGTTGTCAGGAGCAGGACAATGAGGCGGCAGTGAGGATGGGCTCCATCCTTGAATGACTCTGCCCTCCTTGAAATTTTTCTGCTCCATGGAGGTGCATCTCTGCCCCCGAGGACCTTGGGCATTTCACGGACAAGGAGCCCTGGCTGGCCTCGCAGCCATCCCCCATATGCACACACGCACACGCACAGACACGCGCGCACACACACATGCTGAGTGCCTGCATTGGGAACAAAAGGCAGAAAACTCCTTTGGAAACTGCAGAACAGAGGCTTGTCTAGCAGAGGTCCCCTGATAAAGGCTCTGTCCACCCACAGTTCCTGGGAACTGAACCCCTGTGAATGGGCCAGGAGAGGCAGCTCCCGACTCCCGTGTGGGCTGCATTCATCAGCAGGCCGGCCCCCCAGCCCTGTCACTGTGTGAGGAGCTTTCATGAGTCCACTGAACATGTAAGTCACAGTCTGGCAGCTGGCTGCATCTGTGGTTGCTGCTCAGCCTCCAGAAAAGGGCCCCTCAACCTGCCAGACCTCCTCGCTCCTTCCACTCACTCTGCCAGCCTGTTGCCCCAGAGAGGACACAGGCCAGCCTCTGTGGGCTCAGGAGCCAGGGCAGGTGCTTGGCCACTTTAGGTGTTCTGGCCCTCAAGAGGGGAGTTGGCAGCAGGACAGTCCCCACCTCCCCCGACCAGCCCTGGGCACTCAACCCCATTCTCTGCTCCTCTCCCTCATTGCCTTATTGGGACAGAGGCACCCCGCCAACCATCTCTGTGCCTTTGCCATTTAGCCCAGGGCAAGCTACTCGGGAGAGGCCAAATGGCCTCATACTGACCCCTGCCTGGTCTCCTCTGGCCACCTCGCTCACTTGCCCGCTTGCCTGCTCAGGAGTTGGTGCTGTGGGAGCTTCTCAAAGGCCTAAACATGTGGGCTGCCAGCCTGGGCAGGAAACCGTGCTGCAGCCTTCTCAGCCAAGCACTGGCCTGCCTCTCTCCCCTCGGATGCCTCCTGTAACAGGGAGCTCCCTCTCTCCCCAGGCAGCCTGCTCAGGGCTCGCACGCAGAGCTGCTTTGCTGAGCCCTCCCCTGCCTTTTGCATCTGCCTCCTCGGCTGTGCAGCAGCCCTCTTGCCCCCTCTGCCCTCCGATCTCTGCAGGCTGTGGGCTCCCTCTCTTTTCAGTCCTCTCCTTTCTGTGCTGAATGGCAATACCCCCACCAATGGTGGGAACAGGATTGGGCGCCTCTACACCTGTCCTAACACCTCTGTCTCTGTTCTTTTAGACCTGGGACAGAGCCCTTTGCCCTGCTGTTCTAAAAGCCCAGGGGAGGGCGTGGTGCTCCCCGCCTGGGGCCAGCTGCTCCATGTCTATCTCTTGAGCGGCTTCTCAGCCCTCTTGGGTTTTCTATGGCCCCTTTTCCAGTTGCTAGGGAGAACACTCTGTATGCAGCCCCCTGCCTTTTCTGCAGGAGCTGCTGGCCTCCTGGCCAGCCCTGGTCAGCCCTGCAGTAGCAGCAGCAGCAGCAGCAGTAGGCAGCCACAGCAGGGCTGGGGGCTCCCGAGCCAGGCAGACCGGCTTGACTCCCTGCTCTCTAGCTGCGAGACAATTCCCTTTACTTTTCAGACTCGGCTTTTCCCCTGTGAAATGGAGATGAGAGTTTCTCCGTCACTGGCTTGAAGTGAGGACTAAATGAGATAAGTGTAGGCTTGCACACATCAGACACTTCATAAATGCTTGTGGAGTAGACGGTGGGACCCAGGGAGGGAGAGAGAGGTATGTAACAAGTGTCGCAAGAGAGAAAACAGCCTGGCCTTTCAAGACCCTGCTCCCAATACAAACGGGAACCTCTCCTGGCAGAGTCCCCTCTGCTGGCTTAATCGCACAAATCAAGTCAGCCGGAGGCAGCCCCCGGCCTGTGGAACTCACAGTAGATGCAGCAGGCAGCATAAATGACATGCAGAGCCCACATCTGCATTTAATAGACCGAGAATTTGCATTGTATATAACAGCACGAGGGGTAAAGCATGAAGGCATAAAGGAACAGTTTTTCCCGGCGGCTTCCTTGAAGGGCCAGCTTAGACAGGGGTCTGGGGAGGAGAAACTCAGCGGGGTCTGGGCATCCCATAGACTATGGGACAGACATCCATCCATGCACTCATTCTCCAAGCCACCACAGTGTACCTACCTTCCCCCGGCCCAGTCCCAAGCGTGAGGCTGGGGATGAAGTGATGCCGGTGGCTTAGTGATGCCGGTGGCTTCCTGTCCTCGAAGCTCAGTCGGTCTGGTGGGGGAAACAAACAGGGAATAAGACACTGGAAATTGAGGTGATCAAGAGGGGGTGCAGGCATGGAGATTTATGGAGCCCCGTCTTGGAGCCAAGTCCCGAACTGGGCTGTCTGCAAAGAACTCACCAGGGCAATAACCCTGCACACTGGTCTCATGAGCCCCATTAGATTGATGAGGAAACTGAGGCACAGAAAGGCAAAGTCCTATACTCACCGTCTCTCAGCTGGTGTGAGGCTGGGCCAGGATGGAACCCCAGACTCTCCGAGGCTCCCCACCACACCCTGCTGCTGAAGGCTGCTCAGCGAGGCTGTGCCGAGTGCTGGGGGGGTGTGGGTGGGCAGGGGACGGATTGATTAGTTATAAGCACCTCCCAGCGGTGCTTGAGATCCCAGCTCCTCTGTGGCCCAATCCGTTTGAAGGGCAGATTCAAAATTAGGTGGTAGCACCTATGGGCAGAGGCTTATGAAAATGGCATTATTAACCTGATGTGGAGAGGGCCCTGCCTGTCTGCAAGTAGATTGCAGATAGAGACGGAGGGGGCTGGGCTTGTTTGTGTGGACAGTGAGTTAGAGAGGACGGAGAACATCCAGGGGCCCTCCAGGGCTTCCGGACGGGGAGAACCAGATCTGGAGGGGTTGGGGCTGGACAAGTGGGAGGGGGAAGAGGGGGCACGTCTTAAGGGTGCCCCGGCACCTCAGGGAAATGCCCCAGGCTGGACTTGGTGGAGGATCTCCAGCCTTGACTCTGACACAGACAGGGACTATGGCCCTCCCCGCACCTCGGTTTCCCATCTGTGAGATAAGAGATGGAAACCAAACGTCATTTCGAGAAAAGCCCCCATTCCCACCACCTTCCTGGCCCCCCCTTCCCCCACCACCACAATCACGTTTGCCAGACACCTGTCTGCTTGTCAGAGCAATATTCAACAGGAGAGTTCCTTCGCTTCCTTCCTGGAGGGAGAAGGGAGAGGTGTGGACGGGGAGAGGGGAGGGGAGAGGTGCCCCCCACTCAGAGAGGCCGCTGAGCAGAGTTCTGCATCGGGTAGGAGTTGGGCCACCGAAGATTTGTGCCAACTCACGGTGCGGTGGAATCAGACAGTCTGAATTCTTCAGACACCAGCCAAGAGTCTGTGGCGCCCCCACGTGCCACAAGGGGGCTGCCTGGGCCACATTTCTGAGCCCGAAAAGTGAGGAGGGGGACAGTCAAGAGGGACCGGCGCTTTTGCTCTGGCAGCGGCGCTTTTAACTGCGACAGATGCGTGCGGCGCAGAGCCGGCCGTGCCGGGGCTGGGGGCTGCTGGGCGGGGGTGGTCGGGGCGGGGGGCGGGGGCTGCAGGTTGCGCCCCTCCCTCACAGACGGCTGCGCTGCAATGCAGCAGGCTGCGGGAGCTGTCCCGGGAGCTGTCCTGTCCGGTGGCCGGCTTTCCAAAGTGGGGAATGAGAGATGAGGGAGGGAGCACTTCCAGGCGCTGCGTGGTGGCCAGGCGCCCAGGAAGCCGAGGGGCCCGAGACTGCAGCGGGGCCAGAAAGAGAAGAGTAGGGGAGGAGGCCGGGAGTGGTGGATGGACCAGGGGGTAGAGGGAGGTGGGTGTGGACCTGGGGTCGGGCGCCAGTCAGCTTGCAGCCTATGAAGGACGGAAAGGAGGGCTACAGAGATAGGGGAAGAGTGGGGCTGAGGATAGCCAGAGCGGCTTGGCACACAGTTTTAGGGTAAAAGCATCAACTCTTATCTTTCCAAAAGAAATAAAAAAGCCAAAAAAAAAAAAAAAAAAAAAGGGCATTTGAAAGCTAGACAGCTGAATCCTTCCCAGCATGACTGAGCCGGTCACTCCAGGGTCTTCCTTCAAAGCGTGTCTAATGGGAGACAGCGTTGTCCCAGTAACCAAATTGGGACCAGAGTCCCAGGGAAGGGCTCATCAGGTGGCCGCTCTGCCTTGAAGAGTGGTACCCTCAGGCCCTTTTCCAGCCAGGGAAGGGCCTGGGGGTCAGGGAGAGAGCTGGAGGGCTCGGGGAGGCAGGGACTGGGAGGGAGAGTGGGGAGAGGAGCGCTGGGGGCTGCAGGAGGGTCTCTGGGCAGCTGGCGGGTGTCTGTTCCGCAACACTCTGCACCCTGGTACATCGTCCTCCGTCCACTCAACGTGGAATGATTCTCTTCCCTCTGGATCCAGCCCCTCTAGTTCCCTTTTCACTTTGAGGCATTTGCCACCTGTGAATCAGTTCCCTGCTACTCCAGAAAATTTCTCTCATACCCCAGGCCCCTCTGTTCTTTTAAATGGCACCCTTCACCCCCAGCCCTTCATCTTCTGCACTGTATTTTCACTTGTTGATTTAAAAATCCCTTTATTATGGGAAATTGCAAACAACACAAAAGTAGAGAAAATAGTACATATTTTTACTGTTTACTCAATTTTCATATTGCCATTAACCGGAAACAGTTGCCATCAAACCCTGGCCCCTCTTGTTTCATCTAAACCCTAAACTGTCCCTCTACTCCCACTGCCCAACCCCTACCCCTGGACTATTTCGAAGCAAATTTCAGACACCATCCTGTTTCCTCTGAGCATTTTTTAGTTTGTATCTCTAAATAAGAAGCTTTTGTTTCTTAAAAATAAAACCACAATACCATTATCACAAGTTAAAAAATTAATAGCCTTTCCTTAATATCATCCACCATCTATGTAGCATTCCAATATTCTTGATTGACTCATAAATTTCTTTTACAGTTGGCTTGGTCAAGTCAGTGTTCAAACTATCTCCTGCTCTTTCAAGGGGATCTGGGGCTCTAGAAGGTAAGTATGGCTACACATTTAGGGATTGAATATCTGCCTGGACCTTAAATGAGAAACTCAACCTCAGCAAACCTCAGTGTTCTCACTGAAAATGGGGCAAGTTCTGGGTCTCTCCTTGGGTCATTGAGAGGGTTAGAACATTAACCCCTGAAGCCCCAGCCGCATGTCTAATATGTCAGAGACACTCAGCAAACAGTAGCTGCGAGAATGATTCTTTTTCCCAGAAACGTTTAAAGGGGAGTTGGGCAGGGGCAGGCAAAACATAGCTGGCTATTGTCCATAAAACAAAAGGCTCCTGGCAGTCCAGGTCCCCTGAGTGGTTAAAACAGCACATGCACTACATCCCAAAAAGGGCAGCCTACAGTCTGGGGGCTGGGTTCGCCTGGACCTCCTGGCTTGCCGTTTAGCTGCCTGACCTCAGCTGTTGTGACCTGGGACCAACAGGGGACCCCGGCAGGTGCCTATCCACTAGATGGCACTCTCTACTGTGAGTCCAGGGGGGACCACCACCCCAAACTGCTTTGGCCACTGCCCAGCCCTGGGTGCCACCGGAAGATGCACACCACTAAAACATCGCAGATAATTTCTAAAAAGCACTTCTCAACATGTCATGCAAAAGATGCGGTGGTTTATTTCCTTGCATAAATCCCAACCAGATTGCAGAAGCAGAGGGAATGAACATTTAATGACTTTGCTGAGGCCAGACACTAGTATGTCTACGCTCTCTTTAAATCCTCACCCCAGCGACATCTGATTTCCCTTCATTTTACAGATTAGAGGACTTTGAGAGGTTAGTGACTTGCTCAAGGTCGGCTAGGAAGCAAGACCCAGGATTCCAACTCAGGTCTGTGTGATTCCTCTGCAAAATGGAGAGGTGGAAGGATGGATGTCAGGTCTGATGGATGGATGGATGCCTACATCAAGATACATGCATAGATGGAGAGATGGCTGGCTACCTCACGAATGCTGGTAAGATGGATGAGTGAATTGAAGCACAGGTGGTGGAAGGAGAGAGGAATGAGAGAGGCTAGTCAATTTCCCACCAAGATCAAAGGCTTACTTGATCTTTGAAGAGAGGTTCCCTCTGAATGGAGCTTGCTGGTGAAGCTCCTGCCTTCTGTTCTGCTTCTGAGCGCACTGACTGGCTCAGGTGGCTCTGGGACAACAGGTGGGATGCCAGCTTACAGGGACCAAGTCCCAGCTGTGGTGCTGGAGCTGCTCAGTGGCAACTCTCCGTCTCTGCTGCTTTCACGCAGCACTGAGGAAGAGCAGGCATCCGCCTTTCCACTGGCTCTCCTGGATGACTAAGCCCTAAGCCCCAACCGCATATTCAGCCCTTCACTGGCACTTGGCATAATTTTATCTCCTCTAAATCATCACAGCCACCCTCCATGATAGCAGTTTCTATTCTCAATTAAGTGAAAAGGAAACCAAAGTTTAGGAGTGGTAAGTGACTTACCCAAAATCGTATAGGGAGGAAATGCAGACCCAGGATTTGAACTCGAGTCTTCTTTCCTTCCAAACTCATCTCCTCAACCTGTTTATTTCCTTTTCTCTATGACCATGTCTGAAGAAATCTGCCTTGGGGTTGTCTCATATTGGACTCACTCTCTTGATCTGTCAGTGAGCTGAACTTCTCGTCCAATCAAATCCAAGCTTATTTCCGAAGTAATATCTCTAGTGTATTCTATTTGTAATGATCACACAGGCAAGGGCCACACATATCACTGGCATCCTACAGTACAATTAATCAAGTCAAATTAGATTCCTGGCATCTCATATTCTGACTGAATGCTAATGGTAGCAGATGTAAAAATGACTCCAGTGCAAGGCAAGGAGGGAGGGGACTGGATGTAGGGCTGAATGGCGAATCAGTAAGCCTTGCTGCAGACCTGGGTTAACATTAGCAGATAGGTTTTGAGAACCTGCTCATGGGCTAGGCCCTACTTCACGCATTCTAGGTGCTAAGGTTTCAATCTCAGCTTTGCCATTGACTACTTTTGTGAGTTTGGACAAGGTATTTAATTTCTGTGCCCCGTTTTCTTCAGTTGTACCAATAGTACCTTACTAATACCGATAGTACCTTACTAATGAGTACTTGAGGATTAAATGAGGCAAACATATAAATTCCTTAAAAGAGAACATTCCAGGCTGGGCATGGTGGCTTATGCCTGTAATCCCAGCACTTTGGGAGGCTGAGGTGGGAGGATCCCTTGAGCCCAGGAGTTCGAGACCAGCCTAAGAAACATAGGGAGACCCCAATGTCTACAAAATATTTAAAAATTATCTGGGTGTAGTGGTGCACATCTGTGGTCCTAGTTACCCGGGAGACTGAGATGGGAAGATTGCTTGGGCCTGGGAGGTCAAGGCTGCAGTGAGCCATGGTTGTGCCACTGCACTTTAGCCTGGGTGACAGAGGGAAACCCTGTCTCCAAAGAAAAAAAACAAAAACAAAAAAGAATGCTTTCCAGATGTTGAGCAATCAATAAATATTTACTTACAGTGAAAATTACAGTTGTTATAAGTATTGTTATTGAGGGGTCATTTGATATCATTGGCAGGTAAGAATCATTATCCACATTTTACCAGTAACTGAACAGGTGCTCAGAGAGGCCTGTGTGCTTGTCTTTGGAGAAGAATGCATCAGTGAAACAGAAACAGAAATACTAATCTAAAACTAGAAGTTCTAGTGATAGAAGTAAGAGTTCTACACAGCAAATGGGCATGATCCATCTAAAGAAAGATGAAGCCCTAAGAGAGGTGAGACTCCTGTGAAGGAATTTCCTTGCAGTATAGGGGCTTACACAGGGGTTGCATGGGAGCTGGGAAGAAGCTGAGTAGGTAAAAGGCAAGATAAATAATTACAGTCCTCTGAATCCAAGTTTCTGAGGTTGAAATTCATTAAACTTCATGGTTTCTAGCAGTAGTGGGCAAGGTTCCCCAGTTCTCAGATATGATTTCATTAAACTTCTTTCCCTTCCTATTTTTTGGGGGAGAAATAGTCACTTGAGAAATGTTTCTTGACTTGCTCTTTTGGAGGTGGCCAGTTGGAAAAATTCTGAGTCTCTTACCATGAGGGGCATGAGGACTGGGAAGCCTCCTCCTGTTTCTGGGGCAGCACATCTGTAACTGGAGCCTAGGTGGCATGTGGCTGCACATCACATGGGGTGCCTCTGGCGGGGTGCAATCGGATGCCCTAACAGCCAGGTGGGAGGAGATGGGTTTAGCATTGGTGCTGACTTGCTGGGCTGTGTTGAGGATAAGCTGTGATCCCAGCATTGCCTGACTTCAGATTCTGTGCTAGTCCTGTAAGAACTGTTGCCCCTGCATCTCCTCCAAGATGGATAGTCTATTTATTCATCCAGGTCCAATGGTACATCCTGGGGATTCCCTCTGCTTCTGGGGCTGCCTGTGTGGGAGGTCAGAAAAACCTTTGCACCTCCCCGCCAGCCCCCGCCACGTGATTTATTCTCACACTCACATTGCGGGCTGGCAGTGGGACATTGCTGCCAAAACGAGGCTTCGGGAAGAAGTGGTAAGGCCAACTCTGGAGCGAGACTGCCCAGGTTTGCCTCCTGGCTCAGCATCTCCTTGCGGTGTGACAACTTATAAGTCACCTAACTTCCCTGAGTCTCAGTTTCCTTAGGTATAAAATAGGACTAGTAATGCTTTGCTCAAATATCATCATCTCTGTGAGGCCTCCTCCCTGGTGTCACTCCCTACCCCCTTCCTGCTTTATTTTCCTCCCTAGTTCTTACCACCATCTTTTATCCCATGCATTAGGCTTCCCTTTTCTGATGATTTTCTGTTCCTATCTCCACCCACAGGGATGTTAATTCTCATGGAACGGGGATCTGTCCGTTTTGCTCACTACTGTATCCCTGGCACTTAGACCCAGCAACAGTACAAAGTGCATGCTCAGAAATTTTGGGGGAAAAATTTATGAGATACTATTGAATTGTATCCACCCCAGAGGAGTGTCAATGTATGCAAAGTAGGCAGTGTGGTGCTTGGTACAGAGTATGCATTCAATAAATATTGGCTAATTATGATTATTATGTCTAATTCACAGGACTGTTGTGAGAATCAAACGAGATAATGTATGCTGAGGCATGCTGTGAACACTACGTGCTGGGTACAGGAGGTACAATATTAATGATCCCTGCTGCTTGGAGGGAACTTGCACTTAAAATGTTATGCTTTTCATTTTCACACCACTTAGGAGGGAGGAAAGGCTGGTGGGATAATCGCCACCTGAGGCTCAGGGAGGGGACAGGCCTTCCCCAAGGCCTCACAGTATGAAGAAGGCAGGGGCAGGTCCCCACACTGGTGGTCTTCCCACGACTCCCTCATGACAGTCCCCCAATGGACAGATTGATGTGTAAATGACGTTATACACCTACACCATAACTCTATATAATATATAGAATTATTTTCAGGTCCCTGAGTTGCTCTGAGGCCAGTTGTGGCAGGTGGTACACACCCAGGACAGGGTGGGGGGAGGGGTAAGAAGGAAACTGGCTGTGTATCTTTGGTAAGGCCCATAGTGAAGCCTCTTTTGGTTTCTTGGAATCAAGTTGAACATCAAGAATCTCACTGCATAGACTTCCCCAAGGGCAGTCCCACTTCACAAAATGAATTTTCATTTTCCAAAGCACATCCCTTAGTTGGATTTCTGTTTTTCAGTGTATTTGTTTAAGCTCTGATGCCATGTCCAAAAAAGAACAGGCCCGAACAATTCCCTGCCCGGGTCCCAAACCCTTGGCTTGATCTGAGCATTGAGCTAATTCATTTCTTTGATCAAACTGGGGACTGTTTGAGCAGTGGGCTGGGCGTCATGGGACGGGGAAAGGGCGGGGTGTGCGCAGGTGTGCAAGGCGGGCTACTTGAGGGATGGGCGATAGTTCAGGTCACCCTCCGGTTGGACCCACGAGGGCGCTGCATTCCTCATTCTACAAATCGTACAAGTCGGGGCACAAGACAGAGAAGCCAGGTCACGTCTCTGCAGTTACACAGCTCACGAGTGCCTGCTGGGGTGGAACCTGGTCTGTCTGTCTGTCTAACACCAGAGCTCGGGCGCTGCTGCAGAGGGAGCCAAGATTTGGGTGAGGGAGGGGCTCAGAGGTGGGATGGAGGGTTTTTTTGTATTTTTTTTTAACCTGGTTGCCATTGGCTTGAAAATAATAACATAACTTTGCTTGGGGACTAGTGCTGCAGCTATCTTGCTGATGGGGAAACAGGCACAGAGACGTTAGTTTGCTTTGCTGATGTCACCCAGCTCGTCTGGCATTGAGGCTGGATTTGGGAGATGGGTACTGAGGTGTGAGCATATGTGCTGCAACCACTGGGCCCACTGGCTCGTGGTGTGTGCGCAGGTGCAGATGGCTCAGCGATCTGGGTTTGAGGGCTTTTACCAATCCCCCAGCAGTGGGTGTACTCTGAACTCAAGCTTGTATATTTCACGCTCTCCCTCGACCCTTCTTTTTAGCCTTCACTGAGAACTCCTGCAAGCCACTGACCCATGGAAAATATTTAAGAATACATATATTACATATATGTTGTAAATTTATATATATATATATATATCTGGAAAGGGATTGTATCCAGGAGATTTGGGAGTGATTGTTTAAGGTAGAGGGAGGCAGGGGCATGAGAGGGGGAGGGATGGAGGTGGGGACCACCAGTGGTAATTCTCGTGGGTGGTTTTAACAATCAATACAAGAAGAGAGAGGCATGCCAGCAGCAAGGACGGGAGTGGGTTGTAAACCAGGAATGGTGATTAATTCTTCACAACTGAGGGGCATTAAAAAAAGAGATCAGAGTGGTTCGTGGCTATTAATTTTGTTATTAAAAATAATCAAGGAATAAAGAAATAAGGTAATAAAGGCCTCGAATGGAACAATTCTGAGAATGTGTTCTGGGCAAAGGATTATGACTAATCCGGGTCTGGTAACCTGATATTAACAAACAAAAAAGGCCTCATAGGCTATTTTCTTTTTTTAACCGGCTTTATGTTCCATAGAATGGGCATACTGGGGTTTCTCTCCCAGAGAAGGTGAGTGCAGACAAATAAAAGCCGGCTTTGTGGGTGTTGATTGAACAGTTAAAAATGAATGAATGCGTAAATAAAACTGGAGACAGCCAAGCATGTACCAATGATGGCAATGTGTTCCTCACTCCCCAGCTTTATAAATATATAATTGATAAATCAATATTGTATGTATTTGTATTGTATTTAAGTTGTACAGTGTGACATTTTGATATACATATATATTGTGAAATGATTACCATAATCAAGCGAATTAACATACCCATCACCTCATGTAGTTCCCTTTTTCCATGTGTGCAGTGAGAATACTTAAGGTCTACTGTTTTAGCAAATTTCAAGCATGAAATACATTATTGTTAACTATAGTCACCGTACTCTGCATTGGGTTACCAGAACTTACTCCTAACTGAAAGTTTGCATCCTCTCACTAAGATCTCCAGATTCCTCTCACTCCTGACCCCTAGTAACCACCTTTCTAGTCTCTGCTTCTATGAGGTTATTCCAAAACAAAAGCCAGGTTCTAGGCTGTTGAGGCTGAGGGTAGGAAGTGTATCAACAGGTATACAGAATAGTCATTGGTCTTGGGCTAAATGGTGACTTCAAGTGTAGTGGCTGCATAGTCAAAAATGAATTAGATGAGTACAAAAGTGACGAAATGAAAGAATGTCAAGAATGGACCACAAAGACAGTGTTTTATGACCTAAAGATTAAGATTCATCCATTTGTGTATAGTTGTGGACTATATAAAATAAAACAAGACTTTGACCTCAGTGAATAAGAAGTATTTGGATGTACTAATCAATATTTTTGGTCTGGGTCAGTGGTGGGTTCATCTGTGTTTGTTGTATTTAAAAAAATAAATGAAAACATTGAGAAGGGTGAGTAGGAATCAAATATGATTGTCACTCCAAGTCTGCGTCATCTGCATCCGTTAGGAAGAATATCTGGGTTGGTTCCTTCTTGGGTAAGATGCACAGGGACATATGTTTGTGATAGTCAAGATTCTTGTTTTTGATTAGAGTGGTGAATTAATACACACTCATTTGTAATAATACAAATTAATAAATGAATAATTGCGGAGAGCTATGCTTGGGCCAGTGGTGAGACTGTCATGAACCAAAGATTATGATTAATACTGTGCTTCTCACCTGATGGTCATTAAAAAAATCTAGGTTTTTTCATCCTTTTTAATATCAGCCTTGTGTTCCACAGAATGGAGGCTCCAGAGTGAAATTAATGACACTTTGTCGATGAAGATCTTGATTGTGACCTCTGGAAAATGAGCCGTGAACCAACCAATGTGAGTAATGTTTAGTGTTGTTGTTTTGAAGTTGGGTGGTTGGTTGATGGTTGTTTATTACATTATTGAACGTGAATCAATACATAAATAAGGTCAAAGATGACGGGCATGATGAGAATGTCATGAACCAAGGGTGATTAATTTCATATAGCGTAACTGTTACCAAATTAAAAAACAATATTACTGGGCTGTTCTCTGTAGCAAATGAGCAAAGAAAAAAAGGAACACACACACACTCACACATGTATACTACATATATTTCACATGTATCATGTGTTATGTTTATACATGTATCCTATATATATATCACATACGTAATATGTGTTATGTTTATTTTTCATATTGGCAGGCTGGGGTGGGTTTATATATGTTTATGGGGTAATTAAACATAAATGATGCATGTATAAACAAGATCAAAGACAGTCAAGCATGGACTAATGAAGACAATGTATCATGATCTAAGATTTATGATTGCACAGCTCTGCAAATTGGAGAGACATTGAAACACAAATATTTATGCTGTTTCATTCATTTCAGTAGCATTCCACTATTAATTTATGCACTACACTTTTGCATGAACACTTCCCTATTGAAGAAGTTTGGGATGTTAAGTCGGTGGCAGAGAGTCACATAGGGAAGTAAGGTATTGGTCGTTTTCTGTTTGTTGAATAGGATTCGTGATTGTTCTTTCATGATTTTTGTTTAAAGCGATAAATAAAACTTAAAAGGGCCAAGCATAGATAATGAGGATAATATTTCATGTAAAGTGAGGCTTATTAATTAAATTCTACACAAGTAAAAGTCATTAAAAATGATCCAGGGTGTTTATTTTTCTAATAGTTGCTGTTTGTTGCACAGAATGGACAAATCATAGTTTATATAGTCATGCAGTATTTATGAGAATTTTGACTCTTACTTGGGTAGATAAGGTACTTAAAGAAAATGTAATTAATAGTTGACGTTGTTAAATCTTGGCTGGAGAGTTGTTTAAGGGTGTTCATAAATGAGTAAATGAATGAATGAACAAACACATGAATAAAACAAGAGAGGGCAAACATGGGACAAAGGTGATCATATCTCATTGTCGTAAATTCTTTTTATGTAGCTTCAGCATCCGTTTTCAACCTAAGTTTAACTTTCTCATTCCAGAAGCAGGCTTAGTCACCCTTGACACAGTTTGCAGTTATCCACCTCCTCCCAGTTCTTAATATGATAGATCCAGATAACTGCCTTGTACAGCCACCTCCAGGCTACTGCCTCCCTAAGGAACAGCTAGATACACTGACCCCACAGCCTATGTGGACCACACAGATATACTGGCTTGCTCTAAATGCACCAGTGAGAACTCTCTGCAGGAAACCTGCTTGGGAAATGCCATAGCCTGCAATACAGGCTTTCCCCTTCCCGCTGGCCCTGTGAGGCATGCAGGATCTGTAAGTAATAAACTGCTTCTGTTGTTTCATTTTATGTGTTTGTTGAGTTGCTTCCTCTGTGTCTCACCTGACCAACACACTTGAATTGAACTTCTTTCCTGGTCAGGGATCTCCTATAGAATGGCTATCTTGGCAAGAATAGACTAGATGTAGGTCAGACAAGAACCACAGGGGGACTGCCAGTGTAAATGAGTTTCCTATGAGAGGGACACCTGGTAATGGATAGGATGCTTAGGCATTAGACTGTCTGCTGGGATAAAGACGTATCCCATAAAAGACACGCTGTAAACACCCATGACCACCTCTCCTGCATCCCCATCAGGCAGAGCTAGAATTTTGTATTCATTCTCTTGGGACAGACCTCAAGACCATGTTAGAAGAAAGTACAACACTCATCATCCTAGAATTATGATTATTCCAATTCAGTTCATCCAAGGTCCCTTTAAAAATGCATTGGTTAAAGAGTCAGTTAATATTCTTTTTTTTTGCATGGTGGCATGTTGGATGTTGATTTTAGTACTAAAAATAAATAAATAATTACCTAAGTGTGTAAAATAAACAAAAGGCCAAAACATGGACTGGTGATGAGAATGGTCCAAGAATGAAAGCATTATAGTTAATTAAATTCTGACTGCCATACAAATAACCTACCCTGTTTCACTTCCTTTACCAGCTGTTTTGTATTTCATTTTGTACATGAACATAGTTTATTTACACGTTTGCCCATAAATAGAAATCTGGGCTATTTACTCTGACCAAGGAGCACACAAAGAGATGAAAGATGATGTCAGTGTTCTATTAGTGGAGTAACAGATTGGATTTATGATTGCTCATTGCAACTTCTTTAGAAATGATCAAATCAAATAAAAGAGTGTCAGCATAAACCAATGATGTTTCATGAAGCAGAGATCATGATTAATCCAATTAGGTTCATTAGAAAAAGTTCTAGAATATAACCTAAGAGTATTTTCTAGTATTGCCCAATGGAACTTTCTTTCTTTCTTTTTTTTTTTTTTTTTTGCCTTGAGACAGGTCTCACTCTGTTGCCCAGGCTAGACCTCCCTGTGCTCAGGTGATCCTCCCACCTCAGCCTCCTGAGTAGCTAGGACTACAGGTGTGCACCACCATACCCAGCTAATTTTTGTATTTTTTGTGGAGACAGGGTTTCCCCATGTTGCCCAGGCTGGTCTTGAACTCCTAGGCTCAAGCAGTTCACCGGCCTTGGCTCCCAAACAGCTGGTTACAGGTGCAAGCCACCATACCCGTCCGCAGTAGAACTTTCCGCAGTGATGGAAATGTTCTGTAATCTGTTCTGTACAGTATGGTAGCTACTAGTCCATGTGATTATTGAGTCCTTGAAATGTGGCTGGCGTTCATGAGTAACTGAATTTTTAATATTACTTAATTTTTATTAATTTAAATTTAAATAGTCACATGTGGCTACTGGCCCATGCAAGTCTGATATCCAGTGGGGCAGTCAAATTTTAAAGCTACTACATTAGTCAGTTGTGTTAGGTGGTTGGTTCATGGCAGTTTTTTGAATATTAAATATGAATACATAAATACAAAAGTTAAATAAAAGTTAGTTATGGGCCAGTGTATTAGTCTGTTTTCATGCTGCTGTTAAAGACATACCCAAGACTGGGAGGAAAAAGAGGTTTAATTCGACTTACAGTTCCACATGGCTGGGAAGCCTCAGAATCATGGTGGGAGGTGAAAGGCACTTCTTACATGGTTGAGGCAGGAGAAAATGAGGAAGATGAAAAAGCGGATACCCCTGATAAAAGCATCAGATCTTGTGAGACTTATTCACTACCATGAGAACAGTATGGGGGAAACCACACCCATGATTCAAATTATCTCCCACTAGGTCCCTCCCACAACATGTGGGAATTAAGGGAGTACAATCAAGATGAGACTTGGGTGGGGACACAGAGCCAAACCATATCATTCTGCCCCTCGTCCCTCCAATCCATCTCACATTTCAAAACCAATCATGCCTCCCCAACAGTCCCCCAAAGTCTTAACTCATTTTGGCATCCAAAAGTCCACAGTCCAAAGTCTCATCTAAGACAAGGCAAGCCCCTTCTGCCTATAAGTCTATAAAATCAAAAGCAAACTATTTACTTTCTAGATACAATGGGGGTACAGATATTGGGTAAATACAGCCATTCCAAATGGGAGAGATTGGCCAAAACAAAGTGGTTACAGGGCCCATGCAAGTCCGAAATCCAGTGGGGCAGTCAAATTTTAAAGCTCAAAAATGATCTCCCTTGATTCCAGGTCTCACACAGGTCACACTGATGCAAGAAGTGGGTTTCCATGGTCTTGGGCAGCTCCTCCACTGTGGCTTTGCAGGGTGTAGCCTCCCTACTGGCTGCTTTCACAGGCTGGCGTTGAGTGTCTGTGGGTTTTCCAGTCACATGGTGCAAGCTGGTGGATCTACCATTTTGGGGTCTGGAGGATGGTGGCCCCCTTCTCACAGCTCCACTAGGTGGTGCCCCAGTAGAGACTCTGTGTGGGGCCATCAACCCCACATTTCCCTTCTGTGCTGCCCTAGCAGAGGTTCTCCATGAGGGCCCCACCCCTGCAGCAAACTTCTGCCTGGGCATCCAGGTGTGTCCATACATCTTCTGAAATCTAGGCAGAAGTTCCCAAACTTGAATTCTTGACTTATGTGCACCCTCAGGCTCAGCTCAGCACCATGTGGAAGCTGCCAAGGTTTAGGGCTTGCACCCTCTCAAACCATGGGCGGAGTTTTACTTTGGCCCCTTTTAACAATGGCTGGAATGGCTGGGATGCAGGATACCAAGTCCCTAAGCTGCATACAGCATGGGGACTGTGGGCCCAGCCCACAAAGCCATTTTTTTCCTCCTAGGCTTCTAGGTCTGTGATGGGAGGGGCTGCCATGAAGACCTGTGACATGCCCTGGAGACATTTTCCTCATTGTCTTAGGGATTAACATTCAGCTCCTTGTTACTTATGCAAATATCTACAGCTAGATTGAATTTCTCCTCAGAAAAAGGGTTTTTCTTTTCTACTGCATAGTCAGGCTGCAAATTTTCTGAACTTTTATGCTTTTTCCCTTTTAAAATGGAATGCTTTTAATAGCACCCAAGCCCCCTTTTGAATGCTTTGCTGCTTAGAAATTTCTTCCACCAGATACCATAAATCATCTCTCTCAAGTTCAAAGTTCCAAAAATCTCTAGGGCAGGGGCAAAATCCTGCCAGTCTCTTTGCTAAAACATAACAAGAATCACCTTTTCTCCAGTTTGCAAAAGGATACTTAGGCATTAGACTGGCATATTAGGAGATAGTTCCTCATCTCCATCTGAGACCACCTCAGCCTGGACCTTATTGTTCATGTCACTATCAGCATTTTTGTCAGAGCCATTCAACAAGTCTCTAGGAGGTTCCAAACTTTCCTACATTTTCCAGCCTTCTTCTGAGCCCTCCAAACTGTTCCAACTTCTGCCTTTTGGAACTGTTACACAGTTCCAAAGTCAATCACACATTTTTGGGTATCTTTTCAGCAACAATCCCCACTCCTGGTACCAGTTTACTGTATTAGTCTGTTTTCATGCTGTTGATAAAGACATAACCGAGACTGGGAGGAAAAAGAGGTTTAATTTGACTTACAGTTTCACATGGCTGGGGAGGCCTCAGAATCATGACGGGAGGTGAAAGGCACTTCTTACATGGTGGCGGCAAAAGAAAATGAAGATGCACGAGTAGAAACCTCTGATAAAGCCATCAGATCTCATGTGACTTATTCATTACCATGAGAGCAGTATGGGGGAACCACCCCCATGGCTCAAATTATCTCCCACCAGATCCCTCCCACAACATGTGGGAATTATGGGAGTACAATTCAAGACGAGATTTGAATGGGGACACATAGCCAAGCCTATCAGCCAGTAATGGGAATGTTCCTTGAAACAAACATGATTAATCCAGTTCTGTACAATTGAGACTCACTGGCAAAAAATGTCTTTCATTCTTGAAAAAACAACATAGGCTTATTCATTTATTTTATGACTATTGAGCAGTACATGAATGTGTACCCCATAGTTTCTGTGAACATTTCTCTAATGTTGAAGGTCTATGTATCTTGGTGGTAAAGCATCAAAAAGTTATTGTCAAAATCATAGTTAGTGTGTTGAATAGTGGCTTTGTGGATATTCATCATAGGAAATTATTTACTTCAAAAATGATTAATAAACACTAGAAATTCCATTGCATGTGGCAAGGATCATAACGTGACAGAGACCAGGGTTTGTGATTAATTTAAGTCACTACAAGTGTAGTCCATAAATAAAAGATCTCTTGTGTTACATTTGTTAGTGAGGAACATGTAGACAGATGCAACTCATTGTCGATATACATAAAGAAGCCTAAGCATGGACCAGTGATGAAAGTGTGTCGTGAACCAAATATTATATCCATACATTTCTCAACAGATGAAGTCCATTATATAAAGGTTTCTGTTTCTCCAGTTATGGTTAAGGATGAAAAGATTATCTATCTGTCTATCTATCTATCTATTCATCTATCTATCTATTATCTGTCTATCTATCTATCTATCTTTCTATCTATCTACCTACCCACCTATCTATTATATATCTATCTATCTCTATAATATACTACTGTTTTTCTTGGTTTTGATGGTAGATTCGTGGTGTTTTACTTGATTATATTATAAAAATCAATAAGTGAATACATTTTTAAAATTCAAAGACCTTAAATAAATAGGTTATCTGTCTTCTATATGGTAAATATTCTATAGACACGAAGGTCACAAGAACCACTCCCAGTTACAAAAAGAATAGGAGGCACTGAGCAGTGCCACCCCACGGCAACTCCGTAGTCCTGCTGGGCAGATGATGTGGGCTCTCCTTACCTGGGCCTGTCACTCATATAAGTGGGGACACATAGAGAGGGGTTTGTAATGGTCATCATTCTCATTTTTATTTTAGGTAATTCACTCAATGGTGTTCATTAAGTTAATAATTAAAATAATCAATTGATTAAGTCAATTAAGAATGAAGTGTTAATTGTGGGTCAGTGGTGAGAAAGAGGGCCAGCCATGGACCAATGTTGACAATGTGGCACAAGCCAAGGATTATGGTCGATCCAGTATATTAAAATTTTAATATTTCTTTAAAAAGTTTAAATCTAGTCTCTTTCACACCTTTTCACACCTGCTTTCTCTTCTACAGAGTGAGTGCACCGCAGGTGATCAGCTATTCTGTAATGATGAGGGCCGGGCTGCTTTCTCTGTGGGCAAGGAGCATGGAGGCTGATGACAGGACAGTCAGGGTCCTTGTTCTTGGTTTGGATTATTTGCTCATGGATGTTGACTGTATTATTTAAAAGAAATAAATAGCTCTACGTATTAAAATATCACAGAACATGCATGGACCAATGATGAGAATGTTATATGAATCAGTGTTCATGATTAATCCAATTCAACACCACTTCTATTAAGAGTACAGTCAGGCTATTTTATTTGTGCTGCTGGCAGTTTAATATTCATATACATTTTACATCACTGTTGATTTAAACAGTCCTCCATTGATATACACCTATGCCATTAACTGCTTAAGAGGGTATCACATAGGAAGATTGAAAGTAATTATCAGTATTCTATTGGGCAAGAAGATGGTGGATTTATAGTAGCTCATTGTGTCATCTTTGAAATATAGACAAATTAAAAGAAAGAGGGCTAAGGATGGGCCAGTGATAATTGTGGCATTGCTATGTATGAAGAATGTTGATTGATCCATTGATCCATGTGTGTCATACTGAGATGCATTATAGGAAGAGATCTAATGTATTATCTCTGTGGGAAATTAGATTATAGACATGCACTGTCTAGTATCATCAGTGCTAACCACTGGAGCTACTGTGCACTTGGAATGTGACTAGTCTAATCGACATGTGATCTACATGGAAAAATACACACCGAGTTTAGAAGCCTCAATATGAAAAAGGTAAAATATTTCTAGAATTATTTATGTTTATTAAATGATAGTATTTTAGATATTGGGCTAAATAAAATACACAATTACAGTTGATTTCATCTTTTTCTTTTTACTTTTTAAATATTGTAGCTTCTAGAAAATTTACAAGTATTCGTGTAGGTGGCATTGTATTTTTTATTGCTCAGCACTGCTATAATCCAATGAGAGGAATATTCAATTTTATGTTTTTCTAATCCATGGGTACTGATTGTATTATTATTGGCTAATCAGTGATGAATCAATGACAAGTGAATAAATGAATGAGAAAAAAATGGGAACAGCACATGCTAAACATTAAAGTGTATACTGCTGAAACAAGGATTATTTTCCTTTTTTTTTTTTTTTTTGAGACAGAGTCTCACTCTGTCACCCAGGCTGGAGTACAGTGGCGCAGTCACAACTCACCACAGCCTCGACCTCTAGGCTTAAGCAATCCTCCTGCCTCAGCTTCCCTAGTAGCTGGGACCACAGGCTCATGTCACCACACCTGGCTAATTTTTTTGTATTTTTTGTAGAGATGAGGTTTCACCATGTTGCCTAGGCTGGTCTCAAATTCCTGGGCTCAAGTGATCCACCCGCCTTGGCCTCCCAAAGCGCATGAGCCACTGTCTGGCCTATTATAAGTAGTTTTTATTAAGCACCAAAACCCGTAAAAATAATGGCTATGGTTTAATGGTTAATTCTTTTAGGTAAGGATGGTTAGTTTGTTTAGGTAAGGAAGACATGAAAAGATCATGTAATAATCGATGCTGTTCTATTTTGTTGGTGGTGTCTTGCTAGTCTTCAGTTTTTTGTTTCAAAGAAAATTACTGACATTAACAAATACCTGATTAAGTAGCTGACTAAATGGAAGAGGATCAAGCATGGCAAGTGCTGAGTGAGGATTAATCCATGTAGGCACTACTGAAATCCACTGTAAGAGATACCCAGTCTCTTACCTTCATAGATGGGCCTGTAGCAGGGTCTTGATCTTAACCCTTTTATGCCTCATGGTAGTGATTACATTAGTATAGTGTAAGTGAATCGATGAGTAAATCATTAAACAAATTGAACAAATGTATAAACGAACTTTTTTTTTTTTTGGAAAGGGAGTCTCACTCTGTCGCCCAGGCTGGAGTGCAATGGCGCGATCTCGGCTCACTGCAACCTCCGCTTCCTGGGTTCAAGCGATTCTCCTGCCTCAGCCTTCTGAGTAGCTGGGATTACAGGTGCCTACCACCATGCCCAGCTAATTTTTGTATTTTAGTAGAGACAGGGTTTCATTATGTAGGTCAAGCTGGTCTCGAACTCGTGACCTCAAATGATCTGCCCACCTAGGCCTCCCAAAGTGCTGGGATTACAGGTGAGCTTATTAAACAAGTGTGTAAATGAATAAAAAAAGAAAGCCAAGCATGAACCAATGGATTATTATTATGTTTTTGAAGCATTGAAGTCAATAAAATACACACAAGCCCAGGGCTGGATGGTTGCTCTTACTTCTAAGGGAAAGATTTTTACATAAAGAAGAAAATGGAAGAAGGCCAGTGTTGAGAATGTGTCAGGTGATAAGAATTAATATTAATCCAGTTCTAGTCATTGAGTTCATTGAATAACAATGAGAATGAAGATCTAGTTGATTATCTCTGTGGGTGATGGGCAGATTGACAGATGTTAGTTTTATTCAGAGTTTTTGAACAGTTTCTTTGGATTCTCAGCTATGGATTGTAAGGGAATGAATGAATAAGTTTATGTCACAATAAGTTAAAAGAGGACAGATGACAGACCAGTGATGGTCATAAATTTTGAAGCAAGTATTAGGATAATACATTTCTATACTGCTGATGTCCATATAAAGGATACAATGTCTGGACTCCTAAATGCTTAATGTTCACAGATTTGTTCTTGTTATAGTCAGTTTTGGATGCTGGTAGATTTATCCTTCTTAATTTTCTTTCGAAAGATAGATATGAGATTAAATTAACCTATTACAAATTAAATAGTAAATAAGCAAATAGATGAATACATAAAGAGGGTCAAGAAGGATTTGTCAATTAAATAAAATTTTATTTTATTTTAAGAATAAAATAAAACTTAAAAAAAGAATGAGCATTGGTGAAAATGTACCCTGAAACAAAATTTAAGATCAATATAATTCTGAACAAGTGGGTTCCACTAAAAAACAGATGGAAGAAAATAACTTCATTCAGTTTACAATTGTTTAATATGTCATTTTTTCACCACTCTTAATTTACACATTCTGCCATTGATAAAGATTTAGGTTTCTAAGCTATTGACAGAGAAAACACAAGTAAGGAAAAAAATGTTGTCAGGGAAGTAAAACAAGTGGTTCCTTTATGTTCTTTGTTAAATGTTTAAAATTTGAAAAAGTTGAGGAAAGGCTAGAGAAAGAGGGCCCTGCCTGGACCACATTGAGTGTGGGACTGTATAAGGATTTTGGTTGGTCCATATGTGTAACAGTGAGATCCACTGTAGAAGGAGATTTGGTGGATTAGCTCTTGGAGAAATTAGCCTACATCCATCAGTTATAATATTCATATATCTTATTCTTGCTTTGTTGTGATTCATGAATATTGATGAAGCAATTTTTGTCAATTAATGAATTAAATCAATAAACAACTGTATAAATAAATTAAAATGTCTCAAAACTAAACCAATGATAAGTACCCTGAGGTGCTTGAATCAAGGATTTTGATTAAACTATATGACTCTAGGTCCATTATAAAAACAAACCTAATTTACTGCCTCAGTGGGACATGAGCTTGTAGCTGCAGTGAGGAATATAGGCATCTCGTGCTTGGGATTTTGCACATCTGATATGAACCCTATTATTAGTAGTAAATCAGTGCATGAGTAAATAAAGACACATACCAATGAATTCAGCCAAAGAGGGCTGGATATGCACCAATTATGAGAGTATTATTCTAAGTAAATGAAGGAAGGGATTATTTATTTGCTTATTTATTTTTTATTGACAGAATACTTTTTTATTATCTATAGCATCAAGAACAATACTTCCTTCATAGCAATGACAAAATAAAACTATAATAATAAAATAATAAAAAATAATAAAAATGTTAGCAGTATAGCTAACAATTGTTTACTATATATTAATCACTGAACAATTTTTTTAAAATTTTCTATTTTTATTTCAATAGTTTTGGGGGAACAGGTGATTTTTGTTTACATGGGTAAGTTCTTTAGTGGTGATTTTGGAGATGTTGGCGCACCTGTCACCTGAGCAGTGTACAGTGTACCCAATGTGTAGTCTTTTATTCTTCATCCCCTACCAGCCTTCCCCCTGAGTCCCCAAAGTTTATTATGTCATTATTATGCCTTTACATCCTCACAGCTTAGCTCCCACTTATAAGTAAGAACATACAATGTTTGGTTTTATTCCTAAGTTAATTCACTGAGAATAATGGTCTTCAACTCCATCCAGGTTGCTGCGAATGCCATTATTTCGTTCCTTTTTATGGCTGAGTAGTATTCCACAGTTTGTGTGTGTGTGTGTATATATATATATATCACGTTTTCCTTATCCACTTGCAGATTGTTGGGCATGTAGGCTGATTTCATATTTTTAAAATTGTGAATTGTGTTGCTATAAACATGTGTGTGCAAATGTCTTTTTCATGTAATGACTTCTTTTCCTCTGGGTGGATACCCAGTAGTGGGATTGGTGGGTTAAATGGTAGTTCTACTTTTAATTCTTTAAGGAATCGCCATACTTTTTTCCATACTGCTTGTACTAGTTTGCATTCCCACCAGCAGTGTAAAAGTGTTCCCTTTTCACCACATCCATGCAAACATTGATTAACTTTTGATAGTTTAATTATGGCCATTCTTGCAAGACTAAGGTGGCATCCCGCTGTGGTTTTAATTTGCATTTCCCTGGTAATTAGTGATGTTGAGCATTTTTCATATGTTTTTTAGGCATTTGTTTATCTTCTTTTGGGAATTATCTATTCATGTCCTTTGCCCACTTTTTGATAGATTTTTTTTTGTTTTTTGTTTTTTTGCTGATTTGTTTGGGTTCCTTGTAGATTCTGAATATTAGTCCTTTGTCAGATCATAGTTTGCGAATATTTTCTCCCACTCTGAGAGATGTCTGTTTACTCTGCTGATTATTTCTTTTGCTGTGCAGAAGCTTTTTAGTTTCATTAGGTCCCATCTATTTATTTTTGTTTTTGTTGCATTTGTTTTTGCGTTCTTGATCATAAACTCTTTGCCTAGGCCAATAACTAGAAGAGTTTTTCTGATGTTATATTGCAGAGTTTTTATGGTTTCAGGTCTTAGATTTTAAGTCTTTGATCCATTTTGAGTTGGCTTTTGTTTAAGGTGTGAGAGATGATGATCCAGTTTTACTCTTCTACACGTGGCTTGCCAATTATCCCAGCAGCATTTGTTGAATAGGGTGTCCTTTTCCCACTTTATGTTTTTGTTTGCTTTGTTGAAGATCAGTTGGCTGTAAGCGTTTGGTTTTATTTCTGGGTTCTCTCTCCTTTTCCATTGGTCTATGTGCCTATTTTTATACAAGTATCATGCTGTTTTGGTGACTATAGCTTTGTAGTATAGTTTGAAGTTGGGCAATGTAATGCCTCCAGATTTGGTCTTTATGCTTAGTATTGCTTTGGCTATGTGGGCTCTTTTTCAGTTCTATATGAATTTTAGGATTATTTTTCTAGTTCTGCGAAGAATGATGATGGTATTTGGATGGTAATTGCATTGAATCTGTAGATTTCTTTTGGCAGTATGGCCATTTTCACAATATTGATTCTATCCATGCATGAACGTGGGATGTGTTTTCATTTGTTTGTGTCATCTATGATTTCTTTCAGCAGTGTTTTGTAGTTTTCCTAGTAGAGATCTTTCACCTCTTTGGTTAGGTATATTCCTAAGCACTTTTTTGTTCTTGTTCCAGTTGCTGTAAAAGGGATTGAGTTTTCGATTTGATTCTTAGCTTGGTTATTGTTGGAGTATAGCAGTCCTACTGATTGCATGAAAGGGATTATTTAAAAGAGGACAAACATAGATGAATAAAGTTAATGTATCATTAAAAATGTTCATATAAATAAAAGGGGACTAGGGTTCTGCACACTGTGGATAAAGAACATAGAGTCAGTTATTTGTAATAATATTGTAGGCCATTTTGCATTTTCCTTGAAGAAAATAAAAATACTAACAAATTATTCCATGAGTGAATAAAAAATAAACAAATAAATGGATTCATAAATTAGGATCAAACATGGACCATTGGTGAAAATGTGTTAAGAAATGGGGACATAAATTTATCCAATTCTGATCAAGGAAGACCTATAAAAAAGATCACCTTGGTTCTTACCTATGTGGGTGGGGCTTAAGTGATAGAATTTGGAACATGCATAGTTTTTTATTTTTTTTTTAGGGCACAGGTTCGGGAGTTTTCACTATATTGCCTAAATTAGTAATTAAAAAAGTCAATAAATAAAATCAGGGCCATTCTTGGGCTAATGATGGGAATTTGACAAAAACTGGAGTTTTTTTTTTCCATAAATTTGGTACAACAGGACTTAGGTCCCTTAAAAAAAATCTAAATCTGTGCTGCTTCTTGAATTTTCTAAAATCTAGTTTTTACTCCACATTCTGTATGCCAGATCTGACTTATTTGTTATCCAATGATGGAGATCATGGCTGTCACTTATGTGGATAAGAAGCAGAGAGGCACGTTAAGTAACAGAGTTCTTGTTCTTGCTTTGAAGGGGGCTATTCATGTTGTCCATGGAATTAATTCAAGGGAATGAATGGCTACCACAAACATAAATAGAATTTAAAAATGCTGAGAGAGTGGATGTGAAGTGTTCTCACCACAAAAATGGCAACTACGAGAAGTAATGGTTATATCAATTAGCTAGAGTTAGTCATTCGACAATGTATATATACCTCAAAACATCATGTCGTATGCGATAAATACACATAATTTTATCTGTCAATTAAAAATAAAATAATAAAATCAAAACCAATTAAACAATGCCATGCATGGGCAAATATTGGGAATATGTAATGAACCATAGGTTAAGATGAATTCATTTTAGTACAGCTGATGTCCCTTACAAAGATGAATTTATTTTGGTACAACTGAAATCCCTTGCAAACATAATTGGAGGGGGTTGTATTCATTTTCACAGTTGCTTAATATTCTACTCTATTGTGCACCGTATTTTAAGAAGCTTTCTCTATTGATAAAGATCTAGGCTTTTTCATTGTTGGGGAGGGAGCACCTACAAATACTGAACAAATTGCCAGTGTTCCAGTTGTGGAATGAGGTGATAGGGTGTTCATTGTACTGCTATTAAGTTATGAGTAAATTAAGCGAAAGACGATTGAGCAAAGAGCAGTAGCACACGGGATGGGTAGGAAGCAAGGTTATCAATTAATTATAGGCACAGTCTGAGGCCCAATTAAAAAGAGATCTCGTCTACCAGCTCTGTGGGAAACAAGCCTGGAAATAGCATTCTGCAGCAGTCAGAGGTCTTGTTCTTGGGTTTTTGTGATTCATGGATATTAAATTATTTTGTGGGTGAAACCGTGAATGAAATAATATGCATAATCAATAAACAGTGCATAAGTAAATACATGAGGAAAAAGTGAGTGATGAATAGTTCTGTGGCATATGAATCATTAATTTTGATTAAACCCTAAACTCTGAAGTCCATTAGAAAGAGACCTTGCTCTTCTCTGTAAGAGAGTGGAATTCAGAGTAAAAGTTCAGTTTCTTGGGCTTTAGTGCTTCCTAGGTAGGGATCATAAATGAATCAATGAATGCATTAACAAATAAATGTGTAAGTGAAGATAAAGACTGTCATATGTGGACCATTTATGAGAGCATGTCATGAAACAAGTATTTCTAGGAATATATTTGTAGAATACTGAATTTCAATATAATATATAGGCAAAAGCTGTCATTTGGAGTACATAGGAGCTGCAGACACACAGAAGCACATGGACAGATGCACCTAAGTGTCCATGTTGGCATTCTGGATTGGTAAGAGGTTGCTAGCTGTCAGCTTATTGAGAAGGAAAAATATTTACACAAACAAAAGATTACATGACTGTAATAGAAAAGGAGCAAATATGTGCCAATTTGAGGATGTGTTACATGACACCAGTTATGATGGATCTGATTGTATCCACTGAATTTTATAAAAAACGACAAAAAATGGCAAGGGATAGAGTCGGTTATTTCTATGGGTTGTTTTGTTTTGTGTTCAAGTTCAAGTGTAGAGTCTGGGATCTCTGGTAATTATATATTGTTTTTTAAGTTGAATGAATATAATTATATCTCAAGGGCCAACTCTGGACAGTGTGGAGCATGTGATGTGGAATAAAGCTTATGACTAATCCCGTTCTACCCTACTGGTGTCCTTATAGAGAAAGTAGGATCTAGGCGCTTCTAACTTGGGTTAACTTGGGTTAAGTTCATAGAGAGGGATCATAGAATATTTCAGTTCTGGGCTGCTGGTGGGTTTACCATATTTTATTGAGAGAGGGCCAAACACGAACCAATATTCAGAATGTGTCGTATGACCAGGGTTATAATTAATCCAACATTATTTAGTGAGTTTTATTTTTAAGAAAATTAAAAGAGGATTTTTTGGGCTGTAGCTATGGGCTATGAATATGTAGACAGATATTGACAGTTCTTAACCTTTGTCTTGGAGTCCATTGTTATTGATATGTTGTTCTCAGGGAATAAAGGAGGTTATTCATATCTAGATCAATTATTTAAGAGAAGGCCAAGCATGGGCCAGTGAGGAACAGGTGTTATGAACCAAAGATAATGATTACTCCAGTTATACTCTAATGTTGTCCAGATAAATAGAGCTCCAGGTTGCCCCTGCTTTGGATAAAGCACACATTGAAATTTCTGTGGAGTAATTCTTTAGAAAAACAGATATGTAATTTATTCCATGCATAATTGTATATATGAGTAAATAAGTGAATCACTAGACATGTAAATCAGAAAGATTTTGCATCATTAATGAGAATATGCCATAAAACAAAGGTTTACGTTTATCTAATTTAGCACAAGTGAGATCCACTAAAAGTGATCACCTATCTGGTAAATTTATGGATAGGGAGTATGTAGACAGATATTTATGATAGATATGGCTCTTATTCTCATGTTGATATTCATTGTATTATTTAAAAGCCCAAACTACACAAGTCAATAAATAAGGAGTGCCATTTTTGGGCAATGATGAGATGACGGAAGTTTATGATTAATCTAATACTGCCAAACAAATTTCCATTAAAAAGTCTAACTGTAGGGTCTTTCTTTCTCTTGAAAGTATGTATTTTACTTCACCAAATGAGCACATTATGGTGAAGAACTGATTTAGTCATTCTCTAATGCTAAAGATCTTGCCTTTTACTTCTGTGGGTAAGGAGAGAAGAGATTTATGTAAGTAACAATTACTGTTTACTGTTCTTGGATTGGGAGGTTGGTTCATGGGTGTTGCCTGAATTTATTAAAATAATAACTGGATATATTAATAAATAAAACTAGGTAACACCAATATGGACCAGTGATGAGAATATGTTCAGAATTGGGATTTATGATTAATCTGATTTGGTACTAGTAAAATTCAATAAAAAAGATACAGGGTATTTCATTCATTTTCAGAGATGATTCAAATTGTTTTATTGTTGCGTTGTGATTCAGTTAAGTACCTCTCCAATGATAAAGATTTAGGCTATTAATTCCTTGAGGGAGGAGCACATAGGAAGATGGACAGTGTTGTCAGTGTTCTAGTTGTGTGTGTGTAAGATTATGATTCCTTGGTGATTTATTATACCATATTTGGCACTTGAAAAAGGACCAACCGTGGACCAGTGAGTAGCATGGAGCTGACATGAAAGAAGGAAGTTGATTAATTTATAAGTGCAAAAAGTGCATATATGTATATATACGTATACAAACTCACACACACATATGTTGCAAAAAGTGACTTCCATCTATTAGCTCTTTGGTCAATGGACATATATACAATCATTAGTATTCACAGATGTTGTTCTTGAGCTTTTTGATTCATGAGAATTGATTATACTATTATTATTAATGAATCAATGAATAAAGAAATAAACAATGCATAAAGTATGTCAAGTATAGCCAATCATTAGTATTCTGAGCTGTAGGAATCAAAGATTTTGATTAGATTCTGTAACTCAGAGGTTTATTAGAAAAAAGAAACTAGTTATTTCGTCCATGGGAAAGGGGCTTACAGCAAAAGTTAGGAATAGCCAAAGATCTGATTCTCAGTTCTTCATGCCTGTGAACTGTATGAGAAGTGAACCAATGCAAGAATAAAGATGTAGAAATCAATGATGGCTAATTATGGAAGTCTTTAATGAAACAAGGGTTATTACTAATTATTGTTATTTTCTGAAGCACTGAGTTTCATAACATAAATAGATTAAGTGTCCCTTACTATTTTCCATAAAAGACATATCTAATTTCACGAGAGTCCCTGTTGTAATTTTGGATTGATGTTGGGTTGTCAGTTTTATTTAGAAAAGAAACAAATCATTTACATTAAAAGTAATTGTTCCAATAATTGCCTAATTGAAAGAAGGCCAGGTGTGGACTAATACTGAGAATATGACCATAGGTCTTATTAATCCAATTCTGTTCACTGAACATTATCTAAAACAACAAAAATGATCTAGCCGTTTGTATTTTTGGGCAGTGAGCATACAAACAGATATTAGTCAGTGTTCTTGTCCATTGTCTTGGCTTTTATTCATTTTGATGTATTGTAAAAAGTGAATGAATAAATGAGTTTGCGTTTCAATTATTTAAAAGAGTATGGAGGATTGGCCAAAGTGTCATCAAACAAAAATAACAATTAACCCATTTTTACAGATGAAAAATAAAAGAAATCTACATGGATCCCACTTTGGACAAAGTGCGTGTCAACAGTTGCATGAAATGGTATTTCACGTCTTGATTATTGTTTGTTTTTATTCTTTTTTTAGAAAAAATGAATAAATGATCAAATTATTTTGGGAGTAATTAAATAAAAGAAAGAACACAAGTGAGTCAGTAAATGCTTAAATTAAGGTAGATCTTGGATCATTGCTTCATGGCACACTCTCAGAAATGCTCAAATATGGTGCCTTAAAAAAATTAATGAGGTTTGGGTGTTGATGTGGTTAGGGAGTATACAGATAGATAGTTGTTAGTGGTTACATTTATTACTCTTGCTTTGGGTGGATTTAAGGGTTCATTATATTAAGAATTAAACAGTAAGTAAATTCATACATAAAAGGTATGGTTATTCTGGAGTCAATAATGAGAATGTGTTAGGAACCAAGGTTTATGATTAATCTAAAATAATTTCTAAAAGAAGTTAAGTCTTTGCTGTTTCGTTCTTTCTAAAATGTGTATTTTCCTTCACACAATGGACATTCCACAGCTAATTATTCGATAACAATAAAGATATTGGTGTTTTGCCTCTGTGGTTAAGGAGCTCAGAGACTGTTGTAGATAATAAAGTTCATGTCCTGGGTTTAGGTGGCTTGTTCATCACTAAATTATGTTAGAAGAATAAACAGCTAAATATATACATATATAAAAAGCATACCATACAAGAACCAATAATGGAAGTGAACCAAGGTTTATGATTAGTCTAATTCAGCCCAACTTAGGTCCATTACAAATGATGGAGGGCTTTTATTAATTTCAGAGGTTTTTAATATTGTATTTTATTTTGTGCCGTGGTTGATTTACACACATTTCTTTAAAGTTAAAGATCAAGGCTATTCACTCCTCTAGGGAGAAGCAGATAGGAAAAGGAAGATAGTGTCAGTGTCCTCATTGTGAGTTAAGATGGTGGTTCACAGTTGTTCATTCTATTGTATTATTATCTTTTGCTGTGTAATGAATTACTGAACAATTTAATGGATTAAAACAACAATAAACATTTGTCATTTCTCACGGTTTCTATGTGGCAGGAATCCAGGAGAGGCTTACTGGGGGCAGTTTTAGCTTAGGGTTTCTTGTGAAGTTGCAGGCAAGATGTCAGGTTGAGTTGCAGTCATCTGAAAGCTTGACTGTGCTAGAGTGTCTGCTTCACTTACATGGCTGGAAAGTTGGTGCTGATTGTGGGAAGCCACAGTTTCTTCACGAATAGACTCTTCCTCAGGACTGCTTGAGTATCCTTACAACATGGCAGTTGATGTCCCCTAGAGCAGTCAATCTAAGACAGAGAAAGGTGGAACCCTCAATATATTTTATAATCTAGCTCCAGAAGTCATACACCATCATTTCCACAGTATTCTATTGGTAATACAGGCGGTCATGATTTAATATGGAAAGAAGCTACACAAGGCTATGCATACCAGGAGCATGGGCCTTGGGAGCCATTTGGAGGCTGGCTACCTCATGTACTATCTTTAAAATATGGACAAATTAAATAAAAGAAAGTCTGGATGAAATATTAATGTGAGATTGGTATGAAGCAAGGAAGTGTAGTTAATTATTTGTATAATGCTTGGATCCATTCTAAAAAAAATGCAGTATCACTTCTATGGAAAATAAGCTTATAGATCTCAGTAATATTCAAGGATCTTGTTCTTAGTTTTTTTTGATTTGTGTCTATTGGCTTTGTTGTTAGTGATTCAATGAGTGAAACAATAAACAAAGGTATGAATGAATGAATAAAAAAGAAATGCTAGGCCTAGACCAATGATGAGTATTCTGGGGTGTCTGAATCAATGATTTTGATTAAACCCTGTAACTCTGAGGTCCATTATAAGAGGAGACCTAGTTAATACCTGTATGGTAAATGATATTATGGTGGAAGTTAGAATTATTTGGGATTTTGTTCTTAGGTGGTTGAAGTTCATAGGTGTGGATTGTATTACTAGAAAAGATTTAGTAAATGAAAAATGAAACAAATATGTAAATAAAGGAAGACAAGTAGAGCCATATGTTGCCTAATTATGAGAATGTATAATGTATTTATTATTATTAACACACTTCTGAAGCACTCAGTTTCAACATAAATTGATTAAATCTGATACCTATTTGGGTAAGGAATATACATACAGAGACAAGTACCTAGAAATCAGTATTGTTTGTCCTGCATTATTTAGATGGTGCTGTTTCTTAATGAACACAAGAAAATATGATCTAGTCTGGGAATCATGAGCAAATGACAGGTGTTAACGCCATTCATATTTCTGATGCAATCTGTATGTTCACAGATATTGATGATGTCATGAGTGAATGTATACACAGGAGTGAATGTATTCAGTTATTCGAGGAAGGTAAAGCAGTGTTTCTTGACTTTGGCTCTATTGACATTTTGGGTAATTCTCTATGGTGCAAGATTGTCTTGTATATTGTAGGGTGTGTAGTAACTTCATTGGCTTCTACTCAGTAGATGCCAATGTTGACCCTCCTCCCAGTGTGACGATCAAACATTTCTTCAGACTTTGGCAAATTTCATCTGTGGGGGGCAACATTGTCCCCAGTTGAGAACCACTGAGGTACAACATGGACTGAAGAGGAGCATGTGTTAAAAAAGTGTGAATTATTTATCCTGTAGTATCTTACTGATGTTCAGATAAAGAAAAAGCAAAGCAAAAGACCTAAAACTAGGCTCTTCCCCCACGGGGTCAGGTTCATGTGTATAGTTGCATTTAATTGTATTACAATTCTGGGTTGTTGATGGGCTGATCATACTGTGTTTTCTCTGAAAAAACAAAGAATTGTTCATGAGTACTTACTAAATGAATAAGTGAAATGACAAATGAATAAAGAAACACATAAAGGAGAGTCTAGCATGGACTATTTTGGTGAAAATTTACCATAAAAAAGTGGTTAAATTTACCTAACTCTGTACTGTATAAATGAGATCCATTATTGGGAATAAAGTTCAGATTTTTACCATCTGGGTAGAAAACACATAGATGGATACTTGTAGTAGCTTTTATTCTTGTGTTGGGTGCCAGATAAATCAGTAAATAATATTCCAGGCCATTCTTGGGCCACTGATTAAAATGTGGTGTGAATAAGAGTTTATAATTAATCTAGTACAGTCCTACAAATGTCCCTTGAAAGATTTCAATGCATGTAGGCTGTTCTTTCTTAAATCTACTCTTACTTTACACAATAGATGCACCATACCTGATTTAATTATTTTTCAGTGGTGAAAATTATGGCTTTTACTTCTGTGGGTAAAAAGTGTAGGAATGGATTTAAGTTAATTTTTATATTCTTGATTCGTGTGGGCTTGTTCATGCTTTTTATTATTTTAGAGAAATAAATGGGCACATATTTAAATAAAGTAAAAAAGCTCTGTGCTGAGATCGCGCCACTGTACTCCAGCCTTGGCAACAGAGTGAGACTCTGTCTCAAAAAAAAAAAGCTCTGTGCATTGCCCAGTGATAGAAATGATTGTAAACAATAACAAAATTCTATTTCCATTCGACACAACTGAGAACATTAAAGAAAATAAGTTAGAGGGTTTTTAAATGACTTTTAGAGTTGAGGATTATTCCATTTTATTTTTGCACCATAGCTAACTTATATTTCCTCAAGTGACCTAATCTGTTGAACATATATATATATATATATATATATATTTTTTTTTTTTTTTTTTTTTTTTTTTTTTTGAGACGGAGCCTCTGTCTGTCACCAGGCTGGAGTGCAGTGGTGAGATCTCGGCTCACTGCAATCTCTGCCTCTTGGCTTCAAGCGATTCTTCTGCCTCAGCCTCCCGAGTAGCTGGGACTACAGACACATGCCACCATGCCCAGCTAATTTTTGTATTTTTAGTGGAAAGAAGGTTTCACCGTGTTGGCCAGGATGGTCTCGATCTCTTGACCTCTTTATACGTCTGCCTTGGTCTCCCAAAGTGGTGAGATTACAGGCGTGAGCCACGGCGCCCGGCCAATCTGTTGAATGTTTAAGGGCAGCACATAGACAATGGTTTATATTGTCAGTGTTCCTATTGTGGGGTAAGATGGTGTGCTCCTGGTCATTTAATGTGCCACATTTAAAATACAGACAAATTAGGCTGGGCACTGTGGCTCACACCTGTAATCTCAGCATTTTGGGAGGCTGAGGCATGCGGATCACCCGAGGTCAGGTTGCCCCGGCTGGAGTGCAGTGGTGCGATCTCGGCTCACTGCAACCTCCGCCTCCTGGGTTCAAGCGGTTCTCCTGCCTCAGCCTCCTGAGTAGCTGGGATTACAGGCACACACTGCCACGCCTGGCTAATTTTTTGTATTTTAGTAGAGACAGGGTTTCACCGTCTTGAACTCCTGAGCTCAGACAATCTGTCCGCCTGGGCCTCCCAAAGTGTTGGAATTACAGGGGTGGGCCACCGCGCCTGTAATTTTGGGTTCACAGCAAAATTGAGCAGAAGGTACAGAGATTGTTTCCCATATGCCCTTTGTCCTTCTGCATGTATAGCCTCCCCTGTTATCAACATCCACCCCATTAGAGTAGTGCTTTTGTTATAATCTACATTGGCATATCATAATCACCCAAAGTCCATAGTTTACAATAGGGTGCACTCTTGGTGTTGTACATTATGTGGTTTTGGACAAATTTATAATGACATATATCCACCATTATAGTATCATACAAAATACCGCAATGCTCTGAACATCCCCTGGGTTCTGCCTAGTCATCCCTCCCTCCCCTACCAACCCGTGGCAACCACTCATCTTCTATTGTCTCTGTAGTTTTGCCTTTTCCAGAATGTCATACAGTTGGAATCATACAATACGTGGCCTTTTCAGATTGGCTTCTTTCACAAGTACTCTGCATTTAAGGTTCTTCCATGTTAAGCATAGCTTGATTGCTCTTTTTTTTAGTGCTGAATAATATTCCATTTTCTAGGTTTACCACAGTTGATTTATCCATTCACCTGCTGAAGGATATCTTGGTTTCTTCCAAGTTTTGGCAATTATGAAAAAAGCTGGTATAAATGTGTGTGTGCAGGTTTTTGTGTGGATATAATTTTTCAACTATGGGTAAATACCAAGGTGCATGATTGCTGGATTGTATGGTAAAACTATGTTTAGTTGTAGAAGAAACTGCCAAACTGTCTTCCAATGTGATTGTGTTGATTTTGCATTCCTACCAGCAATGAATGAGAGTTCTTGTGACTCCACATTTTTGCCATCATTTGGTGTTGTTAGTGTTCTGCATTTTGGTCATTCTAATAGGTGTGTGGTGGTATCTCGTTGTTTTAATTTGCATTTTCCCAATAATATATGATGTGGAGCACGTTTTCATGTGATTATTTGCCACCTGTATATCTTTGTTGGTGAGGTGTCTGTTAAGGTCTTTGGCCCATTTTAAAATCTGATCACTTTCTTATTGTTGAGTGTTTTTGTTTGTTTGCTTGTTTTTGAGACAGAGTCTCACTCTGTCGCCAGGCTGATCTCGGCTCACTGCAACCGCCACTTCCCGGGTTCAAGCGATTCTCCTCCCTCAGCCTCCCAAGTAGCTGAGACGACAAGTGCCCGTCACCATGCCCAGCTAATTTTTGTATTTTTAGTAGAGACGGGGTTTCACCATGTTGGCCAGGATGGTCTTGATCTCTTGACCTCGTGATCTGCCCACCTTGGCCTCCCAAAGGGCTGGGAGCCACCATGCCCAGCCTATTGTTGAGTTTTAAGAGTATTTCGTGTATTTTGTATAATAGTGCTTTATCCAATATGTCTTTTGCAAATATCTTCTCCTAATTTGTTGCTTGTCTTTTCATTTTCTTGACAGTTTCTTTATGGAGCAGAAATTTTGAAAGTTCAAAGATCAGTTGATTATATTTATGTGAGTCTATTTCTGGGCTTTCTACTCTGTTCCACTGATCTATTTGTCTGTTCTTTTGCCAATACCACACTGTCTATTACTGTAGCTTTGTAGTAAGTTTTGAATATGGGTATTGCCAGTCCTCCAACTTTGTTCTTCTCTTCAATGTTGTGTTGGCAATTCTGGGTCTTTTGCCTCTCCATGTAAACTTTAGGACAGTTTTGTCAATATCCACAAAATAACTTCCTGGGGTTTTTATTGGGATTGCATTGAATCAAGCTGGGAAGAACTGACATCTTGACAATATTGGACTTTCCTATCCATAATCTCCATAACTTTTTCCACAATGGCTGTACTAAATTACATTCCTACCAACAATATAGAAGAGTTCCCTTTTCTCTGCATCCTTGCCATCATTTGTTACCTTTCATTTTTTTGATGAAAGCCATTCTAAAAGATAAGAGATGATATCTCATTGTGATTTTAATTTGTGTTTCCCTAGTGATTAGAGTGACTGATAATTTTTTATATATCTGTTGGCCATTAGTATGTCTTCTTTGGGAAAATATCTGTCCAAATCCTGTGTCTATTTTTAAATTGGGTTTTGTTGCTATTGAATTGTTTGTGTTCCTTATATATTTTGCATATTAACCCCTATGAGATGTATGGTTTGCAGATTTGTTTTCCTGACCTGGAAGTTGTCTCTTCATTTTGTTAACTGTTCCTTTGCTGGGCATAAGGTTTTTAATTTGATGACATTCTACTTGTCTATTTTTACTTTTGTTGTCTGTGTTTTTGGGGTCTTATTAAAAAAATCATTGTCTATACCAATGTTGTGGAGCTTTTCCTCTAGTAGTTTTATAGTTTCAGATTTTATGTTGAAGTTTTTAATCCATTTTGAGTTGATTTTTGTATATTGGGTGAGATAAAGATCTAATTTCATTCTGCATGTTGATAACCAGTTTTCCCAAAACCATTTATTGAAGATACTGTCTTTTTCCCATTGTGTTCTCTCGGCACCTTTGTCCAAAATCAATTGATTGTAAATGTGTGAGTTTATTTATGAACTTTTAATTCTGCTCCATTGGCTGATATATCTGTTTTTATGCCAGTATTATGCTGTTTTGATTATAATCACTTTATAATATATTTTGAAGTCAGGGATGTAATGCCTCCAGCTTTGTTCTTTTTGCTTAAGATTTTTTGTATGTGGCTATTCAGTGTCTTTTGTGGTTCTATATGGATTTAAGGATTTCCCCCCCTATTTCTATGCAAAATGACATTGGAATTTTAATAGGAATTGAATTGAACCTGTAAATGGGTTTAGGTAGCATAGACATTTTAACAATTTTAGTTCTTTCAACCCATGAACACAGGGTATATTTCCATTTATTTGTGTTTTCTTCAATTTCTTTCACTAGTGTTTTATAGTTTTCAGCATACAGGTCTTTCACCATCTAGGTTAAATTTAGACAATATTTTTGGTGCTATTGTAAATGGGCTTATTTTCTTCATTTCAAGTTAATTACCTATTAGGATATAGAGTCACTACTGAATTTTTTTTGATGATTTTCTATCCTGCAATTTTACTGAAGTCATTTATCAGTTCTAACAGTTTTTTTTTTTTTTTGTGAGGTAGTTTGGATTTTCTGTATATAAAATCGTGTCATCAGCAAATAGAGACAATCTCACCTCTTCTTTTTTCTATAAAGATGCCTTTTATTTCTTCTTGTTCTTCTAGGATAAGTCTACTTTTCTTCCACATAACAACCACAGGATAGATGACATTCATTTTCTAAGAAACAAAATCTTGGCAGTTAGATCCGTGGGGTAAAGAATATAGATACTAATGTAAGTTAACACCTCAAGTTCATGTCCTTGGTTTGGATGCTTTGTTCAGGAGTGTTTAGTGGTATTTCAAAGGAATCAATATCTATAACAGAAATTAAAATAACCAGGAATGGACCAGTGATGGAAATGTGTTCCGAAAATATGTTTAATATAATTTGGCACAACTGAAGTGATAAAAATATAGTAGTTAGACCATTTATATTCACAATTATTTAACATTGTATCTTATTTTCTACCTCAAATGATTTAATCTTTTCCATATTGGTATGGTCCTGGCCGATAACTCTTTGTGTGGCAGCCTGAGAGAATATGGAAGACACTGTCAGTGTTGGAAGATGGTGGTTTTATCACTTTTCATTGCACTGTCTTTAAAACATGGGCAAATTGACTAAAAGAAGACTACAGAAGAAATAATGGTGATTGTGAATTTGGTATGAAGCATGGATGTTAATTAATCACACATGTTCTCTGAGGTCCATTGTTAAGGGAGAGAGCCACTAATGGGGAGATCTTATTCCTAGAATTTTGTGGTTATATTATTATTCATGAACCAATGAATAATAAATGAATGATATAAAGGAAGAAAAACGTGCTTGGACCAATGATGAGTACCATGGGGTATCTGAAACAGGATTTTTGATTAAACCCATATGCAATTCTGAGGTCCATTACAAAGAGACACGTATTATTCCTTTTTTGGGAAGTGAGCCTATGGTACCTTTTCCTTGGACTTTGTGGTTCTTGGGGATGGATTGCATTTTTGTTATAAAATCAGCCCATGAATTAAAAATTTATCAATGAGTAAAACATAAAGCATAAGTCATGTACTTATTATCAGCGAATGTAATGAAACATGGATTATTATTAAAACTTATCTGAGACTCCCAATAAATTAATACCCAAGGCTTCTACCATTCTGGTAAGGAGCATATGGTCATTTGTATGCAAGAGTCAGTTTTTGTTCTGTGTTGGTGGTGGGTTGCTAACTATTTTATTAAGAAAATGAAGCATCTTTAATCATGTAAATAGTTGGTTAAACAACCACTTAATTGAGACCAAGCAGAGACCAATGATGAGTGTATTAATCTATTTTTTAATGGATTTTTATTAAACAAATAAAAAAAAGAAACACAGTCTATTCTTCCTGAGGGCAATGACTCTAGACAGATGTAAATATTCTTCAGTGTTCTTGTCCAGTGCTGTGAGATCACAGATACTGATGACTTTTGTATATGAGAAGGAAGGTGCATTTTTATGTCTCAGTTTATATTTTAGAGTCAGCAAACCATGGACCAATTAGGAACAAATGTTATGATATGAGAATGCTGATTCTTGTTTTTTTTTTTTTTCATGATAGACATTCTAAGAAAAACTCTAGGCTCTCTCATTGTTTTTGGAATACATACATGGTCCTTTCCAAGTAGTTTCTTAGAAAAATGTTTTTAAAAAGAGGCTTTTAAAAAGAGCCTTTTAAAATGTTTTTAAAAGAAGGCTTTATTTTTCTCTATAGAATGAAAACCATGTAGCTGGTCTTATTCTCTAATCATGAAGACCATTATTGTTATTTGTGGACTAAGGAGCAGAAAGACTGATGTAAGTAAACATCAAATTGATGTTTTGGGCTTGGACTGTATTCATTCATGGGAACCCACTACATTATTTTGATAAAATAAATGGTTAAATAACACATGAAATTAAGGAATGCCAGTCATGGACCTATGATTGTAATGTGTCATCAACAAAATTTTATGATTAATTCAACCCAACCCAACTGAAGACCATTGTTAAATAAATGAAGAGCATTTCATATATTGTCATAGTAATTTAAATTCCCATTTAATGTTTTTGCTATAGTTGCTTAACATATTCCTTCACTGACAGACATTGAAGTTGTTGACTTTTTGAGGTAGAGGTACCTTGGGAGATATTGTATGTTAATTTGCTCAATTGTGGGCTCACATGGTAGGTCCTTGGTTTGCAATCACATTAATGAGTAGACAAATCAAGTGGAAGGGAAGCTGGTAGACACCAATCATAAGTATGAGATTTAAATGCAGCAGAGTCGCTGATGAATCTCTATGTGTAAACTTGAGGTTGATCACAAAATATGATCTAGTCTATTTGTTCTGCATGAAAGAGAGTAATGAACAGATCTTGGTTCTATTAAAGCCTTTTGTTCTCAGTTTTGTGTCATTAAGGGATATTGATCATATAATTATTATTCCTGAAACCATGAATGACTGAGTCAGTTCAACAAGGTATAAATGAATGAAGAAATAGAATGCCTAGCCTGGATCAATGATGAGTATTGGTGGAGGTGTCTGAATCAACACTTTTGATTAAGCCCTCTGTGTACCTCTGAGATCTGTTATTGAATGAGAACCAGCCTATATTCTCTGTAGAAATTACCTAATAGAAGTTAGGAAAATTCAATAAAACTTGTTCCTGAACTTTTGTAGTTCAAAGATATGGAATGTATTATTTTAAGTGAATTCAATGCGTAAATAGAGAAATGTGTATACATGAGAGAAGATTAACAGGCCTACTTATGGAACTATTCTTTGAGTACAATGAAAAAGTATTATAAATATTAACACTGGCAATAAAACAAGTATAATTATTAATCTGAGGTAAAATCCTATTATACAGAACATATTGTATCTGCAGTTGAGACAATTTTTTTGGTTTTATAGTTTGCTTTTTTTTAATTAAGAAAAGGGAAAGTGTTTGCATCAGCCAGAAATCCATTAAGTAATATCTACTTAACAGATTTTTATATAGACAAAAATTCATAATCATTACAGATCTAATTCTTGGGCTAGGTGACGCATTCAGTAGTGTCTATTATACTATTTAAAACTAAAAGTTCAATACTGGCCTGAAAAAATTGCATTTTTGAGCCAAGGTTTATTGTTATCTAGTTCTGCTTGACTAACATCCATTGAGAAAATCGTATATCTATTCTAAATCTGCCTTTTTCTCTCCAGAGTGGACATAGGCCAGCTGATTTAATAATTTAAGAAAGAACTGTTATCCTGAGTAAGGAGCATAGAGACAAATATAAGTAAGTTCCTTATTTCAAGTTCTTTCTTTGAATGGTTTGTTTTTGGGTGTTAGCTAAAGGATTTCAAAGGAATCAATGTCTACAAACATGAAATAAATAACACACCCCAAATGCACCAATGATGGGAATGTGTAATGAACCATGAATTATGTTTAATCTAAATCGTCACAACTGAGTTGATTATAAAAGAAGACAAAAGTTAACTTATTCTCAGAGCGGCTCAACATTATTCTTTATTTCATGCCATGGTTGTTTTACACATTCCCTTATGGGTAGAGATCCTGGCTGACATCTGTTTTGGGGCAGCGCATGAGAATATGGAAATAGGTGATTTCGTTGTTTTTTATCAGGCCATCGTTGACATATGTATGAATTAAATAGAAGTGGGCTATATCAGAACGAATGCTGAATGTGAACTGAGAGCATGCAGGGGCATTGACCAATTCACATGTGCACCTTTACGTGTCATGGCCTAAGAAATGTAGTCTAGCTCTATGGGCCAAGAGCCTAAAATTTAATGATCTTGTTTTGGGGATTTTTGATTGTATCATTATTTGTGAGTCAATAGGTCAATCAATAGATGAAAAAAATGCACATCATGGACCAGTGATGAATATCATGGGGTTTCTGAAACAACATTTTTGATTAAACCCATCTGCAACTCTGAGGTCCATTACAAAGAGACACCTCTTTATTCTTCAAGGAAAATGAGTCTAGAACCTTGTTCATGGCCTTTTGTGGTTTGAGGGTATGAATTACATTATTATAATAAACTTAGTCCATGAATATAGAATTTTATCAATGAATGAAGAATAAGAAAGGTATGCATGCACTTACCTACTAAGGCATGTAATGCAACATGGATTATTATTGAAACAATTTTGAGGTTCTTAGTCCCAATAAATTAGTGGCTAAGGCTCTTATCATTTTGGTAAGGAGCATATGGTCATCTGTGTACAAGACTGAATGTTTTTGTTCTGTGTTGAGGCAGGTTACTGGTTGATCATTTTATTAAGGAAAAAGAAATACATTTACATAAATAAATAGTTGACTGAGTAACTGTAATTGAGAGAGGGAGAGCATGGAATGATGATGAGATCTATATACAACGACACTCATGATTAATTCAGTCTTTTTTGGAATTTTACTTAAGCAAACAGACAAGTTTGGTACTAGATTCACAGCGTTTATTATATTATCTAAAACAAAAAATTTCATGGTGAGAGATATTTCATCTTGACAAAAACAATTTATGTAAGTTAATAAATAGAAGTGTTCTCTCTTCTGAAGTGTTCAGAATAGGGTACAAAACAAGGTTTATGATTGTTTACTACAGAGCTATGATTCATTTTAAAGAGCTAAACATATAGTATTTGATTCTTTTTAAAATTTGCGTTTTATGCTGCAGAATGAACGCACTCTACCTGATTATAGTCTTCTGGTGAAGATCTTGCTGTTATCTCTGTGAATCAGGAGAGAAGAGATTGATGTAAGTAAAAATCAAACTTTGTGTTCTCGCTTGGGAAACTTGATCAAGTTTATTCATTGAATTATTTCAAAGGAATAAAAGGCTACATACATAAATGAGTCAAAGGTGGTTATGCATGGACCAATGGTAGAAATGTGTTATGAATTAAGAATTATGATTAATCCATTTCAGCACAACCAAATTCATTAGGACAAAAAGTTGAAAGGTATTTCTGTCATTTTCAGAATGCCTTAATATGCTGTTTTTGTACCATAGTGGATTTAAACACTTCCCCATTGTGATTGTTATTGACAGTTAACTAATTGAGGGAAGAACATAAGAAAATGGAAAACCTTGCCTATAGCTGTGGTATAACTTGGTGGTTATACCATGATATAACCATAGTAACGTCTTAAAAATACGGATGTTAAATGAAAAAAGCCCAACCATGGACTAATGGAATATATGGAATTGACGTGGTGCAATTTGTGGAATGAATTAATTCACCTTTGCAATACTGAGGCTCATTACAGAGAGAGCCAGTCCTCTAGTTCTGTGGAATATGAATCTTACAGACATAGTTACTTCTTCAAGGATCTTTTTGCCCTCTAATTCATGGATAGTGATTTTACTATTAGTGAATCAATGCCTAAATCAAGAACAGTATAATTGAATTAAAGCACAGAATACCAAGTCTGGATCAATGATGAGTATGCGTGGGGCATCTGAATCAAATATTCTGATTATACCCTGTCTGTGTCTCTGAGGTCCATTGCATCTATGGGAAATGTGCTTGGAGAGAAAGTTAGACATATTCAAGGAATATGTTTTTGGTCCTTTTTGGTTAATGGGTATAGATTGTATTATAAGTAAATCAATGAATGAATAAAGAAAAATACAAATAAAGACAAGGAAGGCTTCATTTCATTCAATTATGAAAGGAGCTAATGATGTTTTGAGTTTATATAAGTCTGCTCCTCCTTCGAGAGCGTATAGATAGATATGCACTCAATGTTCCGAGTTAGTGGCAAGTTTCTGGTTGCGTGTCTTGTTTGATTTAGAAAGGGATAAAACATATTCTTAAATGATGTATTTAGTTTAATAATACTTAATATAATAAATATTAGCCAATAAAATTAATATTCATATTCAATAATAACAATATTACAAATCATGCTAAACAAATTAACATAAATTTTTATAATAAACAACAATTTAATACAATTAATAATAAACACTAAAATACTAATGATTAGGTTGTGAAATGTGGAGAAAGTCTAAGGATGAACATTGAAAATTTGAATATAATAACCAAAAATCCTCTTATGTTTGCTCATTTTTATTTAAAAAGAAAAATGCAAATGCATTTTTATGACTTTCATGAGTAATAAGTGAATAAATAGATGCTAGTGTCATGAAGGGTTTTTGTCCAGTGTCCTTTGAATTCATGAATAGTGGCACTATTATTATGAGTAAAAGAATCATTTTATATCTCCATCCCTTATTTAAAAGAGGGCAAATCATGGACTAGTGAGAAGCATATGTAATGTATGCAAGGGTGTGATTAATCTTGTCTATCCTCTTGAAGTTTACTTAAACAAAAAAGTTCCAGGACCCTCCTTCCTTTGGAAGGGTTGTGAAGACCCACTCTCTAGACATATTTTGATATTAACATTTAAATGGAAATTAATTAAAAATAAAAATTCAGTTCCTCAGTCGCACTAGCCACACCCCAAGCCACATGTTGCAAGTGACCACCATTTCAGAATTGCCAATAGAGAACATTCGTATCACTGAAGAACGTTCCCACAGTGCATACAGGGCTAATATGAACAGTTGCAGGTAATAGTATTTAATTTTAGGTAGCAGGTGACTTCACCATTTTGAGTTTTCTTTAGAAAAGAGAGTAGATAATTAAATTATTTTTTGAGTTATTCAATAGATGAGTAAATAAACGAATCAGTAAATAGTTTGAATTAAAATAACTGTGGCCCACTGGTCAGATTGTGTTATAAAACAACAATTTAAATTCACCTTATAGTGCAAAAGTTTTCCTCATTAAAAATGTGTCTTCCCTTTATGCTAGGAATACTTAGGCAGATATTGAAAACTGCTCTTCTAGTGTTGGGTGGTAGATTCAAAAATGTTCATGATATTATTTCATGCTAAGAATTATGTCAATACATGAAAAAGAACTACTGTTGGGTTGATGATTAAAATTTGACACAAACCAATGTTTATGATCCATCCAGTAATGGAGAACTAACTTCTACTTAAAAATGGATTTTAAAATGTACACTTTTTATTCTTATAAAAGTCTGCCTTTTCCTCCAGAAGGAATAGACGAGATTGGATTTGGTCATTTCCCCAAGGTGAAGAGCATGGCGATTTCTTCTGTGGTAAGGAGCAATGTGAGTAATGGAGTTTCTGTTGGTGGGTTATGCGGTTGGTTCATGTGTGATTATTGAAGAAAGGAACAAAAGGCCATATACACAAAAATGAAAACATCAAGTAACAACCAATAATAGGAATGTGTTGTAGGCCAAGGAGTAGGACTGACCCATTTCAGCACAATAGAGACTTATTTTTTAAAAAGGTAGAAGGAATTTAATTTTCAGAAGTGTTTCATGTTTTGTAGTATTTCTGCACCATACTTGATTTAAGCATTCCCATATTGGAAGAGATTCAGGCTGTTAACTGTTCAGGAGAAGCTCTTGTAAGGTGAAACATGCTGTTTGTGTTCTAGTGGGGGATACCATTGTGGATTTTCATTGTTCATTATACCACCTTTAAAATTAGGCAAATTAAATGAACATAGCCCAGTCATTGGCCATTCATGTTGATAGTACTGATCTGAAGCAAGATTTGTTGATTATTCCATGTGTGGCACTGAGATCTAGTCTGACAGCTTTGTGGGAATTGAGCCTAGAGATATATTGTTGTGATATCCAGGATCTTGTTCTCAGAATTTGTGATTCATGGGAAAATGAAGGTATACACGAATGAAGAAAAAGAGTGCCAAGCCTGGACCAATGATGAGATTGGAGGGTGTCTGAATCAAAAATTTTGATTAAAGCCATCTGTAACTCTGAGGTCCATTTTAAAAAGAGGCCCCCATTTTTCCTTCTAGGGAAATGAGCTTATAACACAAGTTCAGAATATTCAGGTATCTTGATCATGGGTGTTCATAGTTTTTTGGTATAGATTCCATTTTATAAGTAAATCAATGCATAAATTTTGCATAAATGGGTAAATATAAGGAGAGCTTGGCATTGACCAATTATGAGAGTATGTAATGACGAATGGATTATTATTATATGCTTCTATAGCACTGAATTCCAGTGACATATAATGATAGAGGCTGTTGCCTTGTTTTGGAAGGCGTATGTGGACAGATGTATGCAAGACACAAAATAATTGTTTGATGTTGATGGTTGTTTACTGATTGGTTTTATTTAGAGGAGGGAAAATTGCATAAATAAATAATAGATGAAACAGTTATTTAATTGGAAATAAATGAGCATGTTTCAACTTGAGAATATTCCTTATGAAAAGTTATTATAAATCAAACTCTGTACTGAGTTTTATTAAAAACTAAAAAAAGCATCTAGTTTCTAAATCTTGTGAATAGCATAATGGACATATGGAGACATAATATTATTCAAGCTTCTTCTATAATGTAAGTAAATTCCTATATATTGAATTGTTACATGTGAATAGAATATGTCCTTGTCACAGTTAATTTTTTAAAAGAGGGCATAACACAACTGAGTGAGAAATGAAAATGAAAGTTAGTCTTTTTCTAAACTACTGATGCTGTCTTCCTGGTTAGGTGTGGGCATATAGACATTGAACATGAAAAGCATTTCTGTTGTGGGTTCTTCATGAGTTTACTGCTCTGTGTGTGTGTGTGTGTGTGTGTGTGTGTGTGTGTGTGTGTGTTAGTATTTGTGAATGTATAATGAAATATTCCATGCATCATAACATAAATAAACAAATCAAAACAATAAATGAATTCATATATAAGTAGGGTAAAGCATTTACCATTGGTGATAATATGCCATGAATCATGAATTTAAATTCATCCATTTCTACACATGTTGAGTCCATTAAATAAAAAGATGATCTAAAGTGGTTGCCTGTGTAGGTGTCTATAGACAGATGTGTGCCATAGTCATGGTTTTTGTTTTGGGTGATGAATTTAACAGTGTTTATTGTATTATTTAAAGTTAATAGTTAAGAAATAAAAATATGTGCAGTTCTTGGGTCAGTGATAAAAATTGGATTTGAATCAACTTTATGATTAATTTAATATCACACAACTAATGTCTTTTAAGTCAATCTAAATCTGTACTGTTCATTCTTTTGAAAATTTGTATTCAACTCCACAGAGTGAAGACCATGGTTGATTTAATCAGTCTCTGCTGATGAAGATCTTGGCTGTTACCTTTGTGTGTAAGGAAGCTAAAGACTTAAGTAAATAACAGTCCAAAAACTTGTCAATTAGGGTAAATTTTTCATTAATGTTCACTGAATTATTTAAAGTTAAGGCATATGTAGATCAATGAGATGAATGTGTTATGAAACTTAGATTGTGGTTAATCCAATTAAGCACAATTTTGGTTAAAAATAAGATGAAAGACATTTTATTCTTTTTTTATCTGATTAATAATTTATCTTATTTTTGTACTGCATTTAATTTAAGATTTATTCACTAATAAAATCTATGGCTGCACTGTTCAATGTCGTTTCCTCTATCCACATGTGTCTATTTATATTTAAAATAATTAAAGGTACATGCACTTTTAAATGTAATTTCTTGGTTGCATTAGCCACATTTCTAGTGCTCAGCAGCTGTATGTTGCTATTGGTGACTGTAATGGAGAACGCAGTTACAGTACGTTTACATTATATGCAAAGTCCTGTTAGACAGCTCTTTAATGAGGGAGGAATGCATGGAAAGGTGGAAGATAAGTGGAATGAGATGGGTAGGAAGCAAGGCTGTTCATTGATCTATACTTGCTTCACTGTGGGCCACTACAAAAGGAGATCTAGTCTATTGAGAATAGGGCTAGTCTATGCGAAAAGAGCCTGTAAACAGATCTTGGTTATATTCAAGGATACTGTTCGTGGATGCTAATAAAATAACAATGGGTATTGATTTTATTACTGCTACTGAATCAATGAATGGATCAATAAACAAAGGTATAAATGAAGGAAAAGATTGCTTATCCTGGATCAATGATGAGTACCCTGGGGTGTCTGAATCTTGGATTTTGATTAAACCCTATAACTCTGAGGTCCATTACAAAAAGAGTACTTTTCATTATGTCTATGGGAAATGAGCTTATTCCAGAAGCTAACAATAATCAGGATTTAGTTTTTGGGCTTCTGAGTATGGACTGTATTATTTTTAGTAAACAAGTATATGGATAAATCAAGAAAAGTACAGTATAAATAACAGAATGGTTATTCCTGCTCCAAATATGAGAGTACATAAAATAATAGGAATCATTACTAAAACATTTCTGAAGCACTAAGTCCCAGTAAAATAAATTAATCAAAGCTGACCCTTTGGGTAAGGAGCAGTTAGATAAATGGATGTTAGAGTCCATGTTGTTGTTCTGCTTGAGGGTGTTCATTTTTTTTTTTTAAAGGGCAAAATGTTTACTTTAATTATTGCTTAAATTACTACCTAATTGAGAGAGAGTTTACACATGGATCTATCTTGAGAATATGTCAAATGACCAGTTATAATGAATTCTAATAATCTTCACTATTTAAATTCAGTTCCTCAGTTTAATTTCCGAAAGCAAGGAAAATGATCTGAATTTTCTGTCTAATGAGCATGGGACGGGCATTGATATTGTCCAGTTTCTGTGAAGTCACAGATATAATGATTTTATTATAAATGTAAAAAGGAACAAATTAATGTCTCAATCAGTTATTCAAAATAAGGCCAAATCATGGACCAATGAGGGCCAGGTATTATGGAACAAAAAGAGTGATTAATCCAGTTCCATACAACAGCTCTCCAGTATTGTCATTATTTCCATAAACAAAATTGAGGTAGGCTCTTGCATCTTTGGAACGGTGAATATGTTTATATATTTGGATAATATTTCCCTTTCAGTCTCATTGGTGCAATTTCCTTAAAACACGGAATAGACATGCCTCCATGTGTAACTATTTAACTTTACATGTATGTGTGTATGCACGCATACACAATTGTTGAGAATGTACTCGAATCCAGGATTCAGATTAATTTAATTCTTTCTAGCAAGATTCATGTAGAAAGGAAATTTAACCCTTTCCTAGTTGAGTAGAAGGCAGATAAACAGACAGACGTGTTTAATAGTCACAATTATTATTATTTTGCCTGGTTTTACTTACAGTAGTTAAATTTCATACTTGAGTCAATTAGTCAATGAATCAATGTCGTTCATCTTTTAAATACATGACAAGTACCAGGGTTTATTTCTAATCAATAATTGTTGACTTGAACGGAATTTTAAAAAAATCTAAATCTAGGCTGATCCATTTCTCTCTCTCTCTCTTTCTCATCTACCTATTTTTATATTCACCTTGTACTCCACAGAATGAATGCGCAGTGATTCAATTATTCTCCAGCGAGGAAGATCATGGTTGTTGTCTGTTTGAGTAATGAGTGTAGAAACCTACGTAAGTAACAAAGTGATTGCTTTTGCTTTAGTGGTTGTTAAGAGAGTTAAGTCTTTCTGGAAAGGAATAAATGACTACGTATACAAATAAAATGAATGAAGTTATATGTGAATCATTCAGCACATCTGTGGTCAGTTAAGGAGAAAAAAACAAGACCATCTTATTCATTTTAATAGTTAATTATTGAGTTAATTAATGTAAAAATAAATTATTCAATTTTATTTGAGTCACAGTTGATTTTAACCTCCCTCTATAAAGACAGCTTATTCACATTCCAAGATGGAAGATATTGTCAGTGTGGAGTAAAATGGCAGCTTCATAGTTCTTTATCATCACATCCTTAAAATATGGACAGGGTCAATGAAAGATGATCAAGCCTTGACCAATTAAGAGTATGGGATTAATATGAAGCAGATATGGTCATTAATCTGCTAATCTGAAAAACTGAATCTATCACACAAAGGGATCTATCTTCCTTCCTCTGTGAGAAATGACCTATGAAGAGATGTCAGGGTTGTCTGATTTCTTGTTATGGGGTTTTTGGGATTCATAGGAATTGATTATACTGTTAGTAAATCAATGAAACATGAAATCATGTGTAAATGAATGATGATGAAGAATACTAAATATGGACCAATGGTGGGTTTTTGTTGGGTATGAACCAAGGATTAAGATTAGTTCAAATATGCAGTAGTAGTGTCCATTCCCAAGAGGGATAGTGGTAAATGAGCCCACAGACAATGTGGCAGTACTCATGGTATTTAAGTTTTAAGGTTTTGATAGGTATTGATTATATTTTTATAAATATATCGATGATTGAATCAGTGCACTAATGTAGAATAAAAGAAGAAAAGAATCTACTATGGGCATATAGAATGAAACAATAATTTTTTGTTTCTTCTTTACATCTTAATTTTATTTTAAGTTCTGGGGTATATGTGCAGGATATGCAGGTTTGTTACCTAGGTAAATGTGTGCCATGGTGGTTTGCTGCACCTGTCAATCCATCACCTAGGTATTAAGCCCAGCATGAATTTGCTATTCCAAAAAATATTTCTGAAACACTGACTTTCACTAGGACTTGATGAAGCATTTTTTCCCTTTGGATGAGGAGAATATAGGCAATTTTTGTAATAGTCAGTGTTCTTGTTCAGGTTATAGAGTGAATTCATAGTTTTTCATTTTATTAAAAGAAAAAAGCCATTAAATAAATAAGTAAAAGATTAACCCACTAACTAAACTAAAGAGGGCCAAACATTGACTGTTAAGAAGCCTGGGTTCCTTTTTATTTACCTGCTGTTCAGATATACAAAGAATTTCAAGGCTCTGTCCACTTAGGGTATTTTATACGTAGACAGATGCAAACATTATATTTTAGTTCTTAGTTGTTGGTTTTCTTAACCTGTTCATTTTCTTTAGAAATGTGAATGATGATTAATTAATCCATAAGGAAGTACAGACACAAATACATAGATACAGATGTATACAAACTGATGTATATATAAATAAGGGATACTGTAGACCATTGATGAAACTGTGCCGTGAAACAATCATTTAGATTAATTTCATTTAAATGCAGTTCATTTAAAGGTAAACCTCAATTATTGTTATCTATGCGAGAGGGGCATAGAGACAACTATTCATTATATAGTTCTTTTCCTTGTATTTAGGAATGAGGTTTATTGTACTTATTAGTTTATTAAAACTTAACTTTGAGCTAGTCATAGGCAATCATAAGCTGATGATAAAACTCTGTTACCTATCAAGAATTTCAATTAATCCAGTAACACATGACATCCATAAACAGAAAGAAAAATCACAGTGGTTTCATTCTTTCTAACATCTCTTTTGTACTTCACAGAATGGAGGCGTGATGGCTGATGCAATCATTTTCCACTGATGAAGGTTTTGATGGCTACCTGTGTGAGTAGGGAGGACATAGGCTGCTGTTAGTAATTGTCTTAAGTTCTTAAGTCTAATATCAAGGATTTTGTTAGTAAATTTTGATTTTATTATTATAAAGAGATCAATGACAAAACCAATAAACAAGCATATAAACAAGTAAAAAAGGAGACTGAAGCATTGTTCACCTATGAATAAATGTGATTAGGCAAGAAAAACTACTAATATACATGGAAAACACTGATGTCTCAAGAAATATATGTATCAAGCATGCTACTTTGTCTAAGGGTCTTAAGACACTGCATATAAGAAATAGTCAATATTATTGTTCTGGATCAGTTCAAGTTCAAGTTTGTTAATTTTTTAAAAGAAAAATATGTAAATATTATCACAGATTAATAAATACCTAAACTATTGTGAAAATGAAAGGGTAATACAAAGGTGACTGAAGACAAGTTATCAGTGTTTATCATCTGGTCTGCTTTGTATTCCTCAGAATGAACAGCCCCATCTGATTTAATCACTGCAATGACCGTGAACTGTACGGTTACCTCCGTGTGTCACAGGAAGACTCTTGTGAGTAGTGGTTAAAATTCTTGTTTTGTTTTAAGGGTATTCTCTGTATTCTTAAGAAGTCTAAAATATAATCAAATAAGGTCAAGCATTTTTATTATTCACTACCTAAGTACAAATTTATTCTTAAGACTTCCCTATTCATAGCTATTTATTTTATGATTACAGCACTATTAATGAATTGATTAATCAAAAAACGAATGTAGATAGACATGAATGAAGAAAGATAGAGTCAATCTTGGACCAATGATGATGACTGGTGGCGTATGAGTCATTGACGGTGAATACAGGTCTGGAAGTCTGAGGTCCAATATAATAAAAAATCTAGTCTTCACCTTCTATCCTAGGGATAGACATTAGGAATATTTGAGGATGTTGTTCTTGGTCTTCACATTCATGCATTTTCCCTCTATTTTTATAATTGGATCAATGAATCAATAAGCAAATATATTTTAACTGCATAAAGATAAAAATAGTGAGGCATTGTCCAATTATGGAAATATATGGTGAAATAAGAAATACTATTCACATTTATTAAAAACACTGAGGTCTTCTTTCTGTTAACAAATAAATGACTCAGAGGTATTACTCGCTTGCTGCAGGATGGCATATACAGTAAAAATAATAATAACGTATGTGAGGTCATTTGGGTCAGGACCATGTTCATGGTTGGTTGTTTTCTCAAGAAAAAATAGTTTCACACATACTTACATGACTAATAGAATGAAAGGAGAAATGTGTGGATAAATGGACAGAATATTTCCATCTTTTTATCTTTTTTGCTTTGTACTCTCAGAATGAACACCCTCAAGTTGACTTAAGCACCCTTCCATGGTCATGAGGTTTCTGGTTGCCTCTGTGTTAGAAGCTTGGAGACCAATGTGAGTATAGTCAAAGTTCTTGTCTTGGTTCTGGGTTTTTAAGGGGTAGTCATTATTTTACTAAGAACATTACAGATAATCCAAAAGGTTAACCATGGTCCAGGGGTAATTATGGCATTGCCATGAAACATTATGTTGATTATCTATAAAATTAAAAATGATTAATGATAAAATCACTGTGAGAGATGATCCTATAGAGAGCTATACAGTATTTCTTGTTCTTAAGTTTTTGTAACATTATTTAATTACTGTTAGTAAAAGGATGAATTAATAAATAAACAAATGTAGAAGTAATGGAGAAGAGGAGAGCCAGTCTTCAGTCAATGATGACTCTGCCTCTGTTGAAAATACCATACCCTATAGACAGATTTAAGAATACACAAGGCTCATGTTCTTGGTTTTTGCATTAATGGATTTTGATTCTGTTATTATAAATAGATCAATGAAAGAATCAATAAAGCAATAGAAACACACATGAGTAATGAAATCATCGTACAATTATGAAACTATGTAGGGAAACGAGAAGCCATTTATATATATATGGAAAAAGTCTGTTAAGAAATAAATGGTTCAAATGTGTTACCTCTAGCTAAGGATGATATAGAGGATATAAATAATATAGATAGATAAAATAATTAATAAACAAATATAAATAAATCTGAATAAGTGAAGTACTGTCCAATTACAAAAATTGTATGAGTAGATAAAAGAAACTATTCATATATATTGAAAACAATAGAGTCTATTATGAAATAGTCAATATACAAAGAAACGCTCTTGATTTGTGTCAGTGTCAAGATCAATGTTGTTGGTTTTCTTAAAAAAATTAATAAATATTAACTGAAAATTTTAAATGTCTAAATGATTGGCTAAATGAAAGGTGACATGCATAGATCGAGGAAAATAATGTCTCTATTTTTATTTTCTTTATCTGCACTGCTTTGTACTTACAGGCCTTCTGCTGTGATCGCGTTCTCCACAGTTGCCTCTGGGTAGGAGCCTGGACACTAATAGAAGTAAGAGTCAATCTTCTTGTCATATTTTTATATTTGTTTAGGGTAGATTTTAAAAGATTCACTATAAATTTTTAAATAACCAAAGAAAGCCACCCATGACCCAGTGGAAAGTATGTGGTGGACATGAAACATGTTGATTAATCCATATTTATAACACTGTGGATGATTAATGAAAAAAACATGGTAAATGACTTTATAGACTGGTGTTAGGGATACCTAAGCCATCTTGTTCTCAAGGGTTTTGGGATTTTGTTCATAAGCGTTTTAGATAGGTAGATATTTACTTTAATATGATTAGTTTACTGATAAATTAACCAGTAAAGAAATGTAGAGATGAATGAGATAAAAGAGGCCCAAGCCTGGACCAATGATAATGACTGTTGGGGTATGAGTCAGTGAGGTTGAATAACAGTTTGTATCTGGAAATCTGAGGTCCAACACAATAAAAAATTTAGTCTAATTACTCTGATGGAAATCCAAAATAAAAGGGCAAAATCTTTGTATATTCCTAATATGTATTTGATAGCATTCTTATAAGTAAATCAATGATGGAAGCATTAAATTAATATATAAATCAGTAAGTATGATTTATTGTACTATAGATGGTGAAGCTTTATTCAATTATCAATATATGTGGTCAGGCAAGAAATATTAATAATAAATGTTGAAAACACTATTCCCATTAAGAAATAAGTGGATCAAAGTGTTACCCTTAATGATCATATAGACACTGATAAATAATAGTCAACTTTATTACTATGGTTCAAACCAAGTGGAGGTTGTATGTTTTGTCTAGAAAATATATAAACTACAAAAAGTTAATAAACACCTAAGTGAATGAGTAAATTAAATGTGGGGAGTAAGATTCAATTAAGATAAAGTCCTAATTTTCTTTTAATCAAATGCTCTGCTTTGTACTCCTTAGAATGGATGCACTGGAGCTGATTTAAACATTCTTTGGTGGTCACAAGATGTATAGCTGCCTCTGTATGTTTGGTGCATGGAAAAAAATATGAGTTTTTGTGGACATACACTCTTTATTTGAAAAGTATGAAATATAATCCAAGAAAGCCAGCCATGGCTCAGTGATAAATATGGAATTGATATGAAACATTATATTGATTAATCACCTTTGAGGATGATTAATAAAAGAGAGAAAGTGATTCTATATAGAGATGCAGGACTATTTCAGGCTCGTTCATGATCTAGGTTTTTGTGCTTCATGGTTATTATTATCAATAAAAAGAAAAAAGAAAAAATTCTTAAACTGTCCAAAAAATTAGGGAGACCAGCGCCCAGCGTTTATGTGGGGGGGGACTAGTGTCCATTTCCACCAAGCAGCCTGGAAATGCTCATCCTCACAGGGCATTGGAGAGGTTTCTCAAGAAGCGAGTGCCTCCATGGGGGAAATAATTAACCCCAGATTAAATGCTGCTTCAGACCTAATGGATGGTAAAAACAAGATCCAAAAGGATCAAACTCTTTCCAGGTAGATTAACTGTATCCCAGAACAAAGCTCAAGGACATTTCTAGAAATACGTATATATCCAGCACACAAGCAGGGTAAAATTCACAACATCTGCAAATTTGCCAGGCATTCAAAGGGGCAAAAAATACACAACCCACAATTAAGAGACTAATGAATTAATCAAAACCAACCCAGAACTTATACAGATGTGAGCATTAGCAGAAAAGGACTTGAAGTAGTTATTAGAACTGTCTCCCTGGCCGGGTGTGGTGGCTCATGCCTGTAATCCCAGCACTTTGGGAGGCCGAGGTGGGTGGATCACCTCAGGTCAGGAGTTCGAGACCAGTCTGGCCAAAATGGTGAAACCCCACCTCTACTAAACATGGACCAATGATGACCACTGGTGGCGTTTGAGTCATGGACGATGAATACTACGTGTCTGAAACTCTGAGGTCCAACAGAAAACATAATTGGATAGATATCAGAAATGTGCAAAGATCATATTCTTACTTTGGATTAATAGATTGAGGTTTATCATCAATAGATAAATGATAGAACAATTAAACAAGAATAAATAAAGGTGAATCATTGTTCAATTATGAATATACATGATGATGTAAGAAATATTATCACTAAAAATTTTAAACACAGATGCCCCTTAAAGAAATGGATCATGAGTATCAGCTCTTTGGCTAAGGTTCATCTAGACTCTTAATAAGTAAGAGTCAGTTTCATTTTCTGGTTAAGTCTCATTTGACATTGTTCCTTTTGTTATGAGAGAAAACATTTCCATTCTGAAAAATTAATCAATATAAAAATAACTGAATAATGGAAATATGGAAAGGATCAATGGAGATAAGGTTTGAATTTTTTCTAAAAGAGTTACCTGCTCTTTGTATTCTGCAGAATGGATGCACTTGAGCCGACCTAAGCATTCATGGTCATGAGATTTGTGGTTGCCACTGTTGGTTAGGAGCATAGAGATCAGTGTGAGTAATAAAGTTCATGTCTTTCTCTAAGAGACTTTTTAAAGGGTATTCATAATATCATGAATGTGTGAAAAATTATCCAAAAGGCCAACCTCAGCCAATGATAAATATGAGATTGGTTGAAACAGTATATTTGCTAGCTCATTTATGACACATTGAGGATAATTCATGAAAGATATATCAAAGTGACAGATTATATAGAAAGTTGTGGAATATTCTATGCTCTTACTGTTTGGATATTATATTTACATGGGTTATAATATTAATATTCATGAATTAATGCATAAATAACATGTAAATGAGAATTAAGCTAAACAGTCCTAAGCCTGAGCCAATGATAAAAACTGGTGGCATAGAAGTCAAGGATGCTGAATAATGTGTGTCTAGAACTCTGAGGTTCAATAGAGGAGGAAATATAGTCTATTGCTTTTGAAGTGATCTTATAGTTAGGTTTTGGAAATACAAAAGGGCCATCTTCTTGGATTGTTTTTGTGACTTTTGTTTCTTCTTTAAAATAAATTCATTGATGTAATAATCAATGTACACATGTAAAAAATTAAAGATGAGGAGTGTGAAGCATGTCCACTCAAGGTAAATGGTGAGACAACGGAAATCATTAAAATGTATTGAAAATATGAATACCATTTAAAAAACGAACAATTCAAGTGTAATCTTTGACTACGGATGACATAAGCAGTATAGTGAAGTTTCTTATTTTGCATCAGAACAAGTGTGCTGTTGTTCATTTTTTTAAAAGAAAATTGATAAGTATTACCACAATTAATAGATACCTGAATGACTAAGAGAAGGGTCAAATGAATGAATCCGTGAAAAATATTTCAATCCTGTTACCTTCTCTGCTTTGCACTTCCCAGAATGGACACACCTGGGCTGGCAGAACATCTTGCCTTGATCTGGAGCCCCATGTCTGCCCCTCTGTAGAGGTGCACATGGGCCAATGTGAGTTAACAGTAAAATTATTTTTTGCTTTTGCTTATTTGTTTAGGATATTCAGTGTAATATTTAAAAAATATTATATATTAATATAATCAAGGAAGGCCAGCTGTGTCCCAAGGATATGTATGGACTTGACATGAAATATTGTGTAGATTAATAGATATTTTAAACAATGAACATGATGAATGAAGGAAGTATTAATATACTAATTGAAGCAAATGATTATGTAGACAGATACTAGGAATACTTAAGGATCTTGTCCTTAAAACTTGGTGATCCAGAGGTATTTATGTTATTGTTAGTGAACTAATGAATCATTAGGAAACAACTTACAAATAAAAGGAGAAAAAGAGGGCCAATTCTGGCTGGATTGATGATGACCACTGGTGGCCTATGAGTCATACAATGAATACGTGTCTAGAACTCTGAGGTCCATCACAAGCAGTATCTAGCCTAGTCCCTCTGTCTGAAAAACTCCTGTAGACAGATGTCAGGGAAATACAAGAACCTTGTTCTTTATGTTTATGAATTTTAAAAATATTATATTATTAAAATAGCAATGAAGAATAAACAAACATGTATAAATGAATATAGATGAGGGTGAAGTATTGTTTATTGTTGAAATGTGTAGTAAAGAGAAATAATACTAATATAAATTGAAATGGTTGGATAATTAATGGACCAAGTGTAATACATCTTTGACTAAGGATCATATAGATAGCAGTAAGTAATGGTTAGTTGCAAGTTTCACATTTGTTGTATTAAGAAAAAATTAATAAATACTCAAATGACTATGTAAATGAATGGTGAAAAAATATAGATTAATGTAAAGAATATTCAATTTTTTAATCATCTTCTCTGCTTTGCACTTTTCAGGATGGATGCAATGAGCTGATCATTTTGCTGTGATCAAGGCTATGTTGCCTCTGTGTTAGGCCAATGTGAGTAATGGTTCTTGTCTTGGTTTAGGTTGTTTAATAGTATTCCTGATATTATTAAAAATTATTTAATATAATAAAAAGTTAACTGGCTTAATGATAATGTGCAACATTGAGGTTAATTAATCAAAGAGATGTATTCTCTGTGGGAAATGATTGTATAGACAAATGTAAGGATTCTTCAAATATCTTGTTCTTGGGTTTTCAAAATCATGTATTCATTTTATTATCAAAGAAGAAATGATTTATTCAATAAATATTTAGAAATGAATGATGAAAGAGAGACCCAACTATGAATCAATGGTGACCACTGGTGGCATATAAGTCATGGATGATGAATATGAGAAGAAAAGAATCTAGGTTTTTGCTTCTGTTGGAAATGATCCTGTAGACAATGTCAGAAACATACAAAGATCATTTTCTTATCTTGGGGTCATAGATTTAGGTTTATTATTACTAATATATGAATGATAGAACCATTAAACAAATATAAACAGATAAAAATACAAGTAGAGATTTAAGCTACAGTGTCCAGCTATGAATATAGGAGATGAGATAAATTATTACTAAAAATAGGAGATACTGATTCCTCTTATCAAAGAAATGGATCACAGTGTTTCCTCTTTGACTAAGGATTATATAGAATCTAACAAGTAAGAGTCAGTTTTATTTTCTTGGTCAGAGATTGTTTCTTCTGTTAAGAGAGAAAGACACCTATAATATGAAAAATTAGTAAATACCCAAATCACTGAATAAATGCTATGCAGAAAGGCAGGATCAACAGAGATTAGGTCTCAATGTTTTTAGTCTGCTCTGTACTCCTCAGAATGGACAGACCCGAGCTGATTTTGGTGTTCTGTGGCTATGAGATCAGTGGTTGCCTCCATGTGTTAGAAACATGGAGACTGACGTAATAGTCAAACTTCTTGTCTCAGTTTCAGTGTTCTTCTGAAGGGTATTCAGTAAGTGCAAAATGTAATCAGTGACTGCCAACCATCACCCAAATGTAAAAAATGTAATTATTATATATGAAGCCTTGAGGTCAGTTGATCCACAGGCAGATGTTAGAAATATTATTATATTTCTGCTTATTCCATAGGCAGATGTTAGAAATATTCAAGAATCTTGTCTTCTAGTTTTTGTGATTCTTGGTATTTATTTTAGTATTATTAGATTTTTGATGTATTATTCAGTGATATGAATGAAGAAAATGAGAGCCAAGCCTGGATCAATGATGTCCACTGGTGGCGTATAAATCATATTTGGTGAATATATGTCTGGAACTCTGAGGTCCAAGAAGGAAGGAATCTAGGTTATTGCCTCTTTTAGAAATAATCCTATAGATTATTTAAGAATATATAAGGATCTTATTTGGCCTTTTAAAATGAGTTTTTACTCTATCATAATAAATTGATCAATAAAAGGATCAACATGTGGATACAAATACATAAAGGTAAATAGGGTGAAGCATCATCAAATTATGGAAAGATGTGGTGGCAAGAGAATCCACGTGTATGTACACTGAAGACACTGAATGCCATTAAAAAACCAATGGTTCAGGCTGTTACACCTGGTTAAAAATCATGCAGGTAACATAAATAATAGCCTGTATTCTGGGCTAATGGAAAGTTTGATGTTGTTTTTCTTAAGTTAAAGTGTCACATGTATTACCCCAAATCAGTATATACCTCGAACTACAAGGATCAATGGAGAGAATTTCTCAATTTTGTTTTTGTCTGTACTACTTTGTATTTCTTAGAATGGACGCACCTGAACTGACCTATGCATTTGCAAGCTCCACGGCTGTCCCAGTGTTTGGAGCATGGAGACCGATTTGAGTTATAGTCACTGTTCTTGCCTTGGTTTTGGTGGCTTATTTAGGATACTTACTGAATACTTTTTAAAAAAGTATTAAATATAACCAAAGAAGGCCAACTGTGGCCCAATGATAAGTATGGATTTGACATGAAATATTATGTTGATTGATCAATTTTTTGTAACAATGGGAATGATTAATGAAAGAGGTATATTCAGTGATATACACATATGTCACTAAATGAATGATGTGATTCCATAGATAGATATTAGGGATATAAGAATCTCTTTTCAGTGAGATTTTGTGATTCACAGATAATTATTTTATTATGTTTGATGAATTGAGAATTAATTAATAAGCAAATATACAGTACTATGAAGAAAAAGACATGTAAACCTGAACCAATGATTAATGGTTTAGGAGTCATGGGTGATGAATAATATGTGTCTGGAACCTAAAGGTTTGCAGAAAACAAAATCTGATCTATTTCCTAGGGTCATTTGCAAATGACAATCAATGTTTGAAATGATAGATTGATGTTAATAATGTGTAAGAATCTACTTTTATTTTGGATTCATGGATTAATATATTGTTATTATTTAAAATTGATCCATGATGAAGGTATTAAACAAACATATAATTCGACAAATATGAAGATGGAGAGATGGACTTCAACCATGTGATGATTCAAGATATACGATCAACATAAAATGAAACACTAGCTCCCAACATGGTGAAACCCTGCCTCTATTAAAAATACAAAAAATTAAATGGACATGGTGGTGCACGCCTGTAACCCCAGCTACTCGGGAGGCTGAGGCAGGAGAATCACTTGAACTCGGGAGGTGGAGGTTGCCGTGAGCCAAGATTGCGCCATTGCACTCCAGCCTGGGCAACAAGAGCAAAACTCTGTCTAAAAAAAAAAAAAAAGAAAGAAATGGACCCAAGGGTGTTACCTCTTTTTGATTAGTGATCATATAGATGCTGGGTAGTAGGAATTTTATTGCTTGGAGCAGTCCTTTTGAGGTTGTTTGTTTTGTTCAGAATGAACATATATGTTATGAAAAATTAATAAATACCTAAATTACTGGGAAAGCAAAGATCGACAAAAAGGTCTTAGTTTTTAAAATCAGCTGCTTTGCTTTGTATTTCTTAGAAGGGATGCACTGGCACTGATTTAAGAATTCTCTCATAGTCACAAGACGTATGGTTGCCTCTGTGTAGGTTCCTGGAAACCAATGTGAGTATGAGTCAATATTCTTGTTTTGGTTTGAGTGTTTTTTAAGAGGTATCACTGTGTTATTATACACTTTGGCATATAATTAGTTAATGTCTTAAGAATGGGATTGATGTAATGCATTATGTTGATTAATCTGTATGTGAAACACTGCATTAAATTAATAAAATGTATCTAGTGTCTATGGGAAATAATTTTGTAGACAGACATTAGATATTCAAGAATCTTGCTCTTGAGTTTTTCTGACTCTTTGGTATTTACTTATTCTTATTAGTGAGTTGATGAATTAATCTATCAATAAATGAAGACATGAATGAAGAAAAAGAGCTCCAGGTCTGGACCAAAGACGAAGTTTGGTGATGTATGAATTATGAACAATAAATACCTGTGTTTGGAACTTTGAGGTCCAACATGAAAACTAGTTTACTCCCTATGATGTAATTGATCCTATATATATATGTATTAGAAATAGCAAAGATCCGATTGTGTTTCATAGCTATCGATTATATCTTCATAAGTTGATTAGTGCACAAATAACCAAAGAAACGTATGAATACACGAAGAAAAATGGAACCAAGTATGGACTAAGTATGTCCTCTATAAAGTTGCTCTTAGTTAGAAACAAATTGTAGGATTTTACTAGGGTCGGATAGGCATTTCTGTTCTAGATTTCTGAAAATGAAAAGATTACTCATTTTGTTGAAAAGGAATAGATGGTTGGAAAAATTAATTCGTTTGTTCCTGAATTATAAACTCATTTAGACTAATAATGAATGAGTTAATAGATAAAAAGGTCAAGAACTGACCACTCATGAGACTGTGTTATAAAGCCAGGAATGAGAAGAAGCTGATTCTGTAAAGCAAAGCTAACTTGCAGAGAATAGCAAGACGATTACATGTTTGAGTGGCGGCACTGGGGCCAATGTGTCCCATAGTCAGATGTTTTTCTTAATGCAGGTGATGGATTCAAGAATGTTCACTATTGATGTAAAATTCATAACTTAAATAATTCAATAAATAAAAGGAGAGTGAATCTAATCTAAGGATGGGGAGTGTCGTGAACCAATGTTTGAGATGAACCTAACCCTGATCATTTCATATTTATTCAGACACAGCCTGAATCTTGTTGTTTCTTACCTGTAACATCTACTTTGTACTTCGCAGAGTTGATGTTCATGGGTGATTGATCATCCTGTAGCAACGGTGGTATTGACTGTTCCCCAGAGGACAAGGAGTGTGTTCTTATGTAAGTCATAGTTGACATTCTTGTTTTTGATTGGGTAGTTTGCCTGTTCATTGATGTTCATAGTACTATAGAAGGTAGATAAATGGCCACATACCTAAAGAAAATCAAAGGAGACAAAAAGTGAGAGTCTGTTATAAACTAAGGATTATAATTAATGTAATTCAGTACAACTGTGGACAATTTTGAAAAGATAAAGATTGATGTCATTTTAGTCATTTTATAGATAAACTAAAAATGGGACATTTTTAACATCCCATTTTAGCATTTTTCATAGTTTACACAAACGTTCCTATATTGCTAGATAGCCTAGTCTGTGAACTCCCTGAGGAAGGAGCACATGTGAAGTAAATACTTGTCATTATCATAGTGGGTTCAAGTGGAATATTCTTCCGGCTTATTGTTACATCTTCATAGACTATATAATTGAAACAAAACGGTTCAAGCATGGACCATGACATAACTGAAATCAAATCTAGACAAACATGATTATTATTAGATTTCACAACATTTTTGTAGTTCATTACAAAAAAAGACCTAGCCTATTATATTACCTTGTCTATTATCTCTCTTGGAAATGAACCCATTGACAGATATTAAGACTATTCAAGAAACTTGCTTAGGGGCTATGGTGGATTGTTAACACATACTAATTTTATTATCAGTGGATAAGTATGCATAAACATCTTGTAAGTTAATATAGATACATATGTCTAAGTGTGGTCTCATTTTGAGTATATTTACTGGAACAAGAATTATTATGACATGTCTTAAATGTTATGATCCATTAATAAAAATAGACCAAGCTTGTGATCCAAGTCAGTAACCTGCATATACACATATGTGAATACTCATTGTCTTTATTTCTGGAGGTTTTTAGTTTATACTTGTTTTTGTTTTCTCTTTTAGTAAATTGAAAACATTATATAAATACATAAATCAAAACGTAGGTAAGGAAGTTAGAGGAAGCTAAGCATGGACTACTTATGAGGATGTGTTTTTAAGCAGGGATTATAACTTAATCCATTTTAGTACAATGGAGCACGATTTAAAAAGAGATCAGTGTTTTCCATTCTCTTTTCATAGCTATGTATTATTCCATTTTGGGTTTTACTCCTGTTTATGCAACATTCCTTGATGGATAACAATCTATGGGTTAGATCCAAGGCTTAAATTTTACGTAGTTGTGTTTTTGTAAGTCATTATCAGGGTTTTAGATGTTGAATGGGGTGATGACTTGATGGTTGTTCGTTGTTCCATCTTAAACGTATGTACATGTTAAATGAAGAAAAGGCCAAGCACCAGTCAGTGATATGAATGGATTGATTGATCAGTTTTATGATTAAATTCATTTCTGCACCCCTGCAATTTATTTAAAAGGGAGATTTGGTATATTAAATCTATGGAAATTTCAATGGAGTGATTGTCTCATGCTTTTCACACCTGTCCTGTATTCCACAGAATGGACATCATGATTGGGATTGTCTTTATTAAACTTTGTCAGGAGAGTAAAGATCAATGTGGCCACATGTTGTGGCTCATGCCTGTAATCCCAACACTGTAATCCCAGCACTGTAATCCCAGGCTGTAATCCCAGGCTGAGGTGGGCGGATCACCTGAGGTTGGGAGTTCGAGACCAGCCTGACCAACATGGAAAAACCCCGTCTCTACTAAAAATACAAAATTAGCCGGGCATGGTGGCGCATGTCCTTAATTCCAGCTACTCAGGAGGCTGAGGCAGGAGAAACGCTTGAACCCGAGAGGCGGAGGTTGCAGTGAGCTGAGATTGTGCCATTGCACTCCAGCCTGGGCAACAAGAGTGAAACTCCATCTCAAAAGAAAAAAAAAAGAAAACAAAACAAAAAAAGAAAAAACCAATGTAAGTACCTGTTAAAGTTCTTGCTATGGTTCCAGTGGTTTGTTTCCTAACTGTGTTATTTAGAAATTTGAAGTATATTTAATGAATGTCCTCCCTTCCCACTGGCCCTGCCAGGCATGCTGCCATCTGTTCTCTGGGACTTGTGAGTAGTACACTGCTCCTGTTATTTCATGTGCTTTGCTAAGTTGTTTCTTCTGTGTCTCAACTGATCAACACACCCAGACCTAACTTATTTCCAGGTTGGGGCTCTCCTAGAGAGTGCCTCTCTTGGTAGGAATAAACTGGACACAGACAAGAGCCTCCATGGTGTCTGCCTGTATAACCAAGTTTTCTATGAGAGGGACAATGGGTCATAGATTGAACACTTGGGCATTACATCTGTGAGAATAAGTCTACAGTAAATTTCAGTAATTTTGAGGGATCTAATTATGGGGTTTCAGTAGATCCTGGGGATTTATTGCATTATTCGAAGGAAATAAATGAAAGAATCAGCAAAACATACAGACACACATATAAATAATTAAAGATGAAGAGGATAAAGCTGGATTATTTGAGGAAAATGCTATCAGATAGGAATTTTTGGTTCTGTAATTCTGAAACACTGCAATGCATTAAGAAACCTGTACATCAAGGGTGTCACCTGTCTAGGGTAGGGTAATATAGAGTAGTCGTTCTCAAATGCGAGCATTGGAGTGACCTGGAGGGCTTGTAAAATACAGAAGGTCACCTACATTCTCAGGATTTCTGATTCAGTAGGTTTGGTGTGGGGTCTGAGAATCTAAATTTCTAATAACTTAATTTCTGTAGGTTCCAATAGTTTCCCAAATCATGCTGATGCTGCCTCCTGAGAAATATTTTCAGAATCACTGAGAAAAATGTATGAAATAGTTAATGTCCTTGCTCTGTGTCAGTGGTAAGTTCCAGTTTGTTTATTTTATTGAGAAAGAGAAAGTAATTAATTAATTAAGCAATTAATATTTATTTATTTATATTTGAGATGGAGTCTCACTCTGTTTGTTGCCCAGGCAGGAGTACAGTGACGCGATCTCAGCTCACTGCAACCTCCACCTCCTAGGTTCAAGCAATTCTCCTGCCTCTGCCTCCCGAGTAGCTGGGATCACAGGCGTGTGCCACCACGCCTGGCTAATTTTTGTATTTTTAGTAGGGACGGGGTTTCACCATGTTGGCCAGGCTGGTCCTGAACTCCTGACCTCAAGTGATCTGCCCACCTCAGCCTCCCAAAATGCTGCAATTACAGGCATGAGCCACTGCACCCCACCCAATTAATATTTAAAAGTCTAAGTAAATGAAAAGGGAACAACATGGCTCAATGGAGAAATGTCTAATTTATATAACATCATTGTTATATTGTACAAAATGGATGCACCTTAGGTGAGTTAAGCATTCTGAAAAGACCAGGCTTTCTAGGATACTGCTACATTTTAGGAGATTAGAAATCAGTGGAATTGGCACAGTCTTTGTCCGTTGAGTGGGTTTTCATGGGTGTTCATTGTACATCTTTAAAATGAGTGAATGACCACATACATGAATAAAATCAAACAAGGACAAGCCTATACTAAGGATGAAGAACCAAAATTTAGGATTAATTTGATTTAGTGTTATTTAGGATGGTTTTTTAAAAAGATCAAGTCCCTATCACAAATTGCTCTGTTTAGAATTCTACTGCAGGTTTTCCCTAAGCATTCCTCAAGTGATAAAGATGTAAGTTACGAAGAAGGGACACATAGGAACTAGAAGCACTTATCAGCGTTTTATTCTGGTGGTTGAGTCGTGTTTATGTAGAAAGAATATACAAATTATGTGAAAAAAGGCCAAGGAAGGACCAATGATGCGAGTGGAATACATTCTGAAATGTGTTTTATGATCAAAATATCTGTGACCTACTGCGGTCCACTACAAAGAGGGATTTAAGTGTTTACATCTGTAGGAATGCCTACAGATAGATTTCAGTGATATTCAGGAATCAGGTTCTCAGTCTTTGGTGCTTCATGGATTTTGATTTTGTTGTTATTCAATAAGTGAAAGAATAAATAAATATGCCAGTGTATAAAAATGAATAGAATGAAGTTATCTAACTATGAAAGTATGGGGTGAGGCAAGAATTATTATTAATATAACATAGAACCACTGGAGTTCAGTAAGTAATGCTATCTTTACCCCAAAATGTAACCCCTTAATGCATCAAAGGGGTTACATTTTGGGGTAAGGATAAGTAAGCAAGATTGTGATGTATGTTCTTGCTTTGAGTCAGTGATGAGTTCAAGTGGCCACTTACTGCAGAGGGAAAAAAAATTATGCCATAAAATAATAAATACCTAAATGACTGAGCAAAGGAAATGGGGAAGGCATGTATCAGTGGAAAGAATATCTCAGCTTTCTGTTATTTGCAGTGCTTATATTCCTCAGAATGAAAGCTCCTAGCTGATTTAAGCATTCTACTGTGGCCATGAACTCTTATGTGTTAGGAGCATAGAAACCAATGTAAGAGTCAAAGCACTTGTCTTAGTATGAGTGGCTTGTTTAAAAATATTCACTGTACTGTTTACAAAATGTTTAGTCAAAGAAGTTGACTATGGTGTACTATGGCATTGAAATGAAATGTATGTTCATTAGTGGATATGTACAACACAAATTAATTAATGAAGGTTATATTTGCTGAGTGAATTTACTCTGTAGACAGTTATGGATACTTAAGAATACTGTTCTGTGGAATTTGTGGTTCATGTACATTTATTTTATTGTAATTAATCTATTGAAGAACTAATAAATCAACAAATATAGAAATGGATGAGGAAAAAGATGTCAAATCCTGAACTAGTGGTGATGGCTTGTGGCATATTTAGTCACAGATGATGAATAAATACATGCCTGAGACTCTGAGGTTAGTACCTAGACAGAGATCTAGTCTGTTATTTTTGATGGATGCAGTCATGTAGGATGATTAGTTATACACAAAGGTGATGTTCTTGGACTTTTGTAGTTCATGAATTTTGATTGTATTGTTACAAAGCAATCAATGACAAAATTTATACAATTGCATGAAGATGAAGAGGGTGAAACATTGCCCAATTATGAAATATGAGGTGAGGCCTGAAATACTATTAATATAATTTGAAAGTCCTAAGGTCCATAAGTAAATAAGTGGATCAAGGGTGTCACCTCTTTTGTACAGTATCATATAGACCAGGGGTCCCTAAACTCAGGGCTGTGGACCAGTATCAGTGCCTGGTGTGTTAGGAACCAGGCCACACAGCAGGGAGTGAGTAGCAGGGGAGCAAGCATTACCACCTGAGCTCCACCTCTTGTCAGATCAGTAGTGGCATTAGATTCTCATTGGAGCAGAACCTGTTGTGAGTGGTGCATGCCAGGGATCAAGGTCACATGCTACTTATGAGAATCTAAGGCCTGATGATCTGAGGTAGAACAGTGATCTGGAAACCACCCCTCCCTGCCCTGGTCCGTGGGAAGATTCTCTTCTACAAAACCCATCCTGGGTGCCAAAAACGTTGGGGACCATTGGTATAGACAGTGATAGGTAACAGTCAGTGTTATTGTTCTGCATCAATGGCAAGTACCATCCTGTCCTATTTTTAGAAGAGACAAATAATAACATCAATTAGTAAACATTTACGTGAATAAATAAATGAAAGTTGGAAAGCCATTGTCAATGGAGAGAATGTCTCAACTTTTTAATCACTGGTTCTCCTTTATATTCCTCAAGGTGGAGGCTGTCTGCAGTAGGAGCATGGAGACCAACGTGAGTAACAATCACATTTTATGTCTTGGTTTGCGTGGTTTATCTAAGGGTATTCATTATATAATGGCATATGAAATATCAAACAGGGCCAAATGCGCCCCAGTAATGAAGTTGGGATTGATGTAAATTATGTTCTTTGATATATATAAAACATTGAGGCTTTCTGTATCAATCAAGTTTTATTTTCTGGGTTCGTTGCAAGTTTGACATTGTTCCTGTTGTTGAGACAGAGAGAAAGAATACACATATATAATGAAAAATTAATAAATAAGTCAATGAAATTTGGAAAGGAGGGATAAATACAGATAAGGTCTTCATTTTTTTCATCACATGTTCTGCTTTGTAATCCTAGAATGGATGCTCTTAAACTGATTTAAGCACGCTTCCATGGTCAGAAGCCTTATGGTTGCCACGGGGTATTAGGAGCATGGAGACCAATGTGAGTAATCATCAAAGTTTGCTTCTTGGTGTGGGTTGTTTGCTTAAAGGTATTATTATTCACTCACTGTATTATTGAAAAGAGTGAATTATAATCAAAGAAGACCAATTGTTGTGCAGTGACAAAATTGATATAAAGCACTATATAAATTAATGGGTATATGAAAAACTGAAGATAATTAATAAAGGAGAGATGATGACATAAGATGACTTTATATACAGACTAGAAATATCAAGTTTCTCCTTGGGTTTTGTGAATATAGGGCTTTAAAATTATTAGTGAACGAATTAACTAATCAATGGATAATGTGGAAGTGAGAGGAGAAAAAGAGAACCAATCCTGGATTGATGATATGATGGCCACTGGTGGCTTATGAGTCTTATACAGTGAATACGTGTTTGAAACTCTGAGGTCTGTTAGAGAAGATACATGGCCCATTCTCTCTGTTTCAAATGATGCTACAGAAATAATTCAGAAATGTTTTTATTTGTGATAATTTCATTCTATTTTTATAATTGGATCAATGTGAGAATCAATAAATAAGTATATAAATAAAGATAAAGTGGATGAAGCATTGTTCAGGTATGGCAGGATGTATTATTAATATGTATTGAAAACAGTGGCGTCCAAAGAGAAATAAATGGTACATGCCTGTCACCTCTTTGGACAATGATGACATAGTTAGTATAATTATAGACAATGTTCAATTTTTTGGTTAGCGGCAAGTTCAAAATTGTTCATTTTCTTAAGAGAAAATGAAATAAGTATACTCCAGAAAATTACTGCCTAAATGACCAACTAAATGAAAGGTGAAAGGCAAAGATAAATGGTGATAATGTCTCAAATTTGTTATCATCATCTCTGCTCTGTACTCCTCAGAATGGACGTAGTTGTACTGTTTTAAGAATTCTTCCATGGTCCTCTGTTTGCACCGTGCTTAGGAAGGAGCATGCAGACCCATGTGATTAATGATCAAAGTTCTTGTCTTGGTGGTTTGTTGAAGAGTATGTCATGTATTATAAAACAGTTTGTAATAGGCTGGGTGCAGTGGCTCATGCCTGTAATCCAAGCACTTTGGGAGGCTGAGGGGGGTGAATCACCTGTGGTCAGGAGTTTGAGATCAGCCTGGCCAACGTGGTGAAACCCCGCCTCTACTAAAAATACAAAAATCAGCTGGGTATGGTGGTGGGTGCCTGTAATTCCAGCTACTCAGGAGGCTGAGGGAGGAGAATCACTTGAACCCGGGAGGCGGAGGTTGCAGTGAGCCGAGATTGCATCATTGCACTCCAGCCTGGGCGACAGAGTGAGACTCCATCTCAAAAAAAAAAAAAAAAGTTTATAATACAGAGACGGCCAATGTTATTATCCCAATGATAGATATGAGAGTTATATAAAGTATTATACTGATAATGCATAGATGAAAAACTGAAGACAATTAATAAAACAGATATATCAATGTTAGAATGATTCTAGATGCAGATATGGAACATCCAGGTTATTCTTGGGGTTTTTTTTGAACCATAGGGACTTATTAGTGAGTTAACAAGTCAGTCAGTGAACAAGATAGAAATGAGTGGAAAGAGGTGATCAATCTTGGATCGATGATGACTGCTGGTGGCGTATGAGTCTTACATGATGAATACGTGTCTGGAACTCTGAGGTCCATCACAGAAGAAATAGAGCTCCTTCCATATGTTTGAAATGATCCTATGTGTATAGATGTCAGAGATACAGAATTTATTTGTTTATGACCTTTGTTTTTACTTATTTTCATTGCATTTTTATAGTTGCTCAATGTGAGAACCTATATATATAATTTATATATATTATATAAAAAGATGAATAATGTTAATCATTGCCCAATTATTAAAATCTGTAGTGAGGCAAGAAACATTTCATGTGTATTGAAAACATGAAGTCCCAAGAGAAATAAATGGGACATGCCTGTCACCTCTTTGGCCAATGATGATATAGCCAGTATAATTATAGAGAGTGTTCAGATTCTGGGCCAGTAGCAAGATTGAAATTGTTCATTTTCTTAACAGAAAATGAAATTACTATGATTAATGAAATGAAATTTCCTTAACAGAAAATGAAATTAATATGAAGTCCAAATAACGATTGCATAAATGACTAATTATAGGTGAAAAGCAAGAAACAATGGTGACAATGTCTCAAATTTGTTTTCATCTTCTCTTCTCTGTACTCATCAGAATGGATGTCCTTGTTCTGATTTGAGGATGCCTCCAAGGTCACATACTCTGTTTGCACCACGCTTAGGAAGGAGCGTGAAGACCAAGGGGAGTAATAGTCAAAGTCCTTACCTTCGTTTGGGTGATTTGTTTAAGAGTAATCAACGTATTATTTAAAAGTGTGAAATACAGTCAAAGATGGCCAATGTTATTCCAGTGATATGGGAGTGACATGAAGTATTATATTGATGATGCATATATAAAAAACAGGATAGTTAATGAAACACCCAATGTTTGAGTGATTCTGTATACTGATATGGAATATCAAGAGTGTTACTGGGTTTTGTGAATCACGGGCCTTGAAAGTATTATTAATGAATAAATGACATAATCAATAGACAAGGTAGAAATGAATAGCAAAAAAAAAGAAGATCAATGATGACTACTGGTAGTGTATGAGTTACACATGATGAATACATGTCTGAAACTCTGAGGTCCATCACAAAAGAAATCTGGCCCATTCCTTCTGATTCAGGTGATCCTATGAATATACAATGTGTTTGCTTTTGGTCTTTGGGTTTGTTCACTTCATTGTGTTATAATTGGATCAATGAAATAATTTATACGTATACATGTACGTATATGAAGGGGATGAAGTATTGTCCAATTATAAAATAAGTGGCGAGGCAAGATGTATTATTATTATTATATTAAAGCATTATATTCAAGCTTTAATATATTAAATAAAAATCTAATATTAATATATAATTAATGCAATATTTAATATATATTAAATATAATAATATATTAAAATATTATATTAAAGCATTGAAGTCCTAAGGGAAATAAATGTTACCCCACTGTAACGTCTTTGACTAAGGATGATACAGGTGGTATTTATAGATAATGGTCAACCTCTGGGTCAAGGAAAGTTGCACAAAGTGTTCATTTTCTTAAGAGAAAATGAAATAATTATCCTTCAGATAATGATTTCTCAAATGTTTTCCTAAAGGGAAGATGATAAACACAGATCATGGAGGACTGTTTCATCTGTTTGTGATCTGCCGTCCTCTGTGAGCCTCAGGATGGATGTTTGCCAGCCGATTCCATGGTTACAAGCTCTATAGCTGCATCTATGTGTTAGGAACATGAAGACCAATGTGAGTAATCGTTAATGCTCCTTCTTGTTTTGACCATTTTAAAATGTTATTTGCTATATTATTAAAAAGTATTAAACAATAAAAGAAGGGGAAATATGCAATATTTAAAAACTGGATTAAAAACTTTAGGTTAATTAATACGTATGTGAAACATTGAGCTCAGTTAATGAAAGAAATATGGTCTTCGTGGAAATGATTATATGGATGAATGTTAGGGATATTCAAGAATCTTATTCTTTTTTTTGAAGACTTAGGTATATTTCCTTGTTAGTGAATTAGTCAACAAACAAATTTAGATGGTAATAGAGAAAGAGGGCTGATCCTGGACCAGTGATGGCGACTGGTGGTGTGTGAGTCATGCACAGTGAATATCATGTGTCTGGAACTCTGAGGTCCAATACAATGGGATCTGGTCTGTTCCCCCTTATAAATAGATGTCAGGATACAGGATATAGAAGGATCTTCTTCATGATCTTTGTGCTCATGAATTTAAAAAATATTATTGTAAAAGAATCAAGGGCAGGATGAATAAATCAATGTATAAATGAAGAAGATAAGGAGGTGAAGCATTGTTTATTACTAAAATACGTGTTAAGAAAAATGGATTTTAATTTAAATTGGAATGGATAATATAGGCATGGATGAAAGATATTATGTCTTGGACCAAAAATAACATAGATTGTGATAGGTTGTAGTTATTACTGTCAATTAGTTGCAACCTTGAAGTCTATTTTCTTAATAAATATTACCATTAATTAATAAAAGCCAAAGTGACAATGTAAATGAATGGTGAAATGTATGGATTGATGGAAAGAATGTCTCCATATTTTTATCATCTTCTCCGCTTTGCACTCTTCAGAATGGATGCACTGAGCTGATTATGAATTTAGCCCTGATCAAGACTTGTGTTGCTGTCATGATATGAAAGATTCCAGTGTGAGTAACAGCCAAGTTCTTGTGTTGTTTGGGTGGTTTGTTTAAGGATATTTACCATGTTACTGAAAATAAAAAAAGTCAAATAATGTGTATGTATATATAACGAATATCGGTGATAGAATTGAATTATGTGAACCATAAAATTTTTATAATTATTACACATGAATTACTGAATTAATCAACAAATAATGTCGAATTGCATGAATAGAAAGTGGGCCCTTCCTGGACCAATGATGACAAATACCGGCGTATGAGTCTTGGATGATGAATAATACGTGTCTGGAACTCTGAGGTCCATCACAAAAGAAAGCCAGTTCTTTCTGCTCATGTATTTTCATTCTGTTATTATAATTGGATCAATAAAAGAATGAATCAACAAATATATAACTAAATAAAGTAGACTCGTGTGAAGCATTGTCCAATTATAAAAATAGACGATGTGGCGAGAAGCAATATTATTAATTATTAATTAATTATTAAATTTAATTATTTAATTTATTAATATTTAATTATTAATTAATACAATATTAATATGTACTGGAAACTGAAGTCCAAAGAGAAATAAATGGTACATGATTATTAAATCTTTGGCTAAGTATGATGTAGACAGTAATAGGTAAATATCTGTGTTGAGTTTCTGGGTCAATGGCAAGATTGACATTGTTAGCCTACATAGGAGAAAAATAAGCATTATTACAAATTACTAATTATGTATGACTGACTAACTGGAAAGAGGAATTGAAGGACCAGTGCAAAGAATGTTACAACCTTTTAAAATCATTTGCTCTGCTCTGTGATCCTCAGAATGAACGCACTTGAGTTGATTCAAGCACGCTTCCATGGTCATGAGCTCTGTGGTTGCATCTGTGTGTTAGGAGCATGCAGACCAATGTGAGTAGTAATCAGTGTTCTTATACCAAATCCAGCAGTTTTTAGAATGGTATTTGCTGCATTATTTTAGAGTTTTAAATATAATCAAATAAGAGAAGTCTGCCCATGTTCAATATCACATTGATATGAAGCATTTATACTGAGTAATGCATCTATGCAAAAGCTCAGTTGATGAAAGAAATTTGGTCTCTGTGGAAAGGATTATATAGATGGATGTTAGGGATATTCAGAATATAATTCTTATTTTTCTTTTCAGATTTTTGTGTATTTCTTTGTTAATACATTAATAAATAAACAAATTTAGATGGGAATAGAGAAAGAGGGCTGATCCTGGACCAGTGATGACCACTGGTGGCATATGAGTCATGCACATGAATACCATGTTTCTAGAACTCTGAGGTCCAACACAAATGGGATCTAGTCCATTCCTCCTTTGTGAAGGGATCCAATGGACAGATATCTGGATATGCAAGGATCTTTTTCGGGATTTTAGCGTTAGTATTTAAAAAATATTATTTTAAAATAATCAAGGGCAGGATAAATAAATGAATGTATAAATGAACAGAAATGAAGAGAGTGAAGCATTGTTTATTGCTAAAATATGTAATAAAGAAAATGGATTATTAGTATAAGTTAGAATGGATAATATATGGATCGAGTTTATTATGTCTTGGATTAAAGATGATGTCAACTGTGATGGATAATAGTTATTACTCTCAGTTACATGTTTGAAGTTCATTTTATTGAGAGAAAAATAAGCAAATATTCCTATAAATTGTTATTATTATTGTTACTTTGAGATAGAGTTTTGCTCTTGTCGCCCAGGTTGGAGTGCAGCGGCACAATCTTGGCTCACTGCACCCTCCGCTTCCTGGGTTCAAGTGATTCCCCTGTCACAGCCTCCCAAGTAGCTGGGATTACAGGCACCCGCCACCACGCCTGGCTAATTTTTTTGTTTTTAGTAGAGATGGGGTTTCACCGTGTTGGCCAGGCTGGTCTCGAACTCCTGACCTCAGGTGATCCACCCACCTCAGCCTCCCAAAGTGCTGGGATTACAGGTGTGAGCCACTGCGCCTGGTCCCATAAATTATTAAAAACCAAAAAGATGATACAAACGAATAGTGGAATATATCAGTCAGTGGAGAGAAATTCTCCATTTTTTATCATCTTCTCTGCTTTGTGTGAAGATGAATCAGAATGGATGCATCAAGTGGGCTTCTGCTTGATGGAAACCTGTATTGCTGTTGCGTTTGGAAAGAAACTAATGTGAGTAATAGCCAAAATTTTTGTCTTCCTTTGGGTACTTGTCGAAAGGTATTCACAGTATTATTAAAAATTTTAAATTATTATAAAATTAACCATGGCCCAATGGTTAACATAATATAGAACAGTATGTTTATTAATCAGTAATGTGCCACACAGAGGTGAATGAACGAAAGTGACATTGTCTAATGTGGAAAAGGATTCTGTAGACAGATGCTTGGTCTGTCTGGCATCATGTTCATAGGTTTTTGTGAATCATATTCTTATTTTACTCTTATAAATTGATTAATGATTTATTCAAAACAAAGGTAGAAATGAGTGAAAATTGAGACCAATGATGGTGTGAGCCATATACAATGAGTAAAACATGTCTGGACTTTTTTTATTAATCAATAAACAATGTAGTAAAGAATGAAGAGAAAGCGGGCCTTCCTGGACCAATGATGACAACTGCCGGCGTATGAGTGTTGGGTGATGAATAATACGTGTCTAGAACTCTGAGGTCCAACATACAAAACACCTCAATAAGCAAGGATCAGTGGAGGAATATCTGGTTTAAAAAAAAATCATCTTCTCTTTTTTGTACTCCTCAGAGTGATAATCTCGAGGTGATTTATGCATTCTTCCATGGCCACCAGCCTTATGGTTGCATCTGTGCGTCACAGCTTAGAGATCAATGTGAGTAATAGTCAAAGTTCTTGTGTGGTTTAGGTGGTTTAAGGTATTCACTGCATCACTAAAAAGTGTGAAATATAATCACATAAGGCCCGCTGTTACAAATGACAAATATGAAGCATCATATTGATTAATACATGTGTGAAATGCTGAGGATAATTAAAGCAGGAGATACATGGAGATGAGATGATAATATGTACAGATTAAGAATATCAAGGCTGTTCTTGGGGTTTTGTGAATCATAGGGTTTTAATTTATTGTTAGTGAACTAATGATTAAATCAACAGACAATATAGAAATGAATGGAGAAAAGGATGCCCAATCCTGGATCGATGATGACCACTGGTGGCGTATGAGTCATACATGATGAATATGTGTCTGGAACTCTGAGGTCCTTCACAAAAGAAATCGAGTCTTTCTGTTCATGCATTCTTATGTTATTATTATGATTGGGTCAATGAAAGAATCAGTAAACAAATATATAAGTGAATCAAGGTAAAATGGGGAAACATTGTCTAATTATAAAAACTTGTTGTGAGGCAAGGAATTTTGTTAATATATATAGAAAACACTAAAATGCAAAGAGAAATAAATGGTGCATAATGGTTTATTTTGGCAAAGGATGATATGGACAGTATTAATTAGATAATGTTTTTGTTCTGGGTCAGTAGCAAGTTCAAAATTGTTCATTTTAAGAGAAAAGGAAATAAATATACTCCAAGTAATGATTGCCTGAATTAATGATTAAATGGAAGATGATAAGCAAGGATCAATGGAGGATTTTCTCATGTTTTAAGTCATCTGTTTTGTTCTGTACTCCTCAGAACAGATGCTTTAGAGGTGATTCAATCTCTCATCCCTGCTCACCAGCACGTTGGCTGCATCTCATGTTAGAATATGAAGGCCAATGTGAGCAATAGTCAATGCTCTTGTCTTTGTTGGTGTAGCTTTTTAAAAAAGATATTTCCTATATTATTAAAATGTGTTAAATATAACCAAAGAGACCCAAACATGCCAATTTTACTATCAGATTGATAGATGTATTATAGTGATTGGTCAATATATGGACCAAAGAAGGTCATTACCACGGAAGACAGTAATGAAGAGATTTAGTCTGTGGAAATGAATCTGTAGATGAATGTTAGAAATCTTTATGAATATTATTCTTGTATTTTCTGACTGATGTGTATTTCTTATTAATAAATTAATCAGTGGATAAATTTGTATTAGTGTGAAATCGAAGAGATCCTGGACCAATTGTGACTACTGGTGTGAGTCACGCATAATGAACACCACGTGTCTGGAACTCTGAGGTCCAACACAAATGGGATGTAATCTATTCCCCATTTTGAAGGGATCTTATGCACAGATGTCAGAATATATGAGGACCTTGTTGTTGATATTTGTGTTCATGAATTTTAGAAATATTATTGTAAACGAATCAAGGGCAGAATAAATAAATTTATAAATTAATAGAGATGAAGGGGGTGAAGCATTGTTTATTACTAAACTTCATAGTAAGGAAAATGAATATTAATAGAAATAGAATGGGTAATAAATTGATCAAGGATAGTATGTCTTGGACTAAGGATGACATAGACTGTAATAGGTAACAGTTCTTGCTCTCATTCAGTTGCAAGTTTTGAAGTTTATTACTTGCAAAATATATAAATATTAGCATAAATTAATAAAAGCCTAAAAGGCAGTGTTAACAAATGGTAGACAACGTGGATCAATGGAGAGAACATCTCAATGTTTTTCTGTGCTTTCTACTCTTCAGAATGGATGCAACAAGCTGTTTGAACCATTCTGTTGGGATCAAGATTGTTGTGTTGCCTCTGTTTGGAAAGAGACCAAGGTGAGTTATAGTCAAAGTTCTTATCTTGGTTTCAGTAATTTGTTTGAAGATGTTCTTGGTATTACTATAAAATGTGTTAAATTATTCAGTTAGAGAGGAGAAATAAGTTCAAGAGAAATATTATACAACATGGTGACTATAGTTAATTTTATACATCATATTCTTGAAAAATGCTAGAGAGTAGATGTTAAGTGTTCTCATCACAAAATTATAACTCTGAGATGTAATACATATATCAGTTAGATAGATTTAGTTATTCCACAATGTATATATACTTCAGAACGTCATGTTGTGCATGATAAATACAAGCAATTTTATCTGTCAATCAAAAAATTTTAAAGTATTAAATTAATACACAGTTAACCACTGCTCAATAATGAGTATGACTGAAACAGTATGTTGTTTAATTTCTCATGTGCAACATTGAGGTCAATAAATGAAAGAGATCTAGTCTATGTTGAAGGTGACTCTGTAGATGTTATAGATATTCAAAGACCTTGTTGGTTTTGTCTGAACCATGTATTTGTTTTTATTAATGTCAATAATATGATCATTTAATTGATAAAAATGTAGGAACCCATGAAGGAGAGGAGACCCAATCATGGACCAATGATGACAAATGGTGGCATTGGAGTTATGGACGATGAATGATATGTGTCTGAAACTCTGAGGTCCAACACAGCACATAATTAGTGTATTCTCTCTGTTGAAATTGACTTACAGAGAAATGTCAGGAATATATAGATAATATCTATGTATTGATTCCATAGATTGATATTTATTATTACCATTGGATCAATGATGGATCCATTAAACTAATATAAATTAATGTATAAAGAACAAGAGGGTCAAGCATTGTCCAATATGAACATATGTGTGGAGTCAAGAAATATTACTAATCAAAATTTAAAGCACTGACTTTCATTTACAAATAAATGGATAAAAGATATTACAACTTTTAGTAAGAATAATATAGAAATTGATAAGTAAGAGTTGGTTTTATTGTTCTGGGTTAGTCTCATGATAGAAGTGTTCCTTTGCATAAGATAAATACACACACACACACACACACACACACAGTGAACAAATAATAAATACCTAAATGACCTAGTAAATGAAATACAGAAAGCAGGAATCAAGAATCAATGGAGATAAGGTCTTAATTTTGTTATCATTTGCTCTGCTTCATACTCTTAGAATGGATACGCTCAGGTGATTTAAGCAGTCTTCCATGGCCACGAGCTCTGTGGTTGCCTCTGTATATTAAGAGCACAGAGATTAAAGTGAGTAATGGCTGACATTCTTTTCTTGGTTTCAGTATTTCTTTTATCTTAAGATTATTCACTATATTATTAAAAAGCATGAAATACAATGAATGCAATTATAACCCAGTAATAAATATGAGATGTATGAAATATTATATCAATTAATGCATATATAAAAAATAGGATAGTTAATGGAACTTATGTTGATATGAGAATAATTCTATATAGAAATTAGGGATATAAGGACTCTTCTTGAGTTTTTGTGAATAATAATACTATAATTTTATGATTCAATGAATTAATCAATAAACAAATGTAGGTGACAATAGAGCAAAAGGGCCAATCCTAGATCAGTGATGACTACTGGTGGCGTATGAGTCATATACGATGAATACGTGTCTGGAATTCTGAGGTCCAATGTGAAAGAGATGTAGCTCATTTACTCTGCTTTAAGTGACCCTGTAGCCAGTTGTCAGGAATATTCAAGGATCTTGGTTTTGGTCTTTTCATTCTATGAAGAGGATGTCTTTTTTTTTTTTTTTTTTGCTGTTTTCTCTGATTTATATTTCTCAGAATGGACCCACTCAAGCTGACTTCAGAATTCCTCCTTGGTCACAAGCTTTTTGATTGCATGTCTGCATTAGGAGCCTAGAGAACAATGTGAGTAATAGCTAAAGTTCTTATCTTGTTTTGCATAGTTTGTTTATGGGCAGTCACTGTATTATTAAAAAGTGTGAAATATAATCAAAGAAGGTGAGCTGTAGCTTAGTAATAAGCATGGGATTAATATGAGGTATTATATTTTTTAGTGTATACATGAAATACTACAATTATTATTAACATAAGAGATATTGAAGTGAGAATGATTTTAAGTACATATTAGGGATATAAATCTCTTGCATTTTTGTGAATCACAGAGTTTTAAAATTATAATTATTAAATTAATCAATAAATAACTTTGAAATGAATTGAGGAAAAGTGGGCCCTCCTGGATCAATGATAAAACTTGCTGGCATATGAATCTTGGATAATGGATGATACGTGTGTGGAACTCTGAGGTCCAACACAAAAGAAGTGATTTTTTTTCATGCACTTTCATTCTATTATTGTAATTGGATCAATAAAAGAATCAATGTACAAAAATATAAGTAAATCGAGATAAAATAGATGAGGCATTGTCCAAATATAGAAATATGTGGCAAGGCAACAAGTACTATTACTATATGTTGAAAACATGAAATTCAATGAGAAATTAATGGTATGTGACTCTTACCTCTTTGGCTAATGATGCACAGTTTAAATTATAGACAATGTTCATGCTCTGAGTCTGTGGCAAATTTGAAGTTGTTCATTTTTAGAGAAAATGTAATATCCTCCCAATGAATGTTTGCCTTAATTACTGACTAAACGGTAGACACAAAGCAGGGAACCATTGCCATAAGGTCTCAAATTTTTTATCAACAGTCCTACTTTGTACACCTCAGAATGGGCTCACCTGAGTTGTCTCAAGCACTCCTTCATGCCCTCAGGCTGTACAGTTGCATCTGTGTGTTAGGAGCTTGGAGGCCACTGTAAGTAATAGTCAATGTTCTTGGCTTGAGTGCTTTTTTTAAGGATAGTTACTACAGTATTAAAAATTAAGGCCAACTGCAGCCCAGTGACAAACATGAAATCCATATGAAGTAGTATATTGATTAATTCATTGAATTAATTCATTTAAGAAAACTGAGGATATTTAGTAAAGGAGTTACATTGACCTGAGAATGATTCTATACACATATTAGGGACATCGAGGCTTTTTTCAGGTTTTGTGCATTATAGCACTTTAAACATATTATTAGTAAATTGCTGAATTAATCAATAAACAATGCAGAAACAAATGAAGAAAAGATGGGCCATTTCTGGACCAATGATGATGACTGGTGGTGTATGAGTTAAAGGTGATGAATAGTAAGTGTCTTTGTTAGTGGCAAGTTCAGAGTCGTTTGTTTTAAGAGAATATGAAATAAATATATTCCAAATAATGATGATTTAAGTGACTACATGAAAGGTGAAAGGCAAGGATCATTGGAGGAATGTCTGAATTTTTAAATCATCTGTTCTGTTTATACTCCTCAGAATGGCCCCATTCCAGCTGATATAAGCACTCTTCCATGGCATGTGCGCTATGGTTGGTTCTCTGTGTTAGGAGCACACAAACCATTGCGAGTATGCATTCATTTCCTCTCTTTACAAGGTGCAGTAAGTTGGTGTCAGTGATATACAAGAATCTTTGTGTTCATGCATTTTTTTTTTTTTTGAGATGGAGTCTCTCTCTGTTGCTCAGGCTGGAGTGCGGTGGTGTGATCTTGGCTCACTGCAACCTCTGCCTCCCAGGCATCATCATTGGTCCAGAAATGGCCTATCTTTTCTTCATTCGTTTCTACATTGTTTATTGATTAATTCAGCAATTTACTAATAATATGTTTAAAGTGCTTTAATGCACAAAACCTGAAAAAAGCCTTGATGTCCCTAATATGTGTATAGAATCATTCTCAGGTCAATGTACCTCCTTTACTAAATATCCTCAGTTTTCTTAAATGAATTAATTCAATGAATTAATCAATATACTACTTCATATCAATTTCATGTTTGTCACTGGGCTGCAGTTGGCCTTCTTTAATATATTGTATAATTTTTAATACTGTAGTAAAATTAGCCAGTACAGATGGGGTTTCACCATGTTGCCCAGGCTGGTCTTGAACTCCTGACCTTGTGATCCACCCACCTTGACCTCCCAAAGTGCTGGGATTACAGGCATAAGCCACCACGCCTGGCTGTGTTCATGGATTCTTGAAAATTGTAAGGAATCACTGATAGAGTAGACAAACAAACACATAATGAATAAACATCAAGGTGGTAAAGCATGCTCATTGTTAAAATATACAGGAGGGAAAAATAGTATTAATATAAATTGGAACAAGTGTATTTTGTCTTAGACTAATGGTGATAACAGAAAGTGAGAAGTAACGGTTTTTGATCTGGTTCACTTGTGTATTTCATGTTTGATTTACTAAGAGAAAAAGAAATAAATATTGATGTAAATTTATAAATGTCTGAATGACTATATAAAAGGATGGAGGAATCTGTGGCTCAATGAAGAGAATGTGTAATCATCTTCTGTGCTCTGATTTGCATATTCTTCCATGCTCACAAACTCTGTGTTTATATCTATGTGTTAGGAGCATAGAGACCAACATCAGCAATGGTAAAAATTATCTTCGTTTGAGTGATTCAAAGACAGTCAATCATGCTGATGTTTTATTTCAGATTGATATGCAGTAGTATTATGTTGATTAATGCTATGTGAAAAACTGAATTCATTTAAAGAAAGGGATTTAGGCTCTTTGTGATAGTATAGATGAATGTGAGTGATATTGAAGAGCTTATTTTTTATGGTTTATGTGTATGTCTTTATTAATGAATTACTCAATAAACAAGTGTAGGTAAGAATGAAGAGAAAGAAGGCCAATCCTGGACCGTTGATGACAAGTGGTGGCTTATGTGGTTGTACATGCTGGTTGTATATGAAGAATATTACATATCTGAAACTTTGAGGTCCAAACACAAATAGAATCTAGTTCATTCCCGTGTTTAAAGTGATGTAATAGACAGATACCGGAAATATACAAGGAGTTTGTGATTAGTCTTGTGAGCATGAGGTTTAAAAAGGTTGTAAAAGTGGCAATAGCAGAATAAGCAAATACATGTACAAATAAAATAAAACAAATAAAAATGAAGAGGACAAAGCATTGTTCATTGCTGAAATATGCAGTAAGGAAAATATTGCTAATGTACATTGGAATGGATAATAAATGGACCACGTGTATAATATTTCTGACTAAAGATGATAGAGACAATGGTAATAATTACTGATAAGTAATAGCCAGTTATTGCCCCAAGTCAATTACAAGTTTGAAGTTTATAAGAAGAAAAATAAAGAAATATTACCATAAATTAATAAATACCTAAATGACTAGGTGAATAAAAGAAAGAAATTATAGATCAACAGACAAAATATCTCAATCTTTTTATCATTATCTCCACCTAGCACCCTTCAGCGCAGATGCAATTAGCTGATTTGAGCACTCTGCAACAACGATCAAGTTTCTCATGTTAACTCCGTTCAAAAAGAGACCAATGTGAATATAGTCTATGTTCTTGTCTTGGTTTCAGTTATTTGCTTGAGAGTATTCATGGTATTATTAAAAAGTATTAATCAAATAGTTATTTATGGCCCAATAACAAGTATAATGTGAAATATGATGTTGATTAATCCCTAATGTTGACATCATTAAGTGAAAAAGATGGAATGTGTATGGGAAATGGTTGTATTGATAGCTGTTAGCACTATTCTAGCATTTTATTTTTGCATTTTTCTGACTCACTGATTTTCAGTGAATTAGTGATTCATTCTCTGCAAATGTAAGATTGAATGAAGAAAAACCTGGCCAATGAGTATGCATAGAACAACGATTACAAATAGTGGTGCAGGAGTCATAAACTATGAGTAATATGTGTGTGGAACTCTGAGCATCAACGCAAAACGTATTTAGTCTATTCCTTCTGTTTGGAATAATCCTACAGACAGATGTTTGGGATATATAAAGACCATGTTCTTATTTTAGATTCATAGATTAGATTTATTAACATTAGGGAATTCATGATAGGACCATTGAACAAATATAAGTAGATAGATAAAATTGAAGAGAGTGCAGCACTGTTCAGCTATAAAAGTATATAATGAGGCAATCAAGATTATTAATCCAAGTAGAGAAAACTGACATCCATTAAGAATATATTGGATCAAAGATGTTTCTTCTTTGGCTTAAGATCGTATAGACACTAAGAGTAAGAATCAATTTTATTGTTCTGAACCAGTTCTTCTAAGTTTGAGGTTGTCCCTTTTGTTAAGAGAAAAAACATATACTTCATGGAAAATTATGAAGTACCTGAATGATTAAGTAAATGAAATGCAGAAAGCAAGAATTATAGAGGATGAGGTGTCTGTTTTTTAAAATATCGACTCTGCTTTGTTTTCCTCAGAATGGGTGCACTTGAGCCGATTGAAACATTCCTCCTTGCATCTTTCTTCTGTGATTGCATCTATTTGTTAGTGGCATAGAGACCAATGTGAGTAATCATTAAAATTCTTCTCTTGGTTTGAGTGGTTATTTCAAAATACTCAATGCATTACTAAAAAAGTGCATACTATAATCAAAGATGCCGAGTAGTATTCTAGCAATAAATGCGGGACTCATGTGAAGCATTGTATTGATAATGCATCTATGAAAAACTGAGGATAGTGAATGAAACAGCTGTATCCATATTAGAATGATTCATTGTAGGGATTAGGAATCTCTAGGCTCTTATTGGGATTTCATGAACCATGATTTTAAAATTTATGGTCAGTGGATTAATAAATCATTAATAAGCAATTAGAAGTGAGTGGAGAGAAAGAGCACCTGTCCTGTGGATCGATGATGACTACTGGTGGCGTATGAGTCATCTACAGTGAATACGTCTCTGGAACTCTGAGGTCTGTCACAAAAGAAATCTAGCCCATTTTCTATGTTTGATACAATCCTTTAGACGGGTATCATGAACATAGACTGGGTTTGTTTTTGGTCTTTGTGCTCATACACTTTCATTCTATTTTTATTATTGGGTTAATGTGAGAATCAATAAACAAATAAAAAATAAAGATATATTGGTTGAAGTGTTGCTCAATTATAAAAATAGGTGATGAGACAAGAAATACTATTAATATGTATTGGAAATAGTGAAATTCAAGGAGGAATAAATGGTACATGTCTGTCACCTCTTTGGCTAATGATGATATAGAGAGGATAATTATAGACAGTGTTTATATTCTGAGTTAGTGGCAAATTCAGAATTGTTCATCTTTTTAAGACAAAGTGAAATAAATATACTGTACTCTAAATAATGGTAGCCTAAATGACTAAAGAAATGTGAAAAGCAAGGATCAATGGTGATAATGTGTCAAATTTGTTATCATCTTCTTTGTGCTGTACTCCTCAGAATGGACATCCTTGTTCTGTCTTGAGAATTCCTCTAGGGTCACGTGCTCTGTTTGCACCGTGCTTAGGAAGGAGCGTGCAGACCAATGTGAGTAATGGTCAAAGTCCTTATTGTGGTTTGGGTGGTTTGTTTAAGAGTAATCAATGTATTATTAAAAAGTGTGAAATACAGTCAAAGATGGTCAGTGTTACCCCGATGGTAGACATGGCAGTTACATGAAGTGTTATATTGATAATGGATGTATGAAAAACTGAGGATAATTAATGAAACAGATAATATCAATGTTAGAATGATTCTGGATACAGATCAGAAATATCAAGGCTGTTCTTGGAGTTTTTTGAATCATAGGCTTTGAAATTATTATTAGTGAACTAATGAGGCAACCAACAGACAATGTAAAACTGAATAGAAAAAAGGAGGGCCATTCCTGGATCAATGATGACCACCGGTGGCGTATGAGTCATATGTGATGAATACGTGTCTGGAACTCTGAGGTCCGCCACAAAAGATACCTAGTCCATTCCCTCTGTTTTACATGAATCTATAGACTGATGCCAGGAATATAGAATGAAGTTGTTTTGGTTTCATTTTCATTCTAATGCAAGAATCAATAAACATATAAATAAAGATGAAATGCGTGAACAGTGTACAACTATAAAAATATGTGTTGAGGCAAGAAATACTATTAATGTATATTGAAATCGGTGAAGTCCAAAGAGATATTGTACATACCTGTTACTTCTTTGGCTTATAATAATGTAGACAGAATAAATTACAGATAATGTTCAAATTCTTTTTCACTTGCAAGATCAAATTGTTCTTTTTCTTAGGAGAAAATGAAATAAATATTAGTCCACCTAATGAATGCCTAAAGGACAGGCTAAAGGCAAGGTGAAAAGCAAGGATCATTAGTGAGAATGTCTCAGTTTTGTTACCGTCTCTGCTTTGTATTCCTCAGAATAGATGGCTTGTGCTGATGGAAGGATTCCTCCCTGGTGACATGCTGTGTCTGCCTCTTGATTGGGAGCACGCAGACCTACGTGAGTAATCAAGTTCTGGTCTTAGTTTGGGTGGTTGAGTTAGGAGGATTTGATGTATTATTAAAAAGTCTGCACTGTAATCAAAAATGGTCAGCTGCAGCCCAGTGATAGAAATGGGAGTGATATGAAGCGTTATATTAACAATACATGTTTGAAAAACTGAGGATAATTAATGAAACATTTATCAGTGTGAGAATGATTCTATATGCAGATAAAGAATATTAATATTAATGCTCTTCTGAGGCGTTTGTGAACCAAAGGTTTTCAAATTACTATTAGCAAATTAATGAATTAATCATTAGACAAGGTAAAAGTGCCCAGAGAAAAATAGGACACATTCTGGATCGATGATGACTACCGGTGGCGTATGAGTCATATGTGATGAATACGTGTCTGGAACTCTGAGGTCCATCACAGATAAAATCTGGCTTATTCTCTGTTTCGAATGGTGTTACAGACAGATTTAAAAAATATAGAATGTTTGTTTTTTCTGTGTGATTATGAAGTTTTCTTCTATTTTTATAATTGGATCAATGTGAGAATCAGGAAACAAATATATAATAAATAGAAAATGATTGAAACACTGCCCAATTATAAAAATTTGTGGTATGGCAAGAAATGCTATTAACACATATTGAAATCGTGAAATCTAGAAAGACATAAATGGCGTATGATATAGATAGTATAAATTATAGACAGTGTTCATATTCTGAGTCAGTGGTAATTTTGAAGTTGTTCATTTGATTAAGAGAAAATAAATAAAAGAAATACAATCCAAATAATGATTGCCAAAATGACTAATAACAGGTGAAAATCAAGGATCAATGTTGAGAATGTCTCAATTTTGTTATCTTCTCTGCTTTCTGTCCTTTCAGAATGATGCACTTTTTATGATTTGAGAATTCCTTCGTGGTCACGTGCTCTGTTTTTATCATGGTTGGGAGCCTGCAGAGCAATGTGAGTAGTAATCAACATTCTTATCTTGGCCCGAATGGTTTGTTTAAGAGGACTCAGGGTATTATCAAAAAGCCTATAATATAATCAGAATGGTCAACTGTATCTAAGTGATAGAAATTGGAGTGATATGAAGCATTATATTGATAATGCATATATGAAAAATTGAGGGTAATGAAACAGATATATCGATGTTAGAATGATTCCATGTACAGATTGGGAATATCAAGACTCTTCTTGGAGCTCTTTGAATCAGACTCTTTAATGTTGTTATTAGTGAATTAGTAAATTAATCACAAAAATATAGGCATGAATTGAGAAAAGGAAGACCAATCCTGGGTCGATGATGACTACTGGTGGCGTGTGAGTCATAGACAATGAATACGTGTCTGGAACTCTGAGGGCCATCGTCCGTCACAATGGAAATGTATACATTCCTTCTGTTTAAAATGATGTTATAGACAGATTTCAGAAATATAGAATGTACTTATTTTTCTTGGGGGTTGTGTATTTTTATTCTCTTTTTATAATTGGATCAATGAAAGTAATCAATAAGATATAAATAAAATGGCACATAGTTTAATAATAAAAATATCTGGTGAAGCAGGATATTCTATTTATATATTAAAAACAGTGAAGTCAAAAGATAAGTAATGGTATTATTTGTCATCTATTGGCTAATTACGGTATAGACATTATAAATTATAGATAATATGTGTGTTCTGGGTCAGAGGCAGGGTGAAAAGCCAGGATCAGTAGTAGGAATGTCTCATATTGTTATCATCTTCTCTGCTCTGTACACCTCAGAAGGGACATGCCTTTGCTGGTTTGAGGATTCCTCTGAGGTTGGGAGCTAAGTTTGCATCATGCTTAGAAAGGAGTGTGCAGACCTGTGTGAGTAATATTCAAAGTCTTTATCTTGCTTTGTGCATTTTGTTTAAGAGGATTCTATGAATTATAAAAAGGTGTAAAATATAATTAAAGATGGCCAACTCTATCCCAATAATAGATTTGGTGGGATATGAAGTATTATATTGATAATGCATATATGAAAAGCTGAGGATAATTAAAAAAACAGGTATATTCGTGTTAGAATGATTCTGTATACATATTATTTAGACATATACAGCTCTCCATAGGGTTTCGTAAATCATAGGATTTACAATTATTAGTAATGAATTAATGAATTAATCAACAAATGAGGCAGAATTAAATTGAAAAACAGATGATCCATCCTGGATCGATGGTGACTGTTGATGGCATATGACTCACATATGATGAGTACGTATCTGGATTCTGAGGTCTGTCACAGAAGAAATCTGGCCTATTGCTTCAGTTTCAAATGATCCTATAGACAGAGTTCAGAAATATAGAACATAATTTTTTTGGCATTTGTGTTTATGTATTTTCATTCTATTTTCATAACTGGTCAATGCAAGGCTCAATAAACACATACATAAATAGATACAGCTGAAAAAGTGGAAGCATTGGCCAAGTATAACAATATATGATAAGGCAAGAAGCACTCTTTTTTTTTTTTTTTTTTTTTTAAGAAAAACGTTCTCTTCCTTCTTTCCTTTTTTTTTTTTTTTTTGTGACAGAGTCTTGCTCTGTCCCCCAGGCTGGAGTGCAGTGGCATGATCTTGGCTCACTGCAACCTCTGCCTCCTGGGTTCAAGTGATTCTCCTGCCCCCGCCTCCCAAGTAGTTGGGATTACAGGCGCCCTTCACCACACCTGCCAATTTTTTGTATTTTTAGTAGAGACGGGGTTTCACCATGTTGGCCAGGCTGGTCTCGAACTCCTGACCTCAAGTGATCCGCCTACCTCAGCCTTCCAAAGTGTTGGGATTACAAGTGTGAGCCACAGCATCCGGCCAGAAGCACTCTTAATATCTTTTGACACAGCAAAGTCCACAGAGATATAAATGGTATCTTCTGGTGACTTCTGTGGCTAATGATGGTATAGACAGTACAAATTATAGACAACATTCAATTTCTGGGTCAATGACAATTTCAGAATTATGCATTTCTTTAGATAAAATGAATATACTGCAAATAATGATTGTCGAAATGACTAATGATAGGTGACAAGAAAGGGTCAGTAGTGACAACATCTCACTTTTGTTATCCTCTTCTCTGCTCTGTATTCCCTAGAATGATTGCACTTTGCTGATTGAAGGATTCCTTAAGTCCATGTGCTCCACTTGCACCATTTTTAGGATGGAGCCTGGAGACCTATGTAAGTAATAGTGGAAGTCCTCACCTTGTTTTGGGTGGTTTGTTCAAGAGGGTTCAATGTATTATAAAAAGGTGTATATTATAATCAAAGATGAGCAATTGTATTTAAATAAGCATGGGCCTGATGTGAGGATTATATTGAAGATGTATACATGAGAAACTGAAGATAATTAATAAAATAAATATTCCTATATGTTAGGAATATCATGGCTATTCTTGTGGTTTTGTAAATTGTAGGGCCTAAAGTTATGGTTAGTGAATTAACAGATTAGTCAATAGACAAGGAGGAAACGAACCCAAAAATAGAAGATCAGTCCTGGATCGATGATGACTACTGGTGGCGTATGAGTCTTTTGCGATGAATACGTGTCTAGAACTCTGAGGTCCGTCACAAGCAAAATCTAGCCTATTCTGTATGTTTGAAATTATTTTACAGACAGCTGTTCAGGAGTATAGAATGTATATGTTTTTGGTATTCATGTTTACATGTTTTGATTCTATTTTTATAATTGATCCATATGAGAATTAATAAACAAATACAAATAAAGATGAATAAATTCGAGCATTGTCCAATTATCAAACTAAGGGACAAGATAAGAAACACAATTAATGTATATGAAACAGTGACATCCACAGAGAAATAAACAGTACATTCCTGTGGCTTCTTTGGCTAATGATGGTATAGACAGAATAAAGTATAGGTAATGTTCAACTTCTGGGTCAGTGACAGTTTCAAAATTATTCATTTTATTTTCAGAAAATGAATTAAATATAGTCCAAATAATGATTGCATGAATGACTAACTAATGATAGTTGAAAAGCAAATATCAATATTGAAAATGTCTCAATTTTGTCATTATCTTCTCTGGTCTGTATTCCTCAGAATGAACAACTTGTGCTGTGTTAAGGATTCCTCCATGATCACGCGCCCCATTTGTTCACCATGCTTGGGAAGGTGCATGCAGACCAATGTTAGTAATAGTCAAAATTCCTGTGTCGGTTTGTGTGGTTTGCTAAACAGGACTCAATGTATCATGAAACAGTGTATTATATAGTCAACGATGGTCAACTATGTCCCAGTGATATTTATGAGAGGGATCTGAAGTATTTATTGATAATGCATATATGAAAAACGGAGAAGAATTAATGAAACAGATATATCTGTGTTAGAATGATTCTGTATAAAGATAGGGAATATCAAGTCTGTTCTTAGTGTTTTGTGAATCACAGAGTGTAAAATTATTCCCAGTGAATTAATGAATAAATTTAAAGATAACATAGAAATGAATGCAGAAAAAGAGGGTCAACCCTGGATCGATGATGAGCACTGGTGGAGTATGAGTCACATACGATGAATACGTGTCTGGAACTCTGAGGTCCATCGCAGAAGTCAGTTTCCTCTGTTTCAAGTAACTCTGTAGATAGATGACAAGAATAGAGAATGAATTTCTTTGTTTATGAGTTTTTATTTTATAATTGGTTCAATGAAAGAATAAAACATATATGAATAAATAAATGAGTTATGCATTGTCCAATTATAAAAATGTGTGATGAGGTGTATTTAATACGTATTTAAATTGATGAAAGCCAAAAATAAATCTAACATACCTAACCTTTTTGGCCAATAATGAAGAGATAGTATAAATTATATGCTATTTTCGTGTTCTGGGTTAGTGGCAAGTTCAAAGTTGTTCATACTTCAAATAACGATTGCCTAAATGTTTAACTACAGATAGGTAAAAAGGAAAGATCAACAATGAGAAAAATCACATTTTTGTTATTATTTTCTCTGCTCTGCACTCATCAGAATGGACGTACTTGTGATGATTGAAAGATGCCTCCAAGGTCACATGCTCTGTTTGCACCATGCTTAGGAAGGAGCGTACAGACCAAAGTAAGTGATGGTCAAAGCTCTTGTCTTGGTTTGAGTGGTTTGTTTAAGAGGATTCAGTGTATTATAAAAAGGTATAATACATTATAAAAATGTAATATATTGTAGGAATATATTATATATATTTCTATAATATAATGTAGTGTAAAATACATTATAGGAAGATATAATACATTATAAAAGGTAATACATTATAGGAATATAATATATTATAGTAATATCTTATATATAAAATATATATTATAGGAATATAATCTATATATAATATATTCCAATATATTATAGGAATGTAATCAAAGACGGCCAACTCTTTCCCAGTTAGAGGAGTGATATGAAGTACTATATTGAAAACGCATATATGAAAAATGGAGAACAATGAATGAAAATATATATCAACATTATAATGATTCTATGTAGGGATTAGGAATATCAAAGCTCTTGGATTTTTAAAAACCAAAGATTTTAAACTTATTATCAGTGAATTGAGTTAATTATTAGACAAAGTAAAAATGCATAGAGAAAAATAGGAAGAATCCTGGTTCAGTGGTGACTACTGGTGTCGTGTGAGTCATACAATGAATACATGTCTGGAACTCTGAGGCCCATCACAAAGTCAATTTCCTCTGTTTCACATGATTCTATAGGTAGATGTCAGGAATACAGACTCAGTTTGTTTTAGGTCTTTGTGTGTTATGCATTTATATTTTATTTTATAATTGGATCAGTGAGAGAATCAATAAGCAAATATTTGAATAAATAAAGATGAATCAGGTTAAGCATTGTCCAATTATAAAAATATTTGATGAGGCAGCAAGCACTATTAATATGTACTGAAACAGTGATAGCCAAGGAAAAATGAATGATGCATGCCTGTGGCCTCTTGCGAGTGATAGTGTAGACAGTATAAACTATAGATAATGTTTAAGGTATGGGTCAGTGGCAAGTTTGAAATTGGTAATTTTCTTAAGAGAAAATGAAATACACTTCAAATAATGATTGCCTAAATGACTCATTAGATGAACGTGAATCATGAGCGAGAAAGTCCCATTGTATGCTCTGAACTCTTCTGTGCTTTGTGCTCTGCAGAATGGATGAATTGTGCACCTTGAAAAGTTCTTCCATGGTCACCTGAGGCATCTGCATCATGATTAGGCTCCGGATGACTAATGTGAGTAATAGTTAACATTTTTTACTTCCTTCTGGTGCCATTTTAAGAGGACTCATTGTATTATAAAAAGTGTATGACATTATCAAAGATGTCCACCTGCATCCCAGTGAAAGATACGGAAATGATGTGAAGCGTTGTATTGATAATGCATATATAAAAACCTGAGGATAGTTAATTAAGAGGTGTATCAATGTTGGAATAATTCAGTATACAAATTAGGAATATTAAAGTTATTCTCAGGATTTTTTTGAACCATAAAGTCTTAAAATTGCTATTAGTGAATTAACAAATCAATCCATAGGGTAGAAATGAATAGAGAAAGAGATGAACAATCCTGGATCGATGATGACTGCTGGTGGCGTATGAGTCATATGCGATGAATACGTGTCTAGAACTCTGAGGTCCATCACAGAAGAAATCTAGCTCATTTTCTGTGTTTGATATAATCCTTTAGACAGGCATCAGGAATATTAGATGAGTTTGGTTTTAGTCTTTGTATTTACATGTTTTAATTCTATTTTTGTAATTGGCCAATATAAAAACCAATAAACAAATGTATAAATAAAGATGAGTAAGGTTAATCATTGTCCAGTTGTAAAAAATATTTGGTGAGGCAAGAAACACTATTAATATGTATTGAAAATAGTGAAGTCTGAAGAGAAGTACATGTACATGTCTGTCACCTCTTTGGCTATGGTGATATAGACAGGATAATTATAGACAATGTTCAAATTCTTGGTTAATTGTAAGCTTGAAATTGTTCATTTTTTAAAGAGGAAATGAAATAAGTTTACTCCAAATAATGATAGCTTAGATGACTAACTAATGATAGGTGAAAAGCAAGGATTGATAGTTAAAATGCCTCTCTTTTGTTATTATCTTCTTTGCTCTGTACTTAGAATGGACGTACTTGTTCTGATTTGAGGACTTCTTCATGGTCACGTGTTCTGTTTGCACCATGCTTAGGAAGGAGCATGTGTACCAATGTGAGTGACAGTCAGATTTCTTGCATTTCTTTGGGTGGTTTATTTAAGAGGACTCAATGTACTGTGAATAAACATGTAATATAATCAAAGATGGTGAATTTTATCTAGTGAGGGATATTGGAGTCAAAAGAAGTATTATATTGATAATTCACATATGAAAAACAGGATAACTCATGAAACATTAATATAGGAATTATTTGGGATATCTTTTTGGGTTTTGTGAGTCACAAGGTTTAAAGTTATTATTAGTAAATTGATGAATTAATCAACAGACAATGTAGAAAATAACAGAGAAAAGAAGGGCCAATCCTGGATTGATGATGACTACTGGTAGCATGAGTCATATACAGTGAATACATGTCTGGAACTCTGAGGTCTGTCTCAAAAGATACCTAGTCTATTTCCTGTTTCAAATGATCCTACAGACAGATGGCAAAAAATAGAATGTATATGTGTTTGGTTTTCATGTTTATGAATTTTTATTTTACATTTATGATTGGCTCAATGAGAGAATCAATTAATAAATATACAAATAAAGATGAATAAGGGCTGGGCATGGTGGCTCACACCTGTAATCTCAGCACTTTGGGAGGCCAACACGGGTAGATCACTTGAGGACAGGAGATCGAGACCTACCTGGCCAACGTGACGAAACCCTATCTCTACTAAAAATACAAAAATTAGCCAGGCATGGCGGCATGTGCCTCTAATCCGAGGACTTGGGTGGCTGAGGCACATGGATTGCTTGAACCCGGGTTTCAAAAATTGCTTGAACCTGGGAGGCTGCAGTGATCCGAGATCACGTCACTGCAGCTTGGGCAACAGAGCAAGATACTGTGTCAAAAAGAAAAAAATAAAAAGGATAAGATTAAGCATTGTCCAACTATAAAAATATGTGGAAAGACAAAAAACACTATTAATACATACTGAAATTGGTAACAACTAAAGAGAAATCTTGCATACCTGTTACCTCTTTGAATGAGACAGACAGTATAAATTTTGACCATATTCAAGTTCTGGGTCAGGGACAGTTCCAAAGCTCTTTATTTTCCCTTCCTTTCTTCCTTCCTTCCTTCCTTTCTTTCCTTTCTTTCTTTCTCTCTCTCTCTCTCTCTTTCTTTCTTTCTTTCCTTTCTTTCTCTCTCTCTTCTTTCTCTCTCTTCTTTCTTTCCTTCCTTCCTTCCTTCCTTCTTTCTTTTTGAGATGGAGTCTCGCTCTATCACTTAGGGTGGAGTACAATGCCACGATCTCAGCTCGCCACAACCTCTGCCTCATGGGTTCAAGCAATTCTTGTGCCTCAGCCTCCCTAATAGCTGGGAATGCAGACGCGTGCCATCATGCCTGGCTAGTTTTTGTATTTTTAGTAGAGATGGGGTTTCTCCATGTTTCCCAGACTGGTCTTGAACTCTTGACCTCAAGTGATCCACCTGCCTCTGCCTCCCAACATGCTGGGATTACAGGCATGAGCCACCACATCTGGCCAGTTATTCATAAAAAAATGAAGTATACCTCAAATTAATGAACATACAAATGAGTATAAATGTTTACACATTTATTAATTTGAGGTATATTTGAAAAGCAAGGATCAATGGAGAGAAGGTCTCATTTTTGTTGTCATCTCTTCTGCTCTGTACTCAGAATGGAAGCACAGAAGCTGGTTTTCACTAGTCAAGAGCTGTATGGTCCATCTCTGTGCTAGAAGCTGGAGACCAATGTGAGTAATAGTCAAAGTTCTTGTCTCATCTTGGGTGTTTTGTTTAAAGGTTTATAGTGCATTAACAAAAAATATGAAATATAATCCAATAAGGCCATGAGTAGCCCAGGGATAAATATGGAATGGATGTGGAATGTTACACTGAGGGATGCTTGTATGAAAAGCATGTCCTGTATTATTAAGAAAGGTAATAATGAGGGGATATGGTATTGTGAGGATGAGTGTATATACAAATTAGAGATATCAAGGCTCCTCTTGGGGTTTTGTGAGTGATAGTGTTTAAAAGTTATTAATGGTGAATCAATGAAGTAATAAATAATGTAACAATGAATGAAGAGCACCAGAGCTAATCCTGGATCAATCATGACTACGGGTATTGGATGGGTCTTCGTCAGTGAATGCCTGTCTGGAACTCTGAGGTCCATCAGAAAAGAAATATAGTGTTTTCCCTCTTTTGGAAGTGATCCTATAGACAGACGTCAGGAATATGCAAGGGTCTTGTTTTTGCTCTTTGTGAGCACGAGTTTTCAATCTATTATTATAATTCAATCAATGAAGGAACCACTAAACAAATATACAAATAAAGTATGTTGGATGCGACTAAGCGTTCTCTAACTGTAAAAATAATTTGTGAGGCAAGAAAAGCTATGATATGGCCAGGCATGGTGGCTCACACCCGTAATCCCAGCACTTTGGGAGGCCAAGGTGGGTGGATCACCTGAAGTCAGGAGTTCGAGACCAGCCTGGGCAACATGGTAAAACCCCATCTGTACTAAAAATACAAAATTAGCTGGGCGTGGCGGCGTATGCCTGTGATCCCAGCTACTTGGGAGGCTGAGGCAGGAGAATCACATGAACCTGGGAGACGGAGGTGGCGGTAAGCCAAGATCACACCACTGCACTTCAACCTGGGCAATAGAGTGAGAAGAAAATCTATGATATATATTGAAAACACCAATACCATTAGGAAATAAGTGGTATGAGGTTGTTATTTATTTAGTTAGGGATGTTATAGACAGTGGTAAATAATAATGAATGTTTATGCTTTGTGTCAGTGGTGTGACTGATACTGTCTATGTAGAGTAAATAAAATATATGTTATCTCAAATAACCTATGTGACTGAATCAGTGGAAGATAGAATGCAAAGAGTAATGCAGATAATGTCTTAATTTTTTCTGATCATCTCTTGTGCTCTGTACTCCTCAAAATAAACATACTCTGGCTGATTTTATCATTCTTTTTTAATGGTAAGATCCATGGTTGCGTCTATGTGTTATATGGTGTGTGGAGACCAATGTGAGTGACAGTCAACATTCTTGGTTTCAGTGTTTTTTAAAAAAGATATTCGTAGTATTATTAAGAAGTGTTAAATACAATCATTGAAGGTAAACTTTGGCCCATTTGTAAAAATAGGATTAATATAAAGCATTATGTTGATTAATGTATATATATAAAACATTGAATTTAACTAATGAAAACATTGAATTTAATTAATGAAAGAGGTGTATTGCTGTGAGTAATATTGACATAGACAGATATAAGAGCTATTTAAGGATTTTACTCACAAGTTTTTGTGACTCTTAGGTAATTATTGTTAGTGAACTGATAAATTAATCAATAAAAACACGTAGACACGAATTAAGAAAAGGAGGTCCAAGCTTGAGCAAGCGATGACAGCCGGTGGTGTGTGAGTCATGGAGGATGAATACTAAGTGCCTGGAACTCTGAGGTTCAATATAATAGAAATCTAATCTATTCCTCTGTTGAAAAAAATCCTTTAGATAGATGTTAGTGATATCAAGGCTGTTTGCTTCCAATTTTACAGTTCATGGATTGTGATTGTGTTAATATAAATGAATTAATGAAAGAATCAAACAAAGATTTGAATGATTAAACATGAAGAGAGAGAGAGGCATATTCTAATTGTTAACATATGTGGCAAGGAAAGAAATACTATTAATTAATTTGGAATGGATAATAAATGGGCCAGTGGTTTTTAACTCTCTGGCTAAGAATCATAGAGCCACTGATAGAGCAATAGCACTGATTATTAGTTATCAATGGCTATGTGATTTTTAGGTCAATTCTCAGGTCAACTGGGTCAATTGTAAGTTCAATATTTATTTTATTAAGGGGGAAATAAGCAAATATTAACAAATCAATAAATACCAACTGACAGAGTAAATGGAAGGTAGAATGAAAAAATTAATGGATAGAAAGTCTCAAATTTTGTCTTCTGCTCTTCCTTGTAATCCTCAGAACAGTCACTCCCTGCACTGATTCTGCCATGACCACTTGCTCTATGGTTGTTTTAAGGAACCTACAGACAAATGTGAGTAATCGTCAAAGTTCTTGTCTTGGTTTGGGCCATTTAAGAGTGGTCAATGCATTATTAATAAGTAGAAAATATAATTAAAGAAGACTAACCGTGGCCCCAAAATGAACATGGGGTTGATATGAAACATTTTGTTGAGTAATGCATGTTTGAAACAATCAGGTCAGTTCAAGAAACATGTCTAATTTCTGTAGGAACTGCTCTACAGATAGACAACAGGGTTATCACAGCTCTTGTCCTATTTTTTTTCTGATTCATGTCTATTTCTTTATTATAAAGTAGTAAATTAATAAATAAATGAAATAGACAAAGTCTAAATGAAAAAAATGATTGATGGTCTGTGGCCTGGCCCAGAGATGATGACTCATGGGTGTGAGTCAAGGATGATGAGTAATAGGAGTCAGGAAGTTTAAGCTCCAATATAAAAGAAATCTAGCCTATTGATCAGTTGGAAATGATCCTGTAGACAGTAGTTAAAAATATTCAGTTATCGGCTGGGCACAGTGGCTCACACCTGTAATCCCAGCACTTTGGGAGGCCGAGGTGGGCAGATCACAAAGTTAGGAGTTTAAGACCAGCCTGACCAACACAGTGAAACCCCATCTCTACTAAAAATATACAAATTAGCCGGGTGTGGTGGCAAGTGCCTGTAATCCCAGCTACTTGGGAGGCTGAGGCAGGAGAATTGCTTAAATCCAGGAAGTTGAGGTTGCAGTGAGTCGAGATTGCGCCACTGAATTCCAGCCTGGGCAACAGAGTGAGACCCTGTCTCGAAAAAAAAAAACAAAAAAAACCCCCCAAAAATCAGTTACCCAATTCTTGTGCTTTTGTAATTCACGGATAATGAATTAATGCATGAAGAACTCAAGTAAAAGAAATAAGTGAATAAAAACATGGCCACACCTGGACCAACTATAACATGTGTAATGAAGCAAGTCACAGTACTGATCTATTGCTCAGGGAGTGGGAATTGTGTCAGATTTTTAATCTCTCAGAATGAGAAACATGTAGACAAATGTATGAGCTGTCCATGTTTATATTGAGTTGTCTTTGGTTTCCTGGTTGTCTTATCCTTAACTAGGGATGTTGTTTATATAAATAAAAAGCTATTTTTAAAGAGGGCCAGTGACAAGAATTTGTTCTGTAACAAGAGCTATTGTGCTCACTAAATTCCATTACAAAGTGACATCATCTGTTATTACTTTGGTAATGATCAACTATGCATGTGCTACGATGATCCATGCTGTAGTTTAGATCATGTGTAAGGATACTGATTTTATCTTAATAATGAACAAATGCATAAGTTAATAATAATCAATTAGCTAAAAAGGATAAAGCAAGGGCCAGTAGCAAACATGTCTGGAAATGATGGTTGTGATGTAACTGGGTCCGGAGAGTGTATTCTTCTTAAGGCAAGTATTTTGGCTCTTACAAGTGTTTGCATAATTAGGCTATACATAGACGCACAGTATCAGACACGTTCTGGGTTTCTGAGGGTTTACATATTGTTCTGTTTCTTTACAAAGAATGAATAATTCGCCAAATTGGTTTGTGAATGAGTGAATGAAGTGATAGCAAGCACTGTTCATTGGTATGAAATTGCTCTGAAACAAGTATTTAGATGAATCTAATTGTGCATATGGGAGGGCCAAAGATTTAGGTTGTTGAGTGCATGGGTGGAGGCATTGAAGCTCACGTGTTTTGTAGAGAACTCTCATTCTTGATTCAGGTGTTGGATTCAAAGGCATCCATTTATTTTATTTAAGTTCTGGGGTACATGTGCAGGATGTGCATGTTTGTTACATCGGTAAACATGTGTCATGGTGGTTTGCTGCACCTATCAACTCATCACTTAGGTATTAAGCCTGGCATGCATTAGCAGTTTTTCCTGATGCTCTCCCCACCCTCCCCTGACAGGCGCCAGTGTGTGTTGTTCCCCTCCTGTGTCCATGTGTTCTCATTGTTCAGCTCCCACTTATAAGTGAGAACATGCGGTGTTTTGTTTTCTGTTCCTGCATTAGTTTGCTGAGGATAATGGCTTCCAGCTTCATCCATGTCCCTGCAAAGCACATGCTCTCATCCCTTTAATGGCTGCATAGTATTCCATAGTGTATATGTATCACATTTTCCTTATCCAGTATTTGGGTTGATTCCATGTCTTTGCTATTGCGAGTAGTGCTGCAATGAACATACGTGTGCATGTATCTTTATAATAGAATGATTTCTATTCCTTTGGGTTATATATCCAGTAATGGAATTGCTGGGTCAAATGGTATTTCTGCTTCTAAATCTTTGAGGAATCACTACACTGTCTTCCATAATGGTTGAACTAATTTATATTCCCACCAACAGTGTAAAATCATTCTTATTTCTCTTTAACTTCATCAGCATCTGTTTTTTCTTGACTTTTTAATAATCACCATTCTGACTGGTATGAGATGGTGTCTCACTGTGGTTTTGATTTGTATTCCTCTGATGATCAGTGATGTTGAGCCTTTTTTCTTGTTTGTTGGCTGCATGTATGTCTTCTTTTGAGAAGTGTCTGTTCATGTCCTTTGCCCATTTTTTAATGGGGTTGTTGGTTTTTTTCTTGTGAATTTGCTTAAGTTCCTTGTAGATTCTGGATATTAGACCTTTGTCAGATGGATAGATTGCAAAAATTTTCTCCCATTCTGTAGGTTGTCTCTTCACTCTGATGATAGTTTCTTTTGCTGTGCAGAAACTCATTAGTTTAATTAGATTCCACATGTCAATTTTTGCTTTTGTTGCAATTGCAAAGGCATCAATTTTAAATGCAAAATTAATAATTGAATTAATGTGACAAAAAAGAGGGCTTTCTGGCCAGTTGTAAAAAGAGCATGACCCAATTATAAAAATTAATCTAAACTTGCTCTCCTTTCATTTATTAGAATATTAGAGCACAGTCAAAATTTAGGATGTTTCATTCTTTTTACCATTTGCATTCTACCCTCCAGAATGGATTATCATTGGTGAAGATCTTAGCTGGTAAGTTTCTGGGAAAAAGGCTATAGACCTATACAAATAATGCCCAAAGTTCTTGTCCTTGGGTGGGGTGTTTACTCAGAGGTATTCATTGTATTATAAAATAATGCATAAATGACTACATCTATATACAGAATTAAAAAAGAACAGGGATGAGAGTGTGTTACACACCAATAATTAGAATGAGTCCAATCAGAACATCTGTGGAATTATATATTTTTAATATCCCAAAACACTGAGTTTTATGAATAAATTAATAAATCAGGAATGTTCCTTCTTTCGGTAAGTATCATATAGACAAAGAATAGTAATAGTCAACGTTTTTGCTCTGGGAGAATGGTGAGTTCAAGTTTGTCTTGTTAAGAGAAACAAATAAATAATTTCACAAATTTATCAATACCTAATTATAAATAGCTAAGCAAATTAACGGGGGAAACATGGATCAATTGAAAGAATTTTTGATATTTTCACTCCCTTTTTGTAAGGGATATTCCTGCATATTTTGTGTATACATTTTTAAAGGTATAAAAGAATACATGTTTATTTTTCCTTTTTTTCACCATCTGCTTTCAGTTCCATAGAAGGAACACACTTATCACTACAATGATTCTGTAATGATGAAGACCTTTATGGGTCAGTGTGAGTAATGATCCAAGTTCTTGTCATTGTTGGGATGGTCCATTTAGGGTATTTAGTGTATGATAAAATAATACGTAATATAATCAATGAAGGCTACAGAAGAACCAATGATAAGATTGTAGTATAAATCAAGGTTCATGATGACTACTGTTTTGCACAACAGAAGCCCTTTTTAAAAGAAGAGCTCTACATTTTTAGCTCTGTGGGTATGGAATATGGAGTCAGATGTATGTAACTCTCACAGTTTTTATGTTGGGTGGTTCATTTAAGGGTATTCCTGATATTGTTAAAATGGATAATATGTTAATTAATAAGATGGAGCTCCATTCACAAACCAGAGATAACAATGTGGCATAAATCATTGTTTGTGATCAATTTCTACGATGGTTACTTCATGTTTACTAAGTCGAAACCTAAATCTAGGTCTTTTCAGTTGGTAATTTCCTCTTTCATTTGGTAATATCATCTACAGGATGGGTAGACCAGAGCTGATTAAATTATTCTCCCATTGATGAGGAACTTTACCTTATCCCTCAGAGTAAGGAGAATGTCATATAATGTAAGTAATAAAGTTCTTGAGTTGGGTTGTTGGTTCATGATTTCTACTGTCATTTAAAAAGATAATTAAATTTTAAAAGGTCATACATAGGCCTATGATGAGAATGTGTTATGGACCGAAATTAATCCAATTTAGCACAAATGAAGTGTAAGAAAAAAAACTTAGCTTTTCCATTCATTTTCAATAGTTAAATGTCACATTGTATGTTTGTCTCATTGATTATTTAAAGACTCTTCTCTTGATAAAGGCTGTTACTCATTTATGGAGTCAGTATTCTAGTTGTTGAGTAGGATGGTGGTTCAAGTTTGTTCATTTGATATCTAAAAGTTGTTCAAATTAAATGTAGAGGGGCCATGTCTGGACCAATGATGTGAATGGAATGCATCTGAATAAAAATTATGATCAATCAGTTTTGGAACAACTGAGGTCCACTGCAAAATGAAGAACTAATATGTAAACCTTTGTGGGAATAATGTCAGGAAAGTTTGAGAATCTAGTTCTGGAGCTTGACAGGGTTCACAGGTACTGATTTTATATGATTAGCAGATCCACTTGTGTGGATCAACACACAGTATATTCATGAGTAAAGAAAAAGAGGTTAAGACATGGACCAATTCTGAGGGCATGTTGTAAAGCAAGGAATATAATTAATTCAATTCTGAAATACCTTGGTCCATCAAGAAAAAAAAACATATTAAATTTGTCACCACTTTGGGTAAGAAGCATCTAGATAGAAGTACTTAATAGTCAATGTTCTGTTCTTAGTTTGCTGTGGGTTCCCAGATGTTTGATTCATTAAGACAAAAAAATTAAAATTAAACAAACAAATACGTGTATAACTAAATAAATGGGTGCCAAGTATGAACCAATGATAAAGGTACTTCATTATTTTCTATATCTGCTTTGTAACCCCACAGAACAGAGGTAACTTGGCTGTTTTAATAATTATTTAAAGGATGAAGATCTTGACTGTTACCCATGTGGCAAGGAGAGTGTAGAACAGGGTGAGTCAGATTAAGTTTTTATTCTTGGTTTAGCCTTTTGTTAGAGATGATGATTAATTATTATTTGAAAAGAAGAAATGACTTTATGCAGTCATAAAATCCAAGAAGACCATGCCTGAACCAGTGATAAGAATGAATCCTGCCAAGTGTCATGGTTAATTCATTTTGCAAAACGAGATCCATTTAAAAAGAGGTTTGGTTTGCTATCTCTTAGATTAAGGAGATTATAGGCAGATTCTAGCCTTGGTCAAAGATCTTGTTTTTGGGTTAGTTGTGGTTCTCTTGAGTTTTGTTATTTTATTAAAAATAATAAATAGTTAAACAAGTACAAAGCATTTATGCTAGTAAAATTACAATGGCCACTCATGACCAATTTGGAGATTATATCATGAAACAAGGATTTGTTTAACTTGGGTTAACTGTTTTATCACTGTTTGAGGAGGTCATGGAAAGATTTAAATGATAGTCAATTTCTCCCCCTCTTTCTTGGGAGTAGATTCTTTGTTGTTGACTTTGTTTTTGAAAATGAGTGACTGACTAAATTAATGAACGACAAAAACACTAGAATGGACAAGAATATTCAAATGATGACATTTCATGAAGCAAGAATTATGATCAACACAATTCTGCTTCTCTGAAATCCATTTAACAGAAAAGAGTCAATCTGTTTTCTCTGTGTATAATGAGGTCAGAAACAGGTGTTAAAATATTCAGTGTTCTTGTTTTTGTATTTTGGTGGGTTCATGGAGTTGATTATTATGATTAAGGAAATAAGTATATGAAAAAGTAAATTACAAGAGGGTAAATCATGAACCAGTGATTAAAATGTGTTTTGAAACAAAGATTATAGGTATTTCAGTTCTGCACTGTGGACTTTTATGAAACGAAACCTTAATCTTTTGTATCTTTATTTTAATAGTACATAGTACCATTCTGCATATACTATGGATATATTTTAGACATTTTCTCATGCTACTTACATTGAGTTTTTTTCACTATCTGAGTTATAAATTCTAGTGAATTGATTTATTTGGAGGTGGTGGTAGGAAACCCCTATGCCCCATATTTTAAAATTTTCTGGCAGCTGATATCTAAGAGAGTACTAAAATGACTAATATTAAGGTATTAATTTCAGCTCAACAAGTATTGATGCTAATTCTTGTCAGACCCCATACGAGGAGTGAAATTTATATATGAATTTAGTCTAGTTCCACTCATTGAGTAGCTCTGTGAGATTAGATGGAGACCCACTTACAAATGCAGCAATTCAATAGAATAGGGCAGGTAGATGGGTTCTCTGTGAGACTAGAGGGAGACCCACTTCTACATGCAGCAATTTGATAAAATAGGACAGGTAGATGGGCTTTCTAGAAGCACAGAAGGTATGCCTTCAGCTCAATCTTAGTGTCAGTTGAGTTGTGGAAGAGATGACTCCTGAGCCAGTGACAGACTCATTAGTCCATAGCTCTGCAAAGCTGGGGACCACACTCCTCTCCTTCACTGCTCTGCCCCTTGTGCCTTACATGGACAGCACATGCAATAAGCATCTGTTGAATGAATAGGTGAATACATGGTGAATAAAAGAATGGAGGAGTGAAGCAGTATATGAACAAATGAGTCTTTGAGTAGACAAAGGAATGAAAAAATGAAGTAATGAAAATGGGAAGGAGTACACGAATGAGTGAATGGATCAATGATAGGTCCATGAGTGACTGAATCAGTGATAAGTGGATAAATGCATGGTGAGTTAATGAGTGGGTGAGTTCATGTGTAAGTAAAAATGTCACAAAGTGAATGAGTGGATGATGAATGACTAAGTCATTGAGCGAATGAATGGAAGATTAATAGGTCAAGTAGTCAAGAAATGAAAGACAAACATGTAAATTGATGAGTGAATCAATGGGTCCATGAATTCTTGAATGAATTTATGAATTAACAGATAAATGAAAGTCAATCAGTAATGAGAAAATAAATGAATAGATGAGTCTATGTATGCATCAATCAATGAGTTAATGACTCAATGAAGAACCAAATGAATGAATTAATCTAGGAATTAGTGAGTTTACTAATGAATAAATCAAAGAAAGAGGAAACAACCAAATAAATTAACTGGATAAATAAGTCAGTGAATGAAACAAATTATGAGCGAATAGACAGACAAAGGGATGGATAATTGATGGATATATTACAGCTAGTGAATAAAAGAGTGAATTAGTGAGTGAGCAAATGAGTCAGTGAATGAGTATGTAATCAAGGAATAAATTAGCTCTGGGAATGAGTAAGTGAATAAGTGAATGAGTCAATAAATTAGTGAATTAGTCACTTATTGAAGCATAAGGCAGCGAGTGAATGAACTCACACTGGGACTCTTTCCCTGACTGTTCAACAGAGAGTAGTCATGCCCCAGCTTCACACCACAGCATAAATAACTCAATCAGAGCACCCACCCTACGCTATCGTGGGCGTTTGTTTACATGTCATCACTAAACTGATGTGCCGCAGGGGCCAGGAACTGGGTCAGATTATTCTCTGTATCCCTGGTGCCTGCCCAGCTCTGAGCCTCGGAAGAGCACAGTAAATTGTTGCTGAATGAATGAACGATAGCTAAAAATACATTTGCTTTTTTGGAACCAGGATGGCCCATCTGAGAATGGCTTGGGAGCTGTTCTTTGGGGAGGTGTGCTGTGTGTCAGATGGTTTGTGGCATCCTCCTACGCAAGTCCAGATTCTGCCTTGAATCCAGCTTACTGTGTCCAGTGCCAGACAGTGAGACAGGATACTGGCAGTTCGGACTGCCCTGGACATTGCCCCATCCTTGGGCAATGCTGGCGTGGCATGGTGAAGTGAAAGCCCTAGGTCTTCCCGAAAGCTGCCCTTGCCTCTGCCAGGACAGGAGATCAGAAATAACCCGGTCTTGTTTTTATGCCTCCAGCGAGTGGGCCCACTCCATGCCTTTCCAAGCAACCACATTCCTCCTTGCTGTAGTTGTGGGACACTGGGTTGAAGCACCCCTTGACCTTTATCTGGTAGATGAGAATAACAATCCCTGTCTGGCTGGGTGGATGTGCTGCTTTACAGGAGATTATTTAATACATGTTACATAGGTAGCATGGTACCTGGGAGGAAAGAGATGTCTCAGAAATGTTACATGCCAGTTTTCATCATCCCCACCTAACGTAGCTATATTTGATTATTTCAAATGCATTAATTTAAAAGCTCTCAAATGGATGTGATACTCAAATTCCCCTCTTCCAGAAGATTGGAGAGTTCAACTGAGTTCTAGGAAGAACACCAGTCTGGATGGTATTCTGGGCCAGTCCAGACCTTCAAGATGGCATGGCACACCCTTCTACCCGGGAACAGACAACCAGAAAAATGAATTGGCAATACCCACGCTCTATGTAGGACACATACACAAGACCCACCCTTCACCTCTCTACCCTTCCCTCCCTTCCTTCATTCAACACCTAGGTATTCAGGGCCCACTGTATGCCTCACACTGACCATTTCTTGTCTTCTCTTGTCTTGGCTGGCTCCTGACCCTGGATTTCATCTCTGACTGGTGTTCTCACGTCCTTCGTTTGAACTTGGCGATTGGTTCTTGGTCATCTGGTGTGGATACTGCCCTCTCCTTCGTGAGGACTTGATTTGGGCTTCCTACTTCAGAGCACGTCAGGTAGACTCCCCCTTCTTAGTTTGGGGTATTGGGACCCCTATTCTGACTCTTCCAGATCAGCCGTTTTCCATCTGGGTGAGCTCCAGCCCCTTATAAGAGGAGCTTAGGCTGTGTTGGTGTCAGGGAGACCTCTGAATGCTGGGGTTGGGCAGCAACGTCAGCACAGAAGGCTTCGGACTAGACTCTGAGGTTTGCTTGGTGCCTGGAAGCTGATCTAGGAGAGAGGAGTTAGGTTGTCACTGCCCCCCGTCCACAGAATTCCTTGGATAATGAGGCAAAACAACCTCAGAGCATTCAGCAACTTACAATTAATTTAGTTTTCCCATCCCTCCCACTGGTTACTCACCTGTGCTGGGCCTGACACAAATGTCACCCCCTCTCCTATCTTCACAGCCCCCTGCCCTCTCCCGTAGCTTCCTTTCCACAGTCCTCTGTTCACACCTGCCCTTTCTCACTCCTCCGTACTCATGCCAGAACCCACATCACATTGTCTGCTATGAGCTGCCAATTTATCCCAAAGGGCTATGAGCTTCTTGAGGACAGGTGTTCTTTTTATGTCATTATAGCCCACAGAAGGTCTAGACATCAGGAAATGTTAGGTGAATTAGGTGTTCATCCAGTCATTCATTTATGCAAAAGGCATCAGGCCCTTTCTGTGTGCTACAAGCTGGGTGGTAGAAGTAAGTAACCTATCTTACAAGAAGTAAGAGAGACACCACCTCTGCTCTTATAGAGCTCCAAGTCTTGGGTGAGAGATTTTAAGCAAATGTTTCTGGCAAAAGAACTTAATTACATCGTGATAAGTGCTATGAAGCCATGGCTCTAGGGACTGTCATTCACTTGGCCAGCTGGGTTGGTCCAGATGCTCACAGGAAGTTCCCCTTGCTTCTCTCCTTGGCTTTGAGGAGAGCCTGAGAGAAGGACAGGACTCTAGCCATGGTCAGAGATGGCCAGTGGCGTTGGCCCTCTGGGGTCAGGTCTGTGGGGTGTTTGGACATCTAGGAGGAAAGAGGAATGACTGGACCTGGGGGTTTGTGCTTGGCTGTTACTTGAGTTCTGCTTGATAATGACCTGGGCGGTTGTGAGCCGTCAAACCCTGCCCTTCACTCAAGCACCTCACCTGTTAACAAAGTCTCTGCTGAGTGTCAGGGTTTGGTCTTCCCTGGTCAACTTCCAAGTATTTCTCTCAGATATTTTGCCAAATGACAAACTAAAGGTAGACTGGAATATGAGTTGACCTTTTCTTTTTCTTCCACTGCATTTCATTCTGAGTTTCTTAAAGTGGTTGCCTGAGAAACAGTGATATCCTGCAGGCAGCCGGGCCACTGGGCATGTGCTGTTCCAGGCATCATCCCAGCTGCCTCCTCCTTCTGCCTTTGCTGTTCAGTCTCCACCAAAGCACCCATCTCTCCTCTGTAGCACCTCCAGTGAGCTCACAGGTCCCTTTTCTCATCTGCACCACCATGCCACCCAGGCTTCCCTCATCTTGGGCTGGTCTTTCTGCTCCCACCTCCACTCTGTTCTCTTCCTGGGCGGTGGAGTTAGAGCAGTCTTTCTAGAATGCATGACCCAGAGTCCCTGCTCCTGAGAGCCCGCTCATGGCTCCCACAGGCCCCAGGATGGAGGCCCAGTTCCTTCCCTCCTGCCACGCCTCCCACTACATGCCCCCTGCCCTTGTGTGCTGCCTGGCAGAGCCTCCCTGGGTCTCCAGGCGTGTGTGTCTCTATGCCTTTGTCCCTGATCCCCTCCCTGTGGTCACCCTCCCACTGCTCCATAGATGCAAGACTTCTCTTGCTTCCCTCCCCAAGGTGGGCTATGTTGCCCCACACTCTGAACTGTTACAAGGCCATGAACTTGACCTTCATTCATAACATCTGTTGCTTGGTCATGATTTGTTTAGGTGTCTGCTTCCACAACCAGACCTTCAGCTCCCTGGGTATAGGTGCTCTGTCCTGGGCACCTCAGACTCTCCCACTGTCCAGTACAGAACCCAGTGCAGAGGAGCTGATCATTAAGAACGTTAGTTGAATTGAAGGAATGAGTGGATGCACAAAAGGATGGTTGTATGGTCATACTGGGGCACAAATTATATCCCTGGCAGAGAACTGGGGTCCCTGGCATGGCGGAATAGCACCTCCTTCTCCAGCCAACTCCACTTTGCCTTCCACCTGCGACTCATTAAGAGATATGTAACCTTAATCCTTGAAATTGCCTGGGACGGAGCATGTTTTCACTCAATGGCATGAACATGGGGATTTTTTTTCCTTTCTTAAATAAATCTCACTCCCCCAGGAAGCTTGGACAGGATGTGGGCAATCGAACTAGCTCTTGAAACTGAACGTTTTGCAAAAGGCCCCTTTCGAAATTTGAAACCCTGTGGCCACCGGCCAGAGCTGAGTCTGGCTTGTGGGGGTCGCGGGGGCCTCCTCAAAGAAGGGAAGGGAAGGGAAGATTGAAAATAAACCTAGGCTGATGGTTTGTGAGACAGAATTCCGAGGTCTGGTTTTGCTTCTCTGATGAAACTTGAGTGAGCTTGGCTATCCTCTTTAGCTCTTCTTTCGAACCTTTGGCCGAAGGCTCCAACCCTCCCAAAGGCAGAAGGGAGCTTAATTTGTCCTGAAATGGATGGGACAAGTGTGCAGGCACTAGGTGGGATGGGAGCTTTATCCCAGTTTGGGAGGAGAGGGAACTCAGGGCCAGGGCCAGCGATTGTACAGTCCCACTCAGAGGACGGAGTGGCTGGAGGCTGACCCTTCTCCCAGGGAGCAGGCGCTGGGTGGACCCTGACACTGGGGAGAATGAAAGGAAAATTGTATCATGCCTGTTGTGTGCCAGGCAGAGCTAGCAGTTCCCCTTTCATCCGGGCAATTTCCCGGGCGGGTGATGTCAGTTCCTCATTGTGCAGACAAGGAAACTGAGACCCGGGGCCCATCCCATCCATGATCAGGGCCCAGGCAGTTCCGACTCAATGTTCAGTGCTCTCTGCAGGCATCCGGGCACTTGCCATGCAGAGCAGTGACCAAGGATCACAGATGCAGTGGGCCGGGGGGGATGGCAGAAAACAAAGGGTTAGGGTGCCCGGATGCCAGGTTCTCAGTGCTGGTGTCCGCACAACTGGCTATCCCTATGCCCCTGCTGTCCTCAGTGGGTGGACACTGGACCTGGACTGACCCCTGGGACAGGAGGATTCAAGGTGTCTTGTTCTCTTTTGATTTCTTTTATCTTTTCTCTGCCAGGAAAGATACTGATCTCTGTTCTTGGTTAAGTTCCAAGAACCATCTAAGTTTCGTGCCCCTCAGCTGTAAAAGGGAAGTACATTTCATTTGTTTATTCTGTAAAACTCTCGGTGTGTGCCATGGCCATGAACTGATGATGAGCACATGTGTGCGGCCCCTGCCCCCGTGGAGCGCGTGCATGGTCCTCCAGCCAGAGACCACGCTGGGAGAAATCAGGGGTTCACTCCTGGTCGGAGGTGAGCATCTGCCTCTGCATGCAGGAAGGCATCTCATGAAACCCCAAAGGCCTGGCAGCCCCTGCACATGGAAGGAGTCACTCTCCTCCATGTGGGGTGAGCCACGCTGGCCTTGTGGCATTCACATGTTCCCTCCACCTGCTTCTCCAGCCTGAAGGGGACCTCAGTGTCCTCTGATGACCTTCTTGAAGAGAGATATTTCCTTCCTTCATTGGAGGCTTTAGACGGAGCCAGTGACAGCTCAGCTCTGGCTGTTTCCCATCTGTGAAATGGGAAGAGGGAGGATGGCACGAGTTCCTTGCCCTCACCAAACTGGCCGCTAGAGAGAGGAAAGATGTTTCCATTCTGATCCCCACTCACCTCCACCCCATCCTTCCAGGCTCCTGATCCTCATTGTAATTTTGGAGCTATTTGGTGATATTTTCTTTGTCCTTGGATCCGAGGCTTCTCCTACCAACTCATTGTTTTTTCAACGTGACAAAATAAAAGCCCTGGGCTGGGCGCGGTGGCTCACGCCTGTAATCCCAGCACTTTGGGAGGCCGAGGCAGGTGGATGACGAGGTCAGGAGTTCAAGACCAGCCTGACCAACATGGTGAAACCCCGTCTCTACTAAAAATACAAAAAATTAGCTGAGCGTGGTGGCACGCGCCTGTAATCCCAGCTACTCAGGAGGCTGAGGCAGGAGAATCGCTTGAACCCGGGAGCCGGAGGTTGCAGTGAGTCGAGATCATGCACTCCAGCCTGGGCAACAAGAGTGAGACTCCGTCTAAAAAAAAAAAAAAGAAAAAGAAAAAGACAGCCCTGCTCCTGCAGCAGGGGCCGAACCCCATCCCTGACAGATGTTTCTGGTATCAGCAACAGCTGGTGACCCCGGCCAGCCCCTTGCCAGCCAGGGCTGCTGGCGGCTGCCCAGAGGGGAGAAAGGCCCTCCTGGGCACACACGGTCCTGCTGCGGGCTCCCTTGCCTCAGCTGCCCACCCCCCAACCAATTGCTGCTGGGCTCCTGGCTTCATTTATTGATGGACTCTCCTGTGGGGTTCTCCGGGCAACCCCAAGCCAGAGTTCAGAACTTCATAAGGGGCTGCTTAACTGACTCCCTCTGTCGCAGGGTTCCCCTGTCCTCCTCTGCGACCCTGGCCCCTGGCCCACTCATTTGCGCACAGCTGTGCTATATATTCCGTTTGCATCACACCCCACCCCCTGCTCCCTGCAAAACCCCACTGCTCTGCAGGCCACAAATCCAAAGATTGGGTGCTCATCAGAGTTGGAGAAGCCATATTGGAGGGGAGGGGTCCCAAATGTAGCAGCAATCCCTTTAAAGCCATGGAGTTGGGTCCCAAGGGCCACCCGGGGCCCTCTGGTCCCCTGCTGCTGCATTAAAGGTCTCCTGGCTTCTCCTCCCAGGCTTCCTCCTTGCCATCCTTTCTCGGGGACTGTGGCTTGGTCATGATGTGTGGCCTGGGTTTGGATTTGTATTGTGAGGAAGAGGAGACAGAGTGGGGTGTGTCACAAAGGCTGAGGTGAGCAGGAAATCAAGCCTTGCTAGTTGGTTTTCTGGAGTGGAATTGAGCCTTAAGAAATGAGATTTGTGAGGGCCAGGTGTGGTGGCTCATGCCTGTAATCCTGGTGCTTTGGGAGACCCAGGTGGGAGGATAGCTTGAGGCCGAGAGACCAGCCTGGGTAACATAGCAAGACCCAGTCTCTACAAAAAATAAAAAGATGAGCTGGGTGTGTTGGTGCACGCCTATGGTCCCAGCTACTCAGGAGTCTGAGGTGGGAGGATCTCCGGGGTCCTTGGGATGCCCCCCTACCCCCACATCTAGCGTGGCTTTGTGCCACTGCACTCCAGCCTGGGTGATAGAGCAAGGTCCTATCTCTAAAAAAAGAAGAAAGAAAAAAAAAATGAGGCTTGTGAGCTGGAAACAAGGGAAGCAGAGGTGCTTCAAGTTCCCCAGCGCAACCCTGCAGGACCCCCCAGGGAGCTGTCCCTCCTTCCCTGCTTCCCTGGCATGGGTGGCGTCTATGCTGCCACACTGGCCACTTTGCTGAAGCCTGCCAGTGTTGCCGGGGCGGGGGGGGGGGGGCGGTGCCACTTGCCTTCTTTACAGAGAAGGAAACTGAGGCTTAGATGAGTGCAGACAGCCCAAGCCTGTGTCAAGTCTGGGGCGCATCTCACATCCCCACACCTGCCTCCAGTACTGCTCACCGCACCCGGGACACACAGGTAGGGGTTTGAAGCAGAAGCTGGCAGCGGCTCTGTCTGCAGAGGCTGGTTGCCTTGTCTCGCATCTGTGGGCTTGGGTCAGGGCCTCTTTCACGTGAAGGTTTCCATCCCGAGAGCACTGCAGCACATGTTCATGGTTTGCTCATCAGGACGAAAGAACTTACAAAACTTTCCTGGCCAAGTTAACCAACTTGGTGATTTTTCATAAAGCCCCGCAGCAAAGCATCTGGAAAGCTCCTTTCCTGCTCCTGACAGTCACCCCGAACAGCATGTTTCCAAATCCACAGAACATATGGGCTGCAGAGCTCAGAGCCTTGCTCCTGGCCCAGCCAACAGGATGCTGTCTTCTTTCCCTGGCGTGGGTACAGGGGCCACTCTCAGCTGCCTGGGCTTGCCCCCAACCCTAGAGCCTTGCCTTTGGTACCCACTCGCTTGCCTCCAAATTCCTGCGTCCATGACCTCAGGGACAGCCCCCCTTGGTGCTCATCTGTTATTAATACCAGCCCATTTTTTTCCCAGCAAGGAAAGCCTGGCTGAGTCAGTTCCTGGGCCAAGATTGGTATGGAAGGAACTCTACTGATATGAGCAAGGCAGTGAATATGCAAAGCACAGCTCCTAAATCCAGGATCAGGTCATAGCCAGTGGCTATCAGAGCCTCAGATGGAAGAGCCAGCGGGAAGCCCCCGGCCCACCTGGCTGTATGGGACATTGACCCGGCACAGGGAGAAGACCCAGGGGGATGTAAGTTAGTTACTCTTCTAGCTCTGGGTTGGAGGCTGGGCTTATGCATGGGCACTGAATCCTTAAAAAGTTAAATGAAGATACTAAAATAGAGCCACTCATGGACTCATGTTGATTGGTGTCAGAATAAAGACTATAATCAGTCCAATTCTGTGTATATCTCAGTTTGAGGACAATGATAGTAATAATAACAATATAGCAATAACTTGACTGGTCTAAACCTCAATGCATTGCTCTACTTGGCCAAACCTATATACCCCCCTTCCCCCATGTTCCTTTATCTCAATGAATGGCCTCAGTAATCCTGAAACCAAGGTCGGCTGCATCTTCTTCCTCCCTGCACCCTCCAGGAGCAATCCATCAGTAAGTCCTATCAGCGCGACACTGTGAATGCCTCTCCTCCTCGCTTCCTTCCAGTTGCCCCTGCCTGATCACAGGCCTCATTCTCCCTCTCTGGCCCAATTGGATGCCCTCTGCTTGCTTGCGTCATCTCTGACTGTATCCTGTGGGTGACATGCATGCATACCCGGCACCACTTAAACCCCCCATGGGCTCCAGGGGCCCAACTTGTGGTGCACCAAGCCACTCTATCCCCTTGGCCCTGTGTCCCTTCCTTTTCCTCTCTTGCTCCACCCTTACTTGTAATTCCTCAGTTCACACCTCCATCATGTCTGTCAGTCTCAAGATCTCCTAGCCCTTCTCCAGACCTGTTCAAGACACCCCTAGCCCTTCTCCAGACCTGTTCAAGTGCCCTTTTCATCACTCCCCATGTGCAGTTCCATAGTTGTCCATTTCACATTGACTTCCATGTATCTGGAGGGCAGGAGCCAGCTCTGACCCAACTTGACATTCCCAAAGTACCCTCTCAGTGAATGTGGACGGGTCCCCCTGCCTTGTTAATAAGTCATGTGATTGAGCAGATTGTGTGACTTGCCCCTCTTGTCTTGGAAGGTCATCCTGCCCAGAGCTTGTGAAGGTGCAGTGGCCTGAGCCAGGCTTCCAAGAGGACAACCGTGATGGGCTCTGTGTGCATTGCTGGGTGAGCTCTGCCTTTCCTGGTTACACTCTGAATACTTGTGTACCTGTGACTAAGGGCCACACTCAGACTAGATGATAGGTGATCAAAGATGGGCTTTGTGACAGGCTGGAGTGCCTGCGATGGCCTCAGAGAGGGGCTGGAATGCATGTGCTTCTCACCAAGAACATTAGCAAGCAGAGGCTGGGTCATTTCTGACAGCTGCTTCTCTGAGTGGAGGGCAGGGCTGGCTAGAGAAGTCCCTCATCTCTGGTCCCACCTAAGTGGTGGGAGGCGTGTTACTTTGCAGCTGACCAGATGCCAGCTTGAGATGGGGCTCAGAGTAACCTTCACATCCCTGCCCGAAGGCTCTTTTAAAAATTATGTAGCTAATTGCATTCTATTAACTTATTACCGTAATGGAGAGTGCAATAAACAGGGGCCATGTACGTTTTCCCCATAAAATAACCTAAGCTAATGGCTAACATTTATTGCACCTAATTTTTACAAATATTTTTCCCATTAAAAAAGAAATACATGTTTATTATAAAAAGCTTGAAAAATATTGAACAGAACAAGTGTAACAGCAAGATTCTCCCTAGTTCCCCCACTCACAGATCACCATTGCCAACATTTTGGTGGCCAGCCTCCGCCTTTTGTTTTTTTTCTATAAATTAGGTGTGTACGTGTCTGTGTGTGCTTAATTGAGTTTATCATTGCCATTCTGTCTTTTATTTCCACTAATTATATATCCTGAACATTTCCCATGCCATTAAGCCATTTCTTATCTTGTGCTTTTTAGTGGTTACATAGGATTCTAGCAAATGGCTATATTGTAATTAATTTAATTGGTTTGCTTTTATTGAATATTTAGATCCATTTAGAGGTTGGATTGCGTAAGTTGGGGAGGACATCTTTGTTTATTCATTGTCATATACATGTCTGGCTCATTTTCTGCAGTTCATTCTAAATGTGGAATGTCGTGTCAAAAGGTGTGATCATTTCATGGCCAAATTGCCCTCTTACAGCTTGTATCAACTTACGTTCTCAGAATTAGTTTGAGAGGTACTTATTTCTCCGGGAATTATCAAGGTTGTTCACCTTTGCCAATTTGTCAAAACACAGTATTTCGTTCTTTTCATTGGCAGTTCTTTTATTACCTGTGATAAAAAAAAACATTTCCCCCGATCTCTTTTGGTTATCTGTATCTGAATTGCCAGTTCAGGTTTTTTTCATTTTTCATTTAGTTTTTATTTTGTCGAAGTCATGCATATGCATCGTTTTAAGAGTCAGATAGTTCTACATGATCGTTGTAGAGCATCAGGCCTCCAACTCTCCCAATTCCACCCTAATATTCTGCTTAATGGAAGCAATAGTTTTTAACTCCTTTAACTATTCTCTTGACATTTACATCCATATGTTTAAGTAACATTGTTTTTCTCTTCTACTTCTTGATTTTCTTTTTCTTTTTTGAGGCTTAGGCATTATCGTGACTTTACAACTGTAGAAGATGAGGATTTGACTCCTTGGCCTCACCGCCCCCTCCTCCCTTCCTTCTGTGCGCCATCCTCAATATATTTAGTACATAGTTCGGGTTTGATCCAAATTGAGAGTTCATCTTTTTATGAGAGTGTAAGCATTCCTGAAATCTGAGCAACGCAGCACTACAATTTACCTTTCCTTCATGACTATTATTTTTCTCTTGGAGTTAATACTTATCTTGTATTTTTTTCTCTTAGATTGGTTAATTTTTTTTATGAGCCTAGCTGATTTATCCCTAGCCTCTCAATATATTCAAACACATTATTTTTAATTTTTTAAAAGATGTTTTATCCTATCTAGAAGTATCTTCCTAGAGCCTTCTGACTGGTTTTGTTATGAACTGGGTAATCTTTAGGGTTCTGGATACCATCTTGGAATCTCTTTCACATTCTCCTTCTGAGGATTCCTTTGATCCTCTCTCCTTAGCTGGATTTTGTAGATTACCTACTTTTGTAGATTCCATGTAATCATTCTTTTTGATTTACTCCTTTGTTTTGCTAGAGTGCATCCTCTAGCAGTTTCTGTAGAAATGCTTAATGGAAGGTAAATTTTTAGAGATCTTTCACATCTAAAAAGGAAAATGTCTAGCCCACACTGACATTGAAAGGTTGGCTGGGTATAGAATTCGAAGTTGGAAACCTTTGTTTATTTTGGCTCAGATTTTGAAAGCACAAATCATTATCTTGTGGCTTTCAGTGTTATTGGTGGGATGTCTTAAGTCTTTGTGATTCCTCATCCCTTCTATGTGATTTTTTTTCCTTCCTTTCTGGAACTTGTAGAACTTTCTCATTGTCTTCCGGTGTTTTAAAATTTCATGTGTTTGTGTCTTGATGTGTATCTATGTTTATCCATTTTTCCAGGTTCTTTTAACCTTGAAGACACTTGTCCTTCAGTTCTAGAAACTTGTCTTGAACAACTGGTTGGATCATTTCCTCACATTTGTTTTCTCTTCCTAGCATTTTCTTTTCTTTTCTTTTCTTTTGTTTCTCTTTTCTTTCTTTCTTTCTTTCTTTTTTTTTTCTTGATGGAGTTTCACTCTGTTGCCCAGGCAGGAGTGTAGTGGCATGATCTTGGCCCACTGCAACCTCTGCCTCCTAGTCTCAAGCAATTCTCCTGCCTCAGCCTCCCAAGTAGCTAGGATTATAGGCGTGTGCCACCACGCCTGGCTAATATGTGTATTTTTGGTAGAGATGGGGTTTCATCATGTTGGCCAGGCTGGTCTTGAACTCCTGACCTCAAGTGATCCACCCACCTTGGCCTCCCAAAGTGCTGGGATTACAGGCATGAGCCACCGTGCCCAGCCTCTCTCTTCCTAGCATTTCTATTGTTTGTATGTTGGAACTCCTGACTAGTTTTGTAATATTCCCATATTTTTCCTTTGATTTTCAACTTTTAATATTCATGTTCTGTTTCTAAGAAGGATTTCCCTATCTTTATGTTTTAACTTATTTTCATTTCTGCTTTCATATTTCTAATTTTTAATTTTTAAATTATATTCTAAATATTATATAACAGTTTGTTTTATGAATGCAATTGCTTCTTTAATATCTCTGATAATATTAATAATAGGTCTTTTGAAATTTTTTTCACCCTGCAGAGCAGGCAAGCTTTGTTCAGTTTACCACTTAGAACTGGAAATCGTTTACCTATGTTGCTCTGTAGGTGTGTTCATTTTTTGTTTTGATTTTGTAAGACCTTTTTAACAAGAATAGTAACTCTTTTTCTATCATATGTTACCAGGATCCCCCACTGTTTCATCTGCCATTCCATTTCGTTGATAAATTATTTTTTATTTTAAAAATTACTATGTTCTAAAAATTTATCTTTAATTTTTCCTTACAGTTTCTTCACTTGCATTTTTCTTTTAGCTCAGAAAGTCCTTTCCCAAACTGAACTTTAATTTTTTTTTAGTTCTTTCATGATTTCATCTTTTATATTTGAATCTTTACTTATCAACTTAATTATTGTGAGAAATAACTATTTGTTCCACTTCCACATTTAATACATGCTAGATACTTTTATAGTTCGGGTTCTTGTTCTGGTTTTCTATTATCCATTGGTTTGTCATTGCTTTATTTTAGTATATTGTATTGTTAAAATGTGTTATTACTCGGTAGCAATAGTCTTCCTTAATTCTTATTTTTCAAGATTTTCTCCGTTAGTCTTATTTGTATATTCTTTCAGATGAACTGTAGTGATATTGTAAAGTTAAAAACATTCTTTATGGATATTGTGTGGAACCTTATAAAACTGTCAATTAATTTAAAGAGAGTTGATATTTTTTGAAACAGGCTTTGCATGATATTTTGAGTTTTATGTATACATATATATTCATAAGTTGTCAAATTCGACAGATTCACAATTTGTTATTTTTTATTTCAAGGAATTAAGTATGGCTTCTATTGTGAATTTGATCCACTTTCTTTATATTTTCTAACTGGTTGTTATTGGTATGTAGGGAAATGTCTGTATATTTATTGTTACTGTTCATCTCACTGAATTCTCTAATTTGTTCTACAAGTTTCTAGTTGAGTGTTTTGGAACTTCTAGGTAAAGAGTCATTCATGGCTGGGCATGGTGGCTAACGCCTGTAATCCCAGCACTTTGGGAGGCTGAGGTGAGCGGATCACCTGAGGTCAGGAGTTCGAGACCAGCCTGCCCAACATGGCGAAACCCTGGCTCTACCAAAAATACAAAAAACTTAGCTGGGCGTGGTGGTGGGTGCCTGTAATCCCAGCTACTCGGGAGGCTGAGGCAGGAGAATTGCTTGAACCCGGGAGGCGGAGGTTGCAGTGAGCCGAGATTGTGCCACTGGACTCCAGCCTGGGTGACAAGAGCGAAACTCCATCTCAAAAAAAAAAAGGTCATTCATATCTATATATAATGCAATTTTTGTCTGTCATTTTATCTCATCTATTTCTTTTCCTTTGGCTAGATCTTCTAAAACATTATATTATTGATAACAGAAATCTTGTCTTGTTTCTGGTTCACTTTTAAGTATGGTTGCAAATCATTTTTTAGTTGAGATTTTTTAAATAAATGAAGTATTTTTACCTAGTTTATATAAGACTTTAAATCAGGATTGGAGTTAGAATTTTATGAAATGCTTTTTTGATATCTGTAGATATCATGTTGTTTTTCTCTGTTGATCTGTTGATACAATAAACTAATGTTTTGTAACTTTGAAACATTTTTGGATTGAATTCTACTTGATTATGGTGTATTGTTGTTTTAATACACTACAAGATTTGCTGGGCTAATATTTCATTTAGAATTTTCCAAATCTATTTGTTGTTGAATTTGGGTGTCAAAGTTATGCTGACTTTGTAAAATAAATTAGGGAACATTCCATCTTTTTCTATGTTCTGTACCATATATGCATTATTTGAATGATTTAGTCCATGAAAGCTTGAAAGAACCCACCTATGTAACTATCCTGGGATAAGTCTTTGGTAACGTCTCTTATTTCTTCTGTATTTATTGGATTCTTTAGGTTTTCTACATCTTTAGAATTTTTGCTTCTTTTTCTAATATAGCTCAGTGTTTAAATGCGCAGGCACTGGAATCAGACAAATCGAGTTTAAGATTTTGGCTCTCTCATTTTCCATATGATGGGGAAACTGTGTCACCTCCCTAGTTCTTAGTTTCCTCACTTGTTAAATGGTTAAAACGAAAGCCTCCGAGGGCCCTAACAGGACCAGCGTGAGGATTAAGAGATAAAGTACCTTGCACTGGTTCTGGCACATAATGAGTGCTCAATAATTTTTTAGATATTATTTATCCTAGAAAATAATAGATTTTTCTGAGATTTAAAAATTTATTCACATAGGATTATAAATAGTATTTTTATACTAGAATTTTAATGTATTTCTATGATTACTTCACTTTTGTCATTCTTAATTTTGTATGTGCATACTTTATCTCTTTTTTATTAGATGACCTAGAAGAATATCTGTTTTAGAGGTTTTTCAAAGAATCTGTTCTTGGGATAACTTGTCAGTTCAACTGGTTTTTGTGTGCCTGTGTTCAAATTAAATAATATCTGTCTTTATTGATTTCTTTCTTCTGCTTTCGTTAAGTTTGTTTTATGGATTTGTCCATATATGCCCTATTGTTATTCTTCTTTAATAATGAAAATATTTCATGGTATGAACTTGCTTCTGTTTGCAATTTTGACTGCATTTTCATGTGTCTTAATATGTGGTCTTCAGAACATGAAAATATTTGTTATAAGGCTTCTTGTTTCTTCTTGTTATTAGAAGAAATGATTATCTGAGTTAAATGTTCAAAAGTAGAGCTGATTTTAAAAAATTAATTTCTAATTTTTTAAAGTTGTAAGTTGTTTATACTTTTAATTCAATTGTGGTTATCTTTTATTGTGGCTTGAGAATGTGGACACATACATTCTACTTTGGGGGAATTTATTGATGCCTTTTTTGTGCATAATATAATTGATTTTGTAAATGATTTTTGTGGACATTTAAAAGTAAGATGTACTTGTTTATAAGGTATGGATTTTGATGTAAAGACATTTAGTTTTATTAGCTTTTTAGTCTTTATTTGGATTTTCTTAGTAAAGAATTACATAATCTATAAGCAACCGTATTTTGAATCTCAATCTAAGAGTTTACTGGATGTACCTGGTTTTTGTTTGTTTCATTACATTGGTTGGAACTTTTTGGATGGTGACCTAATGTTGATGAGATGGGCTTCTTTCCTGTTTTTCTCATGTTCTGTTAAGTTTGTTGTTGCTTCTAGATTTGAGGTATGTTCATCATTGACTTCTTACTTATTTGATATTTTTAGGACTGGAAGAGTTTTGGATACGATGTTTCTATTCTTTTTCCTTGTTTTGGTGCTATTTTATTTCTAATGCAAATGTTCATGAATGCTATGTCATTTTGTGGATTATACCTTCCCCCTCAGAGAGGTGTTTAATGACCTGAAATCACAGAAGCACATCTGTTTTCTTTTCATTTGTGTTCCTAAGCTAGGTAGCCTCACTTTCTCATGTAATTGTTTCTGCAAAGTGTTGTTTGAAAGTTGAACTGGAGACTTGCATGTTCCAAAGAGTTTTGCTCCTCGAGAGCTCAATCTTCCAGGCAATTTCTAACATTCCATGGATGTTCTTTAGTTTTGTTCTTTTCAAACACTCAGTCGACTGCCTTAAATTCAATTATCAAGGCCAAGGACTGGCCACGTTGGGTCCGCCTAACAATGTCCATGTTTATACTAATTTCTTAAGTATATAGGAGATCGGTGCTCTTACCACAGGTATCAGCAACTTTGTTTTTCCATTTTCCACTTATTTATAAAACAATGGGAGCAAAATGTAATGAAATACTTGCTTTCAAAGGCAGCCAAACCCTTTATTCAGACCAAATATTACCCAGAAGCCCCATAAGTAAAATAGATCAAGTCAGGGCTGCCTTGTTTCAGGGCTGTGCTGTGACCCCAAGCTGTTGGTGCTGGGCACCCTCCTTAAAATGCTATGGGGGACCCCAAATGCCCCTGAGAATACCCTTTGAAAGCCTCTGCAAAGAAATATTTAAAATTGCACAAGCAAACTGAAAAAAATGGCTATGTAGGCAAAACTGGGGGTGCCATTGACTGCTTGCTGGCAGTCAGCTTTTGTCTGCATTCCGTGGTTTGGAGGATGTCAGTGCATGATTGTGTGGGCTGCCTGGGATTCCAGTGCATGGAAATTGAGGCCATCCTATTTATCTGTGCCATCCCTCAACTTTGAATTTTCTTGAGTTAATTTATTTAAATTGTGTCTCAGATAGAAAACATATAGTTTCAGTTGGAGTCTTTTGACCCAAACTGAGCATTCTTTTTGGAAAGGATGTGTAACCCATTTACGTTTTGTATCTTAATTGTCATGTTTGCGCTTAAAAAAAATGTACATAATGCTTGTTTTATTTTTTTCACCCTTTTTTCCCTGCTATCTTTTGTTATCTCACAGAGACTACATTTTTTTAAAATTTTAATTTTCTCTGTGATTTGGAAAGTACATAACCAGCTTCTATGTCTGTTAGTGCTTACATTTCAATTTTTGAAAAACGACGCTTACATCTATTATTTCTCTATGGTAACAAATGAAATAGTATTCTCTGACTTTGCCCTTTGTGGAATAATTAAGCTTCATATTCATCTGCTTCCTCCCTTTCCTCCCACTGTTACGCCCTCCCAAACGCTAAGGAAGGTGTTGGTGAGTTTTATCCCTGCCTCCTCTACTCACCATCCCCCCAGTCCTGTGCCATGTGCTTTGGGGGGCACAAATGGCCTCTCTCTGCCTCTGTGGTCTGCCCCCCCGCAGTAGGTGGGGCTACTTACTGTTTCTGGACTATAGATCGTGTAGACCTTGAATCCTACCACTTCATGCACTCTGGATTCACTGATCAACATCATGTGGGTTGAGTATCTGTTTTTCCCTTATCCAGCCTGTGAGCCCCTGGAAGGCAGGAGCACTGAGTCAGTCTCAGACTCTGCACAAGGCAAATGCTAGAAAATGCATCGATGGTTGAGTATCCGAGAGAGTACCTGAGCGAGCCAATGGGAGGAGGTGTAGCTGAGGAGTGGATGACTCTGCGAAGGAGTGGGTTCTTCAGGGAGAGGGGTGTGTGCAGGAGTGGATGAATCTGTGCACCTTTGCAAGAAAGGATGGATGAGGGAGTGGAACAGTGACTGGGGTCTGGGGACTGAGAAAGGTTGCCAGCCATCTGCGGTCAGCAGGAGCTTCCAGGCCCAAGTTTGGTGTGTTGGGAGGCTGGGTGAGAAGGTGGGTCCACCCACCTCTCTAGATACCCAAGAGGCTAGTGGGGACCCAGGCCAATTTCTCCAGGAGGACATGGATGCTTTTGGGGTCTATCTCTTGTACTCCTTCCTTCCTCACCATGCTGTGGCATGCACGGCCACAAACTAGGGGTACAAAGCTGAGGCCAGCACAGCCCTTTCCTGCCCCAGAGGAGTTCCCACACCAAGGGGGGACCTGAGTGAGTTCCCCACCCGCCCCCCGACTGGAGCCTCCCCCTTGGCTCTTATGTTCTAGTCCCTTTATGTTTACATACCTCAAGAATCCGCCTTAGCTCCCCTCACCTACCTGCCATCTTCTTGGCAGCTTCTCTGTATCTCACTTCTTTGTGGCTCCCAACCCCACCACTCCACCCAGAGAGCTAGGTACAGATCATCAGGGGCCTCCACCAACTGGCAACTCAGAATCTCCACTCGGATTTCTTGGTGGCACTTCAACTTCAGCACACTTAAAACTAAGTGTGCCCCACCAGCACGTGGTCCTCATCTAGTGACCCCCAGCTCCAAGAGCGGCCCCACCCTCGGCCAGCTCCCAGGCCAGACACCCGCAGGGACATCCGATGTTTTCTCATGGTCCACCATGCCTTGTCCACATCTGGGCTGTTGCCAAGTCTCTTGTGCTCTTCTTCCTAAATATTCGGAAACATGGCCGCTTTCCTGTCTCCATGACTCCTACCATCCTCTCTTTGGGGTCCTGTACTCTTTCTTCCTGCTCCTACTCCCAGCAACATCAGCCAGAGATTTCACATCAGCCAGAGAAATCTTGTAAAAATAGGAAGCTCGCTATGTCCTTTATCAGCTAATAATGGCTTCCCCTTAGCCTGAAGAGAAGTCGGAATTTTACCTTTGTTTTAAGGTCCTGAATGATCTGGTGCCACCCAGATCCTCAGACTCACTTCTGGCACATTTCTGGCTCCCCAGGCTCAATTCACATGGATACTCTTTCGGTTGCAATGCTCCATCCAGACCACACTCCATCCAGTTCATGCTCAATCCAGTCCACACCCCATCCAGTCCACACCCCATCTAGACCACACCCCATCTAGTCCACACCCCATCCAGACCACACTCCATCCAGTCCACACCCCATCTAGACCACACCCCATCCAGTCCGCACTGCACTCAGTCCATGCCCCATCCAGACCACACCCCATCCAGTCCACACTGCATCCAGTCCATTCCCCGTCCAGACCACACACCATCTAGTCCATGCCCCATCCAGACCACACACCATCCAGACCACTACTCCATCCAGTCCTCACTGCATCCAGACCTCAGTCCATCTATCTAGTCCACACCTCACCCAGACCAATCTCCATCCAGTCCACACCCCATCAAGATCACTACTCCATCCAGTCCACACTCCATCCTGTCTACACCCCATCCAGTCCACACCCTGTCTAGTCCACACCCTGTCCAGTACACACCCCATCCAGTCCACACCCCATCGAGTCCACACCCCATCCAGTCCACACCCCATCTAGTCTACACTCCATCCAGACCACACCCCATTCAGTCCACATTGCATCCAGTCCACACCCCATCCAGACCACACCTCACCCAGACCACACCCCATCCAGTCCACACCCCATCCAGTCCACACCCCATCCAGACCACACTGTATCCAGTCCACACCCCATCCAGACCATACCCCATCCAGACCACAGCTCACCCAGATCACACCCCATCCAGTCCACACCCCATCCAGACCACACCCCATCCAGACCACTACTCCATCCAGACCACACCCCATGTAGTTCACACTCCCCCAAGTCAACACCCCATCCAGTCCATGTTCCATCCAGTTCATGCCCCACACAGACCATGCTCCATCGAATCCACGCCCCACCTCGACCACTACTCCATCCAGTTCATACTCCATCCAGTCCACTCTCCACCCCGACCATGTTCATCTGACCCATGCTCCATCCAGTCCATGCTCCATCTGGCCCTCTGCTTTCACCCTACAGTGTCCACTCTTGTCCTTTCTCTTCTTGGCTTAGTCCCCTCATCCTTTATCTTCTAATCTAAACTTCTGAGAAGTTTTCCCTGATTGGTGAGAGCCTCTTGTTAAATGCTCTCTGCTCCTTCACAACACTTTGGCCTCCTCACATTTTGAAACCAATTCTCTGCAATAACTCCTTTAATGTTGGTTTTCCCTACAACGCTAGCAGCTGCAGGAAGGCAGAGACTGTGTCTTATTTACTGGTCTAGCTCCAGCACCTCACAGATGTTCAGTAAACACAAGTTTATTTCTACGAGTGACCACATGGAAAATGTGAGTGGGCTGGAGGAGAGGTGCAGGCAGGGTGCTGTGGGAGGGTCAGGGATGCAAAGGCCTGAGTTGGCTGAGGTGGGGTCGGGGCTCATGGAAGAACTGCCATTTGGTTGGGCTTCAGAGAGATGTAAGCAGACATGGGCTCTGGGTGGAGGAGTAGTGCCAGCAAAGGCATGTGGACAATGCACAGGGTATGGAGGGTAATCTGTTAGACTAGACTAGCTCACGCTTGGAGGGAGCAGGGGAGCATGATGCCTTGAATGACTTCCTAAGGAGTTAGGACTTCAACAACTGAGTTGCAGGGCCCCGTCTACACTGGGGTTCAGGACTTCAGAGGACAACCGAGCCGTCCTGCAGGGCTGCTGAGGGTTCTGCCCTTGTCCTTTCCCTGGAGGCTAACAAATCATTGCTTTGCATTCCATTCACATGGGATAGTTGTGCCATGAAAGGGGATGGAGAAAATCAAGGAAGACCTCCTGAAGGAGGTGGAGAGGTTGATCAGGAGCTGGAGGAACGCACTGCCCACTCAGCTCTGTGGTTTGAGTCTCCAAAGGTGGTCTCTAGAGCATGGCGAGGACCATCAGAACTTGGGTGAGCTAGGAAAGTTTTTACCTAGAGGTTGAGGGTCCCCTTTTATATGATGAACTGTGCTCTTGGAGTGTCCCGTTTGCCATGCAGAACAAAACACTGCCCTTTATCTTGATGAAGAGATAGTTGACCACATAATGGCCAAAGCATGGTCAGTATTGTACATTTTGCCTTGTCGCAGTCTTTCCAAGTTGACATTGCCTTCCTGGAGGAATTACCACTTAGGGTAGAGGCACCCCTTCCCCCATCAGTGCCACTGCCCCACATTGGAGGAGGGGTTGTTTATGTTCACCATGTGCCTGCTTCCAATGCCAAATCCAGCCTCAGAAAGCTTTCTGGAAGTGACGCCAACTTCAGGGGCGAGGCCCTGGTTCTGGGGTCAGCACCATTCCGTGGTTCCTGAAGAGATGGTAGACTATGGAACGTAGGCGTTATGATTTCTGACCTATGTAACATGGTCCACTAACTCTCAGTATCCAATCCATCCTCGGAGGGCTTCCTGGAGGTGTTGCCAACTTCAGGGAAGAGAACACGTGGTTTAGCTTCAGCACTGCTCCACGGCAATTTCTGTGGCTCATGGTTGATGACTGACTTGTGCAACAAGGCCTGGCTCTTCTGGGCCCTAAATGCACTCTCTGGGGAGTTTTCTGGAAGTGATGCAACTTGGGCTCAAGACACCGGTTCCAGCCTCAGCCGTGGTTCTGGAAGAGATGATTTGCCATGTGGCCTATGCGAAAGGAGGGATTTGTGTGAGATGGGCTACCACTTCCCAGTAGCCTGCCAGCTTTGGAGGGCTTCGTGGAGCCAATACTACCTTCAGGGGGACCCACCAGTCCATCCTTCATTCTGCTGTGTGGCATTGAAGAGTTGCTTTCCTGTGTTGAAGTTTTCTGTTTATACCAATGTCCACCTCTGATCAATCTTACATTCAGTCTCAGGGTTTTCCGGAGGCAGTGCCAAGTCTGGGAATGAGACAGTGGTTCTGTCCTTAGGGAGGTGGTTGACCAAAACAACTCCTGCTTTGTTCATGAAGATGGCATGGTGGTTACTGCTCAGAATCTAATCCAACCTAAGAGGACCTCCTGGAAATGCCCTTGGTATTGAGGCAGATATGGCCTTAGGACACTTTTTTTTTTTTTAATGCCCAAGACTAGAGCTCACTAATAGGTAAGATCTGGGCCTCAGGTGCCCAGTACTGTTTCCTTGGCCTGGTCAGTGTAACTAGATGGATGTTCTTTGGTTGCACGTGGGCCATTTTGTATTTCTGATTTTCTCCCCACTCCCCTAACCAGCTCTGTTAGCCATGTGCCATGTCCTCCCTCCCATCTACCCACTCCTTCAGACCCAGCACAGTGCGCCTGGCACACAGCAGGCGCTTAATCAGTATTTATGGAGTGATGAAATCCATGTCACCGTCCACTTCTTCTCAGTGGGACTTTCGGCCTCGAAGGGCTTCCTGGAGGAGTTGCCAGTTTTGGGGATGAGCCACTGCTTCGAGCATTCATGTCAACCCCCGACCATGAAGACGAGACTCCTGGCCTGTGTGTGCTTGTCGCATGATGCATGTGCTGTGCTCAACCTCCCTTCTGGTTCCACCCAGCTCAAGGCCTTGGAGGGCTTTCTGGATGTGTCCTGAGCCTTTGTCCTCGGCATCTCTGTGTGGTACTTGGAGAGATAGTAGACCGTATAGCGTACGCTTTATCTGTGACGTATGTAACACGGTCCACTAACCCTCAGTATCAAATCCATCCCCGAGGCTCCTGGAAACAACGCTGTCTTCGGGGAGGAACGGTTGGACCCACCACCACTTGTCCATGACACCCGAAGAGATGGTTTTCTGTATGGCATGTGTTTTTCTGCATGATGCAAAATGGCATAATCTCGCTCCTCTTAAATCAAGTTCTGCCTTGGGAAATCGCGCCATCCCTGGGGAGGAGACCTTGATTCTTCCCGGAATCAGTGCCATTCCATGGTGCTCAATGACGTGGTTGACTACGCTACGCTTATTCAGTAGACACCGTGACCTGCTTCTTCTCAGCGTCAAATGCAGCCTGGAAGAAGCGCCCTCAGGCAACTTCGTGGACATGAGCCTTCTTCCAGCCACCACCACCACCATCGTGCGGTACTTGAAGAAATGGTTTACCGTCCCACATACATTTTGAATATGTATGTGGGACGGTAAACCGCTTCTTGGTATCCAGCCCAGCCATCCAAACCTCCCTGGAGAAAGCCTGGAGTTAGAGGAGAGCCACGGGTCTCGGCATCCGCCATGCCACGGCACTCGGTGGAATGGTAGACTCTTAGATGTGTGCTTTCTCTGTCAATGCTTGTGACGCGGTCTTCTCCTCAGTGCCAAACACAGCCTCCAGTGACTTCCTCAGGACAAGGATGACCTCCAGGAAGGTGTCCTGCTGCCCACGTTGGCACATCCCTCTGGAGTAATTGAAGAAACGGTGGCTGGTGCCGCAAATGTTCATGAACGAGGGATGTGAAACAGGTCACCTCTCATCCTCAAAGCCCTCCTCAGATGACTTCAGGACAGTACGCCCATGTAGGAGCAGATATGGGTCCAGGAGATGATGCCCCTCCAGGTACTTGAAGACGCACTGACTCGTTTTTGTTTTTGCTGATGCGTGTACAGTCTATCTTTTTTCCATCTCAAGTCTAGCCATCTCGGGGGAAGATGTCCCAGCTCTGGACTCAGCACTGATCCTCATGAAGAGCTGCTCGACCCCATCGTGTATGTTTACAGAGGAAGTGCCTCCATGGCCCACTTCTTCCCTATCTCCATCCCAGAACCCTTGCTTGGAGAACTTGCTGAAGAAGCTGCCAGCCTCAGGGACAGAGCGCTGGTTCTGGCCTCTTCACTGACCTCACGGTACCTGAAAAGGGTTCAGCCACACTGCATGTCTTTTCCCCATGACGTATGTAACATGGTCTACTTCTTTTCAAGTATCCCATTCAGCCTGGAAAGTCTCCAGGGAGGTTATGTTAAGCTTAGGAGACAAAGCACCAGTTCTGGTACAAGTACTGCCTCGGGGTACTTGGTAGAAGTTGGCCATGCTTCATACGTTTTACTTACAACGCATGTTACTTCGTCCACCTTCCTATAACAGCGTGCACCTCGGGGGGCTTTCTGTAGGCAGTAACGAGTGTCAGTCATAGCACTAGTTCCAGCATCATCTCCATTCTTGAGGGGCTCCTTTGTGCTGCGTCCACTGCATCTGTGGCAGACATTGCATGGTGGCCTCTTCTCAATACTGCATCAGGCCTCAGGGGGCTTCCTGGAGGTGATGCTAGCGAGAGGAAAGAGACACCGGCTCTGACCTCAGCCCTCTCCAAGGTACCTGAAAAGATGGTTGACCATAGAACATGCGCTATCTCTGTGTCGTATGTAATATGGTCCACATCTTCTCAATATCAAATTCAGTCATAGAGGGCTTCCCAGAGAGAGGCAAAGTCACCTTCGTGGGAGACACACTGATCTGGCTTCAGCGCCATTCCACAGTACTTGGAGAGATGGTAGAGCATAAAGCATATGCACTGTTGAATGACAGATGTAGCATGGTCCACTCATTCTCAGCATCAGCCAGCCCTGGGGCTTCCTGGAGGCCATGCCGACTTGAGATCCAGGCCTGAGTGGTAGCCAGGGTGCAGTGCAGGTCACCGGGTGGTTGGCTGCAGACCCTGTCCTTTATTTATTACATTGGCCATTTGATCCACCAGCCAAGAACTCAGTACCGGTCCCAGCCTTACAGGGCATCCTGGAGGTGGTAGTGGCATTGGATGTGGGGTTGTGGTCATTGCCACATTGCCGGTGGCTGGTAGTTCATGATGCGCATTGTGAGGCTTTCTGGAGGTGATAGCAGGTGAAAGGAAGAGAGCCAGGGGTCAGCGTCACTTCCTGGTATTTGAAGATGCGGTTGACCATGGTGTGTACGCTTTATTTGTGACGTAGGACACATGGTCTACTTCTTCTCAATATCACATCTCGCCTTGGAAGACTTCCAGGAGGTGATATCAGCTTTGAGGAAGAGCCACTGTCCTGGTGTCAGTACGGCTGCTGCTTGGTACTTGGAGAGAGGTGGTCCGTGGCGCGTTCGCTTTATTTATGGCGCACATTACACGGTCGACCTCTTTGCAGTATCTAATCCCGCCTTGCAAGCTTTCCTGGAGCTAACATCAACTGCGGGGGTGGGGGGGGGGCCACTAGGTCTGCGCTCAGTGCAACCCAGCGGGGTTTGTGATGTGTTTGTCTTGTGTGTGACGATAACTCACGTGTGGCAGCCTTCTTCTCAGCACACTGCTCTGGCTTGGCGGCAGGGTTAACTTGCGGACAAGGAGCGTGGTGTCAGCACGTGCCTGGATACATGAGATGGTTGACCAGAGAGCACACGCTTTATTTGTGCCGTTTGTGACCTGGTCCACTAACCCTCAGTATCTAATGCCCCCTTGGAGAACTTCCTGGAAGAGGTGTCAACTTTTTGGGAAAGAGACAGTAAACTGGGGCCAGCTGCACTCTGTTAGACTCTGAAGAGAGCATCTGCGAGGCGTTTGCGACATGTATGCCAAATGTGGCTGAGTTGGACTGATTTTCACTCCGATCTCTTTCCTTGGAGGGCTTCCTAGATGTGGAGGCATCCAAGTTCAAGGGAAGGGGCATGCTGTCTATACCATCCCAAAGTCCTCCAGTGATCAGCTGACCTGAGTGTATGCACTTTAATTTACAACCAAGGTCGCCTGGCCCGCCACACCTCAGTCTCCACTGGGTCCTTAGCAGGACCTTTGGTGGAGTCAGCCTTGGTTTGGGGCATCTGTGCCTCTCTTGAGTAACTGAGAAAAGATGGCCCTGGAGGTTAACCCTGAACGCGATAGCTGCTGTGACCAGCCTTTTTACGGCATCACCACCTCTGGCTGTGATGTCAACTTCCAGACGTGATGTGGGGTCTGCTCCACTGGGGTACTTGGATAGATGGTTGGCAAGCAGCATGCATCCAACTCTTGGCTTCTTCCGGCAAATCAACTAACTAACGCTCAGTGTGCAATTCCATATTTAACAGGACTTCCAGCACTGAATGTCAAGTCTGGGGAAGAATCAGTGGTGTTCTTGTCAGTGTTAATCAGTGGTACCTGAAGAGAGGTTTTCTGGGTTTCTGTTTCTTTAATGAGGACGAAACACACCTGGTTAACCTCTTTTCCAGTATCAAATCCCATCTTGGAGGCCTTCTGGTCCAGACCTCAGCTTCAGGGAAGGGCGTTACTCTCAGCTCCAGTCCACTGGACAGAAATCTATGGTTAACCACAAAGGCTGTGCTGTATTATTTTGACTGATGTCATCTGTTCTACTAACCCCAGTGTCCAATCCGTATTTAACAGGACTTCCAGGACTGAATGTCAAGTTTGGGGAAGGAATCAGTGGTGTTCTTGTCAGTGTTACTTGGTGGTACCTGAAGAGAGGTTTTCTGGGTTTCTGTTTCTTTATTGAGGATGAAACACACCTGGTTAACCTCTTTTCCAGTATCAGTCCCCACCTTGGAGGCCTTCTGGTCCAGACCTCAGCTTCAGGGAAGGGGTGCTGTGGACAATAAATAAGTAGACACGAGCAAATGGCTGACCACTAAGCGTGCCCCATGTTTCTGAATTTTGCCACCGATTGCACTAACCCTCAATGTCTTATCCCTTCTTAGGAGGACTTTTCAATGTGATGGCAGCCTGGGGGAAGACAGTGTCACCACGACAGTGTCACGGAACATGCAGGTGAGTTGTCTGTGGTTGCCTTCGTTGTGCTCCCAACGGATCGTGTGTGTAATTCAGGCTCTTTCGGCATCTGACCCTGCTGTAGGGGGATGCCTCGTCCTTGCCACACTCAGTGATGGGCTTGAATGAGCCCAGCCCACAGCAGGGGAATGCCAGTTTGATGGGAATCATGCCCTGGACAGATAGTGCAGGTGTCCTGCACGCCTGCCCCTAGCCTGCAGTTTATTCTGAAAGGATGTCCTGGATATAATGACACCTTGGGGAAGAAAAGCTGATTCTGAGGTCAAGAGGAGACCTTGGGGGCCCTGGAATTGGCCCAGGTTGAGACCTGTTTATTTCTAACAGGAATTGTGGAGTTGACTTACTTTAAATCTGGAGGAATCCTCGATGTCATGCCAGCTTGAAGGGAGGGCATTGTCATCAGCCCTGATCCAGGGGAAGGGAGTGGATGGTCCACCATGGGGCATGTACCTCCCCAGGAACACACCTGCTCCACTGACCAGCACATCTGACCTACCCTCAGGGTTGTGTTTCTGCAGATGGTCCTTCTTTGGGGTGCTCAAGGAGAGGTTTCCTTTGGCATATCTGTTTCTTTTATATAAATCATTTCTGTGGACCACTCTTCAGTATCAAACACCAGTTTGGAAGGCTTCCGGATAAGACAGTTGTCAGGCCCAGGCCAGGGTGAGTGGGCCGAGATGGGTGCTTCCCCTGTTCTAAGCGTCCTGTCTGGCAGTAATGCTTGGTGCCCGATCCTTTCCAGGAGGACTTCCTGGAGGTGATGCCAGCCTCTGGGGAAGGAAAAGGCTCCCTGCCAGCTCTAAAGCCAAGGCACAGAAGTAGGTTTTGCTGGTGCTGCATTTGTTTTGATGGCACTTAGCTGTGACTGGGGGTCCTCGGCTCATCTGTGGCATTTGGGGATGGGACTGTGAGGGAGGAGGGCCTCGGGTTCTGGAGGAGGGCCAGGTATTTCCATGTCAACCCTGCTTTTTATAACCAGAGAGAACATATGAGGTAGCACCAATGACCTCCGCCACCAATCCTTCCTATTAGCTGATACCCAAACACCGTTCCTTCCAGCCGAAAAGAGCCCTCATAAAGAGAGGGCAGAGAGAGTGTGTCAAGGCCATGTGACAGCAGGCAGTATGCTGTTGCCTCCGGGGTATCCAGGGTAGGCAGCTGCTGGGTCCATGTAGATTGGGTGCTCTGCTGGCTACGGAGGGGTCAAAGGACAGGTGGCAAGGGTGCAGAGCTGTAGCCTGGCCCTGGGATTTTCTTCTCAGCCCTCTGCTCCTGGGTCCACCTTCGGGGGAAAAGAGGGCACAATTTTAAAACTTTGTAAGAGGAAACCTGAAGTTTTCTGACCCCTGATTCTCTCCAGCCCTGTCAAGATTGATCTAACTCTCTGTTGAAATGCAAAAGAGTCTGGAGATAACAGTATTCCCCCCACAATGAAAACAATTATTGTCAAAGGAGTTTTATAGCAAACAGAAAATCCGGCCCAGAATTGGCTAAAACATTTGGGGAGCTCACATCAGGAAATGAAATTCGTTTGTATTTCTTAATTCTGCTGAATTGGATTGAAGGCAGCAGAAGGCATTTAGTGGGATTTGACCTGGAGGAAGGTGGCCTGGCAGTGCTCCTGGCTTCCCCGACCCTCCCTCCCTAGACATGTGTAGCAGGCACTCACTTTGCTTACAACTTCCTCGGTACCATGTATGTTTTTAGAATCACACCTTGCCTGGAAGACTGCTTGGATCCATGGCCAATGCCACACAGGGGCCTGGGCACCGGCTAACTGCAGACCCAGCCACCTGCTTCTTGACCACAGAATTCGAGATTTACTCATGAACTCTCTTGACGCACTGACTTTGGGATGCAAACCATTATGACTAGGGGCACTTCCCGTGGCCTGGACTTCCACAAGGAAACCCTGGTTCCACTGTCAGGAAAGCTCCAATACCTGGAAAGAGGTTGTACCTAAAGTGTTCTCTGTATTGGCAGAAAATGTTTCACGGGCAACCTCTTTTCATTGTGAAGGCTTAAAGAGCTTTTGGCTGACTTCCCAAAAGCAACCTGGGACACGCAAATAGAAGCCATCTGACGTCTGGTCTACCCAGTGCCATGTAGATTCGGGGAATCTTCCTGGAGGTGACACCAACATCGGCGAAGATTCGGCAGTTTTGTTTTGATTTTTTTTGTTTGTTTTTTGATCAGTGCTCATCTTCGATACTCGAAGGAGAGGTTGTCCGTGTTGTCTTCTCTTTATTTATGATGAAACATACACGGGAAACCTCTTTTTTAGTATCAAATCCCACCCTGGAGGCACTTCCTGTTCCTGATGCAGCCTTCAGGGAGGGACGTTGCCGGCTCCACTCTCGGTAGGCGCAAGCGAGGCTGACGGCGTGCCATGTGTCATGGGGGTGTGGCTCTCAGGCCCCAGCCATGGAGGGCCCCTAGGAGGGGAAGCTGAGTTTGGAGAAGGGCCTGTGCTTCTGTGGTTGAAGGAGGTTGCTCATTGTGGTGTTTGTCTATTTGTTGACTCACGGTGGGTGGCGCCTCTTCAGTGTGAGATCTTGCTTGGATGGCCTTCTGGACACGCTAGCAACGTCATTGAAGGGACGATGGTGCCATCTGCTCTCCAGGGTAGCTGAGGGGATGGTAGACCGGTGACGTGCACTTCATTTACGATGTAGGTCACCCGTTTGACTATCCACCAGCGCCCGGTCCATCTGTGGGATGACATCTTGGTGCACATGGCAACTTCGGAGAAGAAGTGGGAGGACGTGGGGCCCGTGGGACTCTGCAGGATTTTAGGAGGGGTTTCCCTTTGGGGGCCCCTCCTCCTACCTCCTTAAAATCAATATAAGCAATCATCAGTGAATAATCTCTCTTTTGGTTTCAAATCCTGCCCAGGAGGGCTGATAGCCTGGCCACAGACAATGCCAGGATTGCAGAGGCCTGGGCTTCAGTGCCCCATCAGGGAAAGTCCCACCCCACACCACATGCTGACTGCAGGAGGTGTGTGTGTGACCTGGTACAGGGGTGTGGTTTATCCTCGGAAGGGTTTGAGGCGTGTTGTGTGTGTGCAGGACAGGGCAGGTGTTGGGACAGCTGTGGTAGTGAGGGCCACTTTGTTCTGTGCTACATGAAGAGAGGCTGTCTGACAAAGCTTGCCATGTGTTTGATGAATGCTACATGGTCCATCTTTTTTCCATAGGAGGACTTCCTGGACATGAAGCTAGATTCCGGCAGGGCCACTGGTGTCAGCAACACTCCTGGTGAGTCGTGGATGGGGGACTGAGGAGCTGGCAGCGTGATTGAGATGAGCCCTTCCTGTGTTGGGACCACTCAGAATCCAGCCGCTTCGTGGGCAGCGTTCAGTCCATGCTTGGGGAAAGGGCTTTGTTGCCGTTGCTCATCTCTGTCTGTTGTTCAGCTCTGCTTGCCTTACGAGGCCCCAGATGCCCTGGATGCCCTCAGTGTCAGACTCTGCGGAAGATGTGTCCCGGCTGTGACACGCGCTTCAGGGGAGGGCTGTTGGCGTCAGGTCCATGGAGAGGTATGGGAGTGGACATCTTGTCTGAGAGCAGACATTCTATTTTGGGTGTGTGTCTTGGTCCGTTCATCCTCAGTCTCCCTCCCATACCTAGGATGGCTTGTGGAGAGAAGGCCTGCTCTGAGGGCTGAAGTTGGGACCCACAGCTCTCACCCCCGCCTTGGTATGTTCCCATGGCTACGGCAGAGGCACAAGAAAGTAATTAGAAACACAGAAACTCCTTAAGGCCAAGGCTGGGAACTGCTGTATTTCTACCCACAGATCATTGACCAGAACAATTACACGGCTGAACCCAAGGCAAGGGGCGGGGAGGCCCACTCCACCCGGGAGGGGGTTGTGGTGAGGTGTGAATGCACGAACTGGTGAGGATTTGCCACCACCAAGTCAGTTGTCCACGTGGACCACCTGAGAACTTGGGTTTTATTCATTGCTCATTCATCCCTCCCTAACCCGCAGCTTCCGGTCCGCCCCGGGGGCTCTTCTCGGGCTCAGGCTGATCGACAGTGGTGACGCTGTGCCAGGACCCCTGGTCATTCCATCTGTTTGAGGCAAATGTTAAAAAATCCCTTGCGCTACCCATTCTATGACGACTCCCTTGGCTCAGAGGCTCCATCAGGGCAGACACTTTGCTGTTTGTCCCTAAAGGGTGGGTGGTAGATCTCATCCATCTTATCTGGGGAGTTATTGTGACTCTCCTGGTCCCTCCTCATGTATCCTCAGGAGGACTTTTAGGATGCAAAATCAGTGTTTCTGTGCCATTGTCATATTCTGTGCTACTGGAGGAGACTTTTTGTTATTGAGGAATTGAACACATCGTGCCCACAAGCAGCTCCAGGACACAATGCCACCTGTGCAGAGGGGGCAGACCTGTTAGATGTCTCCCAGGTCTTGAGGGGGTTGTATGCACGGCCATATCTTTGTCACCGGTTTCCCGGTGCGCATCAGGACCCATGTGCTCTCAGGAAGCCCGCAGAAGTGATACCAGCCGCGGAGAAGCAGTGTTGTCAACGGCGCTGACGTGCGGTACTTAATGAGAAGTTGCCCGTGTTTTTTTCGCTTTATTTGTGACGAAACATTCGCGGTGCACTTCTTCTTCAGTATCCTATTCTGCCTTGAAGACGTCTTGGTTTGGGTGCAACTTCAGGGAAGGCACATGGGCCCCTGTAGTGGACGCTGATCAGGACCTCCCTACCCCATGTCTTTTCTCCTTCCTAAATTTCTCCTTGTTTTTTTTTTTTTTTTTTTTTATGAAAGCTCCCCTCTTCCCGCCGTGTGCTTTGATTGCATTGACCCTGCCCCACTTCCTCCACCAGCCCAGGCTTAAGCAAATCTCTTGATCTCTTCTTCTTTGCCACTGCAATTGCTTCCGGAATAGGCCCATGACCCCACTGGGCCAGTGATAGGCAAGGAGATGCTTGCTGCAGCTTCTGGGAAAGAAACTGTTTCTCCCTTTCCTGTGATAGCTGCCAGAGTAGACACTGTCTATTCCATTCAGCTGGGAATAGACAGTGAACTTTGACGTAAGCTTCGAAGGTCCCACAGCCATTTAAGGACTGAGAGGAGAGGGCTTGGTGCCACACAGACACAGAAGAGGGAGTCTGTACCATGAAAGCCATCTTGGAGACCTAGAGAAGAGCCTGGATGATATCACTTGAGTCCCTAGATCAAACCCTGCCTGAAGCTTGCTCTGTCTCTGTACTTTTTAGTTATATACGTCTATAAATCCCTTACTTGTTTAAGCCAGTTGGAGTTAGATTTTATCTTACTTGCAATACAAACAGATGATACCACAGTGTGTTTTCCAGTGTGACTGGGAAAGCCTGCATTTTTTTCAATGATGTGTTTCTCACGGTTTGCCTATCTATCTTCAGTGTCCTATTTAAGGCAGGGTTTTGGTGGAAGGTGACTTTTCTTATGGACTTATGCTTTCAAAGCTTTGTCTTAGTGATTTAATTTATGGTTGACAAATGATGCACAATTACCGTGTTTTGTGTCCAGCAGTGGGTCACTGGGTCCTCTCTGGAAGGCCTGATGGATGGTAGGCCCCAGAACTTCTGCCCCGATTCACTCTCCCTCGAATCCACCTCTCTCTGGGAGGCTGCCCTGCAAGTGATGTGGACTTGGGGAAGCCGTTGTCCTTTCCTGGCCCCTGCTGTCCTTTGGCTCTCTGTGGGTTGGCTGTATTTGTCACAACTCACACTGAACTGTCAGTGTTTCAGAACCAAGCCATGCCTCCAGGGAACCCGGAGCACTTTAGAGAGGAGGCGCGGTGGTCAGCACCGTGCAAGGTGCACAGAGAGATGGGTCCACCGAGAGCCGGGGCTGCCTTGGTGGTTTGTTTCTCCTGATTCGATATCTTTGTCTTCCCCATCTCCTTCCTGGAACCATGGGCTCATGGAGGAGATTCTATTTTTGGGTCCAGGACCATCCCATTTTCTCTGAAGTGATGCTCTCCATGAGCATTTGCAGGGTTGATAGTAAACATTCCGAAAGCCGTCTGCCCTGATTATTGAACTCTGCCCATGAAGACTTCCTGGGATCCCGAAGTAGAGGGAGTCTGGGATCGGTTTGCTTTATCCGTGATGACTGTCCGCCTCTGCTCAGTGTCAGCCCAGCCCTCCGCAGCTTGCCCCCCGCCTCCCCTGGGGTGAGCCAACTTACCTGATGCTTTTAGGCTTAATTGAGCATAAGTTTGATTGGCCGCGTCTGCCCGGCCCTGCCCTCACGCCCTGACCCTCAGTGTCCCTTCACGCCCAGGTGTGCCTCTGGCAGGGAAGACGTGCTCGTCTCTGGTACCTGAAAAGAAGTTGCCCATGTTATTTTCGCTTTATATGTGACGAAACAAACATGGTGCACTTCTTTTTCGGTATCAAATATCTCCTTGAAGTGCCTCCATCCCTGATGGGACCCTGAGCATGGGACCTGGTGTCACTACCTCTCTTGGTATGTACATGGAGGATTTGTCCCGGCAGCCCCTCGGTGACTTTGTGTGTTGGTGGGCTCAGGGACCATGCTCAGTCCTCAGTCCTCAGTCCACGCCCACCTCTCGGACAAGCACAGTTGGTGAGGCCTCAACCACATGCCAGTTTCCCGCTGCCAGGGAGGCTGGGGAGATGCACTTCCAGGCTCCATTGAGAAGCATTCCCCAACATTTGAGAAGAGTTCAGATCATAGCAGCCAAGAAAAAACTAAAAAAGGAAGCAGCTGCCACAACAACAAAAACAAATAAGCAATGAAGACCCCTGCCCCCATCCGCTCTCTCCAGAGGCTTGAGGGGATGGCTGAAGGGGACATGAGGACATGCCATCTGGGGGACTGCCACCCGCACCTCCACAGAAGAATTGAGTGGGGGTAGCAACTGTGGCAGAAGGCGTCCCTGTGGTTCTGGGAGACGGGATTTCTCAGAGTGGTGATTTACTGGAGCCTAATCCTCCCTGCCCCGCTCTTTCTTTACTTTTCTTTTCTTTTTTTCTTTCTTTTTTTTTTGACACAGAGTCTCGCACTGTCTCCTGGGCTGGAGTGCAATGGCACGATCTTGGCTCACTGTAACCTCTGCCTCCCAGGTTCAAGCGATTCTCTTGCCTCAGCCTTCCAAGTAGCTGGGATTACAGGCGCCCGCCACCAGGCCCAGCTAATTTTTTGTATTTTTAGCAGAGATGGGGTTTCACCATGTTGGCCAGGCTGGTCTTGAACTCCTGACCTCATGATCCACGCCCACCTTGGCCTCCCAAAGTGCTGGGATTACAGGCATGAGCCAGTGCGCCCAGCCCCCGCCCCACTCTTTCTAGGTGCCAGTTCTGCTTCTGAGAGATGTGCTCCTTGATCACCAACAGCAGAGAGACGGTGTCTGACATTGGTGTCTGCCCCAAATCGGGAGCAGTGAACAATGGCTGACGGCAGAACACATGCCTTCCCGAAGACACTGCTGTCTGGGTGTCCAGTCCCCACATTCAGTCCATCCTTGGGCCCTGGAAGAGAAGAGGTTTCCCCAGTGTGTTCATTTTATTTGTGACGAATCATTTTTGGCCACTCTTTTTTCAGTATCAAATCCCACTTGAAGGGAAAGGCTGTTTGAGCTGGGAGCTTTGGTGGCGTCAGCAGCTCTCTGGGGTGAGAGATGGGTGTTGCCCAGAGAGCATACGCGTCAGCCAAACGGCCACCTGGTCCTCTGAACCTCAGCATCCCTGTCCCCCGAACCTCAGCATCCCTGTCCCCCAGGAGGGCTTCCTGGAGCTCTGCCAGCCAGAACTAGAGGCTGTGGGACTGCTCTCCGGGCTACACTTTGGTACTGGAGGAGAGGTTATCTGTGTTTTTTCCCTTTATTTATGATGAAAAATATGGTGCACTTCTATTTGAGAATCATGTGCCATCGGGAAAGGTCAGAACCCACTTCTGGAAGGAGATGCTGACGGCAGTCCATTGGTGACACTGGGACCATGCTGGCCTCAGCAGGTGCCCTTCAGACAGTGGGCAGCTGCTCCACCCATCCTTTGGGCTCTGGCCTCCCTCCAGAGAACTTCCCGGTGGCAGAAACACTTTGGAGAAGCAGCACCGGTCTTCATGTCAGGGCATTCCATCAAGAAAGGCTGTCCAAGCTGTGGCCTGCATAGTCAACCTGTTTTACTCATTTGAGTGCCACCCTTCTAAATGATGGGGTGCCCACTTCAGGGAAGGTGCAGCTGTGGGAGCAGAAGGCAGGCCCCACAGTCTGTATATGACACGTGCCACTTGGCCGGTGGACCCTCAGCCTGAGGACCTCTGGAGGGGACACTGGCTTTGAGTCCCCTGTGGAAGGAGAAGCACAGTTGTTGGATGACGCAACATGGACAGTTCTCTTTCGACCAGATCCTTGTCTCCCATCGAGGGGGGATTCTGCTCTCACTGCTGCTTATGTCAGGAGAGGGTCACTGTTGCCTCCATCACCTCAGGTACGTCAGAGGAGGGCCTCAAGGAAGCCTTGCATCTCTGATGGTACGTATCCTTGTGTGTTAACCCTCGCCGTCTGTTTCCTTTGCAGGAGGACACCCTGGGCTCTGGAAGAGAGACAGCACCCCAGAAGCTGGCCAGGAATGGTTGGAGGGAGGCTGTCGGTGATGTGTTCACTCTGTGTGTGGCAGATACCCCACAGTGGACCTCCTAAAGCACTGAGTGCCTCCTTGAAGGACTTGCTGTACGTGGTGTGAGGTTCAGGAACACGGTGTGGGTGTCTGTCAGCCCCTCGCAGAGGGTATGTGCGCAGATGGTGGAACAGCTGGCAAGTGTTTTCCTTTATTTGTTTTTTCTTTTGAGAATTGAGACTTTATTGAATGAATCACCATATAATCCTGTTTCCTAAGGTAAATCTATACATAAAAAGTTTGGTCCTACACCACCAATTTCTTGTTAAGAAATGGACCAAGAAATATGAACAAAACCATGGGTAACACAGTTTTCAGAGTTTTAGAAGAATGTCAAAATATACACTAGCTTGTCTCTTGATTGCCAAAGCTTAAACTCTAAAGAATAGGGAGGACATAGGTATACACTGGAAAAGAAAATGGCAAATACGTGAGGAGGATGGGAATGTTTATGACTACATGGGAGGCAAACTGATTTTTTTTTTTTTTGAGACGGAGTCCCACACTGTTGCCCAGGCTGGAGTGCAGTGGCGCAATCTCGACTCACTGCAAGCTCCGCCTCCCGGGTTCATCCCATTCTCCTGCCTCAGCCTCCTGAGTAGCTGGGACTACAGGTGCCCGCCACCACACCCGGCTAATTTTTTGTATTTTTAGTAGAGATGGGGTTTCACTGTGTTAGCCAGGATGGTCTCGCTCTCCTGACCTTGTGATCTGCCCGCCTCAGCCTCCGAAAGTGCTGGGATTGCAGGCACCCACCACCTGCAATTAAAAATTAGCCTGGCTAATTTTTGTATTTTTAGTAGAGATGGGGTTTTGCCATGTTGGCCAGGCTGGTTTCGAACTCCTGACCTCAGGTGATCCGTCCACCTCGGCTTCCCAAAGTGCTGGGATTACAGGCGTGAGCCACTGCATCCGGCCAGCAACTTTTTGCATCTAAAAGGTGGATGTTCCTTCTATGCTTACAGGATTTATGGTTAATCACAGAGGAAGTACCATCAGGGAAGCCCATTCCAGGAGGAAGTGGGGAGGGGGCAGGTGAAAAAAGCAGAAGAAACCAATTAGGGGCATATGCAATTAAGGACAAGTCCTGAGCAGGGCTGCTGCAGCCACATCCCACAGCAGGGCCTGGGGAGTCAGCTGCACCTAGAGCTGAGGGCCCGGGGCAGACACGGATGTGTCAGTTCACTAGCCTGGGTACCCTAGCCAGGCCCCTCAGGGAGGGATGCCAGCCCCTTGGAAGAGACAGTGTGTGGGCTGACCTTTCTCCCAACACAGGGAAAGAAGAGTTCCTTGGCTGGTTACTACACCTACCCCAGCTCTTCCAGGCTGCCGCTGTTTCAGTTACCAAAATAAGACCCCCAAGCCCAGCCAGCAGCTATTCCTCAATCACATGTCCCCCTCCTTCAGGACCATCCTGGCAAGACCCACTCCTTGGGACATGAATGATGTCTGGCCACACAGAATACATGTTTATGACTCAGACCGTCCAATTCCCTAACCAGCCATGTCCCACTGGTTCTCAACAGGGCCTCGTGGAGGCAGCCCCGACCTGGGGGAAGTGGCCTTGCTCTGGCTGGTATGTGCAGAACGCTTGTCCATGTAGATGTGCTTTATTTATGCCAAATCGTGCTTGGGGGCTTTGGGGGATCAGACTTGCTTCCTCAACAAGCTGTGACTGCAGGGGAGGGACTGGCTAATAGCAGACAATGGGCGTTATCTGGTCCGCTCACTGATCCATTCGCCAGTAGGAGGAATGCCTAACTCTGCATGTGTGAGAAGTAGTGGTTTTCAAGTACAAGACTTTTTTGAACCAGTTCCAGCTTTAGAGAAGTGAGATTGGTGTAGGTTGTCCGTGTGTGGAATGTGAATGGAGGGTGGGACATGGAGCATACGCTTTGCTTGTGGAAAATGTCTCCTGGTCCTCAGAACTGAAGCCGTTTTAGCGGCACTTCCTGGAGTGATGGCACCCTTGCGAGATAGGGTTTGAGTCTGGGATTATTGGTACTTCATTTTTTGCTTTGGGAGGCATGTGTTGTCGCTATTTTAGTAAGCCTCTGCATCTACTCCACCCCAAAAATGATTTTTCTGGAAGTTGTGATCATTGTTTTTGGAGGGTGGTGGTGGTGGTGGTGGTGGTGGTGGTGGTGGTAGTGGTGGTGTTGGTGGTGGTGGTGGTATTGGTGGTGGTGGTGGTGGTGGTGGTGGTGTTGGTGGTGGTGGTATTGGTGGTGGTAGTGGTGATGATGGTGATGGTGGTGGTGGTGGTGGTTGTGGTGGTGGTGGTGGTGTTGGTGGTGGTGATGATGGTGGTGTTGGTGGTGGTGGTATTGGTGGTGGTGGTGGTGGTGGTGGCGGCGGTGGTGGTGTTGGTGGTGGTGGTATTGGTGGTGGTGGTGGTGGTGGCGGTGGTGGTGTTGGTGGTGGTGGTATTGGTGGTGGTAGTGGTGATGATGGTGATGGTGGTGATGGTGGTGGTGGTGGTGGTTGTGGTGGTGGTGGTGGTGTTGGTGGTGGTGATGATGGTGGTGTTGGTGGTGGTGGTGGTATTGGTGGTGGTGGTGGTGGTGGTGGCGGCGGTGGTGGTGTTGGTGGTGGTGGTATTGGTGGTGGTAGTGGTGATGATGGTGGTGGTGGTGGTGGTTGTGGTGGTGGTGGTGGTGGTGGTGGTGGTGTTGGTGGTGGTGGTGGTGTTAGTGGTGGTGGTGGTGGTGGTGGTGTTGGTGGTGGTGGTGTTCGTGGTGGTGGTGGTGTTGGTGGTGGTGGTGGTGGTAGTGTTGGTGGTGATGGTGGTGGTGGTGGTGGTGTTGGTGGTGATGGTGGTGGTGTTGTTGGTGGTGGTATTGGTGGTGATGGTGGTGATGGTGGTGGTGGTGGTGGTGGTGGTGGCGGCGGTGGTGGTGTTGGTGGTGGTATTGGTGGTGGTAGTGGTGATGGTGGTGATGGTGGTGGTGGTGGTTGTGGTGGTGGTGGTGGTGGTGGTGGTGGTGATGGTGGTGGTGGTGTTGGTGGTGATGGTGGTGGTGGTGGTGGTGTTGGTGGTGGTGATGGTGGTGGTGTTGTTGGTGGTATTGGTGGTGGTGGTGGTGATGGTGGTGATGGTGGTTGGTGGTGATGGTGGTGTTGGTGGTGGTATTGGTGGTGGTGGTGGTGATGGTGGTGATGGTGGTGGTGGTGGTGGTGGTACTGGTGGTGGTGGTGGTGGTGATGGTGGTGATGGTGGTATTGGTGGTGATGGTGGTGGTGGTGGTATTGGTGGTGGTGGTGGTGGTGGTGGTATTGGTGGTGGTGGTGGTGGTATTGGTGGTGATGGTGGTGGTGGTGGTATTGGTGGTGGTGGTGGTGGTGTTGGTGGTGGTGGTGTTGGTGGTGGTGGTGGTGTTGGTGGTGGTGGTGGTGTTGGTGGTGGTGGTGGTAGGGGCTGGTGAGCATCATGTTTTGCTACCTCTCTCAGTTGTATTTAAAGAGACGTTGTTTTTGACCTGTTTGCCTATTCCTCAGTCTGTCACACCAACATGACCAGTCCTGCCGATTGAAACTTTCTGGACACAAGCTTCAGTCTCTGGAAGATTCTTGGGTGTCCTTCTCCCTCCAAGGTATGTGAAGGACGCTCTAGCCCACAGTTACATGACATTGGTCATTAGGTGCCTTGGGAGGGCTTCATGGAGGCGATGCTGACTTCAGGAACCTGACAGGCTTATTTTCTTTTTGTTTTTGATATTTTTCTAATTCAAAGCATAGAATCCCTACTTTGCCTGCTTTACTTGTGGCAAATTTTTGATGTACATTCACTTTTTTTTTTTTTTTTTTTCAGAATTAAATGCTACTTTGGAAACGCTCTTGACCATGAAGTCTCCATTAGGGAAGAGACATTAGGGTTACCCCCACCCAGACGAGTGACAGCAGGGCAGACCCCAGACTTACGTATGCCTGCATAGGAGTTCCATCTCTGGATGTGAAGAGGCCAGGGGTGGGCCCTGCGCTTCCCACGTGGGACTCGCGAAGTGCTCACCTGCTTCCGTTACCTTCTGTCTTTCATGAATCATGTTTGCGTTTGTGCTCTCCAGGGCTGTTCCCACTTTTCCCATCTAAAAGGTGGATGTTCCTTCTATGCTTACAGGATTTATGGTGAATCATAGAGGAAAACCCGCATTTTCAGTATCTAAGGCTGCTTTTAAAACATTTCTGAACATTTCTGAGAGGAAGGTTAGCTCCCTCCCCCATGCGGAGAGTGATGGAAGGTGAATCCCAGAACCTAAGCTCTTGTTAGCAAGGTCTGTCCTGGGACATGCGTCCTCCGCAGGGCCCATGTCACTGCCGCTAGCCCGGGAGGCCCCTGCCGACTGCACCTATCCTGTGCTGTCCTTAATTTTGATAGATTGTGCTTAGGTTCATGCTTTCCAGGACTCAATCCTTCTTTGGTATTTAAAAGGTGGATATTCCTTCTATGTTTATGTTATTTATGGTTAAACATAGAGGAAATTCCACGTTTTCAGTATCAAATGCTGCTTGGAAACATTCCTGGACTGAAACCACCATCAGGGAAGAGACAATAAAGTCCCCCCCCACTCCAGGGTAAGTGGAAAGTCGGTGGACCTCAGAACATGTGCTGAATTCGTGCCATATGTCTGCGGACCACCCACCCGCCTTGAGGAGACCCCTCTCGCGAGCTGCCCGCTCGGCCAAGCGGCTGGGCTCCGTCGTCATTTTCTCCATGAGGCCGAATGCTCTCCTCTGTGCTATGTTACTTTTGTGTTTGATGGACTGTACTTAGGTTCGTGCTTTCCGGGATGAAACCTTCTTTGGTATTTAAAAGGTAGATTTTCCTTCTATGGTTACGTGTTTGATGGTTAATCATAGAGGAAAATCCACGTTTTCAGTATCAAATGCTGCCTTGGGATCATGGCTGGACTGAAGCCACCGTCAGGGACGTGAGGTGGGGCTGAGCCCTCCAGGGTAAGTGGAAAGATGGTGGGCCGCAGAACATGTGCTGAGTTCGTGCCATATGTCTGCTGACCATCACCTTTAGAAGCCCCCTTTCGCTGAGGAGCCAGCTTGCTGCACAGGCTGTGGTGTGTTGTCACAGCTATGCTATGGGACTGAAAACGGTTGCTTTGCTGTCTTGCTTCCATTTTCCATGAACTGTGTTCAGATTTGTCCTTTCCAGAGCCCAGTCCTTCTTTGGTATTTAAAACGTGGATATTCCTTCTATGTTTACGTGATTCCTGGTTAATCATAGAGGAAAATCCATGTTTTCAGTATCAAATGCTGCTTTGGAAATGTTTCTGGAAGAGACCGTAGGGCCTGAGTAGGTGCAAAGATGGTAGGCTGCACGTCGTATCTGAATGAACGGGGTATGCCCAAGAACCGTCTCGAGACGCCAACTTGGTGAAGATTAAATGGTGGGTCTCGTGGTGCCAGTTCTTCCCTGGAAGCTCGTCTGCCTCATGTGACTTTCTTTTCTGATGACTCAAGCACAGGTGCACGCTTTCCTGGATGGAATCCTTCTTTGGTATTTAAAAGGTAGATTCTCCTTCTATGAGTACATTATTTATGATTAATCATAGAGGAAAATCCACGTTTTCAGTATCAAATGCTGCTTTGAAAACCTCGGAGGACGTGAAGTCGCCATGGAAGAGGAGATGTTATCTGTACCCCTCCTGGGTACAGGACGGACAGACACAGAATTGTACTTTGTATGAAATACGCCGTCAGCTTCTCTGCTGTTTGCTCACTGCCCTTGGTGCACACATAATGTGTTGTTACAAGGCTGTGTTCTCAGTATTGCCTCATTGACCTTGAATGAAGTTTGTTCTCTGTATGTTTACCATGATTGCAATGCATTTTCTGGAATGAACCTCTTTTACTGTGACTAGTTGTACCTTAGAGAATACCTGAGTGGGCTGTCAATTTCAGGAAGGGGCACTGCTTCAGGGGCTATGGAAGGAATAGATGTGTGATTCACCCACAGGCCTGCACTTCACACCTTGGTGTGCTGCTCTCACCATGCAGATCCCATCTGTGTCTCTAAGGCTTGCTCCTGGAGCTGGTGGCAACTTAGTCACAGAGGAAATGGCCTTCCTGTCACTGCCATCATTTGCTACTTGAAGAGAGGTAATCCTTCATGCATTTGCTTTACTTGCAATGATTATACAAGGGCAGACTCTCTCTGGGGAGCAAATCCTGCCTGGGAAGCCTTCTTGGGAACAAGGCTGACTCCAGCAACCTGTTAGATGGCCAGGATAGCCCTGGGGTGTGGATGGTTGACCACAGGGCATGTGCCTCTGTCTTGCTATTTGTGACCTGGTTCTCTGACCCTCCTCATCTCATGCGTCCTTCCAAGAACTTTCTGGAAGAGATGCTGGCTTTGGAGATGATATAGGGTCTTCTTTTCAGACCACCTGTTCTGCCTAGCAAAAAGGGCCTACCTTGGCTGTGCACGGTGGCTCACGCTTGTAACCCCAGCCCTTTGGGAGGCTGAGACGGTGGATGGCTTAAGCCCAGGAGTTCGAAACTAGCGTGGGCAACTTGGCAAAACCCCATCTCTGCAAAAAATACAAAAATTAGCTGGGTGTCATGGTGTGCGCCTGTGGTCCCAGTACTTAGGAGGTTGAGGCTGGAGGATCACTTGAGCCCGGGAGTTGGGAGGTTGTAGTAAGCCAAGATTGTGCCACTGCACTTCAGCCTGGCTGACAGAGACCCCTGTCTCAACACAATAGGTTAAAAAAAAAGAAAAGAACAAAGGGCCTCCCTTGATGGGCCCTACTTATCACAAAGCATCCATGGGCTGCTACTCTGGCAGGTCTGCCCAGCATGATGCCAGCCTCTGGGAAGAGGTCTCGTGGTCAGTGCATCTCCCAGATACATGAAAAAATGACCGTCAGCAAAGTCAATGTCTAATGTAGATGTGGGTCATCTGGTCTACCCACTCTCCATACCTAGCCCATCCTTGGAGTGACTTTTGGACCTCACTGTCCACTTGAGGGAAGGCCAGTCCACAGGAAGGAGGCCCCAGAGCACCCAGTGTGGCTACAGGACTTGCTGCTGGGACCTCTAAGCCCCACTGCTCTCTTAGTCCATTGGTGTCCTTTAGGGATTCTTGCCAATGGAAAGACCCTTGGATTCCTGGTGTTAGTATGTGTTTATTCAGAGAGAGTTGGCCCATGAGAATCTCATTTTCCTTTGACGAATCTTGCCCTAGATGAATACTTCTGAGTAACAACTAACTGCTCAGATGGCTTTCTGAATACAATGCCAAATTCAGGAGAAGGGACACTTGTCACAGTGCTGCTTTGTGATTTGCAAACGGAGTGTGTTGGATTTCTGTTTCTCTTTTTTCTTTAATGATGCATGTTACTGCATCTTCTAACCTCCCTTAGCCAGTGTTCACCAGGAGGGCTTCCTGGAGGCAGTGGCTTTGGGCAGAGGCAGAGGTTCTTCTCCCAGGGTGTTTTTGCAGGCCCTAAAGGGATTTCAGCCATTTTACATTTACATTATTTCAAATGGTACAGGATTGCCTGTCTTTTGGTAACCAATCCTGTCTTGAAGAGATGCTGGGAAGTAAAGTCAACTGTATGGCAGGCCCCAGCTCCAGGGCCAGCCAGATAAGGCTTGTCACCGGGCCCCTCCCCCTTGGTCTCAGGCCTCGCAGGAGATGTCCACTCGGCGAAGACCCGGCATAGTCCTCACCTGCTCTTTGAGCCACTCTTTGGTACTTGAAGAGAGGATACCCTTTGTATGTTCACTTGATTAATGGCGAATATACAGGGGGAGACTCTTATTTGCGTATCAAACTCTGTCGAGGAAGACGCTCAGACCCTGCTGTCTCCAGGACAAAGCCTCGGATGTCAGCCCCTCTCAGGTACGGCTTGGCTTCCCTGTCTGGGAACGTGAGCTTGGCTGTGATCCTAGCCCTTGGGTTCTGCCTTCACTCTCTGTGCTGGTTCTTCCTGTGGACTCCCTGGAGGCAGTGGGAGAGGAGGGTCCTTTTTGTGTGCACTGAGTTTAATGGTGGTTTGCCTTTTTTAAGGATAAATCACATGGATCTGCCTCTTCTCCATACCAAGTCATACCCAGAGGGCTTCCTGCTTCCAGCACTAACCTCGCACCTCTCCGGACACACGAATGGGTGGTGGATGGTGGAGCGCAGAGCCGATGCTGCTTCTCACCTGCTACTCCCCTGACCTGCTACTCCCTGGTGGTCTCCATCCTTGAGAGAGTGTCAGCCTTGAGGGAAGCACATGGATGTCAGGTTGTTCTAAGGCAAGTTACTGGTGGAGCTCCCTGAGCCTGCCTGTGCCCTCTGGGACTGTCGCTGGACTCCAGTGGCCAGTCCTCGGAGCACATTGTCCAGTGATTGCACCTGAGTGTGCCTTGGGCAGGTGTGTCTGGTCTTCAGGACTCCTTTGTCGCTAGAGTCTGACGCTGGGGCCCTCTTTTTGTTTGTTTCGAGGCAGGTACAGGTGACACATTCTTGGATCTGGTCATCTCTAGGACAACCAGCCTCAGAAGAGAGACATTGTCTCAGCGCTCTCCAGCTCTGAGAATGCCTGCAGATGCCTTCTTCTCTGATAACTCCATGTCTTGCCGGGCTGAGCCCTCACACCCTGTGCCCTTTTGGAGAAAGGTGATGGTTCCATTGTCCGTATAGCTTGTGGGTATTTGAAGCAGGTTCACCCATGCATGCTGAGCACACTGATAGTCATGCCTACCTGTTCCCTTGTTTAGAAGCCAGTCTCGCCTGCAGGGAGTCCTGGATATGCCACCTTTCGGGGCCAGGCCACAATGTGCAAGGTGCAGGCCCAGCTCCAGGGTCAGCCAGATGAGGCTTGTCACCGGGCCCCTCCCCCTTGGTCTCAGGCCTCGCAGGAGGAGATGTCCACTCCGGCAAAGACCCGGCATGGTCCTCACCTGCTCTTTGAGCCACCCTTTGGTACTTAAAGAGAGGATACCCTTTGTATGTTCACTTGATTAATGGCGAATATACAGGGGGAGACTCTCATTTGCGTATCAAACTGTCGGGGAAGACACTCATACCCTGCTTGTCTCCAGGACAAAGCCTCGGATGTCAGCCCCTCTCAGGTATGGCCTGGCTTCCATGTCCGGGAACGTGAGGTTGGCTGTGATGCTGCCCCTGGGTTCTGCCTTCGCCCTCTATGCTGGTTCTTCCTGTGGACTCCCTGGAAGCAGTGGGAGAGGAGGGACCTTTTTGTGTGCACCAAGTTTAATGGTGGTTTGCTTTTTTAAGGATAAATCACACATTGATCTGCCTCTTCTTGGTACCAAGTCATACACAGAAGGCTTCCTGTTCCCAGCATCAGCCTTAGAAGGGGGACCTGGATGTTGGATCATTTCAAGGGGAACACAGACAGCAGTGATGGTGGACCACGGAGCACTGGCTCTGTCTATGCTGTTTGCGAGCCTGGTAGGCCAGCCCCAGGAGGGCTTCCTGGAGGTGGTATTGACCTTGGGGAAGGGGCTGAGGTGTGCTCATCAGCGCTTTTTTTTTTTGATGCTTGGGTGTTCATGATCCAGCTCGCAGTCCCCAGGCTGAATCTGTAAGAATGGTTTGCTTCTATTTGTCATTTGTGATTGCCCATGAAGGCAGCGCTGGGGATGAGCCATGGGAGCTGTCAGCCCCGCACCAGGTGCGTGCATGTGGGAGGTCAGAGGGCGCCTGCTTCTGCCTCGATGTCTCTGCCCCGTCTCTGACTGCCGGCTTTCTGCTGACACCTAGGATGGCTGCCTGAGAATGGGACTCTTGTTCTGTGTTTGTGGAGACACTCCTTGGGCCGTGTGACTGCCGGCTTTTTACACCCCGACTGCCATGGGGGTCATCTGGACCCGAAGCCAGCTTCAGGAAGGACATTCGCAGCATCCTCAGCCCAAGGAAAGCGAACGTCCAGCTGAAGAGAGGTGAGCACCACGCCTGGGTAATGAGTCACATAACCTGCCACCTGGACCAGGCGGCTCCCGCTCCTCTCCCCTTCTTGAAGGAGAGACCACTGTGGGGAATGGGCTGTGGGTCTGCTTCCTCAGTTACTTGGGGGTACGTGGGGTTTACTACTGTTGACCATGTGCTCTTTCTTAGCATGGCTTCATGGACACGATGCCAGCCTCTGGCAGGGGTGGGGCAAGGGCTGGCATGGAGAATGACACTGGTGTCAACGGCTCTGTGAGATGGATGAAGGAATGGTGACCACAGGGCCTTTGCTTTGTCTAAGGTGTAAATTCATCCAGTGCCTGGGACCTCGGTGCTGAGTGCATCCTTAGGAAAACTTCCTGGAGAGGTGCCCACACTGGGAAGGAGATGGTGGTCCCACCCCAGGGAATTCCTATAGAAAGTGAGAAGCTGAGCTCTGCGTGTGCCCAGGAAGGCCCGTGGGGTGGATCTCCTTTTCAGGAACAAGTTCTAATCTGGAGTGATGCCTGGAAATGAGGCTGATTCTCGTGAAGGGGCACTGGCATCTGCCCCTTCCTGGCCCCTTTGGGATGGAGAGCTGACCTATGGGCACACAGCTGGCAGGTGGTGTTTGCCACCTGGTCTGCTGATCCCGCATCTCCCACCCCCTCCCCCCCCAGGATGAACCCCGGGAGAGGAGGCCGGCCCCGTGAATGATAGTGAGGAACCTGCCCAGTGCTATTGTTTGGTACTTAAAGCGAGGTTGCCCTTTGTATATTCGGTTTATTGACATGGAATATACAAGGGCAAGCTCTCTGTGAGTATCAAACCTTGTCTTGGACCCAGTCCACACTCAGCAAGGGATGCGGTATGTGTGTGCATGACCGTGTGTATCCGTTTTGTGTGTGGCAAATCGTTCACGGGTCCCCACTTCACAGAGAGGACTTCACGAGCACCTGGATGACTTTAGGGAAGGCAGTGGCCTCTGGGACATCCCCTCTCCTGGTGCAGTGTGGGCGGGGCCAAAAGCATGCACGATGTGTGTGGTCTGGGTCCCTGCTTCCTGAGCGGGCAGTCATCAGCCCGGGCTGATGGCTGGGGTGGCGCTCGTGTGGGGTAGTGGCTTTGTGGTCCCTGCTGTTACTCGGTCCGTGAGTGTGCATGTTCTGCTTGGGGTATGTGACCCGGTCCACTAACCCTCAGCATCTAATTCATCCCCAGGACCGCGCCTTGAAGACGTACCAAGTCCACCCAAGGCAGTGGCTTTCTTTTCCGTGCTAACCTTTGGTACTTGGAGAGTGGTTATCCCTGTCCTGTTCGTTTTGCTCATGTCGAATCGTACAGGGTCATCCACTTTTTCAGTATCAAGAGCGCAGACTCTGGAGCTCGATTTCCTGTGTTTGGATCCCACCTCTGACATTTACTAACCGTCCAACCTTGGGCAAAGATCTCATCGTGCTGTGCCTGTTGTCTCACATGTCAAAGGGGAATCACATTGGCGTCCATTTCTTGGGGCTGCTGGGGCTGAACGAGTTAAGACTTGTACACGGCTCAGAGCAGAGCCCCGTGGTCGGCACGTCGTAGGTGGTAGCCAGGACCCTTGTGTGCTGTGAAACTGTCATTGGTGGTGGTGGTGGTGGTGGTCTCATGACTAAAGTCTCTCCATGGGTGTTTGGAACAATGTCAAAACACGGAAGTCAAGTCCTTCATCGGGTATGGAATGGACTACGAAGCCCAGAGCATACACGGTGTTTACAATGGGGGCTAGTGATGCTCTTGATGCTTGGCAGCTAAGCCATTCACACAGTGGCTTTTGATACAGAATGCCACATGCAGTGGGGGTCAGCAGGGATGCCGAGAACATTTGCTCCACTTAAGAGAGACAGTCCCTGGGTTCTTGACCTCGGCCACTATCTACGCTTTGAAGGAGTCTTGAGCGAGGATGCCAAGCTGAGTGAGGATTCTATGGCATCTTGCTTCCCTGGTGCTTAAAGAGAGGTCAGACTTGGTGCATGCATTGTGCATGCCTGTGTGTGCGTGGTGTGTGTGCATGAGCGAGTGTGTGACTGGGTTTGCCACGAAGCAGTCACCATCTAACCTTGAGCCAAAGACCTGGAGGTGGTGGTCCGTGCTGCTGTTTCATACTTGAGGAGAAATTATCCTTGGTGTGTTCGCTTTATTTATGATGAATCATACAAGGACAATTTCTTTTTGAGTATCAAATCTTGCCTCGGCAGACTTCCTGGACGCCATGACAAGTTCTGTAAAGGGATGCACGCATCAGCCCTTCCCAGGGGCTCACGCCTGGGTGGGGATGAGGGCGCATGCAGTTGGTTTGTGGTGGGGACACTTGTGCCCTAACCTCAGAACCCTGGAGGCGGGGCCATGCTTGGCAGGGGGCCACGGGACTCCTTGGTGCTGTCAGGGATTTGCATTGGCCATGGGCGTGTGTTGTGGGTGACGCAGCATTCAAGCTACTTATCAAATCCTGCTTCTTGGAGGCACTTCTTGGACATGAAGCAAACCTTAGGGACCGATCATTGGGGCCAGACCCCCTTCCCCTGCCCAAGAGTGTGACTGAACCCCAGGCATGGGCTTGACTCTCAATGTGTGAAGCTGACCTGCTAATCCTCATTGTTTGGACTACCTGAGAAGAACTTTCTGGAAGAGACACCAACTTTGGAGAAGATGCCCAGCTCTTCTTGATGGCACAGTTCTTTGGTGCTTAAAGAATGGCTGTCCGTAGTATGGTCTCTATATTTATGATGATTAATATCGGACAACCATTGTTTTAGTATCCAAATTTGCTTCAGAAGTTTTTGAAAGCACAGTGCTGACTTCAGTGAGGGGACATCGGTGCCTGCCCCACCATGGAGTGTGACTGTGTTGATGATTTATAATAATGAATCCAGTGATCTCAGAATGCAAGCCACCAGTGTGATTTCCTTGGACAAATGCTAGCTTTGGGGTGGAGATGCCATTTAGGGGCTTGGTGCCATATCTTTTTCTTTGAAGATGTTCACAATTATTTCATCTCTCTTTCTCTTCTTGTTATTAAATCTTAGCCACAAGGAATTCCTTGGAGAGATGCCAGGGTCAAGCATCTCTCTAGATAGATGGTGGACCAGGGAACCTGGTTCCAGCCTCTCCTATCTTTAGCTTTCATTCTGAGTATGAAACACTTCCTGTAGGGAATGCAAACATTAGTAAAAACTCCGTACATTTCCTGTTACTATTACTGCTTTTTGGCAGCTCCTAAGCAGCTGCCTGTTGGGTATTTGGATTATTCTTGGTGGACGTGGCATGGCTTCGTGCCTTCCTTGGGAACCACCCCATCTTAGACAGACTCTCATGGAATAAGATGTTGTGATCGACAGCACCTCTGGGGTGTGTGTGTGTGTGTGTGTGTGTTTGTGTACATATGAATTGTTGGCTACAGTAGTGTTTCTCAAACTTTAAAAATGCTCCTAAGATTTTCATCACCTAGGGATCTTGTTAAAAAGCAGATTCTGATTCAGGGACCAAGATTCTGCATTTTTAGCAAGTTCTCAAGTGATGCTAATACCGCCGGTCTGTGGACAACACTCACAGTGGTTTGGGGCTGGAGACCAGGTGCTTTCCCTGTGATATGTGTCGCCTGTCTCCCCACATGCCATATACCGTCCATCGTGGGAGAACGGCCCAGAATCAACGTGCCATGTTTTGGTTTGTGAACAAGGGTTCACTTTCACATGCATAAATAGCATGAGATTACTTTTCTTTAAAATCAAATCATGCCTCAAAGGGCTTCCCAGATACAAGACCTGCTTCAGGGAGGGGCCGCCGGTGTCAAGCTGCTGCAAGATTGTCAGGTGCAGGTCAACGGCACGCTTATTCATTATTGATGTGCTGGGCCCTGGAATTCTGTGACCCTCCGTTTCCAAGCAGTCATTGGGAGGAAATTCCAGGAACTGAGACCATCTCTGCGGTAGGGACCCTGTCTTCAGGGATCAGTGACACCCCATTTTATCGGAAACAGAATCTTCATGATGGCTTTGCTTATCTCTGACATGCATTCTGCTGGTTCTCGTCATCAAATCCCGTCTTTCAGGAATCCGTGGAGGAAGCTTTCATATATTTTTAATGGAACCTGCCTTAGAAGTCTTTCTGAGCATGCTTCCAATGTCAGGGTTTTGACTTTGGTGCCAGGGCTGCCTGGGCCCTGAGACTGAGGTACGGGAATGGAAGGTCAATGCCAGTACATGTGCTTTCTTTGCAGGATGTGAACACCTCCCTGCCCCAACCCTGGGATTCAGCTCATCCCAAGAAGAATCTTCTGGAAGCAAAGACAACGGTGGGGAAGAGGCCATGGTTTTCGTTTCAGAAATATTCAAGGATATTTGAGGAGAGGTTATCCGTGTTATGTTCGCTTCATTCATCATGAATAATACATGGTTAACCTCTTTTTGAATATCAGACTCTGCCTCGGAGGGCCGCCCCCACAGGAGACGTGAGAGTGTGTGCCTTGTGTGAGCTGAGAGCCCCTGCCCCGGCTCCGTGCTGCGTGAGGGAAGCTTCCTGGAAGTGAGGCTGGTGGGGGGAAGAGCCCTGGGTTGCTTTGCTGTGTTTGCTGTGAATGCGATGTGTTTTTGCGAGTTATGTGAGGTTCCCTCCTCTTTGAATGCCAACTTGTGCCTTCCCCCAGTGGCTGGGTCTGTGGCTTAGCCACAGGGCTAGGTCCCTTCCTGGACCCAGTGCTTTTCAGGGTGGGTCCCTGGGGGCAAGGACAAGGTTTACCACTCCACTGGGACACTTGAGGAGAGGTTGCTTCCTCCATGCGGACTCCTTTGAGGACAGCCTGTTTTCCTCTCAGGGTGGCTCCCTGGATGAAGTCCAGCACCTCTGTGGGTGTGTGAAGGGCAGGCCGACTTGGGCTGTGTTCCCACTCCTCACCCAGGTCACTGGCCCAGTGCCACTTCCTCCTCAGGTCAGCTTCCCTCTGCCAGCCGACCTGGTGGGGTCTCCTGGTCCATTGCTTGGTGCTCATAGACACTGGCACGGTGCCAGGTTCCCTTCACTCCTTCCCGATGGAGACCATGCAGCTAATGATTCTTCGGCTCTGTGATGCTGCCTTGGAGGGTTTCCTGCACACAGCACCTGGTTTGAGAGGAGAACACGGACTCCAGCGTGTCCCCTGGTTATGGAGCAGGGAGGCTGTCCTTGATCCCCAGTTTGGTGGATGATATAGTTTGGCTGTGTCTCCACTCAAATCTCATTTTGAATTCCTTTGTGTTGTGGGAGGGTCCTGGTGGGAGGTAATTGAATCAGGGGAGTGGGTCTTTCCCATGCTGTTCTTGTGATAGTGAATGGGTCTCATGAGAGCTGATGGTTTTATAAGGCAGAGTGTCCCTGCACAAGGTCTCTGTTTGCCTGCTGCCATCCACGTAAGACCTGACTTGCTTCTCCTTGCTTTCCACCATGACTGTGAGGCTTACCCAGCCACGTGGAACTGTAAGTCCAATTAAACCTCTTTCTTTTGCAAATTGCCCAGTCTTGGGTATGTCTTTATCAGCAGCCAGAAAATGGACTAACACAGTGGAGGGCAGTGGCACCAAGCCCCGCCCCCTTCAGGATGTGGTCCCTGTGTGGGGCAGCATCCTGGAGTGGCTGCAAAGCCCCACTGCTCTCTGCCTCCGTGGCTTTGTCCTATCTGAGGTGGCCAGTGCGCTGGGGTCCCTGTGTGGAGTCAGTTCTTTATGGGTGCCTGCAGGTGCCGGCTTCACAGTAAGAAAACTGTCAGCTTCGCCTGAGGTATGGGCACAGAGGTGACGCAGGGATATGAACTTTGTTGACGAATGTGTTCTCTGCACAGCTAACCCAGAGAATTCATTCCACCCTCAGGAGAAGCCCTAGAAGTGATACGGGCTCTGGCCGGGGGACCCGATGTGCTCGTGTCGCGGCGTGGGGCTTGGTGAGGAACCACCGGAGTGCTCTTGCATTTTTCATGACAAAGACCACACAGTTGGCCTCATTCCTGCACAGTGGGAGAATGTGTGGAGGTGTCCCGCCACCAGAGAGGAGGTCTATGTCAGCACCATCACCAGGTACCTGGGGGAGGGTCTGCTGACGATGCCCAATGTTCAATGGCCCAAGCAACCCGTCCTTGGGGGACTTCCGGGCAAGACCGTTTCAGGACTCAGCCCCACTCCGTGTCCCAGGCAGAGAGGGGGCTGAATTGATGATACCTATTAAATGGCTCATTAATTCTCATTATCCATGCAGCCTGCCCATGAGGGTCCCCCAGAAGGGAGGGCAACTCCAGGGAAAGGTTCTGGCCATCAGCACGAGGCCACGGTCCAGGAGGTGCTGCAGAGCCAGAGGCCACAGGACAGATTATCAAGCCAGGTCACAGGCTTTCTCTGTCCTTGACCCTCAGCATCCAGGCTACCTGCAAGAGGAGGCAGGGGGACTCCTCTGACACACCTGGGGAGGTCTCGTCAATGGCAGGTTCCCTCTACAATGCTTTCTCTGCTGCAAATGCAACTCAGCATCACCTCTTTCCTGGATATAATTCCAAGGAATTATTAAGGGAGGCATTGGTGTCAGCACCTCGTGAAATACTTGTAAGGATGACCCATGGCAGAGCCTGTGTCTTCATTGGAGTAAGACTCACATGCTGTGGCCTCCAGGCTCTGGAGGCCTCGGGGGCAGAGCAGGGTTGAGGCTGACCATGGGGCCTCGCCTGGGTTTGTGGCTTATCATATTGGACCACTGTTTTTCAGGACAAACTCCCCGGAGAAGTCCCCCAGCAGGACCCTGACCTGGAGGCAGGGTGCTGTCCATGATAGGGGAATGGATGGTTGATCAGAGAACGTACATTTTATAAATGGTGTATGTCAATTGATCCACAGTCCCTACCTATCCAGTGACTTCTGGAGGCCACATCAGCTCGGAAGATGAGGTGGTGGTTTCCTAGGCCATGCTGTTTTCTGGCACTTGAAAGGACCTTCTCCTTGCCGGGTTTGCTTTCTTTATGGCCAGTCTCATGAGGGAGGATTGGTGCCTTTTTTGAGTATGGATCTTGCTGGGGAAGCTTTCTGGAAGGAGCTGTTGCCCTTCGTCCCTCTCCAGGGGCAAGAATGCATGGTTGGCTGGAAAGCAAGGGCTTGATTGACATTGTGCACCCCTCAACTCTCCTAACCCTCTGTCCCCAATTCATCCTCAGGCGGACTAGCTGGAAGGAAGGCAGACTCTGGTGAAGACGTGGGCCGTCACCGTCAGCCTTCGGTACTTGAAGAGTGGTTATCCCTGCTGTGTTCGCTGAATTTATGACGAATCATACAGGGACATCCAGTTTTTCAGTATCAAATACTGCTTTGGAAGGCTTCCCGGACAGCGTCCCGCCTTCAGGCAGGGGGTCTTGGCTTCACCTCCCACCCAAGGTATGTATGTGAACGGGCCATCGCAGTGCACGAGCTTCTTCATGTGCCACAGCCATGACCAGAATCGAATCTCTGAGGAAGATGGTTACTTCTAAGGCTGTGATTTTCTGGAAGGGGCTTTGGTGTCTGCACTACATTATTGGGGGAAGTTGACCAGTGAGAAGCCCATTCACACAAGACGTCTGTCACCTGCTCCAAGTGCCCCTCACCTTTGGTAAGATGAATCTCTGGAGACATGCTGGCTCGGTAGTGTTACTGTCATCAGCCGGACTGACTGATAGGTAATTGGTCATCATTATTGCTTTTGTTCCAGGGCAGAATTTTTGAGTGCCAAATCTTGCCAGGGAAGGGTTTCTGGAAGCAGCACCGCCCTCTGGGGAGACTTGGCATCCACATCTGTTGGAGTTTGTGGAGAGTTAGTTGAGCAGTCTGAGCTTTGTTTCTGAGGCGTCTCCCTGAGCTCACTCTCCTGCCAGAGCTGTGTCCTGCCCATGGCCGTAATGGCTATTGAGAGGGTTGGTGACTTTGGCCACCATGATTTTGTTTTGATAAAGTTCTCTCTTTTTTAAAAAATCAGATTCTTTTGTTTATAGCATAACTACATGGTTCATGAGTTGATCAAATAACAAGGAATGACTTAGTCATTCCATAAATTGTGATGGAGTGCACACTGTGTTCTAGGTGATTCTGGACCTTAGCAGAGAGCAGTGAATGAAATCAAGTTCTTGCTCATGTGGACTTTACATTCTGGTGGAAGAGACGGATGAGAACACATGAATTAGGAAGCGTAATTTTGTCCACTGCTAGGTTTTATGGGGAAAGGGAAAGCGGGTTACAGTGACAGAAAGAGGTAAAAGCAGGTGGACCTTTGTGTTAAATACAGGGGTCTGGAAAGCTCTCTCTGAGGATGTGGGTGGGAATGGAGTGGGGTGGACCAGAGGAAGGTCTGGGGTAGGAGCATTTCAGGAGGAGGGCAAGGCCCGTGGAAAGCCCCCTGGCATCTTTAAGAAAAAGCAAGAAGGCCAGTGGGATTGAACCGAGCTGCTGGGAGTCGCTGGGTCTGAGCTGGGAGAGGCAGGACTCCAGGTTTTATTCTGAGTGAGATGGGGGATTTGGAAGGGTTGTGAGCAGGGGGGATGCGTGGTCTGTGTTGGAAAGATCACTCTGACCACAAGGGCATTGATAGAGAATCTACCCAGGGCAGTGATGGGGAACCTACCAGGGGCCTGGCGTGCCTGAGCTGGGCAGTTTCTCTAGGGGCACCTGCAGTGGCAAAAGGGGGCTCCCTCTGGACCTCCCTAGTTCAGTGGGCCCTGCGGGAGCCTGGCTGGCACCTTGATGTGCTTGATGGATAACTCAGTGTGCTCTGTTGAGAAGTCCAAGGCCCTGTTCAGAAACCCTGGGGTCTACACACTGCGGAGTGCTCCTGGCCTGTGACAAGTGGCCTCCCTCTTCTTATTTCTAAATCTTGCGCGTGTGGATTCAGGACCACAATTTCAACTCCAGGGAAGGGGGACTGTGCCAGCACCACTCCAAGGGAGGTGAGTGAAGGGTTGCCCAAACTCCAGTGTGTTCCTAGGACACCCGTCAGCTGCCTCACTAATGCTCGGTGTCCACTCTGTCCACAGGATGGTGGTTGGCAGCCACTCCCCTTGGAGAAGTGGAAGGGGACTCCTTGTCTGTCTTGTCTCTGCTTTTCTGTGGTACTTGAAGAGAAGTTGTTCGTGGTGGATTCGCTTTACTTATGACGAATCATTCACGGACAACACTTTTTTCAGTACCAAATGCTACCTCTAAGGACTTCCTGGACACAATGGCAGCTTCAGGAAAGATAGTCTTTGTGTCAACCATGTGGAAAAGCCAAGAATGGATGGCGGGCCATGGACAATGCGCTGACCTAGCTGTAAGTCACCTGGCCCGATAATCCGAGCCTCCCATGCACCTATAGGAGATCTTCCTATGGGTCTCACCAACTCTGGGGAATCAGCTGTGGTTCTGTCACCAGCGTCACCTCACAAGACTTTGAAGAGAGGCTCCCTGGGCCCCAGGCCGACTTCCAGAAGAGATGTTGGTGTCAGCACCGTCCAGGGTGTGTGACTGGTTGACCAGAGGGGCATGCACTGTGTTCACCCTGTGGGCCACCTAGTCACCAACCCTCAGCATCACTCCCACTCCAGGAAGACTTTTCCAGAGCTCCCACCAACTCTGGGGAAGCGGCCATGGACTTGCTGTGACTGCTTGGTGGACTGGGATGACACGTGCTCTTGGGGGTGTATGTTTACTTAAAATGCAATGAGTCAGCCTTGGCAGCCCCTTCACCACTGTGACAGCCTCCTTGAAGTGGTGACTTCCGATGTGGGACGCCATGTTGTCTTCTGTTGAGGGACCTGATGTGGGCCAGCTTTTCTCCTGAGTGTGTGACTGAATCCTTCTTCCCAGAGCATGTGCTGCGTTTGTTAGGTCTGTCATGTCGTCCTCTAATACCCAGCATCCTGTCTCTCCCTAGGAGGCTCCATGGAGATAATGCGGCTTTGGGAAGCGGCCATGATTCTCCTGTCAGGGACCAGTGAGCTACGCAAAAGCTCCCTGTCTTGTCTGGAAGGACGAACTGCATCCTTGCTGCTGGGGAGAAGGCGGTGCCCTCAGCACTCCCTTAAGGTAAGTGCGCCTCGGGTGAGCATGCACTTAATGTGGGTGTATGTCACTCGGCTCGGCCCACTACCCAATACTATCCCACCCATTCCTAACAGGACTCCCGAGAAGGGCGGCCACCTCTGCCAGAGAGGCAATGGATTTCTCACCAGTGTTCATGTGTGGTACTTGGAGAGAGGCTGGCCGTGATGAATTCGATTCATCAAAGCGAGTCATACACGGCTCTCCTCTCTTTTAGTGTCAAATTCTGCCTCGGAGGGCTTCCTGAGCCAGTGCTGCCTCCAAGGTAGGTTTCTGGATGGCTGAACCCATGGCAAGCATTTTCCTGAGGATGCATGTGACTGACCTACTAACTTTAGAGTCCAAGCTGACCCTAAAACAACTTCCTGGGGCACTACCAACTTTAGGAAAATCGAGAGAGGTGGTTGGGATGCCCTAATTTTTTAAAAGTTAAGATTGAAATACACATGGCTGACTCCTTTTCTTATTCCTATCAAATTCAACCTTGGAGTTGAATCTTGGGCATCTAGAAGCATCTTTTATTAGTCAGCCCTCGGGATACAGAAGAAAACAGAAACAGGACTCTGTGTGACCCCTGGTTTACTAACCCACAGCAGCCTTACACCCTCCAGAGAATTCCTTTAAGGGAATCCCAGGTTTACCAAGGAGGCAGTGCTTAGCCTGCTTTTGCACACACATTTGTGTGTGGTTTGCTTCATATTTAATGACTCATGTGCCACTGACATCCTTGCATTATTAAATGTTGCCTGCATGGCCAGGTGAGCACAGGAAGTGGTATTTCTGTGCACACTAATCCTGGCTTGGTGAACCTGGGGTTGGCTGGAGAGCATGGGTTTGAGCCACCTGGTCCACTCATCCTCAGGGTCCCATCCACCCTCAGAGGCCACTCCCAAGCTGCCCAGGCTGTGCAGAAGATGCAGGAATGCTGCGAGCAGTGCCACCTCATGGTACTCGGAGGGAGGTTGTCCGTGGTGAGTTCGCATTATTTAATGATGCCCAATACACGGTCGACCTCTTTTCGGTATCAGATCTCACCAGGTGTCTTCTTGGACCTGATGCCGATTTAGGGGACACCATACTCATGTTGGTTCCACACCAGTGCAACTGAACATGTGTGTGGCCCTGGAACCAATGGGTAGGTGCTGCTAGCACTCCTAATCCTCAGCCAGTGCATTCCTTGGGAAGGAGCATGTGATCTGTGCTCAAGACCCCTCTGTGACTGAGGAAGTGGTGGTGCCCATGATGCTTCTGGGGTTTTGTGTTTTTTTTTTTAAAGAAAAACAATGTATAGTTCTCTTCTCTTTCACTATTAAATCTTACCATGGAGGAAGGACTTCTTAGACATGTTGACAAATTCAGGGAAGGGGCATTGATTTCAGCATTCTTGGGGACTCACTGGAAGGGTGACTCACCACATCTGTTGATCTGGAGGCCACAGCAAATTTAAGAACAGAAGACAGTTGCATTTTCAATTTCTTGTTTTTCTTTTCAAAAAGGATAATTATTCTACCTTATTACCATATTTATGAAAATGACACATGCTTAATAAAATTCAAGCGATGTGGAAAAATCTAAATGAAAAAGAAGGAAAATTGCCCAATTCTCTGGCACCCAGAAATAACCATTAAGGGCTTTAGAAATTTCATACACCTGTTTGAGCATACATGCAAATAGAAAAACAAGACAGACGCAGGGAAAATATGAGATCACACTGTACCTAATCATTTTATTAAAAATGCTAACTATAATTTTCCTTGAATTTATCATAAAAAACAAGCTAAAGGAGATTGAAATGATTGATAAATGTTTCTCGCTTTACCACCACAGGTAGCAACTCCTAAAAGATCCCTGTAAAATTAAGAAAAATTAGAGTGTAAAAATTAAGTGGTTAGGATTGTTATGGTTTTTAACTATTTCAATTTCACTCCTAGTTCAGAAAGATAAAGAAGTCAGCACTCTTATTCTTCCTTTGCTTACTATCTCCTGCTTTTTCTCAATTATACATTTTAATTTTACATTATAAATATCTGCAATTTGTTCTAGAACTATAATTCTTGCAGGTGTTTTGCCGTAGTTCTATATTTAAATGAATTCATTTCTGACCACAAGGTTTGTTTTTTTTTAACTGAGGTTTCTCCATTCTTTAGTTTTTAACTTTAATTTATCTCTCAATGGAAATGATCTTATTGTTTCTGTGAGAATAGCTCATAGACACTACCCTTGAGTTCCTGTGCATTTGAGAGTATATATCTCTTTATGCACAAGGGACAGCTTAACTAGGTATAAAAGTCTCAGCCTACTTGTTTTTTCTCAGAAATTTATAGCTATTGTCCACTGTTTTTTGCACTGAGGCTTTCACTAGCTGTCTTAATGTGGCTTCTCCATGTAGCTCTTACTTACCTGGACTATTTTATCTAGTGATCTTCACAAACCTTGTTGGAAAGACTTTGAGGTACTATGTTCTGTGAGGTATTTCGTCTCTGAGAATGCCTGACCATTGCTCTTACACCTTTTCCCATCTGTCCATTTTTTTTTCATTCTGTTCTATTTGGCCTTTATGATTTCAAGTTTTTAAAATTTCTTTAGTCACTTTAAAGATGTTTATTGTATAATTTCTTTCAGCTTTAGGGATACAAGCCCCTTTCTTTGTCGAATCTATTGACTCTCATGATGGTGCTTTTCTTCGTGGTTTTTGTAGCTTTGTGTTGTGAGGTTATCATCAGTTGAGCACTTAGGTGTTTCTGTTTTGTTTCAATCCCTATGCACATGAGTTTGCATTTGGTTCTGCCTGGTACCCCAAGGAATTTACCAGTTGGTACCAGTTTTTCAACTCATTTTGTTGGCTTAAGGATTCCCAGACATATGGCTGGCAGAAGTCCTCACCATATCTTTGTCCTGAACCTTTGGTATCTCACAGGAGACCTCATTCTATCCACTCCCTAAAAATGACAAATTCTCTTATCCCTGGCCATTATAAAATTTTCTGGTTCCCCTTTCCATTCCCAGATCAACTTCTCCTGGATGCACGGTCATGTCTTTTCATCCTGCTTGTACTTGAACTTGACTGTAGACCCTTGGAGCCTCTAGCCAGCACAGCATCCCTTAGATCCCTTAGTGGCAGGTTGCAAACATGTTGCTCTGAACTAATTCTTTTCATTAACACCTGAGGGTTTTGCCTTTCAGCTGTATGTTTATTTGGGAATTGATTTTGCCTGCTGTTGCATTTTATCCAACACTTCTCAATGTTTGTGGAGGAGAGGGTTCCCTATCAGTGCTTGTTGCTGGGATGGAGCCTTTGAGCTGAATGGTGGGTGAACTTGGCATGACATTCTTGGCTCCCAGTTTCTTCCCTCTGAACTTTGTAAACTTGCCTCCATTGCTTTCTGGTGTTAAACCACTGCTGTGGACAAGCCTGGGGACAGCTGCTTTCCCCTTGGATGGATGAACTTTTTTTTTTCCTGCTTAGATTTCCTGATTCTTTCTTTAGTCTTGAATATTGGTGACTTTACCGGGTTATGACTCAGTCACTATTTTTATTCATTAGTTTTTCTGAATCATAGTATGCCTTCTTGATGAGTAGATTTAATCGTTCCTTTGTTTCAAGGATTTATTCATTTTATGGGCACTTTTCTACTCCAGGTGTTGGTTTTTTCTTTGGTGAAATAATCTGTTTCGTTCATTTCATTGTGTACTGGAGGAGAAGAAAGTCTGTCATCTGGCCCCTTGCTGCCATCTGTCTGCACGTCAGTCTGTTGTCATTTGCACTGTGCATTTGTCTATTTAAAACAATCCTACCCAGATGCCCCCTCCTGAGTGTCACCTTCCACCCTGGCAGGATGCCTTATGGCAATGCCACTTCTGAGATGGTCGTGGGAGTCAGCACCACTGGCCAGGTATGTGAATTTTCTGCTAACAATGGAAGAGTTTGAAAAACCGTATATGAAGTACCATTAACCCCAAGCATGCAATCTATCCTTAGGAAGACTTCCTGGAAATTATGCTCACCTTTGGGGATGAGGCCATGATTCTGAGGTCAGTGCCATGCCATGGTCTAATAAAGTTTGCATTCAATGCTGTTTGTTTCTTTATGATCAATATTGTAAAGTCAGTCTCTTTGTCATGGACTCAGCTTTGGAGGGTTCCTGGACACAAGGCCTGTGTAAGGAAAGGATCATTACTGTCAGCCTCGATGCTAATGTGAGATGAGGGAATGTGCCCTGCTCTGATCCAAATGCTGAGTTTCTGTGCACTTGGCCTCTCCACCATCAGGTTCCCTGGCAGTGCTCCTTTAGACATGCACCCACCTTGGCAAAGGCATTGAGGTCTGGATGGCTGCAGGGTCCGGGATGGAATGGTTGAATACAGGGCGTGTGCTTTCTTCTCAACCCTCTTGCAGTCCGTCTGTTAACCCTCAATGTTCACTGTCTCCTAGGGGGACTTCCTGGAGGAGGCCAACTTTGGAGAACAGGCACTGACATTGGGTCTGCACTAGCGTGTGGTACTTGAAGATAGGTTATCCGTGTTGCCTTCGCTTTATTTGTGACGAATCATACACGGTTGACCTATTTTTCAGTACCAAATCCCGCCTTGGAGGGCTTCCTGGAGTGGAGTCTCACTTCAGGGTGTCAGCTCCTCTCCAGGGTAAGGAAAGGGACCATTGACCATAGCCGACCCAGCAGTGTGCCCTGGCCCTAACCCTGTGTGTGCCCCATCCTTGGGGAGGTTTCTAGAGATGGTGCCAGCTTTGGGGAAGAAGTGGAGCTTTTCCTATCAGAGCTACTCTGTGGTACTGGTGGAGAGGTCTTCCATGATGCATTCGATTTATTTTTTGACCAATCCTACATAGTGGACTCTTTTGAAAGCATTAAATCTAGCCTTAAAGCACCCTCGGGTGGTGCCGAGTTTAGGAACTAGAACTGGCGTCTGAATGCCTGAACGCACGGCGAAGCTGACAGTGTGCACACTCTTCTTGGTGGGTCGTGCACCTGCAGGCGTCCTGCTTGCTTACCATGGCGGTTTCCTCGAAAAAGGCGGCAGTTCCCTCATCGGCTCACTGCATGTTTGACAAGACACCGTCTTGCTGTCTTCCCTGCTGCCCTCTCTTCATGTATCACAGATGGTGCTCTGCAGACCTCTCTGCTGTGGCACTTCCCTCCCTGAATGGCTTCCTGCAAGAGGTGCTAATTGCAAGTAAGGGATGGAGTGCGGCCCGGACCGCAGAGCTTATTTCGTGGGTGGTGTGTTGCCACCTTCCTGACTCTCAGTATCCCGTCCGTCCTCAGGCCTGCTGCTGGGACGCGCTGGAAGCGAGCACCCAAGTCAGGTACTCGAATGGAGGTTGTCCATGGTGTGTTCATTTTATTTATGATGAGTATTACATGGCCAATCTCCTTTCGGTACTCAATTCTTCTTGGGAAACGTCACGAGGGGAAAGCCCAGCCGGCACCTGCGCAGGGTAAGGAAGTGGATCACCTCCGCATGACAGGTGCTCTCTGTGTGACTTACATCACTTGGCCCATATCCCGGCCATCATTAGGAGGAATTCCCCGAAATGATGCTGACGTTTTAGTTGACATTGTGGTCTTCTAGTCGCATCCTTGAAGACTCGTCAGTGAATAAACCACATTTAGTCAACCTTTTTAGGTGTGAAATCATCTTGGCTGTGTGGCACACTTTAGGGAAAGGAACTCCTGGCGGAATGGAAGACATCCACATTACCCCCTCAAATACCTTATCTTCTGGGTGACCTCTGGGAAGCAAGGGGTGAAGGGGGTTTCCTCAGCAGTGAGAATTAATGTTGTTTAAAGACACGTTTCCATGGCACGACTCGGTTATTCCTACTGCAAGACGAGAATTGTTAATAGCATTTATTACTACCTTATGTTGCCAGCTGTGTGCCCTTGGAAAATCCCTTCACCTATCAGCTCTCTGGGCCTCAGTCTCTTCCTCTGTAAAGCAGGGTTAACAGCGGAGTGGAAACGTGCTCTTTGTGAAGTGTCTAGACAGCGTCTGGCACGTGGCTGTAGGATAAGCATTGTTTCTGAGGATGGTCATTATATGAATGTTATGTCATCTGCACTCATTGTCCTCTCGCCACTAGAATGGAAGCTCCCTGAGGGCAGAGTCCTTGTCTGTTTTGCCTGGCGCTGTGTCGCCAGATGTGCACAGTAGGTGTGATGCTGAATGAATGAATAGGCAGCGTGACCTGTTTTCTTGGTTGAACTCTCTTTGAGGCCTCCTGGAATGGAGTGCATGGAGTACAGTCACCTGAGCCTGTGCTGTCCCTGTGACGCAGCCCCACCCACCCTCTGAGGATGCTGCGCTGGACGAGGAGTCGCCAGCCTTCAGGTCGGGTCCTCCCTCAAACCCCTGTAGGCTGGACTGAACACGGTCACATGGTTCATAGGCAGCCCCCTTCTCTGTGTGAAATCCTGCTTCAGAGACTTCCAGAGGAGATACCGGCTCTAGGGCTGGACCTTGGTGTTCCAGCCCCTCTAGGGTAGGTGACCAGGGGCTGACTCTAGCTCGGGCTGACCTGTGATGTGTGTGTGCATAGCCTCGCCCCCACTGCCTGCTCCAGGGCTACAGAAGCTGGTCCATGACCAACCGTGTTCTGACCACTGCCTGGGGGGCTCCTCGGGGGTAGAGAGAGAGAGAGAGCAAGAGGGGAGAGAGCGAGCCAGCAAGCCAGCGAGCCTGCAGCTGGAGTCAGCAGGGAGGTCCCGCAGGCAATGCCGCCTTTGGTGAAGAGGCATCTCGGTGTGTTCTTGCCCGTGCTGATGTTTGACCCTTGAGCAGAGGTTGCCCTTGGTGAATTCGCTTTATTTATGTTGAATCACACAAAGGCAACTTTTGTTTGAGTATCAAATCCTGCTTGGGATGGCTTCCGGGACCCAGTGGCAAGCTCAGGGGCATCTACACCCCTCCCGTGAGCAAGAATGGACGGGGTAGACGTGGGTGGTCTGCCCTCTGCGGTCCTCTGCGGTGGATGAGAACAGATGTCGCTCAGAGAACACAAGCTTCATTCATGATGGGGGCGGGGCTCGCGGCCCGGGGAGGATGGCGTCGGTGTCGCCTCGGCTTTAGCTCTTACCCTGGACCCTGTCTCTTTACATCACCATTTTGGCTGTGTTGATCCCAAAGACATTTTGACTCCACCATTTTTTTTTCGGAAGGTATTTGACCTCGCGGATAAACAAAGAGCTCACACTTGGCAGGGTCTGTGACGAGTCTGCAGCCCCAGACCCCCGTCTCGCTCACAAGCACTGTGCTTCTTTCTGCACCTTTCCTTGTCTCTATGGTTCTCTTTCTATCCCCCAACCAAACATTGTTCCCAATTTTCTCCTGGGTTATGAAACAAATAGAGGCTATCAGTATCTCATCCCATTTGTATTAAATAATACTGATAAAAATAATCAACACAAAATAAAACTAAAAACAGCTGAAACGGCACAGCGCTAAATGTGTTCAGTTGACTACAAATTGGCAGAAGAATCCAATTTTCTTGACAACATTTCAGCTGTGACATTTGACCTGGGGAAATAGAAAGCTGCCGACGTGGCAGCCATGGAAGGAAATTCACAGTGGCGGCGGTGATAAACAGCGATATTTGATGTAGACAAGAACACATTGAGGAATCAAATCTTCATGCAGATTTTTAAATGGAAAAGAATTGATCCTAATGAAAATGATTTGGGGAAAATAACAAGGGAAATAAAAGAAATGAAAACAGCTCAACAGCGCGGTCAGGAAAGCTAAACAGGGAATTGGATTAGTATAATGGCATTGGCTCTGAAAAACACGTTTCTATGAAAATCAATGTTGGTACAATTCTTGTGAAGATGGTTACATTTGTGCGTGTTTACAGTGGAGTTGGTGGGGTCAGTAGGAACCTAGGGTCAAAAAATGGGATACAGTCTCCCCCTTTATGCAGTTGATCTTTTCTTGCTGCCCCAAACCTTCCCGAGAGCTTCCCGGAAAGGTGTGCTGACTTCAGGCGTGACACACTGGTAAGGCGTCCTCCCGGGGATCTGGGTGCATGTTGTCCCCAGAGCATTCACTACGTAAGTGACAAGCATCACCTGGTCTCCCTCCATCCCCACGGAGGGTTCTGGGTGAGACGCTGACTCCGGAGGGAAGCAGAAGTTCTACGGTCGGTGGGGTCTGGTCTTTCAGGACAGTTGCTTCTGTGAACTCAGAAAATCTGAGACAGCTCTTAGTTAATTTAGAAAGTTTATTTTGCCAAGGTTGAGGATACACCCGTAACACAGCTTCAGGAAGTCCTGTGGTCAAGGCACAGCTTGGCTTTATACATTTTAGGGAGACGTGAGACATCATTCAGTACATGTAAGAAGTACATTGGTTTTGTCTGCAAAGGTGGGACAACTTGAAGCGAAGGCAGGAAGGAGGGAGCTTCCAGGTCACAGACAGGTGATACACAAATGATTACATTCTTTCGCGTTTCTCATGAGCCTTTCCAAAGGAGGCAAATCAGATACGCACTGTCTCAGTGAGCAGAGGGATGACTTTGAATGGAATGAGAGGCAGGTTTATCCTGAGCAGCTTCCAGCTTGAGTTTTCCTTAGTGATTTTAGGGGCCCGAGATAACTTTCCTTTCACACTTCCAAGGCTATTGCTGAACACACAGGCATCCAGGAACATTCTGGGGTTCGGTCCTTCCTCAGACTCTGCTGTTGATACCTTACATGGTTCCATGCTGGCTCCAAGGACGTGCCCTTCGTTGGTGCCGAATGTCATTTGGTCATGGAGGCTGAAAGTCATTCTGGAGTTGATGTTTCCAAGGTCAAAAACCTTGCCGGGGCTGTGGAAAGAGCTCGTTGTTTGCTGGCCTGCTTTGTTGGTGACCAGCATTGCACATGGCTTTCTTTTCAGATCAAACCCTACCTGGAGAATTTCCAGAAGCAACAGCACCCTCAGGAGGCGGCCTGCAGCCGGAGCCCTCTCCAGGGCAGGTGCCTGAGGGCTGCCCATGGGACAGGCCCGATTGTACCCACGGTGCATGTCATCTGTTCCACTCCTGCTGACTCCGGTGCGTTCCGGGACCACCTTGGGAGGTGATGCCTGCCCAGGGAAGGAGGCTCTGATGCAGGTCAGTGCCCACGGCTCCTGAAGGGAAGTCGTCTGTGACATCTTTTCTTTCTTTACAGCAGGCCTCGCATGGCTGGCCTCTTGCTCCACTTGTAGCAAGGCGCAGAGGGCTCTCTGAGCTCATGCCAACGTCAGGGAAAGGACTCTGCTGTCGGTCCCACTGCAAAGTTCACAGAATGGGTGGTGGGCACCGAATCCGGACTCTGCCTGTGGCATCCATCGTCTGGCCCGATGCTTGCGGGCTGCCCGCTCCGGGAGGCACCTTCTGGGTGTTCTCTGAGTCTGGGGAAGGTTGGGTTCTGAGGTCAGGGCTGCCCTGACCCTTGTGAAGAGAAGACACCTGTGACTCACCTGCTTTCTTCTGCTGCATTTATCCCCCCAGTCCCTTATTTTGAATGTCTCACTTGCTTTATGAGGCTAATCAGATGGTCAGCCAGCTGTTGATAACTGTGAAGTTACCCTTTGAGGGATCCTGGGGTGATGCCTCTGTGGGCTGGAGATGGTGCTGGTGAGACCGCAGGTCTGGGGTCAGCGTTGTGCCCCGTTGAGCTCCTGCCAAAGGCATCCTCTGCTGGGAGGGAGGCTCTGTGCTTGTGCAGGGGTCCCTACAGGGGCACCCCCTCTCAGGGTCTGGGAATGAAAAGCGGGTGCGAGCAGGGTTTCATTTTCATCTTTAGCAAGGCGCCCAAGGAAGGTTGCTGTCTTTTCAGTATAAGATCCTACCTGGGTCTTGCACTTAACTTCTGGGAAGAGTCTCTAGATTCATTCTGGAAGGGGTTGGAATCGTTGGACTTGGTGATTGGGAACGTCCTTGGAGAGTGTGAGGCTCTGGGCTCTCAATGCCCAGACCTTGTGCTGCCCTTGGGGGAGGGTCTTCTGCAAGCACAGCCGCCTGCAAGCATCCACCTTAGTCCGAGCATCTGAGCCTCTCCATGGTACTCGGGGAGAGGTTACCCGAGCAACTTTGCATCTGGACGACGAATGTTGCTCGGTGAACCCCTTTTCGGTATCAAATTCCACCAGGGAGGCCGTCTTGGAGGCTGGGGCACCTCGGGGAAGGACGCCGGCATCAGCACCATTCTGGGGTACGGGGATGGATGGTCGACCAGTTGGAAAGTAATTGTTTCTAATGTACTTCACCTGGTCCACTAGCCGTCCGTATCCGCTGCAGCCTGTGGGGCCTGCGGGCCGGGGAGCCGATCGCGCTTCAGCTCAGCGCCTTTCCTGGTACTTGAAGGGAGATCGACCGTGTTATATTCGCTTTATTGACTTCGAATAATACATGGTTGATCTTTTCTCAGTATCAAATCTCACCTTGGAGGACCTGTTGGAGATGAAGCCCTTTTGAGGGTGGGAGCAGGACGGGTGCTTTGGAGTCGCTGCCTCAGTGGGGCCTGGTCACCGAGAGTGGGCCGGGCAGGGGTCTCTTTCCTGTCTCTGTGTCTTCTCACCTTTGATGTCCCATCCGTCCTCAGGACTGCTTCCCGGGGGCAACGCTGGCACCACGGGACGCAGCAGCCACGTTCTTGAGCCGATGGCACTCTGGGTACCTGAGAAGAGGTTGTCTGTGATGAGTTCGCTTTTATTAATGACGAATATAACACAGATGGCCTGTTTTCAGTACCGCTACCGCCCGGTGGTGTGCGGGCGCCACGCCTGAGGCGGGACTTTCCAGGGTACGTGAATGCATGGGCTGGTGTGACATTTGTCATCCTTTCCCCTGACCCCCGCCATTGAATCATTTTGGGAGAGCTTTCGGGGGGCCATGTGGACTTTGGGGAAGATGCTAGGGTTGTGCACTGTGGTGGGGTGCGGTCATGAAGCTGATGAGCAATGGTGACGGGGCTCAGTCTGTTTTTCATGGCCAGTGTCATCGAGGCAGAGGACACGGGGGAGCCAGTCCCGCTGGAAGGCATCCTGCTGGAAGGCCACCCGCCCCTCGCCAGGATGTTGGGGGCGGCTGCATGCATTCCCTGCGCCTGGGCTGCCTTCTGCTCATCCCAGTGCTGTGAGACCCTGGGTGGGAGCTGTTGCCTTGGGTGGCCGTGTGCGTGTGCTGCTCCTTGTGGTGCCTGAGGAGAGGTGGCCTGTGTTGCATTCGCAGAAATCATGACACACAAGACACGAGCGGCCTCTCTTCAGTATCAGATCCCACCTGCATGATTCCTGCACCTGCTGATGTCGGGGAGGTCCGGTTGCGCGCCCTGTGGGCCCCCAGAGGCATGGCTGGTGGCCGAGCACGCGCTTGACTTCCACCTGCAGCCCTGTGCTGGCCTCCATCCTGGAGGCGGGTGGCGGGTGGCAGGGCCCGTCCCTGAGGAAGAAGCCTCCTCCCTGGAGTCAATGCTGCTCAGTGGTACCTGAAATAGGTTGCCTGTGAGGTGTTCACTTTCTATATGATGAATATTATACAGTCAACCTCTTTCCGATATCGAATCCCACCTTGGATGCCTTCCTCTTTGCTGTCAACTCCAGGCAGCAGCTGGCTCTGCGCTGGTTGACCCTATGGACTTTGTGTAGGACCTGTGTCACTAGGCCTGTTAATTTTCCAGCTCCGCTCTGTTCTGGGGGGCTTTGGAAGTGTGATGGAATGGCATCCCCAATTCCAGCGTCAGCGGGAGCACCCGCCATGCCCTTGCTTCTGGTTGGCACATCCCCCGGGCTGGGCTGGCTCTCAGCTACCTGATGCTTATGTCATATTTGCACCCCTGGCCTGCCCAGACTACAGGAAGATGACCAGAGGCCTGTTTGCAGCTGACCTGGAGACTTAGTGACTCCAGAACATGCTGCCCATGCCCAGGGTCCAGGGCTGAAGGCAAGGAGCACCTCAGGAGTGACCCCAAAGAATGAGCTAAGGCTGTCCTTTATCACTCATTGTTGATCAGTGAGCTCCTGGGCTCGGGAGATCTTCCTGAGCTGGGCTCCCGTCATCCCCTAGTTGAGACGTCGCTGCCTTGGAAGTCACAGCCTGTGCCTGCCCTCCCCCTTGTCCTCCTCCTCGGGACCGCTCCTCTCCATGCCTAGCATGGGAGTGGGGATCCCTGGCACCATCCCTCTGGGCTGCCTGCTCCCACTCTCCCTCAGCACCCCTCTTCTCCAGCCCCTGGGCCACAGCCCTGCTGGAGAGGCCGCCCCACAGGCTAGGTCCCTCCAGCCTGTGGCACTTGGGTCTCCCTCCAGTGCCCCTCCCTCTGCCAGGGAGAGCATTTCCAAGTGCAGAGTCCAACTGTTTAACTCCACTGCCCAGGGCACCTCTGCAGGCCCCTTCCCTTGGGCTTGGTGCCAAAATGATCCAAGGACTCCCCAGGCCCTCAGAGTGGCAGCCCCCCTCTTCTTTTGGAGCCACAGCCTATCCCCCACGTGTTTTCATCCTTCATTCTGGCCTTGCACATTTCCCTCCTTCTGGAGCTGGGTCCTGGGCCGCCCTGCTCTGCCCTCGGCTGCCTCCTGTCCAGGGTCCGGCCCTTCCTTCCTTAAAGGCCCACATCCTTTGCATTTTCCTTTCCCAGGGGTTCACAATTCCCAAGGGGATGGAATGTCTCTTGTTCAGCAAGGTCATCCCTGATAACCCTATAAAAGCAGCTCCCCTTGCCTCTTCCCTATCACATTCTACCAGTTGCCCCGTTACTGTTTTCTTCCTAGCTTACAGTTCTCTGAAATTGCCTAATGTTAATGTCTACCTGTTGCCCCGTTACTGTTTTCTTCCTAGCTTACAGTTCTCTGAAATTGCCTAATGTTAATGTCTACCTTCTTTGTGCCCTAGACTGTGAGATTTCTCATTGGCAGAAATTTCTCTCTCTCTCTCTCTCTCTCTCTCTCTCTCTCTCTCATCCCCTGCTGTGTTCAGTAGCAGAACAGTGAGTGTTTGTTGATTGACTAATGGAGTCCCCAAAGGCAGGGACCAGATCAGATGAATTCCCAGGCAGGTGCTGGGCACAAAGCAGGCAGTGAATAAGATGTGGTGATGGAGTACATGAACATGTTCATCGATTTTTGGAAATTCTTCCCATTTGTTCAAAGCTGTTTGGTTTTCTAGCTTTTTCTGCCCTTCCAGGATGAGGCTGAGATTAGCTGCAGGAGGCACGAGTCAGTTGGGTCTGGGTTCTCTCTTCCACTTTTCGGGGGGTGGGGGCACCAAAGCCCCAGAGGAAGTGACAGGCCCTGTGTTCCCCTGCAGATGCCGACTGATCGCGCCCCCGCCCCTCCAGCAAACGCCCCAGCGCTGAGAGCCAGATGCTCTGGGGAACTCCATCTGCAACGGGCTGGAGCGTGGTGTTAGGGCTCATATTTTATGCATGGGGCTGACTAAATGGGAACATTTGCAGATGAAAATTGCTGTTAATGCATCTACACATCTTTGGAATATATTAAATGTGCGTGTGAGGGGAAGAGTGACATTAGCCTTATTTAATAGCTTCAATATAACCATCCCCGCACACCACGGCGTTAACAGGCACGGCCCCCCCCCGAGTCTCCCAAGCCACCACTCAGGAAGAGTGCTGGGTGCATCACGCGCCACTTGAGAATTAGGGGTGAGTCCAGCGTCGGCCCGGCATGCAGCAGCGTGCATGTTCCCCGCCGATTTCTAACCCAAACACAGTGACCCTGTGCCACTCGATGCAGAATTTCATTAAAAGCAAAAATGATTGATTTATCTATTGTTTGCGGAGAAGAAAAAATAAACAAAGGGCCTTTCTCATCAGATAAGCCAAATAAGAACGTGTGCCCCACAGGTGGCCAGGATGAAAGTCTCCATGGACCCTTCAACCAGAGGCTCTGTGACTTGTCCCGTCTCCAGGGCGGTGTGTAAACCCTGCCGCCAGTCCAAGTTCACGAGGTGTGCTCCCTTCTCCAGTGCAAGGGCCCGGTTTATCCCCACTATGTCTCCTGGACGTGGTTGGGAAATTGAACAACCTGGACCTCCGTTCCCATTTCCTTGTTGTTTTTAGCGGGAGATAAGAGGAGAAGTAATAGCTGTCGTGTTGGGGCGCTTGCCTTGGTCCTGGGCCCCATCAGCTGCTGTGAGGAGACAGTTTCTTTTCCACAGTTGAGGAAATGGAGCACAGAGAGGTTGAGTGACTCAACCAAGGTCACCCAGCTGGAGGTGGGGCAGGGTCTGGCTCCAGGCCGTGTGCTCACTCACCCTGCTTGCAAGGGCTTTAGGAATAGCCCCTGTGTCCTGGAAGACAGATCGCTCACCGAATGGGCCTCTTTTCTTGGTATTATATGATGAGGTGGGCTCACTTTCCCCCAGACTTAGCTTGCCAGAATATTCATGGTTTTTTCTCTGTACTCACCTGTCGTCTCTCCAACGTGGTGCCATCACCCATGAAGTGGGATGCTTTGGTGCGTGTCTGGCCTGGGGAGAGGGCTGCTTGCTTTGTCAGAAGACTCAAAGCATGATGGGCATCCAAATACCAAAGACCTATGTTGACCTGTGTTTTTCACTCCGCTTGATGGCAGTTGAGGGCTATATTCACTGCCTCGGTTGCATGGAGTGAACAAGACCTAGTGAAGGTGGCGGGTGCGCTGAGACCATCTGGTTGATCTCTCCTGGGCGGGACCAGGTGCTCCCCTCACCACCCCCACCCTTGTCTGTGTACCACCACTCTGCACAGACACGTTGGCTGGTGCAGTCCTGGAGACCCACGGAGCTCACGGTCGTCAGGGGTCCTCAAGGATTCAGAGAACCCCCAAATGTCAGGGCTGCTCCCTTCTTGTCCTGCCTTTCTGCTCACACCCTTGGACAGGTAAGAAAACTGAGGTCCACAGAGGGCAGGGTGCATTGCTGTGGCTTTTGTTCTGAGCACTGTCTCCCCAACTTTGGGGTTGAGACTCTGGGGTCAAGACCCACCTCTGATGAACGAGCGGCTTCCTTCTTTGTAAAAATTGAGGCGACCCAGACCAAGAAGGGCTGCAAAATCACCAAGCCAGGACCTCAATACCCAAGGGGCTGGGGTTTCGGCCACCCTGTGGCAGAGCTTTTAGAAGCCAGGGCCCTTGGCTCGGCAGTGCTGGCTCATAGTAGGTGCTTAGTTCATGCCTGTCTCCTTGGATGAAATCTGACCATAGACACCAGTGCAAAGCAGGTGTTCAACACAGGAGGGTGTACTGAACCCGATCTCTCTTTCACCAGGAGGAAGCACACAGGAGGCACTCAGAGAACGTTTGTGGAATGAATAAATAAAAGCATATTTTGAGGGAATAAAGAAGCAGAAAAACAAAGAAGAATCTGGGGAAGATGGGCATAAATCTCCACCAAGTGCTGCCAAGGCTTCCCAGGCGAGGCTACTGAAAAGACCCTGTGGAGGTAGAGGGACAATTTGTCATGGATGGGAATGGGCTTGAGGGCCGGGAAGCAGGGCATGATGGGGCCTCATTCATCATTTTCCCGTTATCCCAGCGGCGTGCAGGGGAGCAGGTACAGCACCTGCCTGTGCAGCTGCACTGCCTGCCCGAAGGCCCTAGGCCCTGGGCCAAGTGAGTGACCAGCGGGGGACTGGGAATGGAAAGGACCTCAAGGAAGGACAAGCTGAGCTCTGGGAGGCCACCTCCTCCAGGAAGCCTTCCTTGATTCATCCTTCACAGGCAGTCTCAATTTGCAGTCAGATATCCACTGCTCTGATTCTTAGATCAGCAAGTATCTCCCTACCCAGACTGCAGGCTCTGCTGGGGCCGCGGCTGTTTCTGACTTGTGCACAATGGCATCCCTGTACCTAGCACAGGACTGAGTCCAGAGAAAGTGCTCAGTGATGCTTGTTGGCCTTGTCTCTCCTCTGTGGGCAGCACTGGACAGGGCACCCGGCGGGTCCTGAGGGTGTGGACATCCCACGGCAGAGCCTGTGGTTGATCCCGACCATGAACCAAGGCCTGGGGCGGGGGTGGCCACATCAGGCCACTTCTGCCAGGAGAGATGTGGCTGTGAGCTGGGGGTCTGGCCTGTCCCCGGAGGCATTCCTTGGGTTTGCATCCATCAGAAGATCCACTGGTTGCCTCTATTTGGGCCTGGAGCAGGGATGGGATTTTTCCAAGGTACATGGGGTCTAGGGGAGACCCAGGCCCATTATTAGGGTCGGTCTTGAGAAGGCAGAGATCAGGCCACCACTTTATTTGGTGTAGCTCCTCGCTCCACTGGTGTGCGTTGAGTGAATGAATGCATCAGGGATTCCTGATTCCTGCCCAGAGCCCCCTCCGCACCCCACACAGCCTTGCTCCAAGGAGAAGGGGTCAGAGCCAACTGGACAGTGCTACAGCATGGGGAGCCTCGACCAGGCTTGGCCCTCGACGATGGGATAGGCAGACAGCCCCCTGTGCAAGGGAGCTAGCTTGCAGGGTCCCGAGAGGCCAAAGGCCCTGGTCTTTCCTGGGGCAAGAGGCTGCTGAGAAGGTGCACAGAGCCTGGGTGCAGGAAACCGTCCAGAATGCTGCTTCCCGCCATCTGTGAGATCTTCGTTTTCTCTAACACTCAAAAATAGATGTTTCTGTTATGCTCTCTCGTTGGCAGGGGAGCGGCAGGGCCTGCCAAGGCCTGGGGGAGCCCGCCAGCCTGCTGAGTTTTACTGTACAAACAGTTGGGGAGGGGGGGCTGTCTCTGTTAACTTGAAATTCCCCGATCAGTAAACATGCCAATTTAAAGTGTAATTAACTCAGGCCGGAAAAAATTCAGATTTGGACTGCTTTTCACAGTTGAGGTTGTTTTTCTTTTATTTATTTATCTCTTTCCGGGTGTGGTGGTATCTGTGGCTGGTTTTAGCCAGGAAAAATAGAAGGGGGACCGGGTGGGGAGGGGGCTGGTTGGGAGAGGAAAGGCTGGAAGGAAAGGAAGAGAAACGGGTGGGTGGCCTGACACCCAGCAGCCAGGTGTCTATAGGTTTTCTGTCCTGGGAGGGGGCTGTCAGGGTGATGCCCGCCTGCAGAGAGGGGGTCATTCTGTGAGGTTGGGCTGCAGACCCCTGTGCCAGCGGGCCTGGTGATTCGGAAATGACAGGGCACTGTGGAGAGACCCCAGGAAAACACCCAGTGCTGCTTTTGACATTCTCTCTCCATCTCCCCTTTCAGCGGCTGCTCTGCCTGGGATAAACACATTTCAAGAGTCTCAGTCCCCGCTTTGCCACCATCTCCTCCTCTGATCTCCTTTCCTGCTTCAAAAGACTCCAGAATCTTCTCGGTTCTCAGAGAAGGCTGAATCCACCTATGACCTAGTGGGTGCACCCTGTGCCGAAACTGTTTACCTTGTGGTCCCCGGAGCCGTGGGTCACGACCTGGGCCTCACGTAGGCCCGCTCCTCAGCAGACCCCAATCTGCGGCTTCTCCCACCTCACTGGGGAAGAAGGAGAGCCCTGGGGATGTGGAGAAGCCCCCCCACCCCCGCCACATCCCCCACATCTTACAGAATCTCGATCGAATCCCCGGGGGCACATCCCTCAGCAGGACAGCAACAGTCTTTGCCGCGGCATGGGGAGGGCTGTGCTGGGGATGAGCGCCCAGCGGCCGTGGACTAAGTGAAGGAAATGACCGTGCTCTTCTCCCAGCTGGATGGCGAGGCCGGGCAGGAACCGCGGAATTCCTGCTCTTCGTTTTCAAACACTTTGCTGTCAAGCTATTTGAATAATAAATACACATTATAAAAATGTAAATATGTTTGTGTGTCTGTATGTTCGGAGATGATGTTTGTTAAGCGGGAGGTTTAACAACGGAGGCCATCTGCCTTCAGCAGGGATTCGCACAGAATGTCACTGGCCTTCGCCCAACAAGCACTTTGCAGGGAGCAACCTCCTCAAGTCGGGGCTCACTCCTGGGTCCCCCTCCACTGCATGCGAGCCCCCCCGTTCCAAGGCAAGAGACAGGGTCACGAAAATGCATGCTTCTTCATCAATCCGAGGTCTCAAACGGCTCCCCCAGCCCCACTGCCTGCCCGTTCCAGGCCTGGGGCTGGCAGCCTGGGCCCCACGAGGGGGCAGAGGCCAGAGCCCGGCGGCAGAGCCCGTGCCCACGCCTCGCTGCTGCCAGCCTCCGCTTGGTCACGACACAGCCAGGCTGACTCAGACACAGCCCCGAGCGGGAGCCTCATAAATGACATCATTACCTATGAAACCTGCCGTGTAGTGCGCTAGCAGGGAAGGACGCACTCTGGCCGCCCGGTGACTCACACTGTTTTCCCCAGAGCCTTCCTGCTCCACCGCCTGGGTCTGAGCTGGCTGGGCAGGGGGAGGGGGCACTCAGCTTGGCCTCACTCCCCCGCTCTGCTGCAAATGCAAAAGCAATCGGCCAGGCAGCCACCATCCTGCTGAGGGCTGTGTGTGGGGGTGGCGGGGAGGAGGGGGGGCACCATCTCTCCGGCCTCCCTCTGCAGCCCCAGTGGCGCTCCAGAGGGACTGTCAGTTGCCTATGACAGGGGAGGAAACTGAGGCCTAAAGAGGCCCAATGCCTGGCCTCACAGATCCCACAGGGGAGGGTGGCTTCGGCTCATGCTGGGAACCCCCAGGGAGACCCTTGGGCGAGCCCAGCCGCTGGGCAGAGCTGCAAAACCTCTGGCCGTTCCTGCTGGGCCTGAGACTCCAGCTTCTCCTGAGCTCCTTTGGTGCAGCCAACTCCTCCTGCTGAAAAACACTTCTACTCTTGAAAGTGGTGGCCTTGCCAACCCAAGATGTCCCCACCAGGTGGGGGGCACTGTAGGGGAATGCTAGTTTTTTTCTTCTTCAATTTAAAAAAAGTAAAACAAATAAAATGGGACCTGTTGGGTATGGCCTTCAGAGTCGGAGGACTTGGGTTAAGATCCAGCCTTTGTCATTTACTGGTACTGTGGTTTACTTGTATCTGGCCTCCACCTCCTAGGCAGGATGAGAGTAAAATGCCTGTTAGGTTCACGTTAAACTGGGGCTCCCCCTCAATGATCCATGGTTGGGGAGGACCCCCACCAATCCTGAGGTCGCCGTGCACCTGCAGCCCGGACCTCACCCTGGCCCGGGGACCTGCCCTGATGGTCCAGCCCCCCACACACTGCTGGCTCTGGGGCTGTGCCCTCCTGATACGCCCCCAGCACGTGATGGCATCCCCCAAACAGAACAAGAACCACAAACAGCAACAGCCCGTTTTTGCTCTTAGGAAGCTCAGAGCAGCATCTATGCCAAAATCGTTCACACTCTGGTCCCCGGAGCTACAGGTCACAAGCTGGTCCTCACCCAGACCCGCTCCTCAGCAGCCTCCATCCCTGACCCTGGTTTCCTGGGGACTCTGCTCCGCTGACTTCTGAGCTGTGGGAGCTGTAAGGGAGAGGGGTGGGCCACAGACTTGATGGGAGGATACAGAGGTAGAAATTCAAGTCAGGGCCACAGAGTTGTGTTCAAAGCTGGGAACATGACCTGGGCTTGGCACAGAGCCGGGCGCCTGGGAGGAGCGGAGAGGGAGAATTGGAGGGCACCGGGATTGGTAATCCTCAATGCATCTTAGGCAAATGAGCTCGGGGTCACAGGGCAGGATACATGGGACCAAGGAACACTAGCCAGCCATCAGTGCTGTGACCCAGGTGGGCTTGAGGTACAGTGGGGGGGTCCCAGGACTGGCAGGCCCCACAGAGTAGCCTTCCCTGAGTTTGTCTGAGCCAAAAATCCCAGCAAAGGGCTTTGTGGCCCGTTGCCACTTTCACCCTGGTAGCTCCACCCCGTCTCCCCCTTTGCCATGAATTCACAGCTCTCCTGCGAGTCCACAACCCATGCCGTGACTTTCAATGGGTTAAGGAATGTGCACATCTCTAAGTGACCACACGTGCCCCGTCATGTACACGTGCACACACACTGACATGCATTTGAGGAATGGGGGCATTCTCTGTGCCTGAGCAGAGGCCAGGGACCCTGGATGGGTAGGAAAGAGTCGAGGGAGTTGGGCAGCAGAAGCATGTGCTGGTAGGGATGGCAAGGAGCCCTGGATGTTGGTGGTAGGTGGGTGCTGTATCAGGACCTGGGCTAGAAGAAAGGCTTGGGATTAGAGCGGACCCGGTTCTCTTTGAAGCATAGCTTTCTTCTGGTTCTTTCTAAGACCAAAGCAACTGACACCTGTGCAGCTGTCCCTGGGTCACTTTGTCTGATGTCACACAGCCACAGGACTCTCTCTCTTTCCCGGTCACTACTGAAGCTGACCCTGCCCTCTCCCCCCGGTGATGAGGCCTCTCTTCTCACAGATGGGTGATTTCTCACTCGCATCCAGTTCCCCTCCTGGCCACACTCATTTTCTTATTGAGGCGCAGGGGGTACCACCCCTGGTTTGGGGACTGTTCGGCTGGCCACACCCCCTCTTTGGTGGGTAGCAGAGAAAGTGACACTTCTGACTAAAAAGACTGGGGTCACACTGCCCAAGAATTGAGTGGAGTTTCTTGCACAGAAAGAGTTTGTTTTCCAAAAGACAAAGAAGTTTCTAAGCCTCAGGAAGGGATGCCGAAAAGTCAGTGGACTGAAGCTGGCCAGGTTTCACCCCCAACTTGGGCACTAACCCTGAGGATGGGTGTGGGGGCAAAGGTGGCATCAATGCTGCCAGAGCCTCATGCTCCAACACACGGGAGCCACTAGCCCAGCTCGCCCATGCCTGTGACCTTGGGGCTGTCACTTGAACCCTCTGGGCTTCCGTGTCCTCATAATAGGATCTGGGTTCTTGAGAGAGAGACACCAAAGCATGCCCGGAACAGAGCCCAGCAGCCCACTCCTCCTCCGTCACCCCAGGCCTCTCTGCCAACCTTCTCTGCCTCTCCCATTTCAGCCCCATACCTGGTTTAGACCCTAGGGGGATGCTGGGTGCACAGAACAGACCACCTGCGCTTGGGCCATGGCTGCTGGGTACTGGCCTCTTCCCTAACGAGGGAGGAAGGAGTGAGGAGAGCCCTCAGAGGGGCCATGGGCAGTCCTGGGGTGCAGAGGCTGAGTCCCGAGGAAGTGGGGGCTCCTGCCGCCTGTCCGCAGGGTCCTGGCTGTGTCAGGTGGGGCTGTTGTTTCTCTCTTGTCTGCTGTCATCTTCCCTTTGCCATTTCCCTCGCGGGGCTGACATTTTCCTGGCAGGTCCAGGAGGAAGGAGGGTGACAGCTGCACAGACAGCCCCGGTGAGGGGGCAAGCCCGGCCTGTACTAAGGCTGCCTCTTCCCCCGGCTTGGGGAAAAGAACGGGTGCAGACCACCTCTTCCATGGAGGGGTAACTTCATGGGTTTCCCCCGAAAACCCCAAAACTTGGGACTGCTGCGGGGTTTCCACCTACCCTGCCTGTGCCCGGCTCAGAGCAGCCTCCGACGGTCACCTAAAAGGCGGGCAGCAGTCCCGTTTGTCTCCAATATATCCTCCCTCTCCAGGATTCTCGGAGCACTTGTGATGGCAGCAAACTGAGTCTCAGCGAGGGGTTCACTGGCCTTGCACGGCTCCCGGCACTTTGTAACCTATAACGAGACGAGGACCGTGAGGATGTATTCACATTTCCCGCATTCAGCTTCTATTTAACTACGTCTCCGAGCACGCGTGCTCTGAACTATGACCCCACAGAGAGACCACCACCTCCCCGCAACTGCCTGGCAGGGCGCACCAGGCTGCAGAGACAAAGGAACGGGACCTTTAGAAGCCTGGACCAGTTACTGGCACTGGGCGCCCACCTCTGGGTTGGGGAAAATGCCGTGTGCCCAGTGCAGCCCCAAGATGCTTCCTGGCCAAGAGGACCCCGTTCGTCAAGGCCTTTACACCCCTTATCTCCCCCAATGCCCTTTCCTGGCAGCCAGCCAGTGCTTCCACCTTTCCCCTTTTCAGCCAAAAAAAAGTAAACGCAGGCCAGAGAAGCCACCTGCCTGCGGTCCCACAGCCCGAGGTGGAGACGGAGGGGGTGCTGCCACTCCAAATCTGGGCGCCCCCACCCCAGAATAGAGCCCAGAGCCAGAAGAAATCCACCCTTGGGGCCAGGCTGGGTGGACATGGAGAGGGGGTGGAGGAATGCCGGCGGGAGGTACTGAAGGCTGCGGGGGTGAGGGGTTTGAGGGGTCCCCAGGGGTCCCTGCCCTGCAGTTCTTTGGGGTTCACAGATTGGAAAAGCTGGTGCCCTTCTGAGGGTGGGTGGGGGTGGCGGCAGAGGCAGAATAAAACCCCCTCCCCTAGAGCCGGGGTGGCTCAGCGGAATCATCGAGAATGAGACCGCTGGTTGCTAATGGGCTTGGGGAAAATGGGATGCAATTTCCCCGGTGTTTCTCAGGCCCAGAGCTATTGAATAAATGAAGTGCGCGCCGGCGGAGTCAGTAACTCACTGCGCGGCTCCTGGCAGGCGGGGGCGGAGTGGGGGCCGCAGAACCGGACGTGCCTGGCGAGGTTCAGAGGCGCTAGCGGTGTGGTGGGTGGGCAGCACCGGGATGGCTGGAGGGAGGGGCTACGGGGGGAGGCGCTGCCGATCCCACACTGGTCTGGAGGGGAGAAGGGAGGGGCGGATGGGGTTTGCTGGAGAACTTGACTTGCTTCGCTCCCCTCAAGGGGCAGCTGCTGGGAGACCAAGTGTCAGCAGCTGGCAATCAGGGCCCCAAGCCTGGAGACTTCTGGACAGGCGGAGGCAAGCCGACCATGACGGCTTGGGTGCAGGGAGCAGGTGTCTGAGCCTTTGACGTAGACCTCCTGAGCCCCCACTGCACGGGGCAGGGGAGGGGCCGCGCAGGGAGGAGAGCGGGTTTCCGAGAGCTGCACATTTACCAGACATCACAGCCACCCCTCCGCTGAGCTGGGGGCTGCTCTGGGTTCGGGATCTGCAGTTCACAGAGCCCCTGCAACGCTGTCCCACCCCCAGCCTCCAGAAGAGGATGGAGGACTGCCAGACCGGCTCAGGCCTGGGGTGGGGTGAGGGGCTGCCGTGGGCTTCAGGGCCCCCACACCCTGTTGGAGCCCCCTAGGGGGACGGCAGACCGCCTCGCTCTCTGCTTGGTTCCTCTGGGTATTTGCTGGGTGACCCTGGGCAGACTCCTGGTTTCTCTGGGCCTCCAGTTTCCAGGTGGAAAATGGACCATGCACCCATTGGGTCCTCCTGGCTCCAGCTGTTCACCTCTGTGCTCATGCAGACACTCACTCCACTCCGTTGGCCCCATAATTTCCAGAGCCCCCAGCATCCACTTTGGACCCTTGTTCAAGAAAGCCCCCAGCTCTGAGTAGCTAGGCTCTTCTCACACCTTCTAGAACACACAGCCAAGCCAATGAGGGGGACAGGTGCTCCCCCAAGATCTTTCTCCCAGCCCCAGTGAGGTCCATGGGAGTCCTCCTCTTTCTCACTCTCAGTACCCCCACTCTTTTGACTCTAGGGGATCTTCCCCTCCTTCCAAAGCCCCAGCCCCCTTCCTCCAGGAAGCTGCAGGAGGGTGCAGGGAGCTGTATAAGCCTGGGCCAACAGAAGGGTAAAAATGCTTGAAAAATTTAGATCTCAGGATCCCGGCCTTCTAAAGCCAAAACCTCGTACAAAAGATATCATGGAGTGACAGCAGATCTGAGTTGGTGGCTCAGTGGGGCTTGGCACAGGGTACACTGGGATGAATGCCTGATCCCAAGAGCCACTAAGCCCACCTGCTTGCCCACAGTTCCCGAATGTCTCTGGGGAGACCCCACCTCCCCTGCTGGGCACTGCACCAAACTCTGGGTCCCCAGGGAAAATGCTTCTGAACTGCAGTTTCCACAAATGCAAGAGGACCAAAGGCTGCGTATCTGCTCTGCAGCACGCCTGTGCCTGTGGCTCCTTGGTGGGCAGGGCTCACTGTGCAGGGTGCTCACCCTTGCCTTTCCCGAGAGCAGGGCAGGGCAGAGCACTAGAAGATGGTCTCGCCCAAGGCTCTTCCCCCTGGGAGGATGGCCAGCCCGATGTGTCTCCATTGGTGGGGAGCTTGGGGGTGGGGGTGGGGTGGCGCTTCTGTGCTCGGGTGCCCCACAGGCCTCACCTCATCATTCCCAGGCATCTCATCTCATTTCCAGATAAGCGCAGAGTGATGACACCATAAGCCCAGAGCCCCACAGCTGGGGTCAAAGGCCTTCAGTCCCATAGAATGAGTTAGGGAAAATTTCTTCCTCTTTGATTTTTTTGAAATAGTTTCAGGAGTATTAGTATTAGTTCTTTGTATGTTTGGTAGAAGTTGACTGTGAATCCATCCAGTCCTAGACTTTTCTTTGTTGGGAGACTTTTTATTACTGATTCAATGTTGCTACTTGTTTTTGGGCTTTTCAGGTTTTCTGTTTCTTCCTGATTCAGTCTTGGTAGGTGGCATATTTCTAGGAATTTATCCATTCCCTCAAGGTTTCCCAGTATTACCCTGATACCAAAACCAGACAAAGACACAACGAAAAATAATAATAAAACTACAGGCCAGTGTTTCTGAAAAACATAGACACCAACATCCTTAACAAGATACTAGCAAATCAAATCCAACAACACATCAGAAAGATAACATACCATGATCACATGGGATTTATACCTGATATAAATGCAAGAATGGTTTGACATATGTAATGCATGTGCTACATCACATCAACAGAATGAAGGACAAAAACCGTGTGGTCATCTTAATAGACTCAGGAAAAGCATTTAATAAAATTCAACATCCGTGCATGCTAAAAACTCTCAACAAACTGCGCATACAAGGAACATACCTCAAAATAATAAAGGCCATCTACAACAAACCCATAGTTACATCACTCTGAATGGGGAAAAGTTGAAAGCTCTTCCACTAAGCACTGGAGGAAGACAAGGATGCCCACTCTCACCATTCCTCTTCAAGACAGTACTGGAAGTCCTAGCCAGAGCAATCAAGCAAGAGAACCCAATAAAAGGCATCCAGATTAGAAAATAGGACGTCAAATTGTCCCTCTTTGCTTATGATATGACCTTGTATGTAGAAAAATCTAAAGACTCCTCCAAAAAACACAGATTTGATACATGAATTTAGTGAAGTTGCAGGATACAAAATCAATGTACAAAAATCAGTAATGTTTCTATACACCAATGATGATTTAGTTGAGAAAGAAATTAAGAAGGCAATCCCATTTACAAAAGCTACCAAAACAAACAAACAAACAAACAAAAACAAAAAAACCCACCTAGGAATAGCTTTGACCAAGGAGGTGAAAGATCTCTGCAAGCAAAACCAAAAAACACTGATGAAAGAAATTGGAGATTACACAAATAAACAATATGGTCATTAAAATGACCATGTTGCTCAAAGCAATCTATACATTCAATGCAATCCTCACCAAAATACTAATGTCATTCTTCACAGAATTAGGAAAAACAATCCTAAAATTCTTATGGAACCAAAAAAAGAGCTCAGATATCCAAAGCAATCCTGAGCAAAAAGAACAAAGCTATAGACGTCCCACTACTTGACTTTAAAATATATTACAGGGCCATAGTAACCAAAACAGCATGATACTGGTATAAAAATAGACACAGGGCAATGTAACAAAATGCAGAACCCAGAACTAAAGCCACATATTTATAGCCAACTGATCTTTGACAAACTCCACAGGAACTTACATTAGAATGCTTGGAAAATTGCATAGCCACATGCAGAAGAATGAAACTGGACCCCTATCTCTCACCATATACAAAAATCAACTTAAAATGGATTAAAGAATTGAATGTAAGTCCTGAAACTATACAAATACCAGAAGAGAAAATTCTTCTGGACATTGGTCTAAGCAAATAATTTGTGAGTAAAACTCAAAAGCACATGCAACAAAAACAAAAACAGACAAATGGGGCTTAATTAAACTAAAAAGCTTATTCACAGCAAAAGAAATAATCAACAGGGTGAAAAGACAACCTGTTGAATGGGAGAAAATATTTGCAAACTATTCAGCCAAAAGGGGCTAATATTCAGCATATGCAAGGAACTCAAACAACTTGACAGGAAAAAAATGATAATTCCACTAAAAAGTGGGCAAAGGACACGAATAGACATTTCTCAAAAGAAGACATACAAATGGCCAACAGGTTGATGAAAAAATGCTCAACATCACTAATCATCAGGGAAATGCAAATCAAAACCACAATGAGATATCATCTTACCCCAGTCAGAATGGCTATTAATAAAAAGACAAAAAATAACAGATGTTGGCGAGGATACAGGGAAAAGGGAGCTTGTACACTATTGGTGAGAATGTAAACTAGTGCAGTCACTGTGGAAAACAGTACAGAGATTTCTCAAAAAACTGAAAAGAGAATTGCCATTTGCTCCAACAATCCCACTACTGGGTATCTACCCAAAGGAAGAGAAATCAGTATTTCAAATAGGCACCTGCCCTCACACGTCCATTGTAGCACTGCTCACAATAGCAAAGATATGGAATCAACCTAAGTGTCTATCAGTAGAAGAACAGATAAAGAAAATGTGGTATATATACACAACGGATTACCATCTGGCCATAAAAAAGAATGAAATTATGTCATTTTTAGTAACACGGATGGAACTGGAGGTTATTATGTTAAGTGAAATAAGCCAGGCAAAGAAAAACAAATATCTGTTGTTCTCACTTGTATGTGGGAGCTAAACAATTTGAACACATGGAGGTAGAGAGTAGAAAAATAGATAACGGAGACTGGGAAGGGGAGTGGGGAAGAAGGGAGAGGATGAAGAGAAGTGAGTTAAAGGTACAAACCTACAGTAAGATAGGAGGAATACATTCGATGTTTGATAGCAGAGTAGGATGACTAGACTAAGAAAATGTATTGTACTTGGGTGACGGATACCCTAAATACTCTGACTTGATGACTTTGCATTATATACATATAAAATATTTCTCACGTACCCCATAAATGTGTACAAATAAAACCAAAAGCAAAGCCCTCCAGCCAGAGCCCACTGGGACCCACCTGTAGCTACGCAGTTTGAGCTCATTACACGTTGCAGAGAGGGAGAGCACGCACTGCAGGGAAGCGCCAGGCATGCATCGGGGAGTTAGAAAGAACTCGTGCACACACAGGGCCAGAGCTGGGGGCTTGGGGGAGGATGTAAAGAAGCAGGAGGTCCCTCAAGTGTGGATGCTGTCAGAACTCAGGGTGGTTCTACGATCAGGCATCTCGACAAAGCTCATCTGCGGTGGGCAGAGCAGAATGGAGAACCCGTAAAGCAGCTGCCGCCACTCATTTTTGCCAACAAAGGGACGGGCTGGGATTTTGAGGGTGGCACAGTGACCTTGCTTTTGTCTGTGTTTGGACAAAGAGTGGCCTAGCCTTGGTCTCATTCTGTCACCGTCTCAGAGACACTTGTCTGAGGTTGGTTCCTGCGACATGGCTCCTGTCCAACAGGAGAATAACTTGGCCCAGATCAGGTTCCAGTGCTTCACGGGAGCAGAGGCCGCTTGGTTTTCTCTTCCTCACTGGTAAAGACTGAGGCCAGGCTTCAACCAGGTAGTGACAACTGTCACTACAGAGCACATCCTGTGCATGGCATCGTTCTAAGCATCTTAGGAACATAGCTTCATTGAATCCTCATCACAGCTCCACGGGGACTGTGGGGTGTTATTGCCATCCCCTCTTTACTTACCAGCAGAGGCCAGAGGGGTTAAGTAACTTGCCCAGGTCACGCAGCTTCCAAGTGGCAAGCTGGGATTTGCACTCAGGCCCTCCGGCTCCACAGTCTCAGCCCACTGAGAGGATGAGAGACCTGGAGGAGTGGCAAGGACCTGGGGGGTCCCTCCTCAGCACAGCCCAGGGTAGCTGGAGGTGGAGATGTGAGACTGTGTTTGGAGCACAGGTTAGAGGACCTGAAAGCCCAGGTGTGCTTGACCAAATAATAGCCCCAAAGATGTCCACGTCCTAATCCCCAGAAGCTGGGGACAGCCCCAAAGATGTCCACGTCCTAATCCCCAGAAGCTGGGGACAGCCCCAAAGATGTCCATGTCCTAATCCCCAGAAGCTGGGGACACGCTGCTTTGCTGCTTTACAGGGCTAAAGGGACTTTGCCAATGTGCCTAAGTTAAGGATCTCGTGACTGGCATATGATCCTGGACTATCTGAGTGGGCTCAGTGTAATCACAGAATCCTTATAAGAGGGAGGCAGGAGAGCGAGAGACACAAAAGGGGAAGGAGATCAGGCAACAGCGGTAGAGGTCAAGAGACAGACTAGACGATGCTATGCTGCTGGCTTTGAAGATGGGGGAAGGGGCCATGAACCAAGGAGTGCAGGTGGCCTCTAGCAGCTGCAATGGTAAGAAAAGGAATTCTATTCTAGGCCTCCAGAAGGAACGCAGCCCTGCCAATGCCTTGGTTTTAACCCGGTGAGAACCATTTTGAACTTCTGACCTCCAGATCTGTAAGATAATAAATTTGTGTTGTTTTAAAGCCACTAAATTTGTGGTAAGTTTTACAGCAGCACAAGGAAAGTTATACACCAGGTTTCAAATCCACAGGACTGAGGACCACTCGGGGCACCCCCTTCCTGCTGGATCTACCACTGCCCAAGGCTAAGTGAAAGGAAGGATTGGGAAGACCCTCCTACCCCACCACCCAACCAGGGCCACCAGGGTCATAGGATCGGGGCTGCAGGTCCAAGCTTCGGTGCCATCCAGAATGCAATATCAGCAATCACATGGGGGTTGGTGGAAGCCGACAGTCACAGAGTGCCTTGTGCTAGGTGCTGCTCACGCAGTCATCCATCCTCCACCCTGCCCTCTGGGGGCGGGAACTGGAATCGAGCCTGTTGTCAGAGGGCTTCCCTGGCGTGCCCAGAGTGGAACGGCTGGTGGCTGGACCTGGCCCCAGACTTGTCTCACTGGCTTGAGCCCATGCTTTTAACCACAGCTCCACATGGGCCCCTCAAGCTGGGTGTTTGCCTTTGTCTGGTGGGGTGGAGGGCTTACCTGCTTACTCCCCAGCTCAGCAAATGGTGACCGTCCCCCGCTCCCCTCTGTGCCTGGCTCTAGGCTGGGCCCTAGGCACAAGAACCTTGGGAGGTTGTGCAGGCAGGTGCTGAGAGGGAGGAAGAGTCCACCCCCAACCCAGGAATGGTGCCAGGAGAGGAATGGCTTCACTAGACACCAGGGTGGAGAGGTGACATCCTAGGCAGAAGGAAGAGCACATGCAGAGGGGCTGATCTGTACAATGGCACAGCCTCTGTGAGGAGCTGGGATGTGCCTGGAAGGACTGGGGCTCAGGTTTTAGGGAGGGAGAAGCTTGAAGCTGGACACAAAGCCAGGGCCAGTTGTCATCACAAACATATATGGCCAATGCTGGGCCCAAAGACTGGTAACGTTCCCTTCAGACCATCTGACTTACTCAGAAGCCCCATTTTGTGGAGCCCAGAGAGGTGACCAGGAAAAAAACCTGCTCTCTAGGGGAAGCAACTCCTCACTCTGCCCGGTGACATCCACAAACCAACCCACTTCCACAGAGCTTTCCCGTCCCGACCAGGGCCAGGAGAGATGAGCCTTCTCACTCCTTTGCTTATTTGTTTTTCACTGATAAATAAATACTGGATATATTTATCATGTATAACATATTGCTTTGATATATGTATACATTGTGGAATGGCTAAATCAAGCTAATCGACATATGCATTACCTCACATACTTATATTTTTGTAGTGAGAACACTTAACATCTACTTTCTAAGCAATCGTCAACGACACAATGTGTTGTTGTTAACGATAATCACCATGTTGTATAACAGATCTCTTGAACTTATTCCTACAGTCTAAATGAAATTTCGTGTTTTCTGATCCACATCTTCTAAATGCCTCCACCACCAGCCTCTGGTAACCACCATTTTACCCTCTACTTCTGTGAGTCTGGCTCTTCTTGATTCCACATATAAGTGAGATCAGGCAGTATTTGCCTTTCTGTGCCTGGCTTATTTCACTTCACATGACATCCACCAGGTTCATCCATGTTGTTGACGATGACAGGATCCCTTTCTTTTTTGAGGCTGAATAATACTTCATGGTTTATATATACCACATTGTTTTTATTCATCCACTGTTGGATACTTAGGTTGATTCTATAGCTGGGTTATTGTGAATAGTGCTGCAATGCACATGAGAAGCCAGATAACCTCTTTGACATCCTGATTGCATTATATATATATATATATATATATATATATATATATATATATACACACACACACACACACACATACGCACACATACACAAAAGTGGGATTGCTGGATCCTGTGGTGCTATGGTTTGAATGTATTCCTTAAAGTTCACATGTTGGAGACTTAGTACCCAATGCAACAATGTTGACAGATAGGACCTTTAAGAGGTGATCAGGTTGCCAGGTGCAGTGGCTCATGCCTGTAATCCAAGCACTTTGGGAGGCCAAGGTGGGTGGATCACCTGAGGCCAGGAGTTCGAGACCAGCCTGAACAACATGGTGAAACCCCGTCTCTGCTAAAATACAAAATTAGCTGGGCATGGTGGCGGGTGCCTGTAATCCCAGCTACTCATGAGGCTGAGGCATGAGAATTGCTTGAACCCAGGAGTCGGAGGTTGCAGTAAGCAGAGATCATGCCATTGCACTCCAGCCTGGGTGACAGATCGAGACTCTATCTCAAAAAAAAAAAAAAAAGAAAAGACATGATCAGGTCATGAGAGCTCTATCCTTGTAAATGGATGAATGTGGTTATCTCAGGAGTGGGTTTGTTATGAAAGTGAGCTCTGCCCCTTCTTGTTCTCTCATTGGCCCTCTCTTGTGTTCTCTTGCTCTTCCACCTTCCACCTTCCACCTTCCACCATAGGATGGCCCAGCAAGAAGGCCCTTGCCAGATATGGGCCACCGACCTTTAACTTCCCAACATCCAGAACTGTAGGAAATAAATCTTTATTCTTCATCAATTACCCAGGCTCAGGTATTCTGTGATAGCAGCCCCAAACCGACTGAGATATGTGGTAATTCTGTCTGCAGTTTTTGAAGAGTCTCCATATGTTTTCCACAATGGCTGCACCAATCTACATTCCTACCAAGAGTGTGCAAGGGTTCTCTTTTTCCATATCCTCACCGAAACTTGTTATCTTTCATCTTTTTGATAATAGTCATTCTAGCAGATGTGAGGTAGTAGCTCATCATGGTTTTAATTTGTATTCCATTGATGATTAGTGGTTTAAGCATTTTTTCATATATCTGTTGGCCATTTGTATGTCTTCTTTTGAGAATTATCTATTCCGATCCTTTACCCATCTTTGAATCAGGGTATTTGTTTTCTGGCTGTTGAATTGTTTGAGTTCTTTATATATTTTGGGTATTAACCCTTATAAGTTAGTTGGCTTGCAGATACATTCTTCCATTCCATAGATTGTCTCTTCAATCTGCTGTTTCCTTTGCTGTGCAGAAGCTTTTTAATTTGATACAATCCTATTTGTCTATTTTTATATTTGTTCCTGTTGTTTTGGGGCCATAGCCAAAGAATCATTGCCCAGATCAATGTCATAGAGCTTTTCCCTTATGTTTTCTTCTAGTAGTTTTACAGTTTTGGGTCTTATGTGAAGGTCTTTAACCCATTTTGAGTTGATTTTTGTATATGGTGTGAGATGAGGGTCTAACTTCATTCTTCTGCATATGGATATCCAACTTTCCCAATGCCGTTTTTTGAAGAAACTGTCATTTCCCCATGTGTGTTCATGGCATCTTTGTCAAAATTCAATTGACCATAAATGAGTGAATTTATTTCTGGGGTAAACATTCCCATTCTGAGGGTCACACCTGCAAAGAGGCTGCAGGGCAGACACATACTGGAGCCCTGGGATTCAGGCAGCCCTCTCTTCCCATGTAGGGTCATGGCTGGAGATATCCTGGGCTCCAGAAGACTGTAGAACTAATGGGTCAGCACGGGATGGGTGTGGGCAGTTCCCGGGCTGGTGGATCCATGGCAGGTGCTGAGGGGGAACTTCAGGGACGCTGGCACTCACCTGCCCACTGAGGTGGCCATGCCAAGGAGCTGGGTCAGCTGGGTTGGTAAGCTTTCTTGGTCCAAGGAGGACTTTGAGGCTTTCTTAACTATTTTGGGACGGGGAAACTGTGCTCATAGCAGATGGGGCTGGAGAGGTGGGTAGGGGTCAAGTGTTTCTGGGAACCAAAAAGGACTGTGACATATGCACATTTTCCCACCCAGGAGTTCACTCCAGATGCTGTTTGGGTATGAGTGTGTGTGTGTGTGTGGGGGGGTGGTGTGTGTGTGTGTTGCAGGGGTAAGGATGGGTGAGGGGGCAGCAGAGAGTCCATACAGATGATTCTTCCCCGGTCCAGGTAGAGATGGAGTGACTGGATCCAGGAGACTAAAAGAAGCTGGCGGATCCACGGACTGCTGAGATAAGAGAAATGATCCACTCGAAGTGGATGCTGGGGCCTTAGGGGAGTAACGCAGGCCAGCGGCTGGTTCCTGGCTTGGTCCCTAAGTGCACTCTGGAGCTATTGGTGAGAGGAGGAAGCAGCAGGAGGGACAGGTGTGGGGAGCTGACAATTAACTCATGGCCCTCCTTGTTCAGCAGGTAAGTGTGAGAAGGCATCAAGGCCAGGAGCCCCTCCTCTGGGTTTGCCTCTGCAAACCTAGTCCAGTCCCTTGTGATTAGGCCCCCTAGTGCAGAGATGGTGGCAGTGGCCAAGCAGCCTGGACTTGGGCTGGGGGGCAGAGTGGAAAAAATGGGGTGAGTGTCCCCGTTCATTGTCATATCACATCACTGTTAAAGAGTTGTTTGCTCAAATAAACTCTCTAACAGTGGGGGTCCATAAAGCACCACTGCACATGGCTTTGACCCTGGAGCAACATGCAGGAGGCAGTGTGGACACCAAGTCCTGCTCACAGGCTCAGCCCTGAAGGCAAGAGGCTCAGCCCTGGACACCCGCTGTGTGCTTCCAGCACTACGGCCTTTGGAGACTTGTTTGGCACCCATCAAAAACCACAAGAAAATTGCCAGTGGTAAAACATCACATAAACATTGCTTCTTGCAAAATACTGGAAATAACAATCCCGGCATTACCAAGCAGTGAAACAAGGCCTATGTATGGTGCAGAGCCCAGGGCTCGCCGCATGGCATGTCCTGCCAGCCTTGAGCTCCTGCCCTCTGTGGCCAGATTCCTCAATGGCCACTTGGAGCAGGGAAGGGAAACAGAGACCAGGGAACCCAGGGGACAGGAATCTCTTTCCCTTTCTGCCAGTAGGAAGTGTTTATGGCCCAGAACTGACCTGAGTCTGGCGAGCTCACGAGCTACTGTGGCCAGCAGGCCTTTGCCTTTGGGGTGGAAACCATGCGTGGAATCTGCTGGGTGATCAGGACCAGGTTCAAGGATGGGCCCTTGGCCTTGGTGAGCAGAGGCCCAGAGGCCTGGGCCTGGCAGGGCCTGGCAGGACACAGAGCCCGCTCCATCTCAGGCATTCTTGGAGCTTTACGCTGGAGAGTGCTCTCACATGCTGTCAGGGGAGTCCAGGGGAGTCCAGTGTAGGCATTTCTCTATCTGTTTAGCTCAGGTGCAAATGGCACCCATTCAGAGGTGAAGGTTCTTGCCCAGGGCCAGAGAGGAAATGGGGGGCTCCCATCCTGTGTTCTTATGGGGGGCTCCTATCCTGTGCCCATCAGCCCCTCGCTGCACTTTGTGCACTTTAGTGGGCATGACGGGGAAATTCTGGGAAGCCGCATGTGGCAGGAATTCTCTACCATGAAACAGAACCAAGTGCTAAGTGGTCCTTGCAGAGAAATGAGATGACATGGATAAGGAAAATTAGAAGCACATTGAAGAATTAAATCGTTTTGAAACCTGCCCCTCCCTGTCTGCTTCTTCTTCCCAGCACTCAGCAATATTCTTGGTTAATGTGAAGTTACAGCCACATTTATTTTCTTAACTGACAAGTAATAATTGTATATATTTATGGGGTATGATATGTTAAATTAAAACAGAGACTAGGCCTGAAGAATTCCTGAGCAAACAAAACCACTTAGGTCTTGTAAGTGACCTGAACCTTGCTTGATTTGCAACCATAAGCAAAACTTAAGCTATTTCTTGAAAATACCTGTATTGAAGAACAACAGAGTGGCTCACCCCTGTAATCCCAGCACTTAGGGAGGCCAAGGTGGGTGGATAACCTGAGGTTGGGAGTTCAAGATCAGCCCAGCCAACATGGTGAAACCCTGTCTCTACTAAAAATACAAAAATTAGCCAGATGTGGTGGTGGGTATCTGTAATCCCTGCTACTCAGGAGGCTGAGGCAAGAGAATCGCTTGAACCCAGGGGGGTGGAGGTTGCAGTGAGCCGAGATCACGCCTCTGCACTCCAGCCCGTGTGACAGAGTGAGATTCCATCTCAAAAAAAAAAAAACAAAAAAAACAACAACAAAAAAAACAAAATTTAAGCTCAACCAATTGGAAGTAGCCAATAAACTAATAATTATATAACTAAGGAGTTTCCAACTGGATAAAACAAATATGGCAACAGTTTAACTGTAACCAATCAAATACTTGCTTAACTTCTGTGTCCATCCTTTAAAAGCCCCCCTTTTGCAGTTCCTCGGTGGAGCTCCTAAACCACTCTTGGTTTGGAGCTGCCTGATTCATGAATTGTTGTTTGTTCAAATAAACTCTTTAAAATTTTATTGTGCCTCAGTTTACCATTTTAAAAGTTTGGTGTTCAGAGTGGGAGCTAAAGGAGACCCCTGACAACTCCCAGGAGCAATGAATAACCAGACACAGGCACCTACTGGACCCGCTGTGGCGATCGCAGGGTAAGCCTCTCTTGGATGTTGAGCTTTGCAACTTGTATCCTGAGCTGTTTGACTTCCTTTGAACAACTTTTATTCTGGAGGTCAAACTGGGTCTGATAGGGACTGGACTAGGTCCAGGGTAGTGCTCTGTTTCTGGGATAGGCCTGGAATCCAAGTTGGAATCTGGAGGTCAAACTAAGTGTTCAACAAAAACTGGATTGGATCCAGTTGAAAGCCTCAGGTAAGTAAAGTTTTAGAAAAACAAAGTATTATAGGTTCTTCAGAATCTGAGAGGCCCAGGACTCCTCCATTTAGAACTCCAGCTAATTTTGTGTTTGAAACTATGAAACTATCTAGGGACCCAGCATCTGTGCCTTTCTAGAGAAATGGATGCAACTCAGGAAGATAATTGAAACTTAGAGTGATCATATTGGGGAAACTTTTATTCTAGATGCAATTATTTGTCTATGGGTACATTTTTAAAAAGTGATCCCAAATGCCTCAGAAACAATGAGATACTTTTTTTTTTTTTTTTTTTGAGATGGAGTTTTGCTCTTGTTGCCCAGGCTGTAGTGCAATGGTGTGATCTCGGCTCACTGCAAACTCTGCCTCCCGGGTTCAAGCAATTCTCCTGCCTCAGCCTCGCGAGTAGCTTGGATTACAGGCATGAGCCACCACACCCGGCTAATTTTGTATTTTTAGTAGAGACGGGGTTTCTCCATATTGGTCAGGCTGGTCTGAAACTCCCGACCTCAGGTGATCCACCCGCCTCGGCTTCCCAAAGTGCTGGGATTACAGGTGTGAGCCACCGTGCCTGGCCGAGATACATTTTTGATTGGTATACAGAGGTTTCCAAAAGACAGAATGACTCAAAAAATAATCTCTCTAAAGGAATCTCTACAGCACACTAATAAAAAATTATTCTGAATCTACTAACCTCTTTAATAGTCTTTAGTCTTGCTTATTCCATCTGAATCTCCTCAACACTAACTTCCTTAAAAAATTAGATCCTTAAATGAACCAGGTGTACCTGCAGCAACTAAATTTAATTCTTGGTCTTGCACACAACTCTGAGCTATTATGAAAGCAACCACCTAAGGCTAAAACAGATAAAGACTCACTGGAAATAGACTGGATATCTCCTCCGTTACTCACCTATAATTCAATCTACAGTCTTATTAAGACTGACTCCTGATAAGAGAGGAATATGCCCCAAAATTCCTTATGAGAGAAAACTTCACGTCCTTTTCCTCTGCCTTTGAGATGTCTAAATCTTTGAAATGCAGACTTCAGGGAAATGACTCATCAGAAGGAAAGCATAAAGAGAAACTTTTTAGAAATAAATGGTAAATGAAAAATCTTAAAAGTCCTTTTCACAAATATTAATAAAAGGCTTTAGCCATCTGAGCAGGTAACTTTAACTGCCAGAGACACAATTTGGATCCAACTAGTGAGTTTTATATTATTATACCTGAAATGTGGCTAAAATGACAGAACAGACTCCATGAATCTCTGTTTGCATCTGCCTGTATCTTTATGTATGGCTATATATATACATATATACAAAACATATGCATATATATATGAAAATCAGTAGTATTTTTATTTTTTAAAGATTAAAGTCATTAGGAACTTGAAAACCATTGGGGTTAATTCCCTTCTCTTCTGAGAAAATACTTATTTTATTCATGCGCTTATTTTTTCTTTAAACAAATTAGATCTCTTTCAATATTATTTCTAACAATACCATCCAGATATATCGTTTCTAATAATAACATCCACATATGTAGAATAATATTACATATAAATTATTTGTATGTCTGGCCATATACATATAGACAAACATACATATAAATAATTTATATGTATATATACATATAAATGTATATAGGCATATATGTAATTTATATGTATGTATACACATATATAGCCATACATATATGTATATAATTTTATGTAATATTATTCTGCATATAATGATATTATATATGGATGTTATTATTAGAAATGATATATCTGGATGGTATTCCTAGAAATAATATTGAAAGAAGTGTGTTTAGTTTGTCTAAAGGAAAAGTAAATTCATGTATAAAATAAGTATTTTCTCAGAAGAGAAAGGAACTAACCCCACTGATTTTCAAGTTTCTAATGACTTTAATCTTTAATAAATAAAAGTATTTGTGATTTAGTTAAAAAAGTATATTCCATCTAGCTTTACTAGTTGAATAAGCTTATGTCATCTTTGTTACAAAATTTGTCAACAAGAAAAATAACATGAGATGACAGCTACTTTTATTTAGTGTTATAATATGTCTGTCTAAAAACAATTCCCAACATGTTCTTGATAACTTGAAACCTTAAAACTATACTAAGTTAAATTAAGTGGTAGGTATTCATTAAATATCTAGACCATTTCCAAATAATACAAACTGCTAAAATATTAATTCCTGAACATAAGTTTAAGCTTACATATTTTTTGCTTCTTATTAGGAGGAATTAGAGGTAGCTGGGTTTACTGGCAGGCATGTCCAGTGCTATGAAGAAACATACGCTATTTAAAAATTATGAAATTGTGCACTGTCTGATTTTCACTGGATATAAAGTTTAGTAAGTGTTAAGAATCTTAATTAATATATGTAATTAAAACTACTATAAATAATAAGGATGAAGAAAACAAGTGTATATGAAAAATATACACACAAAATGGATACTTTAATAATATGTTAAAAATACCTTAATAAGGAAAAGTATACAAGGTATGTGTTTTCATTAGGGGAAAAATAATAATTTTGTCTTAAAGCAAGGTGACTGACTGTTCCAGAAGGAAAAGGAAGAAAATGAGTGAGACAAAAACTAAATGATATAGAAAGTTGTAGGTCTGTGAAAAGGGAGTTTTATTAAGATTAGATAAATTTTATTTCTAAGGGTTAAAAAATAAGCTAAGTAAATACTAATACAAAGCTAGAATTGGGTTCTCTCTGTGCTAAAAGGATGAAGTTTTCTTGCAATATTGGTCTGTTGTTGATTATAAAATGTTTTTTCTTTACCCTTTAAGTAATTGGCCCAGAAAACAAACGTCTTGTGTTTTATCAAATAATTTCTTATGCCACATGTAGTCTTTTATTAGGTCTTAGATTGTTTCTGAAAAGTGAGTCTTTTTAAGACTGAAAGAGCTAAGTGTTTTGTTTTGTTTTGTTTTTTACAACTATGTAGTTTTCTGCATTTGCCTTCAAAATCGTTTGTCATTTTGGTATTGTTTCACAGTGACCTATGATCCTATTTAATCAAATGTTTGAAACTTTCTGGCATTTTTGATAGCTTCCTAAAATCAAATTCTGAATTAAGTCTTTTTGACCTTGAATTAGCTTTGGGAGTTTCCAGAAGGGTCCCTAGAATATCTCAAAAGAATTTTTCGGCTAAGCATGGTGACTCACGCTTGTAGTCCCAGCACTTTGGGAGGCTGAAGTGGGCAGATCGCCTTAGCCCAGGAGTTCAAGACTAGCCTGGGCAACATGAAGAAAACCAGTCACTACAAAAAATACTAAAATTAGGCGGGCGTGGTGGCATGTGCCTGTAGTCCTAACTGAGATGGGAGAATTGCTTGAGCTTGGGAGGTCAAGGCTATAGTGGGCAGTGACCGCACCAGCGCACTCCAACCTGGGTGACAGAGTGAAATCCTGTCTCAAAAAAAAAAAAAAAGAATTTTTCTCCTTTATAAAAATAAATATTAAACTAATTAGGCTTATTTGGTGTTAAACTGTAAGAGAGGCATTGCTAAGTAATAAGCATTGCTAAACCTTCTTAAATTTATATTTTAATTTATATCAATTTGTTGATATGAGTATTACAGAAATTGTATGAAATTGCTAAAAATCTGATATGTCCTAATATAGTGTTATCTATTATAATTGTGATTATTATCATAATATATTAGATGTCACCAAAATAACCAAATTTTCTTATCAGTTGCATGATAGGAAATTTCAAGAGAGTCATGAAAAAGACTGACAAGTACAGGTTTCTGATAATGTTAAGATCATACTATTGGACTGGGTGAGAATTTCCAGAACTGTAATGAAAAACTGATGGATTCATAAAGCTGCTAACCCAATATCAAACAGAACGAAAATTAATTACATGGGATCAAGTTAACTGAAGATAATTATAATCTCTATGACTGTTTGTTGGAAACATTGCTTGTTCTTCAATGCCTTGTATTTTAGATTTAATAAACTCCTTTTCTCTTTTCTCTTAAGCTGTCTATAAGTTACAGCGGTGATAAAATATACTTTTGTAAACAAAAATGGAGCATTTATTTTTTTCTCCATACCTGATTCCTCCAGAATTTGGGGAACTCATATTAAATATTTTTATTTTCATGGCAATATGGGTGTCTGCTTAGGTTCAATAAGAATCTGCTCTCCTTGAGGCTGGGCACAGTGGCTCACACTTCTAATCCCAGCACTCTGGGAGGCCGAGGCAGGTGGATCACCTGAGGCCAGGAGTTCAAGACCAGCCTGGCCAACATGGTACAACCCTGTCTTTACTAGAAATACAAAAATTAGCCAGGGGTGGTGGCGCATGCCTGTAATCCCAGCTACTCAGGAGGTTGAGGCACTAGAAGCGCTTGAACCCAGGAGGCGGAGGCCACAGTGAGCCGAGATTGCACCATTGCACTCCAGCCTGGGTGACAGGGTGAGACTCCATCTCGGAGTGGGGCAGAGGGGAGAATCTGTACTTCTCATAACAGGCCATAATTGGGAAAGTCTTTGGCTTGGCTTCTTAGCTTAGAGAGGTTTGTAAAGGTCTAATATGACATTTCTCCTCACCAGATAGTTTTAAAAAAACTAAAGTTGACTGATAGAAAATCAATAAAGTTCCTTGAATATGTAAAGGAAAATGAAATTCTCAGTCCCCCGACCCACTGAATGGATGCCCCCGTTGGCCAAGGGGAACCCAAAGAAACCTTAAAAACGAGTTCAGGCCATGGTGTAATGCCCAACCTTGTTTTCACTAACCCTGTTCTTAGACTCTCCCTTCCCTTTAATCACCTAGCCTTGTTTCCACCTGAATTGACTCTCAGCTAAGAGAGCCAGACAGACTCCATCTTGGCTCTTTCACTGGCAGCCCCTTCCTCAAGGACTTAACCTTTGCAAGCTGACTCCCAGCACATCCAAGAGTGATAAGATACTGTGGCGAGCAATATCCGCAGTTCCCAGGAATTCATCTGATTGATAACGCCCAAAGCCCCGCGTCTATCACCTTGTAATAGTCTTAAAGCCCCTGCACCTGGAACTGTTTACTTTCCTGTAACCATTTATCCTTTTAACTTTTTTGCCTACTTTACTTCTGTAAAATTGTTGTAACTAGACCCCCTTCCCCTTTCTAAACCAAAAAATATAAAAGAAAATCTAGCCCCTTCTTCGGGGCCAAGAGAACTTTGAGCGTTAGCTGTCTCTTGGCCGCCGGCTAAATAACCGGACTCTTAATTCGTCTCAAAGTGTGGCGTTTTCTCTAACTTGCTCAGCTACAACAATGGTGGGAAGCTGGGGGGGTCAGACCTGCCTTGTCATGTGAGTTCAGGCCATGATGGGAAGTTGGGGGGTCAGACCTGCTTTGTCATGCCCTCCTCCCTTTGGGGTTCAGGCACAACTGACCAGCATTAACATTGAAATTGAGAACATAAGACTGACAAAACAGACTCTTTGTAGCAATAGAATATCTAACTCCAACCTGGCTCTGCTGTAGTGTTGTATGACAGATAGCAGGCTCTGTAGAGAATCAGAGTATTTACCGCCCAAATATATTTTCTTGGAAATATTTTGAAGTGGCCCTGTGAAGCGTCTTTTGTGGGGGGACATTTGCATTCTGTAGAGAATCTTTTTCCCCTTCCAGGTCTTTTTCAGAGAGGCTGACACCTTTTAAGGTCATTTAAGGTAGGTTTTAAGGTAAACGTCATAAGAGGCATTTACTGTCTATTCTCTCTGAAGCCTGTTACTTAGTGGCTTCATCTACATGACGAGAACCTTGGCTTTCACAACCCTCCTTATCTTAAATTAAGCATTTCTTTATGCTGACTTCAACTTTTCAGGCAAATAGGTTAACTCTTTTAACTAACTACCAATCAGAAAACCTCTGATTCCACCTACGATCTGGAAGCCCCTCTCCCTACTTCAAGATGTCCCATGTTTACCAGCTGAACCACTGACATGTGTTGGTTTATGTCTTTGCCTGTAACTTCTGTCTCTCTAAAATATATACAATCAAGTTGGAAGCCAACTACTCTGGGGACGTGTTCTCAGGACCTCCTGAGGCTGTGTTGCTGGCCATGGTCACTCATATTTGGCTCAGAATAAATCTCTACATATTTTACAGTGTTTGGCTTTTTTCATCAACAGATACTACCAAAGCACCAACTAAAATATCATATTTTTAAAAATACACAGAATTACTATTCTTGTTACACTTACATAAATAGTGAGGCCAAGTTAATTGAAACTGGACTTATTAAAAAAATCTTACTGTAATTATCTTTGGTAAAAATGGGAGTGTCTGTTAAAAAGATTCTATTTTAATAGAAACCTATGGAGCACCTATGGTCAAATTCTAGTCCTGTTCATTTTCTTTGAGGTTTTATTACCCATCTGTAAACAGGAGTGAATTCTGATTTCTTCTAGTTTAGTAAAAAGCTAAAAGTTCCTTTGTCCTAAGCTCTGCAAGCTGAAACTGGAGGACTTTAAACTTCAGAAAAATCACTATAGCAGACCATCTATGGGCAATGTTCATGCCTGCTGCTCTATGGGTCACTTGGAGAGTTCACCAGAGGAGTATCTGATGACATAAGCAGAGATATTCTAACTGCAAATCAGGAAAATCCATTAGATTACAGCTGCCATGCTCATCCCCCCTCTAAAGATGTTTCAAACTCAAATCTAGAAATCTCAACTAGCTGTCCTTCTGACTCAAACTCTAAGATCACAGTATACTCCAAATATTAATCTTTGTTTTTAGTTTACTCTCATAGGATGACAGCTTGAATTTCCTTCAAGCAATACAATCTGAAATGAACAATTTAGCTTCCATAGGCTAACTTCCATAGAAGTTCTTGATCTGGTAAGAAGAAGTAGTTTACGCTCTTTTTAATAAAAAATGTTGCTTCTATGTCCGTAAATTAGAAATCGTTGCCCCAAATTAAAAGGCTTTTCATTAACAAATATATTTCTCATCAAATAGGTACTGCTTCCTTGTTGGATTTATTCAGTTGGTTAAATCTTGACTCCTGGGATCTCTGCTCCAGGGAATTTTTCAGCCAATAGTTCTTGGCTATTATCCTCCTTAGTCATTGTATTCATTCTCCTTAGTCATTGTATTCACTTCCCTGTAGTCCTTGTATCCTTGTAGGATTTTAAATACTTTCCAGTAGCCACTCACACCTCAAATGATTGCCATCAGGATTAGACAATTTAGAGACCTGAACAACCTGACCACTCAAGTCTTACAATGAATGTCCAATTTTGGATAATAATGATAATGTGACCTTACATCCCAATGCAGCTGTTGATAATGATAATGCCTACAAGACTGCTCCAGTGACTATATCAATAGTGGTAGCTGAGAGTAAGCTGTGCTGTTTGGTCACACCCTCAGCATGCTGAGAGGGTGAACAAAGGGGAGTGAGGTGTGGGGTTGTTAAAGTAAGTGAAGATGGAGATTGGGCCTGATGAATTCCTGAGAGGACAAAACCAGTTAGGTCTCATAAGTGACCTCAACCTTGCTTTATTTGCAAACATAAGCAAAACTTAAGCTATTTCTTTTAAATACCTACTTTTTTTTTAAAAAAAAAGAGCTTAAGCTCAACCAATTAGAAGTATCCAACAAACGTATAATTATATAACTAGTGACTTTCCAACAGGATAGACCAAAAAAGGCAACTGCATAGCTGTGTTTAATCAAATATTTTCTTTGCTTTTCTTCTATGTTTGTTCTGTAAAAGCCTCACTCTTGCATTCCCTTGGAGGAGGTCCCGAACTCCTTCTGGTTTGGAGCTGCCCAATCCATGAATCATTGCTTGCTCAAATAAACTCTTCAAAATGTTATGTGCCTCAGTTTACTTTTTAGAAAACTGCAATGTTTTCATACACGCATACACATGAAATAATTAAATCAAGCTAATTAACAAATCCATCACCTCACATACTTATATTTTATGGTAAGGCCATTTAAAATAAACCCTTCTAGCAATTTTGAAATATACAATATATTATTATTAACTATAGTCAAAATGCTGTGCAATAGATCTCTAAAACGTATTCCTTACATCTCACTGAAACTTTGCACCTTTGGCCCAACATCTCCACATTCCCCAGTTCCAACGCTCCAGCCCCTGGCAATCACCACCCTACTCTCTGGTGCTGTGAGTTCCTCTTTTCTAGATTCCACATATAAGTGAGAACATGAAGTCTTTGTCTTTCTGTGCCTGGCTTATTTCACTTAACATAATGTCCTCCAGGCTCATCCATTTCATAAATGACAGGATTTCCTTCTTTTATAAGCTAAATAGTATTCCACTTTGTATATGTTGTTGTCAGCGGCGATGTGGGTGGTGATTGGGGCCGGTGTTGCGGGCAGTGAAATAATTTACTGAAACAGCAGTAAGTTGAAGAAAACAAGTTTATTAGAGAGAAAGTATGTTTCAAGGGAGCAACAGGCAGCACAGCAGAGAAGGGGCTTGTCTACCAAGAAGCAGAGGCTGGAGGGAAGTTTTATAAGGTGGTGCTGCTGGGGCTATGTGCAGAAAGAGGTATTTGGGAACAGGATGCTGTGCCAGTGGGTTGTCTGTGATTAGCCATCTCCCAGAACAATTGTTCTCTCCCTCTCCTGGGGCCTCTTCCTCACTGTTGCTTACTTATCTTATCAGGACTCCACATATATGTCAGATTTTGTTTATCCATTATCCACTGATGCATACTTAGGTTGATTTCATATCTTGGCTAATGTGGATAGTGCTGTAATGTATTTCTTTGACATATTATTTTGTATCCTTTGGATGTATACTCAGAAGTGAGGTTCCTGGATCATATGGTAGTTCTATTTTTAGTTTTTTGAAGAATCATAGTGTGTTCCAAAAGGCTGTACTAAGTTACAATCCCACCAACAGTGTGCAAGGGTTTCCTTTTCCTGACATCCTCATCAACACTTTTGGTAAGTGTTTCATCATCTTTTTGATAATAGCCATTTTAACAGGTGTGAGGTAATATCTCACTGTGGTTTTAATTTGCATTTCCCTGATGATTTAGTGACAATGAGCATTGCTTTATATACCTGCTGACCATTTGTATGTCTTCTTTTGAGAAATGTTTCTTCAAGTCCTTTGTCCAATTTTAATCAGGTTGATTTCTTGCTATTGGGTTGAGTTTCTTATATATTAACCTCTTATGAGATGTATGGTTTGCAAATATGTTCTCCCATTTCTTAGGTTGCTCTTCACCCTTTTGATTGTTCCCTTTGCTGTGCAGAAGCTTTGTAGTTTGGTGTAATCTCACTTGTCTGTTTTTGCTTTTCTTACCTGTGGTTTTGGGGTCACATCCAAAAACATCATTGCCTAGACGAATGTCGTGAAACTTTTCTCTTATGTTTATTTCTAGTAGTTTTAGTTTTAGGTCTTATATTGAAGTCTTTAACCCGTTTTGAGTTGATCTTTGTAATAATATATGATATGAGATGAGGGTCTAATTTAATTCTTCTGTATGTGGATATCCAGCTTTCCTAAGATCATTTACTAAAGAGACTGTCATTTTCCCGTTATGTGTTCTTGACATCTTTGTTGAAAATGAATTGACTGTAAATGCATGGCTCTGCATGGCTATTTCTAGGCTCTCTATTCTGTTCCATTAATCTATGTGTCTTTTTTTTTGTGCCAGTACCATGCTGTTTTGATTACTGTAGCTTTGTAGTAGATTTTGAAATTAGATAGTGCGATGCCTTTGAGTTTGTTCCTTTTGGTCAAGGTTACTTTGGCTATTTGAGGTCTTCTGTGGTTCCATGTAAATTTTAGGATTATTTTTTCTGTTTCTGTGAAAAATGATATTGGAATTTTGATATGGGATACACGGAATCTGTGGATCATTTTGAGTCATATGGGCATTTTAATAATATTGATTTTCAATCAATGAACACAGGATTAAAAAATTTTTTTTTATCTTCTTCAATTGCGTTCATCAATATTTTCTAGTTTTTACTCTTAAATATTTTATTTTATAGCTATTGTAAATGAAATTGTTTTCTTAATTTTTTTCCAGATCATTTGTTATTAGTGTATAGAAACACTACTAAGTTTTGCATCTTGTATCCTACAACTTTACTGAATTTGTTTATTAGTTCTAACAGCTTTTGATGAAGTGTTCAAGGTTATCAGTATATAAGGTAATTTAATCAGCAAATATTTTCACTTCTTCCTTTCCTATTTGTATGCCTTCTATTTCTTTTTCTTGCTTAATTGCTCTGGCTAGGACTTCTAATACTCATTGAATAGGAGTGGGCAGCCCCATTTCTAACTCAGTGATTTAAAGGGGCTATCCAGGGCCTGACACTGCACTGAAGAAACCCAGGCTGGCTCTCCTGCCCAGACTTGGTTCTGAGCTCCCTGTCAAGAGCCAAGTGTTTGCCATGCACTGTGAGCTGTGGTTACCATCCCATTTCTCTGATCTGCAAACTGAACTTGAGTTGTTAAAGGCCTGACATCTCAGAGGGCAGATACTGCAGAGCTGAGACTCCACCCCAGGTAGGTCTGACCCCCCAACCTGGGCTAACCTCTTGCCATGTTGCCCCAACTTAGGTCATTCCACATTCATGAAACCGAGTTCTGCACTGGCCCTTCCTGGCTCTTCTGACAACCTTCCTGTTGAGGGCATCCCTGCCTCACAGCCTTGCTCTGCCCTTCTGCTCCCACTCTCTCTGCTGTCCATGGGCTCATCATGCCTTCCCTTTACACACCTGTGGTCACCCAGGCACCCCCCCCGCCCCAGGCCAATGAGTCTGTTGAGAAATGTCATGGACTAGCCTGTGCCCTCCAAATTCATATGTTGAAGTCCTAAGCCCTAGTATCTTGGAATGTGACCTCATTTGGAATTGGGAGATGGGGTTTTACAGAGATAATCAAATTAACATGAGGCCATTAGGGTGGGCCCTAGTCCCATGTGTCTGGTGTTCTTACAAGAAGGGGTAATTTCAAAGACTAAGCTCTGGTATTTGACAGTACAGTAGGGAAATTATAGTTAACAATAATTTTTGTGTATATTATTCAAGATAACTAGAAGAGAAGATTTGTAATATTCCCAACATAAAGAAAAGATAAATATTTGAGATGATGGATATCTTAATAATCCTGATTTACTCATTATTTTCTGTAAAAGTATCAAAATATCACGTGTACCTTCAAAATAGGTACAACTGTTACATACTCATAAAAATACATGGATAATTGTCACCAAAGGCCAAGAAAAAAAGAAGGGGAAAGGAGAAATTTGGACATAGTTACACACACATGTGGGGAATGCCAAAGATTGCCAGTGTACCACCAGAAGCTGGAGAGAAGCCTGGCACAAGTTCTAACTCACAGCCCACAGAAAGAGCCCAGCCTGCTAACACCTTGGTCTCAGACTCCCAGCTTCCAAAACTGTGAGGCAATCCATTTCTGCTGCCTAAGTCATTCAGGGTGTGGTACTTTGTCATGGTTGCCTGAGCAAACGGATCCCAGGAGACAGGTCTGAGAGCCAGTCCTCTCCATGGGCCACCTGCCTACCTGCCCACATCCAAGGGCATGCCAACTTTCCCATCTTTGCCCATACAGTGCCTCTCCCTGGCTTGCCATTCTCACCATCCATGAGGGGCCTCCCTGGCCAGTCACGGATAGCTGGAGAACTGCTGATGTGAGGGACAGTGGCCGTGACTTGGGACAGGAGGCTCCCAGTGGACCAGGAGCCTGGTTGTGTTGGAGTCTGTGGCTGTCATGCTGTCTCTCTGCCCATGCCCAGGCCCCATCCTAAGAGGAGCTTCCTGCCATCCTGGGAGTGTCCCTAAAGGGAGGCGAGACTGTGCCTTGGGTATTTGCAGCCTGGAGTGTTTGGACCCAGCTATCTCTTGTAGAACAGCCATTCACGAATTAACTGTAAATGAATCAGAAACACAAATTCAGTTTTTCTTGACATGTAAATGGGGGTTTATAAATGTTAGAGGGGAGTTTGGCTTTTTTTTTTTTTTTTTTTTTTGAGACAAAGTCTCACTCTGTGGCCCAGGCTGGAGTCCAGTGGCACGATCTCGGCTTACTGCAACCTCCGCCTCCCAGCTTCAAGCAATTCTCGTCTCTCAGCCTCCAGAATAGCTGGGATTACAGGCATGCACTATCACGCCCAGCTAATTTTTGTATTTGTAGTAGAGACAGGGTTTCACCATGTTGGCCAGGCTGGTCTCAAACTCCTGACCTCAGGTGATCCACCCGCCTCGGCCTCCCAAAGTGCTGGGATTACAGGCGTGAGCCACCGTGCCTGGCCTTGGCTATTTTTAAGGGAGTCTGGACACTGGCCCGTGCTGGCTACCAGGGACCTGGAGACAAATGGAGATGGTCCCCCAGACTGGGTCAGTTCAGGTTTCTGAATCCTATGTGGCTGTTGACTAGGAGCTAAGACTGCTGTCCACATTCCCTTCAGAGCCCTCCCATAGCCCCACAATGGACCCAGCCCACTTTACAGATGGAAAAACTAAGATACAGATTGGACAAGGCCCTGGCCTGGAAAGAGGCACAGCCAGGGTCCAGCCTTGCTTTCCCTGACTCCAGGCCCTGAAGGCCCTGAACCATTTTTATAGCAGGAGGGTTTCGGGAGCCCCAGGGAGCCCTGGGGGGATCGGGGCAGCTCCAGAGAGGAGGCAGCGCTTGAGCAGGGTCTCAGGCAGGGACTGGAGCTCAGAGGCCAGCATGGGGCAGCCCTGCTGGTGGCGTGAGGAATGCCGAGTCCCTATCTGGGGATGTGCTCCAGGGAGTTCCAGGGCACCAGATGGGCTGCAGGTGGCAAGCAGGCACACAGTGTCTCGGCTGTGGTCTGGACACACTGGAATGTGGGTGGTGAGAACCTGGGCCAGGGCCAGGCCTGCTGTCCGGTGGTGACTCTCCCTGGAGTCCTGGCTGCTAGTGGGCCTTGCTGTGGGTCATTTGAGGCCAATTCCTCTAAATGGGGAAGGTAGGATGTGGGGGAGGGCAGGGAAGGCTGTGTCTCGGGACAAGAGTTATGGGGTCTGAGTCTCACCAGGTGAGTTGAGCTGGGACAGAGTCAGGTGAAACGTTGGGGGAACACCCTCATCGATGTTGGCTAGGAGGGGCCGAGGCTGCAGGCCCAGGCTGCTGGTGCAGGCTCAGCGGGGCCCTCCCTGCAGAAACTTCAAATATATCACTAACGCGTCCCCCGCACTGCAGCTGGCTCCCTCAACACTCCAGCCTCTCTGCCTGGGCCGGCCACTCCCTTCCAACCAGGCGTCCTTCCACTTCGCTGCCCCGCTCAGCTATCACCCTCACCACAGAGCCTGTCCAGCCCACCCGAGGCGCTCCCTGCCTCTGGCCAGCTCAGGCTGTGTGTGGGGCATGTGGAAGGCACCATCTTCCCACTCAGGGGTTGCATCGTGGGGGCTCTGGTTGTGGGGATGACATCATCATTCTCCTCCCCAGCTCACTGCCGCTTGAAACCAGTCGGCCCTGACCCTTCTTACCCCGACACCCCGCAGGACCCGCGGCAGCTGGGCACCACGTTACTGATGTCCCTCCGCCTCCCCCAGAGGCAGCAGAGCGACTTGCAGAGGGCCATTGGCCGATCTGTGGCCTGGCTCCCCTTGCTGTCTGCACCATCTCCAGCAGGCCCTGAGGCTCGTGCCTCAGTCTCCTCCATACGAGGGGAGAGTCAGCTACAGACACACAGGAGTGGATCATTCTAAAAGAGTGCCTGGTGGAAAGCAAATGCCTGGTAAAATTCACCATTATGATTGGCTGTCATCCCAGTCCCACACTAGGTCATGCCTCCTCCTCTTCCATGGGCAGAAGGCTAAGCAGGAGCTGGGCCCAGAGGTAGGATAGCTATGGGTCTGTGTGGAGGGCCCGTCCATCCCAGACAGGGTGTGGGCTGTGTGGGGGCCCCAACAGGCAGGGCTTTGCAGTGACTGAGGAGCTCAGAATTTCATCTGGGGGTGAAAGGAGCAGGTGAGAGCTTGAATCAGGGCTTTCAAAGCCTGGGGTGAAGGAACAACCACAGGTGCGGGAAGCATCAGATGCTCCAGGGCGAGCCTGCCAAGTGGGCTAGGTCACTGCTCTCAGGGCCTGGGACCCTGAACTCCAGGCCTCTACAAGGCAGATTTCTTAGGGATAGAAGGGTAAGCAGTGGGGTGAAGAACACTCACAGTTCAGAAGCTAAGAAACAGGCAGGCCCTTTGAGACCCTTCCCAGGCCTCTCACCTGACAGGTGGGGAAACAGAGCAGAGTCAAACTTAGGGGCAGGGTGGTGTCCCAAGCCCTTCACTATGGGCAAGTGGAGAGCCCCGGGCCCCCACAGAGCCCACCTATGCATGGAAGACTCAGACCTCCACTCTGACCCCGCTGCTCTCAAGTCTGTTTGATTCACAAATGCCATGGGGCCTCTGAGAATGTGGGGGGTTAGTGGTCCTGGGGGTGAGTGATTTGCTGGGTGGGGACAGCTGGGGCTGAGCCTTGTCTCTTGGGACAGCAGGAAAACACATCTTTTACCTGCTGTCACTGACCTTCTGAGAGTCTTTGGTCAAACCCTCATTCTCTCCAGGCACAGAGTCCTGCCCTGAACCAAGGGCTGTGGGCCAAATCCCTGAGGTCACTGCCAGCTCAGAATCCTGTGGGCAGGAGTCAGGTCACGAAGATGGCAGAGTAGAAGGTAACAGCCTTCTCGTCCCCACAAAAACACAAATATAGAAAGCTGTGCATGAACCAAAATGGTCCCAGAAGGGCTCAGGGACCCATTGAAAAATCTGCAGCAACCCAGTGGAGAAAAAAAAAAAAGGAGAATATTACACAGAAAGGATCACCAGTGAGACTGGCACATCTGAGATGCCAGGAGAAGGCTAGGAACAAAGAAGAAAGATGAGGCCATTGGTATGAGTCACAGAGTGGGTGCCACCATGGTCTCCAGTGGTCTGCTCCACAGAGGATACTGCCATCTCTTGCTACTGAGGTTACCAGCAGCTGTTCCTGCCGGGGAACCCCAGAGAGGGAGATGCAGCTGTAAACCTCCTCCCCGCACCCAAAGAGCAGCCACTGGTGTGCTGCTTCAGGCAAGGAGCTACCACCTCTCCCAACTTTGCGTGTGCCTCTTACCCACAAGCCACAGCCACTCCATGAGTGCACATACTCCAGACTCAGCTCTGTGGCTGCACTGCACTCACTTAGAACTCAGACTGCCTAGCCATTGCCATAGTGAGCTATTTCACACACTAGGCCCTGGAGACAAGGTGTCTCCCCATGTGCTTGCACTGTGGTCACCACTCAGCAAAGAAAAGCCCGAGATCTGATGGCTTCACTGCTGAATTCTGCCAAATATGTAAAGAAAAATGAATACTAATCCTTCTCAAACTCTTCGAAAAAATAGAAGGGAAGGGAATATCTCTACACACATTTTATGAGGTCAGCATTACTCTGATATCAAAGCCAGAGAAGGGCACTACAAGAAAATAAATTTACAGGCTAATATCTCTGATAAACATTCTAAAAAAAATACTGAAAAATCTAATTCAACAGCAGATTAAAAGGATCACCCACCATGAGCAAGTGGGATTTATCCCTGGGATGCAAGGATAGTTTAGCATTTATAAATCAATAAATATAATACATCACATTAACAGAATGAAGAACAAAAACCATATCTCAACAGATGCATAAAAGACACTCAACAAAATCCAACATCCTTTCATGATAAAAAAAAAAAAAAAAAACCTCTCAACATATTGGGTATAGAAGGTGATATGGTTTGGCTGTGTCCCCACCCAAATCTCATCTTGAACTGTAGCTCCCATAATTCCCTCATGTTGTGGGAGGGACCCAGTGGAAGGTAACTGAATCATGGGGGTGGTATCCCGCATACTGTTCTTGTGGTAGTGGATAAGTCCCACAAGACCTGATGGTTTTATAAGGGGAAACCCTTTTCACTTGGCTCTCTCATTCTCTCTCTTGCTGCTGCCATGTAAGATGTGCCTTTCACCTTCTGCCATGATTTTGAGGCCTTCCCAGCCACGTGGAACTGTGAGTCCATTAAACCTCATTTTCCTTATAAATTACCCAGTCTCGGGTGTGTCTTTATTAGCAGCATGAAAACGAACTCATACAGAAGGTACGTACCTCAACACAATAAAGGCCATATACATCAATCCCAAAGCTAATATTATATGCAACTGTGAAAAGTTGAAATATTTTCCTTTATAATCAGGAACAAGAAAGGGATGCCCACTCTCACCACTTCTATTCAACGTAATACTAGAAGTCCTAGTCAGAGCAATAAGGAAAGAGAGAGAAATAAAAGACATCCAAGATGGAAGGGAAGAAGTAAAATTGTCTCTGCAGACATGTTCTTCTATATAGAAAACCTTCAAGAATTCACCAAAAAAGTCACTAAACCAATACACAAATTCAGTAAAGTGGCAGGAGGCAACAATCGACATATAAAAATCAGTAGTATTTCCATACACTGGTAACAAACCATCTGGAAAAAATCAAGAAAATAATCCCATTTACAATAGCTACAAAAATACTAAAATACTTAGAAATAAACTTAAGCAGGTGAAAGATCTGTGTACTAGTCCGTTTTCACACTGCTGTAAATAAATGCCCGAGACTGGGTAATCTATAAACAAAAGAGGTTTAATTGGCTCATAGTTCCACAGGGATAGGCAGGCCTCAGGAAACTTACAATCATAGTGGAAGGCGAAGTGGAAGCAGGCACCTTCTTCACAGCACGACAGGAGAGAGGAGAGCAGGAGAAACTGCTACTTATAAAACCATCAGGTCTCATGAGAACTCACTCACTCTCATGATGACAGCATGGGGGAAACCACCCCCATGATCCAATCATCTCCCACCAGGTTCCTCCCTCAACACTGGGAGATTACAATTTGGATCACACAGAGCCAAGCCATATCACTCTGTACACTGAAAACTATACAATATTGATGAAGGAAACTGAAGAAGACACAAAGAAAAGGAATGATAGCTCTTGTTCATAAATTGGAAGACTTAATCCCATTAAAATGTTTATACTATCCAAAGCAATCTGCAGGTTCAATGCCTTGCCATATTAAAATTCCAATGTCATTTTTCACACTAAGAGAAAAAATAATCCTAAAATCTGTATGGAACCACAGAAAAAAACCAAATGGCCAAAGTAAGCTTGACCAAAAAGAACAAATACAGAGGCATCGCACTACCTCATTTAAAAATCTGCTACAAAGCTATAGTAATTAAAACAGCATAGTACTGGCACACACAAAAAGATACATAGACGAGTGGAACAAAATGAAGAGCCTAGAAATAAATCCACATAGTTACAGTCAATTCATTTTCAGCAAAGATGTTAAGAATCACAATGGGGAAATAACAGTCTCTTCAACAAAGGGTGTTGGGAAGACTGGATATCCACATGCAGAAGAAGGAAATTAGAGCCTCATCTCCCAGCATATCTAAAAATTTTCTGGATTAGTGATATGCAGTATGATACTCCCTCATGACACAGGCCAGTGACAGAGAGCTGTAGCTTCCAGTCAGCTACGCAATCGCGAGGTTAAATAACCAATACTCTACTGGGTACTGTGTTGCCAGCATTTGGAGGGTAATAATGAAAAGAGGAAACAAACCGTGCTGTCAGAATTTGGTGTCTTCCAGTGGAACACTTGTGCCTGCTAATCCATTGACAAGTGTGGATGCCCCAGTACCTTCCCCCAGCTTGTCTCGAGCCCCAACAGGAGAGAGAGAAATGGATGATCCTGTGGCTGTAGCATCCCTACCATGCAGCAATTGATTGTAGTTCCGCGCCTCCCATACTCTTCAGGCCCACTGCGCTTACAGCTGTGAACGTTCATTGAGGAGCCGTACAACCATTCTGTTTATCACTTTCAGCACAGCCTTCAATAAATTACATGAAATGTGGAATGCTTTCCTATAAAATGGGCTATGGGCCAATGTGAGTGTTTGGAATGTGTTTAAGGCAGACTAGGCTAACCTGTGAGGTTTGGTAGGTTAGGTGTATTAAATGCATTTTTTATTTACGGCATTTTCAACTTATAATATTTTCAACTCTCGACTTACGACCAGGATGTAGTCCCATTGTAAGCCAAAGAGCATCCGTATAGCAAAACATCATGTTGAACACCATAAACATGCAATTTGTATCAGGCAATCAAAAATAATACATAAATAAATAAACAAATAAGGGAATCCTCCAGGAGGGCCGATGACTCCTGGCAGTAAGGGACCTTGGGCAGGCTGCCCTCCTCTTTAGGCCTCAGTCTACCCACCCTTGGGTGAATTAGTCTAGTTCCCCCTGGCTGATGGGTTGGTCCCTGCCATGGCTGGAAGGAGATGGTAAGAAGCCCCTGGATGAGGCAGATGCTTGCCTCAAATTTACTCTCTGGCCAACTGCCAAACAGAGCTGCTGGGGGACCCACCCAGGGCCTGTTCCCACCTCCAAATAACTGCAAACCTAGCTTGCCTGGCCCGCAGTGGGGTGGGGTGGCCAGACACTAGGATGGGATTCTTGCTTCTCAAGAGACTCGGTGCCTTACCCCTCACTTTCCTCATCTGTACAATGGGTTGACACTGGGATTTCAGCATCACCGTGAGCATGGTATGCAAGCACCATCCGCGGGCTGGACACCCACCCAAGGCGCCCCTAGGGCTCCCAGGAAACAAACAAAGGAATGCAAGCACCAGCTCCACACCCACGTGCAGCTGGCACCCAAAGGTTACTGACTCCATCCTCACCCTGGTCAGCCAGTCGGAGCTCAGGGCTGGGTAGGACAGCCTCACTCCCAGAGCACGGGGCTCCCTGGCCTGGGCCAGGCCTCATCCATTCCAGCAGCCACCTGGCCTCAAGGTTGCCCAGCCTCCAGAGCGCCGTCTCTCCACTTTCTCTGAGTCATTGTGTGATTTTGGTAGTTGCTTCTCCCAGAGCTGATGGTGGAGCTGCTGATTCCCCATGGCGGCCGCATGGCTGTCCAGACCATCTCCTCTGTGAGAAAGCAGAGACGGTTGTTTCACTGGTCCTGGGCCACATATCCCGGAATTGACAGTGTCATAGCCTCCCACCTGCTCTGCCATTCCCCGGGCCTTTCTCAGGTCTTGGAGATAGGACGGTGTGCCCAGAGAGGCCCATGCACTCAGGACCTGCCAGGCTGTCCCGCCAGGGTCAATGTCACATTTGCCCAGCCCAGTGGGGAAAGGTACATTGGTCTTCCAGAAATAAAGAATCCTGGAAAACCAGAGATTCGCAGGTGCGTGCTGGGTGCTCTTGAGGCTGAGGAATGAGACGCTTCGGAACAAATATTCTTCCAAAGGCTCCTCTCCTACTTTGCTGAGATCCTCATGACGGATTTGAGGATCAGGGAAGGGGACGAGGGAATGGCGTGCACTGGGCCCCCACTCCTGTCGGGAATGTCACCTGCACTTAGTCCTTGCCAAGTAGGAGGAGGGTCGATGCTACAGCCCATTTTACAGATGAAGAAATGGAGGCTCACAGATGGGAAGTGAATGGCAGCTGGTCTGAGAGAGAGCCAGGCATCACCTAATATGAGCTTGGGAGGTGAGGCTGATTCCCTGCTTGGGGCCAGGGGCTGGGAACCACCCTTTTTTGACCTAAGAACCCTGCAGGACCTCAGGCCATGATAAATTCTCTTGCTCTGCTCATCCCACACCTGAAGAGCGGCTTGAGCAAAGACTTGGAGTTGGGAAGGACCCTGTTTGTTCTGGGACTAGCACAGAGATGAGATCAGCTGGAGTGACGCGGAGGATCCTAAGCGCTGGGAGCCTGTGTAGCCATGGGAATCGGGATGTTTTCAGAAGCCACCTGGCTGTGCAAGAGGAAGGTGACAAGGCAGGTCAGAAGAGAAGCTGCAGCAGCGGGGACAGAGCTGTGGATGGGAGGAGGGGCCTGGGTGTGCCGCAGAGAAAATGGCTCCTGTAGGTGGGGGACCAAGGGTCTCCAGTGCAGCCGTGACCAGTAAGAGGAGGCCAGGGAAGGTGCTGGTGGGGACCTTGATGACAGTGGTGTCGGTAGAGTGCGGGGGGTGACAATGGCCTGGTGGGAAGACAGGGGACCAGAGACCTAGGCCCTCCTCCAGAGGTGGCAGGAGGAGGACCTGGGGTCAGTGGCGGGCTTAGGAGACAGGGGCTGGGTGTGCTCAGGGCTGTGAGGGAGGCTCCAGTCCCAGTTCCCATTTCTCAGATAAGGACAATGAGGCCCAAACCCAGGGCCAGAGAGGAGGCCGTGCACCCTCAGGTGTCAGACCTGTGGCTGAGGCCCTTTTCCGGACCCTTTCGTAGGAAGGCAGGGGCTGCCGCCTTTCCCTCTGCTCTAACAGGTCTGGAGTGGGGCCTGGAATGAGCGTTTCTAAGAAGTTCCCAGCAGGCAACCACTTTGGGTAGAACACACACACACACACACACACACACACACACACACAAACACAGACACACAAACACACACACACAGATAGATGGAGACACAGAGAGAGGTGGAGAAAGAGAGGAACAGGCACAGAGGGAGACAGAGGACACCTCGATGAACATTGCGCCGCTGGTGCCTCTGCTGGTACCTGTTTTTGGCCTGGCTGTGAATCAGGGGAGTGACGGGAAGCAGGAGGGCTGGGGACACCAGGTGCCGCCGCGTCAGGGCCTGGGACTGGTGTGGAGAGCAGGCACCCCCACGCCACATCCCAGGGCCTAGTTTTCCTGACCCGGGATGGTCGGGTGCAGGTGCCCAGGCCTCCATGGCTGCAGGGGACATTGGCTGGTGGGGGACAAGCAGGGATGCTCCGTGCCACCTGCAGTGCTCGGGCCAGCTGCTGGGTGGCCGAGGACATGCTCTTGGCAGGCCCAGAAAGGGCGTTTTGTGGCGCTGGCTCACTCTGCTCCCATGAGAGACCCCGTTGGGCCCAGCAGCCTCAGGGCCACCAGGGCAGGGCAGTTTTCCCAGGGGAGCCGGTTACACCGCCCTCCCACCTCTGTCACCAGGTCTGTGGATGCACGGTGGACAGGTGCCCAGCAGAGCAGGGGGAGCTCTGCCCCAGGGCTTCTGGGCCTCAGCCTGGGGACACTTTCCCAGGCTGACCCTGGTGGCCCAGGGCCCTGTGTGTGGGCAGCAGAGACCCCAGCCCACCCTGGGGAAGGGCGCAGTCCTGTCTCCCGTGTGGCCCAGTGGCCCCTCTTGGTGCCTATAATTGGCAGGGCCACAAAGAGGGTTTTGTTGACCCCTCGACGAGGGCAGGCACATGGAGGGTGGGGGCGGTGGCCCCTTTCATCTTCCAGGCCCCTAATTACCCCTTTCTCTGGCCTGGACCAAGATGCCTTTAAATAGCAACAGTCAAGGGGCCCAGGGGGGCTGACGGGGGCTGAGGGACGCGGGACCTCTGAGGCTGCTCACAAAGGAGTGAACATTCGCTCTTGGGGATGAAAGAGCTGGGACCCAAAAATAGACTGAGAGGTTCCGGCCTCACCTCGTGGCCCGGGACACCCTGAGCCTCCTCTCTGAGTGTGAGGCCCCTCCGCGCCCCCACCCTTCCTCAGGCAGGCGTTGACCTGGGGACATTCTAGAAAAGCCTGCTTGGCCCCAGGGCAGTGGCAGCTGTGCAGTGGGCGTCAGCCAGTGAGGCCCCCCCTCCTTGCCCTTGCCCTTGCCCTTTCCCTTGCCTCTGCTGTTTCCTAGGCCTGGACCGCCTCCTTCCTTCCCCTTCCTCCTTCACCGAGGAGCCCGTCTTTGTCTTTCCAGGGCTGGCTCTGATGCCACCTGCCCCAGCCTTCCCTCACCACCCAGGCTGAGCTGGGGTTGGGGCCTCTCCTTCCCCCTGCCCGGGGGCCATGCCCTGATGTCTGTCACTGTCTCCCACCAGCCCAGCACTCCTGGATGGCAGGGCTGTTGTCTTTGAGCTCTTGGCCCCAGAACGGTGCCTGGCACTCAGAGAGGGAAGAAGGGGAATGAAGGAAACCCCAACTCTAAACCCAACCCCCTCGCCCCAGCCTCACTTTTCTCTTTCTCTCTATGCCAGGCCCTCCCCAGGTCTGCCCCCTCTTCCTCGGCCCTGTCTGTGCCCTGCGCCCCAGCCTCACTTTTCTCTTTCTCTCTATGCCAGGCCCTCCCCAGGTCTGCCCCCTCTTCCTCGGCCCTGTCTGTGCCCTGCGCCCCAGCCTCACTTTTCTCTTTCTCTCTATGCCAGCCCCTCCCCAGGTCTGCCCCCTCTTCCTCGGCCCTGTCTGTGCCCTGCGCCCCAGCCTCACTTTTCTCTTTCTCTCTATGCCAGCCCCTCCCCAGGTCTGCCCCCTCTTCCTCGGCCCTGTCTGTGCCCTGCGCCCCAGCCTCACTTTTCTCTTTCTCTCTATGCCAGGCCCTCCCCAGGTCTGCCCCCTCTTCCTCGGCCCTGTCTGTGCCCTGCGCCCCAGCCTCACTTTTCTCTTTCTCTCTATGCCAGCCCCTCCCCAGGTCTGCCCCCTTTTCCTCAGCCCTGTCTGTGCCCCCCACCTTCAATATGTGCTGTGGAGTCCCCACCCTTGGGGATGGGGACACTTCCAGGGCTCGTGGGGGCCCATTCTGGAGCTTGCCATAGTGTCCACTGTGGCTGTGACGGAGGTGACCTCCAGGGAAACCCACCCCTACAGGCCTGTGCCCCTCACAATGCTTCCGCAAGGATGGCAGGCTGCGGCCGAGTCCCCTCAGGTTCCTCTTCAGGGAGCAGGGAGAGCATGTGGACAGGGACAGGGCCTTTCAGGACTGTAGGGGCCCCAGGAACTGCCTGGGAACACGGCCTGGAGGGAGGGCCCCCGGGCGTTTGTGCCTTGAAGTGGCACAGTCCCTGTGGCCCATGCACGCCCGCATGCTTAGAGGATGTGCAGGCACCGGACATGCCCCACGCTGGGTTCTGAGGCCGCAACAGTAAAGCGGGCACCGTCCCTGCCTTGGTGGGCTCTGGGGCTAGTGGATCCAGCTGACAGTGCAGGCAGCTGTGGCCCCCTCAGGGTGGCGCAGGGACCTGGCGATAGGGTAAGGAAAGTTCTGAGGCCCTGGAGGGACAGGCCAGGAAGCAAGAAGGATGTGGAGCATGCAGGGGCCTGCTGGGGCCTGCGGGCCCAGGTGGGTGGGCAAGGGGGGCAGCTCCACTTGCCCATGAGGATGGTGTGTTGACAGAGATGAGGTGGGTGGGGCTGCAGGCCCCTGAAAGCAGGCATTGAGCCAAGTAGAGGTGGTAGCTATCCACTGACACCCTCCAGCCCCCTTGGGACAGACTCCTGCCAGAAGCTGGATTTGGGGAGCTGGGAGCAGGGCCGTGCCTCAGCCTCCTGCGGGCTTCAGTGGTCCTGGAGATTGATCTGGTGGGAACAGATAAATCCAGGGCAGAAGCTCAGAGCTGGGAGGATGGGGCCACCATCTCCTCCATCCTTGGCATCACCAGTGGTGGCAGAATAAACGCCCCCCAACCATGTCCACACCCTAGTCCCCGGGACCTGGGCATGTGCCACCTCATGTGTGAAAATAGACTCTCCAGATGGAGCTCACAGTCAAGCCCCTGAGATGGGAGGTCATCCTGGGTCATCCGGGTGGGCCGCATGTAATCACCAGGGTCCTTATGAGAGAGACAGAGGTCAGAGGAGGAGACATGACGGGGGAGGCAGAGGTCTGAGGGATGAGACCACTGGCCAAGGAGCACAGGCGTCCTCTAGAAGCTGAAGAAGGCAAGGAAAGGGATTCTCCCCTGCGGCCTCCGGGAGGAACCAGCCCTGCCCGCACCTGGAACGTAGCCCAGGGAGAGCCATTTTGGACATCCTACCTCAGAAGTGTAAGATAATAAATCTGTGTTGTTTTAAGTCACTAAGTTTGTGGCAATTTGTTACGGCAGCCACAGGAAAGTCACCAATCATCCCTCAGACCCACCCACGCCTTTCCAGGACACCAGACTCCCTGTGCTGGTCCCCAGGTGAAGCCACCTGCACAGCCACTCTCGAAGGCCAGAGCTTTAGTCTCCCCATGGCCAGGCCCAAACTCCCCGCTTCTGATGATGGGGCCATTATCCCCTGCAGGACAGCTCTGGAAGAGCCTTCGGCACCTCTCCTGGCAGCTCCTGGCAGGGCTCCGCCCACGGGGGCTGGAGGGTGTCGGTGGATGACTGAGGTCTCCAGCGCAGCAACAGCGCCTGTGCCTGCCGACCATATTCTTAAGGCCATTAATCACAGGAGAGGTGCTGACAGTGTCTTGGGCCCCTTTCAAGCCCTAAACCACCAAAAGCCAAACAGCACTGGCCTCCAGATTCCACCCTGAGGTCAGGCTGCCACTGCTGCCTGGAGTCCCCAGGTCCCGGAGGCCAGCTCCACCAGGAACCTCGGTGAGAGCCTTCCCAGGCAGACCCAGACACGTTCTGGGTCTGGCCACTGTGCTTTCCAGGAGGACTGGAGCCTGGCCATTGGCTTCCTTCTGGAGCTCTGGCCTCCAGCTGTAATACTCAAGGGAAATTCAAAGAGAATCCCCCAGAGAGGTCCTTGGGGAATAAACTTGGCCCCAATTGCATTTGAGGCAGAGCAGCAAATTTGGGAGGAGACAGTCGGGATCCAGGAAGGCCCCGCTTCAATTGGCCTCCTAAGAGGACAGAGCCTCTGACTGGACCCCGGCGTCTGTTTCTGCAGGTAAGACATCTGCCAGGTTGTAGGAGGCTTCATCCTGGGGTGTGGAGTCTGGGATCAGTGCCAGACTGGGGAGCTGCAGGCCACGTCACCCAGCACCCCCTGGGCAGTTCCCAGGGTGTTCTGGGATCGGCCTCTTCCTCAGCCCTCCTGACTGCTGGGCAGGGCCATGCACCTCCTTCTCCATCTCTCCACGGTTTGGGGCTCAGTGGAGAAAGCGTGGTTGGGGTGGGGAGGTCGGACAGGCTGCGTTCCAGTCCTGGTTCCCCCATGCTCAGGAGCTCATCATCCACCTCTCTCACAACATCCTTCCCAAACACCAGACTGCAGCCAACATCCAGCTTTGCTGCCCGGAGCCCCTGGTCCCCCTTCAGGGCCCCGGACACACTTGCCATGCCTCGTCCCCCATCCATCGTCCCCACTGGATTGTGTTCCCATGGCTGGGCATGGCTCACAGTCCCTGCTGAATAGTCAGGGTCCAGCATCACCTTCCACACTGGGTCCCTTCCCTTTCCTGCTCAATCTGTCCTCATTTCCTTCTGCATTCAGGATAAACCCAGATCTGGTGTCCAGGCCCACCCAAGCACCCTGCAGCTGCTCCATCCCACACCTCCTCCTGTTGTCATCCTGTGGCCACCCGGCCTCCCATCCAGTCCAGAGCCAGCCGCCTCCCCGTCTCAGGCCTTTGTCCCCTCTGTCCCTCCTGCTGGAACTGCGTTCCCCAAGTTCTCCTTCCAAGGCGGCCCCAGTCTCCTTCTGCATCTCGTTCTGACTCAGCTGAAGCACAGCTCCTGCAGGAGGCTCTGCCCACAGAGTGCTTGCGCAGGTGCGCCGCTGGCTTCGCTCATGGCACACTGACCTCTTTTGCAACAACATGGATGGAACTGGAAGCCATTATCTTAAGTGAAATATAGCAGACGCAGAGGGTCAAAGACCGCATGTTCTCACTTATAAGTGGGAGCTAAACAATGCGTACGCATGGATGCAGGGCGTGGAGTGAGAGGCACTGGAGACTTGGAAGGGTGGGAGGGGGATGCGGGACGAGAAACTGCTTAATGGGTACAAGTGTATACTGCTTAGGTGATGGCTACACTAACGGCACAGACCTCACCACCGTGCAACGTTAAAGGAATGCCCTGGACCCCTAAATCTATTTTTTGAAGTGTAATGGCCTTTTGTGTCTTCTGGTTCCCCTATGTGGTCCCTCCCTGGAGAGAATATCACTCTCAAGGGAAGAAATGTCCCAGTTTGCTCCCGCCCATCTCCTCGGTGCCCGGTGCCCCTGGGTGGAAGGCAGGTGCCCAGGCAGCATTAGCGGAATGGGGGACCAAGGAGGAAGAGCCAGTGAGTGGGCGGACATGGAGTCCCCCAGCTAGGGACCCTACAAACACCTTTGGGGAAAATCACTGACCGGCCTCGGCTGCAGGCAACCAGGGTCTTTCAGCAAATTAAAATAGTTACCAAATTCACTCAAATCAGGACCTGAGCTGTCTAGAGTAGAGAGTACAGCTAATTCGGTGGATAGGTGGAAAAACTAAGGTCATTTCCCTGATGTAGCAACAGTCCCTAGGGGAGAGGAGGGGGCCAGCCTCTGCCTCCAGGGCCTGTTTCACTGTTAGGGCGCTGTCCCCTCTCATCCCAGGGCTGCAGGAGGCCATGAAGGAGGTGAGAGAGGCAGAGGTGTGGTCATGGTTTCCCTCCTTGCTCTCAGCACTCAGTGGCTCCTTAAGCTGTTGTTGGGGGTGGGGGTGTCTGGAGGTTTTGTTATTGCACAGCAGTCGGTCAGCTCCAGGGTTCTATGGAATGGATTTCAGAGCTGCTTCCTGGGATCACAAACTCTTTGGAGTTCAAGGGTGCAGAGGCATCTAACATGTGGGAACCCTATGGACTTGCAAGATCTTCTTTTCTCAGCAAAGGAGCACAGCAGCGGAAGACACGGGTGGGATGAGAAATTGCAGCAGTTGAGCACACGCTCACAGTGGCCCTGCCGGTCTGCACAGGCAGCTCAGCTGCTCCAGGACCCAGTTCTATCTACCACTCACGGACACTGAGTGACCCTCAAGCCCCCCTCCCTTCCTGCTCCAAGCACTCCATGCTCAGTGCTCTTGCAGCGCTGGTGGAATTGAAGTCACATTTTCAGAAGAGTCACGGATTCTGATGCTGAGGACTGGGGCTTTATGTCTGTGCTGCTGCCACCATTGTGCACAAACCTCCGGATCCCAAACCTCTCAGGACAGGCTTGCGGCACCGTCTGACCTGACCGTGAACAGCATCAGCTCCTCGCCCACCTGCCCTCCAGGAGCGGGGAATTCACAGGCCTGGAACGCTCCAGAGCTCTGCGTCTCAGGCAAGACTTCCGATACTCTCCAGCTTTGTCGGGCTCCTTTTTTCCCACCAGACTGCACAAAAGGAAGCTGAATCTGGCATGCCACCCACCACCCTGGGCCTCCAGCAAGCTCAGCCTCCTGAGGCCAGAGATGGGACTTGTTGGGGGAGAGGGGCCAGAAGGCTCGACTCTCCAGGATCCAGTTCTGTCTGTCACTTGCAATCTGACCTTGGGCAAACCCCTGCTCTCTGAGTCCTGGTTCCGCTGTCAGATAAGCTGGGATGATGTTCATCTCCAAGTGGTTGTAAGGGTTAGATGAGGGCATGGACATGTTTTACAAATTGGGAAGGAATAGAAAAATGATTATTATGGTTGTCCTTGTAAGTGACTGCTTCTCAAAAGCACACAGAGGCTACCTTAAGAGATTTATTTTCCTTCCCTTTTATTTTGTGCATGACTTTGGAGGACTGAAAATATTCAGAGCCAGAAGGATCTGGGGAGGTTATTAAGCCTGAACTAAAGCCTTGACAGGTTGTGGTTCTAAAATTGCCAGCCAGTGAACAGGCCCGCTCTCCCTCCCTCCCCCTTTCTCCCTATCTTCATGCATACCTCCCTGCATTCATATAATCACCCATCCATTCGTTCATCCACCCATGTGTCCATCATCCATCCATCTGTCCATCATCCATCCATCCAACTCTCCATGTGTCCATCCATCCACTCACCCATTCATCTGCTTCTCTCTCCCTCCATCATTCCATTCATCCATTTTCCTTCCATATATCCACGTATTCTTCCATCCATCCATCCATCCATCCAACCATCCATCCATCCATCCATCCATCCATCCACTTTTCCACCCATCCATCCACTTTTCCACCCATCCATCCATGCATCCATCCATCCATCCATCCATGCACCCATCCATCCATCTCTCCATGTGTCCATCCATCCACCCACCCATTCATTTGCTTCTTTCTCCCTCCATCATTCCATTCATCCATTTTCCTTCCACATATCTGTATGTTCTCCCATCCTTCCATCCACTTTTCTATTCATCCATCCATCCATCCATCCATCCATCCATCCATCCATCCACCCATCCATCCATCTCTCCATGTGTCCATCCATCCACCCACCCATTCATCTGCTTCTTTCTCCCTCTGTCATTCCATTCATCCGTTTCTCCTTCCATATATCTATATATTCCTCCATCTGTCAATCCACTTTTCCATACATCCTTATGCCCATCCATCCATCCATTCATCTCCCCATTTATCCACCTCCCTCCATCTCTCCTTCCAGCACTCACAAACACTGCCTTCATGTTTGGCACAGGGAACCCAGACTTAGATCCATCCCCCACTGGAGCCTGGACAGCCATAGGACATAGGCCTCAACTAAATGTGAAATTTCAGAATGGGGAGTGGGTGTGGGGGAACCCACAGGGGTTCAGAGAGGAACTTTAGCACTAGCCAGGGAAAGGCTATGGTCCTAGAAGAGTTAACTCCACTCTTCTTGCAGCTACCCAAAGAGCTAGAGAATCTGAGCATGTCCCTCCTCCCCCATCCCTGGCCCACCTTGGCATCTTTCTGCTCTGCCGAGGCGAAAGCCGCCTTCACTCTGCAATTTAATCCCAGTTCCCATAGCTCTGCAAGTTTCCTAGACTCGAAGACAAAGATAAAAACATCATAATAACCACAGTGAGACAAAAAATAATAATCCCAGTGCTGAAAAAAATGAGATGCTGTCGCTTACATCTTGATAAACTGTAAAATTTATCTTCTTGTGCCGATCGTCCCTTCTCTATTTCATTTACAGTGGATTTTTAATAAAAAAAAGTTGATAAAAATCAAAGCAACATAATCAAAATAGAAAAGTTTGACATTTATAGATGTTGTTTATTACTATAGTGTTTTAAAGTATTAAAAAGGCACACCAAAATTAGTTTCTTATCAAATGTCAAATTTTCATCAAGTTCTCGCCTACAAACTATTTCAACTTTGTTCTTTGGAACAGAGTTGAGTGTCTCCATGAGCATGTGGGGGAGAGTCCCTGAAGACTTGCAGTGTTGTTTCTCCCCGCATCATCACTCCACTAAAAGAATTAACACGACGTGTTGTCTTCCTAATAAGCTTTAAGAAGGAGTTTGCTTTTCTTGTTCTTTTTCCCCTGCTTTAGGGGCAGATGTGTTGCTGTTTGTGTATCTTATACACTAGAAGGAAACTGCAATGGTGGAAAGGTCTCCTGACCTTGGCCCAGTCCAGAACTGTCCCAAATGACCCCATCTTGACTCGGAACGAGCCCATCCCTTCCGCATGTACAGCTGTGCAAAGAAAGACGCTGTCTCCGTGGAGCCAACAGCAGCCCTGGGCGGTACCAGGGGCAGGGTCTCAGGTTGGAGTTTAATTGCTTGGAACAGAGATCAGCTTTAATCAGCTTGAGCAACGAGGGAGGAGGCCCTAGAAAAAGACCAGGCCCGGGGGGCACAGTGAACATGGGGTGTCTGGGAGCCAAGAGCGAGCCCCAGGAGCGTGAAGACAGTCGGGCGTGGCCAGGATGTGACGGGGCTGGGCTTTCCCTTCTTAGAGATGACAGCTGGATCGCCAGGAGGGGCCAGCTCCAAGGCAGGAAGCCAGGGCTGCCATCCTTCTCGAACATATCCATGGACACCGTGAAGGTGTGGTCAGGGGCAGAGCTGGACAGTTGGAGGAGCTAGGGTTTGCATCCATCGTGTACCACTCCACATGTGTCCTGACCAGATCACTTTCCCGGCTGAGTCTTAGTTTCCCAATTACCCGAACTCCCTCGGCCTCAGTTTTCTCATCTGTCAAATGAACAGAATGATTCTCTTGCCTGAAAGGGGAGCAGGCACTGGGTATTCATTCTTCCTGCACCTCGGATCTCCTCTAGTTTGGGGATCTGCGAGCCCGTGGTTGAGCGGGATACGAACTCAGGCTCCTGCCCCCAAAGGAGTCTTTCTCCTCCTCCCCCCACCTCCTGCTTCCCTGTCCTGCTCGGCAGGCAGCCTCCGGTTGCAGAGGTGAGTCCTGCTTTTCTCCCTCCCACACCGTGCTTTCCCTTAACTCCCCAGCCCCAGGGAGAGGCAGCATTCTACATTTCAGAACCTTCTGAAGGGGGTTGTGTCCTTCTTCCAGAGCTAACTCTCTTGAGAGTGCTCTGAGCTGGACAGCTGGTGGGTGGAAGACAGGCAAGACAGCGATGCCAAGAGACACAGCATTTCCAGATGATTAGAGGAAAAGAAGCAAAGGATGTTGCTCGTCTCAGAAAAATCTGTGCAAACAGCCGTCAGGGAAATAGCTTCCCATGAAAGTCCCACGAATGAAAAACAAGAGGAACGAGGCGTCCACTGATCCCAGAATAGACAGGAGGAGCATGGCAGAGACAATTAGGATCTATTAGCCCTGCCCCTCTTCCAAACAGCCACCGGGGGACAGCCTGTGCTGGGCCCAAGAACACAGCGATGGCCAGACCGGCCCTGACCCTGCGTGACCATCCCGTGCGGCTCAGGGAGACAGTACTCAAACCTCAGGGGAGCGGCAGGTGCGTGACATCCAGGAGGGAAAGCCATGCACTGCGGAGGTTTAAAGGAGGCAGGAATAAACTCTGTGACTTTGGGTTTAGAAAACACACTGTATTCAGAGACAGCCAGAGATGATTTATAACATGCCATATTAGGGAACTTATAATAGCATCTAACAAGCAAAACCTCCGCATTTCAGTGGCTTCATGTAACACCGTTAATTCTTGCTTCCTGAACAGCTCCATGTGGTGCTTCTGGTGGGCAGGTGGCCCTCCTCCTGGCTGACTCAGGGACCCCTGTGGCTCTGCTGTTCAGGGAGAGTCAGAGCCCTCTGTGTGCAGCTGGCAAAGGAGGAAAGTGGCCAGGGGGATGACCCAGCCCTATCTCAGAAACCTCAGCCCGGAAGTGGTCCACTTCCCTTCCACTCACAGTCTTTTTGAGAACAAGCTTGTGCCTGTGCCTGGAAGCGAGGAGGGCTGGAACTGGGGCCCTGCTGGGAAGCCCTGTATCTGCAGAACTCTGTCCCATGGGGGCCGGGGGCACAGATTTTTGCAGCCCTCTGATGCTGAAGCCTTTCTGGGGCTGGGATGACCCAATGCCCACCTGGAGCGTGCACTTCCTGGTGACCCTCTGACACAACTTCCTGGGCAGAGTTGATCATCATGGAGTCAGTGCAAGTCTGGGAACAGTGGCCTGAAACTGCGCAGCTCCAGTGTGTCGGTGAGCGCCGTCCTCCCAGGGCTCAGGGGAGGGCAGATGAGAAACCAGAAGATCCGCAGAGCAGGAGGCTCCACCGGAGGCCTGAGCCAGGGCCACCCAGAGGAACGGGCCCTGGCTGGGGACAGAAGCCTGCTGGTGTGCTCACTGCGTTTCCTTCCCCTTTGTCCCCCAGCTTTTAAACGGCTTTGAGGAAGTCTCAGGGCTACGTCAGCTGTGCTAGGGGAGCCAACGAGGGCAACTGGGCTGAAGCGAGCAGTGAATCCGAGAGGAAGTTCAGGACAAGGGGCCCTCTGTGCTGCTGAACAGGGATCCCTCCCTGGCTGCCCTTCAGTCGGGCCCTTCTCTCTGAGCTCTTCTCCATGAGACTCCACCACGGCCTGCTGAACTCAGTTTTAGCAGAGAATCCTAAGTGAGCTGATTGAGAATCCCCTCCCCTTGACAAATGATTGAATTCCATGTCATCATTTTCCATCCACAGCCCCTCCCTTTGCCCATGGGCTGTCAATCCCCAGGTGTCCCCACTGTGTTCAGAGCTGAGTCCATCTCTGTCCCTGCTGTAATACTCTTGAGTCAAGTCTTCCTCACCATTTGTAGCTGGTCCGGGGCACCCCACCGAGAGTAGGAGACAATTCTTCCCATCTAGAACATTCCTTCCAGGCTCAGGACCAGTCTTGCCTGCTGGGGGATAGGGGCTTCCAAGAGGGGCTTTTCCAACATGGGCAGTGGTATGGGAGCTTGGGCCGACCATGGCGGACTGGAGGGCAGGCATTTTGGGTGGGAACGGTGCTCACCTAAGGCTCCTTCTGCCAAGCCCCTTCTGGCCTCTGCCAGGATGGGATGTGACAGCGTGCATCTGTGCCCGGCTGCTCAGGGCAGAGTGGGGCAGGGCAGCGTCCCTGGGGAGCAGAACCCCAGGCCTCCGCATGAGAGTGCTTCAGGGGCACCCGGGCACCCTTCTTTGAAGGTTCTTTCTGTTTTTAAGCCTCTTTTAAGCTGCCCAAGTGCCAGCTGAGGCTATTTTGGGATCAGCCATTCATCCCAGGGCTGTCTGGCCCTTCTGAAAACTCTCATTAAATTGTTCATCGACAGGAACCAAATACTTGGCCCCAGGGCCTCCAGGCTTCCCCCGATGTGTGGCCTCCTGGGGTCCTTGCCCGAGAGGCTGAGGGGGAACCTGGCTGGCCACCAAGGTCTTGTAAGTATCTTCTCCCTCAGAAATCCAAGTCTGTCTTCCAAAACACCCCCACCCCCGCCACTGAGTTCATGAATATTCCCTCTGTGGACACACAATTCGAACTTGTGCGCACATGGCCCACCCACCACCTGAGGGAGGGACTGCTTCCAGTAAGTAATTACTCAACACAGCGATCCCAGGACATGACCTCGGAATGGGAGAGCAGAGGCCTTTGTTGGTTCGGAGCGAAGTGGGGTGTTCCCAGGACTGGAGAACTCAGGTGGCCCCTCTAGCAGCTCTGCCTCCTTGGGATCCCATGAGCTTGGCCTCTCAAGCACAAGTGTTATCCAGAAATCTCTGGAATAGGATGAGAGATGATGAGAGGTCATTCCAGGGCCTTCCTCCCCGAGACCCTGGAAGGGCCCAAGGGAGCCTGTGGTGGGACTGGGCCCTAGATAGATCAAGGCCAGCACTGGGACGGGGTGGGCCTGTCCTCAGGACCTCCAGGGCTGCTCACCTGTCAGCACCCCTGGCCTCTCTCTGCAGCTCTCATGCCCTGATCTTCCAGGTGGAGGCCCTTCAGTGAGGAGTCCCCCAGTCTGGGTGGAGAGCCAGCCCGATCGGCTTGATTCCTCCACTCTTGACACCGTGAGCCTCAGATTCTGAGAGCTTGGGAGGATGGACAGAGACTGCGGTCAGCAGGAGAATGGGAAGCAGATGGGAGAGGAAGAAGCTTGCCTTTGGTGGGGACCAGGAGGCTGGGAGCCCAGGCCCATTCACTGTAACATGTGCAGTAAATCCCATTATATTCATGCAAAGAATTCTACACAGCAAGGAAAGGAAAGAGCTGTTGGCATGCCACAACACAGGTGGATCTCACAGACCTACTGCTGAGCTAAAGAAGGCAGCCACGCACATGTACATGCTGTATGGGGCCGTTTCTATCTGCCCAGAACCAGGCAAGAACCATCTATGCCAACAGCTTCATTGCTGCTGTTTCTGGGGTTGTTGACTGGAGGGGCGAGGGGACCCTCTCGGATGTGGAAATGTTCTGTGATGAGATACAGGTTTCCTGCATGTCTGTGCCTGTGAGATGCATCCAGCTGCACACTTCAGATGCATGCATTTTATTGCATATGTTATGCCTTGATTTTTAAAAGTCTTTAAATATTTAATCCTGAACATCCCTACGAAACAAATAATAAAACAGCCCTAGGCTCCTGATGTCTTGCCCAGGTCACCTACCACCCTCAGGCCTCTCCAGGAGTCAACATCTGGATGCTGATGCCTGCTTCCCCCTCCACACCTCACAGCCATCACCCAAGAGGGGGCTGTAAGACGTCTCTCTGGCCGGCGCTGGAGCCAGCTTTGAGCTGCCCGAGCCTGCTTCCTACGCAGGGTGCTTTAAATCTTCCGGATCACTGAGCCTTCATTTCAGAATGCTTTATTGCTCATCTTCCTACCACGCAGGGCTGCTGCCTGTGTCAGCTCGCACCGAGGGAGGAAAATAATTATACCCCACAGCGTCAGTTACATCGAAGAGTAGAGAGGCACCAGGCGCCTTCCCCTTCAGGATGCGCAGAGCCAAGGGGGTTTCCAACCCTGCTTCTTGCTGACCAGGGCCTCTGCATCATGACACTGACCGTCCCACACATCTGGCTGCCGCCTCCTCGCTATTACCTCATGTCTTCCTCTGCAGGCTCCCGGACTGGGGTCCTAAGATCTGGAGATGCTGCCTGCAGGTCAGGATCCAAGGGGAGTTTGGACATGACTGTGGCCCAGACAGAGCTCAGAGTCTACAAAAGCCCCACAGAGCCCACCTGTGACTTGTGACTAGGCAATGAGGTTATGCCGGCCCCACATCCTCTGAATGCTATTGTGCCTGAGCCCCTGGGCTGCCTCCTGTCCTCCTGCTCTGGACTTTGCCTCCCAATGCCCTGCCCTAGATGTTTCCGTTGGGGGACTCCAGAGGGCTGGTGAGAACTGGGGGGGTCCCTGTAGGGTGGAGAGGATCAGAAGTCACATATCATGTGGCAGACATGGCTGGTCCCAGAGCCCGGGGCTCCTGCTCTAATGGGAGGACCCCAGTGAAAGCACCCACCTGCTTCTGGCAGGGTAGCTTAACCCCCATTCCAACAGAACCTCTAGAGAGTCTAATAGCCCCATCCCTATGGGCCTCTGCACAGCTCCCAATCCAGCCCCAGTCCCCTTTATGTCCCCACCACAGCCTCGTCCTGGATGACAGACGGTAGGAAGGGTTGTTACTGTCAGGACAGATGCAGTCACCATTTTCTGCAGCAAGGATCCTTAGTCATAAGTAATATTGTGTGTGGGACACCAACAGCCCAGCCCAAGAAGCATTGGTCAAACTGGGCCCAGGGAAAACCTTCCAGGATGAGCTGAAGAGAAGGTCAGCCTGCTCATCTGGATGGACATGCTCCAGCCTCAGCCCCTGGCCACCTGGGGAAGTCATGGGACTGACACCCCCCTTCCCAGCACACACAGACACACCCGCAGGCACGCACGCAGGCAACACACACTCACACATGCTCGTATACATACATTCACAGACAGAAACACACACCCTTACATACAGGCACTCAGACACACACTCAGAGCCATGCACACGTGCACTCATATGGGTACAAGTACTCATGTGCTCACCCACACCCACATACGCACTCCCCTTGGTGCACACACGTACATACACACATGTCCAGCCATGCAGTGCACGCACTGGTTTTTGGGTACAGGCCAGCTTCTGTAACCTGGATCTAGGGACAACCTCCTGTAAGTCTGCAGAGGCGAAGTCTGGCCAACACACGCAGCTGCCCTCCTGAACAGAATATCGTCAGCCTCAACATCAGCATCGGGGTTCCCTCCTTACACAGGGGTCCCCCCCTTATCGGGGGGGGTGCGGTCCAAGACCCCCAGTGGAAGCCTGAAACTTGGGTAGGACTGAACCTTATTCTACTGTGTTTTTTCCTGTATATGCATACCTATGATGAAGTTTATCAGGCACGGGAAGAGATTAACCACCATAGTTAATAACCAGATAGAACAATGATAACAATATGCCGGCACTGCTTCTCCACACTTTGTGGCCAGGATGAGATAAAATAAGGGTGACTTGACCACCAGCACTATGACATCATGACGGTCGACCTGGTCATCGAGAGGGCTCCTAGGTGACTCAGAGGTAGGAAGGGCGCCTACAGTGTGGAGACGCTGGACAAAGGGGGACGCGTGTCCAGGCTGGGAAGGTGAGAGATTTCATCCGGCCGTGCAGAACGACATGCAATTGAAAACTTAGGGATTGTTTCTTTCTGGGATCTCTGTTTAATATTTTTGGACCTCAGTGGACCACGGGTAAGGGACTCATATGTCCTGGCATGGGAGGAGATTCTCGTCTAGGGGGTGGCATGGCCTGAGGGGTGGGCCAGGCGTGTGTGACCCTGCTGCGCGTCCCCGCTGCCCACCCTCCTCCTGCCTCCGGCCCAGTCGCTGGTTCCCAAGGAAACCTCTCTAAAGTCGTGGCCAGTGAAACCACAGTGCCCTACCAGGCCCCGTCCCTGGCCCCATCCTTCCATCTCCCCGCCCTCTGCCCAGGGACCCACGGCTCCTCCCCAGCTGCTCCTCAGCACCCGGGTCTGGATCACGTCGGCACTCCTGGAGGCGTCTTGTGACTGGTGCCTCCTCCGTCACCCTCCTAGACCATGAGGAAGAAATGAGACCCAGGTGTCTGCAGCGTCTCGGAACCCGGTTCTGTTGCTCCCCATAAAACTCTGCCGAGCGCCCTCAGGTGGGCAGAGGCAGCCCTGGCCTATCACTGTGTGCCGAGGACCAACCCCAGGGCAGAGATGCAGGCTGTGCTGGTGCCCTCGGGGGGCCAGATCCTGTCTAGGAGGGAGCCTGTCTTTGGCCCCAAAGCGGGAGCTTCCTCCCAGCACTTGGCTGGGGGCCGCACAGCGATGGACAGCCCCACAGGAAGATGGTTCCAGACAGCTGAAGTCATGTTTATTGTATACATGCCATAGATACTGTCCTGTGGTCAATTAGCCACCAATGCGGTGAGGAGAATGAGAAGAGACAGGGCCTCCTCGGTTTCCAGCTTGGCCCTGAGCCCCGGGATTTCTGCTCTGCAAAGCGAAGGCCACTCGTGATCCTTGTGGGCCGCTCTCCGAGCCCTCTTGCTCCCGCACGTGGTGCAGAGACAGCCAAAGCTATGTGTTCTCAGGACCCCTTGGTTCTCAGTTTGACGAGATGAGGCAGGCTGGCCACCAATGTTCCAAACTATTCCTTGACCACTATGGGCTTGAGAGAGCCTTGTTGTTCTGTGGAATTTGGGCATCAGAGAATGAAGAGGACCTGGGAGCTTCTCGTGCCCTCCTCATTTCTCGGACCAGGAAACAGAGGCCCAGAAGAAAGGGGCTTGTAGGACAGCATGCATGGAGCCCCTGGCCTGGGCTCATAGCCCCCATAGCCCCTCCTTCAAGGCCAGGGCACTGAGACATCACAACCTGGCTGCAGGTTCTGGGATGGGGAGCTCACCCTTTGGCAAGGCTGCCTGTCCACTTCTGGGAGAAGAACTCCAGGTGACAGGAAGTCCTTCATTACACCAGCCAAGGCCCCCTTGCCCCGGGGCCCCTACCTCTGCTCAGTTCTGTGCTTTTCAGCTCTCCACCACTCTGCCACGACCCCCAAACGAGACCCTGGAGACAGTGATCTCAGCCCCTGCAGCCCTGCTCAGCCAACAGCCACACACCCCCAGCCCTCAGGCCTGGGCCCCAGTCCTTGGACACGGTGGGTCACCTCCTATGACTGCTGGGTGTGGACCCTCAGCAAACCCCACAGTGGGGGAAAAACTCATCCTAACCATGGCGCTAGACAGCGAGGAGGTTCTCGTAAGCTGAGGTCATTCTCCAATCAAATGAGAGAAGAGCTGGGGAAACACTTCCCAAGCTCTAAAGAGGTTACGGATGTTTATTAGATTATATATGTCCTGCCAGATGTCCACAGGAACATTCACCGTCGGATCTTATGTAACTAATCGTGTCAGTAACCATGTCCAGACTCACGCCCTCCCTAACCAGTCCCACATGTCAGATGTACACACACTGGTAACGAGAGCTGACACATAGGGAGCCCTTCCACAGGCCGTCAGCCCGCTGTCAGTGTTAACTCATTTAATGCCCACAACAACCCCAGGCAGGGATTGCTGGGGTTCGTGTTCCCTAAGGCAAATACTGAGGCATGGAGATGCTGCCATTTTCTGTGCATGCACACACACACTGTACAACCATGTTAGACAAACTGCTGATGAAAGATCAAAAGGCACAGAGTTGTTGCATGTAGATAAGCATACATTTGTATATAAATTTGTTCATTCTTATACTTATTTCAGAGGAGGATTTCAGGAAAGGTGTGCTCAAGGCGACCTAAGATAAACAAGTGGTGGCAAAGCCTGCAAGGTCCCTGCTGATGATGTCTCTGTCCTCATCTCCTTCCTGCCTCCTCTTGCTGGCTCCAGCCGTACAAACCTCCTTGTTATTTCCAGAACATTCATGGCCCTTTCCAGGCATGAGGCTCTGCCACCTCAACCACCACATCTAGCTCCTTCTCAGTAATCAATTCTCAGCTAAAATGTCGTCTCCTCAGAGCGCTCTTCTTCACTGTCCACAGATCACCACTATTATAGAGCAGTCCTTGCCCAAGCCAGTTACTTATCCCATGTTCCTGTTTGAGTCTCATCCCAGCACTTTGGATCTTGTACATTGACTTGCTGCTTTTCAATGATGCTAGATTATCATCTCCCTGAGCGCCTTTGCACTTGGGTGTTGCTGTGATCCTAGCCCCTTGCCCAGTGTCTGGTAAGACAGGGTGCTCGGTAAGGGAATGAATGAATGAGTTACAGGAGAATAAAATGAGTAGATGAGGAAGGAAGGCATGGACAACAGCAGCAAGTGAAGTCAGATCTGAAGCTCACAAAGTTCCTGCCTTGAAATCCTATTTACTGAGCTTCCTAGTAGCCACGGTGAAAAAAGAAGCATGATCAGTCTACAGGAGTGAAAGGACAACTAGATACGCCACACTAGTGGGTCAGGAGGCATGTGGCTCTTTTTGATATGGAAGCCAGATGGCTGTTTTCCCCTGAGAGACCTCCCAAAGAAGTGGCAGCCATGATCTCACAGCTATGTGCCCCCCCCCGACCTCTTCGTGGTGCAGATAGGCACACTTGGGGATATGGCTGACTTTCAACACAGCCTCCTGGTGGCTGTTCTCACAGAAGAGTGGAAACAAGGAAGCTGCTTTCATGCCTGGCCCCACTGAGGGTGACCGTGCCCACATCTACATGGGAGAGGCAGCTGCAGGGCCCTGAGAGGAGCGGTGGATGGCGGGTGTTCTGGCCATCACGGGGCTTCAGCCTCTGCCTGGCGTGCCGTCGCTCAGGAACAGACATGGAAGAGGCAGAGCACCTCCCATCCCACCTGCGGTAGAAATCATGATCTTAGGAAAGACAGTTCCCACGCACCCGGAGATTCCCGGCAGGTAGGATCCGGGGCAGGCTGCAGGGGCGTCAAGCTCCATGTGCGGTTCACTCGGCTCAGATGGTAACTAATCCCTCTCCAGAGAGGCGAAGGCGGAGGCGGTCGATACCCGCTCAATGGCTGAACGCAGTCTGGAATGTTTTTGACAGGTTTCTCCTCAAGGTGGTAAAAAGTCTAACGGTCTGCAGAGTCTTGGCCGTGTCAAAACCCATCTGCAAAAAGCAAGGGGCTCCTGCGGGGCTCGTGTTTGCCGAGTGGAGACATAGCTCCTGGGCTCTGCTCGGCCCATCGAGGTTGGCTGGCCCCCTTGGGCTCCTGTTGCTCTCTGCCTCCCCCCAGCCTGTGTGCGTGGCAGGAAGCAGCAGCTAGAGAGGGCATTCAAGCAGGCAGAGGACGTCGGCAGAGCCGGGCACAGGAAAAACCCCACTGAACCCAAAAAGAGTTCCACTGCAGGTACTGTCCGTGTCTACAGGAGGCCGCAGGGTCACGGGGATCGCATATGCGCAAAGTCCCCTAACATTAAAATGACATTTGAAGCAGGATACATGTATTAATTTACACTTTCAACTCACAGAATTGAAGTCAGGGAAGTGAATAAAAAGGAGAGTAATTAATTAGAAGGGAATGTAGCAAAGTCCAGAAGACATTCTTGCTTCAGTGAACGGGGCCAGGGGGAAAACTGGCGTCTAAGAGATAATGAAATCTCATCTTGTGTCTAATCCATGTTCTCGGCCTCTGAGCAGATGAAATGGTATAAAAAATAGAAATTGACAATGGGTCTAAAATTGCTTATTGATGAAACCATGGAATTACGTGATAGAAGAAATCAATTAAGTACTAAGAGGTGAGGCCCCTGTGGAAAGAAGAGGCTTGGAAATTAACAAAGGAAATTGAGTTGGGTGGTGAGAAAAGGGCTAGAAATTATCTTGCCAAAGGAAAAGTAAAAATAGAAGGCCACTTTGAAAGACTATATCATTAAAAAAAGTATGATGGAAGAGAGACTTGAAAATTGCATTCACCAGGGAAAGAAGCCTTCTCAAAATAGAAAGAAAACAGGGAACAATTTGCTGACTGAGCTCAAAAGCATCAAAAGCAATAAAACCCACAGAAAACAACAGCTCAAAGGAGAACATCAGGTCCACTTTGACGTTTTCCAGATGGGGAAACTGAGGCCCCAGGAGGGGCAGGTTCTGCAAAGGAGATGCTTGTCTGCCATCCGTCCATCCCTCCTTCCTTCCACTCAGGAGGAGAAAGAGACAAGGGAGGAGGTGGCAGGGAGAGAATGAGAGAGAGAATGACAGAGAGAGAGAGAGAGAATGACAGAGAGAGAATGACAGAGAGAGAGAGAATGACAGAATGAGAGAGAGAATGACAGAGAGAGAGAATGACAGAGAGAATGAGAGAGAGAATGAGAGAGAGAGAGAATGAGAGAGAGAGAATGAGAGAGAGAGAATGACAGAGAGAGAGAGAATGACAGAGAGAGAATGAGAGAGAGAGAATGACAGAGAGAGAGAATGAGAGAGAGAGAATGAGAGAATGACAGAGAGAGAGAATGAGAGAGAATGAGAGAATGAGAGAGAGAGAATGAGAGAGAGAGAATGAGAGAGAGAATGAGAGAGAGAATGAGAGAATGAGAGAGAGAGAATGAGAGAATGACAGAGAGAGAGAATGAGAGAGAGAGAATGACAGAGAGAGAATGACAGAGAGAGAATGACAGAGAGAGAGAGAGAATGAGAGAGAGAATGGCAGAGAGAGAGAATGAGAGAGAGAATGAGAGAGAGAGAATGAGAGAATGAGAGAGAGAGAATGAGAGAATGACAGAGAGAGAATGAGAGAGAGAATGAGAGAGAGAGAATGAGAGAGAGAATGAGAGAGAGAGAATGAGAGAGAATGACAGAGAGAATGAGAGAGAGTGAGAATGAGAGAGAGAGACAGAGAGAGGGAAAGAGACCCCACATGGCCCCCGAGAGCTGGGTGGAAGACAGCCCGGTTGGTGCTGAGTATCCAACGCAGGGGCTGCAGTTTGCTGGATTCCAGTCCCCACATCCAGCCCACACACTGGAGGGGAGGAGGACCAAACCTCCAAATTCCCAAACCATCATGTTCCAGACTTGAGAGGACAAAAACAGAGACCCCCTCCACGTGCCTGCTGCTCCCCAGCTTTCTGGCTGTGGCCGCCAGCAGTTCCATCCACCCCCATGCTCAGACCAGAGCCCAGGAGCCTCCTGGCCAGCTCCGTCCCTACCGCCAGTAAGTCCTGTGGGTCCTGCCAGCCCTGACTCCAAAGCATGGCCCCTGGCTGGGGCAGCCATGTTGGGCTCTACCCAGCTGTCTCCTCCTCAGCGAGCCCCTCCTCCTGACCCCTATCTAGAGGAGCCCTGTCCCCACCAGCCATAGCCACACCCACTCACCCAGTCCCTGTTTTGTCTTCGTTACAGCATGATTGTGGCCTGGTGTTACCTGACGTGTTCATTTGTTTGCTCCTCTCTTGCCTCCCACCCACTAGAATGTCAGCTCCTCGAAGCTAAGGACCTTGTCCATTGTTGCTGCTTGCCTAGAAATCTTGGTGCGTAGAAGACATTCAATAAATGTTTGTTGAATGAATAAGTGACAGCCTCTGGCCTGAGCCAGATGCCCCTTGTCAGAGCTCCCACTGCAGCCTGCATTCTGTCCCTGTCCCCTGCCCTGTGAATCCCTTATCTGTCAGAGCTGTCACTCCTGTGAGACTCAACCCCTCCAGGTTGGCCTCGGATCAGAGCCCCAGCACCTGGGACAGAGCAGGTGCCCCAGGCGTTTTGCCGAGTGACTGATATACTCAGTTCAGAGCTGGCTGGGGTGCTTCAAGCCAGATTTCAGAACTCAGAGGTTCATGCAGCTCCTGCATTTTCAGACAAGGAAACCGAGATCCACAGAGCTCATGGTGTGTGCCCCCAGGAACCTCAGGGCCAGCTGTGTCGGCCAGCATCTGTCTGCTCAGTCGGGCTGGGAGATGGGCAGCCGATACCTTCTGGGCATAGCTGAGATAAGAGGGCAGTGCTGGGCCCCTCAGGAAGTAGCATCTCCTCCTCCCTCCTCCTACTTCTGCTTAGGTGAAAATTGGATCTTCCCACCAGGAGGCTCAACCAATTTCTAGCCCCTGCAGGGGCTGTTCTGTTAATAATGTGTGGCAAGGATGGCCAGTCACAGGCCCGGCCGCTGTCCCCGGGAGCTCCTGTGTCCAAAGCTCCAGGTACGTAGGCAGCACGATCTTTCTGAGCCACAAGGAGACAGGCTTCCTGGGGCAGGGCAGGTGCTGCAGGGTCAGGACACCCCACGACTCCCCATGCCCCACTCTCCCCACGATGCGCTGGTCCACACCAAGCCCAGCGTTTACTGCCTGCTGCATGCCCGAGAGGGCAGCAAGTCAGGGAGTCGCCTTGTTCACGGAACCTCTGTTCTGGACCAGACCCTGCACCAGGGCCCAAGGCTGCGTAACTGTGATTCAGCCCTCCCGTGGCTGCTTGCCAGGCTCGGGGGGGTCCCTGCATCCTGGCTGGCATCTTCTGTTGAACGTAAGACAGGCATTTGAGGCCCACATGGGACCTCTGTAGATGGAGTCAAGGCCTGGGAAACCCCAGTCAAGGATTGGGAAACCCCAATCCTCATTGCAGGTCTGTGCAGGGTCTGGGAGGGGTCCCAGAACCTCAGACTTCCTGTCTGAAGGATGGGTGATGGCTTCCAGCTGGAGGTCTCCTAGCTGTGCCTGTGATGGCTCTGCCTGCTTTGTAGCGTGAGCCCAGACACCACCATCTGGGAGAAACTAGGATCCCCTGGGCAGAGTCTCCCTAGCTCCCAGCATGGTGGGTCTGGTGGAGATGGCACAGGCGGGCAGGGATTGACCCATGACCGCTAGGCACCTCTGCCCTCTCACCTCCCTGGAGACAGACTTGGCCTGTGTCTCTCCACAGGGCAGCCCCCCACCCACCTGCTCAGCCAGATGTTCTCTCCAGGCACCGTGCCTCGAAAGCCCACCCAAGGGGCCAAGGGGCCCCCACACCCTGTCCTCGGAATTCTGGGGCTGTCACCCATGAAAGGGAGAAGGTGTGGACCCAATGGGATGGAATAGATACATAGATCAAACAGAAGGAAAGGGGATGTGTGCACCAGAATGGAAACTACACAGCAATGTGGAACGAATGGATCAAATCGTTATTTTATACCATAAGAATGATCGTATTTTCTGTGCTCCATAAGAAGGATGTGCAATCAGATCACCCTCTGACATTTACAAAACAAGTTCATCATTCTTTCTCATTCAGTGAAAACCATCCAGGACAGGTGCTTTCCCCTCGCTGTATAGGAAAGGATGCCAAAGCTCCAAGGAGGGAAGAGACACAGTCTTCGAGTCTCCAGCCCACTGGTGCCATCTTTGAGGGCTTCGGTCCAGGCCTGCCTGGTCCGGCCTCAGCCACAGCCCCAGGGGGCCCCACCTCAAAGTCTCTGGAACCTGTATCTGACCAGCTGGTTTCAGATGGGCTTGGGAGGTGAACTTGGGGCAGAGGAAAGGAGCTTTCATTTCTGATAAAACCGAGTCACCGCACCTGGACAGTCCCTGGATATCTGTAGGTATCTGACATTTGCAACCTGGTCCAACAGCCCAGTTTCTCCAGGGCACAAAGTCAGCCACAATTCCAGAGAGTTTTTTCTTGTTTGTTTTTAATGTTGGGAAATTGCATGACCAAATTCATTTTACAAAGATCACTCTTGCTCACGTAAAGAAGACTAATTCGAAGGATAAATTGAAGGGCAATTTGTACACCTAAGATATTTTAAAATATGGATATTTCTTTACCAAACAATAGTATTTCTAAGAATCCACTCAATAAGAATAATCACACAAATGTGTATGCAAAGACCCATGAACAAGAATGTTTGCTGCAACTTTATTTGTAAAAGCAAAAATAAAAATTCTTCAACAGAGAAATCATGAAACAAAACAATACTTCATACAACGAAATATTATGCAGCCAGTAAAAATGTGATACATCTATATGTGCCAACATGACAATATGTCCAGGAGTGAAACCAAATCATGGCAGAACAATACTAAACAACTTTTTTTTGGCAAAATATCCACCTATACATGTCAATGCAAAGAAAAAGGTCTAGAATACAGACTGTTACCATTGATTTCCAAGAGAAACATTTTCGTTTTGCAACAACAAAGGAAAAAGAAAGCACCAAACACTAGGTTTCACTTAATGCCTGATGGGCGCCCTCATCTCTGTGACAGAGCCTGGTGCTGAGGGCGCTGGGCCAGGGAAGTGGAAGTTGAGATATTGTGCGTTTTTGCATGCATACGTGTGTGTTTTCCTACTATTTAATGACAATTCTGGAAGCGTGGAAGGCACAAGGCAGTTAAGAGAGAAGCTCAGGCTGCCACCCCAAGAACGTTCTTCTTGAGGAAGCATCAAGATGGGATGAAGCCCCAAGGTCCCTCCCAACCCCATCTGCAGTGCAGCCCCAAGGCAGCGGGTGCCCAGACAGCTGGCAGCGGGTGTGGAGGCAAACGTGGAGGTAAATGTTTGCAGCTGAAATTTTGCAGACACCTCTGATGATGGGAGGCTGATCAGAAACAGATCTGGGAGCTATCAGATGAAAGACAGGCCTTGCTTTCCCTTCAAATTTGTTGACTTTTTTTTTTTTTAAAGCCCCAACCACAAAGCATGAGCTCATGTGGGCATTTGCCGGAAAGGCGGCAGGCGGCCCCTGGGAGGCAGGCTTGCAGACATGGATGTTTCCACCGTGCCCTTCTAAATAAACGCTGGGGCCCTTCAGCGGGGCTGCGTGCAGGAGCACAGTGAGGTGGGGTGGACCCAAAAGGATGGAATGGATAAAATAAATAAAATAGAAAGGAATGGAACATATACACTAGAATGGAAACTATAAAACAGGATGGAATAAATGCACAAAATAAGCCAAAGTTGATAAAATAGAGCGGGCTAGACTAGGAGGTAGAAAGGAATGGATAGAACCAACTAGAATAAACAAACAACATAAATTAGGTTGGAACTGAATAGCCAGAGGGAAATGGAGCAGAATGGGGAAAGGAAGGGGCTGGATTCTTCTTACAGTGGGAGGGGACTTTGGTCACTTTGCAGAAGAGGTCAGTTCGCACTGACACCTGGAGACAGGGCCGGCCTCCCTTGATCAGCGCTGCCAGGAACAATTGGCGGGGCCCGTGGCTGAGGTTTGCAGGGTTTCCCTCGGAGGTGAGGCAGTCTAGGTGCAGACCCCAGAGAGAGCCCTGGGTGAGTCCAGGACCCTGCACCCCGCTCCAGCCCTGTCACTGACTTGGAGTAAGCCCCACCCCTCAGCCGTTGTTTCCCTCACGTTCAACAAGGAGGTTTGCTAAGATAACTTTGAAAAGAGTCCTTCAATCTAAGGTCCTTTATTTCACAGTTACTGAACAGTTTCCTGAAGCCAAAGGAAACCGCAGAAATATGAATCGTCTTTCCTGCCTTGAGTCACAATTTTGATCTTTTGTTTATCGTGGATATCTTTGAGTTAATTTTGATTTTTACATAGATTGTGCTAAAATATTATTTATCTCAATTACTGAGTTTCTCTATTTACAATTTTGATCTTTCATTTATTGGGGATATCTTTGCATTAATTTTGATATTTAAATAGATTGCGCTAAAATATTATTTATCTCAATTACTGAGTTTTCTTGCGCATGCCCCCCCCCCGCCCAACTAAAGGTTGGGCCTCCAATAAGTGCTTCACTTGCCTTACCCCAGTCCCGTATTTTTGGTAGATGCCATGATGACTTCCTTCCACAGAAGACAAAACAGAGGTTCAGAGAGGTTCTCTGATGACAAGATGCTGCAAACACTTACAGGAGGGCCGCTCACTCTGTGAGAAGAAAAGTGATGATGACTGTGCTCGATGAACTCACACATGTGGCTGTTTCTGGGGCTGGGGATTTCGGGAGGCCTCGTACCAGGGGCTAAGAGGGGACAGACAGCCCCATTAGAAGAAGGACCTGCACATGCAAAGGGGTGGCGAGTTCAGCTGGAGCATAAGTCAGTGTGACTGAATTGGGGGCTGATGGGAGATCCAGGTGGGGACTTTGGGGGCCAGGTCTGGTCCATGCCCAGGCAATCTGTGTCTCCTGCATGTATGCCCTGGCTAGTGCCACCAGGCCATGTCTGGATGACAGAGTGACAGGCAACTGTCGGGCAGCTTCTGGCAGGGGTTGAGGCAAAAGGCCCGAGTGGTGATGAGCAGGCCAAGAGAAGCCACTTTCTGTGCACTCATGGTCCCGGCCCCTCAGGGAAAAAGACCCTTCCCAGCCTCAGCCTGCAGGCGGGTTTATTTGGAAGGTATAGGATTTACATAAATCCTTGCCAAGTGCTAAGCACTGGAACCTAAACAGGAGATTTGAGCCACATGTTCCTGATTCAGATTTGGGAAGAGATCGTGGAGTGATATTGGAACCTCTGCTTCTGCTCACTTTCTGGCCACTCACCAGCGTTCCAGGACAGCCCCCTCCCAGCCCCCACCTGCACAGCCAGCCCCTTCTTTGCCGCAAACCTTCGAGAATCAGGCAAAGCCACTGCTGTAGGCAGCTGGTGCCAAGATTTCCTTCGTGCTGGGGACACAGGACTGGGCTTGTGTCCCTGGGGAGCTCACTGTGCCAAAGGCCTGGCCCCTGTCCTGAGAGAGTTACGAGTCCAAAAGGAGCTCACAGCCCCGATCCTGTCTGGAGTTTGCCCAGAGCTTGAAGCCAGGGCCCTGTCTGTGGGAGCTCATGGCCCCAAGGCCCCAGTCTATTTGGCCTTGTTCTGGGGCAGCTCCCAACTTCACAGTTGTGATAGCCCTCTCCTGAGAGCAATTACAGTGTGAAAACCATCACCTTGTCCTGAGGGAGCCCATGGCCTTAAGCCATGCACTTGCCCTAAAACATGGCCTCATCCTGAAGGAGCTCAGTGTCCTAAAGACTTTATCCTGTCCTGCTGGAGATCATAGACCTGACAACATGGCCATGAGAGATTTAATATATAAACCGAAGATGGCTGGGCCATAGATGAAAACAGAACTCTGACCTACAACCTGCCCAGGAAACTAACACAAATCTACAACAACAACTCAGGAAGCAAACCTACGGTGAGTTAGACTTGCAGGAGGCCACGTGGCCATCTTTAGTGATGATCTAAACCCTGGCTTCTGTAACAGTTGGCCCCAAATGACCTGGACTTGATTGATAACTGATTGATAACTGACAGCTTCCCTAATTTGGCATGCGCGTTAATGACTGCCCATGTCCCCAGACCCTTCAGTCTTAAGAAGTAAAAGCCTTACGCTGCTGGTGGAGGGGTAGTGAAATCTGCAACCCCAGGGCACAGGCAAAAGCCCATTGTTTCTGGAGAGAAGTGCACAAGAAAAAACACTTTGCCTTGGGAGTAAAGTGGAAATGCACCTTGGGCCCTGCTGGATCTGGCCCTGATGCTAAACAGAAGCTGCAACTGCTAGGGAGGTGCAGGGAACTCCCCGACAAGACCAACCACAGACACAAGGCCAAGTTATCAGGGTAGGAAGGCAGGCAACAACCCGCCCCTGAAACCTGGTGCGGAGAACCTGCCCCAGACTGAGACTAGATCAGGACAACAGAGAAGACCTCAGACTTTCAGAACGAGCCTGGCATCAAGATGCTAACAGGAGCAGTGTATGTGTGTGGTGTGAGGTAAGGGCCCAGGAACATCTCTTTGCACGGATATCCAGTTATCTCAGCACCATTTGTTGGAAAGGTTTTGGCAATGAATTGCCTTAGCATTTTTGTTAAAAATCAATTGACCATAAATATAAGGATTTATATCTGGACTCTCAAATTCTGTTCTGTTGATCTATATGTCTATCTTTGTGACAGTGTCTTATTGCCTTGATAAGTGCAGCTTAATAGTAAGTTGTGAAGTTGGGATGTGAACACCCTCTATAATAGAATGGTGGCCTCCAAGAAGATATGTCTACATCCTAATCCCTGGAAACTGTGAATTCAATCTTATTTGGAGAAAGGGTCTTTGCAGATGCAATTAAGTGAAGTATTTTAAGATGAGATGGTGCTGGATTATCAGAGTGGGCTCTAAATCGAATAACAAATGTTCCTATGAGAGATGTACAGAGGAGAGAATAGAGGAGAAGAGCACGCCAGGCTGCAGGCAGAGAGTAGGGCGATGTGGCCACAGCCAAGGAATGCCAAGAGCCACCAGAAGCGCAGAAGCTGGAATGGAACAGAGACAAAATCTCAACTGAACTCCTCATAGGAGTGCAGCCCTGCTGACACCTAATTCCAGACTTCTGGCCTCCAAAACTGTGGGAGAACAGAGTTCTGTTGTTTTAAGTGACCTAGTCAGTGATATTTTGTTTGGGCAGCCCTAGCTGACTAATACAGTATCCTCTAACTCTGTTCTTACTCAAGATTGCTGTGGGCCGCCAGGCACAGTGGCTCATGCCTGTAATCCCAGCACTTTGGGAGGCCGAGGTGGGTGGATCATTTGAGGTCAGGAGTTCAAAACCAGCCTGGCCAACATGGCAAAACTCCATCTCTACTAAAAATACAAAAATTAGCTGGGCATGGTGGCATATGCCTGTAATCCCAGCTACTTGGGAGGCCAAGGCAGGAGAATTACTCGAACCCGGGAGGCAGAGGTTGTAGTGAGCCATGATCACACCATTGCATTCCAGCCTGGGCAAAAGAGAGAAACTCCATCTCAAAACAAAAACAAAAACAACAACAACCAAAAAAAGCAAACAAAGATTGCTGTGGTCATTCTGAGTCTTTTGAATTTCCATGTAATTTTTAAGATCGGCTTCTCAGTTTCTGGAGAAAAAAAATTTCTGGAATTGTGATAAGGATTCCGTTAAAACTGTAGATCAATTTGGGGAGAATTGTCATCTTAACAATGTTGAGTCCTCCAATTCACGAACATGGAACATATCTCCATTTAAATAGTTCTTTAATTTCCATAAGCACTGTTTTGTCATTTTCAGTCTATGAGCCTAGTACCTCTTTGTTAAATTTACTCTGAAGTATTTTATGTTTTTGATGATAACGTGAAAGTTATCATCAGATTTTTATTTTTATTTCAGATTACTTATTGCTAGTGTATAGAAATAAAACTGACTTTTGTATGTTGACTCTGTAACTTTGCTGAATTTGTTTATTAGTTCTAATAGGATATTTTTGTGGATTCTTTTAGTTCTTTTAGTTCCTATTGGTTCTAATAGGATTCTTTGTAGATGCAAAAGACCATGTTATCTGCAAACAGAGATAATTTTACCTCTTCCTTTGCAATTTGGACATCTTTTATTTCTTTTCTTACTACATTTTTCTGGCTAGAACCTCCAAGAAAATATTGGGTAGAAGTGATGAAAGCAGACATTCTTGTCCGTTACTTGATCTTAGGAGGAAAGCATACAGTCTTTCACCACTAAGTTTCATCTTTGCTATAGATTTTTCCTAGATACTCTTCATTAAGTTGGGAAAGTTCCTTTCTATTCCAATTTTACTGGCAGTTTTTTCTTTTTAATCATGAATAAGTATTGGATTTTGTTATATGCTTTTTCAGCATCTATTGAGATGACTGTGTAATTTTTATCCTTTCTTCTATTGATATATATTTTATTAATTTATTTTTGGTTAACCAGCCTTTCCTGGAAGAAATCCCACTTGGTCATGGTGTATAGTTATTTTTATTTATATGCTACTGGATTCAGTTTGCTAGTATTTTGTTGAGGAGTTTTGCATCTATATTTACAAGGAATATTGGTTTCCTTTTTTTGTGATGTCTTTGTGTGATTTGGTATCAGGACAATACTGACTGCATAGAATGAGTTGGAAAGTGTTCTCACATCTTCACTTTTTTGGTTTGCTTTGGACTAGTGTTAACTCTTCTCCAAACATTTGTTAGAGTTCACCAATGAGACCAGCTGGACGTTGACTTTTCTTTGTGGGAATTTTCCAGATTACTAACAAAATCTCTTCACTTGTTATAGGTATTAATATAATTCAGATTTTCTATTCCTTTAGTTTTGGTCATTTGTGATTTACAGAAAATAATTTAATTTAGATTATCTAATTTCTTGGCCACAATAGTCTCTTATAATACATTTTATTTCTATAAGACTGGTAGTAATGTCCCCTTTCTCCTGATTTTAGTAATTTGTATTTTCTCTTTTGCTCTTAGTCAGTCTACAATAGGTTTGTCAATATTTTCAAAGAACCGGCTTTTGTTTTTTAATCTTTTCTATTGTTTTTCTATTATTTTTTGTTAATTTCCACTTTCCACTTTCTCTCCTTATACTGGTTTGGGTTTGGTTTGCATTGTTTTTTCTAGTTTTTTAGTGTGGAGGTTTAGGCTGTGGATTTGAAATTTTTCTTCTTTTTTTAATGTAGGCATAAATTTTCCTTTGAGCATGACTTCCCTACATACCACAGTTTTGGTATCTTGCATTTCTGTTTTCATTCCTATCAACATACCTTCTAATTTCCCTTGCAATTTACCCTTTGATCCATTGTTATGTAGGAGTGTGTTGTTTAATTCCACATATCTGTAAATTTCCCAAATTTCCTTCTGTCTTTGACTTCTAATTTCATCCCATGTGGTCAGAGAACATACTTTGCTGATCTCAGTCCTTTTAAATTTATTGAGACTGATTTTATGGCCTAACGTGGTCTATCCTGGAGGAATGTCCAGTGTGCTCTTGAGAAGAATACATATTCTGCTGTTGTTGAGTGAAATGTTCTATACATTTCTGTTAGGTTTAGTTGGTTCGTGGTGTTGTTCAAGTCTTCTTTTTCCTTATTTTGTCTAACTGCTCCATATATTAGTGAAAGTGAGGTATTGACATCTCTAGCTATTTTAGTTGAATTGCCTATTTTTATCTTTGATTCTGAGTTTTGTCTTTATGTCTCTTAGGACTATGTTGTTAGGTGCATACATATTTGCGATTGCTATATCCTCTTGATGGATTGACACTTTCATCATTATAAAATGTCATCTCTGTTTCTAGTGACTTTTTGTCTTAAAATGCATTTTGTCTGGTATTAATATAGCCACTCTAACTCTGTTTATATTTTCATGGTACATCTGTTTCCATTTATCAATATTTTCTACCTGTTTGTGTCTTTGAATCTACATTATGTCTGTTATAGATTGCATATAGTTGGATCATATTTTTTAATCATTCTGCCAATCCTTGCATTTTAATTGGAGTTTTAATCCAATTGGTATGATATTTCATGTCATTATTATTATTATTATTATTTTCTTCAACTTTTTTTTAAGTTCAGGGTACATGTGCAGGACGTGCAGGTTTGTTACATAGGTAATCATGTACCATGGGGTTTCCAGCACAGATCATGTCATTATTGATAAGGTAGGATTTGTTCATCATTTTGCTGTCTATTTTCTATGTCTTATGCCCTTTTTGTTCTTATTTTCCCCCATTACTGACTTATTATGTTTTAAATGGATATTTTCTAGTGTACCATTTTGAAACTTTTCCATTTCTTTTACTATGTATTTTTGAGTTATTTTCTTCATGGTTGCATGGAGATTACAATTATTATCTCTATTTATAACAATTTACTCCAGATTAGTACAAAGTTAATTTTACTACTACATAAAATCTTTGTTTCCCTCTAGCTCTATGTCTTCTCCACTCTTTTATGCTGTTATTGTCATACAAAATACAACCATATACATTGTTTTCTCATCAACATAGATTTATAATTATTGGTTTGTAAAGTTTTCTTTTAAATTAGAGAGGAGAAAAAAATTACAAAGATACATTCATATTTTTTTTTGGATTTACCTATATAGTTACATTTACCAGTGCTCTTTGTCTCTTTATGTAGATTTGAGTTACTATTTAATGCCCTTTCTTTTCAGCATGAAGAATTTCTATAGTATTTTTTGTATGGCTGATATTATGGCAATAGGTTTTTTTCAGTTTTTGTTTATCTGAAAATATGTTTGTTTTTTCTTTATTTTAAGGATAGTTTTGCTGGCTATAAAACTATTGGCTGACAGTCTTTGCTATTAATGCTTTCAGATGTTACGTTATTTTTTTCTGGCCTCCATAGTTTCTGAGGAGAAGTCAGCAATTAGTCTTATTTGAAAACCATTGTTCCTTGTAAGTAGTTTTCTCTTGCTACTTTCAATACGTTCTTTTTGTCTTTGACTTTTATCAGTTTGACTATAATGTGTTTAGGTGTGGATCTCTGAGTTTAATCTACTGAGATTTTGTCAAGCCTCTTGGATGTTTTTATTAATGCTTTTCATCCAACTTGGGAACCTTTTAGTCATTATTTCTTCAATCATTTTCTGCCTCATTCTCTTTTTCATTTTGGGGCTCCCATTATGCATATGTTAGTACATGTGATGATTTTTACAGATATCTGAGACTCTGTCCATTTTATCTTCATTCTTTTACTTTTGTTCCCTATACTCAATGATCTCTATTGGTCTATTTTTAAGTTTACCAGTTTCCTTACTCTGTCTCTCTCTCTGCCACCACTGAGAGAGAGAGAGAGAGAGAGAAAGAGAGAGAGAGTTTTTATCTGAGTAACATTCAAAACAGTTGATCATTCCATCCTTTTAATTTTATTATATTATTTTTTATTATACTTTAAGTTCTGGGATACATGTGCAGAATGTGCAGGTTTGTTACATAGGTATACATGTGCCATGGGGGTTTGCTGAACCCATCAACCCATCATCTACATTAGGTATTTCTCCTAATGCTATCTCTCCCCTAGCACCCCGCCCCCCAACAGGCCTTGGTGTGTGACATTCCCCTCCCTGTGTCCATGTGTTCTCATTGTTCAGCTCCCTCTTATGAGTGAGAACATGTGGTGTTTTGTTTTCTTTTCCTGTGTTAGTTTGCTGAGAATGATGGTTTCCAGCTTCATCCATGCCCCTGCAAAGGACATGAACCCATTCTTTTTTATGGCTGCATAGTATTCCATGGTGTCTATGTGCCACATTTTCTTTATCCAGTCTATCGTTGATGGGCATTTGGGTTGGATCCAAGTCTTTGCTATTGTGAACAGTGCTGCAATAAACATAAGTGTGCATGTGTCTTTATAGTAGAATGATTTATAATCCTTTGGGTATATACCCAGTAATGGGATTGCTTGGTCAAATGGTATTTCTGGTTCTAGATCCTTGAGGAATTGCCACACTGCCTTCCACAATGGTTGAACTAATTTACACTCCCACCAACAGTATAAAAGTGTTTCTATTTCTCCACATCCTCTCCAGCATCTGTTGTTTCCTGACTTTTTAATGATCCCCATTCTAACTGGTGTGAGATGGGATCTCTTTGTGGTTTTGATTTGTATTTCTCTAATGACCAGTGATGACGACCTTTTTTTCATATGTTTGTTGGCCTCATAAATGTCTTCTTTTGAGAAGTGTCTGTTCATATCCTTCACCCACTTTTTGATGGAGTTGTTTGGTTTTTCCTTGTAAATTTGTTTAAGTTCTTTGTAGTTTCTGGATATTAGCCCTTTGTCAGATGGATAGATTGCAAATATTTTCTCCCATTCTGTAGGTTGCTTGTTCACTCTGATGGTGGTTTCTTTTGCTGTGCAGAAGCTTTTTAGTTTAATTAGATCACATTTGTCAATTTTAGCTTTTGTTGCCATTGCTTTTGGTGTTTTAGTCATGAAGTCTTTGCCCATGCCTATGTCCTGAACTGTATTGCCTAGGTTTTCTTCTAGGGTTTTTATGGTTTTAGGTCTTACATTTAAGTCTTTAATCTGTCTTGAGTTAATTTTTGTATAAGGAGTAAGGAAGGGATCCAGTTTCAGTTTTTTGCATATGGCTAGCCAGTTTTCCAACACCATTTATCAAATAGGGAATCCTTTCCCCATTGCTTGTTTTTGTCAGGTTTGTCAAAGATCAGATGGTTGATAAAGGGGAGATCACCACTGATCCCACAGAAATACAAACTACCGTCAGAGAATACTATAAACACCTCTATGCAAATAAATTAGAAAATCTAAAGAATAAAATAAAATAAATTCCTGGACACATACACCCTCCCAAGACTAAACTAGGAAAAAGTTGAATCCCTCAATAGACCAATAACAAGTTCTGAAATTGAGGCAGTAATGAATAGCCTACCAAGCAAAAAAAGCCCAAGACCAGACGGACTCACAGCCAAATTCTACCAGAGGTACAAAGAGGAGCTGATGCCATTCCTTCTGAAACTGTTCAAAACAATAGAAAAAGAGAGACTCCTCCCTAAGTCATTTTATTAGGCCAGCATCATTCCGATACCAAAAGCTGGCAGAGACACAACAAAAAAAGAAAACTTCAGGCCAGTATCCCTGATGAACATCAATGCGAAAATCCTCAATAAAATACTTGCAAACCGAATCCAGCAGCACATCAAAAAGCTTATCCACCATGATCACCATGATCAAGTCAGCTTCATCCCCGGGATGCAAACGTGGTTCAGCATATGCAAATCAATAAACGTAATCCATCACATAAACAGAACCAATGACAAAAACCACATGTTTATCTCAATAGATGCAGAAAAGGCCTTTGATAAAATTCAACACCGCTTCATGCTGAAAACTTTCAATAAACTAGGTACTCATGGAACATATCTCAAAATAAGAGCTACTTATGACAAACTCACAGCCAATATCATACTGAATGGGCAAAAGCTGGAAGCATTCCCTTTGAAAACCAGCACAAGACAAGGATGGCCTCTCTCACCACTCCTATTCAACATAGTATTGGAAGTTCTGGCCAAGGGATTCGGGCAAGAGAAAGAAATAAAGGGTATTCAAATAGGAAGAGAGGAAGTCAAATTGTCTCTGCAGATGACATGATTGTATATTTAGAAAACCCCATCGTCTCAGCCCCAAATCTCAAGCTGATAAGCAACTTCAGCAAAGTCTCAGGATACAAAATCAATGTGCAAAAATCACAAGCATTCCTATACACCAATAATAGAGAACCAAATCATGAGTGAACTACCATTCACAATTGCTACAAAGAGAATAAAATACCTAGGAATACCACTTACAAGTGATGTGAAGGACCTCTTCAGAGAGAACTACAAAACACTGCTCAATGAAATGAGAGGACACCAACGGAAAAACATTCTATGCTCATGGATAGAAAAAATCAATATGGTGAAAACGGCTATACTGCCCAAAGTAATTTATAGATTCAATGCTATCCCTATCAAACTACCATTGGCTTTCTTCACAGAATTAGAAAAAAACTACTTTAAATTTCATATGGAACCAAAACAGAGCCCATATAGCCAAGACAATCCGAAGCAAAAAGAACAAAGCTGGAGGCATCACGCTACCTGACTTCAAACTATACAATAAGGCTACAGTAACCAAAACAGCATGGTACTGGTACCAAAATGGATATATAGACCAATGGAACAGAACAGAGGCCTCAGAAATAATGCCACACATCTACATCCATCTTCTTTAAAAAAAAAGTTTTATTGAGATATATTTCACATAATATAAAATGGATCCATTAAAAAAGTTCAGGTTCAGTGGTCTTTAATATATTTACAAATAAGTGCAACCAGCACCACAATAAACTTCAGAATTTTTTTTTTTTTTTTTTTGGTGAAAACAAGAACCGCTCAGACTGCATTCTCTTTCTCTTACTCTCCAAGAGGAAGACAAGAACAATCACCAATGGTAAGTGGCAGCTGCAGCAAAGCAACACCAAGTGCCAGCTTCATGCTCAGGAGAGAACTCTGTGCCTCCTCCTCATAGTTTCTGGTGCTCTACACATTCAGAGAAACTTCTCTAGTAAGGAACTATAGAAATGATCCCTGAAAGTATAGTCTTCAGAACATTTTTATTACTTCAGAAAGAAACTTGTATTCTTTAACTATCATCCTCCTACTTTCCATATGCTCTTCCTCCCAGGCCTAAGCAACTACTAATGTACTATCTGTCTCTATAAATTTTCCAATTGTGGACATTTCATATAAATGGAATTATATAATTTGTGGCCTCTTGTGACTGGCTTTCTTTACTTAGCACACTTTTTTCAAGGTTTACCCATATCATAGCATATATCAATACTTAATTTCTTTTTATGGCCAAATAATATTCCATTATATGGATATACCACATTTTGTTTATCCATTCATTAGTTGATGGGCATTTGGATTGTTTCCACCTTTTGGCTATTACAAATTTTTATCAGGTATATGATTTGCAAATATTTTCTACCATTCTGTGTGTTGTCTTTTCTCTTCCTTAATAGTGTCCTTTGGAAAAACAAACAAACAAACAAAAAATTAATTTTGATGAAGTCTGATATGTCTGGTTTTACTTTGGTTGCTTGTGCTTTTGATGTTATATCTAAGATCCATTGCCAAATCAAAGATTATGAAGATTTTACCCCTTCTGTTTCCTTCTAGAATTCTGTAGTTCCAGTTTTTACATTTAGAAATTTGATCCATTTTGAGTTAACTTTTGAATACAGTGTGAGGTAAGGGTCCAATTTCATTATTTTGCATGTGGATCTCTAGTTGTCTTAGCACCATTTGTCAAAAGACCATTCTTTCTCCAGTGGGTGGACTTGGATTCTTGTCAAAAATCAGTTTACCATAGAAATGTGGGTTTATTTCTGTACTCTCAATTCTATTCCATTAATCTATTTATCTACCCTTCTTCCAGTACTGTACTATAGTAATTATTCTTGCTTTGTAGTAGGTTTTGAAGTCAGGAAGTGTGAGTCTTTCTACTTTGGTTTTCTTTTTAAAGATTATTTTGGCTATTTTGAATACCTTGAATTGCATATGAATTTTAGAACTAGCTTGTCAGTTTCTACAAAAAAAAGCTGAGATTCTGACAGGGATTGTGTTGAACTCATAGATCAATTTGGGGAGTATTGCCATCTTAACAAAATTAAGTCTTTCAATACAGGAACATGGGATGTTTTCTCATATATTTAGAGCTGTATTAATTTCTTTCAACAATGTTTTGTGGTTTTCAGAGTATAAGCTTTGCAATTCTTTTGTTAAACTTATTCCTATTTCATTTTTATTATGCTTTCGTAAATACAATTATTTTCTTAATTTCATTTTTAGTCTGTCTGTTGCAAGTGTATAGAAATGCAAGTAATTTTTATGTATTGGTCTTATATCCTAAAACCTTACTGAATTTGTTTATAAGTTCTAATAGTTTTTTAAAGTGGGTTATTCATAATCTATATATATATATATACAAGATCATGACATATGCAAATAGAGATACTTTTACCTTTTTTTTCCCAATCTAAATGTCTTTTGTTTTCTTTCCTGGCTAATTGCTCTGGTTGGAAACCCCAATACGATGCTGAATAGAAATGAGGAGAGCAGACATTCTTGTCTTGGTCTTGATCTTATAGAGAAAGAATCCAGTCTTTCACCATGAAATATGATGTAGCTGTGAGTTTTTCTAAGATGCCCTTTGTCAGTTTCAGAGAAAATTATCTTATATTCCTAGCTTATTGTGTGTTTTCATCATAATGTTTATTGGGTTTTGTCGTGTAGTTTGTCTGCATAGAGATGATCATGGAGTTTTTGTTTTTTAATTCTATTGATATAGAGTGTTGTATTAATTGATTTTTGTGTGTTAAACCAACTTTGTATTCCTGGGATAAATCTCACTTGGTCATGGTGTAGAATTATTTTTATACATTGCTGGATATGATTTGCCACTATTTTGTTGAGGATTTTGCATGCATAGTAATAAGAGATACTGGTCTGTAGTTTTCTCTTCTTGCGATGTCTTTCTTTTGTTTTGGTATCAGGGTAATACTGGCCTCAGAATATTCACAATTTGGGAAGTGTTCCCTCCCCTTCTACTTCGTAGAAGAGATTGTGAAGAATTGGTATTCATTCTTTAAAAATGTTTGGCCTCTGATTCTTTCTTACTTGAGTTCAAATTCATTCTTGAGCTCTCTAGTGAATTTTTTATTTTAGGTGTTGTACTTTTAAGCTCCCAAATTTACGTATTTATTTAAATTCTTTGTCTCCCAAATCTAACATCTAGGTGCCTTTAGGGGCATTTTCTGTTGGTTGGTCTTTTTCCTTTGAAGGGGCTATATGTTCCCATTTTATTGCATATGTCATAATTGTTTGTTGGAAACTGGACATTTAGATAACACATTGTAACAATCTGTCGTTAGTTTCTCCCCTTCCAGGAATTGTTCTTGCTGGGTCTTTCTTTTCTCTTTTTGCTTGCTTTTATTTTTATTTTTGCTGCCTGTTTGTTTAGTGGCTTTCCTGGCATAACTCTGTTTCCTGTACTATGCAGCCACTAAATTCCTTGTTCCCCACCTTTTGATCAGTTTGTTTATATCTTTAAGCCTGGTCTCCTGGGGTTCAGTCTTTTGTCAATACAATTTACTGCTCAGCAAGTGATCGATCAGATTTTCTTAACTGCCTTGAGCATCGGTTCTCCATCCTTTGCCAAAGTTATCTGTGTGGGAATGTACATACTTTCAAACTTCAAGCAGTTTTAAAACCCTCTCTAGTTTCCACTTCCTGCTTGTTTAGGGCCTCAAGGTCAGCAGTGAGCGACAGGGCCTCCTCCTTCCCCAGGTCTTTCTTGGACGTGTATACAGCCCTGCACAGGCAGGAATACAGAACTCTTCAAGTTCCCCGTGGCTTTCTAGTTCTTTATGTCTTCCTTTTCATTTTTCGGCCAGGCTCTTGTTAGCCCCAACTGAAATCATAGCCTTAGGCAGCAGCAATGTTACCAGCAGATTCTTACCGTTTTCAGTAGTGCCATGGGCATGAAGTTTTATTTGCAGAGCTGAGTTCACAGACAAGTCAAATAGCAACAGCATCATAGGAATAGAGATATTCTAGGCAGCTTCTGGTTGGGCTAAACTACTGACTGTTCTCTGAGTATAGGCCCTTTTAAAAAAAATTTTTTTTGAGGCAGGGTCTCACTCTGTTGCCCAGGCTGGAGTGCAGTGGTCCGATCATGGCTTACTGCAGCCTCGAACTCCTGGGCTCAAGTGATCATCCCACCTCAGCCTCCTGAGTAAGTGGGATCACAGGTGCATATCACTATGCCTAGCTAATTCTTAAAAAATTTTTTGTAGAGACAGGATCTTGCTATGTTGCCAGGGCTGGTTCCAAACTCCTGGGCTCAAGCGATCTTCCTGCCTCAGTCTCCTGAAGTGCTGGGATTGCAGGCATGAACCACTGTGCCTGACAAAATAAAAATTACTTTTAATTGACACATAGTGATTATATATATATATATATATAAAATGGATAATGATGTTTCAATATATGCAATGTTAATGATCAGATCATGGTAATTAGGATATCCATCATCTCAAACATTTATCATTTCTCTGTGTTGAGAACACTCAATATCCTCTCTTCCAGCTACAGAGCTTTAAAGCGGTCAATCCTCTTTTGGCTGCGAGAATGTTGGCTTTTCACCACCACTGCCCCTCTGAGCTGGAGGGTGAGAGAGTATGAGAATAGCCCCAAGTTAAATACACCACAGACCCACTGGTATTACCAAGGTTCAGTAATTGGTAATTGGTGTTTTTCAGTTTGTTCTCACGTGTAGTTAATTTCCAGAATTCAAAAATGGTCGAATTTTATTGTTTTGCAAGTATTTCTGTTGCTTTTGGGGGATAGTGGGTTTACAGAATTTCCTAGTTATGTCATTTATAGCATAACACTTTTGAGTTTCATCACGTTCCACATATCCGTAGTTTGTTTATATTTTGCAGTACAAGTCCATTTTATGGATATACTTCAGTCTGTTTATGCATTTCATCGGTTAAATAAAATTTGTGTTATTTCTAATTTTTGGTGATTATGAATAAAACCACCGCAAACTTATACACATAAGTGTTTGTGTGAACATAACTTCTTTTCACTTCCTCTGGGTAAATATCTTGAAAGAGGATTTGCTGGGTTGTGGGGTAAGTGTGTGTTTAAAGCAATAAGAAACTGCAATTGCAAACCTGTTTTCAAAGCAGTTGTAACATTTTGCATTCCAAGCAGCAAAAAAGAAAAAGGGTATCTCAATTGCTCCACATCCTCACTATCACCATGGTATTCTTGTTTTTTCTTTTTTAAAAGAAAAGATGCCTCAGTGGCCTCCACCTTGCTGAGGAGGCAAGTCTGCTCTCGGCTGTCAGCAGCAGAACCTGAAAGCGTCAGGCTTCTTTTAATCAAATCTAGGAAGTTTGCTCACCAGCCTGGTTGTCTAAACTTCCCCAGGGAAGATATTGTCTGAGCTCTGCATGGAGGCTGCTCCCACCTGGATCCAAGGAGCTCACAAGACCCTCCCAGGCCCCTGCAGGTGAGCCGTTCCCAGGGGAACCACTGCCTTCTCCTGCCCTCCGCTGCAGGTGTGGGCTGCAGGTGTGGGCTGATCCCCCCCTCTGTCCCCACGGGTGACTCCTGCGTCAGGAGGGAAAGGACCCTTGGCCTTGGAGTGCCTGGGAGGGGCGGGGGCCAGCTCCAGCTGCAGCTGCCCTTTTCCAGGGGTTCTCAGGAATAAGCCATGAACAAAAGCAGATGTCTCAGCTTGGAGGAACTTTGAGTCATCTGGACCAATTCAGTCAGGTCACAGAACTGCACACTGAGGCACAAACTCCAGAGGGAGCGGGGTCTATGCAGAAAGAAAGCTCAGCACTGGTGTGGTCTTGGACAAGTCACTTCCCCTCTGTCTGGGGCCTCAGTCTCCCTGAGGGGAGTGGGCGGGCTGACCCGGTTGCCCTCCAAGTTGCCTTCTGTCTGTGACACTCCAAGTCCAGGGTCTCCTGCCCAGCATCTGACCTAGAGTTAAATTGGGTCACAATAAGTCTGGAATCATTGGAGAGTTTCTGGTTGCATGGCTGAGCCTCAAGATTATAAAATGGAAATAATCCCTGCACCAAAGATACGGCCTGCTGTCCCTCCCTCCCCTCCTTTCCTTCCTCTCCTTCCTCTCCTTTCTTCCTTCCTTCCTTCCTTCCTTCCCTCCCTCCCTCCCTTCCCTCTCCCCTCTTCTCCCCTCCCCTCCCCTTCCCTTCCCTTCCTTCCCTCCTCTCTCCCTCCCTTCCTTCTCTCTCTGTGCCTCTCCCTCTCTGTCTCTGTTGTAGGGAGTTAACCTCCCTCTGTCCCTTCTTTCTCTCTGTGCCTCTCCCTCTCTGTCTCCATTGTAAGGAGTTATACCAGTGACTGAGGGAGATTGGCTTTAATTCTCCTCCTCCCCTGCCATTCACCCCAATTCTCTGCTTACCTTCCCTTTCCTGCCCCCATGGCTGACTGCAGCACCTCCACCTGGCAGTCCCAGTTGGTCTCTGCCAGTGGAAAGGACTGTGTCCCCATTGTCCCCATGAACCCTGGGCTTTGACACCACTGTGGAACTGAAGAACTGTAGACATGGAATTGCCCCAGGAGCTCAGGGAGGCCGCTGCAGGCCTGGGATTCCTGACAGCCTGGGCTGCAAATGCTCACCTATCTGTCTTCACATAAGGAGAGGGGAAGAGCAGGCAGTAGGAAGGCAGGGGCGGGGAAGGATTTCAGCCTAACAGCAACCTGACACCCACTGTGTATCACCTGAGGCCGGGCGTGGGGAGGACTCGGGACTGACCACGCTGCTTCCTTTGGCTCTTTGGCAAAGGATTCTGATGGAGGGGAGGCCAGATTGGGCTGGAGTGGGGCAGAGTGAGTCATGGCAGCGCCACCCACCTCGCCGGGTGAGGCCGGGACGTGGGCTCTTGCCTGAACACTCCAGGGCTTGCTGCCCTGGACTCCGGGCTGAGGGGCAAGAAGCCGGGGTCGCGCTCCCACTCGGGGGTCTCAGCCTCCCTCCCAGTGCCCACTCCCTCACTCCCTCCTGTAGCTCCCCCCCCCCTCCTCCCCACCTCCCTCCACCTCCCTGCCTTGCTCACCATTTCCCATGGCGTCCATCACCAGTGGGGATGGAGCAAAAGCCTGTGCCCCGACAGCCCTCCCGGCTTGGGCCTCTCCACGCCTTCCAAAGGGAGCGGAGCCGTGAGATTCAAGGCTTCGCCGAGACTGCCAGGGAGGTGGGCTTTCAAAGAAGCAGCAAATAAATGACCGCGGAAGTTGTGGCCCCTGAATAGGTTGCCACCAGCCGGCATGAACACGGCTGGTGTCTTTGCCAGCCCAAAAGAAAATAATCTCCCCCGCCCCGCCTTTTTTTTTTTTTTTTTTTTTTTCCTGAAAGCCAGTTGGAAACTGGAAATCTGCTTTGGCGAGTTCTCGCCGCTCAGCAAAGCTCCTCAGCAAAGCAAAACTCGGCCAGTGCAGCTATTTTCGTAGGTCGGTGCCAGTGGCGGCGCGCAGGGCCAAGTCCTTCCGAGCTTAAGTGACCCTGGTTTTTTCAAGGCTCCCCCTCCATGGTCTCACTGCTGGAGGGAGAGAGGAGCGGGTCTTGGGGTGGACCCCAAGGCAGGGAGAAACGGGGTTTAGTTATGAACGTGCTGTCATCAAGGTGTGGTCTCTGGAACTGGGTTTCAAAATGGCTTGGATGTCCTCAATGGGAAAAGGAGGAGTCTTTAGGCCGGGTGATGGAACTCACAGGTGCCATTTGCAGACATCTCCGTGGAAGTGAAAGTCTGATTTCCCGGGGCTTGATTCCTAGAGAGGCAGAGGCCAGCCTGGGATGCTTCTCATGGGTGCACCAGGAGAACCGCGGGTATGTGAGGGCCTCAGAGACCTGGCCCAGGACCGCACCTCCGCCCCTGGACAACCTCGTGAGTGATGTAGGGGAGCGTGGCTCACCCCACAGCCATCTCAGGGCCGCTTATGAATATTGGAATGTTCTTCCTTAGATGAAGCCAAATTTGCCTCTCTGCACTTCACACAGGACAGTCACAAAGCTTTTTCTTTTAAGCTGGTGGAGATTTTGTGTAGCATCAGTTTAATCCTCCTCCTTTCAAAGATGGAGAAACTGAGGCCCAGAAAGGGACAGTGGTTGAACTGGGGGCAAAGCCAGGTCAACCCTCTGACATCGGCCCCCAACCCCGGCCCTAGCTCTGCCCTCCGAGACCACTTGGCCGAGCTGTCCCCTTCTCAGGGGGACAACCTCTCCCTGAGCTCTGTGACGCTGGCCTGGGCACAGACCCTCAGCCCCCTCCCAGTTCCAGCCCACACCCTGGCCGTCCTCGCTCAGGCACTTCCAGAAAAAACTCCAAGTCCATTGGTCAGCAGCCGTCAGACACTCAGGGCTCCTGGGCTCCCAACCCTCTCACCAGGTCTAGAGCTGCCCCCGAGCCCCTCCCCCAGGCCTCCCTCCAGGCCCACTTTCCTGCCCCATTGTCCTTCTTACCCCAGACCCAGAGCTCACATTGACCTTGGTGGGGTCTGATTCTTCAGTGCCCCGTGGGCACTTCTTGCTGCTGTGTGCACCTGGCCACGAGGTCCTTTCAGGAGAGTCTTCCCTTCTCCTTCCTCTCTGCTGGGGAATCCTAGAGACATTGCCTTGGGACAAGCCTAGTGCTGAACATAATGGGAGATCCTTGCTTTGCTCTGTGGGAGAAGATGCTTGGCTGCCCCGGATATGAGGTGTGCAGCCTCCCCCGCACCCTATCACAGCAGAGGAAGAGCTCAGATAACTTTTGCATCTGGGGTCTTTCCTCCTGTTCCAGGGAATGTGGGGTGGGAACTCAGCCTTGCAGATGAGCCAACTCCCTTTCCAGGGCCTGTGGGACCCATGCTGGGGAGGGGGTCACCCCTGTGGGTCCCTGCCTACTGCCCCTGACACCCTGGTGTCTCAAGTCAGTAAGATTCAGACTCTTTATTTGAATTAATTTAATTTGTTATTTTAATATGGAAGCCCCAGTCCTCTTCCTTCTTCTTTTTTTTTTTTTTTGCAATTTTTACAATTGAAGTAGAATCAATATACAATAAAATATATCTCAAATAAACAGCTTGATGAGTTTTGAAAATGCAACCACCCACGTCATTAACCCACAAATCAGGACATAGAACATGTCTAGCACCCTAGAAAGCCCACCCCATCTCCAGTCAATGGACCCCTCCCCTCTAGAGGCTGACGCTGCTCTGACTCACATCCCCATGGGTTGGCTTTGCCTGCCCTAGACCTTCACAAGAATAGAATCATTTTGTGTGTGTCTGACAGCCTTCACCAAGTAAGAGGTTTCTCCATAGGGCTCCTTTCTTGGCTTGGCTTGGCTTGTGGATGGCTGCGTTTTGCTGCGTCCTCACAGGGCCTGTCCCTGTGTGCACATATCCCTGGTGTCTCTTCCTCTTCCTGTAAGGTTCCCCAGTCATATGGGATTAGGGCTCCACCCATACAACCTCATTTAACCTTAATCACCTAACCTTAATCATGTAACCTTAATCACCAAGGGTCCTATTTCCAAATACTGTCACATTCTAAGATACTGGAGATTGGGCTTTAACATATGAGTTTTGGAGGGATGCAATTTAGTTCATAACAGAGTGATATGGTTTGGCTGTGTCTCCACCCAAATCTCATCTTGAATTGCAGCTCCCATAATCCCCACCTGTCGTGGGAGGGATGCAGAGGGAGGTAATCGAATTGTGGGGGCGAGATTTTCCCATGCTGTTCTTGTGATAGTGAATAAGTCTCATGAGAGCTGATGGTTTTGTAAAGGGGCCTTCCCCGCACACACTTTCCTGCCTGCTGCCATGTAAGATGTGACTTTGCTCCTCCTTCACCTTCTGCTGTGATTGTGAGGTCTCCCCAGCCATGTGGAACTCTGAGTCCATTAAACCGCTTTCCTTTATAAATTACCCAATCTCAGGTGTGTCTTTATTAGCAGTGTGAGAACAGATAAATACACACAAACATTTAGAAACTGTTAATTTCTAAATGTCTTTCCTCATTGATAGTTTTTGAGATTTTCTAACTTGATCTTTCCTTCCATATTTATTAGTTTTAATTCTTCTGAAGGAAGAACTTTCCCTTCTCCACATTTATTTCTTTATTCATTTCAGCATAGATGTGGATTTCTCTTATATTCAATGGGTTGAAACCCATTACTATCATTATTTATTTTTGTGCTCTAATTATCTTGAATTTGGCCAGTGGTCGCTTCTTTCATCTGGTTCCTGTTTTTTTGGCAAGTGCTCATAATTTTTTTCATAGATTTTATATTTTAGAGCCATTTTAGACTCATTGCAAAATTGAGTTGGAAGCTCTGAGTTCCCATATACTCCCTGCCCCCACACACATAATCCCCCTGCCCATTATCAACATTCTGCACCACATGGCCGTGTTTTCTGAGCACTTCCTCCAAATATTTGTGCTTGTTTTTATTCCCCAGTACCTTCAAAATTCTTTATTATGTCCAGGTTTTACAATTGTTTTCTGTAGGGTGTGTGTAGGGGTGGGAGTGTTTCAATAGGGTATTGCCTCACCACACCTGAAAGCAGAAATCCTACGCCTATCTTTTATTATCTGGAGTGGAGATATTTCATTTTAATTAGGGGGTTTAGTCTACTTGCAGTTAATAAAATGATTGATACGGTTGGGTTCAAGTCTACTATCTTACTGCTGGTTTTCTATTTACCCCCTTTTATTTGTTCTTTGCTTTCTTCTTCCATACCTTCATTTGAGTTATTTGGGGGTTTTTTTTTTTGTATTCCATTTGATTTCCTTTTATGGGTTTTCAGCTATACTTCTTTGTATTAGTTTTACTTGTTTCTGCAGGATTACAATATGCATTCTTAACACATAATGGTCCAATGGGAATGAATGTTATGCCATCTCACGTATAAGCTAAGATGCAGCAGTATAATTCCATTTCTTCCCTCCCATCCTCTGAATTATTGCTGCCATAAATCTTACTTCAATAAGTTACAAGCCCTATTGTTCACCCATTGAACAATCAATTGTCTTTTAAGGAATTAGAAAAATACAATTTTCCATTTATGCACATAGTAACGATTTCCAACGCTCTGCATTCCTCCCTGCACAGCACAACTTTCACTCATTATCACGTCCCTTCGGACTGAAGAAATTCCTTTAGCATTTCTTGTAGTGCAAGTCTGTTGGCAAAGAATCTTCCTGTATTTCATTTCCCCAAGAATGTCATTATTTCTCTCTCATGTTTATTAGACTTTACTTTTTTTACTTTTTAGAGCTGTTTTAGTTTCATGGGAAAATTGAGCAGACGGTACAGAGAAGGTACATACACCTCCTGAGCGCCCCTCATGTGCCCAGCCTCCCACATTATCAGCATCCCCCACCAGAGTGGTCCACTCGTTACAACTGATGAACCTACAGTGACACATCATTCCACCCATAGTGTATGTTATGGTCCACTCGTGATGTTGTACATTCTATGCATTTGGGCAAATTTATAATAGTATATAATAACCACTATAGTATCATACTGAACATTCACTGCCCTAAACATCCTCTGTGCCTCACCCACTCATCTCTTCCTCCCTCCTACCCCCTGCTATTGATACTGTCTCTATAGTTTGCCCTTCCCAGGGTGTCATATAGTTAGAATCACACAGTATGTAGCCTTTTCAGGGGACTGGCTTCTTTCACTTAGTGATACGCATTTAAGCTTCCTCCATGTCTTTTTATGATAGCTCATTTCTTTTTAGCACCAAATAATATTCCATTGTCTGAATATACCACAGTTTATTTATCCATTCACCTCCTGAAGGACATCTTAGCTGCTTTCGAGTTTTGGTAATTATGAATAAAGAGTCTATAAATATCCATGTGAAGGTTTTGCATGGACATAACTTTTCAACTCCTGTGAGTAAATTCAACGTGATTGCTGAATTGTGTGGTAAGAGTGTGTTTAGCATTGTAAGAAAGTGTTAAACTGTCTTCCAGAGTGACTGTAGCATTTTGCATTCCTGCAGCAATGAATGAGAGTTCCCGTTGCTCCACATCCTCAGCAGCATGTGGTGTTGTCAGTGTTCTGGATTTTGGCCATTTTAATAGGCGTATAGAGGTAGCTGGTCGTGGTTTTAATTTGCACTTCTCTGACAATGTTGAGCATCATTTCATTATGCTTATTTGCCATCTGTATATCTTCTTTGGTGAGGTGTCTATTAAGGTCTTTGGCTCATTTTAAAAATAAAGTTGTTCATTTTCTTATTATTGAGTTTTGAGAGTTCTCTGTATATTTTGAATAAAAGACATTTATCAGATATATCTTTTGAAAATATTTTCTCCTAGTCTGTGACTTTTCTTCTTATTCTCTTGAGAATGCCTTTTGCAGAGCAGAAATTTTTTATTTTTATTTCTTTGAGACAGGGTCTCACTCTGTCACCCAGGCTGGAGGGCAGTGATGCAATCATAGCTCACTGCAGCCTTTAACCCCTGGGTTCAAGTGATCCTCCTGCCTTAGCCTCCTGGGACTTCAGGCATACACCACCATGCCTGGCTAATTTTTAAAATTTTAATAGAGATGAAATCTCACTATGTTGCCCAAGTTGGGAATTTTTTTATTTTAGTGAAGTCCAACTTATGATTTTTTTCTCTCATGGGCCATGCTTTTGGGGTCATATCTAAAAAGTCATCTCCAAACCTAAGGTTATTGAAGTTTTCTCCTGTGTTATCTTCTAGTAGTTTGACAGTTTTGCATTTTACACTTAAGTCTGTGATGGTTTTGAGTTAATTTTTGTGAAGGATGTAGGTCTGTATCTAGACTTATTATTTTGCATGTGGAAGTAGAGTTGTTTCAGCACCATTTGTTGAAAGAATTGTTTTTCTTCATTGTATTGCCCTTGCTTCTTTCAAAGATCAGTTGACTACATTTGTGTGGGTCTGCTTCTGGGCTGTCTATTCTGTTCCACTAATTGACTTGTCTATTCTTTTACCAATACCACATTGTCTTGATTACTATAGCTGTATAGTAAGTCTTGAAGTCAGGTAGTATCATTCCTCCAACTATGTTCTTCTCCTTTAACATCATGTTGGCTATCTTGATCTGTTGCTTTTCCATATAAACTTTAGATTCAATTTGTTGATACCCACAAAATAACTTGCTAGGATTTTTAATGGATAACATTAAAACTACAGATCAGTTTGGGAAGAACTGACAACAATATTGAGTCTCCCTATCCATGAACATGGAATATCTCTCCATTATTTGGTTATTTTATTTATTTATTTTTTTGAGACAGATTCTCAATCTGTCACCCAGGCTGGAGTGCAGTGGCGCAATCTTGGCTCACTGCCACCTCTGCCTCCCAGGTTCAAGTGATTCTCCTACTTCAGCCTCTTGAGTAGCTGAGACTACAAGCACGTGCCACCAAACCCAGCTAGTTTTTGTATTTTTAGTAGAGACGGCATTTCACCATGTTGACCAGGCTAGTCTTGAACTCCTGACCTCAGATGATTCACCTTCCTCAGCCTCTCAAAGTGCTGGGATTACAGGTGTGAACCACTCTGCCTGGCCATTCTTTGATTTCTTTCATCCGAATTTTGTAATTTTCTTCATATAGATCTTGTACATATTTTGTGAGATTTGTACCTGAGTATTTCATGTTCAGGGTGCTAAATTTCAAATTTCACTTGTTTATTGCTGGTATATTGGAAAGCAGTTGATTTGGGGTATTAACTTTGTATCCTACAACCTTACTATAATTGCTTATTTGCCCAGGAAGCTTTTTTTCTATCCTTTTTGATTTTCTATAGAGACAATCATGTCTTTTGCAAACAAAAACAGTTTTATTTCTTCCTTCCCAAGCTTTATACCTTTAATTTCATTTTCTTGTATTGCATTAGCTAGAACTTCCAGCATGATGCTGAAAAGCAGTGGTGATAGAGACATCCTTGACTTATTCTCAGTCTTAAGAGGAAAGCTTCAAATTTCTCACCATTAAATATGATAGCTGTAGGGTTTTTGCAGATATTCTTTATTAAGGAAGTTCCTCTATTTCTAGTTTACTGAGAGTTTTAAAAATCCATGAATAGGTGTTAAATTTTGTCAGATGGTTTTTCTGCATCTATTGATATGACCACATAATTTTTTAACCTGTTAATGTGATGGATTACATTTGATTGATTTTTGAATGTTGAATCAGCCTTGCATACCTGGGATAAATGCCACTTGGTTGTGGTATATACTTCTTTTTATACAGTGTTGGATTTATTTGCCAGTATGGTTTAGGGTTTTTGTATCTCTGTTCATGAGCAATATTGGTCTGTAGTTTTCTTTTCTTGTGGTGTCTTTGGATTGGTAGTAGGGTAATGCCGGCCTCATGGAATGATTTAGGAAGTATTCTTACTGTTTCTATCTTCTGAAAGAGACTGTAGATAACTGTTATAACTTCTCCTTTGAATGATTGGTAGGATTCACAGGTGAACCCATCTGGATCTAGTGCTGTCTGTTTTAGAGGGTTCTTATTTATTTATTTAATTTCCATAATAGATAGAGGCCTATCAGGTTATCTGTTTCTTCTTATGTGAGTTTTGGCAGAGCATTTTTCAAGGAATTGGTTCATTTCCTCTAGATTATTAAATTTGTAGGTATAGAATTGTTATAGCATTCCTTTTTTGTTCTTTTCATTTTCATGGGACCAGTAGTGATGGCTTCTATTTCATTTCTGATGTTAGTAATTTGCGTCTTCTTTCTTAGTTAACCAGGCTAGAGGTTTACCAATCCTATTGATTTTTTTTTTTTTTTTCAAAGAACCAGCTTTTGGAGTTAGGTATTTCCCTTCCTCCATGTAGAAGGCTAGAGCTGGCTGAAAATGGGTATTTGCCTTTCCCCAGGTTAGTTAGGCTCTGATAAAACCCCAGCAGGTTAAGCTCTGGTCAAATAGTTTCTCCTGAGGGCAGACCTTATTAAGAAGAATATAATGCTCTAGTATATATCAAAATAGTTCCCTTTCCCCTTTCCTTGCCAGAAGCAGGAGGGAATTTTTCTCCAATATTCACTACAAGGACCTGATAGAGGTTCTGCAGGTAAAACTCACAAAATAGTTCCCTCCTACTCCCATGACCGGGTCTTCCTGGAAATTTTAGCTCTCAGATTTGTCCACATTAAGCCTCCAGCAATTTTTTGATTACACTTTAGGTTTTTCTATGCTGGCACTGGTTCCCATGAGGTTTCAGTGAATGGCTTTCTGTTCCAGTAAGTTTTGAATCTCTGAATTTGCCTATCTTTCCAATTCAGGGGGGAAGAGGAGTGCCCTGTATCTCACTTCTTGTACAGATGTAAGAAGAGTCATTGATTTTCAAACAAGTCGTTGGTTTTGAAAGCAGTTTGTTCAGTTTTTGTTTTTGTTTTTTTTTTACCTTTTGGGAGAGAGTGGCAACTTTTAAGCTTCTTACATGCCTGACTGGAAACTGAAAATCTCCTTTATTTTTGAAAGATATTTTTGCTGGAGACAGAATTCTGGAAGGCCATATTTTTCTTTTAGCACTTTAAAGATGTTCTTCTATTGTTATGTGAAAGATTCTCCCCAGGGCCTGAAAGCTTGAAGGGATGAGTAACTCCCCCCTTCTCAGGCCCAGTCCCAAGGCGCAAGGCTACTTGCTTCAGCAGCGTGTGTCAGCAAGATAGCAGAAGCAGGAAGAGAGCCCACCAGAAGACACCTACCCTGGCCGGAAGACAAGTACCCCTGAAGATCAAGAAAGAGGCCATCCGGGTACTACCTAGCAGTCGCGTCAGACTGGGACACTGCCTGTTTACAGAGGACTATAAAATCCCTGCCTCGTCTTCATTTGGGGCTGACGCCATTTTAGGCCTCAGCCAGCCCGCACCCAGGGGCTCATTAAAACAGCGTGTTGCTCCACACCGCCTGGTGTTGTCTGTTGGTGCGCTCTCGAGGTTTGAACGGATACAAGGACCTTTCATTATGACCTCTATTATTTCTGACAAGAAGTCCATTGTTATTATTATCATTGTCTACGCTGTATGTAATGCACCATTTTTCTTTGACTACTTTTAAGATTTTTCTTATCTTTAGTTTTCCCAATTTTACTGTGGTATATCTAGGTGTAGTTTTCTTTGTATGTATACTGTTTAGGCCCACAGAGATCCTTAGACTTGTGTGTTAGTGTTTTTACTTAAATTTAGATTTGGGGGAGGCTATTAATACTTTACATATTTTTCTGTTTCATTTTCTTTTTTTTTTCTTCTAGGAATCCAATCACATATATATTAGATTTCTTAACATTGTCTCACATTGAGTTCTGTTTGAAGTTTTAACTTTTTTCTAGGTTTCAATTTGATTAATTTCTATTGACCTATTTTCAAGTTCACTGATGCTTTCTTCTGGAGTCTCCAGTCTGCCTTCTAATACAGTGTTCATTTCAGATATTGAATTGTCCAGTTTCCAAATTATTATTTGATTCTTTTTCTTTTTTATTTCTCTTCTGATATTTATTACAGTGGAAATATACATAATATATCCATCTTTTTCCTGTAAAAAATTTACTTAAACTTCTTCTCAACTAACTCAAATATCTGAGTCATCTGTTAGTTTGCTTCTTTTGCCTGGCTTTTTTCTTTTGATTATGAGTCACATTTTTCTGCTCCTTTTCATGCCTACTTTTGACCTCAAAAAAGCCAAACTCTGTAAAATATTTAAAGAGGTTTCTTCTGAGTCTCATATTTGAGTGCCCATGTCCTGTGGCACAGCCTCAGGAGGTCCTAAGAACATGTGCCCAGGGTGGTTGGGTTATAGCTCGGTTTTATACATTTTAGGGAGACAGAAATTATAGGCAAAGACACACATCGCTACATGTAAAGTATATATTGGTTCAGCCTGGAAAGGCAGGACATCTTAAGGTGAAGAAGGGTGGGAGTAGCTCACAAGTCCTAGCTGGATTCAAAGATTTCCTGATTGGTGATTGGTTGAAGAAGTTAAGCTTTGCCTGAAGAGTTGAAGTCAGAATAAAGAAATGCTTGAGTTAAGATAAGGGGCCGTTGCAGAAGCCAAGGTTCTTGTTATGTAGGTGAAGCCTCCAAGTAGCAGGCTTCAGAGAGAATAGATGGTAAGTGTCTATAGGACCTTAAAAGGTGTCAGACTCTCTGAAAAAGACCTAGTAAGGAAAAGAGATTCTCTAGAGAATGAACATTTCCCCTACAAAAGATGGCTTTGCAGGGGCTTTTCAAAATATGTTAAAGAAAATGTATTTTGGGGTAAAATACTTTGGTTTCCTTCAGGGTCTACTCTCTGTCATGGGATGCTATACCAGAGTCAGTTTGGAGTGGGTATCATTGCTACAAAGAGTCTGTTTTGTTTGTCTTATGATCCCCATTGTAATATTAATGCTGATCCGTTGTGCCTTAATTCCAGAGGGAGAAGGGTATAATGGGCCATGTCTGATCTCCACTTGCTGTCATGGCCTAAACTAGTTTTTCAGGTTTCTTTGGATCCCCTTGGCCAAGAGAGGGGTCCATTCAGTTGGTTGAGGGGCACATAGAATTTTATGTTTGGTTTACACTATTAATTTTTGACCATACCATAAACATTATAGGCGATACATCATAGAAGCTCTGGATTCTATTATTTTCCTTTAAAGAGTGTTTCCTTTTTTCTGGAAGGCAAATAAATAAGTGGCAGTCATTACTTTGGTCTGGGAGAGGCTTGCTTTAAGGTTTTCAAAGGGCGAGTTCCTTCCCATTTTCCCCTTAGTCCTAGAGTGTGGTCCTTAGTCCTGGAACATGGTCCTTATACACAAGGCATGGTTCCTTTGGCTTCCGTTGAAGGGATAACGTTTCAAAAATGGAACTTCAAGTTCTATCCCTCCTGAACTGGGCAGCTGATTAAATCTCTGCTTGGATCTTTCAGACTTCTAGGTGCTGCTTTTCACTGAGATTTTTAGAGTCTTTACTCATACATAAGCAGTTTAGGAGTTAGCCAAGATTTTGAAGAGGAATTGGCATGCAGATTTGGGGATACTTCCTTCCACCCCATGACTCTCTCCTTTCTTCCCCACTTTCAGCTTCTATGGTTTCTCTTAACCCAGGCCTCTGGTTCAGCAGCCTCTTTAGACTGTCACTTTCTGCTTGAGCTTATTCCTGCATGCGATACACACTGGATAGTGTCTCTCGGGGAAACCTCATTTAAACATACATCTCACCTAATGTTTCCTTGTTTTAGGTGTCATGTCCTCTTAAGTCTTAGCCTGTTTCAGGTTGTTCTTAAATGTTCATTCAAATGGCTGTTTTTATATTTTGTCCAGAGTGTAATTATTGTCAGGAGAAAACAGAGTCTGTTACAAGCTATTCTGCCATTATTGGAGTACTCAGACTTTTACTTTAACTTAAAAAATAATTATAGACTCACAGGAGTCTATAGGAAATTGCAAAACTAGAACACAGACTCCAATATACCCTTTTCCCAGTTGTCCTTAATGATGCTAACTCTAGTGCGGTATCAAAACAAGGGAATTGACATTGGCACAATGCTGTTAACTAGACTACAGACCTTATTCCATTTTCACAGGCATTTATTTGTGTATATGTAGAGGGTGTATGCAGTTCTGTGCAATTTGATTCCATACACAAATTTGTGTCATCACTGATTATACAAAGAAGCTGTCTTGTGCTGCCCCTTTCTTACAACCGACTCACATAACTATTCACTATTCAAGTAGTTTGCACAACCCATTCCATCTCTGTCTGCTGGAAAGCATTAATAAGTTCTCCAGTTCTATATCTTTGTCATTTTTAAATGTTACATAAAAGGAATCATATAGTATGAAGATTTTGAGATTGACTTTATATATAAAATACAATGCTCTGGAGATCCATTCTGGTTGGTGCATGTACCAACAGTTCATTCCTTTCTTTCTCTTCTCTTTTGAAATTTTTTTGAATTTCTAATAATAAACTTTTAATTTTAGAACAGTTTTAGATTTACGGAATTATTCTAAAGATAGTACAGAAAGTTGCCATATACCCACACCCAATTTCCCCATGTTTTTGACATCTTACATTAGTATGATACATTGGTCAATTAATGAACCACTATTGATGTTATTTTATTTATTTATTTATTTATTTCAAGACGGGAGTTTCACTCTTGTTGCCCAGGCTGGAGTGCATTGGTGTGATCTCGGCTCACTGCAACCTCTGCCTCTCAGGTTCAAGTGATTCTCCTGCTTCGACCTCCCGAGTAGCTGGGATTACAGGCGTGCGCCAACACACCCGGCTAATTTTGTATTTTTAGTAGAGACAGAGTTTCACCATGTTGGCCAAGCTGATCTCAAACTCCTGACTTCAGGTGATCTGCCTGCCTCGGCCTCCCAAAGTGCTAGGATTACAGGCGTGAGCTACCGCTCCTGGCCTGATATGTTATTGTTGATTCGAGTCTGCAGTTTATTTGTATGCTTTCTATTTAAAAGTGAGCTTTCTTCACTTTCTCCCTGATATCCTTTTTCTGTCCCAGGATTCTGTTTCATGTAGTCATCATGTCTCCTTAGGCTCTTCTTGATTGTGACAGTTTCTCAGGCTCTGTTTTTATTTTTTGATAACCTGGAGGGTTTTGAGGAGTATACATGAGGTATTTTGTAGACTTTCCCTCAATTGGGATTGATCTGATGTTCTTGTCATGATAAGAATGGGGCAATGTGTTTGGGGGAGGAAGATCACAGAAGTAAAGTGCTGTTCTCTTTATATCACGTCAAGGGTATGTATTACCAATGTAACACCACTGCTGATGTTGACCTTGATCACCTCATTTGAAGTAGGGCTTGTGAGGTTTCTCCACTGTAAAGTGACTTTGTTCGTCTCCCTTTCCATACTGTAATCTTTGGGAAAAAGTCACTATGTGCAGCCTACACTGAAGGAGTTGGTAGCGCCACTCTACCTCCTTGAGGGCACGATACCCACATCATTATTTAGAATTCTGCACAGGAGATTGCCTGTAGTCATTTATTTATGTATTCAATCATTTATTTATATCAGTATTTATTTTATACTTTTGGCTATCACCCAATACTACATTTATTTTATCACTCATTGTTTTAGCTTTGACCACTGGAAGCTCTTTCAGTTGGTTCCTCTAACCCATTGACATACCTCGTATCACTGTGAGTTTCCCGTTTGGGTTTTTTTGTTTGTTTGTTTGTTTTGCACTGTCTTTCTTCCTGGCACTACAAGATACTCCAGGCCCATCTTGCACTTTCCTGACCCAGTCCTAGAATCAATCATTGTTCCAAGAATTCCTGGTTCCTTTTATTGGAGAATGGTGTTAGAAACCAAGGTCTGGGTGAAAGATGTGCTTATTGCTACCGTAGTGTCATTGCTTCTAGGCCCTCTCAACTGATGGAGCAAGGCGATATGTTTGTTTATACTAAATCATGTATATACACATCTTTACTATTTCTGTATGTAACTATATGTATTTACATTATTCTAAACATGAATTTATACTGATGTCAACTCTAATTGATTGCTACATGTATCATTTTAGACTCCTGGCTTATCTGTAATTTACTACTTAACAATAAAAAACTTGGCTCCCATCCTCTGTCATCTGTTTACTTAATTGTTTCTTCCAGTGTACATCTATAGCAGTTTCATGTCAACCTGTACCCTCTGTGGGAACAACTTTATCAACTAGAATGCAGTGTTTAGGTACAGTTCTTTTGCTTTTAGTGTTCAGACTCTACTACATTCAAAGTCACTTAAGTGAGCACCTTATCCTCCCATTCCCTTCAGTTAGGCTGTTTTATACATCTATAATGCATTTAGATGATTTTTTCACTGACTGCCTTCCATTTTGGGCTGTCCCAACCTCCTAAATGATTTTTAAATTTGCATATATGGAAAAAAATTTATATGTTAATGTGCTGTAAAGCTTTATTGACTTTGACAAATGTATGTATCATGTAGCCAACATTACCGTATAATACAAGATTGTTTTCCTGCCCTAAAATATCCCTTGTGATTCACCTATTCAATTGTACCCCCAGTCCCCTAGAAACCATCGTTTTTTATTGTCTCAATAGTTTTGCTTTTCTCAGAATGCCATATAATTGGAAACTTACAGAATGTAGCCTTTTCAAACTGGCTTCTTTCATTTAGCAATATGCTTAACAGTGGTCTTTCACTTAGAAATGAGTATTTAATATTTATCCATGTCTTTTGTGACTTGATAGGTCATTTTTTTAATTGCTGAATAATATTCCATTGTATGGATGAGCCACAGTTTGTTTATCCATTCTATGAAGGACATCTTGGTTATCTCCAGTTTTTGGCAATTATGAATAAAGCTGATATAAACATTTATATGCAGGTTTTTGTGTGGACATAAGTTTTCAACTCAGTTGGGTAAATACTGAGGAGCATGATTGATGGATCATATGGTAAGATTATATTTAGCTTTGTAAGAAACTGCCAAACTGTCTCCCAAAGTGGCTGTGCCATTTTGTATTCCAACCAGAAATGAGTGAGAGTTCCTGTTGCTCTGTGTCCTCACCAGCAATTGGTATTGGATTTTAACCAACCTAATAGGTGTGTATTGGTGTCTCATTATTGTTTTAATTTGCAAATTGCTAATGACAAATGATTTTGAGCTCCTTCCACGTACTTATTTGCTATGTATATATCTTCTTTTGATGAGGAGTCCATGAAGATCTTTTCCCTACTTTTGAATTAGGTTGTTTGTTTTCTTACTGCTAATTTTTAATAATTCTTTAAAAAATTTTTGGATACAAGTTATTTAACAGGTATGCATTTTGCAAATATTTACCCCAAATATGTGGTTTTTATTTTTATCCTCTTATTGTCTTTTGCAGTACACAAGATTCTATTTTAATAACATCCAATTTATCATCATTTTCTTTCATGGATCATGCTGTTGATGTTGTATCTAAAAATTTATCAGCAAACCCAAAGTCAAGTAGAATTCTTTCTGTATTTTCTTCTAGGAGTTTTATAGTTTCACACTTTACATTTGGGTTTATGACCTGTTTTGAGTTAATTTTTGTGAAAGGTGTAAAGTCTGTGTTTAGAATCATTTGTTTGCATATGGATGTCCAGTGATTCCAGCACTATATTTTGAAAAGATTACTCTTTCTCCATTGAATTGCCATTGCTCTGTTGTCAAAGACCAGTAGGCTAGAATTGTGTGGGTCCAGTTCGGCATTCTGTATTCTGTTTCACTGACCTTTGTGTCTATTTTCTGCTAATACCACATTGTCTTGATTATTGTAGCTCGATTACTATACTTCTTGAAATCATGTAGTGTGAGTCCTTCAATTTTGTGCTTCTTCAGTATTGTGTTGGCTATTTTGTGCCTTTTCCCTTTCCATATAAACTTTAAATAAGTTTGCTGATATCAACAAAGAGTTTTCTGGCAAGTTGACTGGGATTGCATTAAATCTATAGATTAACAATATTGAAACTTCCAATCCACAAACATGGAATGTCTATTTATTTAGGTCTTTAAAATATTTCAGCCAGATGCAGTGGCTCATGCCTGTAATCCCAGCACTTTGTTAGCTGAGGCGGGTGGATCACCTGAGGTCAAGAGTTCGAGACCAGCCTGGCCAACCTGGTAAAACCCCATCTCTACTAAAAATACAAAAATTAGCTGGGCGTGGTGGTGGGCGCCTATAGTCCCAGCTACTCAGGAGGCTGAGGCAGGAGAATCACTTGAACCCAGGAGGCAGAGGTTGCAGTAAGCTGAGATCGTGTCATTGCACTCCAGCCTGGGTGACAGAGCAAGACTCTGTCTCAAAAAAAAAAAGAAAAAAGAAAAAAAAGATTTCATCAGAGTTTACTTCCCCCTTATTACTGAAGAATATTTTTTTTCAGGATATAGAATTTGAGGGTTGACAGTTCCATTTGTTCAGAACTCGGAAAATGTTGTGCCACTTCCTCTTGGCCCTCATGGTTTCAGATGCAAAATCGGCTGTCATTTGGATTGGTGTTCCCCTAAGCATAATACAGTCATGCATCACTTAATGGTGAGGATACATTTTGACAAATTAGTCAGTAGGTAATTTTGTCATCATGCAAATATCATGGAGTGTACTTACACAAACCTAGCCTACTACACACATGGACTCTCTGGTATAGCACATTGCTCCTCAGCTACACACCTGCATAGCGTTATACTGTAGTGAATACTGTAGGCAACTGTAATACTTCAGTCAGTGTTTTTGTATCTAAACCTATCTAAATGTGGAAAAGGTGCAGTAAAAATACAGTATTATAATCTTATGAGATCACCATCGTGTATGCAGTTTATTGATCAAAACATCATATGCAGCACATGACTGTATGTCATTTTTCTCTGGCTGCCTTCAGGAATTTTTCTTTGTCTTTGTCTTTAGTTTTCAGAAATTTGATTATGATTGTTCTTGGCAAGGATTTCTTTGAGTTCATCCTCTTTGGGGTTCTCTTCATGTCTTGGGTTTGTAAGCTTATGCTTTTGACAAACTTAAGTCCAAGGTGGGAGGATAACTAGAGGCCAGGAGTTCGAGACCAGCCTGGGCAACATAGCAAGGCCGCTTGTCTTTCTAAAAAAAAAAAAATTGGCAAATTTTCAGCCTTTATTTACTCAGATCCTTTTAATGTCTCACCTTACTTCTCCTCTCCTTCTAGGACTACAGTGACATGAATATTAGAACCTTTGTAATAGTCCCAGAGTCTCTGTTCATTTTCTTCAGTCTGTTTTTCTCTCTGTAGCTCAGATTGGTCTGTCTTTGAATTCTATTGATCTGTCTTTGAGTTCACCACTTCCCTCCTCTGCCATCTCTAATTTACTACTGAAACCATCTAGTGAGTTTTGTTTTTTTTTTTAATTTAGTTACTATACTTTTTCAGCTCTGAAATTTCCCTTTGGTGTGTGTGTTTTTTTTTTAATATCTTCATTTTTTTGCTGAGATTTTCTATCTTTCCATTCGTTTCAAGCATGTTCACAATTGCTGCTAAAGCATTCTTAAGATTGCTGCTTTATAATTCTTGTCAGATAATTCCAACATCTGATTCATCTCTATGTTGGCATTTGTTGACTTTCTCATTTCAGCTGTGATTGCCCCGGTTCTTGGTACAATATGGCTTTTTTATTGTGTTCTGGATATTTTGAGTACTGTGTCAGGAGACTCTGTATCCTATTTAATCTTCCTCTTTAACAGGCAGTCATGCTGCTCAGGTGTAGTGGTCAGGCCTGGGTGAGGGTGTGGTTTTACTGTGCACCTTGCTCTTTTAAAACCACTCCAGCTGGCCAGATGCGGTGGCTCATGCCTGTTAATCCCAGCACTATGGGAAGCTGAGGTGGGCAGATCACAAGGTCAAGAGATCGAGACCATCCTGGCCAACATGGTGAAACCCCGTCTCTACTAAAAATACAAAAATTAGCTGGGTGTGGTGGTGTGCGCCTGTAGTCCCAGCTACTCGGGAGGCTGAGGCAGGAGAATTGCTTGAACCTGGGAGGCAGAGCTTGCAGTGAGCTGAGATCATGCCACTGCACTCCAGCCTGGCGACGGAGCGAGACTCCATCTCAAAAACGACGACAACAACGACAACACCCCAGCAACAGTGGTTCCCTGACTCATCCCACCTCATTGCTGAAGGGTGAGGCTGAAAGTTGACCCTGCTCTCGAAAGCAGAGCACTAAACTTGCACTGCCTGTTTGCTGCTGAGTGGGGGTGGAAGTATGGTTCTCTGTTAAACCCCATTGACATCAGCAGGGTGGGGGCAAAGCTTCAGCTAGCACTGCCTCATTCAGCCTTACGCTGCCTCACCGGTTCTGGGTAGGGGAGGATATATTCAGCTCTCAGCCGGACCTCACCAACACCACTGGCTGATGGGACCATAACGCACGTGTGTAGGCTGCTTGCTCTGCCTTGCTGCTGCTGGGTGGGTGGAGATGGAGGTTGAGCTTCCTGATTGGTCTCTCTGGCAGGGAGGCAATCATTTCATTGGTTTGGCTGCAGTAGGATGGGTGTTTTAAAAAGGGTTTTCTGTTCTGCTAAGCTGCCATTTTATCTTTGGCTAGAGGAAACAGGCTTTTCTTATGGCGTTTTATTTTGTTTTTGTTTTTGTTTTTTTCGGTCTGTGCCTGTTGGTGGTTAGGGTGGCAGCTTCTCTAGCACCCAGTACAGGAGATACAGGAGGCAAAAAGAAAAGCCGGACACTCACTGCCATGCTGTTCCTATGGTTCCGAGGCCCCTGGGTCATCCGTCTCCTTCTTCCCATCTTTCAGAAGCTTACCAAGCTTGTTTGTTATGTCCAGAATTGTTGGGATTTTTTTAATCAAAAAAGAAACTAGAGAGGGAGGAGGGCCACTTTATCTTGCCTGGAACCAGAAGTTTCTACCTTTAATTTTTTCCCCAACCCTTTAATAAGGAAACAAAATTCTCAAAGATCTCCCAAATTAAATCAGTGAATGCTCTCAGGGACTACAGTCCTCAGTGTGGAAGACACTGAATAAATCACCACAAAGAGTTTTCCCTGTATAACTAGTAAAAATCTTTTTAGATTATTATTAAAAAGAAAACGCATGTCAAAAATATCCTCAGAGAATTTTCAAACTCCTGAAACTCCGTGCCCAGTCCCAGAGAGCTCAGTTTTGGTTAAGGAGCAAAATGTGGGTTCTGGCCTGGGTTCCCGTGCCCCTCACCTCCTCCCTCCAGCTGCTGGCGTTCTGTACCTGACCGCTCCTTCTCCTTCTGGTTGCTGACCCTAGCTCTTCTCAATGTGGCCAAATGGGTGACAAAGAGCTGGGTTCAATTCCTGGCCTTGCCACTCACTGGCTGAGTGACGCTGGGGCAGTCTCTTAACTGCTCTATACCTGGGTTTGTTCCTGTGTGAAAATGGGATAAAAGCTGTACAAACCTTATAGGGTAGCTGTGAAGATTCAGCTAAAAAGTGTGTGTAAAGGTAAGAACGTAAGGGCAAATAGTGGGTTCTCGAGAACTAGTTTTCGAATGGATGGAAAAAGAGCCCAGCACAGCGGCAGGGCTATAGCCATCACTCAATAGCGCATGATGTCATTTCTGCCTAGGTAGACCCTTCTCATGATTCTAGACTCTTCTCCAGCAGCCATTCCTTGGCTGCCCCTGGGGTCCCCTTGACTCCAGCTTTCTGGGCTGCATCAGGGCTTTGAACAAATCCTTCAGGTTTTCCTTGACTGTGTCCACACTTCAACACTTTTGGTAGATATTAATTGAGCATCTACTGCATACTTGATTTTCTTTGTCTATTCAGGCTGAATACCGTAACCTGGGTGGCTTAGCAACAACAGAAATGTTTTTCTCCAAGTTCTAGCAGCTGGGACATCTAAGATCAAGGTACCAGCAGATGCTGAATTTGCTGGGGTCCTGCTTTCTGGTGCATAGACAGCCATCTTCTCTCTGTGTCTTCACATGGCAGAAGGGACAAGAGAGCTCTCTGGGGTCTCTTTATCAGGGCTCTAATCTCATTCATGAGAGCTCTGCCCTCCTGACCTAATCACCCGCCAAAGGTTAACACCTAATACCATCACTCCGGGGATGAAATTTCAACCTATGAATTTTGGAGGGACAGGAACATTCAGTCTATCACATTCTTGCCATGCCCCCCACAAATCCATGTCCTTCTTACATGCAAAATACATTCATTATGTCCTAACAACCCTCAAAATCTTAACTTGTTTCAGCACCAACTCTGAAGTCTAAAATCCAAAGTCTCATCTAAACAGCATCTAAATCTGATATGGGTGAAACTCAAGGTACAACTGCCCAGAAGCCAATCTCTCTCCACCTGTGAACCTACGAAGCCAAACAAGATATGTGCTTCCAAGATCCAGTGGTGGGACAGGCATAGGATAGGCATTCCAAAAGGAAGAAATAGGAAAGAAGGAAGAAATGATAGATCCAAGTAAGTTCAACAGTCCATTCACAGCAGCATCTGTTTTTCTAGCACCCACCTTCTGTCCCCTGTCCATGACCCAGTTCTGCATTTTTAAGGATTTTGGTACAGCAGCACCCTGCTTTTTGCTACCATTTTCTGTATTAGTCTATTCAGGCTATGATAACAAAACTACTGTAGATTGGGAGGTTTCGAAACAATAGAAATTTCTCTCTCATTTCTGGAGGCTGCAGGTCCAAGGTCAAGGCACTGGTAGATTTGGTGTCTGGCGAAGGTCCACTTCCTGGTTCACAGCTGTGCCTTCTCGCTGTGTTCATACATGGCAGAGGGGCCAATGTGTTCTCTGGGGCGTTTTTTATAAGGGCACTAATCAATCCGATTTGTGAAGGCTTCATGACCTGATCACCTTTCCAAGGCCCCACCTCCTATTGCCATCACCGTGGGGATTAGGATTTCAGCCTATGACTCCTGTGTTAGGCCGTTCTTGTGTAGCTGTAAAGAAATCCTCAAGGGCTGGGCGAGGTGGCTCACGCCTGTAATCCCAGCACTTTGGGAAGCTGAGGTGGGTGGATCACCTGAGGCCAGGAGTTCAAGACCAGCCTGGCCAATATGGAGAAACCCATCTCTAGTAAAAATACAAAAATTAGCTGGGGGTGGTGGCACGCACTTGTAATCCCAGCTACTCAGGAGGCTGAGGCAGGAGAATCGCTTGAACCCTGGAGGTGGAGGTTACAGTGAGCCAAGATGTCGCCACTGCATTCCAGCCCGGGTGACAAGAGTGAAACAAAAAAGAGGAAAGGAAAGGAAAAGAGAGGAGAGGAGAGGAGTACTCGAGCCAGGTAATTTATAAAGAAAAGAAGTTTAATTAGCTCATGGTTCTGCAGGTTGTACAAGCAGGTGCCACATCTGCTCCACTTCTGGAGGGGCCTCAGGGGGCTTTTACTGATGATGGAAGGTGAACGGACAGCAGGAACATCAACCGGTGAGAGAGGGAGCAAGGGTGGGGGTATGTGCCACCCACTTCTAAACAACCAGGTCTCGCAAGAACTCACGTATGATCATGAGGACAGCGCCAAGGGGACGGTGCTAAACCATTCATGAGAAGCCCACCCCCAGGGTTCGTTCCGTCACCTCCCATCAGGCTCCACCTCCAACACTGGGGATTACAATTTGATAGGAGGTTTGCAGGGGACATAACTTCCAATCTGTATTAGTCTATTTTCATACTGCTATGAAGAAATAGCCGAGACTGGGTAATTTATAAAGAAAGAGGTTTAATGGACTCACAGTTCCACACAGCTGGGGAGGCCTCACAATGATGGCGGAAGGCGAAAAGGTATGTTTTACATGGCGGAAGGCAAGAGAGCTTGTGTAGGGGAATGCCCATTTATAAAACCATAGATCTCATGAGACTTATTCATTACCATGAGAACAGTTTGGGGGAAACTGCCCCCATGATTCAAGGATCTCCCACTGGCCCTGCCCTTGACACAAGGGGATTATTACAATTCAAGGTGAGATTTTGGAGGGGACATGGAGCCAAACCATATCAAAACCACATCGGCTCAGGTGGGTGATACAAGCATTTAGTCTATAGCACTGGTGGATTCTTTTCCTACTGCTCCCATAATCACCTTCCACAAATGTGGTGTCTGAAACAATACAAATTGGTCCTACAACTCTGGAGGCCAAAGGTCTGACACAGGGCTGAAACCAAGGTGTGGGCTGTTTCCTTGTCTGTTTCATGGAGGCTGTTTCCTTGTCTTTTTCAACTCTAGAGGCTGTCCACATTCCTTGGCTAGTGGCCTCATCACCGCAACATCTGCTCCATGGTCACCTCTCCTCCTCTGACTCCAACCCTCTTGCTTCTCTCTTTCCTTTATAAGGACCCTTGCAGTTACGTCGGGCCCAGCAGACACTCCAGAGAGACCTTTCCATTTCCAAATCCTTAATTAAATCTGCAAAGTCTCTGAGCCAGGTAGGGTCACACAGTCATAGGTTCTGGGTACTGGGTACTGGACACCCTTAGGGGTCATTATTCTGCTGCCCACACCCAGCTGCTGCTCAGGACCATGTGTGATGTGGCTCTTGTGTGGCCTCAGTGAGCCAGGCATTGGTTCAAGTAACAGAGAGGCTCTATCTACAGTCCTCTGAGAGAAAACTGAACTGGCCACCCCACCAGCAGACACTCTGGGGTTCCTGGCATGGAGCCACCCTTCTGATGGGGCCTCAAGGTGCCTGCAGTGTCCACACCCCTAAGGGCCTGGGCATCGCCTGCCTTGCAGAGGAGAGGAGGTGGCAGGAGCTCTTCCCCTCACCAGGTTCCCACGGGCAATGGACTTTTATGGGATGTGCTCACTGCAGGGCTCCATGTAATTACTAAGTGAGGTTACAAGTTTCCTATTGCTGTAAAATTTAACCAGTTGAAGTCCCCTCATAAAAAGGAAGCACTTCCCCGTGCAGATATGCACACCCCGAGCAGGGACCTCATCTTCTGGGTTGAGCCTGCTCCCACCTGCTGCATCCTCCCCCATCCCCACCCTGGGCCTCCATCCTAAGAGTTCCAGGAAGTCTGGCACAGGGCAGCTTGCAGACGAGGCCCAGAGAGGGCAAGGGGCTTTCCTGAGCTCCTGCCTGGCTCAGGACATGGCTGGCACCCCACTTGGCCTGTGTCACCCCAGCCCAGTGCTCAAGTTCCCCTCACCCACCAGCCTGCACCCCAGACCTCTCTCACAAAGAGGGAAAGAGAACACCCTCCAACTTCACTTTTTTCCAAAATGCCAGTCAGCCACGCAGAGGCGGCAGGAGGCCAGCACCACTGGAGGCCACACGCTAGGCTGGCTTTGGAAAAGGCAAATGTAAAATACACACCGGGCAGCTGCCTTGCCAGCCTGCAGGTGGAGGCCGGTGATGGCTGATGCGTGGGCTGGCACATGTCTGAGTGAGGGCTCACGGGGACATGAGTGGCCGGCGGAGAGCTCAAGTGCTTGCTGCCACCGCCCACAGCTCCCCTCTGCCACCACAGGCTCTGGTTTCTGTGTTCCCCGCAGTGGTGAGGGCAGCAGGGCTGGCATTTTGCAGTGACCCCTTGGGCTCTGTTGCTAGCACTTTCTCGCAAGTCTCTTCCAGGCCCTAAGCACAGGAGGCTTATTGCCTGTCTGTTGTTTTAAAGAAGGAAGGCAAAATTATTTTTTTTACAAAACAGTATGGGCTTGGGAGGAGAGCAAAGGCGGATGTGGAGATGCTGGCTTCTGCTGAGTCTCCTCTGCTGGGCCCCAGGTGGTCCTTCCCTCGATTCCCCTGCCACCAGGACCACGGTCTCAGAGAGAGTCCCTTCCTGGGTGGCACTGTCTCCTTGGTACAGGTGAGGACTCTGGGCCCTGCCCAGTCCATCCGTTTCCACTTCACTGGAGGGACAACGTGGGCCTAGAGAGGGTGAGTGACTTCCCTAATGTCACAAAGCAGGTGGAGCACGGCAGATCCAAACAGAAGGCTCTGCCTGGCAGGTGTGGGCAGGAGGCCAGGGGTGTGGGCAGGAGGCCAGAGGTGTGGGCAGGAGTGCGTACCCTGCTAAAGACATGCCTCCAGGTCTGTACTCCACGTGGGCTCCTGGGTCAGAGTCAGGCAATATACATGCAGATGAGAGGTGAGGCTCACTCAGGGCTCTCCGCACCTCCCTCCCACAGAACCCAGCCCTTGCCCAGAGCTGCATGCCCCCAATGAGGCACCATCAGTAGAGGAACCTCAGATGGCAGCAGAAAGCAATACTCATTCCGTGGGTGACAAAACCAAGTGCCCATTCTAGTTGGTGTGAGCTAAGGCCAGCATCTAGGGACATTTTTTGGCCAAACGAATGAAGGATGGTGTGGCAGACAGACCCCAAGGTGACCCCAATAGTCCCTCCCTCCCCACACTGTCTGTGCCTGTGCAGTCCCTCAGTGTGGGGGACCCGAGGCTGAATTCTAAGCAACAGAACATGGCAAAGGAGATGAGTTATTGCAGATCGAGGTTGGTGGATTTTGAAGTATTAATATCACACTTGGTGAGCCTGTGTTCTTCAGGCAGAAGCCCCTAAAGGTGGGCCTGGACCTCAGGGTCAGATGCTCTCTCCTCCTGGTCTTGAAGAAACCGGCCTCCATGAGTTCTAGAGCCACAAGGAAATGAGTTCTGCCAGCAACCCCAATGAGCTTGGGAGCCAATTTCCCCCCAGTTAAGCCTCCGGATGAGAATGCGACCCAGCCAACACTGATTGCAGCCTCATGAGACGCTGAGGAGAGGCCCCAGGTCAGCCAGGCCTGGACTCCTGCCCCATAGGAACTGTGAGAACAGAAACGTGTGTTGCATCAAGCCATGCAGTGTCTGGCCATTTGCTGTGTGGTGGACATCACTGACACCAAGGGAAAGGGCCAGGACATCTTCAGGAGTGAGGTCTGCTGGGCCACTCACCAGCAAGGCCACTTCAGCGGTGTCACCCGCAAAGTGGTGTTATTAGGCCTGGTTCTTCACAGCTGCTGTGCAGACCAAAGACAATAAGAGAAGGGCAGGTGTCTCCTGAGCCGGACTCAGGCTGTTAGGGAGGGAGGGGGATGCTGCTGCCTCAGCATCGGTAACTGGGGCCACTGTACAGAAAGTGACATGGCCTGCATTTCCCCCACCCACCTGGACCTCCCCTTAGGCCAGGTCCCTGGGCTGCACAGTGTGTGCTTAGGCTCATGAGCACCCCTAGGACCGTAGCCCATCAGCCAGTATGAGCTTTACAACATGGGCCAACCCCTTCCCACCCCAAGTCAGAGGCCTTGCCTGGCCCCTGTGGCACATTGGAAGCCCCCCTGCCATCAGCTTGGCCTGCTATCGAGGCCCCCAGCCTGGCCCTCCTGGACGCTCCTGATACAGGGCATTGCTCAGCACCTTGGAGCTCAGCACACGATTCCTGAACACGTTCTCTGGGTGGTGTCCCGCTGAGCCCTGGAGGAGACACAGGGGAGCCGGGGACCTGCCTGGGTCAGCATCCTCTAGGCATTCCGAGGCCTGGTACAGAGCAGGCACTTAAGAAATCCGGACAGGTCACACTGTCCGGGTAACGGTCATTTGCGTGTATTCCCAGGACTCTGGGCCATTTCCCTGTCCATTAAAAGGAGAGTCATTTGGCCATGATGTACTGCAGAGCTTAGAAGGACCAGACATGCGTGTGGCAGTGGCATAGGCGTGGATGGTAGGACATGTAAACATGATGGTAGCAGATGCGCTGGGCCTGCCCTGCTACATCCCCTTGGATCTAACATTTCAGAGCGTGCCAGCCGCCATCCAGCTGCCAGTTGCTGCCTCTCTCTGCCTGAGGTGCTTTCTTTGAAGCTGCTAAGGTCTGTTCCATGCACACATGGCTGGCCCGAAATACTAGGAAGCTGACATCTCTAGGAGCAGTGCTGTCATTCAAGGACCCCAGCGCTCCCCACTTCTGCATGGGGTAGCTCCAGGGCACATGCCCTACACTGACCCCTGGGGCTCCCCAGGAGGATTGTGCCTCAGTTTCTCCCAGTGGTAGCTTGCTTGGAAATGCATCCTGCCCCTTATTTGTGTTTACTGGGATCACCGTCCAAAGAAACTGCTTGTACGAAAACCTTGTCTCGAGTTCTGCTTCTGGGGGAATCCAAACTAAGACAATAACTCAGAAATGGCCCCCGTCTTCAGGAAGTGTAACCGACAGTTACAACTGGACACAACACGAGCTGATGCAAAGCACCAGAGTTACGCGAGAAGCCTGGTGTCCACCCGGTGTCTGCTGCTGTGACCCATATCCCAGTCTGGCATCCAGGGGCCTCCAAAGACACTGTTAGTCCGCACAGAGATGGGAAAGAGTGGCCTTTCCTGGAAAACAGGCCCGCCTGCCAGAGCTGTAATCACAGAAAAAAATGACAACCATCCCAGCCAACCTTCGATCGCTGATTGAGGTAAACACAGTGGGATTAAAAGAAACCACCAGAATTCCAGCTCATTAGAGCTGAAACGTTACTAAGCTTGGAACATCGTCTTGCTGGGTCCCTCCAGACTCAGGCAGCCGGTGGAAAATACGGCTAATTCAAAACGGAGTGTGGGAGTCTTCTCCCTCCCAGGCCCGAGGGTCACGGATCTGGCTGCAGAGACGGTGGGCCCCCCGGCCAGGCCTGCTCAACTCTGTGACAGCAGTGATCTCATCCAGCCCTCCCACCTTCCTGTGAGAAAGAGGCCATCACCCACTGAGGCCAGAGAGGGGCAGGGGCTTGCCTTGCTCATGCAGTAATGGGTGGTGGATCCACATCCATAGCTCTCTCCCCCATGTGCAAGTCAGCTCAAGCTCCCATCCTCAGCCCTCCCGGAGCTCCTAGGAGAGGGTCAGCCCCATGTACATCCTCCCCCTTGTGCAGAAAGGGCTCAGGAAACCTTTCTGTAAAGGCCCAGGGAGTAAACGTTTCAGGCATTGCAAGCTGCATACGGTCTCTGCTGCATATTCTTCTTTGCCTTTTTTATAAGACAAGCTTTCACACATGTAAAGCCATTCTTAGCTCACAGGCCATGCAAAAAGAGGTCTCAGGCAGAACACGGACACGGGGTGGCATGTGCTGACCCGGGGTTCCACAGGGACAAAAATGTTCATTCTGGCACGAATGTCTCCACTTCTCCCTCTCACAGACTCCTACTCAGCCTCTACAACCCAGCTCAGATGTCCCCTTCTGCATGAGCTCTTTCCCAACTTTTTTCCCCTAGGCACCTACAAATCCAGAACCGCCCCCTGGCCCAGCAGGGCTCCAGGACCCTGGCACCCCTCTCAGCGTTATTCACCTCCAGACTCTTCCGTTTATTCAGTAGCTGTAGGGAGCCACTTCCACGTACCAGGGGCTATTCTAGGCAACAGGGCTGTAAGGGCGGGTGTCATAGTAACACTGTTCAATGTCAGAGTCACAAATGTCCAAAGCGACCCTGTGCAGGGAGACCAACTGCCCTGAGCTGGGCGTGGGACAGGGTGGGTGGAGACATGCAAATTCCCAGCCATCCTCCAAGATGGAGAGCGATCACTGCCGCGTCCGAGCTAGAGACCCAGGCTTCTGAGAACCCGGAACAGCATGGAACGGACTAGATTGGGCAGCAGGAAGACACGGGTTCCTGAAAAGACTCAGAGAAGATGAGCACTTGGCAGTGAAGGCCAGCCGGGCTCTGAGGCGGAGCTGGAGGCAAGATGTTCTTGTGGGGAGGAAATGGCACAGACAAAGTCTCCGAGGTGAGAAACTTGGAGCATGATTCAAGAGCAGGGACCAGAGTGGGCACAGGATGGAGAACAGGGTTTGAAAATCAGTCTAGGCCAGGCGCGGTGACTCACGCCTGTAATCCCAGCACTCTGGGAGTCCAAGGTGGGTGGATCACCTGAGGTCAGGAGTTTGAGACCAGCCTGGTCAACATGGTGAAACCCCGTCTCTATTAAAAATTTAAAAATTAGCCAGATGTAGTGGTGGGCGCCTGTAGTCCCAGCTACTCAGGAGGCTGAGGAAGGAGAAGCTCTTGAACCAGGGAGGCGGATGTTGCAGTGAGCTGAGATTGTGCCGCTGCACTCCAGCCTGGGCCACAGAGTGGGACTCTGTCTCAAAAAATAAAAAATTAAAATAATAATAATAATAAAGAAAATCAGTCTAGATGGGGTTGGGGAAGCAGAACCTCTCCTCCAGACCACAGTGAGACCCCATGGTCAGCATGCTGGGGCTCTTGATGAGGGCCTTGATGAATTCTCTTCAGACTCAGAGAAACAGGGGCATCCTCAGGTCCCCAACAGAGTCCCCACAGGGACTCAACCCACTCTGATGAAAGGTGAAGGCCAAAATGAGGCAAAAGTAGAGGAGAGGAGGCAGAAGCCCAAACACAAGCTAAGCCTCCCACCATGCTGTCTCTGAGAAGGCCTCGGCCACGCCTCACTGAGGACCTTAGCTCAACCTTTCCAGCTAGCAGGGCTCGTGTGTGTGGGCTGCATTCCCCCAGTAGGGCCCCAAATGCCAGGCTCTGTGGAAAGCAGACCTTGCCTGCTGGGGCTGGGGCTGGGGATGGGAGGACTTCACGCTCAGCCCCCTCCTCCTTCCCCGCCGCCTTGTCAACATCAAAGGCCTTGCTCTCCACAGGCAGCCTCGGAATTCTGCAGCAGCTGCTGAACCCTGCCAGGACTGCGTGCAGCAGGCGTCCCTGGTGTGCCAGGCTGGGATGGGAATCACACTCTTGCAGCCTTAATGTGAAGCATGTGTTTTACATGCTTTGCCCATGTAGGCGAGCTGCCCACGCCCCCTCCCTGCCCTAGCTCTGCTGCTGACACTTACGGGGGGTCAGTCCCAGCACACAGCCACCCACCTCCACTGGCCACACCAGGGTCACAGGGGGCTCAGGCTGCCCCTGACCCACACTGGCTTCGACCAGCAGGGCCTGAAGTTGGCCCTACTCAGTTGAGGTGCAGGGCCTCAAGAAAAGGCCGGCATCCCTGAAACTGGGCTCCAAGGCTGCCTCTGACTAGCCCCTGCCAGGCTTGGCAGTTGCCTTTGTTGGGAAAATCACAGGATGCCCCTGAAGGATGCCCATGTCCCAGCCCTTGGGACCGGTGAATGTGTCACCCTGTGTGACAGAAGGACTTTACAGATGTGATTCAGGATTTTGAGGTGGGGGATGATCTGGGATGATCCTGGATTATGTGGGTGAGCCCAGTGAGATCGCAGGGTTCTTATAAGGTAAGAAGGAGGTCAGTGGGTGGGAGGGCTCAGGGTCAGCGAAGGAAATGTGACAATGGACAAGATATTAGAATGATGCTGCCATGAGCCAAGGAATGCAGGCTCCTCTAGCAGCTGGAAAAGCTTCAGGAGGGAATTCTCTCCTAGAGCCTCCAGAGGAACCCAGCTCTGAGCACACCTCAATTTTACCCCCATAAGCTCCATGTCGACTTTCTGATTCCAGAAAAGTTTGTGTTGTTTCAAGCTGCTAAGTCTGTTGTGATTTGTTACAGGAGCGATAGGAAACTCATCCAGCCTCTGGTCACCATCTCCCAGCCACACCCTTCTCTGCACCTCCTCTAGCCCCTGCAGGGCCTGCTCTCCTGCCTGCACCTCCCTTCCCTGCTCCCTTCTGGGTCACCCCCACTCAGCACTCAAGATCTGTTCCAAGGGCACCCCTCCCAGGAAAGTCCTCGGTAACTTCTTTCTAGACCCATTGGTGAGCTGAGTGGCTTATGCCCTCCTCTCCTCTCCCGCTATCGCATTCTCAGTCCTGACACACCTCCCATGATGGGGAGCTCGTTACCCTTCAAGATATCCCAATTCACCTTGTCCTCAAAGGGCTGTGTTGCTGGTTGCCTGCTCAAGGCCCAGGGTATGAAGAGGTGAGGGCTGAAATCCAGCCCAAGATGGCAAGGGGTGCTGGTGTTTAGTTATCACAAGGGGTGCTGGTGTTTAGTTATCAGCAAGGGGTGCTGGTGTTTAGTTATCAGCAAGGGGTGCTGGTGTTTAGTTATCAACAAGAGGTGCTGGTGTTTAGTTATCAGACTCCGGCTCTTCCCTGCTAAGTCCCTAACTCCCATACCCAATTAAGGAATAGTGTGACATGGCCCGAAGCCAGAGGCTCACAGCCACCTGTATGGAGCCTGCCTGCCCTTGTCATAGGATTGCCTGATTTTGCAAATGAGAAAAAGGATGCCTTGTGAAGTCGGAATTTCGGATAAACAATAGATACTTTTTTAGTATAAGTATATCCCACATATTGCATGAATATTCTTATATCTAAAAATTATTCTTTGGTTGTCTGGGATCCCCATTTAATCAGGCACCCTGTGTCTTATCTGGTGTGCCTAAATCATCATTTCTGTCGAGTGTGATGCCCAGAGTGCTCACCATGGCTCAGAACTGGGGCCCAAAGAGGATGTGTGGGGAAGTGGGGAGACCCATCAGCCTCAGACCTGAGGTGCAGATGTGGGCACGTCTGGCTCCCCACTTCCTTCTCCTTCTTGGCCAGCTCTGGTCTCCAGATGTAGTGAGTGTTTGTGGGGTAAGTGGGGAGCTGTTTCCAGGGCCGCTGGGTTTGGAGGCTTCAGTGGCCCTGCTCACCACTCTGCAGAGCTTCTGCTGTGAGCCTGAGCCACTTCCTTCCTTCCCGGGTCCCAGCTCCTCACTTATAGTGGGAGGTGTGGGTGGGGAATTAAGCCTTCTAAGCCACCTGCAGGACCACCATTTAGCCAAATCACAGAGACCAGTGCATACCCTTGCCCTGACCCCAGCCCCACTCCTTCCAACCCTACCTTCCCCAAATCACTTCCATTATGAGGAACGGAGCGTGAGGGGCCAGGGGAGGTCGAAGGAAGCTGTCCTCCTGGTCAGCACCTGCCCTGTGCCTGCCCTTGCCAGGGTCCAAGGACCTTCTCATGTGACTGCACCAACAGCCTGCAGCACATCTCCCCCAGCAGAGCCCTTGAGGACCTAGTGTCTCTAAGTCCCAAAGTCAGGCCCGCCAAGGAAGGCACTCCAGCCCCTGACCAAAGCAGGAGAGACCTCAGGCAAATGCCACCCTGTACCAGGCCTGTTTCCCCATCTGGAACCCCAAGGCTGGAACCAAGGGAGCTCCCACGGCCAGAGAGTGTCCAGAGAGTGACCAGCCAGTGCCCACACTCCCTCAGAGGCAGAGCCCTTTGTTCTCCCTGGGGGCTCCTGTATTAGCTGTCTGTGGCTGTGTAATGAATAACCCCAAAACTTAGCAGCAGAGGACCACAAACATTCATCATCTCACAGGTTCTGAGCGTCAGGAATACCTGGATCGCTCAGCTGGGTGCCTTTGTCCCAGGGTCTGTCACAGGCTGTGATGAGCCTGTTGGCTGGGGCTGTGGTCTCATCAGAGACTCGACTGGTGTGGGGATGCTCTACTCCCAAGTCCATACATGTGCTATGGGCAGGCCCTGGTCCCTGGCCACATGGGCTTCCCCACAGGGCAGCCTCAGAGCATGGCAGCTTCCTTCCCCCCAGGGCAGCCTCAGAGCATGGCAGCTTCCTTCCCCCAGAGTGAGACATCTAATGGAGGGGGGACCCAAAGGCGAAAGCCATGGTGTTTAAAACCTGATCTTAGAAGTGATGTCCCATCATGTCTGCTTATCATACTCACGAGAGGCCATCACTAAGACCAGCTCCCACTGAAGGGGAGGGGATTACTCTGGGTGTGAACACCAGGAGGCCAGAGTCTCCAGAGACCATCTCAGAGGCTGCAACTGCGTCTCCTGACAAGTTTAAGGGATTTGCAAGATGCACTGGGGCAGGGAGGGGTCAGGTGTTCAAACCCACTCATAGACAAGAAAACCATTTCCCTGAGAGAGTGAGGCAGATGTGTGTCCAAATCACTTTCAGGATGAATGGAAGAATCAGGGGTGGGGAACACCCTTGGCATCTTCTCCAGCTCCGTCTCTCCCTGCCCTGGTTCAGGGCTTCCCTCCCTCCCCTTCCCCTCTTTCCCTCCCTGCCCTTCCCCTCTTTCCCTCCCTCCCCTTCCCCTCTTTCCCTCCCTCCCCTTCCCCTCTTTCCCTCACCCCCCTTCCCCTCTTTCCCTCCCTGCCTACCACTGCTCCTTCTTCCATTCCCCTCTTCCACTATCCTCCCCCTTCTCAGTCTCTGAGTCTCTGTCCCTTTCCTTCCCCACTCCCTTTCTTCCTTTTCCTTTCCCCTGGCCCCTCTCCCTCCCTCCTCTGCATCTCTGGTCCCGGGGTCCTCCTCACTTTCTCATTTCCTTTCATTTCTAGGGGCTTCTCCCTGTGCAACAGGCCCCAGGCCCAGGCTGCAGGGACAGCAGAGCCAGGCTGCTCCCACCCACCCCAAAGCCCTGCTCATGCAGCTGCCGCCAGCCCGGATCCCGCTAGGGGGCACCATGAGCTGCGGCTGCGGACGAGGGGCTGCTTTTCCCCAGGCGCTGTGGGCTTGGAGAGAAACCCTGGGCAGGAAGGGTCCTCTCTTTCCAGTCCTGGAGCCAGGCCACCTGGTGGGCAGTGCAGCCTGCACACTAGGACTGTGGGGCAGGGATGCCCGGGACCTCCGGCCCAGCCCGCCCAGGCCACACAGGTGAGCGTGTAGCACAGCGGCCACCTGCAGGGAAGGCATGGGTCTCTCCCAGGAGGCTGTCACCAGCTGGGAGGCCGGCAGCAACCCCACTCCAGGCCTGAAGTATCTGCCACCTTTGGCAGGCTCTGGGCCCCATGGAAAGGCTGAGGGGCGCTCATCCCAGGTTGCCATCCCCAGAACCGGTGTGACAGGCCCCACAAGCACGCATGTGAGTCAGCTCATGCACAGGAGAGCCTCATGGAGCCTGCCCGGCCAAGATCCCCAACCCCAGACCCAGCAGCTGCCACTGCGACCACCCTGAGAGCTGTGACTGCACCCAGGCCTGAACACACATGCATGGCCTGAGATCTGGGGGTGTCCTCCAGAATGAGGTGGACCCAGCAGGGGAAAAGGCTTTGCGGGGAGCGGTCACAGCAGGAGTGCCCCATGTGCACTGAACCTGCCCTGGGCCCCACCTCTCTTCACATGGGTGATGGGGGGTGCCCCAGTTTTATGGGATCTAAGGTGAGAGCATTAAAGATGAACAGGCATGCGTGGATAAGATATGTCCTGCTGAGACCCAGAGAAAGACATTGCAGCAGGTCCTGCCGGATCCCTACAACCCACGGCTGCGTCCGGGGGTTGCTGCATTTTTCATCGCGGAAGATTCTTCCTAAGCACCCTCCCTAGACAGGCACACACGCAGCGTGGATGCACAGGCTTGCGCCTGCTGCTCACACCCTTGTCAGCCCTGGCTACTGTCAAACAGGAACACTTGGGCCGATGTCAGCAGCAAAAGGAACCCCACATCTCATTGTTTCATTTTGTAATGTAAAATTCTCTGGTCAAGAAACTCTTCAGATGTTTCTGGCTATTTTTACTCCTCTCCTGTGAATTGCCTCCTTGGAGCCTTTGTCCATTTTTCTATTGAGAGTTGTTTCAATTAATTTATAACTTTTTTGTTTATTAAGGGTATTGCTCTTTTGTCTATCAGAAACATTCAACTATATTCCTCCAGTTTGTTATTTATCTTTTAATTTTAGTCTCTGTGTGTGTGCGCGTGTTTGTGTGTGTGGCGTGTGTGTGTGCATGTGCGTCTGTGTGTGTGCGTGTGTGTGCATGTGTGTGTGTGCTGTGTGTGCGCATCTGTGTGTGTGCCTGTGTGTGTGTGCGCATCTGTGTGTGTGCCTGTGCGTATGTGTGTGTACATGTGTATGTGTGTGTGTCTTTCAGCACTCAGTGGTCTCGTGATCTTACATTGGTTATTATTTTCCTTCATGGCGTCTGGATTTTGCATCTTGCTTGGAAAGCCTTCCCCATCTGAGGGTCCAGTATTTTTCTTCCCTTTTCTAATGCTCTAGCTATTTGTCATTTATTAAATCTTCAGTCCCTTTAGGGTATTTGTTGGGTATGAAATAGGAACTAACTTTCACAGATTTTTGCCAGATGGAAGATAGAACTCTGGGGTCTCAGTCACTGACAATGAAGGTGTGGCGGAAAGACGTTTCCTTAGAAACTACACCCGAGGCCCCACCGATCCCGGCTTTCACCTCAGCAGAACAGCAACCGGACCTCTGTGTCTTGTGCCAAGCAGAGATCTAAAGCTCTTGCCAGCCCCCAGGCAGTTCCAGTGTGTCCCCTCCTCTTGGAGACATGCAGACCTCAGGGAAGGGGTGCTGGGGGTGCCCAGAGCCACCATGGCCCAGTCCTCCCCCCTGGGCTGGACCCTCACCTTGGACAAGATTGGAAGAAATGGAATGGCCCCTGCTTAGCTGCGGGGGCTTCCAGAGATATTCAGCTGGGTCACACCCAGCAGAGTCTGCAAGAGGAGGAAAGAGGTGCTGAGATTTGCCCAGCTTCCTCCAGGGGTGGGAAGAGCTTCTCTGGCTTTCCTCCTTCCTCCAAGGTGAGATGCAGACAGGACATCGAGGTTGTGATCACAGCTGTGACTTGGTGGCCTCCCGTGCCCCCAGCCCCAGGCCAGCTCTTGGCCTCACTATCACCTGTCCACACAGCAGGCTGCAAGGTGGGTTCCATGATCCCCACTTTACAGAGGAGAAAACAGAGGCTCAGAGATGTCAAGCAACCTGTGCAGGGCCACACAGCTTGTAGGGAAATTGAACTCACCTCAGGAGGTGGTTGAGACGATGGAACCAGGCAATAGCAGCATAGTGACCACAAGGGTTTGCACATAGTAGGCCTTCAAACATTTAGCCACCCTCTTCTTTCCCTCCCTCTCTTCCTGGCTTCTTTCTTGGTTCCTCCCTCTCTTTCCCAGGAGACTATACCACCATCTGAAATCCATGATGACAATGACAAGCAAACTCATGCCTTCAGACAGGATGCACTACAATAGAGGAAGAAACGGGAACTCACAATGGAGTGGCAAGCACTATTGTTTATGGACAAACTTCCCCTTGGGAGGCAAGTCCTTAGACAGGTACCCCCAGGAGTCCCCATCCCTGAGCAGCTCCCTGTCTAACCAGAGATTCACACGGGGGAAGTTTCTACCCATAGGAAGCAGCTCTCAGCATGCAGGGGAATCCAGAGGGGCTTCCTGGAAAAGGGGGCTCCTGATCAGATAGTCAAGGATTTGAGGCATGATAGATGCCCAGAGGAGCAGGGTCACATGGTGGGGTCTGTCTGGGAGGTGCATACTATTTCCTGGCTGTGTGGTGTATGCAGAGCTGGAAGGAGAGGCCACCTTTTTAAAGCATGTTGAACACAAAAGCATACACAACGTACTGTATAATTTCCTGTATAAAAATGTAAAAACCACTTAAAAATAGTGTGGAAAGCAGGGTAATTGTCACCCCTGGGACAGAAGGCTGCCAACCGGAAGGGAGGTGTGGTGGGAGGTTTTCTGGGGCGTTGGCATGGTTCTGTTTCTTGTTCTGGGGGATGGCTAGAGGCCTGCACCACTACTCTGTGAAAATTCAATATGTACACCTCCAATCCATGTACTATCCCACCTGTGTATTATACTCCAATAAAAAGTTGAAGTTTGTTGAAACAGGAGCTCAGGGGATGGGAGAATTTGAAGATTATTCTGGAGGCGGTGGGCAGACCCAGGCTTCTGAGCAGTTCGTGACCAGAGCTATGTTTTCCGAGGATGAATCTGGCAGTGTGTCTTGGATGGATTAGCGGAGGAGGGGGGTGGGCTGGTGAGTGCTCAGAGACTGTCGCCAGTGCAGGTGAGAGGTAATTCACAGCTGCTCTGGGGAGGAGATGCCGTGCAACGGCTGTCTGGGGCTTCATTAAATACCAGAAAGAGAAATGAACCAATTTCACAGCCCTGGTCTGTGACTTCTCTGAGGATGTGAAGTCAAAGGCTATGGGACTCAAGGCCAGTAGCAATCCGATTAATTCCCCAGGATAAAGCCTTTAATCTAACACATAACAGCAAATTCTTGTTATTCCATTAAAAACAATACCTCAGCCCCCACGTTGGCTGCCAGGGCCTTAATGAGACCCCTTCCCTGCCCAGGAGGCTGAATTGGTCCTTTGTTCTTCACAGCATGGGGTTCGGAAGATTGCTAGTTTGGTGGTAGGGCTGGTTGGGGACATTGGCACTGATGGGAGTGTAAGGCTGGATGTGACAAAAGCTACCGGGAGTTCTGGGTGACCTCAGCTGAACTGAAAGTCGGCCTCGCTTCTTGGGAGGAGAGTGTGGGGGGTCTGCTGGGGCCAGGTCGTGGCAAGGTGCATGGTAGAAAAAGCCTTGTGCTGGGAGGTCAGTGCCCTGGGGTCTGTCCAGATCCCCACAGTGTCACCAACTCACTGAATGACAGTGGGCCAGTCTTGTCCCCTCTGGCCTCGGTCTCTTCCCAAGTGTGTTGAGAGAACTGGCCTCTTGGGAAGGCCAGTTACTCATGGAATCAAGCCCCCTGGGTGCCAGTCCCCTGGTGCTGAGGACTGAGAATGACCCCAGACAGTAATGTGCTGGTTTGCCTAAACTTCTCGGATGAAGAAGAAGTGGAGAGAACATCCCTTGGCACTTGGAAGCAGCCGGGGAACACTTACAGTGTTACGCAGGGTGTGCCCTGGCGTCCACGCTCCTGCAGCATGGTGGAGGAGAGATACGTTCCACTTGGCCCCCCTACAGAAAATGACTTTTCACCAAAGGCGACGGCATAAACGCTGCTTATCTGCCTCCCTGGTGTGCCCGGAACTCTCTTGATTTTAACTCCGAAAGTCTTGCATCCCAGAAAACTCAGTCCCAGGCAAGCCAGGATGGTTGGTGACCCTACTTCCAGTCCTTGATAAAAAACTGGGCACCCAAAGTGCACTGAGAGCAATTGCACTTGTGATGCCTGCAAGCCAGGTGCAAAGCAGGAGATACAAACCCATCCTGGGACCAGCAGCACCTGGAGGCTGAAATCACAGCAGAGAGGGGTGCCCCTGGCCACAGCTTGCCTCCCAATTCGATCCTCAGAGAGGAGGAACTGGAGGTGCTCTCAGAATCCAGCCAAAGCCCAGTTGCTGAAGAGAACCGGACTGGCCTACAGACTCTGACTAGTGTTAGGATGTTGGCTTTGGGGGATCCGAAGGACAGATGCCCTTTCTATGCTGTGGGCTCCACTGTACTCATCAAACCCTCTTCTGCTCTCCAGAGATCAGAGTTAACAAGACGCCCTCCAGGAGGAGCCAGGGAGGAACTACCTGGCCCCGTGACCCCACCTGACTTCTGTAGCCAAACTCCAGAAGCCAGAGGGGCCAAACCAGGTTAGCACTCCCACCCCCGCCACGCCCCACTACCTTGGCTCTCAGGCGTAATTCTGACTGGCTGTGTGCCAGTCATGACCTTGCCAGCCATGGCCACAGGGCCTGGCCCACTTCACAGGGCAGCTCGGGCTCCAGCCACCTCTGCTTCCAACATGGAGACAGGCCATCAGACAGCCACCAAGACAGGTCGCAGGCCTTGGACCTGAGAAATCACTTTCGAGGTAGTTTTATGGCAAACATAATTTCTGGGGCTGGAAGTCTCACCTCTGTTAATGAGGTGTCACTGGAGGGGTGTCCAGGACAGGCTTGGATGTCTGACAGGCACACACAACACCGAAACAGATGACACCCTGTATGGTGTAAAGCCAGCTCGGACGCCTCCTGCCTAATTCCCGGTGGCTGAGGGGGCGACCTGTGGGAAATAGCACAAAGCAGTGACCTGTAAAATCAGGAGCCACAGGATGAAAACATTTTGTCACGGAGAAAATATGTTTATGCTCATTAGAACAACGTTTTTTGGGCTCATGTAGAATAAACATATTGGGTCGAATGTTGCTACGAGGTCTACATTTACAAAGAGGCAAGGAAGGTATGAAATTGCGGTCAGGAGCTGGCAAGCGTGAGAAATTACAGTGGGATTAGCTTCTCGCACTGCAAATTGGAAAATTCAGAGATGTGTGGCACGGCTGCGGAGGCCCAAACTTCTAAATGAAATTTATTATTTCTGTAAAATCTGGGAACAACATCTTCAGGGATAACAAATATAGAGAAAACATGATTTCAGCCTCGATATTTGGTCTCCTTGCAGACGGTTTTCATTAAAAAGGGCTTTATAAAAATGATAAAAATGTTACAGTTTGCTAAATTAAGTCTGAAGCAGCTCTATTTAATAATCTGGTGCATTTTAATCATTTTTTGAAAAGCCTGACATATTGAAAAGAACTTCAGACTTGAGCACCAAAAAAAGAAAAGGAAAAGAAAAAAAGGAAAATACTCTCAACTCATCTTGGGTTGTTTGTGCATTTCTAAACCTAAACTTGTCCCTCTCAATGGCAGTTAGTGCCAAGCGAGCAAGCATCTGTGACCCAGAATGCCAGACCTCCAGAGCTTTTGTAGCTGTGACAGGGACCACATGACAATGGGTTATTTTTGTTCAATTGTCTCTCAGGAAACAAAGTCAAAAAGGATGGGTAATTACTCTGTTTCTACTTCTTGCCCCATAATGCAACATGCTTAGTAATGTGGGTACATAAGGAGGGAGGGCCTGGGGGGAGGCAAGAGGAAAAAACCGTAGTTTAAAGAATAGCATGAAGTTCTCCATGGAGTCTTTTGCCAAAGAACAGTGGAGAGGGCCTTCTGAGGGGTTCTCAGAAAAGGTGTTGGTTTGGGAGGAGGAAGTTGAATTTGAGAGGCCGCTGTGAGGAGCTGTAAGAGCAGTGAACTCATGCTACAGAAATCCAGAGCTGTGACATAATCCAGGGCTAAGGATTGGAAGCAGGGAAAGAAGGAAGGAAGGAAGGAAGGAAGGAAGGTTTGTTGAGAGAAGGGATAGGAGAATGGATGGGTGAATGGGTGAGTGGATGGATGCATGAATGGATAATGAGAGAATGGGTAGGAAACTGGGTGGATGGATGGATGGATGAATGGATGGATGGATGGATGGTTGGTTAGATGGAGGGAGGGAGTGAGGGAGAAGGGAAGGGAGTGATAGTCAAGTGCATGGAGAAATGGTTGGATGGGTGGAAGAATAGATGAGTGGATAGACGGATGGATGGATGACTGGAATGGATGCATGGATGGATGGAGAAATGGCTGAATGCATGGAGGAATGATTGGATGTGTGGAGGAATGGATGAATGGATGGATGGATGGAAAGATGGATGGATGCATGGATAGATGGATGGATGGATATATGGATGGAGGGAGGGATAGATGGATGGATGGATGGTTGGGTGGATGGCTGGATGGATGACAGAATGGATAAGAGAATGGATGGGTGGACGGGTGAGTGGATGGATGGAAAGTTAGATGGATGACAGTTTTGGGTCCTGGTTGCCTGTCATGAAGGAAGGGTAGGTGCTTGTACTACCAATCCACCTGACACATGCCAAGCACTGAGTTCAGTATTGTGTTTCCTTGCTAGGTCTTCATCACAACCACGTCAATTTTAGGTGAGAAGATAAAGACTCAGAGCAGCAATGTGATGCAAGCAGCAAGACACAGCCAGGTGGAGACTCACCTGGGCTTCCAAAGATTACATTCTGCTTTGGAATCCTGCAGCTTTCTCTGAAGCCATCCTCAAACCTGCAAATCTTTTTATTGTTAAAGATAATGCTTTTGGTTGATGGAAAGTTCTAGAACTCAGCTTTCTCGGTCTCTATCCTAGGATCTTTCTACAGCCTTATGATGTCCAGATCAAGGGCTGAGAAGCATGAGAGAGATGAGCTTTGGTGAGGAGTCAGTGGAAACGACACGAGGAAAAAATCCAGAACATTGTGAATTGTGACAGAGGAAGGTGATTGCAGCCAAGGTCCCTGGGATGGAGTTGGTGCTGGGCACAGGAGGATGGCCCCATATGGGTGGGGTCCAGGACACAGTGGATTAGAAGAGTGGAGTAAAGACTTGCTCCGAGAAGTGGAAATCCTTGTTTTTGGTTTTCTTCATGAGAAAGAAGATGGAAAGAGGTTCCCATGCTGCTGGATGGGAAGAGGTTCAGCCACAGGATATGTCCCACAAGACTTCCCGTATAGTGGGAGCAGTGGGGATGAAGCTGGAAGGCCTGGGCCAGCCCTCACCACATCCCTCCATGGGGGATGCCCTTGGAAAGCCACCCGACTTTCCTGGACCTCAGTTTCCTTCTCCCTAAAGTGGAGCCGACACTGTCTCCATGCTGGAGCCACTGCAAGGATGAAACGAGAGAGCGGATATGATTTGTCACTATCCATTTGTCACTGTCAAGAGCTCATTATGCAGATGGGGCCCAGGATCCTCTCCAAGCCCCAGAGCCTGCCTTTGTGCAACCCAGCCCAGAATCCACCCTCCCCTCCCTACCCCTGCATCTACTCACCCTCCCCAAGCTGACTCTCGGGACCCTGGCAGCATCTGTGGGGGGAAGCAGACAAACCTCACCTTTGGCAAGTAGAGATGAACTGAGCCTGGAACAGTGTCAATCAGAGACCTTTCAGAAGCACCAGAGGCCATAGCTGGTGTTGAGGCCAAACCTGGAAGGGCTGCCCCTCCCTGGCAATAATGCTGCTGCACGGTTACCTCATTTGCCTTTGTTTTTCCTCTTTTTCCTTTTTAATTACCTTATTAAAGATTACTTAACTGCAAAGTAAAACCATCCCCAAGCTACTAAGTAGAATGTGACTCAGTCCCCAAGAGCAGGGTGGCCTGTGGGTGGGCGACTTCTGCAGGGATGTCACCCCTGGTCACCTGGAAATGGGGCTTCAGCTGAGAGAAGCAGGAACATTTCCTCCAGTGCTGACCTTGCCTTCACCCCATCCAGTGTCTGGGAGCCCCTCACCTCAGTTTACCCAGATGCAGATTCCGGTCCAATCAACACAGATCGAGGACCAGCCAAGTCCACGACTCCACATCATGCACTCGTAAACCGTCGACAGGTCACCCGTGAGATGAGAGTCCCCTCCCAGGTCTGGGCATTGCTAGGCTGGGAAACCTGTCTTCTGTCTTCCCTGACCTGACTGAGGAAAGTGTGGGGCAGGAAGAGGCAGGGCGGGCCTGTTGCTGAGGCTTTGTTCAGGGTCCACGCTGTATCCTTGGGCATAGTCATGGATCTACAGTTCCTCTGTGATTTTACTGAAAGGCCTTATGGTTCTGTCTCGTTCCCATGGCTGCCCAAGGGACCCTGTTAATTCAGTGCCTCTCTGGAAGCCAGAGATGACCTGTCTGCCTGCCTACTGGCTACCAGTTCAGCAGTCTCCGCAAGGCAGAAAGCAGGCTTGATTTCTGCTCCCAGGCCATCTGTTACCATGTTTCTTCTGGAATTTGGTGGGGAAGCACCAGGCAGCTTTGCCAGGGGACCTCCTGGGATGTTGATGATTCCTATTGGAAACCTTCAGCCTTAAATCTTGTTCTGTCCCAGAGGACTCCCAGACAGCTCTCCTGTCCCAGAGGACTCCGTAGGGTGCACAGCATGGGTGGAACAAAGGCCAAGGAACAAGGGTGACCCATCTGAGAGAGGCCCACAGGAGGCCCTGGGGGCCTGGAGAAGGAAAGGCCATTTCTGGCAGGGGCTGGGGAAGGCAAGAGGGTTTGAGGACGGTTTCTTGGAAGAGATGGTCTTTGAGCTGGGTCTTCAGGGGATGGGAGAGGTGCCGTGTCATTCTATCCTCACCCAGCAAGCACATCCACTCGGCCATACACTCCCACAGGGGGACCAGCCAGGGAACTTGAGGGGCTTCCGGCAGCTGTGGGGGGCAGTGCTCACACAGGCTTCCAGCTCCCTTGGCCCCGCGACACAGGAGCTGCTGTAAGAACAGAAATTCTGCTCAATACCAAAGTTCTCTGTGCCTTTCCCCATGAAGAAGGCTCCAGTGGGTCAGTCAGACAAACCCATCCCAGGGGGCTGGGACACAACTTTACTAGAATGTCATTAAAAAACAACTTGTGTTAGTTTGTCATCTGTTATTACAAATCACTCAGCTTTCTGCTGCTACAAGCATCCCCGTGTCCAGATTTAATGAACTGCAGGGAGAAGTGGATGCCTCCCTCTCCCTGCAAGACGCCTTTCCCCATCTGCTAGGAAAGCTCCGTTTTGGGGCTGACACAGGCAGGCAAAGCCCAGGAGGGAGTGAGAAGTGAGGTCCCATCCCCAGCAGAAACCACATGGGCTCCACCCATGTCAGATGTAGCTGGCTGCTGGCACCCTGGACCCTGAGTGAGACAGATCTCATCAAAGCCTCGGCACCCCGGGGACCAGTGGCCATTGTTCCTATGCAGAGCAGAAATACTGACCACCATCCCCAGCTGGTTCCTGAAGCAGCAAGCCCCAGGTGCCAGAGGCAAACATCATGCTGCCTTGAAGCACCCCCTGCCCTTGAACAGGGGTCTCCCCCAACTATGGCAGCTGCAGGCAGGAGTGCCCTGGCTGGTCACAGCCCTGTCCCTTCAGCCCGGTCCACTACCATAGTGGCCCTCATTTACCCAACTCCTGGAGGTGAGCAGACAAGTGGTCTGGGAAGCCCTGTCTGCCCTGGGCCTATGTGTACGAATCCTGCTGGAGCCCTGGCCCCTGGCGCCTGGCCGGAGGAGAGCAGCTGACAACCTACATGCACAGTGAGCGCTGCCGTTTATGAGCGCAAGACACCAGGAGTGCAGCGGGCTCGGTGCTGGGGGCTGGTGGGGTTTCAGAGTGCCAGCGGGGTCTCATCACGCCTGAACCAAGTCATGACTCCTGCTTCTGGACTCCCACTGCTAGCGGGCTGGAGGAGCTGGGCGTGTGAATGGAGGCTTCTGCCAAGGGAGTTACCACGTCCTTCTGGGGCTGTGTGGGCACTTCCAACTCTGCAGAGTGTTCGTGCCTCAGTTTCTTGTTTCATTCTCAGGACAGCAACGTCAGGCTGGGGCTCACTAAGCCCTCTCCAGGGGAGACAGGGCACGTCTTGAGAGGCCACAGTCAGGCTGTTGCCAGCAAAGGAGGGGGTACTGCCCCAGCCTGTCTGCCCCAGGCCTGGATTTCTCCCGGGAGACCTTGCTGTCCCTAAGGGTTCCCGTTTGGGTTCAGGCACTTCTGACAACACCTTAGAAAGTCCAGCTCACGGAACGATTTGTCATCCTGCCCTAGACACGTACCTATTTCTCTTATTCCATCTCCACTGAAGCACAGGAAAGCACTTTCCTTGCAGGAAGCAGCCCCGAGAGGCTCGTTAGGAGGGCAGAGTGCCTGCCTGAAGTAATGAGCGGTTATCAGCTGAGCCATGCGGCCTGGCAGGGGGCTGGGCACATAAACGCTGTCACCTTGGTATCCAGCTGCCGGCATTAGCATTCCCACCAGGTTCTCGGCCCTTTGCTGTGGGGCTACCACAGTCAGTGTGGCATTGGCTGCCGGAAGGCCCTGGGTGCCCAAAGCAGGTGGGAACGTGCACACCTGCCAGCGTGGGGGTGCCTGAGTGCCCTCAGCAGCCACGCAAGTAGTCTCTGCCCTGGGGGCCTGCGAGAGACACAGAAGGGGAGGAGTGAGAGGGTTTCCTGAGGTCAGAACCCCTGCAGCCCTCACCTGCCGCTCTGCCCAGAGCTGGGTTCCAGGCTGGGGGCTGTGCGCTTACAGACAGTCAGCACCTCCCAGCCCCACAGTGAGAGGCGGCAGCACCTCTGATGCCCGTGAACACTGGGACTCTGGGTGGTCTTGTCCCCGAGTCTGCCCCGTAGGAAGGTGACGAAGAGGCAAGGCCAAGCCAGGTCTTCCAGGCCTCCCAGCCCACCGCCGGCTGGAGCATTGCAAATATCTGAGCTGAGAGGATCCTAATTTCAGTCTCTACCCTCTCTTCCCACAGCCCTGCAAGAAGACAGCCTCCCGGGATGAGGCATTCACTCCCAGCCCAGGTGCCCCTAAGTCTGAAGGTGAGGTGCAAGTTGGTCCATAGCCCCTGCCCATGTGCTCTGCTGCCTGGTGCCACATAGTGGGTGGGTGCTCAGGCCTGTGGGAGAGTAGGTCCTTGGAGGTGTGGTTATATACAGGGATGGAGAAAACACCAGAGCCAGGAGCTGGCCCCCTTAGGAAAGGGATGACCTCCAGTGCCCACAGGAACCTGTCCCCGCTGTTCACTCCCAAACCTGGGAGCTGTAGGAGCACAGGTAGAATCCTGTTTTTTCTGGAGAAAGTGACTTTCGGCCTGATCCCAGGAGAGGGCAAACGTGCCAGAAAAACCTGCAGGGGCTCCCAGGAACTTGTTCCCAGAGGAAAGTGGGAGACAAGATGACCAGGTCGGAGGTGCTAACAGGATGCTGTCCTGGGTGCCTTGCTGGGTAGAAGGAGATGACCTCTAATTCAAGAACCTTCTCTGGCTCCTTCACCCCTTGGGAGCTTTGCAGACATGGGAGGGCAGTTCTCATGCCTGTCCTGAGCCCAACACCCCAGCCTTCCTGGCTCCAGGCTTCGACACATCTCCAGTCCTGAGACCCATTTCCATGTGACAGCGTGACCACCTGCTCTGGACAAGTTCCTGAGGCAGGTGCCCATATGTGGACAGACGGTGTCACCACCCTTCTGGGGGCCCGTGGGGCTCTCCTGCTCAGGCCCCTTCCTCTTGACAGGAGCCGCTGGCCTCATGCAGGCTGTTCCCGCCCCTCCTTAGTTCCCTCCAAGCCTCTCACTGGTTTCAGAGCCTGGATCGTCTGACATGTTTTCCCAACATTTGCTTCTCATTTCAAAGTGTAAACCTGGCAAGAGGCACACGGATCCCGTCAAAGAAGGTTCCGTGTTTTTCTCCTCCTTATGTTCCTCTCAGCTTTCTGCCTTCTCCTTGCAAGGAAAAGTGGCTCTAAAGTTGATCTTGGGTGGTTGTTCTTAAATAACTGGGCCCGATGAGCTCCAAAGAAGCGAGTGGTACAAGCTTAAGTCTTTGGCAGGCTTTGGTTTCCCGTTGATTTTTCCAAAGATTTTCGTGCAGGGCGTTTTTTGGGCTCGTTAGATTTCTCTAGCCCTTGTTGACGGCTGTCCACGAATCACCACATTTATCATGGGCAGACTGAGGGCCCCACCACCTTTCCACCCTCCTCTGTTTACGGAGCCCAGCCACCCCAGCAGCTCGGAGCCCTGCCCCCCCCCACACCCCACTGCCCACCCCCTGGCAGGGCTGCGCCCGCATCTTCACCGTCTGCTGTATGCCGGGTTCTTCTCTTGGCATCCGGTGTAGACAGGACTTTGGGCTGTGAGTCAGAACTCCTCCACTTCCCAGCCAAGGTGGCAGAAAAGGAGAGGGGTGAGAGGATGCGGTCCCCAGGTTCAAAGCCCAGCTCCATCAAATGTAAACTGTGAGATCACATTTCACCTCACGGAACCTCCATGGTGTCATCTGTACAATGGGAATCATAACAGCACACATTACGGAACATTTCAGCAAAGACAAATGAATGTCTGGCACAGGTCGAGCCACCCATAAAGGCAGGCACACTCGTTCTTTTCCTGTTTGTCATGCTATTCCAACACACAGAGCTTCCCAGTGCTATTCCAGCACACAGAGCTTCCCAGTGCTATTCCAACAAACAGAGCTTCCCAGTGCTCTAATTTCTACTTATGTTGCTGGAGCCTCACACAAGGGGTGAGAATCTTGAGGGGTGAGTATTTCTGCAGGGCAAAGTGTTATTAAAACCAGGTGGACAAGCAATTAAGAGACAAACTCATCTTTAGCAAGCTACAGCAACTCTCCGAGCGTGAGGTCCGTAAAGGGGTCCCCTCTGCTGCCAGCCTTCCAGGGGGCCCAAAGCAGGAGCAGGTAGGCATAAGGCTGGGGTGAGGGGAACAGACCCATGCCCACCCTTTACCAAGAGGCTTCCCAAACAAACTGAGCCTTCATTCCCAGTTCCAAGGAAGCCAAAGGGCCCTTGCCCTGCCCCTCCACTGAGTCCAACTTAACTCATGACAGAGATGGGAAAACTGAGGCTGGGATGGCCCAGAGGCAACTGGGGAGCCACAGGCACAGCAGAAGGGCCGCATCAGATGCAGGATTCCTCTAGCCAGCCGCTGGAGGCAGCAGCAACCTCCTTCACTAACTAAAGGTCAGACCAAATTGCCCAGGAAACAAAAGAGGTGCAGTTCCCTAACCTTTTGGGTTAATTAGGAGGAATATTTGATGTCATAAAACATTTCATTATGAAAGCAACCAGGAAAACCTTTCCTGAGGCATGGCCAACAGGCTTACCCAATTAGCAGGAACATGGCCCACCCCCATCCTCACTGGCCCTCCCACTCCTGCGCCAAGAAGCCAAGCAGAGGCCTGGCCCAAAGCGCAGCCTCTCGGCTGAGAAGGGTTGAGTGCAGGCCTCTGGCGCTCACTTGCTTTTTACCAGCGGCTCCACCTCCGCCCGTCTGCTTTTGTGCCTCACCTTGGGCTGGGCCCTGGGTCAGGGAGAGGAGTGGGATGCTGTTCCCTCCGTAGGGAAACTCCCGGGCTGATGAAGAGCGGGCTGGCATGGCTGGGCACAGATAAGTGCACAGAGGAATCTCCAGGGCCCACAGAGCCTGGCTGTGGCTCCAGGAGGGCTTCCTGGAGGGGGAGCTGAGTCTCCAGGTGGAGTAGAGACAGTTGGGTGGGGGAGTTTGCTGGAACCTCCTGGAAGCCAGGCCATGGTCTGTGACCTGGGCTCCACCTATCTGATGCCTTCCCACTCTGGGTGCCCCTACACGTCTTTTACCCCTGCGGCAGGAGGGGCCGTCTCTGCTGTTTGCAGCCAAGGACCTTGCTGGACCCAGGGAGTCTCCTACCCTCTGGAGACCTGGGTGCAGCACTTTCTCCTGCTTGGCCTCTCTGTCTTCTCCCTCAGCTGCCTCCTCCTCCATCCTGCTCTCTCCCCACCCACAGTGGAAGACCCGGTTTCCCCAGCACCCTCTCCCTTCCATGTAAGCCCCCAGGCCCTGGTCCACGTCTTCACTGAGGCCAAGGAAAGACAGAAGCCACCTTGGAAGGAGTGTACAGTCCCCGGGCAGCAAAGGGGAGGAGAAGAGAGTGAGGCCAGGAAGGAATGAGGCCAGTGAGCAGAGGGCAGGTGGTCCTGAGCTCACCAGGCACCTTGAGGCTCGAGTCTTTGCTCTCTGAGGCCTTGAAGGACATCAGGGAAGCTGCGTGAACCTGCGGCAGGAAGAGGCCTTCCTGTGGGTCCCTGGGGTGGCGCTTCGTGTGTGCCCAGGTTGTACACCTGGGGTGTGGGCAGGTCCTGCTGGGTCTTGGCAGAAGCTGGGCAGGGATGCCCAGGCCTGTGCTGAACGCAGCCGGGAGCAGCATAGCAACTCGCCTGTGCAGCCTCTGAGCAGCCAGCCTCCGAGGCCTCTCCAGCAGAGCTGAGGCAAGGCTGCCCAGCTCCTCCATGAGGGTCTTCTCGGGTGGATACTGAGAGCACCAAAATGGCCCCATAGCCGAGAGGCTCGGTCCTGGACTCAGCCCCACCCCGGGTCCCGCAGCCTCAGTCTCCCTCTTAGTTCTGCGTGAGCCCTGCTGTCAGGCGCCTCCTTCCTCCGCTCCTCTGTGCCCCCAGCCTGGGGTCGGTACAGCCGCTGCTGGGGGGACTGCAGGCACTGACTCAGCCGGCCCCTCAAAAGCCTCTTGGGGCCCACGAGAGCTTTTCCCTCCTGACTTCCACCCCTGTGGCCCTCGCTCCCCACGGAGAGTCAGCTTGTGACAGGAGCTCAGAGGACCCTAGCGGTGACCTAGCCACAGCTCCCAGTCATGGGAGAGACCTCAGGGCCCCACATTGTGTCTTCCTTCCTTCCAAGCCCACTGCTCATGGCATTTCCCTCAGGCCACCTCTGAGCTGAGCCCACCTGAGCTCACTTGCAATTATCTGTGCCCACCTGCACCCATCGTGAGTCAGAGCCACTCCCTTCTCAGGCACTGGCCATACCCAGCGGTAAACAAAGAGTCTGTTATAAGCGAAGCAGGCTGGAAGGCCAAATGTCTTCTAGATAAACTTACTTTCTTAGAAGGGGATTGAAAACACATTTGAAAATCTTTGTCCTGAATAAAAAATGCTCCGGCAGCTGTCTCTGGATGGGCCATGTTGTTTGTGCCTTCCAATGATATCTGGACTAGACTATATCACCCCACAGCCACCCCCAGTGCTGACCACAGGTCAGAGCAGGCCGTGGCTGGGCAGGGGGCAGGGGGCAGGGGGTGGGGGGCACAGAGTGGAGCGATGCCTGCCCTCCGTATATGTCGGGACACACAGCCGCGCTCTCAGCCTGGCAACATGCACCCACCCTCATTTGGCCCCAACTAGCATCCGCAGCTTGTGTCTCCTCTCTCCCCTGCAAGTTGCCCCATCAAACTGGAAAAGGAAACACAGCTGTCCTCTCCCACCTCTGTGCCTTTCCCTGCCCTCCCTTCCTCCCCTTTCCCAAGAAGCAATTTGGGATGGCTGTGGCCTGCTGAAGGCGGAGCAGCCCCAGAAGTCCAGGTCCACGGTCTGTGCATCCAGGGACACTGCCTTGGGCCATCACCATGTGGACATCTTTTTAATCCTCTGGGCAGTGAGAGTGTGAGCTCCTGGGGAGGCGAAGGGTCTCGTTTCCTAACTGTGTGCTTTGGGGTTGGTAAAACGTGTGACACCTCATCAGCATGAGAATCGCTACAGGTTATCTTCTTCCTTTAAGAGATGGCAGACTCAGCCGGGCACGGTGGCTCACACCTGTAATCCCAGCACTTTGGGAGGCCGAGGTGGGCAGATCGCTTGAGTTCAAGAGTTCGAGACCAGCCTGGCCAATATGGTGAAACCCCGTCTCTACTGAAAATACAAAAATTAGCCGGGCGTGGTGGCGGTCACCTGTAATCCCAGCTACTCAGGAGGCTGAGGCAGGAGAATCACTTGAACCCGGAAGGTGGAGGTCGCAGTGAGCCAAGATCGAGCCACGGCACTCCAGCCTGTGCAACAGAGCCAGACTCCATCTCGAAGAAAAAAAAAAGATGGCGGACTCCAGAGCTCAGAGAGCTTAAGCATCCACCTCTAGATCACACAGCAGGTGGCAGGGCCAGAACTCAGACTCCATCCTCAAGGCTCCTGCTCGTCCCCTAACTCTGCCCCGGACGGTCTCCTCTCCGAGTGTGAGACAGGTGAAGGAAGGCACCATGTTTATGGCAAGATCCTAGACCCCAGATCTCCTCTCCCCACCCCCAAATCTGGACCTGCAGTCCGAGCTCCAAGCCTGCAGCAGGCCTCTCAGCAACCTGTGATTAATTTTCCTGTTCTCATTAATTCCCAGATTTCTCCCGCTCATTACAAGGTGGTGAGGCAGTGGGCAACGTGCTGGGGCCGCCTGCCTGTCTGGCTGTGAGAGCAGTTCTGAGAAGGCCTGGCGCTCCTCATTGCCTTGCCCAAGCTCAGATGGGCTCATTAGAGGGAATGCAATCGAGGATCCCAGGGTAGGTGGAGGCGTGCTGTCCTCCAGGGAGCCATGCAGGCAGGACTTTTCAGAAGGAAAACACCTCTGAGAAGCAAGAGGGTGCAGAGAACTCTGTTCGAGCTGGAGAGTGGGGGCTCCATTCACAGGGCAGCAGGGAGAAGTGGGCCAGGGCCAGGCCTCTAGGACATGGGAACCATCCTGGGGAGGGTTCCAGCTCCTTTCCCCAACATTGCATTGTAAGTGACATTTTCTTGGAAGAGCAGCCCGGGTGCCCTGCCCCAGCCACCCATCTCAGGTAGGGGTCTTGGCTGGCACTTGTTCTCCATCCCACTCCCGCTGTGGGCTGAGCCCATCCCCTCTTTGGTGAGTGAGACTCCGGCCTCCTCCCTGGCCTCAGTCTGCAGTCTCAACCCTGCCAGATCCTTGTCCGTTTGGGGCTTCCAAAGAGAGCCCTCTAGAACGGTCCTGGCTCCCCGTGCCCCCAGGACAAGCTCAATCTTCTGGGTTTCACGCTCAGCCCTCCAGGGCTTTGCCTGCGGCCTCAGGACTCCCCACACAGCTCAGCCTCCAGTCAAGTGACTTCCCTCCAGCCTCTTCCACTCATGGCCTTTGCTCATGCCATCCCGGATTCCTGGATCCATCTCACGAAGGAAGCACTGGACCACCTCCTCCAGCAGCCAGCTCTCCTGGGCACTGCCGGGACCCTGCTTGCTGGGCCCTCACCTACCCTTGATCCAGGAGTGCCTCGTGCCTGTCCTGGCCTGGCCTTTGCTGTGACTCTTTGCACACTTGTATCTCTACCCCCTACTGAGAGTTTCTCTCTGGATCCCTAACAAAACCCAGCTTAGGCCTCGTACACAGCAGGGGCATAATAAGTAATGATGGCATGAGTTGGCAAGGCCTTCTTACTGCTTATTCCCTGGACATGGTTCCTGCTTCTGCCTCTCTGTGCTTCAGAGATAGCCCCACACAATGCACCCCTTTCCTGGAGGGCGTGGGCCACCTGCACACCCTCCTGAGCCTGGAAGATGGCATGCGCTTTCAAAGAGCCGAAACTGAGAGGAGGCATGGGGAGGTGACCCTGGCATCCTGCTTCCCCACTGCATCCCAACACATATGACCTTGATTTGGAGAAGCGGTGAGCTGGACCAGGACTGCCTGTGGGCCTGGCTCCAGCCCTGGATGTCAGCCACTTCCTCCAGGGCTTCAGGATCCTCATGCGAGCTGGGAGGAAGAGTCACCAACTTCTCGGGCCCCATCCTCAATGCCGTCCCGGTGTTCTGCACTGTGCCCCGCTCACACGGGGTGGGGGCTCAGGCTTGGGTGGTGTACTGGTTTCCCTGTGCTGCGGTGACAAAGGACCACACGCTTAGTGGCTTTACAACAACGCAAATGTCTTGCCTTACAGTGCGGAGGAGAGGTCTGAAATGAATGGCACGTGCTGGGCTTTCTGGAGGCTGGAAGGGGAAATTCATTTCCTGCTTGTTCCAGTTCCTAGAGGCCACTCACATCCCTCAGCTAGTGGCCCTTTCCCCGTCTTCAAAGCCAGCAATGACTGGTCAAGCCTTTCCCACGTCACGTGGCTCTGACCTTACAATTCTTGCCTCACTCGTCATTTTAGGAGGACTCTTGTGATGACATCAAACCCACCAGGTGATCCAGGCTCATCTCTCCAACTCAAAAGATCTTCAGCTTAATCACACCTGCAAAGTCCCTTCAACCTGCAGGATCACATCTGTACAGGTCAGGGAAATGGCTTAGGTATCTTGGGAGACATTATTCTGCGGAGCACAACCTGGCCCTGCTGGGGAGTTGTTTCAGAAAGCCTGGAGGCGGCCGGGAGTGGTGGCTCACGCCTGTAATCCCAGCACTTTGGGAGGCTGAGGCGGGTGGATCACGAGGTCAAGAGATCAAGACCATCCTGGCCAACATGGTGAAACCCCATCTCTACTAAAAATACAAAAAAATTAGCCAGGTGTGGTGGCGGGTGCCTGTAGTCCCAGCTACTCGGGAGGCTGAGGCAGGAGAATGGCGTGAATCCGGGAGGCGGAGCTTGCAGTGAGCCGAGATCGCACCACTGCACTCCAGCCTGGGCGACAGAGCGAGACTCCATCTCAGAAAAAAAAAAGAAGGAAAGCCTGGAGACTTGAGCATGTAGGCCCACGGGCAGGCGCTGGGGACTCGGAACCACACCTCTGAGAAGGTGCTTCTGGAGAAAGCACCAGCATGGGGAGGCACAGCTGGCAGGAGTGCCTGGTCAGTCACAGCCAAGCGCATCTTCTCTGAACACCGCTGGAGACCACAAGGGCAGGGAGAGGAGCCCAAATGACAGGGGCAGTTCTGGAGGCCTGGCATCTTCTGGGAGCCCTGTGCCCGCAGGGCTCACGCCACTGTGCCGAAGCCCTGTCCCCTGGCCGGAGACAGCCCAGTTGACCCCATGGCCACTGAGCAGCCATCAAAGTGGGGGCCTGCCAGGAACTCCCCTCCCTCCATCTGTCCTGGTCCACCTCGGCCACACTGACAGCCTTTCTTCACAGGGGTCTGGGTTTCCTTCGACCCTCATGATCATTTCAAGCAAACTGGATCTGTGACTTCTCAACCCAGGCACCTAAAAATCAACGTCCTCCATGGTGGCTTTATCTCTAATCTGATATCTCATGTGTTGCAGACATGATGTCCACCCAGGCAGGCCCATGGAGCCTCCCCATCAGCACTGCAGTTGGCCACAGGCAAGTTGTAGGCCAAGCTCGCCAGGCCTGGCGTCCTCAGTCTGCCTAGGGAATGTTCCCATCAGCTCGGGCACACACGTGTCTTTTCTGAGGTAAATTCTGCCTCTTCTGTCATTGACTGTTGAGATGAGGCCCGTAGAACATGGCTGCACCTCACCTCCTCCAAGCTCCCCTGAGCTCCCCTCCACCTCCAATGGCCCCAGGTGTTTTTGCTCTGCCTCCTCCACTGGACCATGTGGTCCTGCAGGCAGGATGATCTGCCCCGCCATCATCCCCACTGCAGCACACGTCAAACATCCTTCCTTTTTAATGGCTGAATAATATTCCATTGTAGAGATCTACTACATTTTGCTTATTCAATAATCTTTTAATGGACCTTTGGGTGGTTTCCACTTTTTTTACATTCCTAGCAGTGATGATGGTTTCTGAGGAAGCCAGAATGCCCCTCTCCTCCTGCCCTTGGACATCAGGACTCTAGATTCTCCAGCTTTTGGAGTCTGGGACTAGACTAGTGGCCAACCTGGTTTCTCAGACTTGTGGCCTCAGGCTTAGAATAACACCATCAGCTTTCCTGGTTCTGAGCCCTTCACACCTACACTGAGCCACAGTTCCTGCTACCCTGGGTCTCCAGCTTAGGGACGGTCCATCATGGGACTTCTCGGCCCCCATAATCAGGTGAGCCAATCCCCCTAATAAACCTTCTCTCATATATCTCTTTCTGCATCTCTCCTATCAGCTCTATCTCTTTGGAGAAGCCTGACTAAAACACGTGGTATTGTATAGTATTTGTCCTTCTATGTCTGGCTTATTTCACTTAGCATAATATCCTCCAGCTTCACCCATGTTGTTGCAAAGGGCAGGATTTCCTTCCGTTTTAAGGCTGAATGATATTTCATTGTGTTTGTATACAACATTCTTTTTATCCATTCATCCATCAATGGACAGTTAGTTTGCTTACATGTTTTGGCTATTGTGAAAATGCTGTAATGAACATAGTAGCACAGATATCTCTATGAGATCCTGATCTCAATTCCTATGGACAGATATCCAGAAGTGGGATTGTTGGGTCATATTGTCATTCTATTTTTAATATTTTGAGGAACTCTATATGATTTTCCATAATTGTACTGATTTACATTAATGCCATCCAATTGCTGGGGGCCAGAAGGAACAAAAAGTTAGAAAAAGGGCAAATTCTTGACATACTGTTTTGATTACTGTAGCTGTGTAATACATTTTGAGATAAGGAAGTGTGGTGTCTCTAGCTTTCATCTTCTTGCTCAAAATTACTTTGGCTATGTGGGGTATTCTATGGTTTCATATGAATTTTAGGGTTTTTTTCTATTTCTGTAAAATATCCTGTTGGGATTTTAACAAGAATTGCCTTGAATCTATAGACTACTTTGGGTTTTATGGGCGTTTTGACAATAATATTTTTTCCAGTCCATGAAAACAGAGTGACTTTATGTTTATTTGTGTCTACTTTAATTTCTTTCATCAATGTTTTATAGTTTTTAGTGTACAAGTCTTTCACCTCCTTGGTTAAGTTCATTCTTTTTTTTTTTTAAGTTCTAGGGTACATGTCCAGAACATGCAGTTTTGTTACATAAGTATACACTCGCCATGGTGGTTTATTGCACCCATCAACCCGTGACCTACATTAGGTATTTCTCCTAATGTTATCCCTCCCCTAGCCCTCCACCCCACAGCAGGCCCTGGTGTATGATGTTCCCCTTTCTGTGCCCATGTGTTCTCATTGTTCAACTCCCTCTTATGAGTGAGAACATGCAGTGTTTGGTTTTCTGTTCTTGTGTTAGTTTGCTTAGAATGATGATTCCCAGCTTCATCCATGTCCCTGCAAAGGACATGAACTCAGCCTTTTTTATGGCTGCATAGTATTCCATGGTGTACATGTGCCACATTTTCTTTATCCAGTCTCTCTTGATGGGCATTTGGGTTGGTTCCAAGTCTTTGCTATTGTGAATAGTGCCTCCGAACATATACGTGTTTATGTGTTTTTATAGTAGAATGATTTATAATACTTTGGGTATATACTCTGTAATGGGATTGCTTGGTCAAATGATATTTCTGGTTCTAGATCATCGAGGAATTGCCACACTGTCTTCCACAATGGTTGAACTAATTTACACTCCCACCAACAGTGTAAAAGCGTTCCTATTTCTCCCCATCCTCTCCAGCATCTGTTGGTTCCTGACTTTTTAACGACTGCCATTCTAACTGGCAATCATTAAATAGTATCTCATTGTGGTTTTGATTTGCCTTTCTCTAATGACCAGTGATGATGACCTTTTTTTCATGTTTAGTGGCTGCATAAATGTCTTCTTTTGCGAAGTGTCTGTTCATATCCTTCTCTCACTTTTTGATGGGGTTGTTTGTTTTTTTCTTGTCAATTTGTTTAAGTTCTTTGTAGATTCTGGATATTAGCTATTTGCCAGCCCTTTCATTTCTTCTTGTCTAATTTCTCTGGCTAGGATTCCTAGCACTACATTGAATAGAAGTGGCAAAAATAATTGCAAAAATTTTCTTTCATTCTGTAGGTTGCCTGTTCACTCTGTTGATAGTTTCTTTTGCTGTGCGAAGCTCTTTAGTTTAATTACATCACATTTGTCAATTTTGGCTTTTGTTGCCATTGCTTTTGGTGTTTTAGTCATGAAGTCTCAGCCCATGCCTATGTCCTGAATGGTGTTGCCTAGGTTTTCTTCTAGGGTTTTTATAGTTTTAGGTCTGATGTTTAAGTCTTTAATCCATCTTGAGTTAATTTTTGTATAAGGTATAAGGAAGGGATCTGGTTCCAGTTTTGTGCATGTGGCTAGCCAGTTTTCCCAACACCATTTATAAAATAGGGAATCCTTTCCCCATTGCTTGTTTTTGTCAGGTTTGTCAAAGATCAGATGGTTGTAGATGTGTGGTGTTATTTCTGAGGCAACTGTTCTGTTCCATTTGTCTATATATCTATTTTGGTACCAGTACCATGCTGTTTTTGTTACCATAGCCTTGTAGTATAGTTTGAAGTCAGGTAGCATGATGCCTCCAGCTTTGTTCTTTTTGCTTAGGATTGTCTTGGCTATGAGGGCTCTTTCTTGGTTCCACAGGAAATTTAAAGTAGTTTTTTTCCAATTATGTGAAGAAAATCAGTGGTAACTTGATGGGGATAGCATTGAATCTATAAATTACTTTGGGCAGTATGGCCATTTTCACAGTATTGTTTCTTCCTATCTGTGATTCTTCCTATCCCTTTATGGATCCATAAATCCATGAATAGTAAGTATTTTATTCCTTTTGGATGCTTTTACAAATGGGATTGCTTTCTTCATTTCCTTCTTAAATAGATCATTGTTAATGCATAGAAACAACTTATTTTTGTATGCTGATTTTGTGTCCTGAGTTTACTGAATTCATTTATTAGTTATTTTGTTGAGTCTTCAGGGCTTTCTCCATATAAGATTACGTCATCTGCAAAAAGACCATGATTTTACTTCTTCCTTTATGATTTGGATGACTTTCATTTCTTCTTGCCCAATTTCTCTGGCTAGGATTCCTAGCACTACATTGAATAGAAGTGGCAAGAATAATCATTCTTGTCTTGTTCCAGATCTTGGAGGAAAAGCTTTCCGGTTTTTACCATTTAGTATGATGTTAGCGGTGGTATTTTCACATATGGCCTTTATTGTGCTGAAATAAGTTCCTTCTTTACCTAATTTGTTGAGAGTTTTTATTACTAGAGGATGTTGAATTTTGTCAAATGCTTTTCTGCATTTATTAAGAAGATCATGTACTTTTTATCATGTGATTATTCTGTTAAAGTGTTGTATCCCATTGATTGATTTGCATGTGTTGAAGTATACATTCATCCCAGGGTAAATATCACTCAATCATGGTATATGATCCTTTCAATGTGATGTTAAATTTGGTTTGCTAATATTTTCTTGAGGATTTTTATATTCATTTTCATCAGGGCTATTGGCCAGTTGTTTTCTTTCCTTGTGTTCTCTTTGTCTGGTTTTTGTGTCAGGATGACTCTGGCCTCATAAAATGAGTTTGGAGCTGTTCCCTCTTTTTTTTTTTTTAGAAGAGTTTAAGAAGGATTGGTATTAATTCTTCTTTAAATGTTTGGTAGGTTTTACCTGTGAAGAAACCTGGCCCTGGGGCTTTTTTTTTCTTGGGAGGTTTTTGATTACTGATTTTATCTCCTTGTTTGCTATTGTCCTGTTCAGGCTTCCTGTTTCTTGATTCAGCCTTGGTAGATTGTATATTTACAGGAATTTATCCACTTCTAGGTTGTCCAATTTGTTGGCATATAATTGTTCATGATAGTCTCATAATTTTTTTATGTCTGTGGTATCGTTGTGATATCTTGCCTCTCATTTCTGATTTCATTTATTTGAGTCTTTTTCCTTTTCTCTTAGCCTACCTAAGGGTTTGTTGATTTTGTTTATATTTTCCCAAACTAACTCCTATTGTTGAATTTTTTCTATTTTTTTAATTCTCTATTTGATTTATTTCTGCTCTACTTTTTGGTATTTCCTTCTTTCTGCTAACTTTGGACTTAATTTGTTCATATTTTTCTCATTCCTCAAGGTGCAAAGTTAGGTTGTTTATTTGAGATCTTTCTTTCGTTTTAAAATAGGCATCTGTTGTTATAACTTCCCTCTTAGTATTGCCTTTGCTGTATCCCATACATTTTGTTACATTGTATTTTCATTTTTATTTGTTTTGAGATACTTTCTAATTTCCCCTTTGAATTCTTCTTTGGCCCAATGGTTGTTCAAGAGTGTTTTGTTTACTTTCTGTGTATTTGGGAATTTTTCCTTCTTCCTTGTGTTACTGACTTCTGGTCTCGTTCCATTGTAGTTGGAAAAGGAACTTGGAATGATTTCAATCTTCTTAAATTTGTTAAGACTTCTTTTGTGACCTAGAATGTGATCTCTCCTGGAGAATTTCCTGTGTGTGCTTGAGAAGAATGTGTGTTCTACTTCTATTGGGTAGAATGTTGTGTGTGTGTTAGGTCCACTTACCCTATAATGTTTGACACTGCTCTTTCTTTATTGATTTTGTGTTTGGATGATCTATCTGCTATTGAAATTAGGGTATTGAAGTCTCCTGCTCTTATTGTATGCTCTCTATTTCTCCTCTCAAATTGTCAGTATTTGCTTTACATATTTAGGTGCTCTGATATTAGGTGCATACACATTTATTATATATATGTATGTACATATATATGTATATACACACGTATATATACTCCCTTTTATCATTTTATAATTTCCTTCCTTGTTTCTTGTGGTACTTTTTTACTTAAACTCTATTTTGTCTGATCTAAGTGTGGCCACCCCTGCTACGTTTTGGTTACCATTTGCATGAAATATCTTTTTGCAATACCTTCACTTTCAGCATTTGTGTGTCCTTAAATCTAAGGTAAATATCTTATAGACAGTAATAGTTGGATTGGGTTTTTTTAATCCATTCAGCCATGCTACATATTTTGATTAGTGCATTTAATCCATTTCTACATAAGATAATTGTTGCTAGGTAAGGAGTTACTATTGCCACTTGTTAATTTTTTTCTGTCTGTTTTGTAGTTATTTCGTTTCTCTTTTCTCATCTTGCTGCGTTGCTTTCTAATTTGAGGTTTGATGGTAATATACTTTGATCTTTTTTTCTCTATCTTTTTTTGTATCTAAGTTTTTTTCTTTGTGTTTACCATGAGGCTTGCATGAAACTTCTTATAGTTGTAACAGTCTATTTAAGCCAATAACAACTTGAATTCAATTACATGTAGAAAAACTCCTCCTCCAACGTGTGCATACACTTTAAGTTATTGATGTTGGAATTCACTTTTTTTTTTTTTTTTTTTGGAGACAGAGTCTCGCTCTGTCACCCAGGCTGTAGTGCAGTGGCACAATCTCGGCTCACTGCAACCTCCGCCTCCTGGGTGCAAGAGATTCTCCTGCCTCAGCCTCTCGAGTAGCTGGGATTATAGGCATGAACCACCATGCCCCGCTAATTTTTTGTATTTTTAGTAGAGATGGGGTTTCACCATGTTAGCCAGGCTGGTTTTGAGCTCCTGACCTTAAGTGATACACCCGCATCAGCTTCCCAAAGTGCTGGGATTATAGGCATGAGCCACCGCACCCAGCAGGAATTCACTTTTTATATTTTGCTTCCATTAAGAAATTTTTATGGTTATAGTTTTTCTTAGTATTTAATCTTTTAACTTTTATACTAGAGTTAGAAGTGATTTTACATACCTCCATTACAGTATTACATTATTCTCTATTTGTCTATATATTTACCTTTGTCAGTGAGATCCACACTTTCATATGCTTTCATGTTGCTGTTTAGCATCCTGTTATTTCAACCTGAACTCTTACCTTAGCACTGCTCATATAGCAGATCTAGTGGTGACAAAATTCCTTAATTTGTGTTTATCTGGGAAAGTCTTCATCTTCCTTAATTTTTAACAGACAGTTTTTGGGTATAGTATTCTTGATTGGCAGTTTTATTTCCTCAGCACTTTGAATATATCATTCCACTCTTGTGTGCTGCAAGGTTTCTGCTGAGAAATCTGCTGATAGCCTTATGGAGATTCCCTTGTATGTGATAAGTCACTTTTCTCTTAAAATTCTCTGAGAAGGCTGGAGAAGTTGGACGCTCACTTTGATCTATCTTTTCCTCACAGGAGAACTTGTAGACCAACAAGCTCTCTCTTGGTGCTGCACTCTGTGAGCTTGCAAGAGAAGCGATGCAGGTCAAGTGAAACTATTTTTACCCTTTTCAATGCATTATTTCTCATTTCTGTGCTCCATTAAGATGGTACTCTCACCTGCGTCCTGGAGCTCTTATAAAGGTATATCCAGTTCTATAAACACCATTTGTTGAAAAGACCTGTTTTTGTCCCATTGAATTTTCTTGGTCCCCTTTCCAAAAGCCATAAATGCAAAGGCTAATTTCTATATTCTCAAATCCATTCTATTGATCTATATGGCTATTCTTATACAGTGCCACATTCTTGATTACTGTAGCTTTGTAGTAAATTTTGAAATTAGGAAGTGTGAGTCCTTCAACTTTTTTTTCTCTTTCAGAATTGTTTTGGCTAGTCCAGGCTCTTGCATTTCCATATGGATTGTAAGATCAGCCTGTCAATGTCTGCAAAACCCAGCTAGGATTTTCATAGATATTGCATTGAATCTGTATCAATTTGGGGAATGTAGCCATTTTAATAATATTAGCACTTATAATCTCTGAACTTGGGTTATTTTTCCATTTATTTAAGACTTCATTAATTTCTTTCAATATTTTATAGTTTTCTATGTATTATCCTTATACTTCTTCTGTTAAATTCATTCCTATGCATTTTATCCTTTTTGCTACGATTGCAAGTTAACCGTTTTCTTAATTTCATTTTTTGTTTGTTCAATGCTATTGTAAAGAAGTAAAATTGATTTCTGCATATTCATTTTGTATCCTGCAACCTTGCCAAATGCATTTATTAGGTCTAATTGTGTGTGTGTATGTGTGTGCGTGTGTTCTGTAGGATTTTCCATATACAAGAGTATATCATTTGTAAATAGAGATTGTATTCCTTGACAATCTGAATGCCTTTATTTCTATTTCTTGCTTAATTTCTCTGGCTAAAACCTTCAGTGTAATGTTGAGTAGAAGTGAAGATAATGGGCATCCTTGTCTTCTTCCTGACCCTAGAGAGAAAGCTTTCGGTGTTTCACTGTTAAACATGACCGTTGTTGTGAGATTTTTCTAGATGCCATTTATTAGCTTGAGAAAGCTCTCTTGTATTCCAAGTTTATTAAGTGAAACAACATGTAAAGGGGTTATGAAATGGTGTTAGAATTTTGCCATTCTTTTTTGTATCTATCAAGATGAACATGTATTTTTTATTCTTTATTCTACGAATATGGTGTATTACATTGATAAACTCTTGGATGTTAAAGCAACCTTGCAGTCCTGGGATTAATCTTACTTTTTCATAATGTATATATATATATATATATATATATATATATATTTGTTTCTAGAATTGCTTTGCTAGTATTTTGTAGAGAATGCTTGCATCTATGTCATAAGAGATGTTGATCTGTGGTTTCATTGGCTTGTGATGTTTTTGTCGGGCTGCGGTATAAGGGTAATTAATATAAAATAAGTTAGGAGATGTTTGTTCTTCTATTTTTAAAAGACTTTGTGAATGGTGTTAACGCTTCTTTAAGATTCAAGGAAGCCACCTAGTCCTGGGCCTTTCTTTGTGGCAAATATAATGTTATTATTATTATGAATTTAACCTCTTTATTTATTATAGATTTATTCAACATTTTTATTTCTTACTGAGTTGGTTTCTGTAGTGCATGTCTTTTGTTTTTTTTTTTTGAGATGGCCTCTTACTGTGTCACCCAGGCTGGAGTGTGGTAGCGCAATCTTGGCTCACTGCAGCCTCCGTCTCCTGGGTTCAAGTGATTCCCTTGCCTCAGCCTCCTGAGTAGCTGAGATTGCAGGTGCCTACTACTACGCCCAGGTAATTTTTGTATTTTTAGTAGAGACAGAGTTTCACTATGTTGGCCAGGCTGGTCTTGAACTCCTGACCTCAAGTGATCTGCCTGCTTGGGACTCCCACAGTGCCGGGATTACAGGCGTGAGCCACCACTCTTGGCCAGTAGTTCACATCTTTATAGGAATTTGTACATTTTTTCTAGGTTACCAAATTTGTGGGCATTTTTTTTTATTGTATTTCCTTATCTTCCTTATTTCTGTAAAATTGATACTAATATCCCCTCTTCCATTTCCAACTTTAGTAACTTAAGTCTTTTTTTTTTCCTTGATGAGTCTAGCTAAAGGTTGGTCAGTGTTGTCAGTCTTTCAAAGAACCAACATTTGGCTTCACTGACTTTCTCTTACTTTTCTATTCTCTGTTTCATTAACTTCACCTCTAATCTTGATGATGTGCTTTCTTATTCTTGCTTTGGGTTTCATTTACCTAGTTTCTTAAAATTGGAGTTTAGATATTGACTTAAGACCTTCCTTCTTTTATAACATCACATTTATAACCATAAGTTTGCCTCTAAGCATTGCTTTAACTGCATCCCATGAGTTGGAGTTCCTCAACACACATACACACACACACACACACACACACAGAGAGAGAGACACATACACACATACACACAGCACAGAGAGAGAGAGAGAGAGAGAGAGCTCCTTGGCAAAGACTGAGAGAGCACATTCTAGCATTAAAATGTCCAGCCAGGCAGTTCTGCCTTAGCCTTTCCTTTTTTTTTTTTTTTTTTTTTGTTTTTAGACGGACTTTCACTCTGTTGCCCTGGCTGGAGTACATTGGCGTGATCTCGGCTCACTGCAACGTCCACCTCCCGGGTTCAAGCAATTCTCCTGCCTCAACCTCCCGAGTAGCTGGGATTACAGGTGCCTGCCACCAGGCCCAGACAATTTTTGTATTTTCAGTAGAGACGGGGTTTCACCATGTTGGCCAAGCTGGTCTCAAACTGTTGACCTCAGGTGATCCCCGGCCTTGGCCTCTCAAAGTGCTGAGCCTTTACTTCTTACTTCTGTAGAGCCTCAAGACCAGCCAGAGGTAGAGGTGAGAGCTCAGGCCTTTCCTGAACATGCACCTGGCCTTCTGGATTCTTGGAAAGATGTTGGTTCGCAGCTCCTGTAGACGTATCATTCCCCAGCTTTTTAATTTGAAGCTTGTTGGCTACCCTATTGTTTCACAAACTCTTACCCACTGGTTTGGTTACCATGAAGCTAAACATTTGCCTATAAATGTTTCCAATAAATGCCCCACTGAAAACGCTTTTTGTACCAGGAGAACTCCAAGTCAGGTCAAATAAAGACAATCTTGCAAGTGGGTTTAGTGAACCATCAGACTTCAAGTAATGACAATTCTGTTAATGAGGCCTTGAAGTTGCTTCTACCCATTTTTCCTTTCTGGCGGCTGCCAAGCTATTAGTCTTCACCCTGATAGTGGGTTATTGGTTTTCAAGTCTACCACAGGGCTGGGGAGTGTGGCATGGGGATAGAGTAAGTTAAAGTGCTACAAGGCTTGTTCTTTGTAAGATTCTGCCGGTTTGCTTGAATAAACCCTCCTAGAATTGTTGCAGGCCTGTGGTCAATTTCCAGAACTTTGAAATCGTTGATGCTGCCAATTTTTGCTGGTATTCTCATTGTTTTCAAGGAGACACTTTTTGGAGGTCCTGACTCTGCCGTTTTCACTGACTTTACCCTGTCCCTTACTATATTCCTAGGAGGAGCCCTGGGGAGGCCTGAGGCAGAAACCCATGGATGGCCTGAGGCAACTTTCTGGATTCCTCTTGGCCTCTTTTTCCATAGCTGTAAAAAGAGATGTTCAGCAAAGATGATCCCAGAGGGCTTCCTTGCCTCAAATATCCTTCTCTGTGCCTTGTCTGAGGCATCTTGAAGACATAGTGTGAATCTTTTTATTCTCAGCATCCCCCAAAGCAGCAGCTTTCCAGCTTCTCTAGAACCCACTTAGAAATAAGGACCTGGCCCATGCGTCTAAGCAGACACATTGATTCTCTTGCATTACATATGGGACAAAAATTTCATCAGGCTACTGCTCCTGCTATAGGTACTATAACTGCAGCTACGGCTTTAGGAACACATTCTGATTTTTCTATTCTTATTTCTTTAAACAACACGTTGGTCATGGGCCACAAAAATGACTCCCTGGGCTCCCTCATGTTTTATCATCCACAAGTTGAAAATCCCAGGCCTAGAGGTACCCAGTTCACATGCTGGCTGACCTTGAGCTGAGGGGGAGGATGAGTGCCCTAAAGGTGAGCAGGTAGGCACACGTAAGCCTGAATTCAAGCTGTGGCTTGAAAGGTTGGTCCTTGGGACAGTGTTGATTTGGGGGGTCCAGAGGGAGTTGAAGGTTGGGGCATCAGAGCACTTGCCCTCCTGGTGTTCCTGGAGCTCTGGGCAGGTAAATCTTACATGGGAACTGCCTCACCCCTTGACCCCTGTATTAGGTAATTTATAAAGAAATTTATAATTTTTTCTATGTTTATAGAATTGCTTTGCTTAATTTCTCTGGCTAAAACCTAGGTAATTTTTAAAGAAAAAGAAGGTTAATGGACCCACAGTTCCACGTGGCTAGGGAGGCCTCACAATCATGGTGGAAGATGAAAGATACGTCTTACAGGGTGGCAGGCAAGAGAGAAAAAGAACCAACCAAAAGGGGAAACCCCTTATAAAACCATCAGATCTCATGAGACTTATTCACCACCACGAGAACAGTATGGGGGAAACCACCCCCATGATTCAATTATCTGCTACTGGGTCCCTCCTACAACATGTGGGAATTGTGGGAGCTATACTGCAAGATGAGATTTGGGTGGGGACACAGCCGAACCGTATTACCCCCACTGCTATGGACTGTGTCAGGCCATCCCCAAATTTATATGTTGAAATTCTAACCCCCAATATGAAAGTATGTGGAGATGGGCCGGGCATGGTGGCTCAAGCCTGTAATCCCAGCACTTTGGGAGGCCGAGGCAGGTGGATCACAAGGTCAGGAGATCGAGACAATCCTGGCTAACACGGTGAAACCCCATCTATACTAAAAATACAAAAAATAAAAATAAAAAATTAGCTGGGCACGGTGGCGGGCACCTATAGTCCCAGCTACTCAGGAGGCTGAGGCAGGAGAATGGCGTGAACCCAGGAGGCAGAACTTGCAGTGAGCCGAGATTGTGCCACTGCACTCCAGCCTGGGCAACAGAGCAAGACTCCATCTCAAAAAATAAAAATAAAAATAAAATTAAAAAAGAAAGTATGTGGAGATGGGGCCTTTGGGAGGTAATTAGGTCATTGAGGGTGGAGGCCTTATGATGGGATTAGTGCCCTTATAAGAAGAGCTATGACCTCTCTCTCTCTCTCTTTCTCTCGCTGTCTCTCTCTCTCTCTCTCTCTCCACCATGTGAGAACACAGCAAGAAGATGGTCGTCTGCAACCCAGTAATAGAGCCCTCACCAGGAACTGAATCACTGGCACCTTGATCTTGGGTTTTCAAGCTTCCAGAACTGTGAGAAATCAACTTCCACTGTTTAAGTTGCCCAGTCTCAGGTGTTCTGTTACAGCAGCTCAAGTTGACTCATACACCCACGTAATATGAAGTCTCCAGACACTCCACGGAGACATCTGGGCCTGGACACTGAAGAGTTCTTTGAATCACTCAGCAAAGCCACCGCAACGTGCCAAGCCACTGGGGGATACATGATGAAGACCCCTTTCCTGCCGCTAAGATAGGTGTGCATGAAGACGCCTCTTTCCACTTTCTAAAGCTCTTGCATGTTGTATCACATGAGTATCAAGTGTCAAGACACCTGTAAGGCAGGATGTTGCGGGGTGAGGGGGTTATTCTGGAAGGACCTGGTCCTCCCTATCCCTCCCTGAGCAAAGCTGGAAAGCCAGCAATGACATCTGAGCTCCCCTGGGTATCACTCAGGGAGAACGTGAGCTCACTCACTGGTCTCAGAGTAACATCACTTGGATCAAAAAGACAACCCCAGTGAAGTCAAAACTTCACTAAAAACATCCCCAACAACTGTTTGTTTCAGCTTCTTGACACTTGAAAATGATGACATCCCTTCTTCAAAAAGAAAAAAGAAAGAAAAATATTTCTTAATTGACAACAGCAGAACTCTTAGTAGAAGGTTCCATGATCTCTCTGGGAGCTTAGCTTTGCAAAAGAAAAGCTAAATCTGTGAAATCTCGATCTGCAGCAATCACAGCTGGCTCCATCGCATGGGCTGGGAGGCCGCGCTCACCCTGAGACATTTGGAAGATGTCGTATTTACCTAACACGCAGTCCTTCTAATTGAAGGGCAGTGGGTCCCGGGGCTGCATGTGAGATGCAGACCAGATGTGGATCAGGCCAGGACATCAGCAGCACGGGATTAGTGAGAGGCAGTGGCGGGGACGCGGGATGATTCTGGGCTATGCAGCCTCTACCCCCAGGCATCTACGTGGGGGACAAGCATATGGGGGAGAGGCAGAATGGCAGAGGACCCGCTCTCTGCAGACCGTGGTTAACCCCTCAGTAGGCACGACGCTGCACACGGAACACAACATGATTTTGCAGCTGAGGAAATGGAAGCTTAGTTAAGTCAATGTAAGGATAAGATGATGGACCTTTTTTGTTAATAAACAGGAAGGAGGCTGCTTCCTCTCCACCCTCTCCTCCTTAGGGTATCTCCTTGGAAAAAAATAATCAGTCCGATAAGAGGCCCAATCTTTTAGTTTTACTATGTAAGATATGAGGCCTCCTGACCCTTGGAACTGTAAACACAACCCCCTAAGAGGACCTCGGAAATCTTTCACAGATAGGCAAGTGGGTCCTCTTATCTGTCTAGGAGATAGAGAATGCTTCGTTCTTCTCTTTTCTGCATTTCTGTGCACGTCTGTTGAAATTCTGAAGTCCAGTCTCTGGAGACACTTTTGTGCTATCTTACATGCATGTGAATATCACAGTGCTTACTTAAGATTAAACTGCATTCTCTCTCTTCTATTTTGGTACAGAAGGGTCTTTTGACAGCAGGATTGTCTTATTTCCCCAACGGTCATTTGCCTGGGGCCACGCAACAGCACTGTGGACTCTGACCATGAACTCTTGCAACACCCCCATCTCACCACTGCAGTCAAGCCAGAGGGTCGTGGGAATCTCAAGGGAGAAGATTCCCTGGCATTGGAGGTCATAACCCCTTCTTTTCACAGAGAGTTTACAAAATGCTTTTACGTGTTACCTTGTTCTCAGAAGGACACAGAATGTCCTGAGGGTCCTGGAAACTCAACGATAAATACCTCCCAAACAAGCTGAGGATGGTGAGGACACCACTGCACACACCACCTTGTCTCTGTCACCGCATGGCTATGGTGACGAGTTCCTTCCATACTCCCTAGCCACCGCCCTGTTTCTGGGAGACTAGTGGCTCTCACCCAGCACAATGCTCGTGAGCTCTCTTCCAGCTGTGGGGTGTCTCAATAGTTGCTTCCTTTCTACTGCGGAGCAGTGGCCTGTGTTTACCTTTCTATGTTCATAGGCAGTGCTTGCCATTGATCAGCTGTCACCAGGCCAAGGTCCACAGATTCGGCATCTCCTAGGTTGCTGCTGTTTTTTCTTCCTTGCTGAAAGATGGCATTGAGTCAGGCTTTACACATCGCAGGAACACAATTATTGTGCGGCTCATCCAGCTTCTTCCCTCTGGTTTCATGATGTGCAGATGGATACCATGGAGAAAAGCTAATGGAATGTGGGTCTGCTATTTTAGGTTGCTCAAATAAACAAGCGGGACACATCTTAAAACCATCAACCACGTTATTTTTAAAAGGACACACACACACACACACACTACTGTACATACACACTACTGTAGCCTCTGGGTTTAGGGGGTTTGCTGTACCAATCTTGAAGAAATGTTTCTTTGTACTGATGGGTACTTCCCAAGTGCAATTATGGTTCCGCCTCTACTTTGCAAATCTCTCTGCACATCCAGTTCACAGAGATGGAATTAATGAGGGTGTGAAAGGGAGGAACATCATATACCAAGTGTGGACAGGCACCACCCAGATAGTTATCAGGGATATGAACTGTGGGCCTAAATGCACAGTCTTGATAAAGTCCACGCTGAATGAAACTGTTCCAACCTACACAAATGCAGAGCGATAAGATGACTGCACACACAGATGACTTCTGCTTCATGATGGAGGTAGATGCCACAGGAAGATCCTCCAGGTAGAAGGGTCTTCTAGAAGCAGGTATGCCATTAGCTGTCTGTGCTGCTGTGGCAAGAGGTGGAGCCTCCATGCTGGGTAAAGTGCTTTGCGGATGACAGCTGTTTCAAGCAGTACATGGGAACTGGTTTTCATGAACCCCGTTGAGGTCGTCTCTTCACCATCAGATCATCATCTGCATACTGGCTTGTGGACACGCTCAGAAACGGTTCTGAACATACTCCAGACAAAGAAACGCAACGACCTGCATCATTAAACACTTCCATTCTTGGCATTCACCTTCCCGGTTGGTCTGGCAGTGCGTTTCATCCAGGACCTTCAATGCAGGGCCCTCAGCTGCTGAAGGCTGTCAGCACCCCGATCCACGTCCCTGGGTCCCTAAGGTGACTTCAGCACCAAGTGGCTCATAATTATATTTTAAAAAGCTATTTTGAATAATGGGAAAATATATATCCACATAATCACCATTCCCAGTGCTCTTATTTCTGCTGCATATATCCCTGCATCTATTTGTAATTCATTTCCTTCTGCTGGAAGGACTTCCTTTAACAGTTCTTGTAGTGCAGGCCTGCTGATCACAAATTCACAAATTCTTTTCAGCTTTTGCATGCTAAATAAGTCTATTTTACCTTTTTTTCTTTTTTTGGACAGAGTCTCGCTGTGTCGCCCAGGATGGAGTGTAGTGGCACGATCTCAGCTCAATGCAACCTCCACCTCCCAGGTTCAAGCAATTCTCCTGCTTCAGCCTCCCGAGTAGCCTGGATTAAAGCCACCTGCCACCACATCCGGCTAATTTTTTGCATTTTTAGTAGAGATGGGGTTTCATCATGTTGGCCAGGCTGGTCTCAAACTCCAGACCTCAAGTGATCCACTCACCTCGGCCTCCCAAACTGCTGGGATTACAGGTGTGAGCCACTGTGCCCAGCCTTGCCTTCATTTTGGAAATATATCTTTGCTAGGTATAGAATGGAAAGCTGATCATTTGTTTTTTTCAATAAAGACTTTACCCATTGCCTTCTCACATGCATTGCTATTGACGAGACGTCTGCTCTCCTCATTCCGTTTGTCCCTCTGTAAGTAATGTGTGCTTTTTATTTTCTATGATTTTCCCTGATGTGCTTGGGTGTGCTTTTCCTCGCGTTTCATGGACTTGGGATTCATTAAACTTCTTGGATCTTGGTATGTATAGTTTTCATCAAATTTGTTAAATTTTCTGCTTTATTTTTTTCCAATGTGTATTTTTTCTTTCTCCTCCTCCTCTGTTCCAGAAGCTCTAGTTTACATATTCCTTGGGCCTTTGGAACTTATCCATAGCTTCCTTCTTCTCTGTTTTTTTTTTTCAATTTTTGTTTTTTCCATATGTTTTATTTTGGATAGTTTATATTATTATGTCTTCAAGTTAACTAATCTTTTTTTCTTCTATGGTATTTAATCTTCTGTTAATCCCATCCAGTATATTTTTCATCTAAGATAATTGTATTTTCAGCTCTTGAAGTTTGACTTACATCTCTTTTCATTGCATGTCTCTACTTAACATGCTCAATCTTTCCTGAAGCTTCTTGAACGTGGAGAATTAGAATTATAATAATTGTTTTCTTATCCGGTTGACTAATTCCATCATCTCTAGTATTTCTGAATCAGTTTTGCTTGATTGGGATTTCTCCTGATTATAGGGCATATTTTCCTGTTTCTTTGCATGCCTGGGTAATCTTTTCTTAAATCCCAGACATCATAAATGTTACCTTGTTAGGTGCTTGATGTTTATATTCCTATAAATACTGTTTTCAGACACAGTTAAGTTACTTAGAAACAGTTTGATCCTCTTGAGGCTTGGTTTTAAGTTCTGTTAGGTGGGACCAGAGCATCATTTAGTCTAGGGTGAATTTCACCCCACTACTGGGCTGATACCCTACTGAGTACTCTACTGGGTGCCCAGAAGCTGTGAGATTGTCCAGTCTGGCTGGTGGGAACAGGCACTACTCCCAGCCCTTCGTGAGCATGGGCACTGTTGCTGCGAATGCTTCTGGGTGGGTCTTTCCTCCCATGCAGTTTGCCCACCCCTGCGCTGATCAGCCCTCTACTGAATGCTAGGGGTCGGGGGAGATCCCTCTGCACATCTCAGAAACTCCCTTTCTGTGCCTCTCGTTCTTCTGTCCTGTGGACTCCAGCTGCCTCGGCCTCATCAGACTCCCAGTTCCATCTCAATTCAGAAAGACCCTGGGCTCTGTCTCAGTCCTCCTCCCTGCACCATGGCCTGGAAACTGTCTCCAGACAGCAAGCTGGCGCAATCGCAGGGCTCACATTGTTTGTCTCAGGGATTACCGTCTTGAACTGTCTGATGTCTCATGTCTGAAAATTGTTGATTTCACATGTTTTGTCCAGATTTTTAGATGTTTCAGGAGGGAGGGGAATTCTAGTCCCTGTTATCCTTCCTAGTGAGAGGTAAAAGTTCATCAAATATTTGCTGACTGTCAAATATTTATTCCATACCAATGATTATCGAGAGCCAGGTGACTTCTATGCATTTGAGCTGCACTGGAGAGCAAGCTCTGACAGCTCGACCCTCGGGGTGGACACGAGGACAGTGGGGTGTCTAAACCAGAAAATAAAAAATAAACAAAATAGAACAATGAATTATGTACAGAATGTTGGAAGTATTCACTGCTATGGAAAACAAGAAAGCAACAGAGCTGGTTAAGGGGTGCGTTAGGATCATGGTGACCAGAGGGTGCATTTGTAAATAGGGCAGTCCGGGTGGGTCTTACCAGGAAGGTGACATTTCTCCTTCCTCCCTCCTTCTCACCTGCCCCACCAAAACCCTAGTGCAATTGTAAAGGCCACCAGGAAACCAACACAGCTTCCTTAGAGAGGCCTCATTCCACGTCTTGGACTCCTGAAAGCCACCCCACCCCCTAATTTGATCCCCAAGGCCGGGCAGAGCACAGAGAGGAAAACGTGACCATGAGCAGGCTCCTCAGATGGCACGCACCTCTGAGCTTGTCCAAGTGGTAATTAATTGGTATACGTGCTCCCAGAGCTGACAAATGTTTATTCTACAAAATCAAGAAGGAAGATCCAATGAGAAATCGCATTTTCCCTGGTGAGTGTCTGGATCTCATCAGGCCTCTTGTGACCGAGGACAGCCGAACTGCACAGCTCACACTGGCCATCATCTGTGTGTTCCCAGAAGGTCGCAGTGTTTCCACAGTTGAGTCCATGGCGGGAGGTTCTAGCCCATGTTCGGACATCAGTGGTGCCAGCAGTGTGGCCACATGCCCCTCCCTAGAAGAGAGCCATGCCTTAAGTTACCCTTGAGTGGTGCTTCTGCCCAAGTGCTGTGACCTCTTCTTTCCAGGAGTGATCGTGCCCTGCCAGTGCTGCCTCTGTTGCTGGGCAGGCCCCACCACATGAAGTATGGGGGCTTTCCTTGCAGCCTCCCTGGTCACAGCTCACCTCCCATGACATGTGAAGTGTCATGGGAGGTGACTCTGCTCTTCTTCTGGGCTTCCTGGGGCATAGTCCCCAACTCACACTCCTAGCCCCCTGCCCCATTGCCATGGACAGACCCATTCCCTACACGGTGTGTCTCCCTCTTTGTTATGGAATGCATGGTTGTGTCCCCCAGATGCGATGTTGAAATCCTAACACCCAAAGTGATGGTATTAGGAAGTGGGGCCTTTGGGAGGTGACTAGGTCATGAGGGTGGAGCCCTCACGAATGAGATTAGTGCCCTTTAAAAGGGGCCCCAGAGAGCTCTCTCACCCTCTTTCTACCATGTGAGGACACAATGAGACGACAGCTGTCCGCAGCCCAGGAGAGGGCCTTCTCCAGAACCTGACCATGTTGGCAACCTGACTTCCAGCTTCCCGGACTTGTAGAAGTAAAGCTGGGCTATCTGTAGGCTGCCCAGGCTTTGGAAATTTGTCATGGCAGCTGCAACTCACTAAGGCACTGCATGCTCTCAGCCGGTGACTCTGCTTAGACCCCTCAGGCCCTGCCCCATCCTCATGGATCTGTCCTGCCGCTGCCCCTGCTCCTGCTGGGGGCCTAGAACCCTTTGTCCCCAGCCTGTGCTTTCTCCTGGGCTGTGGCCCTGAGGTCTATAAAGGACACATGAGGGGCGGTAGACAAGAATACGGTTGGTGGGGAGTAAGGAAGCTGTTCTTGATTTGGGTACTTTGACCCGAGCCCATAGAGTTCTTTCAAATCCTTCAGCTTTTCAGTTGCACAAGAACAATTTACTAAAACTTTTGTAAAACGTAAAAAAAAAAAATTTTGGGCTTCCTCTTTTTCCCCAACCCATAAACCCTGAAGGAGGCAAAACAAAACAAAATAAAACAAACAAAAACAACACAACTAAACCAAAACAAAGAACAACACATCAGTGAAACTCAGGCAGTTAGGGACCTTAAAAAGCAGGCCTGGTGTCAGGAGAGGACACCGGTTCCCACAGCCGGCTGCACCTATACCCAAGGCCTGCATCCATCCAGTGTCCCCAGCTGCCTTGGTGGAGAGCTGCCCTCGGCCTCTGCTTCCCCAGAGCTCTGCCTGCCTGGGCATCCTCTGAGGGTGTGCGGGAACCGGAATCACTTCCAGATCTACGCTTTTCAAGGAGTTGAGGTTGAACTTTTCTAAACAGTTCAACTAGCCAACATTAGGAACAAAACGGTATACGTGGTGCTTGCAGGGAATTGTATATAATCTGCTTAAGGGAACTCACTGAGACCCTGGGAATTTCCTCATCCCATCCCTGAATATGTGCCTCCAGTCAGCAATTCTTGGCTGCACACGAGGCTGTCTGAGCCACAAGGTCTGGTCCAGCTTTCATTCTGGGATGTATGGATGGAACCCAGGATAGGGAATAGTATGGGATTTTAAAACAGCAGGCTGTGTGCCCCTCCTGGGGACAGTCCTCCTGCACATGGCAGCCTTCTCTGAGTCACGGCCCCCCTCCAACTCTCCTCCCTGCCAACACACACCTCAGTTTCCTTATTTGTAGAATTGTTCACGGAGCAATTGTGAGGGGTGAAAATGCAGTTTGTAAGAAGGTTTCCTTGCTCCACGAGGGGAATATGATTTATTAACATGTGAATGGCCCCATCCCCTGTGGAATAAAGAGAATTTTGACCTCCCTGGCTCGGCTTCACCCTTTCTGTTCCCCCAGCCCCAAGGAGAGCCCTCTATTTGCCAGCTGGGTTTCAAGGGTTTTTATGATGCAGATTTGGGAGACAGAGCACAAAGAGAGAGGTCTCTAGAGGGCAAGAGAGGGAGGAGGGCTCCTTCTGGCTGGGTGAGTTCCAGGGCTCCCCTTTGTTGCACAGAAATATGGAGAATGGGTAAAGCAGAAAGGAAACAAAAAAAGAAGCCAGGAGGCCAAGTCTAGCTGCATCAGAAAGAGCCAGGGGAGAGGGCGCTGTCAGAGAGAGAAAGAGCCCTGCGACGGGGCCAGGACAAGTTTTTGTAAGTGTTGGGATGAGAGAAAGACGACAGGGGCATCAGAGAGGGGAGAACTGGGGAGAGAAGACAGTGAGGGCTTCACAGAGACCTTGCTGGAACTATGAAAGGCATCTCCTAAAACGTTGTTCTCCAAAGCTGGCAACAAGGATTGGGACTCCTTCTCAACTCTCTGGTTGCTGGACTGCTGTTTCTTTGCATGTGACTCAGCGCTGTGCCTGGACATGTGGGCCCTGGGGTTTATCTGGGTTACAGACCCATCATTCCACTTGTTCCCTGGTCTCCTCATCAAACCCTGAGCCCCTGTTGTTTCTCTAGCATGGTGGCTGCTCATGCCCCAGGAATGGTGGCTGCAGAGACCTGGCAGACACATGCCTGGTGGTGGGGCCAGACCAGCCCAGGGAACAATTCCATTCGGTGCGTGGTGAGCGTCCTGTCAGGGCAAACACGGGGGTTGTTCTCAGAAGAGGGGACCTGCCAGCAGGTCCTGAAGGACAATGATATATTGTCAGTCAACCGAAGAACAGAGGCAGGAAGGAGATGCACTGGCATTCCTGGCCTGAGGGAACCGCATGTGCAAAGGCCCAGGGGCAAGAACATGGGTGGCGAGTTTGTAAAAACCCCAGCATGACTGAACCTCTGAGTTCAAAGTCCCGTGCAGTGACAGCAGCGAGCCTGGGTTTTATTTTGTTTCGTTTTATTTTGTTTTGAGACAAGATTTTGCTCTTGTCACCCAGGCTGGAGTGCAGTGGTGCCATCTTGGCTCACTGCAACCTCCGTCTCCCAGGTTCAAGTGATTCTCCTGCCTCAGCCTCCTGAGTAGCTGGGATTACAGGTCTGAGCCACCACGCCCGGCTAGTCTTTTGTATTTTCAGCAGAGGTGGGGGTTTCACCATGTTGGCCAGGCTGGTCTCAAACTCCTGACCTCGGGTGATGGGTGAGGAGCCCACCCTGCTCAGATGTGAGGCTTCATTCCTGCAGGTGCCCATGTCGAGCCCAGACACAGGTGTGCGTGTGTGTGCGGATGTGCATGCATGTGTTCCAGCTCCGGGAGCTCAGGGTCAGGGAAGGGACACTGAGGCAGGCTCCCTCGCATGTACATTGACTCCTTCCCCACCTCTTTCCCCCCACTCCATGTTCCTGGAGAAGCAGAGATGACAGGAGCAGACCCGTGAAGAGCAGGCCGCCCACGGCTGAGTGAGGACCGAAGCTGCAGAAACAGCTGGAGGGAAATCAATTTGTTCTTTGCTACAGTCAGACATAAACCAATTAGAGCAGACCCAACGGGGGCCCTCGGTGTTCGGAGAAGTGAACATGAGTCTGGCCAATCCAGGCCTGTTAATCCCTGCTTGTACCTTCCAGCTGCCTGCACCTTCCAGCTGCCTGCAAGATAAAGGCCAGCTTTGCGGGAAGGTGGCCAAAGCCTCCTCCAGCTGCTCGCTGTCGCCCCTCTAGTGTCAGAGTTCACCACGGCCCCTCCTCACCCGAATCCAGACGCAGGAGTGATTTTAGGGGGCCTTGGGGCCCATCCTCATGTGAGTCCTCTCCTTGTGAGCCCTCCCATCACCCTGAGGGCCCGGAACTGGCCACCCTCCCAGCACACCTGTCCCCAGGTCTCTCCTGCACCCCTGCGGGGGTAGAAGCCATGCTGTCTTCCTTTAGCCAGGGGGCTCCAGTGAAGTGCACACAGCCCCCTGTGTAGGCCAACGCCTCTGAGCTTCATTTTCACATCACACCAGCCCCGGAGGAACGCCAGGGGTCAAAAAGACAGCGCTCAGGAGAGACGCCTACAGCAGGACGCTGGGCAGAGGCTCAGGAGCTGGGGCTGTCCTGGTGAGAGGCTTGCTGGGCACAGGCTGCCTGGGGCCACGTCGAACCCATCAGGGACAGAGACAGGAGTACCCCAGGACCCTAGCCTGGCACCCAGTGGGTGTCCCCTGTCTTAAGGTGGTACTGGGGACTGATAGTGAAACTGCTACCCCCTCTGACCACAAAGTTCCCTCTTGCCCCTTTGGGTCCCACCCACACCAGCTGTATCTTGGCCAGGGAGTCTGCAGAATCCGCTCACCCCTGCTGACTCCTGGCGGCTGCCCAGGGTGTGAGCCTTCCCCACAAGGGCCCCCCGGGGGCCGTGGGACCCTGTTTTCCAGGAAACAGCATCTCAGCATCTCCAGGCTGAGATGGGCCCCAGATCGTGACTGAGAGCTGATTTCCTGGAACTGGTCTTCCAAGGAGTGGGGGTGGGGGATGTCAGTTAGGGGGTGGGCGGCTGGGGAGGGGCCTCTTTGCCTCCTCTGGATGCCTGGCCAGGTAGGCCTTGGCAAGCGACCTCAGAGCTCTCCTGTGTCTGTGTGTGGACGCCTCCGCCTCTGACCCCCTTCCTGCACCTTCAGCACAACACACGCCTGCCCCTGGTTTCTGGGGTGCCAAGTGGGTGTTCCTGATCCAGGGCTGCACAGCTGCTGCCCCCGCACTTCCTGAGTGCCCCCCGCTGGCCCTCCTGGGGCTGACACCCAGGCTGGGCCTCGCTTTCTCAGTTGAGCGGGAAGACATCACATCAGCCAGTAACAGGACTCTGTATGTAAGGGTTCAAGGTGCCGTGGCGTTGCTAAGGGGAACGTGAGCTTCTGGCAGAGGTTGCTGCTTAGTGGAGGGTACGGGGCTGGCCTTGAAGGGAGGGGGAGGAAAGGGCACAGCAGCAGCAGGGGTGAGGGAGAGAGTGTGGCACTGCCTGGCCTGGGGTGGCCAGGACCTGAGGTCGGCAAGGCCGTGGAAGGAGAGTCCTGCACGCCAAGTTAAGGGGGCATGGATTTTCACGTGAAGGTCACGGGATCCACTGAGAAGCTTGGGTGGGGGTGACACATCAGCTTTCAGCCTGGAAAACCTAGGGAGGAGAGACACAGGGGGGTGCAGAGAGGCCAGGGGGAAGCTGCCTAGGGGGTCCAGGGACAAACAGCTGGGCCTAGCCTGACCCGGAAGCCTGATGCAGCCAGGAGCATGGCCCCCCACTAGGCCTGTCCATAGTCCTGGGAGGGGGCAGCTGGACCACGAGCACCCCTTGCTCCCCATTTTGTGCTGAGTGAGCTCTGCCTCTTTATGCCAAGGACGAGGTGCCCCTCCTCCAGTCTGCCACACACCGTGGTGGGCAGAGGGGTCTCAGGCTGGATTCCAGCCCAAACCACTCTCCCGTTCCAGGGACCAGCTGCAGGCCACAAAGTACACAGTGCGTGTTGTGGCCTTGGCCTGGCACAGACTCAGAGCCCACAGGCCAGAGTCCCAGGGAAGTCAGTTTCATCTCCGCATAGGGCATAACTTTCTAGTAATCTCTGTTGACCAAGAAGAGACAGGGGCAGAGTCAGGGTTGGGACAAAGCTCGGGGGGGCCTGTCACAGACAGACTCACAGACAGGCGCACCCAGGGACAGGCAGACCCACAGACAGGCACACTTAGGGACAGGCCAACCCACAGACAGGGGCACCCAGGGACAGTCAGACCAACGAACAGGCGCACCCAGGGGCAGGCCGACCCACAGGCAGACACACCCAGGCACAGGCGGACCCACAGACAGGTGCACCCAAGGAGAGGCAGGCTCACAGACAGGCGCACCTAGAGACAAGCAGACCCACAGATAGGTGCACCCAGGGACAGGCGGGCCCACATACAGGCGCACCCAGAGACAGGCGGACCCCAGACAGGTGCACCCAGGGACAGGCAGACCCACAGACAGGCGCACCCAGGGGTGGGAGGCACATAGGGAGGGACAACCACAAGGCGGGGGCCAACCCTCCCGGGGAGATGCGTGCACCCGCAGACCTGTGCCGAAAGACAGAAGGATGTGCACCTCAAGTCAGACAGCATGCGCCCACACACGCTTGCACACGCATACACTCAGAGGATGCCCAGTCACACGGCCCCGTGCCGCTCCCAAGCCCCGGACAATCTGGGCAGGTTTGTATCAGGGAGAGATGTCGAAGGTGGAGGAGGACAGGGTAAGGTTTCTTGGCCTCCAGTCCACAAACCATCAGCCCTGGAGAGCGTTCTGCGTGCCTGCAAAAGGGCAGCAGGAAGAAATAATAGATGAGAACAACAAAGAGCCGTGAAGGCATCGAAACACCAGCTTCGAGGGAGCCGCTTGAGAGAGCAGCCCTTGGGAAAGCTCCCCCACCATGTCGCCTGTTGCTGGGGATGAAACCAACTTGGGGTCAGATGGAGGGGGCTCCATGGGAGGGAGAGCCCAGGGAGAAGCAGGTCGGGGCAGGAGTCTCGGCCTGATACCCATTGGCCCTCCCTGGACACCGCAGGCCGGGGACGCTGTGCAGACCACCCTGTAGGGGCGTCAGACACAGAGCCGCTTCCGCGGAGGCCTCTCTCAGAATGGCCGCAGCAGGTCACACAGCTAGTGTCTCAAAGCCCTGCAGAGCTCTGAATGCAGGTTTGGGGACTGGAGATGACCTTCGAGGCTGGCCCCTGAGTGAGGGGAACAGCAGTGCTGGATTCAGGAAAATCTCCCCGGGAACCCAAGTGGGGAGCACAGACTCAAGAGGGAGCGACCAGAGCCCCGGCCGTCCATCCAGGGTGGTGTGAGGGGAAAGGGAGGGAAACCAGATGGGGCCACATGGGCCATCTTGTGGGATAATATTTCAAAGACAAATCTCCATTGCTGACCGCAGTGTTTCTCAAAATTCAAGCACTGGAGGACCCCGGAGAACGGAGCTGCAGAACCGCGGGATCTGTGCGAACCGCGGGGTCTGTGCGAACCGCGGGGTCTGTGCGAACCGCGGGGTCTGTGCCGCCTGGTGGGGAGCGCTGAGCGCTAATTGGTGTTTGGGAGGATGTCTCTCAGCTAGGATTCAGCCTTGCAGAAGGGAAGTGTGATGTCTGGGCAAAGGATTCAGCACAGGCGCTATCCCAAATATGCATTGCCTGTGGCCCAGTCTCCGCCCGAGGCGTCCTCAGAGAAACACAGTCAATCCGAGGAACAAGGTGACAAAGTAACTCCCGGCGGCTGGTGTCCCTGGAGGAGCCCCCAGGGCTCTGGCTCCCAGCCCACCAATTCCTCCAAACAACTTCCTTTTCTTGCCAGGAATTTCACATTTCTCAACCCCTCTGGGGCCTCACAGCCCCCACCCCATCTCGCTGGTTGCCCCCCAGCCCTCTGGGAGGCCAAGTCCTCGTGGCCTTAGATCTGGGTCTCTCTCCATCCTGACTTCCCTCCAGGAGAGGGGTCTCGGGGTCCAGGCCTCACCCACCGACGGTCCAGGCCACTCATTTCCTGGGCCTTCCTTGCTCTCTGCAGAAAGACACAGAGGGCCCAGGAACTGCATTTCACTGTTTCTCTCTCTAAAAAATGAAAAATAAAAATAAAAAACTTAAAATTCATGGGGAACTTCAGGTAAATAAAATAACCAGCGTCATTCTGGTGAATGTGTGCGGCGTCTGCCAGCGTGCTCACGTCAAGACGATGCCTCTATGGTGCAGACTCACGTCTGTGGAGCCCCAGGCTTCAGGGCCAGAGCCTGGGAAGCCTCCTAGGCTGACTCCCAAGGCCCCCTGTGCCCTGCAGCTCTGCCTTCTGCCCACTGGGAGTTCCCCAGGACTGCCCAGCAGCTCACATTGGCCTCTGTGTGCAGTCTTCTCTGTCTAGAATGCTCCCTGCTCCCCAAAGCCCACTTGCCTGGCAAGCGCTTTCCACTGTCCGGGAGCCCTCCCTGGCCCTCCCCTGCCCTTGCCCGGAGACCTTGGCCCTGGTCTCCCTCTGGGCAGCTCCTCCCTTCCTTGCGTGCTCCTGGGTAGCTATCCCCTCGCTCCTCCCCTAGGTGTAACATCTTCACGGCTGTCCGTCTCTAAACACGAGCCTCCAGACTACGGATACGTCTGGGTTCTCATCCCAGCTAAGCTATTATTACCTTCCTGTACAACAGGAAAGGTTCCCTTGTCCCTCTCGCAGGGCGTGCGATGGGGATGTGACTCGCTCCATCAGTGCCCTGCTGCCCAAACCTCTAGGGGAGCACACAGAGGGCAGGTCACGAGGGTCCGACCCCACGGCCGCGTCTAGGGGTGAATGTTTACAGCTGAAACCCCAGTGGGTGTGTGTTACAGGTACTCTCTTAGTTTGCCTTTGTTAACCAGCTCAATTAGACCCTCCACCTTGAGGCAAGGACAGAGGGCTTTGTGTATCCAGGGTTCTTGCCTTGGTGTACTGGAAGAATTGAATCACACCTGGGCTTGGAGAATAAGTGTAACGTTTTATTGAGTTTTATTAAGGTTTTATTGAGTTTTATTTATAGCTCTCAGCCCATGGGGGAGCCAGAAGGGAGACGGTTTTCCCCTGGAGTTGGGGCTGCTGGCGGCCCCGGCTCTCCCCTGACTGCCCCAGCCAAACTCCGACTCGTCCCTCTGGTTCAAGGGCCTGCGGGTGTGCCGGGGCTTGTCGCTGTGCTCTCCCGCCGACGTGCTCCCTCCGCAGCCTCGCCCCCTCCGCAGCCTCGCCCCCTCCGCAGCCTCGCCCCCCCCGCAGCCTCGCCCCCTCCGCAGCCTCGCCCCCTCCGCAGCCTCGCCCCCTCCGCAGCCTCGCCCCCTCCGCAGCCTCTCCATGACCGGACCAGCCGCTTGGTGTCTCCTTCCGCGGCCGATGTGCTCTTCTCGTCCTCTGGCCCGCTAGTGTCTTGAGGGTTTGTATAGGCCCAGGATGGAGGCGAGGCAGTCCAGGGTGGTCTTGGTAAATGCAACATATGGGCAGGAAATGCCTGTCCTCATCTAGGTCCGTGGGGGTGGAGCCCCGGCCAGGGATCCGCCTTTCTCTACCCAGCACTTCCCTTCCCTGCTTCCGTATCGTTTAAAGGGACCACGCTCTTCCCTTCCCAGCACTCCTGTATCATTTGTGCCTGCTTCCAAGTCTGTGAAATGGGGATAGAGGTGTGACTGTGGATAAGATGGGGTCACCCCAAGGAAGGGCTCAGCGAGGACAAGGGCACAGGGAGGGTGTGAGGACCTCATCCCATGCAGGGACTTGCAGGTGTGTGAGCCTTGGCCCTTTCTGAGGCTGAGCTGACCAGCAGTGCCCTGTCTAGGGCACCGCGCCTAGGCCTGGGCTGTGGAGGTGCCCACCCTAACCTGTGCAGGTGCCTCACCCTGCTGTCTCGAACAAGCTGGAAAGCTCCAGAACCATAGCCTGAGCAGTGCACCCCAGGTGACCACTAGGTCCAAGGACCAGGCCAGGGGAGAGGACAGAGCTGCTGCAGGGCCACAGAGACCTGGTGTGAGGCTGGGTCATGGATGAGATTTGGGCCCTCATCTATGAAGTGGGCCTCTGGAGCCACTGTGCTCAGTGTGGGAGGATTGAACAGGACCATGTATATAAACCTCCTATCAGGACTGGGCACATAGCAGGTGCTCAAGAAAGGCACGAGTACCTGCCTCACCCTGCAGGTGGGCACAGTGCCCAGCCAGGTTTACAAGGTTGTCTGCCTGTAACTCACTCTCACCTTGCAGCCTCTGCCGTTTGGATGCGTGCCCTCAGCTTTCACCGGGGGCAGTTACAAGAAGCAGTTTTATGAGACTCATCACCGCATTTGCTGTCCAGATGCTGTTGGGGACATTATCCATTTTTTATTTCAGGGCCACCTAGATGGAGCCTCATGGGAAAAGCATCTTTCAGAGCCAAAGCTGGAAAAAGCTTTGCACCTTCCAGAGCACTGAATGACTACTGTCTTTGACAGAGCCTTTTCCTAACACTAGTGTGCAAAGACACTGCTCTGCTCAGCTTGTGGGACGGTCTCCAGGATGATGACAGTGGCCCCATACATTTTCCCCGGGGGTCTCACATATTCCCTGTGTGCCCTGATGGATAGAGAGGTGGGAAATCTTATTCTAAGGGATTGTGAAGACAACTGAACTAATCTTATTTCCCTTTTCATTTTGGCTTCCAGGAATCTCAGAGACAAATTCAAAACTTCAGACAAATCCACTCTACAGGACCTATTGGCCTGTATATTTGTGTTTTACTTTTCTCTTTGCTGTTCAGTTCTTCTCATGTATATTTACTCTTACCTGGGACCTTTTGTGTGTTTGTATTTCACTTAGTTTTGCTATATCGTGCCTGTAGGCTGAGGTGTTCCTTCATGAAGTGAGACAGAGTTTGAGTAAATGTTTACATGTGTCAAGCATGAAACAGACCCCAAACCCCACACAGCCCACAAGTCCCAGGAGCCAACCCTATGCCTTCCCCTCCTCCTGTATTCCTCCTCCATGAGCCTCTGCATGTTCAGAACCTACCTTGGATGCCATGGCCTTTAGACAGCAAATCCTCCTAGCAAGAGCACACAGACCTACTCTCAGGGTCACACTTCTGATTCAGGATTTCAGAGTCCCAGGAGACACCTGGCCCTGGTCCTTCCTTCTAGGGAATGTCGAGGCCAAAAGAGGGTGGGTGGCAGGTCCCAGGTCACAGAGTGTGGTGGTGGCCTGGCCTTGAAGCTGGCTTTCCTCACTTTCACCCACACGGGTCACGCACCAGCTAATCCACTCCCAGCTTCCAAACAAGGCGATTGTCTCTGGGGTGGAAGATTCCATATAAACATGAGATTAATTTTGTATTATTATTGACTGAGTGTCAGTTGCCTTGGCTGGAGGTTTTGGGGCCAGGATGAAAACTGGATGCTTTTGCCCACCAAACCTTTCAACAATGTGTGAAACACCACCCCACAACCAGACCACCAGACCTCCCTGCGGAGCTGGCAAACACCGCCGCCAGGGCCAAGGGAAATGGCAAAGTCAGAGAGGCATGACTTGGTTTGTGAGGAGGAGAGGAAAAGGGCCTTTCAAAACAAAGCTTGGGACAGCCCATCGGGCCTCTTTCTCCTTGCCTAGCAGAATTCTTGGTGACATGTTGCCAGCGTTCAAGCACACTGCACACACATGAATGCCTGCATACACATGCCCACATACACATGCCCACACATGTGCCCCCCAACAGGCAGGTACGCACACAGTCACGCACACACAGACGTGAGCATATGCACTCGCACACACACACACGGTCACGTGCATACATCCGTACACACATTCTTGTAAGTGCACACACACACACGTAAGCAGGCACACACACACGAACACAAAAACGCCCCCACACACACAGCACTGTCTAGTGCTAGCCTCAGTTCCTCTCTGTGCCATCGCCCATGATTAATGTGGATGCTTTCATGAATGTGTTTTCTCTCGGCTCCGGGCGTGTGCTCAGCCCGCGTAAAGCAGTGCTCTCAGGCCCAGGAGCTGGGGTCTGGTTAAAGCGGTGCCTCGCTGTCAAAAAATGTTGGCAGCTGGAGAGCAGAGTTTGCAAAGGCCAAGAGGAGACGTGGCAAAATGAGGGTGCACAGTGCACCCTGGGCCTCAGGGGCTTCCTGAAAACCTGCCCTTCCTCAGGCCCCAAGGGCCCACAGCACAGACCACTCCACCCCGCACCACTCCTCCCCACGCTGCTCCTTCCCGCGCATTCTTGCTCCTGCCCCGGCGGGCTGTTTGCAAAAGGTGCTGGCAGGCGTTTCCCCAGGAAGGCCAGGGCCTCCTGCATGCGCCTCTGCGGCCCCCTCCACGTGCCAAGCCACCAGGCCTCCCGCCTCCCTGAGCCCACCCAGACGGGGACTGAGTCTTGGTGAGCAAGATTGATGGCACAGGATCAGAGCCAAGGGGAGGCTCCTGCCAGCCGGAGGCCTGGGGAACTGAAAACATGGCCTCAACAGCATCTTGGGACCGAGGAGCTCAGAGGAGCATCGGGAATGAAAACCTCAGTTTTGGTTACTCTCTTAATAATCCAGGGCCCTCAGAGACGGTGGGGAAGATGAGGCCTCTTATGCTGATGGCAACGGGAATCCCTCAGGATTTCAATCCCCATTCTGGGGGCACTGTTAAAAGGGGCCCCTTGCCGGGTGTATAAAGCGATCCTCACAGCAACCCCAAAGGTTGGGCCCCATGTCTTCGTTTTACAGCAGAGGAGGAGTGGAGACTGGGGGGTGGCGACTCCCCAAGGCCACACAGCGGAGGGTCGGAAGCAAGGCCCACCTTCTGCCCTCACCTGCACAGACCCCAGCCTCAAATGCAAGCCCATTAAGGCACACTCTGTATGTAGAAACTCTCACCGATTTTGTCTGTGCACAAAGCTAAACAAACGTCCCTAGAACAGGATATGGGATTGTGGCAGGCTTGTCTGGCAACTGGGAGAATTGGATTTAGCCAGAGAATTTCTTCCGTGAAAAAAGGCTGTGGGCTGGAACCTGTTCATAGCAAGTGGTGAGGCCAGACCACGGCCCACAGCCACGGCCCACAGCCACGGCCCACAGCCCCACGGCCCCACGGCCCCACGGCCCCAGAGCCCCACGGCCCCACAGCCACAGCCCACAGCCACGGCCCACAGCCACGGCCCACAGCCACAGCTCACAGCCCCACGGCCCCACAGCCCCAGAGCCCCACAGCCCCAGAGCCCCATGGCCCCACGGCCCCACGGCCCCAGAGCCCCACAGCCCCACGGCCCCAGAGCCCCACAGCCCCACGGTCCCACAGCCCCACAGCCCCACAGCCACAGCCCACAGCCATGGCCCACAGCCACAGCCCACAGCCCCACGGCCCCACAGCCCCAGAGCCCCACGGCCCCACGGCCCCAGAGCCCCACGGCCCCACGGCCCCAGAGCCCCACAGCCCCACGGCCCCAGAGCCCCACAGCCCCACAGCCCCAGAGCCCCACGGCCCCACGGCCCCACCACACACCCTGCCTGCTTCAGATGTACCCTCTGCTGTGGCCTCCCACGTCCCCCTCTTTGAGGTGAGGGAGTCGGGTGGCCCTCCTTCACCGCACCAGCAGAAAACCCAACAAGGAAAGCGCAGCCAAGGGCTCTGCGCCCACAGCCAAGGGCTCTGTGTCCAGGGGGTAGGAGAGACGGTCCCCTGGGGGAGCAGAGTAGGGAGGTCTCGAGGAGCCATGACCTTTCAGGCAGACATGGCACTTAGGGGTGAGGAAATGCTTGTTTGCAGAGAGAGGAAGGGAGTGGGAGCTGGGGGCTGTGTTGTTTTCATATTCACAGAGCCAGATGAAAATAGGGTGGCCTAGAGTCGGTGGGGGAGGGACTTCAGGGCATCGGTTCTCATCGCCCACCCGACAGGGGTGGGCTCGCCAAGGTCCCTGAGGGGAGCAGCTCCCCCTGCATTCGGACAGCTGTGAAAAGACACTCCTGACTTGCCTGTGACCCTGCGCAAGCCACTCCCTGTGCTGGGGGCCCAGGTTTCCCTTTGTAAGACAGAGGGAGGATGGCAGCTGCAAGAAGACAGCTAAGGACAATGGCGGAAGAGAGAGGGAAGCGGGGGAGCAGCGGGGGTGGGGGGCCTTTCTCAGACTCCAGCCTAGTGAGGAGTCCCTGCGCAGAAGAGGACACGACCACCCGGTGCAATCACGCCGCGCAGTGGGGCTGCGGGAGAGCAGAGAATCCCCCTCTAGGGCGGGCTTCTAAGGGCCGCGGGGTCCAGCCTCGCAGAGGACACGGCCCAGCTGGGGTACAAAGTCAGAGGGAGGGCAGTGAGCCCAGGGACCCGGGGGTCTGCTTGGCAGCAGAAGGGGCTTCTGAGGAAGGCCCAGCCTGGCGGTGGGGATCTAACAGGGGCTCACCCTGCTTCAAGCAGCAGGGTCTGAGCCCAGGTCCCAGCTGGGCTGCCGGCAAGGGAGAAACAAATGGAAAATTCAAGGTCCCTGCATTCCGAGAGGGCATTTGGTACCTCTGCCACCCTCCTGGGCCTGTGTGTGTGCCGTATGTGCAAAATAGGGTGCGTGTGTGTGGGAACACGTCTCTGTGGGTTGTGTGTGACTTATAAACGCGTGTGAGTGCACGTCTGTGTACATGTGTGAGTATGACTGTCTCTGCGTGTACATGTACATGTGTTTGCGTGTGTGCACTTGAGTGTGGATGTTTATGAGCGTGTACGTGTGTTCATGTGTGTGCTTACGTGTGTGTGTGTGCGTGATTGTGTATGGCCAGGGCTGTGATCACGGACATCAGGGAAAAGCTCAGTACCCAAGCAGGGCCTTGGTCCCCAAACCGCCTCAGGCAGGAGAGGCGGGGGTGCCTGCCGGGGCCCCTCACCACCCTGGGCCGCTTCCTCCTGGGCAGGGCCCGCTGGGCAGGGAGCTCCAGTGGATCCCTGCCAGGTCTCCTGGCTCGCACTGCCCCCCAGTGGCCATCCTCAGTGCCCAAGGGCCTGGGGCTGGAGTGGACAGCGAACCACAGATAGGGCCCCGGAAGGACCAAGGCCATGGGTCCCCTCCGTGCGGGGGCTCTGTCCTCCAGCCCCCCTCCAAGAAAACGGCAGATTTTCTGACCTAAGACCTCCAGACCCACCAGGATGGTGCCTGTCCCTTCCAGGTGGGCCACCTCACCCAGGCTTCTGGAGGGAAGAACCAGCCCCTTTTGACTAAACCAACTGCCAGGGATCTTAAAGAGGAAGGACCAGCCCATCTGATGCGCCCACCCGGAGATGCCTCCTGCCTGCCACCAGCTCCTGGTGGCCTCTGCCAGGTCACCCCTTGGTTCCAGACCTCAGCTGCAGCATCTGGGTTGGCAGGGCTGAGGACCCTCGCAATCAGACGTCTCGTGAGTTTTGGACTTTAAGACCTGATCAGCAGGGTCTGGGAGCTGCCCTGAATGTACCCTCAGAACCCCCTACAGAGGGGATCCTCAAAGCTTCTGCAGGATTGAGCTGCGTGTCCTGCTGCTGGAGCCAGCCACCCGGGCTTTCCCGTTCTTGGGAGGAAAGGAAAGAGAAGAACGAGTCCTTTCTGGGCCAATGAGGACTCAGGCCAGGAAAGCGAGGGGCTGGGCCAATACCCATCCCCCTGTCCCTGCCAGACGCATTTTCAAGAGTTTCTATTTTGGTCAAGAGAGTGGGCCTGGGAGAGAAAAGTGCTTGTGAGCGGAAGTCACAGAGGTCCTCTCAGGGCCATGGTGATGGGTGGGGGGCCCTCAGGAGGTCGGGCAGGGCTGTCCTCCCACCACAGAATCCCCCCAAACGGCAGCCTCATAGCACTGTCAGAACTCGTCTTCCTTACACAATTTCCGGATGAAATATCTGAAAAAAAAGAAAAAAAATGCCCAGTTACATTGGAATGTCTGACAAAGATGCAACATTTGAGATACGCTTATATGAAGACGTTATTTATTGTTGGTCTGAAATTCCAATGTAACAGAGTGTTCTGTGTTTTTATTTGCTGAGCCTGACAACAACAGCACTGTCTCTCCTCCAGGTTCCCGGTGGATTTTCTCTTTCCCAGGCACGGGGCTGTGCCTTGCTCCCCTGAGGGACGCCCATCTCAGGTGATGGGGTCTGTCCATCTCGGGCTGCCTCTGCCCAGCTCCCCACTTCAGATGGACTCTAGCAGCTGGGCTTGCACAGCCCACTGCCCGGGGTCCCGCAGATGAAAACACCCCTCTGGGGTTGTTAACTCAAAAGAATGTGCCTATCGGCTCAAAGTTCAGCTGCAGTCGCATTCATGGCCTCCGTCTACTGGACGGCCTCCCAGGGTCCTGGCACACATGCCAGGCCCACCTTCCCTCATTCAGGTGCCTCTGAGGGCCCGTTACCAGCAGGGCAGGAGGAAGTTGTGGAGTGTGCCAGATCCTTGCCTGCCTCCATCGCTGATGGTGGACCTTATCTTCTGCCTTTGTCCTCAGGCCCTCCCAGGGTGCATCCCAAAGGCATTGGTCTCAGCCCAGGCAGGTAAGCAGTGGATGTGTGACCTGTCACTGAATTCTGCAGCTCCTTCCCACTGCTGGTGGTAGGTGAGTGCCAGGCCCTGAGGACTTGATGCTGGTCTTGGGGGCTGCGGACTCAGCATGGGGTCCCCAAGAAGGGGTCCGAGGCCCCCTGTGATGGGCAGAGTCCATCCTACTTAGAGTCTGAATTAAAACAGCCTCTCTGTTGTACAGAAACACTCGCTGCGGGGTGGGCTGAGCAGAACCTTTGTGTGGTCTCCCTCCCACCCACTCTGGCCCAGTGTGTCCTGCTCCCAAGACCTCATGGGTGCTGTGGCCTGCTCCAGATGCCCTCTCCACGGGCCAGTCACATCCATGCCCATGGGCACACAGCGCCCAGTCTCACAAAGCAGCTGTCAGGTAAGGGGACCCCGCCTCCCCTGGCCTCCTTCCCAGGTGGTATCTGGAGGAGACGCAAGTCCTAATTTCCACACTCCTCGGTTTCTTTTTAGGCAAACTTGGCTGATTTCAGAGCACTGGCCACCCCTGCCTGGACCCCTCAGCTCCGTGTCCCCAGGTCTCTGCCAGGCAGGAACACGTGTCCAACGCCGCCGCCTCCTGCAAGTGCTAAGGCCCCAGCCTGGACACTCAGCGCCCATCCTCCACAGGACAAAGCTCCAGCTTCCTGCAGGGCCCTCCTCTGCCTCCACATTTTTTTTTTTTCCAGGCTGGAGTGCAGTGGCGCGATCTCGGCTCAATGCAAGCTCTGCCTCCTGGGTTCACACCATTCTCCTGCCTCAGCCTCTCAAGTAGCTGGGACTACAGGCACCAGCCACCACGCCCAGCTAATATTTTGTCTTTTTTTTTAGTAGAGACGGAGTTTCACCATGTTAGCCAGGGTGGTCTCGATCTCCTGACCTCGTGATCCGCCCTCCTCGGCCTCCCAAAGTGCTGGGATTACATGTCTCCACATTTTTTTTCACTGAGAAAGTCTGTTTTGAAATCTTTAAAACTAATGAATAAATTAATGATATGTTCCAGCTTCCAAAAGGACCAAGTTTCTAAATGGAGAAAATGGTGCCTTTGCAGCAAGAGCCAACCCCAAGGACCAAGTGCCCTAAAATGAATCTGCTGATGTTCAAAGGGCAGAAATGGGCTGGTCCTAAGGACCAGGCCACCCAGTGAAAGTGGGTCTCCAAGCGTGCCTCCTGCCACCCCGGTCTCAGAGGATGCTGGCCACTCCTTCAAGGTGACCGTTCCTCAGAGGGTCTTGGTGCTCTCATCTGTAGAAAGAAACTGTCTCCAGCCCTCAGAAGTACTGTGAGGCAATGGGATGGGGGAGGCTACCAGGAGTCACTCAATTATCAAGCAAATGGGGTGGTCCCTGAAGAGGCAGAGAACTCCAGGTAGAGTCCAGAAGTCCCAGAAGAGGCCCAGGCACTTGCTGTGTGCTGATCAGGTGGGTGAGAGATGGGTCTCACGCTGGGCTCTGACCTTTCTTCTTCCCAAACCACCCACGAGCTGCTGGAAGTTGGGGCTGTGTCTCTGTCATGCCTGTACTCCTCTGGTGCCTACTGGGTGCCCAGTGAGTGATCAATGGATGCAAGAAGCAGCAAATAGTGTCTACTGTTGGCTGCATCTGATATGTGGTTATCAAATATAAGGTTTCAAATGAACCTTTTAGGCCTAAGAGTCTTTTCTCAACAAATGATTCTTGAGGAGCTATTTTCACATTGTTCAAAAGGTTTATGTCTGCTCACCACTCAACAGGCAACGTCTGACATTTTAACTAACTGCTTCTTGTGGACTCATCCCTGGTGAGCACCCAGGTACCTACCACATAAACAGCTTGCAAGAGGTACTTGATGAATGAATGAATCCATCAATAAACAAAGGGGCTACATTGTAACAGGTGGCCTGCCAGTATGTCTCTTTCCTTAGACTGTGAGTTCCAGGAGGGCAGGAAGATTTTCGCATTTATTTTTTATTCCCTGGAGCAGGCAGGAAGGTCCCCCCATATTTCTTGAGTGAACAAAGGGATGAATGAAGACACACTCGTACAAATAGACGCATTGCATGCTTCCTGTGGATCAAACCACCATGATCTCAACAAGCAGCACCTACGAAGCTCCTCTGACGATGAGAGCGGGACAGCTCCATCCTGTTGGCTGTACCAGGAAGCCCAGCCTGCTGCGGACTCATCCCATCACATACCTGTGGTTCTCAGAAACTTATCAGGAAGAAGGCAGTGTCTGTGACCTCAGCCCTTCTGCCAGGCGCTGCTGGCCCAGGTTCAGGGTCAGCTGCAATTCTCCCTCGGTGGGTGCCGACCTGCAGAGCTCTTGCCGCAGGTGTTATGCAAACAACTGGGGCCACCGCAGTGTGTGCATGGCCCTGCCTTGTACTCTGAGAGCTCGGCCCCTTGAAAGATACCCTTTGAACTATTGAAAGGGCACACTTCCAAGCAAAGGGTAGTGTTTGTGCTGACCATCCTCCCCCAGCAGTGTTAAGTCTTTCGGGGCAAGATGGTAAGATCCACAGAGGAGCCTAAGTGGAGGGAAGGACATGGTAAAGATGAAAGCTTTGGGGGGCTTGGTGTTGGGAGCTTGTGCATCTCCCCGGGAGAATATTTCGGTCCCATCTTGGATTTTGAGAAGCTGCACACTGCGTGTCTTCTCAGCTGCTTGCTGGCATCTGCGGAGCCAGCTTCAGAAAGAACACGTGGATTTAGGGACCAGGGGCCAGCCAGCCCACAGATACAGATGTTTCACCTCTAGAATCTCCAGATGTTGCACATCATTCTGCAGTTTCTCTTTCTGCAGCTCGCTCCTCCTGAGAAAAAGACTTAAAGAAGGCAAATAGCTCAACCATTACAGTCACATCAGCGGATATTCTCCACAACACCCCCCTCCCCACATTTTTGCTGAGAAAGTCCATTTCAGAAACCTTTTACATTAATGACTAAATTGAGTATATATTCCAGTTTCCTAAAAGGACCAATTTCAAATATGCAAAATTCATAGGTTTTTTTTAAAAATGCTCTAAAGTGGTTGCATTTTACACAAATCACCTGTGCAAACAGCAGAGCACTCCATCTGCTTCTGAGTCTGACAGACACAGTGGGGCTCTAGGTCCCCACTTCCCACACCACCCAGGGACTGCCACTCGGCCTCCCTGACGCTTGTGTCTCTCACCTCAATAGAGGAGGACAGAGCTCTCAGAGGCCACCATGAGGAGTCGGAAAAAGCATGGGTGGAAAGGTCAAATCAAGCATTTGGCCAGACAGGGCCTTGCTCCAAGGCACCTGCTTCAATGATGATCCATTGATATGTCAGAGCCCTTGTTCCTTCCTGCTCCAGTGACCTGACTCCAAGAGCTGGGAAGGACCTTGGAAATTATCTGGCCTGCCTTCTCATATGGGGAAAGTAAGTCTCAGGCCAAGGGGCTTCTGTGGCTGACAGAATAATGTCCCCCCATCAAGGCATCCATGTCCCAATCCCAAGAATCTGTGAATATGTCACCTTACATGGCAAAAGGGACTTTCCAGAGGTGATTACATTCAGGATTTTGAGCTGGGAGAGTATCCTGGGTTAGCCAAGCAGTCTCAACCATCTAATCACTGAGTCCATGGAAGCGGAGAACCTTTCCCAGCTGTGTCAGGAACAGACCTGATGATGAGTTGGAAGAGAATTGGAGGTCCTGCTGCATGGCTGGCTTTGCAGACGGAGGATGGGGCTATAAGCCAAGGAATTCAGATGGGTCTAGAAATTGGAAAAGTCAAGGAAACAGATGCTGCCCCTAGAACCCTAGAAGGAACACAGCCCTGTGGGTGCCTTCATTTTATCCCCTGGGACTCGGATCAGACTTCTGACCTCGAGAATAGCAAGGTGATGCACATGTGTTGTTGTGAGCCACTGGGTGTGTGGTAATTTGTTGTGACAGTGACTGGAAACTCATTCAGCTTTCTAAGTAACAGAGCCCATGTGTGGTGAAACCACGACCCTGTGGCCAGTTTCCTGACTCCCCATCTAGTGATTGGCACCCAGAGCCCTAGACTGGCTTTTTCTCCCAAAAGTTGGCTACAGATGGTGGTCGTAGCAGCTGGGATCCCTCTCTTCCCTCTAGAAGATCAGAGCAAAAATGCTGTCACTGTCACTCCTGGCAACCATACCCAAGTATTCATTCATTTGTTCATTATTCAGCAAATATTTCCTGAGCACCTACTCTGTGCCAGGTACTGTTCTAGGCACTGGGGATGCAGCTGTGAATGTCATGCTAAGTCCCCGCTTCCTGCAGGTCCCACTCAGAGATGCCTCTGGAGATGAACTGACCCCTTGAGGCACCCAGATGCTCCACCTCCTCTACAGATGAATGGATAAACAAAACGTGCTGTGTGCACACAATGGAATATTACTCAGCCATAAAAAAGGAATGATGCAATACAGGTTTCAACATGGAGGAACCTTGACAACATTATGCAAAGTGAGAGAAACCAGACACAAAAGACCACATATTGTGTGATTCCATTTATATGAAATGTCCAGAGTAGGCAAACCCATAGAGACAGAAGACAGCTTAGTAGTTACCAGGGGCTGGGAGGAGCAGGGAGATGGAGAGTGATTGCTCATGGGTTCAGGGTTTTCATCTGGGGTGATAAAAAAGTTTTGGAACCAGATGGTGGTGATGGTGAGCCAACAATGTTAATATATTTAATGCTACTGATGTGTACGCTTTAAAATGGCAAATTTTAGGTGATGTGTTGTTACCACAATACAAAAAAAAAAAAAAAAGGCAGTGAAGCTATGTGCACCTTTTGCTGGAGGCATTTGGCAAGTCCTGTCCTAACTGCAAGGAGGAGCCCGGGAGTCTTTGGGGCTCAGCAGAAGGTGCACACGCCTGCATGTCCAACCGCCCTGCTGAGGTCAGACCCTCTGTGCCTCGCATCACATCTGCAAAGCGGGGAAACACGGCCTCCGCACAGAGGGTTGTAGAGCCCAGTAGGTGGCCTGCCAAGAGCCAGCCCCTGCCACCTTCTCGGAGGCTACATCTTTGCAGGGCCACCTTCTAAAGGAGGCTGACCAAGCCCCTCACTCCCTGGCTTCCTGTGGCCTGCCCACTTGCACATTGTTGGGTCATGACTCACATTTGTTTATCATTTAAATTCAGCCTCTATGTGAATGTATCTCACAACAGATCCTGATCATGGAAGAATCAGAGGGGCAGCCGACATGCACAGTCACCCTGTAGGGAGAAGGAGAGAAGGAGAGACAGAGGAGAAGGGAGGGGAAGGGAGGGGAGGGAGTGTTCTGGATACCTGTCCAGATGTGTGGCTGCCCAGTCATGGGAGAAACAAGGGGAAAAGCATCTGAGATGACTCAGTGAACACGGGGCACAGGCAGCTCTTCTCCTTTAGGATCAAACCTCAGAGATATTAAGACATCATTAAAACAATATGCTTCACAATTTATCCAGCATCGGGCAGTGTTGGGTACAAATGCTTCCAGACTTTTTATTAACCATTTAATCATTTGCCTGGAAGAAGGACCAAAACGTTAAAATGAAGTATAGCTTCAGTGACCAGCAAGGGGAAAATCTCCACCGACAATCTGCATGAAACCCTCTCGCTGGGGTTCGAGTGTTACCTTCACAAGGCACGAGTCCCTCCTTAGCCTGGGTTGGAGCAGACGGCTCCACCATTCAAAGAAGGGCAGGGTCACCCAACGGCGGCAGCCCAGACGGGCACCCTGGGACCACCCCGTCCGGGGTATCTGTGCAAGCTGATTGCTTTAAATAAAGTCAGCCGCTTTTCCAGCTAATGTAAGGATGGTGGGATCAATTGGGTACACAGAAACAGATTACCAAGCAGGTGGCTTCGGGCTAAAGATAAATTGTGTCCTCATGTAACTTGGGAAGAGTGGGTGCAGCAGCTCCTAGTGTGCAAAGCAAGATCGTTTAGTTACTTCTTTCTGCTGGGAAGCCCAGGCTGTGACTGTGGCTCCGAGAAGCCCCAGAAGACCCTCCCCTGATGGAAAAGGTTATTGTTGAAAAGCACTACCCAGAGCTCCAAATGGAATCAAGTTTTGGCTCCTGCCGAGCTGGTTTTCCCCAGCGGCGGGGTGGGGGACACAAGTCCCCATGTGCCCCCTGCTTACCTGGGCACACACCTCTGTGGGCAGAGGGCTCTCTCTGCTGGGGCTGAGAGGTCACATCCTGTTCCCAGCAGGCACCATTCCTGGGGGCCCACCCTTTCCTCCTTACCTGAGTTAACCTCCCCAGACGTCTGGCCTGGCAGGTTTGCCTAGGATGTTGGAAGCAACCTGCCCTCTGCATATTTCTGCTGCTTTCCATGTTTCTGCTATGCCTGGCCCTCGCCCACGCTGTGCACCCTCCAGGCATCCGCACTCTCCCTTACTTCTTTCTCCTTCTTTTTTTGGGGGGTTGGGGTGGGGGGAATAATTATAAATTCACAGGAAGTTGCAAAAATAGTACACAGAAGACCCATGCACTCTTCACCCAGTTTCCCCCAAAAGTAGCGTCTTGCATAACTATAGTTCAATATCAAAATCAGGAAACTGACCTCGGTGGAATCCACAGATCTTATTCAGATTTCACCAGTTTTACAAGCTGTCCTAGTCAGTGGGGGTTTCTGTAACAAATACTACAGACCATAGACATTTATTTCTCATAGATACGGAAGCTGGGGAGTCCGAGATCACAGGGCTGGCAGACTCAGTCCCTGCCCTCTCGCTGAGTCCCGGCACGCTGGAGAGAGACCATCTCTTCTTAAGTCTCTTCTCACTAATCTCATCATGAGGGCCCCACCCACAAGACCTCATCACCACCCAAAGGCCCCATCTCCTAATACCATGCCTTGGGGGGTTAGGGCTTCAACACGAATTTTGGAAGAACGCAAACATTCGGTCCACAGCACATGTGTTCGTCATGTGCGTGTGTGTATGTGTATATATTTTGTTCTATGCAATTTTCTCACATGGGTACATTTAGGAAAACACAATCAGTTCCATCACCACAAGGATCCCTCTTGCAACCCCTTTATGTCACATCCATGCCCTTCTTCTCCCCACCCCCATCCCCATCCCCTGGCAAACAACAGTCTGTCTCCATCTCTGTAACTTTGTCATTTTGAGACTGTGACACACAGCTTCTGGAGACGGGCCCCAAGGTCCATCCACGCTGGGCTTGTCCCCAGTTGGTTCCTCGCGGGAGCTGACCAGTATTCCCCAGCGCGGATGCACCACGGTTTAACCGTGCACCTGCCGAAGGGCCTTCCGGTTTCTGGCTTTGGGCTGTTGCAAATGAAGCCACTGTGAACATTGTGCACAGGTTTTGGTGTGAAGGAAAGTTTTCGTTTCTCTGGGAATAATTCCCAGGAACGTAATTGCTGGGTCACAAGGTAAGGCTATGTCTAGTTTCTAAAGAAACTGCCAAATTTTCCCAGAGTGGCTCTGCCATCTGACACTCCCACTGGCCATGTATGAGAGACCCAGTTTCTCACCATCCTCACCAGCATTTGGTGTTATGACTGTGTTTATTGTTATGTTTTGTCTTTTGAGGAATACTAGTCAGGTATTCTGTAGAATGTCTCTCAAATTGAGGACATTTGATGATTTTCTCATGGTTGTCACTAGTTTTTATTTTCTTTTAGCCATTCTAATAGGCATATATTGATAACTCATCATGATTTTAATTTGTGTTTCCCTAATGGCTAATGCTGTCGCCCATTTTTTGTGAGCCCATTTGCCATCTGTATGTTCTCTTTAGAGAAATGTCTATGCATGCTTTTTGCCCATTTTCTAATTGGATTGTTTGTTTTATACATTTGAGTTTTGAGAATTTGTTATTTTTCTAGCTATGAGTCCTTTGTCAGATATATGCTTTTCAGATATTTCCTCCAAGTCTGACTTGCCTTTTCATCCTCTGAACAGGGAAATTCACAGTGCAAGTGTTCTTAATGTCGATGGAGTCCAATGTCAGATTTTTTATTTTATGGATTGTGCTTTTGGTATCATGTCTAAGAACTCTCCACCAAGCCCTCAGTTTGCAAAGCTTTTCTCCTATATTTTAAACAAAGTTGTGTAGTTTTACATTGAAATCTCTGATCTATCTTAGTGAATTTTTAGATAGGATGTGAGGTTTACATAGGACGTGAAATTTAGATAGGACTTGAGGTTTAGATAGAATGTGAGGTTTAGATAGGATGCGTGGTTTAGATAGGATGCGTGGTTTAGATAGGATGCGAGGTTTAGGTAGGATGCGAGGTTTAGGTAGGATGCGTGGTTTAGATAGGATGCGTGGTTTAGATAGGATGCGAGGTTTAGATAGGATGCGAGGTTTAGATAGGATGCGAGGTTTAGACAGGATGCATGGTTTAGACAGGATGCGAGGTTTAGACAGGATGCGTGGTTTAGACAGGATGCGTGGTTTAGATAGGATGCGTGGTTTAGATAGGATGCAAGGTTTAGATAGGATGCGTGGTTTAGGTAGGATGCGTGGTTCAGACAGGATGCGTGGTTCAGACAGGATGCGTGGTTCAGATAGGATGCGTGGTTCAGACAGGATGCGTGGTTCAGACAGGATGCGTGGTTCAGACAGGATGCGTGGTTCAGACAGGATGCGAGGTTTAGACAGGATGCGTGGTTTAGATAGGATGCGTGGTTTAGATAGGATGCGAGGTTTAGATAGGATGCGAGGTTTAGATAGGATGCGAGGTTTAGATAGGATGCGTGGTTTAGGTAGGATGCGTGCTTTAGGTAGGATGCGTGCTTTAGGTAGGATGCGAGGTTCAGGTAGGATGCGAGGTTCAGGTAGGATGCGTGGTTTAGACAGGATGCGTGGTTTAGATAGGATGCGTGGTTTAGATAGGATGCGTGGTTTAGATAGGATGCGTGGTTTAGATAGGATGCGAGGTTTAGATAGGATGCGTGGTTTAGATAGGATGCGAGGTTTAGATAGGATGCGAGGTTTAGATAGGATGCGTGGTTCAGGTAGGATGCGAGGTTCAGGTAGGATGCGTGGTTTAGGTAGGATGTGAGGTTTAGACAGGATGCGAGGTTTAGATAGGATGTGAGGTTTAGACAGGATGTGAGGTTTAGACAGGATGCGAGGTTTAGATAGGATGCGAGGTTTAGATAGGATGCGTGGTTTAGATAGGATGCGTGGTTTAGGTAGGATGTGAGGTTTAGACAGGATGCGAGGTTTAGACAGGATGCGAGGTTTAGATAGGATGCGAGGTTTAGATAGGATGCGTGGTTTAGGTAGGATGCGTGGTTTAGATAGGATGCGAGGTTCAGGTAGGATGCGAGGTTTAGATAGGATGCGTGGTTTAGACAGGATGCGTGGTTTAGATAGGATGCGAGGTTTAGATAGGATGCGTGGTTTAGATAGGATGCATGGTTTCGATAGGATGCGAGGTTTAGATAGGATGCGAGGTTTAGATAGGATGCGAGGTTTAGATAGGATGCGTGGTTTAGATAGGATGCGAGGTTTAGATAGGATGCGTGGTTTAGGTAGGATGCGAGGTTCAGGTAGGATGCGAGGTTCAGATAGGATGTGTGGTTCAGATAGGATGCGTGGTTTAGATAGGATGCGAGGTTTAGATAGGATGCGTGGTTTACACAGGATGCGTGGTTTAGATAGGACGTGAGGTTTAGATAGGATGCGTGGTTTAGACAGGATGTGAGGTTTAGATAGGATGCGAGGTTTAGATAGGATGCGTGGTTCAGATAGGATGTGTCGTTTAGATAGGATGTGAGGTTTAGACAGGATGCGAGGTTTAGATAGGATGCGAGGTTTAGATAGGATGCGTGGTTTAGATAGGATGCGTGGTTTAGGTAGGATGCGAGGTTCAGGTAGGATGCGAGGTTTAGATAGGATGCGTGGTTCAGATAGGATGCGTGGTTTAGATAGGATGGGAGGTTTAGACAGGATGCGAGGTTTAGATAGGATGCGAGGTTTAGATAGGATGCGTGGTTTACACAGGATGCGTGGTTTAGATAGGACGTGAGGTTTAGATAGGATGCGTGGTTTAGACAGGATGTGAGGTTTAGATAGGATGCGAGGTTTAGATAGGATGCGTGGTTTAGATAGGATGCGAGGTTTAGATAGGATGCGTGGTTTAGATAGGATGTGAGGTTTAGACAGGATGCGAGGTTTAGATAGGATGCGAGGTTTAGATAGGATGCGTGGTTTAGATAGGATGCGAGGTTTAGATAGGATGCGAGGTTTAGATAGGATGCGTGGTTTAGATAGGATGGGAGGTTTAGATAGGATGCGTGGTTCAGATAGGATGGGAGGTTTAGATAGGATGGGAGGTTTAGATAGGATGCGTGGTTTAGGTAGGATGCGTGGTTTAGGTAGGGTGCGAGGTTCAGGTAGGATGCGAGGTTTAGATAGGATGCGAGGTTTAGACAGGATGCGTGGTTTAGACAGGATGCGTGGTTTAGATAGGATGCGAGGTTTAGATAGGATGCGTGGTTTAGATAGGATGCGAGGTTTAGATAGGATGCGTGGTTTAGATAGGATGCGAGGTTTAGATAGGATGCGTGGTTTAGACAGGATGCGTGGTTCAGGTAGGATGCGAGGTTCAGGTAGGATGCGAGGTTTAGACAGGATGCGAGGTTTAGATAGGATGCGAGGTTTAGATAGGATGTGTGGTTTAGATAGGATGTGTGGTTTAGATAGGAAGCGAGGTTTAGATAGGATGCGAGGTTTAGATAGGATGCGTGGTTTAGATAGGATGTGAGGTTTAGACAGGATGCGTGGTTTAGATAGGATGCGAGGTTTAGATAGGATGTGTGGTTTAGATAGGATGTGTGGTTTAGATAGGATGCGAGGTTTAGATAGGATGCGAGGTTTAGATAAACGATGCATGGTTTAGGTAGGATGCGAGGTTCAGGTAGGATGCGTGGTTCAGATAGGATGCGAGGTTCAGATAGGATGCGTGGTTCAGGTAGGATGCGTGGTTTAGATAGGATGCGTGGTTTAGACAGGATGCGAGGTTTAGATAGGATGCGTGGTTTAGATAGGATGCGAGGTTTAGATAAACGATGCATGGTTTAGGTAGGATGCGAGGTTCAGGTAGGATGCGTGGTTCAGATAGGATGCGAGGTTCAGATAGGATGCGTGGTTCAGGTAGGATGCGTGGTTCAGATAGGATGCGAGGTTCAGATAGGATGCGAGGTTCAGATAGGATGCGTGGTTCAGGTAGGATGGGTGGTTTAGATAGGATGCGTGGTTTAGACAGGATGCGAGGTTTAGATAGGATGCGTGGTTTAAATAAACGATGTGTGGTTTAGACAGGACGTGAGCTTTAGATAGGACATGACGTTCGTTTTATGCCTGTGGCGTCCAACGCCCCCACACCACGTGTAGAACTCCTCCCGTAGTTTTCATGCCTTCATCTTCTGCGTCTTCCCACTCTAGGCTCAGAGACAGACCTGTATCTGTTCCCCAGAGTCCCCAGCTTTTCGCTCAGGCTGCCTCCCCAACTCCCACATGTCTCAGGAAGACACCACTGCCCCACAGGTCGCCCTCCATTCCTGGAGGCACCGTAGGCCCATCACAAGTCGCTCTTCATCCGCTTGGTGCACCTTGAGGAGAGGACAAGGCTGTGTCTAGGAGTGCCACCCAGCCGCCCCTGCCCCTCATCCTCTGAGCCCACATCCTCAGACTCCATCTCTGACCCCAGCTTCCCATCCTCCCAGCTCTCTCACTGCAAACCTCCAGCCTCCGCAGGACCCTCCTTGGTGAGCCCCTCTCCCCAACCCCCGGCACCCCAAGGCCTTTCCTCTCCACTTCCTCCTGTGGATCCAATCATCCCTGTGGAAGGACCATGGGAAAATCCACCTCTTGGGGCCTCAGATTTCCAGATCTAAGTTCCAGCTGCCAAGAGGACACAACGCAGGGTTCTCAGAGCCGCCGCACCCTAATTTCATCTCCCCGCACTGCCCCCACACCACAAACCCCCGGGAGCTCCATATGGTGAACAGCATGTCAGGGATGCTGCCTCCCAAACAGCACCCTCCGGATGTCTCTGCTCCTGCCCTCTGGATGGCGAGTCCATCCCAGGCGTGCTTCGAGTCCTCCACAGTCTCCCCCAACTCTACCTACTGCCCCGCATCGCTCTGTGCCCCTCCCCAGGCCTCGGCCTGTCCTGGACCTTCTGGTTCTGACGACCCTCGGCCTGCTGCCTTCCAGCCCATGCCTTGCACTGCAGCCAGAGTGCACTCCAGGTCTCCTCTCCTGCAACGAGGGTCCACCCCGGCGCCAAGTCCCAGACCCTACCTCCCACCACGCGATGCCCTGAGGGACTCGGCCTCCGCCCACCTCCCCAGCCGCCCCTCCCTACAGTGTGTGTCCTCGCTTGCACCTGTGCCTCTCCTTTCTGGGACTCTACCCATTCCACCACCTCTTCCATTGGTCAGTCCTTACACAGTCTCCAGGTCTCTGCTTTGAATTACATTTTCTCTGAAGCTTCTGCTCAGTGACCAGGTGTCCTGTGTCCCCACCAGGAACTGTTTCTTAACGTCTGTCTCAGGAGAAGGCTGTCAGATACATGAGGACTGGTCTCCTCCCTCTCCAGGCCTCAATTTCCCCCTCTGCTCCTCGAGGTCGGGGTCTGAGTTCTGTCACACTCTGTATCTTGGTGGGTCTCAGAACCTGGTGCGGGGGTTGGGGGGTGTTGGGGAAACCTGTGTTAAATGAGAGAAGATGGATAGAGAGAAAAACTCGAGACCAGGAATAACGGGAGAGGGTGCAAACACAAGACAATTCCACTCAAACAGAGCCCAGCTGGAATCCTGGAGGAACCCTGGGTTCACAGGGAGGGGACAAACTAAATGGGATCCACAGCACACCCCGGGCACCCCAGATGAGGGCAAACAGGCCTCTCAGGGCCAGGAGGGATGATTCCTCTGGAGACTTCCAAGCCGTGGCCCTCCCCTTCTCCCCGGGGCCAGGCACTGCTTGGGCAGGTGGCAAGGAGGTTCCCCTGTGCTCCCAGAACCTGACACAGGCCTGGCCCACGGGGAACCATCAGGTGTAAGGAAGGGGCACTGCCCAATTGTAGAGGACAAGGGACAGGAGCAAGGCCTGCACAGAGCTGCATGTGGCTACAAATGGCCGCCTGGAAAGACGGGAGGCACTGGACTAGCAGGGGCGGCCTACGCAGGCATTGTCATGGCCCGTCTGGTGGTCCCTGGTTGGAGAAGCTGGGAAAGAGCAGCCCCTCCAGAAGGGCTTCTTTGACCTAAGGTGACATCAGTCGGCACCCTACAGATTCCCCCACTACCATCCTTCCCACCTCCAACAACCAACATCCAGCAGAAAACATCTGCCCAGACTTCTTAAGAGGGCTGGAGACCAGCCATCTGTGGTGGTAGACCACCACTCTCTGAGCTGGTCGTATTCTCAAAATTGCCCTACCTGTAATGCTTGCCAGAGACAGTTACGGGGCCAGCCACCCTGGGGTGGCTGTGAGCGGGAATGGCTGGGGCCTAAAACCCAGTAGCAGGAGCCCCGAGACCAGGCCACAGCAGCCAGGTGCCTGGGGAGGTGAGACAGCAACCCTGCCTGCCACGCCCTCCCCACGGGCTGCATGGGGAGCACATCCTCTGCCTCTTCTGGCACAGGGCGGTGGCTCCTGGTGAATTTCAGGGTTAGCATGGGCATAACATGCCACATGTGTGTACGTGGGTTTGGAGGTGAGGAGGGGTATGCCACCCCAGGGAACCACTGACCATCCATGTCTGTCCTGGTCAACAGGAAGGAAGCTGTTTGGGGGAGCTTCCCCGGGGGCTGTGGTCCTCACTTCTAGAACCGTGCCATGGCAGGGCTCTCCCAGGATGCAGGTGCCATGAGGGTCTCGATCCTCCTTTTAGAGAGGGGAAGGTGGGTGAGGCCAAGATCAGGAGAACATTGTTAGAACTGTCTGGTGTTGGGCGGAGGGTGGTAACCGTGGGCCCTTCACTGTCCTCTGTTCTGTGATCTGCTTTCGGGGGGCAGGACCAGCTATGTGATTCGTGGGGCTCTGTGCAAAATGGGAATGTGGGCTCCTTATCAGGAACTTCAAGACAGAGACAGCAGAACATCCAACCCCAAGAGCCGGGCCCTGTTGCACATCCAGGAAGCCGGCCCAGCTTGGGGGCCCCAAATATAAACTTGCCTCCCTGCCCAAAGAGATGGATGCCAGTTTACAAAAGTGGCCTCCTTTTGCTGTTGTATAAATTCACACATCACCCAAATGTTCTTCATCTAGAACCACCTCCTCCTGCCGACTTCCACTTGTGGGGTGCATTGAGCAGTGGATCTCCGCTCAGGGGCAATGTCAAGGGTTCTGGTCTCATCTCTCTCCTTTATAAAGTAGGGGTGCTGCACTCAACCAGGGCTGCTCTGCTCTGTGTGGACCAGGGCGGGGTCTGAGTCAGCATCACCCTGCCCGGTTCTGAGGGCAGGGCCTGGGGAGACCACGAGAGCCCACCCCGCCCTGATGCTGTCCTCCCATCCTTCTGGCCCTAACATCGAGTTCTGTTTCTCTTCCCTGGCATGGTGTTTTTAACAAGAATCCCACATCTTTGGACCAAACCCGGCTGTTACCCTGAAGGCCACCAATAAATTTCTTAGGCAAATAAAATTGACTGAAAATTAGCATAAGAAGTCTTAAATTAACAGGATGTAATTTTATGAGTATTTCACAAACTAGTCAAAGATGTATGTCAGCCCGGGGTGAGTCAACACTTTCAAGTGTCTTTCATTATATAATGCTGCTAATTTTTTTCAAATGTAAGCAATGTGCTTTCTTCCTAAACATCGTGTTCTTTGTTCTGCAATTTGGAAAAATAAATTCCCTTTAAAGCACTGCTTTGCTCAACCACAAAACAAGGTAGGGAGGCCAGATCAGAGGTGCCCTGGCCCCCCTCTGTCTAGGTAGCCCCCAGCCACACAGTGGAGGCGCTTGCTTCCTGCAGAGGAGACTCCACACTCAGGGTCATGGGAGCTGGCACTGGAAAGCTTCCAGATGGAGGCTGCGCGCAAGGTGCTGACTCCTACGGTGACGGGCGTTAGCTGGGAAAAGGCGAGCACTCCCGCCTTCTGTCTGCAATGCAAGGCAGCACGCAGGATTCCCAGGGTCTCAGCCACAGGCGCAGGGCAGTGCATGTTCCACATCTGCTGAGCTACTGCAGGCACCAAGCTCTGTGCTAGGTGCTAGGGGTGCAGAGGCAGGTAAACCCCGGCCCCACCCCCAAGAGCTCACAGTCTAGGTTAGGAGAAGAGCAGCTGGTAGCTGCCACATGTGATCAGGGTGGACAAGGGGGCCTGCCTGGACCACCTTGGAGTACACGAAGGAGGCCACTTCCAAGCCCACGGCCTGAGAAGGTTGCAGATGGGGCAAACTTGAAGGACGTCTTAGAGCATGAGCCAGCATTCACTGGGGATGGGGGAGGTATGATGGAGTTGAGGGGACAAGGACCCTGCAAACAGAGCGGACCCTGGTTCACACCGATGCTTACCCTGAGCATCCCCCATGTACCAGGAAGACATGCGGTGGCAGCGTCCTTGGGCAGTGGCTGTCCTAGGTGCCCGGGTTACTGAGTGACACTCACGAAAGTGTGCTAGAAGATTCTGACTCAGCTCTGCAATGCCATATTTAGCTTGCCAAGGATGCGGGCTGGTGTGTGAAGTCTAGAGGTCAAAGGTGGTCCAAGGAGGAGACCCTCAGATGGTGGTGGGGGCTTGGGACCAGATGAAGTTCCCCAGGGCGATGCAGAGATGCAGGAAGAGCACTCAGAACAAAGCCCTTGGAAATCCAACCTGAGGGCCCAGGGGGAGGGTGGGCAGCAATGAGGCTGGAAAGGCATGGCCAGTCGCAGGCAGGGAAGGACCAGGACCAGGACCAGGACCAGAAGAAGGCAGGAGCTCGAGGAGGGAAGGAACAAGAAGCTGGGATCTGACAGCATGGAGACCATCAGGACCATGGCCACAGGACTCTGGAGTGTGGTGAGGAGGAGCCCCGTGGGTGTGGGCCAAGGAGGTGCTAGGGAACGAGGGAGTGGGCTGTTCATTGGCTCATGTCTCCCTCCCTCTCCAACCATGATCCTGAGCCCTCATCTGTGCCCTGGGCCAAGTGCTGGGAACAGAGCAGTGAATTCAGTCCACTCAGTCTATGGCCCTTGGAGCTCCCAGGGTAGAGCAGCTGAGCCCTGTTGAATCCTGGTGTGTGATTGAGTAGCCATGACCAGGAGCACGTGGCCACCTTAGAGCCCACCCCACTGGCCTTGGGCCGGCCCGGGTCTGCATGTGGCTTCCACCATCTCACTGTCTTCCACTAGCAGACAGCATGAAGCGCCCACCAAAAGTGGCCAAGCTGAACAAGGAAGTCCCCTGGGCTGTGGGTTTTAGATTCGCAGAGGCCAAGCAAGAGGGAAGAACTGGGCCTCTTCCTGCCTCACCATCCACAGCTTGCCCACTCATCCCCCTGATCTGGTGCCCGTGGCACTGAGTGGAACCTCATGGCCCACTGTGAGCTGAGCTGCAGAGGACCCGCAGGGCTCCGCTCACACCACAAATCCTCTCTGTGTCTGCCCGCATGGTGTGCACAAAATGCCAGTCCATTCCAGCCCACCATTGGGCGTATCTGTACCCATCAGGTAAAGGAGCATGAGAGACATCTCCTGAGTACTGCAAAGGTCTGGGGGGACATACACTCCAATGAGAGAGGGGAGAAGTGCATCAGAAGTATCAGAGCCTCCTATGCCATGGAAACGGTCCCCCCTTCTTGTACAAATGTCCCATTAAAGGAGGGAAGTCCCTTCCCTGACAACAGGCAGCTTCCGGGGGACAGGCAGGAAGTGGGTTAGGAGCCACAGGCCTTGCATGCCGGCCGCACCTCTGCTTTTATCACACTGTGTGCTAAACAGTTTTTTCCTCCGGCCTCCTTGCCTCAGTTTCCCCTTCCGTGCAAAGCCAGGGGCATGACCTCTATGGGATTTGCCCACTCTAACCATTCCAGAGCACCCTGGAATCCACACAGGATGAGGACTGATAAATATCCGTGCCTTTGCTCTTGCCACTGAAATCTTACCTGAACCTCTCTGCAGGATGTTCAGGTCCCATCGCCTTCACCCTAGTGGCCACTGTCATCCTCCATGAGGCCCTTTTGGGGCAGCAGACAGAGTGGAAGATCTTGTTCTGAAGTTCCGCAGCCAAGCAGGTGAGAACAGATTGCGGGACCTAAAACCCGATTCATCCCAAACCTTGCCAGCTGCAATGTCTTGTGCACCTGGCTGTGTGTGCTCAGGTGACTTCCATGTGCTTGCTGCCCAATGCCAGGGCCCTCCTGTGACAAAGACACCACCATCCACACCCAACAGAAGAGAAAGACAGGCCTTGCAGGAGCCAGCTGACCTGCTGTGGGACAGAGAAGCCTCCATCCAGACCCACTTGCTGATCTCACTCTTCAATTCTCCCTCTTAGCCCATGAGCTCAGGCCCCTGGGGGGACCTCTGAAATATGGAAATAAGGGGAACAAAACCTCCTTCTGAGAGTGTAGCATCAACCGAGTGCAGGGAGGCTTGGAGGGCAGAGATGCAGGTCACTGCATGGGTAAAGTTGGCGCCCCCGTGGTTAAATGTTGACTCAAATCAGATAGAGCAAGACTGTGTCATCGAAGCAAGCCTGGGTCACCTGGGGAGGTCCCAAGGAGGCAGACGGGAGGGACAGGCTGACAGCATCGGCCACCCCCATCTAGGGAGACCGAGCGGGTGGGTTTCTGGGGTGTGCAGTCAACATGAAACAGTCTCCAGGTGGCTCCCATCCCGTCACACCGGCAGGGCCAGACGCCGTGCTGCAGCCTGTGCAGTTCTCTCAGTCCAGGGCAAGTAAACAACAGCCTGCCTAGCTCCCCACCTTCACTCCGGCTCCATGCCAGCCCCAGGCCTGGCCCTAATGGGCCATCCCACGGACCCCCAGCTATGGATAGTACGCAAGTCGTGCCCACACGCGTCCGGGCCACACGACAGCCTGTGCTGCCTGCTGAACATTAGCACGCTGGCACCTGGTTTTATGAACCTGGCGCTGAAGAGTCCACCTCTGAGGCACCAGGCGGGGTGCAAGCCAGGCCCTGGACACGGGAAATTCCTCAGGGCTGTGAGAGACAGCCTGTCAGCCTCCAGTCTCACCGTGGGCCGGAAACACTGGCTCCTAACCTGTTTTGTTGCAAGCTCACACAATTATGTCCTATTCCCTTTTCCCTCTTATTCCTATTTTGGTGGTGGTCGTTGTTGTTGTTGTTGTTGATTTTGTTTGAGACAGTCTTACTCTGTGGGCCAAGCTGGAGTGCAGTGGCATGATCTCAGCTCACTGCAACCTCTGCCTTCTGGGTTCAAGTGATTCTCCTGCCTCAGCCTCCCAAGTAGCTGGGATTACAGGTGCCCGTCACCACATCCAGCTAATTTTTGTATTTTTAGTAGAGATGGCATTTCACCATGTTGGCCAGGCTGGTCTCGAACTCCTCACCTCAGGTGATCTACCTGCCTCGGCCTCCCAAAGTGCTGGGATTACAAGCATGAGCCACCACACCCAGCCTCTTGTTCCTGTTGTGGATACTTCTGTCTTTGCAAGCCCCTATCACATTCAGCCTTCTCAGCACATGCCAGAGCAGACAGCAGCCGGGAGTGGGAGGGCACACCCTGACTTGGGTACATGAGACCTCGAATGGCCTGCCGTGCACAGAGGCTGAACAGGCTGCCTCCAGAGGAAAGGTGCTTCCCATATTTTTGAACCTGCAATTAGAAAACAGACTACAGCTAGTTGAGAGGATACAGATATTGGGGTAGGAGTGGTAATAGGTGTTTCAATGGCCCCCAAAGGCCAGCATTGGTAAATCGGAGAATGTAGAGCCATTGGAGGATGCTGAACAGGGATAAATGTGTCTACTAGGGCTCCCATAACAAACTACCAGGCGGGGCTTAAACCACAGAGCTAGAAATCCAAGATCAGGGTATCAGCAGGCTGATTTCTTCTGAGTCCTCTCTCCTTGGCTTGTAGATACCGTCTTCTCTCTGTGTCCTCACGCGGTCTTCCCTCTGTGCCTGTGTGTGTCCTAATCTCCTCTTCTGATAAGGAAGACGCTAGTCTATGGGATTAGGGTCCACCCTAAAGACCTGGTTTGAATTGATCACCTCTTAAAAACCCTGCCTCCAAACGCAATCCCATTCTGAGCCCCAAAGGTTTTAGGGATTCAACACAGGAATCTTTGGAAAGACACCATCTGGCCTGTAACAGGAGATGAAAGTTGTGTTTAAATAATTTGAAAACGAAGAAATGGAACATAAGGTTGAAAAATTGCCCTTCCCCGCAAGTCCTTTGTTCTGGGAGGGCTGGGAGCTGTGAGTGAGCTGGCTGGGAGAGCCGGCCCTGGCTGATTAAGAGGTACGAGCTCTCAGCAAGACACATCCAGTGATAAACGGGGATACACTGCATATCAAGTGCATTAATCTGCCCTGAAATCAGCCAAGTATTCATCATGATGATGCTATTTTTCCAGGAAAATGAAATAATTGCAGCCCAGGTGGGAGGACCTTAGTCATCACCTCATTATTCTGCCCTTAATACATCCTTAAGGGCCCTCGCTCAGCTTAGCAGCCCCAGGCGGGATGAATTCCATGGCAATGGACACTCAAGAAGCCTCTTTTTCATGTCCAGGGACAGCAGGACTCTGACAGCTGAGAGCTGGTGGGCGGCTGTCTCAGTTCCCTTCTCTGGACAAGAGCTTCTCCAGTTTTCTGTATAACGACCCACTACAAAAGAGTGTCAGGGCAGTTGAAAAGTTGATCAGATCTTCTCACTCTCCAGCCTGTGGCCAGATCTTAGAACTTCTAAAGTTATAAAGAAGAGGATAACCAGGGCCGGGTTCCCCCGCTGAAGCTCTGCATTGGTCAGCTTGAGTGGGGCTACGCTCCAGAAACGGGCAGCCCCCAGAGTTCAGTGGTTTCCAACCACCTCTGTTGCTTTCTCACTCACCCCACAATCCATATTAGTGGCCCTGTTGTCCCTGCTCTGGATATGGGTGGTCCTCACAGTCCTCCTCCCCACACTGCTGGCCTTGAGGCCGTGGAGAAGCACCCACTGGCTCCGGAAGCCGCTCCCTGAAAGTGAAACACAATGTACCCACCCACACGTCGTTGGCCGAGCCAAGTCCTGTGGCCAGCCTTGACGTCAACAGCATGGAGAATGTAATCTTCCTGCAGAGAGGAACAGCAGATAGTTGGAACAATATAACCACCTGCCACAGGCTGGAAGCTTGCCTCCCCCACCTTCCTCTCACCCCCCAGGGAAGGTCCTTTCCGTAGAGTCCTCTGGGAGGGAACTGCACCCAGCCTGCTAGTTCCAGCATGGAGGAATGCCCACGGGGACACAGCTGAGGCTTAGGGAGGCAGAGGTGGCTTTCTCAGAGCAGTCGCCCAGACCTCTGGAAGGAGCAGCATCCGTGGAGACCAACCATCACATACCCTTAATTTATATATGTTTGAGATGTGCCCCTTCAGTTCAGACAGCTGAATTCACCCTACTCCTTACTCTATGGCACAACATTACCAATTGCCTATCATATTTTATGTCACCAATTCTCACCTTCTGTTCCCCATCCTCATCCCCACCATACTCGCGGGAAGGTTTCATATATGTTCTTGAATGGGTGTTTAACTTTGAAACACATGTAGCTTGTTTTTGTGTGTAAGTACTGCTTCCAATGTGAGTATGTTTTGTTGTGCCATCGAGCTCCTGCTTCTCACTTTTTTCATTCAACAATATGCCTTAAAAATCTGTCTGTGCCGCTTGTGGCTGTGTAGACTTCTAGTTCAGGGATTTTGACAATTTCACGGAATTCTGCACTGTGCATCTTCATTGTACTTACCCATGCCCCGGGGGTGGACACTTAAGTTGTCATCTCTGCAAAAGGAGCTGGGACAATGATGCCTTTGGTGTCCCCTGGCCCCTGGATCCGTGCTTGAGTTTCTCAGGGGCATGTTTTAAGGAGGGGGATTGTTGAGTCAAGAGCCACACAAAGTAACGTGTTAAGTGCAGCCAGATCACTATCACCTGCTCCCAGCAACAATGAGTTAGGCTCCTGTTTCCTCACAGCTCGGTCAACATTAGTGTTACCCAACAACGTTTTGTTTTCTGCAAAATTGGTATCTTATTATTTTTGCATCTCCCTCTCAAATTGCTATTGAAATTGAGTATCACTTCACGTACTTGTTAGCTTTTCAGATTTCCCTTCTCCGAATTGCCCACTGTTTTCTGCAGGTCTCCCATCTCTTCCTCATTGATTTCTGACAGTCCCTTGTATGTTCTAGACAGTAATCCTTTATCAATGCCAGCGTTGTAAATAGCATATTACAGTCCGTCGCCCTCCATTAACTTTGAGTCTATTTTCTGCGGATGAAATAATTAATTCTGACGTAGTCAACCCCATTAGCATTTTATTCTATAGGCTGTGCTTTGTCAAAGACCCTATTTAAGAAGCCTCGCCTCCACCTGAAAATCACAGGGTATTCTGCACACTTCTAATTAATATTATAGTTTTATCCTCACACATAGTATTTTAATCCATTTATATTTAACCCATCCAGACTCTCTATGTGTGTGGTATGAGGTGTTAGGAAATCAATCTAATTCTCTCTCTGTACAGTGAGTCAGTTTTCCCTACATAGACAATAAAATAATGTATCCCCTCCCCTCTGGCTGGTGACTCCACCTCTATCACACACTATGTTTCCTGTGTGAAGGATACAGCTTTAAGCCCTCGATTCTGTTTTCATTACTATGATGTGGTAAGTGGAATTCTAAGATACCCCCTAGAATGCATATGATCTCTTCTCCTTGAGCGCAAGGGCCCCCTGTGACCTCTGGAGGGGTATCCTCCTTTGATTAGGTGACTAATCGGGTGACTTGGAGTTAATAAAAAAAGGAGACAATCCCTGGAGCCTGCATCAGGTGAGCCCTGGGCCCTCCCTGAAAGACATTTGAGGTGTGAGAGGGCTCAGATGAGAGGAAGCATCCCCATGTTTGGCTTTTGGGTTTTGAAGATGAAGGGGCCACCTGACAGGAATGCAGGTGACCTCCAGGAGCTGAGGGTCAGCAAGGAATGAGGGCCTCATCCCTACAGCCACAAGGAGCTCAATCCAGCCAGCATATGAATGGGCTGGGAAACGTGTTCTTCCCTGGGGCCATCACATAGGCGACAATAAATCCCTGGGGTCCTGAACCACCTAGGATGGAGGTGGCCAACACCTGCCGTATGAGGCATCCCTGGCCCTGCCTGACCGCAGAGAGCCAGCCGAGCTAGGCACTGGCTTTGCAGGACGTCTCCAGATCATGCAGGGTAAGTCCACTCCTCACCCCCAAACCATGTGCTCTTCTTTGTCAAAATAGACTTCGCAATTTGTGGACATTATGGCTTATATATATTTTAGAATGAGTTTGTCAAGTCCCTCAAAAAAATCCAGCTGGTATTTTGAACAAAATTACATGAAATTTATAGATTAATGTGGGAAGATTTGACATTTTTACAACTTAAAGCATCCATAAAAATGGTCTATCTCTCCATTTGTTCATGTTTTCTTTTATGTCCTTTTGATGTTTTCAATTTCATCTCTCCATTTTTATGTCTTCTTTTATGTCCTTTACGTTTTTTTAAATTTTTAATTTTTTTTTCCTCTATAAAGGTTTTCTGCATTTATTTCTGGCTTAATTTCTAGATACTTCATCATTTGGGTTCCTCTTGTGAATGTATCTCTTTTTCTATTATATTTCTAATTGGTTAATGCTGGTGTAGGGAAAGCCACTAATTTTAGCAAGTTGATCTTGTATTCAGCAATCTTGCTAAACTCTATTATTAGTTCCAATCAATTTTCTGTTCATTCTGTTGGGTTTCTATGTAGATGATATATAATCTGCGTGTGATGACAGCTGCGTCTCTTCCCTCCCTCTTCTCTTCCTATCTTTTCATTTTCTCATCTTATGGCACTAGCCAGAGCCTCTCGTGTTAGGTTGAATAGCTGCGGTGCTTCCGCTTGTCCTGTTTCCAACATTAAAGAGAATGAATTAAAGTTCATCTGCAGAGTAGTAGATTTTCTACAAAGTTTTTAATATGCAAAGCTTTATTGCATTAAGGATATTCAGTTCCATTCAGAGTTTTCTGAGAAATTTAAAAAATCAGAAAGAGACGTTGAACTTCATCAAATCCTTTTCGGCATCTGTCAAGAGTTACTTTGCTCTGTTAGTCCGATAATATGGTAGATAAATTCATAGAATTTGTAATGTCAAATTGTTCTTACCCTCCTAGAATAAATCCAACTAGATTATTTTTAAACTACACAGTAGGGTTAATTATTAGTAGCTTATTTGGAATTTTGCATCTATTTTTATAAATGAAGTAGACCTATTTTTTTCTTATATTGGCCTAATCAGTATTTGGAATCAAGGTTATGTTAGCCTCATAAAATGAGTTGGGCAGATTTCCCTTACTTTCTACTTTCTAAAACAACTTCTCTAAAAGTATTTCATCTTTAAATATTTGGTAGAATCCTTATCTAAAGCTGTTTATGCCTGAAAATTTTTTGAGGGGAATATCTTTGCCATTTCCATCTCTAAAGAGCTCCAAGTCATTGTTATTCAATCTTCTCTATCTTTGCTTTATGTTTTTGATGGCTTGATCTGCCAATCTAACAGTTTCCAAGAGTTTTATTTTTAATAACAATTATAATTATTCACTTATCTAGTTTCCTCTATGGTTTCATTGGTTGCAGCTTCATGTATTTCATTGTTACTTTTTTGGGAGAACATATGTTCACGGTTATTTTTTTCCATAATACTCTTTTCATTGAGGCATAATTTACATATAACAAAATGCACAGATTATACGTGTACGGTATAATGTGTTTTGACAAATGTGTACACTCATGTGCCCAACTCCCAAATCAAGATGTAGAGCATTTTTATCAACCAAGATAGCTGCCACATGCCCACCCTGGCCACCGTTCTGACTTCACTCCCATAGCTGAGTTTGCCTGCAGCAGAACGTCATGTGAATGGAATTGTGAGGCGTGTGCTCATCTCGGCACAATGCTTAGGATATTCATTCATGTTGTTGCACATATCACTCATACATCCCTTTCTGCTGCAAAGTAGTTTCCCACTATATGAACAGAACACAATTTTATGAGCCATTTTCCTGTTGATGGACATTTGGGTTGTTTCTAGTTTTTAGCTACTATGAATAAAACTGCTATGCATAATTTTATACAAGTATTTTATGGATTCATGTTTTCATTTCTCTCAGGCAAATACCTAAGAGTGGGATTGCTTGATGATTGACTAAGTATATATTTACTTCTTTAAGATTGACAAATAATTTTTCAAAGTGGTTGTGGCATTTGACACTTTAACAGCAAGTTATGAGAATCCCCACGGTTCCATCCCCTCATCAGCACTTGGTATTTTCAGTTTTCAAGTTTAGCCATTCTGTGGGAATGAAATGGATTCTCACTGCGGTGTTAAATTGCATTTCTCTGATGACTAATAATGCTAAGTACCTTTTCATGTACTTATTGGCCAATTTATATATTCTTTTGTAAAGTATCTATGCAAGTCTTTTTCTCATTTTTTATAGGACTACGTTTTTAGTTTTGATTTGTAGGAGCTCTGTACATATTCTGAATATAAGTTATTCTTCAAATATATGTACTAAAAATATTTTCTCCTAATCTGTTGATTGCATTTTCACTTTAGTAAAAGAGCCTTTTAATGAGCAGAAATCTTTTATTTTATGAAGTCCAGTTTGTAATGTTTTTCTTTCATGGTTATCATTTTTGAATCCTCTCTGAAAAGTATATTCTCCAGTGATTTAACGTTTAATTTTAGGTCTACGATCTACATCAAAATAATTTTTATATGTCATTGGAGTCAAGATTCATTTTTTTTTCCATATGGATATCCAGTTGTTCCAGTATTGTTTGTTGAAAAGTTTCCTTTCCCGATTGAATTACACTGGAACTTTCGTCACATACCAATTGACTAGATACATGTGGGTGTGTTTCTAGGCTCTGGATTCTGTCACATTGATTTAGCTGTGTAACAACATACCGCTCCCCTTTGTCCCTTCTTTTGCTTTTCCAGGTTTCAGTGACCCATGGCCTGAAAATATTAAATGGGAAATTCCAGAAATAAACAATTCATAAGTTTAAAATTGGTGGCAGGATGAAATCTCCTGCTCTCCCACCCCATCCTTTGCCCAGCCTATCCGCGGTGTCTGTACCACCGCCCATTAGTCACTTAGCGGCCATCTCAACTATCAGATCGATTGTCCCCATATCACACTGCTTGTGTTCAAATAACCCTTATTTTACTTGATAAAGGCCCCGAAGCACAAGAGTAGTGATGCTGGTATATTCTTATAATTGTTCTATTTTAGGATCAATTATTTTTGTTAATCTCTTACTGTGCCTAATTTGTAAGTTAAACTTCCTTATGGGTACGCATGTACAAGAAAAAAACAGAGTACGTCTAGGGTTTGGTACCATCCATGGTTTCAAGCACCCACTGGGGGTCTTGGAACATATTCCCTGTGGATAAAGGGGGATCATGGTCTCATACTAAAATAATTACTGTTGCTTTACAGTAATGCTTGAAGTCAAATAGTCCAAGTCAGCAACAGTATTTATCTTTAGCATGCTTGTGGTGGCTATTCTAGGTCCTTATATTTCCATGTAATTTCTTGAACAGCTTTATTAAGATATAACAATTGGCATACAATAAACTTATTGTTTATTGTATCTTTTTTTATTATTTATTTATTTTGAGACGGAGTCTCGCTCTGTAGCTCAGGCTGGAGTGCAGTGGTGCAATCTCGGCTCACTGCAGGCTCCACTTCCCCGGTTCACACCATTCTCCTGCCTCAGCCTCCCGAGTAGCTGGCACTACAGGCGCCCACCACCACGCCTGGCTAATTTTTTGTATTTTTAGTAGAGACGGGGTTTCACCATGTTAGCCAGGATGGTCTCGATCTCCTGATCTCGTGATCTGCCTGCCTCGGCCTCCTAAAGTGCTGGGATTACAGGCGCGAGCCACCACGCCCAGCCTGTTTATTGTATCTTAAGTGTACAGTTTGGTAAGATCCAACATATCCATACAATTGTGAAACCATCACCCTTATCAGGATAGTGAATGTATCCATCAGCCTCAAAAGTTTTCAAGTGCCTCTTTCTAATCTCTATTTTTCTCCCTCCTGTTTTCTCTAGGCAAACACCGATCTGCTTTCTATGCTACATATTAGTTTGTCTTTTTAGAGTTTATATAAATTGAATCATACTGTCTCTCTTTTTTTGGTCTGATCTCTCTCACCCAGTTATTTTGAGATCCACACATGTTGTTGAGTGTATCGATAGTTCATTCCTTTTATTGCTGAGTAATATTCCATTATATGCCTGTAATAAAATTTACTTATTCACTGGTTGGTGGAGATTTGGGTTGTTTCCCAGGTGAGGATATTATAAATAAAACTGCTATGAGCATTGACATACTCGTGCTTTTGCATTCTGTTGACATATGCTTTCTGCTATGGTTTGAATATTTATGTCCTCTCAAAATTCCTATGTTGAAATGCTATTCCCCAAGGTTATGGTATTAGGAGGTGGGGCCTATAGAAAGTGATTATGTCATGAGGATGGGGCCCTCATCATGGGATTAGCACCCTTACGAAGGAGGCCAGAGAGAGTTCCTTCACTCCTTTCATCATGTGAGGACAGGAAGGTGGTATCTATGAGGAAGAGAGCTCTCCCCAGGCACCACATCTGCCAGCTTCTTCTTCTTGGACTTCCCAGCCTCCAGAGCAGTGAGAAATAAATGCTTGTTTATAAGTCACCCAGTTTGTGTTATTTTATTACATCAGCCCAAGTGAACTAGACACTTTTTCTTGGACAAATACCTCAGGTTGGAATGGCTGATACATAGGGTTGGTGTATGTTTAGCTTTTTAGGGAACTGGAAAACTGTTCTACAAAGTGATTACACCATTTTACATTCCCACTGGCAGTGGACAGGAGTTCCAGTGGCTCCACATTCTTGTCAACACTTGGCATGATCCATCTTTTTAGCTGTAGCCATTCTAGTGGGTATGCAGTGGTATCACATTGTGGTTTTAATTTGTAGTTCACTAATGATTAATCATGTTGGGCATATTTTCATGTGCTTATTTGCTATCTATATGTCTTCTTTGATTGAGTATATGTTCAAATATTTTGTCCATTAAAAAATTAGGTTTTCTTATAATTGGGTTTTGAGAGCTCTTTATGTACACTAGATAAAAGTTCTTTATCAGATATATGCCTTAAAAATATTTTCTCCCTGTCTGTGGCTTGTCTTGATTTACCTAATGGCACCTTTTGAAGAACAGCAGTTTTTACTTTTAATGAAGCACAATTTATCTATTTGTCCTTTTATGGATCATGTTTTTAATGTCACATCTAAGAAATCTTTGCCTAACTCAAGGTCACAAAAATTTTCTCCTATATTTTCTTTTAGAAGCTTTATGGCCTTGGGTTTTACATTCAGGTCTAGGATCCACTTTGAGTTCACTTTTTGTATATAATGCAAGTTATCGATCAAAGTGTAATTTATGAGCTATAGATACCCAATAGATCCAGCACCATTCGTTGAAAATGCCGTTTTCCATTCCCTCACTTTTGCACCTTTGTTGAAAGTCAAGTTTGTATGCCTTTGTGGATCTAATTCTGAGCTCCTGATTCTCGTTCACTTAACCTATTTGTCTATCTTGCAGTCAATATGACATGATAGCTTTTTTTTTTCACAGCTTTTTAATAAGCCTTGAAATCAGGAAGAGCCAGCCCTCCAACTATATTTTTTAAGTTGTTTTGGCTATTTTAGCTTCTTTGCATTTCCATATAGATTTTAGAATCCGCTTTTCAATTTCTACCAAAAAAGTCTGCTGGAATTTTGATTGGGATTGCATTGAATCTACAGATCAATTTGTGGCGAATTCAAATTTTAACAATTTTGAGTTTTCTGATCCATGAACAAGGGGATACTGCTCCTTCAGAGTCTCCAATTACATGTACACGACTGCTTGAAGTTGTCCCATAGCACATGGATGCCTTTTCCATCTAAATCTTTCCTCTGTGTGTTTCATTTGGGTATTTTCTATCACCGTATCTGAAAGTTCACTCTTCTTTTCTTCTGCAATGTCTAATATGCTGTTAATCCAATTCAGAATATTTTTCATCATGGACAGTGTAGTTTTCATCTCTGGGTGTTTCATTGGGTCTTTTTTATATTCTCCATGACTGTATTTAACTTTGGAACATAATGAATACAGTTATCATGGTGGCTTCAGTGTCCTCGTCTTTTGATTTTAACATCTGTGAAATTTCTGGGTTTGTTTCAATTGATCATTCTCCTCATTATGGGACTTATTTCGCTGCTTCTTTGCATGCCTGGGAATCTTTGATTGGATTCCAGACATTGTGGATTTTACAGTTAGGTACTGGATTTCTATGCATATTCTTGTGCTGTGCCCTGAGATGCAGTTAAATCGCTTAAAAATAGTTTGATCTTTTGGGCCTTCTCTCTAGGATTTGATAGAAAAGACCAGCAAAGTGTTTGATCTAGGGCCAGGGCTGGTACAAAGGTAAAGAAAGTTAGGTGCCTATGGTACAAAATTTAGGGAGACACCTGTTCTCAGAGTCATACGAGGGCAGGGTCCTCCTTAAATTTTTGTGCAAGAGAGATCTCATTTGCCTCATCCTAGTTCTGGCTCTGATGAGGCCTAATTATTTTTCATTACTGAAGCAAACCCTTTATTTGACCCAAAGCTCCCTAAATTAAGAGGTTTTCCAGCCTGGCTGTTGGAACAGGCAATATTCCTGGCCCTGTGTGAGCAGCAGGCATGGTTACTTCTAATCTGTTCAAGTCATTCTCTCCTCGGCCTTGCGTAGTTTTCTCACATAAATAGGCAGATCAGCAGTCAACGGAATTTTCCAGGGGTGCCTCTGCTGATATCTGGGGCTCCTTCTCTGTACCGCTTTCTCCTCCCTGGTACTCTACCCAGTGAATTCCAGCTGCCTTTGTCTCCCTGGACCCTCACCTTGAAATCCTCAATTCAGGGAGTCTTCCCTGCACTGTCTGGGCTCCCCATTACTGCACCACATCCTGCAAATTCTCTGCAGGCAATAACCTGGGGTAATCGGAGAGATTACCTCATGCATTTCCCATCTCTCAAGGATCACTGTCCTTCATCAAGGGTCTTGAAAAAAGTCATTTCGGGTGTTTTGTCTTCTTAAAAAATTTGTTGTTTCAGATCAAACAATCTGTTCCCTGTTACTTAATCTTAACAGGGAGGAATCTAAAGCTGGAAGTGGAAGCCTATTTCTACATACATTTACAACTCAGCTTATCCATTTCTATAAGAAAGCCTACTGGGGTATTGATTGAATTGCGATTGTGTTGACTCTGTTGATCAAAGCCTCCTGGTGCGAATTATCATCTTAATAAGACCAAGTCTCCCCATGTGTGAACATGGCTCCCTATTTCTTGGAATCTTCTATAAAGACTACATTATTTTGAATTTTCAGCTTTTTAAATCTTCCCTAAAAAGTTAATTTTTATATTGGCTTAAGTAGTATTATGTTTGAATTCCTTTTTCCAACTGTTTTTTGGCTAGTGTATAGAAAGAAATTGATTTTAGTATACTGACCTTGGATCCTGAAACCTTGCTAAATTAGCTTATTATTTCTAGCAAGGTTTTGTTTTTGTAGATTTCTTAGTTTTTCATATACACAATCATGTCCTCTGAGAATAAACAGAGTGCACTCTTCTTCTTCCTTTCCAATTTTTTTTTTTTTTGAGACTGAGTCTTGCTCTGTTGCTCAGGCTCGAGTGCAATGGTGCGATCTCAGCTCACTGCAACCTCTGCCTCCGGGGTTCAAGTGATTCTCCTGCCTCAGCCTCCCAAGTCACTGGGATTACAGGCATGCGTCACCACGCCCAGCTAATTCTTGTTTTAGTAGAGAAGGGGTTTCACCATGTTGGCCAAGCTGGTCTCAAACACCTGACTTCAGGTGATCCGCCCACCTCAGCCTCCCAAAGTGCTGGGATTACAGGTGTAAGCCACCGCACCCGGCTAATTTTGCCTTGGTCTGTTAGGACCCTCATCTTGAAATCCTCCATTCGGGGAGTCTGCCTCACTCTGCCAGGGCTCCCCAGTACTGCGCCACAGCTTGCAAACTCTCTCCAGGCAATAAACTGGGGCAATTGTAGAGATCACTTCACATGTTTCAGAACGATGAGAAATAGATGGAGTGAAAGTGAAAGTTCTTGTCTTATTTATGATCTGGGCTAGGCTTCCACCATTAAGGATGATGCTAACTGTAGGTTTCTGATACCATCTCTTTATCAGTGAGAGGAAATTCTCTTACATTACTAGTTTACTGAGATGTTTCTTTTTAATTTTAAATCATAGATAAGCATTAAATATCATAATTTTTTTCTGTATTTATCAAAATGATTATATGATTTTTCTCCTTAATCTGTTAATGTGACAACTTAAATTGAATTATTTTTTCAAATGTTGAACCAAACTCATATTTCTGAGATAAACTTAACCTGGTCATTATGTATTATTATTTTACATACTGTTGGATTTGATTTACTAATGTTTTCTTAAGAAATTTTGCATCGGGAGGAGCCAAGATGGTCGAATAGGAACAGCTCCGGTCTACAGCTCCCAGCGTGAGCGACGCAGAAGATGGGTGATTTCTGCATTTCCATCTGAGGTACCGGGTTCATCTCACTAGGGAGTACCAGACAGTGGGCGCAGGTCAGTGGGTGCGTGCACCGTGCGCGAGCCGAAGCAGGGCGAGGCATTGCCTCACTCGGGAAGCGCAAGGGGTCAGGGAGTTCCCTTTCCGAGTCAAAGAAAGGGGTGACGGACGCACCTGGATAATCGGGTCACTCCCACCCGAATATTGCGCTTTTCGGACCGGCTTAAAAAACGGCGCACCACGAGATTATATCCCGCACCTGGCTCGGAGGGTCCTACGCCCACGGAGTCTCGCTGATTGCTAGCACAGCAGTCTGAGATCAAACTGCAAGGCGGCAGCGAGGCTGGGGGAGGGGCGCCCGCCATTGCCCAGGCTTGCTTAGGTAAACAAAGCAGCCTGAAGCTCGAACTGGGTGGGGCCCACCACAGCTCAAGGAGGCCTGCCTGCCTCTGTAGGCTCCACCTCTGGGGGCAGGGCACAGACAAACAAAAAGACAGCAGTAACCTCTGCAGACTTAAATGTCCCTGTCTGACAGCTTTGAAGAGAGTAGTGGTTCTCCCAGCAAGAAGCTGGAGATCTGAGGATGGGCAGACTGCCTCCTCAAGTGGGTCCCTGACCCCTGACCCCCGAGCAGCCTAACTGGGAGGCACCCCCCAGCAGGGGCACACTGACTCCTCACAAGGCAGGGTATTCCAACAGACCTGCAGCTGAGGGTCCTGTCTGTTAGAAGGAAAACTAACAAACAGAAAGGACATCCACACCAAAAACCCATCTGTACATCACCATCATCAAAGACCAAAAGTAGATAAAACCACAAAGATGGGGAAAAAACAGAACAGAAAAACTGGAAACTCTAAAACGCAGAGCGCCTCTCCTCCTCCAAAGGAACGCAGTTCCTCACCAGCAACGGAACAAAGCTGGATGGAGGATGACTTTGACGAGCTGAGAGAAGAAGGCTTCAGACGATCAAATTACTCTGAGCTACGGGAGGACATTCAAACCAAAGGCAAAGAAGTTGAAAACTTTGAAAAAAATTTAGAAGAATGTATAACTAGAATAACCAATACAGAGAAGTGCTTAAAGGAGCTGATGGAGCTGAAAACCAAGGCTCGAGAACTACGTGAAGAATGCAGAAGCCTCAGGAGCCGATGCGATCAACTGGAAGAAAGGGTATCAGCGATGGAAGATGAAATGAATGAAATGAAGCGAGAAGGGAAGTTTAGAGAAAAAAGAATAAAAAGAAATGAGCAAAGCCTCCAAGAAATATGGGACTATGTGAAAAGACCAAATCTATGTCTGATCGGTGTACCTGAAAGTGATGAGGAGAATGGAACCAAGTTGGAAAACACTCTGCAGGATATTATCCAGGAGAACTTCCCCAATCTAGCAAGGCAGGCCAACATTCAGATTCAGGAAATACAGAGAATGCCACAAAGATACTCCTCGAGAAGAGCAACTCCAAGACACATAATTGTCAGATTCACCAAAGTTGAAATGAAGGAAAAAATGTTAAGGGCAGCCAGAGAGAAAGGTCGGGTTACCCTCAAAGGGAAGCCCATCAGACTAACAGCAGATCTCTCAGCAGAAACCCTACAAGCCAGAAGAGAGTGGGGGCCAATATTCAACATTCTTAAAGAAAAGAATTTTCAACCCAGAATTTCATATCCAGCCAAACTAAGCTTCATAAGTGAAGGAGAAATAAAATACTTTACAGACAAGCAAATGCTGAGAGATTTTGTCACCACCAGGCCTGCCCTGAAAGAGCTCCTGAAGGAAGCGCTAAACATGGAAAGGAACAGCCAGTATCAGCCGCTGCAAAATCATGCCAAAATGTAAAGACCATCGAGTCTAGGAAGAAACTGCATCAACTAACGAGCAAAATCACCAGCTAACATCATAATGACAGGATCAAATTCACACATAACAATATTAACTTTAAATGTAAATGGACTAAATGCTCCAATTAAAAGACACAGACTGGCAAATTGGATAAAGAGTCAAGACCCATCAGTGTGCTGTATTCAGGAAACCCATCTCACGTGCAGAGACACACATAGGCTCAAAATAAAAGGATGGAGGAAGATCTACCAAGCAAATGGAAAACAAAAAAAGGCAGGGGTTGCAATCCTAGTCTCTGATAAAACAGACTTTAAACCAACAAAGATCAAAAGAGACAAAGAAGGCCATTACATAATGGTAAAGGGATCAACTCAACAAGAAGAGCTAACTATCCTAAATATATATGCACCCAATACAGGAGCACCCAGATTCATAAAGCAAGTCCTGAGTGACCTACAAAGAGACTTAGACTCCCACACATTAATAATGGGAGACTTTAACACCCCACTGTCAACATTAGACAGATCAACGAGACAGAAAGTCAACAAGGATACCCAGGAATTGAACTCAGCTCTGCACCAAGTGGACCTAATAGACATCTACAGAACTCTCCACCCCAAATCAACAGAATATACATTTTTTTCAGCACCACACCACACCTATTCCAAAATTGACCACATACTTGGAAGTAAAGCTCTCCTCAGCAAATGTAAAAGAACAGAGATTATAACAAACTATCTCTCAGACCACAGTGCAATCAAACTAGAACTCAGGATTAAGAATCTCACTCAAAACCGCTCAACTACATGGAAACTGAACAACCTGCTCCTGAATGACTACTGGATACATAACGAAATGAAGGCAGAAATAAAGATGTTCTTTGAAACCAACGAGAACAAAGACACAACATACCAGAATCTCTGGGATGCATTCAAAGCAGTGTGTAGAGGGAAATTTATAGCACTAAATGCCCACAAGAGGAAGCAGGAAAGATCCAAAATTGACACCCTAACATCACAATTAAAAGAACTAGAAAAGCAAGAGCAAACACATTCAAAAGCTAGCAGAAGGCAAGAAATAACTAAAATCAGAGCAGAACTGAAGGAAATAGAAACACAAAAAACCCTTCAAAAAATTAATGAATCCAGGAGCTGGTTTTTGAAAGGATCAACAAAATTGATAGACCGCTAGCAAGACTAATAAAGAAAAAAAGAGAGAAGAATTAAATAGACGCAATAAAAAATGATAAAGGGGATATCACCACCGATCTCACAGAAATACAAACTAGCATCAGAGAATACTACAAACACCTCTACACAAATAAACTAGAAAATCTAGAAGAAATGGATAAATTCCTCGACACATACACTCTCCCAAGACTAAACCAGGAAGAAGTTGAATCTCTGAATAGACCAATAACAGGAGCTGAAATTGTGGCAATAATCAATAGTTTACCAACCAAAAAGAGTCCAGGACCAGATGGATTCACAGCCGAATTCTACCAGAGGTACAAGGAGGAACTGGTACCATTCCTTCTGAAACTATTCCAATCAATAGAAAAAGAGGGAATCCTCCCTAACTCATTTTATGAGGCCAGCATCATTCTGATACCAAAGCCGGGCAGAGACACAACCAAAAAAGAGAATTTTAGACCAATATCCTTGATGAACATTGATGCAAAAATCCTCAATAAAATACTGGCAAAACGAATCCAGCAGCACATCAAAAAGCTTATCCACCATGATCCAGTGGGCTTCATCCCTGGGATGCAAGGCTGGTTCAATATACGCAAATCAATAAATGTAATCCAGCATATAAACAGAGCCAAAGACAAAAACCACATGATTATCTCAATAGATGCAGAAAAAGCCTTTGACAAAATTCAACAACTCTTCATGCTAAAAACTCTCAATAAATTAGGTATTGATGGGACGTATTTCAAAATAATAAGAGCTATCTATGACAAACCCACAGCCAATATCATACTGAATGGGCAAAAACTGGAAGCATTCCCTTTGAAAACTGGCACAAGACAGGGATGCCCTCTCTCCCCACTCCTATTCAACATAGTGTTGGAAGTTCTGGCCAGGGCAATTAGGCAGGAGAAGGAAATAAAGGGTATTCAATTAGGAAAAGAGGAAGTCAAATTGTCCCTGTTTGCAGATGACATGATTGTATATCTGGAAAACCCCACTGTCTCAGCCCAAAATCTCCTTAAGCTGATAAGCAACTTCAGCAAAGTCTCAGGATACAAAATCAATGTACAAAAATCACAAGCATTCTTATACACCAACAACAGATAAACAGAGAGCCAAATCATGAGTGAACTCCCATTCACAATTGCTTCAAAGATAATAAAATACCTAGGAATCCAACTTACAAGGGATGTGAAGGACCTCTTCAAGGAGAACTACAAACCACTGCTCAAGGAAATAAAAGAGGTTACAAATGGAAGAACATTCCATGCTCATGGGTAGGAAGAATCAATATCGTGAAAATGGCCATACTGCCCAAGGTAATTTACAGATTCAATGCCATCCCCATCAAGCTACCAATGACTTTCTTCACACAATTGGAAAAAACTACTTTAAAGTTCATATGGAACCAAAAAAGAGCTCGCATTGCCAAGGCAATCCTAAGCCAAAAGAACAAAGCTGGAGGCATCACACTACCTGACTTCAAACTATACTACAAGGCTACAGTAACCAAAACAGCATGGTACTGGTACCAAAACAGAGATATAGATCAATGGAACAGAACAGAGCCCTCAGAAATAACGCCTCATATCTACAACTATCTGATCTTTGACAAACCTGAGAAAAACAAGCAATGGGGAAAGGATTCCCTATTTAATAAATGGTGCTGGGAAAACTGGCTAGCCATATGTAGAAAGCTGAAACTGGAACCCTTCCTTACACCTTATGCAAAAATCAATTCCAGATGGATTAAAGACTTAAACGTTAGACCTAAAACCATAAAAACCCTAGAAGAAAACCTAGGCATTACCATTCAGGGCATAGGCATGGGCAAGGACTTCATGTCCAAAACACCAAAAGCAATGGCAACAAAAGACAAAACTGACAAATGGGATCTAATTAAACTAAAGAGCTTCTGCACAGCAAAAGAAACTACCATCAGAGTGAACAGGCAACCTACAAAATGGGAGAAAATTTTCGCAACCTACTCATCTGACAAAGGGCTAATATCCAGAATCTACAATGAACTCAAACAAATTTACAAGAAAAAACAAACAACCCCATCAAAAAGTGGGCGAAGGACATGAACAGACACTTCTCAAAAGAAGACATTTATGCAGCCAAAAAACACATGAAAAAATGCTCATCATCACTGGCCATCAGAGAAATGCAAATCAAAACCACAATGAGATACCATCTCACACCAGTTAGAATGGCAATCATTAAAAAGTCAGGAAACAACAGGTGCTGGAGAGGATGTGGAGAAATAGGAACACTTTTACACTGTTGGTGGGGCTGTAAACTAGTTCAACCATTGCGGAAGTCAGTGTGGCGATTCCTCAGGGATCTAGAACTAGAAATACCATTTGACCCAGCCATCCCGTTACTGGGTATATACCCAAAGGACTATAAATCATGCTGCTATAAAGACACATGCACATGTATGTTTATTGCGGCATTATTCACAATAGCAAAGACTTGGAACCAACCCAAATGTCCAACAATGATAGACTGGATTAAGAAAATGTGGCACATATACACCATGGAATACTATGCAGCCATAAAAAATGATGAGCTCATGTCCTTTGTAGGGACATGGATGAAATTGGAAATCATCATTCTCAGTAAACTATCGCAAGAACAAAAAACCAAACACCACATATTCTCACTCATAGGTGGGAATTGAACAATGAGATCACATGGACACGGGAAGGGGAATATCACACTCTGGAGACTGTGGTGGGTTGGGGGGAGGGGGGAGGGATAGCATTGGGAGATATACCTAATGCTAGATGACGAGTTAGTGGGTGCAGCGCACCAGCGTGGCACATGTATACATATGTAACTAACCTGCACAATGTGCACATGTACCGTAAAACTTAAAGTATAATAAAAAAAAAAAAGAAATTTTGCATCAATTTCCTGAGCAATATTGATCTATAATTTTCTTTTTTTTATAATCCCTTTTCAGATTTTGGTATTAGCTTTACACTGACCTCATAAAATGAGCTGAGAAATTTTCATTCCTATTTTTGAAAAAAGTTTGTATAACATTGGTATTATTTTCCCCTTAAATGTTTGATAGAAATAAAAATTGCAGCCATCTGGGCCTGGAGTTTTCTTTGTGGGCTCTAAATTATAATTCAAGCTCCATGATAGATAAAGATAGGGATTTTCATCTTTTCTGTTTCTTCTTGTCTTCATTTCAGTAAGTTGGGTTTTCCAAGGGAATTTTCCATTTCATATAAATTGTTGAATTTATTTGCATAAATTTGCTTATAATATTTCCGTATTATCCTAGTAATGTCTGTAAAACTGTAGTGATGGTCCCTCTTTCATTCTTGATATTGGAGATTTGGGTTTTTTTCTATTTTTCAAATCAGTCTTGCTGGATTTTTTTTTTAATTTTATTAATATTTTTAAAGAACGAACATTGGGGTTTGTTAATTTTCTGTATTGTTTGACCATATTCTATTTAGTTGACTGCCATGCTTATCTTTAGATTTCTTCATTTTATTTACTCTAGGCTTGATTTGTTCTACTTTTTCTAGCTTTGTAATATAAAATATATGGTCATTGATATAAATTTTTATTATTTTCTAGTGTAAATATTTAAAGCTGTAATTTTCCCTAAAATTGATTTAGCCAAATTCTACACTTCTTTAAAAAAACGTATTAATTTTAAGAATAGCTTTACATTTACAGAAAATTTACAAAGACAATACAGAGAGTTCTCATATACCCAATAGCCAGTTTCTTCTGCTATTAATATCTCTTATGTGTAAGTAACCATACATCTATATGTATGTCATCACTAATGAACCAACATTGGTATGTCATTCATAACTAAGTCCATATTTTATGTGAGTTTCCTTAGTTTTTACCTAATATCTTTTTATGTCCCAGGATCCTATCCAGGAGCACATTACGTCTAGTCATCAGGTCTTCTGAGGCTTCTCTAAATTGTGACAATTTTTTAAACTTTGCTTGTTTTTGATGATCTCAACAGTTTTGTAGACTACTGGTTAGGTATATTGTCAATGTCTGCACCCACCCATTCTGATATATTGTGTTTTCATTCTAATTGAGTTTGAGAGCTTTTCTAATTTCTCGTCATTTTTCTACTCATTGGTTTTTTAGAAGTATGTTGCTAAATTTCCTCACACTTGAGGATTTCTAGTTATCTTTTTGGTATTGATTTCCAGTTTAATTCCATTGTAATCAGACAATGTACTCTTCTAGAATTTTTATAGTTTCAGGTCTTAGATTTCAGTCCTTCATCCATCCTGAGTTGATTTTTGTATAAGGTGAGAGATGAGGATCCAGTTTCATTAACCTACATGTGGCTTGCCAATTATCCCAACTTTCCCCACTCTATGTTTTCATTTGCTTTGTCGAAGATCAGTACTGGTATTTGGTTTACAGCACAGCAGATTCTCTCTTCATGAAGTTCCGTGGGCACTGGAAAAGAATGTGCATTCTGCACTTTTTGGGTGTAATCACCTGTAAATGCCAATTATAACAATATGGTTGATAGTGTTATTCAAATGTTCTATATCTTACAGATTTTTGATCTACTTGTTCCATTAGTTTCTTTTCTTTTCTTTTTTTTTTTTTTCTTTTTTTTTTTTTGAGATGGAGTCTTGCTCTGCTGCCCAGGCTGGACTGCAGTGGCAGGATCTCAGCTCACTGCAAATTCCGCCTCCTGGGTTCAAGCAATTCTCCTGCCTCAGCCTCCTGAGTAGCTGGGATTACAGGTGTGCACCACCACAACTGGCTAATTTTTGTATTTGTAGTAGAGACAGGGTTTCGTCATGTTGGTCAGGCTGGTCTCAAACTCCTGAACTCAGGTGATCCACCTACCTCGGTCTCCCACAGTGTTGGGATTACAGGCATGAGCCACTGCACCTCGCCTGTTCTATCAGTTTCTGAAAGAGGAATGTTACAGTCCCCAACTATGATTTTGTATGTATCTATTTCTCCTTTCAGTTTGCCAGTTTTTGCTTTATGTATTTTGAAGCTCTATTATAAGGTGCAAAGACACTTAGGGTTAGTATGTCTTCTCAATAAATTAATACTTCAAGTATAAAATGTCCCTTTTTATCTCTGTTAGAAACCATTTACATCTAACGTAACTACTAATATAGTTGGGTTTCAATAAATCATCGTGCTATTTGTTTTCAACTTTCCCTTTTTGTTCTTTTTACTTTGTTCCTCCTTTCCTGCCAAATCAAATCATCATTTTAGCAACTGATGAAGCGCCTCTTTTGGATATTTAGGCATATCTCTTTGCATGATTCTTAATATTTTAATCATTATTCTTTTAGTGGTTACTTTAAGGATTACAACACGCATCAAGTTGTCACATTTACCTTGAATTAATATTATACCACTTGATATAGAAGAATCTTACAATAGTATATTTTAACTTAATGCTCTCCCATCCCCTTTGCAATTGTTGTATATATTTTATTTCTACATGTAATAAACTCCACATTACATTGTTATATAAACAACCACTTACTTTAAAGAAATTAAGGAAAAAATAGCCTATTTACTATATACTCACCATTTCAGTGCTCTTCCTTTCCTCTCCTACAGGTGTGTTTCTTTTCTTTCTTTCCTTTTTTTTTTCTTTTCTTTTCTTTTCTTATTTTTCTTTTCTTTGAGACAGAGTCTGGCTCTGTCGCACAGGCTGGAGTGCAATGGCACAATCTTGGCTCACTGCAACCTCTACCTCCCAGGTTCAAGCGATTCTCCAGCCTCAGCCTCCCAAGTAGCCAGGATTACAGGCACCCGCCGCCACGCCTGGCTAATTTTTGTATTATCAGTAGAGATGGGGTTTCACCATGTTGGCCAGGCTGGTATTGAACTCCTGACCTCAAGTGATTCACCCGCCTCAGCCTCCCAAAGTGTTGGAATTTTAGTCATGAGCCACTGTGCCCAGCCTACAGGTGTGTTTCTATCAAGTCTTACACGCCTTCATCCTAAAGAACTTTCTTTAGCATTCCTTATAATGCATATCTGCTGCCAGTTCTTTCACTTCAATTTAATGACAGTGTGTTACTTTATCTTCATCTTTAAAGGATATTCTATGTTGACTGTTTCTTTCTTTCCATATTTTACGGATACTTTTTTTGTTGCCTTCTGGCTTACCTTGTTTCTTATGAGGAAAACAGCATCCTTGTAGGATTGTTTCCCTATATTTCACGTGTCTTTGTTTTTTCCTTTTTATCTTTAAGCTTCAGCAGTTGAAAGTCAAAGAGTAAACTCGTGCCACACTCCAATATGCTTACTTGTGGTTTTCTTTGTGTTTATCCTGCTTGAGTTTCTCAGAGGATTTTAGATCAGTGGCTGGATGTTTTTAATAAAATTTGGGAAAGTTTTGGCAACTATTTCTTCATTTTTTTTTCTTGCTTCTTCTCTCTTACGTACTTCTGAGCTTCTGATTCCACATATAATAGACTGTTTAATAGTGTTCCATTGGTCACTGAGGCTCTCTCTATTCCTTGTTTTTGCCTTTTAAAATTCTCTCTGTGCTTTGGTTTAGGAAATTCTTTTGACATTTCTTCATTTTTGCTGATCATTTTCTCTCCACAATATATCCAATATCAAGTTAATCCTATCCAATAAATACTTGACTTCAGATAGTGATGTACATTAATTCTTTTTTTATGATTTCTATATCTCTCTTAAAATTCCTCATCTCTTCACCTATTACAGACAGTCCCCGACTTACAATGATTCAACTTATGGGTTTGTTTTTGTTTTACTTTATGATGGGTTTGGTTTATAAGAGTATTAAGTGCATTTTTGACTTATAATATTTTTAACTCACTGAGTTTGTGACATAACCTCACTGTAAGTTTAATAAAGCATTTGTATATTCATCTTTACCTGTGAATTACTTACATGTTATAATAGGTATTTCAAGGTGATCGCTCTCTAATTCTAAGATCTGGATTGTTAATGCAGCCTGCTTTTATTAAGAACAAACTATTTTTTTCTCTTGATAGGTCAAACGTTTCTACTTTTTGCATGTCTACTAATTTTTTATTGTATGCTGAACATCATGAATGATACATTTCAGACCTTTTGATTCTGTGTCTTCCTGTGAAGAATGTTGATTTAAGTAACTTGTGGATCACCTGGCTCCTGCAGAGACGTGGTTTTAAGCTTTGTCAGGGCAGGTCCATTTATATTCATGCCTTAGTCCTGGAATGTAGCCCTTGATTCTGGGATGTGGCCCTTGTGGGTTTCTCATGGAATTCCAAAATGCTTATAAAGAAACAAAGATAAACTCTGAAAAGCAGAAAATAAAGAACAACTGATCATGTACAGGGAGAAGTGATTAATGGCTGACTTCTTATCAGAATTAATGATAACAAGAAGACAGTAAAATGCCATTCAATGTGCCAAAAAAAAACCTCAACCAAAAATTCTGTAGCTAGTAAATCCTTCAAAATTGAATAAGCAATAAAAACATTCTCAGACAAACAAAAAGAATGAGTTTCTAGAAGGTCTGCTCTATAAGAATGAGTAAAGGAAGTGCCTCAGGCTAACAGGAAATGTATCTACAGGAAGAAAGGAAGAACGCTGGAAATGGTAAATATGTGGATAATATGAAAGACTGAGTACACACATACACAAAAGTAAACACATGCTTAATGTTTTTTAAACACCAGCAAGACTGTCTAAGGCAAAAATTATAACACTGTATCATTTGATTTACTAAATACAATAGACGGCTTCTACTTCTGGAAGATGGAGTAGATACTTTTTCTATTCACGCTTGCTAAGTACAGCTAAATGCCTTGGACGTTATATATAAAACAAACATAAGAAATACAAAAAAGTGAAAAGAAGAAAGAAAGCTGGCTAGGGACCTCAGGATCTCAAGAACATCATGGAATTGGCGTGTACAGCTAAATGCCTTGGACGTTATATATAAAACAAACATAAGAAATACAAAAAAGTGAAAAGAAGAAAGAAAGCTGGCCAGGGACCTCAGGATCTCAAGAACATCATGGAATTGAGTTCCCTGGGTTTTCTTTTTGCCTTAAATATCCCAGACTTGGTGCTAAATAATCTGGGAACATGGAAATGCCAATGTGTGCAGACCAAAACAGCCCCAACAAAAGCCTGTTCTCTCTTGGTAAAGGATGAGGAGATGGGCAAGCTAGTAATATAGAAAATTTTTAGACAAGAACCTCTCCACACCTGCCAAATACCACACAAAGAGCTGCAGCCCTAACTCCACCCTTGCCCTTTAAAACTGCAGGGGGAGCGTAGCTCTCTACCCCTGTGGGGTTGTAAGAAGGCACATCAGCCCCGCCACTGGGGTAGCGTCAAAGAAGGCTGAATGAGGAGTAAGGACTTTCATCCATGCCAGGGGACACTACACCCCACAGCGTCAGGGGAGACCACGTGGAGAGCCTGGATTTCCATTCTCACTCATCGCTAATGAGTGACCCCTCCCCATCCCTACTGAAGTGGAATCAAGACGTAAAGGTCAGCAGTCGCAAGGTCACCCCAAGGTCAATGGAAGCAATGTAGGGATGAGTGATGAGGCATCCCTGGGCCTTTCAGCCAAGGTTTAATCAGTGCAGCCCTAGCAGAGGATTTTAACTCCTACCCCTGCCCAACAGTAAGGAGGAGTCTCTCCTTTCCTTGTGTCTCCGTGGAGGCTGAGAGGAAACTTTGACTTCCACCTCCACCTGGCAGCAACAAAACAGCGTTCCTCTTTCTCCAGTGGGGCAGTGTCAGTGGAGGCCTGATGCAATAGGTTTAAATATATTCTAGGATCCAAAAATATAACACCCAAAATGTCAGGTTTTCAATTTAAAAATTACTAATTATACCAAGAAACAAAAAAATAACAGCTTGAATGAAGAAAGACAATCAACAGATGCTTAAACCAAGACTCCATAGATGTTGAAATTCTCAGATGAAGGCTTTAAAACAGCTATACTAAAAATGCCTCGAAAAACACGTTCAACCCAAATAAAAAATAGAAAGATTCAGCAAAGAAATAGAAAATATAAAAACAATCCAAATGAAAATTACAGAACAGAAAAAAAATAACAAAAATGTAAAACTCAATAAATGTGCTCAATAGCAGAATATGAAGGACAGAGAAAAGAATCACTGTAGTTAAAAATAAAACAACAGGGAAAAATGGACTGAAAAAATGAAGAGAGCTTCAGGAAACTGTGGGACTATAACATGATATTTAGCATTCATGCCGTTGAAGTCCAGAATGAGAGGAGAAAGAAGGTGGGGCTGGAAAAGTAATTGAAGAAGGAATGGCCGAAAATTTCCCAAATTGGCAAAAGACATAAACCCACTGTATTAGTCTGTTCTCACACTGCTAATAAAGACATACCCAAGACTGGGTAATTATAAAGGAAAGAGGGCCAGGCACAGTGGCTCATGCCTGTAATCCCAGAACTCTGGGAGGCCGAAGTGGATGGATCATGAGGTCAGGAGTTCAAGACCAGCCTGGCCAAGATGGTGAAACCCCGTCTCTACTAAAAATACAAAAATTAGCCGAGTGTGGTGGTGGGCACCTGTAATCCCAGCTACTCAGGAGGCTGAGGCAGAATTGCTTGAACCCAGGAGGCAGAAGTTGCAGTGAGCCAAGATTTTACCACTGCACTTCAGTCTGGGTGACAGAGTGAGACCCCATCTCAAAAAAAAAAAAAAAAAAAAGGTTTAATTGACTCACAGTTCCACATGGCTGGGGAGGCCTCACAATCATGGTGGAAGGCAAATGGAGAGCAAAGTCACATCTTACATGGCAGCAAGCAAGAGAGCTTGTGCAGGGGAACTCCCATTTATAAAACCATCAGATCTCGTGAGATGTATTCACTACCACAAGGACAGTATGGGGGAAAGTGCCCCCATGATTCAGTTATCTCCACCTGGCCCTGCCCTTGACACCTGGTGATTATTACAATGCAAGGTGAGATGTGGGTGGGGAAACAGCCAAATCATACCACCTACATATTTAAAAAGCTGAGTGTATCTCAAACATGGATAAACCCAAATAAGTTCCTACTAAGACACATTAAACTCCTCAATACTAAAGACAATTCAAAAAATAAATAAAATCTTTAAAGCTGGGAGAGAGAAACAGCACTTAACTTACAGAGGAAAACAATTAAAATGACAATGAATTTTATGTTCGAAACCATGGAGGCCAGAATGAAGTGACAAAGCATTTTTTCAAGTCCTGAAAGAAAAGAATTGCCAACCCAGAATTCTGTATCAAGAGAAAATATTCTTCAGTAATTAAGAAGTCAGAGAATTCTGAGATGAAGAAAAACTAAGAATTTGCCACCAGCTGCCCTACCCTAAAGAATGGTTAAAGGAAGTTTTCTAAGCATAAAGGAAATGATTAAAATAAAGGAATCCTGGAACATCAGGAAAGAAGGATTCACAACAAAGAGAGAAACAATATACTTTCCTCCTCCCCTTGAGTTTTTAAAATCTTGTTTGACAGTTGAAGCAAAAATTATAATGCTGTCTGATCTCAATGTATGTAGAAGAGATATTTAAGACAACTATATTATAAACTAGAAAGAGTAAAGAGATGTAGAGAGGGGTGATTTTTTAAAACTTCACTTGAACTAGTCAAATGGCACCAGTAGACTGTGATCAGTTATAGATGCACAGCCGGGTGCTGCTAATGATGGAAATGCATTCTGAGAAATGTGTCATTAGGTGACTTTGTCATTGTGAGAACATCCTGGAGTGCACTTACACAAACCTAGACGGTGGAGCCTGCTACACACCTAGGCTTTGTGGCTTAAACTATTGCTTCTAGGCTACAAGAAGTGATACTGTACTGAATACTGTAGGCAACTGTAATACAATGGGATCTGTGTATCTAAACAGAGAAAAGGAACAGTAGAAATACAGTGTAAAAGATAAAAAAGAGGACACCTGTAAAGGGCGCTTGCCATAAATGGAGCTTGCAGGACTGGAAGTTGCTCTCGGTGAGCCAGTGAGAGAGTGGGGAGTGAACGTGAAGGCCTAAGACATCCCTGTATGCTGCTGTGGACTTCACAAATACTGCACACTTAGGCTATGCTAATTTTACTACAATGATTTTTCTTTCTTGAATAATAAATTAACCTTAGCTTACTGTAACATTTTTCTTTATAAACGTTCCAATATTCTTGACTTTTTGACTCTTTTGTATAACATTTGGCTTAAAACACAAGCACATCGTATAGCTGTACGAAAATGTATTCTTCCTTTATATCCTTATTCTGTAAGCGTTTTGTTCTATTATTATGATTATTTGCTTTTTAAACTTTTTTCTTAAAAACTAAGACAGAAACACACACATCAGCCTAACCCTACACAGGGTCAGGATCATCAGTATTGCTATCTTCCACCTCCCATCTTACCTCACTGGAAGGTCTTCAGGGACAGTGAAACAAATGGAGGCTGGGTGCAGTGGCTCAGGCTTGTAATCCAGCACTTTGGGAGGCCGAGGTTAGCAGATCACTTGAGGTCAGGAGTTCGAGACCAGCCTAGCCAACATGGTGAAACCCTGTCTCTACTAAGAAAACAAAAATTAGCCAGGCATGGTGGTGCACACCTATAGTCCCAGCTGCTCGGGAAACTGAGGCACGAGACTCGCTTGAACCCTGGAGGCAGAGGTCGCAGTGAGCCAAAATCATGTTACTACACTCCAGCCTGGCCACAGAGCAAGACTCCATCTCAAAACAAAAAACAAATGGAGCTGTCATCTCCCATGATAACAATGCCTTCTTCTGGGTACCTCCTGAAACACCTGCCTGAGGCTATAGTTAACTGATTTTTTAATAAGTAGAAGGAGTACACTCTCAAATAACAGTAGAAGTGTAGTATATTGAATCCATACACCAGCAACAGAGTTGTTTATTATCATGATCAGGTATTAGGAACTGTTCATAATTGTATGTACTAGACTTTTCTATGACTGGTAGCACAGTAGGTTTGTTTACATCAGCATCACCACGAATGGGTGAGTTGTGCCTTGCGCTATGACAGCTATGATGTCGCTAGGTGATAGACATTTCTCAGCTTCATTATGGGACCACCATGGTCAATGCAGTCCACTGACGGCTGAAATGTCATTTTGCAGTGCATGACTGTATATATAACACAGAAAATCTATAAGATACGTAAGACTTGGAAAGCATTACCAAATAACCACATTTAACACATAGAGAACAATCTACCCAGTGACAGTAAAATGTGCTTTTCTTTCCAAGCACAACTGCAACATTCTCCAAGATAGGTCATGTTGTCAGGCATTAGAAAAATTCTGAATAAACTTAAAATAATTGAAATAATCTGAAGTATCTTCTCTGACCACAACAGAGTTAATTAGAAGTCAACTACTGAAGGAAATCAGAGAAGTGTTCATATATTTGGAAATTAAACATCACTTTTAAATAATGCATGGGTCAAGAAAGAAATTAATTGAAAAGTATATTGAACAAAATGAAAATGAAAACATGACATTAAATTGATGCGATAAAGCAAAGGTAATGTTTACAGTGAAACTTTAGCTATGCCACTTGACTTCAATACTTATTATGAAGGTGCATAAAACAGACAATTTGGTATTGGGATAAAGGTAGGCAAATAAAGCAATGCAATGGAAGGGGAAAAATTCTTAAACAGACCCATACATATGTGTGGATTGTCTTTTAATGAAGGTCCCAAGGCAATTTAATGAAGGAATAGATAATGTCTTTAACAAATGCTGAAACAATGAGATGTTCATATGCAAAAAAAGAGAATAATGTAGCTCAAGCTTTGCCTCATACCTTATCACTTCAAATGAACCACAGACTTAAATAAAAGAGCTAAATGATAAAAATTCTAGGAGAAAATATAGAAGAAAAACTCTGTGACCTTGGATTAAGAAGAGACTTCTTACATAGGATGGAAAAAGTACAACCTATTTAGAAAAAGATAAACTGGATTTCATTAAAATTAAAACTTTTGCTTCTCAAAAGTCATTGTTAGGGAAATGAAAAGGAAAGCCACAGACTGAGAGAAAATATTTGCCAAACACATATTTGAAAACAGACTTGTAGCCAGACTAAACAATCTTTACACTGCAACTATAAGACAAACAACCTCATTAAAAATGGGCAGAACATTTAAATGAATACTTCACAAAGTAAGATATACAGATGGCCAGTGAGCACTTGAAAAGATGCTAATGCCATTTTTAATTAGGACAGGCAAATTAAAACCACAGTGAAGTTACCCCACTACACGCCCACTAAAATGGCTGAAATGAAGTTTGACAATATTAAGTGTTGACAAGGATGGGGGAACAACTAGAACTTTCACATATTCCTGGTAGTGCAAAATTACACAGGCACTTTGGACAACAGTCTCATCCTTTTTTTTAAAGTTACACACTTACCATATGATCCATAAATTCTGTTCTGAGGTATTTGCCCAAGAGAACTGAAAATGTGTTTGCAAAAAGACTTATACGTGAATGTTCATAGTAGTCTTATTCATAATCAACAAAAACCGGAAACAACTCAAATGTTTGTTGAAGTGAATTTAAAAATTGAAGTATAACCATACAATAGCTATCACTCTGCAATGAAAATGAATATATTTCTAATACATGCAACAAAATGGATGAAGCTGAAAACCAGTACACTAAATGAAAGAGGTCAGACAGAAAACACTAAAATCTATGCACTTCATGATTCCAATTATATGAAGTTCTCAAAAAGTCAAAACTGTAGTGACTAAATTCAAATCAGCCATTGCTGGGGTTCAGAGGTTGAGAAGGGACTGATTTCCAAAGGACAAGAGACAAATTTGGGGGCCGACAGAAAGGTTCTGTATCACAATTGCAATGGTGTTTACATGAATACATATTTTTCAAACTGTATATTATTGAATTAGACCCTTAAATAGGGAATTTTACTGTGTGTGAACTATATTAGGTCGATGCACAAGTAACTGCAGTTCTTGGCGTTACTTTTAATGGCATAACCTTCAATTACTTTTGCACCAATCTGATATTTTAAGAAAGGCAACAAAAACAGTTCCTAGCTGCTTTCAGTCTTGGTTTCTCACTCAAACCTTTCAGCCCGATAGGACTTCACTTTTTACGTGAGCTCAATTCCTCCTGTGCCCCAAGGACTGGGAGCACCCTCCCCAGAAAATCTAGTTGAATTGAAAAAATAGAGGACTCAGACAGTAGGTTTTTTTTCCATCCCTCTGGGGTCACATGCCTTCTGATTTCTTCTTGCCTTTGGTTGCACAGCAGTGCCATAAAGCAGTTGCTTTTTTAGTTGGTCCAGAGTTTGTAATTGTTATTGGCAGAAGGCTGGTCTGATACAATCTACTCTGCCATTCCTAGAACCCAAAAGTTTGTTCTCTTATTTTTTTATTTTTATCTTTTTTATTTTTTTGAGATATGTTGCCCAGGTTGTAGTGCAATGGCGCGATCTTGGCTCACTGCAACTTTCGCCTCCCAGGTTCAAGTGATTCTCCTGCCTCAGCCTTCCGGGTAACTCAGACTACAGGCACGCGCCACCACATCCAGCTAATTTTTGTATTTTTAGTAGAGACGGGGTTTCACCATGTCAGCCAGGCTGGTCTCAAACTCCTAACCTCGTGATCCACCCACCTTGGCTTCCCACAGTGCTGGGATTACAGGCGTGAGCCAGGGCACCTGGCCCTCTAATGTCTTTTTATATTTACCATTCTCTTCTACTACTCTATAGTATCTCTTTTTTGACCAACATTATATTTTCCAACTTTAAAATCTATTTTGGGAGACGTTTAAAAAATTGTTACCTTAGATTTACTTTGATTCCTGTATGCCTGCAATATATATTTTTGTGTCTTTATTTTCAACCTTTAGACATTCTTTTATTTTAAGCACATCTCTTGGAAACAATTTATTGTTGAAACTCTTTTTTAAAAATCCATTGCAAAAGTCTCTTTCTTTTAATTGAGTCAACCAATTTACACTCACTGTAATTACTGTCATAATTAGTTTTATTTCAGCTGTTTTATTCCATTTTTTTTCTATTTAACTTTCATTTTGTATTCTCTTTTCTTTTCCCACCTTGCATTAGAAAGACGGAAAGGTTTTTCGCTGATAGAAATGTATACATTCTATTTTTGTTTCAATGGCAGTTGTAGTTACATTATTATGACCTCAAATTAAGCTTAGCTCACTATCCACAGTTTCACTCCATAGCCCCTCCTGAAATCACGTGGGTATCATTTAGAGTTTTAGTTTGAGAGTCTTACAGGTTTGTGTTTTGGCTTTGTTTTGGTTCGGTTCCTTCCTCGAAATGTTAATACTGAGTATCAACTTGATTGGATTGAAGGATGCAAAGTATTGTTCCTGGGTGTGTATATGAGGGTGTTGCCAAAGGAGTTAACATTTGAGTCAGTGGACTGGGGAGGCAGACCACCCTCAGTCTGGGTGGGCCCATCTAATCAGCTGCTAATGGAATGTGGAAAGGCTAGACTGGCTGAGTCTTCCAGCTTCCTCTTACTCCCATCCTGCCCTCAAACATCGGGCTCCCAAGCTCTTCGGCTTTTGGACTGTTGGACTCACCAGGGGCTCTTGGACTTTCAGCCACAGACCAAAGGCTGCACTGTTGGATTCCCTACTTTTGAGGTTTGGGGACTTGGACTGGCTTCCTTGCTCCCTACCTTGCAGACAGCCTATGGTGGGACTTCACCTTGTGATCATGTGAGTCAATTCTCCTAATAAACCCGCCTTCATATATTCATCTATCCTATGAGTCCTATCCTTCTAGAGAACCCTGACTAATGCATGCCTGTTTAGGTAACTGTACATTTTACTGAATTAAATTCCTCTCCTTTACATCTGTGTTCTAGCATCCTACTGGCTTTAAGTCTCTTCTGCTCTGAGTGACATTTTCCCACGTAGCAGGACCCAACCACCTTCAGTTGCCTCAGAGACTTCACAAGGCTGGCCAGGCCTGTCCCCCTCCCTCCCTCCCTCTTCCTCGGCATCACAGGTGTGGTTCAGGGCAGGAGGCCAGCAGCCCCCAATTGTTCACCATCTTGTCAGGAAGCAGAAGTCGTGCAGCCCCTTCCTGTTGGTGATGGGCAAGCGCTCCATCACCCCAATCAATGTGCATTCACTGATGCCCAGTCTACGCCAAGCTCTGAGCTGGGCTGCAGGCACATGGTCGCGAGTGACACAATGCCATTACCTTCTAGTGGGGCAGATGGGCACACAGTAATGCACAATAATAGCTGAATGTGACAATCGTGAGTCACGGAGGCAAGAACACAGCAGAAAAGTGCAGCTGACCTGCAGGGGAGGACACCAAGAGAGAGTGGGGTGAGGCAGTAGTTCAGCCGCACCTTCCAGGATGAGGAGCGAGTCCAGGAGAGAAGGGCGGCATCGGGAAGGTGGGAGGGCAGTGCGTCCGTGAGGATGGCCACTGGAGGATGGAGAGAAAGGGGAAGAGCAGAGGGAGGGGAGCCTGGGCAGACCGCAAAGGGCTTTCAGCAGGGGCGGCAGGAACCCTGGTGCAGTTCTCTGGAGAGCTGATCTGATGGGGGTCTATTTCTGGAAACTGGCTCTTGCTCCTGGGTGGCTGGGGAGGCCCCTGGAGGCCATGGTTTTGAGCTCCGCCACTTTGGTTTAGAACGAACATCCATGAACGTGTACTAAATGGAAGCACCGAGCGTCTCCCCATTGCCAACATAAGGGGGCTGGACAACTTCTGGTTCCTGACAAGATGGTAAACAATTGTGGGCTGCTGGCTCCCTGACCTGAACCAAACCTAGAGATGCCACGGAAGAGAGACGGAGGTGGACGGGCCTGGCCAGCTTTGAGGGGAGCAGTGGTGAGCCCTGACATGGGACCCTGTGGTCCTGAAGTCCAGGAGGAGCCTGGCTGGTCCCGGAACCCACCCGCCCACCTCTGGGTCCTCCACACACCTCACTGCCTCCTGTGTGGGCATCCCTGGGCCCTGGTCACTCAGCTACTGGAGGCCGAGGGCAGGGGAGTGGCGGGGTGGGGGCCGGGTTAGAGGAGACGGGTCCATGTTCCTGCACGGAATTTGTTCTGGTGTGAAAGTCAGAGGGAAGCATGCTGTTGTGGCGGGGGTTCAGATCAACAAGGGGAGTAAAAACGGAGAAGGCGGCCAGGCCGTGCAAAGCACAGGCTGTAAAAAGACGAGCTCCCTGCCCAGCTGACTAAACAGGGCTATGGGGAGGAGACGCCTCCAGGAGTAAACAATACAAGGTCTCCTACCTGTGCGACAGGACGAGATGGAAAACACATTCAATGATGAAACCCTGTTTAAAAGGCACAAGGCAAAACAAATAAATTAACTTAGTATGTTCTGAAACAATTACAACAATACCCACTGCCCTCACCCCACCCCCACCCCCAGCTCTGACTAGAGGTCCTCCTTCTGGCTTGAACCCGGGGGTCTTGGCAACATTTGAAATGGCCTCAGAGTACAGTGCGTGCCTTTGGACTGAGCCGGACTAAGCCCGACTGGACATGGTCTCCATCAGCTCGCACATCTGGCTGCCTTCCCCGAATCCTCTCTTGTGCCTAAATACAGAATAGGGACAAGCTCTCTCTGCCCAGCAGGCTGCTGCCCCGAGGTCTGCGTGGGGTTGCGCCTGCTGGAAATGGTGCCAATGTCATGGGCATGGTAGGGACTGGGTGTTCGCTGTAACACCCCCGACTCATGCTGATCTCTACCGGGTCTTGTCTCCTTTTCAAAAAACCACCCCATTTCTAATGTCTCCCCGCCCCACCGCACCAGTCTTTCCAAATGTCCAAGAGGACACATAAGAGATCTGCTCTGTTAGTGGTGAGAGTCCTCGTGCTGCCTCAGCAGAACCCAGCAAGCTCATGTGCGCTCTTCCAGGATCGGTTTAGATGCCAGCCCCTCTGGGAAGCCATGGTGGGCAAAATCATGTCCCCCCAAAGATGTCTGCATCCTGATCCCTGGAACCTGTGGCTATGTTGCTTGTAGGTCAAAGAGTGGAGTTAAGGTTGCTGATGGAATTAAGGTCACTAATCGGCTGACCTTAAAATAGGGCGATTAACCTGGATTACCCTAGTGGGTCCCAGTGTCATCAGAGGGCCCCTAAATGTAAAAGAGGGAGGCAAGAGGAGATGTGAGAAGGACTCAGACCCTCAGTCTCAGCAGCCACCCTGAAGATGAAGGAAGAGGCCACAAGCCAAGGGACGCAGCCCTGACTGGCTGTGTGCTCCTTGCTCAGGGCAGGGCTGGTGGCTAGTCACTGTGTCCCCAGCTCTGCGGCAGACACATACGGAATCTCCCTGCTTAATGATGAGTGAAGAAATGATAAAAAATTAGCAAGAACCAAAATGATGGTACCTGCAGACATTCTTCTGGTCCACAGCATCCCATTTTCTTTGTGGAGGACAGCCCCAGCCTCCCAGTTTCTCTCCTAAAGGCATTGCTACCTCGTAGTTCACTTCAACCCTCCCGAGCTGGCTTCTGGACTCAGCCTTCCCCCAGCCTGGACTAGGCGCCCCCTCACCAGCTCCAGGAACATCCCCGGCATGCCTGAAGCACATCTGCTCCCAGCAATGTCCACTCCGAATCCCAGCCTCCATGTCCCTGGCATCCCACATTGATGAATGGAGGCCTGTGAAGCTTTGCTGAGCAGAGTTACCTGAGGCAAGGAGATGGCCAGAAACAGTCAAGCACTCTGCCGGTGTGCACGGGAAGTAGGGCAGGTTTGATGCTATTATATTTGCATGCTCTGTCCTTATTTTCTCTTCACTTTCCCTGCATGTGCCTGTTTTTGCTGAATTAATGAAAAGAGTATGTTCCTGTTTCTGCTGAATTAATGAAAAGGGCGTGTGCCTGAGCTTGCCTCTCATGCAGGACACCCTACAGTGTACTGAGACTCTATTCACGTGGCTCCCTCCTTGGAGCCAGGCTGGAGCTTGGAGTGGACACGGGGTCCCCAGGAGTCAGTGGTGGGGACAAGAAGCATAATTCAGGGGCCCAGGGTGCTCCCCTGGGAAGTGCGCTGACTGGTGTGGCCCCCCACTGCTGGAGGGATGCCCCACCCTGAAGTCCTCTTCTGCTCCCCTGGAGAGGAGGTGGAAGCCTCACGTGTGACAGGAGCAACCATTCCTGTTACTGTATCCTAGAAGAGTCAGCACCACTCTCTCACACTGCAGGAGGAGCCGCTGTGAGTCTGCGGTGGGAGACGGCAGAACAGACTCCTAAATCAAGTGCAGCAAGCTCCCCGAGGACCCTGTCGCTTGAGATCAAAGTCTGGACAATAATTACACAACATGGAGCGTCGCTTGCTTCCGGCCCCTTTCCGAGCCTCTCCTCTGTCCACAGCCACCCACAGCAGCTCTCCAGCTACGGCCACCCCCAGTAGCAGGAAGGAATGTCGGTGATTACCCAATTCTGATTTCAAGGCCAGCTCCCAATTCATTCATGCTGAAGATGAGCCTTGGCCTCTCTGCCTCTTCCCTCCCCCTGGTGGACTCGGCCTTGACTCTTCAATGATTTACTGCCAGACCCAAACAGCAGCGCAAAAATTGGACAGTGGCATTCCCCACTTTCCCTCGCTCAGACCCCAGACCCTGAAATTGACAGACCCTCCAAGGAATGGCAGGGAGGTCTCGGGACCCACAGAGTAGGTGCGGGGGCAGGTGCAAGATCCTCCCAACAGCAAGTGGAGGTTCTGGCTGACACAGCAAACCCAGGCCCCCAGAGTGGCGTTAGCAGGGAGGCAGGACACGTCTCTGAGCAGAGCAGTGAACTGTCCGTGAGGAACAGCCACGAAAGGACCACCTGCCCAGGACATCTTCTTCAGCAGGGCGAGAGGCAAACGTATCCTGGGAAACGCTGCAAGAATGGCCAGCGCCTTCACCAGAATTTTCTACTGGAAACTGCCGGAGGGATGGTGAAGATGAGGAGAAGGCCACAGCCAACTGCGGGCAAAGGAACAGCCAAACTCACACCGCGTCTTGTTTTTTATTTACCTATGCGGTTCCCAGGTCGAAAATTGCACAACTGCATCGCATCCCTTTACAGTTGAAACAGATTCCCTGACAGAGCGACGGTGGTAAACACGCCTGCACTTTGCTCTTCGAATCACACCTAAGTTCATCAGCTGTGTCACAAAGAGGAAAGATAGCCTTGAACACTGCAGTTAATTTTTACCGAGTCACCTTGGGCAAACAGGGGACTTAGCATAGTTTTCTTTTTTCTTTTTTTTTTCCGGCACAGCAGCCTCAATGTGTTTGTAGTATAACAAATAAAAGTGTGTTCTTGGAACCTCCAGGAAATTAATGGCTCATTTTTCCTGGCAGGCTGATGTGAGGGGTACTAAATTGCCTTATGCTGATTAAAGACAAGCGTTGTTGCCTTTAGGCAAAGAGAATAAGAAGAGGAAAAACCCAAGCCCATTAGCAAAAGGAGGTGGTGGTATCAGAGATGTAAACAAGTGGGATGTGCTGTTCTGCTTAAGTGTTGGTTCCAGACACCACGAAATGGAACACGATGGCGCTGAGACCACATTGTCATCAGGCTGCCCTTGGAGAGTTCTTACGTGAGATGAAAAGGGATATTTACCAAGACCTACTATGTGTGTGACCTATTCATGTAATTATCCATTTTCAAAAAATGCCCTGAAAGGAAGGCACTATTGAGCTCATTTTGCAGCTACAGAAACAGACTTGGAGTGCTGTGGCCACTCTCCTCCCAGGGTGCAGAGGTGGAACGAGAACATGAGCTCAGGCCTGCAGCAACATGACTGTGTCAGCGGCTCTCAGACCACCGCCAGGCACAGACTGACTGTTTAGGTCACCGAAGGCTGCGGAGTTAGGTGTAGGTGTCCAAGGAGGTCACTAGCCACTTATTTTCTGTCCTTACCACTGGTAACACATGCATGCACACACACACACACATAAACACACACACACACATACACACACACAGGCACAACTGTGCACAAACTGGAAATATCACGGGTCACTGCCCCCCTCTCCTAGGGAAGAGAAGGGAAGCCAGGGGTATTAATGGAAAGAAGACGGGGTTTGGGAGCCCAGAGGCTGACTTCTAAGTCCTGGAGCTGCCTCTCAGCAGGTTGACCCCGTAGGCTCCATCACTGCATGCCCCCCTGTACAAAGGAAGCTGCGGGGATAATTTCCAAGGTCTTTTCTAGTTTTATGCTCTATGATTCTATGAGTGCTGAGAATGGATTTTAAATGCTAAATGGAATCTATGAAGGCTGAATATTTCTCGAGATTTAAAATGTCTCTCTGCTAATTGAAACTAATTCTACAAACTGTGCATTAAAAGCCCCAGGCTGATTTTTCTATGGATGGGCCCTGACAAAGTGGAGCACGGTGACAGAAGGGCCCGGAGCTGCTCTCTCTCCAGGCCCCTCCGCTGTGCCCTCCCCGGCAAGGCTTCCCATTTATATCAATCTATTTTTGCTTTCCTGGCCATCACCGCTTCCCATGCTGCTTAAATGGCACAATGCATTGCCTCCCCTCTCTCTTTCTCTCTTCTCTTTTGCTACTTAGAGCTTGGCGGACTAATGGCCATCATCATTATGGTGAGCGTTTAACGCTGATGGGGCTGCTCGGAACACAATGCAGTTCCTCCTCAACAGAAAAGAAATTGAAATCCTATTGCCTGGATAAGTGGGGTAGAGAATGTCACTGGCCCCAATCCTGGATGTCTGGTGGAGAGGCTGGAACCAGCAGCAGGAGTGTGAAAGTAAAATTGAAGTAATAAAAAGACCGAGAGGTGGAAGAAAAGGCGTGAGGGTCTGTCTTCTGTCTTCCTGAGCCCTTGCTGCCATGGAGCCTTCTAAAAATGGCTTCTTCTATCCCAGAGGGTTTTGAGTTTCCAGTTGTTTAAATCCGTGAAAAGGAAAGGTTCACGAAACAATAGTTACCCTTGCTCCACGCCATGCACTCTTTTTTCATTGTGCAAAAATATCCACCAGATAAAATGTACTATTTTGACCCTTTTTTGCACTTTTTTATTATGCAAAAATATCCATCACATAAATGTACTATTTTGACCTTTTTTAAGCATGCATTTGAATGGCATTCAGTGCACTCACATTGTTGACTATCAGCACTAGCACCCATTTCCAGAACCTGTTCATCATCCCAAACAGAAGCTCTGTACCCATTAAACACTAACTCCCCCTTCCCCTATCTCCAGCCCACGTAGCTGATGCACTCATGTTTTCTAATGTATTCTAGTCTATTCCATTAAACAAACACTGGTGAGGACTCAGTAGCAAGATCCACTTTGAAGTACACTCCTCATGCCACAGCTGGGGGCACTGATGGGCAGAGAGGGCCAGGGGTCACACAGAGAGCCAGGGACCAGCCAGGCAGCCAGGCAAATTGCCTGACACCCATCACTACCATCCTTGGCCTCGCACTGCACTTGTATGGATGGCCCAAACTGATTTCTGTCTTTCTCTCTTTCACAGGAAATTAAGAAGACAGAGAGCAAAGAGAACAGCATAGCAAACAGTTGTGTGGCCACCATCTCGAACCGACAAGTTTTCATGTTTCATCACAGTTGCTTGACATTTTTATAAAAGGAACGCAATATTACAGATAAGGCTGCCTCCTTGTTCTCGTTCTCAGGGCACTCTCCCCGCAGGTACCATGAATTTCACCCCCCTGAATCTGGCGTGGGTTTCTCCAGTCCACTGTTTTCATGTTTACACCTACAGAAAGAGATATCTATGAATAATTCATAGTGTTGTTTGCAGTATGTTTTTAAACATTTCATAAATGATATTACACAGTGAGCTTGTTTTGCACTCAACATAATGTTTTTGAGATGTAACCATGTTGATATGTGTGTGTGTGTGTGTGTGTGTACTTAAGTTGTTTCCAATTTATTTTCCTATTATAATGCCACAATTATGTATGAGTCTCTTTAGATAATAGATCTAGAAGTGGAATAGCCAAGTCTTTGTGAATATGCATTTTCAATTCCAATTTTGCTTTGGATATTGACAAATTGCTTCCCAAAGTGGCTGAATTAATTTACACTCCTACCAGCAGTGTGTGAGAATGGCTGTTTCTCTTTATCTCCACTAACTCTTGATACTGTAAGTCTTTTAACATTTTACCAACTTGATTAGTGTGAAATGTTCTCTTGTTTACTTTAAATCATATTTTCCTGATGATTATGGAAGCTAAGTCTCTTTTCATACAAGCATTAGTAATTTTCTTTTTCTTCTTCTGTGAATGGCTTATGCTATTATTCCATTGTAAGGGTTAGCAACCTATAGCCAATTGGCCAAATTCAGCCTGTGGACTGTTTTTCTATTGCCCGCGAGCTAAGAATAGTTTTTACAAAGGGTCATAAAAGAAGACGTGACAGAGATTAGATGTGTCTTGCGAAGCCTAAAACATTTACTACTGGGTGTTTATAGAAATAAAGTTTAGTGACTCCTGTTCTATTGGGTATTTTCTTTTTATTGATCCATATTCTGGATAACAGTAATTTGCCTAAACTAGACCCCCTCCTCGTCTCCAATCATTCTGCTGGTGGAGTGTGGTGAGCCTCTGCTGTCCCAGGGCCATGTTCTAACACATGTTTCATTAGAAAAAAAAAACCGTTTTCCCACATTCTGTTAAGTTTCGATTATATCCAGAAGGTGTCATCTAACTTTGACTCACTCTGAGATTCTCTGAATAGAATCCATTGAGTTCTCTGCCCTGTGGAACGCAGGCTGCAGAGTTCTGCCTCTGGCCCTGATGGAGGCACGGGTACTGAACTTGCTCTTCTGGAATAAACAACCAGAAAACTGGACAATGACTGTGAAACAACTGCTTCCAGACATGGGAAAACAAGCAGCGAAGATTGTAATCTCCAAGAGAAGAGGGGACAGGGAGGGGGACCCAAGTGCAGGATGGGGTGTCACCAAGGTGAGGATACAGTGTGGAGTCTGGGGAGGCAAAGGCAGCCGGTACTTGAGGTTCAGAGTACCCGAGATGAGGGGGCTACCCAGAGAGGGAGGGTCCCGGAGTCTGCATGGTGATTCCCTTTAGACATTGTCTGAAGACTAGGCTGGGCAAGGTGGCTCATGCCTGCAATCCCAGCACTTTGGGAGGCTGAGGCAGGCAGATCACTTGAGGTCAGAAATTCAAGACCAGACTGGTCAATACAGTGAAACCCCATCTCTACCAAAAATACAAAAATTAGCTGGGTCTGGTGGTACATGCCTGTATTCCCAGATACTCAGGAGGCTGAGGCAGGAGAATCGCTTGAACCCAGGAGGTGGAGGTTGCAGCGAGCTACAATCCCCATGGCACTCCAACCTGGGAAACAAAGCAAAACTCTGTCTCAATAAACAAACAAACAAACAAAAAAAGACATCGACTGAAGACTAAGCCATACATGTGCAGGGTGAGACTCCATAAAGCTCACTTCAGAGCTTTATGTTGAAGCTCTGAAGTTACAGAACTTCAGAGCTGTAAGTTGAACAATGCCTAGAGTTCACTCAGGACAAGAATAAATTTGCATTTCAACTAACCAGAGAGGAGAGACCTCAGGAACACCCAGGACATTCAGGAGATCTCAGAATGGGTATGACTAAGTAGTCAGGCTGAATTAGCTCTAGAGGGAGCCTTCTTTAAAAATGTTTTCACAAAGATTAAAAACAAACCTCAAAAGGGTCTGATCTGCAAGCAACTTAGCTGAGTGCTAAAATGAACTTCAACATTCTTTGGAAAATAACAGAAGCTACACACTCAATATTGTGTTGATCTAAAGGAAAAAATTGAGGCAAACAATGTAAGAGTTTATTTGGGTCAAGTCTGAGAACTGCAACCTGGGAGCACTGATTTCAATTGCCCTGAATATATACTCTGATAAGCAACAGTTGCTAGCAGGTTTTTAAAGAAAAAAAAAGAGGCAGTTCCTAAGTTGTTTACCAAGAATTTACATTAAACTAACATAAGCAGTTGATTGGCTGTATATTATTCTTTGTTTCACAAATTCTAGGAACATGAAGACAATGGGTGAGGCAGCTAGTCAGGAACAAAATGACTTTCAACAATTGCCCCTGGGCATGGGTGTGGAAGGTGTGACTGAAGTCCCCCCATACACTCATGTCTTGCAGGGCCTGATAAATTTTGCATACCTCAAATAGCCCAGACTCCTCTGAGCTATTTTTCTTTTCTCACATGTAACATGCATAAGGTCCAGCATCCAACTTAGAAAAGATTAGACATATAAACAATCAGAAAAAGTTGGCCATAACCAGGAGAAAAATCTATCAAGTGAAACAGACACCAATGACAGAGATGACAGAAGAAGTAGATAATCACTTCATAGAATAGCCATTTGTGTTAGTCAATTTTCATGCAGCTGATAAAGACATACCTGAGACTGGGTAATTTATAAAGAAAAAGAGGTTTAATGTAGTCACAGTTCCACATGGTTGGTGAGGCCCCACAATTATGGTGGAAGGTGAAAGGCACATCTTACATGGCAGGAGGCAAGAGAGAACTGAGAGCCAAGCAAAAGGAGTTTCCCCTTATAAAACCATCAGATCTCATGAGACTTATTCACTACCATGAGAACAGTATGGGGGAAACTGCCTCCATGATTCAATGGGGGTCCCTCCCACAACATGTGGGAATTATGGGAGCTACAATTCAAGATGAGATTTGAGTGGGGACACAGCTAAACCATATCATTCTGCCCCATCCCCTTCCAAATTTCATGTTCTCACATTTCAAAATCAATCATGCCTTCCCAACAATACCCCAAAGTCTAAACTCATTTCAGCATTAACTCAAAAGTCCACAGTCCAAAGTCTCATCTGAGACAAGGCAAGTGTCTTCTGCCTATGAGCCTGTAAAATCAAAAGCAAGTTAGTTACTTCCTAGATACAATCAGGATACAGGCATTGGATAAATATACCCATTCCAAATGGGAGAAATGGACCAAAATGAAGGGGCTAAAGGCCCAATGCAAGTCCAAAATCCAGCAGGGCAGTCAAATCCTAAAGCTCCAAAATGATCTCCTTTGAATCCATGTCTCAGATCCAGGTCACACTGATGCAAGAGGTGGGTTCCCATGGTCTTGGGCAGCTCTGCCCCTGTGGCTTTGCAGGGTACAGCCTCCCTTCTCGCTGCTTTCATGGCCTGGAGTTGAGTGTCTGTGGCTTTTCCAGGTGCATGGTGGAAGCTGTGGGTGGGTCTACCATTCTGGGGTCTGGAAGATGGTGGCCCTCTTCTCACAGCTACACTAGGCAGTGCCCCAGTGGGGACTCTGTGTGGGCACTTCAACTCCATATTTCTCTTTTGCTCTGCCCTAGCAGAGGTTTTCCATGAGGGCCCTGCCCTTGCAGCAAACTTCTGCCTGGACATCCAGGCATTTCCACACATCCACTGAAATCTAGGCAGAAGTTCTGAAACCTCAATCCTTGACGTCTGTGCACCTGCAGGCTCAACACCATGTGGAAGCTGCAAAGGCTTGGTGCTTGCACCCTGTGAAGCCACAGCCCAAGCTGTACCTTGGCCCCTTTTAGCCATGGCTAGAGTGGCTGGGACTCAGAACACCAAGTCCCTAGGCTGCACACAGCAGTGGTGCCCTGGGCCCAATAAACCATTTTTTTTCTTCTCAGCCTCCGGGCCTGTGATAGGAGGGGCTGTGGTGAAGACCTCTGACATACCCTGGAGACATTTTCCTCATTGTTTTGGCAATGAATATTTGGCTCCTCGTTACTTATCCAAATTTCTGTAGCCATCTTGAATTTCTCCTCAGAAAATGGGCTTTTCATTTTTATTGCATCATCAGGCCACACATTTTTCAAACTTTTATGCTCTGTTTTCCTTTTAAAACAGAATGTCTTTAATGGCACTCAAGTTACCTCTTGAATGCTTTACTGCTTAGAAATTTCTTCTGCCAGATACACTAAATAATCTCCCTCAAGTTCAAAGTTCCACAATTATCTAGGGCAGGGGCAAAATGCCACCAGTCTTTTTGCTAAAACATAGAAAGAGTCACTTTCGCTCCACTTGCCAAAAAGTTCCTCATCTCCACCTGAGACCACCTCAGCCTGGATTTCATTGTCCGTATCACTATCGGCATTTTGGTCAAAGCCATTCAACAAAGGTCTAGAAAGTTCCGAACTTTCTCACATTTTCCTGTCTTCTTCTGAGCCCCCCAAACTGTTCTAACCTTTGCCCGTTACCCATTTCCAGAGTCACTTCCACATTTTCGGGTATCTTTACAGCAGCACTCCACTCTGCTGGTACCAATTTACTGTATTATTCCTTTTTCACACTGCTGGTAAAGACATACCTGAGACTGCATAGTTTAAAAAGAGGTTTAATGGACTCACAGTTCCACATGGCTGGGGAGGCCTCACAATCACGGCAGAAGGCAAAAGGCATGTCTTACATGGCAGCAGGCAAGAGAGAAATGAGAGCCAAGCTAAAGGGGTTTCCCCTTATTAAACCATTAGATCTCATGAGATTTATTCACTATCATGAGAACAGCATGAGGAAACTGCCCCCATGATTCAATGGGGATCCCTCCCACAACACATGGGAATTATGGGAGCTACAGTTCAACATGAGATTTGGGTGGGGATACAGCTAAGCCATTTCACCATTATATGGCTATTATTAAAAAGTCAAAAAATGACAGATGCTGGCAAGGTTGCAGAGAAAAGGGAAAACTAATACACTGTTGGTGGCATTGTAAATTAGTTCAACCATTGTGAAAAGGATAGCAAGTCCTCAACGAGCTAAATACAGGAATTCCATTGGACCCAGCAATCCCATTACTGGGTATATACCCAGAGGAATATAAATCATTCTACTATAAGGACACATGCATGCAAATATTAATTTCAGCACTATTCACAATAGCAAAGAGATGGAATCAATCTAAATGCCCATCAATGACAGATTGGATAAAGAAAATGTGGTACATATACACCATGGAATACTATGTAGCCCTAAAAAAAGAACAAGATTATGTCTTTTGTGGGAACATGGATGGATACAGAGGCCATTATCCTTAGCAAATGAACACAGGAACAGAAAACCAAATACCACATATTCTCACTTATAAGTGGGAGCTAAATGATGAGAACTCATGAATGCAAGGAAAGGAACAACAGACACTGGGATCTACTTGAGAATAGAGGGTGGAAGAAGGGAGAGGATCAGAAAATATAACTATTGGGTACTAGGCTTAGCACGTGGGTGATCAAATAACCTGTACAACAAACTCCCATTACACGAGTTTACCTATACAACCAACCTGCACATGTACCCTCAAACCTAAAATAAAAGTTAAAAATTAAAAAAAAATTAAATGGCTATTATAAATATGCTCAAGGATTTAAAGGAAAACATGAACACAATGAGGAAAGATATGAAATCTATAAAAATGAGCCCAATGCAAGTAATAAAGACAAAAATTATCTTAAATTAAAAAGTCACTGGATGAATTGACAGTCTAATAGATACTGAATAAATGATCAATGAACATAAATATATATATTTGTTATTTACCTCAGTAAAACTGAGGGAGGGGGATGGAGGAGGAAAAGCCTTAAAAGAATCTAGTAAAACAAAAAGAAACAACACATACAGCAGCATGAAGATAAAATGGCTGCTGATTTATCATCAGAAATAGTGCAAGACAAAAGATAATACAAAACATCTTTTAAATAATGTAATACAAATGGGTTCACCTTGTCAGCTGCCTAGACAGAGCCAATTTATCAAGACAAGGGAATTACAACAGAAAAAGAGTAATTCACGCAGAGCTTGCTGTACGGGAGACCACAGTTTTGTTATTATTAAAAATCAATCTCTCTGAGCATTCACAGATCAGAGTTTTTAAGAACAATTTAGTGGGTGAGGGGAAGCCAGTGAGTCAGTAGCACTGATCGGTCAGGTCAGAGATGAAATCATAGGGAGTTGAAGCTGTCTTCTTGTGCTAAGTCAGTTCCTGGGTGGGGGGCCACAAGATCATATGAGCCAGTTTATTGATCTGGGTGGTGCCAGCTGATTCATCAAGCACAGGGTCTGCAATCTCAAGCACTGATCTTAGGAGCAGTTTAGGGAGGGTCAGACTCTTGTAGCCTCCAGCTGCATGACTTCTAAACCATAATTTCTAATTTTGTGGCTGATTTCTTAGTCGTGCGGAGGCAGTCTAGTCCCCAGGCAAGGAGGTTTGCTTTGGGAAAGGGTTGTTATAGTCTTGGTTTTAAACTATAGGCTAAGTTTCTCCCAAAGTTAGTTCAACATACACCCAGGACTGAACAAAGACAGCTTGGAGGTTAGAGGTGAGATAGAGTCAGTTAAGTTAGATCTCTTTCACTGTCTCAGTCATAATTTTGCAAAGGCAGTTTCAATATCCTCATAGAACTTTACATTCATTGAAATTATCCTTCAAAAATCAAGCTGAAGCTCAGGCAAAGTGGCTCACACCTGTAATCCCAACACTTTGGGAGGCAAAGGTGGGTGGATCACCTGAGGTCAGGAGTTTGAGACCAGCCTGGCCAACATGGTGAAACCCTGTCTCTGCTAAAACTATAGAAATTATCTGGGCATAGTGGTGTGCACCTGTAATCCCAGCTACTTGGAAGCCTGAGACAGGAGAATCGCTTGAACTCAGAAGGCAGAAGTTGTAGTGAGCTGAGATCGTGCCACTGCACTCCAGCCTGGGCAATGGAGTAAGAATCTGTATAAAAAAAAAAAAAAAATTTTGAGCTGAAGTAGAGGCTTTTTCAAATAAACAAAAGTGAGAAAATTCACCATGAATAAATCTACACTATAAGAAATGATAAAGGAAGGTTTTTAAACTGAAAAAAAATTATATGAGATGGAGATTCAGATAGCACAAAGAAATGAGCAGCAAAAAAAAAAAAAGCAAAACTGTGAATAAATCTAAAAGACATTGTTTTCTCATTTTAAAATTTCTTTTAAAAATAATGACAGCGGCTGGGCGCAGTGGCTCACACGTGTAATCCCAGCACTTTGGGAGGCTGAGGTGGGCAGATCACTTGAGGTCAGGAGTTCGAGATCAGCCTGGCCAACATGGTGAAACTCTGTCTCTACTAAAAATACAAAAATTAGCCAGGTGTGGTAGTGCATGCCTGTAATCCCAGCTACTAGGGAGGCTGAGGCAGGAGAATTGCTTGAATGCAGGGGTCGGAGGTTGCAGTGAGCCGAGATCACGCCACTGCACTCCAGCCTGGGTAACAGAGCAAGACTCCATCTCAGAACAAAAATTAAATAATAATAATAGTAATAATAATAATAATAATAATGACTGTTTAAAACAAAATTAATGATAATGTCTTAGCAGTTTGTAACATCTGTAGAATAATATATGGACAACAATGCACAGACGACAGGAGGGAGAAACAGAAATATACAGCTTATATATTTTGCAGAATACACTATGAAAGGAAATTAAATCTTGGGACCCTAAACTCGTTAAGCCAAAGGGAAAAGTCAAGCTGGGAAGTGGGACATGCAAGCTGCCTCCCCACTTTTGGTTCCTAAATAAGATGGCTACAAGATGAAAAGCTACATGCCTCCCCTATATTTTGCCCACAAGGAAATTCCTAGTGAGCTGCAAGATCTTTTAAGGTGTTTCTGTTAAAATTTCACAATGGCAATGCAAACTGATAGCTTATCTTTACAGGTGCAGTCACCCCGGCCCACCAGACATGGCTGCATATCTGATTGTTCCCCTGCCCCATTGTGTCTATGTTATCTCATGTAAAATCCAGATTCTCTGCATTTTTCCTCTGCCCCATTTGTCTGTGTCATCTTACGTAAAAAAAAAAAAAAAAAAAAAAAAAAAAAAAAAAAAAAAAATGCAGATTCACTGAGTCAGACAAAGGCATGAATGATTCTTTTTCCCTACCTGCTTTTTACATGAAAATCGTGTACTTCTCAATATTTCACCCGTTCTCCTTTAAATTTAGAGCCCTCAAAATTATCTTCAAAGAAAGACAAAGAACTGTCTCCTGGGCGCACATCCTTAATTTTGCCAATAAATCTCTTAAAATGATTGAGACTTGCTCATCATTTTTCTCGATCAACATCACACAATAGTAACTTTTCTTGAACATAAACTGCAATAAATTAAGCATGCATATCATAAATCCTAGATCAAGCTTTAAAAAGCATAAAGCAAAGGTATAACTGATAAGCCTAAAAAGCATAAAGCAAAGGTATAACTGATAAGCCTATGGAGGAGAGCAAATGGAATGCTAAAATGAATCCAAAAGAATACAGGAAAAAGGAGGAACAGGAACAAAGGACGTAGAATGAGGTATAATGAGGTTGGGAAAGAGAAAACAAATAGCAAGATTATAGAATTAAATTTAAAATATAAATGGTCTAAATTAAAAAGCTAAGATTATTAGACTTAATAAAAAAGTAATACTGGAGACTTCCAATTTTAGCTCTGACATGTAAAGTATTTGAAAACAATCACTCCCATCTTTACTACAAAGAAAAAGCTGAACAAAGTGAAAATCAGTGCCTTTGTTGGACCCATCAGAGAATTGAGGTCCCAGGAAAGACTCCACTCAGAAATGGGAGAGACAGGAGAGTGCAGAGGCTCACAGCTGAGATCTGCTTACCTGGAGCAAAAGCCACTGGAGTCATAAACTGGTGGGAACATATTAATGGTAATTGGGACAAATTTCCAGCAGCTGAATGTGGACTGGCATAAGAGTGAGACATTTCTGGGGGTCACATTCCTAGCCACCCCTCCTCCACTTGATTAGGTTTTATTTTTAATCCCACTGAGTTTTCACTGTGAATAGCCACAAAAAAAATCCCCTCACATCTCAATCAGGGAGAGGGGAAAATTAACCATTTTGAAATAGTCTCAGAGCATGTCCGTAACAAAGGCCTACTCAGCAGGGGAAAGAACTTTATCAGAGCCTTATTTCAGGAGCCAGGCCAATTTCCAAACTCCTACCCCCTCTGGTCTTCCTGTCTTACCTAAGCTGGGGAGAAAAGGGCAAAGCTAAGAAACACTTGTGAAAGTCACAACCCAGGGACACAAACTCATTAAAAGCCAAAAGCATAATCATAAGATGATAGAATGTTTTCCCTTCCCATACTCGACAACCACATCAACAAGGCTACAGTGTAATAATGATGAATTACAGGTGAGAGAGCTAGAAAGCACAGAGTGTATTTAAGAAATAGTTCTTAGAGAAACAGAAAGACAATGAGAGAGAAAAAAACAAAAACACTAGAGGAATTTGAAGCCTCTGGAATTTACAACTACATCAAACATTAAACACAGTTCAGCTCCTAGCCAGGTTAACCTAAAACTTCACACTAAAGGCTGAATGCCTCAGTTATTATAACCAGATACATTGTGTTGGGCTAATTTTTTTTAAATTAGAAGATATTCTAAAAGGTAAGGAAAAACAAGATCAAACTATATGCTGTCTATAAAAATCCCAGTTTAAGTATACAGGCACACATAGATGAAAATAAAAGAATGGGAAAGAAGATATCACACAGACACTAATAACAAGAAAACTGGGGTGTTTGTGTGCATAGTAGACCAAAAAAACTTCAGGACCAGGGATATTCCCAGAAAAAGATAGGGACAGTTTACAATGACAAAATGTTTAGTTCAAGATATATACAACAAAGACATGTATGCTCCTAATAACAGAACTTTAAAATATGTATAGCAAAAAAACCGACAAAACTAAAAGAAGAAATGAAAATGAACAATTAATTTGATATTTTCATCCACCTCTCTTAGTAACTGAGAGAAAAGTATAAAGAGAATTTCCAAAGATTAAGGTTAAGAATTACATTAGACTTTTCTTCAGAAAGTACATTAGCAAGAAGAGTTGGAGTTAAACATTTTAAGTTTGAAAGAAAAAAATCCAACAACCTAAAATTTTGTATCTAGTGAAGTTATCCTCTAAAAGTAAAGAAAAAATGTTGCAGACAAAAAAAAATTGAGGGAATTCACCACCATTAGACTTGCCTTGAAAGAAATGTTAAAAAGAAGTTCTTTAGAGAGAAGGAAAATGAAATAGGTCAGAAACTTGAGTCAACATAAAGAAGGGTGTTAGAGAATGAATACGTAATGGTAAAGTAAACCTTTTATTTTTCTTATTCTTAATTGATCTAGAAAACAACAATTTGTTCAAAATAATAGCAACAATATATTTACTGATTATACTTTAGAATAAGTGAAATGAATGGCAGCAATGTTTTAAGGGACAGGAGGGAGGAATTGAGAGTGGTCTATTACAAAGTACCTGCACTCCCTATGAAACAGTATGGCGTTATTTGAAGACGAATTTGGATTAGCTGCAAATGTACATTGCAAACTCTAGAACAGCCATTTTTAAAAGTAAAAGAAAAAAAGAAAGAAAGACATGGTAGTCCCCCCTTATCCACGGGGGATGCATTGCAAGATCCCAAGTGTATGCCTGAAACCGTGGATAGTACTGAACCCTATATAGACTATGGTTGTTTTTCCTATACATACATACCTAAGATGAAGTTTAATTTATACATTACACACAGTAAGAGATTAACAACAATAACTAATAATAAAATAGAACAATTATAACAACATACTGTAATAAAAGTTATGTGAATATGGTCTGTCTCTCAAAATATTTTATTGTACTGTACTCACCTACTTTTAGACTGTGGTTGAGGGTGGGTAACTGAAATCACAGAAAGCAAACCTGTGGATAAGTGGGGGAATATTTTAATTAGTATTCTAAGAGAGGAGAGAAAATAGAATCACACAAAATGCTCGGTTAAAACTAGAGAAGGCAGAAGAAGAGTGAAAGGCAAAAAGAAACAGAAAACAAGGACAAGGAATAGAAAACCGTGACATATGTGATAGATATTAATCCAAACATCACTAGTCACTTCAAATGCCAGTGGTCCAAATACTTCAGTTAAAAGGCCAACTGTCAGAGTGAATTAAAAAAAAATCAATAAACTTGCTTTAAATATAAAGACTCAGATAGATTAAAAGTAACAGGATGGAGAAAGTTATACCATGCTAATACTATTCAATGGAAAGCTGGAGTTGCTATATTAGTTTTAGACAAAGCAGCCTTCAGAGCAAGGAAAATTATCAGAGGTAAAGAACGGCACTGGATAATGATAAAGGAGTCAGTTCTCTGATAAGAAATAGCAATCTCTAATGTGTAAGAACAGAGTGTCATATACTTGGAGCAAAATCTGATAGAATAGCAAGAAGATGTAGAAGACTCCACTGTCACATGTGGAGACTTGAACACCACTCGGTAATGGAGAGATCAAGCAGACCGAAAATCAGTAAGGACATAGTTGAACATAACAGCACTATCATTCAGCCAGTTTACTGGATATCTATAGAATATTTTGTTAAGCAACAGCAAAATACATTCTTCTCAAGCTCACGTGGAACATTCACCAAGAAAGACCAAATTCTAAGCCCTGACACACCTCAACAAGTTTAAAAGAATGGAAAAATAAAATATGCTCTCTGAACACAATAAAACTAGAAATCAATAACAGGAAGACAATTGGAAAATTAAAAAATACCTGGAGATTAAACAACACACTTCTAAATAACATGTCAGTCAAAGAAAAAGCTCTCCAGAGAAATTAAGCAATATTTTGAAATAAATGAAAATGAAAATACAACTTATCAAAATTTGTGAGATGCAACAAAAGCAGTGTTTAGAAGAAAGTTTATGGCATTGAAATAAGGCATTTTAGAAAAGAAGAAAGATCTGAAACAAATCATCTAAGTTTCCACCTCAAGAAGCTAGAAAAGAACTAATTAAAAACATAGTAGACAGAAAAAATTAACTAAAGCAGACATCAATGAAACTGAAATCAGGAACCTACTAGAGAAAATCAACAAAACCAAAAGCTGGTTCTTAAAAAAAAAAAAAAAACCTATGAAATTGATAAACCTCTAGCCAAGTTAACAAAGAAAGAAATGAGACACAAATTATTAGCATTAGAAATAAAATAGAGGCCACTGCTACTGATTCTAAAGGAATATTGTAAAGGATAATAATAGAATGTTATTACCATAACAACTCTGTGCCCACAAATATAATAACCTAGATGAAATAGATCAATTTCTTAAAGATGCAATCTACCAAAACTTACACAAGAAAGAATAGATAATATGAATAGGTATGTATGCATTAAAGGAATTGAATCAATAAATAACTACCTTCCAAACAGAAAGCACCAGGTCTGAATGGGTTCGCTGATGAACTCTACCAAACATTTAAGGAAGAAATGATAGTAATTTTCTATGATGTCTTCCAGATAATAGAAGCAAAAGGAATGTTTTGTAACTCATTCTATAAAGCCAGCATTACTCTAAAACCAAAACCAGACAAAGACACAAGGAGGGAAAGCCACAAGCCAATAGCTTTCATAAACATAGGTGCAAAAATCTTCGATGAAAAATTAGCAAGTCAAATCCAACAATGCATAAAAAGAATTATATACCACAACCGAGTGAGCTTTATCTCAGGTACACAAAACTGGTTCAGCATTTGGAAATCTAGTCATGCAATCCATCACCTCAACAGGCTGAAGAAGAAAAATCACATGATCATATCAGCAGACTGAGAAAAAGCATCTAACAAAATCCAACACCCATTCATGATAAAAGCTCTCAGCAAAAGAGGACTAGAGGGGAACTTGATAAGGAACCCACAGCTGTCAAAGCTCAACAAAAAGCCAACAGTGGTTGCACTTAAAGTTGAGAAACTTGAAGCTTCCCTGCTAAGACCAGGAGCAAGGTAAGAATGCCCTCCTCAACACTGCTTTCCTTTTTTTTTTTTAATTTAAATTTTGGTTTTTAATTGATAATATGAACCTCGAAAATCTGAGACAGGTCTCAGTTAATTTAGAAAGTTTATTTTGCCAAGTTTGAGGACACAAGGCTGTGACCCAGCCTCAGGAGGTCCTGATGACATGTGTCCAAGGTGGTCAGTTTCACGCACGTCCCTGTGAAGAGACCACCAAACAGGCTTTGTGTGAGCAACAAGGCTGTTTATTTCACCTGGGTGCAGGCGGGCTGAGTCCGAAAACAGAGTCAGGGAAGGGAGATAGGGGTGGGGCCATTTTATAGGATTTGGGTAGGTAGTGGAAAACTACAGTCAAAGGGGGTTGTTTTATGGCTGGCAGGGGTGGGGGTCACAAGGTGCTGAGTTGGGGAGCTTTTGAACCAGGATGAGCCAGGAGAAGGAATTTCACAAGGTAATGTCATCAGTTAAGGCAGGAATAGGCCATTTTCACTGCTTTTGTGATTCTTCAGTTACTTCAGGCCATCTGGATGTATATGTGCAGGTCACAGGGGATACGATGGCTTAGGTTGGGCTCAGAGGCCTGACATTCCTGCCTTCTTATATTAATAAGAAAAATAATATAAAATAGTATTGAAGTGTTGGGGCAGTGAAAATTTTGGGGGGGTGGCATGGAGAGATAATGGGCAATGTTTCTCAGGGCTGCTTCAAGCGGGATTAGGGGTGGCATGGCAACCCAGAGTGGGAGAGATTAAGCTGAAGGAAGATTTCGTGGTAAGGGGTGATATCGCGGGGTTGTTAGAAGGAGCATTTGTCGTATAGAATGATTGGTGATGGCCTGGATGTTGTTTTGTATGAATTGAAAAACTAAGCGGAAGACACAAGGTCCGAATAAGAGAAGGAGAAAAACAGGTATTAAAGGACTAAGAATTGGGAGGACACAGGACATCCAATTAGAGAGTGCCCAAGGAGGTTCAGCATAGCCCTGCCAGCAAAGATTATTGATTTACTTTAAGAGGGAGTTAAGAGTGGTGGTTTGGGGATAGCACCAGGAGATATCAGCTGTGATGGCCTGGAGAAACAGTGTAAACCGGCAGTGTAAACAAGAGCAGGGCATTTATGAGTAGTTGAGAACAGTGAATAAGAGTATGACTAGGCAGAAGATAGTACGGATAACAAGTTTTTGGGGCACAGTCCAAGTTGGGCTGGTGTCTGGAATAAGACTGGGGCCTAATAAAAAGGAGTGTCTATATAGGAGCTCAAATGGGCTGTACCCTGTAGCGTTCCAAGGACAGGCCCGAATTTTGAGAAGGGAAAGTGGTAAAAGTATTATCTAGTCCTTTTTAAGTTGGTGGCTGAGCTCGGGGAGGTGTGTTTTTAAAAGACCATTAGTCCGTTCCGTTCTACCTTTCCTGAAGATTGAGGATGGTAAGGGGTATGAAGGTTCCACTGAATACCAAGAGCCTGAGAAACTGCTTGGGTGATTTGACTAATAAAGGCCAGTCCGTTATTGGACTGTATAGAGGTAGGAAGGCCAAACCGAGGAATTATGTCCGACAGAAGGGAAGAAATGACTGCGGTGGCCTTCTCAGACCCTGTGGGAAAGGCCTCTACCCATCCACTGAAAGTGTCTATCTAGACCGAGACGTATTTTAGTTTCCTGACTCGGGGCATGTGAGTAAAGTCAATTTGCCAGTCCTGGGCAGGGGCAAATCCCCGAGCTTGATGTGTAGGGAAGGGAGGGGGCCTGAACAATCCCTGAGGAGTAGTAGAATAGCAGATGGAACACTGAGAAGTGATTTCCTTGAGGATAGATTTTCACGATGGAAAGGAAATGAGAGGTTCTAAGAGGCAGACTAGCAGCTTATAACCTACATGGAAGAGGTTATGAAATGACGACAGAATAGAATGGGCCTGTGAGGCTGGAAGGAGATATGTTCCTTGGTCCAAGAACCATTTGCCTTGTGTGGGAAGAGATTGATAGGTGGAAGTTTCAGTGGTGGAGTAGGTGGGAGTGACCGATGAGAAGGAGAAAAATTGCCATGAGGGAGAGAAGTTGGAATGCTAGCTGCTTCTTTAGCTACCTTATCAGCATAAGCGTTGCCCTGAGCAGTGGGGTCTGATGCCTTTTGATGGCCCTTGCAGTGAATGACTCCAGCTTCCTTTGGAAGTAAAGCAGCTTTGAGAAGAGTTTTTATTAAAGAGGCATTAATGATGGAGGACCCTTGCATAGTGAGGAAATTTCTTTCTGCCCATATAACAGCATGGTGGTGCAGGATATGGAAGGCATATTTAGAGTCGGTATAAATATTGACACGTAGTCCTTTTGCAAGAGTGAGGGCTCGAGTTAAGGAAATGAATTTGGCTTGCTGAGAGGTAGTGGAGGGGAGCAGAAAGTATATGTGTCAGGTGTGAGGAAGAAAATAGATTTTGGAAGTTATGAGAACTGTAGAGAGTGACTGTAGAGAGTTGAGCATAGTTTGTGATTTTTAGGGCCTCTAAAAGTATTAAGGCAGCGGTAGCCACCGCACACAGACATGAGGGCTAGGCTAAAACTGTAAGGTCAAGTTGTTTGGATAAAAAGGCCACAGGGCATGGTCCCAGTCCTCGTGTAAGAATTTTGACTGCACAGTCCTGCACTTTGGCTGTGTTAATGAAAAAGGGTTGGGATGAGTTAGGGAGAGCTAGTGTGGGAGCAGCTTCTAGGGCTGTTTTTAAGGAATGGAAAGGAGTGGCGAAAGGATTTAGGATCTGTGGGGTCAGCCAGGTTTGCTTTTGTGAGTTTATATAATGGTTTAGTCAGGATGGAAAAACGAGGTATCCAAAGGCGGAAGTACCTAACCATGCCTAGGAAGGAAAGGAGTTGTCGTTTTGTAGAAGGGGTCCGGGTTTGGGAGATTAGCTGGACACGATCAGCAGGGAGAGCACGTGTGTTTTTATGAGAACTATGTTGAGATAGGTAACACATGAGGAAGAAATTTGGGCTTGACTGAAGTAACAGGGGCTGTCTGTGAAGCCTTGCGGCAGTACAGCCCAGGTAATTTGCTGAGCCTGATGGGTGTCAGGGTCAGTCCAAGTGAAAGCGAAGAGAGACTGGGATGAAGGGTGCAAAGGAATAGTAAAGAAAGCATGTTTGAGATCCAGAACAGAATAACGGGTTGTGGAGGGAGGTATTGAGAATAGGAGAGTATATGGGTTTGGCACCACGGGGTGGATAGGCAAAACAATTTGGTTGATAAGGTGCGGATCCTGAACTAACCTGTAAGGCTTGTCTGGTTTTTGGACAGGTAAAATGGGGGAATTGTAAGGAGAGTTTATAGGTTTTAGAAGCCCATGCTGTAGCAGGCGAGTCATAACAGGCTTCAGTCCCTTTAAAGCCTGTTGTGGGATGGGATACTAGTGTTGAGCAGGGTAAGGTTGATTAGGTTTTAATGGGATAATGGGCTGGTGATCAGTTGCCAGGGAGGGAGTAGAGTTGTCCCATACTTGTGGGTTAAGGTGGGGGGATATGAGAAGAAGGCGTGAAGGAGGCTTTGGGTTGGGAAGAAGGGTGGCAATGAGATGTGGCTCTAGTCCAGGAATAGTCAGGGAAGCAGATAATTCAGTTAAAATGTCTCAGCCTAATAAGAGAACTGGGCAGGTAGGGATAACTAAAAAAGAATGCATAAAAGAATGTTGTCCAAGTTAGCACCAGAGTGGGGGAGTTTTAAGGGGTTTAGAAGCCTGGCTGCCAATACCCACAACAGTTATGGAGGCAAGGGAAACAGGCCCTTGAAAAGAAGGTAATGTGGAGTACGTAGCCTCTGTATTGATTAAGCAGGGGACAGACTTACCCTCCACTGTAAGAGTTACCTAGAGCTTCTGTGATGGTCCAGGAAGCTTCTGAGGTGATTGGGCAGCGTCAGTCTTCAGCCGCTAAGCCAAGAAGATCTGGGAAGAAGCTAGTCAGAGCCTTAGGCCAGTTGGACAGTCCAGTTTCCAGTGGGGTCCCACACAGATGGGACACGGCTTAGGAGGAATCCTGGGCTGCGGGCATTCCTTGGCCCGGTGGCCAAATTTCCAGCACTTGAAGCAAGATCCTGGGGGAGGAAGTCCTGAAGGAACACCTGACCGCTGTGGCTTAGGCGTTTTGAAGTCCTTGTGTGCTGGAGATGTGGCTGGGGTTTCTCTCACAGCGGAGGCAAGTAATTGCAACTCTTCTCTATTATTGTACACCCTGAAGGCAAGGTTAATTAAGTCCTGTTGTGGGGTTTGAGGGCTGGAATTTAATTTTTGGAGTTTTATTTAATGTCGGGAGCAGATTGGGTAATAAAATGTATTTTGAGGATAAGATGGGCTTTTGACCTTTTAGGGTCTAGGGCTGTAAAGCGTCTCAGGATTGCTGCCAAACAAGCCATGAACTGGGCTGGGTTTTTATATTTGATAAAAAGAGCCTAAGCGCTAACTGATTTGGGAGAGGCCGGATAAAGAAAAAGAAGCATTAACCTTGACTATACCTTCAGCTCCAGCCACCTTTTTAAGAGGAAATTGCTGGGCAGGTAGGGGAGGGCTAGTGGCAGAACCAAACTATAAGCGGGACTGGGTGTGAGGAGGGGAGGTGATAAAAGGATTATAGGGTTGGGGAGCGGAGGCCGAGGAAGAATTGGGACCTGGCTTGGCCTGGCCAGGAGCAGCCTGGGGAGGAGGGGAGAGGTCAGATGGGTCCATAAAAAAGGAAGATTGGAAAGACTCAGCAACACTTGGGGTCGGGACTGAGGGGACAGGCAGGAGGGAAAGAAGGAAGATTTGGGACAAGTTGCATTGGGAACAGAGACCAGGGAGAGACCAATGTGTAAAAGAATGCCTGGACATCAGGCACCTCAGACCATTTGCCCATTTTACGCCAAGAATTATCCAGATCTTGTAGGATGGAGAAATAGAAAGTGCTGTTTTCCGGCTATTTGGAACCATTGTCGATTTTGTATTGGGGTCAAGTGGTGTTGCAGAAGAAAATAAGGCATTTAGGTTTTAGGTCAGGTGTGAGTCGAAGAGGTTTTAAGTTCTTGAGAACACAGGCTAAGGGAGAAGAAGGAGGAATGGAGGGTGGAAGCTTGCCTATAGTGAAGGAGGCGAGTTCAGAGAAAAGAGAGGGTAGAGACACAGAGAGAAGGGGTGGGAGGTGCTTGTCCCCCAGGAAAGTGGAAAAGGGGTGGGAGGTGCTTGCCCCCCAGGAAAGTGGAGAGAAAAGAGAGGGTAGAGGCATGGAGAGAATGGGTGGGGTGAGCAGCCCTGGGCTGCAATGTGGGTGAGCAGCCAAAGCAGGCGTCCCTGCAATTGACTTGCCACCAAGGGAATGTGAGTGAATGACCAAGGCAGGCGTCCCTGCGGTGATCAGATACCAATGAAATGTGGGTGAATAATCAGGCAGGCGTCCCCGCAGTGATTAAACACCAAGGGAAGTCTGTCTTCCCGAGTCTGTGACCGGTGCCGGAGTTTTGCGTCCACGGATAAAACGCATCTCCTTTGTCTCTACCAGGAAAGGAAAGGAACTGAAATTAACAGAAGGGAGAGATTGAAGTGTGGTGCCAAGATTGAAAGGAGAAAGAGGTTGAGGGATAGTGAGAGAGGTTGGAGAAGAGAGTAAAGAGAGGTCACTTACCGGATTTAAAATTGGTGAGATGTCCCTTGGGCTGGTTGGTCTGAGGATCCGAGGTCGTAGGTGGATCTTTCTCATGGAGCAAAGAGCAGGAGGACAGGGGATTGATCTCCCAAGGGTGGTCCCCCAATCCGAGTCACGGCACCAAATTTCACTCGCGTCTGTATGAAGAGACCACCAAACAGGCTTTGTGTGAGCAACAAGGCTGTTTATTTCACCTGGGTGCAGGCTGGCTGAGTCCGAAGAGAGTCAGGGAAGGGAGATAGGGGTGGGGCCATTTTATAGGATTTAGGTAGGTAGTGGAAAATTACAGTCAAAGGGGGTTGTTTTATGGCTGGCAGGGGTGGGGGTCACAAGGTGCTCAGTGGGGGAGCTTTTGAGCCAGGATGAGCCAGGAGAAGGAATTTCACAAGGTAATATCATTAGTTAAGGCAGGACCAGGCTATTTTCACTTCTTTTGTGATTCTTCAGTTACTTTAGGCCATCTGGATATATACTTGCAGGTCACACGGGATACGATGGCTTAGCTTGTGCCCAGAGCCCTGACAGTCAGAACACAGCTTGGTTTTACACATTTTAGGGAGACATGAGACATCAATCAACATATGTAAAATGAACATTGGTTTGGTCCAGAATCTAAGCAAAAGTGGGACAACTCTAAGGGGGGAGGCTACTTCCAGGTCACAAGTAGGTGAGAGACAAACGGTTGCATTCTTTTGGGTTTCTGATGAGCCTCTCTGAAGGAGGCAATCAGATATGCATTTATCTCAGTGAGCAGAGGGATGACTTTGAATAGAATGGGAGGCAGGTTTGCCATAAGCAGTTCCCAGTTTGACTTTTCCCTTTAGCTTAGTGATTTTGGGGGCCCAAGATATTTTTCTTTCGCAATAAATAATAATTATTTACATTTATACGACTGATTTTTAACATTGTACTGAAAGTCCTAGCTAATGCAATAAGACAAGGAAAGAAAATAAAAGGCATACAGATTAGAAAGGAAGAAATTAAAGTGCCTTTTTTTTAAGATGACGTGATTGTGTCCGTAGAAAATCCCCCCACATCAAAAAACCCTCCTGAGACTAATAAATGATTGTAACAAGGTTGCAAGATGCAAGATTAATACATACAAGTCATTGCTTTTCTATATATCAATAATGAATAGTTGAAATTTGATATTAAAAAGATAATAATTAGCACCAAGAAAAATGAAATACTTAGGTACAAATCTAACAACACATGTTCAAAATCTATGTGAGAAGAACTACAAAACTCTAATCAAATAAATAAAAGATCTAAATAAATGGAAAGATATTCCATGTTTATGGATAGAAAGACATGATATTGTTATCAGTTCTTCCCAATTTGATCTATAGATTCAGTGCAATCCCAATAAAAATCTCAGCAAGTTACTTGGTGAATATTGACAATCACATTCTTCAACTTAGACTGAAAGGCAAGACTCAGAATAGTTAATATAACATCCAGGAGGAAAACTTAGAGGACCTGAAGACTTGCTACAAAGCTGCAGTAACAGACAGTGTGGTATTGGCAAAATAATAGACAAACAGAGCAATGGAACAGATCAGAGAGCCCAGGAATAGGCTCTATAAATATAATCGACTGATCTTTGACAAAAGAGCAAAGGCAACCTAATGGAGAAAGATAGTCTTTTCAATAAGTGGTGCTGTGATGACCAGACACACATGCCAACAAATGCATATAGACACAGACTTACACCCTTCACAAAAAATAAGTCAAAATGGGATCATAAACCTAAGTGTAAACCACAAAACTATTAAACTTGTAAGGATAACATAAGAGAAAGCCTAAGTGTTTGGTGATGACTTTTTAGATACGACACCAAAAGCATGATCCATGAAAGAAAAAATTGGTAAGTTTGGCTTCATTAAAATTCATCACATCTGGTTGTGAGAGTTACTGTTAAGGGATGAAAAGACAAGCCACGTACTGGGGTAAAAAGATGTTCAAACCACACGTCTGATAAAGGACTTGTGTCTAAAACACAAAAAACTAAAACTCAACAATAAGAAAACAACCCAATTAAAAATGGTCAAGAGATCTGAACAGACACCTCATCAAAGAAGATATACAAAGCAGAGATGGATTAATAAACTATGGTACATGCATACAGTGGAATATTATTTAGCAATGAAAAGAATTGAGCTATTAAGCCATGAAAAGACATATTAAAAGCATATTACTAAGGGAAATAAATCAATCTGAAAAGGCTACCTACTGCGTGATTTCAACTGAATGACATTCTAGAAAAGGCAAAACTATGGAGACAGTAAAAACATCTGTGGTTGCCAGGGATTTGGAGGAATGAAAGGAGGGATGAAGAAGTGAGCTTACTGTAATGATGGATACTTGACATTATCACTGGTCAAAACCCACAGAATGCACACCACCAAGAGTGAACCCTAATGTAAACTGTGCATTTTGATTAATAATAATGTATCAATTGGCTCATCAATTACAACAAAGGTACCATGCTAATGCAAGATAGAAATCATTGAGGAAATTGTGCTTGGGCATATTTGGGAACTTTATATACTTTCTGGTCAATTTTTCTGTAAAATCAAAACTACTCTTAAAAAAAAAAAGTCTACTAATTAAAGAGAAAAAAAGTCTCTAAGATTAATCTCCAGTCCCCGGACCTGCATTTAGAGCCCTGCACAGCAATGCGACACCAGATGTGACCTCCTGTGGCCTTCTGTTGTGGAGAGAGGCCCCTGTGTGAGTGGCTCTGTGTCTGACGCCCCTACAGGGTGGTCTGCACACTGCGTCCCTGGCCTGCGGTGTCCATGGAGGGCCACTGGGTATCAGGCCAAGACACCTGCCCCGACCTGCTTCTCCCTGGGCTCTCTCTCCCGTGGAGCCCCCTCCATCTGCCCCCAAGTTGGTTTCATCCCCAACAACAGGCGACGTGGTGGGGGAGGCTTCCCGTGGGCTGCTCTCTCAGGCAGCTCCTTGAAGCTGGTGTTTTGCTGCCTTCATGGCTCTTCCTTCATTGTTCTTATCTATTACTTCTTCCTGCTGCCCATTGCAGGCACGCAGAACGCTCTCCAGGGCTGATGGTTTGCGGACTGGAGGGCAAGGAACCTTACCCTGTCCTCTACCACCTTCCACATCCCTCCCCGATACAAACCTTCCCAGTTTGTTGGGGGCACAGGAGCGGCACTGGACTGTGTGACTGGGCATCTTCCACCATGTCTGCATGCATGCGTGTGCATGCGTATGTGAGGACATGTTGTCAGACTTGAAGTGCACCCCCTTCTGCCCTCCTGCATGGGTCTGCATGTGCACACGTCTCCCCGAGAGGACTGGCGTGCCCATGTGGCTGTCCCTCCTTCTGTGTGTCCCATGTCCCTGGGTGCGCCTGTCCATGGCTCTGTATGTGGGTGGCTTCCTGAGCCTTGTTTTACCTGTTTAAAAAGTTACAGAGACAAATAGCCTAGATTTAAAACTGAATAAAAGATTTTAACAGCCCCTTCACCGAAGAAGTCATACACATGGCTGGTAAGCATGTGAGACTCAGCACCGTGAGTCACGTGTGAAATGCAAGTGGGAAGCCTCAGTGAGATACCACCGCAGAATACCAGGTGCTGGGGAGGATTTGCAGAACCTGGAACCGTCATATATTGTTTGTGGACAAGCAAAATAGTCCACACAGTTCAGAAAACCGTTTGATACTTTCTTTTTCTTTTCTTTCTTTTTTTTTTCTTGAGAGGGAGTTTCGCTCTTCTTGCCCATTCTGAAGTGCAATGGCAGGATCTCAGCTCACCACAACCTCCGCCTCCCGGGTTCAAGCGATTCTCCTGTCTCAGCCTCCCGAGTAGCTGGGATTACAGATGCCTGCCACCATGCCCAGCTAATTTTTGTATTTTTAGTAGAGACAGGGTTTCATCATGTTGGTCAGGCTGGTCTCGAACTCCTGACCTCAGGTGATCCACCCGCCTTGGCCTCTCAAAGTGTTGGGATTACAGGCACCACACCCAGCCGACACTTTCTTAGTAGTTAAACATACACGTACTTATCCATGACCCAAAAATCCTACTTGTAAATATTTACCCAAGAGGGATGAAAAATGCACGTCTACAAAATAACTTATATACAGATGTTCAAAGCACATTCATTCCTAATAGCCCCAAACTGGAAACAATGCAAATGCCTACTTGCTGGTGATTAGAGCATATCTCTGCAATAGAACACTACTCAGCAATAAACAAGAACAAACTACTGATACACACAGTAACATGGATAAACATCCCAAAATATTACGCTGAATGAAATCAGCCAGACACAAACAATGCCTAAGGCATGAGCCCATCTTTTCACAGAAAGCAGTGCAGTGGCTGCCTGTGGCCACGGGATAGGGAGAGTTGACTATGAGTTCACATGGCAGAACTTTTGGTGACAGATATTTCACTAAGATTAGTCAAACCTCATGAAATCGCACCTCAATCAAGTCAATTAAAAAATATTTTAATGTATACTAGAATAGGTGGTTATTTTGGGAAGAGATAGAGTATCTTCAAAGTAAGTGAATAAACCCTGTTCCTTATTGTTTATTAATAATTATGGTTTGCAACTGTATCTTTCACAATGGAATGGGCTGCAAGAAGGCCAAATTAGAGAAGCAACCAAAAGCATAGAAATTCAACATAAAAGTTCCAAACTGATGATAAAATTTAGTCAACAAATGAGAAGTGCCTATCTAAAAAGATGATCATTTGAACCAGTATTGGCATTCTTTGCCCTGGTGCCCCTGGCCAGTGTACATTGGTGTAAATCAGCACCCCAGGATGAGTGAGCTTGAAAATCTACGTCCGAACCTTGCCTAGTTACAAACCAGATGTGTAGGCTCAGGCAAGTCAGTTAATGCTGCCTCATAATAATTCTAGACTTCTTGGTCTGAAATATGTAATGCTATCGTAGGATATAATAAATTCCTCTTCAAAGGTTTTAGCCTGTAAATTGTTAAGTACAATGAGTTCTGAGATCCTCTCCAAAGAACCAACGTATCAGTATATTCCGCTCCCCTGTTCTTTGTTCTTCATTTTAAATGTTAACTTCCTTGTTCTTTATATCTCCTTGGCCCTAGTCTCAGTAAACAACCCACCAGTTCTAATCAGTAGTTCACATCTGTTCCCCTGGTCACCTGATCCATCCTGAGTCACCCTTGGTCACCTGCTCTGTCCTGAGTCACCCTTGGTCACCTGCTCTGACCTCAGTCATCCTTGGTCACCTGCTTCATTCTTAGTCATCCTGAGTCACCTGTTCTGTAACTGTCTTTCCCGCCAAACTACTCTCCCCGCCACTCCAGCTCTCTTTAAAATAGCCAATCAGAATTAGCCTAGACTGTGTGGTCCAACCCTAGCCAATAGGGGAAAAACACAGCAGTAGGGGCTACCTGCATCAGGGATAAGAACCCCTTTCCCTCCCTTATCTAGGTGTGCTCTTGCCATTGCTCCATCCACGAGGTGCACCCTTCTATAGAAACAAAATTGCCTTGCTGAGAAAATTAAATTTATGTCTGGGTGTTATTTCTTTGGTGGCACTGAAAATTTATTTCTAACAAATTTGTGGGTCTGCCCAGGATTCCCATTCTTCTCTGGGGAAGGGTCCCATCCTCTCCTGTGAGGAGGCACACCCTGCTGCCACGTTGTGGCGGCCTCAGAGGTAAGGAATTGGGACCCACCCAGTGCAATGAATAAAGCCAGAATCTCAGCAATGCAGGAAGAAAAGGCCTACAAATACATACCATGGTGACCAGGTAACTCTGTGTACAGACCAAGGTAAGAAATGCTGCAGGGATGGTGAAGTATTTCCTTGGTGGTTGGGACCAATATAAGAAAAGCTGCGGGGCAGTGAAGTATTTCTTTGTTGGGACATATCAAGGTAAGAAAAGCCATGGGGGGCAGTGAAGTATTCCTTGGTGGTCAGGACATCCTGGAGGTTGAAAGTGTGCGAGTGAAACACACAGTTGAGGGCGGAGCAAGTGCAGAGTCCGGATCTGGTTCTGCAATCACCTCATACAGCTTATGCTAAGAAGGACCTGAAAATCCCCACAAGGGAAGCAGACGCAGAAGGATGAAGCAAAAGCTGGAGGGTGAGAGGTTAAGCCCTACAGACTCACTAGGGTGCAAGACATTTCTAATAAGAGAGATTGAGCCCCATGGACTCAGGGAAAAACACTTTCTCCAGGATGGGAAATATAGCAAGTAAAGATAGGAAAGATCATGATCATGATAATATCCCCTCTAACAGTCCCCTAGGCCTAATGTTAGAATGAATATTAGAAAGATGATGGAAGGACCAAATACAAGAAAAAGCAGCAAATGATAAAATACTGCTGTTTTATTTGGACTAAAGAACCTTCTTCTCCCCCAAGCAGCTGCCACCCCAGACCCTTCCGCTAAACCTAAAAAAAAGGAGCTTAAACCACTCTTAGATGCCCCTTATAGAGTGGCAGATCAAACTGATCAGTTTTAGGGCCCCAGTTGTATACTTGGAACGAGTTAATGTCTATCTTAGGCATCTCATTCTCAGGAGAAGAGAGGAGCATGATACGCAGGGCCGCTATGACATTTTGGGAACATAAACACCCTCCTGGTCAGAACGTCCCAGCAGCTGAACAAAAATTCCCAGCCCAGGATCTTCAATGGGATAACAACAATATAGCCCATTGAGGAAATATGAAAGACCGTAGGGAGATGGTAATAAAAGGAATTTGAAAATTGGTGCTCTGCACCCAGAGTCTTACCAAGGGCTTTAATATAAAACAGGGAAAAGATGAGGGACAGACAGAATTTTTAGAAAGGCTTGAAGAGCAAAAGAGAAAATACGCTGGCCTAGAATCAGAAGACCCCCTTGGACAAGGAATGTTAAAGCTCCACTTTGTCACCAATAGCTGGCCAGACATTACTAAGAAATTACAGGGCAAATGTCTCAAAAGTGGAAAAATAGATCACTTTAAAAGACAATGTCCCAAATGGGAAAAGGAAGAAAATGTCATCCCACTTATGGCTTTGGAAGAAGATTAGGGAAGTCAGGGGCGCTAGCTTTTTATCTTGAGTCCCACCAAGAGCCCTTGTTAAATTTAGAAGTGGGACCTAAACCTAAGCTTATTACCTTTTTAATCAATACAGGAGTAACTCGCTTCTCAGTTTATCTTCCATCTAGTGTAACTTGTTCACAAGGAGAACTTTTTATCTCCAGGGTAAAAGGAGAGGGGTTTAGAGCAAAAATCTTAGAGCAGACAGAAGTGAAATTTAAAAACTGATCAGCTAGTATTAAATTTCTGTTAATTCTGGAAGCAGGGACAAATCTATTAGGAAGAGATTTAATGCTAAAATTAGGCTTAGGCCTCCAAATCAATCATGGAAAATTTCTCCCCTCCCTAAATTTGTTCACCACCACAGACAAAGAACACATTCATCCCGAGGTATGGTCAAAAGACGGGAATCGAAGAAAGTTACAGATTCCTCCGATTCACGTTAAATTAGAAACCCCTGGGGAAGTAGTAGAGCAAGCAATATCCTATTCCCTTAAAAGCCCATGTAAATTTAAAACCTATAATTGATAATTGAAGGTCTTCTATGTGATGGGCTTCTTAAACTCCATATGTCTCCCTGTAACACTCCAATACTGCCTATAAAGAAGCCAGACGGGTCCTACCGGTTAGTGCGAGACCTTAGCGCTGTTAATCAGATAGTCCAAACCACCAACCCTGTTGTTCCTAGTAATTGCCCTTGTCCTAGCTTTTCTCTCCCTAGAACTGCCCTTTCATCTCTCTGTCAGTGTAAACAAGGGTGTAGTCTTAGAAGCACTTACCCCAAACACGGAAGCCACTGGCAACCTGTAGCCTTCCTATCAAAAATCCCTAACCTCGTAACCCGCGGATGGCCCAGATGCATTCAATCTGTAGTGGTAACTGCTTTGCTAACAGAAGAATGTAGAAAAATAACTTTTGGAGGAAACCTCATTGTGAGCACACCTCACCAGGTCAAAACTATCCTAAGTCAGAAAACAAAAAGGTAGCTTACTGATTCAAGAATCTTAAAGCATGAGGCTATTCTGTTAGAAAAAACATGATTTAACATTAACCACTGACAATTTGTTTAACCCAGCAGGTTTCCTAATAGGAGATCCAAATCTAAAGAAAGAGCATACATGTTTAGATTTAACTGATTACCATACAAAGGTCTGACCAGACCTAGGAGAAACTCCTTCAGGACAGGACGACACATTTATAGACAGTTCCTCCCAGGTGGTTGAGGGAAAAAGACACAATTGGCATTCAGTAATCGATAGAGAAACTCTTATAGAAATAGTGTTAGGAAAATTGCCTAATAATTGGTCTGCTCAAATGTGTGAGCTGTTTGCACTCAGCCAAGCCTTAAAGTACTTACAGAACCAGGAAGGAACCATCCATACCGATTCTAAGTACGCCTTTGGAGTGGCTCACACACTTGGAAACATTTGGACTGAATGAGGCCTTATTGATAGCAAATGCCAAGACCTGGTCCACAAGGAATTAATCACCCAAGTATTAAATAACCTTCAGTGCCAAAAGAAATAGGTATTGTCCACGTCCCTGGACACCAAAAACGCCTTTCTTTTGAAAGCTGAGGAAATAACCTAGCAGATCAGATAGCCAAACAGGCTACCCTTCCTTAGCTGTACAATTGGCCTGCTTTGCAGCTAGGTAAAACCTAGGACACATGGAGTTAAATGCTAGAATGGGCCAGACTTTATCTGCCCTTCTGTCTAGGTCCTAGGCTCTAAACCCAGCACATAATTAAAATCCCAAACTTCCAAGGTTTTCAACAAAAGTAAAGTTTACTAAAAGTTAACAGTGTAACATGTATCATTCTAACTTCTAACCTTGTGGCCTTAGGCAGTCTAGTCCACAGACATGAAGGAAGTTTGCTTTGGAAAAGAATGGTTATCATCTTTGACATTAAAAAAAGAAGAGTTTATGTAGAAAGAATCTTATATGGTAAATTCTTATCCTAAAATAAATTGACTGGTTGTTTAAAGAAAGGGATGTTTACAACAAGTCAGAAAGTTAAGGCATGTCAAAGATTGTCTGTGGAAGTCATGAAAAATGTTATTAAAGAGAATTTATGCAAGAAATGTTGCATAATTTAAAAGTAATTAGGCCTCCTCACTGTAAAACTTTTGAAGAAACAGTTTATGTGCAAGGTGTGTAAGGAAAGTAAAATATACTTTTGGTAAAAGGATTATAAGGAGGCATAAGAATGTGGATTTTTACCTACATTAAAAGGTTAAAATTGTTTTGAAGGTTTGAGCAAGTTTTGAAACGTTAATTGTAGAGGAAGTTCTGTGTGTAAACATATTGGCTAAAGTTAAAGGGGTATCATCCAGTTTTTCTGTAAACTGGACATTTAAATAAAAGCACAATGGGTTTTTCTTAAAGCACTAACTTGTTCTTTAACAAAAATTATAAAGGGTTAAAAAGAGTCTCTAAAAATCTTACCTTATGGTTAGACATTAAAATTGGGTAAATATGTCTACAAGATTTTATTAAAATCCAGTTTAACATTAATAGCACACTAATAGAAAGGTGAAGTTTAGCTGATCTGGTATAAAACCATCCAGGAAGCATTGTCGAATATAAAATGCTGTTTGGCTTTCTTTGGTCAAAAAACTAATAAGAAATAGGTGCTAAAGAGAATTCAGAAGGAAAATGGATATTGCCAGACCAGAAAGAAGTGTTATCCAAACCCCTCATGAGGGAAATCTTGTTCCAACTGCATTAAGGGACCCACTGGGGGCCCCAAGCCATGTGTGACGCAGTCCTCAGGGTTTATGGGTGCATAGGAATTTATAACCTGGCCAAACGGGTTGCAGACATTTGCTTAGTATATAAGAAAACCAATAAACAAACTATAAGATTACCCCTTGGGGTAGGAGTCCAGGCTTAAGGCCATTTCAAAGGATCCAGATTGATTATGCAGAGATGCCTCCAATTGGTCGTCTAAAGTATTTATTAGTAATAGTAGATCATCTTACTCATTGGGTAGAAGCTACTCCCTTTTCAAGTACAACTGCTAATAATGCAGTCAAGGCATTAGTTGAAAATATTATACCCAAGTTTGGATTAACAGAAAACATTGATTCAGATAATAGGACTCATTTCACTGCACATGCCATTAAGAAATTAGCCCAGGTACTAGATATAACATGGGAATATCATACTCCCTGGCACCCACCTTCATCAGGAAGAGTGGAAAGAATGAACCAAACTATTAGAAAGCCGCCTAGCTATAGTCTTAGAGACTCGAGTGCCATGGACTAGATGCCTTCCCATTGCCCTGTTGAGAATCCAAACTGCTCCTTGGAAAGATGTTGGCTTAGCCCGTTGTGAAGTGTCGTATAGGTTGCCCTGTTTGCACTCCACTGCTGACCTTCCCACTTTCAAAACAAAAGATCCATTTCTCAGAAGTTATGTACTTGGTTTATCTTCCACTTTCTCTTTCCTCAGAACTAAAGGTCTTTTAGCACATGTACCACCCCTAGAGTTTCCAATACACCAGCATCAGCCTGAGGACCACATCCTCATCAAAAGTTGGAGGGAAAGAAAACTCGAACCGGCTTGGGAAGGACCCTACCTAGTGCTTCTAAACACCGAGACGGCGGTTCGAACAGCAGAGAGAGGATGGACTCATCCCACCTGGGTCAAAAGAGCACCACCCCCTCCAGAATCATGGGCAGCTGTTTCAGGGCCAAACCCAACCAAGCTAAAGTGAAAACAGGCTTGATCCTCTTATATTGCATCTCTTTCTTTTCCCCTTCTATTGCTAGTCCTCTTGTTATTAATGTAACGAGGTCAAGTTCACCCCAAACCATTACTTTTGATGCTTGCCTTGTGATGACCTGTGGAGATTTTCCAAACCAGAGGCAACTCTCCACTTCAAAAAAGCTTCTTTATCCTTCCTAGCTCTCCTCAGACTGGAAATCTGTTAACTGGGATAAGTTAGTTTGGGAGGAGTTTGACGAAGATTCCAGTATGAACCGGGAATCTTGTCCTCCTAGAACACAGCTTCTCTGACGAAGTTGGTCCAATGCTCTATAAAATACTAAAGAAGAAGGATGGACCACCCCAACTAGCACTTGCAGTTTCCTAAAACCATATATTCATTTTACTAAAGGAGTTTACCCTCCCCTTTGTCAGCTGAGCCAATGTAATCCAGCACAGATGACCATCTCTGCTCCCCAGAGTTCTTCCCCTTTATTAGGCCATTTCTGTGGTGTAGGAGCAGAAGTCTCAGGGAAGGACCCCATAGGATCTTTTGAAATGCGCTTCATTGCCTTGTCACCTCCTGCACCCCCTTCTCCCTCTCCTAAGTTCTCCGCTAGCCAAACCTTCTCTTGTTATATACCCAATGATAAAACCAAAGTAGCTGTTGTAGAGGTTAAAGATTTAGAACAAACTATAGCAATTGAAACAGGGTATCAGGATGCAAATACTTGGCTGGAATGGATTAAATATTCTGTTTGCATGCTAAACAAAACCATCTGTTATGCTTGTGTGACAGGCAGGCCAGAGACCCAAATTGTCCCCTTTCCACTTGTGTGGTCCTCTCATGGACCAGGCATGAGCTGTATGGTAGCTCTCTTCCAGAACCCCACAGCCTGGGGCAATGAGTCATGCAAGACTGTTTCACTGCTGCTCCCTGAGGTCAAGAGCCCTGTGGGTCAGCCCCCGAGGGCCATCCGGCCTCCAGCCCCTGATGTTAACTTCACCTCATGCCTTTCACGGCGGGAGGAAAAGTTAGCATTCCTTGGAGACTTAACAGGGTACAGCAAAACCAGGCCTTTTCAAGAGCTTACCAATCAGTTTGCCCTTGTTCATCCTGGAGCAGGTGCATGGTGGTATTGCAGGGGACTACTGCTGGGTACTCTGCAAGTAATTAGAGCAGCACTTGTGCTGTAGTCCAAGTGGCCATCCCTTTCACCCTAGCATTCCGTCAATATGATTAAGAAAATCGTAAAAGAAGAAGTGTTCCACATGGGTCCTTTGACCACCAGGTTTATGTAAATGCTATTGGAATTCCTCAAGGAGTACCAGACAAATTTAAAGCTCAAGATCAAATAGCTGCAGGATTTGGCTCAATATTTTCGTGGGTGACAATAAAAATGTAGATTGGATAAATTACACCTATTATAATCAGCAGTGATTTGTTAAATACACCAGGGATGCTGTCAAAGGAATAGCTGAACAACTGGGGCCCACTAGCCAGATGGCCTGGGAAAACAGAATGGCCCTAGATACGATATTAGCTGAAAAAGGCGGTGTGTGTATTATGATTAAAACTCAGTGTTATACCTTTATCCCAACCAACACTGCCCCCACTGGGAGCATAACAAGGGCCTTACAAAGACTTACCGCTTTATCCAACTTGTTAGCTAAAAATTTTGAAGTCAATAACCCTTTCTCAGGATGGCTAGAAAAGTAGTTTGGTAAATGGAAAGAAATCATAGCCTCAATTCTTACTTCTCTTGCAGCTGTAATAGGTGTACTCATTCTTGTTAGGTGTTGTGTCATACCCTGCGTCCGTGGGCTGGTGCAAAGACTTATAAAAGCAGCACTTACTAAAACCTTCCTTAACTCTCCTCCACCTTATTCAGATCAGCTTTTTTCTTTTAGAGGATTCAGTCGAGCAGCAAAGCCAAGACATGTTAAAAAGATTTGAAGAGGAAGGACTATGAAAATTGGAAGGGGGGAAATTGTAGGATATAATAACTTCCTCTTCAGAGGTTTTAGCCTGTAAATTGTTAAGTACAATGAGTTCTGAGATCCTCTCCAAAGAACCAACGTATCAGTACGTTCAGCTCCCCTGTTCTTTGCTCTTCATTTTCAAGGTTAACTTCTTCGTTCTCCTCGTTTCCTTGCCCCTAGCCTCAGTAAACAATCCGCCAGTTCTAATCAGTAGTTCACATCTGTTCCCCTGGTCACCTGCTCCATTCTGAGGCACTCCTGGTCACCTGCTCCATCCTGAGGCACTCCTGGTCACCTGCTCCGTCCTGAGTCACCCCTGGTCACCTGCTCTGACCTTAGTCATCCTTGGTCACCTGCTCTGTTCTTAGTCATCCTGAGTCACCTGTTCTGTAACTGTCCTTCCTGCGAACCACTCACCCCACCACTCCGACTCTCTTTAAAATAGCCAATAGGAATTAGCTTAGACCGTGAGGTCCAGCCCTAGCCAATAGGGGAACAACACAGCAGTAGGCACTACCTGCATCAGGGATAAGAACCCCTTCCTCTCCCTTGTTCAGGTGTGCTCTCACCATTGCTCCATCTATGAGTCACACCCTTCTATAGAAGTAAAATTGCCTTGCTGAGAAAATTAAATTTATGTTCGAGTGCTATTTATTTTACAGCACTGAAAATTTATTTCTAACACTATTTTTTTTAAGAACAAGGATAAAATTAGCAACTTCCATAATATCACAATAGCAGATTTTATTTATGAGGGTTAATGACAGGTACCAAAATCAAATAAGCAAGCAGGTTTGCTGAGGAGAATTTCTCCTGGTTTTCCTTCCTCTGCAAATGTCTTTATTTCATCTTCATTCCTGAAGGAAATTTTCAGTGGATAAAGAATTCTGTGTTGACGGTTTTCTTTCAGCAGTTAACAAACGCCATCCCACTGCCACTGACTCATGGGCCTGTGAAAGAAATCTGCAGTTGTCAGAGTTATTGTTTCCATAAAGGACAAGAAAGGACAACCACTAACACACGAGAGGGAAAAGAATTTTCTCCATTCTTTCTGACCTGTAGGGCCCCTGTTTCCTGTCTTTCAGACTAGAAACAGAGGGCTTGCCTTGGGATTTTTCTGTGCATAGTCAATATGTAATTCCAGGTTTTCAGCTGCCTTTGAGGTCAAATTGGAAGATACTGGAGGGAAAAGAAGAAAGATGGGTGTCAAATGAGACTCGCTGCTGATACAATAATTCTTTCAGTTCCAGCTTCCTCCTCCAGTCAGCCTGTTACCATCCACTTCCAGGAATCCTGAGGGCTGCCTCCTGTCTCCTGTCCAGGGCTTCCGTTTCACTCACTTCTTGGAGCCCCAGAGGAATGTACTTACCTCATCTTGACCCCAGTCATGTTTTATTTTATTTATTTATTTTTTAATTAATTAATTTATTTATTTTGAGTTGGAGTCCTGCTCTGTCACCCACGCTGGAGTGCAGTGGCGTGATCTTGGCTCACTGCAACCTCCACCTCCTGGGTTTAAGCAATTCTCTGCCTCAGCCTCCCAAGTAGCTGGGATTACAGGTGTGCACCACCACGCCCAGCTAATTTTTGTAACTTTTAGTAAAGACAGGGTTTCACCATCTTGGCCAGGCTGGTCTTGAATTCCTGACCTTGTGATCCACTTGCTTTAGCCTCCCAAAGTGCTGGGATTACAGGCGTGAGCCACGGCACCCAGCCCCCAATTGTATTTCCATAGATTCTTCTCTGACACATTGTAAGTTCCATGAGGGCAGAGACCACATTTGGCTTATTATCATTCTTATTATTCATCTTCTGGCCTTAGTTCAGTGTTTTTTGCACAGGAGTTACCCCTTAAAAATTCACTGAATCAATCAATCAATAGCAAACCTTAAATTAGATGACATTTTAAAGCAACTTACACAATGCTTGCCCATAAAGATGTTCGATATCAATAACTGATAACATCTATTATTGCCTGCAGAGACTTGAAGCCTGCCAGGCCTAACTTGTTTAGTTTCTAACCAGTTAACACAGAGGCATTTGACACAGAGCGAAGAACTCCTGCAAGTCAATAATCTATGTAAACAAGTGAGACACCGCTCCAGAAATGTTATCCACAGCCCCAAGAAAATCAGCATTTATTGTGCCAAATCTTGTACATAAAAATACAAGAACTGTTTTGCATACACACACAAATACAAACAGTATCTAAATTGAAATTCTTGAAAGTGTACTTTTTCCATTTCTTATATTATTTCAGCCAACAGAAGGAAACTTACATCTTTCAGGGGGAACCCTTAGTACCGAATATTTTGAAAAGATGATGCCCATTCTTTTCTGCAAAAATTATATTGCAGAACCCCTCCCTGCCCCAAGGCAGGGCATGCACGTTGCACAGCTCCAGGAGGATTCCCATGATAATCTTCTGTGAATGGTGTGGAACCAGGCTCAGGCAGTCTGTGACCTGTCCAACAGCAATCACCTCTCCAGTCCAGCCTTCTTCACCTTTTGCCAAACTAATGAGTACCTCTCAGTGGTAGAAACTAAACTGGAACCATTGCCAGAGAGCCTGGGAAATGGAGCTTCCAGACTTCTAATCCCTGCAAGAAGACCTCAGAAGGTCAGGTAGAGGATGGAGCAGCAACGCACTATCTGCTATGTTTACTGAGACGGTCATATCGTCGGTCTCTTTTAACTGTTATTGCAGGAAATTACACTGATAGGTTCCCTAACCTCGAACCATCTTTTCATTCCTAGGAAAAATGTGATCTTCTAGTACATCACATTCTTGTATTTGCTCATGTTTTAGTTGGAATTTTTTTGTATCATTTGCACAAGTGGGGTGGCGTATATATTTTCTGCACTAGTTATGTCTGGATTTGGTGTCAGGGTAATACTAGCTTTATTGAATGAGTTGGAGATCATCTTTTTATATTCTGTGGAATAGCTTTTATAAGTATAATATTAATATGAATGTCATTATTCCTTAGAAATGCAGAATATGCCTGCACAGCAGTGTGGGCCTGTAGTCCTCTGATTACCCTTCCATTTTTTTCTATGGGTTATCCTTCTCTTTAGACTTTTCCCCTTCTTTAGATTTTTTCTCCTCTTCTGAATTTTAGTTAATCTATTCCCAATTATTTCTAAATAGTTTTTCATTTTCTTTCTTTCTTTTTTTTGTTTTTTTTGAGACGGAGTCTTGCTCTTTCACCCAGGCTGGAGTGCAGTGGCGCTATCTTGGCTCACTGCAAGCTCTGCCTCCCGGGTTCACGCCATTCTCCTGCCTCAGCCTCCCGAGTAGCTGGGACTACAGCCGCCCGCCACTGTGCCCAGCTAATTTTTTGTATTTTTAGTAGAGACGGGATTTCACCGTGTTAGCCAGGATGGTCTCGATCTCCTGACCTCGTGATCTGCCCGCCTCAACCTCCCAAAGTGTTCATTTTCTTTTTAACCCAAGTTATCTAGAATTTTTTCAAATTTGCAAGTAGATAGATTATTTTTTAATATTGCAGAGATATCATTTGTCAATCCCGACTGCGATCCTTGACTCCTTCCTGCTTTAGGGACCAGGCCCTCTGTTCAGCATGGCAGTGCGTCCTGCTCTCAGGCCTGGCTCCTGCTTCATTTAAGGTGGAACTCCTGCTCTTTTTCGTCAGATACTTAATTTCCCGGCCTCCCTTGAGATTGGTGTGGCTACGTGGCCTCATGTGGCCTCTTTCTTCCTGCTTTGGCTGTGAAAATACAACACCTGGAGTTACAATAAAACTTAGAAAGTAAGCACAGACTATGGGCTATGCCTGAGCTTAACTCCTGGCTGTACCAGTTATTAGCTGTATGACTTTGGACAAGTTACTGAATCGCTCTATGCCTCTATTTTCCCATCTGTAAATGAGGAAAAATTACACCTGCTCATGGACAGATGTGAGCATGTAATGTATAACAATACGTCAGGGGCTCAGAACAACAATTGGCACAAAGCAAGTCATACGAAGTATCATTATCTTTATAATAATAATAATAGTTATTAATACTATTATAATCATCATCGTCATCTTGGGACCATGAGGCCAAGACAATGAGAATACAGAGCAGAAGGAACGGGCTTGGATTCTCCATGAGGATGTTAGACAGAGCCTGGAAAATGTACCTCTAGACATTCAATGAACAATACATATGGTTACTTTAGCTCCTCTGTTAATTTTTATTGGATGTGTTCTAATCAGTATGCCTCATTACGTTTTTCACTAATTCAGAAATTGATGCCAGGCACTATTCTAGGCTTTGGGGCTATAGCCACGAACAACAACAACGAAAACCCTCCGCCTCTTAGCGCCGACATTCTTTGGGTACTAATTTCTAATTGTCTTCCGTTGAAGTCAGAGAAATTAGCCTAGTGAATTCTGCCTTGGGGACTTGGCTGAGATTTTGTTCCTAACAGGATTTTTGTAAATATTCCACAGGTGTTTGAAAAGAACACATACACACGCTCTTAGTATATGAGGAGTGAAGTCTAGGTTCAGGTTTTGTTTTTGTTTTTGTTTTTGTTTTTTGAGACGGAATCTCACTCTGTTACCAGGCTGGAGTGCAGTGGCGCCATCTCGGCTCACTGCAACCTCCCACTCCCGGGTTCAAGCAATTCTCCTGCCTCAGCCTCCCAGTAGCTGGGACTACAGGCATGCACCACCACGCCCAGCTAATTTTTGTATTTTTAGTAGAGATGGGGATTCACCATGATGGCCAGGATGGTCTCGATCTCTTGACCTTGTGATCCACCTGCGTCAGTCTCCCAAAGTGCTGGGATTACAGGCGTGAGCCACTGCGCCCGGCCCAGGTTCATTTTTTCACATATCGATGTCCAATTTTTCCAATACCATTGGTTAAACCGACTACTGACTATTTCCCCATTGAATTGCTGTTGCACCTTTGTCAATCCAAATGGCTGTATTTCTGGAGGAGAGGGGAGGAAAAAGAAAAGGCAAATAACGAAAATGAGCACGAGAAAAATACCAAGTGTTGACCAAAACGTATGGCCAAGATGTACCCAAGCAGGACTCTCCCTCCTGGCCGCTGCAAACTGTCATGGCCTTGGTTGCATCTGTCTGTTAAAGATTAACGAGCCCTTGGCCTTAGCATGTCATTCCCAGGTAGGCCCTCCAGTAGACACGCTCACAGACATGCAACAAAAAGTGTAAACTACAATATTCCCAGCAGCACTGTTTGTAATAGCCCCAAACTGGAAGCTAACTACGTGTTCCTCATCAGTAGAGTAGATAAACCGTAGTACATTCATGCATTGGATTACCATATAACAACCAGAATGAAGGATTGAAAACCACAGGCAAGACTGTGGCTAAATCTGACTAAATGACTAAATGTTGCAACAAAAGAAACAGGCGCTAAGAAGGCACATACTGTGTAGCTCCGTTTATGTAAAGTACAAGAACAGGCAAAACTGCTCTGTATCATTGGAGGGCAGGCTAGTGATTTACCGTGGTGGGGAGCAGGGGCTCTAAGAGGGGAGTGGGGCAATTTCAGAGGTTATGGGATATTCTGTCTCTTGATCTGGATGCCAGTTACACAGGTGTGTTCCGTCAATGAAAAGGCATCAAGCTGTACACTCCTATGCACTTCTCTGCCTATGTATTATATTTCAAAGAAACGTTTAGAAAAGAGAGAGAACAGGAAAGGTAGCACTTCTATGGAAGAAAATAGCTAAAGACCTTCACAGTAAGAATAAAATCAGCCCCATTTTTGCAAACAGGGGTGCAACACGCCTGCCTGCTCCATAAACAAGTGTCAAAGCCAAGCCTTCTGGCAGGCCCTCCCCACACAGTTATCGTTAAGTTTCAGGTTCTAGAGGGTTACAGAGGTTGCTGGCAATGAGGCACAGGGCAGGACGTGCCTCTCATGAACTTAAAATCTTGCTAAAAGAGAGGCCCCCCACCCCATTGCACCCTCCAAAGCTGAAAGCACAAGGTTCCAAGTAATTCAGGGTCCCCGTGGTAAGTCTCAGCTCAGAGTCGCGGGAATTCTGCTTGAAGACCCACGTCGTTTCCTGCCTAACGTCGCCATGAGATTGTCTGCACCAGGAGGACACAGCTCTTTTTAAAACCAGTCATCTTGGACCGCACCACTAAGGCAGTGTGTCGCTAAGGCAGGCTGTGGACACCAGAGTGGTTGTTAAGGAGCCAGGCTAAGAAGAGCGTAATATATATGTCTGTCTATAGTATTGACATTTCGTGCAATTTCCAGAGCAGCACAGGGCCCCTGCAAACTCCTACTGGGAGGAAGGAAATCGTCTTTTTTCTTTATGAGAGTGGAAAATTGTTCATTCTCTCCAGGAGAAGCCACAGGGATTAACATTCTCAAAGGCACGGAAATGGCCTGTAGATAGGAGTTTTGCCTGCCTCCTCTCTCAATCTCTCTCTCATTCTTTTTCTCTCTCTCCACTGCCCCCTTCTCTTTCTCTCTCCTTCCTCCCTAGTTCAGAATAGGGATGGTGAAAAACTAGGCCTGTATCCTTCAATATTATTAGCAGAGATCAGGGACAGAGAAAACTCCCACTCACCACCCTAGACCCACACGTATGCATCAGGAACATTCTAGCTTCAGAGGTGGAAAGCAGGCATTAAAGAGTGAGGTGAGACTAGGGCTATAAAGCTTTCAATCATCAAGAATTAGTTAACTGGGCTGGGTGTCATGGCTCGCACTTGTAATCCCAGCACTTTAGGAGGCCAAAGCGGGAGGATTGCTTGAGCCAGGAGTTTGAGACCAGCCTGGGCAATATAGCAAGATCCCATGTCTCAAAAATAAATAAATAAATAAATTTTTAAAAAAAGATTTAGTAAACTGTCAAAGCACCTAGATATCAACTTTCTTAATAAGCCATGCCATATAGCTGTCACTTTGGAATCAGGATGTTAAATAATAATACATAGTTGTTTTAATAAAGATTCTCATTTTTGCTATAAAGGAAAATATCTAGTATTGCCACTAGAAATACACCACAGAGTCAACTTAGAACCACTGTTCGAGATGAAGAACAATGCTTAGGCACTGTCTGCATCTCCTGGCATCTTGCCCTTTCTGTAGCGAAGTTTGATTGAATTGACAGAGGCTTAAATACCGAAAATGCCAAACAAAGCATATGAAATAGGGACAGTGTCCTGACCCCCAGCTACACTGTAAACAACGTGGGAGATGAAGGGGAGGAAGCTACGGAGTTCACTGTAGGGTGCCACCCCTGGGGCCTTCCACCTCACCCCCACCAGGACTCTGAGACAGGAGCTGCCCACCTCCACTCACAGACAGGGCAGCCCGAGCTGCGAAGGGTTTTGCCAGAGAGCAGAACTGAGTTAGTGACTGAGAGAGTCCACACTTTTGGCCTCTAATTCTGAAGCCAGTGTGCCTGCCTGTGATATCCCCACCTGGCTGTCCCCTTAGAAAATCAGCTGGTATCAAATAACTCTTCAGGTGATCCAGACGGTTCTGGATCCAACAGGATCCGCAGAGGCATGCCGAGAGGCCCAGAGCCTTGGCCACCCCCGTGGGAGCCGGCCTCCGGGAAGACCCGCTCCACCTTCTCCTTCTGCCCGACGGCTCCAGACCCTCCCAGGCATCCAGAGTCCAAGGGTAGCTCTTGTTGACTTCGTTCTAGTAAGAGATCAGTTTGCTGAAAATAAATGAATAAATAATAAATAAATAAATAAATAAAAGCTCATTATCCAAAAGTGAACATTTTCAAAAGCCTCACAAGTGGGTCTCACCTCCATGACTTCTTCAGCACTGCGCACCCTCTGCATGGCCGCTGGGCCACTCTGATCCCTCCCACGGCCGCAGATGGCGGCACCAAGGGAGTTCCCTCTTGAGGAGTCTCAGCCCAAGAGCGAGTGCAGAAACGGGAAAAGTGGCTTGACAGAGAGGAGGAGGGAACAGCCACCAGCAGGCACCAAGAGTCCTCTCCCAGAGCCCTGGGACCCTGGAGCCCAGGCCTGCTTCCTTTCCGTCCTCACCCTGTAGAGGACTCAAGGGGGCCTTCAAAGTCTTCTCGTTGCTCCGTTAAAGCTCAAGGAAATACAGTGGAAAGGGGACAGGTTTGGTTTGATGTCTGTGTCAGTCTTCCAGGGATGCCGTAATTCACAAAGCACCACAGACCGTGTGCCTTACACAGCCGAAGTGTACTCGCTCACAGTTCCGGAGGCTGCAAGATCCAGACTGCAGTGTCAGCAGGACTGCTTCTTTCTAAGACTGTGAGGGAGGATCTGTCCCTGGCCTCTCCCGGCTTCTCCTAACTCACTGGTCATCCTTGGCCTTCCTTGGCTTGTAGAAGCACCACGCTGACCTCTGCCTCCATCCTCAGGTGGCATCCACCCTGAGTGCGGGTCTGTCTCCAAATTTCCCCTTTTGATAAGGACCTGTCCTATTGGACGAGGGCCTACCCCATTCCAGCATGACTTCATCGTAACTAATTACCTCTGCAACTACATTACTTCTAAGTAAAGTGACATTCCAAGGTCCTGGGAGGTAGGACCATAACATAAATCTGGGGGGAGGAACACAGTTCAACCCATAATAATATGGACCGAAGTCCAGCCTGCAACTCAGCCACTTACAACTCAGCCACTTTCCTTCCTTGGAGACAAACTGCAACTGCATCTGCCCACACCATACTTCCTTCGGCTGTGAAATGGGAAGGCGGCGGCTGCTTGTCATGATTGTCATAAACAATCCAGGAGACACAGAAGCGCCTCTCAGGTGTACCACATGCCTGAGGCTTACCGTGTGCTCACAACGGTGTGGATGGCATTGTTCTCATTATCAGGCAGCTCTGCCAGTCTCTCCCAGCCTGAGAGAGGCCATCTCCCGGCCCCAGGTATAAACATCCTTTTTCCACACTTCCTGCCAGCGTCAGTGATCTTCAGAAAACCCTTAGGGGGCAAGCGGAGTGTTGAAGTGCTGAGAGTCGAAGAGCTCAATCCACTGCTCCAGTGCAACCCGGGGCCAGAGCCGGCTTTTCTCTTTGACACTTTCCTAGTGGCACTGGCTGGGCTCCACATGCTTGAAAGGAAGAAGTCATCTGCAAGGAGCTCTGGGCTGGGCTGCACACGCTGAAAATGCATTTATTTCATTTATTTTTACATCCAATCTTGTTCCAGAAAGGATTTGAGGGGCCATGTGGTGAATCAAATCCATTGCAACTTAATGGCTCTCCGCTTTGCACTTAGTGGGAGGGGGCCGAACAACTGGAAAATAGAAATAATCCCAAACTCCCATCTGATCCCAAAGGTGGCATCTTAGACCTGTTGCACATTGTTAAAGGCATTTTGTTTTTAAGCTACAAAGCTCAGCGTGTCAAGGTGATGAGGACGATGATCATGGCAATGATGGTGATGACGGAGGTGTTGGCTAACACGTGAAAGCTGATGGACCAGGTACTGTTCAAAGGAAGGAAAGGAAAGAAAATGAGGGGGACAAAGGGAAGAGGGAGGGGAGAAAATGGAACAAAGGTCTGGAGACCGTGTTAGAGACCCGCCGTGTGGCCAAAGCAGTGTGCTCCTTACCCTCTAACCAAATCAAATCCCAGGAGAAAGCTCACTCATTCTTTCAAAGTTGTGACTTATTTCAGAGAACAATCTGTGGTCATAGGTGGATCATGTTAGTCGTTCACCTCCAGAAAGCCAAATCTGGACCTGGTTCTCACCACGAGGCTCTGATGACCTCTCCATTTGGCCCCTGGGAAGCCTTTGCCATATTAAATGCTGTCACCTCTGCAGCGAGCAGGTAGGCAGGCGCTGCTCCAGGGCCATCCCCAAGGATGCCTTGGCCAGCTTAGGGTGTGAGATGGCACCTGGAAAACTGTACCAGTGAGGCCAGAGGGCATGCAGCTGCTTCCTCAGTGCCCGGCATCCATCACACCTGCAGTGCCCCTTCCACATCAGCCACGTGTGGCATCCTACACGGCCACAAGTGCCATGTCTGCAACTAGTCACACTTAAGCCCTCTGGTGACCCAGAAGAAAAAGGGAGAAAAGTGGATGCTAAGCTGCTATTTGGTAAAGAGTGAATACGACTGCACTCACCACATGGGGTTGGGGAGGGGCTCCGACAAGGTGCCTGAGTCACCCAATGGGCACTTGTCCATAGCCGCAAGGATGTCCTAGCAGGGTGATCACAGGGTGCTCTGTTGAGCAGGTTCCAGGATGACAACTCCTTTGGTTTGCTCACACATCGGTAGCCACTGCTCCTAGCAAGGCCCCCCAGCCCCCCTTCCCATCCAGCACACACTGCTGGCACCCCCACTCAGCCCCCGGCACTGCCCCTGAATTTCTCTCATAGCCAGCTAGCTCTCCATTGGCAACGCTGGTGCCTGTCCCTGCCAGCAGCCCCAAGTCAGCACCATGCCTGGCTGTTCATTATTAAATTGAAAAAAGGAGGAGGGTCCTGCCTTGATTCCCTTCCAACGAAGAGGCTCCTTGGTGGCTATGCAAATGTGCCCACCTTCTCCTGGAACTTGCTGTGCAAACCGGCTTTGAAATTTCAGAGGGGCCCTGTGTCCCTTCCCCCAGGGGCTTGGCTAGCATTCCGTATCACTGAGGACTTGGCAGGAACCATGGAGGAAGGTCAGGAGCACCTGCTCCCAGCGCACATCCTGCCGAGATGGCCCACGAACCAGTCAGCGGCTCTTCTTCAGAAGCAATCTCAGGTCTGCCTGGCAGTCACAGCCCCACAGTGAAATACACACCACGTCCCAACTGTGCATTCACATGTAATTCTCATCTCATTCTAATTCTTATCCAATTCTCACCAAAAGGCTGAGTCCTGCTCGTCATCTGGGGAAACCGAGGCACGGTGAATCCAAGTGACTTGTCTTCTCATACATGGAGAAGGTGAGGTTGAAACCAGATCCAGGACACTGCAGAGACCCCTCTCACCCCTTTGACCTTTCCAGAAAAGGACCTGCAAGAGATAAAGTAGTTTCCGAAAGGCCTCCAGGCAGGGGAAGGGGCCTCTGATAATACTCACAGCTCAAAGTTGGTTTGGAACAAAGCCCTCCTGGTGCCACGGCACTGGGGCAGCAAAGCGGGGCAGAAAATGATGGGAGGGGAGCCGCCTCCCAAAGGGCTGCAAACTGGGGTGAATTGAGGCTACTTAATACATTCAATCCATCAGAGTAATGCCTTGTAATTAAGATTCCTGGAAATGAAGTAGTACCGGGGCACTCCATGGAAGATCTGCCTTCAAACGGTTCAGGTCAGCCTTAGGCTCAAGCACGGCTCTAATTGACGGCTCCCCTTGGGTCTGAAAGAAAAGATGTAATCAGACCACACAAAGCACGTCCTGTCCAATTACAAGGATCGGCATGGATGGGCTGACCTGTGACCTATAAAACAAAATTAAGATTTCCAAACATCACCAGGAGGTAGTGGGAGGGATGGCTGGTCCGTGCTCCAGCCTTCCAACTCCCCAGAGTGGAGACAGAACAAAATCGTAGCCCTGGAAAGAAATGTGGTGGACTTTGATCAGCCATTGTGCAACCTTTCAGTTGGAGTCTTTCTGGGGGGTGGGAGGGTCAGGGGGACTAACGCTCAGTTTCTTGCACTGGATGTCCAGATGCGTTATCACAAAAGAGCATTTCTTTGCAGTTGAGCCCTAGAGTGCCAGGAAGCTAGTTCTCGAAACAAGCCAGAATCTCCAACAGCCATAGGACATGTTAATTACGTTTGGGGGCAGTGTGGGGATGCACTTGATGTCATGGTGGAAAACACCCCCATACTCACGCCTTATGGGACCTGCACTCTGGAGCATGAGGCCGACTGCCTGGGTTCTGGGGTGAGAACCTATCAACAGCAATTGAGGAATGTTTATCCATTCTTCTGTCTCCTGACTCAGGGAGCTGTGTCTCATCTTCCAGGAAAGAACTGGGTGGGCACATTGCACTTAGCTTATTCAACTATCAGGGACCTCCAGCGGTCGGGAGGTGGAGGAAGAGTCATGGGGCCTCACAAAGTCTTTGCAGAAACAGGCCTTTGCCTCCGCGCCGCCGAGCCAGGAGAACCTGCAGCGAGCAACTAGCTCTTCTTTCCTTCTCTTTTAAAATCAACACCCGTCCCCAGATTTGCTTTTGGCAAACATTGCTTAACTGCTGCTGTTTTCCCTGAAGTCACTGAAGAGAGAGTTAGATAATGAGCTGGCATGCTCTTTTGAAATGTTTACTGTGTTCCTTAAAGCAAGGGACATGCTGGTTCCTAAACTAATTTGGGGTTGCTAGATCTTTTCTACTCTTTTTGGAGATCTCCGAAGTAAACACATGGACTTAAGTATAATTATCCGAGAGTCAAATAAACAGTCATGGGGCTTTCTAAAGGATGAACCTTTGCAGATTTGTCGATAGAAATTTTTTCTCAATTCTCCCCACAGAAAGGACAGAGAATGCATGAGTATTAAGATAATGCACCATAGCACGCCCCCAAAGATTTGAGGATAAAAGATCAGGTTGTCTTATTTTCAGTTCAAGGAAACCAAAGGTGATGACAGGATCTCAACGGCCATGGCATATGGGATAGACCCAGATAGTTAAAGAAAACTTCCTCAATGCAAACTGTTCTTCATAACGGAATTCACATTTGAAAAATTTCTGAGTTTCAACCTGGCAGGTTGCAAAGTCTTGTTAAAAAAAAAAAATTAAAGCTCAAGGCATCCAGTCATGTGTAATTTCGGTGAGAACTGTAATAAATGCATCCACGTAAGCCCTAAATTCCCACTGTCGAAATGAAGATCTAGGGTTAGCATGACATTTATATAAATCCCACTTGGTATTTTGGTTGCATGTTTTTCCAAAGGAGTTCAAAGGCATTTATAGACATTCTGATTAGTGCTTGTGATATCCCAGTAGGGTGGCAAATTCTATTAGCTCGGTTTTACATTTGGGAATAGAAAATCTTAAAGCAGCCAAATGGTTTGGCAAAAACCATATGGCATGTCACTGATAGTGCTTTGAGAAGAAAACAGGTTTTCCCAGCATCTCTCCCTGCTTCAGTCCTCTGTCCAATTTGCTTGCAGGATTTTTTTTTAATGTTAGATAATGTCATGGTGATTTTTAGAGTCTATGTAAAATCTCATCTACATTTGCAGCCTGCTGGGCCAATGTCCACCTGTGCAGGACAGAGTAACCTTGAGCCCCTCCCTTCCATTTGTTGGGAAGGACAGACCTCTCTGAATTGCTCCAGCCAGCTGGAAAGCTGAGCCCCCAAGCAAATAATGTCAAGAAGAGACGATAGGAGCCCAGAAAGTAATTCCCCAAGCCCCTTTTCCTCTGCAGAATGTTTGCAGGCTCCCCGAGCGTGAGGCATAATGACTTCCTCCACTCCCAGAGTCCAAACAAGAAGTGGAGAAGGAAGAACAAGAAGAAAGACGTGGGCTTGTTGTCTAGGGCAGATGGTGTATCAGGAACAGATGTCAGGGATGAAGAAGACACTCCTCAGCTCCTCGTTGGTTGCCATCATCTCTTCAAGAAGTACCTCAGACTGCAAGGAACAGAGTGAGCAGTGGCCAGGGGAAGAGGTGAGCGGTCCAGGACTGCCGCTCAGGGGAGGAGGGTCCTATGCTCCCAGACCACGTGATTCCATTCCAAGGCATTTCAAGACCTTGAAGACAAAATTGCTCGACTCAGCCAGTAGTAACATTTGAGGAGTTGCTGTGGCCGGAAGAAGGTGCCAAAATATTGCCGCCATGAGGCAACATTATTACTTGTGGGCCCAGAAGTGCCCTCCCCTGCAGGCTGGCTCCATGAACTGCTCTCCTTTCGCCTGGTTACACCCACACTGTCTGTCTGTCTTTTCTTTCCTCATTCGGCCCTTCCTGCTCGGGGGCCTTTACATGCTATGCCATCTGCCAGAAACGCCCTTCCCCACCTTGTGTGCACCTGCCTGTATCCTTCGAATGTTCAAACATGGCTTCCTCAAGGAAGCCTTCTTTCCCGAGCCTCAATCTGGGGTCAAGCCCACTCATTCCAGGCTTTGCAGCCTCTCCTGCAAGTCACTGGTGGCAAATGAGATGAAATTGTTGGTTGTTATTTAGTTGTGAGTTGGGCGTCTCTACCAGTGGCAGATAAACCCCATTGAGGCAGCAGGCTGAGCTTTCTCTTATTCATCGCTGTCAGCCCAGCATCCATCTATATTTAACAAATTAATAAAATAAATAGCTCATCAGTCTGGTTTGAAGAAACAGCCACATGAGCAGTGTAGAGGAAGATGCTGTAGGGTGAACTTACGGGTTTATTTCCCGCAGCCATGAAAACATTTAACACCAAGTCATATGATTTTGCCTCCTTTTCTCCATGGCCCAAATTTCCCATTCTAGGACCTCAGTCTTCTGACCTCCACTAGCCAGCCTCTGCTCCAAGAGGAAAAGGGAATGACAAGGCTCACCTCACGTTTTCTGAATAGGAATGGTCTGCTCCCCCTTAGTGTCATTCCTGGAGAGCAAGGAGGGTCCCTTCTCTAATGGGCTAGCTCTTTTTCTGCTGGGAAATAGTGAATTTGTGTGGACTTTATAATATTTATTTTTAAAGGTAAATTTTTTCCATGGATTTTTGTAGGCTTTGCTTGTTTGGAAGAAATCAATTAGGATTTATTATATTTTAGCCATGCTTCAAAATACACAGGAGATTAAAAATCTAAACTCCTGATAATTGTATTTTATAAAATTAGGACTGCTTATTTAATTATGAGGAAAGTCTCCATCATCATTAATATCATTGTTTATAAGCTTTTGGGTTTTGTTTTCCTCTCAAACACAGTTCCACGTTTCCCAATGGGAACATCTTTAAAATATCATTAGAAACAAAGGTGTCAGCCACTCTTCACAGCTTCCGCAGCTGCTTTTATCAAATATCCAGGGGCCTGTTTTAAAAGCAGAGAAATTCTCCAAGGAAGAAATGGCTTGGAGATCTGTCATTGCTACTAGAACATAACAACCAATCTTCATAAGCAGTAAAAATAATTCCAAGAGAAGTAAGCGACAGGTAAACTGGGTCTTAAAAAGAGAGAGAATAAGAGGAAAGGTAGGAGGCAGGGGAAGGATGGAAGACGGAGGCTGGAAAGGAGCCGCAGAATGGCACACAGGTTGCTGAGACGCGATTGCACTGACCAGGGTCTGGGGAGTCTCAGGTGGTGTAATGTGTCATGGAGCTTCTTCTTCTTTTTTTTTTTTTTTGTTTTTTGAGACATAGTCTCGCTGTGTTGCCCAGGATGGAGTGCGATGGTGCAATCTCAGCTCACTGCAACCTCCGCCTCCCGGGTTCAAGGGGTTCTCCACCCTCAACCTCCCCAGTAGCTGGGATTACAGGCATGTACCACCATGCTCAGCTAATTTTGTTGTTGTTGTATTTTTGGTAGAGATGGGGTTTCACCATGTTGGCCAGACTGGTATCAAACTCCTGGGCTGAAGTAATTTGTCCGCTTCGGCCTCCCAAAGTGCTAGGATAATAGGCATGAGCCACTGCACCCAGCCACAGAGCTTCTTATTAATTATAGAAATTGTCCTGAAACTTTGAAACCAATGGGAGTGGGGACTTGGGGGACAGGTAACAAATTTTGCCATTGATACCATTGACTTAAAATCATGAGATCTATACATTTAGAAAAGAGGAGTTTTATTTTTTATAAACGATTACAACCTGTAGGCTGTTCTGTTTAACAACTTGTTCAATCAGGAACAGGCACTTTGAAGAAGGAACAGTAAAAGAGGAAACTATGCTGAAGGAGCTGGCTAAGCGTACAGATTTAGCAGGTTATAGAAGGAGCTGGGAAGATTCATGAAGAGGGGCTGTGTGCACGTGTAGTAAGCAAACATCTTTGTTACATCCATCAACACACACATGTTCACCTGGGAGTGAAGACTTCACATTTAAATGTTTTACAGTTGGGCCCTATATGTCGCAAGGTGCAGCTGGGACTCCAAGGCACTCAGTGCACAGTCCCCATGGACCAGCCAGAACCAGTCCCCGGAGGGTGGTCTCCCATCAGGGGAAAGTTACTGAAATCAGTCTCTTGTTCACTCGAAGCTGTAGTTATGGCTTGCGGGACAGGGATCAGTTAGTCAGCATCTGGTGGAGCTGCCATTGTTTTAATACTGCTTATCTTGAGGTCAGTGCTTATTTAGCTGTTAGAAAAAAGACAAAACCTCGTGGCAGTGAGAGCCTCGTTTATTCTTGAAGCACAGAGGTGCGTGATTTAACCCTTGCCTGCCACGGCCTCCGGTCTTACTTGCAATTTGGCATCCTATCGTCAGTCTGATTATCTCTAGCATTCATGCTGGTCAGTTGTTGTGTCTAAACTGCAAAAGGCAGGGGGTCTGGCTGTAACGTCAGGTGATTGGTTGAAATCAGCAGTGGAGCAAATCTTTCAAAAGGGCTGGTTTCTGTTTATCTCTTAAAAAAGAAATTCTAATGGCGGTTAGCGAGGGAGGGGCTGTCTTGAGGTGTGCCTGACCTCTCATCCATCCCATGGCCGGGAACTCAGTCTTTAAGGTTCTCTGGGGGTCTCTTTGGCCAAGAGGAGTTCCATTCAGTCAGCTGGGGGGCTTAGGATTTTATTTGTATTTCTCAATACAATCAGATCTTTTTCAATTCCCTTCCTTAAGCTTGAATATCCTTTGAAAACTCCACAAACCTAAAATAATATGTGCACTGAATTCACGTATCCAAAATTATGAGCTTATGAAATTTAAAGATGCATTTCGATAATGGTCACACACTTATAATTCCCATTTGCTTCAAATGGTTTTAATTTCATGACAAAAGGCACTGGCCATTTACCCAGAGGCAGACACAAATCTGAGAAGAGGCCATTAGCACTCCTATAAAAAACAAATGGAAGCCTTCTGTTTTCTTGACTTCATAGTTTCTACAGTGTCAAGCAAATGTGGAGCTGTCATTTTCATACCAGAAGCCAAGGGGGGAAAGGACAAAGGGAAACCCAAAACTCATGCAACAGATTTTCAGCAGCAGGGAAATTAATCTCATTGGACTCCTTTGCTCAGCTACCAAGATGAGCAACTTATGCTTCTTCAGTAAGTTCTTTTATCACTTTCTCAGATTCTAGAAGTGGAAGATATCTGCCCAGATTGAGACAAACTCCTCTCCCCTTTCCCATGTTAGTCTCTTTTCGTATCATCTGTGAGTTCCCAAACAAGGACTGAATTTCTGCCACCTGCTGCCAAAGACGGTGGCCTGTGACATGCGTGAGGAGGCAGGGTCTCCTGGGCTAGAGCTTAGCCATCGTCGTAAGAGGAAGGTGGGAACTGACTCTCCCATCCTCTGTGCGATGGCTAATTGTATGTGTCAACTTGAGTAGGCCAAGGGCTGCCCGGATCAAACATCATTATTGGGTGTGCCTATGAGAGTGTTTCAGGATGAAGTGAGCATTTGAGTGGATTCCGCCAAGCCAATCACCCTCCCCAGTGTGAGTGGGCAGCATCTCACCCCTTGAGGCCCTGAATGTAATGAAAGGTGGAGGAAGAAGGAATTCACCCTTCTTTCTTCCTACCTGCCTGCTTGAGCTGGAAAAAAAAAGATCATCTCATGTTCTTCTGCCCTTGGCCTGGGACTTACACCATCGTCTACCCTGGTTCTCAGGACTTTGGCTCCAACTGAACTATAGCACCTGGGGCTTTCCTGGGGCTCCAGCTTGCAGAGGCAGATCATGGGGTTTCTCACCTCCATAATCGTGCAAGCCAGTTCCTCATAATAAGGCTCCCACACACACACACACACACACACACGCACACGAGTCATGCACTGAATAATGTCATTTCAATCAATGATAGACCGCATGTACTACAGTGGTCTCATGAGATTATGATACCATATTTTTACCATATCTTTTCTATGTTCAGATATGTGTAGATACACAAATACTTACCACTGGATTACAACTGCCTGCAGTATTCAGTACAGTCACATGCCGTATGTCTTTCTAGCCTAGGAGCAAAAGGTGCTACCCTCTAGGCCTGTATGAATACACTCTTTAATGTTTGCACAACAAAATCACCTAATGACACATACCTCAGAAGGTATTCCGTCATCAAGCCAGGCATGACTGGATATATCCCCTGGTGGTTCTGTTTCTCTGGAGAACCCTAAGGCACTCTGCCTCGGCCTCATCCCCACTTTGCCAACCGGATCCTCCATTCCTTATGTCTTCACTGATTTCGTAAAGTCACTTCTCCGCAGGTGATGAACAATCTCCTATGGTCAGTGTGATCTTTGAAACAGGCAAGTCTGTCCATATTGGCCCCTACTGAAGATCCTCCCATAGCTCCCAAGATAGAGATTGCATCCTGAGTGTGACCTTCCCCCACACCTTCCAGCCTCATCCCCTGTGTCTCCCCCTTCCACCTCCTTTGCTGCAGCCACACTGAATCAGTTTCCAAAGCCGTCGGCTGTCTACACTGCCATGTCTGCCAACCAAGCAAGCACTCAGGGCTTGCTGGGCATTGTGATGGGCACTGGGTACAGTGATGGCTGCAGGGAGTTCACAGTTGAGTAAATTTAAAGCAATGTTGCAGAGTGCTGGACTCAGCTCCAATCACCCCAACCCTGGGAAAGTGCCCTGCCCACCATCCCCCAGCCCCGCTTGACCGGGAGCCCATTCTTTTGTGTTCTCAGAACAAAGTTTAAAGATTGCAGTGTAGATACTTCACACCCATTAGAATGGCTACTATCAAAAAACATAAAAGAAGTATTGAAGAGGGCATGGAGAAACTGGAATCTTTGTGCATTGCTGGTGGGAATGTAAAATGGTACAGCCACTGTGGAGAGCAGTATGGCACTTCCTCAAAATAGCTGACATATAATATAATTATTATATGATCTAGCAATTCCACTTCTGGGTAGATAGCAAAAAGAACGGAAAAGAACTCACATAGATATATGTACACCTGTGTTCATAGCAGCTTTCTTCACAACAAAAAGGTAGAAATAACCGAGTGCCCATCAACAGATGAAAGGGTAAACAAAACGTGGTACATCCATACAGTGGAATATTATTCAGCCAGAAGATTTTGAATGCTCCCAATACAAAGAAATGGTAAATGTTTGAGGTGATAGATATACTAGTTACCTTGCTTTTCATTACACATTGTATACACATATCGAAATATCACATCTACCCCATAAATATGTACAATTCTTATGTGTCAATTAAACATTTGAAGAAGGAAGGAAAATTTGACACAATATTACAACATGAGTGAATCTTAAAGATGTTATTCTAAATAAAATAAGCCACACACAAGAGGACAAATACTGTACTATTCCAAGATTAAGAAAGTAGAATGGTGGTTATCAGGAGCTGGGTGGAAGGTAGAAATTGGGTGTTCTTGTTTAATGGGGACATAGTTTTAACTTGGAAGGATAAACATGTTCTAGAGTGGATGATGGTGATGATTGCACCACAGTGTGAATGTACATAATGCCACACAACTGTACACATAAAAATGGCTAAGATAGTAAATTTCATGTTCTGTATATTTTACCACAATAAAAAAATGTATAGGTAAAATTTCTTTTTTTTTTTTTTTTTTTTTTTTTTGAGACAGAGTCACCCAGGCTGGAGTGCAGTGGTGCAATCTCGACTCACTGCAACCTCTGCCTCCTGGGTTTAAGTGATTCTCCCACCTCAGCCTCCCGAGTAGCTTGGATTACAGGTGCCCACCATCAGGCCTGGCTAGTTTTTGTATTTTTAGTAGAGATGGGATTTCACCATGTTGGCCAGCCTGGTCTCAAACTCCTGGCCTCAAGTGATCCACCTGCCTTGGCCTCCCGAAGAGCTGGAATTACAGGTGTGAGCCACCGTGCTCTGTCCATAGGCAGAATTTCTGTTTCCGACCACGATGCAGTCACAGGAACTAGCTTTGCCCTCCCACACTAAACAACCAAACAACCAGACAAAACAACTATAAAAAAAAAAAAGACAGTGCTTTTTGGACACAGAACAACAGGCCACACAGAGCAGAGATCCTTTAAAGAAGGGAAACAAATGGGCAGGCCTTACCACGGTCCTCACTTACCACCTAGAAATCCTTTCCAGGCTACGTTCCAGGGAAAGCTGACCCACATAGAGCCTGCTGTTCCCTCAAAGGAGGAGACAGAGCTGAGAACCCAGGGAGGCTCAGGCAGCTAGAATTGTAGGGCGGAGTTCAACAAGGCTTCCCCTGGAGACTTCCACGGAGTACCGATGGATGTATGCCTGCAAGACAACTAACAAGGCCAGGAAACTCCCACCAGAAAGGAACAGGCAGAAAAATGTGTGAGGCTCAGCGGGCCAGGAACAGATTGTGTTCTCACCAGTCCAAGTAGAGAAACTTTGTAATACCCAAGGCATCAGGTAGAGTACTCAGAAGGCTATTGCCACAAGAGCAAAGTAAAATCATCCCTACACCAATGGCCATCCTGGTTTCCCCTGACAATGCTTTAAAGTAAACCTCAAAAAGCATCAGGCTGTTTCCAAGTAACACAATGGCTTCCAAGGATAACACTCAAGAACATGTAAAGGAATATAAAGTTATCCGGCACCTACAAAATAAAATGTACAATGCTGGCATCCAATGGAAAAGAATGCAAAGTAATAGAAAAATATGACCCAAAATCAGGAATATCAATCAATAGAAACAGACCCAGAAATGACACAGATGATAGAGTTAGTGGACAAAGATGTTAAAAAGTTATCATATTTTGTATGTAGAGTTAGTAGACAAAGATGTTAAAAAGTTATATTTTGTATGTAAAGAAGGTAGAGGAGAACATAAGAATATTGAAAAAGAGGCATTGGAAGTTGTAGAAAAGAAGACACAAATTGAATTGATAGAGTTTTTTTTAAAGCTTAGGATGAAGTGTAGATTACACTATAGAAAAAAAAATGTAGTGTACCTGAAGACACAGAAATGCAAGCCACACAAAATAAAATAAAGAAAGTAAAAAGATGGGGGAAGGGGAGACTGACCAGAGAATTAGCATTGCTGGGACAAATTCAAACGTCCCAATCTACATGTAATTGGAGTCCCTGAAGGAGAGGCAGATGGGAAAAAATTGAAGAAATTATGATTGAAATGTTTCCAAATTCTATAAAAACTATAAACCCACAGATACAAGAAGTTTGAAGAACCTCAACCACTGTACATCATAGTAAAATTGCCGAAAAGCAGTGATATAGAGAAAACTTTAAAAGCATTCAGCATAAGGGAGGGAGAAATACTTTATGTACAGAAGAACAAATGTAAGAATGAGAACCAAATTCTTATCAGAAACAAAGTATGCCAAAAGATAATACAGCAACATTTGAAAGTGAAAACAACTGTCCATCTAGAATTATATACCCACCAAGAAAAATTAGCTTTCAAAAATAAAGGCAAAAAGGAAAGACCTTTTCAGATACACAAAAGCTGAAGAAGTCCATCGCCAGCAGACCTTCACTTGCAAGAAATGGTCAAGTAAGCCCTTTGAGCAGAAGGCAAATGATAACAGATAGAAATCTAGATGTATGCAAAGAAACGAAGAGCACCAGAAATGGTCCATATTGAATAAATATAAAAGGCATTTTCTCTTATTTAAAAGAAAACTCTTTAAAAGATAATTGACTATTTCAAGTAAGCTTAATAATGAGGCTTAAAGTATATGAAGAAATGAAAGGCATAACAGCAATAGCACAAAGGCTGGAAAGGGAGAAAAAGGAGTACAGCTTGGTAAGATGGTTGTGCTGTATGGGAGGTAGTCTAATATTACTCAAAGACAGACTGTTATAAATTTAAGATTTATACTGAAAGTCCTAAAGCAACCTCTATTTAAAAAATATATGTAGCAAAAGGCTGGGCATGGTGACTCACGCTTGTCATCCTAGCATTTTGGGAGGCCAGGGCAGGAGGATTACTTGAGCTCAGGAGTTCGAGACCAGCCTGGGATAAATAGTGAGACCTCATCTCTTTAAAAAAAAAAAAAAAAAAGGATCAAATTCATAAACCACTCTCCAGACAGATCTGGAAAAAGAAAGAGAAAAAAACAAATTGCCAATATCAGAAATAAGAGAGAAAAAGGATATCACTGAAAATACTGCAGACAATAAAATGACTATGAGAGAATATTATGAGCAACTTTCTATAAATAAACTCAATAATTTCAATAAAATGGAAAAAGTCCTTGAAAGACATGAACTGCCAGATCTCACTCAAGAACAGGTTATCCAAATAGCCCAGCTTCATATCTATTAAAGAAATGTAATTTGCTGTTTAAAATCTTCTCACAGAGAAAATCCCAGGGCCACTTGGCTTAACTAGAGAATTCCACCAAGCATTTAGGAAAGAAACAAAATCAAGTTTACACAAATTCTTTCAATAACCTAAAGAAGAGGAACATTTTACAACTTATTACATGGGGAACTATTACTCTGATACCAAAATGAGAAGACAGTATTACAAAAAAACTACAGAGTAATATGTATTATGAACACAGATGCAAATATTCTTAAAGAAATCTGAGTATATTGAATCAAACAATATGCAAAAAGGATAATATGCCATGACCAAGTGGAGTTATAAAGCAATGCAACATTGACTTAACATTTGAAAATCAAATAATGTAATTCACCATATTGGCAAATATAGGAGAAAACCATATAGGATCATCTCAATAAATGCAGGAGATTCATCTGTCAAGATCTAATATCTCATCCTTATAACTACTCTCAGCAAATTTATATTAGAGGGCATTTCCTCAACCTGATAAAGGGCATCAACAAAAATATCTACAAATTAACATCGCATCTAATTTTGAAAGACTGGATGCCTTCCCCCCTAAGTTCTGAAACAAGACAAGGATGTCTGCTCTTAACACTTTTATTCTATGTTTATTGGAGTTTCCAGCTAATGCAATAGGGCAAAGAGAAGAAATAAAAATCATATAGATTTGAAAAGCAGAAGTCAACTGTCATATTTACTAATGAAATGACTCTCTAAATTGAAAATCCTAAGGAATTTACCAAAAAAGCCACTAGAACTAAGAAGTGAGTTTGGCAAGCTTGCAAGATATGGGTCAGTACAAATGTATTACATTTCTATATATTAAAAACAAACAAAAAGACATTGAAACTTAAAATCATTTACAATGTCTTCAAAAAAGATAAAATACTTGGCATTAGATTTGACAAAAGATGTACAAACAACACCAAAAACAACCAAACAGTGCTGAAAGAAATAAAGAAGACCTATGTAAATGGAGAGATATACTATATTCATGGATTAGAAGACTCAATGTTGCTAAGATGTCAATTCTCCCCAAATTAGTATACAGATTCAATATTATCCCAATCAAAATTTCTATAGGTCTATTAGAAAATTTGATGAATGAATTTCTAAATTTATATTAAAATGCACCTAGAATAGCCACGCAATAATGAAACCTTTTTTAAAAAGGATAAAGTCAGACAACTTAAACCATCTGATTTTAAGACTTATTACAAAGCCACAATAGTTAAGACAACTAGAGTATTGATGTAAATATAGACATACAGGTCAATGCAACAGAACAGAGGCCCAAAAGGGACCCAGACATATATAGCCAATTGATTTCCACCAAAAGTTTCAAGGTAAACCAATGAGGAAAGAATAATATTTTAAATAAATAATGCTAGGAAAATTGAATAACCATATACAAAGTTAAAAAAATGAGCTTCAATATTTCACACCACATGAAAAATTAACTCAAGGTGGAGCATAGTCCTAAGTGTAAAAACTAAAACTACAAAACTTCTAGAGGAAATTCTAGTGATCTTGTTTGGCAAATATTTCTTAAATACCACACAAGGCACGAAATGTAAAAGAAAAAAATAAATAAATTGGAGCCTTTTTGCGTTAAAAAAAATGCTCTTCAAAATAGACCTATAAAGTTTAAAAGATACGCCAAATATAGGGGGAAAATATCCAAAAAGCATATATCCAGCAATGAACTTGAATCTAGAATGTAAAAAGAACTCCTACAGTTCAATGATCCAATTAAAAATGAGCAAAATATTTAGTTACATATTTTATCAAAAAAGATGGCAAGCAAGCACATTAAAATATATTCAGCATTATTAGTTATTATGGAAATGCAAAAGAAAACCATAATGAGATACCATGATATATCCACTAGATTGGCTAAATTAGATGGATTATATTAAGGATTTCTTTTCTTTTCTTTCTTTCTTTCTTTCTTTCTTTCTTTTTTTTTTTTTTTTTTTTTTTTTTTTTTTTGAGATGAAGTCTCACTCTGTTGCCCAGGCTGGAGTGCAATGGCATGATTTCAGCTCACTGCAACCTCCACTTGCCAGGTTCAAGCATTTCTCCTGCCTCAGTCTCCTGAGTTGCAGGGATTACAGGCTCCCACCACTACACCTGGCTAATTTTTGTATTTTTAGTAGAGATGGGATTTCACCATTTTGGCCAGGCTGGTCTCAAACTTCTGACCTCAAGTGATCTGCCCGCCTTGGCCTCCCAAAGTGCTGGGATTACAGACGTGAGCCACTGTGCCCAGCCTATTAAGTGGTGAAGAGGATGTGGAGCTTCTAAAACTTTCATATACTACTGGTGGGATTATAAAATGAATAAGCCACTTTGGAAAACGGTTTAGCAGTTACTTAAAAATGTAAACAAACACCTAGCATATGATATAGCCATTTCACTTCTAGGTATTTACTCAAGAAAAATGAAAGCATATGGCCACATAAAGATTTGCTCACAAATATAACAACTTTATTCATAATAGTGAGACTCTGGAACCAATAAATGTCCATCAACGGGTGAACAGATAAACAAATTGCAGTATACCCATACGATGGAAGACTACTTAACAATGGAAAGAAAAGGAATGAACATATGCATGAGAGTGTCACAGGATCCTCAGGGTATCACTTTTCCAGCCAGAAGCCTCTGTAGTCGGGAGCACCTTGGTCTGGGTTTTGCTCAGGCCCTCTGGGCTCATTCTGCCCACTCGGCCTGGCATGCTACACTCAGCTTGTGCTAACAGACTGGATCCCATGCCTGCCAAGGGGTAGCCAGGTGTGGAGCAGCAAGTGGTGTGTGAGTGAGCATGTGCAGGATCTAGCCACTGCACACAGCCAGACATGTTAGGTGCTGCAGCAGGGCAGGCAGCTCCAGGCTCTGGCACAGGCACTGGCTCCATGCAAGCCTGCAGCTGGACCAGATGCACCACAAGCAGCTTCCACTATGGACACCCACATCTGGATGAGGGGAACAGGGTGGTGCCCAGAAGCTTGGAGATGCCAGAAACCACAGAGCCCCAAAGAGCATGTCACAGCCCCTAGGTCTGGGCTCCCTGAAGAGTCATATCTCTTCATTCCTCATTGCTCACAATGTGGCAAGAGGAGAGGGTGTGTTTTAGCCCTGTTTGTGTTACAGCTCTTTCAGTCCCACCATTCAGCAGGCCCCAGGGTCCTGTCTCATGTCTGGGAAGAATGAGATATGCAGACAACTGGAGGGTGAGCAAGGCAAAGAGGTGCTTTATTGAGTGACAGTACAGCTCTCAGGAGACCTAAAGTGGGTAGCTCCTTTCTGCAGTCAGGTTGTCCCAAAGTCTGCTCAAGTCTGGCTGAGTCTGAGGTTTTTATGGGCTTCAGAAGGGAGGAAGTGTGTGCTGATTGGTTCATGGGCAGCCATGGGTGGGTGTGGGAAAAGCACCATAAGTTCTTACTCCAGGCTGTGGACTCCACCTGGAACTGACAGCCCAGCCCCCATGCTTCAGGTCTTCCCTGGCTTTAAGGTGGGGCTTCACCAGGGACCCACCCCTTTCCACCCAGAAGCCCATCTGCCTCCTGCCGCCATCTACATGTCATCCATGGCACCCAGGCTATTTGTGCCAAGGGGCATCTGCAGGCCCAGGCCAAGCCACCCTCAGGCCCCCACTGGCCTCCCTCCCATGCTCGTCAGTGCCCAAAGTCCAGAAGGGGCTGAGGTCACAGGAGGCTGGCGTGTCAGTGCCACCCCAAGCATGCGTGCTCCTGGCTGGGTTGTGGCTGTGCCTGGGCTTGGCTTCAACTTTGCTCTGAAATCAGAGCAAGTGCTGGGAGCAGGGACAGGCCAGCTGCCATCAATAGCATAGATGAATATCAAAATAAATATGCCATGTGAAAGAAGTCAGACAAAAAATATTTACTATATAATTCCATTTGCATACAATTCTGGAAAATAAAAACTATAATGACAGGATGCAGATCAGTGTTTATCTGAGGATGGGGGTGGATGGAGGGATAGATTTCAAAGGAGCTCAAGGAAGCTTTGAGGGGAGTTGGTTATGTTCATCATTTGATCCTGGTGATGGTTTCATGGACATTGTTAAAACTTACCCAATTATACACTTTAAATATGTACAGCTTATTGTTAGAGACAATTATACCACAGTAAAGCTACAAAACATGAATTATAAAACTTCATGTATAACCCTATCAACTAGGTGATACCATGGTCATTTTCATATTAAAAAATAGTCTTGGAGCAGAAAACCAGCTTTTTAGGCCTGTTGCTGGGGCCAGCTTGGCATATTTGTGGGTCTTAAAGGATCCAGCCCTTGCCTACTCTACAGGCAGCTAAAAAGGACTTGGGCTAATACAAGCTTCCCCACCCACCCTGCCTGCCCTGCCTGGCTGCCCCTGTTTGCTCAGCTAACTGCTGTTGATTTGAAGAAACTTAGCCCAAAAGTCAGCTCCCCCTGGACATCTTTCTTGGATCCTGCGGCTGGGTCTGAGACACCTGCCTGCCTGGCACTCACTATCGGCCTGGTCTGAGATGAGTGACTCTTCATCCCTGGGTCACTCCTGGGATGCTTTGGGAAGCCTGATCTTTTAGGCTTAGTGCACAGTGCCACGCCTGGCCCCAGAAAGATGTTCAGTAAATACAGGACTCAGTAAATACAGGGATAGGGATAGGTCTCCAACAAGGGCTTGAACAAGGCTTCCTTTTGGAAGATGCAGAAACAGCTAAGATGATAGAAAGCCAGGAGCCAGGAAGCATGACCTCCATCCATCCCAGATGCCACCCTCCTGCTGCTCAGAAAAAAGGGACAGAGAAGTGAACCATTTGCGTCTCTAAAGGAGCCCTGTGTGCATTCCCTCTGTCTAGTTCAGGCGTGCACTGGAATCTTTGGCCTTCCCAAGAATTGCAAGGGGAAGCTGTGGAAGAGACTAGGCCAGCACCAGCCTTCATAAGGAGAGGCAATGAGTGAGAGCTGTAATAATCCCTTGTTTATTCCCCAAGATGCCAGAAAATAGATAAAAATCCAGGTCAATGGGCTCCAGCTTTTGACCAGAGCTGAGCTGACTCATGTAGCATCTTCCCCTTTGGATGGAGGCCCCTCTGTGGGTTCCAGAAAGGAAGAGTGTAGCTCTTTCTGACTCTGCCCCCAAAAACCACAATTCATTCTTCATTGAACATTCCTTTCTCTCCCCCACATTCCCATGAATCCCCAGAACAGCACCGCCAAGAGGACCTTTATGGGAATCCACTTGCACCTCCGGCCAACGCCCTTCCCGATGCCAGTAACTCGGGTGTCCCGAGCCTGACAAGTTCCAGAACACACTCCTCTCTGCATTCCATGTTTTGCTTTTGCAGGCAGTTGTTTCAGAAGCACCAGAAAGCATCTTAGATGGCTAAGACTGAAAAGGAATGGGGGGCCCTGAAGTTACCCCACATTCATTCATCTCTCCCAACAAAATGTGTGTCCTCCCTTGGCTGGGTCCTGCACCACCTGGAGAAGGTAAGGGGAAGGTGTTGCTCAGCCCAGACACAGTAGCTCCCAAGTACTGGAGGAAACAGAGGAGGAGACAGAAGTCCCAGCCTGGAGACACTCGGAGGGCAGGGCCAGTGAGGGCAAGGCATGGGGGCAGAAGGACAGGCTGCAGGAGGACATGAGTTAAGCTATGGTTTTATGGAGTGGGCAGCCCCAGACAAGGCAGGGACCAGGAAAAAGTCTATTCTAGGAAAAGGAATCAATGTGAGTAAAGGGACGGAAGAAAATGGCGAGGTCGCTGCATAAAACGTGTAGTGTGATGGGTGGGGGCGGGGGCTGGGGGCACAGAATGGCCAGCCAGGAGCCTGCTCAGAGTCAGAGCCAAAAGTATCGCTTAGTGTTCTGTGTGCTGACTCGTGTGTGCCGTTGCTATAATTCACCATGTGACTAGTGCGTTTTAGTTTCTTATCTGATAGGATGGCTAATACAGAACGATGGTACAAGTTTCAAAAGGTACTCATGGGTTTAAAGTAAAAACAAAGCTTTCTCCTTCATTTCTATAAGACTCTGAGAGACAACCAGGTCCTGGATTGACAAGAAGAAAACACATTGCTGGACTCACAGGAAGCAAGGAAATTCCTAAAGATCAACTCTCTACCCCTCACCCCAACTCCAAAACACACACCCAATTAGAAGACAATTGGACTGAACCGGACCACAACCAGCCTAGAGCTACAGGCAAGTGGGAAGGGTGAGGCCTCCCTGAGGACGCAAGCCAGCGGAGCATGCACTGACAGGGAGCTGGCCAGCAGCAGGTGGGGGCTGGCCCTGGGGCCCCTGCAGCATCAGGACCCTCAAAGACAGGCAGTTGGCTTCTCTTAGAGAAAAATCCTTCCCAGTCTGAGCCATCAGAATTCTCACACACCCAAAAGAAGCAGACACTGGTTTATGAAGGTCACCAAGCACAGAAGAGGTGGCCACACGGGTGAGAATCCAGTAGAAATGGCAAAAAGATTCAGCCCCTAAGGACTTAAGACACCAGAAGTAGCAGAAACAGAAGATGGGATAGCGATGTTTAAAGAAAACATGGCTGGACTTCTAAAGGCAGGCCAAGAGCCCATATAAATAACTAGCATGCAGAGCTGAAAATGTACCAAGAAAGCCTGGTGCAGTGGCTCACGCCTGTGATCCCAACACCTTGGAAGGCCGAGCTGGGAGGATCACTGGAGCCCAGGAGTTCAAGACCATCCTAGGCAACATAGTGAGACCTCATCTCTAAAAAAAAAAAAAAAGAGAGAGAGAGAGAGAGAGAAAGAGAAAGAAAACTTACCAAGAGGAAAAGAGGAACTTGGGAACTTGGAGAAAGGAAGGATATAATTTCGGAAATAATTACCTCAATAGATGATCAAACAGTAAATAAGACATCACTACACAAATGGCCATTTCATATCTTCCCCTTTCTCCTCCAATGCCCCAAGCCCTCTTCTCCCATCCTCACTCTCAGCTGAGACTTTGCTGAGAAATAGCAGCAGCCAGAAGAGAACTCTCCCAAATGTCTATCCTCACATCCAGCCGCATGCCGGCATCTGCACCCACACACTCAGCCTCCATTCCCACGGCTAGTGAGAAATGTTTCATGCCCAACCTGAAGGCAGTTCCACCTGTGCTCCAGAGCCATCCCACATCCCCCGCACGGTGTTCTCCAGCCATTCGCTCTTCTCCCCCTCACTATTCACGCTCCCTCTCTCCTGGAACATTTTCATCGCCTTATGTCTGTTTTTTTTTTTTTTTTTTGACACAGTCTCACTCTGTCACCCAGGCTGGAGTGCGGTGGTGCAATCATGACTCATGGCATTTTTGATCATCGAAACTTTGATCACCAAACCCTCCTGGGTTCAGCTGATCCTCCCACCTCATGCTCCCACCTCAGCCTCCCAAGTAGCTGGGATTACAGGCGCCAGCCACCACACCTGGCTAATTTCTGTATTTTTTGTAGACATGAGGTTTCCTCATGTTCCCCAGGCTGGTCTTAAACTCCTGGGCTCAACCAATCCACCTGCCTCAGCCTCCCAGAGTGCTGAGATTATGGTGTGAGCCACCACACCTGGCTCACCTTATATCTGAACCCTAGAGTTACATGGATTCAATGCTCCAAGCTAATTCTCCTCTTTCATTGGTTGGTTGGTTAAAATTCTTTGGCTAGTAGTCTCTTCAAGACAGGCTCCAATAAACCATATTTCCTGAATTCTTACATATTCAAAGGTGTCTGTTGCCTTTACATTTGCATGTCAGTTTGGTTAGTGACATTGCTTGGATATTTGTCCCCACCCAAATCTCATGTTGGAATGTCATCCCCAGTGTTGGGGGTGGAGCTTGGTGGGAGGTACTTGGGCCACAGGGACAGATCTCTCATGAATGGTTTGTACCCTCCCCTTGGTGATGAGTGAGTTCTGGCTCTGGGTTCACATGAGATCTGGTCGTTTAAATGTGTATGGCACCTTTCCCCAACTCTCTCTCTTGCTCTGTTCTTGCTGTGATGTGCCTGCTCCCTCTTTGCCTTCTGCTATAAATGGAAGCTTCCTGAGGCCTCCCCAGAAGCAGATGCTACTATGCTTCCTATAAAGCCTGCGTAACAGTGAGCCAGTTAAACCCTTTTTCTTTATAAATTACTTTATAAAGTATTTCTTTACAGCAATGTATGAATGGCCTAATACAGTTAGGTACAAAACAACTTCCTTAAGTACATAATAGGCCAGCTCCTCTCTCTTCTAGCTGGGAAGAAGACTCAAGTCAGATTTCGAAGATAAAAAGAGAGTCAAGGGAAAGGGATCAGGTTTTAGTTACTTTCATCAGAAATGCTTTAGTGTTGACCTCCGTATGCAGTTTCTATGGGGCACAATATTTTCTTTCAATCTATACGTTCAAGTCTTCTTTTTTTTTTCCAGAAATGTTTCTTAAGTTTTAATTTTAATTTAAAATTTTTTCATTCATGATCTTAGTTCTTTTATCCTTCAGACTCATCAAATACAAATATTGGGGATCCTTTTTACTGCCTTCCCATACTCAAGTCCTTTTCAATGTCTCTTTAATTCCATTTTCTTTTGTTCACTTTCTTCACAATCCTGTCCTCTATGTACCTGCTGTGTTCTCGATAGTGTCCGTTCTTCTTTACATCTGCAAACGATTGTATGTTTCCCTTTCACATCTTCCCAAGTTCTGCCAGTTTGAGCATGACTCATTTCCTTCTCTCTTGCCATACCTTCCCTGAGCAGCATCTCTGCTTTATGTTCTTGTTTTATAAAGGCAATTATTTTATTTTTAGAAAATGCATGGCAATATGTTTGGCTGTAAACTCTGTCTGCTCTATGATAATACTTTTTTATTAAAAAAGGAAAAAGAGAGATATTAAAAACATACACATACGTCATCCATTTTCAAGGAAACCCAATGGGCTCCATGTTTGATGGGTGCACTGATGGCTGCACAAGACATGGTTCCCCTCTCTGGGGCTTTCTCTAGGCCTTCTTCCTGTACCTTCCACCATTCCCCAGATGAAGGGCCTTTCCCCACTTCCACCCCTAATTCTCTTGGCTTCTTTGGTGCTCTGTGAATTGCTGCATCCTTGCAGAGAGCCCTGGCTGTGTCCTGTGATATGAAGCAATCATTTAGAGACACCCCCCCTACAACCACAACCATGTGTGTGTACTTCAGCATGACCTGTGTGGCCTGGATCCACCCCAGCCTTCCTGGTCAGTGGCTTAGAAAAGAAACCTCAGTGCCAGTGGAGAACAAATAAAGGAAAACCCATGACCGTCCTGTGAGTGGACACAGTCCTCTTTGGGCTCAGGGTGCTCAGCACTCACTCTGGCAGCTGTGAGGCCCAGGCAGCTCTTCTCCCTGTGCTCAGACATCTCCTGGGCTCCTTGGGAAGCACCCTTCCCTCCATGTGTCTTGCTTTCTTGATCTATTCTTGTTTTCACATGTGCATAGATTTCATGAGCCCATCTTAATCATTGGGGAGCAAAGGAGAAGTAGTAATAAATAGACAGCAACCAGAGCGTGAGCTGGTTTCGGAAGGCATTTCACTGGGTTGGACAAGGGAACGTTGTTTCAAAAGCAACAAGAAGGTGGAGATAAGATGCTGACGTTCATTGACCTGCAAGTAATGTGAATGTGGAGGAGATTATGAGTAGAACGTGATCTTTGAGCTGTTTTGGATTTCTCATGAGAGGTGAGGACCGATCCGTACTCAGCCTTTTTCCCAGCCCAGCAGGGACATAAGGGGTTTACTTGTTTCACCCGAGAGGAAGCCACCAAGCTGCAGGAAGAGCAGAAGGCTGGAGAGCCAGGGATGGGTGCAGACCCGTGCCTCCAAGACACTGGGGAGGGCATTGCACCATGGACCCATGCCTATGTGCTGGAGGTGCCAACACCAACCTAGAGAGAGGGTGGGGAGAGTTCATAGGATATTACCTGTAAAAGCATTGAGCAAGTTGCCTGGGATTCAGACTCCTGACATATCATTTGGTGCAATTTTCCTCTTTTCGAGCCCTGCAGAAGTTGAAAGACAGCTCCCGTTAATATTACCCTCCTTTCTCTGGGCATCCAGTGTGACCATTTTAACCTAGTGACTCTTAACAAGGCTGTTCTGATACCAGAAAGTTTTTGATGCTTCTATGTCAAAATGGCCTTGTCAATTTTTTTTAAATGGCTATTCTTTTACCAGTTAATGTTCATCCAGGTCTCCTGGACATTTCAACCCATTCCCCACAGTTATGTTACCATAGATATTGCCCTGTATTTTCTATATTTCTTTCATTTTTCCAATTCCATTTTCTACATCTTTTCTTATTTTTTTTATCAGTAGCTGTCTCTTTTCTTAACATGTGATTTGTCTAGATTCTTATAAGTTGGCATTATTCTTATCATCAAAAAATGGTAAATATCTTACAATAAATAACACAACTGTGCTGTGGTGCATGCTTAATGGACTGCTACCAGTTCAATAGCTTTTTTCCCAGGCGGCATGAAGCTGAGAATGAGAGGGTCCGGAGAGAGAGTCTCCTCATGTCCTCCACGATCCAGGAACCAGCAGGACAGCTCTGTGCCAGAATGAAACTCCTCAATTGGAATCTTTGAGCTACCTTGTGCCAGCTGCATGGCATTGGATCAAGTATTGAAACTCTGCTCCTCAGTTCCCTCACCTGTCAAATGTGAATGAGAATGACCGTGAGCTCATCAGTGACTGTGAGGAGTGAAAGAGGTGAACCAGGTGAGACACCCAGAGTGGCACCTAGCACGTCACAGCCATCAGCACACACACAACCCAATACGGCTGACAGATCCAAGCAGCCAGGAAGGCACAGGGGCCCTAGGAAGGTACAGCCATAAAAAGGAGTGAGGCACTGCTGCACATACCGGGAGGGAGCCTTGATGAATGTTGGTAAATGAAAGAAGCCAGGCACAAAAGACCACATTTCATATGATTCCCTTTATAAGAAACATCCAGGCCAGGTGCAGTGGCTCACAACTGTAACCCCAGAACTTTGGGAGGCTGAAGCGGGTGGATAACTTGAGGCCAGGAGTTCAACATGGTGAACTCTGCCTCTATCAAAAATACAAAAATTAGCTGGGTGTGGTGGTGCACACATGTAATCCCACCTACTTGGGAGGCTGAGGCAGGAGAATCACTTGAACCCGAGAGGTGGAGGCTGCAGTGAGCTGAGATCGTGCCACCACATTCCAGTCTGGGTGACGGAGTGAGACTGTCTCAAAAAAAGGAAAAAAAAAAAAAGAAAGAAAGAAACATCCAGAATAGGCAAATCTATAGAGATTGAAAGTAGATTTCTAGTTGCCAGGGGCTGGGATGGGGATGGGGGGCTGTAGAGAGTAATGGGAGTGGCTGCTTAATGGCTATGGGGTTTCCTTCCCAGTTTCATGAGAGGTGAGGACCAATCCATAGTCAGCCTTTTGCCCAACCCTGTAAGGGGCTTTTCTGCTTCATCCAGAGAGGAAACCAGGAAGCTGCAGGAGAAGCCCCAGGCTGGAGAGCCAGGGAACGGTGCAGACCACTCTCCCCACCCCCACCGCCTTTGGGGCATCGTGGAGGGCGTCCTACCGTGGACTCGCGCCTATGAACAGGAGGTTTGATGAAACATTTGATTTGATGAAAATGTTCTGGAACTAAATAGTGGCAGTGATTGTGTGGCATCATGAATGTACCTCATGCCACCGAATTGTGCGTTTTAAAACAGTTAAAACGGTAAAAATATGTCATTGGTACTTTACCGCCAAAAAAGGGCAGAGATCAAATGGACCCCATAATAATTTCCATTATTAAGCAGCCAATTCTATATCTTGATTATAAATCCATGAACAAGATCCCTGGAATACAACAGGAGAGGTCAGACCATCCTCAACACAGATTACACCACCGCAGGCCAATTCACACAGAATGAGCACAGGCCTTCCTTCAGATGACCAGTGGCGGTGCTATCGTTAGCTTTGCTGCTTAACAAACCTCTTCAACATCCAGCAGCTTAAAATGATGTCCACTTTAAGAAGCCCACAATTGTGTGGGTCAGCTGCACTGTTCTGGTCTGGGCCAGCTTGGCTGATCTCCACTGGGTGCTCTCAAATGTCTGTGGTCAGTTGGTGGGCTGATGGCTGCTGAATGATAGATTAGACCCTCCCTCTTATGCTGGCATTTGGCTGGGGAGCCTCAGCTGGGAGGTCTGGTATCTGCTCCACATGTTCTGTCATCCCTCAGTGAAGCTAGCCTGCATCCACAGAGCAGCTGGGAGGGCTGGTCTCTGCTCCACGTGGTCTCTCATCCCCCGGTGAAGCTAGCCTGCATCCACAGAGCAGCTGGATGGAGAACCTGAAAGGCACCTGGAGACCTGGGCTCAAAATACCCCAGCCTCATTCTGTTGATCAGAACAAGTCACAGACCCATCAGAGTCAAGGGTGGAGGAAATAGACTCCACTTCCTGAAGGGAGGGGCTGCAGAGAAGTTGTGGCCATGCTCCAGTGCATGCTAAGCCCCAGGTGCCCGGTTCTCTGAAGCCTGATTAACCCCCACTTTATCCCTATGTCCTACCACCCTTCTCACCTCTGGGGTGAGCTCGAAAGGGGGTGAGACGCAGGGAGGTCAGGGTGTCCATGTCACATGACACTTAGTAGAGCAATATAGCTGAATATATCATGGCTTGCCAAAATATCCCCGTGTCTAAACAGCTGCATTAAAGGAACCACATCAAAATATCTTCCCTGGTTTTTGGTGTGGTTCCAGATTTCTTTTTGTTTCCGAATTAAATAGGCCTCCCACACTTTCTTCTATCTGGGTCTGGTAACTCCTCCTCTTGGTAGCTAACGGCAAGGCCTCTGGACATTCAACTGGGTTGGGAGTGGCAGGGGGCTCCATGCAGGTAGGAGAAATCAAGTAGGCAAAGAAAGATACAGGAGCAGCAAGAGCCTCTATCCAGAGTGGTCAGAAGGTGCAGACTTCTTGCCCAGAAAGGTGAGTCGGGGCTTCATGGTGAAGGGCCTGAGCCTGTGAGGGTAGACAGAGGGACTGGACACCAGTGGAACAGGGATTCCTGCAAGAACGCAGCATGCCACGGCCAGGGCTGAGCTTGGGAAGAGTCAGCAGCAGCACATGCAGGCAGAGGCAGTTCAGAGAGATCAGAGGCAGAAACGAGCCGTTAGGAGGCTGTGGACGTGGCCCAGGTAACGGAGACTTGAGCAGGGATGGTGATGAGACGTCACAGAAGTAGAACTGACACAGTTCGAAGACTGATTAGACGTGAGAGGGAAGAAGGCAGTGAATGAGGAGGGAAAGGGAAGGATGACAGGGAAGGCAATGGCCCCGAGCCCATTCGAGGGGGCCAGGAAAAGACAGTTCCGCAGAGAAGAGAACAAGAGATGGGACATTCTGCTCAAAGTTCTAAGACATCGGAGCATGGGACGCTGCAGCAGTGGGGTAGGGTTGGGGCCATGGAGGGAGGCCCCTCAGGCAGAGGGATCAGGAGGAGCAGCAGGGCCCTGCCCCATCTGTAACCTGGCCAGCCCTGTGGTCAGCTGTGACACTGAGGGTCTAAAGCCCAATTTTCAAGATTAAGCAATAACTGTTCTTCCTCCTAGGACATGAAAACCTGTCCAAGAACCAGGCCCGGTTCCTTGCCTGCTCTCCCCAGCACTTGGAGGGCTCCACGGTTGGCCGCAGCTGTATCACTCACAGCAGATTTTACAAGCCTGTCCTTCTGCCAGGGCCCTTTCAGAAGTGAAAATAGCTGGAATAAGCCTGCTTTCCCTAAACCATGAAAACATCTCACCGTACCTCAAGCTGAGACTTACTGCTGTGTCAGCCCACACCCCAGCACATTTCCTGGAGGAACCCGTCCGAGCAACCTCAGGAGGGTGCACTGAGGACCCGTTCTGCACACGTTTAAACGCAGGGTCGGATTTTAAACAGGATATCCAGCCGGAGACGAAGGTAACTGTTGTCTTGGTCACTGCTAAGAAGCACCTGATCGTGCAAGACATACCGCTCATGAGAAAGAAATGTTTTCAACTCTTTGTGGCACCCTGCTGGGACAGGCTCTGCCTGGTCATTCCATCCCAGGGGTGATTAACCATCCCAGTGTTAGGGCCTGGGACTTTGCTAATGTGCTTTCAGGTCAGCCACAAACATATTTCTAAGATTTCTTAGCTAATGGTGCATTTGCGAGGTCATTCCAGGCTAAGACCAGGAGGATTAAAAGATCTGATTCCTTCCTGAGGCTCTTAGTTGTAAAGGACCAAAGAAGCCGTAAAACAAAGATTTATTCAGTTTCAGCCGGACAGTTCAATGGCGCAGCCCCGTAAGACCAGGAAAAAAGAAACATCTGGCCAGAAAAGTACACTTGTTTACAAAAAAAAAAAAAAAAGGCTTTAAGACTCTTCTCCAGCCTCACCAAGTTCTTGGACTAAAATTAGGCTGAAAATTAAAAACAATGTCGAATCTGAAGAGTACAAGGCAAATACAGGCAGGAGAAAGAACATCTTGTTTCTTCCTTATCCAGCTGCCTCTGGCTGGGGGTCCCCCAAGCACCCCAGGGAGCCGCCCTGCCCTGGTAGGTAGCCCCCTCGGGGACCGCACAGCTGTGGTGCTCCCTGAACAGGTGACGGATGTGGCCTCTGCTCCAAGACCAAACCCTTTTGTGGGGGAGGGTGTTTTCTGCAGAGGATGTTCAGAGAAGGGAGAGGGCCGTGTTTGGCTGCTCCTGATGATAAAACGCCACTCTCCAGAGCTCAATGTAAACAGCGGTAGTGCTGCTGGCACTAAGATACTGAGGCGGCCTGTGCTGGGGGATGGGGTGTTGAGGGACGGGTACATCTTGAGAGGCGTGGATGACAACTGTTTTGTAAGGAAGGAAGCCTGTGCTGGCAGTGAGGCCCTTGGCCTCAGTCGGGAAACTCAACTTCTTTTCCAGGCCTGCTATTGACTCACCAAGGACGTGCAGGCCAAGCTCTCCTTGCTCAAGTTCCCCCTCCATCCCCCACCATGTATGCAATGGCAGGCGATGGGAATCACAGGACTCAGCCAGTGCCTTCCGCTCTCCCTGGGATGCTAAAGGGATTAATGGGTCAAGGTTGGAAGATGCTTTGAACTTCTTGGCACGGAGCTGCCTCCAGTACAGTAATTAATAAACCTCCCCAAAGAGGTGGATTAGGGTCACAAGTCACCCAGAGGCTCAGGGAATAGAGCCGGCCAGGCTTCGTGGCTGGGTCGCAGGAGCGGATGGGGAAGGACACGGCATCTGAAGTCTGCACCCTGTGTGCAGGCAGCCGTGGTGCCAACAGATGTCCTTGGGTTCCTGGGCTGTGCCTGTTAACAGCCCAGACTTACACCTGTGAAAAAAGCAGAAATGAAATCCTGACCCCAGAGCAGAGCGGAGGCAGCCGCCCGACGTCACCCCAGTTAACGGTGAAGCAACATTCGTGGGAGTTGGAGATGACATTTCTAATGGCAAAGAAGGTGCTGACCAGACGTTTAACCACGAGTAACACTGTCCCTCTGCCGTCTTCAGCGTGGGCCTGGAAATCTTTGACAAACCTTGAGCAATCGGGACCTGGGGGTTCCCACATCCCATCTGAAGGATGACATTTCTGGAAACCTTGTACCGGGGGATACCAAGTGAAGAAGATCATTAACTGGGGCATAAACAAGTCCCTGAAAGTCTCCTCAGCATGTTTTCCTCCTCTGTAGGGTGGTGGGGCTGGACTAACCGTGGTGCTCCTGAACCACCCAGGCATATGTCGCTTACCCCTCTCCATGGTGGCAGCGCCTGCTTGTGGACGGTGACCTTTCTGCTGTCTTCCAGAGCCTGCAGAGCTGTTGGGAACTTGTAAGTCCTGATACCTTGCTGGCCTTGAGGAGGTCAGCCATCACAGATAAGCAGAATGAGGCATGACGTGATCCGGGCTTGTCTGTGACTAGGTCCACACGGTGCTCCAAGACTGTTCCTGCCCACACATTTCCAGCGCTTCCACGTTTTTCCCAGGGCATCTCAAAATTCCACTCCTGTGCCACCGTTCATTCAGGCAGGGACACAGAGGCTGTACTCCCTCCACCTGAGGCTGTCTAACCATGGGCTGGCCTGGCAACTGGCACCTGGGACCTGATGCCGTGCTCTCTGCACCCTGGTTTGCACCGAACACATCTCCTATCCAGCGAGTCTTGGGCTTTGGTTCCTCAAGGAGCCTTTTCAGATGAACCTCAGCCACGGTCTCATCGACAAATCCCTTCTAAAACCCTCTACCGTTACAAAAGGGGCTACTCCAAAAGGGGCTGTGGCCTTTGGGCCACAAAGTTCATGCCCACCCATAAGGCATACCCAGCATGCAACTCCCCCTCCTCACGGCCGCCCCATCCGTGGCTCTGAGAGGTTCCTCACCCTGCCCCAACCAAAATGTGTTCACATGCATAGAAAGAGCCATCCAACGAGGATTTCTGATTTGTCCTAAATATCTGGGTGTGTCCTGCCCCCTTATGATACTACAGTCAGTGGGTGCTACCCTTCAGCTGCATCTGGGGGCACAGGCATCACTAAGGTTGGGGTCTCACTGCACACTCTATGCACATCAGCACCAAGGTTGGCCCATTAATCCCCCACACCCCGTGAGGTAGACATCATCACCCCCATCTAACTTAGGGACCCTGAGGCTCAGAAAAGCTACCCAAAGCCTCCCAGCCGTACATGTCCAGAGTCTGGACATGAACCCCTCCTTATAACCCGAGGGCACACCCTTGCCACCGGCCACCTTCTCCCCGACCTGCCAGTGAGATGGCAATGTCTGCCCCTCAGGTTCCTCCAGCAGGCCCACAGTGCTCGCTCCACCCCTCACATCCTGACCACTGCCTTGGCCTCCCGCAGCCTCCACTCTGCTCTGCACTCACACACGCAACCCCGCTGACCCTCGGCACCCCATCTCCTCCTGAGACTCACATATTAGCTTCTCACAGGACGGCTCCTGCGGTTGCTCCTCATGACCTCATGTGTCCCACATCCAGGCCTGGGGCACTCACCAGCTCCTGTAGCCTCCATCTCTGGGCAGGACGGTGCCATCTGCCTGGTCACCAAAACTTGCTACCTTGGTGCCATCTTTCCCTACCCGCTTCTCCCAGCCCACCCCATCCGCCATGTCCACACCCATGTGATCTCCAAGCCTGCCTCCTCTGCCTCTTACCATCCCCAATCCGTCTTCTCCTTTCCATCCCAGCTTCTCACAGGAATGACCATTTCCCGCTCCCCTACCCTGCCCCCAGGCCAGTGCCAGAGCAGTCCATCTCAAATGCTGTATCTGCATCCTCTAGTAGGCACCCGACCCAGGGCCAGGAGCACAGCAGTTGGCCAACACTGAATGAATGAGGGCATCTGCTGAGTGAATCACCACGTTTTCTCCTCCCAACACCCAGTGGCTGTATGACTGTCCACACCCACCAAGAGCACACAAGGTTCCCTTTCCTCCACATCCTCACCAACACTTGCTGTCTTTCATCTTTTTGATAAGCCATTCGAACAGGGCAGGTGATGTCTCACTGTGGTTTTAATTTGCATTTCCCTGATGGTTTGTAATGACAAGCATTTTTTTTTTCATAGATCTGTTCACCGCTTGGATGTCTTCTTTTGAGAAATATCACTTAATATGTGGAGTCTAAAAAGAGTCCTAGAAGTAGAAAGCAGAATGGTGGTTACCAGGGGCTGGGAGATGGGGCAAGGGGAGAAGGTCAAAGGATACAAGATCTCAGTTAGATAAGACATATAGGTTTCAGTGATCTATCGCACAGAATGCTGACTAGAATAAATACTAATGCATTGTATATTTCAGAATTGCTAAAAGAGAAGATTTGAAATGTTTTCACCACAAAAGAAAATCGGTATGTGAGGTGAAAGATTATTGATTAGCTTGGTTGAAACATTTCACAATGTAAACATATATCAAAACATCAGATTGTACCTCATAAATATATAATATATACAGTTATTATGTGTCAATTACCAAAACTAACCAACAGCTGCGTTGCCCTGAAGGCGGGGCCTGGATCCTCAGTGTGGCCTCAGGTACCCCCGTGACCTGGCACCTGTCTCCCTCACCCTCCCCTCCACAGAGGCTGCCTCGGGTGCCCCCAGATTTCCCCGTCTACCGTCTACCTCACACACCACGCTGCGCACGCAGCTCCTCTGCCTGGGGCCCACCCTCACCTCCCTGTTGCTGTCCATCATCCTTCATGCCCAAGAGCCCTCCCCACCCTCACCCCTGCTGTGGTCAGTTTTGTGGACCTCCCTGAAGGACCGTTCCTCCCCTGTACCGACCTTGCCAAGCAGGTCCACACTGCACACTGTCTGGGACCCGGGCTAGGGATCTGCAGACTGGAGGCCCTCGAGGGTGTGTGGGCGTCCAGGTCCCCGCCTGCCTTCCCAGCAAACGGCTAGCGAGATATAGCCCGGGGACAAAAAGCAGAATCCCTGCCCCCAGCATCCCACAGGCCCTGGGAAGGCCCTCACTGCAGGTCTCCGAGCTGGAGCAGGGCTTTCTGCCTTGGCTGGCTGGAGGGCCAACAAGTGCCCTTCCTTTGAAATCACTTTGTTTATGTGTGTTAAAGGCCAATGTTCTCCAGTTATCTCTAAGTAGTTTGCATCTTACAATGAATTACTGCTCTCAAATGGAAAGGCCGGGGGAGTGCCAGCGCAGCCCAAACGCGGCCCAAATCGCTTTGCCCTCTGAACTGCTTGTTTCAGTGTTGGCCTCAGCAACCTTGTCTGCCAGGTCTGCGCGCTCCAAAGTTCATTTCTAACGTTGTGATGCTTTGGAGAGCCACAGACAGCTGCTCCGCCTGGCTCCTGCCCTGGGCTCCGGGGGCTGGGCCTGACCGTTCTAACTCAAGTGAGTGTGGCCGAGATCGCCTCATTGGCGCCTTTCTCACTCATCTGTATTTTCTCCCGTCCTTTCCAGATGCATTTGCCACGGCCCTGTACAAGGGTTGGAAGGGCAGAGGGAGCCATAAATCATCTGCCCCACAGTCCTTATGAAAATATTAAAAATGCTCAAAATAGGTGTGGGCGGAGGCCAGTGAGCGGCAGGGCCAGCCCAGGGCAGCGTCACGAATAAGAGCTTCCCAGGCCGCATCGGAGCTCCCCGAAGGCTCCATCCTCGTAAATCAGCCTGGCCTCCGCTTCTCGCTGGCACTTCCCGCTCCGGCTTGCACGAGGGTGAGGGGGCTGCTGCTGGCCGGGTGGGATCGGGGCCTGGCTTAGCCTGGCCGGACACCCGAGGCCACAGACCCAGGCAACCCCACACCCCACGCACAGTCCGGGGATTACGCAACCTCGTCTTGATGTGACCAGAGAACACCATGTACAGGCAAAGCCCAGCCCCTCGGGCCCGCAGAAGACAAATAGCAGGGAGGAAGGAGCATAGGTGCTGCCCCGGGCAGGTCTGATTTTCCACCGTGGGCCTCGGCTGCCTGCGAGTGGCCGTGCTGGGGGGCTCGGCCCCGCACGTATATGGGGCGCTGGCAGGAGCTCCACATGCTCTGAGACATCCCCCCTGGGTCTTGTCAGACTTCATCAGGGTGAGGCGGCTGGTAGGGGAGGATGAGAAGAAAGGACTTGAGGGTGGGGATTTGTGCCTGATTCCCACTTAATCGGGATAAGCTGCTTGGAGAAAATGGGCTGTTATAATCTCTCCTTTCATGTCTGGCCAGGAATGTTGCTACTCTACGCAGAGGGCGGCATCCAGGCTCCTAAGCCAGCTCAAGAGAGCCCAGGGGTCAGCTGTCCCAACATGACTCCGGCCATAGCTGGGGAAGGTCTTTGCCAGGAGAAATGGTACAAGTGGAATAAACAAGGAGACAGCCTGCAAAAACAGGCCTGCACCACACCAGCCGCCAGGAGCTCTGTCTGCATTCCTGGAGTCGGAAGCCACCAGGAGGCAGAGCCCGGGCTTCAAGACAACGGCTCCTTACCCTCCGCATCCTAGACTCTCCTCCTCACACAGCACAGAGGCGTTTGAGCTACCTGGGACCAGCAGGTAGCTGTGCCTGCCAGCCCTCAGGGCCCTGACACAAACCCCAGCCAGCAATGTATCTCTTTTGTAAGAGGGGACTTCCCAAAGAGCCTCCCATCCCTTCAGTCCTGATGCCTAGTCATGCCAAGATCCCAGGACGAGGGGGGTGCGGAGGCTGTTTGGAGTCTGTGTGACAACCCAAGCGTGACCCCCAGAATTGCAGCTGAGTGGCTGTGTGACAACCCAAGCGTGACCCCCAGAATTGCAGCTGAGTGGCTGTGTGACAACCCAAGCATGACCCCCAGAATTGCAGCTGAGTGGCTGTGTGACAACCCAAGTGTGACCCCCAGAATTGCAGCTGAGTGGCTGTGTGACAACCCAAGCGTGACCCCCAGAATTGCAGCTGAGTGGCTGTGTGACAACCCAAGCGTGACCCCCAGAATTGCAGCTGAGTGGCTGTGTGACAACCCAAGTGTGACCCCCAGAATTGCAGCTGAGTGGCTGTGTGACAACCCAAGCGTGACCCCCAGAATTGCAGCTGAGTGGCTGTGTGACAACCCAAGCGTGACCCCCAGAATTGCAGCTGAGTGGCTGTGTGACCCTGGCACATGGCTGATGTCCTCATCTCATGTGGCAGGACGAGTAGGTGCACACACGGTTGAAAGTTGGTCATTTCAAGGCCAGGGGCAGTGGCTCACACCTGTAATCCTAGCACTTTGGGAGGCCGAGGCGGGTGGATCACCTTAGGTCAGGAGCTCAAGACCAGCCTGGCCAACATGGCGAAACCCCATCTCTACTAAAAATACAAAAATTAGCCAGGTACAGTGGCAGGCACCTATAATTCCAGCTACTCAGGAGGCTGAGGCATGAGAATGGCTTGAACCAGTGAGGCGGAGGTTGCAGTGAGCTGAGATCACGCCACTGCACTCCAGCCTGGGCGACAGAGTGAGACTTCATCTCAAAAAAAAAAAGTTGGTCATTTCAGAAAGAGTGGACTACAGATCAAATCCAGTAGAGTTCCCCCCTCTAGAGGTACCTCACCTAAGTCAAATTTGCAGACACAGAGGGCGATTGGTGTCTCTCAGGAGCAGGGGGAGGGGAGGATGAGTTAATGTTAACAGAGAGAGTGTCAGTTTGGGAAGATGAAACATTGTGGAGATGCGTGGTGGAACGTATGTGTACTTAACACCACTGTACTGTACGCTGAGAATGGGCAAAATGGTAAATCCCATGTTAGATATATTGCACCACAACAAAAAACTCAAAACAAAGAAAGGGTAGACTACACTTATATATAAACACGACCTTGTTTGCAGAATTTAATTCATAATATATATAAACTGTGTAAAAATTGCATAAACATATTTAAAGTTTTAAACATAACAAAAACAATAACAAAGATTGAGAAGCTGGGTGGTGTCGGGGCGAGTCTGAGCCAAACCTCGTCTTTTCTAGTGTGTTTTGCGGGGGGTACACAAATGGGTTTAAACAGCTAAATCAGCACCCAGGACAAATATTTTAATTAGCGCTATGGGAGAAACTCATCAGAAGAATTGAGCCCAGAGTGGCGTGGGGCTGGAGTAGGGTGGGAGAACTGGCGTCACCCCTTATACCTTCCTGCAGTATATAGCTAACATTTGATGATTACTAAATCATGTCTGCACATCACTTCACAATAACTTCAAACAGCTGCGATTCAATCGCCCATGAAACGAGCTAAAACTTTCTCCAACAGAGACTTTAAAATCTTCAGGCAACTAACTTCCCTTCCAGGTGTTCCTGGTCTTGGCTTCCTGAGTTTGAACCTACAGATGTTTCTGACTTGAACTGGGTTCCCCACGGGGTTTGCAGCCTCAGGTGAATGGAGGACACAGTTTCCTTATCCCTCTGGGTGCCTGTGTCCTCACCCTCTCCACCTCGCCATCCCTGTCTCCTCCGCATCGACTCCTCCTCACTCTCCAAGACACAGCTCCTGGGGAAGGAGGGCTGTAGCCCCAGCAGGATCCAGTCCCCTGGCTCCAGCCCCAGCAGGAGGAAGCCCTGGGGAAGCGCAAAGGCAAACAGGAGTTTGCACACGCACAGCCTAGGGAGCACAAGGCAGCCCCCGCTGCTGGGAGCCAGGAGGACGGAGGCCGGCCTCAGAGGATGAAAGCAGAGGTGTGGAGAAGAAGAGCGGGTGAGGGGAGGGCTCCGGGAGCTGATGGAAAGAGAGCCTGCTCCTGTGGCTCTCCAGACCCTCCCTTGCCCAACCCCCCTCCTCTTCCTTCCAGCCCCTACCTCCCCCTCCCCACTGCCTCCATGGGCACAGCAGGCATGCGATGAATATGCACAGCCAACTGAGGCCTGTGGCACCGTCCTGTGTCTCTGTGACTGGACAGTTACCATCACACTGGATGCGGGGCGGTCCACACTGCTGTGGGGCCTGCTTAGCGTGTGCCCACGGAGGGTCAGGGCGTCTGTCCAAATCCGTCTCACAATCTGCCCTGGGTTCCACGTGGAGGGTAAGCGGGTTTCTCCAGCACCCCTCGTGCACATCAGTGTTCTGTGCTGATCCCTGCTGGGCAGTTTTATGCCCCGGTTGCCATTGGGTGGACACGTGGCTGTCCTTAGTGTAGCAATGACTCTGAATTCTTCGGTACGATCACAGAAGCCATACACAGCTTGCTGCCCACAGGGAGCTCCTGGACATGGGGAGGCAGACACCAAGGCAGCAGGCATGGCCCGGTAAACAGAGGGAAGTGATGGAGCCGGGCATGAACACAGGCGGAATTTGGGAAGCCTCTGTGATGACGCACTTTTAGTAGTCAGTGTCCCTCTGCTGCACCCCTTGGTCAAATATCTAATGACGTGCACATGCACAGGGCATGATATCATAAAACCAGACAGGGCTGTGGGATGCCCATATACAAGCCAACTTCCTTTCTTCACAAATAAGCTCAACACATGTGCTCAGAATGCTTATGTGGCCCGGCCCCAGGTAGAAAGCTGGTGAGGACCACGGCCTTAGACACACATTTACATATAAACCACTGTGTGCGGAGACAGGCTCTTCTCTTCTCTATATTCCCTGAGGCAGGGACTGGGACCCTTAATTATACCTAAGAAAAATGGAAGGTGCAGGCACCGCCCTTGCTTACCTCTGTCCTAAGGGCTGGTGTGGGGAGCAGCACTCACCCCACTACCTGCCTCCCTCCTGGGCCTTCGGTGCCCAGCAGTTGTTCCAGTTGAGAACCAGAAACATTTTGTCACACAAACACCACATGGTGCCCTGTCTTAATCCATTCCTACTGCTGTAACAAAACATCTTGGGATGGGTGATTTCTAAATCATTGGTATTTATTTATCACCATTCTGGAGACTGCAAAGTCCAAGATGAAGGCACTGGCAGATGCAGCATCTGGAGGGGCTCCTCTCTGCTTCCGAGGTGGCGCTTGTCCCAGGTCCTCACGGACGAAGGGGCGGAAGAGACAATCAGGCTCCCTGGAGCCGTTTCATAAGGGTACTGATGCCATTCGTGAGAGTGGAGCCCTGAGGACCTAATCACTTTCTAAAGGCCCCATCTCCTAAGACTATTGCATTGGGGATTAAGTTTCAACATGAATTTTGGAGAGACACAAACATTCTAGCCATAGCACCCTCTAAACTCAGAGTTGGGTGCCTCTAATTTTCCTTACAGCAAGCATTGCCTGTGGACACTTGCCAAGTGGCCAGCTGGCCAGAGAACTCATGAGCCAGCCAAGAAGGTCCGTGAAGAGGGCCTCGTGAACCCCCAGGGAACAGCCGCCAATGGCAAGACTTTTTCTGCATCCCCGCCCGGTGGACTCTGTCAGGCCTCACCCTCCTCACCCTCTGGCTTCATGCTGTTCCCTGGCAGTGGTGTTTTTTTTGTTGTTGTTGCATTCTTTCTTCCCAGCATTTAAGGATGAATTAAATTCTTTTCATTTTTTTCCTGATGCAAAATAATAACAACCCAGAAAGGAAAAAAAAAAATCCAGCTGATGAAAACTCCTGATGTGTCCAATAAATCTTTTCAAAGCATATTTGGAATTGGCCAGTCCAGTCGGGCACAGGACATGCTGCATTGGGGCGAGCGGCGGCCAGGCCGAGAGAAGGTGGCCCGTGGCGTGGCTGGGCCCGGAGTCCAGTTCTGCCACTTAGATCTGTATGGCCTTAAGCACACCTCTTATGTTTTGGGATCTCAGTTTTCCTCACTTGTAAAATGGAAATACCCATGGCCACCTCCCAGGCGGTGGTGAGGATGAAACACCCCGTGCATTGTAGGCCTCCGTTATAATCACAACCTCTGCCCGCTAGTAAGTCCCAGTGAATGAGGCCACCAAAGCATCCTCAAAGCCTGGAATTAAGAATGCGTCAGAGATGACCTGCAGGGCATGTACTTGTATCCCTGGTTTGCAAATAACTCAACTGCGCCTCAAAGAGGTTCAGAAACAAGCCCAAGGCCACAAAATCAGAGAGTCTGAAACCACAGTCTCCTGCTTGGAAGCCAGCAATCTTTCCACGTCAGCTCGTCCTCGGCCACCACATGAATTTCCTTTCTCCATAAGCCTTAAAGGAGCAGGAAAGGACTCACCAGGATGCCATTTCTTCCTCCTTCATCGCCCTCTCCCAGACCTCATCCAGAACCACACCAGGCTTCCTGCGGCCACTCTGAGAAGGACCAGGGCTCCCAGGGATGCTAGGGAGGAAGGCACCCAGCACTGGTTTCCTTTCTCCGTCTCCAAGGTCACAACACTGGCCATGCCCTCCGCCAGCACCCCGGTCCCTGGCAGTTGTTGAGAAACAGGAGCTCTTGGTTGGGAGAAGCCAGGGAAGGGGCCTCCAGGCCCCAGCCTAGCACATACCAGGCGTTTCTCTTCATTCTCACTGCCGCCTGGGGCCGCGTGGCTGAGACTGTGCCCTCGCGTAGGGTTCCCATTTGGGCATTAGCTTCAGGGAGCTCCAGGACCAGGGCAAAATATTCAGCTTCTCTGTGCCTTGGTTTCTTCATAAAATGGGAATAAGGTAAGACCAGCCTTCTACAGTCTTGTAAAGGTTAAAGAATGATGCACACTGCTGGGTCCAAGACCTAAATCAGTGCTCAGATGTGCTGCGAGCTCTGTGGAGGGATGCGATCACCGGTACCATGACTTTGGTCTATGGCCAACCATCAGGTCCTCAGCCAGCCCCACGGAAGGGGCCCTGTTTTCTCTTGTGTAAGGGAGGACAGTCATACACACTCTGCCCACTTTAGAGTTGTTATAAGAATGACATTAAATCATGTCACGTGAGAGCTCATGTAAGTTCACACATCTATTTGTGCAGTCACCAAACACAGGCTGAGAGCCTACTGTGCATCAGGCACCATGCTAGGCACGGGGGATTCCCAGAGACAGATACCCAGATCCCGGACATAGGGTGTTCATGGTCTGGCTGGGGAGGAAACACATAGCTGCCTCTGTGTGGTAAGGGCAACTTGTAAGGAGCACACATGGGTGGCCCTGGGCGCAGACAGAAGGATGCTGGGGTGAGGAGTAGGGAGGCACCATGGAGAAGTGAGGTGTCATGGAGAAGTGAGGCAGGTGCCCAGCAGGGTAGGGCAAAGCTCTTTAGGCTGGCACACTGGGTCCCATGAGGTACATCAGCCCTGGAGACCTCGGGACAGCTGGGAGATGTCCACATCAACATGGGCTTCGAGCCATGATGAGGATCCACCACACACTCTGCACAGCTGACCCTGCACATCCTCTTGCAGAGCTTGGGAAGGACCCAGACAGGAAAGGAAGGAGGGCTGGAGCTGGGGTCTTCCCAGTGGAAACCCAGGCCATGGGGCTCACTATAGAGTGGTACCGGAGGCACCTCTCAGATCCCAGTGGAAATGGCTTTGTGGAAGGCATGGATTTCGTAGGTGAACAAAGCTGGTCTCACTCCCAGTGTCATCGTTCAACAGCTGTTTGATGAACAGAACTTGTGTCACCTGGTAAGTCTCCACTCCTCACTGTCAACGGGGTCAAGACCTCCTACCTCCACCGGACTGTTGTCAAGACTGAGATGAATGCAAAGTGCCTCGCACAGCGCCTGGCTCAGAGAACTGACTTCATAAATGGCCGCTCTCATTAGTAATAATTTTATAATAAGAACAAAGAGTTGGTGACACGGGAGTATTTCTGAACTCAGACTAACAGGGAAACAACATCCAGGTTTCCTAGGGGCCCAGCCATCTGTGTTCGAATAAAAATGTGAATTAGCCAACAATGTTCGCCAGCCCCACCATGTACCTGGCAAATGTTTACTGGCTTTCTCTACTCTGTCAGACCTGGAGGAAAAGTAGAATCAGAAATTCCTCTGCAGGAGCTCTGTTCTGTTTCACTTCCAGAAACCACTGGCTGTCAGGCCACTGCAGTACTCGGACACGCCAGTTCGGGAAAGAAGTCCCAGTTCCTGGCACGGCGAAGGCTTTCCCTCAATCTGTAAGCAAGACCTGGTCACTGAAGACACAGTGAATGCAATTCTCCTTCTTGGGTGGCTCTCCTGGAAGAGACACTCATCAAAGAAGTCGCCATTCCTAGGCATCGAGTTGTGTCATACTGGTGACTTAGCTTGATAATGAAAATCTCAAGAATCAAACTACTCCAAAAAATAAAATTCAGCCAAAGTTTTCCCCAAACCCCTCTACATCAAAAGTCAGCAAACTATAGCCCAAGGGCCAAATTTAACCCACCACCTGGTTTTTGTAAATAAAGCTTTATTGGCACACAGCCACGTCCATTTCTTTATATATCACCTATGGCTGTGTTCACACTACAGTGGCAGAGTTGAATTGTCGGCTGTGACAGAGACCCACAGAGCCCACGATGTTCACCATCTGGCCCTTGCAGAGAAAGTGGGCTGGCCCCCGCTCCACATAAACATGGGACAGGTGTCAGCCTCCCCAACCCCACGCTGCCATGGCCTCTGGCAGGGGTCTGATGCTCCTCTGATCCTGAGCAGAGATGGCAAGTAGGTCCCCCTGAGCGGCAGGGTGGGGTGCAGACTGCATTTCCAGGCTCGTCTGCAAGAGCTGAGTTGACTGAGGGGCAATGGACATCTCCCTGAACATCTTGGCTGGTGTCCAGTGGACAATTTGCATGTGGAGCCTGGAAATACTGGAGTGTGGTCTCACACACCTAACCCATATTAGCAGCTCCTTAGATGACAGTGATAAAAGCTTCCATTTGGCAACCGCTTTTATGTTTATAAAGTGGTTCGTATCCCTTGTTTCACTTAGTTCTCAGGTCAATCTCATGAGGCACCTTGTTTCTTAATTTGCAGCTGAGGAGACTTACTCAGAGGGTGATGTGTGGTTACCTGCATGGCCCGTGGGGCAAAGATTTCCTGACGTAATAATCCAGGTCTTGCCACACTGCACTCCCTCAGGCTCTGAGCGACCCTCTGAGGCCACCTCCAGAGGCCCGGTGTGGGAAGAGGGTTCCAGGGGACCACTGTGCTCTACGCTGAGCTTTTCAGCAACCCTACCTGAGTGCTGTGAGCCAGCGGTGGTCATCCATCCTATCTCAGAACTCAAAATAACCATTGACCACTCTTGGTCCTAAAAAAACGTCAGGACCACAGCGGGGTGAGCAGGGGCAGAAGGCAGTGAGGAGAGCCTCTCAGTAGAGAGGAAAGGCTGAGAGCAGAATTAGAGAGGGAGCCAGCAGAGGCCGGGGCTGCCCAGGCCGGCCCTCCGACCCTCCCTCTACTGCCCAGGCCGGCTCTCCAACTTCCCTTTCTGCTGCCCGTTTCTGAGTCCTAGCTGAGCCTCTGGAACATGGAAGAGGCCACGATTTAGAATCACATGGGGATTGTGTTTCATTGTGTGTGAGTGTGCACCTCCCATGACCCCAGGGGAGGAGGCTCCTTGCCCCTTTCAGACTCTGGTGCTTCAGGCGTTCCTTGGTTTGTGGGAACAGAACTCCAGCCTCTGCCTCCGTCTCCGCATGGCCTCCCTGTTTCCATGTGTCCTTTTCTGTCTCCTATAAGGACAACAGTCATTGGGTTTAGGGCCCACCCTAACCCAGCAGGTTAATTACACCTTTCTTTAATTACACCTGCAGAGACCTTATTTCCAAATAAGGTCACCCTCTGAGGTTCCAGGTGAACACGACGTTTTTGGAGGGTCAGGATTTTGCCACGGAAGGGTTGCCGTGAACAGATTGGTGATTGTCAGGAGAGTGGAGTGTGCCTGGCTCTGGGCAGTTCTGTTCGTGCTCCCTGGCAGAGGCGGCAGCAGGAGGGCCCTGTTACCTGTATTCCCACCTGTCCAGGACTCCGCGTGGACTTCAGTCCAACCCCTAACATGGCTCACAGGCCTCTTCACCATCTGCTGTCTGCGGACAGCCTCATCTGCCTCCCACACTCCTTCGGAGCTCACTGACCTCTCAGGTAGACCCTGCTTTTCAGCATTCACTGCCTTTGCCCCACTGCTGCGGCTGGGCTGCCCTCAGCTTCCCACGTGGCCCACAGTCCACTCAGTTCCTGCATTCCACACTGACCCTCCTGCCCCGCGTGGGCTTGCCTGTCTGTCTTCCCTACCAGGTGACAAATGCTGCTTAGAACCACCGCTGGGTCTCATTGATCCTGAACCTCCACTGCCCAGTAAAGTTTTCCTCCTTTTAAACCTTTGCCTTGACAGCTCTTTTCTAGATTCATTCAACAAATGTACCGTTAATTTATGACAACGAAGACTAAACCAGACCTGGAATGCTCAGTTAGTGATTAGCGACACCCTGTCTTGAACCACCAAGTGACTAAGGGCAGAGCCAAGCTGTCTCTATCTTTGTTTCTGGCAGTCGGAGGATCAAGGCACTAATACGCTTACTGTGCCCAGACAGCCCTCCTTTTACCTGGCATCCCATTCACTCATTCCGTCGTCTGTGCAACAAACACTGACCACCCCTCCAGACAAGGACCGAGATGCCCGACACCCGATTCCTGCCTTGAAGGAGCTCTCTGTCTAACGGGAAGACAGGACAGGAACCCAGGCAGCCAAAATCAACTGCAGAATGCAACTTCCTTCACTAGTGTCTATAACAGCCTTGTCACAGGGTGATAATTGCTGCGTCTACTTTCCCTCGACGGCAGACATTGAACAGTAGGCACTCAGTAAGTATTCGGTGAATGAATAAACAATTACAGAAGAGCGCTGCCAGATGAAGATGGCAGGAGGAAGAAGAACCACAGACTCCTCCTCCTCCTCCAAGACCCAACCAAAGGAAAAGAATTCATTAGAGCAAAATTCACTAGCAATAACCACCTTGTGCCATAAACATGAAAAAGGGCAGCCAAGGGAAAAGCAGGAGATGCTGGTTTTGCACAAGGTCGTGTGATTCCTAACCCCACCCTCAACCCCTGGAAGCTTTCCTAAGGAAAGAAATTGAGGCTGAGAATTCTCCCAGAACTCCTGCAGTGGGCGGCCTATGGGGCAGGGCTGCAGGGACAGCCAGGCAAAAGTGAAGTTAGAGCTCTCAGGAGTAGAAGTTCCTGCACTTCACAATGGGAGCTCAGCAAGGGAAACACATTTGGCATTTTCCAGGGCGTGAGGCTGCCAGATTTAGCACATAAGAAGGTGCCAAAATGTCCCCTTGGGGACATACTTATACTTAAAAAATTATGCATTGTTTATCTGAAATTCAAATTCAACTGGGCATCCTGTATTTTATCTGGCAAGTCCACCAGGGCACTGTGCTGAGTTAGAATAACAATTTGTGGCCCGTGGGAGGGAGAACATGCCCACAGCTGAGTGGAGTGGTCCTGGGACAGAACACTCAAGGGAGGTGTCCCACAGGGACCACCTCCGCTACCCCTCACTCCCTGCAAACTTAGACAATAGGATATCTGATTGAGAGTAGTCTTCAAAGTACAGCCCAAGGAGAGAATGACAGACTAGCCCCCGGTAAGATGGGGAAACGTATCACAGAATGCATCGCACAAATAGGAAAGCTAGATGGAGCTGCCTCTGCCATATATCATGAAAAGAATGAAAAATAGCAAGGCGATAAATGCACATGTACTACCCAAAGAAGGATGGGAAGGGAGGAGAGAGAACAAAGAGGAAGGGAATGAGAGAAATCATTGAAGAATAAAGTCTGGGAGAAAACGCAGGATCAGATTCCCTGTGAGTGCTGCATACCAAAGAATGAATGCTGGCTGAATAGATAGATAGATAGATAGATAGATAGATAGATAGATAGATAGATAGATAGATAGATAGATAGATAGACAGATACATAGATAGATAGATAGATAGATAGATAGATAGATAGATAGATAGACACATAGAGAGATAGATAGATAGATACATACATACATACATAGATACATAGAGAGATACATAGATACATAGATGATAGATAGATAGATAGATACATAGATACATAGAGAGATACATAGATAGAGAGATAGATAGATGATAGGCAGATAGATAGATGATGGATAGACAGATAGATGACAGATAGATGATAGATAGGCAGACAGATGATAGGCAGATAGATACAGATAAATTAGATATATAGACAGATAGATTAGATAAATTAGATACATAGATAGATATGTATGCATATGTTTGAACATATCTATATCTACATATAATATATACGTATACATTTGTATATATGTATACTACTCATATATATATGAATACAACTATACAAAAACCAAAAGGTGCAAGTATAAAATAAAAGAATAATATTGACCAGCTAAGAAACCTAACTTAGAGCCAATTTATAAATCAAATAAATAAATTACAAACAAGAAGAGATCTGACACTTGGAAACTAAATTAATGACATGGAGTTATGATCTGAGGTCATCACTGGAAATGCAGAAGAAAAAAAATAAAGAGTTGGGAGTGATTAAAGAGAAGATCATGGATATGGAGGACAGGCAGGGCATTCAAACGAAGGAAAACAAATGTCCCTCAAGCAGACAACTCACTAAATGGAATAGAAGACATTATTCCAAGATATAACACAAGACATTTTTCCTGAAGTGAAGGAAAAAGTGGATATACCAATTGAAAGATTACTAATATACCAGGAAGGCTTCAGATATACCCTGGTTGTTACTAAGCACCAATCAATGTCAAAGAGCTCATTATTTAAGCATAAAACTAGAAAAAAAGCAAATAACTCACAAGGTGGAAAAAATCTGTTAATCTCAGACATCACAGAATCATTCAGCGATAGAAGACAACAGAGCAATTTCTTACTTTGCCAAATTACCCTTCAAGAAGAAAACAAAAGGCAAGCATTCTCAAACATTAAAGAATTCAGTAATATAAAACCTATGAATCCTTCTCAAAGGAAACACTGAAACAATAATCCAGCTAAGCAAAAGATGAGTAAAATTTTTAAAACTCTAGTATAGGTGAGCCTTGGTAAAGAGGTGTCAGTGAGCAATGCAGATGTTTGCAACTATAGCAGAAATCATACAATGGAGAATTATGCTTTGCTGATGGTAAATATTATAAACTCCGGTGCAGCAGACAGGGAGGTGCTCCTCTCAGACCCCTTTCAGGACCTAATGGGGGATCCCGACTTCAGGATCCAGCTGTAAGGGGTTAGGCAACAGCCTCCAGCTGTTAACTCTCAGCTTCTGAGCCAAAGTCATGCTCTTCTTGGGGCAGCCCCCAGCCAGTGACTGAGCAAGACAGCGATGGAGGAGCCTGGTCTGTTCCGCCCAAAGTGGGTCTCCTCTGAGGGACAGTCTTTGCTCTGGAGCCTCTCACTGGACTGGCAGAGTTTCCTGGTCTGCATCAGAGGCTGACCGCTTTCCCTGCCCTTTTCTTCCACAAGTGTTACTCCCCAATAACCTTTGCGCTTCCCTTTATTCTTGAAGAATCCAAGCCTGCACACATAGCAAAGCAAAAATAATATATGCAACAAAAATAGGTAGACTGAGAAAGGAGGAATGGAGTGGTGTAAGGAAGCCACTCACCTCATTTTCTACAATGGGGAGTTAAGACGTACTGCAAAAAATTAAAGCATAATGAGACCGGGAGCGGTGACTCACACCTGTAAATCCCAGCACTTTGGGAGGCTGAGGCAGGCGGATCACTTGAGGTCGGGAGTTCGAGACCAACCTGACCAACATGGAGAAACCCCGTCTCTACTGAAAGTACAAAAAACTAGCCGGGCATGGTGGCACATGCCTGTAATCCCAGCTACTCGGGAGGCTGAGGCAGGCAAATCGCTTGAATCCGGGAGGCGGAGGTTGTGGTGAGCTGAGATCGTGCCAGTGCACTCCAGCCTGGGCAACAAGAGCAAAACTCCGTCTCAAAAAAAAAAAAAAAAATTAAAGCATAATGAAAAAAACAACCTACTGACTCATCTGCTTATTAATTTTTTAAATCTTTTTTCTTAACCTAAGCAGGATATTTACAGACTAATATCTCTTATGGTAAGGAAATTAAAGTCAGCTATTTCATTAGAGTTTTCCTTCTTTTAAACTCAATTAAATTTTAATATTTTAATCATATAAAATATAATGCTATTTAAAAAATAATTTTACCTTGTATATATATAATTTTAAATTGTACCATATATGCGTATATATATTAATCTATTCTTCTATCTAGTCATAGAAATTTGGCATGATGTTCATCAAACACTAACTCTGTTTCTGCGTAATGAGCAATTTGTTGGTTTCCTGTTTGTACTTCTCTGTTTTGATTTAGTTTATGTAACATTCATGCAAAACTTTTTTAAAAACAATAAAGCCATTACTTTAAAAATAATAACTGTAACAACAATATATAGCTTACATTTAACAGAAGTTTACATGTATTAACTTTTTCATAACTCATAAGCAGGTGAGTTACCACCATTATAATATATTAAAATAAAGAAAATAAAGCCATTGTTTACATAGAATCTATATAAAATATCACTAGACTAATTAGTTTAACAAGATGCTGGCTGCATACACATATACATTGCATTTCTGTACACCATCAGCAAACACTTGGAATCAATAAGAAATAAGTGACTATAAAAGGTGTAGCAATCAAACCCAAAAGGTATCCAGAAATGGTTCTAATTAGAAATGCATAAGATCTTTATGCCTTAAACTTTATTGAACTCTAGACTTACTGAACTCTGTTGAAATACATTTAAAAATACCTAAGTAAACGGAGAGATAGCCCATGTTTATAAATATGAACACTCAATATCGTGACGATGTCAATCTGCCCCCAAAGGGGGGTTATGATCCAATGACAATTTCAACTGGGTCATTTTGTGGAAATTGACAAGCTGATTCTAAAATGTATATGGAAAAGAAAATGATCAAGAATGGATACTCTTGAAGAATTAGTTAGAGATTTGTCCTAAAATAAAGGCTTATTCATAAAGTAAGAGCAAATAAGGTAGTGTGATATTGGTGCAGAGATAGACAAACTGACCACTGGAACAGAATAGAGGCTCTAGAAAAAGACCAACACATATACGGAGCTTTGGGATATGACAGAGGTTGCTTTGCAGATTAGTGAGGAGAGGAGAACTGTACCTCCTATGCCATTTGTTAATGGTGCTGGTACAAACAGCTATCCATTTAAGAGAAAATGAAATTAGATTTCTATTTCAAGTCATAAACAAAAATCAATTCTAAATGGATTAAAAGACCGAAACATGAAAAAAAATTTAAAGAAAATATAAGGCAATATATTTTTTATCTTAATGTAAGGAAAGATTTCTTAAGACACAAAAAATATTAAACATAAAACAAAAAATTAGGCCAGGTATGGTGGCTCATACCCGTAGTCCCAGCACTTTGGGAGGCTGAGGCAGGAGGATTGCTTGATGCCAGGAGTTTGAGACCAGTCTGAGCAACCTAGTAAGATCCCATCTCTACAAAAACTTTTTAAAAAATTAATGTGGTATGTTGGCACATCTGAGGTCCTAGCTACTTGGGAGGCTGAGGTGGGAGAATCACTCAAGCCCAGGAGTTCAAAGCTGCAGTGTTTTGTGATCATGCCACTGCACTCCATCCTGGGCAAGAGAATAAGACCCTATCTCCAAAAAACCCACAAATTAATAAACTTTAAATAATTATAATAGGCAATTTATATTAATCAAAAGCCACCATAAAACAATAGAAAGAAAGCCACAGACTGGGATTTAATGCTTGAAACACATATAAAGAACATAGCACTAGTATCTAAAATACATAAGGAACTTCTTCAAACCAATAAGAAAAAAGTTATATTAAAAATGAGCAAAACACATAGTCATTTTACAGAAAAAGCGTAAGTGCCAATACATTCATAAAAAGGGGCTCAATATCATCAGTAATCAGAAAAAAATACAAAATAAGGTCATAATAATCAATCATTTTACACTTTCTTCACAAAAATTAAAAAGTCTGACTGCATCAGGTGTTGGAGAAGATATAAACAAATACTTTTTTATTTTTTGAGACAGGATCTTGCTCTGTTGCTCAGGCTGGAGTGCAGTGACAAAGTCATGGCTCACTGCAGCCTTGACCTCCTGGGTTCAAGCAATACTCCTGCCTCAGCCTCCCAAAGTGCTGGGATTACAAGTATGAGCCACCATATCTGGCCCAACAGATACTCTTACACATTGCTAGTAGGAGTATGAATTGATACAAACACTTTGGAAACCAATTTGGCATTATTTTGTAAAGTTGAACACTTGCATACTTAACGACCCAAAAACCCCCCTCCTAGGTATATATCTATAAAAGAAACTAACCCAAACACCGCTCACAATGGAATATTATGCAACAATGAAGATAAATAAACTACAGCTACATGAAGCAACATAATATTTTTATAGAATTCAAAAGCAAATAAAATTAAATAATATATCCTTAGGCATTGCCTTAGTCTGCTTAGTGTTGCTGTAAAGGAATACCTAAAGCTGAGTAATTTATAAAGAAAAGAGGTTTATTTGGCTCACACTCTTCTGGCTGAAAGACTGGGCACCCTGTGAGAGCCTCAGGCCACTTCCACTCACAGCAGAAGGCAGAGGGGAGCCGGTGTGTGCAGAGATCACATGGTAAGACAGGAAGCAAGAGACAGGGCAGGGGCCAGGCTCTTTTTAACAACCAAATATTGTGAGAACTAATAAAGTGAGAACTCACTCATTACTGTGTGGCAGTGTCAAGCCATTCATGAGGGATCTGTCCCCGTGACCCGAAGGCCTCCCATTAGGTCTCATCTCCAACACTGGGAATCAAACTTCAACATGAGGTTTGGAGGAGACAATCATCCCCATATGATAGCAGGCATAAAAATAAGACTGACTTTTTTTTTTTTAAGTAAGGATATATAAGAAATTGATAGAAAGTAGTGATTATCTCTGGGAGAGGCAGGAAGCAAATAGGTGCAACTTATTGGTTTGTAGGTTGTTTCTCCCTCTGCTTTACAGTCTAAATATATGTCAAACGTCATCTTTTGTATGATTCATGTATTCAAAGCACAGAGAGGTTAAGTCATTGTTCAAGGCCATGGAGGCCATAAGAGAGAGAGCTGGGGACAAAGGCCCAGAGTCCTGTCTCACCTCCTGCACTGCATTCTCCCCTCCAACACTTTCTCACAATGCTTAATGAGCTCCCTAAAAAGAAAGGGCTGTGCAGTAAAAAGAAAGATCAAATTATGTCAATTCCAAATATCTTCCACTTTAGTGATAGTAGTCCAAACCAGCAGAAGTAAAAGAGGAAAATGAACAGAGAAAATAAAAATGATTGTGGCTCAAGCCCCTGGAACGTGTTTGCAGACCTGGCAACTGAGACTTCTCACTGGCAATGATGGGTAAAAAGTGCAAAGCTGTATGTAACCCAGCCTTTTGATTTTGGAAGGAAAAATCTCCATTTTTCTAAATATTTAGCCACCAACTCCTGAAGAGTCCTTTCAGAAGAACACTGTGAACATCAGCAGCCATGAACAAGAGCACATATCCCAGACCCCAGCAGGAGTGTTTAATGGGTAGGCTCAGCCTCTGTGAGGGGCCAGCACAAACTTTGGAGAGACTGTCTCAGACCATTCCACTCCCCTGTGCTTGGAATACATCTTCATTTTACTTAAGCCCTTACCTCTAGGACTAGAATTCAGTATCTGTAGCACTTAATTTCTTCATGTTAAAAGCACTTTTCATTTCCTTAAAAATCACCTCTTTGCTGAGTATACAAGTAACATATGTTTACTCTAGAAAATATGAAAAATACAGATAAATAATAGGAAAGAAGAATAAACCATATGCAATCCCAACCTATGAAAATAATAGCTGTATCAACTGGGTGCATTTCCTTCTAGTCTTTTTTTCTATGTACAGGTACCTACGTATTGATGTGTGTGTTTATATGTATATTTTCCTACCTAACTGAGATCTTCTTGTACACATAGTCATTAAGTACATTTTGACTTAAAAACAACACGGCTCCCTCTCCTCAATTCATTGATAATGCTCTCTGCCTTTCTTTCCATAGCCTGTGACCACATCAGCTATATCCTATGCTAGGATTAGGGTGGTAATGATTTCATTACAGTCCTTTGTGACCTGCCCTGTTTCTTTAATTTTTCACAGTTCTTCAGATCAGAGACTGTCCTGAGCCAAATACAATCTGATGAGCTCTCTCAAGACTGGGTGACGGGCACTTTAGGAAACAGTACAGCTGGGGGAAGGGAGTTTGCAATAATAATCAGCAATGTGCATTTATATAGTGGTTTGAGCTATATGATTCTTTTCCAGGGAGAAATATAGCTGTTATTCCTACGGACAAGGAAGGGCACGACAAGTTAATCTACTGGCCTCTTGAGTTGTACTGCCAGAAATTAAATCCCCACCTTGAAATTCACTAAGCCTGAGTTTTCTCATCAATAAATTGGAGCTAATAAAAGTACCTGACTACTATGGTCTGAATGTGTCTCACAAAATTATGTGTTGGAAACTGAATTCCCAATGCAACAGTGTCAGAAAGTGAGGCTTCTCTCTTTTTTTTTTTTTTTTTTTTTTTTTTTTGACGCAGTCTTGCTCTGTCGCCCAGGCTGGAGTGCAGTGTTGGAGGTGAGGTCTTTTGAAAGGTGTTTGGGCAGAGCCCTCATGAATGGATTAATGTCACTATGAAAGGGCTTGACACAGTGTTCCTCTCCTCCAGAGGTCTTAGCATTCAAGGTGCCATCTTGGAAGCAGAGAGCAGCCCTCACCAGTTGCTGGAAGCTTGATCTTGGAATTCCCAGCCTCCAGAACTGTGAGAAATCAATTTCTGTTGCTTATAAATTACCCATTATCAGCTATGCTGTTACAGCATCACAAAGACACTAACTTATATGATTATGACGTGACAACTAAAAGATTTAGCACATATAAAGAAGACATCTAGCTTAGTTCCTGGCATATAATGAGTATTAAGTAAATGTTGCTACTATTAGTGTTGTGGTTACTGTTGATAATGGTGGTGATGATGATAACAATGATGACAAATAAGTATTTTTAACCCATTTTGAGGATTAAAGGTATCATTTTTATACAATAAAATGGACTCATTTGAAGTCTCCAGATGATTGTATATACTTGGTAACAAGGTACACAATATTTCCATCATTCCAAAAAGTTCCCATAGACCCATTTTCAGCCAACTGCTTCTTCCCCTTGCAATGACAACCCCATTCAAATATTGTACATTAGATCTGTTGTTATACATTAGATCTGTCTTCGCAGCAATTCATACAAAGAATTCCATTTTATCCTAATTGTTGGCTTATTCGCTATATGTCTTTGTTTTGTATTTTAATGGTTGTGTGAGGGTCCATAGCATACATCTTCACTTATTATATTATCACCTTCAAATAATACCATTTCACATAGAAGAACTTTACTTCTATTTCTCTTAACTCAATCTTGATGCTATTTAATACATGTAATTTACACTTATCTCATAAACCCCAAACTTCGTTGTTATAATTTGTGTTCGAACAGCCAACTATCTTTAAAGAGATTGAAATAATAATAAGCTGTCTTCTATATTTACCCATGTAGTTACCATTTTTTGTCTCCTTCATTCCTTTGAGTTGATCCACATTTCCATCTGGTATCATTTTCATTTTGCCTAAAGGACTTTCTTTAACATTTCCTGTAGTGTCAGTCACTAATAATAAATTATTTTGGATTTTTGTATGTCTGAAATCAACTTTATCGCTCCTTCACATTTGAAACATTTGAAAATCTCTGGGTGTAGAATGCTGGGTGGAGAGTATTTTCTTTTCAGTACTTTAAAGGTGTTGCTCCACTGTCTCCTCACTGACATCATTTCCTGTGATAAATCTGCTGTCATCCTTATCTTTTTTCCTCCACACTTCCACATCTTTTTTTCTTTACCCCTTATAACACTTTCTTTATTGGTTTTGACCAACTTAATTATGATTAATTATTGACGTATTTTTCTATCATATTTCTTCTCCTTGGGGTTCATTGAGATTCCTGGATCTGTAAGTTGACAGTTTTCATAGAAACTGGAAAATTTGGGGTTATTATTTCTTGAAATGTCTTTGCTGTCTCCCCTACTCCCCCCATTTTCAAAGATTCCAGTTACACTTATATTAGGCCACTTGAAGTTTTTCCAGAATCACTGATGCCCTGGGGTTGTTTTTAAGTTCTTTTCTTCTCTGTGTGTTTCATTTTGGATAGTTTCTATTGCTATGTCTTCAAGTTCCTTAATCTTTTTTTCTGTAATGTCTGATCTTCTGCTAATCCAATCCATTGTATTTTTCATCTCACACATTGTAGTCTTCATGTCTATATATATTACATATCTTCCATGTCTCTACTTAATTTTGTTAACATATGGAATACAGTTATAACAACCATTTTAATGCCCTTGTCTGCTAAATCTAACAACTTTGCCAGTTCTTGACGAATTTTGATTGATTGTTTATTCTCCTCATGATGGGTCATGTTTTTCTGCTTCTTTGCATGTCTGGTAACCTGTGATCAGATGCCAGACATTGTGAATTTTACCTTGTTGGGTGCAGAAGTATTTTTATTTATTTCTATAAATATCCTTGAACTTTCTTGGCATAATTTGAGGTTGACATTAAGTTACTTGGAAACAGTCGATCCTTTCAGGTCTTGTTTTTATGATTTATTAGGTGGGTCTGGAACAGTGCTCAGCCTAAGTCTAATTATTCCCCACCACTGAAGCAAGACTTTTCTGAGAATTCTACCAGTGGCCCATGAGTTATGAGTTTTTCCAGTCTGGCTGGTGGAAGCAGGCATTATTCCTGGCCCTGTACGCGTGCCTTTTGGGTGTTTTCTCCCAACTTCAGGTAATTTCCTCACATGCATATGTTCATCAGTGTTCTGCTGAATACTACAGAGGGAACTTCTGCAGTTCTCTGGAATTCATCCTGTGTACTTACCTCCTCCCCACGGTCTGCCCTGCAATTTCTAGATACCTTGGTTTTCCCAGACTCTCAGCTCCTTGTCCTCAACTTAGCAAGCCAGCCAGGCTCTATCTGGGTCCTCCTTCCTTGTGCTGCAGCCTGGAAACTTTGTCAAGGCAGTAAGTAAGCTGGGGAAATCCTAGGGCTCACTCAATCATTTCCCATTTCTTGGGAACCTATGTCCTTTGTTGCCTGATATCCAGGGACTTAAGAACTATTGTTTCATATTTTTGTCTGGTTTTTACTTTTTAATTTTTGCATCGTTTCAGGCAGGGGAGTAAACAGAGCCCCTGGGACCCTATCTTGTGTGGAAGCAGCAATATCAAAAGAAATATTTTTAGCCCCTTGGGCTTAAAGGTATACTTTTTTTAGAAAATGCATTTTTAATTAATTTGAAAATTTATAATTGACACAGAATAATTATATATATTTATGGGGTACAGTGTAATGTAAGCCTATTTTAAGTCTCCAGAAGAGTTTTTCTAATATTAATAAGATTTTTGACTTCATAGTACTGAATTTTAAAAATTCTTTACATATTCTAGGTACAAGATTTTGTAAGTTGTGTATGATGAACATTTTCTTCCATTCTTTGTCTTGGCTTATAATATTCTTAACATTATATTCTGAAGAGTAAGTTTATGATTTTGATTAATTTCAAATTGATTTTCTAAATGTTAGGATTCGTGTATCTGTGTCTTATCTAAGAAATCGTTGCCTACTTCAGGGTCACAAGATTTTTCCAATGTTTTCTTCCACAAATTTTATTCTTTCAGATTTTAGGTATAGGTCTATACCTCGCTTGAAGTTGGCTTTTTTTTTAATATGGCATGAGACAAGAGTCAAGTTTTACATTTTTCCATATGGATATACAGGTGTTTCAGCAACACTTGCTGCATCTTAAGTCCCCCATTGAACCTTACTACTTTTGTCAAAACTCAATTGACCACATATGCCTGGTCTATTTCTAGACCCCTTTATTCTGCTCCACTAATCTATATGTCTAACCTTATGCCAACAGCACATTACCTTTCTTTTTTACTTTAATTTTATTTTACTTTTAGTTATGGGATACACATGCAGAATGTGCAGGTTTGTTACATAGGTATACTTGTGCCCTGGTGGTTTGCTGCACTTATCAATCCATCATCTAGGTTTTACACCCCACATGCATTAGATATTTGTTCTAATGCTCTTCCTCCCCTTGCCCTCCACCCACAAACAGGCCTCAGTGTGTGATGTTCCCCTCCCTGTGTCCATGTGTTCTCATTGTTCAACTCCCACTTATGGGTGATAACATGCGGTGTTTGGTTTTTGTTCCTGTGTTAGTTTGCTGAGGATGATGACTTCCAGCTTCATCCAGGTCCCTGCAAAGGACATGATCTCATTCTTTCTTGTGGCTGCATAGTATTCCATGGTATATATGTATGACATTTTCTTTATCCAATATATCATTGATTGGGTATTTGGGTTGGTTCCACGTCTTTGCTATTGTAAATAGTGCTGCAATAAACATACGTGTGCATGTGTCTTTATAGTAGAATGATTTATACTCCTTTGGGTTTACACCCAGCAATGGGATTGCTGGGTCAAATGGTATTTCTGGTTCTAGATCCTTGAGGAATTGCCACACTGTCTTTCACGATGGTTGAACTAACTTACATTCCCACCAACAGTGTAAAAGTGTTCCTATTTCTCTACAGCCTCATCAGCATCTATTGTTTCTTGACTTTTTAATAATCGCCATTCTGCCATTCTGACTGGAATGAGATGGTATCTCATTGTGGTTTTGATTTGCATTTCTCTAATGATCAGTGATGTTGAGCTTTTTTTCATATGTTTGTTGGCCACATAAGTGTCTTCTTTTGAGAAGTATCTGTTCACATCCTTTGCCCACTTTTTGATGGGGTTGTTTTTTTCTTGTAAATTTGTTTAACTTCCTTGTAAATTCTGGATATTAGACCTTTGTCAGATGGCAGATTGCGAAAGTTTTCTCCCATTCTCTAGGTTGCCTGTTCACTCTGATGCTAGTTTCTTTTGCTGTGCAGAAGCTCTTTAGTTAATTAGATCCGATTTGTCAATTTTGGCTTTGTTGCAATTGCTTTTGGTGTTTTCATCATGAAGTTTTTGTCCATGCCTATGTCCTGAATGGTATTGTCTATGTTTTCTTCTAGGGCATTTATGGTTTTGGTTTTGGGTTTTACATTTCAGTCTTTTTTTGAGACAGAGTCTTACTCTGTTGCCCAGGCTGGAGTGCAATGGTGCAACCTCGGCTCACTGCAACCTCTGCCTCCCGGGTTCAAGCGATTCTCCTGCCTCATCCTCCTGAGTAGGTGGGATTACAGGCACCTACCATCATGCCCAGTTGATTTTTTTTGTATTTTTGTAGAGACGCAGTTTCACCATGTTAGCCAGGCTGGTCTTGAACTCCTGACCTCAAGTGATCTGCCCACCTCAGCCTCCCAAAGTGCTGGGATTACAGGCATAAGCCACCGCACCCAGCCACATTTAAGTCTTTAATCCATTTTGAGTTAATTTTTATGTAAGGTTTTGGGGGAAAGTGTGTTATTACTAAATCAGTTTCAATAATGAATGTATACGGCATAAGGAAGGGGTCTAGTTTCAGTTTTCTGCACGTGGCCAGCCAAACACTACATTATCTTGATTACAGAAGTCTACATTATCTTGCTACAGAAGCTTTATAGTAAGTCTTGAAGTCAGGTAGTCTAAGTCCTCCAACACTGTTATACTTATTTAAAATTACTTTGACTATTCTACGTCCTTTGCAACCCCATATAAGTTTTAGAAACAGTTTATTCACTTCTGCCAAAAAGCAATTATGTTGGGGGCTTTACTGTGATTGCACAGAATTTATAAATTAACTGGATGATAATGAACATCTTTACATTATTGAATCTTCCAATACATAAACATGGTATATCTCTTTATTTAGGTCTACATTAGTTTCACTCAGAAGTGTATTGTTTTTAGTGTCCTTGAATATTTTGGTGAATTTATGCTTAATTATTCCAAGTATTTCTTATCTACTATAAATTACTTACCAGCATACAGAAATGTACACTTCCTAAAATGCTGCTAAACTCACTTATTAGTTCTAGTAACCTTTTAAATCAGGTTTCTTAGGATTTTCTTCAGTCATCTGTGAATAAAGACGGTTTTATTTCATCTTTTTAAATCTGTATGCTTTTCATTTCTTCTGATTACCTTACTAAACTGGCTATGACTGCCAATAAAATGTTGAATAAAATTGGTGAGAGTGGACCCCTTTGCCTTCATTCTCATTTTAAGGGAAAATATTCAGTCTTTTACTATTAAGTATCAGGTTAGCTATAGGATCTTCAGAGATGCTCTTAATCAAATTGAGAAAATTCCCCTCTGTTTCAGTTTACTATGAGCTTTTATCATGAATGGGTATTACATTTTGTCAAATACCTTTTCTGAAACTATTGAATTAAGCATAAGGTTTTTTTCCTTTCATTCTGTAAATAATGAATTACATCAATTTTTTGTAATGTTAAACCAGCCTTACATTTCTGGGGTAATCCTACTTGATCATAGTATTCTTTTGATATATTGCCAGATTTAATTTGATAATATTTTGTTAAGGATTTTTTGCTTCTAAGTTCATAAGAGTTATTGGTCTTTAGTTTTATTTTCCAATAAAGACATCATCTGGGCTTGGTATTGAACTTATACTGAGTCACGAAATCTTTCCATCCTACTCTATTTAAAATGAGTTAGAAAATATTTGCATCCTACTCTATTTTCCTCAAAGGCCTTATGTAGGATTGCTATTAATTATGACCTAAATATTTGCTAAAATTCACCCATGAGGTAATCTGCATTATAATTTTTATGGGAAACTGTGTTATTACAAATTCAATTTTAATAATGAATATGGAGCTATTGAGTTGTTTTATTTCTTCTCAAATCAGTTTTGATCATGTGCATTTTTTTTTCTTTTATTTTAAGCTCAGGGCTACATTTGCAGGATGTGTAGATTTGGTTCATAGGTAAACATGTGTCATGAGGGTTTGTTGTACCAATTATTTCATCAGCCATTTGCATCTTTCAGGAAATATGTGCATGTCATGTAGGTTGAAGAACTTATGGCCTGAATTTGTTTATTGTATTGCTTTGTGATCCTTTTAATGGCTGTAAAATGCTTAGTGATATCCCTTTCTTTCAGTCCCAATATTAGTAATTTGTGCCTTCTCTCTTCTTATCACTCTAGCTAAAAGTTTATCAATTGCACTGATCTTTTTAAAGAATCAGGTTTTGATTGTATTGATTTTCATGACTGTTTTTCTGATTTCTATTTCATCTATTTCTCCTTCCACCTTCATCATTTTCTTCTTCTTAGTTACTTTGGCTTAAATTTGCTCTTTTTCCCTCTAGCATAAAGTGATAATTGATTTAGGATCTTTATTCGGTTCTACTATAAACATTTAAAGCGATCAATTTTTCCCAATCAATGTTTTAGCTGCATTTCACACATTGTTTAGATTTTCACTATGTTCAAATATTTTGTAATTGCTCCATGATTCCTTTTTAGTCCAACAGGCTGTTAGAAATGTCGATTGTGTTTAAAATTCTGGTATTTAGAGGTTTTGCAAATTTATTTCTGTGTCGATTTCTATTTTAATTCCATTTTGGTCAGAAAATGTATCCTGCATGTTTTCTTTCCTTTGTTATTTACTAAGGTTTGCTTTATGACCCAGCAGTCTATCTTGGTGAATGTTCTGTTTACCTATAGAATATGTTCTATAGTTTTTGGATAGAGTTTTCCATAATTGTTAATTAGGTCAAATTGGTTTAGCACATTGTTCAAGTCTTGTCTATCCCTACTAATTTTCTATGTACTCTATCAGTTCCTGAAAGAGGAATGTTGAAATTTCCAACTATAGTTGTGGATCTGTCTATTTCTCTTTCCAATATTTTTAGGTTTTGCTTCCTTCATTTTGAAGCTCTGTTATTAGGTGTGCACACATTTGAGATCATTATGAATTCTTAATTAATTAACACTATTATCATTATAAAATATCTTTCTGTATGCCTGGTAATCTTCCTTGTTCTGCTGTCTACTTTGAATGATACTAACCATAGTCATTCCAGCTTTCTTATGATTAAGTATTTGCATGGTATACATTTTTACATCCTTTTATTTTTAACACTATGTCTTTATATCTACCAAAGGTTTGTTATGAACAGAACATACATAGGTAACTTTTTTAAAAAATTCAGTCTGATGATCTCTGCCTTTTAATTAGAGCGTTCGCACCATTTCTATTTAATATACATATCAATTACATTACTTTCTTACTATGTAGGTTCTAGATATCCAATTTGTTCTTTGTTCTTTTTCTTCTATCTTTTGATTAGCTGTATTTAACATTCCATTTTATCTGTGTTATTGATTTATGAACTACACCTCTTTGTTTTATTATTTTAGAGGGGTGCTCTACAATCTGCAATACGCAATTTACCTTGACACAATCGCCTTTAAATAACATTATACCATGTGACATACAACTTAAGAACCCTATAACAGTAGAGTTGACCCTTGAACAACATGGGTTTGAGCTGCATGGATCCACTTATATGCAGATTTCTTTTCAACCAAACTCAGATAGAAAATACAGCATTCACGGGATAGGCCAACTATGGGACTTGAGTGTGTGTGGATTTCGGTGTCTTCAGGGGTTCTGGGACCAATTCCCCGTGTATGCTGAGGGACGACTATATTTTTATTTCCCACTCTCTTGTCCTTTGTGTTTTGCTATCATACATTTTATTCCTACATAGGCAATAAGCTGCACAATTCATTGTTTGTTTTAGACAATTATCTATAAAGAAATTTTAAAACTAAAAATTGTACCTTCTCACATATTTAACATTTCCATAATTTTTCATTACTTTGTATAGATCCAAGTTTCCATCTAGTATCATATTTTTTTTTGCTAGAGGAACTTCTTTAAACATTTATATATATATATATATATTTTTTTACTTTTTAATTTTTATTTCTTCTTATAGATGGAGTCTGGCTCTTATGCCCAGACTGGAGTGCAGTGGCACAGCCATAGCTCACTGCAGCCTCAAACTCCCTAGCTCAAACAATCCTCCCACCTCGGCCTCTTGAGTAGCTAGGACTACAGGTGTGTGCCACCACACGTGGATAACTTCCTGTTTTTATTTTTTTAGAGATGAGTTCTCACTATGTTGCTCAGCCCGGTCTCGCACTCTTGGCCTCAGGTGACCCTCCTGCCTCAGCTTCCCAAAGTGCTGGGATTATAGGTGTGAGCCACTACACCCAGCCCTTTTAACATTTCTTATACAGGTCTGCTCACAACACATCTATATAGGTATTTTTTTCCCATACAAGTACAGATTTCAACTTTATTTTTGATATGTTTTCTTTGGGTATATAATTCTGGATTTACAGTGTTTTTGCTTGTTTGTTTCTTTCAGCACTTTAAAGATGTCATTTCATTGTCTCTAATTTGCATTACAAGTCTGCAGTATTGTTATCTTGTTCCTTTATATGTAAATTGTCTTTAGTCTTTAGCTGCTTTAAAGATGTTTTCTTTACATCCTTGATTTTTAGCAATTTGATTATGACGTGCCTGGGGTGTTTGCGTGTGTGTGTGTGTGTGTGTGTGTGTGTGTGTGTGTGTGTGTGTGTGTCCTGCTTGAGTTTTATAAAGATCCTTGGATCTATGGGTTTATAGTTTGCATTAGACAATTTTTTTTGGCCATTATTACCTCAAATATTTTTCTGTTCCCTACCCTTCTCTTTCTGTGATTTTAGTTACACGTTTGCTAGACCAGCTGATATTTTCCCAGGGGTCACTGATACTGTGTTTTCTTTCAGTCTTTTTTCTGTATGGGCTTCATTTTGGATGGTTTCTGTTGCTACATGTTCACATATACTGCTCTGTTGTGTTGTGTTTTGTTTTGTTTTCCTGCGGTGTGGAGTCTACTGTAAGTTTACCCAGTAAGTATTTTATCTCAGATTATTCCATTCTCCATCTCTAGAAGTTACATCTGGTTCTTATTTTTTGGATCTTCCCTTGTTCTCCCCATTATGCTAATGTTTTCTTTCACATCCTTAAGCATGTTACACATGTTTCTAACAGCTGTTTCAATGCCTTTTATGCCAATGCTATCATCTTTTGTCATTTCTGAGCCTGCTTCTATTGACCAAACTTTCTCTTGTTTATGGGTCATGTTTTCCCACTTAATGACATGTCTAGCAAATTTTGATCAGATGCTAGACACTGTGAGTTTTATGTTTGCACGTGCTGGAGTTTGTTTTATTCCTATAAAGAGTAACAGGCAGTTAAGTTACCTGCAAATCACCTTGAGCCTTTTGAGGCTGGTTTTGAAGCCATTTTAAGGAAGGCTCAGAACAGCCTTTCCTTAAGGCTGGGGTAGCCCCACTGCTACAGCAAGGCCCCTCTGTTCTTTACTGAAAGCCCTGTGTATCCAATGAAGCCTCTCTTCTCTCACTGGTGGGGTCTTACATCATTCCAAATCCTGTGTGAGGTCTGAAAATTATCAGCCTACATCTCCCTAGTAATTGTCCTTTCCTAAAAACTGTTCTTAGCCTGGCCTCATGGAGCTTAACCTTATGCAAATACAGAAAAGTATTTAGCCAAAGACTCAAGGAACTCTTAGGCAATTTCTGCAGGTCTTTCTCTGTGTAATCCCCTCGTCTCTGGTACTCCCTTGGATTATAATCCCATGCTTACTGATGTTCAATGTATGAGAAAGTTGTCTTATATATTTTATCTACTATTCATTTTGTTAATAGTGCTAGGGTAAGCTCAGATGTAGTACTCTTTCATGGTCAGAGCAAAATTCTGATGTCTGAATCTTTAAAGCAATGCAAGATGTGGATTAGCTTTTGGGAAAAAAAAGAGAGAGAGAGAAAGAGAGATGGTGCTGTACCAACCAGAAGTTCTTCCATAGCTCAGAGCTATGTCAGATGCTATAAGGGACACAAATACCAATTCTTTTTACACAATTGCACAATTAATAAGCATGTGGGATTTCATAATTTGCAAAGAATGTTCACCTCCATATTTCATTCTAAAAATAACTTTGTGAGGTGTCATTTATTGCTATGAACATTTTGTGAAGGAAGTGCCTCGTGATGATGGAAAGCATACGCCAACTACGTGGGTTTCAGTCCCAGCTCCCTCATGTACCAGCAGTGTGGCTTTCCATTGAAACCTTCCATCTAGCTTTCTGTTTTTTATGTGTTCACTCTTGTTTTATGTTCTTTTTCTCCCCCTTTCTTTCTTCTTTTGGATTAATTTTGTGCATTTTATTATCTCATGTCCTCCTTTATTAACCGGTTCATTCTTACTATTCTCTTAACAGATACTCTTATAAAACTTATAGTTACTCTAATAAAGTAAATGCTTTTATCACTTCCTGGCAATGCAGGATCTTAGAACACTTTGACTTAATTTACTTCCTTGAGGCCTTTTGGCTACTGTTTTCATGTGTCTTAATTTGCTATGTATGTTTAATTCCACAGGACATTATTATTATTTTGGTTGCTCCATATAGTCAACATTCATTTTGATTTAGTCACACATTTGCCTTCTGTGTTGCCTTTATCTCTTCCTGCACTGGTGCTCTTCTATTTGGGATCATTTTCCTTCTGCCTAAAGAATATCCTTTAGTATGTGCTTTAGTGTGTGGTTGCCAGCCACAAGTTTTCTCAGTTTCTATTTGTTTGAAAATGTCTTCATTTCATCTTTCTTTTGAAGGATAATTTCGCTGGCATAGACTTTGGTTATTTCTTTTAGTATGTTGAAGATGGCATTCCATCATTTTCTGGCTTCCATCCTTTCCATTGAGATGTCTCCTTTAAATCTTAGCGCTGCTCCTTTGAAGGGAGTGCATCTTCTATTTCTAGCTTCTTTTAAGTTTCTCTCTTTGGAATTGTTCTTTCAGCTATTTTACTGTAATGTACCTCAGTGTACTCTTCTTTGTAGGTATATTTTGCTGGGCTCATAGTAATTATTGAATCTGTTGCTTGGTTCTTTCTACATTTTTTGATAACTGTAGCTGATCTAACTTCAAATTCTGCTTCTCCTTCATTCTCTCTCTCTCTTTCTTTTCCTTTGCAGACTCAGTTACACAAATATTAGGCATGTTGACTATTTCCCATATATCTCACGCTTCTTTTCTGTATTTTCCACCCTGTTTTTTCTCTCCACACTGTGGCATAGCTGTTTTCTTCCTGTTTGGGTTTCCTGTGCCTTATTTTCATCGGTTGTGAGACAGTGATGATAAGGAGCCCTCACCGGCAGCACTGCCATAGGGATTCAGGGTGCTAATACACGCAAGTAATTCAGACCAGTGCCTGAAAGATCACTACTACTGTCGTTCACATTACACAGACGGGAAAATTCAGGCTCACGTAGGCCAGGTGACCTGACCAAATCGCACCATCAGAAACTGCCCTCCTGAGACGGGCCTCGTAAGCTTGTCCAACTATGGGTGGGTGAGTAGAGAAAAGAGAATGGGCACACCGGAGGAACCCAAGGAGACCTAGTTGACAGGAGTGCACTGATGCTCCAGGGAGACCTGGAAGAGGACGGTTTGAACAGCCAGGGCAGCACACAGGACCAGAGGGCTAGATTAGGATAGGAGATCACCTGGAGATCACCTGCTCGAATGAGACCCCAGGACAACAGTGGCTCAAACAAGTTAAAAGTTTCTTTACCTCTCCCATAGCAGAACATGTGTGTGAGCATAAGCAGCCCAGGAGGTGTTTGAAGTACATTAAAGAAAGTCACTGAAGAGAACAGGCCAAAGTGGATTTGAATGGCCGCCAAAGACACCTGCGCTGGGGACAAAGAGCACATCTCATCTGAGAAACTCCTCAGAGGCTGGATCAAATGCAGAGCTCCTTCTCCTGGAGAGCAGAGCTCTTTGAACTCACGCTGGTGAACACTGCACCAAGCCCTCTACCAAACGTCCAACTTCCAGTCTCTCCCTTCAGCAGTCCAGCATACCAGGGCGTTCCTCCTAAGATGTATCTCAAAACATGTCACTCCTATACTTAGAAAAAGAAAGAAGAAACCAGCCCAGAAAGTTGTCCCCCTTGCCTACTAGATAATGTCCAAACCACCTTAGCTCAGCTTTTGAGATCCACCATGATGGAGCCCACCCACCCATCCTCAGTCCACCTGCTGCAGCTTCTCCATAACGCAACACAGGTCAATCATGTCTCCCTAAACACACCATGTGCTCTCATGCTGCCATGGTTTGCCTGGGGCCCTCTCTACCTCCTCTGCTTTCCGGAGAACCCTTGCACTCCTCCCAAGTCTTCAAGTTGGAAAGTGAACAGTCAGCATATGTCTCTAACTCAGCCCTTACTGCGTGGATTCATGAAGATTGGTTCACTGTCAGCCCCTGACCAGAACGTGTGTTTTAGGAAAGCAGGAACCAAGTCTTACCAACGTCTGTAGTCCCAGCCTCCACCCTGGCATACAGTAGGTGCTCATTGAATGTGGGAGGGAAAGAGGAAACACAAGGAAGGGAATGCCACTCAGTATGCAGGGCTGCTATGAAGACCTGTCAGGAGGCAAGGTGTGGGGCAGGCGGACGCATATCAACACGTACAATTCAAAGCCGCCCAGGAGGACCCCAACTGTGCACCTGGCTCATCTTTTATCACGCCCCAAGTTAATCGAATACAAACTGGATCTTACTAAATACAAGGCTGGATTCTCAGAGATAATTTGTCTCTGCTCCCCGCAGGCTGAGTTTCCACTCTCCACTACCTGTGTAAGAATCCTCAGCCCAGGCAGCCTTAGAAATCACTGCTCTCAACAACTTGAAATACATCCAAGAGCAGAACAGACAACTGTTGGCAGCTTCGGAGACCAAGCTCTGCATTGAGACATGGCATTAAATAAGCGTATCCAGAAAAAAATTATATAATACATGGAAACGAGCCCAAGAACCAGGCAATGGTCTACGCACCACAGGATTCTAAGTACAGAACAAGGCTGAAAGCTGGTAAATTCATCCATTGCAGGCATTGAAACTCAGCTAAGAGGTAAGCAGGTATCTGTAAGGTGTCACTTTAAATAAACAGCTCCATAGAAAAATGGTTTTCACCTCCCGTTTCACTCCATTTTCACTTGTTCAAGGGTCTGGTCTTATCGTTATATAACAAAAAGCTTAAATACTGAGATGATTTAAATGCTGGTGAGATAAGATGGATAAAATAATCAAAGACCTAGGGTGCCCACACCTTCCCTCAGGGCCCCTGGAGCAGCTCTGGCCGGGAAGCACAGGTTCTAGTTGGCACAGGCAGTCAATGGCTGACAAGGTCCTGTACAGACTTAGAGACCTGGTTTGGGGAAAATCTTCCAAGTGTCGGAGGATCCACAAACACAGAGTTCTTGAATTAGAAGGAAACTTGGAAAGAAAAGCATACGACCTTTCATTTTAAAGTCTGAGGACGCAGAGATGGACCAGATGCTTCAAAAACACATGATGTCAAGGAGGGGCATTCTTGGACACGGGTACCCATGAAAACCCAAACCATTTTATCCCTCTCTGTTGCTCTTCTGTCCCTGAGCTCATGGGGACCCTGCTGGACTAGCTCTGTCTCAATAGCCCCTCTAGAAAGGACAAAAATTGGCTGGGCACGGTGGCACATGTCTGTAATCCCGGCACTTTGGGAGGCCGAGGCGGGTGGATCATTTGAGGTCAGGAGTTCAAGACCAGCCTGACCAACATGGTGAAACCTTGTCTCTACTAAATACAAAAATGAGCCGAGTGTGGTGGCAGTGGCCTGTAATCTCGGCTACTCAGGAGGCTGAGGCAGGAGAATCGCTTGAACCCAGGAGGCAGAAGTTGCAGTGAGCCGAGATCGTGCCACTGTACTTCAGCCTGGGCAACAGAGTAAGACTCCCTCTCAAAAAAAAAAAAAAAGAGAGAGAAAAAGAAAAAAAAAAAAGAAAAGAAGAGAAAAAGAAAGGGCAAAAATCAGCTAATACCATTGGGTCAAAATGTGGCACAGGCTGATCTGACACCAGGCAGACCCTGAAACAAGACAAAATTTCCTCAAAGGATGCAGCCAAAGGCCTTGGGCCAGGGAAGGCTGGTTATAAATGGAAGGAAAAGCACTTCCTGCCTTCTTAGCGCTCATGCAGTTTCAGTAGACATTTTGTATTGTTTTGATGTGTTTTCTGAGTGTGTCTAAGACAGAAAACTTACATAACCCTTTGGACCAGCTCCTCGGGAGACGAGAAACCTTAAATGTCAGCTTGCAGCTACAGCGAGCAGGCTTATCATGAGCAGGACTGTCCTTCACAGGCGGGCCGCAAGACACTCTGGCCACGCAGTGGGCGGCTGGTTGCTCCCGGAGCTGCTGGCCTCCCAGGTACACCACGCGAATGTTCTGAGAACAACTTTTAACCATGGTGACTTCTGGAATAGCCATTGATTACCAGGAAATTTTAGGCCTCAGGTGAACCCAGCCAGCTTTTTCCACAAACTATGTTAAATTCTCTTTACGTAAGCCCCAGCCTGAGAACTCTGTGCTATTTTCACAACTTCTTGTGAGTCTTAAACTACTTCAGAATAAAGACTTATATCTTGGAAGTTTGGTCATATCCTCCCAAATTTTTCAGATATGGATGTCAAGTATCATGGAAAGTAAGAGGCTCACCCAAGTGTGTCCATCAAGGTAAGCTCCGTGTTGCTGCATGAGTACAATCTCTCTCTCTTTTTTTTTTTTTTTTTTTTTTTAAGACAGGGTTTCACTCTGTCCCCAGGCTGGAGTGCAGTGGTGCAATCTAGGCTCACTGCAGCCTCGACCTCCACCTCCCCCAGCTCAGGTGATTCCCCCACCTTAATCTTCCGACTAGCTGGGACCTACCACAGGCATGCACCACCACGCTCAGCTAATTTTTGTGTTGTTTGGTAGAGATAAGGTCTCGCTATGTCACCCAGCCTGGTCTTGAACTCCCGGGCTCAAACACACCTCCATCCTTGGCCTTTCAAAGGTCTGGGATTACAGGCGTGAGCCACTGCATCTGCCACAGTCCCCAGTCTGAATGCCTCCCTCTGGTGGGCTGGAGCTCTGCTCCGAGATGGCATCGAGTCATCCTTTCTGCAGAGGTTGACGACGGGGCACCCGCGTGGAGCACTGTGGGTCACTGTGGCAGAGGCCAGGCAGGGCCAGCGGGGCTCTGGCACTTTGCGCAGCCACCGGGAAGTATCTGGCATCACCCCCACTCACATTCCACGAGGCATAGCAAGCCTAGTAGAATAAACGTCTCCTTGCAAAGATGACTTTCATCTCCCGTTTCATTCCATTTTCCTAACGGAGAGAAAGTGGAGAAAGGCAATCCCACTGTGTGTCCAAAGAGAGCCAGACATATTTGGTGGCCAGTCCTGAAGACTGGCACGTTGGACAGCAGCTGTCCTCGAATGAGGAATGGGACATGCATCTAGTCAACTACACCGCCTGTGTCCTTTCCACTACGCCGCACAAACTCTGCAGCCGCACTGCTGTTTTTAATTACAAAGTTTAAATCGTATGTATTTTAACCCTCTTTCAAAAGTTAAAAGACTGAGGCATAAAACCTCAGTATCTCTTAATCTATGCCTTGTTTTAATGAATGTCTATTGAGTCCTCTCAGAGAAAAGTTGCTGGAGAATATACAGTAGCACCCCATTATCTGTGGGATACATTCCAAGACCCCTAGTGGATGCCTGAAACCATGGATAGTACTGAACCCTATATATATTTGCACATATGTCTATATCTACACACATGCATATACATACATGTATATACACCATGTTTTTTTTTTTTTCAGTCTGATCACCGAGACAGCTACTAAGTGACTAATGGACGGGTTGGATGAGTGGCGTCTACAGAGTGAATATGTTGGACAAAGGGATGATTCGCACCCGGGGTGAGATGGAGCAAGATGGAGCAAGATGGCACAAGATTTCATCATGCTACTCAGACTGGCACGCAATGTAAACCTTATGAACTACTTATTTCTGAAATGTTTTCATTTAATATGTTCAGACCTCGGATAAGCACAGGTGACTGAAACCACAGAAAGCAAAGCCATAGGCAAGAGGGGGCTACTGCACGGGGCACTGGGTGACATCTGAATGTCAGATCACACACAGACTTTAGTGTGAGTGTGTCCCAAATGGTGCAGGGAGCCGACTTATACGAAAAAAATTACTCATTACTTATCTGTCATTCAAATTTAACTAGCATGCTGGCGGGGAGGGTGTGGTCTGTTTGTTTTTGCTAAATCTGGCAACCCTACCTCAAAGGGGGAGGGGCTCATTCTACCAAACAATGCATCAAAGCATGGGTTTTGTAAAATTTAAATTATAGGAAAACGTTTAAGGCAAAAGGTGCTCTAATCTCTGTAAGGGAGGCAGAGCTCATTCCCTAATAACACTGCATGCACACTCGAAGGAAGATGTAGTGAGATAATTTCTGTGTTCATCCCAGCTCCTTGCCCAACATGCACCCCCAAAGAACTCTGGTTGGTTGGATCTACTGCACCTGCTTCTGAAGAAGTCTCCAATTTTGGTGGACACCTTCCTTCTACATTACCCGCCTGACCTTTCAGAACCCAGAGGGCCAGGTCTCAGCACATTACCTGGGACAAAGAAGACCTTGATATGTGTTCATTAAGCAAAACTGAATTGGAAGGAAGAAAACAGAGAGGAAGGGAAGGAAAAAAGGAAGGAAGGGAGGGAGGGAAGGAAGGGGAAGGGAGGGAGAGAGAGAGAGGGGCATGGAGAGAAGGAAGAAGAGAAGGAAGAAGGAAGGGAGGGAGGGAAGGAAGGGGAAGGGAGGGAGGGGGGGGCATGGAGAGAAGGAAGAAAAGAAGGAAGTAGGAAGGGAGGAAAGAAAGGGGGAAAGAGGGCAGAAGAGAAGAAAGGAAGTGAGGGAGGGAGAAAGGAAAGAAGGAAGGAAGGAAAGAAAGAAGGAAGAAGGGAGGGAGGGAGGAAAAGAGAGGGAAGGAGGAAAGGGAGGGAGAGAGGAGAGGAGGGAGGGAGGAAAGGAAGGAAGGAAGGTGATAATATGGGATCCCATTTTGACTGGACATCTCTGAAAATGCCCCTGTATGCTCACCAAGGCCCTCAAGAAGGCACTCAACAAATGCTAATCAATGAAGCCTGTTCCCTTTCTCAGAGCCACCATCAGCCCCTACAGCACCTGCATGGGAATCAGGACAGGTGTCCCCTTCAGGTAAGCACAGCTCCCACATGCAGAGGTCAGTGAGCGGACACCACCTGTGGCTTGTGCCAGTTGGAACACGGCCCCCTTTCCCCTGGAAGAAGCACCGCCAGGTCCAACAGCCTGGCCAGCAGAGTAGGAGGCTGCGCCCCCGCCCTTGCCTGCACTCTTCACATCCGCTCCCTGCTTCTGATGGAAAGGCTAAAGCATTGGGAAGTGCTCTCAGAGCTGGACTTTCACCCCTTGTAGAAAATGTCTTCTGCCCAGATTACCCACACCCACCAGAGAGAGGCAGAATTGAAAGAGAGAGAGGAAAGCTCCCATCAGTGCGTGCAGGCACACCCACGCACACCCCAGTGATCGCCAGGTGTGAACTGTATGTAAGGTAAACAATTCCACTGGAGTGGTGAGTGAATGGAGCTCATCCAATTCGATATTTTCTAGATGGAGCGAATGGTGTCTACATTCTCCTCACTTGTTTTTACTTTTTTAGCCGTCTACTTGGTGTTTTTGGTGCTGCTTAAAAATGATTTAAAGAAACAAAAAAGGCATTAGGGGGTTGCACATAATGAAATGAGGACGACTGCAACCAAGGCTGACACTTATTCTTTAGTTAATTCAATGGTGCCTAATTATCTTGTTGCTTTGCAATCCAGCCTCTCCCCCAACCAGCAAGAGCCTCCGGAACATTCCTTATAATTGCAGAGCAGCCCGAGAGCTGAGATGAGTAATCCTCAGCATTCTCATTCTCTGTCCTGTCCCCGAATGCCTCTCAGGATGTGGAGGAGAAAACTTCGGAATCCAGATCTTTCTCGGAGCTTTGTGAGGAATCTCTGCCTGCGTCTCCCTCAGGCGTCATCGTGAATGGCCGGCAGACCCTGTGCACGTAGAATTTCCTGTCTGGCTTTAGGGGAAACCACTCTGACAGCCAGGCAGAGATGAAATAACCCAACTGAAAATTAACTCCAAAACCTCCGCAGAAAATAAAACACACCAAGACGTATATGGGCCGCGAGCAACTTTCAGCTTTGGGAAGGGATGGGATGTGATTATTCAATTTCTCTAGTCTTTGACTCCAGGTTCTTACACATTTTCTTCTGTGCCTATGCTGCGTTCTGTAATTAGAAATTTTTCCAACACTCTAAAACTTCAAAATTATACCCTAAAGTCAAGTTTTCAACAAAAGCAGGACTTCTTTGGCTTACCTTCACTGTAATTTGGTTTGGGAAAGTGCGGTTTTCAGCCATAGCAAAGAAAATGGTCTTCAGAACTCGAACTGTCTTTAGTGAAATGTTATTTTTCACCAAATATGTGTTCCCACAAAGTGTTTTCTAGCAGCTGGGAGAGGTAGCCAGCTGAGCTCTGTGTTGAAACGCATGCCCTGATACCCCCCGTGCCCCAGCCTGCAGTGAATTCTTGGGACCCATGCTTCTTAGGACCTTTGGTCCTCAAGCTATTTAGAGATCCATGGAAACTGCCCAGTGAACAAGGACAGGAAACAGGGAAAGGTTGCGGCAGCGGATTCTTCTCCTTCCCCTTCCCCTTCCCCTTCTCCTTCTCTTTACTCTTCCTCTTCCCTCCTCCCTCTTCCCTCTTCCCTCTTCTTCTTCGTGAATGAGCGCACTGATGAATAGCAGAGGATGAGAACCCTGCAGGCCAGGCACAGGCAGCACCAAAGAAACAGAGGGTGGAGCACAGGTGCCCAGCCCAGGAGATTTAAAATCAGATCAGGGCCGGGCGCGATGGCTCACGCCTGTAATCCCAGCACTTTGGGAGGCTGAGGTGGGCGGATCATGAGGTCAGGAGATCGAGACCATCCTGGCTAACACGGTGAAACCCCGTCTCTACTAAAAATACAAAAAAAAAAAAAAAAAAATCAGCCGGGCATGGTGGCGGGCTCCTGTAGTCCCAGCTACTTGGGAGGCTGAGGCAGGAGAATGGCGTGAACCCGAGAGGCAGAGCTTGCAGTGAGCCGAGATTGTGCCACTGCACTCCAGCCTGGGCAACAGAGTGAGACTCTGTCAAAAAAATAAAAAATAAAAATAAAATCATCAGATCAGGCAGACCAAAAGCCCAAGTCGGGATATTTTGAAGTCGTACCCCCTCCTCGGACTTCACTTAATGCTCCCAATGTACACAGAATGTTCTGTCCCTGGATGGAAGGTGACCCAAAATAGAGAAGAATCATGGAAAGACGAAGGCGGCAGCCTTTTTGCCGCCCCACAACACCTGACACCTGAGTGATGGGTGTGGCCCTCAAGCCAGGAGGCCTGCGTTTGGGTCCTGGCTCTGCCGCTTAATGGCTGTGTGATGCTGAGCAATTACTTAGCCTCTCCGTGCCTCAGTTTCCTCCCTTGTAAATGGATCTAATGAAGACACCTACTTCCCTTACTCTTCGTCGTGGGAACCAAGTGAACTAATGCATGCAGCGTGCTGAAAACCCTGCAGCCGCTGTGGAGAAAACACTCATTGAGATGCAAGTCTCCACGCAACAGCAGGTAAAGCCCCATTGGAAGTCATCGTTTAGAATCTCAATTATTTCCTTGACCTAGAATTGTTCAATATTAACAGAAATGAGATCAGAATTCTTTCAGCCAGGCATGGTGCCCCAAGAGTGAGAGTCCTGAAGCCACTGCTATTTATGGAGCCCTTTCCACAGAACACTTCCATGAAGCACGGTTACCATTCCCATTCACGGAAGAGGAAACTGAGGCACAATGCTGTCACGTAATTTGCCTACACAGCCAGAGAGCAACTGAGCCAAGATTCAAGCCCTCCGTCTGTCCACGGCCTGCCCTCTCAGCCACTGTGCAATGCTGACTGCAGACCAGCCACAACTGTTCTGCCAGGGCTCTGAGTAACCGGAACATGGTGATTTAATCAGGAGGAGATATTTGCAGAGATGTTGAAATGGGGGACATCCATAAGTGAAAGCAGTGATTTGCAAAAATAATCTGGCTGCTGCTTTCCCAAGGTTGCTCCTATGGAAGCCTCCCCTGTAACACGGAGTGGCACACCTTCTCTGCCCTGGCCGGAGCCGAGGGCACAGTCCCTGACAGAGCTCAGCACCCACCTCCAAGACACACAGGGTGACAGTCTTGGGGTCAGCGAATCTGCACATTCCGCCGGCACTCGCAGGGCCAGACAAGCTGCTCTGGCCCAATCTTCTCATTCTGTGGTCGACACACTGCGGCCCGGAGGGAGCAGAGGGTGGAATTTCCCAGGGTCACCCTTTGGAAAGATGCAGGAGCCAGACCCTGGCCTCCCCGAAGGAAAATAAAGCAGTGGCCCTGAGCCGGGGCCACAGAGCTCCGTGTGGCCGGAGCAGGGCTGCGGTGGGAAGGGGAAGGTTGGAGACTGGGGCACTCTCATCACTGATTAAGGGGCTCTCCTGCCAGGCACACGAGAGAGAACATTCATGATGCTCTGAGACAGAGGAAAGAAGGTACGGACAGCAGGGAAGACTCTCTGCTCAGCCATCTTTCCAACATATTGTATTTAAACTATCAAATGCTTTAGCCAATCTGCAAAAAATAAATTCTTTGCACAGGGGGGTGAAATCTGGCTCTCTCCTCAGCAGAAGGCCCTTCTCCACGGCTCCCCTTGGCTCCCACAGAAAACACAGGGCAGCTTCTGCAGCTTCTCCACACCATATATCTAGAATTTACATAATCACAGGCAAATAAAATGATAAAAGCACACTCTTTCATAACAGGCACATTGTTACTATTATTATTCTTAAGGCAAATTAGCTTCTGATTATAGAGATTAGTCAAAACCATGATTCTGTTGATTGTGAGGTGGAACTGATTTTCTTTTCTTTCTTTTTTTTTTTTTTTCAACAAGGAGAAGAGCTGTTGTTTCGATGTCAGAAAATTACATAAAATGGTACTCAGAGAGAAATAAAGTTTCTGAAAGTCATTTAATTATCAGTTCTCTTGGAAGCGTTTAGGCATTCCAGCCTTTCGGTTGTTGTCTGTCTAGCCAAACATTTTACCCTCAAGTTTATTAACTGTTTGATTTTATTTTATTTAACCTCTTTCTTTTAAAAGTTTCTCCAATTTAAAAATACCAATATTTTAGATATTTGTATGTATTTATTGGGCTTTCCTCATCACTGAAATAATTCATACCTCTTTTGAACCAAAGAGATGATTGTTCTTTCACCAGCATTTTTGATCAGAGACAACCAGGAAGGAAGCATCTCCTCCCTGGGCAAAATGGAGGATCCAGAACCATTAAGAGTCTGCTGCAAGATGTCACCACTCAGACTCAGAGAGCTTCTGGCTCCTCAGGGCAGCGCCAGGCACCAGAGGCTCCGTGAAAGCCCTTGGCAGGAGAGCAGCACTCACGTTGCTCCTCCCTGCCCCCTACCTGTTTTAATCATTAGTCCTCAGTTAGGTCCAGTGTCTGAGCCCTGCCTCCAGAGTTGAGTCCCGCCTCCTACCTCACCTGAACTAACTCTGAGGTTCCAACCTGGGGGTGATTTTGCCCTCTAGGGGACATCTCACAATGTGTGGAGATGGTGGGGGTTATCAGAATGGTGGGGAGGTGGTGGGAAGAGGCAGCGTTTGAGCCACAGGGCAGTCCCACCACAAAGAATGATCTGGCCCCCAATGTCAGTAGGGTCCCTGTTGAGAAACCCTGGTATAATTGATCAGAAATGGTGGGTGAACTTTGAACAGATAACACCAGGGAGTCGTGCAGCTCTAGGGGAATCCTCTCGGACCCTGGAGTGCCCGATAGAAGCGGCGTGCACATGGGGACTCTGCTCAGATCCGAGTCCTTTTGTCCATCATGATGTTCCAGATTCCTGCTGTCATTTTGCATAGAATTAGACTGGAACATGCAAAAATATATACAATTGTTGATACCAAGATGTCTGAATTTAGGAAGAACTCCCAAACAGAAAGATCCCTCCCCCAAAATGTATGCATATAAACTTTTAAGGATGCAGATAAAATTGCCAGATGTCTTTCAATCTGATTACCTCACATGCTGGCCTGTATCCCAGATGTGAGATCCAGAGAAACGTGATGGAATGTGTCACTGTCTTCTTTTCACATCCTCTCCCAGGTTTCATTAATCTGCTGATAGGTACTCATTAAAATACTAGTATTCGCCCTGGGACACAGTTTCATGAGATTACTTCACAACCATTACAGGACATATTACAGTAAATGAATTTTCCTTCTTTTAGCATGGTGGATTAAAAAAATACATAATTTTGTGCCCCAGTCCTCAAAGAATTAAACATTTCAGCATATCTTACAACAGGATATTGGCAAAGTTTTCTGTAATGGGTCAGATAGTAAATATTTTGGGCTTTGCAGGTCACGTGGTCTCTGTCGCAACTACTCAACAGTGCTATGGCAGGACAGAAGCAGCCATAGATGATGTGTAAATGAACAAGCTTGGCTGCATTCCAATAAAACTTTATTTACAAAAACAGTCTGTGGGAAGGACTTGGCCCGCAACCCTGGTTTGCCTACCTCTGTCTTACAACATAGATTTCCTGAAAATAATGCATCTAGGCAGAAAGAATAGGGGAAAGTTCAGAGTAAGCCGTTGTAAAATATCGGCAAGAGTTCTCATCGTCTTACAAGAAGTAGCCTGTGTACAACTTAATATCAATCCAAGGAGGACCAAGAGGCATGCCGAAATGAGATTTAAAGGTTAAACAGAAATCTGGAGGGAAAGGAAGAATTGCAACCACACTGGCCAATGATCTAGTGTTGTTACTCTCATTTATTTGCTAAGTTTCCCTTTCAGTTTAAAGCACGGCATTTAATTCAGACATTGTCCTTCACTCCCCATGAGCCAATGAAAGAGGAGATGCGTGGGCTGTGGAGGGGCTGAGATGCTTGTGGACACCTGGGGCAGCGGCTGTGGGCTGTGGCCTCCCGGGCTGTGCAGGTCAGGAGGTCAGGAGGTCTCTGGAGAGAGGCATCATCATGGAGCTGGGCCTGCTGGAGAAAGGAGTTGGCCACGGACACCCCAAACACCCCGATTTGATCATGACACATTCTGTGCATGGAACCCCACATGTACCCCTTAAAATTTTACCCTGTAAAATATTATGTATCAATACAAGAGAGCACCAAAGCAATCATCCTACTAGCCACTATATGCCGTCCTAGCTTCTCCACAGTAACACGTCATTTACTCCTCAGAGCGGCTCAGCGAGGTAGGGCCTGCTGATGGTCCCTTTCACAGGTGAGAACACAGAGGCCCTGGGAAGCTGAGGGGTTTGCTAGAGATCAGGAAGCCAGGACTCGGGCTTGGGTGCTGGGCTCTGGGCCTGTGTGTCTGACTTCTCTGAGGGGGTGCTGCCTTCTCCTTTCCTCTCTTTCTCCCTAACCCCCCCACACTCAGCCACTAAGTATTTTTAGAATTATTACTATTTAGGTATCATCTATAAAACATGACATTTACCATTTTAACCACGTTTTCATGTATACTCCAGTGGCATTAAGTACATTCACACCATTGTGCAACCATCCCCACCACCCATCTCCAGAGCCCCCATTCAATAGAAACCCCCCCTTCTCCCCTCCCCCAGCTCCTGGCCACCACCACCCTGCTTTCTGTCTATGAATTTGACTGCTCAGGGTGTCTAGAGTGGAGTCCTGCAGAATGAGCCGTTTTGGGTAGAGGTGATTTCATTCAGTACAATGGCCTCAAGGTTCACTGGTACTGTAGAGCGCGTGTCAGGGTTTCCTTCCAGTTTAAAGTAGAATCCTCTGGTTGTTTGTCCATTCCTCCATGGACACCTGGGTGGCTGCCACCTGTGCCCTCGTCTCTAAGAGCTGCTGGCACTCTCGCTCCTTCCTGGTCCCCTTCCTTGCTCACCTGCCCTCCCCTGGCTCGGCTCCTCCTCCCAGGCCTCCAGCCTGCCTTCCCGGCACCCCACGCCTGCTGCCTCGGGAATCTTGCCCAAACTCCAATCTGCTTGGGCCTCTCTTACTGGTAAACCCACAAGGATCCCCACCTTCAGCAAAAAAGAGTTTCAAAGGCTCCATGTAGGAGCCCAGGCCCCTCACTGACTGCCCTGGCCAGCCTCTCCAGTGCTGCCCCAACGGAGCCCTGCCCTATGTACCTACCCTTGTTTTCCTGAAAACCACACTCTTTCCTGCCTGGAGGACACCCTTCTCACCCTGGAGAGATTACCCTTCTAGAAACAAACCAAACACACCCTCTGCAGAGGCTCTGCCAGCCGCCTTCTCCAGGCAAGGCAGGCTGCCTGCCCCCACGCTCACGGCAGCTTCCTGGCATACTCGCTGCCTCGGTTTGTGCAAAAGCAAACCTGCAAGTCGCATACTTAGGGGATGGCCCAGGAAGCCCATAAGGATGTGGGAGAACAAGACAGGGAGGGCAAGAAGGACAATCACAGACTCATCCTGGAGCACATTCAACTGTGGGACACAGGAACTCATCCCTGAGACCGCCTGGAATGCAGCTCGGAACTGTCCCAGCAGCTCCTAACCTTCCGAGGTTGATGGTCCCTCCTGGTTAACTCCGTGGCCAGCAAGAGTTCCCAGGAGGCCATCACTGCACACAGCAACCATCCACCATGCCTGCACGCAGGTGGCCTCTGGGTGGAACAGAGGGATGTGGGCAAAAATCTGGGATGCCCGCAAGGGCGCCAGGCACACAGTGGGTTTGCGACTGTGGTATCTGCCTCTCCCACGGGAGGCAGACCCCATCACCAATTTCTCTGTGTACCCCCAGCCCATGGCAGGTTGGAGACATCTGGAAAAGGTAGCAGATGAGTCCATGAGTGGCTGTGTGGGAATGAGATGGACTGGGTCTTGGGAGAGAGGAGGCAGGAGTGGATGTTGGAAAGACAGGCTGCTGAGAGGAGAACACAGTGGCAGGGCAGGTGAGCAGCGGCCAGGGGCTCCCTCACACACTTCACCCCAGCCCCTGCGCCAGCCTCATCTGCCTGTCTCCCACCTGGCCCTTTTGCCGGTTCACCTCCGTCCTCTCTCTGCTGGGTTCTCAAGGCAATCGCACCTTGCCTAGCAACTGTTGCTACCGAAAGCCAACGTCCCTGGTATTCCAACAATAAAGCACAGCGCTCCGACTACAACTCCCAGATATTATTGAAAAGAAAGGCAGGTTTATTTCAAGGCCAGGAGGGGAGAGGATCTGCGTGTTGGAGGCTGGAGCAGCAGCGCATTCGATGGCCGGCCTGACAGCATGGCGAGCAGCTTGTGCTGGTGCGTCCTCCAGAAAAAGAATGCGCGCTCTCCAGGAGGTGATGGTCCCTGTTCATAAACTCCCTGTTGCTCCCTGTTCCCATTCAGCTGGGTCAACATGTGCCTGTAAATTCCTCCCGAAAGGGAAATCATAACAGCATCAGCAGCCCCAGAAATGACAAACAACTCAAGTATGGAAAGCCAGCTGCCAAGTATTCAACAGTACTCATGTTGCACCAGAAACAAAAAAAATCAGATAAGAAAAATAAACCCAGTTGTGTGCATAGTTCCTTAAATATGTATCCCATTTTGTGGTTCCTTCCAGTCTTCGGTGTAATGAATACATCCATTGGTTAGGGGTCACGGAATGGCAGGTCCTACCAGGCTGCCTTGGATTGGCGAACTGTGATGTTCTGCTTTCTCCCTTCTCTGAAGCATGGAGCGGTGCAAGACGTTCAGAACAGACAGCCACTGACATTAATTTTCCTGCTGGCCTCCTTGCTAAATTGTTTTATGACTTGTTTGCTGTGTCTTGGTTGCCCTATTGCGTTGAGTTGATTTGGCAGTGGTTATTTAAAAAATGCTTTGTCATCCTCAGGATGAGTGGAGGATCCCGGGGGTCACTTTTGCACAACAAATGGTCATCGAGCTGAAGAACCGTCAGAGTCACCACCTCCACAGTCAAGTGGCAATGGAATCCGAAGACAGGGTCAGCTCGGTACACCACGAGCCGAGATCCACGGGACGGACGGTGTGCAGGCACCAAAGCGTGGACAGGCCATGCTTTGCTTAACGGCATGGGGCTGGCCACGGCACCAGGGCCTCTGCCAGCCTCACGAGGCCCCTCCTGGCATGGCCATAAAAGCCACAGCTGCAAACACTGACACGGCAAGAAAAGAATATGGTGAGAAACCAGCTTGCCTTTGCTTCTCAGACTCCTCGGAAGATCCGAAGGGCACTTTCCCATCCCCAGGAATGAGAGGCCAGATTCCTCCATGGTCCAGTCAGGAAATGTAATCAAGCGTCAACGCGGAGCCAGGATCTATGCCTAAAACTTGAAACGTGGCCCTATCTTCAAGGGTGCTCACACTCAGATGACTTAAACCAAAAATGACACGGTGTGGCCTGCACTTGCCCATGCCATAGTCAGGAAAGCCTAGTCAAGGACAACGCAAGCCCAGAGGAAGAGGGTCTAAACCCAGCCGAGAACAGCCACCCAGAGCAGAGGCCCTCCCCTGAGAGAAAGCCACCTGCTCTCAGCCATCCCTCTTCTTTCCCTACGAGCTCCAGGAGACAGGAACCATGATGCTTAGGTAGACATCAATCTGTTATGGCAGGCACCAGAATGTTTCTTCTCCTGTGCCCCATCAGGAGTCGAAACTGATCTCAGCCTGGGCAATGTAGCAAGACCTCATCTCTACAAAAGATAAAAAGGTTAGCCGGGTGTGGTGGGGTGCGCCTGTAGTCCCAGCTACTCTGGGGGCTGGGGTGGAAGGATCGCTTGAGCCTGGGAGGTTGAGACTGCAGTGAGCCGAAATCATACCACTGCACTCCAGCCTGAGTGACAGAGCAAGCCCCTGTCTCAAAAAAAAGAAGAAGAAAAGTGATATCTCTGCTACTGAGGACAAACATCATGCACCCTTTCTTCTTAAAGAGGAGCAAATTTCCCACTTCCAAGTCCTGTTAGTGAAAGTCTCGGAGGAGCCCCAGCCTGAGCCATAGCAGGAGAGTCGCAGAGAGACGAAAGGGTCTGTCCCTAGCCCACTGTGGCCTCCAGAGGCAGCATCTTCTGCTCAGCAGCAGAACAAACATTTCCATGGAGCAGCTAAGTTGAAAAGTCCCCAGGAGGCAAGGGTAGGAGTTACAAGAAACCAGAAAGTCTACGGCAAGGTCAGGGTGACTCGGGTGGGGTTTCTCTTGCTTCCCCTTTCAATAGCATTCATGAAGTAGCTGAAAGTCTTCATCTTGTTATTAGCTCTGCTTTCTGGCCTCGTTTATCTCTAATTGTTTTCCTAAGCCTTGAAGAGGAAATTCTGTTTTCTTTCTGGACCTGCTTACATTTAAATCCACTTAAGTTTCTGTCTGTGGCTTTCTTCTCAAAAGGGCCACCAGCTCCCTGGGGGACAAGCATCCTCCTTATAAAGTTGAAGGGAACTGGGGAGATCTTGAAAGACTTCTCCTCTATTGTTCATGCAGACAAGTTGTGGGAATTTATTTCTGTGGGTCTGTTTCCTCTTTGTTCAGGGGGCCCCATTCTTCTCCAATTATCTGCCTATACCAGAGAGTATTTTCAGAATCTGTGCAGGATGTTTTAGACTGAATAAGGACAAGCATTGAGGGAGGTTGATATTTTGCTAATAATAACAATGGAAAAAGGTACCATTTCTGAAGCACCTACTGTGTGCTGGAACCTTCTGTGTGCATCACATTTTAACCCTCTCAACTCTCCAGGAATGCATTATGACACCTACTCTATAGATTCGAAAACTGAAGGGCAGAGATGTAAAGAACTTGCCAGAGTTACCAGCAGTGAGAGAACCAGGGGTCAAACCCAAGATTGACCCAAGCTCCTGCTGACCCCACGATTTCACGTGGCACCCAGTGAAACTGTAAGCAAAGCACCACTCCACAAATGCCTCACTCATCTCCACACCCACCTGACACAGTCATTGGATTTTAGGACACGCATCCTTCTTTCAAAGTTCAGGAATTTTCACAAGCAAGTCAAAATTCACTTTGAAAGCTCCTTTGACTTGACCGAAGACACCCCAAGATGTCACTAAAAGCCAAGGTTGGGAAGCCCTGTTCTATCAAGGTGCTGAAACCCAGTCCTGGGGAGTGTTTGACTTGGGAAGTAGGCTGCCCTCCTTCTGCTCACCGTGGGCAGGGACCAGAGAGAGGGTCTGGGATTCAATACGAGCCTGGTGGGGGTTCTGCCAAGGGGTGTTGGACAGGGGCGTTCGACAAACCAGTGCAGGCTCAAACCCTGCTCCTCTTGCCCCCAGCCCCAAGAGTCACCGAGAAAACAAACACAGTAAGTCTTTCTTAAACCTCCCACCAAGCAAGTGTGCAAAGGAAGACCATGGGCCTCAGCGTGAACGCCCACGCACCATAGCTCTTGGCATGGGTCCCCCCGCCTGCCACATGTTACCACCACTCGCTTTGAAGAACAGCGTGTTCATCAGCACTCACGAGGCTTAACAGCCACAGTTTAACCTAGTAATGCCCAGCCCCCACAGCAGGCTAGTCATCATGGTCAGTGAGAAACAGCCGGAATTTTCACGCAGATGGGCATTTTTGGGGCCAGTCTCTGCACTCTCCAAGCAGGCGCTGGTTGGAGTCTCTGCAGGCTCAGGCCCAAGACGGGTGTCCTTCCCAGCATCTTCGCCATACCACCTGCCACGTGCTATACCGATGTCCTTCGAGGCTCATCCTAGGACTTCATCAAAACCGTTTTTTGCAGATGCCAGGACTGTAATATTCACCACTTCCCCCAACCAGCACATGACCTTGATGGAGCTGGAATCAGCCAGATCCAAACAAACTGCGCGCAACGTCTGCTCTCCAGCTGCACTGTGCTTGGGGTGCACTCAGGGGTTTGTTCAGCTCCCCCGCCAAAGAATTGGAGAAGTCGTATTTCAGATATAAATATATTTTACTTCTCAGTTCACTAATACCAGCCTCTCATAAACTCACTAAATGAAAAGCTGCAAGAATCACTTCGTTAAGGATATGTAAAATGACATATTGCATGGGCTAATTATTTCTCTATGGAATGAACAGCCCCATGACTTTCGGGGGCCCCAAAAGAGAACGCTCTACAACAGAAGCACAAGGTCATTCTTTAGTGGGCAGGTAATTGGGAACTCCATGCTAGGCTGTGGCTTATTAGGGATTTGCGGTTCCCCTCAATGCATATTAACTGAAAAGCTGGACAGTATCTAGAGCAGGCGTGCCTTCCATGGCAACAGCATCTCCGTCTTCCCAGTGCATATGGCTGTCAAAGTCCTTGTCAGGTACCAGTTCAGAAACACATAACCCATCCTGGTATTTTTGTAGTTTCACACATCTAGTGGACTACTTGTTTGCAATAACATCATCTGGTGAGCTTTTGAGGATTTGATTCTGTGGCACTTCTTGAGGAATACATTTTTGAATATCCTTTAATTTTTGCCTAAGGACTTGGCTGAATCCAAGTTAGATCCACATGTAACCTTTTTAAGGAAGGCTAAATTGAGACAGAAAGGCCAAGATTTTTCTCCGAGTGGAAATGGATATTTATTACTTAAGAAATTGCCTAAATGTTGCTATCGAGGCTTTATAAAGACTCACTTGGTGTACTGGGGAAAAAACACACAAAGCAAAACTAGTCCACTGATTCTGTACCAATTACAATGTTTACCTTAGGTGAATTGCCAATCTATGAGTCATATTTGTCTATATCACTCTGCCCAGGGTCAAGAGAAGTGTCACAAATAAGCAGGATGTGGAAAAAGCGTTTGATCACGGTGGCGATGCCGAGGTGGGGAAAATTCCAGTAATAACCTCTGAGGAAAATAAGCCATTTCTTACAACTAAATCCTTTCTGTCATTTCTAAAATGAAAATTAGGAGCTTATCAAAATGTAACATAGCTTAACTATCAAGATCAATTAGAGATGGAAATAATTGGGTAGCTAGTGTTCTCTACAGAAAGCCAGTGTGTAAGGAAACAGTAGTGTTATTTGTAGGAGGCATTTAATTATTTCCAAGTTGTGGGACAAATAATAAACAAGGGTACATTTCTGGCTGTAGAATTTTGATCTATAAATGTCCTTTGAGGAATCAGCTTGTTAGGTGTATTAGTCTGTTCTCACACTGCTGATAAAGACATACCCGAGATTGAGTAACTTATAAAGGAAAGACATTAAATGGACTCACACTTCCACGTGGCTGGGGAGGCCTCACAATCATGGCGGAATGTGAATGAGAAGCAAAGTCAGGTGTCACATGGCGGCAGGCAAGAGAGTTTGTGCAGGGGAACTCCCCTTTGCAAAACTGTCAGACCTTGTGAGACTTATTCACTATCACGAGAACAGCACAGGAAAGACCCGCTCCTCATGATTCAATTACCTCCCACGTGGTCCCTGCCACCACATATGGGAATTATGGGAGCTACAATTCAAGATGAGATTTAGGTGGGGACACAGCCAAACCATATCATTAGCTTTTCAAAGATTGTACTTTCAATTATGATCAAGTTTCCATCTTAGAAAAAGAAAGCAAATGAATAAAATAATGGTCTTAAAACCAAATTCCAAATTTTGGTTGCTTCAAGGCGTAAGGTCTTACAAACCATGTTTGGAACGATGGTGGATAGTTCTTTGATGACTGACAAAGAGTTATAAATTTCTTCTGTCACCTTACAGTAGGAGAATCAGAACTGATTTTTTTTTCCTTCAAAAATTCCCCGCTGGGGACAATAACCTCTTCCACAGCTTTAGTGTGCACACTCATGTACAATTTGAACAAGCAAGCCACGCCTTCTACCCCCCAGTGGCATCCCTGCATTCCTCAACACACCAAAGGGATCTGGAGACAAAAAGGGGGTCAGCAGATACAGGTCTTTCTATAACTTAGTGATACGTGTACCAAGATAGCTGTTTTTTCAGGGGAGGAGGAGGATATTTAGATATTTTAAACATCTTTTTAAAAAATTGGATGGTACCAAAAGATAGAGAATTGTATCTTCCCTATCCCTAGAGACTCATGCCTTCTTCCAGAATGTCATGTTACCTGATTTTCTGTTTGCACCAGGTTGAATAGTAACCCCAAAATTCATGTCTATCTGGAATCTCAGAATGTGACTTTCTCTGGCAATAGGGTCTTTGCAGATGCAATTAGTTCAGATGAGGTTATAGTGGGTTAGGTCAGACCCCAAATCCAATGACTGGTGTCCCCATAAGTAGAAGAGATAGACACAGGGAGACAGAGGCACAGAGGGAAGAAGGTGGCGTGTCAGTGGAGCCAAAGACCAGAGCTGTGAAGCTGAGGAGCACTGAGGCTTGCTGGCAATGCCGGAAACTGGGTCGAGGCGTCCTCAGGGAGCACAGCCCTGCTGATGCCTTGACTTCAGACTTCTGGTCTCCAGAACTGTGACAATATCCATTTCTGTCGTGTTCAGCTCCCAGTTTGTGGTCATCTGTCACGGCAGCCCTCGGAACCTAATCCGCTGCTGAAAACATGCCCCTTACTGATGTGCTGAACCCTATTCCCATATTTGGACAAAGAAATGGAATCATGTGGCATGACCAAAACCATCTGCATCTTTAGCAGGGGCGGCATCCTAGGCTGCATGTTAGGATCTCCTGGGGTTTTTTTAATTTTAAATCCCACTGCCCAAGCTGCACCCCAAACAAATTAAATCAGAAACTCTGGAGGTAGACTCAGACCTGGGTATTTTTAACCCTCCCTGGGTCATTCCAGTGTGCAGCCAAGACCGTGAGAACCACTGATCTCTAGCATGCAGCAGCGTGGTTTTCTCACAAAACCACTGGCTTCAGAGTTAGTCAAGTTTTGGGTTAATTTCTTGTTTTGCTACCTCCTAGCTGTGTCCTTGGGCAAGTCATTTACTGTATCTGATATTTACTTTCTCCCATCTGCAATGAGATTGTGAAGATCCGTCTTTTTAAGCATGTAAAATATCTGAAAATGCCTGGCTCAAAGTAGACAGCAAATAAATGTCATTTTCTTTTCATTCTCCAGACACATAGAGGGACAATTTCAAAGGACGTGTAAGAACCCAGGCTGTAGAGTGAGGCTGTGAGAATCAAATCCTGACTCCACCACCTACTAGCTGTAAAACCATGGGAACTTCTCAGTGCCCAGTTTCCTCACCTATAAAATGGGGCCTCAGAGAGCCATTATGAGGTTTACATGGGATAATAAGGTAATTTGACCCAGGTAAAGCACTTAGAATAGTACCTGGCTCATTGAAGCATTCATTAAATGTTAGCTCATATTGTAGATTTACATTATAGACATTATCTGACAACACTCTGCACAGCCCGTCCCCCCTTGGAAATGTGAACTTCATGTGGTACATTTTAGCATTGCTTCTCTTCGCCGTCCAGAGCAACATGATACACACAAAAGAGTCAGTAGACAGCAGTCCGGAGACTTGAGCTCTGAGCTCTGCTGAGATGCCACTAAGCTTCAGATGGAAGACAACACTTTTCTCTATGCCTCATTCCAGGACTCAAATTATAAAAGAAAGGGTTTACTAAGCTGATCCCTATGGTTCCTTCTAGCATATAAAAGTTATGATCATCTGAATATTATAAAGCAATAGATGAAGTTTGGGCTGTGTTTAGTAAACAATCTCAATGTTTTCATGGTTAGGATTTTATTCTGAGGCTAGAATTCACACAAAAACGTCCAGTATCGACAGAGAAGGAATCCAATCCATTTCATTGGAACAAAGAACAGCCTTAGAGATTTTTCAAGAAGTTTCAGGCCGAGTCACCCAGTCTCCCAGTCTACCATATAACTGCTGGTTGAAGCTGGAGAGAAGACATTAGTGGCTCATGCACAAACTTTAAAGCTTAATTTATGTGAGAACATAAATTGATACAACCTCACTAGTAGAAGATTAGATAATATGTATCAATAGTCTAAACAATACACAGTAATTATGTTTCTAGGAATCTCTCCTGAGGAAATACAATTAAAGTGGGAAATTAGATAATAGGGATTAGTAGTCTAAAATAGTCTAAACTATACAAAGTAATTACATTTCTAAGACTCTATCCTGAGGAAACACAATTAAAGTATCCTTTTTTCATGCTTTTGGGACCAGCAATTGGACAATCTGGCCAGCTCATTGAAAAGCCAGTTAAATAGGGAAATCTTAAACAATGGTGCAAATATACCATAAATACGTTGTTATAAGTTACAATATAAAAATATGAATTTTCTCACCAGTCTTGCAATAAAGGACCAAGGCTCTTCTCTGAGTATCACTCATGTTCTGATTGGAATTATGTGCCCTCTTTCTTGCACAAAACACACCTATATAATTCATGCTCTTAATTTTGAGTTTTGGTTTCTTAAAAGTGGAACACAAACTTAAATATTTGGAGGACAATGTGACAGTAGACACTTTCTCCATTTTACCATTTTATTTTCTCAAATTGTTCAGTTTCCTGGCTCATAATCTAATTTTATAGCAACTGTATTATTACTTCACTTTATTGCGTCTCCCCAAAGCATTCTACTTAGTTTTTATAGTTTATATGGAAGCAACCACCCTCTTTCTATTCTCACTCATATTTCACAGGTTAGTATTCCAACCAATGACATCACAACAACTGTCATAAACAGGTTTGAGAACAAACACGGTAATTAACTCTTGGTAAGCCCATATTCCAAATAGTGGGAGAAGGAAGACTGAGGCTTCCCGATGCAAGCGGCATATTTACCGAAGGCATACAAGACGTCAGCGAATCCAGCAAAACAATGCAGGGAAACAGTGATTATGAGGGTTCCTTCTGTAGTCAAATATGTCATCAAAGGTTTATGTTTAAAGATGTTTGAACATCTGGAATAGTAACTGATGCTGGCAGAAATATAGAAACTATATAAGTTTACAATGAGAAAATAGCTAAGTAACATAAAACATATGATGAAATGGTATGTAGACATCAAAAACTGCATTTTAAAAACTATTTTATGATATAGAAGATGCCCATACTATGATCTAATGTATAATTCAATAAAGATTTACCAAGCAATAGAAAATTTTGTAAATTCTGAAAAAAAAGGTCTATTTTCTATCTTTCTTATAAAAACCAAAGTGGGCCAGGACTTGGAAAACGGGACTGATGTCATGTTGAACTCCTCGCTTCCTTTGACCTTGATCTATTTGGAGTTTAGGCATTGTTTTTAAGAAGAAAACATGCCGTGCAGGTTCTCTAATAATAAAATGCACATAACCTCAAGAAAAGGTGGGGTCATTTTTCTTCTTATATGGCCAAGTAAGCTTCTCCTAGACCTTCCTGCAGATAACCACTATCAGCTTTGGATAAAAATATAAAATAAGGCTTCTGTTCACTAGACTGTGAGTAAAAAGCAGGAAGACTCTAGCAGCAAGCTAGAGGAAAAAAAATGCCAGGAGGTGAAATTCCCATTTTTATAGCTTTTAGCCTGAGGGCATGTCAAAGTTGTCACCATGTAAGTGAGTGAATCTCTAAAAGAAAACGTTTTGTTTTTCTGGGCTGAAGACAACAGAGTTCAGAACAACTAGGGTCACTGGAGGATGAGGGAGTAATTCTGGAAAAGAGACAAGCACAGAAGAAGCACCCCAAATTTTCTAAGTGAAATCTGAACTGTATATGTGAGAGGTGGATTCAAAGCAGCTAAACTAAGTGTAAAAAACTGAACTAAAATTCAAACTGCTCCAGGGGAAAGAGTTTTCAGTTTGAGTCCAATCAAGTTAATTATCTGCCCTTTGAAAAAATCAGTGTTCTTCCGAGAAATATAACAGAATCCAGATGGCATTCACAATGTCCAGGATACGATCCAAAATTACACAACAGAGGAGAGACAAGAAAATGACCTATCCACAAGGGAAAAATAATAGATGAAGACCAATTCTAAAATGATCCAAATGTAAAAATTATTAAACAATAATTTAAAAGTAAGGACAGAAGTGAAAATATGTTCTCCATGCCTGTAAAGATGGAAAGCATCATCAGATAAATAGAAATTATAAAAAAGAATCAAATGAAAATTCTAGAGCATCAAAATACAATATATGTATGATATTATAATGTTAGATACATGTCCTTGTACATTTGTCCAAATCCATATAACGTACAACACTGAGAATGAACCTTACTGTAAACTATGGACTTAGGTGATAGTGATGTATCAATGTAGGTTTAACAATTGTAATTAAAGTACCACTGTGGTGGGAGATGTTGATAACAGCGGAAGGTGTACATGGGGGTGGAGGGTGGGCAGGGAGTATATGGAAAATCTCTCAATTTTGCTCTGAACGTAAAACTACTCTAAAAAGATAAGCATTTTCTTAAAATGCAACTTAAAAAATTCTTCATATGGACTCAATAGCAGAATGGATATGACAAAAGAGTCTGTGAACTTGAATATAGGCCAAGAGAACTTACTCAATCTGAAAAATGTAAAGAAACAAGATTGGAAAAAATTAACAGAGCCTCACAAACCCCTGTGACAATACCAACAATCTACTATCAGTGTAAACGGTAGAATGGAGGGAAAAGTGAGAATAGGAAAAGAGGGAAACATTTTGAAAAAATAAGGACCAAAAAGTTTCCCAAATTTAATGAAAGACATAAATTTACAGATAAGAAAGTCAGAAAGCCTCGAGCAGAAAACTACAGAGAAAACCACACCAATCACCCATAGTCAAACAGTTCCAAAGCAAAGAGAAAGAGAAAATCTTGAAAGCAACTGGAGAAAAACAAAACATAATGGACAGAAGAACACCACATCAAATGACCCAGTTTATCATTACAGAAGGCCAGAATATACTAGAACAATATATTTAAAGTTCTAAATGAAAAACTTTAAAAACCTATTAACCCAGAATCTGATACCAAATGAACATATCCTTCAAGGATTAAGACAAAATAAAAACAAGTTCATTTAAAAGATAGCTGACAAATCACTGACAGCAGATCTCTACAGGAAGTTCTTTATTCCGAAGGGAAATCATATCACATGGAAATTCAGATCTTCTGCGGAAAAGGGAATCTACTGGAAATGGTGAATATATAAAATACCTGGGAAGTATAGAAAACTTTTCTTCTTGATTTGTTTAAAAATATGTATAACTGGCCAGGCTTGGTGGCTCACCCCTGTAATCCCAGCACTTTGGGAGGCCAAGGCAGGCAGATCACTTGAGCTCAGGAGTTTGAGACCAGCCTGGGTAACATGGTGAAACCTCGTCTCTACAAAAAATACAAAAATTTGCTGGGCATGGTGGCACAAACCTGTAGTCCCAGCTACTCGGGAGGCTGAGGCAGGAGGATCGCTTGAGCCCAGGAGGCAGAGGTTGCAGTGAGCCAAAATCGTACCACTGCACTCCAGCCTGGGTGACAGAGTCAGACCCTGTCTCAAAAATAAAATAAAATAAAATAAAATATATATATAAAATAGAATAAAATAAAATAAAATTTTATATTATATGAGTAATATAAAATTATATTTTATATATATAATAATAAATATATAAAATAGCTTATATATATAAAGCTATTTAAGTAAAAATTATAGCATTGTTGGGTTGGGTTTACACTGTAAATGTAATGTGTACAGTAACTACAGTATGAAGTAAATGGAGATAAATGAAGCAATGTAGCTGCAAAGTTTCCACATTTTACATGGTGAGCTACAATATTAACACTAAGTGGACTGTGATAAGTTAAGGAGGCATATTGTAATCTTTAGAGAAATCATTAAAAATACAGAAATAAATGGCTTAAAAGTCAATAGATAAATTAAGCTGAAATTCTTTTAAAAAATCAAATAATTTAAAAAGAAGGCTGAAGAGAAGACTGGAGGAACAAAAAACTACATAGGACAAACAAGAAACAAACAAAAATGGTAGACCTCAATCCAACCATATAAAAATACTTTAAATGAGTAAATAATTAGAAGGCAGAACTAGAATAGAAGGAAGAACTAGAATAGAAATAGAATTTTAAAAGGAAAAAATCCTGGACCCATCTATAAACCGTCTGTAAGAGAAGCACATTTTTAAATATAAAGATACAGATAGGTTGAAAGTAAATGAGTGTAAAAAAATCCACATTATTATATGGAAGCATAAGAAGGCTGGAGTGAATATGTTAATATCAGATAAAATAGGCTTCAAGAATTGCGGCCAGGTGTGGTGGCTTATGCCTTTAGTCCCAGCACTTTGGGAGGCTGAGGTGGATGGATCACCTGAGATCAAGAGTTCGAGACCAGCCTGGCCAATATGGTGAAACCCCGTCTCTACTAAAAATACAAAAATTAGCCAGGCATGGTGGTGGGTGCCTGCAATCCCAGTTACTTGGGAGGCTGAAGCAGGAGAACTGAGGAGGCGGAGGTTGAAGTGAGCTGAGATCATGCCACTGCCATCCAGCCTGGCTGACAAGAGCAAAGCTCCATCTCAAAAAATTAAAAAAAAAAAAAAAAAGAATTGAGTATTTTACAGACAATTACACCCCAAACCTGGAGAATATATTTCTTTTCAAATGTACATGGTATATTCATCAATACATAAGACATAAGACAAGTCTCACTAGAATCATATAAAGTATGTTCTCTGACTACAAACGAATTAGAAATCAAACAACAATAAAATATCTAGAAAATCCCAAATACTTAAAAATTAAACAACACACTTCTAAATAATGTATGGGTCAAAGAATAAGTCACAAGAGAAATGGGGAAATATTTGAACGGAATGATAATAAAAACACATAAAAATTTGTGGAATTGACCTAGATCTGTGCTTAGGAAGAAATTAATAGTTTTCAATGTTTATATTTGAAAAGAAGAGGGATCTAAAATCAAGAATCCAAGGTTCCAACTAAAGGCACTAGAAAAAGAGGAGCAAAGGAAACTCATAAAGTTAGTAGACAGAAGTAAATACTAAACATAACAGCAGGAATCAATGCAATTAGAAAACAAAAAGTACCAAAAAATGTAATCAAAAGCTTGTTTTTGAAAGATAAATATGAGTTGTATACCTCTAGTTATTCTGATCAATAAAATAGAAAGGGCACAAATTAACAATATTAAGAATGACATGGGAGACATCCCTGCAGGTGCCACGGATATTAAAGATATAATAAAAGACTATGCTAACTTTAAATTAACACATTGGACAACTTAGATGAAATGGACAAATTCTTTAAAACAGAAAATCTCAATACTCATATATTTATCAAGAAATTAGCTTCTTTATCAAAAACATCTTCACAAAGAAAACTTCAGACCCAGATAGCTTTATTAGTTAATTCTATCAATACTTAAGGAAATAATAACACCAACCACATAAAATTCTTCCTAAAACTAGAGGAGGAAACCTTTCCTAACTTGTTTTATGAGGCCACAGAAACCCTAAAATCAAAGCCTAACAAAGATGTTACAAAATAAAAGAAAATTATAGGCCAATATCATTCACGAACATAGATGCAAAATGCTTAACAAAATATTAGTAAACAGAATACAATATGTAAAAAAGATAGTATATTATGATGAAGTGGGGACATATCCCAGAAATTTAAGGTTAAATTAACATTCAAAAATCAATCAGTGTAATTTATATTATTAACAGACGGAAAGAGACAAACCATATGATCATTTCAACAGATGCAGAATAAACATTTAACAAAACTCCACATTCATTTACGAGAAAAATTAGAAATAACATTACACATAGGGCTATCATATTTAATGATGAAAGATTTCAACTTCTCCCGTTAAGATATGGAAAAAGGCAAGGATGCCCACTTCCACCATTCTTACTCAACATTGCACTGGAGGTTCTAGCCAGTACAATAAGATGACAAAAGTAAGTAAATAAACAAGTAAACAAAGTCATCCAGAGTAAAAAGGAAGAAGTAAACTGTATCTATTTTTAGATAACATAATTGTTTACATAGAAAAATCCAATAGAATCAACCAAACCACCACTAGAACTAATTCATGAATTTAGCAGTTTGGTAGAATCTATCCTTCTACCAAAGGATAGAAGGTAAACATGCAAAAATCAAATTTATTTAAAAAATAAATTTAAAAAATAATTCCACTTATAATACTATCAAAAAACTTAAGATACATAGGGACAAATTTAACAAAATATGTTCAAGACTAGTACTCTGAAAATTACAAAACATGTTGAAAGAAATTATAGAAGGTATAAATAAGTGGAGAGATATACCATAATAATGGGCCAGAAGACCAACATGTCAATTCTCTCCAAATTGATCTATAGATTCAATGTGATCCCAATTTTAACCTGCACCTGTTTTGTGGGAATTAATACGTTTATTCCAAAAATCTATATGGAAATGCAATGAACCTGCAGCTGCACCATACATTATGGTGGTCGATAACTACATATGGCTACTTAGATTTGTACGTAGGTTAATGAAAATTAAATAAAATTAAAAATTAAGTTCCTCCACCACACTAACTACATTTCAAGGGCTAAATACTCACATGTGACTAGTGATTACTCTTCTTAAATGGTGTAGATGTGCAACATTTTTATCATTGCAGAAAGTTCTGTTGGACAGCACTGACCTCAAATAGCCAAAGCAACCTTGAAAAAAACCCCAAAAACAAAAAACTAGAGGACTTACATACACTACCTGACTTCAAAACATACTACAAATCTACAGTGGTCCAGACATTGTGGAATCACATAGACACAGGAGAAAATGTTCAGGACTTAAGAATAGGCAAAGGTTTATTTCACAAGTCACATAAAACAACCATAAAAGTAAAGGTAGACTTCATCAAAATTAGAATCTTCTGCTCATCAATAGACATTCTAAGGAAAATGAATAGGCAAGCCACAGTCTGAGAGAAAATATTTGTAAAACAAGCATCTGACATAGCACTAGTTCCCAGGAAACATAAGGAACCCCTCCAACCCAAAAATAAAAGCATAAATAACCCCTCTCCTCAAAAAACTGGAGTGAGCAAAGGTTTTAAAAAGAAATTTTCCAAAAGAAGATATGCAAATGTTCAATATACACAACAAACAGTTCTCAACATCATTAGAAATCAGGCATATGCAAATTAATCAGGCATATGCAAATTAAAACCACAATGATAATACCACTACACATCTATTCAGATAACTAAAATTAAAAACAATGAAAACACCAAGTGTTGGTAGGGTGCAGGGCAACTGGAACTCTCATACATTGTTGGTGAGAATGTAAAATGATACAGCCACTTTGGAAAAATACCTTGCAGTTTCCTAAAAAACTAATCACACACCTGTGACCCAGTAAGTCCACAACTAGATTTCTACTTAAAGAAAATAAAAACATACATTCATTCACAAAAAGACATATGCAAAAGAAAATAGCAGATTTATTCATAATGGCCTGAAATTGTCCCTGTGTTCTTTAACAGAAAAACAGATGAATAATTTTTTTTATTATTATACTTTAAATTCTGGGGTACATGTTTAATATATTCATATAACAGAAGAAGATTTAGCAACAAAAAAGACCAACTATTAATACATGGAACAAGATGGATAGATCTCAAAAATATGCTGAGTAAAAGAAGCAAGACCAAAAAAGGGGCATATACTGTATGGTTCCATTTATATGAAATTTTAGAAAAGGCAAAACTAAGCTATACGGTTAGTTAGCAGCGTCAGAAGAATTGTTGTCTCTGGGGATCTGAGGATGGGAACAACTTGGGAAGTAGCATGAGGAAACTGTCTAGAGTGATGGTAATGTTCTACATCTGGCTAGGCTTTGGATTGCAGAGTATGAACTTGTCAAAATTCAGTATATTCATTTACTACTGTTGCATAACAAATTACCACAAATGTAGAGACTTAAAACAGCACACATTTATTATCTCATAGTTTTTGTTAGTCAGAAGTCCAAACACAACTTCCTTGGGTCCTCTTCTCGGGATCTCACAAGCCTGCAATCAACATGATAACCAGGCTGTGTTCTCACTTGAAGGTTTGACTGGGGAAAAATCTTCCAAGTTCATTCAGGTTGTCAGAAGTCATTTCCTTGCAGCTACTAGGCTGAAGGCACTAGCTTTTAGCTGGGTATCATCTGGAGACCATACTTAGGTCCTAGAGCCCACAGTTCCTAGAAAGTGCCCTCCATCCTTTGCAATCCAGGTTTCTCCCAGAAGGCCACTTTTTTCACCAAACTCGCAAAAGTCTCTGGTCTTGTCTGCTAGCAAGATGGAGGTGCTGATGGACAGTGCCCTTAGACCTTCTAGAGGTCCTCTGGTTTGATTGAGAGGATCTGGGAGGCATGCCCTCTTAAAAAGATACCTTTTTGTGACTAAATATGCTCACCTTTTGATCTTTCAGATTTTAGCAAAGGGTTGCACAGTCATACCCTCTAATTTTTCTCTAGACCACACTGTCTTAATTTGAGAATCTATTGCCATCTGGAGAGGCTTAAAATTTTCAAAATCATCCAGTCCTAGTTCCTTTCTGTTTAAGAATTCTCTTGATTTATCTTTCTCTCCTTTCACATTTTACTGTAAACAGCCAGAAGAGACTGGGATGCCTTCAACACTTTTCTTGGAACTCTCCTTTGCTACATAACCAAGTTCATCACCTACAAGTTCAACTTTCCACATAACTGCAGATGACAATGTTGCTAAGCTTTCTGTCACTGTTTAACAAAGGTTCTCCCTTCTGTCAGTTTCCCATTACGCATTCCTCACTTCCTCCTGAGCCCTCTCCTGCAGTGTCCTTAAAGTCCAGGTCAGGAAACAACAGGTGCTGGAGAGGATGTGGAGAAATAGGAACACTTTTACACTGTTGGTGGGACTGTAAACTAGTTCAACCATTGTGGAAGTCAGTGTGGCGATTCCTCAGGGATCTAGAACTAGAAATACCATTTGACCCAGCCATCCCATTACTGGGTATATACCCAAGTGACTATAAATCATGCTGCTATAAAGACACATGCACACGTATGTTTATTGCGGCATTATTCACAATAGCAAAGACTTGGAACCAACCCAAATGTCCAACAATGATAGACTGGATTAAGAAAATGTGGCACATATACACCATGGAATACTATGCAGCCATAAAAAATGATGAGTTCATATCCTTTGTAGGGACATGGATGAAATTGGAAACCATCATTCTCAGTAAACTATCGCAAGAACAAAAAACCAAACACCGCATATTCTCACTCATAGGTGGGAATTGAACAATGAGATCACATGGACACAGGAAGGGGAATATCACACTCTGGGGACTGTGGTGGGGAGGGGGGAGGGGGGAGGGATAGCATTGGGAGATATACCTAATGCTAGATGACGAGTTAGTGGGTGCAGCGCACCAGCATGGCACATGTATACATATGTAACTAACCTGCACAATGTGCACATGTACCCTAAAACTTAAAGTATAATAAAAAAAAAAAGAAAGAAAAAAAAAAAGTCCAGGCTTCTATTACTATCAGTCTTTTCAGGAAGACTTAAGCTTTCTCTATTCTACTCCCCTGCCCACTGCTGAGTTTCAAAACCACCCAACGTTTTCAGATATTTATTAACAGCCACACCCCACTTCCAGGTATCAACACTTGTATTAGTTTTCTATTGCTGTGTGACAAATTCTCATAGATGCATTTATGATCTCATAGCTTCTTTAGGGCAGGAGTCCAGGTACGACTTAGCTGCTTCCCTGCTCAGAATTCCACAAGTCTTCACTCTCCTCTGAAGGCTCCACTGGGGGAGAATCCATGCTGGAGCCTACTCTTACAGTTGTTTTGAGAATTATTTCCTTGCAGCTGTATGACCCAGGACCCCAGCATTTTGCTGGCTGTTGGTTGGAGGCTAACCTCAGGTTCTGGGGGCAAGACACAGTTCCTTGCTACATGGGCTTTTCCAATATGGTCACTTACTTCATGAAGGCCACAAGGAGTCTCTAGCTCCAACCTACCAGCAAAAGGGAGTCTTACAAAATGTTAACATAACCATAGGAGTGACATCCCAGCACCTCTGCCATATGCATCTGCTACTGGTTATGAGCAAGTTATAAGGGATTACCCAGGATGTGAGTATCATCAGGGGTCACCTTAATGTATGTCCACCATACTCAGAGAATGCACACTTCAGATTTGGGCATTTTACATAAAAAGGAAAAGGTAGATTGGACTCTAGATATGGATGCTAAATTGTTTAGGGAGAAGTACACTGAAATGCATCAGTAAAAAAGATGAATTGATGGAAGGATAGAGGGACGGATAGATGAATAAATATATAATGACACAAGTGTAATAAAATGTCAATGGAAGAATCTAGGTGTGGGTATCTGAGTATTTGCTGAAAATTTAGTTCAATATTTTTGTATATTTAAAAATTTTATAACAAAATATTAGAAAAGTAAATGTATACTTATTAAAAAGAGCACAGACATAAATGAGTCATCTATTTCTTTATACTTTTCAGCATTTTCTCACTTTACTCCAATAATCATGAATTTTGTGTATAATCAAGAGTTGGGGGCCGGGCACAGTGGCTCACACCTATAATCCCAGCACTTTGGGAGGCCAAGGTGGGCGGATCACGAGGTCAGGAGATCGAGACCATCCTGGCTAACACGATGAAACCCTGTCTCTACTAAAAAAAAAAAAATACAAAAAATTAGCCGGGCATGGTGGTGGGCGCCTGTAGTGCCAGCTACTCGGGAGGCTGAGGCAGGAGAATGGGGTGAAGCTGGGAGGCAGAGCTTGCAGTGAGCTGAGATTGCGCCAGTGCACTCCAGCCTGGGGGACAGAGCCAGACTCTCAAAAAAAAAAAAAAAAAGAGTTGGGAAAATGCATTTAGTTTATAAAGCAGTCAATATATCAAGCCAGCGATCTCTCCAGTCCATTACTGAGTCTTTCCCTGCTTTCCCATGAATCAGTCACCAAGAGAACAGAAAGTTACCCCCACCTCCAAACATTCTTGAGGTTTTCTACTAGCCAGCTGTGGAGTGATTATTCCTCTGTTCACCTAAACCTCTGAAATTGCACATTTTTAGGATGCATTATCTCTTCGACATAACAGTTGCATAATAGTACCACAAGTTGCATACAATTGCTCTTCTATTTATATATTATAAAACTGCCTCCTTAATATTTTAGATTCTCCCCGCTGGTTCTAATATTTTTGAATTTGGTAAATAAATTGAAATTCACGCTAATCCTAGTGATTCAGATTCTACCATAAAAATCAATACTATGTAAAACTGGAGTGCTTAAGGCTAAATCAACAACATATGTAGTCATACCTATTAGTGTCCTGCGTTTGTAGGTAAATTAATTAGTATTACTTGGACCACATCATACCACAGCCAATAAAAATAACAGATGTTTGGAGAATGAAGTAACTGGTGTATACAGGCCTAGACATTGGCTTTTTTGTTTTTGCTTTTTACAAGAGAGAATGGTTCTGTCCAGTCAAGCACATTATTAAGGCATTCATATTTAATAAGTGGGTCCTAACATAGGAAGGAAAGTTCTAAGGCTACTTATTGGCATTAATATATTATCTATGCTCCCCTCAAAATTATTTAATCAATAAGTATCAGTCACCTCCTCTGTGTTAAGTCTATTCTAGAGAGGATATAGAAAAGGAGAGAGAGTAAATACACAAAGTCATTAGCAAAGAATACAATACAGTATCTAGCTATGTGCTAAAATCGCTAACAGTTCAATACAGCATTTGTTAGGCTAGATACTAAGAAATTAGCAACAGAATGCAATCTTCCTCCTGCCTTAAAGCACTCCTGGTTCTCTGCAGAACAGAGCTGAGATGTAGGACATCAGTAAATCAGACCTAGAAAAGTCAAGGGGTTTACAGAGATGGCAGGAATTCGTGGGAAAGAAAGCCAAGATCCTCAGGATGGGTTGGCTTTAGATGGCATCAGTAAAACCAAGGACCAGCCTTCAGTATCATCTTTAGTTGTGGGGTAAAACAACTGCAACCCCAATGTTACTGCCTGAGGACTTAACAGTTAACCTGGCTGCCACTGGGATGGGCAATAAGCTCAAACCACAGCATGGAGTTTTGGGGGACCATGTTTCTCGGGACCTGGCCAATATGATGAGGATAAAGGATGAATAAGTAAACCCTCAATGATGATTCTCTCAATACTCTCAACCAGTGTTCTCAGTGAAGGTTGGGGGGCATCGTGGAAAGCTAGGGGGAAACAATTTTGCTGATCACATTATTTGAGAGGTGCTTTTTGAATTTTCAACTGTATTCACCTAAAATAAATACATGATAAACTGCATATATTTAAGTGTACTATATGCTTATTTAAGTGTTTTTTCCACACGCACACACAGACACACACACAACAAACCTGCAAGACCATGGCTACACTGAAGATGATAAAAATATTCCTCACTCTCCTTCACAAAGGTCTCATGCCCACTTGTGATGCTTGCATGCCCCTCCCCTCTTCCATCATCCTCAGGCAAACATTGATCTGCTGTCCTTATAGATTACTTTGCATTTTCCAGAATGTCATCTAAGTGAACTCATATTGTATGTATTCTATTTGTCTGGCTTCTTTCCCTCTGCATAATTATTTTGAGATTCATGTATGTTGCAGCACGTGTTAATAGTCTATTTCTCTTTATTGGCGAGTAGTAGTATTCCACTGTCTGGATATACCACAGTTATTCTATTCATCTGTGAATAGGCATTTGAGTTGTTTCCAGATATTGACAATTACAAATAAAGCTGCAATGAGCATTTGTGTCCAGGTCTTTGTATGGATGTATGTCCATACATAAATCATACACAAATCATTTCTCTTAGATGAAATGGAATGGCTCGCACTGTTTTCCAAAGTGTCTTACTCATCTCACAAGCCCACCTACAGAGTTTCAGATGAGCCACATCCTTGCCAACACTTGCTATGGTCAGTCTTTAATTTATCCATTTCAACTGGTTTAAGTGCTATCTCACTATGTTTTTAATTTACAGTTCCTTAATAACTAATGACACTGAGCATCTTTTCCTGCCCTTATTTGTCATCCATATATCTTCTCTGGTGAAGTGTCTATTCAAATTGTTTGCCTAATTTTTTTTTTTTTTTTTTACTTTAAGTTCCAGGATACATGTGCAGAACATGCAGGTTTGTTACATAGATAGACATGTGCTATGTGGTTTGCTGCACCCATTGGCCCATCATCTGGGTTCCCTCCCCTCACTCCCCATCCCCCAACAGGCCCCAGTGTGTGATGTTCCCCTCCCTGTGTCCATGTGTTCATATTGTTCAACTACCTCTTATGAGTGAGAACATGCTGTTTGGTTTTCTGTTCCTGTGTTAGTTTGCTGAGGATGATGGCTTCCAGCTTCATCCATGTCCCTGCAAAGAACATAATCTCATTCCTTTTTATGGCTGCATAGTATTCCATGGTGTATATGTACCACATTTTCTTTATCCAGTCTATCATTGATTGGGCATTTGGGTTGGTTCCATGTCTTTGCTATTGTAAATAGTGCTGCAATAAACATAAATGTGCATGTGTCTTTTTTTTTTTTAAGTTGGAGTCTTGCTCTGTCACCCAGGCTGGAGTGCAGTGGCACGATCTTGGCTCACTGCACGCTCCGCCTCCTGGGTTCATGCCATTCTCCTGCCTCAGCCTCCCGTGTAGCTAGGACTACAGGCGCCTGCCATCACACACGGCTAATTTTTTGTATTTTTAGTAGAGATGGGGTTTCATTGTGTTAGCCAGGATGGTCTCGATCTCCTGACCTCGTGATCTGCCTGCCTCGGCCTCCCAAAATGCTGTGATTACAGGTGTGAGCCACTGCACCCGGCCCACATGTGTCTTTATAGTAGAATGATTTATACCCCTTTGGGTTTATACCCAGTAATGGGATTCCTGGGTCAAATGGTATTTCTGGTTCTAGATCCTTGAGGAATAGCCACACTGTCTTCCATGATGGTTGAACTAATTTATATTCCCACCAACCATTTTAAAAGCGTTCCTATTTCTCCACAGCTTCACCAGCATCTGTTGTTTCTTGGCTTTCTAATAATTACCATTCTGACTGGAGTGAGATGGTATCTCATTGCGGTTTTGATTTGCATTTCTCTAATGATCAGTGATGTTGAGCTTTTTTTCATGTTTGTTAGCTGCATAAATGTCTTCTTTTGAGAAGTGTCTGTTTATAATCTTTGCCCACTTTTTGATGGGTTTTTTTTTTCTTGTAAATTTGTGTAAGTTCCTTGTAGATTCTGGATATCAGACCTTTGTCAGATGGGTAGATTGCAAAAATTTTCTTCCATTCTGTTGGTTGCCTGTTCACTCTGATGCTAGTTTCTTTTGCTGTGCAGAAGTTCTTTAGTTTAATTAGGTCCCATTTGCCAATTTTCACATTTTTTGCAATTGCTTTTGGCATTTTCATCATGAAGTCTTTACCCATGCCTATGTCCTGAATGGTATTGCCTAGGTTTTCTTCTAGGGTTTTTATGGTTTGGGGTTTTACATTTAAGTCTTTAATCCATCTTGAGTTAATTTTTGTATAAGATGTAAGGAAGGGGTCCAGTTTCAGTTTTCTGCATATGGTTTGCCTAATTTTTAATTAAATTTTTTATCATCGAGATTTAGAGTTCTTTATACATTCTGGATACAAGTCTTTATCAGATACATAATTTATAAATATTTTCTCCAGCCTTGTCATTTTCCTAAGAATATCTTTTGAAGAGCAGAAGTTTTTAATTTTGATAAAGTTCAATTTATCAATTTGTTATTTTATGGATCATATTATGGTTGTTCTAACTAAGAAATATTTGTCTCACCCAACGTCATAAAGGTTTTCTTCTATAAGTTCTACAGCTTTAGATTTTATATTTTGGACTAGGGTCCATTTTGAATTAATGTTTTTATATGCTTAGATCAAAAGTCCCAGCACAAACTGTTGAAAAGAATATTCTTCCTCCATTGCCTTGGGGAGTTGTCCGTATAAGTATGGGTTTGTTTCTGAACTTTATTCTGTTCCACTGATATATTTGTATATTTTAAGCCAATACTGCACAGGGTTGATTACCATCAGTCTATGATAGGTGTTGAAATCAAGTAATGCTAATCATTTTTAAAGTTGTTTTGGCTATTTTAGGTCCTTTATAGTTCCAAAGGAATTTTAGAATCAGTCTGTCGAGTGCTACAAAAAAAAAAAAATACTTGCTCGGATTTTGATGAGGATTGTGTTAAATCCATATAGCAGCTTTGGGAGAATTGACATGTGAATAGTAAGAACGCTTCAGATCCATAGACATACTGTATGTCTTCTCCACTTGACGTCTTCTTTGATTTATCTCCTCAATGTTTTGTATGTTTCAGTGCATACAACTTGCACATCTTCTGCCAAATTTATCCTTACATATTTTATATTTTGGATGCTGTTATAAATGATATTCCTGAATTTCAATTTATGATCTTTTTTATTCTTAATATATAGAAATGCAATTGATAGCTGTGTTTTGATTTTGTATAATGCAACCTTGCTAAGCTATTTGTTCTGGTAGCTTTTATTGTAGATTCATATAATTTTTCAAGACAATCACATCATTTGTTCATAAGGTCAGTTTTACTTCTTCTTTTCCTATCAAGTTGTCTTTCGTTTCTTTTTCTTGCCTGATTGTCGTGGCTAGGATCTCTGGTATGATAATGAATAGAAATAGGAAGAGAACATATCTGTGTCTTGCTCTTGACCTTAGAGTAAAAACATTCAGTCTTTGACACAAGCTAAAGAATTTATGTAGATGCCCAATATCACACTGAGGAAATCCCCTCGATTCCTAGTTTGCTGAGGGTTGTTTTTAGAAATGGATATTGGATTCTGCTAAATATGTTTTTGGGTAAAGAGAAGGAGGGTGTCTATTGAAATGACCACTTGGTTTTTCTTTCTCAGTTTGTTCATATAGTGTATAATGTAATATACTATACAATGTAGACTGATTTTCCAGTGTAAAGTCAACATTGCCTTCCTGACAAACCACACGTGGTCATAATGTGCTATCGTTTTTGCATATTGTTTCATTCAATTTGCTAAAATTTCATTTAGCATTTTTGCATCTATGTTTATAAAGGACACTTTCTGTGATTCCCTTTTCTTACAATGTCTTTGTCTTATTTTGGTATTAGGATAGTACTAGCCTCATAGAGTGAGTTGGGAAGGGTTCCTTCCTCTTCAATTTTTAAAAAATGTTTGTAGAGAACAAGTATTATTTCCCCCTTAGATGTTTGATAGAATTCACCTGTATAGCCATTTGGCTTGACATCTCACTGTGGGAAAGTCTTTAACAACAAATTCCATTTCTACAGTAGACATAGTGTTATTCAGGTTATTTAACTTTAATTGGTAAGCATTGATGATTTGTATCTTTCAAGGTATTTGTCCATTTCATCTAAGTTGCAAATTTATTGGCATAAAATTTTTCATCATTCCCTTATTGTATTATAAATAACTGGACAAGCTATAGTGATATCACCTTTCTCACTTTTTTTTTTTTTGGAAACAGGGTCTCACTCTGTCACCCAAGCTGGAGTGCTGTAGTGCAATCATAGCTCGCTGCAGGCTCAACCTCCTAGTCTCAAGCAATCCTCCTGCCTTAGCCCCCTGAGCAGCTGAGAGTATAGGCACAGGCCACCACACCTGGCTAATTCTTTATTTTTAATTTTTTTGTAGAGACTGGATTTTGCAGAGACTGTGTTGCCCGGGCTGGTCTTGGACTCCTGGGCTTTAGCAATTCTCCCACCGAAGCCTCCCAAAGTGCTGGGATACAGGCTTGAGCCACTGCTCCCAGCCCTTTCTCATTTTTGATACTGTAATTTGTTTCTTCTCTCTTTTTTCCTGATCAATCTGTATAGCGTTTTATCAATGTTATTGATTTATTTAAAGAACCAGCTTTTGGGTTCATTTGTTTTCTCTATTGTCTGTTTTTATTTTTTCATTGACAGCCACTCTGGTCTTTTTTATTTCCTTTCTTCTACTTACTTTAAGTTTACTTTGCCCTTCCTTTTTATATTTGTTAATGTGGAAAGTGAGATCTTTCTTTTTTCTTAATATAGGCATTTCATGCAACAAAATTCCCCTTAAGTGTTCCTCTAGCAGCATCCTACAAATTCTGATATGTAGTGTCTTCATTCAGCTGAACACGATCCCAATGGTGGGAGCTAGAACAATTGGAGCAACAAAACAAATAACACAGTATTGGCTTACAGCCCAAAGCATAAGATAAATATCCATGAGTCTATCCTGATAGAAATAGATGATTGAGTAAATAACTAAAGGAGGACAGAAGAGCTGAGTCTCCCATGCAGAACAACTCCAAATACTTTATGTAGATTCTCTGCCAGCTAGGAGACAGAGCCTAGCTCCCTGCTCACGTGGGAGCTGTGCCTAGAGACTTCCATCCAAAGATGATGGCATTGGAAAGGGGTAATGAGTGACTGTCCAGAGAAGAAGGCTGACAAACACTACGTCCGTCTGGTGATGAAGGTCAACATTAACGGTGATAAGCCATGTTGATGGTGGGCACCCTTGGGTGGGATGTGATGAGAATGGATTTTATCTCTGTAGTCTTCCTTCCAAAACCCGTAAGCCCATATAATCACAAGAAAAACATCAGACAAATCCGATCTGTGGGATATTCCCCAAACTACCTGCCCAGGACTCCTCAAAACTGTCAGGGTCCTCAAAAATAAGGAAAGTCAGAGAAATTGTCAAAGCCAAGAGAAGCTGAGAGAGACATGATGACAGAACCTAACATGGTGTCCTGGATCCTAAAGAGAGAAAACTAAAACAATAGGAATAAAGCATGGACTTTAGTTTAAATAATGTGCTCATATTGGTGCATTAATTGTGATGAGTATGCCATACTATTGTGAGATGTTAATCTTAGGGGAAACTGGGTGGGGGTAGATGGGAACTCTGTGCTATTTTTGAAAATTTTCTGTAAATCTAAAACTATTCTCAAATGCAAGTTTCTTTTCTTTTTTCTTTTTCTTTTTTTTTTTTTTTTTTTTTTTTGAGGTGGAGTCTTGCTCTGTCACCCAGGCTGGAATGCTGTGGTACGATCTTGGCTCACTGCAACCTCCGCCTCCCAGGTTCAAATGATTCTCCTGCCTCAGCCTCCCAAGTAGCTGGGATTACAGGCACCCACCACCACGCCAGGTTAATTTTTTTTATTTTTAGTGAAGACGGGGTTTCAGCATGTTGGCCAGGCTGGTCTCGAACTTCTGACCTCGTGTTCCGCCTGCCTTGGCCTCCCAAAGTGCTGGGATTACAGGTGTGAGCCACCGTGCCCAGCCACAAGTTTCATTTTTAAAAAATCTATGGGATATGTTGAAAAGAAATATAAGGAGAAAAATAAAAATTTGAGAATTAGAAAGAGACGTATATATTTCTAAAATTATTGACATTAGGTATCGTTTCATTTAAGTAGTCAATTTAATTGTGTTATGTAACAACTCTTTTTAAAAGTCAATATTATAATGTCAAGATTTATATATTGAATCTTATGATGAAACTTTCAAATAACTTGACAATGTTGCAAAAGGAACAGAGTTTTTCATTCCAAAAACATTTAGGAAATGAAAAAAAAGTCATTTGAGTCTAGTGGTAGAGAGGACCTGAGAGAAGAGATTGCACACTCCACCCCAGTTCCCCATGGCCATTTAGACAGGGAGAGATGGACATATAAGTGATTCTTACAGCTCCCTAAACTTGTGTTTGAAAACTGGAGAAGGGATAAGAACTCTAGTGTTGCTACCTGCCTGGGCCCCTACCTGGATGGAGTACTGGTGAAGCACGCATCCAATTCAGCTGATGATCCTTTTTTTTTTTTTTTTTTTTTTTTTTTTTTTTTTTTTTTTTTTTTCAGACAGAGTCTCACTCTGACACCAGGCTGGAGTGCAGTGGCACGATCTCGGCTCACTGCAACCTCCGCCTCCCAGGTTCAAGCAATTCTCCTGACTCAGTCTCCCAAGTAGCTGGAACTACAGGCGTCCACCATCACGCCCATCTAATTTATGTATTTTTAGTAGAGACGGGGTTTCACCATGTTGGCCAGGATGGTCTCGATCTCTTGACCTCGTGATCCTCCCACCTCGGCCTCCCAAAGTGCTGGGATTACAGGCGTGAGCCACCGTGCCCAGCCTGATGACCCCTTTCTTAAGGCTTCCTCAGAGACAGCCAAGAGCCAGGATGATGCTGAATAAACAGCCCAAGAGAACTAATCAACTCAGGCAATCAAACGCCACCATTCCAACAGAGATCACCAGCACTAGCATGAAACTGACCAAACCAGAGTTGGAATAAGACTACAGAGACTCCAGCATCTGGGGGAGCCCTGGTCTCTTCACGCTGAAGAGCCTGACCACTGCAACAGTCCTGTGTGGCTGGAAATCTGAGGTCTCTGGAGAAGGCTTGAGGAAACCACAGAAGCTCTCTCGGAATGGCACGATTGCATTTTACGTTTTCTGAATGTGTGGGGCACATATGCTCTTAATAAAATATTCATATCTGGAAAAAACCTAAGTAACTGCCTATAAACATGTATCTATCTAAAGGTACTAAAAAGAAATGTTTTTAAAGTTATTAAGGTGAGCCAATCCTGCTTACGTTGTTAGTTATTAAAGTAAGTTTAATTTAAATGTTATTATTTTTATACCATATATATTCTATCTGCAAAGGAAAGGTAACATCAGTGCCAGCAAAACCCTGAACCTCATTTCACGATTGACTAACACTCAAACACTCACCACATCCATAGATGATTCTGTGCCCCTGTTGGCATCAGGAGCTGTCCTGTGCCCTGCAAGGTGTTTATCAGTATTCCTGGCTTCTACCCACTATACGCAAGTAGCACCCGCTCCTTGAGTGGTGACACAAAAACATCTCCAGACATTGCCAAATGTCCTGCGGGGAGCAGAATCACCACTGGTTGAGATCCAGGGTCTGAAAACTACAACCGTAGAAATCCGGCTCACTGCTTGCTTTTGCAAATAAAGTTTTATTAGAACACAGCCGTGCCCATTCATTTCTATTTTGTCTGTGGTCCCTTCCACACCACAGTGGCAGAGCTGAGTGCATGCAACAGAGACAGTGTAGCCCACAAAGTCCAAACTATTTATCATCTGGCGCCTTATAGAAAAAGTTTGCCACCCGTACTCTAGTTTCTACCTCCTAAGTCTCTTCTAGATCCATATTTACCGGTCTCCTGCCTCACTGTTGCCACCCAGCCCACCCGGATCAACTGCCACCTGGATTTCTGCAAAACTCCCGGGGCACTCCTGCCTCTGGTCTGGCTGCCCTTCAGTTCATGCTTCACAGAGCATCCAGGGGGACATTTTCCGAAAGCACAAGGTTCATCATGTCACTTCCCTGTTTAATGCCTGTGGGTGGCCTCCCCTGTGCTTAAGATAACATGAGGCCCCTTCACATGGCCTGTGAAATTCAAAGATTGACCCCATCACATTCCAGCCTCTAAAAGGTGTCCATGAGAGACCTCCTTCTGTCCTGCAAGCAGGGAATACAACAAAACCCAGCTCTGACCTCCAGACACGAACAATCCCATGGAACTGTGAACCTGGGTTTACCCTCTGTACCGTGTGGCATGGCATCTCACCTGCCACAGGTGCTCCGCCAGATGTCAAACAGCCACACAGCTGCCCCTGTGCTGTTAGCTCCTCATACATATTCAGTTAATGTGTCAGCTACTCCACTCAACCCCAACTTTAACCATAGGAGACTCTAAAATTTAGTGTTTGCTGAATAGTCTCTGCAGCAGGGATTTTCCAGTTTTTTGATAATGACCCAAAATAAGAACTGAATATACAAAACATCGTAATCTAGTACACACATGCTTCTGTGTGTGTGCGAACACATCTGAGACATACATTTCATGATAGAATATTTACCTTTAGGCCGGGCACGGTGGCTCACGCCTGTAATCCCAGCACTTTGGGAGGCCGAGGCGGGTGGATCACAAGGTCAGGAGATCGAGACCATCCTGGCCAACATGATGAAACCCCATCTCTACTAAAAATACAAAAATTAGCCGGGCATGGTGGCACACACCTGTAGTCCCAGCTACTTGGGAGGCTGAGGCAGGAGAATCGCGTGAACCCGGGAGGCGGAGGTAACAGTGGCCGCTGCACTCCAGCCTGACAACAGAGCAAGACTCCATCTAGAAAAAACAGAAAAAAAGAATATTTACCTTTACTAGTAATGTTTTTTATTGTTTTCTATTTCATTGTTTAAATTTTGGTCACAACTCACTAAATTACTTCAATTAACCTACTAATGTGTTGTGATGTACAGTTTGAGAAGCACTGCCCTGCAGCTTCTAGCAAGGTGACTTGATGAATTAACTAAGTGATGAGCTGGTTATGAGAATATCCAAGAAACAGTTGGAAGGGCCTGGATCTTTAGCTCTGGGTCTTTGGACTTTCCAATTTGTTAGACTTTGTGGCAAATGACCCGATCCTCCCTCACAAATGCCGAATCCCTCAAAAGGGCCCTGGCAGAAAGAGGAATGGATACAAAGGTGCTGTTGCGAGTGTGTTTACCCAAATCCTTGGGCTCCTGCAAAAACCCTGTGGATTGACAACTTCAAGGGAGCCAGAAATGACCAAAGATTAGCTCAAAGTCATCCTCCAGAAAACAACTGCCAAGAGAGGCTACAAATGTATTCCCCCAAAAATGAGAATACATGGATAAAAGCAGAAAAATTTTTAAAACTTAGAATCTGTAAAAAACAGCGTGGGGCACTGTGCCTTGGTTACCACTGAATGCACGGCTGTAGGGATCCGGTGGGCTCAAGTGGGATCTGGTGGGTTCCGGTGGGCTCTGGTGGGCTCCGGTGGGGTGGGCACAAGGTACCAACTACCTTCCATCCTGCTGACCTTGGCTGGCCATCTCAAGTTAGGCTTACCCAGCTGGCCAGCCTGACTCCTGAGCAGTCCCCAAGCTTCCCTGCCCTGTCCCCTTATACACCAAGATTTGACTTTATAAATTATCAACTCACATTCCCCAAATGAAGCAAACTTAACTTTGACCTGTTAGTAGATACTATATGCCTCAAGGTGGTTTGTAAACTTGAATGGGAAAAAAAATTCTACCTTTATTTTCAATACTTTCTAACAGACATTTAGAACACTTGCTTCAATTATAAACATACGCAAGAAACCTCAGTGGTATTTGCAGTTCCTGTGACTTTGCTGTCAGTAGAAATCACAAATGTTTTCACACATTAAAGCGGTTGCAGGTATCTCGAAATATCACTCGCACTCATCACTACTCCGAAATCATGGTAGTTGTTAGATTTATACCGCTCGATCTTATTTAAGATATTAATAAAGAAGCACATATGAATATACATCACAAATGTGGCTTTTGATATATTGTCACCTTATTTCAATAGAACAGGTTTCCTTTGTGACTCTTGGTACTTTATTCATTTAAAAACATTAGTCTGAGAAAGGGTCTGTAGGCTTCACCAGGCCACAAAACGGCGACCATGAAATGGGTCACAACAGAAAAAGGAATCTTTGATGAATGCCTCCATAGGCCAAGCAATTTGCAAAAAAAATTATTTCTTCTTATTTCAGCTACTTTATTTTTTAATTTTTAAAAATATTTATTGACCTGTATTCTCCAATTCAAAAAATAATTTGATCTTATTATAACAAGTGAAACAATGCAAGAAAAAGATACACAAAGGCAGTCTATCTTGGAAGTTTGATACACACATCACAATGGACTGCATAACAACATAGATTCAAATAAAGTGTTATGAAGCCAGCTCAGAGAAACACAGTGAGGCTGGCAGGTAGAAGAATTGCTAGTGATGGTGTTTCCATTGTGGACGAAGTAAGCAGTCATTCCCATAAGATGTGAGCAGGCGCCCTGTGCAAAAGGATTCTGTGGTCACAGTGGATGAGAAAATGCTCGGTTAATCAAAGGCACACTGCATTTTTTTTTAATACACTAAAATGCACTGAGAATCTCCAAAGGAGAAAATATAATATGCAAGATTTCTGAAATACAGTTGTCTACAAAATCTTCCTCTCTCGTCCCCCACCCTCCCCAAGAACTTTCTTATATTCCCCAGAACATGGTTTGGGAATTGCTGAAACAGGGTAATGTAAGTTTCATCCTGACCTCAGCCATTTAAAACATGCAGCCAACAATGGCTACATCTTTTGTTTTTCTCTCCTTAGGTCAGTAAGGAGATATGAGATTTTTTGTCTTGCCAGAATTCTTTATTTATTTACATTAAAAATGAGAAAAAATATATAACCACCAACAAAGGTTTCACTCTTTTTTTTTTTTTGTACTAATATACTTCAGACTCAGCTTTTACCTTGCTGGAGGGAGAACTTAATTACTTACAGGTTTTTCTAGAACAGTCCTTAGTTCAACCCTACCACAGTTTACACTGCAGCCCACATTACAGAATTCCACTGGCATTTGGCTCTCCAGTCTCCCTCTTTAGAGTGGTAATACAGTGCTCTCAGCGATATACACAGAGAAGTTTAGAAAATACCAGCCAGTTGAGACTAGTTGGCCCCTCCACTCTGAAAGCTGCAGAATGCCTTTCACCCAGCCACACCAAAAGATGTAAGGAGCAAAGAGCTCCCACCAGCCACGCACACAAAGGACGTGTATGCTCACCTAGAAATCAGTGGCTAAAGAGGTAGCACCCTTGCGGGGACCAGAAGGGACCCAAAGAGGCCTGAGGAAAGTGAAGGAAACTAGAAAAGACAGCAGAGGCTCACTCCTATAAGTAAACTTCAAACTTGCTTTTAAAATGATTAGCAACACATTCTGGTTTGTTTATAGTCTATACATGATCTCGCAGAGTCAAGAAAAGACAGACTTCCCTCCGTAACCTTTCCACTTGCACCAATGATTTCCAGATCATCGGTGCCTGAAGCCAATCGCCTGCTTCAAAGAGGCATCCTTTGCAAGAGCACCTGTGCGTTCAGAGTTCCAGTGGTACCAAGGATGACAGTGAGGCTTTTGATAGTGATAGGCGGCTTAACGAAGAGAGCCAGGACAGCATGCTTGCTCTGCCCCCACTCGTTCACTTGCTCCCTAACAGTGAATCGGGTGATGGTCTGAGGCTCTCCACTCCCTAACCAGAGCCCACTGAGCCCAGACTGCCACCTCGAAAATGGGTGATGAGCATCCTTTCCTTGACCAGACAGGCCTCGACATCAGCCTTTCTATAGAATGCCAGAAATGGCAGAGCCTGCCCTTGGGCGAAAACACTTTTTAGATAACTCATCAGCAATAATGCTGCAACTGACCTGCCTGCAGGCTTCAGCGGCTCCAGATCTAAATTACCCTAATTTTTCTCCCCCAAAATTAGGCATAATATTATAATTTCAAGGAACGCAAGAGCCATTTCTCCCATCATTGGATACCAAGCTCAAGATGTTACAGGAAAAAGAAATAGCTTTTACTGCTGATATGAGAATTTTAAAAGAGAGACAAGTGTGAGCAAACAAAACCTGTCACATCAAATACTCTGGCAAAAAAAAAAAAAAAAAAAGCTAGAAAAAAAATGCCAGAAATGCTGAAATCTAAATAAAGTCATTTATTTGTTATTTTAACCCCTTCAATGTCAGAGCTACTCTGGCATAAGGCTAGTTAATTCTCCAGAGGTGAGCTTTATTAAGGACAGTGCCCTTATTCTTGCAGCCATTGTTTCCTTGTCACACATTTCTCTTGATTATCTGGTCCCTTCAAGGGGTTCCACATACAAATGGGGTGCTGTTGATGCTCCTTGGGCCGTACCTCCTTTTAAAGTATGATTTTTTCAGAGAATTTGATTTTATCCAATTTCCACCATGCTAAGCAAAAACACTAGACTGTGAGATCCCGAAGGGTAGCAGCCCCGTGACCCTCATGGTTCTGGCACATGGAAGGTATTCAAAGCATGAGATGGAAATTGCTTTTTGAACTCTGTGCCTTAGGCAGTTAACATGCAAGCAAAGATAAGATGCCTTCGGCAGGGGAGGCTATGACAACCAACGAGAAAAATGGAAAAACACCAATTGGATGGGTCTGCAGTTGATCACTTGCTCTTCCTTGGTCAAGTTCATGAGCCTGTCTCCTGTTTCGAGGATACACGCTTTTATAAATGTTAAATAAGCTAACACTGCTGAAAGGGCATTGCTAATGGAGGTCTGTGGAAATAGAGGGAAATATTTCTAATTAGAAGGTATGGATTGGGCACTCACTGTGTGCCAAGCACTACAGTGGACCCTGAAATGAGTCAGCCACAGACTCGGTCCTCCAAGATCCCCACTCCTCCAGCTCCATTCATTTTAGCCCAACGCAATGAGTCTTCTTTCTGCCTTCAGGAATTGCTTGGGCAATGGTTCCCAGGACCTTCTGACCCAGAGGATTCCACAGACTTTTCAGCCCTTTCTTCTGGGAGGTCTCCGTGGCCTTCCCACCACTGCCTCAGTCTTGTGGTGGTGCCGCTCCCCATGGGGGCTTCTCCCACCCTCCCGGCTGCTCCTCCCCCACCTCCTGAGCCCACCTCTAGAGGCTGGGTCATCTCGGGCTGTTCCTGCGGTCTCTTCTGCCCTCTAAATACCCACTGTCCAGGAACGCCCACCCTGCAGTGGCCTCAGCTCCCACCTACAAGCCCAGGACTTTTCTCCCAAGTCCTAATCTTAAATATGCTGCCTGCCTGCAAGCTGTATTCACCAGCCATCTTCTCGCCTTCGCCCAGGAGTTGATACCACCACTGAGAGGGCACTGCCAAGCACCTATGCAGGGAGGCCCGGGTCCCTCTGGGCCCTGCCTGGGCCACATCCTCAGCATTTCTCTCCGTCTCAACAGCTCAAGCCCTGTGGTACCTCTTGCTGAGCCTCTGGGGGTCTCCCAGCAGGCCAGCCCTACCCTCGTCTGACCCCACAGTCCTGCCTCTCCAGTGCTGCTAGACTGTCTTCCCCAGCTGACGCCCATCTGCGGTTCCCCACGGCCAGTCTCAACAGTCTCCTGCCTCCACCCACTCCTCAGCCTTCCCCATTGGAGGCTCCCCTCCTCAGACACACAGGCCTGTCTGCTGCCCCATCGTCTCTGCGCAGGCTGCTCTGTCGGTGTCCCTGGCCCATGCCCACTCCACGCTCCAGGGCTCAGCCTCCTCTCCCGCTCTCCACCCCACCCTTCGTCTCCTGCCCTCCACCCCACCCCTCCTTTCCCGCTCTCCACCACACCGCTCCTCTCGGGCTCCTGGGCACCCCCCCCACCACCACCTGTGTCTCCTGTCGTCAGCAAAATGCACTATTTGCTCATCCAATGCCCACAGTTTGCCCACCGGACGGCCCTGCTAGGTGGGAAGCTCCTTGCAGGCAGGAACCCCATCTCCTTGACTTTACTTTGGAATCCCGGCAGCCTCATATGGGGCTGAGGCAGGTCCTTCCGTAAAATGGAACTGAATGAGCGGCGCTTAATCCATCCGCCAAAGGCCAGTCTCCCTTGGGTTTTCAACAGGTAACATGAGCTTTTAAAAATGAGTCTTGTTAAATGAAGTGCCCTGATTTTCAAAGTTATGCCCACACAGAACGACAGGGCAGGGGCTCCCTTCCAGAATGACAGAGCCCTGGGGCTCGTCTGACCACTTCTCCACCCCCAGATTCCTCTCATCACCCGATGCCTTTACTTTGGGACTCTTCCAGGTCGTTCCTCACCTCGTGCAGCATTGCTGTGAGTGGGCGACAAGGAACCTCGTGGTCTCCGTGTGCTTTGCGGGGACCACCTCTTCGCAGGGGCCGCCACCTGCCTCTCCGGCGCTGCATCCTTAGCATCACCACTGCCCCCGGATCTCCTTCAGGGAGGTGCGGCAGAACAGCGGCCCCAGCAGCCTCCTCCTGTGGCCCAGGCGCACCAAGGCGAGCGCGGCCACGAGTTCCGGCCCAGCGCCACCCAGACTCTTTGATGTGGGTTTGTGTGTGGGAGAGTAAAAGATGCACACACCCTCCGCAAGTCTAGAATTTGTGGTTTTTGTTATCTCACAACTTCATATTTGGAAGAAGTATTTTAATGTCTTATGAGTTGTGAATAATTATGTAATTCTGCCACTTTCTCAAAACCAAGATTTTTCAAACGGACTGCTCTAGTCTGGAGCTGACATCCTTAAGAGAACTTTGCTTTTTTTCCTGTGGGTTTTAAGCAAGAGCGTGCCAAATGAATTCTTTCGTCCGCTTAAAACAGTTCATTAGGGGGAACCATCCTGTAAAAGGAAAGGAAAGGAAAATCCTTCCTTCTTCAAATGAATTCTCAAAAATTACTTCTGAGATGCAAATGCTGCCTGAGTGTTTGAGCTCCGTGAGAGAGTCCACTTCCCAACTTGTTTTCAGTCTGCTGTTGGGTGCTACTGAATTTCTTAAACATTGTGTTTCTCCCTTATCTGTGAATTAGCCATGTGTTCTTTGGAATCTCTTCCTGGGTCTTCGTTATTCTTCCTCAGTTATTTAAGAACCTAGGGAAGGCCCGGCGTGGTGGCTCACGCCTGTAATCCCAGTACTTTGGGAGGCCGAAGCGGGCGGATCACCTGAGGCCGGGAGTTTGAGACCAGCCTGACCAACATGGAGAAACTAAAAATGCAAAATTAGCCGGGCGTGGTGGCGGGCGCCTGTAATCCCAGCTACTTGGGAGACTGAGGCAAGAGAATTGCTTAAACCTGGGAGGCGGAGGTTGCAGTGAGCCGAGATGGCGCCATTGCATTCCAGCCTGGGCAACAAGAGCGAGACTCCGTTAAAAAAAAAAGAAAAAGAAAAAGAAAAAACCCTAGGGAAAGGGTCACGAAGACTGCATCATCAAATGACACCATGAACTCCTCAAGGGTCTACCCATTGTTTTAACTTACTGCCCAAAACGTACTTCTCATTCGAATGGCCCCCATTCTACAGTCATCTCTATCAATCATCATGTCACTTGATCATGACATCGTTCTAAGCACCTGTAACATCCCAGACCCTGTCTGAAGCACCAGGAATGCTGGGTGAACGGGACAGAAGGGACCACAGATCCTCATGTTGCCTTATCAAGTTTAGACTCTAGTGGCCCCGATGGCTGATCTCATGACATTCAAATAGGAGGCGATCATTTCCTTAAATACAAACACGAGATTGTCAATAGTTAGGATGTGCTTATTTTTCCTCCAGGGCATAAGATTTTTTTTCTTGTATGTATTTCATATCCCTAGCTGGAGAAATATCAAAAGAATCTGAATATCACCATCTGGAAGTTGTGCCATGGACTCCAGTGGGCAGGATTCGAGCTGGGATTCTCTTCTTCCTCTAGCAGTGTATTTCTTCTGCTTAAAATGAGCACAAACACATCTAATTCCCTAATGGACCAACTCAGACCTAAAAGTCTCTTATTCTTTGCCCGCCTTCCTCTACCCACATGGATTCCTGGGATTCTCTAAATGCAGATGGCAATGGGGAGGGCTGGGGATTCCCATCAAGGATATTTGATCATCGGTGACTTCACTTAACCAATAAATCAAACGTGTTGAAATACACACATGTCAGAAATGTGGTATGCTGTTACTCACTCAAAAGTCTGTTGGTCTGTCTTGGTTGCGATCGGGCAATGAAGCCCTAGGGACTTATTTCGGCTTCAATAGTCTGTAACCCCCAATCAATATTTCGTTAAGTGTTAGTATTCATTCCTAATATTTCCCCAAGTTTAACTTGTTCCTTTTGAAACGACTGGTATTCTTATGAGCCAGAAGACTATTATTTGAAAATGTTTCCTTTTTTTTTTTTTTTTTTTTTTTTTTTTTTTTTGAGACGGAGTTTCACTCTTGTTGCCCAGGCTGGCGTGCAGTGGCACGATCTCGGCTCATTGCAACCTCCATCTCCCAGGTTCAAGTGATTCTCCTGCCTCAGCCTCCCGAGTGGCTGGGATTATAGGCACCCGCCACCATGCCCAGCTAATTTTTGTATTTTTAGTACAGACGGGGTTTCACCATGTTCGCCAGGCTGGTCTCGAACTCCTGACCTCAGGTGATCTGCCTGCCTTGGCCTCCCAAAGTGCTGGCATTACAGGCGTGAACCACCAGGCCCGGCCAATGTTTCCTTTTTTAAACCTTCATTATATATCACTTTCACATTTAGAACTCTCTTCGCCTCCATCTAGAAATATTTTCGTTTTCTCTGGATGTGCTTCTGTCTCCCGCCGGACAAGCCTGGCGCTCCGGGAAGAGGACCCTGTGTATCACGACACCTGGCACACAGAAGAAGCTCAATCGACGCTGAATGATTTTTTTTTAACATTGAAGTTGTTTTTAGCTCTCCCCTATTAGCCGTTAGTTAGCAGTTCACATTGTATGTGGAGTCTGTATTTATAATATAACATTAGTTCTGCCCTAAAATTCCACAGGACAAATTCCATTTGGAAACGTCCTCTCATTGTCATGCAGTGGTTCTGTTCAAACTGCGGGAACATTTCTAAATCCCACAGCTCTAACAGGCTGCCTGCCCATTACAGAAGGAGACTTCAGGCGGAAATTCAAAACACTTGCTACTGTGACATCTGCCCAGTGGTACTAATTTACATCCATTTGTATTTATTATTGTATAGTTTGGGATGTAATAAGATGCTGCCATCACCCCCACAAGCCTCTGGAATACTGAGGAGTGGTATTGCATGTCATGAAGCACGCAGGCTCTTCGAGTTTGACCTCTGCTTTGAATTCCCACTTGACCCGGGATGAGGAAGTCTGACTGAGCAGCGGTTTCCTCATCTGTAAAATGGGTATAACACCAGCACCTATCTTGCTGGATTGGCACCTGGAATAAATGAGAAAGCACAGGCCAAGCCCTCCAGCATTGGATACAGTCAGCATGTAATTAATGCTAGCTCTTCTTATTAAATTCCTTTAGCTTCAAGACAAAGTAATCAGAGACACTTACAGAATTACAGAAGAGTTTATCATGCCGTTCTCTTTGAGGAAAACAGTTAAGCAGTTTTAATCCATTTTATAATAATGTCTTACATAATCCTTACTCAGAGCTTTAATCAAAAAGGTTGTCTTTTAATAAACAAGATTCACATTTAGACTCTGTCTACACACACAAGCCAGTTTTAAATGTCACCCAGATTAAGTCAAACAACCGATAATTAACAATGTTTTACATGTAACTGGTTTTGTTTGTGGACCCAGTCCTAAACATTTTTTTACCAAGTAACCTTAAATATGTCATCAGATGGGTTTTTAGTAGACATATCTGAACCTAATTTTGTAGCTTAAAAATAGTATATTTTATTCACTTTTTTTAATATTAAATATGTAGGATATTTTAATACTTGGCCAATTCAAGTGTTGATAAGTAACATCTGTCAACATTTACAATATTATCTAGCTCAGTTATCCAGAATAAACTGAGAATCTTCTGGATTTTTAAAACAATTCTCAGGCCCTGATTTACTAGGAGAGTTTGGGAGGACCTTTAGGCAGACAAACAACTCATAGTTTAAGTTGGCTTCCGCTCCTTTCTAACACAAAGATAACCTCGAGGTGGAAAAATATCACTTTGTGAAAACGACATCTTAGCAAAACAGATCTGTACAAGGCAGAACTGGACAAAATATGTTGATTCACATTACCACTGACTTATATCAGACATTCTATCATTTTATCTGCCTCGAGCATTTATCAAAGTAAACTGCTGCAGAGTGCAACTGCCTCCTTGTCGGCCGGGACAGGTGTTACCACATCTATCGCCTCACCTGCTTGTAAATGGGGATAGCCCGTTCCTACAGCTAATCCTGGCAACACAAGCTCACCTTCACACAGCAGGATTGGGAGGCTCTGGAAGGTTCTAAGGCCAAAGACAGAGCCAGGTCTGCTTGGAAGCCATCTGTGATCCCCGTTCCTACCCCTCCACCTTGCTCATGCCTCCCTCTGCAGCGACCAGCCTGGCACCAAAACAGCACCTGCCAGGGGAACTTGAGGATTTGGCTGGCCTGGGGCTAGAGCTGTCCATTCCCACCAAGAGGAAGAGGCCCACAACCCCAGTGGCCTCTGAGGCCAGCAGAGCCTGTGGTGCCACAAGGGAACAGCCTGTGAGCCTGTCCTCCACTGCGCCCTGCGCTTCTGACTCAGACTAACACACCAGGATTTTCCATTTCAACAGCAGTGTCTGTGGTCCTCTTTTCTAAGTGAAAGAGTCCAAGCTAAGGTTGGCTAGAGGGATCCTTGCAGCTCCGGAGCAGGTGTAGGGCTGATACCAGCCCTCTGCTGTTATTTGACAGCTTGCAAAATGTACAAACTGGCCAGATACAGGTGTGTGCTTGCATGTGTGAATATCTGAATATATGTGTGTATGTATCTACACATCATACTAATAAACTAATAACTTCCATGGGCAATAAATTTTCAAATTTCTTAAGGATTCAGATAAGGAGAATGAATATAATCAACACATTAATTATTATGCATACATAAACATACTAATACTCTTAATACACCCTTTGAAAAAATATATTCAACCAGCTTAATTTTTCTAATTTTGTTTTTGTTAAATCCTGTTTTCTTATTAACTATTGATTGCTAAGCAGCAGGCAGTGTGCTAAGTACGTTACCTGGATTATCCGGTTAATCCTTCCAATAGCTACACGGTGAAGACACAGATGTCCACATCTTCTGCAGATAAGGAAACTGAGGGGTAATAATAAATAATTTGCACAACACAGCACAAAGCTGAGGAGCCAACACTGGACCTGACGAAGTCCCATTCTGGAAGCCAAACTCCCAACTGCTAAGCTCTGCTTGAATTCTCATTGAGCATCTCGCTTCTTTAAAGTTTCAACAACTCAGCAGTCTATAATCCAACTCGCCTTCTCCGCAATGCCAAAAGGTAGAAGTGACACTTTCTTTTTTTTCTTTTTTTTTTTTTTTTTTTTTGAGACAGAGTCTCATTCTGTCACCCAGGCTGGAATGCAGTGGCGCGATCTCGGCTCACTGCAACCTCTGCCTCCTGGGTTCAAGCGATTCTCCTACCTCAGCCTCCCAAGTAGCTGGGGCTACAGGCACACACCACCACACCTAGCTAATTTTTGTATTTTTAGTAAAGAGGGGGTTTCACCATGTTGGCCAGGATGGTCTCAATCTCTTGACCTTGTGATCCACCCGCCTCAGCCTCCGAAAGTGCTGGGATTACAGGCATGAACCACCAAGCCTGGCAGTGCTTTCTTATAAGGGAGGTGCTTTCCCTATCCATGAGGGTATTTAGGGAACCATATAAAAATATATATGTAAGTTGTATAATGGTAATTGATAGACATAACACAGTTAGTTAAAAATGGCGTCAAACAATAGAATAACTACTTTCCATCCTTCATAGATTCAATACTCATTTAGCTGAGGTTTATCATTGGCCAACACCAGGGTTGAGCTCTGGGAGGGAGAATAAAAAGTAGTAGGCACCCTCTTCTCCCCAAGAAATCACACTCTTCTCCCCAAGAACTCACACTGATCATACAGATAATATGTGTGTGGTATAACACTTGCTTTCCATGAAAATAAATTGATTAATCACATTGAAAATAGAGGAACAAATAATGAAAGTGTTTCTTAGGGCAAAAAATAAGAGCGCTGGGGGTTTTCATACCCTAAAGGTAGTCCTTTTTCTAACAACCAAAGAATTGGCCATGTCTACTCCTGACATATAGCCATCCTCCTTTGCTACCAGGAATAAACAACAATTTGACTGAGCCAAATAGCAGATGCAATTTTGCATGAAGCTAGTAATACTGTTTATGCTTTACTATTTTTAATATGCTATAAAAACTATTTGTCTTTTCAAAAAAAATTTTTTTTTACAGATTTAATGCCACTGCCTTAACTTTAAACCAATGGGGTAGACATTTCTCCTTCTCTTTTCAGGGGCAAATTTTGGAATTATTTTAAAATCAGTCTGATGCCTCACACATCACGGCTGCTAAACTTGGGTATTTGTTTTTCAGTGCAATGAGCTTCATGCTGAATACTGATTTGAAGTGTGGTTCACCACACAGACTTAAATTGTCCTTCCCACAACTTTATCTGAGAAGCCTGACAACGGTGACAATCACAGGACTAGTTTTATTGGGTAAGACTATTCTATGTGCAATTTATTCTGACAGGCTCCACAATTTTTAAGTGCAATTAAATCCTAAGAATTTGCCCAGAAAAAAAAAAAGTCTACCACTTTTTAAAAAAAATTTTTTTGAAGAAAGCAGAAAAAACAGTTGAATTGAACAACTAATTACTAACTGGTTGCTCTCTTGAAAAAAAAAAAAAGATATTTGACAGAGCCTCAAAATCGATTTCATTATCTAGACAGGCAACTTTCTGGGTCTGAGAAAGAGAAGGCTTCCAGGAGGTCTGCAGCCACCTGCTTCAGCCACTGCTGGTATCCACATCTTCAAAGCGGAGGTTTAGCCACACCCAGAGGGGGGAATAATACTTGCAGAAAACAACGCTCAGAAATTGGTGTCACCTGATTCCCCGCAGCAGAGCAGACCAGCTGTCTCCTGTACAGGTGGAAGCAGCTTGCACGCTTCCTGCCATCCGCATGCTCACTCCTCCCTCACAGTCCCAGAAATGGAATCCCAAGAGGCCGCTCAGGCAAGCCAGATAGAGCCACCCATGTGATCAAGCATTCAGGGCGTGAGGGCCCCCACTGCCATGGCCCAGAAAATACATGCATCAACATGACTCATGTCATTTGCTTGCCCTTGGTGAATTTCACGTTGCATTTCTAACCCGAAGCTAGGGTCGCGATTGTCTGGGGCGTAGAGTCCCTACCACTTCTAGGTATTCCACATTCCCAGTCTCTATTCAACAAGAGGCTAGGCTGACACTGAAGCAGCTATCCAGGTTATTCTTCAGAAATCAGATATTTTTAAAGTGATGCCAAGTTACACCTAACATCATAGAATATTCTCTTCATGTGAACTTAATTCAGTAGAAAACATCTTCGGCCAGACACCTGCAGCCGGCATAATCTGGCTATCTGGTGCCTGCTGCTCCCTCTACCCTTGCTGCTGCCCCGACTTGCCCCATACCCCAGCCCCCACTGGGGTCGACGGTTTCCCAGAGATACTCAGCCTTTTGGTGCTCCTCTCTCCTCCTGGTATACCCCATGCATTAAGCATTGATCCTCCCATCTTGTGTGCCCCCAAGACATCTACCACTGGTAACACTAAAATGGCCTTGCCTGTCTCACCCAATTTGGCTCCGAACTCATTGAGGACCACGTTACACACTCCCCAGCACCTCACACAGTTACTGGTACAGAGCAGGCTCCCGGGGATGTTTGCTGAAGGTCTTTTTTTCCCTTCTGAGCTGCTAAAACAACAGGCATTAAACAGTCACCTGGGCGACGTTGTTGCTGTGAAATGTCCTTCTCTGCAGATCGTAAGCCCCGTGACGTGATGGCAGAAACCATGCCCTCCTTTTGTGCCCTAATACCTGGGCCAGTGCTCTGGGCCTATTAGATGCCAATAAATGTTTCTTGAATAAATGAATTAAAGACAATACTGATACAGACATCCTGAGAGAAAGCCGAAAAGGTCTAAAAATGAAGGCATTCCAACATCCATGTGCACAGAACATTGGGAAAGCTGTCCATCAGCGTCTCTCTTTTGTGACTTCCTATTAAAGGTGCTCCGCAGAACTTGAACTGACCTATTGCAGTACAGCACAGTACTAGGGACATAGGCCAGGTGGAAAGAGATTACTTCATCTGCTTGTCATGCAAAGCAGGGCTGAGGATCCGAGGCCTCGACATGGAGAGTGGGACCCCAGGGCCCTCACCCCTCCCTTCTCAGGCCATTTGTTCCTTTTTCCTGGATGACCACCTCCCACCTGTCACCCCCTGCCTTTGCCTTCCACTTGGCCAATGCTAAATCACCCTCTCAGACTCATCTCAGGTACCACCTCTCCAAGGACGCGTTCCCTGACCCCTCTGGGCCTGGCCTGGTGTGAATGCATACTATGCTGTTACCCTCACTGGACAGAGACACTCTCTTCCTTTTTTTTTTTTTTTTTTTTTTTTTTTTTCAGACAGAGCCTCACTCTGTCGCCCAGGCTGGCGTGCAGTGGTGCGAACCTCCACCTCCCAGGTTCAAGTGATTCTCCTGCCTCAGCCTCCCAAGTAGCTGGGACTATAGGTGTGCGGCCACCACATCCAGCTAATTTTTGTATTTTTAGTAGAGACAGGGTTCCTCTATGTTGGCCAGGCTGGTCTTGAACTCCTGACCTCATGTGATCCTCCCACCTCAGCCTCCCAAAGTGCTAAGATTACAGGTGTGAGCAGCCACGCCAGGCCTGGTCACTTCCTTTCTGAGTATCTCCACCGCTACTGAGTGAGGACCTTGAGCAGTGCCAGGATTTGCTGTTGCTCCTGCCTCCCACCCTCTCTTGAATCCTGCTCCCTTTCCCCCTGCCTGGGCCTTTGCCACTTCCCCAGATTTTAATTATGCAAAATTAAATAGCTGCTTCATAGGCGAACAGCTGGATACAACACCTTGCAGTCTTCAGGGGAAATGGTGCAAGCATAAAAAACAGGAAGAGCAACTTAAGATTAAAATACTGCTTTGAGGCTGGCGTGGGCACTGTCTCCAACAGAGGCTGACACTTGCCTGCTGGATTTAAACCTGCCCATGGTCAGGCATCAAGCCCCCTATGCCAGGCCTGGGGGAGACAGAGGAGGTGAGATGGCCACACCCTCAGCCACCTTTCCTACTACTTTTGGCAGCTCCACGATTGGCACCAGAATGGCACTTATTGGAGGGTTTTCTCCCTCGCAGCCCTCCTAAGAATCGCCTGCTGCCTTTCCTCCTACCCATTCTAACCCTTCAAACCCAGGGGATGCTGGGCTTCCGACCCTCTTCCCCTTTTATAAGTGTGAGGTGCTATCCCTGGGAGGCCAATGCTGTTGGCTGCACACTTATAGAACCCCAAGTTATTTCCAGGACCCCTTAAAAATGTGCAATGCTGAAACAGGACTGTTTTACTTTGAGCACCAGATGAATTCTGGAACAGTCAGGTGCAAAACTGAATCCTGGCATGGCGAGTCATCTTCCCCATGGCTTCCATTTTAATTTCAGAAGTGCATTAGTGGAGGCTGAGAACTTGCATCCAACACAACACGAAATCTAATGAGGAATTCCGACATTGCCTGAGAGTGCACACAGCCCATGTGCATTTCATTTGCCTGTATGTGCCCCATAAAAAATTCAACCAGTTTGGGAGGCCGAGATGGGCGGATCACGAGGTCAAGAGATTGAGACCATCCTGGCTAACAGGGTGAAACCCCGTCTCTACTAAAAATACAAAAAATTAGCTGGTCGTGGTGGCAGGTGCCTGTAGTCCCAGCTACTCAGGAGGCTGAGGCAGGAGAAGGGCGTGAACCTGGGAGGTGGAGCCTGCAGTGAGCCAAGATCGCGCCACTGCACTCCAGCCTGGGCGACTGAGCAAGACTCTGTCTCAAAGAAAAAAAAAAAAAATTCAACCAAATTCAAACGCACCATCTTTTATAATGAAAATATCTCTAATATTTAAAATATACATCATACTCCCATTTAAATCACAATGCTTACTATTTTTACCCAAAGTGCTTCTATTTCTTGAAAGAGCTGATGTTTACTAGAACTGAACATGGGTCATGCAAGATGCACTGAGTCAAGATTGGCTGGGACTGCGGAATCCTCTCTCTCCTGCAGGAATCCCATCCACACGCTCCTGGTTCACTTTCATCATCTGAAGGACCTCTTCGTACCTAGATTCTACTTGTTATGTGCAGTTTATTTTGGTTCTAAAGGTCAGAGGCAAATATTAATAAAGGCATTTGCAGCCTTTTAAGCTTGGAAGATATTCCTGGCAGGGCGAGGGGCAAGACATGGCATCAGAGGTCATTCACCATCCCCGGCGCTGTGTCCCGCCGGCCACAGGACCCCTGCATTCACTCCCTTACCTAGTAGTAGGATATATGGAAATTAGCCTGGGAAATGTTGTATGTTAGCATAGTTCATGTTTAATATACTAAAGCATGGCCTTTAATCCATAAGGTTTTATGAATTACCAGAACATATACAAGCATTCTTTAAACAAATAACACTTAAATACCAGAGCGACAATTAAAACTGACCAATGGAAAGGATCTGGAAGGCCCTGGAACAAGTGCCTTTTCTTTTTTGTTGTTTTTGGGTTTGTTTGTCTTTGAGGGAAACAGGAGAGGCTCTGAAATCCAAGTCTACGGTCTCTTACATGAAAGTACAAAACTCCAAAAAGCTCTAAAAACCAAAAGTTGTTACTTAAATTTTGCAGCCCACCCTGACATGCGGATATCTAGGGTCTTCCTGCCACTCCACTTAGAGTGACCATTCCTATGTTCACTATCCAAATGCCCATGCAATTGGGAAGAAAGGAATCCCAGGCTGGAGAAGTCTAGAATATCCCATTACAGTCTTGATACTGTATTCATTTTCTATTGAAAGAAAAAAAAAATCTCAATTCTGAAAAACATCCAACCACGCAGGTTTTGCAGACTGGTACTATTAGAGTCTGACATAAACAGGGGCCTGGCATGTAATTAAGTGAGAAGGTGCCCAAGCTACATTGAAGAAGGACGGTGACTCGTAGGGTTAAAACTGAGAGCCTGGCTCTGACCCAAAGCTGTGTTTAACAGACGTGCAAACATACCACACCGGTTCACCGATCATCAGCCCAAGCTCCAATATCAATTCTGTGTTAAACCATCCATCTAAAGTGGATATTTTTGTTATTTTGTTTATCTTTTTTCCCCCATTAGGACACCCTAGTGAACCAATTTCAAATGACACCTGAACCTACCTATTTTTCTTAAACTACTGAATTGGAACAAAATCAAAACATCAAAATATTCTCCAAAAGTGGCGGGAATGGAATCGGGATTTCATTTCGGTTTAAGTCCGAGGTTGAAAAGGCACAAGATGGTCAGGTCATCGCATGGATGGAAAGGGCTTAAACCACCCATCCATTTTTGAAACCTTGACCTCGAGAAGAAAGAGAGAAAGCTTTTAAGTTTTTTAAACAGCTGGAAAATCATACCACCTGTGCATTTTTACCCAGCCATACTCCAAACCCAGCTCTCTATTTTATATACCTGTTTTTTTCTTGTGATTATCTCACTGTTCCTTGCAAGAATTAGCCGATAATTTGATACTCCAGGGGGAAGTTCAATTTCTCAGCTGAAGATGAAGACTCAGGGGTGGCCTCCTTCAGGAACTGTAAAGTTCAGGGGAGAATGGCAATCCATTTTTATATGCTAATACTTTGTATTTAGTTAATTTGATTAAGTGGTATGAAATGATACCTTGCTCGTAGATGGATGGTTCGCACATTTGCAGTAAAACCTAAATGCCAAATTTTCCTCCTTCAAGTTCTTGAGAGAGTTATTTTCATCACTTTCATTTCTTCCTGTACCACAGCCATTGCTCATCTCTTTGTTCCCTGAAGAGCTTTAAAAGTAGCTGTGTTCATGTCATTTTTATCTTGTTACTTTAATCATGTGCTTATTGACAAGAGCGGAATTTGTCATCCTCTTCCAAGCAAGCCCTGTCGCCAGTTTTTCAGCGTGATTCAGCATAAGTCATGCTCCCCTAAGGAAGGGACACTAACCCAACCCACCCAGGAACACAAGGACGTCACTGGAGAGGAACTTTTCCCAAAATCCCCAGGACCTGCCTTGGTGCAGGGCAACTTCAAAGGAGAGGGTCTTGTGTGACCAGGAACAGATAACCTGAGGAGGCATCATCCTTTCCAGGAGCCTTCGCCATGACATGGCAGCACTGTTAGAATGTCTTGTTTGTTTCTCCAGAGTCTGTTCCTTTTCTTAGGCAAGTCCAGAATATCCAAAGCAGACAGAACTGTTCGGATTTCTGGATTTGCTTTTGTTTGTGTTTTCTCTACTTTCTATTGCAGTCCAACTGAGTCACATTCATTTTTTAAACAACTTACGATTCCATGTCATTTAAATAGTGTTATGTTGTTTGAGAAAGTCCAGTGGCAGGTCCGGTGAGTTCAGTGAAGAAGCATGCCCACTGCTGGCCTGTGGCTTCGGTGAACGGGTACATTCTTTTTTTTTTAAGACAAAGTCTTGCTCTGGCACCCTGGCTGGAGTGCAGTGGCACTATCTTGGCTCACTGCAACCTCTGCCTCCCGGGTTCAAGTGATTCTCCAGCCTCAGCCTCCTGAGTAGCTGGGATTACAGGCATGCATCACCACGCCCAGCTAATTTTTTTATTTTTAGTAGAGACAGGGTTTCACCATCTTGGCCAGGCTGGTCTCGAACTCTTGACCTCAGGTGATCCGCCCGCCTCCACCTCCCAAAGTGCTGAACGGGCGCATTCTTAACTGTGTTTCTCCTTCCGACTTGCTGAAATATGAGTCTGATTTATAACTCAGCATCCTATTGACTGACGGATGGCCTGGTTTCTGTGTGCTGGGTGCTGACAGAGCCCCCAGAAGTGCGTAAAATGATACTCGCTCACCAGGGGTTCCCATTATTTTCTCCTCAACCAGAAACATTCCCAGAGACATGCCACACAGTGAGAAATAAACATGGTGCAATAAAACACAGACGGTACCGCGAGGTCCTCTGTGAGGAGCAAGAGGTGGAGACAGTCCCAGGGGAGTCCACAGTGGGTGGGGTCAAAGTGGGTCTGAGTGGTGATGGGAGAGCTGGGTCTGAGAGGTGCCATCTGGACAGGTAGAAAGAAGGGTGGAAGGCATTTCAAGTAGGGAAAAGGAGGTAAGGGAAGTCCAGAGACAGTGGGGGAAAGGCTGGTTAGGGAGTCAGGGAAGAACTCAGTGCAGTCAAGGAGGAGGATTCTGAAGGCAGGGCTGAGAAGTGCCTGAGGTTGGATGTGGAGTTGGGAGTCTTGACCTTTCCCACCCAGGCCTTGATGTATCCCAGCTGAGAAGATGCAGGGTCAGCAGGCAGGCTAGGGCGGCAGATGGACACAAAACCAGAGACCAGGGACCAAGGAGTAGATCCCTGCGACAGCAGGACCAGGACAGGCAATGAAATTTGAGAAAAATTTCAAAATAATTGATGACTAAGAGAAAGCAGTCTAAACTCCAATATTCAGTTTTTGCACACCCATCTTTAGTGATCTCCTTACAGTTAGAAAGCAATCCATTTTCCCCATAACCGGTAGTCGTTTCATTAGCATCTAAATTATAATTCCTTAATTATAAGCCTATCACCTATTCTGCTTTCCAAAAATTAATCCAGAAACTGTCAAATACAAACTTATGTTTAATAAAATGAACATCTGTGATCACACACCAGGAGCAAAATCCTAATTGTTCTAAACCCGGCACTTTGCTTTGACAACCAAGTACCTTTTTTTTTAATACTTTATTTCTTTAAAACACCTGCTTTCTTTACATACTGACTTTTAAAGGAAGAGATTAAGTTTTATTGGCAGGAACAGAAGTTAGTCTCTAAAATAGCAAAGGAAGAACTATGCTTTATAGAAAAGTTGCCTGCTACATTAAATAATAAACCAGAATATGAATCAAAATCCACAAATCCAACAGGGGCCAATCCCCAATTTTCCCACAAAGAGAGCCGACAGTCTGATAACCTCAGCTCTTTGGAATTAGGCTGTTGGTGGCGGCTGCAGTCCTTGTTCTGATGGTAGCCACACCACCCCAGCCCAGGATGGCTGTATTTCCATTAGAATTGGCTGTCCTGCCCTCTCTGCCTTCGCCACCCCCCTTCGCCCAAGTCCGGTTATTCAGTGAGTTATAATCTGGCACTAAAACTCAATTAAGCTGAAACGTTGGTCATACGTGGTGTTTTTCCCAGCAAAGCATAATTTCTTTGACCCATTTTCCAAATGTCAGTCGATCGATTTTAAAGCACAGAGGGGTAAAAGTTTGTTTAAAAATCCAGCTCGCATTTCTAGAAACTGGCTGGAAAATTTTTTTTTTTTAATTTCAAATAAACAGTCAGGATGTGGTGTTACTATATTAAAGCGCTTCAGGTTTTCATAGCGCTCGTCAAACAGAGACCTCGGAACACTCTGCAGACATTAATTAATGTTCGCTCCGGCCCTGGAAGCCATTTCACCAATGGAAATTCCGATGAGAAAAAGGAAGAAACGAGGGGTTCAAGGCCGCGCCGTTGTGAGTCCGCTGCGGAACTAGGAACTGAAACCCCGTGGTTCCCAATGAGCCAGCGAAAGTCTGTCGAAGTATTGAGCACCCCTATTGAAGACTGTGGGAGTTTTGGCGGCTTAATGGGATTGTGTTCGGTCCTTCAGGCTCTCCTTTAAAAGATTCCATGGCACCAACGAGACTCCAATAAAAGGGCCTCTCTAATTGCTTTCTGACTTTCTATGAAACTTTCTAAGCTATGCTGACATCCTCGAATACAACTATGGAATTAAAGAGGAGAGAAAGGCGAGGCACAGTGGGTGCGCAAAGAAAAAGAGGTTCTCAGCGGAGCGTGTGTGAGGCGGGGGGTTACGGGGGAGGGGAGACGGGGCGGGTGTGAAGTCTGTGCCGGGAAAAGAAAAATATGAGTGTTCTCTTTTGTGCGCGCACAAACAGCCGAGCGCGGGGAGGTCGGGCCCGGGGTCACGCGGCTCCGGGCTGCAGCTGCCGCCGTGGGGCGGGGGGTCCCAGGCGGCCACCGGGCGTCGCGGCCGCCTGCGGCATCAGCATTCCAGCGGCGCGGGCGGCCGCTGTCCTCGCGCGACCCCAGCCCGTCCAGAGCGCGCCCCGGCACCGACCCTCGGGGCGAGGCGAGCGCAGCCCCCGCGGGCCAGCAAGGTAAGCGCGGCGCCGGGAGCGGTGGCCGGGAGCCTGGGCGCCAGGCGACCCCTCGACAGGGCGCACGGACCGGTTCTCCGCCGCGCGGGTCGATGACCGACGGGGAGGCCCGAGTGTGGCCCCGACGCCCTGGCCCGGTGTCCCCGACGCGCCTGGAGCCCGGGAGGGAGGCGCGGGCCTGGCCTGGGCGCAGGTTGGGCCTCACTCTGGGCCCAGGAGGATGGAGCCCGACTCAGGGCCGTCTCTCCCCGCTTGGGGGTGCTCAGGAGGGCCCAGGATACCTGCGCGGGCACCTTGACGGCGGGTCACCCTCCCTCCGAGCCACTCCGTCCGTGGGCAGCGGCCTTACCAGGTCCGAGCCGGACGCTCAGCGTTGCCCTCCGCGAGCCCCCAGCCTCCCCTCGAGCGCCGCGGGAGCCCCAGGTGCACACACGCAGGCCTGGGCCGGGCCTCCAGGCCTCTGTCCTTCGGGCGGGCTGGGAGGTGGCCCGGCGATGCCCGCCGAGGGGTGGAGAGGGCGAAGCCAGGGCGGCGTCGGCGAGGCCATCAAAGGCCGGGGGTGGCGGCCCGCCGCGTTGCCCATGACCAGGCCGAGGGCATGAAAGGATCTTTATCCTCCAGTGACATTGCCAGGCCGGCGCTTTTCTCCGGCCTCCCCCTCCCGCGGCCCTAATTGGGGCCGGCTGCTAATGTGATTAAAGGCCAGTTAAACGTTTCTCCGAGCAGGGGGTGGGAAGAGGCCGAGACCCCTGCCCCCTCCCCGGGGTCACGCCAGGCCCGTGGTCGGGGGTCGGCGACGGTGCCAGCCTGGGACGGCCTGGCCAGGTGCCTGCCGATTGTTCACCCCCAGGCGGGCGGGCCGGCGGGCTCCCGGGGCTTTATGTAAGCCGGTGGGCTTTGGGCCCGACCGGATTTAGGGATTCTTTTCGCACAGTTTCCATTTTCTGGCCTTTGGAACTGCGCCCTAAGCCCTCGGGGCCCTCCCCCTCCGGTGCCCGGCGCTGGCGGGGCCCAGCCACGGGGGCAGGCTGGGGGTGCCAGGCTTTGGGGGTCTGGAGGGCCTGAAGCAGGTCGCGTTGGGGGTCTCACTACCTAAGACAGTGACTCAGGACAGTGGGACCTGGGTGCTGTGCTGCGGCCAGGCAGAGCCTGCGACCCGCGGCGCCCCCCGCGGCCTCGGCGACCGCCCGGTTCCCACGTCGGCGACGGCGTGGGTGGTCCCGCCCGCCCGGGAGGGCTCCGAGTCTTGGCCGCCCGGGGCGCGGGGCCTGAGAGCGAGTGTCTGCGCCGCGCTGCCCGCCGCGCCAGCTTCCGAGGTCGCCCGCGGACTCATGCCCTGCGCCCTGGGGCCCCGGGGACCTTCTCCAAGCCGGCCTGACCTGGTGGAGGCTGTGCGCTGCGCTCGGGGAAGGCCGGGCTGGTGCCGGGGGGCAGCGGGTCCCAGCTCTGAAGTGCCAGCGCCGGCGCCCCACTCCCCGCCTGCTACGGTGCTCTCGCCCGGAAAGGCCCGAGGCCCTGGAAGGAGCCCCGCGGGGGGCCGCCGTCTGGAGCAGCCCTCAGGGGCGCCGGGCTGCCGCGACGCAGTGGCTGTAATTGCTTCGGGGTACCTGGGGATCGATGGCGTGGCCCAGCCGGGTGTCTGCGCCTCTGAGGTTGCAAATCTGGAACCAGTTAGGATGCGGGAGGCAGATAATAAAAAGCCAAATGGGCGCCAGGTGGAGGAGTGAGCTCTGCACGTTCCATCAGGTGGCCCGGGCCGCGCGCTCGGGCGGCAGCAGAGTCTCTGGGGCACGCGGGGCGGGCGGCAGCAGGTGGGACCCGCGGCCCGACCCGCGCTAGGGCCGCCCACCCCCTCGGACCCCGGCCGGGTCTCTCCACAGCCTCCGTGCGCGTCCCAGAAGGAAAATGCTAGCAAACCGGAAGGCCGCACGGGGCCGAGCCGGCCTCAGCCCGGCCAGGAGAGGCCGTCGGTGCCCCGAGGAGGAAGGGGACCCGGCCCGGGACGGCCGCCCCGCGGTACCCAGGAAGGACGCCCGCCGTTCCCAGCACCCCAGCGTCTGAAAAATGAATGTGAACTCCGCAAGCGTGCTCCCGCGGACATTTTACATGTCGGTTGTTCACATTTTTCAAATATTCTCTGAAATAGTCTGCAGAACTTTTTCACATCTAACAAATGTCAGATTGAACAGATCAGAAGATAAGAAATGAACATGACATTTTAATTCAAGTAGAGAGAAAGCAGACGGTATTTTTAAAATAATATTTTTGTAAAAACGTATTGTGGATCTAAGATTTTGTCATGTTCAAAATGTATAATTTTTTGGTATTTAAAATACACATTTTGTACATTTTCAACCAAAAAGACAGGGAAAAATTTAAAAAGCAAAAGCTGGAAACCAAGAAAAGCCTGGAGAGAAAATGGGCAGTAAGGAACCAGAGCCGGTCTTTCTCTACACCATTTTTTTTCCTTCCTAATAGCCAGAAAGAAAAAGAAAAAGAAAAAAAAGTGAAAATAAAATAATTTCATATTAAACTAACACAGAGAACTAATTAATTTCTTTCCAGATGGGTTGAAGGGACCTGGCTGTTTTAGTGTGCTCAGAAAATGCTAGACTCGAGTTGGTTTTCTTTCCTTCTGCTGCTCAGAGAATCTTACGAAAAAGTAAACAACCCCAGCCTAACCATTTTTTTATCGGCTTATTGAACACAGATAAAATTAGAATCCTTTTTTATTTGAGATAAAAGACACACAGGAAAAGACTAATTTTTTTTTTAACCAAGGGAATATCTGGGGTTTTTTTGTATGAAACTGTAACATTTAACTAACATGTAATGAGCTGAACGACCTTGGGTTTGTTTCACTCTAGCTCCTCCTGAAATCTTCCATTTTTTTCTGAGATGGCTTTTCCAGTGATCTTGTGTCAGTAAGAGAGGAATATACAGTGCAGCAAATAATTTGTGCATTCGTGGTCAATACATTTCTCAGTCAAAAAATCAAAAACAGGTCAATGGCTGGTTATTAGGAATAACCTTTGAACCGAACAGGAAATGGGGAAAATACCTGTTTGTTGAAGCTTGCACGCCCAGGAGGAGAATTGAGGTGCAGTTAGTTTCACTGTGTGAGGGGGAGATGCCGCTCTGTCCAGAGGGTTTATTGGAATGCCAGGCCCCAGGTGTTTGGGTGTGTCTATGCAGACAGTTAGTGCTGACCCCTGAGGATTTTGATGTGTATAATCATGCCGTAAGAGGAAGGCAGGTGGGTCAATTGTGCAGTGGGAGCACAGGAGATGCTGGGGCATGCCGCAGCCTGGGCAGTTTCTATCCTGATACCTTCTGTGTCCATGTTTTAGTCCCACATTGAGGACATGAAAGGTCCATTTTATGTTTCTCTCCTTTAAAAACTCCCCAGTGGCCTACTCGGCAGCATTGCTGGGGACCCACTGGTCATTTTTCATAAAAATAAGACCACAGTGTGGACCAAAACTTGGGATCTGAGATGTCCTTGAGCTCACCTGTCACATCGAGTCACCACCTGGAGAAGAAAGATTTGCTGACCTCCTACAAGCCAGGCAATAGGGCGTTCAGCCTCAGTCCTGATTACGGGTGGGCAGTTGGGTTTATGTGTGTGTGTTTGGGTTTTTTGTTGCTGTTTTTGTTTTGTTCTGTTTTTCTGGGAAAACAAAGGTCCCTTTGGGGGTACCTGGGCTGGCCAGTATGGCAAACGGGAAAGCCAGCCAGGTCAGGAGGAGACGTGGCTTCACGTTGGAATGCCAGTTTGCTTTGTGATTGTTTATTACAACTGAAGGTTTTGTGTCATCTAGCGTTGCCCAAAGTAAAAGCCCATTCCCAGGATGGATGAATTTGTGGTAAGAGATAAACACAAGAAACAAATGCCCAGGGGAGGAGGAGAAGCAGATTGCCTGGGGCAGGTAAGAAGGCTACACCTGGAAATGCATCTGCTGGGGTCCTCACCCACACCAGAATCTCTGGTCAGAGCAGCTCTCTTTGAAGAATGCCAGACAAACAGAAACCTGGCCACACCCCCACCAGAGTTACCTGATTGAAACACAAATCTGATCACCGAAAGCCTTCCTGCATCCGTCTGCTGCACGCAGGAGGCAGCTCGGCCTCCTTCCCCAGTGGCCTCCCAGCCCTACCTCTAGAATTTCCTGGCCCCTGCCCTCCTGCCACCCTGATATCCCTTACTCCCTAAGACACTCGCCCTTGTCGCCGACACTGGCCCAGTGGTGAGAGAGGCTCTCTCTCTGCCCATTGCCCATGAACACACTGCGTTCAGGGCTTCTCAGAGCAGGCCAGCCTGGTGGAGCTGCTTTGGGGCCTAGCTCTGGGGGTCTCAGGAGTACCCCAGCCTGCAGATGAGGAACCCTATGCAATGTGTAAGGAAAGGAAAGCATGGCCCATGTGAGCACAGCATTAGGGCCTTGGAACTCCGTGTTTAGCACCCCCCATGCTGCAGCCAAACATTGGCACCCCAAGTTCTAGGACCCCATGAGATGGTGCCTTGCCTAGCCAGCTGCGTCGATGTGTGGGAAGGGGCATGTTGCGGAAATCCTCCAGCAGGTCCTGGCTCCTGTCCTGTGCCCAGCACTGGCGTTCTTGTTCAGAGAACAAAGGCCCGGAGGCCCCTGCAGAACCAAGAAAGCCTGAAAGCCGTGGCTTTCAAAGCTTGCTGACCGTGGCTGGGGTAAGAAATACATTGTGCATCTCAGCCCACAGCAAGCCAGACAACTATGTATAAAATAATTAATTAACTATACCTAGATAACCAAAACACAATTTTTGCAAAAGAATGGTTATCTTACTAGACGTCATGAATGCTGATATCTGTTCATCCTATTTCTTTTTTCCAAATAATGGCTGCCACCCCTGAAACCATCCCATGATCCTAATGGGCTGCAGTGTGGAGTTTGCAGACCGCCCTTTAGAGCTGAGGTTGTGTGGGTTAAGCCTGAGTGGAGGGAGACCCGCAGTTCCTTCCTGCTGCATCTCCTGCCCCCACTTCCAGCCCTGGAGTCAGAACCTCCTGCTGGAATCCTAGCCACCACTTCCTATTATGACATTGAGAGGCCACCTCCCCTCCTGAGCTGGAGCCTCTGCTTCTTCCTCTTAGAATGAGGAGGACAACTCCCTGCTAGGGTCTTAGAGAGGATTCAGTGAGATCATGTACCAGATGAGGTCTTGACTCAATGTGTCTGCCCAGGCTAGCACCTGACAATCATCTGTCACTTTTGATCCTGTGCCTCCCTGGGGCCCAAGATGTCTTCTCCCCTACCCCCCAGTAGCCCTCCAGTAAAATCCTCCTCCCCCTTCCAATTCCACTCCAGTCTTTTCCTTGGGCCAGCTCCTCCTCAAGCCCCACTGCAGATTTTGGGACTCACAGATCTGTGCAGCGCAGATTAAGGCCTGCCACCCTGGTGGACTCTCAGGCCTGGGCTCTGCCTGGCTTGCCGGCATTTATAGACACGTGCCTGATTGCCAGTTAGCCCCGATCCAACCTCAACAGCACTGTGGACACAGAGGCTGTGCTTCTTCCCATTTGCAGATAAAGTATATGGGGCCCAGGAGGTATCATCATGTGACCGTGAGTCGCACAGTTAGTGGCAGAGCTGGGGTAGGCTGGCTCTCCTGGCCTTCAAAGACCATCATGCTCATGGCCCAGAGTCCTTCCTCCTGGCAGGGCACTAGGGCCCTTTCCGACAGCCTCACCGCAACCAGATTTGTTCCCTGGCTGCCCACCTCCACCTCCTCCACCCTGGGAGAGCTGAGTTCATTTTCCTTTGACTGTTTTTTTAATGCTTCCCTCAGAGGACAGGCCACAGTCTTCCTGCACCACCCTCACGGGCTCTCACTGCTGGAGCGATTATTACTCACAGATTTACCCAAGGAGAGTGTGTACTTGGAATGGCTGTCCGTGTGTTCCCTGTGCACACACACACGCATACCCGCACATACACTGTGGTGACCTGACACACACACTTCCGTGATCTCACACACTCATGCACACACACACACTGCCCTGATCTCACACAAACACACAAACACTGCCCTGATGTCACACACACACACTACCCTGATCTCACACACTCATGCACACACACACACTGCCCTAATCTCACACAAACACTGCCCTTTGCCCTGATCTCTCTCTCACATACTGTCCTGATCTCACACACTCATGCACACAAACACACACTGCCCTAACCTCACACACAGACACACACACACTGCCCTGATATCATACACACACACACACTGCCTTGATGTCACACACACACAGACACACACACACTGCCCTGATGTCACACACACACAGACACACACACACTGCCCTGATCTCACACATACACACACACATACTGCCCTGATATCACACTCATGCACACACACTGCCCTGATCTCACACACTCATGCACACACACTGCCCTGATGCCACACACACAGACACACTCACACTGCTCTGATCTCGCACATACACACACACACTGCCCTGATCTTTCTCACACATACACTGCCCTGATCTCACACACACACACACACGCACACTGCCCTGATCTCACACATACACATACACACTGCCTTGATCTCTCTCACACACCCACTGCCCTGATGTCACACACACACAGACACACACACACTACCCTGATCTCACACAATCATGCACACATACACACACTTCCCTGACCCTATCACTCTGCACATTGGAGCTAAGCTCATGAAGGCTGCTCATGCATTTTATTTGGCAAGTCTCTCTCACACCTTTAATCACACTAGCCTGCCCACTGCCAATCAATAAAGATTAGGAAATCAATTGCTGACTTACTCTTGGGTTAGATAATAAAATTGTTTGAAACATGCACCTGGAGGAATTTATCCGTGAAGGGTCCTTTCAGAGTTTGTTTCAAGCTTTACAAGTCTCTCATGGCTTTGAGGTCGGGGAGGCTGTGAGGGATCCTCCATGCCCAGCAGACATGGAAGGAGCCGACGTTCTCACGGGAGATGGACAGACGGTCAGCATGTGAATAGTCCCCTGCATGCAGGTGAGGACTGGGGCAGTGCAGAGCCGCAGCAGGGATGGGCTACGCCTGGGAGCCGCCAGCTCTGGATCAGGTGGCCAGGGACGGTCATGCTGAAGAGGAAGGCTCCAGTGAAGCTCTGGAAGAATGTTCTGGTGCCTGTATGTACAAAGGCCCCCCAGTTCAGGACCTGGCCCTGTACAGATGAGGAGCAGGAAGGAGCCAGTGTAACTGAGGCCAGTGTGGCTGCAGCAAGGGGCTGGAGGCATGAGAAGAAACAGAAAAGAACGGAGGGCTCTTTCTGCCTCCCCAGTCCGGATCATCCTCCTCCTCCACCCCAGAGCCCCAGGGTGCTGAGCCCTGCACCCCTGCCCCTCAAGGCTATGGAATGTCATTGCCACTCAGCGTGAAGGTTCTGGAGGGGACCTCAAACACCAGGACCCTCTGCCCAGAGAGCCCCAGTGGACCCGCTGAGCCAGGGATGTGCTCCTTGGAGCCAACCACCTTGTGACTTGTGAATTGTGTTGAGTCCCATTTCCTTTTTCCCTTTTGTTTATTGCTTTGTGTATCTGGCAGCTTTATCCCAAAGCTGCTCTCACGTGGTCCCTCTGTCCCATCCTGCCATTTTCCTCCCTCTGGGGCCCCTTGCATGGGAGACTGGGAGCAGCGTCCACCCACCACCCAGCAGAGGCTCAGGGCCTGGAGTTAAAACAGAAGCACAGGCAGGGGACGCTCTCCAAACTTCCTTCAGCCTGCATCTTTGAACTCTGCAGTAGGAAGACTCCTGGGCCCCCATGTCCCCATGCATATGCACCTGCATGCATGTGACACACTTGTTGGCCCATGGAGACGACTGTCCGCACGGGGGTGTGAGCTGCCCAGCACCCACTGATCAATTGCTGCATTCCAAGCTGCCTTTAAGCTGGCGTGGGGCGCCCTCTGAGGCACGCCCAGCCCCTGGGGCCTAGACTCTGGTGTTCTCTAGGAACTGTCTACCTCTGTGTGTGGGAGCCACAGACTTGGGCTTTCAGACCCCCACAATGGATGGCTCAGGCCTATGGCTCACCCCCAGCATCTGTGACCACCACCACTGCCCACCTTCTTTGCCTAAGCATTACTTCTGGGGGGCAGTTCTTCACTTATGTGTGCAAGCCAGCCTTCTAGAAAACTCTTTGCTCTCCTCTCATGACCAGGCAGGCCTTGCACAGTCCAGATGGTGAAGCCCAGTTCCTACCTTCCAGTGAGGAGCACCTGACCCTTCAGGGGTGATAGACGGGGCCCTGCACAGATGGGACAGGACAGGTGGGGTGCACAGAGGATGGCAGGTGCCCTCTGAGAGGCAGGGTCGGGGCAGGTCGGGCAGGAGCCTGGCATCTGTGGCTGACTGTTTGGCCCCTCAAGGCCTGTTTTGCTCACAGTTTTGCTTCCTCCTTGCTCTCTGTTTTCCCTGCCACCTGGACTTGGTTGCATGCTGCTTTCTGTCTGTTGCCTTCAGCCTCTCACCTCAGTCATGACCCTTAAGCCAGCACCTCCCCCATGCATCTTACTCTGAGGTTTCCCAGGAGCATGAGCCTCCTCCAGTGTCATTGCGGCTGCTTTGATCTCCTTAATGGTTTTGCTTGAGTGTGGATTCATATTCAGACTCTTTTAGGGACACAAAGACCCCCAAAGTGGATGAATGCCCTATGGAGGCAGATGCCCAGTTGGGGGCCTGAGGTCTGGCTGGCCTGTCCTCCCTGCCCAGGGTTTGCTGAACACCCCAGCCACATGCTCCAGGCACACACCGAAGCTTCAGCTCAAGATTCACCTCGGAGGAGGGCATCTAGTCCAAGCCACTTCATCTAAGAGGCGACCAAGGTGGCCAGGACTTACTTGCCATGAGACCTTGGCAAGTTGACAAGTGCTGAAAGTGGTGGGAGGTGACAGGCTTCTCTACCAGCATTGGCAAGCACTTAATCCAAGCCCCGAGGCTCCAGCTGCAAACTGGGACGGGAATCTGATGACACCCACCCTAGAGGGATGGGGGTAAATGTAGATGACATAATTTCCATATGTCTGCGTTGAGCGTTCACATACATGAGTGTCCTCAGAAGCATTATCTCCTCATGCTTCTCCAAGGAATCTGCCCTTTTCTTAACCCCGGTTGACTGAGTCCTACCAAGGAAGGAAAGGTTTCAGGCCACACCCCAGGGATAGCACTGGATGCCCCCAGCCAGGCCAAGGTGGTCAGATTTCCTTGCAAGAGTTTGAGCAAAGACACAGAGATTGAATTAGACTGAGCTGGGCCTGGAGGCTTGAGGTCCTGTCGACGAGGAGAGCGATATCTCAATGTATGAATCTGTGGGTTTTCTGTGTGCCCTTGCAGCCCTGGGGACCCTCATGGCCCTTGGTGAGCCCACACTGAAGGAGAAGAACCAAGAGGCTGCAGAGGATCTAGATTCAGGCTGCAGAAAGTCTTGCTACTGCAGAGGTGAGACGAGGCCAGGGCAGGAAGGGAGCAGGGGTGGGGTGCAGGACCCTGAGTCCCCTAGAGGCCACAGTAGGACATCAGCAGCACCAGGGGGAGTCACCAAAGCTAAGTGCCAAGATGTGGTCGACTGAGTACCTGCTCCTGGTGCCCGCCCCTTCAGCCCAGAGACCGTGTGTGGTCCGTCTCCACCCAGCACAACCGTCCTAAATACCTGAATGAGTTTCCTTGAGCTCCTGCAGCAGAGACCCATAAAATGCTTAAAGGAGCAGAAATCTACTCCCTTGCTGATCTGGAGCCCAGAAGTCTAAAGTCAAGGTGTCGACAGTGTCGTGCTCCCTCTGAAGGTTCCTGGGGGTGCCCTTCCTCACCTCCTCAGCTCCTGGTGACCCTGGACATCCAATGGCTTGCGGCTGCATCATCCGCTCTCTGCCTTTGTCTTTCCGTGGCTGCCCTCCCTCTGCATCTGTCTCTGTGTCCACTCCTCTTTTTATAAGATCGCCAGTCCTTGGGTCTAGGCCTTGGGTCTAGGGCCCACCCTAATGCAGCGTGACTTCATCTTAACTAATTACATCTGCAAAGACCCTGTCTCCAAATAAGGTCATATTTTGAGCTTCTGAGTGGAAGTGAATATGGGGGACAGTCATCAACCCAGCACAATGCCCCTCCTCCCCATGCTCTCTAAAGAGAGAAGGATCTTGGACATCTTGATTGGACACGATGACACGAAGACAAAAGTTTCTGACTAGCTAGGCCAAGGGTGGACACATTTTCCCTGGAGTGACAAGTCGGGGCAGTGATCTTGTAGGGGCAAGCCTACATCCAGGGCAGTGCTGGTATAGGGGCAAGCCAACATCCGTGGCAGTGCTGGTATAGGGGCAAGCCAACATCCATGGCAGTGCTGGTATAGGGGCAAGCCAACATCCGGGGAAAACCAAAGGCCTGTAGGAAAAGCCTATGGGGAGGATGGAGAGAAGAGGGATGGAGCCCTGGATGTAACGGGGACCTGCATCCTGTGTCCCTGTCCCTATGATGCTGTGATGGTGCCTGACTTTCTGTAGACCAAAGCTCTCCTTTTTTTTTTTTTTTTTTTTTTTTTGAGACAGAGTTTTGCTCTTGTTGCCCATGCTGGAGTACAATGGTGTGATCTCAGCTCACTGCAACCTCCGCCTCCTGGATACAAGCAATTCCCCTGTCTCAGCCTCCCAAGTAGCTCAGATAACAGGCATGCACCACCACTCCTGGCTAATTTTTTTGTATTTAATAGAGACAGGGTTTCACCATGTTAATCAGGCTGGTCAAGAACTTTTGACCTCAAGTGATCCACATGCCTTGGCCTCCCAAAGTGCTGGGATTACAGGTGTGTGCCAACACACCGGGCCCCAAAGCCCTCCTTTTACTGGAGCTATTTTGCACGGGATCAATAGGCTTCTGCAGTGGTGCTGGCCATCCTAGCATCCCTGGCTTTCCTTCCCTGCTGTGGTCTATATAGTTTGGGTGGAGCTGAACCCATAGAGTTGCCGGCTGCACATGGGACCAGTGCCCTCCCTTTGGATGCTGCAATCAGCTTGGGAGTTTACTCACAGCTGAATTTGAGCAACATGAGGAGGGGAGATTCATAAACTGGTAGAATGAACCATAGGGCTGACAGTCACCTGGCCACTTTGAGGAGAAGGCCTGCTGGAGAATGAAGACCTGGAGGAAGCTGAACTCAGACAGACGGACAGACAGACTTGGTGACGTCATTGGAAGCACCAGGTCCAGCTGAACCTTGAACTCTGTGATCACAGGAACCAGTAAATTCACCTTTAAGCCCAAGTTGAGTTTCTGTCACTCACCCCCCAAAAAAGTGCTGATGGGAGGGTGTCTGGGTAACAACTGCATGCCAGTTGACCACATCCATGCTGCTGCCAGCCCCGGATCTGGGGTACAGTCTAGCCGCCTGAGGGCATCAAGTTTGTGGCCCATGAGGGTCGTAGCCATGCTACAGGGCAGAGGACAAGAACCGGGTCCCCTATGAGACCAAAAGGAGACAATAGGTGGAAAGGATGGCCTGCACTGAAGCCGGGGCCACCAGGCTTGTCGCCCCTCACTCTGTGGACAGACTGGGTTGCACCATTTCTGAGGGAATCTCCATGACTCAGTCCTGGGCATTGCGGCTGAGGCCAGTACTCAAAATGGCAGCAGACGCAGTCGGCCTGCCAGCCCCTGCTAGCTCTTGTTTCAGGTCAGAGGAAGAAAGTACTGGTGGCCTCTGGGGATCCAGAAAGGACTGGTGGCCTCCAGGTGTCCAAGAGTCTTCTCTTCAACGAACATGGTGAGGGGGAGCATTGTGCTGGGTTGATGAGTGTCCCCCAAACCAACTTCCACTCAGAAGCCCAAAATATGACCTTGTTTGGAGACAGGGTCTTTGCACACGTAACTAGTTAAGATGAAGCCACGCTGCATTAGGCCAGGGCCCTGCGTCCAGGGCCTTCCCTGTGAGGTGGCCGCCAGGAGGCCGACCTCAGGGACACAAGGACTGGAATGTGGGGGTCTTTGGAGAGGCATGAGGCCCCCTCTGTGAGTGGACAGACATCAAGAATGAAGGGAGCCCTCAACGGGGATGGAGCAGCCCCTGAGACCTGAGGGTCCCACCCTGGGACAAAGGTGCCCTGAGCTCAAGCCAGGACACCCAGCAGCTGCCGGCCAGGCTGTGCTTCCCCCACAGCCTCTCCACACCCTCGCTGTGTCTTCTGTAAGATGAGGTCCCCTCCATTACCCTGGGCCAGGGATCTCAAAACGGAAGGCCGCCAACCAGTCAGCGGCCAGGGGCTGGAGCCCACGGTTTCCCATGGCTCCCACTAGGACACTTGCCAGAGAGGGGGTGGGTGAGCTGGTTCCCATGGAGACAGGCTCAGGATCCCCAGAGGCCACCAGTCCTTTCTTTGTCTGACCTGAAGCAAGAGCAAGGCCAGGGGCTTACAGGCTGACCGTGTCTGCCTCCGTCTCAAGGGCTTAGACTGAGACTGGCAGAGGCCCTCCAGGTCACTCCCATTGTTTCACAGATGAGGAAACCGAGGCCTACAGGGAGGGGGGGGTCTTCCGACAAGTCACGGAACTGATCGGGGGAGAGCTGGATGCCTGCTACACTGTGGCTCTGCTGTCTCCCGTGGAAACCCGGGCCTCTGTTCGAGCCTGAAGTGGCCTCTCTCCACCAGGCTGCTGGGAGACCTGCAGTCACCAATGGCAACGTCACTCTTGCAACAGCCAGTGGGGTGTGGGGCAGCAGACGAAGCTCGAGTACCGCCTGGGTTCCAAGACAGAATGAGACAAAGTGAGGGGTCATATGGGTGCCTGGCCTTCCAGGCAGATGTTTCTGTTACCAGGTGGTCTTTGAATTCTGTCCTGGACTAAATATAGTTCCTTGGGCATTTTTGATCTTGGTAATCATACAACCATGGTACAGAAATAATTGGTCCGCTCTCTTCTTTTCCAGATTACAGTTCGGGGCAGCTGAGTAGGCCCTGGGTGGAGGGCACAGAGGTATGGCTCGGGTGCAGGTGGGACCCTGGGTGACACCCACGCAGGGTAGAGCCCCTCCCCCGGCCTCGGTCTCCCCACCTGTGTAACGAGGAAATGGACTGGACATGACTCACGGTTCTTCCATGTCCAGCATTCTGCTTTCAGCATCACGGGAACGAGAGGTGATTTCCGTAAGCAGGCTCCAAGGTGCCACCACCAAGCCCGGGAGTATCTTTCCCACTTTGCCGATTTCCTACAGACCCAGTATTCTCTCTTCCATGGGTTGAGTTTCTAAAATCACATGACTGTATTTTTCTTTTAATACAGAAAAGCATAATAAAGGCATAAAAGCCCATGCCCCTCTGCAGAGCACCCTGTTGACATTTTCTGAAAGTAAGTCATCCATGTACCTGGGAAGAAAGCACAGAGGACTCAGAAAGGCCAAAAACAAAAACGAAAAAGCCCCACCTCAGCCCCTGCCCCTCTCCCGGAGGAGCCGGAGTTGTCAGCCCATGCAGCAGAGTTGGTCAGGAGCTCAAGTTCACATCTCCCAACCGCCACATACTACCTGTATCACCTGGGCAGGTTCTCCCAATACCTCAGTGTCTTCATCTGCAACGTGGGTAAGATGGGAATGCCCACCTCCTGGGGAACTCAGGACTTGCTGAGTTAACTGCATTCAGGGACCTGAAAGAGACTTGCCAGGCAGTAACCCCAGTCCACTTGTTCCATGCTGGTGTGAGCAGTGACTGCATATTCTTCCAAAAGCATCTACCCCATCTATTTTTTTTTTTTTTTTTTTTGAGACAGGGTCTCCCTCTGTCACCCAGGCTGGAGTGCAGTGGCATGATCTCGGCTCACTGCAACCTCCACCTCCCGGGTTCAAGCGATTCTCTCGCCTCAGCCTCCTGAGTAGCTGGGATTACAGGCGTGCGCCACCATGCCCAGCTAATTTTTGTATTTTTAGTAAAGACAGGGTTTCACCATATTGCTCAGGCTGGTCTGGAACTCCCAACCTCAGGTGATCTGCCCACCTTAGCCTCCCAAGGTGCTGGGATTACAGGCGTGAGCCACCGCGCTGCCTATACCATCTATTTGTTAAGCCCCAAATGGATCATACTTTGGTTCAGCCTCTTGCATTCTTTGCCTTGTTTATTTTAGAGACCTGTCTATCTCAATCCATGCAGACAAATGCCTTGCTTTTTCTTAGGCGCCACCAAGCGTAGACACAGACCTCCCCAATGCTCCATCTTTCACCATTAATCAACAGTGTTGGGATGGTAGGACACCAGGAGTTAGACATCTCGAAGCACCGGTTCTGGCCACACTGGTTATGCATATTGTACTCGACTGATTCACACTCTCATGGCCCTGGATGAGTGTCTCTGGCCATCCCGCAGTCTGGGTGCTTCCCAGTCTGAGCGTGGTGGCCTGTTCTTCTCATGGCTATTACCCCGGGCCTCTGTGGGTCCACCAGCCAGAGTTCTGATGCCCGGCGTGCTCACAGGAGCCTGACTTGGGGACAGCTTTATGAGGCAGTGCAGGGACCTTGAGGCCATAGTGGTGCAGCAGAGAGGTGGGGATGAGGAGGGGCCGCCAGGGCCCAGGGCAGCTCCTGGACGCACCAGGAGAGCTGAAGTCCACAGCCAGCTCCTCACGCCTTGTCAGGCCTGCCCTGCACTCAGCTCCCAGATTTTATTGAAGGAAGTCCCTGCCTTTAGGCCCAGTCAAAAAAAAATTGGACTGGGATATTAACAACCAACTTTCCCTGGTGCTTTCCTGAGTCAACCTCTGCAGCCGGGGCTGGCTCAGATGCCTGCCTTGGGGCCCTCTGGGGCGGCGTGTGGAGTCAGGGCCATCTGTGATCTCCTCAGCAGGTTCCATCCTGACCCTGGAGAGCCGGCCGACTTGTGGAAACAGCAGGATGCCATTCTGAGCCAAGCCCAGTGGGGAGGTTGACAGGGCCAACCCAGGTCACCCATCAAGTGACCACAGAGCAATGACACCCATCTGCCCCATACTGTCACTCGCTTAGAGAAAGTTCCAGAAGAGGGGCTCCAAGCACGTGTCCCATGATAAAGAGGCGGCCTCTGCAAGGGTTAATTTCAGTGTCAACTTGGCAGGGCCACAGCGCCCAGATATTTGACCAGACATCACTCTGGGGGTTTCTGTGAGGGGCTTGGGGATGAGACTCACATTGGAATCAGTGGGCCAGGTAAAGCAGTTTCCCCTCCCTAATATGGATGGGCCTCATCCAATCAGTTGACAGCCTGAATAGGACAAAGGGGGTCCCATCCCCTGAGTAAGATAGAATTCCTCTTGCCTGCCAGCCTTTGAGCTGAATGTCTAGCTTTTTCCTGCCTTTGGACTTGAACTGAAACGTCAGTTCTGTCTAAGCTTGGGCTGCTGTAGACTGTGTGGCTTAAGCATCAAATATTCATTTCCCACCATTCAGGAGGCTGGAAGTCCAGCACCACGGTGCTGCCAATTTGATTTTGGTGAGGGCCCACTTACTGCTGGCCTTCCTCTCTCTACGTCCTAATGTGACAGAGATCAGAGAGAGAGAGCTGTCCTGTCTCTTCTTATAAGGGCACTAATTTCATTCATTAGAGCTCCACCCTCCTGACCTAATCACCTTCAAAACACCCCACCTCCTAAGACCATCACATTGGAGGTTGGGGTCCACCATATGAATTTTGGGGGGACATATCTAGTCCCTAGTAGCCTCTTCTGGGTCTCCAGCTTGCTGACTGAAAATCTTGGGACTTATCAATTCAGTTATTCCAGGAGCCAGTTCTTTACAATAAATCCCTGTTTGTGTGTGTGTGTGTGCACGTGTATGTGTGTGTGTGTACGTGTGTATGTGTGTGCATGTGTGTACATTCTGTTGGTTCTGTTTCTCTGGAGAACCTTGACTAATAACACTCTCCAAGGTGACAAGGAGACTGACAGGGGGAGAGTGAAGTTTAACACATCGGTTAAAATAGTCACAAGATTCTCATCAACTGCCACAAATGGCATCTGGCCACAGCCACTGAGCTTGGCCACTTCTCTGGCTTTGCAAACGCCGCTGGATGCGCCCGGCCTGCTGTCCCACCGTCCCACCCTGCCTTCTCCTACGTGTCCTTTCTGAACTGCCTTCCAAGCTCCTCCCAACCCCGTAGGGTCCACCTCATTGTGCCTCCTTTGTCTCCTCCTCCGCAGCTCCCCTCCCAACACTGGGTTCCTAGCTCCTCGAGGTCAGAGGTCACACTTTTCCCTCTCTCTGTCTCGGTAGGTGAAAGCAGTGAGTGGCACCTAACAGGAAGTGATGGGGTTGGTGGGGAAGAGAACAAAGCATGGATCAGTCCTGAGGAGGCTGTGCAAAGACCCAGTGCTGGGTCCAAGGCCCAACCCCAAGAACCAGGATCTTGTGCCTCAGTTTCCTAACTGTAAAAGGGGATGTTGGAATCACGTGTGTCAAAGGTCCCTTCCAATTCTGTTCTTTGTGGGTTTTCTCATGGCTAGAGCTGGAAGAGGGGAAGCAGAGAACGCCCCCGCCTCCAGGCCCCGAGCACTGTGAGCTGTCTGCCTGCACAGGGCTGCCTGACCCCACCCTCCTGACCACGTCCCCACTCCTGGGGATGGTTCCCGGCCTCCACGGCATCCCGGGGAAGGCAACAGAGATGGACTGGAGGGCACGGGAGGACACGCATTCACTGACCATCCAGCCCAGCAAAGCAAGAAACCGTCAAAAAGTAAAAATTCCATTTGTAAACAAGATCGAATTATTTGATTGTGAAACCAGGGTCCATGGAATTTAAAATAATTTAATATGAAACAATATCATTTGAAATGCTGGCCAGCCAAGGACCTGGACGGGGAGGGGGACTCTGTCCTCCTGTGCCCAGACACGTGGAAACCCAGCCTCAGAGAATAATAACAAATCATTCTACAGCAAGTGTGGCTGAGATTCAGCTACGTGGCAGCCCCAGGCCAGGCCCGGGGGCAGCCGGCGAAGACTCTTCGTCCTCTCGGAGTTTACGGTCTAACTGAGCAGACCAGGGTTGGACAATTAAATAACGATGCCAGAAAGCAGGAGAGGAGTGAGTGGGTGGCACTCAAGCCAAAAGGGAGGCCTGATAGAGCCAAGGGGAGTGTGCTGTGGGCCATGGCACTGCCAGAGGAGGCTCTTGGGTGCTCTGGCACCGCAGTGAGCAGCTGGGGGCTTGGTAAGTAGGGAAAGCCAGCACTCAGAGGAGAAGGTGGCAGAAAAAGAAATATTCAGAATAGGAAGCGTGATCATTTGCAACCCCAGCTTTGTCTTGTACTGCCCATGCCAACTTGGGCAAGCACGTTATCCCAAGCCTCAGTCTTCTCATCTACAGAATGGGAACAATCCCAGTCCCTGTTTCCTGGCTGTTGTGAGGGTCGGAAGTCATTCACGTGCAGCCCTCTGGGAGCCCGTGTCCCTGACTGACAGTGGTGCTCCAGGTGGAGCACGAGGCACCGCTGGCGCTGTAAGCAGATGCCTGTGGAGGGAGGGGAGGAGCAGGTTTCCTAGAGGCCTGGGAGGGGCTGATGCCTCTGCAGTGGGCTCTGCACTCAGCTGCCTTGAAATCCCAGCAACAGTGCCTGCCTGGAGTGACGGGAGCAGGCTCTTTGGTGACCGGGGGGTCAGGAGGGCACGTGCACGTGCCTTGCAGCTGGTGCCTCTTGGAAGGATGGGGAGGCGGGGGCCCGGCAGACCCTGGTGCACCGACACTCCACAGCCATGTCTTCTGCCTCAACATAAACACAATTGGGAATAGTTCAGGACTGTAAGAGCAAGAAAAACAAACCCAGGGAAACCAGACAAAGAGCGCGCAAATGCTAACTTTCATGTCACATCCAGAAACCACATGTTCATCAAGCCACCTGCGGGCTTGTAACTCAGTGGGGAGACACAGGGTTGTTGTCTTTAGAAAAATCAAGCTATCCTTACAGCTGCAAGGGGAAAAGTCCAGTTGCTGCCTCCCCTCCATCATCCTGGACCAGGTCCCCCCACAGAACAGCCCTTTGAGGCAGCCAGGGAGCTTCCCGTCGCTGTGGCCACCTGGGGCATGTGGCCCCTGAACCTTTCCGTGCACATGGGGTTGGGAAAAGCCCCAGACCTCCAGGCTGATGAGTGGCAGGCCCAGAACCCCCATCAGGGTGCCCAGCTCCCCAGTCTCCCTGTCTCACCACCACCCCAACCTGGGCTCAGCCGCCCCCGTTCAGGGCAGGCAGGACTTGTCCTGGCCTCGGGGAGGGGCCGGGGAAGAGGAGAGAAGACCCCAGTGGGGCCCCCCAGCCCCGCACGTGCCGCCCGACTACCTGTGGGCTTGGGGAGGGCTCCAGATCACTCCTGCCCTCGGAGACGGCGATGCTGAGAAGTGTTATTTTTATTCCTCCCCAAGCCTTGCCAGATTACATTGTCAAGGCCAGCACTTTGGAGATATTTCCTTGGTTTCGCAATTCACACAGTGACTAACACATGTTACATTTTGAAAACTTCTCTGGGTAAAAATTTAAGCTGAATTGTAAATACATAAAAGTCTCAACGTTAATGGGGTACATGATATCTCAGTGACTATTGTGTAACACCAAGATTCAGAAAGGATGCGGAATTCCATATAGTCGAGTGAGGATGCCGTCCCAGAGCTGCCCTGTGAAAGCATCATTGTGAGCAGCAACCTTGCCTTTCTCTGCGGTTATGTAAGTTACAAAACCCTTTGCCTCTTGGCCTGGTGAGGCGTCAGGACCCTCAGGAGGCTGGAACTGCAGAGCTCCGCCCGCGATGATGAATCCCCTCCAGGGGGCATGTGCACACGTGCCCGGCACACCCTGCCAGGGGCTTCATGTTTGTGACCTCCTTGGCACCATGAGGCACTGGGCTACAGGTGACAAAACTGAGGCACATGCATGTTAAGGGACTTGCCTAAGGACATCCCCTGACAGAGGCAAGCAGGACTCAATCCCAGACGGAATGCTCACTGCTATGCCCATCACCCCCTCAGCCCCTGGTGCTGGGCAGCCATGAGCCATGCTGTGCCGTGTCATGCACACTGCACCCACCCCCAATGATGGCACAGGATGGCCCCCACCAGGACAGGCGATTCATGGGCGGTCACCTGGGGTCACTGTCAGAGCATCTGGACTACGAAATGAAGGGGATGGGCCACTTGGCAGTGTCCCTATGCAAGCCAGAGCTACAGGAGCACCTGGGCATAGGTGTGGGAAGGAGGCAGGGAGAGAAGGAAGGAAGCAGAGAAGCCAAGAGTGGTTGGGGAGTGGCTGTGTTGGGAGCCAGTCCCCCCACTGCCCAGGCTCCTGCCCAGCCAAGTGCCCAGAGCCCTGCCCATCTGCAGCAGCCCTGCCCAGCCCTCCCGAGCCTCCACCTGCCTGTTCATTGCTTTGCTGGATGATGCTTATCAGCCTCTACTTGGCCAGTTTTCTGTTTCATTTCCCCGTTCAACATTGATCTCCACACAGGACTGTAGACTCCATGCAGGCAGCACGCTGTCTGCCGGGCTCCTGGCCGCATCACCAGAGCCTGGCCCCAGGACTGGGCATGGTGGGCATTGAGTAGTTATTTGTTGAATGTATGCACCTCCGAAAGAAAGAGGGAGCCACCATCCTCGCCTCGCTGCTGTGGCTCACTGAGTGGCTTTACCACCTAAGATGCCTGCTGCCTTTCTCCTGCTCCTTCTGTGACCTCAGACAGGCAGTGCAGGGGAGGGGTAGGCAGGGCAGCTCCCTCCTCAGCAGAGCTCACCTTGGGCCACTCAGGGGCCAGGAAGTGGCAGTGCAACTCGAGACGTTTATGACACAATCAACTCCCTGCTGAATATTGATTTTTCTTCAAAGCTCGGGGCCTATCTGTCTGGGCTCCTCCCAGCGCCACCCCCAGCCCTGCCTGGCGAGCCTGGAGACTCCAGCAGCAAGGCTTCATGCTCCCAGACGCTGTAGGTCCCCCTACTCCGCCCTGGTCAGGGCCCTCCCCACCGACATCCTGGTAACTTAGACATTGCAAGCCACAGCTGCCGCAGTGTGCCAGAAAACATCCCTCCAAAGACACAGGATTTATGAAGGACTGTTCTCTGCTGTGTCAGGAAGGGTATTCACACAGGTTGGGAAGCATCTCATGTGCTCCTTTATTGACTGTGCTGGGAAATACTGAAGTGGGCAAATGCCGTCCATCTGAGCTCTCAGGACACGTGGGGGATAAAGGGGAGTTGAGGCTGACCAGGAGGCTATCACAGGTCAGTGTGATAAGCACAAAAATAAAAGTATGCCCAGGGCACCAGGACGGCAGGATCCGCTCGAAGTGGGGTCGACAGAGGCTTCCCAAAGAAAGGAAGTTTCCACCATCTCTTGCGATTTTCATTTGGCATCTCCAGAATGCCTGTTCTATTAGAACCAACTAAGGCCTTAATGGGATTACTCAGCTTTCAGTAATAACAAGTTTGTCTAGGTCATGTAGGGAGGTACTTTAAAGTCATTCTTCCTTCTCTTTTATTATAGCAATGACTTACAATGCTTGAAAAGACATTTTCCTTAATTCAATTACCAAGTGAGCTAAATGCATTTGCTGGAGATAATTAAGAATCTTTATAAATATAAAACAATTATCCCATCAAAATACAGTGCTGGATGCTATTATTCATGCTGGGTTTTCAATCAGAGCCCCCTCTCCCCTTTTAAAGCAATTCCAAAGCCCCCTGTGCCTGCCTTTGCTGGCCGTCCCTGTGAGCCCAGGCCATTTGTCCTGCCAGCTCTCCAGCACCATGGAAGGGCGCCCTGTCTGCCCGACCCCTGGCCCGGAGCCACCAGAGCTCTCTTCGCTCACCTCTCTGGTCCTAGTCTTGGCCCAGAGCAGGTATCAAAAACAACGTGACACAGACCAGAGGAGCCGGGGGAGACGTGACAACTAAATGCAATGAGGTCCCCTGGCGTGGGTCCTGGAACAGAGACAGGACATTAATGGGAAAACTAGCGAAATCCAAATAAAGTCTGGAATTGAGTTAACAATGGCCCAATGTCAGCTTCTGAGTGCTGGCAAATGTACCACGGTAATGTGCGCGGTTCACAAAGGGAAGACCGGGTGGGGGGCGAACGGGAACTCTCTGTACTATCGTAACTTTTCTATAAATCTAAAATTGTTCCAAAATAAAAGTTTATAAAAACAAAGCAAAACAACAAATGGGACTGAGTGGGCAAAAGAGAAGGCAGAATGTCTCCATTGCTGAAGTGAGTATTCCTGGTCTTCAGAAACCCGCCTGGCCCCCACACCCACCCCCCACCTCCAGTTGCAGTCCCGTCTCAGTTCCCTCTGAAGACGAGTCTCAGGGACCAGCTGCCTGCGGTTGCTGCCTCCACTTCAACACTATCTCTCCCCACGCCATTTGTCCTGAGCCACAAAGTGAAGGTGAGGTGTCAAAGCGAGCACCTGCAGGACGGCACCCTGGATGTTTAGCCTAAGAAAGCTCCCCCGTCCTCCTTAGAGAAGCCCTCACATTGCACACCAGGGAGTGAGGCTGAGGCAGTGCTGCTGTCAGTATTCTCCAAGGCCGCTAACTGGACCTCTGGACAACCTGCTCTTCACAGGGCCCCCTCAGTCCCTCCTGTCCTGGCCACAGGCCACAGCCTCCCTCAGACAGGCTGGAATGAAGGAACGCACTGAGCCTGGTCTGCAAACCCTGGCGGGGGCTTGTACTCGGCAACAGTGCTGATGTGGGGTGGGCTGAGTATAGCAGAGGCATAACTTCCATCCCCCAGGTCTGGGTACAGACACAGGCATGACTTCCATCCCCCAGGGCTGTGAAAAGGAGACGCTGTCCAAGGCACCTCATCTGACGGTGCTTGCGATGACCGCGCAGGACATCAGAGGGGCCAGAAGCACCCACGGCCCTGAGGTCGTATTTACCTCATCATTGCCATGCCTTTGAGGAGCTTTCCTGGGCCTTCTGAGTGCCTGAGCTTGGGAAGTAACCAGTGGCTCTATGAGATTTACCCCAGAGGGCACTGCGATTTTCATGGGCCTCTCCCACCATAAAAATACCTGTATTTAAAAACGTGTTTAAGGAATACAAATCCTTCTACCATAAAGACAGGCATGTGTCCTTGCGGCACTATTCACAATAGCAAAGACATGGAATCAACCTTGATTCGCCTCAGTGGTGGACTGGATAAAGAAAATGTGGTACCTATATACCATGGAATACGACGCAGCCATAAAACAGAACATCAGACATCAGGTCCTTTGCAGCAACAGGGATGGAGCTGGAGGGATGGAGCTGGAGGCCGTTATCCTACGCGAATTAACGCAGGCACAGAAAATCAAATACTGCATATTCTCACTTATAAATGTGACCTAAACACTGAGCACACATGGATACAAAGGAGGAAACAGGGGACACTGGGACATACTCGAGGGTGGAGGGAGGGGAGAGGCTGAGGATGGAAAAACTACCTTTCAGGTATTATTCGGATGACCTGGGTGACAAAATTATCTGTACACCAAACCCCATGACATGCAATTTACCCATGTAACAAACCTGCACGTGTACCTTTGAACCTAAAATAAAAGCTGGGGGGGAAATGGTAGTAAATGTCCCTAAGTATGAAATAAATAAATAAAATTTAAAAATAAAAAAATTAATAAACCTTCAAATGCTTCCACATATTTTTTTCTGGTTTAAGCAAAGTTAGAGAGATGTTCTTGGGCCCCTAAAGGTATCAGGTTGAGACAGACATCCTCGCCCTGGGCCTGCGGAGCTTAATGGACAGGCCGGGTCCCCAGGCCACACTTACCAGTTAAGTGACCTGGGGCAAGTTACTTAACCACCCCATATTCAATCCCTCATCTGCAAAACAGAGATAATGATACCTGCTCTGCAGAGCTTTTATGAGGATTGCTTAAGCTAATGGGTGTAAAAGCATTAATTCCAGCCTGGCCCCCAGGAGGCGATCAATAAAGAAGCATTACTCTTGCGAAATACTTTAGCCATCAGAGCAGGCAACAATGTTTCTGTCTTCTAAAACGTTCCCAAGAGAGCCTCGGCTTTACTCTACAAATAAGACCTCTTGATTTTATTCTGTGAGTTTAAATATCTTTGATTCTCTCATTAGCTGAAACTCAAGGTCCTTAAATAGTGTCTGAGGCCCCTAAACGTTCCTCTAAGTGCCCTGTAGAGCCATCACTTAGTGGCTGAGACACACTCGCTGGCTTTCCCATCGACAGATGCCTCGGTGGCCCTTTCTGGATCATCTAATCCCTGCTCCAGGCCACTGGCTCAAGTTCCCTCATTGTAATAAGTGCAAGGGAGGGTGTTTATGAAGGAAAGGGGGTTTGACTGAAGTCCAGGCTGAACTCGGAATTTCCCTGTTTGCTTTCTCTTCCTCCCCAGGCGTGCTGATGGACCAGACCTGCGGGAGCTAACTCGACAGGCCTCCAGCTGCCAGAGATTTGAGATGTTAGTCAGGGCTCAGGGGCGGGGGGCTCCGGGAGCAGGGAGCAGGGAGCTGGAGCCCTGAAAAGACCTCAGCGTCTCCTTGTCAGGACTGAACTTCCACCTTGGGTCCTCACTGAGTCTTATTTTGCTAATGAGATCAGACAGGCTTGTAATTTTAGGTAACTGCAATTGCTAAGACTGGAAGAGAGACTCATTCTCTGGCATTCCCACAAATTCTTCCCAGTTTGTTTAGCTTAGGAAATTAGGCAAGAGCAGGTAGAAAAACGGCAGGTCAAACACAAGCCATTGCAAGAAACTGACTCATGCTTTACCAACAGCATTATTCATCCCCCCGTTCCTCTCCCTGGCTATGTATTTATTCGTTTATTCAGCAAACATTGATTGAGCACCTAACATGTGTCTCTACCTTTTCACACCCCCAGGCCCTTGCCCAGGCTGCATCCTCCGCCATGTCCTCCCATTGACCCACTGTGTATCCTTCTAGACCAGGTCAAAGGCTACCTCCTCTGGGAAGCCTGCCCCAAAGTTCCATGCCAGACCCAATCCCTCCCTCTCTGTAGGAAGGAGACTACCATGGCTCCCAAGAGGAGCACTGGCTGCCGAGTCAGAAGAGCTTGGCTGAGAAGCACGGCTCCAGGACATCCCTGATGTGTGGCTTGGGCAAGGTACTGAGGCTTTCTGCTTTCTTTCCTCTTCTATAAAGTGTGAATACTAATACCTCCCAAAACTAAGTGCCCAGGGTGCTACATAAAATACACTACACATCACTTTCCACGTGGAACTGAGCTTACAAGAAAGGAAAGGAGTTTCCCAGAGGCCAAAGGCAGGGGAAAGTCAAGAGTGAGAGTGATAAGTCGGTGCTGGCATGAAGCCACCTCAGGTGTCAGGCAGTCCCAGTGGCTTTCATTGGCCATCCAGGGGCAGAGAGAAGGTGGGATGGCAGGATTGCCATCCTTGCACCAAACCAGAACCTCAGAGGTTCTAACGCCAGTGGAGGGGCAACTTGAGAAAATCCACCTGCTGCATGTGGAGGCTTCTACTGCTTACCCATATTAAATGCTCTTCTTCCTCCAGGCGACAGATGAACACAGTCTCTGACCCCAGCAATTAGCCTGGGCTTGGGACTAGCTCTGGCCAAAGGGCTCTGAGAGGAAGAGACGTGAATCGCTCCTAGACTAAAGCCATTGACACCACCAGACTCGGCAGCGCCATCTCTCTCCTGTGGCACATGTGGAGGCCGAGCCTGAAAATGGTAACCTGAACCCAGGCTGCTCCAGGGAAGACATTTCCCTGGAGAGTTACTCAAGTCCCCAGCAAACTTTGCAGGAGCCATAAAAGCAAGAAATAAAGCATCTATTGGGTTTAGCCAGTGAGAGGGTTCCTTTGTTGCTGCAGCAGAACTTAGGCTATCCTGACTAATTCAGCTAATAAAAGAAGCAGCAGGAGCACTTGTCTGTCTCTCTCTGGGATCCAGGTGGAGGACAAGTCTCCCCTGACAATCACAGCCACAGACCTCACTTCACAGGAGGGTGGGGTTCGAATTCATACTCCCTTTGTGTTCAAGGAAACTCCAAACCATAAAATTAAAGATATTTCAGGTATGTAGTGTTCCGTGACTAGAAGCAAAGTCAAATCCCCCAACCTGACCTCACAGGGTTCCCACAAATAAAGTCTCACCAGAACAGGCAGCCGAAATCCCAAATTCAAACCCCAAGAACTTCAAACAAAAATTACTCACTAGGGAATTTTTAAAAATAATTTTAATGCATAAAGAAATGAATTGAGAGCCAAAACTATGGGTAATTAGCAAAGTACTATCAAAAGTGACTAAATAAATTTGAAAGAGAACCAAACAGAACTATGAAAATCTTATTAATGATATGAAAACCTATTTGGTAAAACTGCAGATTCAAACTGGCTCAACACAGAATTAGTGAAATAAAAGGTAGAATTGAAGCAATTACCCAGAGAATCACAGAGAGAAATGCTGCTGGAGAAAAAAAAAAAGGTGAAGAGGCATCGAGGCAGAGTGAGTAGCGTGATAGCTAATTAACGTTCTGGAAGAGGACAGTAGAAATAACAGGGCTGGGGGTGCATGCCTAAAGCTATAATGGCTAAGAATGCTCCAAGATTGACAGTAGATGTGAATCTTTAGATTCAAGAATACTAGTGAGTCTATAGCAGGTAAATAAAAATATGCCTTGAGATATCATAGTAGAACTGCAGGATACCAAAGACAAAAGGAAAGCATATGCTTATTATAAATTCATCAGATTTATTAATTTGTAAGAGAAAAATTTATCAAGCACCTACTAGGTGCCAGGCAGTGTTGTAGACACTTGGGATATATCCGTCCAGAAAGAGACAGAATTTGTGTTCATTGTCACCAGGAAGATAGGTGATAAAAAATAAACATCATAAATAAGTAAATCATACAGTGTGTTAGATATTGGTAAACGCTATCAATTGGAATATATGGAAAAAGAAAAAAAAAAAGGATGAGGAGACTCTGAGTATGTGTGTGGTTGGGAGAGGCTGAGCCAGGGCACCATATTTAATAAAATGTCAGGGGAGTTAGCAAAGGGAAGAGATAACCTACAGGATAGGAGAAAATATTTGCAAACTATCCATCCAACAGGGGGTTAATAAGCAGAATGTATAAAGAATGCAATAGCAAATAATAACAATCTGTTTTTAAAATGGACAATAGACCTGAATAGACATTTCTCAAAGGAAGACATACAAATGGCCAACAGGTATTTGAAAAAATGGTCAACATCACTAATCATCAGGGAAATGCGAATCAAAACCACAATGAGACAGCATCTCACCCCAGTTAAAAATGGATATTAGCAAAAAGACAAAAAGTAATGGATACTGGTGAGGATGTGGAGAAGAACACTGTTGGTGGGAATGTAAAGTAATACAGTCATTAGGGACAACAGTATGGAGGTTCCTCAAAAACCTACAACTAGAACTATCACATGATCTAGAAATCCCACTGCTGGGTATGGATCCTAAAGAAAGGAAATCAATATGTCAAAGTGGTATCTGCACTCCCATCTTTATTACAGCACTATTCATAATAGCCAAGATGTGGGATCAACCTGAGTCCATCAACAGATGAATGGATAAAGAAAATGTGGTATATGTAGGCAATGGAATATTATTCAGCCATAAAAAGGATGAAATCTTGTCATTTGCGGCAATGTGGGTGGAACTGGAAGTCATTATGCTAAATGAAATAAGCCAGGCACAGAAAGATAAATATGGCATCACATGTTCTCAGTCGTATGTGAGAGCTAAAAAAAGTGGATTTCATGGGGAGTGGAATGGTGGTTACTAGAGCTAGGAAGGGCAGGAGGGAGGGAGAGAAGTTGGCTTAATGGGTACAAAAATACAGTTAGATGGAAGGAGTAAGTTCTAGTATTCAATAGTACAGTACAGAGACTATAGCTAACAATAAGTTATTGTACATTTCAAGATAGCTAGAAAAGAAGAACTGGAATGTTCCCAACACAAAGAAAAGATAAATATTTGAGGTGATGGATATTCCAATTACTCTGATTTGATCATTACACATTGTATACAGGTATCCAAATATCACAGGTACTCCCAAAGTACACACAGTTACTACATATCAATTTTTAATATTACACCTGAAAACAATTTCAAGAGAGGCTTCAATGAGAAGGTAAAATTTGGGAGGGGAATTGAAGGAGAGGAAGGAGTTGGTGAGACCGAGATATGGAAGAGTGTCTCTCAGGAAGAGAAGCAGCTAGGGCATCCTGGCAATTTGTGTATCTTCATTTACGAAGTGTCTGTCCAAACCTTTTGTCCAACTCTTTAATTGTTGCATGTATTATATTATTGAGTTGTAAGAATTTTAAATATATTCTGGATATAACTCTTTATCAGATATATGTATTGCAAATATTTTCTCCCTGTCTGTAACTTGTCTTTTCGTTTTCTTAACAGGTCTTTTCAAACGCAGACATTGTTTATTTTGATCATGTCCATTTTTATCTATTTTTAGTTTTATGCTTGTGGGATTGTTGTGTTCTGTTAAGAAACATTTGTCTTCCTCAATGTAACAAAGTGTCTAGAAGTTTTACGGTTTTGGCTTTGTTTAGGGCTGTGGTCCATCTTAAGTTAATTTTTCTGTATTGTGTGAGGTAGGGTTGAAGTTTATATCTTTATGGATGAATAGCTAATTATTCCAGCAACATTTGTTTAAAAGTCTTCCCTTTTCCCAATAATTTAGCTTGGCCCTTCTTTCAAAAGTCAATTGAAAAAATACATATCATATAAAGACTTATTATACTATATGTATTTTTCCAGACTCTTTATTCTGTTCCATTGAGCTGTTCTTACACTACCACACTACCTTAATTATTATAGTTTTATAATGAGTTTTAAAATTGAATACTGTAAGTCCCCCTCACTTTTTTTAAATTGCTTTGGCTATTCTATGCCCACTGCATTTCTATATAAATTTTACAATCAGCTTGTCCATTTCTACAAAAAAGACAGATGTGATTTTAGTTGAGATTAAGTTGAATCTATAGATCACTGAGGGCTGAATAGACATTTAACAATATTGAGGCTTCAGATTCATGAACTTGGTATATCTCTTCGCTTATTTATGCCTTCTTTCATTTCCCTCAGCGATGTTTTGTAGTTTTTAGTGTACAGGTCTTGCACATATTTGTGAGATTTATCTCTAGGCATTTCATACCTTTTATGCTATTGTAAGGGGTATTGTTTTTAAATATCTTTTTATTTGGAGGTAACGTTAAAATATCAGAAGAGTCACATCCACAGGACAGAGACTCCCTGTATATTATTCACCCAGCTTGCCCTCGTGCTAACATTCTACATAATCACAATCTAATCATGAAAACTAAGAAATTAACATTGGTACAATACTATTAACTCAACTACAGACTTTATCTGGATTCTACTAGTTTTCCACTCATGTTATTTTTCACTTCCAGGATCCCATCCAGGATCCCACATTGTATTTAGTTGGCATGTCTCCTTAGTCTTCTACAATCTGTGACAGTTCTTCAGTACTCCTCTCTTTCATGACTTGAAGATGTTTTCATGGCTTGATGGTCTGTCAGATATTTTGTAGAGTGTCTCTCAGTTGGGTTTGGTTTCATATTTTCTCATGACTATTCGTGGTCACGCATTATCAAGAATACTACTGGAGTTTTATACCCTTCTAAGTGCATCAAACTAGGCAGTTACCTTGTTTATTACTGGTGATGTGAGCCTTGGTAACTTGGTAAAGATAGTATCTGTCCTATTCCTTCACTGTACAGTTACTATTTTTCTTTTTGTAATTAGTAACTCTTGGGAAAGATACTTTGAGACTGTGCAAATGTCCTGTTTGTTAAACTTTTGCCCACTAATTTTAGTATTTGGTGTTTAACTTGCCTCCAGCAATTATTGCTGTGGAATTTCAATGATTTTTCTATTTTCCTCATTTCTTCTACATTCGTTAATAGGAATTCTTCTTTAACGAGGTGTTGTTCCTTTTCTCCCATTTATTTATTTCTTCTATTATTTATTCAGATCAGTGTGAGCTGCTATAAGTAATACATTATTTATTTAATATTGATACTTATAATTTAATATTATATATTGCACATTATTTTTATAATGTAAAATATAAAAATTATATATTTATTATGTATATGTGTGTGTATATATGTAAAATAACCTGAGGAAAAGATTTTATTATTTTGGTTATAATCCAATATTATTACTATTTATTTTGTTGCTCAAATTGTTCCAGTTTTGGCCATTGGGAGCTCTTTCAAATTGGTTCCTGTGTCCTTTCAGTACCCATGATCCTTTTGCTTTTTGAGTATATGGTTTATCATATGGTATTATTTTTTATTTCAATCACCAACTGTTCTTTGTTAGTATATAGACATGCAATTTATTTATGCATATTTAAAATGAGTTTCTTATAGACAACAGGAAAGTGAACCTTGTTTTTTTATCCCGTGTCACAATCTCTGCCTTTTATTGGAGAGTTTAGACTTTTATGCTTAATACAATTAATCAGTATCATTGGATTTAAGTTTACCATCTAGCTATTTGTTTTTTATTTATCCTATCTGCTCTCTGTTCCTTTTTCTCTTTTTTCCTTGCTTCTTTAAGGTTAATTGAGTATGTTTTTAGGATTTTATTTCTTCACTAGTATCTAACAAACTATCTCTTTGTTCTAATTTTTAGTGTTTGCTCCATTATTTAAAATATACATATTTAATTTACCACAATCTACCTTCAATTGATATTATATTATCACTTCATGTATGATGTCATATTCCTGCTACAGTATATTTCAATCTTACCCCACCCATCCTTCATGTTTTTGTTGTCATAGATATTACTTTTTAATATATCGTAAGCCCAAAGTACATGGTTGACATTTTGTTTAAAACAGTCAATTGTCTTTTAAAGACATTAAAAAGTGAGAAAAAAGTCTTTTAATAGATATTTTTAAATGCATGTAGCAGAATAATGTAAACAGTTCATGTAAAACACCAATTTATATTCCATATATATATATATATATATATATATATATATATATACATACATAGTTTCCTTCAGGTAATAGGTTGGAAGGGTTTAGAATAAAATGAACATGCATCACATCTGTTATTTTAAAATATTTAATCAAGTTTTTAAAATGTTTATGAACCACCAGAATGCCACTGCCACAAATATCATTACCAATAACCAGTCTTTTTTTTTTTTTTTTTTTGTGAGACAGGATCTCACTCTGTCGCCAAGGCTGGAGTACAGTGGCATGATCATGGCTCATTGCAGCCTTGACTTTCGCAGGCTCAGATGATACTCCCACCTCAACCTCCTAAGTAGCTGGGACTACAGGCATGCACACCACCATGCTCTGCTATTTTTTTTTTATTTTATTTTATTTTATTTTATTTTATTTTATTTTATTTTATTTTATTTTATTTTATGTATTTTTGTAGAGATGGGGTTTTGCCATGTTGCCTGGGCTAGTCTGGAACTCCCGGGCTCAAGCAATCTGCCCAGCTCAGCCTCCCAAAGCATTAGGATAACAGGTGTGAACCACCACACTGCCTGCAAATAACCATTCTTTAAGTGGGCTTTTATTTGTTTAAAAAACTTTTTTGTGTTTATCTACATAATTGCCATTCTCACAGTCTTCATTCCCTTTCAGAGAGCCAGGTTTCTATCTGGTATTGTTTTCTTTATGCTTGAAGAACGTTCTTTAACATTTCTGGTAGTACAAGTCTGATGACGTCTTAAAATGTTTATTTTGCCTTCATTTTTAAAAGATATTTTCGTAGGATACAGAGTTCTAGATTAACAGCTTCTTTCTTGCACTTCTTTTGAGATGTTACCCCATTGACTTCTGGCTTACATTGTTTCCAAAAAGAATACTGCTTTCATTTTCACCATGTTCCTGTGTATGTTACACGTCTCATTTTTCTCTGGCTGCTTCTAGGATTTTCTCCTTAACGCCGGTTTCAGAAAACTGCTTATGATGTGGCTTGCTGTGGTTTTCTTTGTATTTATCCTGCTTGGTCTTCATTGCACTTCTCAGATTTATAGATTTATGGTTTTCTTCAAATTTGGAAATTTTTCATCCATTATATCTTAAAACATTTTTTGTCCTCTCCTTGCTTTCGAAGACTTCAATTTTTCCATACCTTAGATGACTTACTATTGCCCCATAGTCACTGCGAATCTGTTTATTGTTTTCCAGTCCCTTTTCTCTGTGTGCTGTGTCTCAGATCACTTATGGAACTATGTCTTCAAGTTCACTAGTCTTTGAACCAGCTGTCAAGCTTATCCAGTGAAATTTGCATTTTAGACATAGCTCTACCAGTTCCACATAGTTTCTTTTTATATCTTCCATTTATTTTCTCACTATGGTTATCTTTTCATTTAAGTACTTGAACATAGTTATAATAATTGTTTTAACATTGTTGCCCGGCATTTCCGTTGTTCGTATCAACCTTTGGTCTGTTTCTATTGACGGCCTTATCCCCTGGCTATGGTTCACATTTTCTGGCTTTTTGGCACATAGATTTTGATCAGATGCTGAATGTTGTGAATGTTTCATTGTTGAGTGTCTGTAATTTGCCATCCTCTTTTAAGGAGCTTTGGGGTTTGTCCTGCTTGGCAGTTTAGTTACTTCCAGTTCAGTTACACACTTTCTAGGCTCGTTTTTAGCTTTATAGGACAGGTCTAGAGGATCCTTTGTTCTAGAGCTAGTTTGGGCCCACTGCTAAAGTGTGGCTCTTCTAAGGTGTCTACCGAATGCCCGGTGATCAGCAAGAAGGAATTCTGAACTGCAATTGCAATTGAGAACTTGAACAATCCCGTCTCCACATGGACTTTATGAACGAACAGTTCAACGCAGCTCCAGTGAATTACTCTTTGACTGACCTGGTGAGTTTCACCTGACTCAGGCTTTTTTTTTTTTTTTTTTTTTTTTTTTTTGGTATTCAGCAAAGATTAAAGAGGACCCCTTTGCTCCTATTCTGTAGCTCTTTTTTGCAAAGATCTTTCCTTTTTGTAAGTATGACCCCTGGCTTTTGGTGACCCCCCTGGAGAAGCCTCAGTGCTCTGCTTAGCTTCCCACCCCCACCCCGAGTCCCACACAGCAGCATGGAAACCTCCAAGCAGAAAGTCAGGCAAAGAAAGGGCTCCTTCCTATCTCCCGCTTATCTCCTCCTGGGAGTGCAGTTGTTTGTCTCTCTTGCCCAATGTAAAGAGGAAGGTCAGTACAGCCCCTGTTGCTCCATCATCACGGTTGGGAGCAGACGTGTGTCCCACCACAGGGTTTTGAGCTGACAATTGAAAAGAAACTGACAATTGAAAAGAAACACTCTGGCTTCTGAACTGAGAACAGACAATAGGAGTGCAAGGGCAGAAGCAAGGAGACTTCCTAGGGGGCTATCGCATCACAGCCATCCAGAAAATGAATGGTTGGGTTCAAAATGAATGGTAACATTTTGAATGTAAAGCTTACAGAAATCCCTGATAGATTGGATGTAAGGAAACAAGACACTTTGGGAGACCGAGGGGGGCGGATCACGAGGTCAGGAGATCGAGACCATCCTGGCTAACATGGTGAAACCCTATCTCCACTAAAAACACAAAAAATTAGCCAGGCGTGGTGGGGGACGCTTGTAGTCCAAGCTACTCGGGAGGCTGAGGCAGGAGAATGGCATGAACCCGGGGAGGCGGAGCTTGCAGTGAGGCGAGATCGCACCACTGCACTCCAGCCTGGGTGACAGAGCGAGACTCCATAAAAAAAAAAAGAAAGAAAGAAGGAAGGAAGGAAGGAAGGAAGGAAAGGAGAAAGGAAGGAAGGAAGGAGAAAAGAAAAGAAGAAAAAAGTCAAGATGATACAAGGTTTGGGTTTGAGCAACTAGAGTAATCTCATTGCCATCCATTGAGATGCTGCAGTCTGTAGGTGGAACACGTCTGGGGCTATTGGGAAATTGTTTGGAGACATGAGCTTAAATGTCTACGAGGCACACACACGTGGAAATGTCAAGCTGGGACTTTAAATATACAATTCCTGAGCTTGTGCAGAGTTTAGGGTTGGAGATATAAATTTGGGGTGAGTGTAGGATAAAGAGAAAGAACCAAATCTAACACTGAGAGGCTGGGGCATGGAGGACCAGGAGGGCTCAAAGGAGACAGAAGGAGCAGTCAAGGAGGAGTCAAGGGCCGAGGACCAGGAGGGCTTTGAGTCCTGAAGCAGAACAGTGCGTGTGAGAAAGGAGGATGGACAGCAGCAACACTGTAGGTCAAGAACAGGGCATAGTAGACAACCGCTGGGTCTGACAGCATGGTGGTCCCTGGTAGAATCCTGGAGCTAAGAGCCTGACTTTGGGGTAAAGAAAAAGGAGGAAAAGGAATGGGAGACAGAGACTACAGACAACTCCTTAACGAAGCTGTGCTCTACAAAGAGGAGAAAAATTGGGACGGTAGCTAGCATGGGAATATCCAATGACTGATCCATGTGGATGCAAACGCCTGCCCCCTGGCATCAATTCAGGACACCTTGGCATGGCCACCCCAAGTCCAGGGATCTCTGTGGGCTCCACCAAGATTCTGGTTGCAGCTGCACCGCTGTTGAACTCCTCCGGCTGCTCAATCCTGCTCCTCTCTCTCCCCAGCAAGTACGCAAAACTCCGAGTTGAACCCCACCCAAGACACTTCCCCTCCCTGCACCCCCAAATAAACCACTTCCATTGGAATCCTGTCTCAGCATCTGTTTCTGGGGAACCCAAACTTAGCCCAACAGCAGGTCTCAAGGCTGACAGGAATGTGGGAAATTGAGGGAAAGTGTGGGAACCAGAGGAAGATGGGCTGTGGGACACCACTAAGCAGGTGGGGGGGCCTGGATCCAGCACACAAGGCGAGGGCCTGCCTTAGGAAAGGGGCTTGTCACTTGCAGCACTTGGTGCAGGATTCAGGTAGGTGGCATCTGCAGAAGATCCCTTCGGAATAATTCTATTTTGTCAGTGAAGCCAGAAGCGAGGTTACTACGAAGCATGAAGACTGGGGAGAAGTGGGGTTTGGAGAAGAAAGGAGACTGGTTTGGGTGCGGGGGTTTGCAGGGAGGAAAGTGAACAGACTAGACAGTGAGTCACAGGACAACTGCGGGAGGACATCCTCAAGGTGCCTAAGAAAACAATAGTCAATCTGGACATATACCTGGTGAAACTGTATTTCAAGGAGAAAGGTAAAATAAAGATATTTTTAGATAAACACAAAAGGAGAGACTGTCCCACCAACAACTCTCACAAAAGGACTTTTGAAATGGATGCATTTCAGGAAGAAAGAAAGTGATCCCAGACGGAAGATCTGGGCAGGAAAAAGGAGTGAGAATCTTACGGAAGGAGACAGGGAGTTGTGGATCCATCAGGCCTGAAATGTGATGGTCACTTGGTCAGTTTTTGTGAGTCAACATATTGCTCTTTTTTTTCTCTTTTTTTTTTTTTTTTTTGGATTGGTGAGGTCTGGCTATGTTGCCCAGGCTGGTCCCGAACCCCTGAGTTCAAGCGATCCTCCCACCTCGGCCTCCCAAAGTGCTGGGACTACAGGCGTGAGCCACCACGCCTGGCTCAACACATTGCTCCCTAATGTTATTGTTGCTTGCCCCAAGTTCCGTGGAGTCTTCTATCACTTGCAGCTGAGCACCCTGACGGATCTACACAGCCGCTTGAGAGCGCGCTTTGCCGCGTGCTTGGCGAGAAGGCGCCGATCAACCCTTTAATCCAATCATGCAATGATTAGGGCCTTCCAGGTGGAGGTGGAGCTGAGGTCCTTCCGGGAGAGAGAAAAAGCCTTACAGCAGGCTTACTCCTATAAGGTGACACAGACACAATCTCGTCACAGGATGAGGAGTAGGGAAATCTCCCAACTTAGGCACACAGCGTGTGATCTCGCCTCGCTTTTCTCCCTGGAGGTGCAGCGTCATCACAGGTGCTGGATGGACAGCTGGCAACCAATGTAAATGCCCGTTTCCCCAGCTCTAATAAACGGGCTTAACAGCACATGCCCTCGTGCACCTTAGGAAGCCACATGTATTGCAGCTGGGCCACTGGGAAAAGGCACTTCTTTCTTTCAGAATAAGGGCCAACTGATGTATTATGAATGACCCAACAACCCTACCTCTTAAAACGCTGTCTGAGAGCCTGAGCAAACTGGACCTCGCCAGTGGCTGGTGAGAGCTCTGTGTTAATGGTGCTGGATTCCTGCAGGGGCCTGTGATTCCCCGCTCCGTGGAGAGTAGGACAGCACCCCGCTTCCTCCGGACATTGCCGCACAGTGGGTGAGCCACCTGCTGCCCTGAACAGGAAGGGAAGGAGGAGCCGTCGGAGCTTGGGGCTAAGGACTCTCAAGAAGACCCACCGGCCCAGGATGCTGCAGCCAAGCACGGCCATAAGGCAGGGGCGGGGCCCCCTCGCTGCTGGACCTCCTCCTCGGAGGACCTCGGTGGGCCTGGCCCCCCTGCCAGCCTCCCTGGGAAGCTCCCAAGGTCGCCTGGGCATCCTCAGCAGCCTCAGTGCCCCACTCACAGTGGTTCCTCCGCATCTCCCAGGCTTTGGCCCCAGCGTGGAACTCAAACCCTTTCCTTCCTTTCCTTGAGAAGCCCCTCAGAATGCCCACGCTGCAGCACAGTCCGCACTGAAGGCATCAGGAAGGGCTCCGCATCGCAGCCCTGAGGACCCCGCGGCCCCGACCTTCCCAGCCCCCACCCTACCCCTCCAGGACCCCATGCTAAGGGGATCACCCTCCCCTTCCCGAGCGGTTACCCAGAAATTTTCCTCCCCACGAAGAGCAGGGCCAGGACTCACAAAATTTAAGACGGCACTGAAAAAAAGTCTCAGTGATGAAGATGTCACATTTTAACCAATATTTTTAAAAATCAAAAGTAATGTGAAAATGGTGGATACCTGCTGGGACACATCTGTCCAAACCCATGGAAGGTACAACAGCAAGAGTGGGCCCTATGGTGAACCCTGGGCTCCAGGTGATCATGCTGTGTCAGTGCGGGCTCACTGAGTGCAAGAGTTGGTTATGGGGGAGACTGTTCAGGTGTGGGGGTGGGCGTCTATGGGAAATCTGTTCCTTCCTCTCAATTTCACTATGAACCGAAAACTGCTCTTAAAAATACACATTTAAACATTTTATTTAAGTGACACAAATGTAACTCAACAACAAAAAATTAGCAACTTGATTCAAAAATGGGTGAAGGACCTGAACAGACACTTCTCCAAAAATGCTATACACATGACCAATAAGCCCATGAAAAGATCTTCCATATCATTAGTCCTTAGGGAAATGCAAATCAAAACCAAACTGAGATCCCACCTCATACTCATTCCTGATGGCTGTCATAAATTGGTGAATACACACAGAGAATGAGGGCTGGCCAGGATGTGGAGACATGGGACCCCTTGTGCATTACGGATGAGAAAGCAAAATGGTGTAAGCATTGTGGAAATCAGTGTGGTGATTCATCAAAAAGTTGCATGATGAAACGCTGTCTCTACTAAAAATACAAAAATTAGCCAGGCATGGTGGCACATGCCTGTAATCCCAGCTACTCGGGAGTCTGAGGCAGGAGAATTGCTTGAACCTGGGAGGCAAAGGTTGCAATGAGCCAAGATCGTGCCACTGCACTCCAGCCTGGGTGACAGAGCGAGACTCCATCTAAAAAAAAAAAAAAAAAAAAAAAACCTAGAATTACCTTGTCATACAGCAATTCCCAATACCCAAAAGAAAACATCAAACATCAGGGACTCAGATGAATACTTACATGCTCATGTTATCACAGCAGCTTTATTCATAAGACTCAAAAGGTGGAAACAAACCCAATCAATGAAATGTGGTTTCTTCACACAATGGAGTGTTATCCAGCCCTAAAAGGAAATGAAATAATGACATGCACTGCCACACGGATAAATCCTAAGGAAATTATGTTCCGTGAAATAAGCCAATCAAAAAACGACAAATACTGTACAATTCCATTTATATGAGGGACCTAGAATAGTCAAATTCATAGAGACAGAAAGTAAAGCAGAGGTTACCAGGGGCTGGCAGGGGAGGCAGTAGTGGGCAGTTGGTTAATTGCACCGAGTTTCAGTTTGGGAAGATGGAAAGTTCTAGAAATGGATAGTAGGGATGGTTGCACACATTGCGAACATTCTTGATGCACACCTAAAAATGGTTAAAACTGAATTTTATGTTGTGCGTGTTTTACCACAATTTAATACAAAAGTAATGCAAAACACCCATGATGAAAAAAATCAAAATTTTAGATAAAGACAAGATGAGCGCCATGCCAAGCCATATTGGAGCCTAAGACCAAGGGGGACACCACTGAGACTGATTCTGTCTTTATTTAAAATTGTGATATTTTGGTCATTCTGGATTTCGATTCTTAAATATTGCAGTAACCTATGATTTTTCTAGATTACTGGGTTTCGTTTTGGGCCCAAGGCAAGTGCCTCACTCTCCTCACCCTCATTCTGGCCCTGAGGAATTCCGTTTCCAGCTACTGAAATTAGAAGTGCTCCTCAGTCCTCCCACAGAACTGATCGCAGTCACTCCATCCCAGCAGGGCAGGCTGTAGGGAGGGGCGCTGGGTCAGGGCCAACCCCTTGCTCTCTGAATTCCCCACTGCAATCACTCCACAGAATAAAACCAAAGGCCTCCCGGAATACTACTCAGCCTTTAAAAACAAGGAAATTCTGACACTTGCTACAACATGGATGAACCCTGAGGACGTTATGCCAAGTGAAATAAGCCAGACACAGATAGACAAATCCTGTGGATCCCACTTACACGAGGTACCTGGAGGGGTCAAATTCATGGAGCCATGTGGGGAACAGGGAATGGGAATTGTTGTTTGATGGGCAGAGCTTCCGTTTGGCAAGATAAAAAGTTCTGGAGTCAGATGGTGGTGATGATTGTATAACAATGTGAGGGTACTCAATGCCACACTTAAAAATGTTACAAAGGGGCTGGGCGCAGTGACTCATGCTTGTAATTCCAGCTCTTTGAGAGGCCAAGGCGGGAGAGTTGCTTGAGCCCAGGAGTTCAAGGCTGGCCTGGGCAACACAGTGAAACTCCATCTCTACAACAAATTTAAAAATGTATCTGGGCATGGTGGTACACACCTGTAGTCTCAGCTATTTGGGAAGCTGAGGTGGGAGGATTACTTGAGCTCAGGAGGGTGAGGCTGCAGTAAGCCATGATCACACCACTGCACTCCAGCCTGGTTGACAGAGTGAAACCCTGTCTCAAAAATTAAAAAGGTTAAAATAGTAACTGTTATGTATATTTTACCACAATTGTGTGTGTGTGTGTGTGCATGTGTGTGTGTGCATGTTAAAGAAAAAGGTAAAAGGCAAACAAACCAACAACAACAAAAACAAACCAAAAGACAGGCCCTGGTCCATGACTCTCCAAAGCGGTTTTGCAGAAGAAGCATTCAGAGTGGAACCGCCTTTCTCTTTTACCCTCTGAGCTCCATGGGCCAAAGTCACTGTGTACCTGGCCCCACTTCATCTGGCCAGAGGCCACTGTTTGTAAAGCAGCAAAGATAAATATTTTCCACCAGTTTGGTTTTTAAAGTAATTATGTGTTTTGTTCCCCAAACACTTTTTCTAATCCTACGTTGTCAACCCTCCTTAATTCAGAAAATGCACCGGGACCACTCCTCAGGTCTCCCTGCGATTCAGTCACCAGTCACAGCTCTGCTGGAACCGCACACTGTCCCCCACACATGCCGCCCCTGACTGTTGTGACAAAGAGCTTCCAAGAGCATCAGCATAACAACAGCATGCAGAGGCTGCAGGGGTGAGTGGGCACCGATTTACACATCAGACAGTGGGTGCACCCCAAGCCTCCACGGGACTAGCCAGGGTCCTGTAGCTGGCCAGGCCTTCCCCTGTGGAGTCTGGCCCCTCCTCCGTCGCGCTGGACTTGTCCCCATGCATCTTAACCACAGCCCATCAGGCCCCAGCCCCACGACAAGTAACGCAAGCAAATAGGAGTTCAGGGTGAGCCCCAGCCCTGTCCAGCCAGGACAGGCTGGCCCGCCGGGCCTGTTTGCTCCTCCCTGCAGATGAGGTTGGGGGTGTTCATGATGGGGGAGGGCAGAACCCCCTGATAACAGAGCTCTACTGGCCCGAGATGCTTCTGCAGAGCCGGCGTGGCACCGTGGCCAGCACCCACTCCCGGCGGGGGCTTCACCGAGCCCAGCCGTCCTTCCCAGCGGGCTCCACGCTTCTGCTTGGTATGCGGCAGGGGTCCGTGACAGGGTCCAGCCGCCTTCCCAGGCCATTCGAGTCAACTCCAGAAAGGCTTTTTGTTGTCATTACCACCCTCAGCCATTAGCAGGGGCAGTTTTTGTCTTCCCAAATGGGAAAGTATCTTTTGCTTTTCTCTTTTGACACTGACTATTTGGCCTAACGCAGGGACCAATTAAACTAATTAATCCCCAGGCACTGTGCCGATGGAGAAACTAGGCTCTCACACTTCGGATCACTCCAAAGGAAGTAATCTGATTGTTGCATCATTTGGGGACCCTTTGTACAGCTCTGACCTTTGTGACCCAGACCAGAGACCCCAGTCTTCCAAGTGGCCCCTCCCCAGGACTCCGGGGCTATGTGTCTTGCATCTCCCCATCGGCCACCTCCTACCCCCACATTCGGGGGCTGTCAGACCCTCCCACCTCACACATCCTCACCTAGGATACAAGCCAGGCAGCAGCTCCAAGGGGAACCGCTTGTCACTTCCATGAACAATTAGCACTTTCTCTAAGAAGAGGAAATAAAGAACCCCAAATACAGGGGGTGGGGGGGCTGAAGCTGTCCGGCTCCTCAGACTGCAGAGGGAGAGCCTTCAGCTGAAAGGAGAGTGCTCAAGGTGAAGTTCAAAGGCCCCTGGAGTCCTCTAGCAAGGGCGGCTCAGCTCCTAGCTAACGGGTGCCTCGTCAAATGCATTTTCTTCATGGACAACAGCAGAATTTCTTTGGCTCCGGCAGGGAGGAGCAGCTGTCCACACTGTTTATTCAAATACCATCCTGGCAATATTCCGATTTTTTTCTCTCTCTCTCGTCCCTGCAGGATCTGAAACTATCAGTGGGGCAGTTGGAAGCACGTCTCTACACATGGTTTTCCAGGGTGGTATCTTTGCAGCACGCAGAAATCCTCTTCTGAAGAGTCCTTTGCTGTATTCCCCCGTGCCTCCCCACCCCCACCCTCCCACCCCCGCTAATGGGCATGTTTCCGTGAACACTGAAGACGAAAAACATGCGATTTTGAATGTGTCTCTTTCACGGTCACACATTTCTTTTTATTGTGCATCTTGGCTGAGCCACGCTTTAAAATTCCCAGCAACCGTTCCCAAGTCAGTTTTCAAAGAGTCTTGCACCTTTGACCCAATAAAAACCAGAGAGAACTGGACGAAGACTTGTGGCGTGTCTCGGAAAGCATTTTGTTAATAAAAGTTTCATTTCTTTCCCTTTGATTTCCCATTGCTGCTTGGCGCCCTGGGCTTGCTGACCCAAGGTTCGCTCCACAGCCTTGCACACACTGTACATCTTGACAGGCACCGTGATCCAAGGAGAACTTGCACAGTGCTGTGGCCGCAAGCACTGACAACGCGTAAAGCTGTGTTTCCCTGTTACTTTCAGAGGACCTGTCATTTTCAGGCCTCGATGCACCCCCGTGGGCCTGAACACCGCCCTCCTATTAGGTCTCTCTTGTTCAGTAACTCTCAGGGGCTCCCAGGCCTTCCAAATTAAGTCCAAGGCCTTCAAGAGGGTGTTCTGGGCCCCATCAGCATGCCCCAGCCTTCCTGGCCAGCCTCATCCTCCAGCCCTCCCTATGTGTCCACACACTGGTCTGAGAGGCTACTTACCATCCAGCAAAGAGCCTGCACCTTCCTGGGCCTTTCCTCGTGGGTTTCCTTCCCACCTCGGCCCTCGCACCATCTCCATCTCAGCCTGCTCACCTCCCACTCCACCCCACACACAGGAGTCTCCTGTTGCTGTCATAACACATCACTACGAACTTGGTTGCTTAAAACAACATACATTTCAGATCTCCCAGTTCTGGAAGTGAGGAGACTGGGATGGCCTCAGTGGGCAAAAATCAGTGTGAGCTGGACTGGTGGTTTCTGGAGGTGCCAGGGCAGAGTCCATCTCCTTGCCTTCTCCAGCTCTAGAGGCGCCTGCACTCCTTGGCTCATGGCCCCTTCCTCCATCCTCACGGCACATCACTGCCACCTCTGCACATCTACAGGCGGGTCTCCTGCTCTCTGTGCCCCACCCCCCCAGCCTCTCTCTTTCCCTATGAGGACCTTGGTGGCAACACTGGACCCGTCAGAGGATCCAGGATTATCTTTCCATGCAAGATCTGTGGGCCCTAGTTCAGCCGAGCACAGCACACAAGCACCTGGTGAGCACCTTCCAGCTCACACCCATTCACCTCCACGATCCCATCTTGATTTCCCAAAGCAACTTTGCCATTACCTAGACAAAATGTTTCATTCCGTGTTATGGGTAAAACCACTGAGGCCCACACAGCAGTAAACATCAGAGCAAGACAGGGCAGGAAAGTGAAGGCTCAGGGACCCCACAAGGACGGCCAGCGGGGCTTGTCAGTCTCACCCAGGGAGGCCTGGCTCCCAGGGTCAGGCCCAGCTGCTCTGATGCAGGCGTCCTGGCCCTCATGGCGAATGGCCACAAATGCCCGGAGCAGGTCAGCAGCTCGTTCCCAGCTCTGGATTCCCAATTCTGAACGCAGTCATTTCACAGTTACAATGACGTCCTCACCTCCCTCCGCAGACCTGCCTCTTTCCCAGGAGCTGCCTAGTGAAAAAAAAAAAAAACAAACAAAACTGGGCAGGAGGACAGAGGAGCCAGCAGACCTGGGTTGGAGCCCAGTTCCACCCCTCTGAAGCCACGTGGCCTTGGGCTGGAGCAGGACATTTAGTGTCCAAACAGCAGCACACGCTCCCGAAGGCCATGCACACGCACACACATACACTCACACTCAAGTGGCTGGACTTCTTTGAGCCCTAGATCCCTCCTCACCATGGGGTATGAGTGGACCAGCATGTACACATTCCAGGCCCTAGACCTAAAAGGAAGGGGCAGGGGCATTGCCTCCACTTCCTTTTCTCAGCGTGGCCCTGACTGGAATGCGTATGGGATGGAGGGAGATGCAGCAACCATCTTACGCCACGAGCTCAGAGTTCCTTGTTGAGGAGAGCAGTGCAGCAGGCTAGATGGCTTCCAGGCTCCCATGGTCTTGGTGCTGCCACATCATCCTGAACTCCTTGTGTTTCTAATGTTACATGAGAAAGAAATACACTTCCATCATGTGTGAGCCCCTAGCTGGGGGGAGTCTTTGCTCTGCAGCCAAGCGCCTTTCTTGGCTGTTACAGGTTTTGCCTCAACAAAACCAACACTCCATGATGTGGGCTCCACAGACCAGGGCTTCCGTAGTCCAGGACACAGATTTTGTGAGGGACAGTTGTCGACCCTTGTTGCACTGTGGAAATCCTTTCATAGAAACATTCCCTGTGGTGCTTAGAAGTCAGACCACATCCTGACAGCCCTGGAACTCTAGAACTGGTTCTGAAAACTCAGAATGTAGGTGTGTGTTGGCTGCCACTTGCTTCTTTTAGGAAGTGATACAGGAGAGCTACAAAGATGGCTCTGTAGGAGATAAGAGGCAGGCTCCATCGTCTAAGCGCCTCCCATGCACAGCTCTTAGCCGGGCAAGGGCAGCCAGCCCAGGAGCCATCAGCTGTAGAGGTGCTGCTGTCCTCCCGCCCAAGCCTGCTGGTTCAACTCGCTACCCGGGAGTTACCATTAAATGAGCGAGAAGAAGATGGGCCAAGAACAGAGGCTTGGAAATAAAAAAAAAAAAAAAAAAAAAGACTTTTTAAGCACAAAAATCCAGCTCTAGACAAGATCTTTAGGTGAGTCCATGTGCAACATGGAACTGACCAGGTGCAAATAGACCAGGAGCCTATGACATTTTAGAGGACATTCTATTGCCAAATAAACCAGAAGTGTGGCTTTCAAGAGCGTGGGGTTTTTTGTTCTTGTTTTTTTTTTACATTCCCCCCACTAAAAAAATCCCTGGACTCCCCAAACCCACATAAGCCAGAAATGTGTGATGGAGGTTGAGCTGCTGACGCCCGCCCAGCTGGGCGCAGTCATAGCCATGGACAGTGACTGTGGCCTTGGCCCTTCCTCTCTCTTCCAGGGCCTGTTTCAGTAGCAGTCCTGCTGCTCCTGTCCCAGCATCATCTATGAAGAGGGGCTGCAGACCACTGCCTTTTATGTTCGGAGTTTGTGGCTCCCTGCTCCCAAGGCACTGCCTCAGCCAGGATGAGGGGACTGCACGTCCCCCACAGATCCTGGACTCGGAGCTGGACACAGGGGAGGGACTGCAGGGCCAACCCCATGTCAAGGAGCTGAGTGTCTTTAGAGCCCAAAGAGAGGGTCTGTGTGTATATCGGGGCAGGGGGCCCAAGGGGGTGGACACGATGTAGATTGTTAGTCATCCCCCCATATCCGTCTGGCCCTTCCTTCTTCAGTAACGGGACCCATGACATTTTATGAAGGCCCAGAACCATCCATAAGGTGATGTCCCCAGCCTCCCTTGAAGCTCGAGGTGACTGTGGATGGGATGGGATCTGGAACACACAGCCCCTTAAGGAAAGAGCCACACATCCCAAGCTCTCTTCTCCCTTTTCTGCTGGCTACACAGTGGGACTGAAGGCAGACAGAGCCTTCTTCCTTCTCGAGCTACAAGGTGGGAGGTGCACCAGGGCAGCAGTGCTGTGATCAAAGGAGCCTGAGCCCCAAACTCCAAGGAGCTGCCGCTTCAGCCCTACACGACTCATGTCGGAAGAAAGAAGAGACCCTTCCTTGTTATGCTCAGAGTCGCACTGGGATCTCTGTTACGGCGGCCAGCCCCGTGATCTAACCAATACGGCAACAGTGTCTGCTACGCGTAGGTCCCAAAGCACAGGCTGGGGAGGGAGGGGACCCTGCGTGGTTTGAGGGTTTTTTGGGTTTTGTATATCTTTAACCAGGAATAAACTGTCGTGTGATTTCTGCCACTCCTTATGTCTCCCTCGCAGAGGACAAGGCTGCAGCGTCAGTCTCCATAGCGATGCAGGAGGCGCTCTGTGGAACTGACACAGGTTTACACACGGATGAAGTTACTGCTGCTGGAGCCTGACTCCCCCAGCTCTCACCTGCTGGGTGGATGATTTGCTTTTTGGGTTCGGTTCTTTCATGAAATACTGGACAAGCTGGGATCCTCAGATAATTGATTCATCTGTGCCTCACTTTTATCATCCATAGAAATGGAGCTCACAGCCGTTGCTGCCATTTGGGGTGGTGGCTGGAATGAAACGAGGTGGTGTGGGCCAGGCACTTGGCACAGGGCCTGGCACTCAGCTGGCTACCAGCACGGCCGAGTGCTCAGAGTCCCAGGAACCCCGAGTCAGAAAGCATCTGAGATGCTGCCATCTAGAAGCACCAGGGAGAGGCCTGATGGGGGGACCCAAGCCGAGCCTGGCAGCTACGGGGGGGAATAAGAAAAGCTTATCAGGGACATGCAAAGTCCGAGGTGCCAGAGGTGCCTGAGACCAGGTGAGGTGACCAAAAGAGAGGGGCCTGGAGACAGCAGTGTGCAGCCATGGAGGCTCAGGTACCTGTGAAGACATCAACTAGAAGGAGGCATCTAGGCTTGGATGGGAAGCAGAGAGGTCTCTGGCCAAGCCCTGGAAAGCAGTGGCATTGGGAAGAGGACGAGGAGCTGGACAGATGATGGAGCAGCAGCAAGGCAGGGCTGACCACATCCAGTCCCCTATTGGGGTCTCCCAGTAGGGCCACTCGGATCTCCCCATCTTCAGCACCATTCCCTCCTGGGCCACGGGCTCCAGCAGAGCAGGAACCATGTCAGAGTTGTCATTCTATCTTCCAGGGTCTCTGTTCCTTCAGTAGCCTCCCCACCTGTCTCCCTGCCATGAAACACAGAAAGCGACCTCATCACTCCTCTGCGGAGAGCCCTCCAACAGCCCTGCACTGTGCAGTAGGTGCTTAGTAAATGCCTGGTGGGTGAGGGCTTGGCATGAAGTAGGTGCACAGTCTGCATCTGATGAATGAACATAGCAGGTGCTCAATAAATCCTCAGTGCACAGGAACCTGTCACGTAGTAGGTGCATAGTCTATGTCTGACAAATGAATGTAACAGGTACTCAATACATGCTCAGCAGACGAGGGCCTGGCACGCAGTGGGTCATTGGGTCTCGTGCTCCGAGGGAATCCAGGGGCTCCCTGGCCTAGCTTACTCCACACTCCCCCCTGGAAACCTTGGTCCCCTGGCTTCTCCTTGGCCACCTCTGCCAGGATCTGGGTGTCCTCAGGAGACCCCAAGAAGCGGGTGCCACAGAACTGGGAGGCAGTGTTCCTTTCCGTCTTCCCATCGGGCTAAGACTCAAAACAAAACTGTCAGATTTCAGAACATTTCACAGCAGCAAAAATAACTGCACTTGGGGAAAAAACATGCAGACACTTCTCAAAGTCATCTAGTCGCTTCAACAATGTGCCAAAAGCTTCTGGAATTGACAGGTTCGGTTTGCCACGCACCAACTGCGCCTACCCCTGCCAGCCTCGTCTCCCTAGGCCCCCAAGCTCCTTGTGTGCCAAAGCCCCGGCACAGAAAAGGCATCCAGGGGGATGCCCAGGAGCCACCTTTGCCCGGCCCTACTAAGTGCTGATCCAAAGCCATGCCCAGGATCCATAAGCCACAGATGCCAAACCCAAGGTGGCTGCGGCAGGGACAGGAAAGAGGAAAGTAATGTGTGGATAGGCACCTGATTACCTGCCGGGCACTCCCTGTCTGCCCCCTCATTGGATCCTCACACCACCTTACGAAGAGGGTCTGCCCACTTTATAGACAGGCACTGGGGCTCAGGGAGAGTCCTCAGGGCAGAGGCAATTTATTTCCCACAGAGGAATTCTGGCCGGCCTCTTGCTCTTTTCTCTCCTTCCAACCCAAGTTGGCTGACCCCACACCTGCCCAGCCGAGATCATCTCTCCCTGCCACCTGGGCAGCCTGGTGCAACGGCATGGTGATATTTGTGCACCGGATATGAGCAGAAGGACAATGTCCAGTGCCCCTGTTGTGCCCTCTCCTCCTCCCGGGGGCAGCAGGAGCTGGAACAGCATCTCAGGTCCAGTGGTGGAAGTCACACTGAGAGCTGCAGAGCCACAAGAGGGAAGGAGCCTGGGCTGCTGAGGCTGGGCCACTGTGCTGGAGGCCTGGATGGCACATCCCATCCAGGGTTAGGGACATGAACACTCAACCTAGGTCACACACCTGGCAACAGATTCGGCACAGCTGTCTCAGTGGTTCTGTATCAGGAGCCCGAGCAGGGCAACCTTGTTGGCCCCATGGAGGAGGCTGGACTGTATCCCAGGAGGATGGGGGCTACTGGACAGGAGAGCATTGAACAGGGCAGTGATTTGGTCCGACATGTGTCTTTCAAAGCAGCTGTGGCCGCTGTACCCAAGTGGATTGAAGGGGATGGTCGGGCCTCTGAAGAGTGAGAGACAGTGGTGCTTACAGCTGGGTGATGCCAGAGATGGAGAGAAGCAGAGAGATCCCAGACATGTTCTGGAAAAGGACACGACAGATGCAGAGGAGCATGAGGAAGACCCCGGGGCTGAGCCCTACCCTTGGCTTGAGCAGCTGGGGCTGAGTTGGCGCCATGGACGTGGCAGCAGAGAACACTAGTGGAAGGGCCAGCTGGGAGAGGCAGGTCAGCGCTCAGCTCGGGCGAGCTCAGTCCAAGATGCTGGGAGGTAACCAGGGGGCGATACCGAGTAGGCAGGTGGGTTTCAGAAGATGGTGTGGGGGTCTAGGGGGAACTCTCAGGCTATAGTTGGCAGTGAATACCGAGGGAGGCAATGGAGTCAGCTGAGAGGAAGAGTGCCACAGAGGCGTGTGTGGACGGGCCTCTCACAGCGCCCACGCTTAGAGGTTGCTAGAAAGGGAGGGGGCCTCAAAAGAGCCTGTGGGGAGCAGCCAGAGAGGGAAAGGGAGGCCACATGAGTGTGGGAGCCAGAAGTCCCGAGAACAAGCCACCTCCTGTGTCAAGGCCGGGAGAAGAGGTCGCTGCATCCTCTTCAAGAGAGGCCACACCGGATCTGCTAAGAGTGCGGCCGCGGGGGAGGAGGGAGTCGGAGCCTGGCTGCAGAGGGTCTCGCAGACGGGGGTGACTCCGTGCACATCATCCCTTGGAGAGTTTTCCCCAAGACAGAATGGGGTGTGGAGAGCTGGCAGGAGGTTGGGGTCTGGGAGGGGCCATTGAGAGAGGAGGTGCAGGGACACGTGAGCGCCAGCGGAGCCCAAGGCTGCAGGTGGCTGGGGCCAACGCAGCTGGCCTTGTACAGGGCTTGGCTGATTTTCGGCCATCCTCCACTCTAGACCACTTTTTACTTCATATTTCTCTGAGATTCAATCCTAAATACTGCCACTTTTTAAACCTTGGCCTTTTTCTAGGCAATATTCTCAGTGAAATCAGATTTGCTAGGCTATTTTTTTTTTCTAATAAACGTGAAAACAAATATGTAACTATGCAAAAGGCCCATTCACGCACCTCAACGTGGCCTTGGGACCCACCAGGCCTACCTTCCTTTGGGAACTCAGGAGGGAGGAGGGCGGCCAGCTCAGTCCCTGGTGTCAGGTGGCTGGGATGGCCTCCCGGCTCCATCTCTCACAGGCAGGTTACTGAAGGTCCCCAGGCCCCAGTCACTCATCTCCCTCCACAGCAGGCTTGGAGATGGAGGACAGCAATCCACGGACAGCCCTTGGCAGAGCCGGCAGCTGGCTGGCCTTGTGAGGTCTAGGCTCAACCAGGGTTGCCACCGTTACTGTTGCCTAAGATGCAGGAGAGCCGCGACCCCCGGGGTGGCCCCCATGGACAGTCACTGGACACCTGTGCTCTGCCAGCTCCACTCTGGCCAGGGTTGTGATATATTCGGTGAGGCTCTGGAATATATTACAAACCATGAACTGCAGAGCCTTCCATGCCAAACATGAGCATAGGCAGAACCAGAGTGTGGCCAGTCCACCCACCCCTGGGGAGATCCAAGAGTCTCAGAGGATCTAGCAGGGAGAGATGCTCCAAAGTGCAGACAGGCCCCGCCCCTCCGGGGGTGGGTGAGGGCTGTGGGTAAACAGCTTGGTACAGAGGCTGCCACCGGCACCCAGGAGAGGGTTCCAGCTTCCCCAGGGGCTGGGGACACACGTTGCTCCCGGGCTCTGTCTCCAAGTGAGAGGTTATATAACCATGGCCGTTGCAGCAGCCCCGCTGGCTGGGCCCTTGCTTCTCGCACGAGGGCTAGAAACAACCCTCCTGCCCCCTTTTCACCATTTTCTAATTTGGTCCTCTCTGAGCTACCAGGATCTGCAAATAAAACGTCACACTCCTTTTCTAAAGTGGCTTCCCAATTATCTCCTTTTACAGGTAGGAAACTGAGACAGAGAGAATCCCATGACCAAATTGTGGAGTAGGACCAAACTTTAAAGGACAATGAGTCCAATCTTCTCCCCATTTGACAGATGTGGAAACTGAGGCCCAGCAGGGCAGAGAACTAGATGCCATCACCCGGCAAGAAGAGGCCATGGCCTGTGTGGCTGCCAGAGGCTCAGGAAACTGTTCTCCTGGGACCTTGCTGTCCAGGCAATACCCCACTGCCATGCCACAGGGGCTGCTGGAGACCTCACTTCCCTCCCTCCTCTGTAAAGCGCCCCGCTCCTTGCACGGCAGTCTGGCTGGGTGGTGGCTAACCGGGCAGAGCAGGAACCAGCTGAGCTCAGGTCAGAGGGCAGAGCTGGATCGGCCAGGCAATGTGTGTGCTTCTACACTGGCTGAGCACTTCGCAAAGGGCACTGGATTCCAACTGACCGCAGGAGAGCCCAGGCCGGCCCCTCCTCCTCTACTCAGCACCAGGACCCAGCCAAGCCAGTGACCCAGAGGGGCTGGTCTCGTGCACAGATAAGAAGAGCCTGCGATTCGCAGGCTGGTCACCTGCCCCGGGACAAATTAGGCCCACAGGGCAAAGGTGAGCCCCTGCCCAGCCCTGCTCAAACGACTTCAAGTTCCAAACTCATCAGGTCCAAAGAGCAGACCCAAACATGCTTCTCTAAAAATGTGTTGAGAAAGAAGATTCTCTGTTCACACTGGCCCTCTGCCTGCTTCCACTTTGGGGTTCTGGGCAGACTTTTAGAAGCAAACTTCTCACCAATTACCAAGAGCAAAACAACTCCCAGAAGATCTGAGCCAGTGCCAGGCAGAGCAAGGAACAAACCCCTTTTGCAAAGAGTTTCCGCTCGGTCTCTGGAAATCCCAGGAGATGCCCCTCGCATTGGCACCAGCTGCATCCACAGCCAACCAAGTCCCTCTCCACCCTGCCCCCGCCCACCCCAGCCCCTCGGCTGTCAGCAGCCAGCACCAGCTCCCCACGGACATGCAGGTCCAGCACCCCGCACTGAGCAGGCAGGGCAGCCACCCTGGGATGCAGTCGCCCCCCATCCCTCACAGTCACTGCAACTCTTGGGATTCTGGGCACCAGGGCCAGGGCTCCGCCCCACGCCATGCAAGGACGGCATGTATTCTGGGACACGGTCTTGGAGGAAGCCAGAGACTGACAAGGAGAGGAAGGCTCCAGAAGGCGAATCTTTCCTCATCTCCCATCACGCTGTTGCTGATCAATTAAAAGGAAGAACAGGAGGAACGCACTTCAGACGCGCTCTGCTTGTGGCTACGGCCAGGGAAGTGGGCCTCGCCGTGTCCCAGAATGATCCCAATACACTCAGAACGGGGCCTTTCTGGAGCAGATTGGAAAATCCCCCGGAGCGGGTGGGGGCCTTGCCAGCTGCTTGGGAAAATGTCTTTTCAAAGCTTAAGGGCGTCCTCTCCTCATTTCCCTCCCATTCAGGCTGTGAGCTGCGCAGCCCCGTGCCGCGGGAGGGAGGCAGGAGCCTCAGAGAGGAATCCAGCCTGTGCCCCTCACCTTTGCTCAAGGAGCCTCCACCCAGAGCCGGAGACAGTCCTGGCCAGAGACAGTGGCAATCTTGCAGGATAACAGAGGGCCGAGCACTGTGCTACAGGGACCAGAGGAGAGGTGCAAGATCCAGGAAGGCTTCCTGGAGGAGGTGGCTCCTAAGTGAGTAGGAGTAAGTCAGAAAATAAATGAGGGAAAGAAATCCCAGAGGGCAGGAGAAGAGGTGCAAAGGTCAACAGTGTGAGCAGAAGTGACTTGTGAGCAGGGCTGTGACACAGCATGTGTGGCAGTGAAGACAGAGTAGGCCGACCCTAGCAGAGAGATGGCTGTAGGAAGAGTGGACAGGCAAACTTGGCAGCCTGGGGTGGGGCATCTGTGCCAGAGTGTGGGCTTTACCTGGAGAGCAGCGGGAGCCTTGGAGGGCTTCAAGTAGGAGGTGACACAGCCAGGGTTCATGTCTTGGAAAGGTTACTCTGGTAGCCACAGAGCACAGGGCAGAGTGGAGAGAGACAAGCCATCGGGGGAGCCGGGAACATCCTTTCTGATTCACAGCTGAATATTCCCCACCCTCTCCACCTGGCCCCTTCACCAGCCTCACAGTCCCTGTGCTATGATTTTCCAACCTCTGAGCCTTCACATATGCTGTTCCTTCTGCCTTTCCTTGCTCTCTGACTGTAGGACAAATGCTCAGGGGTAGGCAGGATGGCCTCCTGGCTCACCTCCCTGTCCACCCCTCTTCTGGCAGCAGCCTGGCCATGCCCAGGTGTGACAACTCTCTGGTCGGGAGTCGAACTTCGACCTCCCTGCCAGGCTGGGAGCCCAAGAAGAGCAGGAATGTGCCTCTTCCCCCTGAATCCTGAGCCCTCAGGCAGAGTGAGGCATGCAGGGAGTGGGGTCTCAGGAAAAGCTTGAAATGTTGGATGAAAGGGTGTACCGGGAGGCCTGCATCTGAGGTCACTGTGAATCCACATGGCCTTGCCTCTAGCTCGCGCCCAAACAGACCAGCCCATGGGGACGAGTTCAATTTGCCCATCCTGGGCAGGATGACAGAGACTGGCTGAGTTTTTATTAAACCATCTCCCTTTTCCCTATAGCCCAAAGCACCCTATGGCTGAGTGCCACCTGGTGCAATGCGCTCACCCCTTCAGCCTGACCCCTAACAATGACCCATATGTCTGCTCTCACTCTCCCCCGCCTACCAGGGTGATGGAGACACCCAGTGGGGGCTCCAGGGCCCTAGGGGTGGTGGAGTGGAATTCCGTGGGAGCCACCCAGCGTCCCCATCTGGGAAAAGAATGTCCTCCCCCACCTCTGGGTGAGCTGAGTGGCAGCTCTCTGCTGCTGGCCCTCTCTGGAAGGTGACTCGGTTGAAGAGGGCTCCCTCACCCAAACCATGCCCCTTCCCAGCGGGAGCCAAAGCCAGTATCTGCCAGCAGGGGGGTCTCAAGGGCCCAGCCCTCCACCTTGGCCTGGGTCACTCTGGGTAGCCTTCCCAGCTGTAGAGCTCCCTGTGGGGTCATCTGAGGATCCCATAGAAACAGCACCATGGCCCGCCTTCACTCTCCCTCTGCCTGGCCCTGCCATGGGAATTGATGGCAGGTGGCCGTCAAGCCCATCACCACTTCGGAGTCTGCTTCCCGGGAAGCCCGGCCTGCGACGCATGGTGCCAGGAGTGGTCTAAGCATACAGCCATGGAAATGGGACTGGGGAGTTGATCACCCACCCCCTAGCTGGCTATGACCCCTATTGCTAGGTCCAGGTGGAGCACAGGCAGCTCTGGTGGGAGGAAGGCCTGCAGTCACGGAAATGCTCACCAGGGCAGACGGGGCTGGTGTTCGGTGAAGGGGAGTGGGGGTGGTGAGATGCAGCCGGCATCTGGGGATACTTGGGGATCCGGGGAAACAGCAGCTGTAGGGAGAGGGGAATGGGATGTGGCTGTTGCACAGCTCAGTCAATGCTTGACTGGACGTGATTAACCAGCAAGGAGAGGCCACGTGTGGGGAAAGCCACCAGGCCCCCTTGGCAGGCCGCTGATCGCAGGACTTAATCATACCAAAGGCGGAGTTTCCGCCCCAGGCAGGTCTGCTCTGCCAAGGTCAAGACCATGGTTGAGAACCATTAAGTCCCTGACACATGGGACAGTGACTTCTGAGTTGATGCAAATTCCCAGAATCCCCTGCACTCCTGGAGCCTACAAAAGTCGCCCACTTGTCCCTACGAAGGGCAAACGTCACTGCTTGCAGAATTCTCCTCACTAAAGAACAGCAGGCACCCCCTCAACACTCCCCTCCACCGACCCTCCTGGCCTGGAGGTCAGGGAGCAGCATAGCTCCTCCAGGATCACGGTGGAAAGGGGAGGGGACCGGACTGCAGAGGATTTGACACTTGGCCAGCACAGGACTGGATTCTGAAGGTTCTGGCCACGGGAGTGGGACATAAAGTTGGATGAGGGAGTTTCTTGCTCTGGGAGCACTTTCCTAGGGTGTGGGATAGAACACCCTGGCGAGCAGCATGGGGGATGGTACAGACACACTGGCAGAATGGCACCGAGAAGCACGGAGAAAGTGGCAGCCCACACTAAGGGAGGTGTCGATGCCAGAATTGCTGTGGCAGATGGTGGGAGGATTGAGCAAAAGGTTCAGAGATGTGGGTGTGTTATCATGGGTACAACGCAGAAGGCCAAAACGTCCGCCGGACAGCTACTTTCCATGGGAGGACCTGGAAGATGCACCATTTACCAAAGTACCCAGGAAGGAACCAGCACCCCTGAGAAGCTCAGCAGCGGCTGTCCTGTATAAGCTGGGACTCACTGGGGAGATACCCTTTCAGCCAGGCTCACTGGCAGCAAAGAAGCTAAGAGGGTCCTGAAACAAGAGAGGCAAGAGGGCTGCGCTTCACCACTGAAGCCAGGGGAAACAATGACTGTAATGAGCAGCAAGGTCAGACTGGCAGCCGGGGGGGCATGCAAACAGTTAATCTAGCCAATAGAACATGGGCAAAATGGGTGGGCAGCCAATGAGAGTCAAGCACAGTCTGCACCATGAAAAGAAATCAAGAATGGGCCATCAGGATACTGAAGACAGTGGCCCCAATTAAAGGTCACAATTCTTGGCCCAATTTCTGATCCTGAGCCAGTTTTTAGACCAGGATCCATTGACTGAAGGTGTAGCCAGTCCCCAGGAGGAAGGACCCTGGACCACCACACGTGTATGTGGTAGTAGCTCCCCGGATCTTCCCCGTATGAATCTAAGGCGACTTATCTGAGCATCTTTACACTGGGGAAGGGAGAATGCCCAACCATTTGGAGACTGTGGGACACGGAGTTTAAAGTGACTCTGACACCAGAGACTGAATGATCCTGTTAGAATGAGGCCTGTGAAGCCTACATAATAAGTTGGGTCCTGACCCAGGTGGGGTCCCCATGAGTCCCTTGGGTCTGTGGACCTACCCAGTAGTTACTTCCCTGCTTCTTACAACCCTCACCTTGGCCTTGTCTGAAACTATCTTCCCCCACCTGGGTCAAGAGAGTAAACTAAAAATAACATCACTAACAGGGGAATGGCACAAATGAACATCATCTTTAAAGACCTAAAGGACGCAAGGGTGGTGGTCCCAGCATATCTCCATTTAATTTTCTGGCCTGGCTCCAGAAAAATCTGAGGGATCTTGAACACTGGCAGTAGATTAATACAAACTCAACAATGTAGTTGCCCCAACTGCAGTTTCTGTGCCAGATGCAATTTGTTAGCAGATTCATATGGCTTTGGGTGCATGGTATAGGGCCATTGCATTCTTTTCGAAAGAGGCTAGAAGACAATTTGCATTGACCTGGAATGGACAATAATATACATTTACAGTCTTGTGATGGGGCTGTGTTCTCGCTCCCATCTCTGCCATGTTATAGGTAAGCCATGGAGGTGAGTAGAGTGCAAGCTGAGGCTGAAGGGAACTTAGACAGTACAGAAGGAAGATAATGAAGGTCACTTGCAGCCCTAAGGCCAGCTGCAGCAGAAGGGCTAGAGCTTGTCCATTTACCTTCCTCTTCTGTGTTCCTGTTAGGAAGAGAGGCCACCAGAATCCTGAAGAAGTGGTCCCAGAAGGCATGTGAAGAGGTGGTTCTGAGCAGTCAGGGCCGGCCTGTCGTGAATGCTGGTAGCTAGAAGGACTAGTGCTGCCAGTCCACCACCCTCAGCTCTCAGGCCTCTGGGACTGAGTTGGCTGAAGAAAGCTGCACATGGCCATGCCTTCTCCTGAGGGCAGCCCACATCCAGTGACTGGTCAGTGTGACAGCATAAAGGCCACCCCCTTCGGCCATACTTAGAACCATTCTGAAGGGCTGTCCCAGCTCCCGAGACCCCCATGGGGTTGCGGAGGCCTTGGTGAGACTTCATTGCAGCTCAGCCTTCCCCTCTGCACCATCCGCTTCCTTCCTTTCCTTCCTGGCCCAGAAAAGCCACTGCCAGCCCCTCACAGACCCGTCGGGTAAGACGGCACCAGCCTCATGGTTCTCATCACCCCCCACCCCGGCCCGGGTCCACCCCATGCCCCACAACCCCCTAGCGGCTGGATTTTCTCCCCCTGACTCACTGAGGTGTAAAGTGAACTGCCTGAGCCGAGCTGGGCAGCTCCTTGGCCAATTTCAGTGGCGTGTGCTGCATAAACATTCCCGCCACTAATGAAGGCCTCTGAAGAGGCCTGCTCCCGGGGGACCCCCGGCTTCCTGCTCCTCGGGTGTGGTGTGGGAACAGGAACATCTCTCGGGCGTCCTCATTGGGGGGCAGCTGGAGTCCACGGCAGCGGAGCAGGCTGTGGCTGAGCAGGCCAGGCAGTGGGGGCAGGCCAGGAGGAGAGCCATCCCGGGCCTCAGGAGTGCCAAGCCCACTGCATCCGCTCAGCCTGGCCACGCTGAGCCGCTGCCGTCCACCAGGCCCTGCGATGGGTGCAGGAGTTACAGGTGAGGAAGCCCAGGCTCAGGCCAGGGACCATCCAAGGTCACAGAGTGGGGAAATAAAGGACCTGAGACTGGAACCTGGGCCTGGCTGCTGATGGTGTTCCCTCCCCTGCAGCTCAGTGTGGCCGACAGGCCCCAGGTGGAGGACGGGACCTTCTCCACACACCTTCCCAATGCCCAGGGAAACCTGGTCTTAGGTGTCTGGGGCACTGCTAGCTGTGTGTGTGCCAGCATATGTGATGCTGGTAATGCAGATCCCACACCTGGGGGTCCTGCCTGGATTATCCTTCCAAGCCCATCTGGGATACTGGAGTCCCTGCCTCCAGGAAGAAGCACGAGAGTCCACGAGCTTTAAAGGAAGCAAGGGATGCTCACCTCTGCCCACAGCTGCTGCTCTGCTGGTAAAAGGCTGTGACCTGAGTTTCCATCCTCTGCCTTGGTCACCCCACAGGGCAGATGGTGTTGGGACCCCAGCTGTGCCATACTCCTCCTGGGTGATTGCAAGTAAGGGACTCCGCCTCCGTGGGGCTCAGTTCTCACCCAGGAGAGCCACCAGGGCTGCAAGGCACTCAGGTACCTACAAACACCTGCTGGTCAGGCGTTTGCACGTTAGACTCCTCATCTCTTAGACGGCCCCCACGTGGCCTAGACGGCCCCCACGTGGCCCGAATCTTCTTCCAAACTGCGCCACCTTTGCTGAGAGTTGGATGGGATGCACCTGGGAAGGCATCTGGATTCATCACATGGAGCAGGGGACCCTTTCAATCAGAGACCACTTCCAGAAAGGTGCAGAAGCAGCCACTGAGTGTTCTCCCGTGACCCGCTCCCGTGGGAATCTGGCTGTAAGCCTGGATCACAGTGAGGAGGGCCTTTGATCTTGTCTGGGGCCAGAATGGACTAGAAGGACCACATGCAGGGGACCCACAGCAACCCTGCAGGATGCGCCTCTCCCAGGATCTCATTCTCCCCAGTGAAAGCCTCTGAGGTGCTTGGGGCCTCAGAATGCAAGAGGGGCCTGGGAAGCTGGAGGGGATTAGGATTTGGGGCCTTGAATACCAGTCTGTGGAGTCTGTGCTTCTCATCGCCACCCCACCCTGGGTCAGCCTGCAGGAGCAGGCACCACAACGCCAGCCCTGCAGAGAGAGCGCCCACTTGAGCTGTAGGCCGTGTGGGGCCCCCAAACCCAGTCCCAGAGGTGAAGGACAAAGTAAGGTGAGGTCAAGCATGTCCCATGCTGCTGCCGTCTCCCTAGAGGGCCACCTATCGCCCTGAGATGGGCTCCAACCCTTTTTGCATCCAAATACCGTTCCTTTGTGGAGTGACGGTACCAGTCAAGGGTAGCTGGCATTTTGTTTTTGTTTTCAATGCTCTTAACTTGGCAAAATACGAACCTGGCACCCTACGACAGGAACTAAAGTTGATTTTTGAAATTTTAATTGTTTGCGAAATCCACGGGCCTGGGACTTCGTCTGAATCATCTCATTTTGTTCCTACGACAGAACCCACAGGATGGGGCACAGGATGCCCACATTGCAAGTGAGGAGATGATGGGCGGGAAGGGCCTGCCAAGGTCTCACAGCCTGGGGGACGGGGGTGCGGCTGGAGCTCCCCTCCCTCCCTGACTCGGCCCCACCCACTGCTCCCTCCTGTCCTAGGACTAGCCCCCACCCTCCTCAGAGGGAGGCCTCTCTGGTCCCATGCGGCCAGCAGCAGATGGAAGGACAGACATCCTGGCATTGGCCTCCAATGTGGATCAGCCTGCCCTGACTGAGGGCTCCCCTGCACCTCCCTTAGCATGTGGCTGCCACGGTGAGACCCTCAGCCCCATTCCTGTCTCCCCTGGCAGGTTGGAAAGCCAGCCCCCAGAACAGGCACTGCGCAGACTCAGCGCTCCTGGCCCTGCCAGCCCACGGGCCCCCTCCATGTCCAGGCTCCAGCCCACAGACACGGAGGTTTGGCCTGGGGTAGTGAGCCCTGGGGTCCTGGGCTGCCCTACCTGGGCTATAGGCAGCCCCACTGACCTGAAATGGCCTGGACAGACTAAAGGGTCTAACTGCAGTTACTCAATGAGAATGAGGACAAGTTGTTTGCCGTGGCCATGTGCCAAGGGCTCCAACTGAGGTCTTGCCTCTCCTCGAGAGACATCTGGGAAGGGAGAAAGCGTGTCTGCACCAGGCCCCTCCGGGGCAGCCCCATCCTCACCACTCCATGCTCTTCAGGGCAAGGGCGAGCTCACACTGGCCAACCTGCTCCCTCCAAGCTTTTCCAGTAAACACCAGACTCCACAGACTGGTATTCAAGACCCCAAATGCTACCCCCCTCCAACTTCCCAGGCCCCTCTTGCATTCTGAGGCCCAGCCAGATGCCACCATCCCCTTCACTCATGCTGTCCCCTGTGACCGGAGTGCCCCGCCTCCCCTCCCCCTCACTTACTGGGTCTGTTCACCCCGCCCGGTCCCAGAGTCAGCCCAGCAGCACTCCCACCTCCCTGGTGCCTCGCTGGTGCCCCCTCTGGAAGGTCTCTTCAAGCTCTGAATCATGGTGGCACCTTCTCAGAGGCTCCATGTTTTCCTCTGTAAAACAGGCACGGCAGTAGTGCCTAGCTTGGAAGGCTGTTGTGCGGGCCAAATAGGCAAGACAGTAGATGTCAATCTCAGTGACTCATGCTTATTAGCTGCTCAGTAAATGGGGGGTTGATTGGGAACATGATCACTGCTCATCCCCCTTGGCTGTGGGAGGTGCTCCCTTCTCCACCCACTCCACAAGTGCTGGCCTTTCCTGGAGCTCTCTCTGTATCCACTGGCCTTCTTCCTCTGCCACTCTCCCTGAGCAATCTCACCCTTTTCATGGCCTTAGCCACCATCCATGTCTGTCCTCAGCAGCCTCTCTCCTGGGCTTTACAGTGGCGTGTCCAGCTGCATTCAGACACGTTCACCTGGATGACCCTTAAGGGCCTCAAGTCCGCATTTCCAACACAGACACGCTATCCATCCCTTCTGACCTGGCAGTCTCTGCTAGTTGGGTGCTACAATATTGTTTCCAACACCACTCTTGATACCAAATCCTGTATTCTTTAGGAATGCCTTTGGCTACAAATAACAGAAGTCTCAGTGAATAACGAGTGGCTTCAGCAGAGTGGTTTGTTTTTCTGGCATAACAAGGAGCCTGTGGGTCGGTGCTTGCTGGCATGGGTTTCCCGGCCTGAGGCCGGGCCCTATTGGCTTCTTCTGGCCTTAGCTTCATTGTTTCAAGATGGCTGCCCCCGCTCCAAACATTCAAACAGTGTTCAAAGGCAGGAAGTAGGAAGAGGGGCGGGAAGGGCACTCCTCTTCACATAGCCTCTGTCTTGAGGGAGGACAAGTCTTCCCTAGAAGCCCCCAGTGAATGTCCCCATAGATCTCATCAGCCATAACTGGCTTACATGGCCACTCCTAGCTGCAAGGGAGTCTAGGAAGGCAGCATCCACAGTGGTGATCCGCACTGCCCTGTCACTCTTGCCAGAGACCTGTACCCTCCCCAGCCCCACCTGAACAGCCAGCACCCCCACTGCACTCTGCCTTCGCCCCCTCCTCAGCATCACTGATGCAGAGTTCACCCCCGCCACCCTTTTCTGACACACTCTGGGTCCCCTTCAGCTCTCTCCTGGCCCCCAGCCCACCTGCTCCAGTCCATGAAACAAGAAAAGTGATATTTTTCAAATCCAAACCTTTCCACAACCCCTGGCTTCTCTGGGAAAAGTTCAAGCTCCTTCATCTGTCTTCCAAGTCCTCCTGAATGGGCCCTGCTTATCTTTCCACCCTCACCTCCCACCATTCACCAATAACACCCAGACTTAGTATAGATCCCCCTTAAGCCAACCCTAGTCAGGGAATGGAGTGCTTGTGGTTTTGGTGGGCAGGGACCCCAGGAAGGGAGCAGGAAAGTTAGCCGGGCAGGAAGGAGCTAAGAAGAGCGTGCTGAAAAGCACCTCACCAGGTGGGGAACCCAAGCTGATCCCCGGTGCAGAACACTCATGAGGGGCAAGGGAGCTGAGTACTTACCCTCCTCTCTCAAAGATCACTGGCCGAAGGCTGCTTCTTGAGGGGCAGGGTGGGAGTGAATTCTCTGGTTCCTGTGACTTTCCAGACTGACTGCTCCCTCGGGCAAAGGGTGCAGACTCTTGCAGCAGGAGCGTGGGAGAGCTGGCCAGCCCACACCCCATGTGAGGCCAAAGGAGCACAACGGGCATGGGACAGCAGGTTCCCTCCCAGGGTACCCACCTCCTCCAGCATCCCCATGCTGCTGTTTGAGGCCCCACACCCCATCCAGGCTGCCGTCTCTACCTGCCCTGCCAGGATGTTCCCCTCCCCGTCGGCCCCACCCACCTTCAACCCAGCCCAACCGAGCCTCACTCCTTCTCTGGGACGAGAACTCACTTCTTCCCCCAGTGGAACCCCATTCCTGCCCGACCGCAGCCCAGTCCTGCCTTGAGCCCTGGGTCAGTCTTCAACCCCTGCCCCTGCTGCGGCTCTGGGCCTAGGGACTTTCCCCAGCTCCCTGGAAGGGGAAACAGAAGAAGGGAGGGAAATGGAGACCAGAAAACACTGCCCCTCCCAGGTGCTGGCTCCAGCAGGCAGAAGAGCAGAGACTTGAGGGTCACCCACTCCACTGCTGGGAGTTGGGGAGGGGAACTGGAGACTGTGGCACTGAGGAGGGGGAGGACAACTTGGCCAGGACAGACAGAAAGCCCAGACCCTCACTGCAGCGTAGGAGACGGCTGACCCAACAAGGAAGGAGCAAGGTCTCTGGAGCCACCAAGGCTGGGCTCAAACCCTTTCACCTTGCTGGGCCTCAGCCTCCTCGTTAGAATGGGTACAATCACCCCGCATCATAGGCTGGCTGTGAGGAAGGCACAAACTCTGAAGGCCCAGGCAATGGCCAGCAAGCCAGGCTCAGCCCAGACCTTGGAGGGCCAAGAGACAGGCTGCCCCAGCCTTCCTGACACAGGTCCCCACACAGGCTGGCCCACTCTGGCTGCATGCCTTGCTTCTAAATTGGAGCTCCCGTTCAGTGTGCAAGGCCCAGTCCAAATGTTGTCTGACTGGGGCTCCAGGCAGAAAGGGTTGCTTCCTGCTCAGGCCTCCTCTCTTCAGTTGTCCCGGGGGTTGCCGGGGTCCATATCCTCACCAGTCCACCCTCAAGACTGGCAGCTCCACCAGGCAAGCCTGCACCCCCACTTCCCCCCTGGGGCCCAGCACAGAGAGTGCTTTCTCTGCCAGTGTTCCGGCGGGGTCGCGTCCTCGGGCTCAGCAGCCCAGCCCACGTGTGAGTTCCGTCTCAGGGCTTCTCCTGCACAGACAGCCCCACCCCAACCCCAAAGGGCAGGACAGGGCTGAGGGCGTCCCAGACTCTGGGAGTTCAGGGACCAGGGGCCCGGGGATCTGTCCCCTCGTGGGCCAGGGCTTCCAGGTGTGTCCTTTGGGCACATTCCAAGCCTGCTTCCCCAGATTCCCTCTGAATCCAAGCGACGGGAAGACCCTGAGAGGCCACCTGAAGGTGGGAAGGTGGAGGCACCAAGAGGGCAGAGAAGTGTCAGACGAGGCACGAAGAGGCCACACTCGGGCTGGGAGCTTCTCCCTCCAGCCCAGGAGCTCCCTCCTTCCCGCCTTCTCAGCCGGTGCCCTCGCTGAAGCAGAACCAGCCTTTCAAAGCTTCCTGGGCTGCAGGAAGGAGCCTGGGGCCTGGGGCCAAGGCCTGCAGCCATTCTCCTTCATTGAGCCTCAGTTTCTCCTTCAGGAAGTGGCCATCGGGGGCTCCTGGGAGACCTTCAAGCTTTAGCAGTACACACTGGGAGGGAGGTTGGTTAGAAAGGGCATGTGTGGCCTGGGGTGCCCTATGATGGAGAGGAGACCCTTCCCCAACTCTGTGTGTCCCAGGCCCATCTAACTGGCCCGTGGCCTCTGGGTGACGGAAGGCCAGTGGGGACAGGCGCAAGCACAGTGCAATGGAAGCAAGTTCCCAGGCCTCCTCCCCACTCCGAGGCCTTTTCCCCTGTGCCCATCCCTATCCCCTGGGGTTCAAGGGCTGATGGGGAAGGTGACTGAGGGCTGGAGAAGCTGCAAAGCCCAACCTCTTCTGACCTCTGCAGCCGGGTGGCGCCCGCGTATGGGCACGGGAAGGCCGCCAGTCTCACCAGCTGTGCCCTGGGGTGTGGGCCGCTGTACACCCGGCCCATGAGGCGGTCCGTGGGAGCAGCTACTTGGGCAGAGGTGGGGCTGGGAAAGCCCCAGGCTGTAGGCTGGGTTGGTGACAGGCGGCCCAGTGCCCAGGCCGAGGACAGGACACTGTGTTTTGATTATTTCCAGTTTCCTGACCCCCAAGTAGTGATTTAATGTTCCTGTTTACTCCGACGGTTAGAACAGGAGGCGGGACCACTAAGCCGGCCTCCCCTGGCGTCACCCCCAAGACTGCCAGTAGGAGTTTTGTGGCCAGAGGGAGCAGAGGATCCCAGGGGGTAGGCACGAGGCCTCTGCGTACATCAGGAACTCTTGGGATTGACTCAAAACTGAGCTTTGCATACAGCAGGTCCCGGGGAAGCATTGCAGATTGCAGGGTATGGCTGCCCACAGGAAGTGAGGCTGGGTGACCCGCCCCAGCAGGCCCGAGGGGCTCCCCCACTGTGCGGGTCCAGGGCCACAGAGCTCTCCTGGCCTGGTTAAGGATGGCTTCACCCTGGACCTCCCTGACATTATCCAGGGCTTGGACTTCAGCCGGGCCCATCTCCCCCATGGCATCTGAGTGTCTGGAAGGCGCTGCTAGGCAGGCAGGGCCAGCAGCCCGTGGCTGGCTGGGAGGGACTCCAGAAGTCACAAGCCCAGCCCCTAGCTTCTGAAATCTTGGCACATGGGGCCGGCTCTGAAAACCACTGGAAATACAGTTTTTCATGGCATCCTCTGAGCATGCATCTACATACAGCAAGCAAAGGGTGTTCATGCGGGAAATGATGACCCATGGGTTTTTTTTAAAACCAACATGAGTTTGTATCATTTGTTAGCAGAATATTAAAATGTCAATAGGTTTCAGCATAGGCATGTCCTACCCCACAAGGTCTATGCCTTTATTCAGAAAGCATCCACCTAGCAGGCACTGGGACCACGCAGACCCGTAAGAGGAAGGAGGGTGGCGAGGGAGGCGTGGAGGAAGGGCCTGGCTGGGAAAGCCCCTCTTGGAGAACCCCTGAGGGAGCTGCAAGGTGAGCACCCCAACCTCTGCCTTCAGCCCTGCCAGGTAGTGGGGCCAGAACAATCGCCGGCCCAGGCAGAAGTGAGGGGACGAGGACGGTGCCTGCGTCTAGTGCTGCCACGACTCCCTCTTCCCCTCTGTCCACTACCGGGGTGACAGCGAGGTCATGGAAGGCAGATGTGGGGAGCCAAGAATCCCAACAGTATCGGGTCCCCTTGAGGATGACAGGGACCAACTTTTCTTTGCCATTTCCAGTCTTCAGTTGGCCTTGGACAGAGCCCAAGATCTCATGAGGAAGGAGCAGAGAGGCCTTTTGGTGTTGCTGCAAACATCATGGGGCCCAGAAAAAGATGTCACTGAGATCCTGGGACGGCAGCACTGGAAGGGCCTAGGACATCACAACCCCACCCTGCTCCATCTTGACCTCAGTTTCCCCATCACTGGAACCAAACATGAGCTCAGGCTCATGTCCCCGCAAGTCCCCAGTCACCCACCATAACTGAGTGGGGTGGAGACGGAGGGGTTCGTTTTGGGGGGCACCTTGAGAGGCCAGACATGGCCAGGCCCTTCACGTACAGCGGGGCTGTTCCCGAACCTCCCACCTGGGACAGAGGCTGGTGGTGATGCCCCAGTTTGGCCTTCCTCACACCAGGAGTCACACAGATCTGGTGTCCAGCCCCTGCCCCATCACTTACAGCTGTGCAGCTTTGTGTAAGCACCTTGACCTCTCTGAGCCCGAGGCCACTGATGCGTGGAATGGGAATAAGTCATCACTAAGTGGACTTCAGAGTCTGCAGCGGCGCCCTAGATCACAGCGGCTCTGAGAAGGACTCAGAAACTGTGAAGGACGTGCACCTGGGAGGAATCCCAGCTACCAGGGCCGGGCTCGCCTTCCCTGAGCACACAGTGATGTGAGGTGGGGGCTGGGGGTGCAGACCCAGCCTGGAAGCCCAGTCCTGCCATTCATTCATCAGGTGTCTGCTCCTCTGAGTGCTCAGGGTGGGGCTAGAATGATACTGGAGACCAGCGCCAGGCCTGTGCCCCGCACACAGCAGGCGCTCGGGAAGTGCTCACCAGAGCAGGCGCACGAGCAGAGGGGGCTTCAAGAAGCAGCCCAAACACTACGCCCTGGAAACCTCCAGGCCCAAGAGGTCAGACCTGCAGAACCCAGGGAACCACGCAGCCCTAGCCGCAGCCCCACCTCAGGGTGACCCCTGGGCTGCCATTGTGCCTGGAAACACTTGGACGGGTACCTAGCGGGGAGCTGTGGAGCTGCTTGTGGAAAGAAGTGAAACAATGGAAGCCAGATCATTCTGAGCTGAGTCCCTTCTTCCAGAGTGGTGATTTAGAAGGAAAAAAACATTGCCCAAATCACAGCGGCAAAATCCTGCAATTGCCAGAGAAACAGAGGTCGGTGGCCAAGAAGGATTGCAACACAATGGCCTGGGAAGACGTTCACTCGTGCCAAGCCCTGAAGGACCGAAGCTCAGGGCACCTTCCTGGCTGCCTGGCCTGGCCCCGGGGCCTGGAACCTGGACCCCTCACCCTGGATGTTCAAGTTCTACCCCCAGGGATGGACAGCATGCGACTAGGGTGGCCACAGGACTCCACAGTGTGCAAAGGGGTGCCCCGGGAGACTCCCGGAGCCTTTGAGCGTGGGGGTGGGGATGAGGACATCTAGAATCAGGAGATGGGGGAGGGGCTCGGACAGGTTTCAGGGATGGCTAGGGAGCCAGCTGTCTGCCTCCGCATTGGCACCAGCGGTCCAGAGCTGTGGGCAGGAAGCCTGGAGGAACTGAGAGGGGCAGGGGGGCCCTGTTAGGAGACACGGGAGAAGGGAGGGAGCCGGGCATTGCATTCCTGGAAAGGGGCCCTTGGTCCATACCCCCCCAGACCCCCATGGCCCCAGCATTGTAGCCCCAGCTCAGCCAGCCACCCCCGCCAGCCCTCCCACAGCAGGCCTTCCTGGCCATCCCCTGAACCGCGTGGGCCCATGCTGCCAGGCTGCCCGGACTGGCCAGCTGAGCTAGGGATCATTTCCTGGACCCATTAATCACTGGATTGGGTTCCATGTCGGCAACAATAGCTCAACCCCAGGCCAGTTGGCCTCCGAGTCTGTCGACCCCCGCTCTGATGCCCCAGCTCTCCAGGTCTTGATCAAGGCGGTGGGGTTAAAAGTGGCCATCATGACTGTGTGCTGCCCACTTACTGTGTGCAGGGCCTGGGAGATCCCAGAAGAGAATGAGGCCAGTGCCCAGTGAGGACCCGGGGGCTCATGTGGGACAGGGAGCTAGCAGGGATGTCTAACACACAGCAGCACCCCCAGCTCGCAGGAGGGGCTGATGCTCACGAACCCCATTCTGCCATTACCTCCCTCCCCAAAACCCACATGTCTGATGCCCACAGCCCTCCACCAATAAAATACCGGAAAGGGAAAGGAAGGAAGAGGCTGCAAGTTCATCTGATGTCCAGACACTGGGTGTGGCGAGTTTCCCAGCAAGTGAGCTCACAGTTGGGAGTGGAAGCCCCCATCCTTCGGACCAAGGTCTTGAGAGCTGCAGCCTCAGGTGCCAGCCACGGCCATCACCCCTGCAGTCCACAGCTGCTGCCAGACAGTCTGAACTCCTGAGCGGAGTCTTGAGTCTCCGGGTGGGAGCAGAGCTGTTCTGGATGGGCAGTCTCTTCTAAGCAGGGTCTACAGAATCGTCCGTGGTGGGCAGTAGCCACTGTGGCAGGGCCTCCAGAGTGCAAGTGCTCAGATTTGTCCAGAAGCCCTGCCGGCCTCCAGAATCCTCAGGTGTGGAGGACGTGGCATCTGCGGGCCTCGAAGGAGAGCAGGATGGAAGGGCACACTTCAGGTGTAAAGCACAGCCCAGGCAAAGCCAGGAGAAGGAGCCGTGCCCAGTTGAGAACCGGTGTGGTGGGCATGTAGAGAGGGCTGCGGCTCGTGACAATGTGAGCAGTGGAGTCTGGGGCAGGGTCCCAGCGCCGTGGGCCCAGGAAGATCCCAGGAATGCTTGCACTATCCCGGAAGTGTTCCTTTGGGGCAGTGTGGGGTGGCAGGGCCTTCCTCCTAACAGGGCTGCCACCAGATATGTGCATGTCAGGCCTCAGTGCCCTTGTACTTGGGCACACGGAAGCCCAGAGAGACAAAGCATTTCCCCAAGGCCACCCAGGGCCCTCGCCACAGAACTGGTCCCCACATGTTCTCCCAGATAGACGCTGCAGCCATCTGACCTGGCCATCTTGCTCAGCTTGTCTGAGGGGCAGGATCTCACAGGCAACAACCACACAGTTAGCGACTAAGGCAGTCACCAGCCCCTGTGATGCCTCTGTGATATTTAGAGAAAGGCACCTCCCCCAGGAGGAGGTAGCCCCCCCGGGGCCCACAGGAATGTGGGGATGGGCTGCATCCAGTGCCCTCACCCCTTGCTCAGCACACCCCCGCAGTAAGAATCCTGCCACGGTGGCGGCTGTATTTTAATGCTTACCATGCAGCAAGGCCTTGACGGTGCTTCCACAGGGCCCACCTGTGTACTGGATTCTGCTTGTTCAGGAGTGATTATATGAGCAAAGTTTGTCTCCCTGTAAGCAATGTGCAGGAGGATCCGGTTCTGTTTTGCTCAGCTGTGTATCCCAGCAACAAGTGTGCCCAGTAACAAACACTCCACAAACACCTATAGAACGAAGGGTCTCTTTTAGCCCTAATCAACCCCATTGTACAAATGAGGTTGGAGAGTTGACATGACTTGCCCCATTCATGCAGCTGCAAGTGGGGGGGCTGGAACTCCCAAAACCTCCTCTTCCAGACCCACCTGAGATCCCTCTGCTGACGGGGGCAGCCTCCCAGCCAGCAAGAAAGAGAGCCCTGTTCTACCGTTGACTTGTGATGTCCCTACTCATCCCTGAGCCTCAGTTTCCCCTTCCATAATACAAGATGTTTCAGCCCAGTCATGTCCAATATCTTTTCCTGAGACTCTGCACTCTACAGTTTGAAACAGGAATACTAAACCTACAGCATGCATGCCCTAGCTTGTACCCTCCATACTCATGGCAGACATCATCAATCAATCACCAATCAATCTTTCTCACTAAGCTCATATTAAACAACAGAATCCTTCTCCACATAGTGTACAGGGCAACCATTGGATCAAAAGTGACACATAAGATAAAACCTCTCAGCTGGCCAACATGGTGAAACCCCATCTCTACTAAAAATACAAAAATTAGCCAGGCGTGGTGGTGCATGCCTGTAATCCCACCTACTCAGGAGGCTGAGACAGGAGAATCACTTGAACCTGCGAGGTGGAGGTTGCAGTGAACTGAGATCGTGCCACTGCACGCCAGCCTGGGCAACAGAGCAAGACTGTCTCAAAAAAAAAAAAAAGATAAAACCTCTCTACCATCTCTGGCCTTCCCAAGGGAAGTCTCGGTGAATGGTGACTTCTGACTCCTGCTGGCAAGGAGCCCCAGGCTACACTGCATCCATGCCTGTCTCCCCATCAGACCCAGAGCCCCATGACCCAGCCACAAGACCCAGGCCCTGCATGCACCCTCAGAAAAGCTTGCCAAATTGTTGTCTCTGATGATTCCTTATTTCTGAGTGTGTTTAATGCTAACACCTCCTTAAGTATGAACTCAGATTTCATCTCGTCTGGAAATCCCCCTAAGATTTCCTCCCCTGTGTGAGTTAGGGGTCCCTGTTGTGCCTCTTCTAACAGTCCTGCTCTCCTTCAGCTGATCAACAAACACACATGTTGTATTTAGGTCAGTGCAAAATTCATTGCGGTTTTTGCCATTACTTTCAACGGCAAAAACTGCAATGAATTTTGCACCGACCTAAGTGTTTGAGTCTGTGAAGACACTGCGACCGTTCTCCAAGCCCAAAACCCAGGCTAGAGGAAGGTGAGTGAGCCTGCAGTGAGTGACGGGGCCGACTCACCTGCAAGCATGCATGGCTCATTCATTTATTCATTGACCAGGTGCGTGTTCCTGGGACACACAGGGATTCCACGCAGGCACCATCCTTGACCTCTGGAACTTACACGTTGGTGAGGAAGAGACTATTTAAGAAACAGTTATACATATAATTAAGTGGCCGTAAGTACGAGACTGTTTAAGAAGGGGACTGCAAAGGGGGGGCTCCCTGAGGCTCTGATGTGTGGTCAGAGCCCACCTTCTCTCATCGGTCTTCTCAACCACCACTTCGCAGAGGCCCCAAGAGGGGAGCATGCTCAAGGGCCCCCAGCCGGGAAAGAGAGGCAGATGCAGGTACCCAGCCCCCAGCTTCTCTCTGCGGTCAGACCCCACACTCCCCCTCAAGGAGAAGCATCCGGCACCAAGCTGGGCCCCTCTGGGTCTGCCTCCAGCTGAGCTGGGGACCAGGAAGACATCCCCTGGGAAACAAGGTGCCCTGTGGGTGGGAGTCAGCCCCAGGCTGCCGGTTCTGGTGGCAGGGCTGATTCCTTGTGCAAGGGTGACTTCAGCTCCATGAAGAGGGTGGGCAGGAGCTGGCGGGGGCAGGGGAGAGTCCCCACTCCAGCCGCACCTCGCCAGCACAAAAAGGTCGGCAGAGGAGTCTCCCCCGGGCCCCTTCCACCAGTGCCACTGGGTTCGTGCTGCCGTTGCGGTGCAGGGAGGCGCAGCGAGCAGGTCTGACAGCTCCCCCACCCACCCCCCTGCCAAATTGTACTTAATTATAATGATAAATGATGGCAGGCATCCACGACCACATCGCAGAACATGACAAACACTCCACGTCGCCGAGCCAACAAGCCCCGCTCCCCCCACCACCGTGTTTCTGAACAGGAGGCTGAGAGGGGGTTATCTGAGGCCACGGCTGGCTCCAACGGGGCCTGGCCCAGTCTGGACGCTGCCTGCCGGCTCAGGGTGGGCACTGCTGGGTAGCTGAGGGCCTGAACCCTCGCCCACCCCGTTGTCCCCGGGCATCACCTGCTCCTCCTAGCAAAGCTTGCCTCTGCGCATGAAAAAACAGCCCACCGCCCTCGGGGAGGAGCTGAGCGAACACACTCAGCAGCCACTTTCTGGAGCCACACTGCCCACACAGGCGTCACCAGGGGGACCCTGAAAGGCTCTGGGGAGGCCACAGAGAGCACCCAGGGTGGGCGAGGCCTAGGAGCTCCTCTCCCCGACCGCAGCAAGTCTTCCTCACTCCACAGGGGTCGTGAGCATTCCTGGTACTGCTGGCATTTATCTCCCCTGGGAGAAGTCCCTGATGTGGATTCCAGCTCTACGAGGTGGAGGAGGGAAGGGGCCTATGCCCTTCCTCCTGATCATTGCCGCAGGCAGGGCTCCGGGACAGCGTGCCGGGGTCCTGGTCCCACCATGTGGCTTTAACATGACTGACCGCCCAGTGCTCTGTGCGGGCGTGCGGCCTCATCCCCACCACTCCATCTGCGTGGTGAGCCTTGCAGCGTCTGAGAGACAATAATAATATGGCAGCTGCCGCGGAGGTGGCCCTTCAGCGGAGATGTGATGTGTCAGGCGGCGAACCAGCAGAGGAAGGGTGACCATGCAGATGGAGCCTGTGTTTAAGGGCTCAGGGTCAAAGACGGCCTCAAACACACACAGGCAGAAATCACCCGAGAGGGGAGGCTGAGTGGCAAGGGGCTGAAGAGGGGGCTTGCCAGGGAGGGGAGTGAGCCCAGGCAGGCCCCATGGGTGGCAGGTGGATGGCAGGAAGGAGCTGCCTCCATGCTGGGGAGGGACAAGAACCTGGCCTATGGAGATGGGAGCAGAGATGGCAGGTGGGGCCAGTGGAGGGCAGTCACAGGACTTGGGGACAGAGGGAGGTGTAGCGGGAGGAGAAAGATCTGATTTGCACAACCAGGAGGATAGTGGTTCCACCCGAGAGATGGGGGTGACCCAGAGAAGCCAGTCAGCAGGGTGTTTGGGCTTCCCAACCCCCGCCACCAGATATCTCAGCACAGGCACCCAAGGGGCAGCTGGGGGCACGGGGCAGCCTGGCCTCAGCAGGGAGGCCTTGGAGCCAGCAGTGTTCAGCACCTATCCATGTTCAAGTGTGGGCGAGGTGGCCCAGGCAAGGTGAAGGCAGCGAAGACCCAGAGGCCCCTGGGCCCCGCCTCTACAGGTCAGGAATGAACACCCCGAACAGAACCCCGCGCTCTCTGGAGTTCTGGGCCCAGGATGGGCCTGCCAGGGAGAAAGGAAACCAGAGCGTGAGGTCCCAGGCACCCGGAGAAGAGAAGGTTTCAGGAGGAGAGGTGTAGATAACCATACTGAAGGCCACTGAGAGGCCTGAGAAGGGACCCCTGGGTGGCAGGACAGAGGAGCCATGCCAGTCAGGGCCCATAGGAGACACTGGCCCACACAAATCAGGTGACATCAGGAACGCCTAGTAAAGAGGAGGGTTAGGAAGGTGTAGGGAGGGTGGGGGCAACGCAGGGCCTACTTGTCTTCCAGGGTAGTGACAGCAGGCACAGCTCCTCCCCACCCAGGTAAAGAAGGATGAGGGGAGGGACAGTTACTGGAGGCTGGAACCCAAGGGTGGAATTGGGTGGAGAGGACCCCAGGAGGGTAGGTCCTTTGTTCAGGGGAGCAGCCAGCTCACAACACTCGGGCAGGGGGTGGGGGTGCTGGAGAATCAGTACCCCAACTCACTCTCTACCCTCAGTGTCTGGGCAAACCCAAGCGGAAGCCAGTGGGCCCGAGTGCCCTGCATCACCACGGGGCGACTGGGACCCCCTCAGGACACGGAACAGGTAGCAGGCCGTGTTCTTGGAGCGGTTCCCAGGGGCGCACAGCAGCCATGGGCAGAAGCCTGCTGCAGGGAGGAACCCTGAGTGGATGACCTCGAATGTAGATTCTTCCACAAAGAGGAGGAAGGAGCTAGTAGGAGCTGGGGAGGCGGAGAGTTGAGGGCAGGTTTTGCTTTTGTTTTCTAAGTGCCTGGAGAGCATGGATTCAGGAGCAGAGAGCAGGGACACAGTTGATTCAGAGAAGACGTGGGAGTTGGTGGAACTGACAGCGTGATGAGAGGGAGACGGATCGGGTGGGTCTGAACCCAGCGGCCAGGCCACAGGGAGGGCCCAGGTGGGTGTGGTGGTTTGGCGGCAGGTGTGGCAGGGATGGTCTGCATCAGAGGGGAGTTTGCGCCCACCGGCCCTGCCACCTAGCTCTGTGTACAGGAGGCTCAGGGCTTTCCCAGGGTGGGGTCCTGCCAGGTGGGAGTGGCAGTGAGAGAGCTGAGGACTGGCTCAGTGGGACCCGTCCAGAGGGACTTGACATGGCAGGGCTGGGTGGGAGGGAAACTCAGAGAAGGTAAGGGGGGATGGGGGGCTGAGGTGGCAAGAACCAGGTACAGGGCGTCCTGAGTTGGGGGTTGGGGTATGGCCAGGGGAATGTTGGGGGACCCAGGCTTTCAGAGGCAGAGCACGCTGGTGTTGATGGAGTGTGGTGTATCATAAGAGGGATGGGGAGGCACACTGGGGAGGGCTGTGGGAGCCGCGGGGCCTAGGACTGAGAGGCCAGGGTGGTGACTGAGGTACCCACAGGGATGTAGAGACTTGGGGGACAGCCAATGCAGGGTGAGAAGGAAGACTGAGGCAGGGTGGGGGCAGAGTGTGGCTGGCAGAAGGGTGGTCACGAAGCCCCAGGGGAGAGGAAGGCAGGGGTGTGGGGGCTGGAGCCACAGGAAGGTGACCTGGGGAAGGAGGAAGAGGGGTGGGCCTCCCCAGCGGGGCCGGGAAGATGGTGTTGACTTGCAAGGGGGAATGGGGGGGCACATCCAGGCTCCCTGGGCATCCTCAACCCACTGCATAGATGGGGAGACTGAGGCTCACAGAGGCAGAAGACGAGTGTCCACCCCCAAGGCCTAGACCTGCAGGACCCAGAAATGCCTCTCTGAGACCCCACTTCACACACAAGTCCCCCACTAGATTGTTTCTGCTCTTGTTGGGGGGGAGGGAGAGGAACACTGGGGCAGGGGGCCCACCAAGGGCCTTTGGAAAGCCCTGCCTGCAGGACCCGGGGGTGGGGGGCGTGGCAGGGGGCAAGCCCAGGCCTCGTGGGGGCAGAGAGGGGGGTGTGTCTGTGTGGAGGACAGAGCATGCTGGCTGGGCGGGTGATTGTGAACGCAGGGGTGCCCGGTGTCTTTTGGGAGGAGGTTGCAATTGTGTCTCCAGGCAGTGTGGGCAGCGGGAGGGGAGATGTGGGGGCACGTGGGGTCAGCTGCTGTGGGGGCTCTCTGCAGAGGGCATGGAGGGCCCAGGGTGGCCAGGGGCGCGGGGTGATCTGGGGTGCATCGGCAGCATGCACACACGTGAGCCTGCGTGTGGGAGGAGGGAGGATTCGGGTGGGTGGGAAGTAATTAGCTGGAGCCTGGTCTCCCTGCAGAGCCTGGACGCCAGCCCGTGTCTGGCAGCCTCATCTCTGCCTGCACCGCCCCCCACCCCTCAGTCTTACTGTGGCTCCCCCATCTGCCCCAGAGCCCCTGGCAGCCCACCGGGGACAGTCAGGCAGTCCTCACTAGGGTCTTCCCATCACTGCCAGCTAGGATGGGGCAGGGGTCAGCACAGAGATGATGTAGGAGGGCAAGGGAGGCTTCTGGTTTATCTCTGAGGTTCACATCCCCACGCTGGCTCCTAGAAGGCACAGGGGCGCTACCCAACCAGCCCATGATGGTCCACATGAGAAGCCCAAGGTGGAGGGAAGAGAAAGCACTAGCCCAAATCACAGAGCGTGTGGGAACAGAACCAGTTCTGCAGACCACCCCTACCCCACCCACACCTCTATGCTCAGGATCTTCTGGGGAATTCAAGCTCCTGGGCCAGCCTGGGGCAACAGCTGGGCTATCTGCCTCAGGCTGGTCCTGCCTCTGCTCCTAAGGTCACCTAATGCTTACATCTGCCCCTCTGAGGCAGCTCCTCCCCTCTCACCAACCCCAAAGGCAGCTCCCAGCCCTACCTACCTCACAAAAAACAAGGCAAACAAAGAGTTAAGAAAGGCAGGAAGGACTAACCCAGCCAACCAAGTGCAAAGCCGAATGCCCCAGGGAAACAGGAAAGGGGCCCCAGTTCTAGGGCTACAGGGAACAAGAGGTGGGCTCCTCCCCCGGCCCTGGCTCCCAATTGTCCTGGAGCAAGCACGGGCCTCTGGATAGAGCCAGAGGTCATCTAGGACCTGGGAAGGTCATCTAGGACCTTATCTGCCCACACCCCTCCACTCCTTTCCACTCCATTCTATGTGATTGATATCAACTCAACAACTATTCAATGCAAGAAGCTAAGGTGCATCCCCAGCCATTTCTCCATCTTCCATCATCATACTGCCATCTGCCCATGTGCCCATCTGTCCCTACACACCTCAGTCCATCAATTCACTGGTCTCACCAACCAGCTGGTAAACATCCTGTGATTTATCCAAATGGGTCCATCCATCTCTCTGTCCATCCAGCCTCCCATTCCTGTATATAATTCTGTTCATTCATTGATACAGCCAACCACTGGTCCACCCAGCCATCTGTCAATTCATCCAGTCATCCATGGATTCCTCCACCTACCGATCCACTATCCACTATCCACCCACAGTTGACTCATCTATCCATCCATCCATCCATCAGTAGATCCAGCCAGCCAGCTATCCAGCCACCCATGTGCCCATCCTGGGACCCTTCGCCCATTCAGTCATCCATGGGTCCAGACATCCATTCATCCACCCACTCACCCATCATGAACATCAAGCACTCGGGCCCCTTCAGAAGTCTGAGGAAGGCCAAAGCCCATTTTCTTCCTGGCCCCCTCAATTGCGGCTGACCCCAAACTGTGTGTCCTTTCCCATCACCTCTAGGCTTGCTGTCTGTGTACAGAGGTTGTTCTGTGGGCTCAGCCTCGGCTTCCCTCCTGGCCTACCAGACAGAAACCAGGAACAGCAAGTGATCCCACAACCACTTCCAGTGAAGGTGTTGACACCGCCCTGCCCCTGGTCCCTCTGACCGTATCCATGCATGACGAGCAGGGGACCTCCAATCCTCAAAACCTCCTCCCCACTTTCTGTCCATGCCCTGGATCCCATTGTAATGGCATCACATCAGCAATCATCACCCTCATGTATGTGGCACTTACTTGGGCCAGACCCTGTTCTGAGCACTCTACACATATCTGCTTACTTGATCCTGGCCATCACCCAGTGGCCCAGTCATCCTGTGAGGCTGGCAGTGCTACTACCCCCATTTTACAGACAAGGTGCAGACAGGTTAAGAGATGACCAATGATGCTGGTGTTGACTGGGCCCCGCCTACATGCCCGGCTATACTATGCTTCACATACATCATCCACTTAATCCTGGTGGAAATGGGAGTCCCTATTGCTGTCCCCATTTTACAGCTGGGTTCACTGAGTCCCAGTGAGTCATACCAGGTCACAGACCTGGAAAGCGGGGATGCCGGAATTTGAACACAGCTGTCTGACTGCAAAGCCCATGCGCTTCACCAGCCAGGTTTCTGCAGTTGCTGCTGCGGCTGATATGTGCCCTGGAAATGGGGTTGTGGGGAGGGTGGCTGAGAGCCCAGGAAGCATTGCCCATCCCATCTGCAGGGAACACAGGGGTCCATCGGACCCCGGGTTGGAGGGCTAGGGAGATCTGGGGTCAAAGCAGGAAGTAAAGCCAAGAGGGAGGGAGGTAAGACAGAGCCAGGGCAGAGCGAAGAAGGACACTGCCGGGGCGGAGTGGTGACGGAGCCAAGGATCTAGCCAGGTGATGGGCAGAGGCCTCACAGAGGGTGGGGGCCCCACAGAGCCCACTGGCTGGGTCAGGGTCTCAGAACTGAGTCAACTAATGGGCCTACAACAGGAGTAAGAAGTGCAAGACAGGCGCCGGCATTTTCAAAACCTGTTCCAGACCTGAGCACCGTTCGGGAGGTCTCATCAGAGCCCTACCTTGGGAGCAAACCCAGGCAGGGATGCCTCAGGCGGCATTCAGGAGGCACTCAGCAGTCACTGGGTACCGCGGATGCCTGGCCTCCCCGGGGCTGTGGGCATCTGGAAGTTGCAATAATTAAATCCCTCCTGATTATTAAAACAAGACATAATACTGCAGAACGTTTTGGGAAATGAAGGAAAATGTGAAGAAGCAGAAATGTCATCTGTGACTTGTGACATCTGCAGGAACGCTGCAGGCTGCTGAGACGTGGCTGCTGGGATCTTAGGAAACGGCTCGCTCAGAACCAGCCCGGAGACTCCGCCAGCCCAGAAATATGCTCATTTCCCAGAGAGGGCTGTGTAGACACCTCCTCAGGAGAGGCAGTCTCCACCCAGGCCTCTGCTTTTCACAGGCCCACTCATTCCTTCACAAACATTTATTAAGCACCTGCTGTGTGCTGGACTTTGGCCTGCCGGGGGATCTCCTGGCCAAGACAGGGGTGGGGATGGTGACGGGCATCGTGGTGAGTGGTGGCTTCCAAGCAAGCAGTTTCGAATCCCTGAGACCTCATACGGTAAAGTTTCTGAAGGTGTGATTAAGTCAGGATCTTGAGGGTAAGAGGTGATCCTGACTTGTCGGAAAGGGGCCCTAAACACCATCACAAGCATCCCTATGAGAGCCAGGCAGAGGGAGAAAGAACTGTGAAGACAGGCAGAGACTGGAGGGATGCGGCCACAAGCCAAGGAAGGCCAGCAGCCACCAAAAGCTGGAGGAGGCATCCTTATGGGTTCCCCTCCAAACCTACCGGGGTGAGCACAGTCTGCAGACACCTTGACTTGAGCCCAGTGAAACTGACTTTGGACTTCTGGCCTCCAGAACTGGAAAAGAACACATTTCTGTTGTTTTAAGCCTCTAAGTTTGTGAAGATTTGTTAGTGGTTGTAATAGTCAGGGTTCTCTAGAGAAACAGAACCATCAGGCTGTCTAGGGAGACAGGTTGAAAGAAATAGAAAGAGATTTATTGTAAGGAATTGGCTTTCCAGATTATGGAGACAGGCAAATCCTGAGATCTGCAGGCAAGCCAGGGACCCAGGATTGCCGATAGTGTGGTTTCCATCCAGAAGGCCAGCAGCCTCGAGACCCAGAGGGGCTGATGTTTCAGTTCAAATCCCCACCCCCACACCGGCTCCTAGAAGGCCCAGGGGCGCCGCCCCATCCAGCCCATGACAGCCAAGTCCAAAGGCAAGAAAAAGCCAATATCCCAGCTCAGAGACAGACAGGAAGCATTATCTCTTACTCAAGGGAAGGTTGGCCTTTTTGTTCTATTTAGATCTTCGGCAGATTGGAGGAGGCCCACTCACAATGAGGAGGGCAATCTACTGAGTCCATAGATTCAAATGGGAATCTCATCCAAGAACACCCTCACAAGCACCCCTGGAATAATGTTTGTGTGAATATCTGGGCACCCTGTGCCCTAGTCAAGTTGACACATAAAAACCAGCCATCAAAGCAGCTGAGGGAAACGAACACAGCTTCATGTGCCAGGATAAGGAGTTCTGCCTTGGTCCTGAGGACAATGGGGAGCCATAGAGGAGTATCCAGCAGGGGGTACACCAGGGTGAGGCTGGGCAGGAGGGAGATCCTGTGTGTCGTGGCTGAAAGAGAGATGGGGAGGAGGCCAAGGCCTGACAGAGGGGTGGAGAGACTCTACATACATCTATCTAGGAGGTGGGATGAGCAGGTCTGTGTGGTGAGGGAGGGAGAGTGGGGGTGACATGCAGGTTCCTGGGGCAGGTGCAGGCAGATAGCACGGGAATTGTGGGTTTTGCTTTGCAGGGGTGACCAGGAAACCCACAGCATTCACCTCTCCACCCCACATCTGCACAGACACCCATCACGGGGATGTGCTAACCTGGCGAGTGTGGCCACCGGATACTGGCCCGTGCGTTGGGACAGCCACCAGCCCCGGCCTAGGAGTGCTAGCCCTTGAGAGTGTGACCTTAGCCAAGGCCCAGATCACCTTAAAACTCAGGACTGGGGGTGGGGGGGGCACTGGGCCTGGGGGAGGAGAGGCTGAAAAGTGTCCTTTTTCATGAAGAAGACAGAAATCCTCGCCTCACCTCAGCTGTAATAAGCTAATTTTCTCTTCTAAATGGGGCGTAATCAAATTCAGCCCCATAGCCTCATTTCCAGGCAACTTTATTCATTGTTATTTTTATTCCAAGAATTCCTTGGCATTTTCTGGGAGCCACTGAAGTGTTTAATAGCTGCCTAAGTAACGGCGTGCCCTCTTTGGAGCAAAACTGAGGAGCAAAGATTCCTAACTGGGGAGGTCCTGGAAGGACATGTGAGGTCAGCTGGCCCAGGTGTGGGAATGAGGCCAGGGTGGCAGGGGCCAAGGGGCACCTGGCTGGCTCAGTGGGCAGGACCCAGGCTGGGCCGGGGCCTCCAGGTGGTTCTGAAAAGCCTGAGAGCTTGGGCAGAGGAAGCAGTCAGGGGCCTCTGGGTTGGTAGGGAGATGAGGCAGAGGTGCCATACCTGCAATGCAGAAAGTAGGGGGGTCCTCAGAGCTCCCACTCTCCATGAAGGCAGGGCTCCAGGGAACAGGGGGCTAGCATCTGCAGCTCTGAATCCCCATTAAGCCCAGCTTTGGGGCCCACAGGCTTCTTGGGGTGGCCCCAGCCCCTAGCGAGGAGTCGCCAGGCCTTTCCCACGCCTTCTCAGAGGCCAGACCACAGCACAGGGTGGAGGAGACCCTGTCCTACTAAGAGTGGGACAAGGTCTGCACCTCCTCTGTGTCCAGGACAGGGACACCGGGCAGCAGCAGAGGGCCAAGGATGAGCAGACAGAACAGAGGCAGCTCCAGAGGCCAGCAGGGAGGCAGCCACCATGGTCGGCAGGGTCTGGGCTGGGGCGGGGGGACAGGGGAAACTTCAAGGCAGACCACACAAAGGTGGCGAGTCCACCAGGCCGAGGGGACACTTGGATGTCCACAGCTTAGATACAGAGGAGGGGGCAGTGGGTGGCTGAGATGGACTGGAACTAGGCATCAGGGGAGGTTGATGGAACTTTGAGGAACCTGAGGAGGTTGGAAATGCTGGAGCCGAGAGCCGATGGGGCAAGAGGTTAGGGCTCACCTGGCTAGGGCTGCCCAGCCACTGCCGAACTCCGTGTCCCCTGACCATCCCCTCTGACACCTGTGTCCAGAGACAGGGCGTCCACTGCCCCCAGGAGTATTTTTAGCTTCTCCGGGTCCTCTCCATCCCCACTGCACTTGGCCACCAAGCCCTCCTGGGCACTGTAAGGAGCTGTGAGACCACGGTGGGTGCGGCCAGTATGGTTCTCATTCATGTTGCTTAAATCATTAACTGGCTCTTTTGTAAGAGTCATCTGACGTTCAGGAAGTCTTTTGATGCCTTTCAAAAGGCTTTTTTATAAGTGTTTCTAATCCTTTTCTCTTAAAAACAGGAAGTTACACTTTGCAACCCTAAACACCAGAAGGTCAGAATTTGGTTGGCGAGGCAGATGCCACAGGCTCCGGATGGCTGTTACATCTGCCCAGCCCTGGCCCAGCTCTCGGACTGAAGACACAGACAGGGGCCCAGGAGGAAACGGCTGGGCCCAGACCACCTCGTGGGTGATGCCTCCCCAAGAGAAGATGTGGTACACAGGTCTTCTCCAGGGCCCTTCCCCAGACAACGGACCCCCCCGCTGCCCAAGCCAGAAAGCCGGGTGTCGTCCTCAGAGCCCCGTCTTCCTCAGCCCCACCCCCTGCTGCTGCCCTTTCTACTCCCTAGATCTGGCCCCTCCCTCCCTGCCCACTGCCTGGAATGGTGCTCCAGGGCCTTCACTTGCCTGTACAGGGCCCCCCAGGACTGGGTGGGGGGCTGCTTCTCTCCCCTTCCTTCCCACCTTTCACTCTCAGCTCCAACCCCAAACCACACTGTGGTTCCCTGGCTATGCCGTACCCTCACACACGCTGTTCCTCTGCCTGGACACCCGGTCTCCGCTTTTCCATGCAGTGAACTCCTACTCACCCCTCAGGGGCCCCTCCTCTAGCAAGTCTTTCCTTTTCTAGACTCCCTTTCCCCTGGATCCCAGGGCCTAAGTGCCCTGCCCTGGGCCTCCTTAGGAAAGAAGGAGGGTTGTATCTACAGCCTCTGTGCCTTTCACATCTTCTCTTCAACATGTCTGTGGGAACTGAAGCAACCAGCTCAACTGATGAATCTTAGCAGGAAACTATCTCACCAAAAGAACTTGGCCTCCACTCCATCTGTGCCCACGCCACCCCCACCCCCAGAGACCAGCCACTCTTGGCCACATTCCCCAGGGCCAGGCCTGCTGCAGCACCTGCTGTGTAGCAACTCTGGTCCAGCCATCCTTTCCAGGGTGGTGGGAACCCAGCCCTGCCCTGGAAGAAGCAGCCCTTTCCCCTGTTGCAGGATCCAGGCAAGTGCTGGGGCATCCAGGTCAGCCAGGCCAGCAGGGAAAGGGGCTGGAGGATGCGCAGCTCTGCCGAGGACGGTGTTCAGTATGGACAGAGCTGCCCAAGGCAGTGAAAGGGGGCACCCCATGCCCAGAGGTGTGCCTGTCCTGCCCCATACACCAGAAATGGAGTAAGCATGCATGCCCTCGATAGGAGTTGGATTTGAAGAACTGCCAGCTCCCTTCCAACTCACGAGTTGATTACCTGTTCATTCATCAAGGAGGTGCTCAGCCCTGTTGTGATAGATCAGAAGTTGGACCTGGTGGCTGGGGAGACAGAGGTGGACCAGGGACAGTGCTGCCCTCCAGGAGCTCCCAGCCCATGGACTAACAGACCCAGAAATAAACGATCTGTCTAGAACGCTAAGCTCCATCTTGTTCACCACTGTACCCCACAATACTAGGCACAAGGGCTGGCATACAGTAGGTGCTCAACAAAGGTCTGCTGAATGACTAAGTGCTGTGATCGAGGCCCCACCAGGGGCTGAGGAGCCCCAACAGTATGTGGAGGAAGGAAGGTGAGGAGAGACCTCCTGGAGGTAAGGTCCCCAGGCTGAGCCCTTGGCATTCCCAGCTAATGGATCTGCTGGTCCAGGGCCAGCCAGGAGGCAAGGAAAGCAGGGCGCAGCCCCGAAGACACAGGTGGGCCGAGCACCAGGAGGCAAGGAAAGCAGGGCGCAGCCCCGAAGACACAGGTGGGCCGAGCACCAGGAGGCAAGGAAAGCAGGGCGCAGCCCCGAAGACACAGGTGGGCCGAGCACCAGGAGGCAAGGAAAGCAGGGCGCAGCCCCGAGGACACAGGTGGGCCGAGCACCAGGAGGCAAGGAAAGCAGGGCGCAGCCCCGAAGACACAGGTGGGCTGAGCACCAGGAGGCAAGGAAAGCAGGGCGCAGCCCCGAAGACACAGGTGGGCTGAGCAACATGACTGGGATTCTGTGGAGGGTGCTGGGAGACCCTGGGGTGCCGGGCCAAGGAGCAATGGGACCAGGTTTGTCTTGTGGAACAAGGATGGGCTGCAACATGTGGGAGACTCTGGGGCTGGGGACAAGGACAGCCCTGAGGGGATGCAGTGGGTTTGGCTGCATGTGGCAGGCCCAGAATGACAGTGGTTTAAAAAATAAGTTTACCTCTCACGGAGAAGTTTGAGCTGAAAGGTGCCCTCTGCTCCCCCAGGTCACGAGGGCCTGGCCTCGTTCCTGTTTCGGGGACTTCCCAGAGCGGGGCTCCTCCTGGGTGGGTAATCTGCTCCTACCCCATTGGACAGACAGAGTCACATGGCCACATCTAGCTGTAAGGGATGCTGGGAAAGGAATCTGCCGGGGCAGCCAGGTTCTGAGAGGAATTTTGCTGTTAGGGAAGACGAGAGAGAGGCTGTTGAGGGACAACTGTCAGAGGCTGTATCATGGGCACTGATTAGGGAGCACCTCGTGCTTTCCCTCTGGAGGGGAAGCATGGGGCCTGGGCCGAGACTGGCCAGGATGGAAGGCCTCTAGAAGGTCCCTGAGTGGGGCTGGGGCGTGGTGGGGCTGCCCGTGAGATGAGGAGCGCCAGAGCTGTGCAGGCAGCGTGGGATTTGGCAGAGGGAGGGCTGCGGGTTGCAGAGGTGAGTTGGGCCTTCTTGAGAGCGAACTGCCTAGGGAACAGCCCTTGGAGGTGTCCAGGTGAGGCTGGGGTGTGGGACCCACCTGCAGGAGAGGGCTGTGCTAAGGGTGGCTGGGCCAGGAAAGGCTGGAGGGAGAGGGGACCCTCCGGGGTTCACAAGAAGGAGGGGAAAGTGCAAAGGGGCCTCCCGTAGCTCCAAGGAAGAGGCTGGGACCACTGCGAGGACGGGGAGGGAAACCGTCCCCGAAGACAGTTTCCAGGAGGAGAGAGGAAGAGGTAGGGGCTGGGTGGGAGGGGCAGCAGTGTCCCCTTCTCAGTAAGTCCTCCTACCACCTGCCTGAGAGCTCCCTCTGGAAGAGGTGGGGAGGAAGACAGGAGGGGAGGCCCCCAGATGCAGGCCTGGAAGCAGAGCCATCGACCCACCTGAGAACAGCCAGCCCTTAGCCTGAGGGGCTGGGACAAGGTGTATAGCCTGGTTCACTCCTTGGGACACCGAGACCCCACTCCCAAGCCTTAACATCCCAGGCCCCTCCCAGGTGACAGCTGGGCTGGGGAAGGGGTTCCAGATCAGCCATCTCTTTCTCAACTCATGGGGGAGGGGTGCTAACCCCAAGTGGGATCCTGTACAAAGGCTTCATATCCACAATCTTATCTGACCCCACAACAATCCACCCTACAGAAGAGGAAACCGACGCCCAGAGTGGTAAAAGGCTGCCCACGGTGGCCCACTTAGGCGGTGTGGAACCCTTGGCCGGGTGGTGGCACGGGATGAACACTCCCATTCCCCTCTTAAAGTCAGGGAAGCAGAGGCTCAAAGAGGTGCACAGCCTCCCTCCAGGTCACACAGCAGGTCAGGTCTATGCCAGTGCTGGTGCAGTCGCCCCAGCCGCTGTCTTTCTAGCAGGACCCTAGCTCTGTGCCATGTGGCTGCCCCTCAATAACCAGGAGAACAGAGCAGCCTGGGTGAAAGGGAGGGCTGAGGGCTTCAGGATCCTTCAGGATCCCCCAGGGAAGCCCAGCTGGTCTGAGAACTCCACAGGGGTTCATCTGGGGACCAGGGAACTGGAGGGCTGTGCACCTTCTTCTTTACCCTACTGCTCCACTCCCCTCCTGCCAACAATGCCATAGCCTGGGCTGCCTCCACCACTCCCCATGCAACTCTGGGGGCCTGGCCTGGCCACAGACCACCACTTCCTGGAAAGAGTAACTGTTCCTGGAAAGCTGGAACTGCTGCCTCCCCAGCCCAGGTCGCCTCAACAGCGTGCAGAGGTCAGCCCAACCGGCAGCCCCGGGCCCCTCTGGGATCCCTCATATTTCCAAGAAAATTGCAAAACATGTAAAGAACAAATGGTCCTCATATCCCTCCCTCATTGGCTTAAAAAGGAGTACTGGGGATCCGGGAGAGAGCTGGGAAGATGCCACAGGCGGCTTCCTGATCCTCCAACCAAGCGCATCCCCAGGCATTCTGCAGCCAGGACACCCTGGGAGCGTGCAAGGTGGGCAGGGGAGGGCAGGGAGGAGGCAGCCAGCTCCTGGGGTGGGCACCTCCTGGGGGGAAGGTGGCTGAGACTCTGACGCTCTGGAACCTTCCTGCAATGCAATAAACAGAGCCTGTTCCCACCCTCTGCTTCCACCTCTCCCAGCCACAGGCCAGCCTCAAAGGGCAGGAGCCGGGATCCATTTACCCTGCGGGGATGGGGGAGAGCAGCTCTCAAGGATGGCCTCTGTTCTGGGGTCTCCCCCTGTGTAAGCCCTTCCCCCTGAGGGCAGGCTGCACCCTGAGCTCCACGTCCCAAATGGGACTGGGCAACCGGACCAGAAACTCCCAGATGCTTAGGTGCAGCACACGCCCTCGTGGAGCCTCCGTTTCCCCACCCGGATAGTCCAGAATTTCCCAAAAGGCAGTAACAAGACAATTTTGAAGGGTATCCAGAAAAAGTTGTTTTCTATTTCAATAGTTATTTATCTATATGGGTTGAGAAAAATACATACAAAACTAACATATCAAACCCAGGGCTTCAGAACCTATCACGTAGGTCATCAGTATTTAAGTTTAAAAAGCAAGTTGATTTTTTAAAAAATTAAGCAAATAATCAAGTTGACGATACAAGAATACAACATAAATCAAGTTGTGAGACTCCGCTGACCTGTATTTGTTGAGCAACGACTAAAATCTCCCCATGTCTACGTCACTGTTATTTTGCATCTTGTCGTGGTAGCCAACCTGGTTGCCTGACTCACGCCAGAGACCACGCAGCAGCCTGAGGAAAGACGTTCAAAGCAGAGAGAACAAAGAACTGAGCCCTCTTGGAGTCTTGCGGCTCTGCATTTGCTGAAGATGCGGCCCTGGAGTGCTGCTGGTGGAGCACCTCGGAACAGGACAAGAGGGCTGAACAGGACAGGGCCAGGTGGTCCAGAGCCCACCAGCCTGGCCTGCCTGCTCCCTCCCTGTGGTGGCCCTTGAAGCGTCTATTCATTCTGTGAAACCGTCTGTGTCTGCAGAGGCTGGAAGCCCCCCAAGGGTGAAGCCTTCCAGCACTCACCAACAGCTGAGTGCTGTTATCAGCCTCCCAGCACTCAGCGCCCACCTGGCAGAAAAGGTCTCAATGGATCTCGCTGAATAAATGAAACAGGGAGTCTGGGGACCTGCGAGCTCTGTCTCCAAATACCCAGTGGGCAGAGGGTCAGCCATGTTTGGAGGGCACCAAAGAGAGCCAGGAGAGCCTGGGTAGCCAGGGATCGTGGGCTCTCTTCCCTCGGAAGTGTGGGAGCAGAGGCTGCCGGGGGCAGGGCTGGGAGCTGAGGCCGAGAGTTGCAGCTCACAGCACTGAGTAGGACCAGAGAGGAAGCAAGTGAGGGGAAGCGGCCCCAGGATGGGGTTGGGGCAAAGATGCTGCCACTATTACCTCCCCACGCTGGGGCTCCCATGAGATCTCCCTGTCTGTCCCTCCTCAGCCGCCAGGGCCTCTGGGGCCACAGGCTGGTTCAGCTCAGGGCAAACTACACCTGAGAATGAGCAGACAGGCCATCCTCTCAGCTGGCGATCCTGGGCCCCAGTTGCCCTCAGGGGACCCACTGCCCTGCCCCGGGCCCAGCTTGGCCATACTGTCTTCTATTGCTCATGAAAAAATTGTCATCCTGGGCTGGGGGATGCTATCAGGCCCCCATAATCCATAGATTCACGTCCAGAGCCCGGAGCAGGGCCTCTGGGGCCCTCCCAGTGAGCTGGCTGACCCCACCCTGCTCCTGGCCCACACTCCAGGCTCCAGACCCCAGACCCTCAATAGGTCCTCAGGGCTGCCCGAGGCCAGGCCCTGCTCCCAGGAACTCACAGAATCGAGGACAGAGCCTCACGCTTCAAATCATGCCGCACAGTAGGTGCCTGGAGAAGTTGGGGAGGGAGGTGAAAGGAGCCTGCAGACGGCGGCTCCACGGCAGGGAATTCCTGGGAGTGCAGCTGGTCTGCACAGCTGGCTGGTGAGGCAGTGGGTGCAGGCTCCCCAAACACTGAGGGTGGGCACAAGGCTGGCAGAGCCGCACCTGCACTCCTCGACACGCTGCTCTCAGCTAGGCCCTGCACTCCCCTCCACAAGTTCCCTTCCAGCTCCTGACATGCTTATCCCTGCTCCCAATCACACAGAGCCATCTGATTGGCTTAGCTTGGTTGGTTGGTCTATTGGGCAGAGTCCAGCCCTCAAGTCAGGTGCCCATCCTCATCTATTCAGAGGCCTCCCCTAGCTCTCCGAAGAGCCCACATCTCCTGGGTGGTCAGGGTAGGTACCAGCCAGGTGAGGGCGTGGAGGGCGCAGTGAGTGGAGCTTCTCAGTGCCTGAGTTGGGCCAGAGCTGATTGACTTTGATTTCTAAAATGACACCCGGAGTGACACATCCGCAGTGGCAGAGGCAGACCTTGGTGAGCCTGGCAGGCATCTTTCAACTCCCATGCTCCATGATGGAGTGGTTCTGGGTCTCAGCCAGCGGTACCTGTAGGTGGCCCCTGACTCCTGGCTTCTGAGTCCCTTCCCTCCCCTGCCCATCCTGGCCCCCAGCCCCTCCCCAGGCCAGACCCCTCCCCCCAGCTGCAGCTAGTGCTTTCATTCACCCTCTGAGCATTCACCCAGCCCTTTTTAGGTAAGAGGCTGGTTCCAGCCCTGAAGGAGAGGAGCCTCTCCCCGCCCCGTGGAAGGGCATTAGCAACAGCCATGTCCTAGCCCCTCCACCCCCTCAGCCTCCAGGCTGAGGCAGCCTGGCCAGGGAGTATTGCCCACATCCACATCTGGCCATGGCCTTCCTCTTCCTAATGCCTCCCATGGCTCCCCATCACCCTCAGATAAGGCCAGACCCTGTGGCTAGACTTGTGCGTGCGTTACCTTCCATGGCCAAAGGGATTTTGCAGAGGTGAGTAAAGTAGGGATCTTGAGATGAGAGACGATCCTGGGTTATCTGGGTGGGCCCAGTGTCATCACAAGGCTCTATTCAGTGTGGAAAGGGAGGCAAGACAGCAGGAGTGGCGTCAGGCTCCAGGGCGTCGCTGGCCTTGACATTGAAAGGGGGCCATGGGTCAAAGAACACAGGTGGCTTCTAGAAGCTGGAAAAGGCAAGGGAATTGATCTCCTCTGGAGCTTCCAGAAGGAACACTGCCTTGCCAATCCACTGTGGACTTCAGACCTGCAGAACTGTAAGGTCATAAATTGGTGTTGTCTTAAGCCCATTTGTTTGAGGCAATTTGCTATTACAGCAACCATAGGCAACTCCTTGACGGGTCCCCAGGGCCTTTCTGATTCAGCCCTGCTGATGTCCCGGCCTTGGGCGAGCCCCTCCCCTCCCCCTTGCAGTGAGCTCCCTCTTCCCCGTTCCCTCTCCCGCTCCCCTACTTCCCTGGGCTCACCACACCTTTGGCCTTCGCTCAGGCGGTCTCCTTGGCCTGATACAACCCTTCCCAGGGCCTGGCCAGCAGCTCCTCCCCCACACACCCATCCCAATGTCTCCTCCTCAGGAAGGGCCCCCATCCGCTGAGGGCTTGGCAGTAACCATCCCCAGGCCCTGGATCACCACCCAAGACTCAAGTTCTGCCTCATCATGGGCCATGTGCCCACCCGGGTCAAGATGGGGTGAGGCCCCTTAACTGATGGCCCTGCCCTGATCTAAGGGCCAAGGGAAGGGCTAGAACTTCAGGAATGCAGAGTTAACAGGTGCCCCTGCCCTCTCTGGTCCACCTCCCAAGGCTCGGTCACCTCGTCAGAGTAAGTCTCGCACTGGCACCCCTGTGTGCCCTCACCCAGCTATGGGTTCCTGAAGGGTGGCTCCTGGGTCAGAGTGGGGCCTGTTGCAGTTTGGACTCCCCCAGAGCAAAACCTGAGACGAGGATGTGGGTGCAGGTAGTGAACCCAGGAAGCTCACATGAGAAAGTGAAGACGACGAGGAGATGGGGGTGGGGGCGGAAAACCAAGAGAGGTGCACTAGGCAAGTGGGGCTCAGCCACTGAGGGCCCTCAGATGGGCCCGCTCGGGCCTCTGGTGGCTGAGGGTGTCACCTGCTGACACAGCCTGCCTGGCATGTTCCTGAGCAGGCTGGGCAGGGATGCGTCCAGATGCAGGTGCTGGAGTGAACCAAGGACACCTTGCCAGGAATCGTCACCTGCAGCTGCAGGTCAGCTCAGAGGCTGAGGTCTCAGGAGGGGCATGAAACTCCCTGCAGGAAGACAAGGCCCTAAGTCGGGAACAAAAGAGGCTGGGAGTGTGGATTCCCTGAGCACATGCACCACAGACCCACAGAGGCCTCCAGAAAAGTCCCTACCCTCTCTGGGCCTCAATTTACCAGCTGTGAAAGGACCACCTCATATCCTCCCAGAAAAAGAAAGAGAAGAAAAGAATGATGGTGAAGATGAGAGACTGGAACTCTTGTACACTACGTTAGTGGGGATGTGAAATGATGTGGCCATTACGGGAAACAGTGTGGCAGCTCCTCAAAAAATTAAAAATAGAATGAGCCTATGACCCCGCAATTCCATCTCTAGGTACATGCCCAAAGGAATCGAAAGCAGGCTCTGGAAGAAATACTTGCGCACTCATGTTCTCGGCAGCATCGTTCACAATAGCCAAAAGGTGGAAGCGACCCGAGTGTCCCCGACAGGTGAACAGATCAACAAAATGTGGTAAATCCATAAAATGGAATATTATTCAGGCCTGAAAAGGAAGGACATTCTGAGACATGCTGCAACACGGTTGAACCTTGAGGACATCAAGCGAAGTGAAACAGGCGAGTTACTAAAGGACCAATCCTGCAAGATCCCACTGATGAGAAGCACCTGACGTAGTCAGACTCATAGAGACGGGAAACGGAACGGTGCTCGCCGGGGGCTGGGGGAAGGGCAGAAGGGAGAGCTGGTGTTCAATGTTTCAGTCCTTCAGTTTTGTACAATGGAAAGAGTTCTGGAGATTGGTTATCCAATAATGTGAATACCCTTAGCACTACTGAGCTGCTACTTAAAAATGGCTAAGACAGTAGCCAGGCTCAATGCACAATCTGGTCACCCCAGCTACTCAGGAGGCTGAGGCAGAAGGATCTTTGAGCCCAGGAGTTCAAGCCCAGCCTGGGCAACATAGTGCTCATTGTTTTTATCTTAAAAAATGGATAAGACGGTAAATTTTATGTTACATGTATTTTACCACAATTAAAAATTTTTTAAAGGTAGTGGCTTTGAACTGCACTGTCCACTCAAACTAATTTTGTACAGTCAAGGAACTATCAGTTGATCACTGTATTACACCAAAGCTGAAGGGAACCCCATTCCCAAAGCAGGAGAAAGCAGGGCTGCCCAATTTGGAGTGGGGGTGTGTTAGTTCGTTTTGTGTTGCTATGAAGAAATACTGAGGCTGGGTAATTTATCAAGAAAAGAGGTTTATTTGGCTCATGGTTCTGCAGGCTGTACAAGCCTGGCCCCAGCATCTGCTTGGCTTCTGGGGAGGCCTCAGGAGGTTTTTACTCGTGGTGGAAGGCAGAGTGGGGAGCAGGCACACCACACGGTGAGAGAGGGAGCAAGAGAGGAGGAGGGGACGCCCGGCTCTTTTAAACAACTAGCTCTGCCATGAACTGATAGGGTGGGAACTCACTTATGACCGTGGAGAGGGCACCAAGCCTTTCGTGAGGGATCCACCCCCATGACCCAAACACCTCCCACCAGGCCCCGCCTCCAACACTGGGGAATCACATTTCAGCATGAGATTTGGAGGGAACACACATCCAAACCATATCAGGATGGGACCTCAGAGCCCACCTTCTCAGCCCCTCACTCTTACCTCCACACCGGGTGACCCTTGGCACTTGGAACTCCCATCTCCACACCTCTCCAGCCCCTTCCAGGCAGGTGGCTCTTTGAATCGAGGGCTCCAAAGGTAGACAAATGCATCCTTTCCTGACTTTCCTGGCCAGAGCTGGAGGAGCCCTTTGTTCTCCCCTGGAGGTTTCCGAGGGATAAGGTCTGGCCCACAGAGCCAAGAGGTATGGGTACAGGGGAGATGAGGCAGATGGGGCAGTAGGTGGGACTCACCTGAAGGGGCAGCCAAGGCTAAGGGAGCACATGGGCAGCCTCTAGGGGCCCATCTTTCTGCAAAATTCAAAACTCCTAGAAAGGAAATCCCCCCCTCCTCCTCTACAGCCATTTCCAGGGATTCCAAGATCGTTCCTTTAAGTGTAAGAAAAGTCCTGGTGGAAAAAATTCGTTGTTACAAATGGAATGTTTCCATTTGGTTTCATTAAATCCACCCCCCTCCACCCCACCCCACTCCAGGGAAAGCTGGGGATTGCAGGGAAGAGGGGGGTGGAGGAAGAGGGATGCTCCCAGTAAAGCCATTTCACCTGGAGAATTCAATCTGGAGAGGAACCAACGTGCAAGAGTGCCTCTGTCGCCATGCCCTTATGTGTGTGATGTCATCCGAGCCTCATTCTGCAAGGAGGACTGTCACCCCCATGTCACAGAAGAGGCATCAGGGCCACTGAGCCATTACTGACTTCCCCAGCATCCCACAGTTACGTGGCATGCCCAGCACTCAAACACACAGACACATCCCTCTGTGACTCCAGAGCACCACAGGCCCTAAAAAGCAACCTCCACGCCGCGGCTCGCCAACCTCTGGTTAGTAACCGCTTGATCATTCTGCAAACAGTTGATCAACTTCTCTATCTGGATCTATTTTAACTGGGATACATTTTGGCTACTGTAAGAAATGCCAAAATAACAGGATTAAACAGGACAGCGCCCCCCCACCCCCACCCTGCCCACCCCCCGCACAGCAGGCTGAGCTTCAGCAGTCTAAAGCTAGCGTGGTGGTGACACGGGCACACGGGCTTTTTGCAGCTTGTTGCTCTGTGATCCTCAACACCCAGCTTCCCTTCCATAATCCCACGGCTGCCCCACTCCTGCCATCACCTCGTTAATCCAACTGTGGGAACAGGGAGAAGAAGCGGGGGAAGGCACCTCTCTTCCCCCTAAGGTCAGGAACCCGAAGTTTCACAGGTCACTTCTTCTGCGTCACTGGCGAGGATTTGGTCAGATAACTACGTGTAGCTGCAAGGGAGGCTGAGAACTTGAATCTTTACATGAGCAGCCACGTGTCCAGCTCAAAGCTGGGATTTCTTTTACTTTAGAAAGAAGAGGAAAAGGGACACTGGGGGCAGCCAGCAATCTCTGCCACTGGGACACAGTCTTCACCCCTTTGCCGGACCATGGTGAGCCAAGATCGTGGGGAAAAGGTAACTGCCATCTGGCGGGGAGAGAGGTGATTGGATGAGGAATCGGAGGAGGCTTCCTGGGAGGTCTGACATTTCGGCTAAGCCTCGAAGGACAGGTAGGGCTTGGGAAGATGAGATGAAAGGGAGCTCCAAGAGAAGGTGCAAGTAGCCACCTTGTATGGGTGGGAAATTCTAGCTCAGTGAGAGAGCCTGAACTTTGAGCCAGGAGACCCGAGTTTGAGTGCTGATGCACAGCCGGCACAGCCGTGCACGGGTTTCCTGAGCCTCAGGTGGCTTCCTCACTAAATGGCTGGGGGTCCTCAGTACGTCCCCTTGCAGGCCTGCTGGGGAGGGCAGGCATGTGGCAGGGCAGCTGTGGCAACATTTCCCTGGGCGGCGGGGGTGTCAGTTCAGTGTCAAGCAGGGACAGGGGCTGGAGCTGAAAAGGGAAGCAGAGACCCCATCTGGAAGCCCTGAAGGCCAGGCCAAGCAGTCTGGATGTTTTCCAAAAGCTGCAGTCCGTTCCATGGTAGGGCAGCCTCCCAAGCAGAGAGTGACCTAAAACATGAAGACATCTAGAAGACAGAGAGGAGGAGATGAGATCAGAGATGTAGAAACCCAAGAGGAGGCAGCTGCAAAGTTCCCAGGGAGACAGCATGGAGGGGATCAGGCCAGAGCCAAGGAGCCCTTCCATCCCAAGCAGGCAGTCAGGGAAGACTTCCTGGAGGAGGTAGCCCGAAGCTGTCCCAGCCAAAGCAAGAGCTGTTTAGAGCCCAGGGAGTGGGGCTGCGGGGAGGGTTTGCCCTGGAGGGGACCAGCCACAGAAGGAGGGACCAGCCAAAGCCAGGCCATGCCCAGGGACAGACAGGCCCCACCGCCGCCTCGAGATACCCCTACCCCAGCCAATGTGAGCACCTCACGGAGCACAGGCTGCACCTGGCACCACATCCCCATCCCAGTGAATCTTCCCAGTGACGTCACAAGGTGCAGATCCTTGCCCAATTAATGGAAGAAGAAGCTGGAGCCCAGAGAGGGTCGGCCACTTCACTGAGGCCACACAGCAAGGATTTGGGTCCGGCAGTCAGAACCAGTGTACCCAGCACTATTTGACCCTTCCTGGGGCTGGGGGTGTCATTCAGAAACACTCTGACATTATCATCCTGGTCTCTGGAAGGGGTGAGGAACAAGAACTGCTCTATCCACATCCCATCCACAGCCATCCCTTACAAGGCAGGGACAGAGATGGAGTTACCCCATTGGACAGAAAAACAAACTGAGGCTCCAAGAGGTGAAGTCGCACGCGTGGGTCCGCGGCCCATCGGTGGCCGGCAGGACTTGAGTCCAGGTCCTTCTGACTCCGTGTCCTGATTCTCGGTGATTCTTGCTGAGGCCTTTCTCTCCCCTCCTACCCCTCCTCCCCCCCCCACCATCGCTGTTTTCCTGGCTCCCTCTCAGGGAAAAGAACATGCTCTGAGTCTCTGTTTCCCTGGGAGAAATCCATTTTCAGAATCTGGAGGTGTTGAAATGTGTTCTTTTTTCCTCTCCAAAGAGCCCTTCTTGAGGACAGAGGTGCCCCCGGAATCCCTCCAAGGCCAGCACCGGCCAGGTGGGGGGTGGGGATGCTGCCTGTAGGGGCCAGGTCTCGGAGACCCTTATTCACCCAGGATAAGGAGCAGTGGGGGCACTTCAAGAGCTCAGAGCACACCCTGGCCCCCCAACCCAGGACCACCCGCCCTGGCCTCAGAAGACCCCACTTGCTATCCCTGCCTGGTTCCTGGCGACAGGCTTTGTGGCTCCCAGTAGCAGGGCAGTCACTGAGCCTGCCTGGTGGAGGTGTCCAGGGGAGGGTCCGTGGTCTCCACCAGACTGCCACCCTCCCCATGACAGCTGGGCTCCAATGGTCGTGGTTGCAGAAGTCTCTTGCTGTAAGGAGCCCAGCCCTCCCTGTGAGCATCTCCTAATGCATGCGGAGCCAGGCCCTGGGGAGCACGGGGTGGTGGGTGCAGGGGCTGCTTGCCACGTGGGGAAGGAAGGAAAGAAGCTGGGAGGGGCATGTGGGAAGGGGCACAAGGGGATGAGATAGAAGGGAAGAGGGAAAGGAGGAAGAGACGGGGGAGGGCAGAGGGAAGGGAAGGGAGGAAAAGGCAAGGAAGGAGCTGGAGAGGGAAGAGGAGGCGGGGGGAGGAAAGGGAAGAAAGAAGGAAGAAGCAGGGAGAGAAAGAGAAGAGAGGGAAGGGAGGGGAGGAAAGGATGGGGGAGGGGAGGTGGTGGCTTGGTGTCCACATACACCATCATTCTTCCTTCAGGCCCTCTCTCCCAATGCACTCCCCTTACACTTGCCCAGATGCCTCCCTGCCCTTCCTCTTTCAAAATGTGCTCCAGCCTGGGGCCTGGGCAGCACCCCACCTGTCCTGGCCTCTCCACCCAGTGCTTGCATCTCCTGACCACAGCTTCCTGCAGCTGGACTAATCCCTCTCAGGGTTCCAGTCCCTTCCCCCAGGCTGCCCTCAGCTCCTCCAGGTCCCCACTGTACTCACCCCCAGTAGGGACCCCCAGGAGGCCTCGGTTCTCGGGAAGCAGTTCCTGGGTCTCCTAGAACCTATGTTCCAAAATTGTGAACCCGTGGATCCCACAGGCCTGGAAGGCCCATCAAGGCCAACCTACCCAGGACCCACTCCCCAGGCCCCCACAGCATCCCCGAGGAGGGACTCCCGGCCTCCATGTTCCGAAAGGAACGGACAGAGCTGGAGCTCAGGCACAGCGAGTCCATCGCCCCCAAGACTGCATCTCCGGGGACAGCCCCGAGCACCCGGCACCTGCCTGGGGGATGACACAGGCCCCACCTGCCTAAGCGTGGTGCCCAGACCCTGGGACTGCAGCCTTTCCCATCCACGTGGGACATGTCCCAGCAAGCGGCAGCCTCCTCGTCCTTCAGGGTGAGTTCTCCAGGGCTCTCCAAGAGATTCTCCCTCAAATGCGCCACATCCCTTCCCTCCTGAGGGACTTCCATGCTCCTGGCCTCCCAGCAGGTCTCCCTGAGAAAGCTCCTGGCCACCCTGAGATGCCGGGATTTTATCTCCAGGGCAACAGGAATCACTAGAGGACCTGAGGCGACAGCACCGTGGGAGAGATTTGGTTTGTGAGGCGAGGGAGGTTGTCACTAGAGCCTGGGTCCGTGCCCGTGCTAGGGTCCCACACGCTGCTCCAGCTTGGCTCACAGCACTCCGGCCCAGCCACCGAGGACACCAGGGGACCCAGGGCCAGGATGTCCATGGTGGCCTCAGGGAGCCCCACTGCAGGTGGTCATGAGGCTATTCTGCCGCCCCCCACCCCACCCCCAGTGCGAACCCACAGAACCCTCTACATCCCCAAATGCATCACACTGAAACTCCAGCAGAGTGATTGCTATACGGGTCATGAAACTACCTGTAGGAAGCAAGTCCCTGCAGAAGCCCCCAGTATCATCATCCTGTGCTGCTGGCCACAGGGGATAGAATCAGGACCAGGCTGTGCACGGGTTTATAAGGATAGCCACACAGTCTTCTATGGGTTACAGCCCCACCTCCTCCTGGACCCTCAGTCAGTGCTCTGGGGCCAGCATCCAAGCCAGCCAGTCATTCCAGCACTCACCTCCCAGACCAATAGCCCGCAGAACAGGCTCTAGTCTGGGTCATCAGAAAAGTGAAAGTACTGCAGATGCCAAATGGATGGATGGATGGACCGGTGGGTGGATGCAAAGATGGATGGATGGATGGATGGATGGATGGATGGATGGATGGATGGACAGGTGGACGCAAAGACAAATGGATGGATGAATGGATGGATGGATGTACTGGTGGGTGGATGCAAAGATGGATGGATGGATGGATGAATGGACAGGTGGATGCAAAGACAAATGGATGGATGGATGGATGGATGGATGGATGGATGGATGGATGCATGGACAGGTAGGTGGGTGGGTGGATAGATGGATGGATGGATGGATGGATGGATGGATGGATGGATGGATGCATGGACAGGTAGGTGGGTGGGTGGATAGATGGATGGATGGATGGATGGATGGATGGATGGATGGATGGATGGACTGGTGGGTGTGTGGGTGCATGGGCGGATGGATGAACTGGTGGGTGGGTGGGTAAGTGGATGGGTGGAGGAATGGCCTGAAGGGTGGGTGGGTAGACATGCTATTCTACCTCTCCAGCTCCTGGTTGGACTTTGGACACATGCTCCCCTCAAAGAGCCTTCATTCCACAGCTCTGCAAAGGGCACAGAGATCCCTACTGCAGGATTAACATGTGAAAACACACTAAGCTTAATATCTGGCACACAGTAGGGACTTAATTAAAGTTTGAAAACATCCCTGCTACTTCTGCCTGCCAGGCAGAGTAGTCTGTGCCCCCATCACTGTGCTCCTGAAAAATAAGTCAGCAAGGATTTTCCAGTCATCCGGGTAACTCCATCTCCAGCATCTTGAACTGCTTAACTGCAACAGACTCCTGTCCCAAATAAAACCACCCGCCCCTCCCAGGAACAGCCACCCCCTAGGAAGGGAAGGGAGACAAGGCTACAGAGCCCTGCTTCCAAGGGACCCCCCACTCCCACCCCAACCCTTCTGCCCACAGAATTACCCTGCAGACCAGCTCCCAGGCTCTTAGGGTGAGACCATGAGAATCATGGAAAAGGGTTCACATCACATACCCATCCCCCAACCCTCAATCCCTGCACGCTCCACCCCCCACCTCCGCTGAGGGGGGCTTGCAGAAGAGGAAGAGGCAAATAATTAGAGGCAGAGACTAGGCCTGTCCCCTCTTTCTCTCCATGGCTCACTCTCACCCTTACTCTGTCTCTCTACAAAGAGACTGAACCACAGCCCTGGGTGGTACCTTTCAAATCCCAAGTCCAGCCTCTATGGTACAGATGAGGCCACAGAGGCCCAGGGGGGCAGGACAGCACCCAAGTCTCCTGGCAGGACCATGGCCAAGAGGGATGCTGGGTCATTCCCTGGTTTGTCCCATACGTCTGTGCCCTTCGGAACACAGGAGACCTCTAGCCTCCCACCCTGTCCCTGAAGCTGCCTTCCTATGGCTATGGAGTCCACCAGCCTTGGCTGCGGTTGTGGTAAGTGACGTGGCAAGGATCTGTCTTTCCCTCAAGACAGGCCTAGGTCTGGTCCAGCTGGAGCACCCGGATGGTGGGTGACGAGCACATGATCACCATCAGAAGTCCCAGGGTGACGCCCTGGCTCACTCCCTGTGACAGATTGCAAAGAGCCCTAATCTTCACTTCTCCCTGCACCAGACCCTTGGCTGAGCAGCCTCGCCGGGCCCTCTGCTCCCATGTGAGTGCTCACCCGTGGCTGCCGTGAGCCCATGCGGGGTGAGCAGACACAGCACAGGCGGCTCCCTGCCACTCATGTATGGGGGCTGCTTTCTTCGTGTGCCTCTGCCATTGCGGTGAGATCAGGCCTGGGCGAGTCTGCAGAAGATCAGAGGCGTGGAGCAGAGCACAGCGGCCACCACCCCAGCCGGGTCCGCCAGGGAGCCTGCCCTGGCTGACCCCTGGACCCACTAAATCCCCCGGCACCTGAGAAACGAGCATTCATTGTTTCGTGTTTATTTGTTACCCAGCATTACAGTGACAAAGATGATGGACAAAGCTCTCAACTCACCAGGTAGCGCTACCTGCTGTGAGATGTGCCAGCACAACCCCTCATGCAACGGAGGCTGAGGGAGGCGAAGGGCTTGTTCAAGGTCACACTGGAAGTTGGTCCAAATCCAGAGGCCTCTTGGGACCTGCCCCCATGGTGAGCTGGCCTGGCAGACACAGGTGAGTCCAACTCTGCCCTGTCATCCGGGAGCCACAGTCTGGTGAGGAGGATTGAGTTGGGGAGGGGTAGGTATATTTGGGAATGTGAGGAGGAAGGGGCAGTTGTGCCAAGCCCTGAGGGATGAGATCAGTTTCTGCAGCTGGACAACGAGGAGCAGGAAGGCCCAGCCTTCTTGGTGGAAGGACCATCCTAGTCCACTCTGACCACACAGCTACAACTGCTACTGCATTCACAGCCCCTGACGCTGAGGCCAGGTGCATTTCGCCTGCCACCTTTCCATCAGACCCATCGGACGCCTGCAAAGGAAAAGCAGTTAACTAAGAGCTGCAGCTTGAGCCCTGTGTGCTGCCCCACCCTCCATCTCCGAAGCTCCCCATAAACCCATAAGGAGAGGCTACCATGACTCTTTCACAGATAAGCAAACTGTGGCCCAGAGAGGTTCCAGACACGCCCAAGGCCACATAGCCTCTAGGAAGCAGAGTCGGAATGTGAACCCCTGTCTGTGAGATTCCAAGCATCCCTCAGAAAGGGGTGGTCCTCGACTGGCGTTGGTGCCCTGGCACAGCCCAAGGGGCTTGGAAATGCCATGCTCAAGGTGTTTGCCCTAAAACAACGGCCAGAGAACTTCAGGCCCTGTGTCTGCCAACTACAAGGGCCTTGAACCTGTGGCCACAGTTGTAGACACTGTCACAGGCCCAGGCCGCAGCCTCTGCCATGCAGGTTCAGGCTGCCTTCTCCACCAAATGGGAAGTGCTTCCTGTCAGCAGCCGCCTTCCCCCCACCACTGTGAAATTCCCAAAGCAAAGCAAACAGCCATGATTCCCAGGATGCCGAGGCTCATGCCTCTGACCCCCAAATCCCGAACATCTCCTGAGGACCATGGACACCTCCAACTTAGCATATGTGCCCAAAAAACTCAGCAGCCTCCCCCATAAACCTCCTCTTCTCCAGGGTTCCCTCCCCATTGTGCAAGCCAGAGGCCAGGTCCTGGTGTCCCCTCCTCTTGGCCTCCCCTCTCCCCACCTCTCCACCTCCCTTCCCTCACCAGGCAGGCTCCTTCTGCCCCCAGACTACCCTGGTGAAACACCTCTTGCTAACTTGTGAGTGTGAGTTGTGGGGTCAGACCTTAGCTACGCGTCCATAGGCAAATCACTTCACCTCTCTGAGCCTCAGTTTTCTCATCTGTAAAATGGGGATGATAAAAGCCTCTCTATATCCTTAAAAGGTAGAATTTTCTGGCACACGTCATAACTTCTCAAGAAAGAGCAGCTTCTACTATTGTCACTATCCTTGCAGGGAGTGCAGTGAATGTGTGTGTATCTGCCAGCATCTCTCCTTCCCCATCCAATCCAGGATCTGCTCAGTTTCTGTGAATGGGGACTTTTCTCTCCCAGAGATGGGCACGAGACCCAGATCCGACCAAAGAGAGCCGACCCCCTCCCTCCTGTTTCCACCAGCTTTCTGCCATGGGAAATGATGCTTTCTCATCTGGGGATGGCCAGGACAGGTGCTACAAGGACTCCATGAGCCAGAGCTTCTGGGGCCATCTCACCCATGTGCGGAGAAATCCACCTACAGTGACGTGGACGCAGCAGAAGGCAGGAGCTGACAGCCTGCGGGGCAAGGTGTTGGCTGCACCTGTTGAGTGCCTGGATACACCTGTTGAGTGCCTGGATGCAGCCGTGCCTGAAGGCATGGCTCCTCCTGGACTTTTCACTGACTGGAGCCAGTACATTCCTTCTTCGCTGAAGTTGGTGTGGATTAAGTTTCTGCCATGTGCAACCCTAAAGGGTCCTAACAAAACACATGAATGGGGGATAGGAACGTGCTTGGGACCAAGAGGTGTCACAAAGCTGGGCTTCTGTGATGGGGAAGCCCTGTGACTTGTTGACCTGGCAGGGCCCTGGTAGGAATTTTGTGGGAAAGGAGTGGCCAAAGGTGGTGGCCCCTGGCCATAGCTTGTGAAGTGCCCAGAAGCAGGAGTCGTGGCTCTGGCCCACGGTGCTGGCTTATGTTGGGGGCTCAGTGCCAGCCGCTACTATTTCCCTACAGAGCACTCTGGTGCCCTGGGCACTATTCTAGGGGCTGTGCGGACATGCCCCCACCTGTCCTCACAACACCCTCCCTAGGAGGTGGGCTCGGATGTGCCACCCATTTTACAGAAGACGAGATGGAGGCGCAGAGTTCAGGTAACTTGCCCGAAGCCACCCAGTGAGGATGTGGTGGCGTGGGCATGAAGCGGCACCTGTGCCGGGACACAGCCGCACAGGCACAGCCTCCTCTTGTCCTTCGCTGTCCCCCACCTGCTCAGAAGGTCCTGCAAATGACTCTTGTCCCCCTACGAGAAAAGAGCCCACAGTTTCCTACCCAGGCAGGTGCAGCTACCACAGGTCTGTTCCCAGGCGCCGGGCTTCAAAGGGGAGAGGCAAAGAACTGGAAGGCTGTCCCTCTGCCCATGGCCACCTCCTGAGATGCCTCCCAATTTGGCCCCACTTACCAAGTGTCCCTGCTACCTCCTGGAGCACCCCCATCCCACCCCGCCCCGCCCTGCCCTGACCCTGGGCCCTGCCAGGCTGGGGGACTCCTCGGGGGCAAAAACGTGCCTGACTCCTCGTGTGCCCAGAGCCCCTCCAGGACCAGTGCTTGAGTGGAGGAGGCCTCCCTGAAGGTCAAACGGTCCAGGAGGACACCTGCCACCACGACACAGCCCTGGGCCTGCAGTGTAGCATCATCAGTGAACACACCACCACGCACATCACCGTCACCTCTTGCAGGCATCTCCGAGCCACGGCGACAGCAATCGAGACTCCCTCTCCTCTCCGAGCTCTCTCCGTACACCTCGTCTCACTAACTTCACACAGCCCTGGGACATCTGTGCTCTGAGGATCCCAAGCTTCAGGCTTCAGCCGGAGCCCTGCGTGCCTCCCAAGCAGAGGGGCTGGGTTTCCGACCTGGCGTGGCCATGCACAGGCATGCGTGTGGCTCCGCTGCACCGCCCGTGTTTATCTTCTGGACACCGGGAACCATAGCCAATCAGACTTTACCACCAGGGTAATCAGGGCAAAACCTGCAGCTGTTCCATGGCCCAAGCGGAGGACACTGCGGCTGTACTTTGTCCCCTTATGGGAAGTATATCCTTCCTCTTGTTTTATTTTTTCTTCTCACTTGTGGTATCTTCTGGCATTCCAAAGCTTCTTAGAGGAATCCTGAAATCCACTCTGGAACAAGGCTGGGTTTAAGTAAACAGACACACACACACACACACATACACATACACACATACACACACACATACACATACACACATACACACACATACACACATGTACACACACATACACATACACACATACACACATACACACACACATACACACACATACACACATGTACACACACATACACATACACACATACACACACGTACACACACATACACACACACACGAACTCACACATGCACACATATAGACTTTACACTTGCCCCTCATGTCATGGTGAACACAACACATTCAAACATTAGGCCCGCCTCTCCAGTGAAGAAACTGAGGCTCAGAGAAGCACATGGACCTGGGATGCCTATCTGCTGGTCGGTTGAACCCCACCTTTTTCCAGAGAGGATCACAGATGGAAAGGAGGGACTGACTCGCAAGGTGGCCCTCCAGCCAGCCTCAGGGCCCGGCTCAGAGCAAGATCTGTCTTGGCACAAGTAGCCCAGCATCCCAGTGCCCCACCCAGCTCCAGGCAGGACCCAGGCACCCACAGGCAACCTCTGGCAAGGCATCATCCTGTGCCCTGGGGTCTGGCTGAGCACCAGGGAGCACAGTAGCACTCATGCCAGGAACAAGTCAGAGCCCAGGCCGGGCTGGAGGGCCCTGAGCTGCGGCAGGAAGCGGGCAGGTGGAGGCGGTACTGGGTGGAAGTGGCAGAGCATGAGGCCAGGTAGGACCAGCACTGGGGCACCTTCGTCCTCAAGTGGGGCTCTCAGCAGCCGCAGAACAGCAGTTAGAGCCAGAATAGCGTCTCCTAGAACTTCCTAGAACCTTCTGGCGTGCAGAATGACCCATGGGGAAGGCACTGGAAAGTCACCACCCAACCCACTCCTGATGCAGACGAGACCTGAGGAAGGGGCCAGAGATGCACAGGGTCACACAGCAAGTAGCCAGGGCACTGCCTCCTAGGCCTTCTCCTCTCCTTGGCCGGGAGCCCCAGACCTTCTCCAACCCCCAAATGCTGCCAAACACCCCTGCTAGATCCAGGCCCTGGGGCCCTGACAAGCTGTCCTGGCTGGGATCCCAGCCTGCCCAGTCACCCCAGAGTCCCGCCACCTCCCCTATGCCTGCCTCAAACTCCCAGAGGGATGGAGGTCTGCCATGTTGAGGACACCACTCAGACCAGAGCTCTGGGTCCCTCAGCCATCTCCCACCCCATCCCCTGCAGGGTGTCCCCATGCTCAACCTAGCCAAGTGTTTGGATAGAAGAATTCATTCTTAAAGTAAATGAGAAGTGTAAATACCTCCATGGGAGGGCCCAGGTACCCGTGGGAAGACCTGTTTAGCCCAGAAAGGGAAATGGATTGGCCCAGTGACCAGGTGATGGGTGCATTCACCAGACACCACACCCCAAGGGGACTTCCCAGGAAGTGTTGTCTGCTCACAGCGGCAGGTCCTGACCCACCGTGCTCAGCCCTGGCTGCCGACATGCCGCCCCGGCTCACTGCTGCAGGTGCGCAAAAGGACAGAGTGAAATACCCTGAGTTTCTCCCCAGACAAGGAGTTTTCAGTAAGTACACACCGCACTCATTTACTCCATTCACGAAGGTTTATTGGGTCCCTGCCTGGTGCTGGTTTGGGTTAGTCACTGCAGAGGATCCATCTGGGCCAGCCTGGGAGGGGCAGGTCTGGAGTCCAAGGCAGACACGAAACCGGGGGTGACACCCAGGGGCTGTGGAGGCTGCCATGCCGAGGACAGCTCTGGGAGGACCGCTGAAGAGGATGACTAGCGGGTGGGGAGTGGGGTTTAGCCATCTCCCAGGAGCTGGGAGGGCCCAGGTGGAGGTGAGGGCAGCAGAGGAGGAGGAGGAATGGGGGTCTCCAGGTAGAAGAAGGGAGCAGGGAATAGCATGAGTGGAAGCCCAGAGGAAGGAAAGTACCCGGAGGGTCTCTGTGCTTCAACAGGCCAGTGGAGGGGACAGAGACAAAGGGCCAGTGGTGAAGCAGGGCTGACACCCAGGCAGCAAGGACACTGAGGCACACACCTGCCATTCACCAGCACTCTCCTCCAGGTGTGCACCAGCTCCTGCTCGAAGCCTCAGGAGGTCCTCCTGCAGGGGAACACAGGGCCACCAGAACCCACCCCACCCCAGAGGGAAGTCTCAGTGACAGCCTCTCTGGGCCCTGGGAGCTGCTCTACTGGAATGGAGAGAGAGGCTGTACCCATTGCAAACCCGCCTACCACGCCCCACACTGGGGCAGTGAGGTCCGGCGGGGGGGTCCGCACCAGGGTTCACCAAACCCTCCCTTTCAAGGGAAGACTGCCCCAGGAGGATGGGCTTGGGATCAGAAGGCCATCCAAAGGCCAGCCCTCCCCTGGCTCTGCCAGGGCCCTGCTGCCTGTCCCCTCCCCGCCTCTCTCCAAGTTGTTCCTGGACACCAAATGGACCCCATCCAACTTGTCCCTCCTTTTCTTTCCCCTGCCCGCCCCCTGCTGGAGTTGTAAGAGGGCAGGCAGAAAGGGAGGTGGGGGAGGCCCAGCCAGGCTGGGGGACAGGAGAAGCAGCCCCAGTTCTAACTCTGCTTCCCCCACAGCAGAGCCTGCCAGGCCCCCGAGGGCCGGGACCTCTGGGTGATGCCTGGCGCTCCCCTAAGTCACAGGTGGAGCTGGGCCTTTGGCCAGTACTCTCCCTCCTGACCACTGGGATGGGACAAGACAGTAGGGGCAACAGGTAGGAAGGGCCAGGTCTAAGGTGAGCTGGGGGTGCAGCCCTAGAGAGAGGTAGGAAGGAGGGACAGGGGTTGCTCCGGAGGAGAGAGGGTTGCTCCAGAGGCAGAGGGAAAAGACAACTGGAGTGGGAGTCAGTGAGCCAGGTTCTGTGTTCCAAAGGCCAGCATTGCCTGGACCTTGGGTCTGTCCTCACCTGCATAAGAGGCTGCAGGAGCCAAATGGGCCTTCCAGCCTTGTCCAATATTATAGAGTCCCGAGGTGTGGAGTGTATTCTGTGGGCCCAAGAAACAGCAACAGATCCCCAGAACAGATGACAGCCCTAAAGAAAGGCTGCTTTCCTGAGCATCCCTGGGGCTAGAAAGAGTGTGGATCAGGTGCTTCCTATTGGGCTGGGCCTGCAGAGGGGACAAGAGGGGCCAGTCTTACAGCCACCCAGACCATACTTTCCACACACATGCACATGCGCACACACACTTGCACACACACACACACACACTTGCACACATATGCATGCACATGCCACCAGATCTCAGCCAGCACAGAAAGGCTCTCCCAGCCTTAGGTGGCTTATGCATTTTCTGAAACTAACTGTGGGAAAAGGGCTTGGGGAACCATCCCATGTGCCTGCACCAAATGCTGTGTGGGTGGGGCAGGACACAAGCCCTACACTGACACCTCCCAGAAATCAGGGAATCAGAGCTTGAGAGATTGTCCAGTAAAAGTTGGAACCCTCAACACCCCGTGACTCTGCCCAGGAGGAGCAACCTCCAAAGTCCCCCAAAACCTCCTCTCAGAGACCTGCCGAGTAGGAGGCTTCTCTCTCTACTCTCCTCCCCGCAAAAAAGAGGCCAGAAAAGAGGATGATTGGCTCAGAGGTGCCCTGATGGAGGGGAGCAGACAAGGGGACTTCCAAGGAGAATTCCCTAGCCCACCTGAAAGACCCCTACCCAGAGTGGTGAGGGGCAGCTTAGGAGCACTGACGCAAGGGGGAGAGACCAGGCTGGCTTCCCTTTGGTAGTAAGTTCCTGGGGTGTGCGCCCCTGCCCCAGACAGCAGAGAAATCGCCTGACTGGGAGATGGAGAAGAGGGGCCACCTTCTCATGCCACCCCGCCGCCAATCCTCCAGGCACACTCGGGCGCTTGACCTGCTGAAGCCTGGAGCCTCAGGTCCAGTGAGGAGCTCACGGGACAGAGGGCCCTACCAGAGCCACGAAAACCGGAGGGGGGGACCTCCGCCCAAGGCAGGCGTCTCTGCGCGCCCGCTGGGGCCCTGGTCCTGCAGTTGGCTTCTCCCGACACGTTCCTTCGCTGCCGAAAGCGATTCGCCCGCGCTCTATCGAGCCCAGCCAGCTCCTACCTCGGCCCGGGCGGCGAGCGCTGTCTCCGTCCCGAGAAGAAGTTTCGCGGCTGGTCCCGGGGCGGCAGGCGCACGGGACGCTGGCGGCAGCGGCGGCTTCGGACTTGGGCTCAGACCCCGCCGCTCCAGACAAGTCCCCGCGACTGCGACAGTGTCTCGGGCAGTTCAGCTCCCCAGACGGGAGACAGACCCTCGCGACCTGGTTCAGTCCTTGCCCTGGGGGACACTGCAGTCCAAGGCGAAAGGAGACTTGCTCCCGGCCTCTGGGTCCCTAGGTCAAGGCACCTCCCCGCCCCGCCGCCCCTGAGCCCAAGTCGCCAACCCCGCGCCGCGCGCAGCGAGGGATCAGAAGGTCTCGGACGCCGCGGCAGGGCCGGCCAGGGCCCCACGAGTTAGGGAGTTGCCCCGCACCCCTAAACGCTCAGCACCCATTTACGGTTGAAAGTACGCACTTGACGCGTCCGGGCGCCTCCGCGGTGAGTCGCGCCGCCGCTCTCGGGGTCCGCGAAGGTGGCTCAGTTCGGGCGCTCCAGTCTCGACGTTCCCGGGGTAGAGAGCAACGTCCGGGGACGAACGGGACGGGTGCGCCCAGCGGCCGGGGCTGCGCTGGGCGAGGCAAGCGGCGAGAGGGGAGCGCTCCGGCGTTCAGGCAACAGCTACCCCTAGTGGGAGAGCCGCCCGGGGCCGGCGCCGCCCCGCGCCCGCTGCCCCGCGCCCCACGCCCGTGGCGCCCCGCGCCCGGGTCGGCTGGGGGCGCAGGGCCGGCGCCGCTTTCCCCAGCTCTCCGGTCTCCGGCGCCCGGCGGTAACCCGCCCGCGGGCTCTGCCCTCCGCACCTCTCAGCCGGGCCCCGGCGGCCGCTGACCCAGGAACCGCGGCGCCCCGCTGGAACGAGATGGGACGGGGCGGGCGCGGCCAGGGCGGCGCGGGCTGGGGCGGCGCGCGGCAGCCTCGGGCAGCGGCGGGGGGCGCGGAGCGCGGTGTGCGTGGCGGGGCGGTGCGGGGGGCGGCCGTGTGCGAGGCGCGAGTGTGAGCGCGCGCGGGAGGCGGGCGGGCGGGCTCCGGCAGGCGAGCGGCGCCCGCGGGCGAGCCAGGAAGGCGGCGGGAACGCAAAGTTGCCTCCTCGCTGGCCCGCGTCCTCGGTGGGGCTGGAGCCGGGGCCACCGAAGCGGCGGCCGCGGACCCGGCCTCCCGCGGCACCTGGGCAGCGGCCCCGCACGAGCGGCAGCGGCGTGGGCGGCGTTGGCGGCGGCGCGCGGGAAGCGAACCGGAGCTCCGGCGCGGCTCGGCGGCCGCCGGGGAGCTCGGCTCAGGTGCGCGGCGAGGGGGGCGCGGGCCGGAGCCAGGCGGCGGGGACCAGGGCGGCGCGCAGCGCTCGCGCCAGCTGGAGGACCTCCCCAGCGGACGCCCAGGTCCCTGGTCGGGCTCCCGGTCCCCAGCGGCAGCGGCTACCGGAGTCCCCCGCCCCCGAGAGCTGGCTGCGGGGCCCGGGCCCGCCCCCACCGGCCCCAGGCCCGGCCGCTCCGCCCTCCGCCCGCCTGCGCCCGCCCTCAGCCCAAGATTTCTAGGGCATTGGCCGCGCTGCTGGGTGATCCCTCCGGGCTCAAGTTGCAAGGGGGCGGGCCGGGTCGGAGGTGGAGTCTCCCGCCAATTGAAGCCTCCGCTATAAATTGAACTCCCTGCACTGCCGAAGCCCAGATGCCTCGCCAGGCCGCGTCGCGGTTGGTGGTCGGAGAGGGCGAGGGGTCCCAGGGGGCTTCGGGGCCTGCAGCCACCATGCTCCGCTCCCTGCTGCTTCACTCCTTGAGGCTCTGCGCCCAGACCGCCTCGTGCCTCGTGCTCTTCCCGCGCTTCCTCGGCACGGCCTTCATGCTCTGGCTTCTCGATTTCTTGTGTATCCGCAAGCATTTCCTGGGCCGCCGCCGCCGGGGGCAGCCCGAGCCCGAAGTGGAGCTCAACAGTGAAGGCGAGGAGGTGCCCCCCGATGACCCGCCCATCTGCGTGTCCGACGACAATCGCCTGTGCACCCTGGCGTCGCTCAAGGCGGTGTGGCATGGCCAGAAGTTGGATTTCTTCAAGCAGGCGCACGAGGGTGGTCCGGCGCCCAACTCCGAGGTGGTTCTGCCCGACGGCTTCCAGAGCCAGCACATCCTCGACTACGCGCAAGGGAACCGCCCGCTGGTTCTCAATTTCGGCAGCTGCACCTGACCACCGTTCATGGCGCGCATGAGCGCCTTCCAGCGCCTGGTCACCAAGTACCAGCGCGACGTCGACTTCCTCATCATCTACATCGAGGAAGCGCACCCCTCCGACGGCTGGGTCACCACGGACTCTCCCTACATCATCCCACAGCACCGGAGCCTGGAGGACCGGGTCAGCGCAGCGAGGGTACTGCAGCAAGGTGCACCCGGCTGTGCTCTGGTCCTCGACACCATGGCCAACTCCAGCAGCTCGGCCTATGGCGCCTACTTCGAGCGTCTCTATGTCATCCAGAGTGGCACTATTATGTACCAGGGCGGCCGTGGCCCCGACGGCTACCAGGTCTCTGAGCTGCGCACTTGGTTGGAACGCTATGATGAGCAACTGCACGGCGCTCGGCCCCGGAGGGTGTAAACATCCAACGGACAATTGACTGAACTTGGTGGGCTGGGCCTTCGAGCCTTCGAAGCCCACGTGCAAGCGCCTCAAACCAAGTCACGCTTGGCGAGGCCCCAGTGACACTGATGTGCTGAGCCACCATTTCAGACTGAGTCTGCACCCTCAGCCACATGAACAATCTCCCCTACCTCCCTGGGACTCTGCTTCTGTAACTGTCTCATTCACACCTGCCTGGCTCACTGGAAATCCTCTTTTGAGCGCGGGATATGGCTTGCCCTTGTCCGTGTGCCCCCAGGACTTTGCCTCTACAGCATTTTCTTACACCCCCTCCCCAGCGTGCCCTCAGCCAAGTGCTTTGGCCCGGTGCTTCCCGCAACTGCACAGAGACCTTGGCCACGCCCGCGCGCCCTGAGCGCAGCTGGGTTCCAGGAGACTCTCAGCTCAGCTGAGCTAGTTGCCTGGCACCCACCTGTCGCGCGCGGAGAGGGGGTTCCCTGTTGCTTTTGTGTCTGTTTCCTGTCCCTGGTAGGGGAAGTGATGTCGGGGATGGGGAGGGGGTGGGCAGGGTAGTTTCCCCCGCTTGTTTTGGGTGCACAGGAGCCCCACTGCTGATGACGAACTATCTCTAACTGGTCTTGACCACGAGCTAGTTCTGAATTGCAGGGGCCTCAAAGCAGCACCTAAACCTTGAGGGGGAGGGTGCTCTGGGTTTCCGTGAGGTAACCACCTTAAATGGGAGGGAAGTTGGGGTGTCTGCTTTGGGACCAGAGGAAGATAGCTTGAGAGGCATTGGCGAGGTTCGCAGCGCCCCAGGGAGAGAGAAAAAGCGGAGACTCCTGGGGAATGACGTTGGGGTGATGGAGTCCGGGGAAAGAGAGGTGGGGGGAGAGCCTGAGGTCCCCAAGTGAGGGGAGTCCTAGGCAGAGCTGCTGATTGTGGGGCTGGGAGGTGGAGGGCCCCTGATTCGAAGGCCATTTGGTGAGTGTTTTGCTGGAAATATTTCCTGTATATAAACTTCTTTCAATCTACAATAATAAAGGCTTGAGGTAAACTGCTTTCTGGTTGCCTTTGGTCCCTTTATTTTCTTTTCCCTCTGAATAGCGGCAGGAATTAAACACAAATCCCTCCCTCGCGTCCCCGTAGTGACCTTGGGAAGCGGGACGGGAAGGAGCCTAGGCTGGCAGGGGCGCTAGAGGAGGATGGAGGAGGAAGAGGGTCTGCGGCGGTGCCCGGGGCGCTCCTACAACCGCACGCACCCACCTGGACGGGGAACTTAGCTGCGGGAGAAGAGCGAGGTAGCGGAGCGCCGCGGGATCCTGGAAAGCGGCGGGAGAGGCAAGGGGGTCCTCTCTTGCTCCCGCGCGCGCACACACAGACCGAACAGATGCAGCTGCCCCTGCAGCCGCCGGTCTAACTTAACTGAGTATCCGGCGGTGTGTGGAGGGGGTTGGGTGAGGTGGAGGGCGAGAGGGGCTTTGGACCCGGTACAGCCTGGCTCCCGACCGCTGCAGGCACCACTGCGCACCTGACTCCTCCCTGGCCCCCTTCCGGCACCTGCAACCTTGCCTCTTGCCCACCCGCTCCAGGCAGCTGAGGTCCGCGGGAGGCGCGCCTTGGCAGAGGGGCGCCCTCACTCCAGCTGCGGCTCCTACTGCCGGGCCAGCGTGCTGCTGGGTGCGCCCCCTGCCCAGGACCCCCCCTCCTCCTGTCCCTCCTCCGCTTCCCCAAGCTCCAGTCAAACCCCACCACCCGCTCCGGGCTGGGAAGCAGAGGTGGGAGGCCGCTGGGATGAAGAGAGAGAGACCAGGGAGAGGTGAATGGTGGATTCCAGGGCTGGGGCGGGGATTCGGGGCCTTAGGCACAGGTCCCCTCTTGCAGTCACGGCCAGGGGCTCGCTCTCGCGCAATCCCCGCCCTCACTGTCTCGCCTGTTGCTCCCGGAGTGAGGGCGACCCGGGGGGCGCGGGATTAGCTTAGCCCGCAGCCCCTGTGCCAGCGAAACCTTGAACATGAAGTGAAAGGTGGGGGACACAGTGAAAGCCGCTGAGGCGGGAGTGTACGGATCCAGGTGAGGGGACTGGGCACGGCAACTTCCCTGGCGCGCCAGGACAATGCCTGGGAACCCAGGACTGTCAGGGTCGCCGGGGGTGGGGGTGAGTAGTGTCGGTTTGCGCGCTTGGATGTGAGCGCGGGTGTACATGGCAGGGTTGGGTAGGGGCGCAGAGGGGCGCGGCAGGCAGGATGGAAGAGACGCCCCCGTTCAGCCAACGGCGTCCCTAATTCTGCGCCCAGCCCCCACGCTGCTCCTCCGTAAAAACTTTTTGAAACTGACATCCTAAATTTGTGGATTTTTTTTTTCCTTTAAAAGTATCTCAATTGAAAAATAACTTTAAAGAAAAATTTGGCACCCACGAAATTTCTGCATCTCCTCCCCACTACCACCACCCCCTACCTACCTCCGCGAACGCTCCTTCTCATCCCGAAACCGCCAGGAAGAAAAGGAGATCGCGGCAGGGACGCGGCCCGGCGCCTGGGAGAGTCCTCCCTGACCTCCCCGCACGCGCGGCTGGCCGGGACTGGAGCTTGGTGGCGCGGAGGGTGGCCTGGGACAGCGTCAGCCTCCCGGCCCAGCAGAGACCGCTCCAGCCGCTCCGCGTCCCTACCGGTGGCTTGGGGGTCCCCTTGGACGCGCCAAGCGACCTCTCCTACCCGGAAAGCCTGCGCCCCCTGGGCCTCCTGGAGCTTCCCAGATCGAAACTCCAAAAAGCGCTTTCGCGCCGCAGCGCGGGGACCTGCAGCGCCAGCCACTCCCCGCACGGGCCGCACTCGCTCTGGTCGCAGCTCCAGGGAAGTCCCACCACCCCCAGTTTTTTATTTCTCTCTTACTTTCCCCTCCTTCTTTTTCTGTTTCTTCCTTTCCTTTCTTCTTTCTCTCTTTTCCTTGAAAATGTCCCCTATGAAAGCAATGCAAGCTCATTGCCGATACAACAGAACTCCGAGAAGGAACTAAAACCAACCCAACTCTTCCTGCGTGTGGAGCCCCCTCACTCCACACTTGTCTCTCTGTGTCCCTCTCCCTCACACTTGCAAATACATATTTTGAAAACAAGGGCAGGGTGGTGTTATCCTTTTGTAGCCTGCCAGTAACTTCTTACTCCCAGGGCGCCCCTTCTTTCCTGCACCCTTCTTTCCGTGTCCATAAATAAGTCTTGAATAGCCGCGCATCGCACTCAATTGGATGACCAGCAGGGGTCCATGCGTGGGCATCCCAGATGTTAGGGATGTTTCATTATTACAAACAAAGTCGGGGTGAGCAGCCTATGAGCGCAGCTCTGTACCCGGTTACCCCAGCTAGTAACGTGTCTTAAAGTGAAGCAGCTCCGATGAGAAGTATGTACACCTTTAAAGAGATCTGTTTTGCCGCATTTTGCTGAGCTGCCTTCAGGAAGCCTGTTTGACTTTTATTGTTTTGTATTTTCCCATTGCTCCCTCTCTCTCCCTTTATTTTTAAGTGAAAAATTACAAAGACAATAGTTGAATCCATCCTCCATATTAAATTTTAAATACAGAAGAACACAGAGCAGAAAATGCAAACCCTCCCTCAGAGCAGGAGCTTTCAAACTATAAATCAGGGCCCAGCAGCGGGGCATGAAATCAATTTATAAGATCAAGTCAAGCATTTGGAAGAATGAAATAAAATAAACACAGTAAGAATAGCAGCGTACATTTCACCTAGGGTAGCTGGAGTTTCTGCAACTTTGGCTTCAGTTATACCTATCGTGTGAGTGAGTGTGTGTGCATATGTGTATGTGGGAGTGTATGTGTAAGCATGTGTATGTGTGTGTACCAGGCGGTTGAAATGAAGCGTATTTCTCCTGAGGGATCAAAAATGTTTGCAAGCCACCACCTGATCATCCCCATTCCTCCCTCAACCAGGACAGCCCCTGGTGACTGTTGGGTGCGTTTCTCTCCAGATTCTATTTCACATATTGACCGTCCAATATGTAATATTCTCAGATGAGAACAAGCACATTCTCAAACATATTTTCCCTAATTGCAATCATGCCACATAGTGTTTGATGACCTCCCCCCGCCCCGACTCACACACACACACATACATACTCTGTTCTCATGCCGTTCCTACCCTGGCCCCCTCACCTGTCAATCCATCTAATCTGAGCAGGTCTGCACCTGTAGGTTGATTTGTGCCTGGCACCATCTGGATGGCTGAGGCCCCTTGAGGAATGCTGGGATCAGTGGGGAACAGAGTGAGGAGACAGCCATTGCTGGTGTCGCAGTTGCCATCACCCTCACAATTAGCATCTTTTCAAGGTCCAGTGTGGCCTTAGCAGATGGTTTAGCCTTGAGCAAGGAGAGAAAGGAGGGGCATTAAAAGAGTTCATAGAAAGGGTCTTATTTGCCCCTCGAAGGCACAGGTGGCTCCCCAGGACGGCATAGATAGAAGGAAGGGCATCCCTGGCAGAGGGCACTGCCAGTGCAAAGCCCTGGAGGCCTGAAGGTGTATGTCATGTTCAGAAAGTAAGGAGTCCTCAGTGCGGCTACAAAGCAGGAGGGTGACAAGGGCAATGAAGAGGGGGAGAGGCAGAAAGGGGCCCAGCCAGCTTGAGAAGAGCTTTAGGCACCAGCTTGCAACTCTGCTGAGCCTTTGGGGACAGAAGCCTCTGACAGGAAGGTGGGGCAGGCAGTCAGATGAGGAGGACCCACGGGAGGCCTGAGGATGGGGCTGGGGGCACATCCATCTACCCACCCCGATGGGGGTGGGCAGGTGCACTTTCAGGGCTCAGGCTGGCATCTCCACCTTCCACCCAGCAACTCTCCTCTAGGAACTTACCTGGAGGGAATAACCAAACTGGTGAGCAAAGGGGTGAAGAGGTACCAGGAGGTTCATGGCCCCCTCTGATCCACCTGCAGGGGAGCAAGAAGAGCAGGGAGTGACACTGGGGCACTTGCTCCGGGGGCCAGGTGCCAGGCAAGTGAATTATCAGGACGACCTGATTTGGTCATCCTAACACTCCTCTTACATGAATATGACCACTCACCCCATTTCATCGACGAAGACACTGAGGCTCAGCATGTTTGGAGTGAGCTGGGCAAGGCATCATGGGCTGACCTGTGTTCCTCCAAAGACTTTGTTCCCCAAAAGTCTTTGTTCCCCCAAAAGACATGTTGAAGTCCGCATTTTTGAGGAAATGCGGGTTGTTTGGAGATAGGGCCTGGAAAGAGGTGAGTACGTTGAAATGAGGTCATTAGGGTGGGCCCTGATCCAATATGACTAGTGTCCCTAAAGAAGAGATCAGGATACAGATACACAAAGGAAAGACCATATAAGGACACAGTAAGAAGGTGGCCATCTACAAGCCAAGACAGACCTCAATAGAAACCATCCTGGCTGACGTCTCAGTCTCGGATTTCCAGCCTCCAGAACTGTAAGAAAATTAATTTCTTTTGTTCAAGCCGCCCATCTGCGGTATGTTGCTATAGCATGCCCAGCAAACCAATACGCAAGGTCATGTACTACAAAGTGTTTTTGACCATAGGCCCGTCTGACCCCAGTGTCTGGGGGTTTCACTTCAGGCTCCCCAGCATCCCTTGCAGAGGCTAAAACAACTCAGGACACTGAGATTTTGCAGTCTAGAGTGACAGGAAAACTCAGCTTATAGGACAACAGGTCTGAACTGGGGCAGTGAGTGTGTGTGCTCTTTTATAAATATCTGCAGAGACACTCACACACATACAGCTCTAGAAAAATCTACCCCGAGGTATTCGCAGTAGTTGTCTTTGTGTGGGTGGGATTATGAGTGTTTTCTTACTTTCTTCTTGTTGCTTCTCTGTAGCCTGTGATTTTTCTGTAGTGAATGTGTATTCCTCTTATGGCAGAAAAATAAAACACAAAACAGCAAAAACAGTGGCTTTGGTAAGTGGAATCCTGGAGGCGGGGAGGCCAGGGCATGAGGCAGACAGAGGTTCTGGCTGGAGATGGTGGGTTCTGGGCTAGGCCTTGGGTAGGAGATAGAGAGGTGGAGCCGGGGGAAGGGGAGAAGGAGCAGGGCAGTGCTATGGCAGTGAAAGGCTTGGGGGCATTGGGGGGATGGCAGGGGTAGGGCTGCTGAATAAAGTACAGGACACCCAGTTAAATCTGAATTTCAGATAAACAATTAATACAAAATGTTTTTGGTATAAGTATATCCCATGCAATATCTGGGACACACTTGTGCTAAACAATGATTTGTTTTTCATCTGAAATTCACATTCAGCTGGACAGTCTGGATTGTTTGTTTATTTTTCTAAATATAACAGCCCTGAGCGGAGGAAGAGTGGACAATGGTATAATCTGAGGCCCTGGGAGGAGCGGTCTCAGAGCTCAAAGGATGGGTTGAGAACAATGAAACCATGGTCCCTGAGGTCTTCAGTTCCAATTTCCAGAAATAGTTGAATGCCTGTGGCCAGACAGAGGCCCCCAGACTCTCCAGAGACTGCATCTGATGACCTGGGGCTAAGGAAGAAATGACCATCAGCACAGCCAGCTACATAAGCTGCAGGGCTCAGTGCAAAATGAAAATGTGTGTTCCCATTTCAAAAAGCAGGGGAAGGTGCCACTAAAGCTACCACATACAAAGCCTTTTCCTTTCTTCCATGGCATCTCAACGCGTCATGGTGTTTATTTGCTATATAATTCATTACAAATAAAGAAAAAGTAACATTTTAAATTATGTGTTAGTCTGGGTTATTCAGTGAAACAGAGCTAATAGGAGATAGATAGACAGATTGATTGATTGATTGATTTTGATTTACTGCAAGGAATTGGCTCATAAATATGACCCCAAAAGCACAGGCAACAAAAGCAAAAATAGACAAAGGAGATTGCATCAAACTAAAAGGCAAAAGAAACAATCAACAGAGGGAGGAGGCAACCTAAGGAACGGGAGAAAATATCTGGAAACCATGCATCTGATGAGGGGTTTATCTCTGAAATAGACAAGAAACACAAACAAGTCAATAGCGACAAAACAAATAACCCCAGTTAAAGAAAGGGCAAAGGCTGAAGTTGGTGGCTCACCTGTAATTCCAGCTTTGGGTGGCTGAGGTAGGGGGATTCCTTGAGTTCAGGAGTTCAAGACCAGCCTGGGCAACATGGCAAGACCCTATCTCTAAAACAAAAAAAAAAAATTAAATGGGCAAAGGACCTGAATAGGCATCTTTCAAAAAGAAAACATACAGACAGCCAACAGATACAGCTGATCCTTGAACTATACAGGTTTGAATTGCAAAGTTCCACTTATCTGTAGATTATTTGCAATCAAACACAGGTCGAAAATACAGCATTTGCAGGATATGAAACATGCATATACAGAGGGCAAACTTGATTTTTTGTATATGTGAGTTCCACAGGGCCAACTGAGGGACTTGAGTATGCTCAGATTTTGTAAATCCATGAGTCCTGGACTTAATCCCCTGTGTACACAGAGGGGTGAGCATATGTGAAAAAAAAAATGCCCCACGTCACTAATCATCAGGAAAATGCAAATCCAAACTACAATGAGCCATGACCTCACACCTGTTACAATGGCTGTCAAAAACCAAAAGAGATAACAAGCATTGGGCCGGGCACAGTGGCTCACACCTGTAATCCCAGCACTTTGAGAGGCCGAGGTGGGCAGATCACGAGGTCAGGAGATCAAGACCATCCTGGCTAACACGGTGAAACCCCGTCTCTACTAAAAATATAAAAAATTAGCCAGGCGTGGTGGCGGGCACCTGTAGTCCCAGCTACTTGGGAAGCTGAGGCAGGAGAATGGTGTGAACCCGGGAGGTGGAGCTTGCAGTGAGCCGAGATCGCACCACTGCACTCCAGCCTGGGTGACAGAGCGAGACTCCGTCTCAAAAAAAGAAAAAAGAAAAAACCAATGTTGGCCAGAATATGGAGAAAAGATAAACCTTGCAACACTGTTGGTGGGGATGAAAATTGGTGTAAATTGGTGTAAACTGGTGTAGCCAATATTGAAAACTGTATGGAGGTTCCTCAAAATATTAAAAATAGACTACCATATAATCCAGCAATTCCATTTCCAGGTATACATCCAAAGGGAATGAAATCAGTGTGCCAAAAACAGCTCTGCACTCCCAGGTTCACTGCAGCACTGTTCACATTAGCCAAGATACAGAACCAGCCTAAGTGAACATCACTGAATAAATAGATAAAGAAAATGTGATACATATATGTAACGGAATATTATTCAGCCATAAAAAAGAATGAAATCCTGTCATTTCTGACAACATGGATGAACCTAGAAGACATCATGTTAAGTGAATTAAGCCAGACACAGGACGACAAATACTGCACAACCTTGCTTACATGTAGAATCTAAAAAAGTTGAACTCATCGAAGCAGAGGGTAGAAGAGTAGTTACCAGGGGCTGAGGGTGGTGGAGAAATTGGTAGATGTTTGCTTGTCCCTGGGCTAGACACTGTACAGGCAGCAGTGGATGCTCGCCACCACAGTGCACCAGTACTCAGGGAGGCCATGGCCAGGGCTGGGCAGAGGAAGATACCAGAGAGACGTAGCTGTGTATGCAAAGGCCAAGAAACTGCAAAACACATCATTCAGTCAGATATGTAATGCAGGTGCGTGCCTGTGTGTGATGTGTGTGTTATCTGTGTTCATGTGTATAATGTGCACGTGTCTGCACATGTGTATGTGCTTTTGTGCATGTGCATATGTGATGATGCATGTGTGTCTGCATGTGTGTTCGTGTGTGAGGATGTGTCATGTCTAACGTGTACATGTCTGTGCACGTGTGTGTGAGAATGTATGGGGGTATACCACACAACGTCATCACTCTCTACAGCCTTGCTGAGTCCCTGATGCCCAGCAGGCCTGTCCCTGTCCCCACTGCCATCCTAACAGAGCAGACAGGATAGCTGGAGAAAAAGAAATCAACAACACAGAAAGCCTGAGAGGTGGGAAACCCAAGGAGGGAGGTCAGGGAGAGCTTCCTGGAGGAGCTGTATCATGAAGAAGAATTGGGGGAAAACCTCCGGAATGGAAGAAATGTCATGTATGGTGCCTTGGCAGTGAGGGCCATCCTGGCAGGTGTGGGCAATGGCAGTGAAGTCCACGAGACCAGGGAGGGAGAGGGCATGGACAAAAGGTGACGCTGGAAGGCACTGTATGGAGTTGACCCTTTACCTTGAAGGCCCAGGGGAGAGATAGGAAAGCGCCATACACATAAGCAGAGGGGGAAGGAGGAGGGTATCTGTGCTGAGGGGCTGCTGCTACATCATGATGGCCTAATCACCTGAAGGAAGATGGTGGGTTCCAGCTCTATCTGGGCCACAGCACTGTGTTCTCTGGCCTGGGCTTCCTCCTCCACTTTTTGGAACTACTGGGCCCAATCATGATGCTCTGGGCAGAGCTCAGGGCTGCCAAACACAGCAGTGAGGGCAACACCAGGCTCCAGCTCCATGTGCACAGCAGTGAGGGCAGCACCAGGCTCCAGCTCCATGTGCACAGCAGTGAGGGCAGCACCAGGCTCCAGCTCCATGTGCACAGCAGTGAGGGCAGCACCAGGCTCCAGCTCCATGTGCATAGCAGTGAGGGCAGCACCAGACTCCAGCTCTATGTGCACAGCAGTGAGGGCAGTGCCAGGCTCCGACTCCATGTGCACAGCAGTGAGGGCAGCGCCAGGTTCCAGCTCCATGTGCACAGCAGTGAGGGCAGCGCCAGGCTCCAGCTCCATGTGCACAGCAGTGAGGGCAACACCAGGCTCCAGCTCCACGTGCACAGCAGTGAGGGCAGCACCAGGCTCCAGCTCCACGTGCACAGCAGTGAGGGCAGTGCCAGGCTCCTGCTCCATATGCACAGCAGTGAGGGCAGCGCCAGGCTCCTGCTCCATATGCACAGCAGTGAGGGCAGCGCCAGGCTCCTGCTCCATGTGCACAGCAGTGAGGGCAGTGCCAGGCTCCTGCTCCATGTGCACAGCAGTGAGGGCAGTGCCAGGCTCCAACTCCATGTGCACAGCAGTGAGGACAGCACCAGGCTCCTGCTCCATGTGTACCGCAGGTCCCAGCCCCCCAGCACCGTCCCTGGGGAAAGCACTTGAGCCCTCTCTAACCACCCCTGCCTGTGGCTGCACCCCAACCTTCACAGCCATCCCTATGGGGACCCATCCTCCTCTAAGGGCAATACAGAACCAGAAACCACAATGCACTATTCTTGAATGGAACACACTGAAGCCCCAGAGTAGATTCCACTTAAAAGTTCCACTGGTTGCAGGAGTTTGCATACTGTTGGTCTTCCCAGATTCATCACTAAATCCAATGCAATTCCACACAAAATCCCAAGAGGGTTGTTTACAAGTATATCCCAGCATTCACATGAAAGAGTAGAACCAGGCATAGCCAGGAGAAATTTTGGAGAAGAAACAATTGGAGAGACATTATGCACCCACTCCTTCCTTTGACAAATATTTATTCAAGGCCTAAAATGAGCCAGTCATGATTCCTGCTCCACAGGAAACAGAACCAGCAAAGTCTCACCCAAATGGAGCTCACACTTAGCTTAGGGGAGAACAATAATAAATACATAAGCTTTGGGTGTTAATAATAAGTCAACATCAAATAGTTTGAAGGTGTTATGAAGAAAAATAAGGTCAGCATTTTTGTTATTTATTCATATGCAATGGATCACCCCAAAACACAGTGGCTTAAACCAACAGCAATTATGTTATCATCACTTCTTGTAGCTCTGGAGGCTGACTGGGCTCTGCTGGGTGGTTCATGCCTGAGGTTTCTCTCAAAGTCGCGGTCGGATGGCTGCTGGGCTGGTGTCATCTCAAGGGCTTCACATTTCTGGTGGCTGTGGCCGGCTGTCAGCTGGGAACTCCCTAGGCCTGAAGCTGGAATACCCACATGGTATCTCTCCAGGTGACCTGGCTTCCTGACCACAGCTCAGCCTGCCCTCTATGTGAGCATCCCAAGAGAATCCACGTGTGGTGGTGTGACAGCTAAGCCTCAGAAGTTACAGAGCATCACTTCAGAAAATTCCATGTGTCGAGGCGGTCACAGGGGTCTGCCTGGCTCCAGGGAGGGGACATGGACCCCCATTTGATAGAAGTCTCAAGGTCACACTGTGGAAAGAGCATGGGGAAAAAGAAAGACGGCAGCTGCCACCTTTGGAAAAAACATACTGCCAAGTCCAGCATAAGGGAACAGAGCGACTTAGAGTCAGAATGAGGAGGCCCAGGAACACGCAGGATATACAGGTAGACCACAGGATAGAGCAGAGCCTGCAGAGAGGCTTGTCAGCATGTGGGGGCACAGCGTGCAGTTGAGGGGCTGTCAGCCATCAGTGGGAATGGAGGGCTGCTCCGTAAATCTTGTGGGGACCAATGAGGAGAAAAGCACAGTGGAGGAATGCCACGCAATCCTCAGAAATAAGTAGCTCATGGATAAAGATCTGAATATGAACAACAAACTGCTCTAACACCTAGAAAAATACATAGAAGAGTATCTATGTGCTGCAAGAAGACACCACCTCACACCCATTAGGATGCTACTATATTTTTTAGAAAGGCAGAAGGTAAGTGTTGGGGAGGCTGTGAAGAAATGGAAGCCCTTGTGCAGTTTGGTGGGAATGTAAAATGGTGTGATAGAAAACAGTATGGAGGTTCCTCAAAACACTAAAAATAGACTTGCCATATGATCACGCAATTCTACTTCTGGGTATATACCCAAAAGAATTGAAAGCAGGGTTTTGAAGAGATATTGGTACACTCACGCTCATAGCAGCGTTGTTCACAGTAGTTTAAATGTGGGAGCAACCTGATATGGTTTGAATGTCCTGCCCAAATCTCCTGATGAATTGTGATCCCCACTGTCATCCCCAGTGTTGAAGGTGGGACCTGGTGGGAGGGGTTTTGATCATGGGGGCGGACCCCTCATGGTTGGGTGATACCCTTGCAATAGTGAGTGAGTTCTCGTGAGACCTGGATGTTACAAAGTGTGGCAGCACCCACCCCTCACTCTCTTTCTTGCTCCTGCTTTCACTATGTGAAATGTTTGTTGCTGGTTCACCTCCACCCGTGAGTAAAAGCTTTCTCAGACCTCCCCAGAAACAGATGCTGGCACTATGCTTCCTCTACAGCCTGCAGAACCAGGAGCCAATTAAACCTTTTTTCTTATAAATTGCCCAGTCTCAGTTATTTCTTTATAGCAATGCAAGCACGGCCTAACACACAATGCAAGTGTCCATTGACTGGTGAATGGATAAACAAAATGTGGTCTGTCCATACAATGGAATATTATTAAGCCATGAAAAGGAATAAAATCCTGACACAAGCTGCAACACAGATGAATCCTGAAGACATTATGCTGAGTGAAATTAACCAGACACAAAAAGACAAATACAGTATGATTCTACTTATATGAGGTACTTAGAGTAGTCAAATTCACAGGAACAGAAAGTAGAATGCTGGTTGCTGTGGGTGGGGGCAGAGAGAGAAGGGGGAGTGGAGAGCGATTTAATGGGCATAGAGTTTCAGTTTTGTAAGATGAAGACAGTTCTGGGGATTTTTAATTTACCACAATTAAAAATTATACATATACATGCATACATATATATAATAAATTGTGTGTATATATAACAAATTGTACATGTATATACAATTTTTAAAAATAATGTATTCATGGTCTTACATAATCTTAGGATAGGGAAAATTGTCCTATTTAAAACAGGAAAAAAGCACTCATAAAGCAAATATTGCTATATGACCAAATTGACATTTTCTCTGGAACAGAAGATGCTATCACAAAGCTGGGACATGCACTGTATTTACCCTGTCCCTGCACACCCGTGGTCACCTCTGCATCTCTCTGCCCTGTGAGACAGGTGGCCGTCTGGACTCTCCAGCCACAGCTCTCTTCCTTGGGCCCTGTAGGAGGGCTTGGGACTTGACCAGCAGGAGCCCAGGCAGGAGGCTGTAGGACTGAGAAGGGCCAGGTGAGGAATCTTAGTCCCAGGACCCTGCAATAGCATCACGTGGGCTTGCATAAGACCAGCTAGGCAGCTTTCTGCACACAGCTCCATCTCCCTCCAGACCTGGGGATGGCAGGGCTGTGGCTCGGTGCCTGCTTGGGGAACTGCAGCAGCCCCTGTTGGTTTCTCAGCACCTTTGCCATTAGTCCCTCTCTTAAACTCTCATCAAATACCCAATTTGAGGGTGCCAGTTGTTTCCCTGTTTGTTAGAAAGGGATAAGGCCAACACTAGAAGCATATTCCTGGCAACCATAACCCATGGGAGGATATGCAGCCAGCCCTCCGTATCTGCAGACACTTCTGCATCCTCAGAGTCAGCTAGCTGAGAATCAAAAATATTTTTTAAAATAAATAATAATAATAGGCCGGGTGCGGTGGCTCATGCTTGTAATCCCAACACTTTGGGAGGCCCAGGCAGGCAGATCACCTGAGGTCGGGAGTTCAAAACCACCCTGGCCAATGGAGTGAAACCCTGTCTCTACTAAAAATACAAAAATTAGCCAGACATGATGGCATGCACCTGTAATCCCAGCTACTCGGGAGGCTGAGGCAGGAGAATGCCTGAGCCAGAGAGGCGGAGGTTACAGTGAGCCAAGATGGCACCAGTGCACTTCAGTCTGAGCGCCAGAGTGAGATGTCATCTCCAAATAAATAATAATACAAGTTTGAAAAATACCCTTTAACAACTACACACGTAGCATTTACATTGCATTGTCTATTACAATCTAGAGATGATTTAAAGTACAGGGAGGATGTGCATAGGTTATAAGCAAATACCATGCCACTTTAGATCAAGGACTTGAGCATCTGTGGATATGGGTATCTGTGGGAGGCCGGGAACCAGTCCCCCAGGATACCAGGGATGTCTGCACACAGTGAATATCTACAACACAATAGAAAGATGACAGAGTGAAAACTGCTGATTGCCTAAATTGGAAAAGCGAGTGACCTACGAACACACATAAGGGGAGAGTTGCCTTCTGCACTCAGCAAAGATGTCCCATCCTAATCCCCAGAAGCTATTTATGTGTCACCGCGTATGGCAAAAGGGACTTTGCCGATGTGATGAAGTGACTTTGAGATGAGGCAAGCATCCTGGATGACCTGGGTGGGCTCAGTGTCACCACAGAAGTCTCAATAGTAGAGGAAAGAGATGAAAAAACACTGCACTGCCGGCTTTGAAGATGGAGGAAGGAGGCATGAGCCAAGGAGAGAAGGTGTCTCGAGAAGCTGAGAAGGGAGAAGAAAAACATTCTTTCCTAAAGTCTTCAGGAGGGTACAGCCCTGCCGACACCTTGCTTTGCCCAGTGAGACCCATGTCAGACATCTGGCCTCCAGAACTGTAAAAGAATACAGCATCTATGTTGCTTTAAGCCACTAAGTGGTGCTGATTTGTTTCAGCAGCAACAGGAAACTCACACACCTTCACTAGGAATCATGAAGAAGCAAACAAAAATGAAAATGGCACACATTCCACACCAAACAGGTGACACCGAAGGGTCCAAGACACAGAGAAGCTGGAGTGTGGGACAGGAGGCTCACTTGGGAGAACAGCTTAGCAGCATTCCAGGACACTGGACGCACCCACAGCCATGACTTAGCGAAGCTGCTGTGAGCCCTGTAGCCCAGTGTAGGGGCTGGTCTCGGGGATGGCCCCCAGTAGCCACGCATGTGTGGGCCCCTCCCACATTGGTGCTGGGTGAGCTTGTGACTTGCTTTAACCAGGGGAAGGCACAGCCTGGGTGTCTGTGTCCAGGCCATAGGGAGGCCTGGCGATTTCTGCTTTCATACTTCTGGGGGCCCAGAGCCCTGATGGATGGGCCAGCTACTCTGCTGGAATGGCCAAAGGGACAGGGAGAGAGGCCCAGCCATCCCAGTGTCCCCCTCAGCCTTCCACTCTAGCTGCCATCTGACTGTGAGTGAGACCAGCAGAAAAACAGCCTGCTGCGCCCAGTTAAGCCACAGAAGCAAGAGAAATAATCAACAGGTTGCTTTAAGCCACTGAGTTCCGAGTGGTCTGTTATGCAGCATTAGGAAATCAGAGAATCTGGACTGAGGACCTTCCCCAGGAGCACAAGGAGAATCCCTCCACTGGTGAGGCCCTGGAATGATATGCAAGGGGGGTGGGTGCAGGTGGGTTCACCTATGATCTACAAAGCAGTGGACTCCTCACAGCAGCTAGGATGAAGGAGCTGGATCAACACGTCCCACCACGGGTGAGCCTTGGAGGTATCATGTGGCTATCGGATGACTCCATTTATGTGAAATTTCCAGCAGAGATAAATTCACAGAGACAGAAAGCAGATTGGTGGTTGTCTGAAGTGGGACTCCGGGTCGGGGGGCCGGTGTACTGCTTCATTGTATGAAGTCTCCTCTGTGGGTGCCAGAAATCTTTCAGAACTAGATAGAGGTGATGGTCACACCGCGTTGTGAATGTGCTGGGTGCCTTTCAGGCATACACTCTAGAATGGTTAATTCTATGTTGTGTGAATTTTACCTCAATAAAAGAAAATTATGTGGAGTGGAAAAAGCCATTTGCAGGAGGATATGTGCAAACTGATGTGTATGAAAAAGTACTCAAATAATCTCAAATGGATTTATGGACGTACACAGTAAAAACATAAAAACATCTACAGGACAGGTGGTAATCAACCTCAAAAGAGTGTCTCATCCAGGGAGAGAGCGGGGAATGAGTTCTGAAAGAGGTTGGGGCAACGGCGAGGGAGCGGGGTTCCAGCCGAATCAAATGTTTATTTCCTGTTTAAAAACCAAAAGCAAACGTTGCTCTGCATTGAATCTGAGTAGTGGGCGTGGACAGGGTTATACTTTTCTGTATGTTTGAAATATATCATAATTTAGCATAAAAAACAGAGCCCAATCCCATTTCCCTGCCCTCCCAAAAAGGAGGCGCCCTGGCGCTGGCACGTTGTCAGGGTTCTCTGAGAGGCCCTTCCGTGGGAAGATCTCAGGCCCTGCTGGCCCAGGGTGGTGCACGGGGCCAAGGTTAGGGCAGGCAGGCTCGGAGGAACTCACCCCAGGAAAAGCTGACACATGGTGCTTTCTCCAGCTGGCCCCCTAAGTGAATCTTCACAGCCACACTCCAAAGAAGGCCTGATTATAACTCCCATTTCGCAGATGGGGAAACTGAGGCATGGGCAGTGACATGACCCAAGTGGCAGGAGACAGAGCTGGGATTCTACCCCAGCCAGCTGAGCTCACAAGGACAGGCCTGACTGCGTTTACTACCCTGCCTGGCACCCCAGACAGTGTCCCACCTGAGTCCAAGTGATTGCACACGTCTGCCTGGGCTGCACCTGAAGTCCTAGGGGTTGGCACTTCCTTTTCAGAATATGTGCTGCCCTCACCAACCCACTGCCTGTGAGCCTCACTTCTACAAACTTCCAGCACCCACCCTCAGACGAGCCAAAGGAAGAGGAAATAACAGGTGAACCCCACAACCCCTGGGAGCCCCCAGATAGGGTCTGAGGGCTCTGAAATTGGCTCAGCGATCACCTTTGACTCCTAGTCCAGACAACTCTCCGCTATGACACCTGGGGTGCCTTGCACTCGGTGTCACCCGCAGACATGTACAAGGAGGGTTTTCAAGCCACTCCTCTGAACCTGGTGGAGAGCTACCCAGCTGTGAGCCTGGGAAGCCCCTGACACCACTGCACAGCCTCTGGGTAGCAAGTACAGGGGACAAGCAGCTGCTGTCTCGCCAGGCCTCAGTTGTCCTCCCCAGTGAAATGGGGGTGGTCCTGCCTGCCTCACGGGTGTGTAAGGACTGAATGGGCTGGTACCTGCAAAAAGCTCCCGGGGCAGTACGTGGTAGCCAGCCTTGATATTTCTGGATGTTGCCATTACTGATCAGGAGAGGTCTGGGCTGGGCATTGGTGAAGCGTTTGCTCTCAACTTTACTGCCACCATCAGTGTGCTGAGCTCCTTCCCTCCTAGACTCAGTGCTCACATCGGTGCAAGGGGTGAATAGACAGCCTGGAGGCAGAAGAGCTGCCCAGACCCTGCCCTGAGGCTGAAAGCCCTTCCCTCTTCCTGGGCCAGCTGGAATCCCTGGAGAGCCTGATGTCCCTGGAGCCCCTGTCCCCTCTGTTGTGATCCCCAGCAGAGCCTCATGGGCAATCTCCCCAGCTGGCCCTGCCTGAGCTCCCTGGCTGTCCCCCAGCAAATGCCCACAGAGCCCTGTGAGGTAGGATTCCTTCAACGGGGTGTCCATAGGGCTCACACTGCCAGGAAACTGCAGAGGTGGGATTTAAGCTCAGGGCTATGGACCCCCGAAGCCCAACTCCTTCCCCCTCCTTGGGAAAGAGCACAGTTACCACTGCATTCAGGCTCTGGGGCCAGGTGGCCAAGGCTGAATCTTGTGCTACCACTTATGAACTGTGTGAGCAAGGAAGAGCTTGTTCTGTTGTGCCTGTGTCCACATTTATAAAAGGGGGGAAAATAGTAGCACTGATATCAAAAAACAAAAGAATGATCTCATTCTTTTTCTGTGGCTGCATAGTATTCCATGGTGTATATGTGCCACATTTTCTTTATCTAGTCTATCATTGACAGGCATTTAGGTTGATTCTATGTCTTTGCTATTGCGAGTAGTGCTGCTATGAACATACGTGTGCATGTGTCTTTATTATAGAACAATTTATATTCCTTAGGGTATGTACCCAGTAATAGGATTGCTGGATGGAATGGTATTTCTGTTTTTAGGTCTTTGAGGAATCGCCACACTTTCTTCCACAATGGTTAAACTAATTTACACTCCCAGCAACAGTGTGTAAGCGTTCCTTTTTCTCTGCAACCTCGCCAGCCTCTGTTATTTTTTGACTTTTTAATAATGGTCATTCTGACTGGTGTGAGATGCCGTCTCACTGTGGTTTTGATTTGCGTTTCTCTAATGATCAATGACGCTGAGCTTTTTTTTCATATGATTGTTGGTCACGTGTATTTTTCTTTTGAAAAGTGTCTGTTCATGTCCTTTGCCCACTTTTTAACGGGGTGGGTTGGCTGTTTTTCTTGTAAATCTGTTTAAGTTCCTTATAGATGCTGGATATTAGACCTCTGTTGGATGCATGGTTTGCATAAATTTTCTCCCATTCTGTAGTTGTCTGTTCACTGTGTTGAGAGTTTCCTTTGCTGTGCAGAAGCTCTTTAATTAGATCCCATGTGTCAATTTTTGCTTTTGTTGCAATTGCTTTTGGCGTCTTCATCATGAAATCTTTGCCCATCCCTGTGTCCTGAATGGTATTGCCTAGGCTGTCCACCAGGATTTTTATAGTTTGGGGTTTTACATGTAAGTCTTCAATCCATCTTCAGTTAATTTTTGTATATGGTAGAAAGAAGGTGTCCAGTTTCAATCTTCTGCATATGGCTAGCCACTCATCCCAGAACCATTTATTGAACGGGGAGTCCTTTCCCCATTGCTTTTCACCAGGTTTGTCGAAGATCAGACAGTTGTAGGTGTGCAGCTTTATTTCTGGATTCTCTATTCTAGTCCATTGGTCTACGTGTCTGTGTTTGTACCAGTAATCATCTTGTATTATTTCAAATATTGTCCAGGCCACTTGAGAAGGAAAAGCAGCCAGTGGTCAGGAAGAGGGAGCTCAGCACAATTCCTAGAGTTATAAATTGTCTTTGGATGCCTGAGTAAAAAGGGGCTTAGAGAGAAATTTGTCCAAGACCCTCATCTTACAGGGGATGCCTGATGTCTGAATGCTGTTGTGACAGGGCCACCCAGCAGCCAGTGGTTGGAGCCAGGATGTGGTACCCACTACAGCCTTCTCCTGCTACATCCCTGCAGCCCCCGGCTGGCGGCAAAGGCGAGCAGCAGCACTCGTAAAAGAAAAATTATAAATAAGTGGGACTTTCTAAAGCACACAGAGGCAGGAAGAAAGCAGAGCAGTCACCCGGGGGCTGTGTCACACAGAGTCTGGCATGCTGCAAGCCTGATACAAGTGGAAAGAGGTTCTCTGCAATGCTGGGCTGGAGGCATCCCTGCAAGGTTCTTTCCCCTTCCTCTTGGAAGGAAAAGGGCTTTTCTTTACCTAATGACTTTCTTTCCATAGCCATAACTTGGGAGAATGTACTTCCTGTCAACAGGCACATCAGCCTGGGGGCTTCTGGGGCTCCTTACACCCTGTGCCACACAGCAAGGAGGGAAGCGTCTGATCAAGTAGCCAGCTGCAGACAGCAGAGTCCTGGGCGAGACAGTGGGCTCCAAGCCGTGCCCTCAAGGGGTCGGCTCTCGGCGGTCTGGTAGCACTAGTTTCATCTGGAATCTCTCAGGGCCAACCTGGTTCTTCCCATGTGCCCTGGGTCCCTGCTCCACACCAAGCCCAAGGCCAGGATGTTGGACAGCACCGAGTCAGGCTGGAGGAGCTGGTCTAAGGGAAAAAGCTCCCTCAGTGCTATACAGAGAGAGGCCTCGGTCAGAGTGGGCTCTGCCTGGGATCCAGGTGGGCCAACACTGGATGTTTGGCCCATGAGACAGTGAGGGAAAACATGTCAGAGATGTGGAAGGAATAGGGCAGGCAAGAAATGGGGCTGCAGTGGGGGGGGGGGGGGGGGCAGGGATTTTGGCAGAACAGAAAATGGGAGTCAGGTGGATCTGCACTTATTCAGAGCCCAGACCTGGCACCTGCCTGCTAAGGTGACTGTGAGTATTCATGGGAGAGAATGCAGGCAACGGGCTACACAGAACAAGTGCTCATGGAAGGCCAGCTGCTATCACTGTGGCAGAGGGCCTGCCTTGGCTTCTCAGCAAGATGTCCTGCCAAACCCATTAAAAGGCTTACTCTGGGCCGGGTGCAGTGGCTCATGCCTGTAATCCCAGCACTTTTGGTAGGCCAAGGTGGGAGGATTGCTTGAGCCCAGGAGTTGGAGACCAGCCTGAACAACAAAGTGAGATCCCCATCTCCATAAAAAATCAAAAAATTAGCTGAGTGTGGTAGTGCACGTCTGTAGTCCCAGCTACTTGGGAGGCTGAGGCAGGAGGATGGCTTGAGCCCAGGAGGTCAGGCTGCAGTGAGCTGTGATCAGGCCACTGCACTCCAGCCTGGGCAACAGAGTGAGACCCTGTCTTAAAAAAAAAAAAAAAAAAGGCCACTCTGACCACAGCAGGGATCTATCTGTGGCAAGTGGCAGGTGTCTCCACTGAGGCCCATGTGCCCAGTCACCACCTGGCCATCTAAGGGAAACTGAGTCAGGAAGCACCAGAATGCCCAGAGAACCATAGGAAACAGTGTAAGATTTACAAGGTCTAGGAATTTAGGGGATCCCCAGGACCCAAGGTAAGAGGATCAGTGGGAGGCCCTGGACTGACAGCTCCTGCCAATAGGGGAGGACCTGGGCCCTCCCAAAGTTGGGAGAGCTTGCAGCTGAGGGCTAGGGAACCAGGAGCCGCCACTCCCATCCCAAAACTGGGCTAGTCAGCAGACCCACCCCCATCCTTCAAACAGCCCTCCTCTGAGGCCGGGGTGACTTTCACCTGCCTACCTGTGGCTTCTTGTTTTCAAAAATTCAGAAGCAGCTCCTGGGGCCCACAGCAGACAAAGATGTCTGATTATTTAGATGTAAGTGGATCTAAGACGTGGAGTTCAGAGCCTCGAAGAGTTTCCCTTCCATGCAGAGCAGACTCTGCAAGGGCACCACAGCCCCCCATTTCTGAGCACACCGCCCCCCATGCTCAGGTGCTGTCTCAGCATCACACGCAGACACACGCTACATGCCGACGTGCAAGCACAGACGACACACGGGCCAGGTGTGCGCACAATCAGGCACACACACACCTCCCACACACACGTGCACACACCCTCATGCCCTCACACAAACCCTCACACCCGCACACACCACACAAACATGCACACACACACCCGGCCCCTTTTACTCAAAGCCACAGACTTCCACGCTCAGGTCCCGCACCTGCACCTTCCCTCTCCTCTCCTTCCTCTCTAGCTTTCTGGAACAGAGCCTGGGGGCATCTGGATGAGGGTGTTGGGCCCTGAATTAGCAAATTGAATCCTCACCTGAGAGGACCAAGAGTATCCAGAGCTCGGGGTGGAGTGGGGGAATGCTCCTTCCTTGACTAAAGGCAAAAATGCTGTGATACCCTTACAAGAACCAGAGCCGGTTCAGACCACTTCTCCCCAAATCAGATAACTTGGCTCAGGAAGCTCCACCCATCATTCCGTATGTCCATCCAAAAACCACAGTCCATGCATCCGTCCCTCCCTCCTACCCAACCCAAAGTCCAGTGGGCTGCAGCAAACATTTCGATGACCCCTTCACTCCGGGCTGGGCCCTGGGACGGCCGTGGCAGGTCCCCAGTCTCGGTGTCCCCTTAGTTGGAAGCTCGGGGAGCCCTGCAGTGGCTGGACTGGGCCGCGGCTCAGCCATGTCTGCAGATCCGGGCGTCTGTACAGTCCTATGGGGGTCGATAAGGAAATAGGATGCTTTTCACATAAATATGATTTGCACATCCTGGGACTCCATCTGTGCAGCAAAACCCTTTCTCCCCGGAGGCTGGAGGGCGGGGCCGACGGGGCGGGCAGAGGTGGCGCAAACCAGCACCCGCGTTCCCCAGGAGAAACATTTTTATCGCTTCCGGAAATACGATCGAGCTGTCAAAGCTCATGAACTCCGCTAGTAAATTGTGAAACAGACGTCTCAGTTCTGTTCGGAGTCGCAGAAAACATGACAGCTGTAATCAATTAGGGTGGTTCCTGCCTCAAGCGCCGGCTGCCTCGGATTCCAACGGCTTTCCTGGCGGCTGTGAGCGCCTCGGGATGCAGACCCTGGCCCCGCGTCCTGCTCCCTGACTCCTCCGAGCTGGCGCCGTCCACGGGCTGGGGGCGATATGACAGCAGCCTTTCCGCCGTAGCCTGCAGGCCTGGCGCCCTGCGCGGAGGAAGAGGCCTAGCGCCGGGTACCCTCCCGGACGGCGAAAAGTCTCCGGGCACCCTCCGTTTCATTGGCCACAGCTGAGCCACGTGACTCACCAGAGCCAATCACCTGCCAGCACGGTAGGAGGCTGCTGATTGGCCTGGACTCGTGGCGGGCAGTCGCCATTACAGACACTTCCGTGGGCATCTAGTGCAGCCTGTTCCCCAAATCTGTGTCCTAAGCCGGACTTTTGTTTGTTTGCTTGTTCGTTTTTTGAGACAGAGTCTCGCTCTGTCGCCCAGGCTGGAGTGCAGTGGCGCAGTCTCGGCTCACTGCAAGCTCCTACTCCCGGGTTCATGCCATTCTCCTGCCTCAGCCTCCCGAGTAGCTGCGACTACAGGCGCCTGCCACCACGCCAGGCTAATTTTTGGTGTTTTTAGTAGAGACGGGGTTTCACCGTGGTCTCGATCTCCTGACCTCGTGATTCATCCGCCTCGGCCTCCCAAAGTTCTGGGATTACAGGCGTGAGCCACCGCACCTAAACCGGACATTTTAATGGAACTGGCTTTCATTTTACGTAGCACTGTCTCCCTCCTTCCCTCCCTTTCTCCCTCTCTTCTTTCCCTCCCTCCCTCCCTCCAACAATGAGCCCCCTTTCCTGTAGGAAATCACCACATTCAGTGTGGAGAAGGGGCCAGTCCCAGCCCCACCACAGGACTGGGCACCTGACCCAGCCGCGGCTCCTCCGGTTTCCTGGGGATCGGCTAGATGGACCCTTGGGAGATCTCCTCATCTGCTGGGATCATAAACTGTAACAAAAATACAGTCCCAAGACCTTCTTGTCCCGTGCATGCAGAAAGCCAAGACAGAGGCACAGAGACCCAGAAGATGGAAAAAGACACTGAGTCCCTGTAACACCCTGAGCTCCTAGACTCAACAGTACCTGAAATCAGAGCCACACACTGAGCTCCTCATTTTGGAAGCCTGTTTTTCTTTGTTTGTTTGTTTTTTCCTAAACTAGTCTGAGTTGTGTTTCTGTAATTTGCAATAGTCCATGAGATACATTGTGGCTATGCTTAGTCAATAGACATTTATTGAGTGCCTGTTGTATGCCAAGGTCCATGCTGGACACTGAGACCAATGAGTAGGACCCACTTTCCCCACCCAAGCAATTGCATCTCTTTCCTCTTTCAGTGGCAGACTCTAACTGCTCTGTCGCCACTCTGCGCCAAGAATTATTCTTGACACTTTTCATACATTTTCTCACTTAATTATTACAGCAGTGCAGCTGGACTGCCACATAGACCCTTGAACTTGCAGTCCAGTTGGGTAAAGAGGCAGATGTGTCAACCCCCAGTGGGAGAGCCTTGCTCACAACCGAGTAGTCACAACAACTCTGTAGGGCTGGTCAGTAGGGATGGTCTCAGAGGAGACCAGTGTTGATGGATGGCTGAGAGGTGTCCAGGGGATTATAAGGGCAGGCATTGGCCCCAAGCAGAGAAACAGCAGACCCGAAACGGGAAACGTTGCAGAACATCTGTGATAATCTTGTAAAATCTGCATGGTCTCAGCTATAGACGGACATATGCCCATGTGCACAGTGTGCCTATGCAGAGAGAAAAGATGGAAAGGAATGCAACAAAGTTGTCACTGGGGTTCTCCCTGGTGGGTGGAATTGCAGGTCCTTTTCATTTCATTTTCTAGGCTCTTCTGTATTTTCCAAGTGTTCTATAATAAGTTTTTAGAATAAGTAAAGCAGCCTGGGATCCACAGCACAGGGCAACAGCTTGGGCAGCACCAGAGACCCTCTGGGGGCACCTCTTATTCCAGCCACAACTGCAGTCACAAGTTTCACATGAGCCTTCACTCACCTGCAGTTGGGGACACCTAACAGGGCCTCAGGAGGCCCCTTGTCTCTCCTCCTACCCCTCCCCGGGGTCTTCTCTATGGGAATCCACTTTGCATTACACATGTCAACCCAAAGTATCTTCCCAGCACAGTGTAACAGAGCTGGGGACACTTGCTCCCTCTCACATCAGGGCGGAGGATCCTAAGACATGGCCACAGCCTCCGGGAGAACTTGGTGGGCCAAGCAGCCAGTGCCCACAGTAGGGGCTCCCCTCCCTCCTCTGTTTCACCCCTGACCTCCACTACACCCCCTGGCCACTTCCCAAATAAAGCTGCACTCAAGCTCAGTCTCAGGCTCTGCCTTGGGGGTTCCTGCTCAAGGCACAGACCCCCGCCACCCCGTCACATGCCAGTGTCGTCCTAGCGTCTCTGCACAGTTGTGTCCAGGAGTCCCTGAAGGCAGCTCCGTAGAGAAGGAAACTCCCTGTCGTCCTGGGTAACAGGAAGTTATCTTGTGTCCAGAAAAGGTCATCAGGGAATTGTTCTGCCCCTGCCTATGCCAAGGCAGAAGGTGGGGGGATGGAGAGGGGCAGGTGAGCAAGGCCTGGACTCAACCCTGGAGCAGTTCTCCAGCTGAGAAGGGGTCAGAAGTGTTCCTGTCCACAACAGAGGTGCAGCTGATGTGACGCAGCCCCTGGGTGCATGGGTGAACTCTGCCCAAGGGGAGGTGTCCGAGTTGACCCATAAAAGCGAGTGAGCAGGACAGAGAGGAGCGACATTCAGGGCAAAGGCCTGGGCGTGGGAGGAGGGCTGCCCAGGGCCTGCCTCTGCCGCATTCTAAGAACAGCAGGCCTGGTACCTTTGGGCTGGGGACACAGGGTGGCTGCCTGGAGACCTGGGTTTAAACCTCACGATGAAGACTTTGTACGGTTCCTGCAAGCAACAGGAGCTCAAAAAGAGGGCTGGAGGAGCTCGAGGCAGGGGGATCCGTGGAGTTCAAAAGAATCCATAGGGATTATCCAGATTTGGGGGCCAGGCACTGTGCTCGGTAATGCGGCTGCTTAAGTAATGGGGATTTGCCGTTTTCCAAGAACACTAATACGATAAATGCTCTCGCAGCTAAAACCGTTCTCTGCGCTGTCTAATCGTGCTTTGACGATGCCAAAGGCCTTGGAGGCTCGCGCAGCATTTCAGGACTGCTGTAAATACCCATTGTTCCCGTACAGTGAGCGGCGGAGGAAAACATGCGTGTGTTGTCGGGGCTTTGTTGGCGGTGCTGGTTGCTTAGACTCGGATGAATGCTCCACCGCTCCGAGGGGGCGCGGGCAGGATTTAGAGGCGGCAGGGCTGGCTGGGGTTTCTTTCAAGCGCTTGCCAGCTATGGAGCCGTGGGCAAGCCCTGTCATTCCTGAGACTGACGCTGGGCTGGAGTTCTGACTGGCACCCCCACTCCCTTATTGATGTGTGACCTGGGATCACCCCACTACCCCAGGCCTCAGCTGCTGCTTCTGTAGAATGGGAACAGTAGTCCCAACAAAAGCCCCTGTCTCTAGAGAAGGGGACGTGAAAGAAAATAGCTATCCTTGTAAAAAGCCCGGGGGGTGCATTCTCCCAGCTGTGGTTATCAGTGTCTTTTGCAGGACACCACTGGAGTTCTCTGGGACACCTTAGCTGCTTCCACCACCTAGGACCTGGACCGAAATCCCTTCCTGGGCCTAAGGCAGTGTCGTAGACTGCACACTTGCCTGCCTGTCTGCCTTTCTTCCTTCCATTCTTTCTTTCCTTTTTGTTTTTTCACCTCAGTTGCAGAAGGTGGCGTTAACCTGGTGCCTCAGCCTACAGCTCATGGGCATTACTGGTGCATGCACAGCCCCCTGCTCACTGCCTGGAGCCCCTTCCCCCTCCCTCCCCACAAGGGGTGGCCCTGCCCACGTGTCTGGTGTGCTCAGTTTTCATGGCATGTGCTCGACAGACTGGTTCTTGGTGTTTTGTCTGTATGCGGTTCCAATGTGCAGAAGCAGCGCTGTGTGGCAGCTCAGTGCTTTTCCTTGCACGTCTCCACTCGGCTGGCTGTTTCTCACATCCCTCGGTGCTGCAGTGTCTGTTTGGTCCTGGCTGCTGCTCAGTTTCCACGAGGCACATCCACCACCTCTCACCCCCCCACTCCCACCCCCACCAGCACCTCTGAGAGGGGCATCCTGGTACATGCCCCTCACCATTAGAATACTTCCAGGAAAGGATTCCTGCACACAGGGTGGGCACGGGGGTCACTGACCTCGCATCTCTACAGAATATCTGCACCAGTCTGCACGTACGAGAGGAGGCTCAGACCAGTCCCAGATCCCACGTCCCCACCAGCGCTGGCCTTCCTCTTTCAAAAGTGACATTTGCAATTACGAAAGAAGTAATCATTATTCTAGCTCACATTTAAAAGGGCTTACTATGTGCCAGGCACTCACATCAGCAGCACAACAGCCCCAAAAGGGAGGTGCTTTCCTCACTCCCATTTACAGCTGGGGAAATTAAGGTTTGGAAAGGTTAAGGGCCTTGTCCAGTGCTTCCAACCCATTTCTCTCTGCATTCCCGTGTTCCCAAGTCAGAGAAAATGACTGGGAGGAGAAGAGACCTTGCCCAAGGCCACAGGGGGGACTGGCCCCATAGCTGGGACAATATCCGCTGGCTGCCTGCCTGCCCCGACCATTTTCCTGTTTCTCAGAGCACATTGTCCAGGCCTGGTGGTGGGTGGCGGGGAGGGATTAGAGCAGTGACTCACTATACGGGACTTCAGCCTTGGTGGCAGGCTCCCATCTGCCCCCATCCGTACCCAGGGAGTGTGTGCCCCACACTCCATGCCCCTCCAGCTTAAAGATAATGGAGAAGCCACCTAGTTCCCATGCAAACCACTTTCCCCTTGGAAAGAGTTGCATCCTTTTCTCTCTTTCAAGGGGAAAGCTTACAGCTCTGACACCAGCTGTGTGCCAGGAATGATTCCTGATACTTGTGCATTTTTTCACTTATTTGTAACAGCACAACAATGAAACCGACATTATTAGCTCCATTTCACAGACAAGGCTGCAGAGACTCAAAGGGGTGTCTGGGCTTACCCAAGGTCGTACAGCTGGCCTGTGGGATGTCATCAGGAAGAGCTAGGAGTGGGTGCCACAGAGTCCCCTAGAACCAAGCTGGCTTGTCTTCCCTTCAGGACCTAAACCGTGGTTGGAGGAGGCACTAAGCCTGGAGAGGCAGCACTTTACACCAGAGACCACCCAGCAATAAGGGGATCAGCTGGGAGGTGATGACTGGCCCCCTGGGAAATAGGGGAGGCCACAGGTGGGCTCCATCAGGGGCTGCCTCAGGGGACACAGAGGCCAGACTTCCAGAAGGCTGCCAGGCCTGCTTTCAAATCCCTGCCCCTCAGAAAACCCAGTACATCAGCCCAAGTGCACCAACACCCCAGCCTCTAGACCTGGGCGCCTAGATGCTTCCACCTGCCGAGGGAGAACCGGACACCTCCATGCACTTGTCCTGACTTGAGACTCCAAGAACAAAGCCAACTTGGGTTTGAGGTCTGTCAAAGGTGGCCTAAAGCTGTGGCTTAAGGTGTCTCCTAAGCCAGAACACTGGGGCACAGATACGTGATGGGGTCATGGCAGTGCTGTCTGCAAAGAGAGGACCTCAAACGCTCAGGCGTGGCTGTACAGGGTCTGGCCCTGACTTGGCCTCTCTGAGCTGTGATCTTGAGGCAGGCATTCAGAGGTCTGGGTCTCACCGTCCTCGCCTGTCTCATGGGGACACTCAGCCCTGCCCCAGGGTGCTTGTAAATGTGAAGTAACATCATGTGCATCATGGCAGCCAGCCCGGAGGGGGTCAGATTTGGGGGGATTTACTGAATGGCTTCTCTCTACCAGCCCCAGCACGTATCCCTGGGAACAAGGAGCATCAAGACTACATAATCCCCGTGTTCCTGGAATTCAGCCCAACCAGGAGGACAAATGGAAACCACACACCTCCACAGGCCCCGCCTGTCCAGGTCTGGGGACAGAGTGAGGACATCGTCGAGGGCTTTGTCACGCCTGTGCTGCAGCTTGACCCTTTCTTCTGTTCAAACTCGCTCCTTCCCCCTTCTTTTCACAGGGGTTGACCCTAATAAACATCTTTCACCCCAAATCCACCTCAGCATCCACTTCCAGACAAACCAACCTGAAACAGTTGGCACCAGGAATGGCCCAGGAAAGTAGATGAAGAGGTGGCACCAAAGCCCCATCGCTGGTGGGAGATGTGGCACCAGCGCAGCGTGAGGGCTCCGTTCGCTGTGTGAAGAACTGGGAGTGGCTGCCGGCAGGAGGGACGCTCTGACAAGAGTCCTGGACGGGGCGCTGAAGCTGCCTGGAGGCACAGGCGGTGTGTGGACGGCAGGACTGAGGCTGCTGCTGGGCACCACGATGCCCTCCAGACAGCGAGGAACTGCTGAGGGTGAGGAACAGGCAATGGGAAGCTGGTGTGAACCCAGAGGGCCTCTTTGAAGCCCTCACCTCCTACCAGGGCAGAATAGAGGAGGTGAGGACCCAGGAGTCCGAATGGCTGAAGTTTGAAGAAGGCTACAGGCCCTGCCCAGGTAGGTCTGTTTTGCCAGACCTGGGAACAGGGACCCTGACATATGGGCCAGAGGCAGATGCTCCCGAAGACTCTGGCTTCCCAGGGCCAGACTGCAGAGGCACCTCCTCTCAAGTGCCAGCCAGCACTCCCCTGTGCCAGAAGACAGTGCAGGGGGCAGCCGACCCTCCCCCACCACTAAGCCGACGGGCACGTGCTGGGCCTGCTAAGGCAGGAAGCAGACTATGCTCAAAGGAGCCACAGGACCCAGCCAGCACGTTCCGACCAGGGCCGAGGGCGCACAGCCAGGACTCCAGTGTGATCAGAGATGTGGAAAGTAAAACTAGCCAAGAGGAATCTGCTAATCTGTCCCTCTCTTCCAACACACACAACCCAGGGGATGGTGCAGACTCAAGTGTGGGTGGCTGCTGGGAGCCTTGGACACGATCAAAGCTGAAATGCCAGGATTGCCAGGCACACAGGAAGGAAACAACTCAAAGGCTCAGGGAAGTGGACACATTGGAATGGACACACCATGTCAGGCCAGAAGGCCACCAGGTGACCATTTTCCAGGAAAGTGCCTGGAAGACACATCATCTACAGAGACCTGAGGAGCACCTGCGTTGATCGCTATAACATTGATGGTGAATTGTCTGGAGGCCAGGGCTGATGTCAGGCGAGGCTCTTACAAAACAAAGCTCACAGACAGCAATGGAATGGGGAGATCCATGTGCTAAAGGCTGGGGGCCCGATTCCCCAGGAGCTGGGACTTTGCCAGCATCACGATGACCAGCCAGAGTGTAGGGCAGCCACAGGAGCCCAACTTGCAGAGAGTCATGACCTCAGGGCCAGAGCAGACAGAGGGACAAGGACATTTCTTAGGTTGTGCCAACAAAGGAAATCAAGTATGGATCAACCAAAGGCTGGGGGAGGTCACAGCAAGAAAAAAGTCACAATCTTTTGCCCAATTTCCATACCTCAGTCAAGTTTTAGATCCATAACTCACTGGCTGAAGAGGTAAGTGGGTTGCAAGAAGGGAAGACTCTACCATATCATAGCAACTATATATGGTAACATTTTGCCCAGTTTTTGCCCCGAAGGGGCTTATGGTCATTTAGTCAGCTAATAATGCAATGGCTAATAGTGCCAATAACCAAACATTCTGAGGTCTGTTGGAGACCAAACCTGAACTGACTTTGACACTAGAGACATGAGGCATCCATCCCCCTGGCCCTCATGGAGTGGGGGCTGATAGACATCAGGTCAGTGGTGGAGCCCTTTCCAAGAGCCACCTTACTATCAAGCCACTGAGTCACTGGGTATTGATTTCTTTGACCCCCAAAGGGATAGTTGGAACCAGCACACTTAACATTCGGTGCGATTCCCACCTTGGATCCTTGGTCTGTGGGGTGAGAGCTATTGAAATGGGGAAGGCCAAGTGGAAGCCTTTGAAACTAACTCCTCCTTGACCAGTATAATAAATCAGAACAATAGTACATCCCAGGAAAGGGGGGTGACAGAAATTAGCACCACCTTTAAGGAGATAAAGGGTGCAGGGGTGCTGGTTCCCATCATGTCTCTTTTTAACTCACCAAATCTAGCCTTTGCAAAACTTACAAGATCCTGGAGGGTGGTGTAAACTACCTCAGCTTCACTAAGGAGGAGCCTGGATCATATCACTGCACCGGAGGTGGTACCTTTGCTAGAGCAGATTACCGTGGCCTCAGAGATGTGGTTTGAGTGGCAGATGGAAGCAGACAGGAAGTGGGTCTGAGCAGCAGACAGGAGCAGACGTGAGAGGCCACATGCCCCTTCCAGGAAGGCCTTGTTGTCCAGCTGAGAGAGTGTGGTCATCAGAACGCCTGCAGCTGAAGCTCCTCCAGGCCCTGCCTCACTGCAGGGAGCTGCCTCTCCTGATGTCGGCTCTTCCTGGCAGTGAGTGAGCCAGTGCTCACTGTAAAGTCCTGGCCAGTCGGGCCCAGTAAGGGACACTCAGATGGGCAATACCCATTCTAGAGCAACCCCCAGTTCCACAGAGGGAACTGAGGGTTCCCTCAGGCCTGTGCTGCAGCTCAGCTTCTCCCCATGCCCCATCCTGCTTCCTCCTCTTCCTTTCGCAGCTGCTGAGCCCTAGTCAACATCTCACGACGCAGGCTCTCACCGACTCATTGCCAGCTTTGGACAACCGGAGACACCAGCACTTTATCTAGTGATTTTAGGCAGGGGGAGGTGACACAATCGGGTCTGTGGTTTAGAAAACCCAGTCTGGCCCCCCGAGGAGGGTGCACAGGGAGGCAGCAAGAGGGCCTGCAGGAAGCCCAGGGGGTCACAGGAAGACACGGTGGGCTGGCCAGGCCGGAGGCAGGAGGGCAGAGAGGGGACACACTTGAGAGATGAGGGGTTTTTTTCAACCTATTTCCATAGGTTTGGGGGGAACAGGTGTATTTGGTTACATGAGTAGGTTCTTTAGAGGTGATTTGTGAGATTTTCGTGCACCCATCACCCGAGCAGTATACACTGAACCAAATTTGTACTTTTATCCCTCACTCCCTTCCCACCCTCTCCCCCAGAGTCCCCAAAGTTCATTGTATCATTCTTTTTTTTTTTTTCCTTGAGATGGAGCCTCACTCTGTTGCTGGGCTGGAGTGCAATGGTGTAACCTCGACTCACTGCAACCTCCGCCTCCTGGGTTCAACTGATTCTCGTGCCTCAGCCTCCCAGGTAGCTGGGATTACAAGCATGCACCACCACGCCCAGCTAATTTTTGTATCTTTAGTAGAGACGGGGTTTCACCATGTTGGCCAGGATGGTCTCAATCTCCTGACCTCGTGATCCGCCCACCTCTGCCTCCCAAAGTGCTGGGATTACAGGCGTGAGCCACTGCGCCCGGCCTGTTGTATCATTCTTATGCCTTTGCATCCACATAGCTTAGCTCCCACATATGAGTGAGAACACAAGATGTTTGGTTTTCCATTCCTGAGTTAGTTCACTTAGAATAATCGTCTCCAATCCCATCCAGGTTGCTGCAAATGCCATTAATTCATTCCTTTTTATGGCTGACTGGTATTCCATTGTGTATATATACCACAGTTTCTTTATTCACTCATTGATTGATGGGCATTTGAGTTGGTTTCATATCTTTGCAATTGTGAACTGTGAGCTATAAACATGCGTGTGCAAGTTCTTTTACGAAAAAGACTTCTCTTCCTCTGGGTAGATACCCTGTGGTGGGATTGCTGGATCAAGTGGAAGATCTACTTTTAGTTCTTTAAGGAATCTCCATGCTGTTTTCCATAGTGGTTGTACTAGTTTACATTCCCACCAGCCATGTTCCCTTTTAGATAGATGAGGGTTTGAGTCAGGGGTCTAAGGGGATAGAGTGGGTGTGGAAGGAGAGAGAGACGGTAAGTCAGGTTTCTAACCTGGCTGGTGGGGTTCCATTGACAGAGGGGAGGGAACAGAGGGCAGGGCAAGCCAGGGCAGGTGATGAGCTCAGCCTGGTCGGACAACCTTGGAGGTTTTCAGGGGTCACCCAGGCAGAGACGGTCCGTGGGTCACTGGATCTGCAAGGCCAGGGCTCCTGTGTTTCGGCCGGGGAGGGGGCTTAGAGAGAAGGGAGACGGGTATGAGAGCCATGCTGTGGCCAGGCTCTCCCAGGCTCCAGTGTCAGAGAAGAAAGGAAGTGGGCACAGGGCCAGGCCCTGGGGGAATCAGTGTTTGATGTCCAAGTCTGGGAAGAATCCCCTTCCTGCCAGGCCCTGACTGGTGGACGTAAGATACGGGGCACACTCAGATTCCCTTCACACCGCATGGGCCACTCAGTGGACAGTTGAGGAACTCCTGCCGTGCTTCAGACTCCCTCAACCTTGATGTTTTCATAGAGAAGCTCCTCGAGGAGGCAGACGGCCCGTGTCATGGCGCATCCCTGCATCACGGTGTCCTCAGTGTGTTCTTGGAGGGCTCTGCTAGTATATTATTTCTGAGGGTGTGTTCAACATTCTGCATTGTTTGGATCCAGGAAGGACAAGACACCAGGGCTGTCAGTGAGGAAGAAGCTGGAGAGAGGTGTTCAGAGGCAGGTCTGCTCCCCATCCAGTGCTCTCCCACCCAAGACCCTCTCAACCTGCAGCTGTCCTTGATCCACCTCCAGCCCCAGGCCCCTGCCCAGCCTTCCTCCAGGGGTCTGGCTTTTCAGCAGAAGAACTGAAAGCAGTTCATGGTGGCCTGTTCAGTGAACTGAAAGTCAGAGGCAAGAGCTCAGACAGGTGGAGTCACAGATGCCACGTCCCCCACCCTTAAGGACAGGAAGCCAGAACACGGCCCTCTTTGCTCCTCCATGAAACCACAGGTTTGAGGTTTTCCATGTTCATGGATACCTTGAGATCTTTCAGAAGCAGGGGAGAGGAAACATCCACCAACACCCACCTGCCCCCTCTCCAGCGCCATCAAACAAGTCGCCGATGATAGTGAAAATTCACAAACACCAGGACATCCTGAGCCTTTCGAGAAAGTTGGGTTGCCCTCATTTCTGGGGTCCCCCCAGCCGAGAAAGAGCAAGTCTGAGGACACCCTAGGGGAGGCCCTCAGCCTTGGGTAGAAACTGACCTGAAGGCATCTGCTGGGAGGCTGGGGAAGAAGGTCATCTGGAGGCCTGGATGGGGGTGCTCCATTCATCAGCACACCCAGAGAGGGAGGGGTCTGGGTGGGAGTAGGGAAGCAGTGGAGGAAATGTTTCTTCATTCCCACCACTGTGTGCAGGGCCCAGGCAGGCCCTCGCAGAGCTTACTCTCCAGAGCGTAGAGGAATTCAAGTCTCACTCAGGTACCAAGGGAAGTCAAGACTCACTCAGCTACCAAGAGCAGGAGGATTTCTGAGCCGAATCCCTGGTCCCATTCCTCAGCACTGCACAGATGCCCACAGTGGGGATGGCTCCAGCTGGGAATGCACATCCTGGGTGCAGCTTTGCCAAATCCAGACTCACTTCTGCCAACATCGGTGCAGCACCCACCTACCAGCCTCTTCTGCACAGGGCCCTCCCTTCCTTCAATCCTCAGAAAAACCTGAGACGAGGACGAAATTTTTCGCATCTTGTCAATAAGCAGATGAGGCTCTCCTACTGTGTTCCCAAGCACTGAAGGCAGAAATAGAGTAAGAAGAATAAAGATGTAGATAAAGGAATAAGGGTGGAAAAGCAGTAAGAATACAATTCCTGAAACTGGGCTCCCATTTTGGCACTGAGCTCCCTAGCAGCCAAAGCAAAAAATGGATACGTGGTCTGTTATAAGATTCGCAATGTCCATGGGATGCAGCCATGCTTAGGGGAAGCAAGTGGCTGTCACTTGCCTGTGACCCCCCAGCCAGAGAGTGCAGAGAGTAGAGAGGAGCTCCAGGTCCCTGGAGCCCCAGACACTTGTCTGCTGCTTTGTTAAGCCCCTACACAGTGTCAGGCTCTTAGCCAGCACAAGCAAGTCAAGTAAAACCCTCCTTCCCCTGAATGTCCCCAGGCTACCTTCCTGGCACCTGGAGAACAGCATCCCAGCTGTTGGCTGCAGACCAGGTGTGTGAACATTTCTAGGTTGGGACAGAAAAAGAGAAAAGCTGTGCATGAGATTCCAAGCTGGGAAATGAAGATCACCCTGTCAGCTCCTTGGCAGTCACCTGACTGTGGGGCAGGCAGGGCGTCCAGGAGGCTTAGCCCAAACCTCTGTTGGCCCTGCTTTGGGGACTCTGCCCCAGGAAATGACCCACTAAAAGGAGAAAGATTATTAGCCCCAGATGGGGACAGCAGCATCACTCACCACAGTGTAGTGGGGTTACTTATCACAGCCCAGACAAACTGGAGGGGGCGTCCAAGTAAGCCCTGGCTTCCCACCTAGAGACCTGTGGCTCTCTGACGTGGCTCACATGTGGCCTGTGTGATGCAAGAAGATGTGTGTGCAGAGAGGTCCCCACTGCCACCGAGCAAAGGCAGCCACCTCCCCATCATGGTGAAGGCCCTGCCCACCCCCGTGGTCGCATCTGTGTGCATTCCCCCACTCTTCACTTCAAGGAAGCAGGGCAGCTTCGAAGGGGCTTTTCAGGACCCCTGTGATGCCTCCTTTCCTGCACAGCTGGCTGCCTCTGCCACCTTCCTCTATCCAAGAAGGTCAGCATGGGCCTGGCTCCCAGAGGCTTGCAGCCCAAGCCCTCCCGTCTCGGGACCTCTGTGCCATGTCCCTCCACCCCTGGTTCCCAGGCCTCTCACATGTGAACAGGAGTGCCCAGAGCAGAGCATCTGGCCGGGAGGACTCAGAGGGTGTGCAGGCCCATTACTGGAGTGGGACGCCATGGGGCGGCTGCAAGTTTGAGCAAAGCCTGAAGCCCAGCAAGTGGGGTACTCTGGGGTTAGAGGCTCCCAGGAGAGCTTAGAGCTGAGTGGAAAAGCTGCCAGGCCCTCTGTCCTCACGCACTGTCCTCCCAGGCTGCCCCTGCAAGTCCCGGCCAGCATGGTGCCCAGCCTAGAGCATGTCTTCCTTCAGGAGGCTGGGGACGCTCAGAGCTGCCAGGTGAGGCAGAGGAGATGGGAAGGGACCTCTGCAGGCACCTGCCTGGGCTCCCTCCAGAGGGTTTGATCTGCACCGTGATGCTGTGTAGGGGATCCTAGCCCTGTGACAGGCAGAGAAACAGGCTCAGAGAGCTGATGTAATGTGTCCAGGTCTGTGCAGGAGCAAGGGCAGAGGCTCCGGAGCCTAGGGGCAGCCTGGTACTTTCCACATGGCTGGTCCTGGGGTCAGACCACTGCTGAGTGAACCAAGGACAGCCAGTGAGAAAGGCCCCCCTCGCCAGGCTGCCCAGGCTCCTGGTTCAGCCCTGTTGGGCACTCCCTAGCTGTGCACTCCTGACCAGTCCCCTCACCTCTCTGAGCCTTCTGGCCCATAAAATGAGGCCAAATGCCCCCTCCCCCACTGTTGGAAAGTGAGTGGTCCCTCAGGGCAGGGGGCTTCACTCCTGAATTAGATGGCATAGAAAGTGAATGGACTCAGCAGGCAGGTGGTCTGGGTTCGAGTCCCAGCTCCGGCCCCTGGCAGCCCAGCAGTCTGGGAATGGGGATACGGTCTGCTAGGCCTCGGCAGGGCTGGTGGTCTGGGTTCGAGTCCCAGCTCCGGCCCCTGGCAGCCCAGCAGTCTGGGAATGGGGATACAGTCTGCTAGGCCTCGGCAGGGCTGGCGCAGGAGCCTGTCCCACAGGCCCGCCCCATGTTTGGTGCTGGACCTGGGACTCCCCATCCGCGAGGAGCCTGGCACGGGACTGGCGCTTGTCAGCCCCTCATGTGGGTGTGCCTGCATCTGCGTCCCCACATCGCACAGGATAGGGCTTGTGCATGGCCTAGCTTGTCGTGTGAGGTTGACTGGCACATCACAGGCACTGTCACAGATTCTCAGAGCCCAGGAGCACATCCCCTGAAGGACTCCTCAGCCTGGGCTGGGCTGGCAGCAGGGCCTGGAGAAGGTCAGAGAGGCCCCGCCCTCCTGGCAGTCCCAGTGCAGGGGACGCAGCACAGAGCGGGTGCCGGTCAGCCAGGGAGGCCGGGACGGGACGCAGCACGAGAACACTGCGCAAGGCAGGCCCGCAGTCAGTCAGGACAGCTGCCCAGAGTAGGTGGCGTTTGGGCCAGGCTTCGCAAGCTGTGTGGGGGTTCGCCCAGCAGAAGACGGGAGAGGGCGTTCCAGGCAGAAGGCTCAGCGTGGCCCAAAGCACAGAGGCACGGCAATGTCCGGCGCATCTGCGCACCAGCAAGAGTCCGGGGTGGCTCATGGGACAGGCTCGAGGAGAGGGCACTGTAGGAGGCCCCTGAGGAGGGGCCACATGGAGGGCCTCCGGCTCCGAGGTGGGGCCGCCAGAAGGCCCGACTCTTCCTCCGAGGCCCACCTCTGCCGAGAAGCCCTCCATCTAGAGGCTCCTGCCTCTAGTCTCCATAGAAGAAGCAGAAGATCAACCCAAGAGTGAGGGAGGGAGGGAAGAGGAGGAGATGGAGGGGCTCTTGTCCCCATTTTACAGATGAGGACACCGGGGATCTGAGAGACAGTGAGTCTGCAGGGACGTCCTAGGCCCAAGGTCACTCGAGTGCAGCTGTCATCTTCACTGTAAATGACTTTAAACGTGACCTCAGAGGCCATGCTGTTGGGAGAGTTTCCGGTAGAAGCCAGTAAGGGAGGCAGAAAGAGCTGAGGGTGTTTAACCTGCAAGGCTAAGCAGATCTGACTTGTTCTCTGGGGCCCCTGTGGACAACGCCAGGGCTAGGGTGAGGGGTAGAGGAGTTATAGAGCAGACCTCAACTTAGCCAAAGGAAGACCTCTCTATTGGTGAAGAAGGAGCCAAAAGGCCACACATGGCCCCTGGAGGTATGACACCTTTGCCCTGGAGGAGGGAGAAATGAAGAGGGGTCTGGAGAAGAAGGGTCCAGGCAGTGGGAAGGCCTTATTTACACTCTTAGGTAGGGTAGAATGACCAGCGGGGTCTCACACCGGGGGACCTTGAGATTTTTAGCTTCCTTAGGCCAGCCCCAGGGACTTGGATCTCAGAGCTAGAGGGCAGGGGCCCCTGTGCCTGGTTCCCTTGCCGGCGGCCCAAATGGGACACCTGGCTAAGGAGCAGCGTGCAGCCTCGACGGAGAGGCCAGGAACAGGGGCGAGGACCCAGTGTCCACTCAGCCCTCCCCCAGCTACAGCCCTGATCCAGAAACACTCTCCTAGGAGGGTCTCAGCCCTGGCCCTGATCTGCCAGCACCACCCACTCCCTGACCAAGAATCCTAAACTTCCTTCTCAACAGCTTTCCTCACCCCTTTCTTTCCCAGATGAGGTTGTAGCTGGAAGCCCACGCTTCAAGGCAGCTATGGGGCACTCTGGGGCCTGGGAGGGGAAGCGGGCCTTCCTCTGCCCTTTCCACAGGCCGTCCTTCTCCAGTAGGCAGAATGGAGCTGGGTGTTTGAAATGGAAGGGAAAGTGTGAGGGCTCTTAATCAGAAAACATTCAACTGGCCAGGTGTGGTGGCTCATACCTGTAGTCCCAGCACTTTGGAAGGCTGAGGAGAGAGGGTTGCTTGAGGCCAGGAATTTGAGACCAGCCTGACAACATAGGCAGACCTCAATCTCCACACACACAAAAAAAAAAAAATCAAAATTTGCTGGGCGTGGTGGCTACGCCTGTAGTCCTAGCTACCCGGGAAGCTGAGGCAGGAGCATCCCTTGAGCCCAGGAGTTCAAGACTGCAGTGAGCTATGATCGTGCCACCACACCACAGCCTGGATAACAGAGAGGAGACCTTGTCTCTTTTAAAAAAAATGAATAAAAAAAAATTGTAAAGAAAACATAAAACCAGCTCCTCAATCAAAAAATACATTCGGTGGAGAAGGTATGAGGCCAATATAACCTTATGCTTTTACTCCTGAAATCCATTGCAGGATTCATGTCCCAAAATTCAAGAGTCCCTCCCACCAGAATTAAAATTTTAATTTCATTTATTCAACAAGCTGAATGACTGCAGGGTCTGAAGCTTCAAGCACACACCAGCAATGCCCATCCCATAGGTTAACAGGCAAACATGCCAATAAAAATAAAGCTGGAAGGAAGACCACAGCAGGATGGGTGACGATGGTGTCGCCTCTAGCCTGAGTGAATCCCCACAAACTATTCGAGAGTAGGAAGGGGTGCTCCTGGCAAGGTTAACAGCAGGGACAAAGGCCCAGAGTCAGGAACAAGCTCATTGTACCCCTGGGAGGACCTGGCGGGAACAGGAGAGGTAAGAAGGCAGATAGAAGAGGCAGAAAAAGTGGCTTCACGTCGGAAGTCAACACACAATCATGAGAGTGGGCCTTTCTCCTCCTTGGAGCAAAGAAAGTGGATGGAGGGAGGCACTGGGTTGGGGGACGGGGGTGCTGAGGTTTGGAGAAGGGAGGGGCCCGGGTGGGGAGGATAGAGGCAGAGGCGTGAATGAGACCCACACATACCCATTTCACACAAGATGGGGTGGGGGTGCCCCCAAGACTCTGCTACCGTGGGAGGGTGTGGGGGACCCAGAGTGTAGCTGGAGCTGGGCCTGGACCCTTCCCTCAGCATGAGGATGAGGGGCAGGGAGAAGACCCTGGTGGAGTCCCTGCTGTCCTCTCCCTCAGGAGGAGTGGTCTTGCAACACCCCCATCCCCAGTTTCCTCCACCCAAATCTTCCTGCTCCTAGTGCCCAGCTCTCTGGCCCAGGCAGGACCAAGCTGGGCTGGCTTCATCCTCCAGACCTAGGAAGGAAGAAACAGCTGGGCTGCCCTCAGGCCTGGACACTACAGAGAGGCCAGAGCCCCATTTCACGGAGCTGAGGTGGCCATGGTGCTAGAGATGCAGGGTCCTGAGACTTGCAGCCACACGTGCTCCTCTACATCCTGCCTCCTCAACCTCCAGTCACCCACTAAGTACAGGCAGCCCTCAGACCAGTCCCCTCTCTGGTGCCTGCCTCTGGGACAGTGGCCCCCACGCTCTACATCGGAGCCTCCTCACCGGAGCCTCCTCACCACCCCTCTGGGCCTGTTCTCTTCATCTTTCCAGTCTGCCCTCCACCCACTGGTGACCAGCAGCTGCTTCCACCCATACCCTGAGCCAGGGCTCCGGCAGTGCCCCTAACTTCTCCTTTGGCCCTCAGCTCTAGTCACAAGGTCTTCCTGGTTCTATCCCACCACAACCCTCACTCTGGCCTGAAGACAATCTCTTGCCTGACCACGTCTCCCAGAGCCCAGACACTCTCCTCAGTCCATCCTCCATCCTAAGTCGTATTCGTAACTAGCACTTTCATTTCACCTTGCACCTGCTCAAAAACCATCCATGGCTCCCTATTGCATCATATCCTGGCTTTCTGACTGTAGCACCTGCTGCTGTCTCTCATGGATCTTCTGGGAAACTTGACTTGTACATTATTCTCTGCACACATGTATTTCCCCAGGCTGTTCCCGCAGCCTAGAATGACTGTACTGCGCCCCATTCCCCACTAACTGGAGTTTATTTTTCAGAAGCCATCCAGACAATGTTCCTCAGTCTCCACTACCACTCACCCAAAGCTGGACACGGCACCTCCCTCAAGATTCTCACAGGTCTTACTGCACTTTCTTCTCACATCTGTGTAAGTGCTTAAAAGGTAGTGATTGCTCTATAAAGCGTAGCTATTATTGATCGCTAACTTTTTCAGAAGGGCTCTAGGGTTTTTCTTGTTGCTTTTTGTATTCTAGACATTAATCCCCGGTCAGTTTTACATGTTGCAAGTAGATTCTCCCATCTGTCGCCCACCTGTTAAATTTGCCTATGACACAGATTTGGGAATTATTTGCAATTTAAAATAATTTTGATTAACATGTTAAAGCACTAATGGAACAAGTAGACAATATGCGATAATAGATGGATAAGGGAAGCAGAGAGATGGAAACTCTAAGAAAGGGTCAAAAGGAAATGCTAGGAGTGAAAAACACCATAACAAAAATGAAGACTATGTTTGATGGGCTCATCCACAGATGGGACGTGGCCAACAAAAGAATTAATGTGCTTGAAAGTATGTCCATATAAACTTCCCAAATTGAAAAATACAAAGAGAACAAAACATCCAAGGACTGGGGGACGATTTCAGAAAGTGCAACAGTCTGGGTGAGTGGTTCACGCCTGTAATCCCAGCACTTTGGGAGGCCGAGGTGTGCAGATCACGAGTTCAGGAGTTCAAGACCAGCCTGGGCAACATGGTGAAATCCCATCTCTACTAAAAATACAAAAATTAGCCAGGCATGGTGGCACACGCTTGTAATCCCAGCTACTCAGGAGGCTGAGGCAGGAGAATTGCTTGAACCTGGATGGCGGAGGTTGCAATGGGCTGAGATCATGCCACTGAACTCCAGCCTGGGTGACAGAGCGAAGCTCCATCTCAAAAAACAAACAAATGAACAAAGAAAAAAGTGCAACATACACATAATTACAATAACACAAGGAGAAGACAGAACGGAATGGAAGAAATATTCAAAGCAACAATGGCTGAGAACTTTCCAAAGTAAACCACAGATCTAGGAAGCTCAGAGGACACAAAGCAAGATAAATACTAAAAACAAAAACAAAACAAAAACAATCTACACTTAGGTATATAACTGTCAAGCTGGAGAAAAAAGATAAAATCCTAAAAGAAGCAAAAGGGAAAAGATACCTTACCTAAAAAGATAAGAATCCATCAGACTTCTCAGAAAGCAAGCAAGAGAGTGGAGTGAAATGTTTGAAGTATTGAAAGAAAAAAATCCACCAACCTGTCATTCTATATCTAGCAAAATGATCTTTCCAAAGTGAAGTAGAAACAAAAACTTTCTCAGACATATAAAAGTTAAAGATATTCATCACCAGCAGACCTACCTTGCCAGAAGTATCAAAAGAAGTTTTTCAGGAAGGAGGAAAAATATATAAGTCAGAAACTCAAATCTACAATTTAAAAAAAAGTATCAGAGAAGGGTTTTTTAAAATAAAATAAAACATTTTGTTTTCTTATTCTTAATTAATCTTAACAGATAAATGTTTGTTAAAAGTAATAATAGTGCTATGGTTTCAAAGTTCCCACAAAGTTCATGTGTTGGAAACTTAATCCCCAAGACAACAGGATGGACTGGTGGGAACTTTAAGAATTAATTAGGTCCTGAGGGCTCTGCCCTCATCAATGGATTAACGCCATCATCACAGGAGTGGATTCTTGATAAAAGCGTGGATTCAGCCCCCTTCCTCCTGACCTTCCTCTCCTTCCTCCTCCACCTCTCCTCCTCCTCCTCCACCTCTCCTCCTCCTCCACCTCTCCTCCTCCTCCTCCTCCACCTCTCCTCCTCCTCCTCCACCTCTCCTCCTCCTCCTCCTCCACCTCTCCTCCTCCTCCTCCTCCACCTCTCCTCCTTCCTCCTCCACCTCTCCTCCTCCTCCTCCACCTCTCCTCCTCCTCCACCTCTCCTCCTCCTCCTCCACCTCTCCTCCTCCTCCTCCACCTCTCCTCCTCCTCCTTTTCTCCACCTCCTCCTCCTCCACCTCTCCTCCTCCTCCTTTTCTCCACCTCCTCCTCCTCCATCTCTCCTCCTCCTCCTCCACTTCCTCCTCCTCTCCTCCTCCCCCACCTCTCCTCCTCCTCCACCTCTCCTCCTCCTCCTCCACCTCTCCTCCTCCTCCTCCACCTCTCCTCCTCCTCCTTTTCTCCACCTCCTCCTCCTCCTCCTTTTCTCCACCTCCTCCTCCTCCTCCTTTTCTCCACCTCCTCCTCCTCCATCTCTCCTCCTCCTCCTCCACTTCCTCCTCCTCTCCTCCTCCCCCACCTCTCCTCTTCCTCCACCTCTCCTCCTCCTCCTCCACCTCTCCTCCTCCTCCTCCTCCACCTCCTCCTCCTTTTCTCCACCTCCTCCTCCACCTCTCCTCCTCCTCCACTTCCTCCTCCTCTCCTCCTCCCCCACCTCTCCTCTTCCTCCACCTCTCCTCCTCCCCCACCTCTCCTCCTCCTCCCCCACCTCTCCTCTTCCTCCACCTCTCCTCCTCCTCCACCTCCTCCTCCTCTACTCCACCTCTCCTCCTCCTCCTCCACCTCCTCCTCCTGTCCTCCACCTCTCCTCCTTCTCCTCTCCTCCTCCACCTCTCTTCCTTCTCCTACCTCTGTCTCTCTCTCTCATTCTGTCTTGTGCATGTGCATGCTGTCTTGCCCTTCCACCTGTCACCTGGGATGACACAGCAAGAAGGCCCTCTCCTCAACCTTACACTTCTCAGCCTCCAAGACTGTAAGAAATAAATCTCTATTCTTTATAAATTATCCAGTCTCAGATATTATGTTATAGCAGCACAAAATGGACTAAGACAAGTAGTAATAAAGTATTTTGTGATCATAGCATACGGCTAAATGAAATTAATGATGGCAACTTTAAAAGAGGAGAAAGAAATTGTAGATATTCTTTTATAAGGTAGTTGCACTACATGTGAAGTAATATACTGCTAGTTGAAGGTGGACTTAAATTAGTTATACATGTAAATTGCAAACTCTAGGGAAACCAGTAAATAAATATCGGTTAAGTATAACCGATATGCCTAAGAGAGGAGAGAAAACAGAATAATTTTTAAATGCCTAATTAAAATGATAGAAAGCAGAAAAAGAGGGAAGAAAAAGAAGTAACAAGTGTAACAAATAGAAGGCAGTTATAAACAAGGTAGATATTAATTCAACCCTATCAATAATCACCTTGAATATGAATGCTCTAAGTATACCAATTGAGAGACAGATATTGGCAGAGTGGATTAGGAAGACAAGACTCAACTAAATGGTATCTATAAGAAACCCACTTTAAACATAATGACACATGTAAATTAAAAGCAAAATATCAATGAAAGTGAAAAAGCAAAGGGATAGAGAAAGATATATCATGGCAACAGAAGGAAAGCTGGAGTCCGAAGAAAGCTGTAGTTGCATTGTTAATTTCAGACACGTCAGGCTTCAAAGCAAAGAAAATTAACAGGAATGAAGAGGAGCACTGAATAATGACAAAAGGGTCAAATTCTTCAAGAAGATATAATAGTCCCTGATGTGTATGCTTTTAACAACAGCATGTCAAAATACATGAGACAAAAACTGCTAGAACTACATAGAGAAACACGCAAATCCACTAACACAGTTGGAGACTTCAGCGCCTCTCTTTCAGTAATTGACAAAGCATTTAGAAAATCAGTAAGGATATTTTTGACTTGAACAGCACTACCAATCAACTTGATCTAATTGACATTTCTAGAAAACTCCATGCAAGGATGATAGAATACACACTTTTCTCAAGTTCACATGAAACATACGCCCAGATAGACCATGCTCTGGATCATGAGACGCACCTTAACAAACTGAAAAGAATAGAAATCACACAAACTATTATCTCAGGCCACAGCAGAATTAAACAGAAAGTCAATAATAGAGATAAACTGGAAAATCCCAAAATATTTGGAGATAAAACGACACACTTCTAAATAACATATGGATCAAAAAAAGAAGTCTAGATAATTGTTTAATATTTTTAACTAAATGAAAATGTAACTCAAAATTTGTGGATGCAGTGAAAGCAGTGCTTAGACATTTATGGCATTAAATGCATATATTAGAAAGGAAAAATCAAAAAGAAGGAAATCTCATCATTTGTGACCACACAGATAAACGTGGAAGGCATTATGTTAGATGAGATAAGCCAGACACAGAAAAATCTCCCTTATGTCTAGAATCTTAAAAAGTTGAACTCAGAGTTACCAGAATGGTGGTTACCAGGAACTGGGCAGGGAGTTGGGAGATGTTGGTCAAAGGATACAAAATTTCAGCTAGACAGGAGGAATAAGTTCCAGAGATCTATTGTACAACATGGTGACTATACTTAATAACAATGTATCATATTCTTGAAAATTGCTAAGAGCAGATTGTAAGTGTTCTCACCACAAGTAAATACGTGTAATAATGCATTTGTTAATTAGCTCAGTTTAATCATTCCACAGTGTGGACATATTTCAAAACTATTTATTGGATGTGATAAATAAGTAAATTTTATTTGTCAATGAAAAACCTAAAAATAATAAAATGTCTTTTAAAGATAAAGAAATGTAAAATCAGTAATCTAAACATCCATCTTAAGATAAGAAAGGAGCAATTTAAGCCTAAAGCAAGCAGAAGAAAAGAAGTAATAAAAATTAGAGACAAAAATCAATAGAATCAAAAACAGAAAAACAATAGAGAAAATCAGTGTAACCAAAAGCACGTTCTTTGAGTCAATAAAAATGATAAACCTCTAGCAAAGCTAACCAAGAAAAAGATGAGAGAAGATATAAATTACTAATATCAGAAATGAAAGAAAGTTAATCGCTATTGATCCCATGGACATCAAGAGGATAATAAAGGAGGCTATGAACAACTCTCTGCGGATAAATTTGATAACTTAGATGAAATGGACTAATTACTTGAAAGACCCAGATACCAAAATTTCACACAAGGAGAATAAGACTATTTAAGTAGGCCTGTCTATGAACGAAATTGAATCAATAATGACTTTCCAAAAGAGAAAGTAGCAGCCCCAGAGAGTCTTACTGGTAAATTGTATCAAACATTTAAGGAAGAAATGATACCAATTCTCTACAATCCCTTCTAGAAAATAGAAACAGAAGAAACACTTCCTAACTCATTCTGTGAAGCCAGCATTACCCTAATACCAAAATCAGATAAATACATGACAAGAAAGGAACGCAGCAGACCAGTACCTCTCATGAACATGAATGTAAAAATCTTCAATAAAAGACTATCAAATTGAGGCCAGGAGCAGTGGCTCACGCTTGTAATCCTAGCACTTGGGAGACTGAGGCAGGCGGATCACGAGGTCAGGAGATCAAGACCATCCTGGCTGACATGGTGAAACCCCGTCTCTACTATTTCCGTCTCTACTAAAAATTAAAAAACAAATAAATAAAATAACTAAATTAGCCAGGCATGGTGGCAGACGCCTATAGTCCCAGCTACTCAGGAGGCTGAGGCAGGAGAATGGCTTGAACACTGGAGGCAGAGGTTGCAGTGAGCCAAGATCATGCCACTGCACTCCAGCCTGGGCAACAAAGCGAGACTCCATCTCGAAAAAAAAAAAAAAAAGACTGTCAAGTCAAATCTACTAATATATAAAAATAATTATAAACCATGACCAAATGGGATTATTTTCATGTATTCAAGACTGGTTCAACATTTGAAAATCAATTAATGTAATCTACCACATCAACAAGATAAGGAGCAAAACTCATATGTGCACATCAATAAATGCAGAAGAAGCGTTTGACAAAAATCCGACACTAATTCATGTAAAAAAAAAAATTCTCAGCAAACTAGGAATGCAGAAGAATTTCTCCAACTTGATAAAGAACATCTACAAAAACCTACAGTGAGTATCATGCTTAATAGTGAGAAACTGGGTGCTTTCTCTGTGAGACTAGGAACGAGGCAAAGATATTCCCTCTCACTGTTATTATTCAACATCATACTGACAGTCCTAGCTATTGTAACCAGAAAAAGAAACAAAAATCATACAGATTTTGAAGGAAGCAATAAAACTGAATTTGTTCACAGTTGATGTGGTTAACTATGAAGAAAACCCCCAAAAAATCACACACATGTACACACACAAAACCTCCTGGAACTATAAGGAATTAGAGCAAAGTCAGGGGCTACAACGTTAATACACAAAAGTCAGTTGCTTTCCTATAAGCCAGCAATGTGAAATTTAAAAACAATATCAATTACAACACCACCAACAACAAAATATTAGGTATAAGTCTAACAAAATATGTTCAGAATCTGGCCAGGTGCAGTGGTTCACACCTATAAACCTAGCACTTTGGGAGGCTGAGGCAGGCACACTGCACCCAGGAGTTTGAGGCCAGCCTGGGCAACATGGTGAAACCCCATCTCCACCAAAAATACAAAAAAAAAAAAAAAAAATAGCCAGGCATGGTGGTGCATGCCTGTAGTCCCAGCAACTCAAGAGGTTGAGGTGAAAGGATGACTTTAGCCCAGAGAGGTCGAGGCTGCAGGGACCCGTGATCCTGCCACTGCACTCCAGCCTGGGCGAGAGAGTGATACCCTGTCTAAAAAAAAAATTTTTTTTAAATGTTCAGAATTTATATGTGAAAAACTATGAAACTCTGATTTTTCAAAATCAAAGAATATCTAATCAAGGAATATTGTGTTTAAGGATTGAAAGACTCAATATTTTGAGATGTCAGTTCTTCCCAATTTTATCTACAGATTCAATACAATCCCAAACAAAATCCCAGCAAGCTATTTTGTAGATATTGACAAACTGATTCTAAAGTTATATGAAAAGAAAAACGCCCACAGAAGCTAAAGCAATACGGAAGAAGAACAAAGTCGGAGAACTGACGCTACCTGACATTAGGACTTATCATAAAGCTACAGTAATCAAGACAGCCTAGTATTGGTGAAAGAAAAGACAAACAGATCAATAGACCAGAATAGAAAACACAGAAATAGACCCACACAAATATAGACAGCTGCTCTTTACCAGAGGAGCAAAAGCAATTCAAAGGAGAAAGACGATCTTTCAATAAATGATGTGGAACAATTGGACATCCGTATGCAAAAATAATAAGAATCTAGAAACAGATCTTATGCCTTTCACAAAAATTAATTCAAAATGGATTATAGCCCTAAATGTAAAATGCAAAGCTACAAAACTTCAGAAGAAAACAGCTGAAATCTGGGTGATCTCGGGTTTGATGATGAGTTTTTAGGTACAATATCAAAAGCATGACCCATGAAAAAAATTGGTAAGGTGAACTTCAGTAACACTGAAAATGACTGCTGTGTAAATGATACTGTTAAGAGAATGAAAACACAAGCCACAGACTCGGAGAAAATGTTCACAAAACACATAACTGATAAACGACTGGCATCCAAAATATAAAAAGAACTCTTAAAACTCAACAGTAAGAAAACAACCCAATTGAAAAATGAGCAAAAATTCTGCATAGACGTCCCGTCAAAGAAGATCTGCATATGACAAATAAAAATATAAAAGGTGGTCAATCACCCAAGGTCTGGAATTCAAGACCAGCCTGGGCCAACATGGTGAAACCCCATCTCTACTGAAAATACAAAAAATTAGGTGGGCGTGGTGGCGGGTTCCTGTAATCCCAGCTACTCGGGAGGCTGAGGCAGGAGAATTGCTTGAACCTGGGAGGTGGACATTACAGTGAGCTGAGATCACGCCACTGTACTCCAGCCTGGGCAACAAGAGCAAAACTCCGTCTCAAAAAATAAAAAATAATAAAAATAAAAATGAAAGATGGTCAAAATCTTTTGTCATTAGGAAATAGCAACTTGAAACAATGAGATACTACTACACACATACTAGAATTGCTAAAATCTAAAAACCTGACAGTACCAGTGCTGGTGAGGATGCAGAGAAACAGAAACTTCCATTCATTGCTCAAGGGAATGTAAAGTGGTACAGTCACTTTGGAATATAGTGTGGCAGTTTCTTACAAATCTAAACATAGTCTCACCATACGATCCAGCAATCACACTCATAAGTATTTACCCAACTGATTTGAAAACTTATGTTCACACAAAAACCTATATGCAAATGTTTACAGTGGCTTTATTCGTAATTGTCAAACACTGGAAACAACTGAGATATCCTTCGGCGGATGAATAGATGGATAAACTGTGGTACATCCATACAATGAAATATTATTCAGTGATAAAAATATATTGGCCATCAAGTCATTGAAAATGTGGAGGAACTTTAAATGCATATTGTGAAGTAAAATAAGCCAGTCTGAAAAGGCTACATACTGCAGGATTTAATTATATAACATTCTAGAACACACAAAACTCTGTAGCGACAATGAAAAGATCAGTAGTTTCCAGAGTTTCAGAGAGAAGGAGAGAGATGGAACGGGTAAAGCGTAAGGGTGGTGAAACTATTCCGCATGATCCTGTAATGGTGGACACGTGATGTTACTCATTGTTCAAACCCATAGAACTGGACAGCACGAAGAAGGAACCCTCGTCTATGCAAATTTTTAAAATCATTTAGGTCGGGAGATTCCAAGAGGGATGTAGTTGATAGCAACAGACTCTAAAGGTGTTATAAATGCATGAAACCACCCCAGTGAAGCGGAAGAGGGAAAAGATGGTGAGCCAAGTGACTCTGGAAATTAATGGAGACAAAAGGAACAGTGCATAAACCCTGTGCTCTAGTTGATGGTTGTTTGCAGTCGATAGATGGTGGTACCGGTTAATAGTTCTGATACCGCTGGACATGTATAATGGAATTGAACAATTAAGTAAATGGATGGTGGAAGGTAGAATCCAGGTTTCTCCCCATTGGAGTGGGAATTTACAGATAAGCAAGGAGAGGAGGTTAGAATGGCCCATGAGATCAGGGATACGAGTTGGAGACATCACTATTGACTCACGTTTAGCTCAATATAGATACAGGTGGTTACATACAGAAGCATTTATAGATATGTTGATCTGTCAGCTGAGAGGGTCTAGAAGCAACCACACTCAATAGCAACAAGCAGGTCCGGCATCCAGACCTTAGTTTCCAATGCCATTCTGCAGTAGAACCACCCAGGGCTCCTTGGAGAAATGGCTGATTCTATGGCTGGGGCAGGAAATCTACAAAATGAGTATCTCGTAGTGCCAGAAATTGAGGAAGTGCTCAAAAATAAAACACAAAACCCCTTCATTGATGGGGGAATGTTAAAAGGACTCAGAAGTCAACTGTAAGTGCTCCCAGGGGCCAAAGCTGAAACGATTTGAGCAACAAAATCAACTATTATTGGATTATAGCCCAAAGTATGAAATAAATATCTGTGAGTCCATGCTGATATAAGTAAATGATTAACTAAATAAATAAGTGGGGGAGAAGAGAAAAATCTCCCTTGCAGAGGAATTCCAAATAATGTATATAAATATTTCACCCTCAAGGAGGAGGAACATAAATCCCCTTCCTTAACTTCGGGATGTGCATAGTGACATCCTTCTAAACAGTGTAGTATGGAAAAGGGGGAAACAGTAACTTTACAATGGAGAAAACTGATAAACATCTCAGCTGTGTGATCAGGGTCAATGAAGTCATGTTGATAGCATGTGCTTTTGATATGGTGTGATAAGAATGGCATTCTCATCTGGAAAAGCCTCTGTGGTTTTTCCACCCAAAACCCATAAACCCAGCCTAATCATTGGAAAAACATCAGACAAATCCCAATTTGGGGGCACTCTGCAAAAGACCTGACCGGTACTCCTCAAAAGTGCCAAGGTCATCAAAACAAGGACAGAGTAAGAAACTGTCATAGCCAAGAGAAGCCTGAAGAAACATGAGAAGTAAATGAGATAGGATCCTGGAAGAGGAGAAGACACTGTGTCAAAGCTAACAAAATCTGGATAAAGTCTAGAACTTAGTGGTTGAAAATAACATATCAATATTGGTTCACTATATGTAACAAAATGAGAGAAGAGTCAGTGAACTTCAAAATACATCAACAGAAATGATCCAATCTGAAGAACAGAGAGAAATGGGATCAAAAAGAAATGAACAGAGCTTCAGGGACCTGTGCAGAAATATCAAAAGGCCAAACACAAAAGTAATTGGAGCCACAAAAAGAGCAAGAAAAGAAAATGAGGGCCAGGTGTGATGGCTCATGCCCATAATCCCAGCACTTTGGGGGCTCAAAGTGAAATGACTGCATGAGGTCAGGAGTTTGAGACCAGCCCGGGCAACAGCAAGACCGCTGTCTCTACAAAAAATAAAAATAAAAAAATTATGCAGACATGGTGACACGTGCTAATAGTCCCAGTACTCAGGAAGCTGAGGTGGGAGGATCCCTTGAGCCCAGGAGTTCAAGGCTGCAGTGAGCTATGATCATGTCACTGCACTCCAGCCTTGGTGATAGAGCAAGACCCTGTCTCAGGACAGGAAAAAAAGGAAAAGAAAAGAAGGAAGGAAGGAAGGAAGGAAGGAAGGAAGGAAGGAAGGAAGGAAGGAAGGGAGGGAGGGAGGGAGGGAGGGAGGGAGGAAGGGAGGGAAAGGAAGGAAAATATTTAAAGAAATAATGCCCAAAATTTCCCAAATGTGATAAAGACAAAAATTTTAAGGATTCAAGAAGTTCAGGAGACCCCAAGGAGAATGAAAAAATGAAATAAAAACACATACTCATGCCCAAATAAAAACACAACAGTCAAATTTCAGAAAACTAAAGATAAACAGAAAATCATAAAAGCAGCCAGAGGAAACTACAATTACGTATAGCAGAACAATTGAAATCACCACTGACTTCTCATCAGAAACTATGGAGACAAGAAGACAGTAGATCTTCAAAATATCAAAAGAAAAAGACTTTCAACTCAGAACTCTATATCCAAAGAAAATCGTCTTCAAGAATGAAGGTGAAATAAGAACACTTTGAATCCAAGAAAACCAAGAGAATTCATTCCTGTACTGCAAGAAATCCTAAAGGGAGCTTTTCAGGCTGGAAAGAAATGATACCAGATGGAAATGTCAATCTTCAGGAAGAATAAAGAGCCTGGAAAATGATAAATGATACATACCTAGTAAATATTAACACTTTCATTCTATTTCTTAAAAAGCAAACCCCATTTTCCTATGGAGTTTATAATGTATGTGGATGTCTTACATATAACAACTATAACATAAAGGATATATATATATATATACACACACACATATATATGGTTGCAAGATTTCTACATTTTACATGAAGTGGTAAAATATTCATTTAAGTAGACTGTCAAAAGTTAAGAATGTATTTTTAATCCCTAGAACAGCTACCAGAATTTTTTAAAATACAAGAAGGTATAGCTAAAAAATGCAATAGATAAAACAAAACCCTAAAAACCATTCAAATTCTTCAAAAGAAGACAGAAAAGAGAGTCAGAGGAACCAAAAACAAAGGAAATAATCAGAAAACACATAATAAAATGAAAGATATGAATGAACCAAACAACATAATAAAAAGACAGAGATTGTCAAAATGGATACAAAAGCAAGAACCAGCTATAAACCTATACAGGTGACGTCCTTTAAATATGAAGACAGGGAAGGCGCAGTGGCTCACACCTGTAATCGCAGCACCTTGGGAGGCCGAGGCGGGCAGATCACCTGAGGTCTGGAGTCCAAGACCAGCCTGGCCAACATGGTAAAACCCTGGCTCTACTAAAAATACAAAAATTAGCTAGGCATGGCAGCAGGCACCTGTAATCCCAGCTACTCAGGAGGCTGAGACAGGAGAATCTCTTGAACCCGGGAGGCGGAGGTTGCAGTGAGCCAAGATCACACCACTGCACTCCAGCCTGGGTGACAGAGCACCTTTATTTATTTATTTATTTATTTATTTATTTATTTATTTTGTACACTTTGAAAGTGTAGTTCAAAGTGAATGGATGTGAATAGAGAGAGGAAAAAAAAGTAGTTGTAAAAAAGCTGGGGTCAGCCGGGCGTGGTGGCTCACACCTGTAATCCCACATTTTGGGAGGCCGAGGCAGGCAGATCACAAGGTCAGGAGATCGAGACCATCCTGGCTAACACAGTGAAACCCCGTCTCTACTAAAAATAGAAAAATTAGCTGGGTATGGTGGTGGGCACCTGCAGTCCCAGCTACTCAGGAGGCTGAGGCAAGAGAATGGCGTGAACCCAGGAGGCGGAGCTTGCAGTGAGCCGAGATCGTGCCACTGCACTCCAGCCTGGGCGACAGCACCAGACTCCATCTCAAAAAAAAAAAAAAAAAAAAAAAGCTGGGGTCATTATCTTAATATCAGATAAAAGAGACTTCAAGAAAAAGGGTTTTATTCGTGATCATGAAGACCAGCTCATAAAGATAAAATGGTTAATTCATCAGGAAAACATAAATATGTATTCATATAATAACAAAACCTAAAAATATATGAAGCCAAAATTAACAGAATTTAAAAGGGAAAACAGACAGCTCTTTAATCATCATTAAAGATGTTAACTCTACTCTTTTAGTAATTAATAGAATAATAGATTAAAAGTTCAGATATAAATGAAATAGTTGATCTGAATAACACTATCAACCACTTCAATTGATATTTATGGAATACTATATTCAACTACAGAGTCCACATTCTTTTAAAGGGCATTTCCAAAAATAGGCTATATTCTGAGCTATAAAACAAGGTTTAATAAGTACTGAAATCAGCCAGAGTACATCCGATAACAATGGAATTAAATCCAGTAATAATACAATATCTCAGAAACCCCCAAATGTTTTTAAACAACATACTTCTCAATAATCAATGGATCAAAGAAACCACAAAAACTGAATAATCATGAAAATACAGCATATCAAAATCAATGATATGCAGCTAAAACAGTGCTTGGGGGAAATGTATAACCCTCTAAGTGTATATAGAAAACAATAGAGAAAATTAACAAAGCCAAAATTTGGTTCTTTGAGAAGATGAACAAAATTGATTACCCCTTAGCTAGATTGATCATGAAAGAGAGAAAACACAAATCATCAATACCCAGATTTAGCAAGAGATGGTCACTACAAATCCTGCAGACAACTTTACATGAACAAATTCAACAAGTGCTAGGAAATTGACAACTCCCTGAAAAATACACCTTACCAAAACTAACACAAGATGAAATAGAACACTTTAATAGCCCTATAATTAATTTAAAAACTGAATTTGTTATCAAACCTTTCACATAAATAAAACTCCGGACTCAGATGTCTTCTTTGGTGAACCATATCAAACACTGAAGGAGGAACACAGCCTCTTTGAAAAAATCAAGGATAAAGAGAACACTTCTCAAGTTATTTTATGAGACTAAAATAATCTTAATACCAAAACCTGACAAATACATTGCAAAATTGATAAATTTGCAGACAATTACAGTCCGATATCTCTCATGAAAACATAGACACAAAAAAATCTTAATAAATTATTAGCAAATAGAATCCAACAGTATATTTAAAAGAACAAAAGGATTTATCTCAGGAGTATAAAGTGTTTTAAGATTTGAAAATCAATATAATTTACCATATAAAAAGAAAGGAGAAAGTAAAAAACATATGATCAATTCAACACCCAACCCTGATAGCACTCTCAGAAAACTAAGAATAAAGAGAATCTTCCTTACCCAACAAAGGACATCTGAGAAAATGCTATGCTAACATCATACTAAATGCTGAAATATTGACACTGTCCTCCTAAGATAGACATTCTCACCACTTCTATTCAACATTATACTGGAGACCCTGGCATTGCAATCAGGAAAGAAAAACAGGATAAAAGGCACGAAAATTGAAGAAGATGCAGTAAAACTGTGTCTCCCTGCAGTCAAGAAGGGTGAGGCCAGAGGCTGAGTGTGCCAGGGTGCTGGAGCGTGGTCCAGGCAGAAAACTCTGGGGTGGAATAAACCAATGGGGCTACGACACCTGGACCACAATGGGAAGGAGGGAGCCCCAGAGTGCCAGGTTCCCTCACTCGGGAGGCAAATCAGGGGACTGTGGGAAGAAGAAGACAGAGCCCAGGGCGGTGAGCTGCTGCCTCTGCTTCATCCTGTGCACGGCAGCAATGGGGCCACCTGCCCAGAGACCCCAAGTGTCACACTTGCTGGTGGGTAGAGAGGGCAGACAGGCCTGGCCTGAGGCCTGTCCAGGGCTGGAGGAGGACACAGAGCCCCTTGGCCAGTGGATCCACGCTTGTTCTCAATAGCGGGACGGGCTAAACAGTCAGTGGCTGGGACCACTGGAGTCAAGGGTGGGTGGGGGTGGCACACAGGACAGGCTCAGCCAGGGAGAGCTGTTAATTTGACCACGTAGCCCAGCAGTCCTACACCCCAACCCCCCTCCCATCCCACTTCCCCCACCCCCACACACACACCTGTTCCCAGGTGTGCTCAAGCATCTTTGGAGTCTTCCTCTCAACTTGGATCCTCAAAAATCAGAGGCGGATGCTGAGTCCCTTTTGGGGCGAGGACATACCTTCAAGAAGCTGGAAATGGGGGTGGCAGGCCTGGATTCAGAGGCAAAGACACAGCTTCCAGGGGAGGCGAGAGTCAGGGTCAGGCACAGGTCACAGGCCACACCCAAAGGCTTCAGGTCCAGGGCCCCGGGCTGGCCCGCCTCAGCCCTCCTCCCAGGTTCCTTCCCCAGTCTCCTCTGGCCACAGCACGCTTCCTCCAGATGTTCCAGCCACCTGGCTTAGACACTCCTGCTGCCCTCTGAGCCAGCGTGAGACCATCTGCAGTGCTGGCATCAAAAGACCCCAGAGTCAGGGAATGTGGAGGCTCAGAGTTGGGCCTGGGATGAGCTGGACCCCAGAGCCAGGGAACGTGGAGGCTCAGAGTCAGGCCTGGGATGAGCTGCCCTTGGCATGGGTCACCTGCCCCGAGACGCGGGTCACTGTGGCTGTGCTGTCTCCATTTCTGTGCAGGTCCCAGGCCCCAAAACACCTCAAAGGAAGGAGCCAGGGCCTACAGGCTGGAGATGCCAGGGAGCTCCAGGCCCTCAGGCAGGATGTGGATGGGAGACCTGGAGTTGGGGTCCCAGGTGGGAGTGGGGGTGGGGACCAGCCTGGGCCAGACCCCAAGTCAGACACGTGGGTTTCCATCCTGTCCCATTTCCTCAGGCAAAGGCTGAGGTTCCCTGTCAAGCTGTTAACACTGGAGTGGGAATTATCTTCTCAGACAAGCCAGTCCCCAGCTGCGCTCTGAGACAGAGAGCCCAGAAGCAAAGAGTGAAAGTCACCAGTCAGGACTGGGGTGCCTTGGGAGACGGCTGGAAATGCTCCCAGCGTCACCTCGTACACCCTCCACAAATAACCGTCCCGTCATCTGTCTCTGCTGCTGAGATTCCCCGCTGGAGCTTGGGAACATTTCCCCACTGTCTCTGACAGCCCTGGGCCTGAAAACCAGAGCCCCACTTGCAGGCCGCATGTCTGGCAAATTTCTCACCTTCTCTGAGGCCCCTCAGACTCTACCCAGCAGGGGCCCTGCCCCAGGCCCCACGTCTCGGGGAGCTCCAGCTTTGAAGTGCCCTCCTCAAATTGTCTGAGACCCCTGTGGTGTCTGGGACAAGCCCTGACCCGGACTGTGGGTACCCTAGTTCCCCCTTCTCCCCATTTGGGGCACTCTCTAACTCTACCCAACCACCACCCCACATGGGGTGAACCAGGTGTCCAGAGGTACCCTGGGAATGAACTAGGTCTGGGAGGCAGGCCTGGCAGGCCGGCCACTCGGCTGGAGGATCCACGCTTCTTTCGTGAGGTCACATGAGGCTGGGCCGTCAGAACCGCGCACGTGGGGTGGCACTCACCCATGTCAAACACAAGACAAGCTCAAGTCTCTGAGTCCACCACCAACACTTGGACTTGAGCCACAGCGTGAGCCTGAGTGCTGATTCCCGGGTGCTGACCTCTCTCTGTTCTGGCCAGGGTGCTGCTTCCAGTCCGTGGCACCCAAGAGGCATGATGGTGACTGGCGCTAACCAGGTAGCTCTGCTGCTGGCAGCCACACTCTCCACTGCTGCATGCCAGGTCAGCTGTCCTCCAGGGTGCTCAGAGGCCACTGTCCCCAGTGCCAAGGGGCCCCTCCATCCATGTCTTCTCTGCCTTCAGTTGGAGGCAGAATGTACCTTCAGTCTCAGGCTGAATGTACCAGGGTCGGATGTTCACTGCATGAATAAAATGACTCTTCTCGGTCACCCACTGGCCGTGCAGTGTGGGAAGGCAGGGCTCCATCAGCCCCAAGAGAGAACACAGGGAGAAGAGATGTTTACCTTCCTGCTACTTCCTAAAGGTAAATTTAACATGACCAGAAAACAAATTAGTTTCCATTTTCCCACATCCTCTGGGTACAACTTGCATTTGTGGTCATGTCAACAAAAAAGCCACAGACGGGCGCAGTGGCTCACACCTGTAATCCAGCACTTGAGGAGGCTGAGGTGGGCCGATTGCTTGAGCTCAGGAGTTCGAGACCAGCCTGGGCAACATGGCAAAACCCCATCTCTACCAAAAATACAAAAATTAGCAGGGTGTGATGGTGCATGCCTGTGGTATCAGATACTTAGGAGGCTGAGGCAGGAGGACTGCTTAAGCCCAGAGGGCAGAGTTTGCAGTAAACTGAGATCATGCCACTGTAGTCCAGCCTGGGCAATAGAGAGAGAGATCCTGTCTCAAAAAAAAAAGAGAGACAGAGAGAGAAACCACAACATTTGGAGCAACAACCCCAAAGCCAACCAGGAGGAGACCCACAGTCTCCCAGAGCCAACCAGGGGGAGCCCGCCGTTCTCTGCATTGGCTGGACAGGCTCTCTCCTGCAGAGCCCCTTCCCTAGAATGCCCTTCCCCCTGTGCTGCTCGACCTGCTTCCTCCAGGCCTGGTTCTGCCATGGCCTTCTCCAGGAAGTTCCTTGTCACTCCCAGCAGGAAGGTAGAGCACTAGACGTCTTGCCCTCTCAAGGCCCGGCCCCAAGCCCCATCCCACCGTCACCTGAGGCATGTCTGAGCTGACTGCCCAGACTAAGAGGCCCAACAATGAGTGCCCAACCTGGAGTCAGAGGCCCAGGCTGTGTGACACTGGGCCCATTCCCTACCCATTCTGGACCCCAGCATCCTCACGGGCTGAGGAGAGACGAGACCCCTGCCCGGCAGGGCTCAAGAGAATCCGGGTAGCAGCGGGACCACCTGTCTCCACCGAAGCACCCGGCACCCGCTCAGGCGTTGGTATTACTCTCTCTCCCACCTGCTACATGCCAGAGCTGGGGCAGCCCAGGGAGGAGAGGACCCTGCCACAGTCCTCAGCTTGCTGCTGGGGCAAAAATCAACGAGACAACGACAGGAAGTGTGAAGAATGCTGGGCTTTCAGGGAGGGCTTCAGGCAGCCTGGGAAGGCTTCCAGGAAGAAGTGGCACGGAGCTCTGTTTCCTTGTAAGTTACCATTTCTTGGGTACTAGTGGCAGGCACTCGTTTATACCTCCAGCACCCCGTGAGGCAGGTACAGAAAGGATTACTCCCATTTTACAGATGGGGAAACTGAGGTTTAGTCCCACAGATGGTATACTCAGGGCCAGGTGCGGGGAGTGGGGGAGGTTTCAGGACGAGGGGAACAACAGTGTGGAGGCAGGAAGCAGCTGGGTGTTTTGGGGGCCGGACACTTTGGTGTGGCGAGAGCCTGGGTGGGAGACTAGGAGAGGTGAGAGCAGGAGCTACGGGAGGGCAGAGCCCTGGGGTCTAGTCCACCTACCAGGGCCACAGGGAGCCATGGATGGTGCTAGGCAGGGAGGAAACTGGTCAGATGGGTGGGTTAGGAAGACGGTTCTGGATCTAAGAGGGAAATAGCTCAGGAGGCAGGGGAGAAGGTGTGAGGGAAAAGGCAAGGGCCAGTGCAGGCCTGAGAGGCGCTTGTCTGGAGTCCAGGGGTCACTCCTGGCTCTCAGAGCAACGACAGTGGGGTGAGGAGCTTCCTGTGTTCCCAGCTCTGGGAAAAGCTTCTGCTTTCCGTCTCTAGGTCAGTGTCCTCTCCCAGCTCCAGATTCACGTGGCCACCTGCCCGGCAGCCACCCCACCCATAAACAGTGAATGGGTGGTTAGCTCCTAACCTGCCCCCTCAAGCTCCTCATCTCCCCAGCCTGCTCCACCACCATCCTCCCCATCTCAGCACCTCCCTCCCTCCAGGGCTTAGGCACCTCCCTCCCTCCAGGGCTCAGACCCAGACCCTGGAGTCATCTTAGCTCCTGTCTGTCACCCCAGCACCTGGCCCACCATGCAGCTCTGCTGTCTCCTCCTATCCAGGTTTATCCCAAATCCAGCCGGTCCCCTCCATAGCCACAGCTCTGGTCTGAGCCACCACCCTGCTCTCCTGTGGATCACAGTAGGGGCCTCTCGGCGGGCAGCCCCAGCCCTCACCCCACATCCTGGTTCTCATGCAGCCAGAAGCACCCTGAAATCCTGCACTGAATCACCACCCTGCTCTGCTCCAAACCCACCAGGAAGGTCCAGCTCACTCTCAGTCCTCACCCACTGCCACACCTGGCCTGGCCCCAACCCTGCCCTGGCCTCATCTCCCACTGTCCACTTTCCCCTCCGCTGGCCTGAGCACTCCTCAAACTCACCAGACAACTCCTGCCTCAGGGCCTGTGCGCTTGCTGTTCCTGGAATGTCCTCTCTTCTCTCTCTTCCCCCTCCCATCCCCAGGCACATTGTATGCTCCCTGTATTCATTCCATTTAAATATCTCCTCTCCAGCCTGGCTCCTGTGGGACCCCCCTTCCCGTTAGTCTCCATCCCGTCACCCAGATTTTCTCCGCAGCACTGCACCTTCACCCTGCATTCGGTCATGATCGCACTGCTCACTGTCTGCCTCCCTCTCTAGATTGTCAGCGCCCTGAGATCAGGATTCTGACCTTCTTGTTCACAACTGGAACCCCAGTGCCGAGAAGGGGCCTGCTGCGAGCAGGGCAGAGCATGTGCACCCACCGAGTGAGCGAGTGACCATTGCAGCCTCACTCCTGCGCTGCATTCCGCAGCATTCTTTCACATCCATGGTTTCCCCCGAGGCCCCTCAGGAACAAAGGCTCAGAGAGGGTGGGAGAAGTGTGCAGGGTCACACGTGCTTCCCCTCCTCCCTTTATGGGGTCCTGTGGAGGAAGGGGAGGCCTGACTGAACATTGCAGAGGCCAGGGCAGGGCAGAGAGACTCCCACGCATGCTACTCCAGGGATGGGGCCTGGAGGGAGGCTCCCGTGCCTGCTAGTCCAGGGCCTGTGGAGGAAGGAGACGCCTGACCTCACACTGCAGAGGCCGGGGCAGGGCAGGGAGATTCCTGTGCATGCTACTCTAGGGATGGGGCCTGGATTCTTCAGTGGGACCCTGGGCAAGTCAGGCTCCCTAAATGCCCCACTGTAGGTGCCTGCAGTAACAAGAACAAGAAGGGCAGGGCATGCAGCAAAGCCACAAGGCACAGGCTGTGCACACCTACTGGCTGTGTGACCCTGAGCAAGTTACATAACTACTCTGTGCCTCAATGCTCTCATCTGTAAAGTGAGAGTAACAATTTCTGCCTACCTGACAGGGCTAAGGGAGGATTAAATGAACCAATATCTGAAAGTTCTCAGCATGATGCCTGGCCGATGAAAAAAACCTCAGAAAGTGTTAGTACTACTACTAATAATAATAATAAGCAATAACAATGAAGAGTTCATGGCCCCATGACAGTGGTGCCTGGCACTGACCTCTGTGTTTGTTCTAATTCTCTCAAGACCCCTGAGAATAACGGCCACACAGATATCAGCACAGGGTCTGGGCCTCCCTGCCCACTTTCTGCTTCCCAGGAAGTGGCCAACTTCCCCCTGGCCAACTATGCTTTCCAGCCAATATGTAAGTTATGGCTTTTCCTCTGTGGCTCAGCATAGGGAGCAGGGCAGGAGACATGCAGGGACTCCACCAAGGTCACACAAAGAGTGCCAGTGGGGCCTGGTCCACCCTTCTCAGGAAGGTCTGAGCTCCCTGTCCTGTGCTCCCATAATACCTAACCTTCACCTTGCAGATGAGTCACTGCAACTGTGCTTGCTCTTTAAGGTCTACCTTGCCTGTAAAAGCCAGAGCTGTTCATGCAAAATTTCCTGCACCTGGGCCTGAGTCAGAGTTGGTTCTCAACCAATATTTTTTAGTGGATGAGTAGGTAGGTGAATGGATGGATGATTAGATGGATAGATGGATGGATGGATGGATGGATGGATGGATGGATGGATGCATGGATGCATGGATGCATGGACTGACACATGGATAGGTGGATGGATGGTTAAGTAGGTGGGTGGATGGGTGGGTGGATGGATGGATGGATGGATGGATAGATGAGTTCCAGTGTGAATGGATGGGTGGATGGATAGGTGGATGAGTCCTGAGATGAATGGATGGGTGGAGGGTAAGTGGATGAGTTCCAGAATGAATAGGTCTGTGGATGAGTTTGTGGATGGGTTGTGGCTGGGTAGACTTCAGAGACAGCACTCTCCTGGGACATATCATTGAGCCTTTCCCCATAATCTGAAACACAAGGAGGCTTCAATGGTGTGGGATCCAAATGGGATCCAAAAAAGATTCTAAAATCTTCTGAGTCAAGTGCACTTGGCCTCAGTGGGCCTCAGTCTATCCATCATGAAGTTGCGAGAAGAGGACCAGCCTGCCTGTGTTTCACGATTCCCGGGATGAACCCTTAAAGGAGAGGTACAGTAGCACCTTGAAAAGGGTAAGTGCTGCAAAGACCTGGTTTAGAGGATAATGTCAGCCCTGCCAAGGGTACCAAGGGTGCAGCAGGGAGACACGCCCTGCCAGGCCTGTCCTGGGAGCATGCACGGGTTTGCCCTGGCAGGCATGCAGGTGGAGGGAGACAGCCGCCCTCAAGGCACTCATGCCCTCTAACCCAGTAATTCCACTTCTAAGAATGGACCCTAAGGAGGTAGTCAAGGATTTCCAGAGAGACTCACCTATGAGTGTGGTCGTTGCAGGGTCAGAGAAGGGAAGATGTCCACGTAATAACAGACTTCAGCGTAAATAACTCATTTCTCTACACTGCAGGGCACTCCTCCACAGCGGAATATTATGCAGCTGTTCAAAGCGGGTTTTTGAAGAATGACTACATGGCATGGGAAACTCTTAAAAGATTACTGGAAAAAAATCAAGATAAGACAAACTGCACGTGGAGTAAGATCTCATGCCTATTGGGAGGAAGTCTCTTTCTGAGTATTTGCTTGGGAAAAAAGTCCTCAATAGGTATATACCAGAATGCCTGGTTATCTCTAGGTGGGGGGATTATAGCGTTTTTTTCTTCCTAGTAATTTTCCATATTATCCAAATTGCATTTCAGGGGTGCAGGCCAGGGGGTGGCCCTGAGTGGGCCTCTGTCTCTGAACTTCCTTCCCTGGGGACCAAACAGGAAAACCCCCACCCTTCCCCTCCAGAAGGGAGGGATTCCTAAGGACAGAAGAGCTATGGAGGGGGGAAGTGCCCTGTCCAAGCCCTTTCAAACATCAGGATACATAAAACTCCAGGCCCTTACTGCCTGCACCTTATCTGAGAAGTGGGATTTTTGGAGCTATGTCATTGCCAGCTTTGCTGTCTCTCCGTGTTTTTTTCACCTTTCACTTTTTTTTTTTTTTTTTTTTTTTTGAGACGGAGTCTTGCTCTGTCGCTAGATTGGAGTGCAGTGGCACGATCTCGGCTCACTGCAATCTCTGCTTCCCGAGTTCAAGTGATTCTCCTGCCTCAGCCTCCCCAAACTCCCACAGGGACTACAGGCGCCTGCCGTCACGCCCAGCAAATTTTTTTTTTTTTTTTTTTTTTTTTTAGTAGAGACGTGTTTCACCATGTTGCCCAGGCTGGTCTCAAACTCCTGAGCTCAGGCAATCTGCCCGCCTCGGCCTCCCAAAGCGCTAGGATTACAGGCGTGAGCCACCGCTCCCGGCCTCACCTTCCACATTTTCTACAATGAACAAGAAGAACTTTGTAAGTCAAGAGAAGAAGCAAAGCCATAGAGAGCTAGCCAGGGGCGTTGGCCGGCTGTGGATCTGTCCAGACCCAGGCCGCCCTCCTACGCGGGCCTGCTGCAACCTGCGCTGGGGTTGAGGCAGGAACCAAGCTTGGGGCCAACCGACTGCGTGGGACGTGGCTCCCGGATCTGCCCCTCACCAGCTGAGGACACCGGAGCTTCTCTCTCCAGGACTCAGTTTCCCCATCTGTGAAGTGAGGATAGTCACACCCCCCAGCTCAATGGATCCCTGCGGGAGGAGGGAATGCGAGGCTGGTTGTGGGTGGGGGGGCCTCTTTCCGATTCTTCCTGAAGAACCCTGCACAGAGGAGACGGGGGAGTGGGAGGGCTGGGTGTCCGAGTGTGGGCACGGGGAGCTGAGGTCTTGCAGCTCCTGGGCCTGGGGCGCCGGGGTTCTGTGAGAGCCCCAGCTTCGTCACATACGACTTCCTCTCCTCTAATTGAGGGAATTGCAGAAGCCCCGGAGGGCGGCTGGTTCAGAGACCGAAACAAAGGCAGGATCAGGACCCTGGATCAGAATGGGGTCCACGCGTGAGTCTCTGTAATTAACGCTCTGGTGTCTCAAATTACGAGAAAATATATAAAACGTAATTGCTTCTGTATTTTGGACACTCATTAGGAGAATAATAAATGTTATTATTTATTAATATGGTAATGAATCATCTCGCTTTTAAAATTAAACATTAAACCGCTAACAAATTAAATGTAAATTATTAGGCCCCGAGTTGATGGAAAGAGTTCCCCGGGGAGGGGCCGCTGGGCTCCTTCTTTGCAGAAATGAGTGCGTCGCCCTTTAACTAGGCGCGGAGGCTGCGAGCGGTGCGGGGTGACTCGAGGACACCGAAAGACACGGGCCACTCGCGGGGACATCCTGCCCCCTGCCGGCCGCGAGCGGGACCGCAGCGGCCCGTGGGTAGCGTCCCGCCGCGGAGGTGGTTTTTCCTTGTGATCTTTCCAGAAGCAGTGAAGCCCTCTTGGGCACCCGCGCCCCTCGCCTGGCAGACAGCCACCCGCTCGCGCACGAACTCGCTGCACAGAGCTGTCAGGAGTGGGGCGTGTGGCCTGGAGCGAGGCTGGGCCTGGGCTCCTGGCCGTGTTGTCACCGCCAATCCCCACACACACAAGAGAAAGCAGCTTCTAGCCTCATCTCACACACGGGAAAGTGAGGCTCAGAGATGCGTGGCCTGGCCGGGGTGCACAGCCAGTATCCGGTGGGCCTGGGATGCCAGCCCAGCCTGCCCGGCCCCAGGGTGGCCATCATGGAGGGGGACTCCCGGGCTGGCCCCCCAGAGCCTGTTCCAGGCACGTGCATTTGAATTAATGGGGTTACTGTTTCCTGAGGGCTCTCGCCAGACACCAGCTACTTACTGCACGTGGTTGAGCCCAATCAAGTAGGCAGCGTGCCCTGTGCCCATCTTACGCACGAGCAGACTGAGGCACAGAGAGGCGTCAGCGACTTGCCCAGGTCAGCAGCAAGGAAGTAGGGGCAGGAGAGAGAAGTAGGTCTTGCTGAGTCTAGAGTTAGCTCTTGACCACTCCAGGCCAGACTGGGTTCTCCCTCCTTCCAGGAGAAGGGCAGGCAGCCCCATCTGTGCCCATCCCTGCGGTGCACAAAACAGTGCAGCTTCCGGGCCACTGGCTGTGTTTCTAGGGATCACCTGAGTTAAAGCAAGAAAAGGAATCATTATTTTCTTAACCAGCACATGATTTGGGGCTTAGAGGTTGTTTGCAGTTACTCTTATGAAGAATGCTGCAGCAGACACCGTGGGTTCAAGGTTATTTCCTTGGGAAAGACTTCCAGAAGTCAAACTGCTGGAACCAAAGGCTGGGACAGCAGGATTTTGGCATGCATGTTATTAGGATCCTTCTCATATGTGTGTCCCAGCTTGCACTCATCTGGGGAGGGACTCGGAAAACAGGGCCTCCTCCCCTCACAACCAGTAGCACCCTTGAGATGGCCCAGGCTGGCAGGGTTGGAAAAGTCCAGCTCATCTGTGGTCCAGTTCTCTGGTGGGCAGTGACCTTGAGCCAGCCACACCCACACCCACACCCATGCCTGTGGGGATCAGAGGTCAATAGATGCAGCCTCCAATGGTCTGAGGCTCCCTGACTTTCCTCCCGCCTTCTCTCCGTGTGTAATCCCAGCCCAGGGCCACCCTTCGGTGGCAAACACAGACACCCCTGTGTCAGCCATACGTATTCAGCCAAGGCTTTATGAGTACCTTCCACTTAGGAACCCTCACTTCTGTCTCTGCCTTCCCTTGCGATTATGAGTCCCAGCAATGGCAGCTGAGCACTCAGGATGCCCACTCCTGGCTCTGACTTTACGTCACTTTCTCAACACGTTACAGGTGAAGAGCCTGCCAAGTGGCCGAGCCACGATTTGGCCCCAGAGCCAAAGTTCTGTTCTTTCCTTGGGTCTCTGCTGTCTGCCCAGGCCTGAGCATGGTCCCTCAGACAGGCTCAGGAAGTATTTGTGGATGAATCAATGAATGACCCCGTGAGGGCCTTTGCCTTTCTCTCCTGTCAGGCTGGGAGCCCCCAGAAGACAAGTGGGGTTGACCATGTGCCTGGAAGGAGTCACGGCTCCTCTCTAGACTGGAACTCCCCACTAGAGCGATGGGGTGCCACAGGGTATCCCAGCAGGCCCGGCAAGCACATCACAGGAGCGTGGAGAAGCGGGACCAGCCGTGCCCCCATCCCTGGGATCCCTGCTCCCAGCCTTGTCTAAGGCCTCCCTTGCCCCATATCTGGTTGGGGGAGCAGGTTTCTCACCCCAATATGATTCTGTTCTCTGCCCCCTCTGCCCTCCTACCCCACGCATCCCAGCGTGGATGGACGAGACTTCGCCCCTGCCTCCTGCCTGGGCCCCTGCCATGGGAAGGGGACGCATTATTGCTCTCTCTCAGGGCTATTCAGACACCAACTAATTTATTTCCCTCCTGCCCCCTTCCTTATTGATCAATGCTTTAGCCGAGTGGCTGTTAAATGACTTGTTCCCATAGCAACCATCAGATACATGCTCGGATCTGATGTGTCTGTTTCCTGAGCCAGATCGCCTCCTAAGAGCTTGGAGAGAACAAATCTCCTTTCATATCCGTCGCTGTCTTCTGAAAGGCACAGGATATTGTTCAGAACAAGTCATTTTTTAAAACAATATTTTTAAAAAACTAGGTTTTTCAACAGATATAAAGTTGTTTCATAAGGTGCATCATTCTTAAGAAGTATTAAATCAGATTTTAAAAGCTTTGACCAAGTTAATCTTTCTTCTGCCTACTTTTCCTTCTGCACAGGGGGAAGTATGGAAATGGTCTCTGCATAAAGATACTCTGCTGCATCATTTATAAAAAGAAAAATTGAAAACAGCCTAAAAGCACAATAGACGATTCAAATGATCTATGGTTCACATACCGGTGAGGGTTTTATAGAGATGCTGAAAAGCTGCTTAGAAGAGAGAAACACACATGTCAACAACGTGAAGTGAAAAAAAAGAAACAAGATTAAAAACTGTGTCTGCACGGGTGAGCATAATGAATGGAAAACAAAGCTAAATTATGTAGAGGAAAAAATACTCAGGAAAACAAACACAGTGAAATGTTGACAGAAGTGTTTCTTGTTGGCAGAGCCATGGGATTTTCTTCCTTATTCACTTACTTAATACATATTTATTGAGCACCTACTACGAGCCCAGCCCTGTCTGAGGCATTAACAGCACAACTGCTATTTCTACTGCCTATATTTTCCCAAATGTGTTTAAAGCTGTTTTAAAACTATGTATTTTTTTTCTTATTTTTGTTTGTTTGTTTGTTTGTTCTGAGACAGGCTCAAGTGATCCTCCCACCTCAGCCTCCCCAGTAGCTGGGAATACAGGCATGCACTACTACACCCCACTAATTTTTGTATTTTTTGTAGAAACAGGGTCTCGTTGTGTTGCCCAAGCTAGCCTCGAGCTCCGGGCCTCAAGCAATCCACCCACCTCGGCTTCCCAAGCTCTGGGATTACAGGTGTGAGCCACCGTGCCCAGCCAAGTATAATTTTTTTTAATGACAGGGTACATGTTTCACCTGCCACGTTGCCAACAAATAAACATAAGATGCTGTGTTGGTGAGGAGAGGATATAGGAACACCAGCCCCGCCTGGCAGAAGAATGAATGACCACGACCAATGAAGGACCAGTTATCAACACTTAAAACCGACATACTTTTTCCCAGCAATTCCACCTGTAGTCATTGTCCCTACTGGGATTCTCTCCCACCTTTGTCGTGGGATGTTTACGAAGCTTGTTTACCGTGGCACGTGACTGCTGGAACCCCGAATGGTCCTCGCCAGGGGATGGCTACCCAGATCGTGGTTCAGACTCAGGAAAACACTGAGCTCTGAGAAGAACGAGGCGATTTGCCAGTGTGTGGAACACTAAGCTGAGGTCCCTAAGGGACAGAGCAAGGCGGATCACTTGAGATCAGGAGTTCAAGACCAGCCTGGCCAACATGGTGAAACCCCGTCTCTACTAAAAATACAAAAATTAGCCGGGCGTGGTGGCGGGCACCTGTAATCCCAGCTCCTTGGGAGGCTGAAGCAGGAGAATCGCTTGAACCTGGGAGGTGGAGGTTGCAGTGAGCCGAGATCATGCCCAAGATCTCTGCTCTTCCCCTGTCTTGCCTTAGTGATCCTGGGCATGTCCCTTCACCTCTGTGGCCTCAGTTTCTCATCTGCACAGTGAAGATGCTGATGCCCGCCTGGCTGATGCCCGCCTGGCTGCTTCCTGGACAGATTTCTCAGGATGTGCTGTGTGACAGGCCTTCCACACAGGCCCTCAGGCACCTTTTTTTCTTCCTGAGATGAAAACAACAAAAAAGTTGGTGCATGGTCGCCAGCGATCCCCAAACTACGACCTCTGCCCTCTTTTCCTGCAGACCCCTCAAAAATCACAAAAGGGGCCCTTGCAATAGGGGGTCTCTATGGACTCAAACAAAGGGCTTTCCCTGGGAGGGGCTGCCGGCCTTTGCCTATAACATGCGTGATGTAGTTTTTAAGACTAGCAAAAGCCCAGCCTGGCATTATCTAGCATTGAGGTACAGCGTCTCACGGAAAGTTCTTTTTTATTCCCCAGGCTGTCCCCTTCTCCTCCATTCCCGGATAAGCCTTCACTCACCTCTGCACCTCACCAGCATCCACTCAGAGAGACCCAGCCCCTCAAACCCAGCCAGCAGGGACCACGCTGCACATTAAGTTTGCTCAACTGCTCCAGGTTATTTGAAAACTTATGAAACATTTTCCTTAAAAAAATCAAAGTCCCATTGTGAGAGGGAATCCAGTGCTTTCTTAAAAGTACTAACTCAGCAGCTACAGGAATCTTCCTGACCTAAAGAAAGAGGAAGGAGAAAAAACACAATCACCCCTGGCTTCTGACACGCATACTCCTGGCTGGATTCTAGATTAGAACGAAGGGGACATAGGTCACGGAGCCATTTCTGTGCCTAGACACCACCTTTGATTTTGCAGGGTGGCGCACCAGGGCTTAGCCACAAGGGGGTCGTGATTCAGTGGGTGTGAACTCCAGTGGGGGAGTGCAGGGAGAGACAGCAGGCCAGTGGTCCTTCGGGGAAGATGCGGGAGGGGGTTCTTTTTTAATTTTTCTGGTCTGTTCCACATAACTGAATGCCAGGGACCCAACCTGGATGGGTAGGGGGTGCCAGGTGCAGACCTGACTCTGCACTAGGAAGGAATGCTTGTCACCACCGGCAGGCATGTGTGCTTCTCAGCCCGTCCCAGAGGACAATCCCGAACCACTGATCCAAAGCCTTAAAACCCTGCAGAACTTTCGACCCAGGCCCCACTGCTAGGAATGAATAACATAGTAAAGATAGGTGGGACGATTGAGCTACCAGCGTGTTTATGACTACCACGTTTTCAGCAGGTGAAGTGCAAAGTGCCTAATGTTCACAAGAGGGGCTGAGTTGAGCAAAAGCAAATTTCAGTTCAGCCATACCCTAAAATATGAATACAAATATTGCCGTGGCTAATACCATGAAAACTCAGTCTCATCAAACTGTCTAGCAGATTACAAGCACTCTGGACAGTATGTTACTATGCAGAGACATAGGAAAATGTCTACGAAGAAATACACCAAAATGTTAATGACGGTCATCTCTGAGTGACTTCTCTTTGTTAATATCTCTGCATGTTCTGATGTTTCCCACAATAAACTGATGTATCTTTTGTTGATTTCAGAGCGTGGCCTTGAGGATGTTCCTTCACCTCTCTGAGCTTCAGGCTCCTCACCTGTACAATGAAGACAGCACCTGCCTCATGGATTTGCTAATATATGCAAAATGCATAGCTTGCTGCCTGGAAGATAATAAGTACCCAAATGTTAGCTGTTTTTATTTTTCGCTCAATTTTCTACATATAAACATGTCATTGTGCTCCGTGCTGGGGATATGGCAGTGACAGCTAAACTCCAGAAGAGAAAGATTAAACCAACACTCACAGACGATTAATCCGCTGCCGTGAGGACCAATGATTTATTCATTACAGTTAGGGATGCTGTGGTGGGGGGCACGTCGAGAGCATTTATCAGGGGAACTTTGTTGAGAGTTTTGATCATTATCTTAAGAGCAACAGGAAGCCTGACATTGAAGGCTTCAAGCAGAGCTGTGAAATCAGAAGTTCATGGTTTAAGAACTCACCATGTCCACACCGTGGACTGAGAGGGGCCCCAGGGAGGTGCCTTCCCAGGAGGCTGCTGTGGGGGTGCGAACCACGGAGGAAGTGCTGCCACGGCAGATGGGGCGAAGTGGACAGACCCCAGCCCCTTCAGGAAGTGCAGTTTGCAAAATCTGGACACAGTGATGCCTCGGAGGGGCTTGTGGCGGGATGGTGGGGTGACCCCAGACCTCTAGTCTGATGTAGTGCGCCGATGGTTCCTGGATACAGAGGACTCAGTGGGGAGCAGGTCTGGGGCGTTGCGGAGCGTGTCTAGGGGAGTGTGTCTGGGGACATGCGGGTTTTGGGTTGCCTGGGCGGGGGAGGAGGGTGTCCAAGGGGAGACCCTGGAAGCAGAGCAGTCTGCGGTCGCTTTGAACTCGGGATCCGCGAGACCCCAGGGGTTCACCCCCATTGCATCCGGGAGAGACACCGGTTAGGGGATGCGGGACTCCCCAGCGCTGGGAGCGCGAGGCCTATCTAAAGGCCAGACGTTCTCAGAGTCCGAGGCTCGGGTACAGGTGTTGCGCCTCCGACGTGGAGGGGCGCGGGGCTGGGAGCCCACGCCAGGTGCGCGGGTGGCCTCGCTGGTACACGAGGCGGCTCGGTCCCAGAGGGTCAGTGGGGGCCGGACCCTCAGCGTTGGTGGCCGCTTTCCTCTAGGGTGGGCGTATGGCCCAGGCAGTCCTCCTGCCTTGCCCGCGAGGCCAGCTCAAAAGCCTTTATGCCCGGGCTGCCCGCCAGGGGCGCCCTTCCCAGCCCACGCTCGCCCCCACCCCTGCCCCGAGCCCTGCATCCCGGGCAGCCCCCTCTGCAGGTGCTCACTAACATCGTGGAATGAGGGAAACAGAGACCCGGAGAGAGGAGCGCGGGGAGAAGAGAGCCCACGATGTTCCCAGCCCTTCTCCCAGTGAGATCATGAGTCATTTTATGTTCCAGCGTCTATGCTTCAACACCTTCCAGATTTTCCTCCGTGAGCTGGCATCTCTGTTGGAGTCAGAAACCAGCATTTTTCTATCACTGTTTCTGAAGATGTGCTGAATACCAACCAAAGACCAGGGCGCTCCGGGGAGGGGACCGGGCGGGCTCTAGCTTTGCGAGGTGCCAGGGGGTGTTGGTAGGGGCCGTGCCTGCTGCTCCCCCAGCGTGGGGCGGTCCTGGCGGTTTTCTGCTTGCCTCCTGGGTTCCCAGACAGCTTCCTCCAGCCCAGCTTCCCTGGCCCTAGAAGGAGTAAGCAGGCAATCCCTGGGATTTGCTTAAACCACCTACACCCCCAAAAATGTGTGTCCCCCTTTACTGGGAACGTGTTTACAGCTGTGTTATGTGGGGGTGTGTCCCATGCCCAGCGTGGGCCCCTGGTGGTGAGTAGTGTTGGGTACAGCTGGGAGCCTGGACTCCACCTCAGCTCTGTCCCTGGGATGTCCAGGGCCATGCCCGAGCCTCCTTTTCTTTGAATGGGACTCACCAGGTACATCTCCAAAGGAGGTTGTGAGCATTAAGTATCCAGGACTTGCCAGGGTGCTGGCACACAGTAAGCGCTCAATAAGTGCTGGCTACTGTGAGAATAACGTGAAGGGAACTGGATGGGGTGCTGGGCCTTGCTTTCCCCAGTTGCCCATACTCTGGCCCTGTGTGGCTTCCTCCTTTGGCCCGGCCAGCGTGGATGTGGTTGAGGATGACATATGTCTGTGGAAGGCCAGCTGACAGGCTCTGGGACAGCCATGACAAGTTAATGAATTCCGCTGTGGTTACTAAGGCACATGTCTGGGCCACGAGGACTTCTGTCTGCCGCACTGACCTTTAAAAGAGCGCCTCTAATACCCACCAATCACTCGTGCTCTGATTGAACGTTCAGAAGATGAAACCTGTCTGAGCTGAGAGTGATCACTCATCCCTGCCGCCCCGTCACTGTCACTCCTTTCTGAATCATAATAAAACTTTGCAGAACTCTTTGGTTCACTCAGCAGCCTTTGCTGTGAAGACGGGGGCACTTTCTGACATACCTGGCGGTGAGGGCCAGCCCCGTACGCTCCTTCACCCACCCCAGCCCACACCGGGCACCCCTTGTGGGGAGGGGGTTCCAGCCCTGCCTGCGTACATAGCCTTTATTTTAATCCTTTAATAACCTTCTCATTCAACTTTCCATCTATCCATTGAAAAAACATTTATCAGGGATCACCTCAGTTTAAACGTCTTTGGCCACAAGGAACATAAAACCTCCTGTCTCAAGCTAAAACCATAAAAACATGGATCATTTCATCTAACAGGAAGTCTAGAAGTGGAATGAGGTTCAGGGTGTGTGGTAGCTGGGTGTGGTCCTCAAAGACCCTGGTGCCTTCCATCTCTCTGCTCTGTTTTCCTACCTCTCTACCTCAGCACTGGCTTCAGATGCAAAATGGAACCAAGATGGTGGCCAGCACTCCACTGTAGCTGGCCCCGACACCTCTCTCAGTGACTCTTTCTCTTTGGGAGTAACGAATCCTAAATTCAGTCACTCTTATTCTGGCACCTAAGATTGTATGGGTAGCCCCTCTCCAGAGAGTGCCCTAGATGCTACACCCAGGGGCATGACCTTGACCTTCCCATCAATCAGCCAACAGTCAGATTTCATCTAGCTGCCAGCTTTTTTAGTGAAGTTCTTTATTCTGCAAAGATATTTAGTTTTCTTTTTGATTAGCTCTTATTTTAATTCCCTCCTTAGAGGTCTATATTTTGTTTCTTTATCTTAGTGGTAATGACTGTTAGTGTTAGGTGCTTCCAAATAAAGCATAATTGATTTTGTTAATTGATATTTACAATTAGCCAGTTCTGATTCCTTTTTTTTTTTTTTTTTTTTTTTGAGAGGGAGTCTCGCTCTGTTGCCCAGGCTGGAATGTAGTGCCATGATCTTGGCTCACTGCACTTCCTCCTCCTGGGTTCAAGTGATTCTCCTACCTCAGCCTCCCAAGTAGCTGGATCTACCAGCATGCGCCACCATGCTTGGCTAATTTTTGATATTTTTAGTAGATGAAGGGTTTCGCCATGTTGGCCAGGCTGGTCTTGAACTCCTGACCTCAAGTGATTTGCCCGCCTGGGCCTCCCAAAGTGCTGGGATTACAGGCGTGAGCCACCTCGCCCAGCCACCAGTCTGATTCTTAACAAAAGTTCATAATGAATTATTATTTCAGAAATTTAAATCAATTTGTTTTAGAAACTTAAAAACAATGGTTAGGTTTTTTGTTTTTGTTTTTGTTTTGAGACCGAGTCTCACTCTGTTGCCAGGCTGGAGTGCAGTCACATGATCTCGGCTCACTGCAACCTCCGCCTCCTAGATTCAAGCGATTCTCCCACCTCAGCTTCCTGAGTTACTGGGATTACAGGCCCCCGCCACCATGCCCAGCTAATTTTTGTATTTTTAGTAGAGACAGGGTTTCACCATGTTGGCCAGGATGGTCTCGATATCTTGACCTCCCAAAGTGCTGGGATTAACAGGCATGAGCCACCACGCCCAGCCAGGTTTTTTTAAAATAGGAATTTAACATACTTTAAGCAAATCAATACATTAATGAGGGACTATCAGTATTTACAGCACCAGGAAATCTATCTTTTAAAAAGGTTCATTATTATACATGTGTGTAGATAATAGTCACATTGCATGCCATTTTCAGCAATTTAATTCCTGAATTAAATGAAAATCAACACTTTAATACATCCTATTTTATTTAGTCCGTGCTTCAATTTTTTTATTTTTGTTTATTTTTAAACTTTTAATAATGCAGACAGCCTTTTTAAAATCAATCTTCAGAAGCTGTAAAGGCCTCTGGTCTCCTTAAGCATTTCATATCCAAATTGATGTACTTTTACAGATATTTTTATGTTCTCTGTAATTGACAATATTTTAATTAAGACTGGAAAGTTATAGTCACAAGACAACCAATAATTCCCCCCAAAAGTCTAAGTCGTTAGTTAGGCAACATAATGAGAACTATCACACATTGGGATTCGTGTGCTCCTGACAATTATCCCTTTTCTGCCTTAAAGTCTTATTTGGATGGGAGAATTATCCAGAGAGGCAAGGGCGCCAAGTGGCCGGCACCACCTCACCACGCAATGTGCTTTTTGCCCAGAAAAAAAGCTGTGACCTTTTCTAAGCATCCACAAGCACGAATTAAGAAACAAAGTTCTTGGCTGAGATCGATTGCCCCAGTATCCGATGGAGCCCAAGGAGCTGGCTACAAGGTCGAGCGATTACAACCTAAAGCCGAAATGACTCACGTAATTGCAGAATCGCTCATTCTAACAGCCTGACTGGAAATTGTCAACACTGTGTCTGGGACTAATGAAGCAAAGGAAATGGAAAAGGTGACATTTTCAAATAATATTATTAGTAAACGAATTGACAACATGTCAGATGACAAAGATGACACCAATCCAAAGTCTTATTAAGTCAAAAGAAGTCTTCATTGCAGATTGATGAATCTATATATTAATACATTACTAATTGGGCTCAGTTAATAGCACTAATTCGAATCCCAAAAGAAAAAGGCTGGGGAGGACAGTGTTTGTTCTTTTGAGTAGTCCCAAAACAAATTACTGGGAATGAACCATTCAAACTGGACAATTAATACTTCGAGACACACAGCTCATGGTGGAGGCCCTGCTGTGTTGCATACAGATGTGGCTGTAATGATGGAAGGAATAACAGCTCTCCACCAAGAGTTTGTTCTAGAAAACCCTGAGATGCCAGTAATGCATGGCATTATTCACAGCCTCTGGTATAGAAAGTTTGCGTGCAGATCTGACATCCACGTTAAATTACATGATCAAATGACTGACTCTAATAAAATCCAAGCTGTGACAGAACCGTCTGTTTCAATGTTATGTGAAAAAAAAAAGTGTCATCAGAATACTGGGCTCGGCTGTTCCATGCCAAAGTGGCTGTCCAAAGAATGAGACTTGTCGAGAGCTTAAGAGCTAAGAGAAGAAATGGGGGTGGAAAAGTGTAAATGATTCTCACTTAGCTTCTCACTCGGCTTCAAAAAATGATGTACTTAACTTGACATTTTTGAGCACCTGAATGAACTTAATTGGAAATTGCAAGGACTGTCAGGCCGAGCTGTCCTTCCACCATTCGGGCTATGAAAAGCCGTTTCAAATGTGCAAGAACCCAGGAAATATTGTACTCACAAGCCCTTCCCAAGAAAGCTACCAGAAGGCTGGTGGTGAGCATTAAATATGTGTAATTGTAGGTCTCAGACTAACAGAAAAACAGAGACCAGAGTAGAATAATAATAGATAACTATTATATGTTCTGACAAAATAGAAATAATGAACTTAAAATGGGAGGAAAAAAAGAGGGAAAGGGGAAACAGAACAAACTCATGGATTGTCACATAAATAATAGGTGGCAGACAAAGGATGTCACTTCATGCTGACAAACCAAATAGTATTAGTTTGCACTGTGTGAAACTGACAATATCTGACCATCTTTTCCCTACAAAAATGCTAATCCTATATTGCTCAAGCTAATTAAACATTACAAAGGATATTAGAATAAAGACAGTCACTCAATCAAAAACACAAACATGTCTAAATTGCAAAAGAAATGGAAAAACAAAAACACACTACAATGTAGGTAAACCATGAAAATACTATGCTTAGTGAAATAAGTCAGGCATAAAATGACAAATGTCTGATTTCACTTATATAAAGTACTTAGAACAGGCAAATTCATAGAGACAGAAAATAGAATAGAGGTTACTATGAGCTGTGGGGAAAGGGGAGATGGGGAGTTATTGCTTAATGGGTACAGAGTTTCTGTTTGTGGTAATAAACTATTTTGGAAATAATGGTGATAGTTGCAAAACAACCTAAATGTACTTAACACCACTGAATTATACACTTAAAAATGGTTAAAATGATAAATTTTATATTATGTGTGTTTTACCATATGTTTAAAAACTAATGTAATAAACCAAAAACCACTGACTTGTACACTTTAAATGGGTGAATTGTATGGTATGTGAAGTAAATCTCAAAGCTGCTTTTTAAAAACATAACAACACAGAAATAAAGGAAGTTATGCTTTAAAAAAATAAGAACAAGGAAAGCATAAAGGAAGTTATGCTTTAAAAAAATAAGAGCAAGGAAAACAGACAACATGGAGAAAGAAAAAATAAATATTATATACAATAACATAGTAGAATGGAGACCAGCATATCAGTTATAGCAGTAACATGAATAGGTTTAACTCACTTACTAAAAGAAAAAGATTTTCAAATTGGCTTACATAGCAAGCCAACACTCTAAACACAGAGACTTAGAGAGACTGAAAATGAGGAAAATGGCCACAAACAAGCAGGGATTTGACTCTGCTTATTTATGGCCATCATTTTTCAGACAAGGTAGAATTCAGACCAGAAAGCATCAAGCGTGAAAAAGATGTTACATTATTAGGCCAGTGGAAATTGAACAGTTAAGAATACCTGTGTGGCAAGCAGCACAGCAACCACTTTATAAAGCAAAAGCTACAGGAAATATAAGAAGAAATAGACAAAAACATACTACTAATAGGAGACTTATACACTGCTCCTAGTCAAATGAACAACAACAAAGCAAGGTTATGGAGTAACTGAACAGTATAATCAATAAGGAAGATCTTCTGGTTATGTGTAAAATTCATATCACAACAAACAAAGATATACCTTGTTCTCAGATATGCATAGAACATTCACCAAAATAAACACACACACAGATCACAATACTCTTCATAAAGTAGAAATGATACAAATAATCCTTGTTGGTTATAGTACATTAAAACTAGACATTAAAAACTAATTCAAAAAGCAAATTTTTTGCCTGAAAATTTAAAATCTCTCTCAAATAACTGTCAGCTGAAAGTTAAAATACAAATGGAAATTGCAGAGCTTTTTTTAAAAAAATATAATGGCAATGCTACATATCGGCATTTTGGGGATACTGTAAGATGGTTATCAAAGAAAAATTCATAACCTCAAATACTCATATCAGTAACAAAGATAAGTGAACTAACTTTCCAATTCAAAAAAATTAGAAAGTTAACAAAGTAAACCAAAAGAATGTGCAATAGGGAAATAACAGAGATAAAAGTAGCAGGAAGGTAAAATGATACAGCCAATTTGGGAAAACAGTCTGGCAGTTCCTCAAAAAGTTAAACAAAAAAAAAAAAAATTACCATATGACCCAACAATTCTGCTCCTAGGAATATACCCCAAAGAAATGAAAGCATATGTCCACACAGAAACTTGTACATGAATTATTCATGATGCCCAAAAGATAGAAACAACCCAAATGTCCTTCAATGGATGATGGATAAACAAAATGTGGTCTATCCATACAAGGGAACATCACTCAGCCATAAAAAGGAACAAAGTACTGATACCTGCTAAAACTTGGATGTACCTCAAGAATGTTAAGTGAAAGTAGCCAGACACACAAGGTCACATATTGCCTGGTTTCTTTTATGTGATATATGCAGATTAGACAAATCCACAGAAACAGAAAGCAGCTTTTCTAGGAAAGTACAATTTACCGAAATTGATCCCAGTAAAGATAAGAAGTTGAAGCCATCTAGTTCCAGAAAAGAAATAGAGAAAATTGTAAATATATGTAAAAAGAAATAGAATAAAACAGAAGCCAACAAAATTGGTTAACTATAAGAGTAGACACCTTAAATACAAATTTGTAAATGCTCACCTCCACTCATAGTAAGAGAAAGGAAAGAAAATGAGACTTCTCTGTACCTTTTTTAACTATTTTGACTTTTAAATCATGTTAATATATTATACATTTATAAAATAAAATTAAATAAGATTTGGGGGAACACACTGAAATTACATCAACAGAAACAAGTGGAGATAACTGTATATCAGTTTGATATCATAACCGCATAGAAGAAAATGATAATAACTACAAACACTTTTTGAACACATTGATCTGTTTGTGTAGAAGAAGAACTTAAAGAAATCCTGAACTTTATTGAAAAATTTGCTGTTGGTAGTGGATTTGGGGCTGCAGTCCCTAAACTATTTTCTGTTCATTGTAAGATTGAGCAAAAAGTAAATATATGGATGTTATTGAAAAGCAGGGTTCTTTTGGAGAGAAGGGGGATTCAAAAATGAAATGGGAGGAGGGGAAGAAGTTCAAGATGTTGGAATGACATTAGAAGTACTGGTATGAAATAATTTTTGAACATTTACTTTTTATCTGTCTCCGCTAAACTGTCCTAGAAGCTGTTTAATAGGCCTGGGGCAAGGGAAGTAAAAAATATTTGTGCCAGAAAGTAAGGAAGCACTCAAAACTGATGGAGACATGTCAAAAGTTTTCAAGAACACTTGAAGAGGCTATCGTCTGAAAAATTTGTAAAAATGTTATCCTCAATGTACTATAATGCATTAAATTTTAAAAAGAAATTCTGAAGGGCAGTGGGATTCTGACTCTAGCCATGACAGAATGACTTGTAGAGCTAATCCTCTTACTGACAACAACTGCAGAAGATAGTTAAAACGGCCGGGCGCGGTGGCTCACGCCTGTAATCCTAGCACTTTGGGAGGCCAAGGTGGGCGGATCACGAGGTCAGGAGATCCAGACCATCCTGGCTAACATGGTGAAACCCCGTCTCTACTGAAAATATAAAAAATTAGCTGGGCGTGGTGGTGGGTGCCTGTAGTCCCAGCTACTCGGGAGGCTGAGGCAGGAGAACGGCGTGAACCTGGGAGGCGGAGCTTGCAGTGAGCCGAGTAGAGATCGCGCTGCTGCACTCCCACCTGGGGGACAGAGCGAGACTCTGTCTCAAAAAAAAAAAAGATACGTAAAACATATAACACAATTATATGAAGGCATTAGAGACCAGCCAAGGCCAACAGAACTTGAAGGGTTATGAACACTGAGAGAAGGTAAGTACATGACATACATTTCACAAATATCCTCACATTTTCCATAAGGGCATTTTCTACTTCCCAATTCAGAAAAACAAAGTCCAAGAAGAAAGCAGAAGTCTTTGCAAGTTTAGGAGACAGAAGTTGGAGTTTAGAGCTGCCTAACCATCTGGGACTTAGGGGATAAAATTCTGAGGTGGTGGGAACCATGAGGAAGTAAGCATAAAACTCTCTGTACAATTCAAATTAGAGTTTTATAACTAGAGTGTTAAACATAATCACCACAGTAACCACAAATAAAATAGCTAAATAATATACCAAAAAAATGGAAATGAGAAAGAAGTTTAAGTGTGTCGTTACAAGACGAAAAAGAAACGAAGGTAATAAGGGACAAAAGAGCTATGAGGCTTAGAGAAAACAAATAGCAAATAACAAAATGACAGAAATAAGTTCTTCCTTCTTGGAAATTACTTTAAATGTAAATGGATTAAACTCTCCAATCAAAAGTGATTGGCAGAGTGGATTTAAAAAGCATGATCCAACTATATGCTGTCCACAAAAGGCTCACTTTTCATCCAAAGACAGAAATACGCTGAAAGTGAAGAATGTAAAGATATTCCATGAAAATAATAACCAAAAGAGACCAGTAATCGCTATACTAATATCAGACAAAATAGATTTTAAATCAAAAAAGCTTATAAGAGACAGAAAAAGACATATATTAGTAAACCATTCCATACAGAAAGATGACATAAACAGTTATAAACATTTTCACAACTGGTATATAAAGCATCAAATATGTAAAGCAAAAACTGACAAAACTGAAGAAAGAAATAGATCTATAATAATAGTTGGACAATTCAATATCCCATTTTTAATAATGGATAGAACAATCAGACGGAAGATAAGTAAGGAAATATAGGACTTGAACAACACAATAAACCAATTAAATCTAATAGACATGTACAGAACACTGTGCCCAATAACAGTATACACATTCTTCTCAAGTGTTCACGAGATATGTTCCAGGATAAAATATATGTTAGACTACAAATTATGCCTTAATTAATTTTAAAAGATAAATATAATACAAAGTATCTTCTCTGACCACAACAGAATGAAGTTAGTAATCAGTCACAAAAGGAAAACTGGAAATTTCAAAAATTTGTGGAAATTAAACAACACACTCTTAAACAGCCAATGGATCAAAGGAAAATAACAAGAGAAGTTAGAAAATACTTAGAGATGAATGAAAACAGAAACAAAACACACCAAAATGTATGTAACACAGCAAAATCAGTCCTAACAGAGAAATTTATACCTATAAATCTTCCTTTAAAAATTAAGAAAGATCTTGTATCAACAACCTAAATTTACAACTTAAGGAACTAGAAAAATGAAAACAAACTAAGCCCAAAGCTAGCAGAATGAGGAAAATAATAAAGATTTAAAAATTTTTAAAGAAAAATAATAAAGAAAATCAACAAAACCAAAAGTTAGCTCCTCAAAAAGATCAACAAAATTGACAATCCTTTAGCTAGACGGACAAAAAAAAAAGGAGGGAGAGCAAGAGCACTCAAATTATTGAAGTCAGAAATAATTTATAAATTACTGGGAGTATTACTACGAATTCTACAGAAATAAATAGGATTGTAAGAGAGCACTATGAATAATTGTACATCAACAAGTTAGATAACCTAGATGATATAGACAAATGTCTAGAAACCCAAAACCTAACAAGACTAAAATGTGAGAAAATGGAAAATCTGAATAAACGTATAACTGGAAAGGAGATTTAAGCAGTAATTTAAAATCTTCTGACAAAGAAAAACTCTGGACATGATGGCTTCCTAAGTGAATTCTAAAAAACATTTAAAGATGAACAAATACCAATTCTTCTCAAACATTACTAAAAAATTGAAGCGAACACTCCCAAACTTATTCTATGAGGCCATCATATGCTGATATCAAAGCCAGACAAAGATACCACAAGAAAACTACAGACCAAGATTCCTTAGAAAATTATGCAAAATTCCTCAACAAAATACTAGCAAACTGAATTCAGCAACATATTAAAAGAATTATACAGCATGACCAAGTTGGATTTATTCCTGAAATGCAAAGACATTTCAACGTATAAAAATCAATCAATATAATACACCACACTAACTAAAAGGGGGAAAAAAAGACACGGTCATCCTAACTGATATAGAAAAAGCCTTGTATAAAATTGAACACATTTTCATGTTAAAAACACTCAACAAGTCAGAAATTGAAGGAAATTGCCTTAATGTAATAAAATCCATATATGAAAAACCCACAGTAAATATCAAATTCAGTAGTGAAGGACTGAAAGCTTTTCCTCTAAGATCAGGAGTAAGGTAAGGATGCTACTGTTACCACTTCTATTCAACATAGTACTGGAAGTCCTAACTAGAACAACTGGGCAAGAAAAAAAGGAATCCAAATTGGAAATAAAGAGGCAAAATTATCCCTGTTCACAGATGAATTGTATGTAGAAAACTCTAAAGATTCCAAGAAAAATATCTGTTATAGCACTAATAACAAATTCAGCAAAGTAACAGGATACAAGGTCAAGCAAAAATTAGTGCATTTCTGTACACTGTCATTGAACAATCCAAAAAGGAAATTAAGAAAATAATTTCATTAATGGCATCAAAAAGAGTAAAATTCTTAAGAATTAACTTAACCAAAGGATAAAAGATATGTACAATGAAAACTATAAAATATTGCTGAAAGAAATTAAAGAAGACATAAATAAGTGGAAAAACATCCCATGTTCATGGATTGGAAGGCTTAATGTTGTCAGGATGTCAGTACTACTCAAAATAATCTACAGATTCAAGGCAATCCTGATCAAAATCCCATTAATGTTTTTGCAGAAATAGAAAAAGTCATCCTACAATTTATGTGGAAGCTCAAGGGATCCCTAATAGCCAAAGCAATCCTGAAAGGAAAAAAAAGAACAACAAAGATGGAGGAATAACACTTCTTGATTTCAAAATTTGATACAAAGCTATAGTAATCAGAACAGAGTGGTACTGACATAAAGACAGACATGTAGACCAATGGAATAGAACAAAGAGTCCAAAAGCTTTGCATATATGGTCAAATTATTTTCTACAAGGATGCCAAGACCACTCAATGGGGTAAAGGCAGTCTTTTCAACAAGTGATGCTAGGAGAACTAGATACACACATGAAAAGAATGAAGTTGAACCCTTACCTGAAACCACATACAAAAATTAACTCAAAATGGATTAAAGCCCTAAACATAAGACCTAAAATTATGAAACTCCTAGAAAAAACATAGGGCAAAATCTTCATAACATTGGATTTGGCAGTAATTTTTTGGATGTCATACCAAAAGCACAGGCAACAAAAGAAAAAAATAGAAAAAATTGACTTTATGAAAATTGAAAAATTTTATGCATCAAAAGACATAATCAACAGAGTAAAAAGAAAATCTGCATTACAGAGAAAATACACAAAACTCTTTAAACTCAACACCAAAAAACAAACAACCTGATTCAAAATTGAGCAAGGATTTGAATAGACATTTCTCTAAGAAGTCTACAAATGGCCAATAAGCACAGGGAAAGATGTTCAGCATCACTAATCATTAGAGAAATGCAAGTCAAACACCTCACACCCATTAGGATGGCTATTTAAAAAAAAAAACAGAAAATAACAAGTGTTGACAAGGATATAGAGTGATTAGAGCCTTTGTACACTGTTGGGGGGAATGCAAAATTATATAGCCACTGTGGAAAATAATATAGCAGTCCCTCAAAACATTAATAATAGAATTACCATTTGATCCAGCAATTCCACTTCTGGGTATATACCCAAAATAATTGGAAGTAGGTTCTCAAAGAGATATTTTTACAGCCATACAAATAGTACCATTATTCACAATAGCTAAAACATGGTAGCAACTCAAGTGTTCATTGATTAATTAATGAATGAATGAATGAATGAGCAAAATGCATTTTATATATTACTGGAATATTGTTTGACTTTTTAAAGAAAATAAATTCTGACATACGCCACAGCATGGATGAAGCTTGAGTGCATTGTACTAAGTGAAATAAACCAATCACACAAAGCCAGTCACAGACCATACCTTAGGAGTAAGGGGAAATTGAAATAGGCCAAACCTAACAGAGCTTAAAACTAATGCTCACCAAGATCAAGGTGGCCTGTTACTCTGCATGCCAGAAGAAAAAGTTAGCTCTCTCAGGAGGAAAATAACATTGTCCATAGTCTCTTCATATTTACACTTATAAGGGCTGACATCCAAACAAAAATTATGAAGCATGCTAAAAAGTGGGGCAGGGTTCTGGGAGGGTAACAAAATGGCTAAAAACCAAGAGATGAAAACAAACAATAGAAACAGACCCACAGGTGATTTAGATAGTTGATCTATCAGTGAAGAAATTTTAAAATAACTATGATTACTATGTTCAAGAAAACAGATAAATTCACTAAGGACTTGGAGTTTATAATCTTAAAATATTCTAATGGGAATTCTAAAAATGAAAAATATTAGAAGAAAAAATTAATAGATGGTAGTAGGAGCAAAAGGAAAGAGAAAATCCAGATTGAATCACAGAAATAAAAAATCTAATGAGATTGGAGACTATTATTCTAAGTGAAGTAACTAAGGAATGGAAAACCAAATATCATAGGTTCTCACTGATATGTGGGAGCTGAGCTATGAGGATGCAAAGGCATAGGAATGATACAATGGACTTTGGGTACGTGGGAGTAAGAGTGGGAGGGGGACAAGGGATAAAAGACTACAAATGTGATACAATATATACTGCTCAGGTGATGGGTGCACCAAAATCTCACAAATTACCACGAAAGAACTTAGTCATGTAACCAAATAAAAACTGTACCTCAATAACTTATGGAAGAATAAAAAATAAAAAAACTAATGGACAGAGTGTCTCATACACACAGAACAGACTGCAGCCTCAAGATATTCATAACCAGAGATGATTGAAACTAACTAGACCAACAACCCAGAACTGACCCAGTTCCTAATCAGTTCCTAATCCTATCTTCTTTGTGGCCTTGTCAAAAATTAGTTGATTGTACATGCTTAGGTTTATTTCCGGGCTCTCTATTCTATTCCATTGGTCTGTATGTGTTTTTTATACCAGTATTATACTGTTTTGATACTATTGCTTTGTAATATAATTTAAAATCAGGAAGTATGATGCCTCTGGCTCTGTTTTTCTTTATATATATATATATATATATATATATATATATATATATATATACACACACACACACACACACACATATATGAAAAGAATATATATACACACAGTTTTTTAGTTTTAATTGACAAATAATGATGGTGTATATTAATGGAGTACAATGTGATATTTTGTGACACGTATACGTTGTGAAATGATAAAAATCAGGCTAACTAACATATCTAACATCTAACTTTTTTTTTTTTTTTTGAGACAGGCTCTCACTCTTTCACCCAGGCTAGAGTGCAGTGGTGCAATCATGGCTTACCGCAGCCTCAACCTCCCAAGCTCAAGCAATACTCCTGCCTTAGCCTCCAGAGTAGCTGGGATTACAATGCCACCATGTCTGGCTATTTAAAAAAAAAAACTGTAGTGTCTCACTGTGTTACCCAGGCTGGTCTCAAATTCCTGGGCTTAAGCAATCCTCCTGTCTCAGCCTCCAGAGTAGCTGGGACTACAGGCACATGTCACCATGGGTGGCTATATTTTTTTAATTTTTTTGTAGAGATGGGGTCTCACTGTGTTACCCAAGCTGGTCTCAAACTTCTGGACTCAAGCAATCCTTCCACCTCAGCCTCGCAAAGTGCTGGGATTACAGGTGTGAGATGCCACACCCAGCCATTATCTTTCATTCTGTTAATGTGGTATATCACATTGATCGTTTTGCACATGTTAAAACAATTTTGCATCCCATGACAGATCCCACTTGGTCATGGTATATACTCTTTTTGATGTGTTGTCGAATTTGGTTGGCTAGTATTTCATTAAGGAATTTTGCATCTATGTTCATCAGAGATATTGGAATGAGAAAGACAATCACTAACACTGAAATGATATCGATGTTGGGATTCTCCAACAAGGATTTAAAGTGGTTCATCATAATGTGCAATTATAAACATGCTTGAAACAGATGAAAACATATAAAGTCTCAACAAAGAAATAGAAAATATAAAGAAGAACCAAATGGAAATTCGAGGATTAGAAAGTATAATAAGCCAAAATGTAAGAACTCACTGAATGGGATCAACAGCATAATAGAGAGGACAGAGGGAAAAAATCAGTGAACTTGAAGATAGAATAGAAATCAGTAAATCTTAACAGAGAGAAAATGGAATGAAAAATATGAATAGAACTTCAAGGACCTATGCAATGATAACAGAAGGTCTAATGGTCTAAGCGTTAGAGTTCCAGAAAAAAAAAAGAAAGAGGATGGGGCTAAAAACTATTGGAAGAAATAATGATGGAAACTTTCTCAAATTTGGCAAGAAACATAAATCTACAAATTAAAGGTGATCAAACTCCATACAGGATAAATGCAGAGAAATCCACACCAAAATGCATCATAATCAAACTTCAGAAAACTAACAACAAAGAAAAAAATCTTCACACACAGAAATGACACATAACCTACAGGGGAAAACCATTCGAATGACAGTGGATTTTTCATCAGAAACCATGGAGGCTATAAGGAAGTTATGTGATATTTTTCAAGAGAAAATAACTGTCAACCTTTAATTCTACATGGAGCAAAACTGTCCTTTAGGAATGAAAGAGAAATAAAACATTGTAACATGAAAGAAAACTAAGAGAATTTGATGCCAGAAGATCAACCCTAATGGGCTGGCCAAAGGAAGTTCTTGAAACAGATAGAAAGTGATAAAAGAAGTAACCTTGGAACATCGGGGGGAAAAAAGGGAAGAATATAAGGAGCAAAAAATGGGTAAATACAAAAGAGTTTCCTTCTCTTTTGAGTTTTCTAATTTATATTTGATAGTCAAACCAAAAAGTGTAACAGTGCCTGATGCAGACATCAATGAATAGAGAGAAAATGTTAAGGCAATTCTATTATAAACAGGGGAGGTAAAGAATGCAAAGGGAAAAAGGTTTTACATTTCACTCAAGCTAGTAAAATGTTGGCTCCAACAGATCTTTGTGGTATGAAATAGGTCTGTAACTTGATTGCAGTAGTGGTTACATGAATCTACATATGCCATAAAATGGTATAGAGCTATACAAACACATGACACCAAATGTAAGTATCTTGGTTTTGATTTTGCACTATAATTATATAAAGTGTAACTATTGAAGAAATTGGATAAAGAGTGCATGGATCTCTCTGTGCTATCTTTGCAACTTATAGTAAATCTATAATTATTTCAAAATAAAAAGGGTTTTTTAAATATATGAGGTAAAATAAAGACATTTTTAGAAAAAACAAAATCTAAGTCATCACCAACAAACCAGCAATACAAGAAATACTTAAGCAAATTAATAGCCCCAGATGGGAACACAGAATCATGAAAAAGAATGAAGAGTATGGGAAAGAGTTAATAAGTGGGTAAATATGTATTTACATTATTTATAAATAATGTATGTCAACTATTTGAGACAAAAATATTAAGGTGTTATGTGATCATAAAAATGAAGCAAAAATATATGAAAATTAACATAAAGAGCAGAAGGGGAGCCAGGCACCGTGCACTCACCTGTATTCCCAGCTACTTGGGAGGCTGAGGCAGGAGGATAGCATAAGCCCAAGAGTTCCAGGCTATAGTGTGCTATGATCATGTCTGTGACTAGCCTCTGCACTCCAGCCTGGACAATGTAGTGAGACTCCATCTCTTTAAAAAAAAGTGAAAGGGGATAAAGTTAAATTTTTGTAAGATTCTCGCACTCTTTGGGAAGTGATAAAAGCACTAACTTAAGGTAAACTATAATAAGTCAAGAATGCACATTGAAATCTTTTGTCTTTGGAATCCACTAAAAATGATATAAAAATGTCTGCCTAAAGATCTGATAGATCTAATGTACTAATATCTGATTACTTCTAAATAAGACAGGAAAAGTCAAATAAAGAACAAATAACAGCTGGAACACACAGAAGGCATAGTAGTAGAATGGTAGACTTAAACCCAACTACATCAGTTAATTTTTATTAAATGTAATGAAATAAACATTGTCTGGATAAAAATCAACACCCAACTGCATGCTGTTTACCATGTCCGCACTTTATATATAAGGACTGAATGACACAGAAAGGTTGAAAGTGAAAGGATGGGAGAAGAAAAACCATGCTGTTGCTAACCAAAAGAAAACTGGAATGACTACAATATCACAGCACAAAGTTAACATTAAGCCCAGAAGTATTACTAGAAACAAAGGTATTCCATGATTATTAAAGAATCGATTCAACAGAAAAACATTAAAAATTCTAAAATAGGTCAAAGAAGAAATAGCAGGGGAAATTATAAAATACTTTGAAATGAAAATGAAGACACAACATATCCAAACTCATGGGGTGCTTAGAGGAAAATGTATAGCTCTAAATCTATTTATAAAAAGAAAAAAGAAGTCAAATAACCTGCCACCTTAAGACACTGAAAAAAGAAACACAAACTAAGCCTAGAGCAAGCAGAAGAAAGACAATAAAGATTAAAGAAGAAACTAATGAAATGGAGATAGAAAATCAATAGAAAAAATATCAACAAAACCAAAAGTTAGTTCTTTGAAAAGATTAATAAAATTGGCAAATTCTTACTCGACTAGCCAAAGAAGGGATAAATTTCAAATTACTAAAATCAGAAATGAAAGAGAGTGCATTACTGTTAGCCTTAGTAGAAGTAAAAGAACTGTAAAGGAATACTACAAAAAACTATATGCCAATAAATTAGACACATTGGATAAAATTGAAATTTTTCTAAAAAGATGCAAACTAACAAAATAGACTACAGAAGAAATAGAAAATCTGACTAGACCTATAACAAGTTAGGCGATTTAATTAGTCATGAAAAAATGTCACCAACACGGAAAAGCCAAGACTTAGGTGACTGCACTGGTGAATTCCACCAAACATTTAAAGAATTAGTGCCAGTTCTTCACAAACTCTTTAGAAAAATAGAAGAGGAGAGAAAACTACCTAATTCATTCTATGAAATTAATATTCCCCTGATAACCAGAAAAATACATCACAAGATAAACAACTACAGACCCCTATATCTTGTGACTACAGATGCAAAATCCCTCCACAAAATACTAACAAACAAAATTCATCACCTAAAAAAAGGATCCCACCATAACCAAGTGGGATTTACCACAGGAATGCAAGGTTGATTTAATTAACTAATTAAGAAATTAATTGATATAAAACACCATATCAATAGAATTTTTAATAATACAAAAACTACAGTATTATCTCAATAGATGCAGGAAGACTGTTTGACAAAAATCCAGCACCCTTTCATGATTAAAAAAACACACACACACACACTTAACAAACTAGGAATAGAAGAGAACGTTTCATAGATGCTCTTTGAGGGGTCCTCAATCTGACAAGCATCTATGAAAGCATCTATGAAAAACCCAATTCATACTATTGGCTAATATCACACTGAATGGTGAAAGGCTGGATGCTTTTCCCTAAGATCAGAAATGAGACAAGAATATTCACTCTTGTCACTTCTGTTTAACATAGCACAGGACACTGTAGCCAGGGAAACTAGGTAAGAAAAATAAATAAAAGGCATCCAGATTAGAAAGGAAGAAGTAAAACAATCTCTATTTGCAGATGACATGATCTCATATGTAGAAAATCTAAGGAATTTATTGAAAATTTGTCAGAACTAATAAATATCTCCAGCATCTTTAAGATTAACAGGGTTTAATTTGTGAATTATGTCTTTCATCAATTTTGAAAAAATTATTGAGCAGTATCACTTCAAACATCACTTCTTCCCCACCCCTCTCTAGGACTTCAACTAAATGCCATACCTTTCATTCTTTCTCACGTGCTTCTAATGTTCCTTCTACATTTTCCTCTTTTTTTCCCTCTATATGTTTCAATTTTAATACATTCTATTGGTCTGTTATCTATTTCATTAATTCTGTCATTGGCTTTGTCTAATTCTTTGTTAAATCCTTCTAGAGAGTTCTTATATTTCAGGTACTGTATTTTTTATTTATAGAATGCTGTTTGATTATTTTTATGGATTTCAATTCTCTCTTGAAATTCACCAACCTTTCAAGGGTTTTCTCAATCTTCTTTCTGTTTTCTTGAGCATATTAATCATGGTTACCTTAAAACTGCTATCTGCTACCTCCAGTATCTAGATCAATTTTGATTCATTTTTTGTTGGGTTTTTGTCTTGGATCTCAGCTATTTATAATAGCTCTCTATTATAAATAATGTCCTCATCATTATACCTATACATGCCTATCATGTTTGGGAATTTGGGGTGGTCCTAGTTGGCTTGCTTCCACAGGGGTGACTTCTCCATTTCTGCTTGATTTGCACCAAAGATGAGTCTTAGTTGCTGTCTGATGCACAAGCAGTTTTTTCTGGCACCACTCTTCTCTTCTAAGACTGATTGTGGGAGGAGACTAGTGGCATGAACCAGATACAGTCAGGGGTCAGATGAACGACTGACCAGGAGGGTCTTCATCTAGAGACCATTCTCAGGATTTGGAAGATTGCTCCCCCTTTCTTATACGTGCATCTAGTCCGCATCATAAGAAACATGGCAAGTGTTTCTTTCAGAAGACAATGCCAGGTGGCATTGTCTCCTGGAAATCCCTGGGTTGGAAATCCCCAGGTCAGGCTGCATCATGTTGCTAAGTGACATGTATTAGCCCTGTGAGATGCCTAAGTGGGCCTTATGGCTACCATTAATCTGATAGCCATGATATGCCTCTTACAGTATACTATAATCTTTGTTTAATATGATCTTATTTTTCTAGTTTAAGGTGGAAGAAGAGGTTGATTTGAGAATTATCATTGGTAATTTATGTTTATTGCTACAATTCCCCACCCCCACTGTGGTGCTTTTACAGCATCCCACAAATCTAATATGTTGTGTTTTTATTTGCATTAAGTTTCCAATATTTTCTAATGTCTGTTTTGATACCTTATTTGATCTATGAATTATTTACAAGTATGTTGTTTAGTTTCCAATTATAAGGGGGTTTTCCAAGGATTCTTCTGTTACTGATTTCTAGTTTAATTCCACTGTGGTGAAACAGCACACAGACATTTCGCATTTCATTGCACTTTGCTTCATTGAGATTCACAGATCTTGTGTTGTTTACAAATTGAAGGTTTGTGGCAACCCTGCATCAAGCAACACTATCAGCACAATTTTTCCAACTGCATGTGCTTGCTTCAAGTCTCTGTGTCACATTTCAGTAATCCTCACAATATTTCAGAATTTTTCATTATTATTATATCTATTTTGTTGACCTGTAATCAGCGATCTTTTATGTTACCATTTTAATTATTTTGGGGGCACCACAAACTGCATCCGTGTAAAACAGCGAACTTAATCGATAACTGTTGCGTGTTCTGACTGCTCCACCGACCAGCCATACTCCCATCTCTCCCCCTCTCCTTGTGTCGCTCTATTCCCTGACACACAACAATATTGAAATTCAGTCAATTAATAACCCTACAATGGCCTTTAAGTGTTCAAGGGACAGAAAGAATCACATATCTCTCATTTTAAATCAAAAGCTAGAAATAATTAAGCTTAGTGAGGAAGACATGTCAAAAACCGAGATAGGCTGAAACTTAGGCTCTTGCATCAGAAACAGCCAAGTTGTGAAGGCAAAGGAAAAGCTCATGAAAGAAACTGAAAGTGCTACTCCAGTGAACACACAAAGGATAAGACAGTGAAACAGGCTTATTGCTGATATGAAGAAAGTTTTAGCGGTGTGAGTAAATAAAACCAGCCACAACATTCCCTTAAGACAAAGCCTAATCCAGAGCAAAGCCCTACCTCTCTTCAATTTTATGAAGGCTGAGAGAGGTGAGGAAGCAGCAGAAGACAAGTTGGAAACTAGCAGAGGTTGGTTCATGAGGTATAAGGAAAGAAGCCATCTCCATAACGTAAAAGTGCAAAGTGAGGCAGCAAGTGCTGATGTAGAAGCTGCAGCAAGTTATTCAGAAGACCTAGCTAAGATCATTAATGAAGGCAGCTAGATTAAACAAGATTTTCAATGTAAATGAAACGGCCTTACATTGGCAGAAGATGCCATCTAGAACTTTCATAGCTACAGAAGAGAAGTCAATGCTGGCTTGAAACATCAAAGGACACACTGACATTCTTGGCAGAGGCTAATGCAGCTGGTGACTTTGAGTTGAATCCGGTGTTCATTTACCATTCTGCAAATCCTAGGGAATTATGCTAAATCTACTCTGCCTGTGTTCTCTAGATGGAACAACAAAACCTGGATGACAGCACATGTTTACAGCATGGCTTACTGAATACTTTAAAGCCACTCTTGAGACCCATGCTCAAATTTCTCTCAAAATATTACTGTTCATGACAGTGCCTGTAGTCAACCAACAGCTCTGATGGAGGTGTACAAGGAGATTAATGTTTTTATGCCTGCTAAGACAATGTCCATTCTGCAGCCCATGCATGAGTCAAAGGGTAATTCTGAATTTCAAGTCTTGTTATTTAAGAAACACATTTCATAACACTATAGCTGCCATAGGTATGCTTCCCCTGATGGAGCTAGGCAAAGTAAATTGAAAACTTTCTGGAAAGAATTCACAATTCTAGATGCCATTAAGAACATTTGTGATTCATGGGAAGAGGTCAAAATAGCAGCATTAACAGGAGTTTGGGCGGGCACAGTGGCTCGTGCTTGTAATCCCAGCATTTTGGGAGGCTGAGGAGGGTGGATGGCTTGAGTCCAGGAGTTTGAGACCAGCCTGGACAACATGGTAAAACCCCGTCTCTACTAAAAATGCAAAAATTAGCTGGCTATGGTGCCGTGCACCTGTAGTCCCAGCTACTTTGGGGGCTGAGATGGGAGGATTACTTGAGCCCAGAAGTCGAGGCTGCAGTGAGCCAAGATCACACCCACTGACCTCCAACCTGGGTGACAAAGTGAGACCTTGTCTCAAAATAAAATAAGAGTTTGGAAGACGTTGGTCCCGACCCTCGTGGATAACTTTGAGGGGTTTGAGACATCAGTAGAGGAAGGAACTGCAGATATGATAGAAATAGCAAGAGAACCAGAATTATAAGGGGAGCCTAAAGATGTGACTGGATTGCTACGATCTCATGAGAAAACTTGAACAGATGAGGAGTTGGTTCTTATGGCTGAGCAAATAAAGTGGTTTCTTGAAATGGAATAACTCCTGGTGAAGATGCTGTGAACACTGTTGAAATGACAACAGAGGATTTAGAATATTCCACAAACCCAGTTGATAAAACAGTGGCAGGCTTTGAGAGGACTGACTCCAATTTTGAAAGTTCTACTGTGGGTAAAATGCTGCCAAATAGCATCACAAGCTACAGAGAAATCTTTCATGAAAGGAAAAGTCCATCAATGTGACAAACTTCATTCTTGTTTCATATTAAGAAATTGGGCCAGGCACAATGGCTCATGCCTGTAATCCTAACAATTTAGGAGGCCAAGTGGGGAAGATCACTTGAGGCCAGGAGTTCCAGACCAGCCTGGACAATAAAAAGAGACCTTGACTCTACAAAAAATTAAAGAAATCAGCCAGACACAGTGGCACATGCCTGTAGTCCCAGTTACTCAGGAGGCTAAGGTGGGAGGATCCCTTGAACCCAGGAGTTTGAGGTTGCAGTGAACTATGATTGTGCCACTGCATGCTAGCCTGGGTAAAGAGTGAGACCCTATCTCAAAAAAAAAAAAGAAAGAAAGAAATTGCCACAACCACTGCCAGCAACCACCACCCTGATCAGTCAACAGCCATCAACATCAAGGTAAGATTCTCCACCAGCAAAAAGACTATGACTTGCTGAAGGCTCAGATGATAGTTAGCATTTTTAGCAATGAAGTATTTTGAATTAAGATATGTACATTGCTTTTTAGATATCATGCTATTGCACACTTGAAAGCTACAGAATAGGGTAAACATACTTTAATTTGTTCAGGGAAACCAAAAAAAATCATGTGACTCACTTTATTGCAATATCCATTTTATTGTGGTGATCTGGAACCAAACCCACAATACCTCAGAGGTATGCCTGTATTGATATGACTTGAATCATTTTAAATATGTTGAGATTTGTTTTATAGCTCACAATATAGTCAAATATGGTAAACATTCTGTATTTTAAAAAAAAGTGTGTCCTCCTGTTGTTGAGTAGAGTGTCCTATAAATGTCAATTCGTTCAAGTTATCAATAGCATTGTTCAAGTTTTCATATTCATACTGACTTTCTATCTAATTGCTCTCAAAAATTATTGAAAAAGAGGTATTGAAATCTCTGATTTTCGCTGTGTCTATTTCTCCTGCTGGTTCTATCAGATTTTCTTCATGCATTTTAGAGCTCTTTTGTTAGGTGCATTAACATTTAGAATTGTTTTTGTTCTCTTGGTGAATTGAAATCTTTATCATTATGAAATTGGCTTCCTAGCCATTTGTGGTGGCCCACACCTATAATCCTAGCGCTTTGGGAGGCTGGGGTGGGTGGAACACTTTGAGCTCAGGAGTTCAAGGTCAGCCTGGACAACATGGAGAAACCCCGTCTCTACAAAAAATACAAAAATGAGCCAGGCATGGTGGCTTATGCCTGTGGTCCCAGCTACTCAGGAGGCTAAGGCTGGAGGATCACTTGGCTCGGGAAGCGGAGGTTGCAGTGAGCCGAGATGGCAACACTGCACTCCAGCCTGAGTGACAGAGCGAGACCCTGTCTCAAAAAAAAAAAAAGAAAGAAAAGAAAAGAGGAGAGAGAGAGAGAGAGAAAGAAATTAGTGTCCTTATCCTTGGTAAAAATCTTCTGCCTTAAATCTTTTTTTATATTAATCCAGTTATTCCAGGCTTATTTTGAATAGTGTTAGCATGGCATACTGCTTTTCATTCTCTTACTTTTCATCTATTTCTGTATTTAAAGTGCATTTTGAGCCAGGTGTGGTAGTGCACGCCTGTTGTCCCAGTACTCAGGAGACTGAAGTGGGAGGATTGTTTGAGTCCAGGAGTTCAAGGCCAGCCTGGGCAACATAGTGAGAACCTGTCTTTAATTAATTAAAATTTTGAAATAATTGACTAAAAATAAAATAAAGTGCATTTTGTATAGACAGGAGATGCTTGGCTCACTTTTTTATCCAGCCTGTAACTTTTAATTGGAAGTTTAGATAATTTATATCTAATGTATTTATAATTTTGATTAGACTTAAGCTTATCCTGCTATTTGTTTTCCATTAGTTCTATCTGTTCTCTGTTATCTTTATCCTTTTTTCAGCCTTCTTTTGGATTACTTGAATATTTTTTATTATGTCGTTTTTATCTGCTTTTTTGGCTTGGTAGGTCTCATTGTTCTATTATTTTTGTGATTGCTTTAAGAATTACAGTATACATCTTTAATTTATCACAATCTACCTTTAATGATAGATATTATACCATTTCATGTCTAATATAGGAAACTTGCACTAGTACGCTTCTATTTTCTCCTTATGACCTTTGTGCTATTGTTGTCATACATTTTTCTTCTATAAATGTATAAAACCAACAATATGTTGTCATTCTTTTTATATTTAAGATATGTAAACAATTTTTAAAATCTTACATATTTACCATGTAGTTACCATTTAAGATACTCTTCAGTCTTTTGTGTATATCCATATTTCTACAGGGTACAATTTTCCTTCTACTTGACATTTTCTTTAACATTTCCTGTAGTGCAGGTCTGTTGGTCATGAACTCCTTCAGCTTTTGTATTTCTAAAAACCTTTTAATTTTTACCCTCATTTTTAAAGATATTTTCACTAAGATAGAATTCTAGGTTGCAGGTTTTTTATTTTAGTACTTTAAAGATGTTGCTCCACTGTCTCTTTGCTTTTTCCTCACTGTTTCCAATAAGAAATGTGCTATTATTTTTATCTTTTTTCCTATGTACATAATTTCCCACCCCCGACCTCTGGCTGCTTTTTTTTTTTCTTGTTTTTGGGGGGATGGGGCTTTGCCATGTTGCTGAGGCTGGTCTTGAACTCCTGGGCTCCAGCAATCCTCCCACCTCAACCTCCCAAGTAGCTGGGATTACAGATGTGCACTACCAAGACTGGCTCTCCTCTGGCTGCTTTTAAGATTTTTCTCTTATCATCGATTTTGAGTAATTTGATTATGATGTGCTTTGGAATAGTTTTCCTTAGGTTTCTTGTGCTTGGACTTCGTTAAGTTTCTTAGGTGCGTTTACAGTTTTTATCAAACTTAGAAAAACATTTAGCTGTTATTGCTTCAAATATTTTTTCTGTTCCCTCTCTCTCTTCTCTTTGGAACTCCAATTATCCATATTACTCATATGTTAGACCACTTTGAATTTGTCCTACAGCTCACTGATGCTCTTTTATTTGGGTTTATTGTAAGTGAAATGTTTTATTTGTGCACAGTGTTCCATAAAATGAAAGGTTGCTATCTTTGTTCCTCTTAGAAAGAGAAAATACCCTATCAGATTCTCTGTCAGAGCTTGCCTCCAGCTTCTGCTAAAAGTGCTTCTCAGTATTAACTATTTTTCCAATTTCTTCCTTGTGGTAAAATACATAGAACACAAAATTTACCATCTCAACAATTTTCAAGTATACAGTTCAGTGGTATTAAATACGTTTTCAATGTTGTGCAACCATCCATTCCAGAACTCTTTTCATTGTGTACAACTAAAACTCTATAACCATTAAACAGTAACTCCCCATTTCCACCTTCCTCTAGCCCCTGGCAACCACTATCCTATTTTCTGTCTCTGTGATTTTGACTACTCTAAGTACCTCATATAAGTGGAATCATACAGTATTTTTTTTGTACGATAGGCTTTGTGTGATGGGCTTATTTTGCTGAACATAATGTTCTCAAAGTTCATCCATTTTGTAGCATATATCAGAATTCCCTTCCTTTTTAAAGCCAAATAATAATCCATTATATGTATACAGTTGTTCATCCATATCCATGGGTTCTGCATGCATGGATTCAACCAACCACAGATAAAAATATGTGAAAAAAATTGCATATGTACTTAACATGCACAGACTTTTTCCTTGTCATTATTCCCTAAACAATACAGTATAACTATTTATATAATGTTTACATTATATTAGGTATTATAAGTAATCTAGAGATGATTTAAAGTACATGGGAGGATGTGTATAAGTTGTATGCAAATAATACACTATTTTACATTGGGGACTTGAACATCTGTGGGTTTTTTTATCCACAGGAGATCCTGGAACCAATCCCCCATGTATACCAACGGACAACCTTATACATTTTATTTCTTCATTCATCTATCAGTGGACACTTGGGTTGCTTCCACATTTCAGCTATTGTGAATAATGCTGCTATTAACATGGTTGTATAAACATTTCTTTGTGAATCTACTTTCAGTTATTTTAGATACATACCCAGAAGTGGAATTGCTGAATCAAATGGTAATTCTATTTTTAATGTTTTGACAGATTGCCATACTGTTTTCCACAGTGGCTGTACCATTTTACATTCCCACCAAGATGGTACAAGGGCTCTAATTTCTCCACATTCTTGCCAACACTTGTCATTTTGTGTTTTTTAAAATAGCCATGTAATGGGTGTGAGATGGTGTTTCATCATAATTTTGATTTGCATTTCCCCAATGATTAGTTACGTTGAGCATCTTTTCATGTGCTTATTGGCCATCTGTATATCTTCTTTAAAGTAATATCTATTTGGGTCCTTTGCCCATTTTTTGAAGCAGGTTGTTTGGTTTTGTTTGTCTTGAGTTTGAGGAGTTCTGTATATGTTCTGAACATTAATATCTTATCAAATATATGATTTGCAAAATAGCTGTTGATTGCCTCTTGATGCACACAATTTTTCAATTATTATAAAGTCTAATAAGTCTATGTTTTCTTTTGTTGCCTGTGCTTTTTGTGTCATATCCAAGAAATCACTGCTAAATTCAATGTCATGAAGATTTTGCCCTGTCTCTTTTAAGAGTCTTATAATTGTAGGCCTTACAAGTAGGTAATCCATTTCGAGTTAATTTTTGTATATAGTTTTAGGTAAGGATCTGACATAATTTGGATATTTGTTCCCTCTAAATCTAATACTAAAATGTGATCCTCGATGTTGGAGGTGAGACCTAGCGTGAGATGCTTGAGTCACGAGGGCAGATCCCTCCTGAATGTCTTTGTGCCCTCCTCATGGTAATGAGTGAGCTCTTGCTCTATTAGTCACCATGAGATCTGATTGTTAAAAAGAGCCTGGTACTTTCTCCTCTCTCTCTTGCTCTCTCTCTTATCATTTGACACACTAGCTCCTGTTTCCCTTCTGCCATGAGTAAAAACTTCCGTAGGTCTCACTAGAAGCAGAAGCTGGTGCCATGCTTCTGTATGACCTGCAGAGCCATAAGTCAAACCTATTTTTTTATAAATTACCCAGCCTCAGATATTCCTTTATAGCAATGCCAAACAGACTAATACAGAGTCCAACTTTATTCTACTGTATGTGACTATCCAGTTTTCCCAGCACCATTTGTTGAAAAGACAGCCTTTTCTCTACTGAGTGGTCTGACACCCTTGCTGAATCTAATTTGACCATATATGCAAGGGTCTCTTCCTAGGCTCTGTATTCTATTTCATTGGTCTTTATGTTTTTCTTTATGCCAGACTAAAGTGTTTTGATTACTGTAGCTTTGTAATAAGTTTTGAAAACAAGAAGTGAAATCAGGAGTGCTCCAGCTTTGTTTTCAGTATTGCTTTTTGTTTTCAGTATTGTTTTAGCTGTGGGGGTCCCTTGAGATTCCATACAAATTTTAGGATGGGTTTTTTCTACTTCTGCAAAAACATAATTGGGATTTTAATCAAGATTGCATTTAATCTGTAGATTATTTTGAGTAGTATTGACATCTTAACAATATTAATTCTTCCAGTCGTGAACACGGGATGTGCTTTTATTTATTTATGTCTTTAATTTCTTTCAGCAATATTTTGTAGTTTTCATTGTACAAGTCTTTCACTTCTTTGGTTAAGTTAATTCTTAAGTATTTTATTTTTTTCGATGCTATTACAAATGGAATTATTTTCTTAATTTTCTTTTTGGATTATTCAATGTTAGTGTATAGAAATGCAACTGATTTTTGCTTATTGACTTTGTATCCTGTTCTTTGCTGGGTTTATTAGTTCTAAAAGGTTTTTTGGTGGAATCTTTATGATTTTCTACCTATAAGACCATATCATATTGAAGCAGATCATTTTACTTCTTTTCTAATTTAAATTGTCTTACTTGTTTTTCTTGCTTAATTTCTCTGGCTAGGACTTCCAGTAACTGCACTGAACAGAAATGACAAAATGAGCATCTTCACCTTATTCCAGATCTTAGATAAAAAGCTTTTAGTCTTTCACTATTGAGTATGACATTCACTGTGAGTTTTTTATATATGGATTTTATTATGTTGAGGTAATTTCCTTCTATTCCTAGTTTTTTATGTTTTTGTCATGAAAGCATGTTGAATTTTGTCCAGTGCTTTTTCTGGACCAATTGAGATGACCATGTTGGGTTTTTCCCTTCATTCTGTTAATGTTGTGTATTATATTGATCAATTTTCATATGTTAAAGCATCCTTGCATTCTAGGAATAAATCCCACTTGGTCATGATGTATAATCTTTTTAATATGCTGCTGAATTCATTGTCAGTTCTGGCTTGGATTTAATTAATTTCTCTCCTCATTATAGGTTGTATTTTTCTGCTCTTTTGCATGCCTGTTAATTTTTGCTTAGATGACAAACATTGCAAATTTTATCTGATTAGGTGCTGGATATTTTCTCAGTCCTACAAAGAGCCTTCAACTTTGTTTTAGGATGCTGTTGAGGTCCTCAGAAATATTGTGATCCTTTTGGGTCTTCCTTTTAAGACTTGTTAGATAGACTAGAGCATTGCACAGTCTGGGTCTAATTACTTCCCACTCCTGAGGCAAAATCTTTCTGTGTGCTCTGTCAATGCCCAATGAATATTTAAGGCTGTCCAGTATAGCTATTTGGAAATGGCACTATTCCCAGCCCAGTGTGAGCACTAAGTACTATTATCTCTAATCCTTTGGGTGGTTCTTTCCCCAGCCTCTGATAGTGCTCTCACATGCATGCACTGATCAACACCCAGCTAAATACTCAAGGGATACCCTGCTCAGATCTCTGGAGTTCTGTCTCTATGCAGCTCTCTCCTCTTAGGTCCTCTGTCCTGCTAACACTAGGAAGCACCTCGCCTTCCTCAGACTCTCAGCTCCATCTCCTCAACTCAGAGAGTCCACCAAGCTCCACCTAAGAAACTCCCAAGGCAGCAAGCTGGGGTAATAATAGGGTTTGCCCCATTTATTTCTCATGTCTCAAACATGACTATCCTTTGGTGCCTGATTCTCTCATCATTTCATATATTTTGTCCATTCTTTGGATGATTCAGGTGGTAGGATATATCTGATTCCTGTTTTTTGATGTTTATTAGTAGTCCCTGGCTATTCTTATTTAATGTGATTATTGATATATTTGGTTTAAAATATATTAGTAATTACTGACATATTTGGGTTTAATAATTCTTTACAATCTTTCACTTGACCTATATGCCTTTTTCTCTTTGACTATCTACTTTTGAATGAATTATTTTTTATTCCATTTTTGTTTGTCTGTTTTGAGATGGGATTTCATTCTGTTACCCAAGCAGGAATGCAGTGGCATAAAGACGGCTCACTGTATCAAACTCCTGGGCTCAAGCGACCCTCCTATCTCAGCCTCCCAAGTAGCTAGAACTACAGGCTTAGGCCACTACACCCAGCTAATTTTTAAAAAATTTTTTGTAGAGACAGGATCTCACTATGTTGCCCAAGCTGGTCTGGAACTCCTTGCCTCAAGCAGTCCTCCTATCTTGGCCTTGCAAGGTGCTGGAGTTATAGGTGTAAGCCAATGCGACTGGCATTTATTTTTCCATTTTTTTATTCTATGAGCTTGAAAGTTATGCAATCTTGTATTATTCTTTTAATAGTTGCCTTAGAGGTTGATTATAACATGCTTCTGGACTTATTATGTCTAATAATAAATGATAATTTTATGAGAATGCAAAAATCTTACAATATTTTAACTCCATCTATTCTCTCACAAATTATAGGCCAAGTTGCCGCACATTTTCATTCTATTCATATTTTTAACCCAACAAGATGTCATTGTCCTATGCTATGAATATTCATTTATTTTCTTTTATTTACTTATTTATCTATTTATTGAGACAGAGTCTCACTCTTGTTGCCCAGACTGGAGTGCAGTGGTGCAAACTCGGCTCACTGCATCCTCCACCACCTGGGTTCAAGCGATTCTCCTGCCTCAGCCTCCCAAGTAGCTGGGATTACAGACATTTGCCACCACGCCTGGCTAATTTTGTATTTTTAGTAGAGACAGGGTTTCACCATGTTGGTCAGGCTGGTCTCAAATTCCTGTCCTCAGGTGATCCACCTGCCTCAGCCTCCCAAATTGCTGGGATTACAGGAGTGAGCCACTGTGCCCGGCTGAATATTCATTTAGATTTCCCTATCTATTGACGCTTTTAGTTGCACTTCATGCCTTCCTGCATCTCTAACCTTTCGCCTGGGTTCATCCTTTGACCTGAAGATACCTTTTAGTATTTTCTTTTTTGTAAAACCCAATTGTATTGGTTCTGGAAGTATTCTCTTTAGTGTAGTTCTTCTCATGCCAAACATCTATATGAAGATATCTTTATCTTTAGTCTTGAAGAATATTTTCTTTTCATAGAAAATCCCAGTTTAGCAGCTATTTTTCTTGCAGCACTCTAAAAACATTGTTCTAATGCTGTTGACTTCCTTTATTTCTGCTGAAAATCAGCTATAAGCATAAGGAAAAGGGGTGGGCGTCCAGGACCCACCAAAGGTAGGCTCTGGGACCTCTCTTGCTTGGGGTGGGGACTAGTGGTCTTGGTGTAAGGGCAACCCAGAAGCATTCTAGCCTTCTTGAGTTGGAGAAGTAAAGTGCACCTTTGAATCATCACACTTCCTAAAACTGGATTAAGGCAACCATAGAGTTCTGGTGCCCCCTGGTGCCTGGCAAAGCCAACTTATCTCACACCTGGAGGGAGATCTCCTACATCTTGATGTATTTCTACAATAAGCCAATGAATGCCCTATCACACAATAAGCACATAAGGAGACAAGACAGACTCTGTAGGCAAACAAAACAGAATGGTCCACAGTCACCCAGATAACAGAATTATGATACACAGATCTCAAAATAAATATGCATTCTTTGTTTATAGAGGAAAAAGACAAGATTGAGAATTTTGGCAGAGATCTGAAAACTGTTAAAAAGAAAAAAAAAAAAGGAGAAGAAAGAAAAAAGAAAGTTACATCCAGTGCCTCTTAAGACCTGGGCAGACTCTTTGGTCGCCTTGTTCTGGAGCCCTTGGCTGTGTGTTGACCACCTCAGGGCTCCATAGCAAAATTCCACAGGCTGGGTGGCTTACGTAACAGATTTTGCACAGTTCTGGAGGCTGAGAAGCCCAAAGTCAAAGTGTCGGCAGATTTAGTTCCTGGTGGGGGTCTTCTTGGGGGTTTGCAGATGGCCGGCTTCTTGCTGTGTCTGCACATGGTGGAGAGCCAGGGCTCTGGTCTTATTAGGGGTCTAATCCTATCATGGCGGCTCCACCCTCATGACCTCATCTGAGCCTAATTTCCTCCCACTGAGGGTTAGGGCTCCAACACGTGAATGTCGGAGGAACACAAACATTCGGTCCATAGCAGCCATCTGTTTTGCTTCCACCACCCCGCTGGTCACCAGTTCTGTGTGGGCACCGCCTGACTCCACAGGGAGTGGGCAGCGCATTTCACCCTAAGCCTGCGGTGGATGCCGCTTGTCTCCTACCTCGGGCCTTCCCTGTTGCCAACAAGGCGAGAAACACCCCAGGATTCGCTCAGTACCCACGCCTGTGCGATCCAGTAACCTGAGGTATTCATGCTCCACGGGGTGAACCCCTGATAAATGGGATTTGGCACTGACTGGTAAATAAATTATTCCCCATTCCTCCTCCCAAACAGAATGTGCTGAGAGTCTGTCATTTTACAGCCTCTTTTTTTGTTGTTTTGACAGGGTATCCCTCTGTCGCCCAGGCTGGAGTGCAATGGCGCCATCTCAGGTCAATGCAACCGCCAACTCTCGTGTTTGAGTGATTCTCCTGCCTCAGCCTCCTGAGTAGCTGGGATCACAGGCACCCGCCACCACTTCCGGCTAACTTTTGTATTTTTTTCAGTAGAGATGGGGTTTCACCTTATTGGTCAGTTTGGTCTCCAATTCCTGACCTCAGGTGATCCACCCGCTTCGGCCTCCCAAAGTGCTGGGATTACAGGCCTAAGCCACCACACCAGGCCGTTTTACAGCCTCTTAGAAGGTACGTCTCTGAGAAGTGGTCATCAGTCACACTTGTCTGCAGCCCTGTCTCTGCCGTATCTGCGTCCCTCCCCTTCTTCCTCACTGCGCCCCCTGGATTTCACTCTCTAATCAAACAGGAGCGCTGCCCTTGCTTCGCACTCTGCCTTCCAGGGGAATCTGTTACCTAGGGAGGCCATGAGGATGCACCACAGCTGGAGGGCTTCACACAGCAGGAATTCATTGTCCCAAAGTTCTGGAAGCCAAAGTGCAAAATCAAGAAGTCAGCCAGGCTGTGCTCCCTCTGCAGCGTCTAGGGAGAATTCTTCCTGCCTCTTCCAGCTTCTGGTGGATCCCAACATTCTTCAGCTTCTGGCGGACCCCAACATTCCTCAGCTTCTGGCCGCATCCCTCCCATCTCTGCCTCAATCTTCACGCGGCGTTATCACCTGCATGTTTCCCTGTCGTCTTCCCTGTATGTCTGTCTATCTACGTCCAAATTTCCCCTTTTTATAAGGAAGGACCCCAGTCATATGGAATTATGGTCCACCCTAATAACTTCATGTTGACGGACTACCTCTGTAAAGACCCAATTTCCAAATAAGGTCACATTCTGAGGCACTGGGGGTTAGGGTTTTGACATATCTTTTTGTAGAGGACACAATTCAATGAAATCCAATCAGTAGGGAACGCTGGCTAAGACAAAAATCGAGTAAAAATCCCATAACTAAATAATAATAAAATAACTGAAATTACAAACTTAATTGATTAGCTTAATAGTGAGTTAGACTGGGCTAAAGATGGGCTGGGAGACAGAATCCAGAATAAAGCATGGAATAAAATAGGGAATTTGGGGGCATACTGAGGACAAAAACAAAAAGAATAGGGGAAAACCAAAAAAGCTGCTAAAAGAAAGAGAAGATAAAGAAGGACTGAGGCATATGTCAACCTTTTTCATATATGTAAAGAAAATACATGGGTGAGGGGGCAAAACGGTAATTGAACAATACATGTTAATGGAATCAAATTATAATGGAAGAGATAACACCCTAGAATTTACCCAAAGTGTTGAAAGAGATCAAGCACAGATTTAAGAAACTTTAAAAACCCGAGCAGAAAAAGTACAAGAAATGCATACCTGGATATAGCATGGTAGAACTGCAGAAAACTAAAGAAAAAGAGAAAATATCAAAAGCAGACTATAAAAGATATATTACTTTCCAAAAAAGCATCATTCAGCCTCTCAGTACCTCCCACACTGAATTGGCAGTTTCTTCTGAGAGGAGAAGCAACCCAAAATGGTTTGTCACGTCTGCCAAATTTGGGGCCAGTATTTCTTCACTATTTTATTATGTCCTAATACCTTCAAGTAGATTTTTTATTTAGCTTTTCTGGCTGTCTTCAAAAGAAGAGCTAAATTACCTACATTTCATGTTTACCAGAAGCTAAGGTGCAAATTAATTTTAATGCTTAAAATATCTAAATGATGGCATCCCCTATAAAAGTGTTCTAGGCCCAAATGATTTTACAAATTAGTTTTAGGTTACATTCCAATAAGGATAATTTTTATGTTAGTCAAAGTATTCCAAGCCATAGAAAAAAATTAGAAATTTCCTCAATTCAATTTATGATGCTAACACACCTTAATATCAAAACTTTCTTAAGTTATTTCAAAAAAGAAATGAACAGTTTTCATTTCTTATGATAGATGGAAAAAACAAATATATATTAAAATCATACACTATGGTCAAGTAGTTTTTATTCTAGGAAAAGAAAGATATGTCAATATAAGACACAGCCACACAGAGACTACACAGCTGTGTTCTCACTGGTGACAGAACCACTGCACACCACCAGCAAGAACCCTGCTACCTCCCTGTAGGGGAAGGTCTTTCCATAGTGAAAACAGTCTGTGAAGTCTGCAAGAGGTGACTCCATCAAATATGCAGACATCAATGAAAGGCAACAAGAAACATGTGAAACCAAGGAGATATATCACCAACAAAAGAACACAATAATCTCCCAAAACTGACCACAAATAAATGAAAAAAAGCCACTGCACTCCAGCCTGGGTGCAGAGCAAGACTCCGTCTAAAAAAAAAAAAAAGAAAGAAATGAAAAAAAAACTGACAAATAATTCAAAATTCAAAATAATTTAAGGAAGCTCAGCAAACTTCAAAAAATACAGAGAAGTAATCCAGTGAAATCAGAAGAACAATAAGCAACCAAAATGAGAAATGTAACAGAAAGATTGAAATTTTTTTTTTAAAAAAAGCAAACAGAAATTCTGGCACAGAAGAATACAATGAATGAAATTTTAAAATGTAATAGAAAGCATCAGTGACAGAATGATCAAGCAGAAGAAAGAATCTGTGAACTTGAAGACAGATTATTTGAAAATATACAGTCAGAGGAGAAAAAAGAGTGAAAAAGAATGATGAAAACTTATGGGACTTTGGAGAGAGTATCAAAAGAGCAAATGTTCACATTATAGAAGTTCAAGAAGAAGAGAGAAATAAAGGGGAAGGAAACTTATTTAAAGAAATAATAGCAGAAAACCTTCCAAACCTGGGGAGCAATATAAATATCCAGGTACAAGAAGGTTAAAGATCGCCAATCTGATTCAATCAGAACAAGACTACTCCTGAGACATAATCAATTTGTCAAAAACCAAAGACAAAGAAAGGATCCTAAAAGCTGCAAGAGAAAAGAAACAAATCACATGTAAAGAAGTTCCAGTAAGGCTAACAGTGGATTTCTCAGCAGAAACCTTACAAACCAGGAGAGAGTGGGATGATATATTCAAAGTGCTGAAGGGAAAAAAAAAACTTCCAACCAAAAATACTTTACCCAGAAAAGCTATTCTTCAGAGATAAAAGAGAGATAAAGACTTTCCCAGGCAAATCAAAGTTGAGGGAGTTTATCACCACCAGACCTGTCTTACAAGAAATGCTAAAGGGAGTTCTTCAAGCTGAACAAAAGTATGCTAATTAGTAGCACAAAAACATACAAAAGCAAAAATCTCAGTGGTAAAAGTACGTAGTACACAGTCAAATTCAGAATACTCTAACATTGTAATGGTGGTGCGTAAATTATTTATTGTTAGTATATAGGTTAAAAGACAAAATTGTTTTAAAATATATTAATTTGCTAAAGGATATACAATATTAAAAGGTGCAAATTGTGACATCAATATATCAAATATGGGGAGGTGAAGTCTAGAATTGTTGTACACAAAGTTAAGTTTTTTATTAGCTTAAAACAGCCTATTATAAGATGTTTTATACAAAGCAAAAACCTATAGTAGATACACAAAAAAGAAAGAGAAAGAAATCAAAGCCTACCTCTAAAGAAAATCATCAAATCACAAAGGAGGACAGCAAGAGAGGAACAAAGAAATAAAAACTCCACAAAACAGCCATAAATAAGTTAACAAATGGCAGTAGTAAGTCCTTACCTATCAATAATTACCTTAAGTGGAAATAGATTAAAATATCCAATCAAAAAACAGAATGTTGTATGGGTTTTTTTTTTAAAGACCCAACTATATGCTGCCTACAAGAGACTCACTTAACCTAAAAAGACACACAGATTGAAAGTGAGAGGATGGAAAAAGATATTCATGCAAATGAAAACCAAAAGAGAGCAGGGGAAGCTATACTTATAACAGATAAAATAGAATTTAAACCAAAAAACTGTAAATTGAGACAAAGAAGGTCATTATGTAATGATATAAAGGGATTGATACCTCAAGGAGATATAACAATTATGAATACATAGGTATCCAACATCAGACCACTTTAATATATAAAGCAAATATTAATAGATCCGAAGAGAGAGACAGACTGCAGTATGATAATAGTAGGGAATTTCAATGCTACACCCTCAACAATTCACAAATCATCCAGACAGAAAATCAATAAGGAAACATTGGCTTGAACTATACTTTAGATCAAACGAACTGAACAGACACATATTTTAGGTTAGTGCAAAAGTAATTGCATTAATGGCAAAAACCTCAATTACTTTTGCACCAACCTAAATAGAACATTTCATTCAACAGCAGCAGAATACCCATTCTTCTCAAGAGCATACGCATGGAAAATTCTCTAGGTTAGGCCACAAAACAAATCTTAACAAATTTATGAAGATTGGAACCATTTCAGACCCCAGTGGTATAAAACTAGAAATTAATAATAGACGAAATTTTAGGAAATTCACAAACATGTGGAAATGAAACAACATGCTCCTAAACAAGGGGTCAAAGAAGAAATTAAAAGGAAAATTGTTTTAATATCTTAAGACAAAAGAAAATGGAAGTTCAACATACCGAAAGCAATCCTAAGAGCAATAAATGCCTACATCAAAAAAGAAAAGGAAAGATCCCAAATAAACAACCTCACATTACATGTCAAAGGACTAGAAAAAGAACAAACTATGCCCAAAGACAATAGAAGAAAGGAAATTAAGATAAAGATCAGAGCTGAAATAAGTGAAATAGACACTAGAAGAACAACAGAAAGATCAACAAGCAAAGATTTGTTTTTTGAAAAGAGGAATAAAATTGACAAACCTGTAGCTACAGTAAGAAAAAAGAGAAGACTAAAATAAATAAAATAACAAATGAAAGAGGATACATTACAACTGAATCACAGAAATACAAAGGACTAAAAGAGACTATTATGGGCCGGGCACAGTGGCTCAAACCTGTAATCCCAGAACTTTGGGAGGCCAAGGCAGGCAGATCACGATATGAAAAGATCGAGACAATCCTGGCTAACACTGTGAAACCCCATCTGTACTAAAAATACAAAAACAAAATTAGCCAGACGTGGTGGCAGGTGCCTGTAGTCCCAGCTACTCAGGAGGCTGAGGTGGGCAAATGGCATGAACCCAGGAGGCAGAGTTTGCAGTGAGCTGAGATCGTGCCACTGCACTCCAGCCTGAGCAACACAGCAAGACTCCATCAAAAAAAAAAAAAAGAGAGAGACTATTATGAACATTTGTAGGCCAACAAATTGGGTAACCTAGAAGAAATTAATAAATTTCCAGACATATACAATGTACCAAGACTAAATCATGAATAAATTAACAATCTGAACAGATTACTAATGAGTAAGGAGATTGAATCAGTAATAAAAAGTCTCACATTTGAGACTTTTCCATTGAGACCTGATGGTTTCAATGCTGAATTCTATCAAACATTTAAAGAACACTAATACTAATTCTCTTCAAACTATTCCAAAATATTGAAAAGGAGGGAATACTTCCAAACTCATTTTATAAGGCCAGCATTACCTTGATACCAAAGCCAACTAGGACACTACAGAAAAGAAAATTACAGGCCAACACCCCTGACGAACATAGATGCAAAAATCCATAATAAAATACTGGTAAACAGAATTCAACAACACATTGAAAGGATCATTCACCATGATCAACTGGAATTTATCCCCTGGGATGCAAGGGTGGTTCAACATATACAAATCAACAAGTGTGATACGTCATATTAACAGAATGAAGGACAAAGACATATGATCATCTCAATAGATGTAGAAAAGACATTTGACAAAATTCAACATCTTTCATCCTAAAAATTCTAAACAAATTAGACATAGAAGAAACTTACCTTAACACAATAAAGCCCATATACACAAACCCATAGCTAACATCATTCTCAGTGGCAAAAAGTTGAAATCTTTTCCTCTAAGATCAGGAATAAGACAAGGATGCCCACCCTCACCAGTTCTATTCAACAGAGTACGGGAAGACCTAGCCAGAGCAATTAGGCAAGAGAAAGATGTAAAAAACCATTCAAATCAGAAAGGAAAAAGTTAAATTGTCTGTTTGCAGACTACGTAATCCTCTATGTAGAAAATCCTAAAGATTCCACCAAAAAAACTCTTAGAACTAATAAATAAATTCTGTAAAATTGCAGCATACAAAGTAAACATACAAAAATAAGTAGTGTTTCTAAACACTAACGAAAACTACCTGAAAAAGAAATCAAGAAAACAACCCCACTTACAACAGCTATAAAAAAAAATCCTTAGGAATAAATTTAACCCAGGGGATAAAAGATCTGTAAACTAAAAATTAAAACATCGATAAAAAATTAAAGACACAAACAAATGGAAAGATATTTATGTTTATGGATTTAAATAATTAATATTGTTAAAATAAGTGATCTACAGATTCATTGCAATTCCTATCAAAATTCCAATGAACTTTTTCACAGAAATAGAAAAAAATCCTAAAATGCACATAGAACCACAAAAATCACTGAATAGCCAAAGCAATCTTGAGTAAAAAGAATAAAGCTAGAGGCATCACACTATCTGATTTCAAAATCTACTAAAAAGTTATAGTATGGTAAACCCAGGGGATTTTTTAAAAATTAAAAAAATTAATTTTGTTTTACATTTTTTTAAAGTTATAGTAATCAAAACAGCATTTTGACAAAGATTCCAATAAAACGCAATAAAGAAAGGACAGTCTCCTCGATAAATGCTGCTGGAAAAACTATAGATATTGATATGCAGAAGAATGAAATTAGACCCTTGCCTCACACCATATACAAAAATGAATTCAAAGTGGATTCTTAAAGACTTAAACATAAAACTTAAAACTGTAAAACTACCATAAGAAAACATAGGGGGAAAGCTATATAATATTGGTCTGGGCAATGATTTTTTGGGTATGACCCCGAAAGCACAGGCAACAATAGCAAAAATAAACAAGTGGGACTATATCAAACTGTAAAGCTTTTGCACACCAAAAAAAGAAAGCAACCAACAGAGTTGGGAACCCAGAATATCTGAGACAGGTATTTAATAATTATAATTATGAAGTTTATTTTGCCAAGGTTCAGAATATCGGCCCATGAGACAGCCTTGGGAGGTCCTGACTATATGTGCCCAAGGTGGTCAGGGCACAGCTAGGTTTTATACATTTTAGTGTACATTGGTTCCATTCAAAAAGGCAGGACAACTCGAAGCAGGGAAGAGGCTTCCAGGTCACAGGTAGGTGAGAGACAAATGGTTGCTTTCTTTTGAGTTTCTGATTAGCCTTTCCAAAGTGGGCAATCAGATATGCATTTATCTCAGTGAGCAGAGGGATGACTTTGAATAGAATGGGAGGCAGGTTTGCCCTAAGCAGTTCCCAGCTTGACTTTACCCTTCAGCTTAGTGATTTCAGGGCCCCAAGATTTATTTTTCTTTCACATTTCCCCCCTTTTCTTTTTAAAATCTTTTAGAGGAAGCGTTTTAGAAGAAAATGAGTCTCTGGTCTCAGGTTTCATCTGATCTCTCATGGCTAGGATGGTTTATTCCTAAATGGGTAGGTTCCAAGTTATTAGGAAAGTTCATTTTTAGCAGGTTGTAAACTCTCCTGTCCTACGAAGAGAAAATAGGGGGAGGAAGGAAGAAAAACCACAATAAACAAAAGAACAATCCTGGAAAATCAATATAGGTCACATTACTGTAAAGTCCTTCAGCAAAGTCTCAGGATACAAAATCAATGTACAAAAATCACAAGCATTCTTATACACCAATAACAGACAAACAGAGAGCCAAATCATGAGTGAACTCCCATTCACAATTGCTTCAAAGAGAATAAAATACTTAGGAATCCAACTTACAAGGGACGTGAAGGACCTCTTCAAGGAGAACTACAAACCACTGCTCAATGAAAGAAAAGAGGATACAAACAAGTGGAAGAACATTCCATGCTCATGGGTAGGAAGAATCAATATCATGAAAATGGCCATACTGCCCAAGGTAATTTATAGATTCAATGCCATCCCCATCAAGCTACCAATGACTTTCTTCACAGAATTGGAAAAAAACTAAAGTTCATATGGAACCGAAAAAGAGCCTGCATCGCCAAGTCAATCCTAAGCCAAAAGAACAAAGCTGGAGGCATCACGCTACCTGACTTCAAACTATACTACAAGGCTACAGTAACCAAAACAGCATGGTACTGGTACCAAAACATAGATATAGATCAATGGAACAGAACAGAGCCCTCAGAAACAACGCCGCATATCTACAACTATCTGATCTTTGACAAACCTGACAAAAACAAGCAATGGGGAAAGGATTCCCTATTTAATAAATGGTGCTGAGAAAACTGGCTAGCCATATGTAGAAAGCTGAAACTGGATCCCTTCCTTACACCTTATACAAAAATTAATTCAAGATGGATTAAAGACTTAAATGTTAGACCTAGAACCATAAAAACCCTAGAAGAAAACCTAGGCATTACCATTCAGGACATAGGCATGGGCAAGGACTTCATGTCTAAAACACCAAAAGCAATGGCAACAAAAGCCAAAATTGACAAATGGGATCTAATTAAACTAAAGAGCTTCTGCACAGCAAAAGAAACTACCATCAGAGTGAACAGGCAACCTACAAAATGGGAGAAAATTTTTGCAACCTACTCATCTGACAAAGGGCTAATATCCAGAATCTACAATGAACTCAAACAAATTTACAAGAAAAAAACAAACAACCCCATCAAAAAGTGGGCAAAGGATATGAACAGACACTTCTCAAAAGAAGATATTTACGCAGCCAAAAGACACATGAAAAAATGCCCATCATCACTGGCCATCAGAGAAACGCAAATCAAAACCACAATGAGATAGCATCTCACACCAGTTAGAATGGCAATCATTAAAAAGTCAGGAAACAACAGGTGCTGGAGAGGATGTGGAGAAATAGGAACACTTTTACACTGTTGGTGGGACTGTAAACTAGTTCAACCATTGTGGAAGTCAGTGTGGCGATACCTCAGGGATCTAGAACTAGAAATACCATTTGACCCAGCCATCCCATTACTGGGTATATACCCAAAGGACTATAAATCATGCTGCTATAAAGACACATGCACACGTATGTTTATTGCGACACTATTCACAATAGCAAAGACTTGGAACCAACCCAAATGTCCAACAATGATAGACTGGATTAAGAAAGTGTGGCACATATACACCATGGAATACTATGCAGCCATAAAAAATGATGAGTTCATGTCCTTTGTAGGGACATGGATGAAATTGGAAATCATCATTCTCAGTAAACTATCGCAAGGACAAAAAACCAAACACCGCATGTTCTCACTCATAGATGGGAATTGAACAATGAGAACACATGGACACAGGAAGGGGAACATCACACTCTGGGGACTGTTGTGGGGTGGGGGGAGGGATAGCATTAGGAGATATACCTAATGCTAAATGACGAGTTAATGGGTGCAGCACACCAGCATGGCACATATATACATATGTAACTAACCTGCACATTGCGCACATGTACCCTAAAACTTAAAGAATAATTATAATAAAAATAAATAAATAAAAAATAAAGTCCATACATCAATAGACAGGTATAAAAGTGGCTTATGTACGTAAAATGTTGCTGTTATTTTCTTCCAGAGATTAAGTTGTCTAGTGGCAGTTTGTAAGGCTTTAAGAAAGCACAGCTTAGTTTTCAGTGATTTTAAATTAGGAAAAATGGGGGAAATAAGGAAAAGAAAGAAGAAAAAAATTGAAAACATTATCTTGGAGATTTCTAGCCAGGAAAAATTAGAATTCAATCCAGACTGCAGAAAATAATAAAAATTGAAAAACATTAGGTAAGACTAGAATCTAACAACAGGTGTACCATAGTTTTTGAAACAATTTTTCTCTCTCCAGTTTCCCATTTTTACTAAAGACAAATCATGTTATGATTGATTTGCCTTGTTATACTTGGCCAGATTATTTGTATAAAGTACAGCAAGAATAATGGTTTTTCACATAGGCTTTTTAAATTGGCTTTGATGGAGCTTTGTTCCATAGAAGGAATCTCAGATTAGCCTTTTTTTAAAGTCGAGCCCAGCCACAGATTTGTACCATCAAATACCTATGAGTTGGGTGAATTCCTCTCCTCTTGAGATCCCAAGATAACCTGGGGATCCTAGGCCTGTCAGAAAGTGACATTCTTACTTACCACAGGTCAGGAACCCTGTATGGGGACTATGTAGGTATGAGGTCAGTTTTCCTAAAGGGCTTTTATTGGCTCTATAAGTCAAGTTTGATTCCTTAAAGGAAAGCCTACCATTCCAGTCAAAGCCTTGGTAAAATAACCAGTTTCTCCAATTGTGTCCTATTACAAATGAAAACAGATTCTCATTGCACTTTTGCAAATAACTATATAGCCATAGGTTAAGAACACTCACAGTTTCCAAATTCTGGAGAATCAGGTAGAAACAAATATGCTTCAAATTTTGTTCATAAAGTATATTTAATTGTTAAAAGCTGTTAATAGCTCAAAAGAAAAGTTTCCTTACTCTGAAAAACAAAGGATCAGCAACATTTTAAGCAAAAAGTCAAAAAGACTACTTCAGTTTTCTATTAGTTCAGTCTATGCAGTTCTGCTTGATATTCATGAACATTTCAGCTTTCCAGGAGTCCTGAAAGGTTTTTCTCTATTGTGATGTCACCATCTCCAAAGTTATCAGAAACCTGCATTCAAAAGTGCCTATTAGAATTTTATAGCTGATTGGGAGCAGGTAAGGATTCGGTGGGCAAGCGGGTGTAATCCACAGCTATCCATGGTTGGGCATGGTGGCTTCCAACCGCGGGGACCCCGAGAGTCTCCCGTCAGCCGAGTAGCAGCCAGGAAGGAGAGGCTGGGATGGTTTTTTACCTGTTCTCCCTTAAATCAAGGGCCGCCGGGCCGGAGAGGGATAGAGGGACTGAGGATTTGGGTACTCGAAAACGAGCTGAGGGAAGGGAGCCTGTGGAAATAGACTGGAGTCTGGGTAGTGTCGTTTCCTAGAGAATGGTCTCGAAGTAACTTCTTGGTAAAGTCTTCACGGAACTTCCAGACCACACTTGCCCACTGGGAGGCTTTTAGGACCTGAGACGTGTGCAGGCTTTTCCAGCCAAAATGAAGTTTAATCCCTTTGTGACTTCCGACCGAAGCAAGAATCGCAAAAGGCATTTCAATGCACCTTCCCACATTCAAAGGAAGATTATGTCTTCCCCTCTTTCCAAAGAGCTGAGACAGAAGTACAACGTGCAATCCATGCCCATCCGAAAGGATGATGAAGTTCAGGTTGTACAAGGACACTATAAAGGTCAGCAAATTGGCAAAGTAGTCCAGGTTTACAGGAAGAAATATGTTATCTACATTGAACGGGTGCAGCGGGAAAAGGCTAATGGCACAACTGTCCACGTAGGCGTTCACCCCAGCAAGGTGGTTATCACTAGGCTAAAACTGGACAAAGACCGCAAAAAGATCCTTGAACGGAAAGCCAAATCTCGCCAAGTAGGAAAGGAAAAGGGCAAATACAAGGAAGAAACAATTGAGAAGATGCAGGAATAAAGTAATCTTATATACGAGCTTTGATTAAAACTTGAAACAAAGAAAAAAAAGAATTTTATAGCTGATTATAAAACCACCTTCTAAAGAGGACCAAAACAAGACAATTGTCCACAGATGACAAAAGGTTTTAGGGCACCCATAGTCAAAGACACAATTGACAAGGAAGTTTGTTACCTCTGTGACATAAAATAATGTCACATAACAATTATGATTATTACTGATAATGTACACTGAGTCATATCAGAATTATAGGAGTTTCTCATAATTTTGGAACACATACCAATAACATATTTATACAAATATAACCCAAAGAAAACCAAACACCATTTCATATTTGACAATACTTCCTGTATACATTTTATACCAAATAAGCCAAATATGCCATTTTGTACTTTAGGGAATCTAATATCTTAAAGGATTAATTAGGTCAGAAAGAGACATAATTTATAATTTTATTTTGGAAAATGTGTCAAATATCAAAGGCTTAAAACATTTGATATCACTAAATAGGATCACAGGTCATTGTAAAATAAGTGATTCATTTAGAGTGATAACTCAAGGCATCTCAAAAAAAAAAAAAGCAAAAACCTTCATTCTTTGAAAGAGGAGACTTAATTTTCCAAACAATAAGCCCTAATAAAGTCAGCATGAAGCCAATTAAATTTGTTTTTTAAAATTTTATAAGCAATCTATAAAATGTTCATCTGACCATAAGATATAATTTCATAAGCCTTTTATAACCTCTATTAAGGAGTCAGTTAATGCTTCAAGAAAAACTTGTTAATCTGACACAGGGGCCCATTTGCTGGTCTTGCATCAGTGGGCCTTTGACATTAATGTTTAAGTTCAGTTCAGAGAAACGGAACTTATTTTATCTCTCAAAATCAGCCCTTACAATCTCATACACCCACCTTTTCTGCAATGGTTCTGGGCCTTGAGGAGTTGAATAGTTTAATTTCTGGCCCTGTGTCTCAGGAACGCAGTTTAATTTGATTGGCACTTTCTACCAGGCCTGAAGATGAGGCTTTAATTGTTGTCAGTGTTTAAGATTTACCAGGACTTGGCCGGGTGCGGTGACTCACGCCTGTAATCCCAGCACTTTGGGAGGCCAAGGCAGGCGGATCACGAGGTCAGGAGATCAAGACCATCCTGGCTAACTCGGTGAAACCCCGTCTCTACTAAAAATACAAAAAATTAGCCGGGCGTGGTGGTGGGCACCTGTAGTCCCAGCTACTCAGGAGGCTGAGGCAGGAGAATGGCATGAACCCGGGAGGCAGAGCTTGCAGTGAGCAGAGACTGTGCCCACTGCACTCCAGCCTGGGCAACACAGCAAGACTCTGTCTCCAAAAAAAAAGATTTAGCAGGACTTCATGTCCTTTTTGGGCCAAGGAGTCAAAGCCCCACAACTCAATGTCACGAGGACTTTAAAAGCACATACAGAAAGATACACGGATGTAATATCCATAATTTAAAAAAAAAAAATTAATCTCAGTTTTTTTCTAAGTAAATCAAAACTTAATAATAATGGCATAGGAATTATTTTGATAAAACATAAAAATCTGTTAGGCCAGTTACCAAGAGGCAAAATAAAAGACCTTCTGCAGTGCACTGAATATTATGTTGGAAGAAAACATTTTCTTTAGACCCTTAAGAAAACATTGTTAGCATCAGGCCACAACAAACAGAACCCAATACGAAAAAAACTTACATGAGCTGAAAAATGAGTTGAAGGACAGTGTTATTTTCCACTTTTTAAAAGGGGAGAGGAAACAAAAATGATGAGATGCAATAAAAGTTGAACTTTGGGTTATAATTTTTTTAAATTAAAATATCGGCCTGGCGCGGTGGCTTATGCCTGTAATCCCAGCACTTTGGGAGGCCGAGGTGGGCAGATCACTTGAGGTCAGAACTTCAAGACCAGCTTGGCCAATATGGTGAAACCCCATCTCTACTAAAAATACAAAAAAATTAGCCGGGCACTGTGGCACGTGCCTGTAATCCCAGCTACTCAGGAGGCTGAGGCAGGAGAATTGCTTGAACCTGGGAGGCGGAGGTTGCAGTGAGCCGAGCACACCACTGCACTCCAGCCTGGGTGACAGAGAAAGACTCCATCTCAAAAAAAAAAAAAAAATTAAAATACCTTATAATTTATTAAGAGTAAATCAACCCCTTAAGAAAATTTCATTGTTCTAACCAATTATTTAATGTATAAGTGATTTTCTTTACATTAAACCCAATCTCTAGAAAGGTCATTATAATTTCCCTTTAGTTATAGACAACTTGATCATATAAAACTTTTTGGGTTCTTTTTTTGTTTTCTTTTAAAGCTTTTTCGGTATATTTATTAGTTCATTTAATTAATTCTTTTTTTATTTAAGTTCTGAGATACATGTGCAGAATGTGCAGGTTTGTCACATAGTATACATGTGCCATGGTGGTTTGCTGCACCTATCAACCCGTCATCTAGGTTTTAAGCCCTGTATGCATTAGGTATTTGTCCTAATGCTCTCCCTCCCCTTGCTCCCCAGCCCCCAACAGGCCCTGGTGTGTGATGTTTTCCTCCCTGTGTCCATGTGTTCTCATTGTTCAACTTCCACTTATGAGTGAGAACATGGGGTGTTTGGTTTTCTGTTCCTGTGTTAGTTTGCTGAGAATGACACCTTCCAGCTTTATCCATGACCCTGCAATGGACATGAACTCATTTGAGGGTTTTTTTTTTTAATAAATCCACTTATTGTGACTCACACAGACCACTCATGACATGTTTGGACTTTCTGATTTATCCTGAACACCCTCTTTCTTAAACAACCAGTCATTTTATTCTAGGACAAAATTTACCATACGAGATTCTTTCTCATATAAAATTATTTCTCTTTAAGCTTTCTTACCAAAAAAAACCTCTTTTTTCTATAACTTTCTTTACATCTCTCTTATTTCCTGGTTCCTTTTACCTTGTTTTATACATAAGCTCTAAATAAGCTTTGAATTAGACAAAAACAATTCACCTTTTTAAAAGGACATTTTTTTAGAAAGCACGTTTTCCTACAATATATTTTTACTGGAAAATACCCAAATAATGAAATATCTACTGTTTAATTTAACTTTAGATTCTAAATTATGATTCTAAGTATGCCTACAGGTATTTATCCCATTAAATTTACCTAATTATTTTATTTTAATCATTTACCTAGATTATTTGTGAAAACTGTGATAGTCATCATTTAAACTTATGAAACCACTATAACTGAGACAGTGAAAAAGATCTGGCCTAACTTACTCCATCTTGCTTCTAACCTCCAAGCTATCCTCATTTATCCCTGGGCATAGGCCGAACTAACTTTGGGAGGAACTTAGTTTATAGTTTAGGTTTGAAACAAAGATTCTAACTCTCCTTTCCCAAAACAAATCTCCTTTCTGCCTGTGGACTAGGCTGCTAAAGCCACAAGATTAGAAGTTATGGTAATTTTACTAGATAATTCAAGATGACTATTTTCACTAAACCAATAACAATGTCTTATTTATTAAAAATTACACAAGCAAAGATCATTCAGTTTGGGGCTGAGTTTATAGTTTCGTAACCCTGATGCCAAATTTTGACACCTTATAGTATTTGGCAGGGATAAGTATGCAATTGCTTAATCAATAAATGCAAACAAAAATGTATGCTGGAAATTCTTAAGACATTTCTAATATTACTTTACCAATAATTTCAAAGCTAGCTTATTTATTAAAGATTTTACTTAAGTCATGTAAACTTGAAAAAGCATTTGACTAGTATTTCCTTTTTTCTGGTAAAGTATTTGATTTAAGTGCTTTTAGTTTCCTTTAAGCCAATTGATTAGAGCTCTTTTATATATTTTTAGTAGTGAAACGTGTACACAACACATAAATACATAAATGTATTAGGCATACCAATAGAAGTACATCTTATAGATTCCTAAGACCTTTTTTTTCTTACCTTAGACTTTCAAACTCTTGATAACCTGTTTCATTACCCTGGCAGTTGTCAGGTAAATAGCCCTAAGTCTGCATATTGAAGGAAATAACTCTTAGAAGAAAAATCAAATGGCAAAATTTACATCTCAAGGTACAGAGAGAAAAAGTCTGGTGGAGCTAGAGGAAGATTAAAGATGAATGCCAAATCAAACATGAAATTATAGAAATCTATGATAGGATTGTATAAGGAGACCAGTTTTATTTAGGTGGGAACTACCTATCTTTTAACTGGATCTCTGAGCTCTGGGCAGAGCCCACACTGAATCCTGGGTCTCCAAAAAGGGAGAGTTGACGCTAGAACACGTGATGCTTTTACAGGACACTTAAAATTTTTTTCAGTCAAAGACATTTCTAAGTGTCTACACTACAGTCTTCCTTAAAAACCCAAGAGTAGCCTCTGTTACAATAGCTATTTTAGTCAAAAAATCAGGTAACACAATACAAAAGCAAGCAGTTTAAGAGCTGAGACAAACTTGTCTGTTTACACTCTTGGGATTCCATAAGGAAAAACAGGGAGCCTGGTGCCTTCCCCATTTTCTTTAAGGAAATCCAGGCTATTATAAACTATTTTAGGTCCCTCATGCAGCAGAACATGCAAGAGAAAGGAGAGACAGCAGAAGTAAATGGAGAAAATAGAATTAAATCAACTGAGAAGAAAAACCTTTGCTCAAAAAAAGACAAGGTCCTAGGAGAGGGAAAAAAACAAAAACATGAAAGCCTCTTAAACGCAAACACACACACGCACACATATACACATGCACACACACACACGCACACACATACACACGTGCATACATGCACACATGCACATACATGCACACATACACATACACACATGCACACATACACATGCACACACATATACACATGCACACACATACACACATGCACACACATACACACACGTATACATGCACACATACAAACACACATGCATACATATACACAGGCACACATACACATGCACACATACACATGCATACATACACACACATCTTGGATGTTATCTTCAATTAAGCTGACTTTTAACCATTGAGCTCCTATTAAAAAAATCTTTTTAAACCTCATTACCATATTTTAGCTAGGACAAATTGCTGCTATTTCAGAAGTACAAGTATCAAACCAGAAAGGGCTTGATTTAGGAACCAAACCCAGGCTGTCATAGTGGAAAAAAAGAAGGCAGAACCTTAGCTATGAAACTGCAGCAAGGGGCGACAGCCATCGCTCTTTCAGTTTGGACTGGCTAGCAAAAACATAGCCCTGTTGTGTAAATAAATAAAGCCCCTTAAGTGGCCAAAATAAAAAATCTTCCCTTTTTTTTTTTTTTTTTTTCCTTGTGCTGGCTATTTTTCTCTCCCCACCACATCACCTTTTGTGTGTGGGGGTGGGGGGTGGAATTTAGCCAGTTCAGAGGACCTGTTCCCCATAATTTGGAACTTTCCTTCAGATTTGATCAAGGAAAAACACCAAAACAAAAACAAAAACAAACAATAAAAAAAATTAAGTGACACAAATAATCACACAATGTGTGTGATTACTGAGTGCTCAAATGGTAAGGAGAAATTAAGACCAGCTGGTTGTTAATCTTAACTTTAGCCAAAACAAACCTCCATTCAGTTACTTAGATAGCGATGGGTCTCAGGCCAAAGACTGCTCTCTACCATCCTAGAAGCAGGAAAAAACTCAAAACTCATCTTCCCTGTTTGGGAGTGAGTTCAAACTCCATAAAAAAGTTGCCTGCCTTCCATCGTGATGGAAGCAGGAAAAACTTGCCTTCCTTGTGCTGGAAGCAAGTAAAACTCCACAAAAGGAGTCGTACAGCAAAATAAAATTTAGATCTCGACCAAATTTTGGGAGATCAGGGATTTTCCGGAGGGGTTGCTTCCAGGCCTCAGCAAATTGTCCCATTGGTTTGAGCCATAAAGATAGCTCAAGCTGGTACCAAGCACGAATTGGAGATGTGTCAAACGTCAGGGGCACCTCCACTCAGAATCCCTTCGTGGTTATCAAAATGTGAACCCAGAATATCTGAGACAGGTCTCAGTTGATTTAGAAAGTTTACTTTGCCAGGGTTGAGGATGCACGCCTGTGACACAGCCTCAGGAGGTCCTGATGACATATGCCCAAGGTGGTCGGGCCGCAGCTTGGTTTTACATATTTTAGGGAGACATGAGACATAAATCAATATATGTAAGATGTACATTGGTTCCATTCAGAAAGTCAGGACAACTCGAAGCAGGGAGGGGGCTTCCAGGTCACAGTTAGATGAGAGACAAACAGTTGCATTCTTTTTTTTTTTTTTTTTTTTTTTTTTTTTTTTTTAATTGAGACAGAGTCTCACTCTGTCGCCCAGGCTGGGGTGCAGTGGCGCAATCGCGGCTCACTGCAAGCTCCGCCCGCCGGGTTCACGCCATTCTCCTGCCTCAGCCTCTCCGAGTAGCTGGGACTACAGGCGCCCGCCACCACGCCCGGCTAATTTTTTGTATTTATAGTAGAGACAGGGTTTCACCATGGTCTCTATCTCCTGACCTTGTGATCCGCCCGCCTCGGCCTCCCAAAGTGCTGGGATTACAAGCCTGAGCCACCGCGCCCAGCCGACGGTTGCATTCTTTTGAGTTTCTGATGAGCCTCTCCAAAGGAGGCAATCAGATATGCATTTATCTCAGTGAGCAGAGGGATGACTTCGAATAGAATGGGAGGCAGGTTTACCCTAAGCAGTTCCCAGCTTGACTTTTCCCTTTAGCTTAGTGATTTGGGGGCCCAAGATTTATTTTCCTTTCACAGAGTGAAGATATAATCTACAGAATGGGAGAATATATTTGCAAACCATACGTGTGGTAAGGGATTAAGATCCAAAATATATAAGAAACTCAACTCAGTAGTAAGAAAACAACCTGATATGAAAATGGACAAAGGGCCTCAATAGACATTTCACAAAAGAAGACATACAAATGGCCAACAGGTGTATGAAAAAATGCTCAACATCACTAAACATCAGGAAAATGCAAATTAAAACCACAGTGAGATATCCCCTCACACCTGTTAGAATGGCTCTTATCGAAAATACAAAAGATAAATGTTGGCAAGGATGTGGAGAAAAGAGAAACCTTGTACACTGTTGTACAAGGTACAATATACAAGAATGTACATTTGGTACAACCATTATGGAAAACAGCATGGAAGTTCCTCAAAAAATTAAAAATAGAATTTCCATATGATCCAGCAATCCCAACATTGAGTATAAATCCAAAGGATATGAAATCAGTATGTCAAAGAGATATCTGCACTCCCATGTTCTACAGTATTCCAAGAATCAAGTTAGGAATCAACCTAAGTGTCCATTGATAGATGAACAAATAAAATACAGTGTGTGTACACAATGAAAGATTATTCAGCTTTAAAAAGAATAAAATCCTGTCATTTGCAACAATGTGGATAAACCGAGAGGACATCACATTAAGTAAAATAAGCCAGGCACAGAAAGAAAACTACGTAATCTCACTCGTACATAGAGTGTAAAAAAGTCAAACTTATAGAAGCAGAGAGTAAAATAGTGGTTCCCAGATGCTGGAGGTTGGGGGATTGGGAAGATATTGGTCGCAGGACACAAAATTTCAGTGAAATAAGAGGAACAAGTTCAAGAGATCTATTGTACATCATGGTGACTACAGTTGATAACAATGTGTTATATACTTGCAAATCCCTAAGACAGTTGATTTTAAGTGTTCTCACCACAAAAAAAAAAAATGATAAGTATGTGGCATGATGCATATGTTCAATAGTTTGATTTAGCCATTCCATAGTGTGTCACAACATCAGGTTGTACACCACAAATATATACAATTTCTACTTGTCAATTAAAAAATAAATAAAATATATTGACACAGGAAATATGTACTTAAGTTCCTTAAAAGTCTTTTTTTTTTTTTTTTTTTTGGAGATGGAGTCTCACTGTGTCACCCAGGCTGGAGTGCAGTGGCGCAATCTCGGCTCACTGCAACCTCTGCTTCCCATGTTCAAGCAATTCTCCTGCCTCAGCCTGCCAAGTAGCTGGGACTACAGGCACACGTCGCCACACCCGGCTAATTTTTTTGTATTTTTAGTAGAAACGGCATTTCACTGTGTTGCCCAGGCTGGTCTCGAACTCCTGAGCTCAGGCAATCCACCCGCCTCAGCCTCTCAAAGTGCTAGGATTACAGGCATGAGCCACCGCATCCAACCTAAAAGTTTTAATTTATGCTACATTATTCAAAATAATAATATTTTCAAAACAAAAGAAAAAAATGTGTGCAAAATGTTTAAAGGAATAAAGGCCACTGTTACAACTAACAGAGATCACTGGGGAAATATCAATAAAAGGACCCATGAAAAGACTACAAGCAACAATTCCTCAGGTCCAGTGAGCACCATAAGCATCTGATCTTAAAGACCGAATCCTTCCAGCCAGTAGCTCTTTAGAGAAGTGGCTGATTCAAGGTGCAGGACAGGGGGTGCCCAAGATAGGTCAGGGCATCTGTGCTAAAATCAAGGAAGAAGCCAAAGACTGTTTGGTTCTTGCCAAAAAGACATGGAAGCTGGCCGGGAATGGTGGCTCATGCCTGTAATCCCAGCACTTTGGGAGGCCGAGGCGGGTGGATCACCTGAGGTCAGGAGTTCAAGACCAGCCTGGTCAACATGGTGAAACCCCATCTCTACTAAAAATACAAAAATTAGCCGGGTGTGGTAGCATGCGCCTGTAATCCCAGCTACTAGAGGGGCTAAGAGGCAGGAGAATCGCTGGAACCCAGGAGGTGGAGGTTGCAGTGAGCCAAGATCGCGCCATTGCACTCCAGCCTGGTTAAAAGAGTGAGACTCTGTCTCAAAAAAAAAGACACAGAAGCCAGCTTGACACCACATTTGATGACAATTTGCATAAAGCAAAGTTCATCCGTAGTGGCGTTCATAAAAAGAGAAAGAAAAAACGGTGAGGAGCTTTTTGTGAAAGAATGCCAGTTAATTCACCTAGAAGTCATGGATTTAGAAAATCACAATTTTGCAACCACCAGTATAACAACTGATTCAGGTGAGGGTCATTAGTGAATAACAGCACCAGGTAAAATATGGTTGGATGGAGCAGAATCATCACTGCCCCACCTACTTGCCTCAGACTCTCCACTCACTATGCCCCAGGTGACTTCCCATTGCCATTTCAGCATCTCCACCCTGAGGGCATTTTCCCACACATAGGGGAAGCGGAAGTGCCGGGCTATTAACAACCCTCTGAAACAGCTTGCGCCAATGACTGATGAAAGTTGGTGCATAAATATTTCGGCTCCCTTGGCCCTCCTCCAAGTGAGATAACTCTAAGGTGTGTGTGTTACACAACTTCCCAGCATCTCCCAACAGTGTTAAGCTCTGGTTTCCCTGTGGTGGCTGGCTTAATGACACAACTTTGATTGGCTGTATCCCCTTCCAGGTATCACTTCTTCACCCAAATAAACATCCTGCTCTCAAATTTTCATCTCAGGATCAACTTTGGGAAGGATGCAATCTACAACCTTGGTGTCAGTGACAGAGCAGAAGCACTGCCATCTTGGACAAACGCCACCATTTTAAATTCCAGCTCCCTTTCTAACCTCATGCATTTCAAGGAAATCACTTCTTTTCTAACAACAAGCAGCCAGAAAGAGCAGACGGTAAAACACAGATAAGACAGCTCAGGCAGGGAGAGAGAGGGGAAAGTCTCTTGGGTAACCACCAAGCTTCACACCCATACAATGGGACCCAGCAAAACAGTGGGTCCAAATAAGCACATTCCTTTCTTTTCAGGTGCACTAAGATAGGGAAGCTAAAAGTAAACTCGGGGGTATGCCTGCAGGTGCAGGAAGATGTATGGGAACAGACACAAAACTCTCCCTCCCAGATAAGCAAGACAAAGAGACACAGGACATTTCAAGCCTGTGATAAGCTCTCCCACCCTGAACCCTTAAATACTCTTAGTCTGTAAGAGAGACTGCTCCCAACCTAACTCCGCCAGAAGGCTCTCTCAGGTTTACTCTCTGAAATAAACCTGTCTTTGACTACTCAGCCACTTTTCATGTTTCTTTCTTCTTCAATTCTTACAGCCAGGAGTAGGAGGCAGATCCTCTAGTGGGACCCTGGAATGAGACCACTAGCCACAGGGCCGCTGGTGTTGAGAGGTGACAACGTGCTAGCAGCCGTCGCTTGCTCTAGGTGCCTCCTGGGCCTCGGCATCCACTCTGGCCATGCTCCAGGAGCTCTTCAGCCCGCCACTGTGCTGTGGGGGCCCCTCTCTGGGCTGGCTGAGGCCGGAGCCGGCTCCCTCTGCTTGCCAGGAGGTGTGGAAGGAGAGGCACAGGTGGGAACCAGGGCTGCGCGCCGAGCTCGCGGGCCAGCACGAGTTCCGGGTGGGAGGGGCTCAGCAGGCCCCCCACTGGGAGCGGCCAGCCCGCACCACCTGCCTGGGCAGTGAGGGGCTTAGCACCTGGGCCAGCAGCTGCGGAGGGTGCGCCAGGTCCCCCAGCACTGCCAGCCTGCCCACGCTGTGCTCCAATTCACACCGGGCCTCAGCCGCCTCCCCACAGGGCAGGGCTCAGGACCTGCAGCCGGCCATGCCCAAGCCCCACCCCTCACCCCTGTGGGCTCCCCGGCGGCCCGAGCCACCTCAACGGTGCCACCCCCTGCTCCGGGGCACCCGCCTGGTCCCATCGACTGCCCAAGGGATAAGGAGTGTGGGCCACAGTGCGGGACTGGCGGGCATCTCCGCCCACAACTCTGGCGCAGGATCCACTAGGTGAAGCCAGCTGGGCTCCTGAGTGGGGTGGGGACTTGGAGAACTTTTATGTCTGGATGGAGGATTGTAAATGCACCAATCAGCACTCTGTGTCTAGCTCAGGGTTTGTGGATGCGCCAATCAGCACTCTGTATCTAGCTAATCTGGTGGGGACTTGGAGAACTTTTATGTCTAGCTGGAGGATTGTAAATGCACCAATCAGCACCCTGTCTCTAGCTCAAGGTTTATAAACACACCAATCAGTGCTCTGTGTCTAGTTAATCTAGTGTGGACTTGGAGAACTTTTAGGTCTAGCTAGAGGATTGTAAATACACCAATCAGCACTCTGTCTAGCTCAGGGATTGTAAATGCACTGATCAGCAACCTGTCAAAACGGACCAATCAGCGCTCTATAAAGAGGACCAGTCAGTGCTCTATAAAACGGACCAATCAGCTCTCTGTAAAATGGACCAATCAGCAGGATGTGGGTGGGGTCAGATAAGGGAATAAAAGCAGGCTGCCCAAGACAGCAGGGCAACCTGTTCAGGTCCCATTCCACAGCGTGGAGGATTTGTTCTTTCACTCTTTGCAGTACATCTTGATGCTCGTTCTTCGGGTCCACAATGCCTTTAGGAGCTGTAACACTCACGCGAAGGTCTGCAGCTTCACTCCTGAGGCCAGCAAGACCACGAACCCACCAGGAGGAATGGACGACTCCAGACGCGCCACCTTAAGAGCTGTAACACTCACCATGAAGGTCTGCAACTTCACTCCTGAAGCCAGCGAGACCACGAACCCACCAGAAAGAAAAAACTCTGAACACGTCCAAACATCAGAAGGAACAAACTCCGGACACACCATCTTTAAGAACTGTAACACTCACGGCGAGGGTCCACAGCTTCATTCTTGAAGTCAGTGAGACTAATAACCCACCAATTCTGGACACAGTGTGATTGGGGTTGTCTTCGCCCTATGGGGCATGTCACAGCATTGCCATCACAAGCTGTCACATATGCTGAACTGGGAGAAGATACAGGGAAAAAAGGTTGTACCTTCCTGTATTAGTCAGTTCTTGCACTGCTATAAAGAAAGACCGGGTAATTTATAAAGAAAAGAGGTTTAATTGGCTCATGGTTCCACAGGCTGTACAGGAAGCATGGCTGGGGAAGTGAAGGGGAAGCAGGCACATCTTCACATGGTTGGAGCAGGAGGAAGAGAACGAAGGGGCAGGTGTTACCCACTTTTAGACAACCAAATCTCCTGAGGACTCACTCACTATCACAAGAACAGCAAGGGGGAAATCCACCCTGTGATCCAATTACCTCCCACCAAACCCCTCTGCCAACAATGGGGAGTACAATTCAACATGAGATTTGGGCGGGGACACAAATCCAAACCCTATCCATTCCCATTTGTGAAATGTCCGTAGCATGTGAGAGATGCCGAGGGAATGGGGAGTTTTAAGTGCGGTGGAGGTGTCTGTGTGCTGTGAAGTGCCTGAGATGTGAGGCAGGGGAGAAAATTATGGCTCAAGTCAACCAACCACTAACACATGGAATGACGTAAGAGGCAGAGGCCTGTGTGAAAACGCAGAAAGTGACCTCTTCTCCTGTTGATGGAGGGCAAGACCTGATGCTGAGGGGGATAGAATTACAGAGAAGCCCAACCTCATATCCCTGGCAAATCTCTGCCACCTGCAAGGCTCTGCCAGGGGAGATGTGGGACCCTAAAACCAGGGAAAGAGACATCGGATGGGTGCATTTGGGAAATTTGAACACCCAGAGTCCCCCGTATCCTCCAGTCCTGTGGAAATCATGCACACCGCTTGTTGAAGGGTAGCTGCCTTCTTTCACCTAAAGCCCATTCCTGAGGCAAATGCTTTGCACGATGGTTCTTGCCTTCCTCAAGATCTGCACAGCTTCCTCCCCTCACAGCTTCTAGGACAATAAATAAGGTAAAATCTCAACTTGGCCCATCTTAGATTGGCCCAGGAATCAGGTCAACTGTGGCAAAAAGCAAAACCAGCGAGATACGAGTGGTCATGGGAGTCTGAGATAATAAAATCCAAGACTAAGGGCCTCAAAAAGGCTGGATCCTGCAGCTTCACAATTGAGAGGCTAAATAATTCACCAAATTTAGAAAAGCAAAGTGGAATATCCTTCAACCTCATGGTGCTTAGGTGACAAAGACCTACTGGAGAAGGCCCCAGAGGACCAGCGAGAGTTGAAAACCTCCAGGAGTATAAGCCGACACTAACAAGCTGCAACCACTTTCTCCTGGGAGCACTTGCCAATCTGGGTGCAACTAAGGGCTAATAAAGACACTTCTAGACAAAAAAGAAACCTAAGGGAATCTGTTGTCAGTAGGGTCTGCATTAAAAGAAATAATAGAGTTCCTCAGATCGATGGAAATGATGCAAACCAAAACAACATGGAAACTCAGGCAGGAATGAAGAGCACTAGAGAGAATGATTGTATGACCAAATCTACATGAATATTGACTGTGCCAGGCAAAACTAGAAATATTGTGTTGGGTTTAAAATCCATGCAGAAAGAAAATACGTTACAATAATAAAGCAAAAAGTGGGGAGGAATCATGGAGTTAAAAATATTGTGATGGATTGGCATTATTGGTGAAACGAAAGAGTAAACATCTGTACTAGATCACAAGTCAAGAATACACACTGTGGCCAGTTGCAGTGGCTCACGCACTTTCGGAGGCCGAGGCGGGTGGATCACCTGAGGTCAGGAGTTCAAGACCAGCCTGACCAACATGGTGAAACCCCATCTCTACTAAAAATACAAAAAATTAGCTGGGCATGGTGGCGGGCACCTGTAATCCCAGCTACTCGGGAAGCTGGGGCAGGAGAATCACTTGAACCCGAGAGGCAGAGGTTGCAGTGAGCTGAGATCACACCATTGCACCATTGTCGCCTGGGTGACAAGATCAAGACTCTGTCTCAAAAAATATATATATGTGCTGTAATCTCCAGGGTAACTTTTAAAAGGCTAGTAAGAGAATATATAACTTACAAGCAAATAGAAGGAAAAATAGAATAATTGTAAAAATTGAAAAAAAGCCAGAGAGGAGAAAAAAGAACATAAAACAAGTGAGTAAAATACAAAATGAATAATCATATCATAGATATAAACCTAACTATATTAGTAATCACAAGAAAAATATTAAGATTGTCAGATGTGATAAAGAAACAACCCAAACATACATTATGTAGAAGAGACACAGCCGAGCGCTATGGCCTGTAATCCCAGCAACTCAGGAGGTTGAGGTGAGAGGATAGCTTGAGGACAGGAGTTTGAGACAAGCCTGGGCAACACTGCAAGACTCCATCTCTACAAAAAAAATTTCAGCCAGGTGTGGTGGCTCACACCTGTAATCCCAACACTTTGGGAGGCCAAGATAGGTGGATCACCTGAAGTCAGGAGTTTGAGACCAGCCTGGCCAATATGGTGAAACCCCACCTCTACTAAAAATACAAAAAATTAGCCAGGCATGGCGGCGAGTGCCTGTAATCCCAGCTACTCGGGAGGCTGGGGCAGGAGAATCGCTTGAACCCAACAGGCGGAGGTTGCAGTGAGCCGAGATCGCACCATTGCACCATCATCGCCTGGGCGACAAGAGTGAGACTCCGTTTCAAAAAAAAAAAAAGTGCTGTAATCTCTAGGGTAACTTTTAAAAGGCTAATAAGAGAATATATAACTTACAAGCAAATAGAAGGAAAAATAGAATCATTGTAAAAATTGGAAAAAAGCCAGAGAGGAGAAAAAAGAACATAAAACTGGTGAGTGAAATACAAAATGAATAATCATATCATAGATACAAACCTAAGTATATTAGTAATTACAAGAAAAAAAGATTGTCAGACGTGATAAAGAAACATCCCAAACATACATTATGTAGAAGAGACACAGCCAAGAGCTATGGGCCTGTAATCCCAGCAATTCAGGAGGTTGAGGCGAGAGGATAGCTTGAGGCCAGGAGTTTGAGACAAGCTCGGGCAACATAGCAAGACTCCATCTCTACAAAAAAACTTTCGGCTGGGCGCAGTGGCTCACACCTGTAATCCCAACACTTTGGGAGGCCGAGTGGGTGGATCACCTGAGGTCAGGAGTTCAAGACCAGCCTGGCCAACATGGTGAAACCCTATTTCTACCAAAAATTCAAAAAATTAGCCAGACGTGGTGACACATGCCCGTAGTCCCAGCTACTCAGGAGGCTGAGGCAGGAGAATTGTTTGAACCCGGAAGGCAGAGGTTGCAGTGAGCCGAGATCAAGCCACTGTACTCCAGCCTGGGTGACAGAGCAAAACTCCATCTCAAAAGAAAAATTTTTTTCAATAATCTGGGCATGGTGATACGTGCCTATAGTCCCAGTTTCTTGGAAGGCTGAGGTGGGAGGATTGCTTGAGTCCAGGAGTTTGAGGTTGCAGTGAGCTATGATTCTGCCCCTGCACTCCAGCCTGGGTGACAGAGCAAGGCCCTGTCTCTAAAAAAATAAGATGTACAACTTTAATGTAAATTTAAGATCACAAACAGGTTGAAAAAAAGGGGTGAGAAAAGGCCTAGTAGGCAAACACAAAATGGAAAGAGCAGGTACAACTATGCTAATACCAGATAAGATTTAAGGCAAGAACCATTACTAGAGGAAAAGAAGGACTTTTCACCAAAACAAAGAGGTCAATCCACCAAGAATATATCAACATCCTAAATCTAGAGGCCCTAAAGAACACAATTTGGAATAAGTGAAACAAAAATTGGCATAATTAGCAGGAAAAATAGACAAATTCATTATCAGAATATAAGATTTTAAAACTGCTGTAACGGCCAGGCGCAGTGGCTCACACCTGTAATCCCAGCACTTCGGGAGGCCGAGGCAAGTGGATCACTTGAGGTCAGGAGTTCAAGATCAGCCTGGGCAATGTGGTGAATCCCTGTCTACTAAAAATACAAAAAATTAGCTGGGCGTGGTAGCACATGCCTGTAATCCAGCTACTCGGGAGGCTGAAGCACAAGAATTGCTCAAACCTGGGAGGTGGAGGCTGCAGTGAGCCAAGATCATGCCACTGCACTCTAGCCTGGGTGACAGAGCAAGATCCTGTCTCAAAAAAAAAAAAAAAAAAAACTGCTATAACTACCAAAACAAACCAAAAAATAAGTAAAGATATGAGAGCTAAGCAACAAATCAGCAAGCTTGACTTACATGACATGTATCTGAAACTCTGCATGTTAGCCCTACTACCTAGGCACTGAACAGATGTCTATCTGCTGAAGGATGAATAAATAGTGTTCTACTTGCACAATGCAATAGTATTCAGCAATGAGAACCAACAAAATGCAACTACACACAATATGGACAAATCTCAAACCAATGGTATTGAGAGAAGAAGACAGACAGAAGAGTACGTACAAAATTATTCTATTTATGAAAAGTTCAAACAGACAAAATTGTTATATAATAATCTGTAGTGTTAGACATCTGTAGAGAGATCACCCTTTGGGAGGTTTAAAAACCATAAGATGGCTTAAGTGGGGCCCCTGGTGGTTTGGTAATTATTATCTTTCTTGATCTGCATGCTGGTTACAGAAGTGTGTCTATTTAATAAAATCCATCAAACTGTACACCTGTATCTTGTGTAGCTTTATATATGTAACACTTGAACAAAAACTTTTTTAGATGGAGATGCTCTATATAATCCCTAGAATACTTCTTTGTAAAGAGTAATGGCTTCAAGAGAGGTGGCCTAATGCGATGGTTAGGAGCACACACTTCAGAGCTAGCATCTGTATTTGGAAACCTATATTCTGCCTGTCTAGCCATGTCACTATGGGAGATCTGAAACTCTGATTTCTTTCATCTCACAGCTTTTTACTACCTCAAACGTTGTTCAAAGATTAGGGTAAGTGATCTGAATGATACCATGCACATATTTGTTTATGTTAAAAGATAATTCTTTCTGCAACAAGTTTTGGATATTCCCAATAGGAAAAAGGGGAGGGAGGCTGGCGGGCATAGTGGCTCATGTCTGTAATCTCAGCACTTTGGGAGGCCGAGGTGGACATCAATGAACATCTAGGAAAACATGACATTACCAAATGAACTAAATAAGACACCAATGACCAATTCTAGAGTAACAGACATATATGACAGAGAATTAAAAATAGTTGTTTTGAGGAAACACAACAAAAGTCAAGATAACACAGAGAATGAATTCAGAATCCTATCATAAATGTAACCAACAAATTGAAATAATTTTTAAAAATCAAGCAGAAATCCTGAAGCTGAAAAATTCAACTGACATACTGCAGAGTGCATCAGAGTCTCTCATGAGCAGAATTGATCAAGCAGGAAGAATTAGTGAGCTTGAAGAAAGGCTGTTTGAAAATAGTCAGAGGAGACAAAAGAAAAAAGAATAAAAAAGAATGAAGCATGCTTACAAGATGTAGAAGATAGCCTCAAAACGGAAAATCAAAGTTATTGACCTTAAAGAGGAAGTAGAGAGATTAGGATAGAAAGTTTACTCAAAGGGATAATAATAAAGAACTTTCCCAATCTACTGTAATATATCCATAGTCAAGTACAAGAAGGTTATAGAACACCAAGCCGATTTAGCCAAAATAAGACTACTTCAAGACAAACTCCCAAATGTGAAGGATAATGAAAGGATCCTAAAAGCAGCAAGAGAAAAGAAACAAATAACGTACAAAGGAGCTCCAATACATCTGGTAGCAGACTTCCCAGTGGAAAACGTACAGGCCAGGAGAGAGTGGCATGACATATTTAAAGTGCTGAAGAAACTTTTATCTTGGATAGTAAATCCAGCAAAAATATCCTTCAAACATCAAGAAGAAATACTTTCCCAGACAAACAAAAGCCAAGGGATGTCATCAATACCAGACCTGTCCTACAAGAAATGTTAAGGGGAGTTCTTCAATCTGAAAGAAGAGGACATTAACAATAAGAAATTATCTGAAGGTACAAAACTTATTGGTAATATTCTTAATATTGTACACAAACACACAGTATTATAACACTGTAATTATGGTATGTAAACTACTCATATCTTGAGTAGAAAGACAAAAAGATGAACCTATCAAAAATAATAACTACAACAACTTTTTAAGATACAGACAGTATAATAAAATATAAATAGAAAAAAAGTTTAAATGTAGGGGGGATGAAGTTAAAGTGTAGTTTTTATTCATTTTCTCTTTGCTTATTTGTTAGTTTGTTTTTGCAATTAGTGTTGTCATCAGTTTAAAATAATGGCTTTTAAGATGTTTTTTGCAAGCCTTATGGTAATCTCAAATCAAAACACCTACAACAGATACACAAAAATCAAGAAATTAAAACATACCACCAGAGAAAATCACCTTCACAAAAAGGAAGACAGGAAGGAAGAGAAGACCACAAAACAACCAGAAAACAAGTAACAAAATGGCAGTAATAAGTCCTTACTTATCCATAACACCATTGAATGTAAATGGGCTAAACTCGTTAATCAAAACACACAGAGTAGCTGAATGGATTTTATAAAAACAAGACCCAATGATCTGTTGCCTACAAGAAACACACATAAGGACACATATAGACTGAAAATAAAGGGATGGAAAAAGATGTTCCATGCAAATGGAAACCAAAAAAAGGGTAGCAGTAGCTATACTTCCATCAGATTAAATAATATCAAGACAAAAATCTATAAAAAGAGATGAAGTTTACTATATAATGATAGGGGCAATGCAGCATGAGGATATAACAGTTGCAAATATATATACACCCCACACTGGAGCCTCAAGATATATAAAGCAAATATTATTAGATCTAAAGAGAGAGATAGACCCCAATACAATAATAGCTGGAGACTTTAATGCCCCACTTTCAGCATTGGACAGATCATCCAGAGAGAAAATCAACAAACAAACATCAGACTTAATCTGCACCATAGAACAGAAGAACCTAACAGATATTTACAGAACATATCATCCAATAGCTCCAGAATACACACTCTTCTCCTCAGCACATGGATCATGCTCAATGACAGACCATATGTTAGGTTACAAAACAAATCTTTAAAATTTCAAAGAAACTGAAATTATATCAAGTATATTCTCTGCCCACAATGGAATAAAACTAGAAATCAATAACAAGAGAAACTTTGGAAACTGTACAAACACATGGAAATTAAACAATATGTTCTTGAATGACCAGCAGGTCAATGAAGAAATTAAGATGAAAATTTAACATTTTCTTGAAGAAATGACAGTAGAAACACAACATACCAAAACCTATGGGATACAGCCAAAACAATACTCAAAGGAGGGTTTACAGCAATAAGCGCCTACATCAAAAAAGCAGAAAAATTTCAAATAAACAACCTAATATTGCATCTTAAAGAACTGCAAAAGCAAGAGCAAACAAACCCAAAATTAGTAGAAGAAAGAAAGAATAAAAATCAGAGCAGAAATAAATGAAATTGAAATAAAAAATGTACAAAAGATCAATAAAACAAAAAGTTGGCTTTTTGAAAAGATAAACAAAATCAACAAACCCTTAACCAGACTAAGAAAAAAAGAAAGATGACCCAAATAAATAAAATCAGAGATGAAAAAGTAGACATTACACCTGATACCACAGAAATTCAAAGGATGATTAGAGACTATTATGATCAACTATATGCCAATAAACTGAAAAACCTAGAAGAAATGGATAAGTTCCTAGACACATACAATCTACAAAGATTGAGCCATGAAGAAATCCAATATGTGAATAGATCAATAACAAGTAATGAGATCAAAGCCGTAATAATAAAAAAAAAAAATCTCCCAGCAAAGCAAAACCCAGGACCCAATGGCTTCACTGCTAAATCTTACCAAACATTTAAAGAAGAACTAATACCAATCCTACTCAAAGTACTCCAAAAAACAGAGGAAGAGAGAATACTTCCAAACTCATTCTGTGAGGCCAGTATTACCCTGATATGAAAACCAGACAAAGACACATGAAAAAAAGAAAATTACAGGCCAATATCCCCAATGAACATTGATGCAAAAATACTCAACACAATACCAGCAAACAAATTCAGCAGCACATTAAAAAGATCATTCATCATGACCAAGTGGGATTTATCCCAAGACTGCATGCATGGATCAACATACACAGGTCAATCGATGTGATAGATCATATCAGCATAATAAAGGAGAAAAACCATATGATCATTTCAATTGATGCTGAAAAAGCATTTGATAAAATTCCATATCCTTTCATGATTTGAAGAAAAAAACTCAAAAACTGGGTATAAAAGGCACATGCCTCAACACAATAAAAAGCATGGCTTTCATGTTGAGACATGTTCCTTCTATACCCAGTTTTTGCATCCTTCAACTTTCATATATAATATATATATGTGTATATATATATATATATATAAGTTGATTATACTAATATCATAGTGAATGCGGAAAAATGAAAGCCTTTTCTCTAAGATCTGGAACAAGACAAGGATGCCCACTTTCATCGCTGTTATTCAACATAGTACTGGAAGTCCTAGCTAGAGTAATCAGACAAAAGAAAGAAGTAAAAGGCATTCAAAATGGAAAGGAAGAAGTGAAATTATTTTTATTTGCAGATAATATGATCTTATACTTGAAAAAAACGAAAGACTCCACCGAAAGGCTATTAGAACTGATAAACAAATTTGGTAAAGTTGCAGAATACAAAATCAACATACAAAAATCAGTAGCATTTTTATATGCTAACAGCAAACAATCTGAAAAAGAAATCAAGAAAGTAATCCCATTTACAATAGCTACAAATTAAACAAAATACCTAGGAATAAACTTAACCAAGGAAGTGAAAGATCTTTACAATAAAAACTTTTATGCAAGATATTGAAGAGGACACCAAAAAATGGAAAGATATTCCATGTTCATGGATTAGAAGAATCAATATTATTAAAATGTTCATGCTACCCAAAGCAATCTACAGATTCAATGCAATCCCTATTAAAGTACTAATGAAATTCCTCACAGAAATAGAAAAAAAAAATCCTAAAATTTATATGGGACCACAAAAGGCCCAGAACAGTCAGAACCATCATGAGGAAAAAAAAAAAAAAAAAAAAAAAAAAAAAACCGGAGGAATCCCATTACCTGATTTTAAATTATACTACAGAGCTATAGCAATGAAGTAACAAAAACAGGATGGTACTGACATAAAAACAGACACATAGACCAATGGAACAGAATAGAGAACCCAGAAATAAATCCATACAGCTACAGTGAACTCATTTTCAACAAAGCTTTCAAGAACATGTATTGAGAAAGGGATTGTCTCGTCAGTAAATTGTGCTGGGAAAACTGGATGTTCATATGCAGAAGAATGAAACCAGATCGCTCTCTCACCATACACAAAAATCTAATCAAAATGGATTAAAGACTTAAATCTAAAACCTGAAACTATGAAACTACTAAAAGAAAACATAGGAGAAACTCTCCAGGACATTGGTACGAACATAGATTTCTTGAGTAATACTTCACAGGCACAGGCAACCGAAGCAAAAAATGGACAAATGGAATCACATTTTAAAAAATCACATCATTAAAAAGCTTCTGCATAGCAAAGGAAACTATCAACAAAGTGAAGAGACAATCCACAGAATGAGAGAAAATATTTGCAAACTATCCATCTGACAAGGGATTAATAACCAGAATATATAAGGAGCTCAAACAACTCAACAGGAAAAAAAATCTAATAATTTGATTTAAAATGGGCAAAAGATTGAATAGACATTTCTCAAAAGAATACATCCAAATGGCAAACAGCTATATGAACAGGTGCTCACCATCACTGATCATCAGGGAAACACAAATCAAAACTCCAATGAGATATCATCTCATACTAGTTAAAATAGCTTTTATCTAAAAGGCAGGAAATAATGAATGCTGGAGTGTTGAGAAAGGGAACCCTCGTACACTGTTGGTGGGAATGTAAATTAGTACAGCCACTTGGAAAACAACATGGAGCTTCCTCAAAAAACTGAAAATAGACAGGGCGCAGTGGCTCCTGCCTGCAATCCCAGCACTTTGGGAGGCCAAGGCGGGTGGATCACCTGAGGTCAGGAGTTCGAGAGCAGCGTGGCCAACACAACGAAACCCCGTCGCTACTAAAAATGCAAAAAATAGCCGGGCATGGCAGTGCGTGCCTGTGATCCCAGCTACTCAGGAGGCTGAGGCAGGAGAATCTCTTGAACCTGGGAGGTGGAGGTTGCAGTGAGCCAAGATCATACCACTGCACTCCACCCTGGGCAACAGAATGAGATTCCATCCCAAAAAAGAAAAAAAAATCAAAAAACAAAAAGAAAACTAAGAATAGAACTACCATAGGATCCAGCAATCCCACTGATAGGGATATACCTAAAAGAAAGTAAATCAGTAAATCAAAGAGATGTCTGCACTCTCCTGCATTGCAGCACTATTCACAATATCCAAGATTTGGAACCGAGGTGTCCATCAACAAAAGAATAAATAAAATGTGGTACATATGCACAATGGAGTACTATTCAGCCATAGAAAAGAATGAGATTCTGTCATTTGCAACCACATGGATGGAAATGGAGGACATTATGTTAAGTAAAATAAGCCAGGCACAGAAAGACAAGCTTTACATGTTCTCACTCATTTGTGGGAGCTAAAAATTAAAACCATGGAATTCATGGAGATGAGAGTAGAATGATGGTTACTGGAGGCTGGGAAGGGTAGAAAGGGGTGGAGGGTAGGGACAGTTAAGGAGTACAAAGATATATTCAGATAGAATGAATAAGATATAGTATTTGATAGCAAAACAGGGTGATTAAAGTCAACAATAATGTATTAAATATTTTTAAAATAACTAACAGAGTATAATTGGATTGTTTGTAACACCAAAAAAATGATAAATGCTTGAAGTGATGAACACCCCATTTCCCCTGATGTGGTTATTACAAATTGCATGCCTGTATCAAAATATCTCATGTACCGCATAGATACATACACTGCTATGTACCCACAAAAATTAAAAATAAACATAAATGAATAAATAAGATATAAAAAACAATAGGGGAAACTGAATGAAGGGCACATGAGAAACTCTTTGTGTCATCTTTGCAACTTCTCTGTAAATCTAAAAAAAAAATCAGAGTAATTCACCACTTGTGATGGTTAATTTTATGTATCAACTTGACTGAGCCACAGGTGGCTCAGATATTTGGCCAAACATTATTCTAAGTATGTCTGTGAGGGTGTTTCTGGATGAGATTAACATTTCAATCAGTAGACTGAGCACAACAGATTGCCCTCCCCAATGTGGGTGGACCTCACCCAATCAACTGAAGACTTAAGTAGAATAAAAAGATTGAGTAAGAGGGAATGCCTCCTGCCAGACTTGTTGACCTGAGACATTGGTCTTGCAGGCTTTTGGGCTCAGAGAGAAACATAACTCTTCTTAGGTCTTGAGGCTGCTGGCCTTTGGATCAGCAGCTCTCCTGGGTCTTCACCTTGCCCACTGCAAATCTTGGGACTTCTCAGCCTCCATTATCACATGAGCCAATTCCTTATAGCAAATCTATATCTATCTAACTATCTATCTATCTATCTATCTATCTATCTATCTATCTAATATGGTTTGGCTCTGTGTCCCTGCCCAAATCTCATCTTGTAGCCCTACCAGGGCACTGCCTAGTGGAGCTGTGAGAAGAGGGCCACCATCCTCCAGATCCCAGAATGGTAGATCCACTGACAGCTTGCACCATGTGCCTGGAAAAGCTGCAGACACTCAACACCAGCCCATGAAAGCAGCCAGGAGGGAGGCTGCACCCTGCAAAGGGGCGGAGCTGCTGAAGACTATGGGAACCTACTTCTTGCATCCACATGACCTGGATGTAAGACGTGGACTCAAAGGAGATCATTTTGGAGCTTTAAGATTTGACTGCCATGCTGGATTTTGGACTTGCATGGGGCCTGTAGCCTCTCTGTTTTGGCCAATTTCTCCCATTTGGAATGGTTGTATTTACCCAGTGCCTATACCCTCATTGTATCTAGGGGCGGAATGATATGGTTTGGCTCTGTGTCCCCACCCAAATCTCATATTGTAGCTCCCATAATTCCCACGTGTTGTGGGAGGTACACAGTGGGAGATGATTGAATTATGGGGCAGGTCTTTCCCATGCTGTTTCATGATAGTGAATGAGTCTCATGAGATCTGATGGTTTTGAAAACGGGAGTTGTCCTGCGCAAGCTCTCTCTCTTTGTTTGCTGCCATCCACATAAAATGTGACTTGCTCCTCCTTGCCTTCCTCCAGGATTGTGAGGCCTCCCCAGCCATGTGGAACAGTAAGTCCAATAAACCTCTTTCTTTTGTAAATTGCCCAGTCTCAGGTATGTCTTCATCAGCAGAATGAAAATAGACTAATTATCTATCTATCTATCTATCTACCTACCTATCTATATCTATCCACCTATACCTATATCTATCTATATCTCTCTATCTACCTATCCTATTAGTTCTGTTTCTCTCTGAAAAACCCTAATACACCATATTCACAGAAAGAAAAAAATGAGAAAACTCTCATGATTATCTCAATAGATGCAGAGAAGGCATTTAACAAAATTAATGATTAAAAACTCTTAGAAAACTGAGAATAAAATAACACTTCCATGATCTGAAAAAGAAGTCTACAGAAACCATCATAGGAATTGGTAAAATGTTGAAAGTTTTCTCCCTGAAACCAAGAACAAGACAAAGATGTCCATTATCACCACCTCTATTCAATATTGTATTGAAGGTCTTAGTCAGTGTAGAAGGACAAAGAATGGAGATGAAAGGCATCCACGTAGAAAAGAAAACTATAAAACTGTTATTATTTGCAAATAACATGATTGTGTTATTAGAAAATCCAAATGAACCTACCAATAAATGATTTTCAGTAATAAGTGCATTTAGCAGCATTGCTGTATACAAGGTCAATATACAAAAATCACTTGTATTTCTATATGCCAGCAACAAACGTTAGAAATTTAGAAAAGCTTTTGAAAAACATAAAACACTCTTAGGTGAATGAATATAATGAAAGATGTATAAGACTTCTATGCTGAAAGCTACAAAACACTATTAAGAGAAATTAAACCCCAAATAAATAAAGAATATATACTATGTTAATCATTGAAAGGCTCAATATTTTTAGATGTGAAATTCTCCCCAAAATCATTTAAATATTTCATATAATCACATCCAATTCCCAGGAGAAGTCACTTTTGGTGGAAAATGATAACCTAACTCTAAAATGTGTATGAAAATGCAAAGGCTGAGAATAACCAAGGTGATCCTGAAGAAGGAGGAGGCAGATGATGAGGATGAGAAGGAGAAAACTGAAGGTAATTAAGACACTGTGATATTGGTACAAAGGTAGAAATATAAACCAACAGAAAAAGAGTTTAGAAACTGATTCGAAAATATACAATCCCCTGATTTATGACAAGGACACAGGAGAACACTGGAGATGTGAGGGTCTTGTCAGTAAATGGTGGTGTTAATTGGATATTTATTTGGGAAAAAAAAAGGTATCTTCACCCCCTAACTCAAATCATGTCTAACAATTGAGATAGGAGGCGGTATTAGACTCCAGAGGTGAGGCTCAGACACCAGACCAAATTGAGGACTAGCTAAAACAGGTCTAGGGCCAAAGCACCTCCACATAAGACACACCCAGCAGTGTGCCACGCCAGTGTACCATTGCCATGGCAACACCAGGGATTTACCACCCCTTTCCGTAGCAACAACCTGATAACCCAGAAGTTACCGCTCTCATCCTAGAAATCTCTGTATAAACTACCCCTTAATTTGCATATAATTAAGCATGGGTATAAATACGAGTGCAGACCTGCCTCTGAGCTGCTGCTCTGGGCTCACTGTCTAAGGGGTGGCCCTGCTCTGCAAGGGGCAGTCCCTCTGCCACTGCTGTGCATTGCTGCTTCAATAAACGTTGCTGGCTAACACCACCAGCTCACCCTTGAATTCTTACCTGGCGGAAGCCAGGAACCCCCCCCAGGGCTAAGCCCCAATTTGGGGGCTTGCTTATCCTGTATCACAATCTATTCTAGACAGATTGTAGATGTAAATAGTAAAGATGTTTTCAGAAAAGTTTTCTCTTTTGTTTTCAATTGAGTTAGTTTCTGCTCTCATATGGTTTTTCTGTTTGTTTTTTGGTGGTTTTTGTTTTGTTTTGTTTTGTTTTTGAGACAGGGTCTTGCTCTGTTGCCCAGGCTGGAGTGTGGTGGCACGATCTCAGCTCACTGCAACTGCCGCCTCCCGGGTTCCAGCGATTCTCCTGCCTCAGCCACCTGAGTAGCTGGGGTTATAGGAGTGTGCCACCGTGCCCAACTAACTTTGGGGTTTTTTTTTTTTTGTTTAAGACAGAGTCTCACTCTGTTGCCCAGGCTGGAGTGCAGTGGCACAATCTCGGCTCACTACAACCTCTGCCTCCAGGGTTGAAGTGATTCTCCTGCCTCAGCCATTCAAGTAGCTGGGATTACAGGCGCCCACGACCACACCTGGCTAATTTTTTTATTCTTAGTAGAGACGGGTTTTGCCATGTTGGCCAGGCTGGTCTCGAACTCCTGACCTCAGGTGATCCGCCCACCTCGAGCCTCCCAAAGTGCTGGGATCACAGGCGTGAGCTACTGCATCCGGCCTTATATGTATTATGTCCTGCTTTCTGTTTGCTTTGGACTTCTGTTGCTCTTCTTTCCTAGTTTCTTAATGTAGAAGCTTAGATATTTGATGAGAGACCTTTCTTTGTTTCTAATACAGAGCTTTAATGTTCTATCTTTAATATTCTATATTTAATGCTGTAAATGCTTAAGGGGAAATTTATATAGAAGTGAAGTGTCACAATGTCTGAATATTACTTTCCAGTGGGTTGTGGGGGGAAGGTACATATATAAAAAGAGTGACAGAGAACGAACGTGACAAAAGAAGGCAAAATGTTAACGTGAAGAATTATGAGAGATTATCTGGGCATCTCATTTTTCCGTGGATTTGGACATTTTTGTCCAGTCCCCAGAGGTGACAGTGTGGCCTCTATGGCTGCCCCGTGGTCTGTGACCGGCGCATATTCACCACGGGTGAGCACCTCGAGCTGGGCCCTGGGGAGAGAGAGGGCGGTGCCCAAGCCAGGACCCTGCGGGCCGGGGCTGGAGGAGGCGCAGGTCCCGGCGTCCATGTGCAGCCCTGCGGCGGCCGGGGCGCGAGATCTCCCCGCAGGCGGCCGCTCCCCGCCAGGGGCTTCCGGGAGCAGCCGAAGCCTGAACCTGGACGAGGAGCCGCGACCGCAGCCGGCGGGGGGCGCCGTCCTCCTCGCCCTCCCTGGAGCCCGGCCCTGGGCCCACGCCGTGCCCCGAGCCTCCTCTGCGGCCCGCCCCCAGTTCCCCCGGTCTGTCGCGGCCGGGCATGGGGAGGTGAAGGCCTCCGTGGGGTGACAGGGGGCGCGGGGCCGCTTGTCCCCAGCGCAGGAGGAGAAGGGACCCGACGCGCACCCTCCGGCCTGCTGGAGGCTGAGCCGCCGCAGGGAAAGCACGTGGGTGAAGGGCCCAGAGCGGTGATTCCTTGAAAAAGCGGGAGCCTGGTCTCAGCTGGGGCCTGGGGCCTCCCCCGCCCATGCAGGGGTCGCGGGAGCAGGGGCTCGGCCTCCTTCCCAGGCCGTGGCGGCGCCGCCCCGGAGGCAGGGACAGGAGCGAGCTCCCGCTGAGCCGCACTTCCTGGGCGAGGCCGCTGCAGGCAGCGCTGGAGGCACGTGCCCCGAGGGCCTCCTCTTCTGCCCCAGCTTGACATGCAGCCCTGGGAGGAGTAAGAAGCTGCTGGCGCCGGATTCCTGCCCCTAACTCCCTTCAGGAGGAAATTCATGAGGCCCAGGCCAAGAGAGGAGGCTTCCCGGCAAAAAGGGAAGGGCTGGGCAGGGGCAGCAGGAACCACGGCCAGAGGGGTGAGAGCTTCTGGGCTCCGAGAGCCTGACCCTGACTTTCCTTGGCCCGTGCACATGACCTCTCCAGGTCAGATTCCTCCTCCGCAGAGTGGAGGGGATGGTGCTGGCAGGAGGTTGTACCGACCTCACAAGGCCATCTCGAGGGCTCGAGGAAAGGCCTACCACGCATGGCCCGTGGACAGAGCTGGTAAATATTGGCTGTCACTAAGTTCAAGGCCGCAGGGAACATGGCAGAGTGACCCAGGTGTCAGCACAGGCCTTGTGCATGAGGAAGCGCTAGGGGAAGGGAAGGAGACCTCTACACCCACTGCCTGCACACCCTGGGACAGGACTCCAGAAGTCCCCGCCCAAATCCCCCTCCATCTCCCCCTCTAACCTAAGCCCCAGGTGCTGTGCCGTATCCCCAGCACCCAGCACAGTGCCTGGCACACAGCATGACTGCCCACAGGGGCAGGGGCTGCAGAGAACCCGCAGGGATACAGCCGACCTGCAGGCCCAGTAACAACTAGGTTTTTAAAATCCAGAATGAGGGTCTGCGGTTCACCTGGAGACATGAAGACTGGGTCTGGCGCCACACACACACAGCAGGGTCTGTGGTCTCCGTTTCCAAGGCCCCCGAATCCCTGGCAGTCCCCAGCCCAGCTGCAGCAGGGACCAGCTTCCTTAGCTGGACCATGATCCCCCTCGAGCATTAGAGACAGGAGCTAGTTCTGAAGAGCCCGGGACAGGTGTAGAGAAGATGCCTGTCCCGTGAAATCCTCCCCTTTAATGAGGAGGCTGCCTACCGCCGGGGCCAAGGAACTGAAATGGAGCAAGAAGGGGCCGCAGGCAATTCACCACCAGCAGGGCCTGGGAGTCCTTGAGCCCCGCATAAAAAATTATCCAGCTTGGCGCAATCTAAGGTGTAATTGTACCATTTGGTCACCAGAGGGCGCTCAATAATCATCTTTGCTTTTAGTATCGCAAATTACGCAGCAGAAAACTTCCTGCCCATTCAGCACACGCAAGCCACTGTTGCATGTTTCTTGTGTCAGCTCAAGTAATTCTCACAACCAGCCATGAAGTATTTGTTGTTGCCCTTACACAGCCGAAGAATCTGAGGTTCAGAGTATTTGAGTAATTTGGCTGAGGTCACACAGCAGCGACTCTTAGAGGCAGGACCAAGCCCAGGTCTTGTCTCCAGAGGCTGCACTGTGCACCCCTATACTGCTTCCTGTTCGACCTGTATGATACTGCATGCATTTAAGTTCATTTTCTAGCAAAATATCTCCCTGTATAAGGTGCCAAACTTTTATTTGAAGTGCTAGGGGTGCACACAGTGCAGCACAGAGGAAAGTCCTCTGTTTTGTCCCAGGAGTTTGGGTCTGACCCTGTAGCAGGGTGTGCTTGTGCCAGCTCACAAGCAGACTATTACAGTGCAGGGTGTGTAGTAGGACCCTCTGGGCTCCCTCATCCCCACCAGTGCTCACATGCTCCTGATCACCAAGGACAGCCGTCCTGGACCTCCCCAAGTCGTCATGCAGGCCATCTGAGAAGGGAATATGCCCAGGAGCTCCGCCTCTGAGCTGTTGGAAATGCATGCCCCAGGGTGGGCTCAGAGAGCAGGCAAACACACAGGGTATTGTCCAGGTGACAGAGGGGGTCCTGGGCCCGATCTGGGGGCTGCTGTAGGGTTAGCAGCTGAGAAAGGGCCTCACGGCTCTAGCCAAGGAGTCTTCCCTATTCACCCAAATCTGGAAGTTTCATATGGTTCTGGAGACCCGGCTCTGAGAGGACCCAGCTCCAGAGGGCGGAGGCCACATTTGCATCCCCCGGCTTTGCAAAGCCCTGCCACATAGCAGTGGACTCCATACATACTCAGAGGTAAAGAGAGGGTGAGAAAGAGAAAGGGAAGGATGAAGGGAGGGAGGCTCAGACAGAGGGTAGAAGGGGCAAAGACCAGCAGAGTCCATCTGGGCCCCACAAGTGGACCCAGGGAGCTGGCATGGGGCGTGGCTTGTGGAGGAGGGTGAGTCTGGACAGCAGCGGGCCACCTGTTTAGGCTTTGTCCCAGGAGTCTGGGTCTGACCCTGTAGCAGGGTGTGCTTGTGCCAGCTCACAAGCAGACTATTACATTTTCAGGAATTTTGCAGATCAGTTGTTAAGCACAGCCATTATTAACGATTAAATTATATTCAAAAACAGGTAATAAATACTCAAAACTTTCTAACATTTTACTCTACTTTATTGTTTTCTCTGCCGTTGAGGTTATTTCTGTGTGGTGCGTCTGTGTAGTAGAGCGTGTGTGACGATGTGCTATTGATCTCTTCCCCACGGCATAGTCAGTGACTTCAGATTGGTAGTCTGAAATTGGCCATGACAGGCAGATTTACACCATGGAAACTGGCAAACACTGCCAATCAGGGCTTTTTATCCAGAGCAGTCGTTAAACATTTACATGTAGTGCACTACTGTCCATAAGGGGCAGCATGGTCAGACTGCACTTTTAAAAGGTCTTGAGGGCAGGGGAACCAAGAGGCGTTCAAGTAAAGGAGTGAAGAATCAGAGCGTGACGTAGTTTAGCGACTTGGACCAGGACACGTTTGAAAGCCCAAGTACCTTAGAGGAGCCACTGGCTGACGTCCAGATGGCAGAAAGAAAGCCACCCCAAATCAGGCCCTCTCATTCAGTGCCGAGGAGCACGGTCTAGACGGCTGGTTCAACTTTTAAACACATGGGAAAATAATCCCCACTGGGACACAGCCCCGCCGCCCTGGATCCCAGCCTGCCCCAGGGTGTCTGTCTGCTGCTTCTGCCACCCTGCAGCTGCGCAAATGTTTGGGGAAGGGTCCTATCTGGAGGGGCCTCCTTTCACCGCCCAGATGCAGCAGGGCAGGCCAGGGCAGCTGTGTTGGACACCAGCCCCACGCTGCCTCCGTTGCCTTCATTCTCAGATGAGGAGGATGCAGGGAAACAGGGCAGGGGTGGGGGATGGGGGAGGGACAGAAGGCGAGGACTGCAGTTTTGGGGCATTTTCAACATCATTAGCCACGTCGAGTAGACGGCCAGAGGTGGGTGGGAGAGGTATTTGGGCATTGCTGGCACGCAGGTAGGAGTTCCACAGGGGCCAGTGTAGGTAAAGGGAAGAACTGAGGTCGGAGAGGAGCTGAGAACATGTGGTGGGGGCATCGGTGGAGGCAAAGGGCCCCCCAAAACAGCTCGCTCCCTGGCTGGAGAAGCTGTGCCAAACAGAAAGAGGAGGAGGACTTCATCGGAGGAGGCCAAGCTAGTGCCACCTAGCAGTGCCCTACACTTAGGTTCCAAAAGCTTGGTGTCTTGGGTTCTCAGGCACCATAGGCCACAGTGCTCACATATAAAGGGTATATGGAGGTTAAAAAAAAAAGCCTCTGACCAAACGGTCTCCTCACCAACACACAGCTCACAGCTGAGTTCTGCCTTAAATGCAGTGAGGTCTGCCTGACCCCATAATCTCACATCGGCCCCAACTGGCCAACACCAGCCACCACAACCGATCCAGAACCTTTGCTAGACCAGCTGAGGCTGCAGGAGAGAGGTCCTGGCTTCAGCGAGAAGGAAATGAAGGATACATCAGCCCAAGATATATCCTAGGTGGACCGGCCAGGTCACCTAGGCCCTGCCTATAGCCCAGGCCAGCACACGGGACCTGTCCCTCTTCCTGTTGGTCAGCACAGGGATCCAGGAAGCGAGAAGTGGGGAGGTGGGGCCTTTTATGCAGTGACCGTGCCCACCGACCACACCTGCTGGCCACGCCTACTGCTAAACGCAGCCCAAACAGTGACTCAGCTTCCACCAATCCAATCAGCATCCGTTCCTCCATGGGAGGTGTTTGGAGAGGGAGTAGGCTCAGAGATGAGCTGAGGTCTGGAAGACTCCTCTCCAACAAACATCTCAGGGGAACCCAAACACCAAGAGGCAGGAGCACAGCTGCTCTGGCCAAAGGGAGGGCCTCGAGCCCACTTAGTCTTCACCTCACTAGGAGCCAGGGCACACTGCCTGTGAGAACGCTGGGAGCCCACTCACTCCTTAAAACCACACTGTGAGGCCAGATTCACTACCCTTCTTGTACAGAAGAAGAGACTGAGGTTCAGAGAGGCCCACTATACACCCAATGGCACACAGCTGTTGGGTAGCAGCCTCACTGGCCTCCTTCACTGGGCTTGTCCGCCTCCAGTGACTGCCTGGTTAGGGACACCAGGCATGAGGCTAGGACAGGCACCCCATGGATCAGCTCCACCTGCCTCTCAATGGCTCACCCAAAAAGATGCCAGTAACTCAAAGGAAGGGGGTGCCATGGTCTGAATGTGTTCCCCCAACATTTATGTGTTGAAATCCTAACTCCCAGGCGATGGTATTAAGAGGAAATTGGTACCAAGTGGGGGTGCTACTGTAGCAAGTACCTAAAAATGTGGAAGCAGCTTTGGAACTGGCAGAGTTTGGGGGTACCTGCCAGAAAACGCCTACACTGCCATGAATGAACCATTAAGGGTGATTCCGGGGAGGGCTCAGAAAGACAAGAGACTTGGAATCCCACAGACCATGTTCCCCGGGGCCGCCTGTCCACCCCCCTCACTCAACCACCGGGCCATCCAGTGCTGGGGATGAGGAAACAGCCGGGCCCCTGCCTGCCTGTGGAGGCCCCATCTGGTCATCTGCTGTCACCCATGATGAAGTGCAAGGAGGTCTATGTTTGAATGTCCCAGAGGCCAGCCCAGCCACTCCACTGAGAATTTCACCCCTCCCAGGCGTCACCTCCCTTCCCAGCTTCATGTAGCTCCAGGACACAGGAAACAGCATTCCTCCTTTACCCTGTTGCCTCCACCCTCCACCAGAACACAGACACCAGGCAGGCTCTTTCCAGCACTGTGTTCCCTGCAGAACCCCCTGCCACAGACCCACACTCATTCCCTGAAGGGAGGGAGGCAGGCAGAAGGGTGGCATGAGGACCCCCCTGCACAGAGCTGCTGCCCCAGCTGCAGGGCCAGAGAAGGGGGGCAGCCAGTGTGGGGAGGGGTGGCGGTCAAAGGAGTGCCACAGGGGAGCAGCAGCTGGGGCTGGGTCTAGACACTCAACAGAGGTTGACTGGAAGCTTCCACTGTGGCTAAGGGACAGCCACTCCTGCCTTGTCCCCTCACAGGTCAAGTCCTCAGAGGAAACACAGAGGACAGAACTCAGCACTTCCCAACTGCAATCTCACCCCACCCAGCGAGATCTCACCCCACCCAGCGAGATCTCACCCGACCCAACAATATCTCACGCCACCCACCGAGATCTCACCCCACTGAGATCTAACCCTACCGAGATCTCACCCCACTCACTGTCATCTCTCCCCACCCACTGTCATCTCACCCCACCCACTGTCATCTCACCCCACCCACCGTCATCTCCCCCCACCCACCGTCATCTCACCCCACCCACTGTCATCTCTCCCCACCCACTGTCATCTCACCCCACCGAGATCTCACCCCACCCACCATCATCTCCCCACCCACCATCATCTCACCCCACCCACCGTCATCTCTCCCCACCCACTGTCATCTCACCCCACCGAGATCTCACCCCACCCACCGTCATCTCACCCCACCCACCGTCATCTCACCCCACCCACCGTCATCTCTCCCCACCCACCGTCATCTCTCCCCACCCACCGTCATCTCACCCCACCCACCGTCATCTCTCCCCACCCACCGTCATCTCACCCCACCGAGATCTCTCCCCACCCACCGTCATCTCTCCCCACCCACCGTCATCTCACCCCACCCACCGTCATCTCTCCCCACCCACCGTCATCTCACCCCACCCACCGTCATCTCTCCCCACCCACCGTCATCTCACCCCACCCACCGTCATCTCACCCCACCCACCGTCATCTCACCCCACCCACCGTCATCTCTCCCCACCCACCGTCATCTCACCCCACCCACCGTCATCTCCCCCCACCCACCGTCATCTCTCCCCACCCACCGTCATCTCTCCCCACCCACCGTCATCTCTCCCCACCCACCGTCATCTCTCCCCACCCACCGTCATCTCACCCCACCCACTGTCATCTCTCCCCACCGTCATCTCACCCCACCGAGATCTCACCCCACCGTCATCTCACCCCACCCACCGTCATCTCACCCCACCCACCGTCATCTCTCCCCACCCACCGTCATCTCTCCCCACCCACCGTCATCTCACCCCACCCACCGTCATCTCTCCCCACCCACCGTCATCTCTCCCCACCCACCGTCATCTCACCCCACCCACCGTCATCTCTCCCCACCCACCGTCATCTCTCCCCACCCACTGAGATCTCACCTCACCCGCCGTCATCTCACCCCACCCACTGTCATCTCTCCCCACCCACCAAGATCTCACCCCACCCACCGAGATCTCACCCCACCCACCGTCATCTCTCCTCACCCACCGTCATCTCTCCCCACCCACCGTCATCTCACCCCACCCACCATCATCTCATCCCACCCACCATCATCTCACCCCACCCACTGTCATCTCACCCCACCCACTGTCATCTCTCCCCACCCACCAAGATCTCACCCCACCCACCGAGATCTCACCCCACCCACCGTCATCTCACCCCACCCACCGTCATCTCACCCTACCGTCATCTCACCCCACCCACTGTCATCTCACCCCACCCACTGTCATCTCTCCCCACCCACCGAGATCTCACCCCACCCACCGTAATCTCACCCCACCCACCGTCATCTCACCCTACCGTCATCTCACCCCACCCACCGTCATCTCTCCCCACCCACCGTCATCTCACCCCACCCACCGTCATCTCCCCCCACCCACCGTCATCTCACCCCACCCACTGTCATCTCTCCCCACCCACTGTCATCTCACCCCACCGAGATCTCACCCCACCCACCGTCATCTCACCCCACCCACCGTCATCTCACCCCACCCACTGTCATCTCTCCCCACCCACCGTCATCTCTCCCCACCCACCGTCATCTCACCCCACCCACCGTCATCTCTCCCCACCCACCGTCATCTCACCCCACCCACCGTCATGTCTCCCCACCCACCGTCATCTCACCCCACCCACCGTCATCACACCCCACCCACCGTCATCTCACCCCACCCACCGTCATCTCTCCCCACCCACCGTCATCTCACCCCACCCACCGTCATCTCCCCCCACCCACCGTCATCTCACCCCACCCACTGTCATCTCTCCCCACCCACTGTCATCTCACCCCACCGAGATCTCTCCCCACCCACCGTCATCTCTCCCCACCCACCGTCATCTCACCCCACCCACCGTCATCTCTCCCCACCCACCGTCATCTCACCCCACCCACCGTCATCTCTCCCCACCCACCGTCATCTCACCCCACCCACCGTCATCTCACCCCACCCACCGTCATCTCACCCCACCCACCGTCATCTCACCCCACCCACCGTCATCTCTCCCCACCCACCGTCATCTCTCCCCACCCACCGTCATCTCACCCCACCCACCGTCATCTCTCCCCACCCACCGTCATCTCTCCCCACCCACCGTCATCTCACCCCACCCACCGTCATCTCTCCCCACCCACCGTCATCTCTCCCCACCCACTGAGATCTCACCTCACCCGCCGTCATCTCACCCCACCCACTGTCATCTCTCCCCACCCACCAAGATCTCACCCCACCCACCGAGATCTCACCCCACCCACCGTCATCTCTCCCCACCCACCGTCATCTCTCCCCACCCACCGTCATCTCACCCCACCCACCGTCATCTCATCCCACCCACCATCATCTCACCCCACCCACTGTCATCTCACCCCACCCACTGTCATCTCTCCCCACCCACCAAGATCTCACCCCACCCACCGAGATCTCACCCCACCCACCGTCATCTCACCCCACCCACCGTCATCTCACCCTACCGTCATCTCACCCCACCCACTGTCATCTCTCCCCAACCACTGTCATCTCACCCCACCGAGATCTCACCCCACCCACTGTCATCTCACCCCACCCACCGTCATCTCCCCCCACCCACCATCATCTCACCCCACCCACTGTCATCTCTCCCCACCCACTATCATCTCACCCCACCGAGATCTCACCCCACCCACCGTCATCTCACCCCACCCACTGTCATCTCTCCCCACCCACTGTCATCTCACCCCACCGAGATCTCACCCCACCCACCGTCATCTCACCCCACCCACCGTCATCTCACCCCACCCACCGTCATCTCTCCCCACCCACCGTCATCTCACCCCACCCACCGTCATCTCTCCCCACCCACCGTCATCTCTCCCCACCCACCATCATCTCACCCCACCCACCGTCATCTCTCCCCACCCGTCATCTCACCCCACCCACTGTCATCTCTCCCCACCCACTGTCATCTCACCCCACCGAGATCTCACCCCACCGTCATCTCACACCACCCACCGTCATCTCACCCCACCCACCGTCATCTCTCCCCACCCACCGTCATCTCTCCCCACCCACCGTCATCTCACCCCACCCACCGTCATCTCTCCCCACCCACCGTCATCTCTCCCCACCCACCGTCATCTCACCCCACCCACCGTCATCTCTCCCCACCCACCATCATCTCTCCCGACCCACTGTCATCTCACCCCACCCACTGTCATCTCACCCCACCCACTGAGATCTCTCCCCACCCGCCGAGATCTCACCCCACCCGCCGTCATCTCACCCCACCCACTGTCATCTCTCCCCACCCACCAAGATCTCACCCCACCCACCGAGATCTCACCCCACCCACCGTCATCTCTCCTCACCCACCGTCATCTCTCCCCACCCACCGTCATCTCACCCCACCCACCATCATCTCATCCCACCCACCGTCATCTCACCCCACCGTCATCTCACCCCACCCACTGTCATCTCTCCCCAACCACTGTCATCTCACCCCACCGAGATCTCACCCCACCCACTGTCATCTCACCCCACCCACCGTCATCTCACCCCACCCACCGTCATCTCTCCCCACCCACCGTCATCTCTCCCCACCCACCGTCATCTCACCCCACCCACCGTCATCTCTCCCCACCCACCGTAATCTCTCCCCACCCACCCTCATCTCACCCCACCCACCGTCATCTCTCCCCACCCACTGTCATCTCACCCCACCGAGATCTCACCCCACCCACCGTCATCTCACCCCACCCACCGTCATCTCTCCCCACCCACTGTCATCTCACCCCACCGAGATCTCACCCCACCCACCGTCATCTCACCCCACCCACCGTCATCTCACCCCACCCACCGTCATCTCTCCCCACCCACCGTCATCTCTCCCCACCCACCGTCATCTCACCCCACCCACCGTCATCTCTCCCCACCCACCGTCATCTCTCCCCACCCACTGTCATCTCTCCCCACCCACCGTCATCTCACCCCACCCACCGTCATCTCTCCCCACCCACCGTCATCTCACCCCACCCACCGTCATCTCTCCCCACCCACTGTCATCTCACCCCACCGAGATCTCACCCCACCGTCATCTCACCCCACCCACCGTCATCTCACCCCACCCACCGTCATCTCTCCCCACCCACCGTCATCTCTCCCCACCCACCGTCATCTCACCCCACCCACCGTCATCTCTCCCCACCCACCGTCATCTCTCCCCACCCACCGTCATCTCACCCCACCCACCGTCATCTCTCCCCACCCACCGTCATCTCTCCCCACCCACCGTCATCTCTCCCGACCCACCGTCATCTCACCCCACCCACTGTCATCTCTCCCCACCCACTGAGATCACACCCCACCCGCCGTCATCTCTCCTCACCCACCGTCATCTCACCCCACCCACCGTCATCTCATCCCACCCACCGTCATCTCACCCCACCGTCATCTCACCCCACCCACTGTCATCTCTCCCCAACCACTGTCATCTCACCCCACCGAGATCTCACCCCACCCACTGTCATCTCACCCCACCCACTGTCATCTCTCCCCAACCACTGTCATCTCACCCCACCGAGATCTCACCCCACCCACTGTCATCTCACCCCACCCACCGTCATCTCCCCCCACCCACCATCATCTCACCCCACCCACTGTCATCTCTCCCCACCCACTGTCATCTCACCCCACCGAGATCTCACCCCACCCACCGTCATCTCACCCCACCCACTGTCATCTCTCCCCACCCACTGTCATCTCACCCCACCGAGATCTCACCCCACCCACCGTCATCTCACCCCACCCACCGTCATCTCACCCCACCCACCGTCATCTCTCCCCACCCACCGTCATCTCACCCCACCCACCGTCATCTCTCCCCACCCACTGTCATCTCACCCCACCGAGATCTCACCCCACCGTCATCTCTCCCCACCCACCGTCATCTCACCCCACCCACCGTCATCTCTCCCCACCCACCGTCATCTCTCCCCACCCACCGTCATCTCTCCCGACCCACTGTCATCTCACCCCACCCACTGTCATCTCACCCCACCCACTGTCATCTCTCCCCACCCACTGAGATCTCACCCCACCCGCCGTCATCTCACCCCACCCACTGTCATCTCTCCCCACCCACCAAGATCTCACCCCACCCACCGAGCTCTCACCCCACCCACCGTCATCTCTCCTCACCCACCGTCATCTCTCCCCACCCACCGTCATCTCACCCCACCCACCGTCATCTCATCCCACCCACCGTCATCTCACCCCACCGTCATCTCACCCCACCCACCGTCATCTCTCCCCAACCACCGTCATCTCACCCCACCCACCGTCATCTCACCCCACCCACCGTCATCTCACCCCACCCACCGTCATCTCTCCCCACCCACCGTCATCTCACCCCACCCACCGTCATCTCTCCCCACCCACCGTCATCTCTCCCCACCCACCGTCATCTCACCCCACCCACCGTCATCTCTCCCCACCCACCGTCATCTCTCCCCACCCACCGTCATCTCACCCCACCCACCGTCATCTCTCCCCACCCACCGTCATCTCTCCCGACCCACCGTCATCTCTCCCGACCCACCGTCATCTCACCCCACCCACTGTCATCTCACCCCACCCGCCGTCATCTCTCCCCACCCACTGAGATCTCACCCCACCCGCCGTCATCTCACCCCACCCACTGTCATCTCTCCCCACCCACCAAGATCTCACCCCACCCACCGAGATCTCACCCCACCCACCGTCATCTCTCCCCACCCACCATCATCTCTCCCCACCCACCGTCATCTCACCCCACCCACCGTCATCTCACCCCACCCACCGTCATCTCACCCCACCCACCGTCATCTCTCCCCACCCACCGTCATCTCTCCCCACCCACCGTCATCTCACCCCACCCACCGTCATCTCTCCCCACCCACCGTCATCTCTCCCGACCCACCGTCATCTCTCCCGACCCACCGTCATCTCACCCCACCCACTGTCATCTCACCCCACCCACTGTCATCTCTCCCCACCCACTGAGATCTCACCCCACCCGCCGTCATCTCACCCCACCCACTGTCATCTCTCCCCACCCACCAAGATCTCACCCCACCCACCGAGATCTCACCCCACCCACCGTCATCTCTCCCCACCCACCGTCATCTCTCCCCACCCACCGTCATCTCACCCCACCCACCGTCATCTCATCCCACCCACCGTCATCTCACCCCACCCACTGTCATCTCTCCCCACCCACCGTCATCTCACCCCACTGTCATCTCACCCCACCCACCGTCATCTCACCCCACCCACCGTCATCTCACCCCACCCACCGTCATCTCTCCCCACCCACCGTCATCTCACCCCACCCACAGTCATCTCACCCCACCCACCGTCATCTCTCCCCACCCACCGTCATCTCTCCCCACCCACCGTCATCTCACCCCACCCACCGTCATCTCTCCCCACCCACCGTCATCTCACCCCACCCACCGTCATCTCTCCCCACCCACTGAGATCTCACCCCACCCACCGTCATCTCTCCCCACCGTCATCTCACCCCACCCACCGTCATCTCTCCCCACCCACCGTCATCTCCCCCCACCCACTGTCATCTCTCCCCACCCACTGTCATCTCACCCCACCGAGATCTCACCCCACCCACCGTCATCTCTCCCAACCCACTGTCATCTCACCCCACCCACTGTCATCTCACCCGAGATCTCACCCCACCCACCATCATCTCACCCCACCCACTGTCATCTCACCCCACCGAGATCTCACCCCACCCACTGTCATCTCACCCCACCCACTGTCATCTCACCCCACCGTCATCTCTCCCCACCCACTGTCATCTCACCCCACCCACTGAGATCTCACCCAAGTATAATCTTGCAGCACCGCTTTTGTTTCTAATGTCTTGACAAGCAGGTGAGAAGATGCTGAGTGTTCTTGGTCCATTGCTGTGGCTACAAAGGCTGGTTCTAGTGTCTCACTGGCTGTCTCCTGCTCAAGCATGGTTTTAGCAGTTCCCTTCTTATCCCGGGCCATACTAGACCTACTGTCTTCCCTGGCTTGCACTATGCTATGGTTTGAATGTTTGTCTCCTTCCTCATGTTGAAATTTAACCCCCAATGTGGCAGTATTGGGAGGTGGGGCCTTTAAGAGGTGATTATGTCATATGTCCCCTTCCCTCATGAGTAGATTACTCCATTCAGCGAGTAATGGGCTAATGGATGTTCTTGGGAGTAGGACTTGTGGCTCTATAACAAGGAGAGAGAACTGAGCTTGCACACTCAGCCCCTCATCTTGTGATGCCCTGGGCTGCCTTGGGACTTTGCAGAAAGTCCCTGCTAGCATGAAGGCCCTCACCAGATGCAGCCTCTCAACCTTGGACTTCCCAGCCTTCAGGACTGTAAGAAATAAATCTTGTTTCTTTATTAATTACCCAGTTTCAGGTATTCTGTTATAAGCCACAGTAAATGGACTAAGACAGGCTGTGGTAACAAACTACCATTAAATGGGTGGCTTAAATAACAGATTTATTTCTTAGAGTTCTAGGGTCTGGGGAGTCCAAGATCAAGGTGCTGGTAGATCCCCTGTCTGATACGAGCTCACTTCCAGGTTTGTAGATAGCCACCTTCTCATTGTGTCCTACATGGCAGACAGCAGACAGAGGAGGAGCAAACTCCACTGTCTCTTCGTATAAGGGCACTAATCCCATTCATGAGGGCCACACCCTCATGACCTAATTACATCCCAAAGGCCCACCTCTGAATATCCTTGTGTTGAAGGTTAGGAATTCAACACATGAATTTGGGGGAGACAAACGTTTAGTCCATAACACCTATAACAACCAAGACACAGCTACCAGCCACATGTGGCTACTGAGCCAGTATGAATTGGGATGGGCTATAAAATGCAAAATATACACTAAAATGTAATGATTCTGTATAAAGGCTGGGTACAGTGGCTTAGGCCTATAATCCCAACAATTTGGGAGGCTGAGGTGGGAAGATCCCTTGAGACCAGCCTGGGCAACATAGGAAGACCCCATTTCTAGAAAAAAATTTCCCAGTCTGGGCAACATAGAGAGAACTTGTCTCTGTAGAAATTTTTAAAAATTAGCCAGGCATGGTGCAGGCACCTGTAGTCCCATCTACCCAGGAGGCTGAGGTGGAAGGATACCTTGAGCCTGGGAGGTCGAGGCTTCAGTAAGCTATGATCATGCCACTGCACTCCAGCCTGGGTTACAGAGTGAGCCTCTTCTCAATTTAAAAAAAAAAAAAAAAAAAGATTTAGTAGGAAAAAAGGATGAAGGCAAAATATCTCAATAAGTTTTATTTTGATGGCATGTTGCGATGATAATATTTTGAGCATATCTTGGACTACATTAAATATATTACTAAAATCAATGTCACCTTTTTCTTTTTACTTTTGAAATGTGGGCACTAAGAATTTTTTAACACCTACATGGTTCACACTTGTGGCTCACATGACATTCCTATTGGGCAGAGCTAGTCCAGAGGATTCTGAGCCTTTGGCGCCAGTGCTTGGATCATCTGAGTTGTAGGCGCCCTCCCCTCATGCGTGCACAAGCAGTGAAGATCTTGATCTCACTCTTGGGTCGATGAGTTAAATGTATGTGATACTACAGAGGGAGGCAGGCAGCCCAGGTGTTGCAGGGCTGTGAGTGGAAGCTTCAGGGGCATCTGCTTCTCTGTCTTGCGGGTCTTCAAGTGTTTGTCCGGGAACGTCTGGGGAGAGGTGGGAATACTGCAGTTGCAAACCCCAGTGCTGGATGTGGGGCCTGGTGGGAGGTGACTGGATCTTGGGGCGGTTTCTCATGGTTTAACACCACCCCACTTGGTGCTCCTGCTTGGCCTCAGCCATAAGTCAAAGATCCCCAAGGCCTCCCCAGAGGCAGATGCTGCCATGCTTCCTGTATAGCCTGTGGAACCACGAGCCAATGACACCTGCTTCCTTTATAAATTACCCAGTCTCAGGTATTTCTTTATAGCAGTGCAAGAACGGACTACAGCACTCCAGTGCCGGCCTCTCTCCAAGGGCAGCTCCACTTCCAGCCTCCACTCTTGGGTCATCTGGGACCTGTGGACATTCACCCCAAGCGAAGCCAAGAGTCCCCTTTGGGATGAATAAATCCAGTGGCTGACCAGGTGGTGACCTCCAGGCCTGGCAAAGCTGCCTCCCACAAAGCCCTATCTCCATATTGAGGATTGCAATTCCACATGAGATTTGGGCGGAGACAAAGATCCAAACCATATCATGGGTCAGAAACCTGAGTATGGAACAGGACGTGGCCAGTGAGGGCCGGTGGGGGGCAGCATGGAGAGTCACACTGGTGAGAACTCATCAAGGTCTGTCCACTGGGTCTGAGCAACACCCCCTGACCTGCCTGCCCCACCCCAAGTCAAGACGCCAACTGGAGGCTGCATCCCCTCTGCTGCTGGCTGCAGTGTTGAAGATTGGGAGGCTCTCCCTCTTCCGCAGGCATAGAATTTCAAATTGACACAGACTGCAGTGGAACCACTGACCCAGCACTAACCTCACCCATCCCAGCCCCTCAGCAGGCCTGCCAGGGGGTAGATTCCTGCCCCAGTCACCCCTGCAGGACACCAGCTCTCCATTCCTCTGGCACCCGTGTCAACCTCTCGTTCCCACAGTGGCTGCCTTGGCTCATGCCTTCACATGTTTCTCCCTTGCACTCTCCCAGGCCCCTGCACCTCTCAGCTCTCCCGCCGCTGCACCTGCCCACATTCCCAAGTCGGAGCCCCCTGCTGCCCACTGCCACCTGGGCAGCCTCTCAACAGGAGAGTTTAACCAACACCCAGCTCTGTGTGCACTCCTCAGCAGAGCCACCCTTGGCTCCCAGAATGCCCACCCTGTGACCCCTCTTCGGCTGGACTGCAAGGAGTCTCTGTGCCAACAAGGAAAAGGCGCCCCTGCTGGCTGCAGGACATGGGCTGTGGAGGGAAGTGTCTGACCCAGACAGTGCCCAGTTGTAATTATCTCACAACCCGCAGTCTTTACTTGTCTGACTTCCTTTTTAGACCATGGGAACTGCCAGGGCAGATCCCTAGATGCTCAATAAATGCATCTTTATTTAGAATGCACAGGTGCAGTTATCCAGCGGGCACAGTGGAAGTGGGGATGCAGGAGGTGCCTGTGAATGGGCAGCCGGGGAGATTCGAATGTGGGCAGAGAGCGGAGAGGACCTGGGAAGGAAGGGAGGGGCCGCGGCACTGGGAGTCACAGGCCAGGCTGTCGCTTTGAGGGTCTGCACAGAGGGCAGGACCAGAGGAGACCACCCTGGGACTGCACAGAGCCGGCTTGAGGGTCCAGCCCCTTAAAGACAATCCTCTAGAGGATGTAGAGTTTCCTCGAGCTGCCATAACAAAGCTCACAGGCTGTGTCCCCCAGCCACCCTTCACCTGCCAATTCCTGTGTTGAAGCCCTAACCCCCAGTACCTCAGAATGTGGCTGCAATTGGAGACTGGGCCTTTAAAAAGGTGATTGAGTTAAAATGAGGCCCTTAGGTTGGCCCTAATCCAACCTGGCTGACATCCTTTAAAAAAAAAAAAAAAAAGAGGTGATTCAGACACACAAAGAGACACCAGGGATGTGTGAGTGCATAAAAATAGAGCATGTGAGGGTGCAGCGAGCAGGCGGCCGCCTGCAAACCAAGGAGAGAGGCCTCCAGAGAAATCAGCTCTGCCGGCATCTTTGTCTCAGACTTCTGACCTCCAGAACCGTGACAGGACACATTTCTGTGGTTGAAGCCCTGCGTCTGTGAGATTTGTTAGAGTAGCCTTTGCTGGCTAATATCATGGCTTGGACTAGACACCACCCCTTAACAGTTTTGGAGGTCAGAAGTCTGAGACCACGGTGCAGGCAGGGCTGTGCTCCCTCTGAGGGCGCTAGGAAGGGCCTGTTCCTGGCCTCCCTCAGAGCTTCTGCTGGTTCCTTGGCTTGGGGCAGCAGAACTCCAATCCACACGTGGCCCTCTCCCTGTGTGCGTGTCTGTGTCCAAATTTCCCCTTTTGGATAAAGACATCAGTCAGGTGGACTAGGACCCACCCTAATGACCACATCTTCACTTCAATACATCTGCAATGACCCTGTATCCAAATAAGTTCACATTCTGAGACGCTGGGAGTTACGACTCCAACACATGGATTTTGGCAGACACAATTCAACCTGTTACAGACTGAATTTCTCAGAGAAATTCCGGTGCTGAATCACTGGCCTCCAATGCGACCACATTCGAAGATAGGGCCATCAGGGAGGTAGCTAAGGTTATGAGGCCACGAGGGTGGGCCCTCAAGCCAATAGGGTTGGAGTCCTTATACCAAGAGGAAAGACACCAGAGACCACCCCCTCTCTAAGTGTGCACAGGGAAGAGGCCATGGGAGGATGCCATGAGAAGGTGACACCCACAGGCCAGGAAGAGAGGCCTTCCCAGAAACCAACCCCACGGGCGCCCTGATGTGGACTTCCAGCCTCCAAAACTGTGAGAAACAAGTTTCTGCTGTTTAAGCCACCCAGTCTGTGGCACTTCTTATGGCAGCCTAAGCAGAAGAAAATGCCACCCAGAGCCTTCTCTATTAAATCGTTTGGTTGCAAATGACAGAAACTTAAATTAAACCACTTTAACCAGAGGAAAATTTCTAGCTGGGCATGGTGGCTCACACCTGTAATCCCAGCACTCTGGGAGGCCGAGGTGGGCAGATCCCTTGAGCTCAGGAGTTCGAGACCAGCTTTGGCAACATGGTGAAACCCCTGTCTGTACAAAAAATACCAAAAAATAGCTTGGTGTGCTGGCACATGCCTATAGTCTCAGCTACTCGGGAGGCTGAGGTAAGGGGATTGCTTGAGCCTTGGAGGTTGAGGCTGGAGCCAAGATTGTGGCAGAGTGAGACCCTGTGTCAATAAAAAGGAAAGGAAAGGAGAGGGGAGGAGAGGGGAGGAGAGGGGAGGGGAGGAGAGGGGAGGGGAGGGGAGGAGAGGGGAGGGGAGGGAAGGCGAAGGGAGGGGAGGAGGGGGAGGGCAGGGGAGCGGGGAAGGAGAAGGAAGGGGAAGGGAGGGGAGGAGAGGGAGGGGAGGAGGGGGAGGGGAGGAGGGGGAGGGGAGGGGAAGGGAGGAGAGGGGAGGGAGGGGAGGAGAAGGGAGGGGAGGGGAGGGACCTAAGGAGGCATGTCACCTGAATGTCACGTGGAGTCCTGAGTAGAATCGTGGAACAGGAAGATGACATTAGGGAAAAACTAAGGGAATCTGAATAAAAGGTGGATTTAAGATGTCAAAAATGGTGCTATAATGGTGACAAATGTACCATATGCTGTGAGGGGAGAGGGGGGAGAGGAGGGAAGGGGAGGGGAGGGGAGGGGAGGGGAGTAGGAAGGATTCTTAGCTCAAGAACTGAATAGGCCAAGCATAGATCTGGGCGCAGCAGTCTCCAGGGCTCTTCGGGCCCCACCTCTGTCTGTTTCTACGAATGCCTCTCCCAGCGGCCCTCTCCTCCCTGGGTTCTGTCCTGGAGTAACTCTCCAGCTGTGCACCTGTCCGCTCAACAACTTCCATAGACAGGAAGCACTCCCTCCAGAAGCTCAGGGCTGTGTTGAGAGACTTACAGAGGCCAAGCAGCAGCTTACACAGGACACAGTGACAAGAGGACACAGTGACAATGAGACACAGGACACAGGACACAGTGACAACAGGACACAGTGACAACAGAGCACAGACACAGAGATGATGGGACACAGGACACAGGGATGACGGGACACAGGACACAGTGGATCACAGGGGCCAGACATGAAACAGGGAACTCAGAAGGAACCCACAGAGATGACGAAGGACCCAGGAGGCCCCTGAAGGAGCTCTCAACGGCCTAGGCTGGGACAATTGGAGCCACAAAATAAAACAGTACTGGGTTATGACCCAAAGCAGAAAACAAATGTCCTTGAGTCTGTGGGGATACAGATCAATGACTGGATAAACACCTGAAGAGGGGAGAGGAGGTGAATCTCCTGCAGAAGAATTCCACCTAATGTATGCAGAAACACCTCCCTCAAGGAGGAGCAGCAGAACTCCCGGCTCGGGAGCGTGGGCTGCACTGACAGACGCATCCCAAGAGGACAGCACAGGGGCAGGCCAGGGGGAGGAGCTCCGTTTTTATTTTCAGGGGAAACCCTATGAACATGATCTCCGCCGGGTGGTCAAGGCCAGAATCAACAGGGATAAGTGGCGTTGATGGCACGGACCCTTGACCTTGATGTGATGAAATGGCCTCCCATGACCCCAGTCTAACCATGAGAACATCAGACAAATCCCAACTGAGGGACATCTTACAAAGCACTCGGCCACTTATCCTCAAAACTGTCACGTTCAAACTGTCACCGTCGAGAGGAGCCTAGGCAGGCATGTCACCTGAATGTCACGTGGGGTCCTGAGTGGAATCGTGGAACAGGAAGAGGACATTAGGGAAAAACTAAGGGAATGTGAATAAAGTGTGGACTTAAGGTGTCAATAACGGTGCCGTAATGGTGACAGCTGTACCACATGCTGCGAGATGTTCGCAATCAGGGAGGTCATGTGAGAGGTACGGAATGCTCTGTACTAGCTTCACAATGATTCCGTGCCTCTAGAGCCGTCCTAAAAGAAAACGTTTATTTAACAGTATCAATTTTTTTGAAAGAGGGGGCCAGTTGGGGCCGAAAAGGAATGTTGGATACTCAAGAAATATGGATCTATTAAACCTCACATCAAAATACATTCTGAATTCCAGATGGATGTAAGATCCAAACATATATATTTTTAGCCCAGGCGCAGTGGCTCACGCTTATAATCCCAGCACTTTGGGAGGCTGAGGCAGGTGGATGGCTTGAGCCCAAGAATTCGAGACCAGCCTAGGCAACACGATAAAATTCTGTCTCTACCAAAAAATAAAAAATAATACTAATAATTAGCCAGGCATGGTGGTGTGTGACTGTTGTCCCAGCTACTTGGGAGGCTGAGGGGGGAGGATCACTTGAGACCAGGAGGTGGAGGGTGCAGTGAGCCGAGATCACACCACTGCACTCCAGCCTGGGCGACAGAGTGAGACCCTGACCCTATCTCTTTCTTTCTGTCTCTTCGCTCTCTCTCTGCAGATAGATAGATAGATAGATAGATAGATAGATAGATAGACAGACAGACAGAGACACACACACATATATGGAGATATATATATATAAATAATATATTATATGTTTATATATAAATATATTTATTTATATATATTATTTATATATATATAAAATATATATATATGAAATCATGAAGGCTTCATGGCAGGAAAATAGGGTCTGGAGGCAGGGAACGGAAGGCCGATTCACACTTCAGCTATGACAGGAAACACCCTCTCCATAGGGCATACGCCTTAAATGACTGTGTAACTTTACTTTGATCTCTCCATTTACATCAGGAATATCCAAAGTAACCAGTGCAATCCTCTAGGGGGTATTTAAACTCCCAAAAATTCTGTAACTTGGCCCTTGAGCCCCTACGCTCAGGCCTGCCCCCACACTGTGGAGGGTTCTTCCGTTTTCAGTAAATCCCTTCCTTCCTTCCCTGCTTTGTTTGTGCGTTTTGTCCACTTCTTTGTTCAAGACGCCAAGAACCTGGACACCTTCTACCGGTAATAAAGGTACTAAAGAGAAAATGGAGGTAAATACTTATATAATCTTAAAATAAAGAAGCTGGCTGGGCACGGTGGCTCACGCCTATAATCCCAACACTTTGGGAGGCTGCAGCAGAAGGATCACTTGAGCCCAGGAGTTTGAGAGCAGCCTGGGCAACATAATGAGACCATGTCTCTACAAAAATAAAATAAAATAAAAATAAAGAAGTTCTTTCTACATATCACTCCAAAGACAAAAACCACAAAAGATAGCTTTAACTACAGAAAATACAATACTATACATATGGCCAATAAGAAAAATAATATAGACACTAATAAAAATAGCAAATAATTATCTCATACTCGCTGTAGTCCAGGCCCTGTTATAAGTACTGTATTAACTCATTTAATTCCCACAACAAACCTACAAGGTACTGCAAAGGCTCTGGTAGGTGAAGCAATGCACCCAAAGCTACAGAGCTAGGAAGCGGTGGGGCAGTGTGGCTACGCCTGTGCCCTGAACCACAAAAGTAACAGGCACACGGCTGACTGGGGAAAACGTGAGAACATTTTGTGAACCATATCCGAAAAGCAGATTATATCTTTATGACGGTAATATATATATGCACTCTTACCAATAAGAAAAAGACAAACATCTCAGTAGAAAAACAGGCAAAGGAAGTCATTCGCAAAGGCAATCCACAAAGGAAGTCATTCAGTCAATGCTTGTAAAAAAAAAAAAAAAAAAAAGTTCAACCTCAACAGTTAACAAAGAGATGCAAATTAAAACGGACATCTTCCCACCCCATCAAGCTGACTCAGATGCTAAAGAAATCAGTCTCCAGTCGCCAGTCTACGTAAAGCGAGCCTGGCACGTTGGGTTCTTAGGGAGGTACCACAGGATGTTTACGAGGGGCTTGCCTTGGCATCGGTGGAAGGAGGAGAGAGAAGCAGGGTTGGACGAGGGAGAAGGCAAACTTCCATGCAGACCCAGTGATAGCCCCAAAGACCAAACAGGAGCCTCCAAGCTAGAGTGGCCCCGGGAGACCTTCCTGACTCGGGCAGAGGTGACCCCCACATTGAGGTGTCGTTGAATGCAGTTGCCCAGGAAGAGTCCCGGCTTTGGACAGGGTGGCTCTTTGCAGCTGAACAGTCTCTGAAGGGACTGAGAGTTGAAGGCACCCCAAGCAGCTGGGGTAACAAGTCCTTCCCGGAAGGGGGATCTAGGTGGCTCATCACAGTGAAGACATACAAAAATGTTTATTAAAAGCCAGAGGCATGGTGGCTCATGCCTGTTATCCCAGCACTTTGGGAGGCTGAGGAAGGAGGATCAATTGAGCCCAGGAGTTCAAGACCAGCCTGGACAACATGGTGAAACCCTGTCTCTACAAAAGAAAAAAATTTAAAAATTAAAATTAAAATAAGTCACTGACATTAAAGAAATGCAAATCAAAACTACAATGAGATACCAGCTCACATCCATTAAGATGTACCATAAAAAAAAAAACACACAGAAAATAAGTGTTGGGGAGGATGTGGAGAAATTGGACCCCTTGTACACTGTTGGTAGGAATTACAGAGGTGCAGCTGCTGTAGAAACAATATGGGTGTAAGGATTAATACCGAGTGTCAGCCTGATTGGAATGAAGGATGGAAAGTATTGATCCTGGGTGTGTCTGTGAGGGTGTCGGCAAAGGAGATTAACTTTGAGTCAGGGGGTTGGGTAGCGGTTGGCCCACCCTTAATCTGGGTGGGCACCATCTAATTGGCTGCCAGAGAGGCCAGAATATAAAGCAGGCAGAAGAATGTGAAAAGACTAGACTGGCCCAGCCTCCCAGCCTGCATCTTTCTACTGTGCTGGATGCTTCCTGCCCTCGAACATCGGAATCCAAGTTCCTCAGCTTTGGGACTCGGGCTGGCTTCCTTGCTCCTCAGCTTGAGACGGCCTATCGTGGGACCTTGTGATTGTGTGAGTTAATGCTCCTTAATAAACTATCCCATATATATATATATATGTCCCATATATATATATATATAAACTATATATGTATATATAACTATATATGTATATATACACACATATGTATAACTATATATGTATATATAACTATATATGTATATAAACTATATATATAAACTATATATATGTCCCATATACATACATATAAACTATCCCATATATATCTCCCATATATATATCTCCCATATATATATCTCCCATATACATCTCCCATATATACATCTCCCATATACATCTCCCATATACACATCTCCCATATACATCTCCCATATATATATCTCCCATATATATATCTCCCATATATATCTCCCATATATATATCTCCCATATATATATCTCCCATATATATATCTCCCATATATATATCTCCCATATATATATCTCCCATATATATATCTCCCATATATATATCTCCCATATATATATCTCCCATATATATATCTCCCATATATATATCTCCCATATATATCTCCCATATATATATCTCCCATATATATCTCCCATATATATATCTCCCATATATATCTCCCATATATATCTCCCATATATATATCTCCCATATATATACCTCCCATATATATATCTCCCATATATATATCTCCCATATATATCTCCCATATATATCTCTCCCATATATATCTCTCCCATATATATCTCTCCCATATATCTCTCCCATATATCTCTCCCATATATCTCTCCCATATATCTCTCCCATATATCTCTCCCATATATATCTCCCATATATATCTCCCATATATATATCTCCCATATATATATCTCCCATATATATCTCCCATATATATATCTCCCATATATATCTCCCATATATATATCTCCCATATATATATCTCCCATATATATATCTCCCATATATATATCTCCCATATATATATCTCCCATATATATATCTCCCATATATATATCTCCCATATATATATCTCCCATATATATATCTCCCATATATATATCTCCCATATATATATCTCCCATATATATCTCCCATATATATATCTCCCATATATATATCTCCCATATATATCTCCCATATATATCTCCCATATATATATCTCCCATATATATATCTCCCATATATATATCTCCCATATATATATCTCCCATATATATCTCCCATATATATATCTCCCATATATATCTCCCATATATATCTCCCATATATATATCTCCCATATATATCTCCCATATATATATCTCCCATATATATCTCCCATATATACATCTCCCATATATACATCTCCCATATATATCTCCCATATATATCTCCCATATATATATCTCCCATATATATCTCCCATGTATATCTCCCATATATATCTCCCATATATATATCTCCCATATATATATCTCCCATATATATATCTCCCATATATATATCTCCCATATATATATCTCCCATATATATCTCCCATATATATCTCCCATATATATATCTCCCATATATATATCTCCCATATATACATCTCCCATATATATCTCCCATATATATCTCCCATATATATCTCCCATATATATATCTCCCATATATACATCTCCCATATATATCTCCCATATATATCTCCCATATATATCTCCCATATATATATCTCCCATATATATCTCCCATATATATATCTCCCATATATATATCTCATCTCCCATATATATATCTCCCATATATATATCTCCCATATATATCTCCCATATATATCTCCCATATATATATCTCCCATATATATATCTCCCATATATATCTCCCATATATATATCTCCCATATATATCTCCCATATATATCCCATATATATATCCCATATATATATATATATGTCCTATTAGTTCTGTCCCTCTAGAGAACCCTGACTAATACAATAGGTATCCCTCCAAAAATTAAAAATAGAATTTCTATAAGATCCAGCCATTCCACTTCTGAGTATATACCCTAAAGAATTAAAAGCAGGCAGTCAAAGAGATATTTGCACACCCATGTTCATAACAACGGTATTAACAATAGCTAAAACATGGAAGCAGCCCAAAGTGTCTGTGGGTGGATGAGTGGATACGTGAAAAGTAGCCCATCCAGACAAAGGAATATCACTCAGCCTTAAAAAAGGACATGTGGCTCACAACAGAATCCCAGCACTTTGGGAGGCCGAGGCAGGTAGATCATGAGGTCAGCAGTTTGAGACCAGCCTGGCCAACATGGTGAAACCCCATCTCTACTAAAAAAAAAAATACAAAAGTTAGCCGGATATGGTGGCGGGCACCTGTAATCCCAGCTACTTGGGAGGCTGAGGCAGAAGAATCGTTTGAACTCGGGAGGCGGAGGTTGCAGTGAGCCCCAAGATTGCGCCACCACACTCCAGCCTGGCAACAGAGTGAGACTCCATCTCAAAAAAAAAAAAGAAGAAGAAGAACTTTATGCAATCTGCTACAATATGGGCGAACTTGGGGACACTATGTCACAAAAAGACAAATACTAGATGATTCCCCTTACATGAGGCACCCAGAGTAGTCAAAAATATAGAGACAGAAGGGAGAATGGTGGGGACCAGGGGCTGGGAGGGGCAATGGGGAGTTAGCATTTAACGGGTATGGAATTTCCACTTTGCAAGATGAAAAGAGTTAACGGAGATGGCTGGTGATGTTTGCACATTACAAACTGTAGGCTTAAAAAGGGTTACGATGGTAAATGTTTTGTTATGTATATTTTACCACAACAAAAAAAAATTGAAAAAAAGCAGTCATTGTGATATGCAGCCCATTTCTGCAGACTCCCTGACGGGGTCAAATGGGGATTAAAAGGCCGGACATGGTGGCTCACGCCTGTAATCCCAACACTTTGGGAGGCTCAGGCAGGTGGATTGATTGAGCTCAAAAGTTTGCGATCAGCCTAGGTAACACAGCAAGACCCCGACTCACAAAAACATTTTTAAAATTAGCCAGGCATGATGGCGTGCACCTATGATCCCAGATATTTGGACGCTGAGGTGGGAGAATCACTGGAGCCAGGGAGGTCAAGGCTGCAGTGAGCCGTGATCGTGCCATGGCACTCCAGCCTGGGCAACAAAGCAAGACACTGTCTGAAAAAATGAAAGGGCGTTAGAGCTCTGAGTAATTCTGACAAGATCTCCATGCCTCCCTCCCCCAACTCACACCCTCAGCTCTCACATCCCTCCCCCTGTCTGCTGTGGAGACCTCCAGGACCTATCCCATGGTGCCCTATACCCAGCTATCTGCTACAGGAACTGGCTTGCACCAGCTTGCAAGAGCCCATTGTTAAATGTTTAAATATTCCACAAGCCTGCTGTTAAACCACTGGTAGCTTGAAATGAGCCATGGTGGGAGTATTTACACCATGGAAAGTGTCAAAGGCTACATGTCAGGCCAAAGAGTGCGAGTGCACTCTAACAGCCTCAGGGCACATCTGCAAACGCTGTTCTCCTCATTCACCAAAGACCCAGGACACCCAGGTCGTCACTTCACCCCAGGTCGTACTTCACACCAGGCCCTAATCCCTGTAAGGCCATTCTCACCTCCTAATCCAACCCCACCTCCAGGCCTCCTTACTCCCAAAACCCTCACTGTTTCCTCTGGAGCTTGAGACATGCCGGGAGCCACAGCTCCTCCTTCCCACAGCTTCTCTCCACCTGCTTGCTCTGACTGGAACCCCGGCCCCTGGAGCATCCTCCGTTGCAGTTACTTCCAGATCAACCCCCACCTTCCCCAAACCCGCCAGCCTTGAAGCTGGTGCCATCACACTATGCTCTGTGCCACCTTTCCTGTCTGGTTCTCTGCAGACCCTAGTCCCCTCCATCTTGTTCCTAGATGATTCCTACTCCCGGTTCATTGTCACTCTTGCTAAATCCCTGTCCTAATTCTTGCCGATTTAAATCTCCACAGAGATGATCCTCCTCCTTCCCTGACCTTTGCTCCTCCAATGATCTTGCCTTCTACCCGTGCTCGGCCACCTCTCCCATGCTCCTTCTCTAGATCCCGATGTGCCATCCAACAGAGTGGCCACAAACCCCTCAAAATGAGCCTGGTCCAAAGCGAGAGGCACTGTCTGTGTAAATTACACGCGAGGTTTCAAAGTCGTAGTGTGGGAAAAAATGTAAAATACTTCACTAATAATTCTGAATGTTGATTACATGTTGAGGTGACATTTGGGATGCATTTGGGTCAAATAGAATATAATTGTACCTTCTTTACCTCATGTCCCACTCCTCTTCTTCCTATGTGGACTCCATAGTCCATTGTGCCACCCCTCTCTCCTGTGCACCTTCAGCCCCCTCACCTTTCTCTCATTTCCTCATACTTGCCTGGAAAAAATCTCCAACCTGCTCAATTACAACACAGTGCCAGCACCTGTTAAGCTGAACAAGGTTGAAGGAAAACACGCAAAGATTCTGACCCTCCACTCAGGCTCTGGCTTCCCCCATTTCAGCAGCGCTCCACCACCACCACCAATTGTTGATTTGTCCTCCCTATCGGAGCCTTCCCATCATCTCCCATTATAATAATTCATTCATTAAAAAAATTAAAACTTGATCTCTGATATGGTTTGGCTGTGTCCCCAACCACATCTCATCTTGAATTGTGGTTACCATAATTCCCACTTGTCATGGGAGGGACCCGGTGGGAGGTAATTGAATCATGGGGGTGGTTACCCCCATGCTACTGTTCTCATGATAGTGAGTGAGTTCCCACGAGATCTGATGGTTCAATAAGGGGCTTTCCCCCTTTTTGCTTGGTACTTCTCCTTGCTGCTGCCATATGAAGATATGAAGAAGGACATATTTGCTTCCCCTTCTGCCATGACTGTAAGTTTCCTGAGGCCTCCCCAGCCATGCTGAACTGTCAGTCAATTAAACCTCTTTCCTTTGTAAATTACCCAGTCTCGGGTATGTCTTTATTGGCAACGTGAGAACGGACTAATAAAATCTCTCTCTCCCTTTCTTCTCTCCTTTATAGCAAGACTCTTTGGAAGTATCCATCTGGGCCAGAGTGCAGTGGCATACTCACAGCTCACTGCAGCCTCGATCTCCTGAGCCCAAGCAATTCTCGCACCTCAGCCTCTTAGTAGCTGGGACTACAGGTGTGCACCACCACTCCCCGCTAATTTGTAAAAATTTTTTGTAGGCCGGGCGCAATGTCTCATCCCTGTAATTGCAGCACTTTGGGAGGCCAAGGTGGGCGGATCACCTGAGGTCAGGAGTTGGAGACCAGCCTGGCCAACATGGTGAAACCTTGTCTCTAGTAAAATACAAAAAATTAGCCAGGTGTGTTGGCGGGCACCTGTAATCCCAGCTACTCAGGAGGCTGAATGAGGAGAATTGCTTGAACCTGGGAGGTGGAGGTTGCAGTGAGCTGAGGTTGCACCACTGCACTCCACCCTGGGCTACAGAGCGAGACTCTGTCAAAAAAACAAAAATTAAAAAAAAAATTTGTAGAGACAGAGTCTTGCTATGTTTCCCAGGCTGCTCTGGAACTCTTGGCCTCAAGCAATCCCTACCTCAACCTCCCAAAGTGCTGAGCTTATAGGTGTGAACCCCTGCACCCAGCTGGAAGTATCTATTCTTATTATCTTCAATTTCTCTCCTCCCATTTTCTCTTGAACCTTTTCAATCAGTATTTGCCTCCTACCACCACATTGAAGCCCTCCAGTGGCTTCCCTATTTCATTTGGGATAAAATCCAAAGTCTTGGCCAGGTGCGGTGGCTCATGCCTGTAATCCCAACACTTTGGGAGGCCAAGGTGGGCAGATCACTTAAGCTCAGGAGTTCAAGACCAGCCTGGGCAACATGGTGAAACCCCATCTCTACAAAAAGTACAAAAATTAGCCATGTGTAGGGGCGTATGGCTGTAATCCCAACTACTTGAGTGCTGAGGCAGGAGGATTGCGTGAACTTGGGAGGTCGAGGCTGTAGTGAGCCAAGATCATGCCACTGCACTCCAGCCTGGGTGACAGAGCGAGACCCTGTCTCAAAAAAGAAAAATAAAGCCAGAGTCTTCGCAGTGCCCACAAGACCCTACGTGACCTGATCTCCCATGACTCATTGCTCCTCGACAGCCACCACTCCGTTCCATGGAGTAGCCCAGGCCAACTACTCTGCAGCCAAACTCGGGGAAACTTGGAGAACATGTGTGGACCAGAGGACCCCTTCCTCCTGGCTACCAAAAGAACCCCCAAGTCCTGCAGCCCACCAGCTGTGTGCCCAGACACAATCTGGAGTAGAGGAGTAGACAGTGGCAGCCATCAGAAGCCCCACTGGCCAAACACTTCAGCCTCAGAATGCTGAGCTGCTCAAAGAACTGGTTAAATGTTTGTATTAGACCAAGGTTACTAGAATGGATGTTTTTCCCCATTGTATTACCCAGCAGAGAGTACCTTTCAAGAAAGATCAGATTAATTAAGTAGGAAAATGAAGACACTCTATTTTCTTTGTACATCTGATGTATTGTGAGTGATTTTGTGACCCTGCTACGTGCACACATATGCACAGAAAAAAAAAATCTTAGAATGTAGACCAAAATATTAACAGTGGTTATGGATGAGTGATGGATGAGTGAACTAACTATAGATTTGGAAGGATATTGTCTGTTTTAAAAGAAAATGAACACTTTCACTCCCAAACAAGACGGAATGTAGAGACTGGATTTCCTCTCCTGCCTGAAAAAGTCAAAATAAATTGGACCAAATATATAAAACAAGAGTTCTCAAGACACTGGATGATATGGTTTGGCTATGTCCCCACCCAAATCTCATCTTGAATTGTGGCTCCCATAATTCCCATGTGTTGTGGGAGGGACCTGGTGGGAGATATTTGAATCATGGGGGTGGTTTCCCCCATACTGTTCTCGTGGTAGTGAACAAGTCTCACGAGATCTGATGGTTTTATAAGGGGTTTCCCTCTTCACTTGGTTCCATTCTCTCTTGTCCACCACCATATAAGATGTGCCTTTCACCTTCTGCCATGATTGTAAGGCTTCCCCAGGCCCGTGGAACTGTGAGTCCATTAAACCTATTAAACCTGTTTTTCCTTATAATTTACCCAGTCTCGGGTATGTCTTTATCAGCAGCATGAGTACAGACTAATACACTGGATATCAGGCAACTAGGCACAATGATTTCTGAGAATGTGGAAAATAAAGTGAGCCTGCAATTAACCCAGCATCCTTTCTTGAGAGGGTTTCCAAGCTACAGTATGGACAAGGGTACCCAGGTGGGGCCTGGCAGGCTCTTCGAGTTGGGAAGACAGAGCTGAGAGTCCAGGGAGACTCTGGTCACAGGTAGGGGCAGGGGGGTGATGCTGAGAGCCCCTGGGGCATGCCTGCCATCTAGAAAGCTCGTGGTTGAATGCAGGGAGGTGGTCTGGGGGTGGACTTGGGGAATGGGGAGGCTGCATGGGTTAGAGCCAAGCTCTCCCCTCCTTCCAGTCTGTCTGGGCCTCTGCAGCTCCCAGTAACTTTGCACTGATTCCAGAGACAGTGATTGCTCAGGTACCCAGGTCTGGGTGTAATTAAAAAAATAAAAAATAAAAAGCAACAACAACAAAAAACCAAACCTGGCTCTTGGTGCTTTCAGAGATGGCTCAGAGCAGGAATTCTCTAGCTTTGGGGTGCATCCTCAGAGGTGGGGGAGGCTTGCTGAAAAGACAGGTGTATGGTCCCACCTCAGGCCTGCTGAACAGAAGCTCTGGAGCAGGCTCAGGAGTTTCTTTTCTAACACGCTCCCCAAGAGATCCTAGCAAATGTTTGCACAACACTCACTTGGAAGCTATGTGACCAAAACCATGATCACAGGGTTGTCCCTGAACACGGTGGGGAAATAACCCTTCCCTTAAATCTCCCCTGCGTGGTGACTTAGAGGAGGAGCCGGAAGAGAGCAGTGCTTCACAATAAAAGGAAGAATTGCTTGAACGGAGGCGTTTCAGGCATGAGTCACAGGCCGGGTGTGGAAGAGGAAAGTGTGAAGCAAGGTAGGCTTCCCAGCACCCCTCCATGCACAGCAGGGGCTGGCCAGCCTCAGCCAGGCCAGATGGAGCCCTGGAGGGTGGGGCCGGCTGCCCAGCTAGAGTGTCTCCTTTTACTTCCAGCAGGAAAAAAAGGCCTCCTGTCAATAGCAGAATCATCTACGTTTTCCCTGCCTTCCTCACTTAAATGCTTTCGAGGAGTGGGAGGAAGAAATTGGAGGCTGGAATGAATACCCTTTGCCCTCCTCTGAAAGCAGCCTGGGAGGGGTGACCGGGTGTAGGAGCAGAGACCTCAAGTGGCCCCCACCTGCCAAACCATTCTCAGGGACAGGTACCAGCTGCGATGTTGGCAGCAGCCGCTCCCCTGCAAGGAGAACCTCCCACTTCCTGTCCCGCACACCTGCCTCATTGGAAAGTGACGCACCCACTGTTTGGCCTCGGCAGCCTGATGTTTCTCATCACACAGGAAGACGGTCATGCTACAGGAAGACCTCGGACTTTGCATCCAGCAGATGTGAGTTCAAATTCCAGCTTTGTAATTTGCAAGCTCAGAGGTGGATTTGCTGGGAAGCTAAACAAGCTTACCTGCAGAGCCCCCAGCTTGCATGGGCCCCTCCCAAGACCTTAACCTCATTTTGTATTCATAATTTTGTAGTCTTTTCCCTTCAAAAGGCAGCCCAAATTTAAAAGCATTAAGCCCCACAAGACCTGAGTCCACCTAGGAGGTGGGAGATATCCCTTGCAGCATGAGAATAATAATTACCACCTCGTAGGGTTGTTCTAGGGATTGTCAGACCGAGACCACGCCACACACCCAGAAGGCACCCAAGTCACAGAGCCTGATATTGTTCCCGGAGCGCCATTGCATCATCCTTGACCACAAGACCTGCGTCACTGGATTTGTCTCAAAAACTTGGGACTCTGGAGATAAAACCTCATCGCAAGGCTACCTTTGCCACTGCATCTTAGCAGCTTTTGAAGCAAAGCATTTCAATATTTAGACACTGTGTGTTTCTAATGGGTACTGGGATCAAAATAATAAAAACTCAGTCTGCAAAGGGAGAAGAATAGAAACCAGCAGATTTATTATTTCACAGAATGTTCCTCTCCTCTCAGGTAAACATGCCTAATAATATCTGCTTAACTAATGAGCACCCGCATTGTCAGTGGGGCCTTGACTCTGACGACGTAATGCATTTCTGTGCCATCGCACCCCCCACCCATCTCGGAGAGCATCTGAAAATTAAGTGGGGCAGATGTAATTATGCATCTAATATGCAAGGTACATGTGCATGTAGAAGTGTGCATTGTGTAAACAACTGTATCAAATCAACTGCATGTATCTGCTTGGCTCACGTCCTACAAGCACCATTTTCATTTTATTCCAGTTACTTCTTTTTTTTTTTTTTTTACAGAGTCTCACTGTGTTACCCGGGCTGGAGTGCAGCAGCGCCATATTGGCTCACTGCAACCTCCGCCTCTCAGGTTCAAGCAATTCTCATGCCTCAGCCTCCCAAGTAGCTGGAATTACAGGCATGCGCCACCACACCCAGCTAATTTTTGTACTTTTAGTAGAGGTGGGGTTTCACCATGCGTTGGCTGGTCTCAAAATCCTCACTTCAGGTGATCTGCCCACCTTGGCCTCCCAAAGTCCTGGGATTACAGGCATCAGCCACCATGCCCGGCCTTCCAGTTACTTCTTGCTGGCTAATAAATCACCCCAGAACCAAGTGGCTTAAGACAGCCATGAGTGTTTTGTAACAAGCATTGGACGACTATTTCCCCCAGCCCTGGGGACTAACTAGGCTCAGCTTATCTGGGTCTTTCATCCAGTTGCAGTCAGTGGCTTGTGTTTGAGTCATCTGAAGCCTTCCTCACTCACACAGCTGGCATTGGTGTTGCCTGTTGGCTGGGATCCCAGCTGGGAGTGCTGGCCTCTGTGCATGGACTGGGCTTCCTCCTAGCATGGCGGCTGTGTTCTGAGGCCCAGCGTCCTGAGAGAGGTGGGCAGAAGGTGTATTGCCTTTTACGGCCTAGTCTTGTCAGTCGTGTAAGTTTTACCAAACTCACAGGCCAGCCCGGTTTCAAGGAAGGGAACATAGTCCTACCTCTCAACAGGAGGACTATCATTGCCACATTGTAAAAAAGAGCATGCAGGATGGGAGGCCTTATTTTGGCCACCTTGGAAAGTGAAACCTGCCACACATACCTTCCAAGTATGAATAGTAAATCATTGTGTTTTCCTTAAACTTCATCTCTAAGGAGGCCTGCTGGATGATTATTTGTGAATCTAGTGGTCATCACTGTCTGTGTTATGAACTTACAATTAATGAGCATGCATTTTCTTGGACGATAATAATCCATAATTCTGACTTCTTACTATTCAGATTAATCTTCTTCCCACTTTCCCGGTAAGAGTGACTTTGCTGTATTTCGGGGCAGATTCATCCTCCAAGTTACCCTTGCTGCTCCTGAAGCTGAGCAGATTAGCTCCCCAGAAAATAGCATTTTCCCAGAGGTGCAGGTTGATTTTCCCACGTCCCTCTTTCTGCATGGGAAACAGACTGCAGTTGAGATTCACATGCAGCAGCCTTGGGCTATTTCTTTGAGAATCAAATCCGCAGAGATGTGGCATGAAAGGAAAGAAGGCGAGTGCACAGCATGCTCGGGGCTTTCAGGTCACTCAGTGCTCCTCGGAGCCGCACCAGACACAGAAGACAACACAGGCTCCACCTGGGGGACAGGTTCCACACCGTGTGGCCCAGCGTGACAGTGAGGGTTCCTCCCATAACCAGCACGGGGCTCTATGCAAGGCCATTCCCTCCCAAAGGAAACTCTTGCGAGATCATTTTTAAGGCTAGTTTCTAGTCTTCTAGCAACCGGGCTGGGTTAGAATTCATGCATTTTTTTAGACTTCCATCCTCAGCACTGAAGGCCCACTTCTGAGTGTGCTCCAAGCTGTGCCCAGGGCAGGGAGATGATTCAGACACAGCTGTGCCCTCCACAGGTCACAGGTGGGTGGAGAAGAGTCATCCCTGCCCACAGGGACAGTTGGTAACAGGGAAAAGGGAAGAACAGGGCTAAGGGAACCCAGGAAAAGCCTGAGTCAGGTGTTAGAGAAGCAAGCAGCCAGAGTGGGCTGAGGCGGGGGGACGCGGGGGGACGCAAGGGGACGTGGGGTGACGGGAGGCCTCCAGCAGGGGTGCAGCTGTGGAAACCCAAGGAGCGCTGCAAGCGACGTAACTAAGGCTGGGCGGGGAGGGGAAGAGATGAAGCTGAAGTCAGTGGAAACCAGATGGCCAAGGGCCTGGAGAGCCGAGCCAGGGGTGGAACTTCATCCTGAGGGCCGTGGCGAGCTACTAAAGGGATTTCAGTAGGGCAGTAATACCATAAGATTTTGGAGTTTTCATTTTTTGGTTTTTTTTGGTTTCGGGGTTTTTTTTCTGACATGGAGTCTCGCTCTGTCACCCAGGCTGGAGTGCAGTGGTGCAATCTCGGCTCACTGCAACCTCTACCTCCCAGGTTCAAGCAAGCCTCCTGCCTCAGCCTCTTGTGTAGCTGGGACTACAGGCACCCACCACCATGCTAATTTTTGTATTTTTGTATTTTTAAGTAGAGACAGGATTTTGCTATGTCAGCCAGGCTGGTCTTGAACTCCTGACCTCAGGCGATCTGCCTGCCTTGGCGTCTCAAAGTGCTGGGATTACAGGCGTAAGCCACCGGGCTCAGCTAAGATTTGGGTTTTCAAGGGGTGGTGCTGGCTGCTGGGCACAGTGGAATTGAAGGAAAGAGAAGTGGATTCTGGGGAGGGCATGGTGGCCACTTCAGAAGCTGCAGGATTCAGAGTTTGAGAAGCCCCAGTGTGCATCAGACCCAGCACGTTGAAATGTACCCACTACAAAGAAAAGAAACTTTTTATCTGAGGAAGGCGAGCCCCCTTTAAATGATCAGGCCTAGAGAGGCACTGGAATGAGACAGCTGTCACATCTCACTGCCCCACCTGAGAAAAGAAATCTCCTGAGGCCGCTTGCTGTGTGGGCTCTAGGCTGACTGGTACCAGTAGCTATGGATGAACCTAACAATGCCACACACTGGACACCATAACCCGTGCCCTGTAGTTCAACAACATATAGACAATCACTCATCAATGTTATTTCTGTAAACCGATGAGAATTCCTGAAAAACAATTTTGCAATTGCCCCTTTCCTGATTTGTCCTCTTGTATTTAAAAGCTCGAGCCTCTCTTCTCTGGAGCACTTTCCAAGGTAACTTGGGAGTGCTTCCTGGACTACAGTCCTCAACTGTGGCCCAAATAAACTCTCTACCTGTGTTAATTTCACTTCCATTTCTTTCTGTTGGTCAACACCACAATCTACATTTGAAATGTCATTCTTCCATGCTAGAATATGTATTCGGAAAAAAAAATTTAATTTTTTTCTGAAGTTCCTTGGCTGTAATACATTTCATTGACTCTCGGCTGTGATCTGTTGACAATGACTGTGCACACCTACAGACTCACTCCTCATCTTCGTGAGGCTGGGATAAAGGTACACACGGAGGCTGATCCCACATCTGTAAAGGCCTCACATGCATGGCTACGGGCGTCTCGGCCCTCATGTCCGAGCTCCATCCACCCTGCCCCTTAATCAACTCTCCCAACCCCACCCCACTTCAGGTCCAGGATGAACATTCCAGCAGTGTGGTCTGCCCACAGGGGAGACCCAGGGAAGAGGCCTGCACAGTCCTTAGAAAAAGGCTTAGGGTTTGAGGGTGAGGAATCCCAGGATCCCAGACACCTGGTGTGGGCTTCAGGTGGGCTCGTGCCCTTGGCCCTCCCAGCTAAGTGGTTCTGCTGGAGGAGGCAGACCAGAGTGGGACCCTCAAAGGCACAGAGCCCTGGGCCGAGACCCCCAAATGCTCAAGTTTAAGGGTGACACTATTCTCAGGAATCCTTGCAAAGTAGGAAAATTGAACTCAGTGATTGTTTTCAAGATAGCTTTATGTTAATACTCAATTTAACCAATTAAAGAAATCGACATAAAATCAACTAACCCCATATGTGGCTTGTTTTTGTTTTTGTTTTTGTTTTGGCCCCTGACTTTTGTGGAGACCCATGAGATGCTTGGTCCTGAGCCTAACGGATGCAGGGGCCTGGCTGGGACCCAGCTGGGAAGCTGATGCTCTTCTCCAGGTGAGCGCTTTACCAAAGGCTGCTCGGAACACTGCCTGCCTCCAAACTGCTGCTTTCCTAACAGGTCACAAGCACTTTGCAAGAAGCTGCAATCCGTCATCCCCTTCTGCTTGCATCCCCCCTCACATCTGCGGGTGGGAGAGAGGACAGAGCAGGGGGAAGCAGGAACTCTGAGGCTCCCACCTGGGGCACCCACACTTTGATGGGCAGGAGGTGCTCCTGGCCCACTGGGTGGGACCTCTCCCAAGAGGTCCATACGCCAACCTGGACGCTGGGGACACACCGAGCTCTCCCTTAGCCTGACCCACCTTCCTAGAAAGACAGCTCAGGATTCATTTCTCCCCAGGGCTTTCGTCGTGCATGAGAAGTCCCTTCTGCCTTCTATTTTCTCTGCTCCAGGAAACCTCTCTCCGCAGCCCAAATTCATGACTTCGAACTTTTCCAAGACTTCCAGCACCAAAGACTCAGGACTGACTGATTTTCTCAATATACTACTCCCCCAACCCCACCTTTGGACTCCCAGTCAATCTCCCTCCCCCTTTTTCCCCCTGTAAAAAACCTAAACTGCTCAGTTCTTCTCCCTCAACCCCCAGATCACATCAGCCCCTTTGAGAGCTCCACTATAGTCCACCACCTCCAGCAGAGCCACTTAGCTGGGAAGGCCAAGGGCACAAGCCCACCTGGAGCCCACACCGGGTATCTGGGATCCTGGAATTCCTCACCCACAAATGCTAACCCTAATTTTAGAACCTGATCACAAAGGATTTCATCCTTGGAAGAAACTGGTCCAGCAATCTCGATTTCGACATGAGTCTGGAAAGGATCTTGAGTGCCACGTGGGTCCCACTGGGGTCCCATTGGGGGTCTCCTCCCAGTGGCTCCTGCTCCCTCCTGGCACGGCTGGCCTTTGCTCTGCACCTCCACTCTGCACTTGTGGTCCCTTTGGCTAGTCCTTGTGGAGGGGCCCCAGGAGACAGTGGGGAAAGCACAGGCTACCCCCAAAAGACTCCAATGTGGGCTCAGCCTAGTCATGCGACCCTAGACAAGCTTTTCACTTTCCTGGACCCCACAGCACAAGTAACCGCCCCTGCTGTTATGGGTTGAGTTGTGTTCCCCCAAAAAAGATCTGTTGCAGTCCTAACCCCCAGAACCTGAAAATGTGACCATATTTGGGCATAGGGTCTTTACAGAGGTCATCAAGGTAAAGTGAGGTCATTAGGATGGGCCCTAGTGTGATATGATTGGTGTCCCTACAAAAAGGGGAAAATTGGACATGGAAACAGACAGGCATTGAGGGAAGATGATGTGAAGAAACACGGGAGAAGATGTCATCTACAAGCCACAGAGAGAGGCCCAGAGCAGACCCTGTCACTGCCTTCAGAAGGAGCCAGCCCTGCCAATGCCTCGATCTTGGACTTCCAGCCTCCAGAGCTGTCAGACAATAAACATCTGCTGTTTCAGCCCCCATCCGTGGGACTTTCTTAAGGCAGCCCTAGCAACAAACCCACCTGCCCTGTTGACTTCCTGAAATGAGACAGCCACACGGTGGTGCTGTGTAAAGGGCAAGTGCCGCGGATTCATTCATGCCATGAGCAATCATTGAGCACCGACAGTGTACCAGGGACCATGCCTGAGCACTAGGGGTCTGCACCACCAACTTATATAAAGTCCTTTACTTGTTTCCTTTACATAAGTTATTCTCCCAGCCACCATGTAAACGGAATCATCTCAGACTGCTACAGTCCTCACAGCTCCTAGCTAATCATTAAGCACATTGTAGGTGCTTAATAAATGCCTAAATAATTGATTTAATACAGATTCGTAATGGCTACAAATTATTCAGTGTACAAGTCTGAACGTGGGTGTGCTGAATATTTTACAGTCTTCAGCAACATCCAGAAGAACTAATCATAGTTTGGGTCCAAAATAACCTCATTTATTTAGCGCCATGACAGGCTTGGCCTGTTCTGTAGGGTGTAGAATATTGAGCCCTAAGGGATGGCAATCTCGTTTGCTTTCATGACCTCCTCCCCTCTTGCATGGATACAGATCATGGCTTTAGACAATTTTTGAGATGAGGTTACATTTTCTGGGTGTAGCCAACTGCAGATAAAAGATATTTTCTGTAATGCATCATGCAGGATCTTAATAATTCTAGGAGCTCATTTGAAAGTCATTTTAAACTGGCCTTTTGAGAGTTCTGCATTATTAGAAAGAAAGGGAGAGGAGAGGGGGGAAGTGGAAAGGGGGAGGGGAAGTGGGGAAAGGAGAGAACAGAGAGGGGAGAGGGAGAAAAGGAAGGAAGGAAGAGAGGGAGAAAGAAATCAGTCCCTGCAGCATGTGGACATTGTGTGCTGCTGGGCAGAAGGTTTTCAGCACGACAAGAATGAGAATGCCAAGCGCATAAATTATAATGCCGTCTTTTCCCTGCAAACAGTGAATAATTATAGATGCCAAGTGTCTCAGTGAAATCTGCTGGGCATATGGCCCCTTTTTGTCTTCATGCCACTTTTCTTTGCTCCTTCAGGGCAAAGAAGCCAGCATGAATTAGCACCTGGCCACAGTATCCTGACCTGTGAGAAAAAAATGAGGGCATGTTTTCAATTTCCAGGGAAGCATACATCCATGTTTGATTCAAAACATATTTACTGAGTACCTAAAATATCCCAGGTCCTGTGGAAATACAGGAAGGGCTCGTCACACAAGGAGTGCACAACCTTAACTGACAGCCCAGCGCCACAATCGTTTATTGAGTGACTACTGTACACCAGGTGCTGTGCTAGGTTGGGGGTGCAGATGGAGGCACCAAGATGAATATTCCATCATTCCTGCCCCCAAAGGGATTATAGATTCATGAAAAGGGAGATTCATAACGAATCACGTCTTTTCCTTTCATTCTCATAGCAGTCTACAAAGGCGGCACAATCATTCGCCCACCTTGCAGATGCAGCAACTGTGGCATGCAGTTTCAGTCACTTCCTTGCAAAGGGGACTAGGAAGTGGAGGAGGTGGGTGTGAACATAGCCTGGCTGTGCACACTGGGCTGACGTGGTCGTCTCAGCACAATGGAGCAGGAGGTGAGGGTTGTACACAGGCAAGCAGCCTGCAAGAATTCAGGAGAGGACAGAGAAAACACTTCCCAGAAGTGCAGAGATGCTGTCCTTGGAATCCAGAGGAGGGAATGATTCCAACAGGAAGACTGACAGAGGCATTTGGAATGGGGTGGAACTTCAGTAGGTGAGGAAGTTGGGAAAGGCCAGTGCAGAGGCAGGCAAGAGCAGAGGCAGGCCCATGGGGGCTGGGGATGCCAGGGAGGACGAGGGGCCTTGCGGGATGCAGAGGGAGTGGAAGCAAAGTCGGAGCTCAGAGGGTCCTGCTGGCCTGCTGAAGAGCTGGATGCATCTTATTTGTGCTGTCTTAGTCAGTTTCACACTGCTATAAAGACACTACCTGAGACTGGGTAATGTATAAACAAAAGAGCTTTAATTGACTCACAGTTCAACATGGCTGGGGAGGCCTCAGGAAACTTACAATCATGGCAGAAGGTGGAGGGGAAGCAAGGCATTTCTTACCATGTGAAGCAGGAGAAAGAGAGCATGCAGGAAAAACTACCAGTTTTAAACCATCAGATCTCATGAGAGCTCCCTCACTATCATGAGAACAGCATGGGGGAAACTGTCCCCATGATCCAACGACCTCCCACCAGGTCCTTCCCTCAACACATGGAGATTACAATTTGAGATGAGATTTGGGTGGGGACACAGAGCCAAACCATGTCATTCCACCCCGGCCCCTCCCAAATCTCATGTCCTCTTCACATTTCAAAACCAATCATGTCTTCCCAACAGTTCCCCAAAAGTATTAACTCATTCCAGCATTAACTCAAAAGTCCAAGTCCAAAGTCTCATCTGAAATAAGGCAAGTCCCTTCTGCCTTGCCTTCATGAGCCTGTAAGATCAAACACAATTTAGCTGCTTCCAAGATACAATGGGGGTAAAGGCATTGGGTAAATGTTCCCATTCCAAATAGGAGAAATTCACCAAAACAAAGGGGCCACAGGCCCCTTGCAAGTCCAAAACCAGGCAGAGCACTTATTAAATCTTAAAGCTCCAGAATGACCTTCTTTGACTCCATGTGTCATATCCAGGGCATGCTCATGCAAGGAGTGGGCTCCCAAGGCCTTGGGCAGCTCCACTCCTGTGGCTTTACAGGGTACAGCCCCCATGGCTGCTTTCACAGGCTGGCATTGAGTGCCTGCAGCTTTTCCAGGTGCATAGTGCAAGCCATCAGTGAATCTACCATTTTGGAGCCTGAAGGACAGTGGCTGTCTTCTCATAGCTCCATGAGGCAGTGCCCCAGTGGGGACTCTGTGTGGGGGCTCCAACCCCACATTTCCCCTCTGCATTGCCCTAATAGAGGTTCTCCATGAGGGCTCCAGCCCTCTGCAGACTTCTGCCTGGACATCCAGACATTTCAAATCCTCTGAAATTTAGGCGGAGGCTCCCAAAGCTCAACTCTTGTCTTCTGCACACCCAAAGGCCTAACACCATGTGGAAGCTGCCAAGGCTTGGGCTTGCAACCTCTGAGGCCATGGCCCGAGCTGCACCTTGGTCCCTTCTAGCCATGGCCGGAGATGCAGTGGTTGTTGGGACACAGGACACCAACTCCTGAGGCTGCACAGAGCAGCAGAGCCCTGTGCCCAGCCCAGGAAACCATTTTTCCATCCTAGGTCTCCAGGCTTTGATGGGAGGGGCTGCCATGAAGGTCTCTGACAAGCCCTGGAGACATCTTCTTCATTGTATTGGCTACTAACTTTCAGCTCCTCATTGCTTACGCAAATTTCTGCAGCTGGCTTGAATTCCTCCCCAGAAAATGGGTTTTTCTTTTCTACATGGTCAGGCTGCAAATTTTCCAAACCTTTATGCTCTGCTTCCCTTTTAAACATAAGTTCCCATTTCAAACCATCTATTTCTGAATGCATATAACTGAACACTTTCAGAATAAGCCAGGTCACATCTTGAATACTTTGCTGCTTAGAAATTTCTTCCACCAGATATCCTAAATCATCTCTCTCAAAGTTCAAAGTTCCACAGATCTTTAAGGCAGGGGCAAAATACCACCAGTCTCTTCGCTAAAGCATAGCCTGAGTGACCTTTACTCCAGTTCCCAACAGGTTCCTGTTCTTCATCTGAGACCACCTCAGCCTGGACTTCACTGTCCATATCACTATCGACATTTTGGTCAAAACCATTCAACAAGTCTCTAGGAAGTTCCAAACTTTCCCACATCTTCCTGTCTTCTTCTGAGCCCTCCAAATTGTTCTAACCTCTGCCCATTACTCAGTTCCAAAGTCACTTACACATTTTCAAGCTATTCTTTTTTTCTTTTTTTTTTTTTTTTTTTTTTTTTGAGACAGAGTCTCACTCTGTCACCCAGGCTGGAGTGCAGTGGTGCAATCTTGGCGCACCGTAACCTCCACCTCCCAGGTTCAAGCGATTCTCATGCCTCAGCCTCCCAAGTAGCTGGGGTTACAGGCATGGGCCACCACCCCCAGCTAATTTTTTTTTTTGTATTTTTAGTAGAGACGGGGTCTCACCATGTTGCCCAGGCTGGTCTCAAACTCCTGAGCTCAGGGAATCCATCCACCTTGCCCTCCCAAAGTGCTAGGATTACAGGCGTGAGCCACTGCAGCCAGCCTCAGATTATGTTTATAGCAGTGCCCCACTTCCAGTACCAATTCTGTGTATTAGTCCATTTTCACACTGCTATAAAGACACTACCTGAGAGTGGGTAATTTATAAACAAAAGAGGTTTAATTGACTCACAGTTCCACATAGCTGGGAAGGCCTCAGGAAACTTACAATCGCGACAGAAGGCAAAAGGGAAGCAAAGCATGTCTTGCCACAGCAAAGCAGAAGAAAGAGCACAGGAAAAACTGCCACAAAACTGCCACTTTTAAAACCAACAGATCTCATGAGAACTCCCTCAGTATCACGAGAACAGCATGGGGGAAGCTGCCCCCACGATCCAATCACCTCCCACCAGGTCCCTCCCTCAACATGTGGGGATTACAACTCAAGATGAGATTTGGGTATGGACACAGAACCAAACCATATCAGTGCTATTGAAGGTGCCTGAGGAGGGATGTGGCATGATCCAGCCCATGTAGAGGACAGTAACTGGTAACCACAGGCAGAATTCATTAGAGAAGGGAATCAGGTAAGAAATCATCAGAGATATGGGATCATTTAAAACAACTATTGATCCTCCAACTGGGTACACCAAAAGGGTAACTAGGATGATGCTATGAGGGAGGAAGATGAAACAAAAAAGCAGTTTCCCAGGTAGAAGCTTCCATAAGGTCCGTGGCAGTGAGTTAAGGGTGCCACCACTTGCTCACAGTAGGTTGAGTGAAACTCAGATGCAAAACTAGGTTTAGTATAATTACATATGTGTCAATGAAAAAAATGCATACAGGCTGGGCACGGTGGCTCACACTTGTAATCCCAGCACTTTGGGAGGCTGAGGTGGGTGGATCACTTGAGGTCAGCAGTTCAAGACCAGCCTGCCAGCCTGGCCAACATGGTGAAACCCCATCTGTACTAAAAACACAAAAAATTAGCCGGGCGTGGTGGTGCACGCCTGTAATTCCAGCTACTCAGGAGGCTGAGACACTAGAATTGCTTGAACCCAGGAGCCTTTGCAATGAGCCAAGATCACGCCACTCCACTCCAGCCTGGGCGACAGAGCAAGACTGTCTCAAAAACAAAACAAAAAACAAATTTAAAAATGCATACAAAAAAGTGGAAACATATACACAAAATGAGAACAATAATTGCCTTTAGGAGATGGGATTATAAATTTTTTTAACTTTCCTTTCTCTTGTTTACCTGCACTTGCTAAGGTTTGTGCAGTAAATATTTTACTTTTGGAGTCAGTTAAGTTTTGAAAAAAGCAGAAAAAGCCCACAACTGTAACAGGTTCTTCCTCTCTGTAGCAAAGCTGATTCAAACAGCAGTTTTTGAACACAGTAGTATCACGCTGGTTGGTATCGTCTCGGTAGCAGAATGAGAACACAAAATCATCCAGGACAATAGGAGCAGCAATGTGTAGCAGAGAAAATAGCCCAAGTCAAATTTATGTCCAGCCAAGACCACTAATGAAAGCTGAAAACTAGCATCCCTGCTTCCTCTGCCCACCCCATCCCATCCCACCTTCATATACATCCGCCCACACCCATTAGCCAGAGCATTCCTTTGATGGCCTAAGTTAGATGTCATCTATGCCCCAGGGCCTTTGCACCAGCTGGTCCTCAGGTGCCAGTGCTCTCTCCCAGTGTCTCACATGGCTGACTCCCTTGTCAGGTCCCAGTTCAAATTTACCTTCTCAGAGCAACCTTCCCTGACCATCGTAGCTAATATAGCCAACACCCTCTAGCAGGCACCCCATAGAGTCTAATCCAGCTTTGTCCATAGAATTTTCTGTGACAATAAGACTCTTCTGTGTCTATGCTGTCAACTCGCCACATGTGGCCATAAGCACTCGAAATACGGCTAGTGTTAATTAAACATGGAATTTTACATTTTATTTCATTTTTTATTATACATAAGTTCTAGGGTATATGTGCACAATGTACAGGTTTGTTACATAGGTATACATGTGCCATGTGGGTTTGCTGCACCCATTAACTCGTCATTTACATTAGGTATTTCTCCTAATGCTATCCCTCCCCCTGCCCTCCACCCCACGACAGGCCCTGGTTTGTGATGTTCCCCACCCTGTGTCCAAGTGTTCTCATTGTTCAATTCCCACCTATGAGTGAGAACATGCGGTGTTTGGTTTTCTGCCCTTGTGATAGTTTGCTCAGAATGATGGTTTCCAGCTTTAACCATGTCCCTGCAAAGGACATGAACTCATCCTTTTTTATGGCTGCATAGTATTCCATGGTGTATATGCGCCAGTTTCTTAATCCAGTCTATCACTGATGGACATTTGGGTTGTTCCAAGTTTTTGTTATTGTGAATAGTGCCGCAATAAACATATGTGTGCATGTGTCTTTACAGTAGCATGATTTATAATCCTTTGGGTATATACCCAGTAATAGTATCTCTGGGCCAAATGGTATTTCTAGTTCTAGCTCCTTGAGGAATTGCCACACTGTCTTCCACAATGGTTGAACTAGTTTACACTCCACCAACAGTGTAAAAGCGTTCCTGTTTCTCCACATCCTTTCCAGCATCTGTTGTTTCCTGACTTTTTAATGACTGCCATTCTAACTGGTGTGAGATGCTGTCTCACTGTGGTTTTGATTTGCATTTGTCTGATGACCAGTGACGATGAACATTTTTTCATGTGTCTGTTGGCTGCATAAATGTCTTCTTTTGAGAAGTGTCTGTTCATATCCTTTGCCCACTTTTTGATGGGGTTGTTTTTTTTCTTGTAAATTTGTTTAAGTTCTTTGTAGATTCTAGATATGAGCCCTTTGTCAGATGGGTAGATTGCAAAAATTTTCTCCCATTCTGTAGGTGTCCTGTTCACTCTGATGGTAGTTTCTTTTGCTGTGCAGAAGCTGTTTAGTTTAATTAGATCCCATTTGTCTATTTTGGTTTTGTTGCCATTGCTTTTGGTGTTTTAGTCGTGAAATTGCACATGCCTATGTCCTGAATGGTATTACCTAGGTTTGCTTCTAGGGTTTTTATGGTTTTAGGTCTAACATTTAAGTCTTTAATCCATCTCGAATTAATTTTTGTATAATGTGTAAGGAAGGGATCCGGTTTCAGCTTTTTACATATGGCTAGCTAGTTTTCCCAGCACCATTTATTAAATAGGGAATCCTTTCCCCATTTCTTGTTTTTGTAGGTTTGTCAAAGATCAGATGGTTGTAGATGTGTGGTGTTATTTCTGAGGCCTCTGTTCTGTTCCATTGGTCTATCTCTCTGTTTTAGTACCAGTACCATTCTGTTTTGGTTACTGTAGCCTTATAGTATAGCTTGAAGTCAGGTAGCGTGATGCCTCCAGATTTGTTCTTTTTGCTTAGGATTATCTTGACAATGTGGGCTCTTTTTTGGTTCCATATGAACTTTAAAGTAGTTTTTTCCAATTCTGTGAAGAAAGTCATCGGTAGCTTGATGGGGATGGCATTGAATCTATAAATTACCTTGGGCAGTATGGCCATTTTCATGATATTGATTCTTCCTATCCATGAGCATAGAATGTTCTTCCATTTGTTTGTGTCCTCTTTTATTTCGTTCAGCAGTGGTTTGTAGTTCTCCTTGAAGAGGTCCTTCACATCCTTTGTAAGTTGGATTCCTAGGTATTTTATTCTCTTTGTAGCAGTTGTGAATGGGAGTTCACTCATGATTTGGCTCTCTGTTTGTGTGTTAATGGTGTATAGGAATGCCTGTGGTTTTTGCACACTGATTTTGTATCCTGAGACTTTGCTGAAGTTGCTTATCAGCTTAAGGAGATTTTGGGCTGAGAACAGTGGGGTTTTCTAAATATACAATCATGTCATCTGCAAACAGGGACAATTTGACTTCCTCTTTTCCTAGTTGAATACCCTTTATTTCTTTCTCTTGCCTGATTGCCCTGGCCAGAACTTCCAACAATGTGTTGAATAGGAGAGGGGAGAGAGGGCATCCCTGTCTTGTGCCACTTTTCAAAGGGAATGCTTCCAGTTTTTGCCCGTTCAGTATGATATTGGCTGTGGGTTTGTCATAAATAGCTCTTATTATTTTGAGATACATTCCATCAATACCTAATTTATTGAGAGTTTTTAGGATGAATGGTTGTTGGATTTTGTCAAAGGCCTTTTCTGCATCTATTGAGATAATCATGTGGTTTTTGTCATTGGTTCTGTTTATGTGATGGATTGCATATATTGATTTGCATATGTTGAACCAGCCTTGCATCCCAGGGATGAAGCTGACTTGATCATGGTGGATAAGCTTCTTGATGTGCTGCTGGATTCAGTTTGCCAGTATTTTATTGAGAATTTTCACATCGATGTTCATCAGGGATATTGGTCTAAAATTGCCTTTTTTGTTGTGTCTCTGCCAGGCTTTGGTATCAGGATGATGTTGGCCTCATAAAATGATTTAGGGAGGATTCCCTCTTTTTCTATTGATTGGAATCGTTTCAGAAGGAATGGTACCAGCTCCTCTTTGTACCTCTGGTAGAATTCAGCTGTGAATCTATCTGGTCCTGGACTTTTTTTGGTTGGTAGGCTATTAATTATTGCCTCAATTTCAGAGCCTGTTATTGGTCTATTCAGAGATTCAACTTCTTCCTGGTTTGGTCTTGGGAGGGTGTATGTGTCCAGGAATTTATCCATTTCTTCTAGATTTGCTGGTTTATTCTCTGATGGTAGTTTGTATTTCTGTGGGATCTGTGGTGGTATCCCCTTTATCATTTTGTATTGCATCTATTTGATTCTTCTCTCTTTTCTTCTTTATTAGTCTTGCTAGTGGTCTATCAATTTTGTTGATCTTTTCAAAAAACCAGCTCCTGGGTTCATTGATTTTTTGAAGGTTTTTTTGTGTCTCCATCTACTTCAGTTCTGCTCTGATCTTAGTTATTTCTTGCCTTCTGCTAGCTTTTGAAGTTTGCTCTTGCTTCTCTAGTTCTTTTAATTGAGATGTTAGGGTGTTGATTTTAGATCTTTCCTGCTTTCTCTTGTGGGAATTTAGTGTTAAAAATTTCCCTCTACACACTGCTTTAAATGTGTCCCAGAGATTCTGGTACATTGTGTCTTTGTTCTCATTGGTTTCAAAGAACATCTTTATTTCTGCCTTCATTTCGTTATTTACCCAGTAGTCATTCAGGAGCAGGTTGTTCAGTTTCCATGTAGTTGTGTGGTTTTGAGTGAATTTCTTAATCCTGAGTTCTAATTTGATTGCACTGTGGTCTGAGAAACAGTTTGTTGTGATTTCTGTTCTTTTACATTTGCTGAGGAGTGCTTTACTTCCAACTATGTGGTCAGTTTTGGAATAAGTGTGATGTGGTGCTGAGAAAAATGTATATTCTGTTGATTTGAGGGGAGAGTTCTGTAGATGTCTATTAGGTCTGCTTGGTGCAGAGCTGAGTTCAAGTCCTGGATATCGTTGTTAACCTTCTGTCTCATTGATCTGTCTAATATTGACAGTGGGGTGTTAAAGTCTCCCATTATTATTGTGTGGGAGTCTAAGTCTCTTTGTAGGTCTCTAAGGACTTGCTTTATGAATCTGAGTGCTACTGTATTGGGTGCATATATATATTTAGGATAGCTCTTCTTGTTGAATTGAATTGATCCCTTTACTATTATGTAATGGCCTTCTTTGTCTCTTTCGATCTTTGTTGGTTTCAAATCTGTTTTATCAGAGACGAGGATTGCAACCTCTGCTTTTTTTTTGCTTTCCGTTTGCTTGGTAGATCTTCCTCCTTCCCTTTATTTTGAGTCTATGTGTGTCTCTGCACGTGAGATGGGTCTCCTGAATACAGCACACTGATGGGTCTTGACTCTTTATCCAATTTGCCAGTCTGTGTCTTTTAATTGGGGCATTTAGCCCATTTACATTTAAGGTTAATATTGTTATGTGTGAATTTGATCCTGTCATTATGATGTTAGCTGGTTATTTTGCCTGTTAGTTGATGCAGTTTCTTGCTAGCATCGATGGTCTTTACAATTTGGCATGTTTTTGCAGTGGCTGGTACCGGTTGTTCCTTTCCACGTTTAGTGCTTCCTTCAGGAGCTCTTGTAAGGCAGGCCTGGTGGTGACAAAATCTCTCAGCATTTGCTTGTCTGTAAAGGATTGTATTTCTTCTTCACTTATGAAGCTTAGTTTGGCTGGATATGAAATTCTGGGTTGAAAATTCTTTCCTTCAAGAATGTTGAATATTGGCCCCCACTGTCTTCTGGCTTGTAGGGTTTCTGCCAAGAGATCCGCTGTTAGTCTGATGGGCTTCCCTTTATGGGTAACCCGACCTTTCTCTCTGGCTGCCCTTAACATTTTTTCCTTCATTTCAACCTTGATGAATCTGACAATTATATGTCTTGGGGTTGCTCTTCTCAAGGAGTATCTTTGTGGTGTTCTCTGTATTTCCTGAATTTGAATGTTGGCCTGCCTTGCTAGGTTGGGGAAGTTCTCCTGGATAATATCCTGAAGAGTGTTTTCCAACTTGGTTCCATTCTCCCTGTCACTTTCAGGTACACCAATCAAATGTAGATTTGGTCTTTTCACATAGTCCCAAATTTCTTGGAGGCTCTGTTCATTTCTTTTTACTCTTTTTCTCTAAACTTCTCCTCTCACGTTATTTCATTAATTTGATCTTCAATCACTGATACCCTTTCTTCCACTTGATCTAATCGGCTATTGAAGCTTAGGTATGTGTCATGTAGTTCTCATGCCATGGTTTTCAGCTCCATCAGGTTATTTAAGGTCTTCTCTACACTGTTTATTCTAGTTAGCCATTCATCTAATCTTTTTCCAAGGTTTTTAGCTTCCTTGCAATGGGTTCGAACATCCTGTTTTAGCTTGGAGAAGTTTGTTATTACAGACTTTCTGAAGCCTACTTCTGTCAGCTCATCAAAGTCATTCTCTGTCCAGCTTTGTTCCATTGCTGGTGAGGAGCTGTGATCCTTTGAAGGAGAAGAGGTGCTCTGGTTTTAGAATTTTCAGCTTTTCTGCTCTGGTTTCTCCCCATCTTTGTGGTTTTATCTGCCTTTGGTCTTTGATGCTGGTGACCTACAGATGGGGTTTTGGTGTGGATGTCCTTTTTGTTGATGTTGATGCTATGCCTTTCTGTTTGTTAGTTTTCCTTCTAAGAGTCAGGTCCCTCAGGTGCAGGTCTGTTGGAGTTTGCTGGAGGTCCACTCCAGACTCTGTTTGCCTGGGTTTCACCAGCATAGGCTGCAGAACAGCAAATACTGCAGAACAGCAAATATTGCTGCCTGATCCTTCCTCTGGAAGCTTCATCCCAGAGGGGCAACCTCCTGTATGAGGTGTCAGTCGGCCCCTACTGGGAGGTGTCTCCCAGTTAGGCTACATGGGTGTCAGGGACCCACTTGAGGAGGCAGTCTGTCTGTTCTCAGAGCTCAAACACCGTGCTGGGAGAACCACTGCTCTCTTGAGAGCTGTCAGACAGGGACGTTTAAGTCTGCAGAAGTTTCTGCTGCCTTTTGTTCAGCTATGCCCTGCCCCCCCAGAGGTGGGGTCTACAGAGGCAGCAGGCCTTGCAGAGCTGTGGTGGGCTCCTCCCAGTTTGAGCTTCACTACTCAAGGGAAGCTTTGTTTACCTACTTTGTTTACCTACTCAAGCCTCAGCAATGGCAGACACCCCTCCCACTACCAGGCTGCTGCCTCGCAGATCAATGTCAGACTGCTGTGCTAGCAGTGAGCAAGGCTCCGTGGGCTTGGGACCCGCCAAGCCAGGCATGGGATATAACCTCCTGGTGTGCCGTTTGCTAAGACCATTGGAAAAGTGCAGTATTTGGGTGGGAGTCTCCCGATTTTCCAGGTACAGTCTGTCATGGCTTCCCTTGGCTAGGAAAGGGAAATCCCCTGACCCCTTGTGTTTCCCCAGTGAGGTGATGCCCCACCCTGCTTCAGCTCGCCCTCCATGGGCTGCACCCACTGTCCAACCAGTCCCAATGAGATGAACCAGGTACCTCAGTTGGAAATGCAGAAATCACCATCTTCTGCATTGATCACACTAGGAGCTGCAGACCAGAGCTGTCCCTATTCAGCCATCTTGGAACAGAATCTCTCATTTTCACTAATTTAAAAGTAAATGTCTATGTGGCAAGTGGCTAGCGTAATAGACAGCATAGGCCAAACCATTACCCACCTGTTTCTGTTTTCATAGCATATCACTGTCTGAAATGATCTTTCTCAACTGTTTACAAATTTACAGTTTGTCTTCCCCCATTAGAATGTAGGTTTTGGGACTGGACCCATCTGTTGTTAGTCATAAGCTAATTTACTGTGAGTTAGAACTCATTTACAAGCCTGTAGCACATGCTGTTACATACCTGAAATTGTAGGAAATTTTCATCTTCAAGTCTGGATTTGATATCTACAAGAGCCAAGAGTAATGTGTGTCAAGTTGCATAAGGTAGAGACTAATGTCTGGGTTTACTTCTGTTTAAGAAGACAGCAGCACCGAACACAGGGCTCATGCCTGTAATCCTAGCACTTTGGGAGGCTGAGGCAGGTGGATTGCTTGAGCCCAGGAGTTCGAGACCAGCCTGGCCAACATGGCAGAACCCCATCTCTGCTAAAAATACAAAAATTAGCCAGGCGTAATGGTGCATGCCTGTAATTCCAGCTGTAATTCCAGCTACTCAGGAGGCTGAGGCAAGAGAATCACTTGAACCCAGGAGGCAGAGGCTATAGTGAGCTGAGATCATGCCACTGCAATCCAGCCTGGGTGACAGAGCAAGACTCTGTCTAGAAAAAGAAAGCAAACTGGCAATGAAGTGAAGTAATAGCAACAAACTAGGGCAATAAAGTCATCAAAACTTATTATTCCAAAAAGATACTCTAAAAATCTGAGAAAAGCACATAGTTATAAAAGGTATATCACCTTCCAAAGTAAAGAACTATTCCTCAAAAAGGAAATTTGTTTGGCCATAAAATTTATAACATTCATTCTAAGAAGGCAGCCTCATTGAATCAGTAATCAAAAGCCTCACAACAATGAAAAACTCAGGCTTAGATGGCATCATTGGTGAATTCTACCAAACATTTAAGGAATTTACACCAACCCTCCTCAAACTCTTCCACAAAATTGAAGAGGAGGGAACACTTCGTAGCTCATTCTATGAAGCTAGCATGATACTAAACTCAGACAAAGACATTATAAAGAAAGAAAACTGCAGACCAATATCTCTGATGAATATCAGTGCAACGAGCCTCAATAAAATACTAGCAAACAGAATTCAACGGCACATTAAAAGGATTATACCCCATGACCAAATGGGATTTATTCTTGGAATGCAAGAATGGTTCAACATACAAAAATCAATCACTGTAACACACTATATTAACAGAATGAAGGAAAACAACCCCATGATTATCTCAATTGGTGCATAAAAGGCATTTGCTAAAATTCAACATATTTTCATGATAAAAAAAAAACACCCAATAAACTAGGATTAGAAGGAAACCACCCCAATATAATGAGGGTTGTACATAAACAGCCAACAACTAACATCATACTTAATGGTGAAAGACTGAAAGTTTTTCCTCTAGGATTAGAAATGAGGTAAAGATGCTTATTTTGCCACTTTTATTCAACATAGCACTGGAAGTCCTACACAGAACAATTAAACAAGAAAAAGAAATCAAGGTATCCAAATTGGAAAGGAAGAAGTAAAATTGTTTCCATTTGCAGATGATAAGATTACACACACACACACACACACACACACACACAAACACATAAAACAAATCCTGTTAGAACTAATCAATGAGTTCAGCAAAGTTGCGGATACCAAATCAACCCACAAAATCAGTTGTGTTTCTTACACTAAAAATGAAGAATCCAAAAGGGAAATTAAGAAAACAATTCCATTTACAACAGCATAAAAAGAATAAAATTATCAGGAATAAACTTAACCAAGGAGGCAAAAGACTTGTACACTGGAAACTACAAAATGTTGCTGAAAAAAATTAAAGACAACTAAATGGAAATACATCCTGTGTTCATGAGTTTGGAAGGCTTAATAGTTAAGGTGTTCATGCTACCCAATGTGACCTATAGATTTAATGCAATTCATACCAAAATTCTAATGGCAGTTTTTGCAGAGGAAAACTCCACCTTAAAATTCATATGGAATCTAAAGGGATGCTGAATAGCCACAACAGTCTTGGAAAAGAAGACCAAAGTTGGAGGACTCACACTTCCTGATTTCAAAACATACTACAGACATCAAAACAGTGTGGTATTGGGATAAAGACAGATATATAGACCAATGTAATAGAATAGAGAGCCCAGAAACAAAATGTCAAATGATTTTTGAAAAAGGTGCCAAGACCAATCAATGGGGAAAGGACAGTCTCTTCAACAAATGGTGCTGTGAAAATTGGATATGCAATGCAAAAGAATGAAGTTGGACCCTTACCCTATACCATACACAAAAATCAACTCAAAATGAACCAAAGACCTAAATATGGGAGCTAAAACTGTAAAACTCTTAGAAGGAAACATAGGGGAAGAGCCTCATGACATTGGATTTGGCAATGATTTCTTGGATTTGACACCAAAAGCACAGGTAACAAAAGTAAAAATAGATAAATTGGACTACATCAAAATTTAAAATTTCTGTGAATCAAAGGATATAATTAACAGACTGAAAGGCAACCTACAGAATAGGAGAGAAAATATTTGTAGATCATATATCTGATAAGGAATTAATATCCAGAATATATAAAGAATTACTACAATACAACAACAGCAGGAAGAAAAAACAAATAACCCAATTTAAAAATAGGCAAAGGACTTGAATAGACATTCCTCCAAAGAGGATGTACAAGTGGCCAAAAAGCATATGAAAAGATGCTCAACATCACTAATCATTATGGAAATACAAATCAAAACCATAATGAGATATCATCTCACACCTATTAGGATGGCTACTACTGAAAAAACAAAACATAACAAGTGTTGGTGAGGATGTGGAGAAAGGGGAACCTCGTATATGGTTGGTAGCAATACAAAATGGTGCAGGCTCTATAGAAAATAATATGGAGGCTCCTCAAAAAATTAAAAATAGAATTACCATATGATCGAAGAATTCCACTTCTGGGTATGATACGGTTTGGCTCTGTGTCTCTACCCAAATCTCATGTAAAACTGTAATCCCCACATGTTGGAGGAGGGGCCTGGTGGGAGGTGATTGACTCATGGGGTTGTATTTCCCCCTTGTTGTTCTTGTGATAGTGAGTTCTCACGAGATCTGGTTGTTTAAAAGTGTGTAGCACCTCCCCCTTCTCTCTCTCTCTCCTGCCACCATGTGAAGACGTGCTTGCTTCCCCTTCACCCTTCTGCCATGATTGTAAGTTTTGTGAGGCCCCCCCCCACGCCCCATAGCCATGCCTTCTGTACAGCCTGCAGAACTGTGAGTCAATTAAATCTATTTTCTTTATAAATTACCCAGTCTCAGGCAGTTCTTTATAGCAGTGTGAGAATAAACTAATCCAGGGTTATATACCCAAAAGAACTGAAAGCAGGGTCTCAAAGACATATTTGCACACCCATGTTAATAGTATGGAATTAGACCACTACTTCTCCTGCTGACCTTCTCATCTTTTCCATACCCCCCATCCCCGTTTCCCTAGTTTATAAGACAGGAGAAAAAGGAGAAAGCAAAAAGTTGGAAAGAAACAGAAGTAAGATAAATAGCTAGATGACCTTGGCGCTACCACCTGGCCCTGGTGGTTAAAATAATAATAATAATATTAACCCCTGACCAAAACTACTTGTGTTATCTGTAAATTCCAGACATTGTATGAGAAAGTACTGTAAAACTTTTGGTTCTGTTAGCTGATGCATGTAGCCCCCAGTCACATTGCCCACGCTTGCTTGATCTATCACGACCCTTTCACGTGGACCCCTTAGAGTTGTAAGCCCTTAAAAAGGCCAGGAATTTCTTTTTCAGGGAGCTCGGCTCTTAAGATGTAAGTCTGCCAATGCTCCCAGCCAAATAAACCTCTTCCTTCTTTAATCTGGCGTCTGAGGAGTTTTGCCTGTGGCTGTCCTGCTACAATAGCAGCATTGTTCACAATAGCCAAGAGGTGGAAGCATCCAAAGTGTCCACCTACAGATGAATGAATAAACAATACAATACATGAATATTCATACAATGGAATATCAGCCTTAAAAAGGAAGGCAATTCTGACACATGCTACAACATGGATGAACCTTGAGGATATTATGCTAAGTGAAATAAGCCAATTGCAAAAGGACAAATACTGCATAATTCCACATTTGAGGCACCTGGAGTAGTCAGTCATTGAGACAGAAAGTAGAATTGTGGTTGCCAGGGGCTGGAGAGGGGCAATGAGGAGCAGTTCGGTTGGAACAGATATCAGTTTGGGAAGATGAAAGTTCTGTAGGTGGATGGTGATGATGTTTGCACAACAATGTGAATGTATTTAACGTCTTAGAACTGTACACTTAAAAATGTTAAGATGGTAAATTTTATGCTGTATGTATTTTGTCATAATTTTACAAAATTAAAGGCAGTCTCATTAGTTCTCTGTTATAACTTGGATGCCAGTTCATGCAGAAAGGCAATCTCTTCAGGTCTCCCAGGATGGAGTAGTGACCTGGAAGAGAATCCTGCTCACTGGAGCAGGGCGCTGCTCTCTTTCGAAGATGCAGTGGAGGTTGTCTCTTTTTCCGCACAAGGGGCAGGAAAGACGACAATGGCAGGGTGTGGGGGGAGAGGCAGTGAAGTGCATTCAGCAAACTGTGGAGTTCCATCCAGAGCAAGAAATTCTCCCTACATGAAGTCTGTGGTACAGTTCTGGCTTTCAGGCCCACTGTCTTCTGTGATGCTCTTGGTAACCAGCAGAGAGGGCAGGGCAGGTTGTGTCATATCCGCTTTTTGTGAGTTTAGACCGGGGTTCTCCACCTCAGCACTATTATCTTTTGGGCCAGAGGATTCTGTTGCGTGTGGCTGTCCTGTGCATTGTTGGGTGTATAGTGGCATCCCTGGCTTCTACCCACTAGATGCCAGTAGCCCTCCCCACCCACCCAGTTGTGACAACCAAAAATGTCTCCAGACATCACCAATGTCCCCTGGGGGGCAGAATCACCAGTTTCAGAACCATTAGGTTAAAGGTTTTGAGACTCACACAGAGTCTGCACAAACCCAAGTCTTCTAATTCCAGATCTCCCATTCCACCATGACACCAAGTTATTCTCCACCTAAGGCCCCCTTGACAGCCACTCCTCACCCTTCTCCTCCCTAGAGCAGGACATCAAGGGATGCCTCGCTGGGCTCGCTGGGCTTCCTGGCCCTCTGGCTCAAGTGGGTCAGCAAAATGGGAGCCACTGGTGAGAGAGAGGAGGGGAGAAGTGAGAGGGTGGGGTGTGTCTTCACCTGTCCTGGCCTCCCTCCCTGCACACCGATGGGGACTATGACAATGAGTTGGCTACACCAGGCTCTGGCATGACCTCTGCCTCCCCCTGCCCAGTAAGGCCTGGGAACAAGGACAGCTCCCACAGCCACAGCCCCTGCCTGCTTCCCACTCCCTCATCCCTGGTGCGACCCTTGCATGCCTCTGTGCATGGACCTTTCATTCATTTATTTCCAATTAAACACTTCTGACTGGCTCATCTGTTCCAGCCTGTTAAAACCAATCACCCCAAACTTAGGACAAGAACTAAAAGTCAGCACTTGAACACGCTGCAGGTGATTATCCACACCCTCCCTTCCAGCAAGCTCTCTGCTGCTCTATTGAATACGTCTCCCCTCTCTGAAAGCCCCTAATCCTGCTCGCTAATGCTCTTACGGTGTGCTTCTCCCACCACCTTGGGTTAAGTTATTTCTGTCCCATCTTATCCCCTCCACTGGACTTAGGGATTTGGGAGGAAAAAAGAAAGGGATTGTATTTCACTCCATTTATATGAAAATGAATTATTTTGTGTTGTTTTCCATTTTTCTTCAATACTTGGATACAAAATTTTATTAAGATATTTTTAGAATTATTTTGAACTTTCACAGTTTTTAGAATAATCTATGAAATTTTCAGTTTTGGAAACTTTCACAGATTTCTTTCTACCTTTTGGATCTCATTGGGAAAGTACTCCAGGCACTTGTGGCATTATTCTCAGCTGCTGGGGACTAACTGGCTCACGGCATTTTTCAGAGCTCTACAGGGGCCAAACAAGATGCCCGGCTTAGTCTAATAAGCTCTCTGGGTGCCCTTGGGCCTGAAAATACTAACTTTTGGGTATTTTCTTAGACTCCTCAGAACCGAATGGCACCTCACTTCAAATCATGGTCCACTTGTTAAACTTACTGAGTGCTTGATACGTGCCTGGAGTGTGATCCGCACTCTTGATATATGGATAATTAATTCAAATGTAATCTGACTTAACATACTCTCTACTCCAACTCTGCAGGCAAATTTGTAGTGGAAGGAGTCTGGTGCATGAATAAATAGATACAAATTCAGTACAAAATGCGTGTTTCATGACATTTTCATGGAAAGGAAGTGAGGAAAGTTGGGAGGAGTAGATGTGATGAACATCTAGTTTTCGGGGAGGCCTCAGGGATGCCTGAAAGGAAGTCACTACCCAATCCAGGTAGCCCTGGGCCAGGAGAGGTGAGGAGGAGGGGCTGAGCACCTGGGGGAGCTAGTGACACAGACAGAGGAGGGCCCGTAAGCACACCACAAAGCTGGAGAAAGACAGCAGTTAAAGAAAGGCGGCATAAAGTCAGAAACAAGTCTGAGATGCAACAGTGTCTCGCTCTGTTACCCAGGCTGGAGTTCAGCGGCATGATCACGGCTCACTGCAGCCTCCATCTGCAGTGATGGCTCAAGCAATCCTCCTGCCTCAGCTTCCTGAGTGGCTGGGACCACAGACGCGTGCCACCACGCCCAGGCTGCTCTTGAACTTCTGGGCTCAAGCAATCCTCCCACCTTGGCCTCCCAAAGTGCTGGGATTATAGGCGTGAGCCACCACACCCAGCTAGAATTAGTTTCTTCAAATGCTAGGCACTGAGTAACACAGAATGCCTAAGACATGATCACTGCCCCTAGGAAGCTCAGCTGAAAATCCAAGTATGCAAGACTGCCTGGATGCCCAGAAGGCCTAGGAACGACATGAAGAAACCTAAGCCCACAAGCCGGGGTCTGTGAGAGCCAAGGGAGAAGGCTTTCTGGGCAGGGTGACCAAAGCTGCAGCCTGGCAGGCAGGGCAGCTCTACACCAGCCTCAGAGGAGCAGGCAGGGCCTACTGTGCTGCAGGCATCTTCACAGAGAAGACACAGGAAGGGCTTCTGAGGGCAGACGCAGGGAAGGGTGCGGGGCTGATTCTCAGTCAAGGGCCATCTTCTGTCTGCCCTGCTCATATGTGCCACTGATGGTATCCAGAGTGAAGCAGTGAACAGTGTAGGGCTGCGGCTGGTGGCTGCAGTGAGGTCAAAGACCTCAGTCCTCTGGGAACCTCTCTGATCCTCCAGAGACCTCAGGGGCACAAATAAAGCAATCCAACATACAGAGAAGACAGACATGGAAAAAGTATGTTTGGGTTTTTAGAGACTGTATTAGTCCATTCTTGCATCACTATATACAAATACCTGAGATTGGGTAATTTATAAAGAAAAGAAGTTTAATTGGCTCATGGTTCTGCAGGCTGTACAGGAAGCCTGGTGCTAGCATCTGCTCAGCTTCTGGTGAAGCCTCAGGGAGTTTTCGTTCATGGTGGAAGGCGAAGGGGGAGCAGGCACTTCACATGGTGAAAGCAGGCTCAAGGTGGGGGGAGGTGCCACATACTTTTAAACAACTAAATTTCATGTGAACTCCAAGCGAGAGCTCACTTATCACCAAGGGGATGGCCCAAGCCATTCATGAGGCATCTGCCTCCGTGATTCAAACACTTCCCAGCAGGCCCACCTCCCACATCGGTGATTACATTTCAACATGGATGTGGGTGGGGATAAATATCCTAACCATGTCAGGGACCATCTCAAAAAAGTGTCCCAGAAGAGCAGGGGTTGGAAGAAAAGGAGTTTTGTGTGATGCAAGCAGTGCCTTCATGAACATGGAATGTGGGGCCATCCTGGAAGAGGTAACCCTCAGCCACACACACACACACACACCCACATAATGGCTTTATATCCTATCTCAATAGCTTGTCCTGAATCCCTTCTTTTGGGAACAGGAGCTATATCTATCTTTAGCGTTCCTGTAAATACCACAGCACCCAAGACACTGCAAGAAACCCAGTGTGTTCTACGGGTAGTCGGTAACTAACTGTCATTAAAGATGGTCCTCCCTAATGTGGGCAAATGAAGCCAGTCCAATGGCCAGTGACGTACACATGCAGTTGTACAGGTAATGGTGTTGAGTCAGATTTCTCTGGTTGCTATGGTTTCAAGGTCACTGGATGTTAATCAGGCAGCTTTGCTGGTACCCTGTCCCTATGCTTTCCCTAAAACTCTAAACTGACCTGAGAAACCTCTAACCTGACATGCAACTAGTCCTCTATGCTATATTTCCAGTTGCCATCTTGGACACCTCTACCTACATTTTGCGGACACAGCAACGTGTCCCAAACTGGAATCTTGTTCCCTTGCAAACCTGCCCTCCACTTGCATCCCTTCCTCATCATTCACTGTGTTGCCCAAACTACAAGCATGACCATTCGCTTTTTATCCTCGATTCTGGCTCTCTGTCGCGTCGGCGATCCTTCCCCCCGTTGCTGTGGAGATGCCTCCCTGGCACGCACCTGAACCATAGCTGGATGCTGATTGCTCTTTCTGCCTCCTGCTTTTACTTCCACCGTCACCTCCTCCACACTCCTGCCACCGATGTCTTCTAAAATGCAAATGTGAGTACATCACTCCCCACTTCAGTATCTGTCAGTGACCCTGAAATGCATTCAAAAAGAAGTACAATATCTTGGCAAGGTCTACCAGTCTTAATTCAGCGTCGCTGTTCCTTCAGTCTCATCTCCGGCCATAACAAAACGTCCTGTGCAGTGCTCTGTCATGCTTCCAAGCCTGACCCCCCTCACCCCAGTCCTGTAGACTTGTCACATGTCATGTCCTTCTGATTGCTGTTTTTTTCTATTTCCATGCAAGCATGCGAACTGCTTGAGGACAAGGGTAGTGCCTTGTTCACCATGAAATTTCTGGCATCATGCTTTGCACATAGTAGTTATCCAACAAATGTGGGTCGAATGAATGAATTGTATGCAACACCGGATCAGGAGATACGATACAAGGATTTTGGTGGCAAAGGATTGTCTCAGAGATGCCTCTAAGCCTCCCTAAGAGTTCATGGCCATAAACCAATAGTTTCAGAGCTACTCCTTTCTGATATGGATATATCCTGGACTTATTAAATTGACAGCACATATTTTATTTTTAAAATGTTATTAAGTTAACTAGGGGCATCGCTCTATCCTCAAAATTGTTTTGGAGACACCATTAACCCACTTAAATTATTAATAAAAAAGCCACTTATTCCGCACAAATAGTTGTTTGAGACTGTCCTGCTTACCTACAGATATTCGTCTAAGAGCCCGCAGACATTCAGACACCCGCAGACAGAACTTACTTTCCTGACCTCCCACAACATTCCTCCCTTTAGATCTTTTTTTTCTTACCCCGTCTTTCAGCTTTCTCATTGCAGAACTGCTGAGAATAATGGAAAATGCTTTGCCTGGAAACTTCCAAGAACAAAACTCCGGGGGCTAAGAGAACGCGATGATTTTTAAGCTGCCAGTTAAGATGCAGCTCCTTCATCATCACAGGTGAAGCACCAATGCCTCTCGCACGTGAAATCCGTACGCTCCTAGAGTCTTACTACCTAATGCATTTCTGCAATCTGGGACGCCTGTCCTTAGCGTCTTCAATAGTTTTGGGCACGAGGTGGACCGCGGAAGCATTGTATTGAAAAGTTAACGTTTTTCCCTTGGACACCCTCTCCTCACAGCTATTAACAAGCTGAGAGAAATCAGGTGACTCCCAGTCATGCAGAGGTTTCCTCACCATTTATGATCAAGCCTAATTAAAGAATAAAAATAAAATCCTATTGGCGCAGCGGCCACCAAGTCTTTGAGGCCTCGCCTCGGTGGGCGGGGCCGACGCCGGAGGAGAGGGGCTGCACATGTGGGCGTGACCTCGCGGAAGGAGCTGCGGAGGGCGGGGCCGGCTGGGGAGGGGCGGGGCTGTCGGGTGGGCGGGACCTCGCGGCAAAAGCTGCGGAGGGCGGGACCAACCAGGAAAGGACGGGACTGTCGGGTAGGCGGGACCTCGCGGGAGAAACTGCGGAGGGCGGGACCAACCAGGGAGGGGCGGCGCTGTCGGATGGGCGGGACCTCGCGGGAGGAGCTGCGGAAAGCTGAGCTGGTGAGGGGAGGGGCTGGTCGAGGGGAGGGGTTGGTGGTGGGGAGGGGCTGGCCGAGGGAAGGGGCTGGCCGAGGGAAGAGGAGGGGAGGGGACGGGCTGGTCGAGGGGAGGGGAGGGCAGGGGACGGGCTGGTCGAGAGAAGGGGAGGGCAGGGGACGGGCTGGTCGAAGGGAGGGGACGGGGTGGTCGAGGGGAGGGGACGGAGGGGAGGGGAGTGGAGGGAGGGGAGGGGAGTGGAGGGAGGGGAGTGGAGGGAGGGGAGGGGAGTGGAGGGAGGGGAGGGGAGTGGAGGGAGGGGAGGGGAGTGGAGGGAGGGGAGGGGAGTGGAGGGAGGGGAGGGGAGTGGAGGGAGGGGAGGGGAGTGGAGGGAGGGGAGGGGAGTGGAGGGAGGGGAGGGGAGGCGGGGCCCAGCGGTGTCCCGCGAAACTGCCGCTCGCTCGGTTCCCGGGCCTCCCCGTGCGCCTCAGTGCAAAGCGTGCCAGGCACTCTTGACTGCAACGAGAGCCGCGGCGGTGAGGGGGCAAGGCCAAGAGGCCACGGTTCGCGTTTCGCCGGCTGCAGAAGTTGTTGCCATACATTTCAAATGTGCATTTCCTACGTCTCACGCTCTGTCTTGCGCCTCCACAGCGGGCCACGGCCCTGTCACCGCAGTCGCAGCCACGTGCTCCCTCCCCTGAGTCGGCTCAGCTCTGCTCAGCGGTCAGCCCCGCGCCAGGAGGCCGCGGCCTGCCTGAGGCCGGCTCGCAGCGACTCGCGACGGAGGGCGGGGGCGTGAACGGGTCGCGCGGAGAGGGTGGGGGGAGCAGGGAGCGTTAGGGCACGTGGGGGCGCGTCGACCAATGGCAGGGCGCTGTTGAGGGCAGCGGGGCGGGGCCGGGCGCAGGGGCGGGGCGAGCGGCGGGCGGGGAGGGGCGGGGCGGCCGGCCGGGGGTGGGGAGGAGAGGGGCGGGGCGGGCCGGCCGGGGGAGGGGCGGAGAGACGCCGCCGCTGCCGCCGCCGCCGCCGCCGCCGCCGCCGCGGCTGCCGCAGCCTCTGGGAGCCTGGAAAAGGGGAAGCGAGAGCAAGCGAAAGACTCAGTCCCCGGGCGGCGGCGGCGGCGGCGGCGGCCGCGGGGGCGCGACGGCCGGGGCGGGGGCGCTGCTGCTGCGGGGGCAGGCGGCGGCAGGGGCGGCGGCGGCGGCGGCGGCCCGCTCCAGCCATGCCGAATAAAAACAAGAAGGAGAAAGTGAGTCCGGGCCCGGCCGCGGGACGGAGGGAGCGGGGAGGGACTGCCGGGGGAGGGCGCGACGGCACCGGGGTCCTGCGCCCGGGCCCCGGCTCAGTTCCCCGCCTGACGCCGCGGGCTTCGCGTCCCCGAGGGCGGCCGAGCCAGGCATCCCCGGGCTTCTCTCGGCCTCATGCCCGGTGGGGGCGGGGAGCCCGGGGATCGCGCCGGAGCCGCGGGGCGCAGGCCCGGGCCGCTGGGACCTTCGTGATGGGCCGGGGCTGGGCGTGGAGGGAGGGCGCGGCCCGGGGAGGGGGTCGGAGGGGCGCCCGTTTCCGACAGTGCGGCGTGGGCTTGGGCCGGCAGGTGCGGCCGCCGAGGGGGTTCGCAGCCTCGCAGACTCCCGGAAAGGAGCTTCAGGGATGGGGGCTGTAGACGCCTGGGGAGGGACCCCTGGACGGGGGAAAGGGAGCGAGAAGGGACCGCGCTGAGAGCTGGTAAGGAATTATCTGCCGCCCCGGAGGGACGCTCTGGGGCTCTCAAACACTATTATTATCCTGGGTGGCGGCGGCGGTGAGGGCTGCGAGCAAGGGTGCTGCGTTTGCATTCGGGGGGGGCGGGTATGTTTCTGCTTCAGGTGGAGCTCTGTAGCGTTTCATTATCACCCCAGAAATCCTCACTCATAGGGTTTAGGGTGGGAGGGTAGAAAGGGATGTGATGTGGATCTCAAAATGCCAGAAGCACTGTATAAAATTGGATTTATCTGTTTTCTGCTTGAAGTTTTCAACCTCAAATGCAGATAAAACGAAAAGAATCTGAATGGGGGGTGGGGGGCATTGCACTGTTGGAATCCTAAACGGTATGATACAGAATTTCCTAATGGTATGAATTAAAAATATCAGAAGCTGTAGTTGTATAAATCACTTTTAAAACTGCATTTGGCTTATCTGATGTTTACCTGTCTAAAAAGTGAGAAGACTAATTGACTTTGCTTGATGTTTACCAGGAATCACCAAAAGCAGGGAAGAGTGGAAAAAGTTCAAAAGAAGGACAAGACACAGTAGAATCAGAGGTAACTGTCATCAAATATTGACTTTGTATTTTATACACAGCTTTTAACTTAAGGTAGAAAAACCGAGAGTGATAAAGCCTAGAATCTTCTAAAATGTTTCTCTATGTGAGGTTTTTTTTTTGTGGTGTCTTTCATAATCCTCAATTTTAGTTGTTTAGGTATTTACTGTTTTGCTTTGGAAAACTATTAATGATTTTATGAAAATTGTGCTTGCCTGTGGAGTTTGTTTGTGGGTTTTTGGGGGGTTTTTTGTTTTTTATTTTTTTGAGACGGGGTCTCACTTTGTCACGCAGGCTGGAGTGCAGTGGCGCAATCTCTGCTCACTGCTACCCCTTGCCGCCCAGGCTCAAGTGATCCTCTTACCTCAGCCTCCCAAGTAGCTGGGACCACAGGAACATGCCACCACACCCAGCAATTTTTTTTTTTTTTAATACAGTCTCACTCTGTCGCCCAGGCCGGCAGTGCAGTGGCGCGATCTTGGCTCACTGCAACCTCTGCCTCCTGAGTTCAAGCAATTCTCCTGCCTCAGCCTCCTGAGTAGCTGGGATTACAGGCACCCGCTACCACGCCCGGCTAATTTTTGTATTTTTATTAGAGACGGGGTTTCACCAGGTTGGTCAGGCCGGTCTTGAACTCCTGACCTCGTGACCCGCCCGCCTTGGCCTCCCAAGGTGCTGGGATTACAGGCCTGAGCCACCGTGCCCATCCTGGATCTGGTATTTTTAAGTTAATTTCCCACACCTCAAACCCAGCAACCCTCCTGTATAGATTGGTCTTATGCAGTCTATGGTGTTGCTATGTTGCTTTTAGCTTTAGGGTCATCCCCCCACCGCCACTTCCATTGCAAGCTGCCAGGCAACTCAGTGGTTAGTTCTTTTTCTTCCATCACCTTGTTTTATTTCAAACCATCTCTGCTACTGACGTCCTGGGCTAGCTCCCTATTTCTGTTGACGGTCCCTTGGCCTCTTTCTCCAATAATGTTGGTATTTGAAAAAATTTACCTAGTTTTGGTATTTTATTATTGTTCACATTGTGTGTGTGTGTGTGTGTGTGTGCGTGTGCGTGTGCGTGTGTGCGCGCGCCGGCCACTTGTGACTTTCTTTGCTTCTTGGCTTTGGCCTCATTGAGGAACAGCTGGAATGCCAAGTGAGCATTGCATCTACTTGACCAAGGTTGATGCTGTTCCTTCACACCGTGAAGTGCCTTCAGAGGATTTGCAGAGTCACCACTTTCCTTTGCCTTTTCTTCCTTGTGACTAATTGTTGAACTAGAGCACCTAGGGCCAAGGGTCCAGGAGCTGCGCGGACCCAGGCAGAGCCAGTAGGTCCTTTTGAATCCATGGGTAGCACATAATTGGGTTAATAGAGTGTCAGTTATCCAGAACTGGATCATTGAGGCCCCAGTCTTATCACAAATGACGTTTATTTGCCAGTGTCAGACTTCTTCCTGTAAGCCAAATTAGAATGAGTTCAGTTCTGTCTGGGAAACACAGTTAACTGGCGATGATCTGCAGTGGACTTTTTTTTAGCCCTGCATTCTCTCTTTTCTATCATTTGGTGTATTCTGAACCTCCCTTCTCTTCAGCAGGTGGTTTATTCCAGCAAATCTGTTGCCCTCCCCAAAGCAAAAAGCAGAAATCCAAAAGATTCCTTAAATGTCAATAGTTAGGATCATTTGTGCCAGTCTGTCCCTCCCTGTCTTTATAGCAGACAACTGAGGTTTACTGTGCCATGCTGGGATTTGACTTCTTTATTTCTTCCCTGTCACCCTTTTGACTAAATTCATTTCGATGAAGATGAAATGTAGGTGCTTTATGAAGGTATATGCTATATGCCTTTTTTTTTTTTTTTGGTCTTTTGATCTTTCATTAAAACTGCTAAGATTTCTTCTCCCCAGAGCTTTCTTGCTAATGTGCCTATGTCCTCTTACTTTAGCTATATTCCTTATACAAAGGAGCATCAGTGTGTATATATCATTTATTTCTATTTTTAGTGGGAAGATCCTGGCTGTAAGGATGAATAATGTTAAGTTTAAACCTGAAAAATCTCAGTAGTTCAAAGATACCAAAATCACTACTATGTGAAATGTGTGTTTTGAAAGCAGTTTGCCAGCTGTGTGAGACCTGCGGTGTGGCCTGCAGTGCCTGAGTATGATGCCCCACTTGTCTTTTTGTATTTTTTCTAGTGCTACTGTCTAAGAGCTGGAGCTACAGAGCTTGAAATTACCACTGAAAACACTGAAATGTTGGGGCCTTCACTGCTTCCTCATAAGGATACCAGAGGCAACCTGGCATATTAAGCTTGACACTTGGCAGATCACTGTGTAAATTGTTTTTCAGGAATACAAGTTGGGACACTTCTGTTCATTTGACCTTTGAGTTGACCCTTAAATTTTATTATTGTTTTTTTTCCCCTCAGTCTTCAGCTCACTGCTTCACTTCTAGTTCCACCCACTTACCAAATATGATTGACTCATGCAGGTGAATTAAACCATTATTGCACACTTTTTCCCTCTCCTCTCTCTCAGTATTACTCTTAACTTGAATATTTTAACCTGAACAATTTAAATAGGCTTGACATTCCCATGCTGCTTTCAAGCCTTTTTTTTTTTTTTGAGACAGAGTTTCACTCTTGTTCCCAGGCTGGAGTGCAATGGCGCGGTCTCGGCTCACTGCAACCTCCACCTCCCGGGTTCAAGTGATCCTCTTGCCTCAGCCTCCCAAGTAGCTGGGATTACAGGCTCCCGCCACCATGCCCAGCTAATTTTGTGTGTGTGTGTGTATTTTTAGTAGAGATGGAGTTTTACCTTGTTGGCCAGGCTAGTCTCGAACTCCTGACCTCAGGTGATCCGTCCGCCTCAGCATCCCAAAGTGCTGGGATTACAGGCGTGAGCCACCACGCAGCCCCTTTCAAGCCTTTTAACATCATGTCACCTTCACAATGAGCAGTTGCTCCCATTACCCAGTGAACTCACCTTCTGATGGGACAGTTACCCTAGTTGGGGCTTCTCAGCCTTGAGAGATGTGCAGAGCAGGGACCTGTCCAGGGCAGAGCAGCCAGACAGCGTGGAAATAATCCAAACAGAGAAAGCATTCAAGAACCTGGCCTCTGGTTGACTTAACACACTGCTTCAAGTATATGGCAGGTCTGTATAATAAACTCCTGCCTGTCTAGTCTTCAGCCTCATAGAAAGCAAGGAAGCAGGTGGCGTATGTTGCAGAACAATTCTTGGGTAGAACAAGGGGACATTTGATGGTTTGGGTTTTTCAGTAAGAAAGATGAAGTCCTGGAGTATAGGGTAGAGTGGTACAGTGGAAAATATTTCAGCTTGGGGGTTAGAAAATAAACATGCCGATTCTTGCTTTGCCATAAATGATGTCACCTAACTTGTGTGACCCTGTTTTCTCATCCCTAAAATGATTTGATAAGTTTAAGATTAGGCTATTTTTAAATGTATGGAAGAGATTGGGTGTTACCCTTCTTGAAAGACATTTTCCCTGCAAGTATGGCAGGCTGTATCTTTCAGTGTAACAAAATTCTATTAAAGGTCATAACTGCTGCCCTGTAACTTTTGCCTTATTCTAGAAACTTCTCCTTGAATGACATGTGTTGGTACATGTTTCTTCTCTTTCAGATAGAATGGTTAATTTTGACTTGTTGCTTCTGCACATGTGTCCTGGAAATAAAAGTTTCTTCCCACTACTTATTGCTGGTTTATTTCATAGGAAGTCTTAAGGAAAGAGGCAAAAAACGGGCTCGTGGGTCACTTGAAGTTGGAAAATTCTGTGGAGATTGACAAAGGAGACTCACTTTTGAGTATCTGTTCTCAGTGTAGCCTTCAAATCTGTGGAAACATAACTAGGCACATTTTATGATTATTTAGAATGTTAATAAATTGCTCTGAGTTTCCTCAAGTCCATTTTGTAAGATCAGACCATAGGTGGGTGTTGTTTCTTTTAAGTGTGTGTACTGTGTCCAATGTTACATTTTTAGAAGTGTTCATGCTTTTTGTAAAGTGATTCGTTTTAAGCACATTAAAGGTCGTTTGAGTATTGTCATGTATTTTACACCTGCTTCAGCTTAGTTTTGTTTGAAAGTCTCTACAGCAACTCTTACATAATATCTGTTGCTGAAGAGAAAGAACAATCCTCTCTCCAACTCATTAGCTAGCTTTGCCATCTTCTACCTTTAGTAAATTTTTTCCTGTTATAATCTGTCCCTTTACATTCCAGTGCCACCACTCCCTGATGGTCTAGACCTAGGGAGACTGACAGTCGCCTCAGGTCGCATAGGTACTAGGCGGAAGGGTAATTTTTTTAGAAATTAAAATTGAAATTTAAAAAATATTTAATAATACACCCATTAAATGTTAACAACATTGTTATGAAAAATATCTTTGCAAGAAATACTCCTTTTCACAGTCTCTGTAGCAAGAGTTTTCACCTGAGTAAGGAGGAGGACAAGGACAGTCATTTTGTTCGGCACGACTCCTCCAAGGAGAGCCCCTGACACCCCTGTAGGCTCACTTCTGAGCTTGGAGCTTTCGCTAGAACCTCCCATGGCTTAGCTTCCATCAGTCTCTTCCCACCTTTTTTTCCATACAACCCTAAGCTGAACTTCAGTGAAACCCAGAGAAGACCAAGAGAAGTAATACTTTAAAAATCTTTTTGAAACTCATATGTAATGATTATGGAGTAAATGGAATCATTTGCTTTTAATTGCCACGTCTTGGCTCCCTCTTCCCAGCGCCTCCCCATGGTCTTTCCTTAGACCCCAGGGGCATCAGAAAGAGGTTCTGCGGGGAGGATCCATCCCTGGCAGCCGCAGCCTCCGCTGCCGAGCTTTGGGGTTGTCAGGAGGCAGATGTCCTGAGCTTGCTGCCCTTGAGGCATGAGGGAGTGGTGGGTTCTTCCTTAAGCGGCTCCCTTCTCTAGCCCCCATTCCTGTCCTACATCACAAGCTGCAAGGTCGGTAGACCCCAGGTACCTCCTTTGTGACCTCCACTGCTCTAGACCAAGGGTTCCCATCTGAACACTTGACTGTGGGGCAAGATATGTTGTTGTGGGGCTGCCCAGTGGTCCTCTACTTTGTAGGACATTCACCAGCATCCCTGGCCTTACCCCTGGATGCCAGTGGCCCACTGCCCCCACCAACTGTGACAACCAAAATGCCTCCAGACATTGGACATTGTCTGATGTCTCCTGGAGGATCAAATCGCCCCCTGTTGAGCCACTGCACTATAAAGACACCTTTCCAAAAGACGTACATTTGCTTACAAACCATGCCTGGCACATATTCATCTGAGCATTATATTTCCTTTAGAACAGCAGTGAGTGCTCACACAGAAGGGAGATCACTCCTTTATACTCTTCACAATTATCAAGCACCCCAAAGAGCTTTTATTTAGTGAGTTATATCTACCTACCGATATTTTTCCTTAGAAATTAAAGCTGAACGTTTTTAAATAGTTCATCTAATAATAACAGTAACACCCATTACATGTTGACATAAAAAACACTTATGTGGAAAGAATTTTTTTTTTAATTTGCTGAGAAAAGTGGCATGGCTCTGTTTTTGCTAATCTGTTTAACGTCCGGCTCCATCGAAGGTAGCTGTCTGCCCCTGCACGCAAGCTGTTCTGATTTCATATGTGTAGCCTGTGAAAAACTCCCCATAATGACGCTTTAAAGGGCAAATCACATCTTCATGTTATCATAAAAACCGTTTTGACCTTGTGGACTCCTGAAAGGGTCAAGGGACACACCCCAGACCACACTTTGAGAACCCCTCTTTTAGAATGCTCTACCCCCATTCTCTGCTGGCCATCTGAATCCTTTCATCTTTTTTTTTTTTTTTTTTTTTTTGGGACGGAGTCTTGCTCTGTCACCCAGGCTGGAGTGCAGTGGCGCAATCTCCGCTCACTGCCAGCTCCGCCTCCCGGATTCACACCATTCTCCTGCCTCAGCCTCCCGAGTAGCTGGGACTACAGGTGCCCGCCACCACGCCCGGCTCATTTTTTGTATTTTTAGTAGAGACAGGGTTTCACTGTGTTAGCCAGGATGGTCTTGGTCTCCTGACCTCATGATCCGCCTGCCTCGGCCTCCCAAAGTGCTGGGATTACAGGCGTGAGCCACTGTGCCCGGCCCATTTCATCTTTTTAGCTCCAACTCAATCTCATCTATCCAGAAACTTCAGCGAAGCTGTTTCTCACCATCTTGGACTGTGTGTTTTCCATATTTTAAATGCTTATAGCAATTACTAACTAGACCAGCGGCTGGCTGTACGCAGTTCTGTGTCATGTACACTGTGTTAGATGACCTTCGTTCCCCTGTGACTTGCCTTGCTAGCTAGATTCAGTCCTTGAAGGCATCAGTTGAGCTCGAGTCTTCTTTGATCTTGCCATATATATTAGGGCCTAGAGTCAAGAAGTATTGAGTTGGTGGGTTTTAAAAGTACTGAAAAGGAGACCTTGAAGACAGTTAGGTTGCTGATTTTTCTGATACTGTAAATTAGCAACAACAATAAAAAACTTGTTTATTAAGAGGCTTATCACTTTTTTGATCCAATAAGGGAACTCTAATGTAGAATTTTTATTCAGTGTAATTCATTTTAAATAAATAACAGTATACTAAAGCAGAAGATTATGGTACTTAGGTTTTTTTCTAATGTCTTGGGAAAATTTTAAAAAGTAGAGTATTTTGGTTTTTTTCTTAGTTTTCTTTTACATATTCAGTGGAAAAAAGTGTAGTCTCATAAGATCTTGGTTAAAAGGTCAGTGGTAAAAAGTATAGCCTCATAAGATCTTATTTTAATTAAAGCACTTCAAAATAGGATTTCCATTTAAATACAGTTATGCATCGCTGAATGAGGGGGGTACGTTCTGAGAGCTGTGTTGTTAGGCAATGTTGTTGTTTTGTAAACATGATGGCATGTGCTTAACACAAACCTAGGTGGTGGTCTGCTACACACCTAGGGCATATGGAATAGCCTGTCACTCCAGGCTACACACCTGTACAGCATGTCATTTAACTGAACCCTGTAGGCACCTGTAACACAATGGCAAGAATTTGTATATCTAAACATAGAAAAGATACCATAAAAATATGGTGTTATAATCTAAGGCACCACCATCATTTGTGCAGTCTGTTGTTATCTGAAATGTCATTATGTGGCAGTGACTGTAAAGGTTTCTCTGTGATCTTTTATGCTTTGTGTTTCTTAATTTATTTTGGGAATGTTTCTCAGTAGAGCATAGTTACATATATATTTAATATGTTTTATAAGATAGGGTTTGTTTTGAGCATGTCTTGTTCTGTGTGAGCACTGTGTTGAGGATTGAAGAGATAAAGACCTGTTAGGAACTGAAGTAGTGGCCGTTTCCATCATTTTTGAAGTGTAGCACCTGTTGCTTCTGGACATCCAGTGTACTTGGGAGTAACTTGGCCCCCACTCAGTTAGATCTTATTGTCCTTGAGTGGATGGGACAAGATGGGACCCATTTCATGTAAAGAGCCACCTGGAGCTTTGGGTGAGAAAATCAGATGCTTTAAAGCATCTATGGAGACACAGGCTTACCATAAAATTATGGAGTTCCAGAAAGCACATTGGACCCTAGGGTGTGTATCATGGTTAAAGCCAATAGATAAGATCAGCATTCCTCTCCCTCTTCAGTAAAAGCTTCGCTACGGTATATGCAATTCTAGAAAGAGCTCATCAAGCAAATGATATGAAATCTAAAATTTTCCAGTTCAAGAAAGAAGCTCAAAGTTCCTACGTTAAAGCAACAGCAGGGTGAATGGCAACTTATAGCCCTGCCATGTGATGGTGGAAAGGTTTCCACCTGCATCCTTAGCGGAGCTGAGTGAGTCAGTCTGCCACCAACATGAAATGCGGTGATGTTTTCCTAAATCACAGGGAAGATTCATCTGGAATATTTCAATTCGAAGACGGGTCTCCAGTGTTTCCTTAAACACTGGGTACCTGCCAAAGGGCAGGGCACAGCGGTGTCTGGTTTAGCACAGTGTCCTCTCTAATCCCCTCACACGTTCCTATCAGTATGTTGTTTTAAGCAGAGACTCTCCAGTGCTCCTGCAGTGAAGGAAGTGCTGCTTCCCAAATCCAAACAGTGTTGTCATCTTCATGTTCTCCACCTGGGGGAGTGAGAGAACAGGCCTAGAAATTAAGCTCTCCAGAAGGGGAAAAAAATGCTTTATTAAGGGCATTTGGCTTTTTCTTCATCTCGTGTGTGTGTGTGTGTGTGTGTGTGTATGTATGTGTGTGTGTGTGTGTATGTATTTTTTTGAGACAGAGTCTCACTCTGTCGCCCAGGCTGGAGTGCAGTGGTGCGATCTTGGCTCACCACAACCTCCGCCTCCTGGGTTCAAGTTATTCTCCTGCCTCAGCCTCCCAAGTAGCTGGGATTACAGGTGTGTGCCACCACACTATCTTGTATATATTTTCTTAATATAAGATTGAGCGGCTGGGCACGGTGGCTCATGCCTGTAATCCCAGCACTTTGGGAGGCCCAGGCGGGTGGATCATGAGGTCAGGAGTTCAAGACCAACCTGGCCAAGATGGTGAAACCCTATCTCTACTAAAACTACAAAAATTAGCTGGGCTTGGTGGCAGGCATCTGTAATCCCAGCTACTCGGGAGGCTGAGACGTAAGAATTGCTTGAAAACCTGGGCGGCAGAGGTTGCAGTGAGCTGAGATCACACCACTGCACTCCAGCCTGGGTGACAGAGTGAGACTCCATCTCAACAACAACACAAAAATGGCCCCTAAGAGATTAATTTCAGATACCCTGCAGCCTGCAGGTGTTAGCTCTGACCAAGGGCTGGCATGGCCCGGTGGTAATATCAAATTACTAAGGGGCTCTGAAGGGATTAGACCTGCCCTGGCCAAGATGTTTGTTGTTTGCTGCATATGGCTATTTTAAATTTAAATTTAAATTAATGAAAATTAAAATTATGTAAATAATTCAGTCCCTCAGTTGCACGGGCCACATTTCAAGTGCTCAGTAGCCACATGTGGCCAGCAGCTACTCTGTTGACCAGCAGATGTGGAACATTTGCGGCTTCACAGAAAGTTCTGTTGGACAGAGCTACTTCAGACCCTACCAGTATTTTCCAAAATAATTCTTATGGGAGTGTATTTAATTGAATTAAACTTATTTTGTTACCTATCAATCTTCTTAATATGAAATATCAAATTTAAGGTTAAATTTAAAGGAAGAGAAGACTTATATTGGCAAAAGAGAAGGAAGTAGATAAAATTAAGGAAAGAGGAGGGCGAGAAGAAGAGGGAATGCGTGGTGAGACAGGAGGGAGGCCCTGTCTACTGCTTGGTCTGTGGTTGGCCTACACCTGATACCCACACGAGAAAGACTCCATTGCCCATAGGAGCGGGACTTGGACAGACCCAAGAGCAGTCACGACCTTTTGTCCTCCTAGTCTTTCTTTATAGACATTTTCTCTTATTTATTTATTTATTTTGGGTTCAAAACACGAAATTTATTTTGGGTTAAAAAATATAGTAATGCGGCTGGGTGCAGTGGCTCACGCCTGTAATCCTAGCACTTTGGGAGGCTGAGTCGGGTGGATCACCTAAGATCAGGAGTTCGAGACCAGCCTGGCCAACATGGTGAAACCGCATCTCTATTAAAAATTTTTTTAAAAAGCCGAGTGTGGTGGCATGCACCTGCAGTCCCAGGTATTCAGGAGGCTGAGGCAGGAGAATCCCTTAAAGCCAGGAGGCAGAGGTTGCAGTGAACCAAGATTGCGCCACTGCACTCCAGCCTGGGTGACAGAATGCAACTCCGCCTCAAAAAATAAATAAGTAAAAAATAAAGTAATACGGAAATCAAGGTTCTCCCTTCACCTTCCTCCCATTCTCAGACCTGCTTCACAGAGCACAGCCACTTTGTCCTGCTGATGATGAATGGGGCCACTGTCCAGATCACGGAAGCTGTGCAGTGTGGCAGAGGCTGGGCTCTGGAGTCAGGTCCCCCTTCTGCCCCTGGAGGGATCATACCCTCTCTCGGTATCATGTTCCTGTTTATCTTGGCCGTTTTCTCTGACATTGCGGCTTCCCTCCAGGGGATTCCTTCATTCTCAGTCATCCAGCAGGTTCATTCTGAGACCTGGCATGTGCTGAGCACCATTGCGGGTGCAGAGTTCCTGCACTTGTGGAGTTTGCCTCCAGTGAGGGCACAGAAGTGGAGTGTGGAGCTGCAGGTGTTTTCTGCGGGGCACTAGTGACATTGGGCATGAGAGCGTCTCACCTTTGCAGAGCAATGGCCCTGGGGATCTCAACACCATGATGACAACCAAAACCACTCACATAACTCCACACACCACTGGTGGACAGGACCCTCTGGCAGCCCCTCTGCTGGAGATTGGGAGGCTGCTTCAGGTGGTCAAGGATGGTCTCACCAAGCAGATGACATGAAAAGTGAAATGTGAATGTCAAGAAGGAGGCCACAGCGCAAAGATCTAGGGCAAGATATTCATTCAGCCAGAGGCAGCAGCTAGTGCAAAGGCCCCATGGAGGAAGTGAGTTTGCCGTGTCCACTGCCAGGTGTTCAGTTGACTAAGGAAAAGTGAGGGTAGGCAGAGCAGGAGGGATGGAGGTAGGGAGCCGAGCACAGACAAGGTAGGGTAAGATCTTATAAACAGCCTGCCTAGACAGGGTTTTGGGATTTTGGCAGGGAGGGGGAGTTGTTTTGGGGTTTTGTTTTTAGAGACAGGGTCTCACTCTGTTGCCCAGGCTGGAGTGCAGTGGTGCAGTCCTAGCTCACTGCAGCCTTGAACTACTGGGCTCAAGCAATCCTCCCTCCTCAGCCTCCCAAGTGGCTGAGATACAGGTGCACACCACCATGCTCAGCTGATTTTTGGATTTTTTTGTAGAGAAGGGGTCTCACTGTGTCAGCCAGGCTAGTCTGAAACTCCTGGCCTCAAGCGATCCTCCTACCTCGGCCTTCCGAAGTGCTGGGATTACAGGCATGAACCACTGAGTCTGGTTGGGCTTTGAGTTTTTATTCTGAGGGTCATGGGAAGCCACTGGGGTGTTTTGAGTAGGGAAGTAAGAGGATCTTCCTAGCTGCTGTGTGGGAACGAGGGGCAAGAGCTGAACAAGGAGACCAACTGGAAGACTTTGCTTCTCAGATGAAGGGTTTCTTTGTTCACACAGGCAAAGATGAGGCACTGGCACAGCTGGCTGTGGGTGGGCTTGTCATCTGACCACTTGCTTTAGAGGCCTTGGCTGGGAGCTGGCTCTTGTGACTTTTGGCCCCTAGAGACTAAACTGCAGAGAATTTGCTTTGAGGTGCCAGCTCCTACATTAGCAGCCTTAGTTTTTCCTAGACAGACTGGTTTCTTTGGAGAATCCCTTTTTCTTGTCATAACCACTCAGTTTACCAATGTTCTGCAGAGAAGGTGTGTGGGGATAAGGTGGCTATGGAGAGATCAGTATTCAGACCTAACATCAATCTCCTTTTCAGCTGCATATCTCACTCCTATCCTCTGCTATACCCAGTCTATGAGTGCGTGGCCTCGGGGGGATTCTGTAGGGACAGAGCACCTGCTTTCTCCCTCCAGCCCCACACTGCTTTGTGGTTGCCAGATGGAAGTTGCATCTGTTGAATATTGCTATGCTGAGATGCACCAGCGACTGCCTGCGCAAATCTTTTTATTACTGGAGGTCGTAACTTGCCTCTTCCTTCACTCTCACTTGTAAGGCAGGCTCAGGAGGTTTGCTGATTGTGAGTGCATCATCGACCTTGATCAGGGAAATCTGTCCTGTTTTCCTTTATTTCTTCCTCTCATCCAGAAATTGTTGTCCTGGCACGAGAATCAGTAAACCTTTTTCTGTAAAGGGCCAGATAGTAAATATTCCAGGCTTCAGGGGGCGCGTGGTCTCTACTGCAACTACTTAACTCTGCTGTTGCAGCAAGAGAGAAGCCACAGACAACAGGTGGATAAACAGACTTGAGTGTATGCCAGTAAAACTTGATTTACAAAAATAACCAGGAGGCCAGATGTGGTTCATGGGCTGTGGCTTCCCAGCCGCGGCCTACTGGAATCCAAATCGGGTTCAGCACTTGGAGAAGCTGCTAGTATGGGTCCCTGGGCCTGTATCTGAAACCAGTACTAGCCATGGTCTGTGGAAGAGGTATCTTTTTTGTTTGACTCTATTCACCATCTAAGAGATACTGAGAGATCAGTGATTCGGCCCTGCCCAACTGAACAATAAATATCTTATATCTAGTTGTGAATTTTGAGAATTGCAGTGTTTAAATGAAGGGAAAGAGCTGCTTGTTTCATTTGGTAAATCCCTTATATGATAAAACATCTAGGAGAGAGGCTTTGTCACAAATCCAGTTGCCCATTTTGCTGTTTCCATGAAATATTTCAAAGTAGAGAGACTAATAGACTTCCATGTATCTGCTGCACAGATTGCCTTTTACTCCCAATATACTGGGGTGCTGTTGCCTGGCTGCACGGAAGGTTGTGGGGTGTGAGGGCACTTGGACATTCGGGCTTGCTGTGTCTCTGTTAGAAACTAATGGGGCGTTGTCCCTGAGTGTGAGGGACGCCTCTGGCGTCTTGTTTCCTCTACCTGAGGAAGTGCAGCCATGCTTGTTGGGAAGACTTGGGAGAGGACCATGTACCACTGAGGCAGGTAACACCCTTTGCCTCTGTACCTCCCTGTGGGCCTGGCAGTGGGGCTGGGCCCAGGGCCAGCAGTCCACCTACCCTGGCTGGGAACCTGAACTCCTGCATAATTTCAAGGCCTTTCTGGGCAACACCTTGCCTTGCCATGTGGACTGGCCACCTCATCTTCCCTTGTCTCCAGACACCCCCACCACCTCCTTCTCCCAGCCAGAGACTCCAGAATCCCAGATCCTCACAGCAAGACACATCCTCCCCCAGGGACCCCGTGTCTGTTCAGTGGAGAGGCTCTGGGAAGGGGAGGGAACGACTTCCTCTTTATTCCCGTAGCTTCCATTTGAGTGGCCGACAAGTGTCTCAAATAGCATTTCAGATTGTGCCCCCCCCCACTCCACCCCCGCCTTCCTCCTAGAAAATGCAGCTGCTGCTCGTGTGCAGCCACTGTTCAGAAACGTGGAGGCCACAGTGCTCGCTTGGAACCCTCTGGGACCACCGACTTTCAGTGGCTTCTACTGAAGGGAAGGGCCGACTATTTTGATTTGGGTTTGACAGATAATACTGAGTTTGAAAAATAATTTCCCATCATTAAGCCAGACATCAAGAGGCCAAAGTAAATTCTAGGTCATCTCTCCCCTCACTGAGTGAGTTCCCTGTAACCAGCATTCCAGAAGAGGGTGAAAGGGGAAGAATCAAGTCCTTTTTTTTTTAGATGTTGCCCAAACCGGATCGCTAAACAGTATCATACCTTTTTACTGCGATTTCTTATCATTTTAAGATAGATACCCAGTTTTTATTTTAGGAGTAAACACTTAAACTGAGGAAGCACACCTGTTGTTTCTCACTTCCTATTCAGCCAACACTAATGCCTTCTCTGTACTGAGAACAGCTGATCCTCCCAAAGCGTGTGTGTCTCCCTGTCTTCGTGGGGCCCTTGATGTTCTCACCATAAGCCCAGAAGACTCAAGGATGCTCAGCGGGTCGTGCAGCCCTCTCCACCACCTATTCCAGAAAGTCCTCCTCACCCTAAAAGGAAGCCCCATTCCCACCAGCAGTCACTCCTCACTCCCCTTCCCCCAGCCTCTAGCAGCTACCAGTCTGCTCTCTGTAGATGTGCCGATCCTGAATAGTTCATAGAAATGGAATCATGCAATATTTGTCCTTCTGTGTCTGGCCTCCTTTACTTCGCAGAATGCTTTCAAGGTCCATCCATGTTGTAGCGTGCGTCATACCTCATTCCCTTTTTTTTTTTTTTTTTGAGATGGAGTCTTGCTCTGTCACCCAGGCTGGAGTGCAATGGCGTGATCTCGGCTCACTGCAACCTCCACCTCCCAGGTTCAAGCCATTCTCCTGCCTCAGCCTCCCGAGTAGCTGGGACTACAGGTGCACACCACCATGCCCAGCTAATTTTTGTATTTTTAGTAGAGACAGGGTTTCAGCATGTTGGCCAGGATGGTCTCAAGCTCCTGACCTCGTGATCTGCCCGCCTCGGCCTCCCAAACGCTCTTTCCTTTTTATAGCTAATATTCTATTGTTTGGATATAGCACAATTCATTTCATCAGTTGATGGATATTTGAGTTGTTTCTACCTTTTGGCTATTGTGAATAATGCGCTGTGAACATTGTATACCGATTTTTGTTTGAACACTTGTTTTCAGTTCTTTTGGGTATATGCCTAGGAGTGAGATTGCTGGGTCATATGGATGGTCATTTTTGTTTGTGTGTTTGAGACAGAGTCTCACTCTGTTGCCCAGGCTGGAGTATAGTGGCGCCATCTCAGCTCACTGCAACCTCTAACTCCTGGGTTCAAGCGATTCTCCTGCCTCAGCCTCCCAAGTAGCTGGGATTACAGGCAAGCACCACCATGCCCGGCTAATTTTTGTATTCTTAGTAGGGATGGGGTTTCACTATGTTGGCCAGGCTGGTCTCAAACTTCTGACCTCAGGTGATCCACCCATCTCCGCCTCCCAAGGTGCTGGGATTACAAGCTTGAGCCACCATACCTGGCTTTGGATGGTAATTTTATGTTTAACTTGCCGAAGAACCACCAAACTGTTTTCCATATCAGCTGCCCCATTTTACATTCTCACCAGCAATATACAAGGGTTCCAGTTGTTGTTCCACGTCCTTTATGACACTTGTTTTTTGTTGAGACAGGGTCTTATTCTGTCACTTAGACTGGAATGCAATGGTACAATGATGGCTCACTGCAGCCTTGAACTCCTGGGCTCAAGCTGTCCTCTCGCCTCAGCTTCCTGAGTCGCTGGGACTACAGGTGCATGCCACCATACCTGGCTATTTTTTTTTTTAATGTAGAAAAGGGGTCTCACTATATTGCCCAGACTGGTCTTGAACTTATGGGCTTAAGCAATCCTCCTGCCTCAGCCTCCCAAAGTGCTGGGGTTAGAGGCATCAGCCATGGTGCCTGGCCATGCTAACAAGTTATTTTTCAGTTTGAAAAAGAATAGGTATCCCAGCAGGTGTGAAGTGGTATGTCATTGTAATTTTCATTTACATTTCCCTAACATCTAAAGGTGGTGAGCATCTTTTCATGTGCTTGTTTGGCCATTTGTATATCTTTTTTGTTGAAATGACTGTTCAAGTCCTTTGCCCATTTTTTAATCGGGTTTTCTTTTTGTTATTGAGTTGTTAGAGTTCTTTTCATATTCTGGATACTAGACCCTTATATAATTTGCAAATATGTTCTCCCATTCTGTGGGTTTTTTCACTTTCTTAATCGTATCCTTTGCACAAAAATGTTTAATTTTTATGAAGTCTGGTTTATCTGTTTTCTTTTTAGTTGCTTGCACCTTTGGTGTCATAGCTAATAAACCATTATCAAATCCAGGGTCATGAAGCTTTACCTTTGTATTCTTCTAAGAGTTGTGTGGTTTCAGCTCTTCTGTTTAGGTTTGTGATTCATGTTGAATTCGTTTTTTTCCTATGGTGTGAGGGGGGATCCACTTTCATTCTTGTCCATATGGCTCTCCAGTTGTCCCAGCATCATTTGTTAAAGACGCTGTTCTTTCCCCGGTGAATGGGCTTGGCTCTCAATTTTATTCCATCAATTTGTATGTCTGTCCTTATGCCAGTATCATACTACCTTGAGCCAAATGCACTTTTAAAAGATCCAAGGCTGGGTGTAGTGGCTCACCACACCTGTAATCCTAGCACTTTGGGAGGCCACAGCAGATTGGATTGCTTGAGCTCAGGAGTTCAAGACCAGCCTGGACAACATAGTGAGACCTTGTCTCTACAAAAAATACAAAAATTAGCCAGATGTGGTGGTAAGTGCCTGTAGACTAAGCTACTCAGGAGGCTGAGGGAGGAGAATCATTTGAGCCCAGCAGGTTGAGGTTGCAGTGAGCCGTGGTTGTGCAATTGCACTCCAGCCTGAGTGACAGACAGACCCTGTCTCAAAAAAATTAAAAATAAAAATAAAGTATCTGAAAAGACATACAAAACTAGGTTTTGTCTGGGAGGACAAGTAGTTTGGTATTGCTGGAACATCAAGTGTGCATGGAAGTGGTTGTGTGAAGGCTGGAATTAAGGACGTGAGAGACAGTGACTGTGTGAAGGAGACGCAGCAAGCTCCGGAGCCTGCCTGAGTGTTGGCAGATAACGGGGACATGAGATGTGTCCATGCTCTCAACAAGCTCAGAATCTCTTTGTAGAAGCAGACATGGGATTCCAAGCCTGATGGAAGTGTAAGGGAACCCCCTTAAGAACACTGAGGAGATGGTGGGGCCTGGCTGCGTGTATGAGTGGGGAAAACATTAAAGAGAATGGCATTTGAGCTAGAACTGAAGGCTGAGTAGATCAAAAGCTTTGTGTAGGGGTGAGAGTTTGGGAACGGGAAGAGGGCATTTCATGCTGAAGAAACAGGCATTGAAACAGGGCAGGGTCAGAGAACATTTGAGAATCTGAGAGTGGCCCAGCATTCCTGAAATAAAGGAGAGACTCATCTCTCCCATACATTGAGAGATGAGTCCTGGAAAAATAAGTGTGGGGGAGACAGCGGCTGAGCTCAAACCCCATGCTACGGAGTTTGAACTTTCTCCCGCAGGCAGTGGGGAGCCACTGGCATCTTGTGAGCAGGGGAATGGTCTGATGGACCTTTAGAAAGGTCAGTCCGATAACAGTATGAAAATATGATTGGAGGCAGCTGTGCTCACCACTGTACCACCAACACTGAAAATACGATTGGGAGAAAGATGAGGGAAGGTGTTCTGATTGTCTGGTCTATAGAGGCTGGGGTTAATGCAGGGAGGAATAACGTGTTCATTTGGACTATTTTCACATACACAGTAGTCGAGGGAATCATATAGGGAAGCCCCAGGTCCCCATTGCCCAGCCTTGGCCATCATCCACTGCAACCCATCTTGTCTTATCCAGGCCTCCTCCTCCATATGCATGGCCCTCTCTTCACACTACATTATTTTGAAGCAAATCTCAGTCATCGTATTTTATTTGTAAGTCCCACCTGTGGTATCCTCCAACAAGGACTCCAAGACCAGAACGTGATTGCCTCACCTAAAAATATTAACTGCAATTCCTTACTCTCAGGAGTAAGCATTCAATCTCCCCTCCCCTCCTCCCTTTTTCATTTGGTTGGTTTGGGTCCTGAATTGAATTGAGTCCTGAGATCCAAATCAGGTACATACATTACACTAGGTTGTGATATGTGCTGGTTCCTCCTCTCCTTTTTCTCCTTGCAATTTAATTGTTAAATCAGGTTGTTCCCATACGTTTGAGAGATATGATAGTCAACCAAGGGTGATTTTGCCCCCCAAGGGACATTTGGCAATGTTTGGAGACGCTCTTAGTTGTCGCCGCTTGTGGGGAGGGGCTGCTTGCATGTAACAGGGCCCACAGCGGAGGCTCACCTGGGCTGAAGTGTGGTGGCTCGACTGCCAGGTGCTGCGGGAGGACACCTCCTGCCATTCCCCCACGTTCCCTGGTTCCCTGCGTCCAGATCACTTTGCTTTTGGTTAACACACTCCTCTCTCTCTTGTATTTTCCTAAGAACTGGTGGTTAGACCTCAGGGCTTGATCAGGTTCAGGCTGGACTTTCCGGCATTAAAAATACTTCTTAAGTGGCATATCACTTAGTCCTTGGCACATAAGTGGTGGCAGTTTGTTCCGTTTACGATAATATTGCAGAAAGGGAGGATTTTGAGAGGCACTGGAGCATGGAATTGCTCCAGTGTGGGGTGTAAGGGGGGAGTTGGGGTCCAGCATTTGGCTCAACCCCAGATCCAGAGTCCGGGGACTGAGGCTGGGGCTTGGCTGCAGCACTGACTGGGTGATTTCAGGCGCTCACCCCACAGCCTGAGCCTTGCTTTCCTCTCTGTAAGCTAAGGATGCGCCAGCTCTGCCTGAACCATGGAATGCAGCGTGGGGCAGCCGCTCCCCAGCCTTCCTCCCTAGCCGTCTCCCTCCAGCTACAGGTGCCTTGCGGTGCCGCCACTGGAGGAGTCTTTGCAGGGAGGGAGCTGGGTGTCGGGGCTGCGGCAGGGTCCCCGCCGGGCTGTCCACGAACCAGCGAACCAGCGGTGTTGGTGGTGTCTGGTGCCCAGGAGGAGGGCTTGTTTACAGCTGCCGTATTTCCCGGGACCCTGGCTTCTGTCCTCAGGGACCCCTTCAGACCTTCCCCACCCTCCGAAGCCTCAACCCGCCCTGCGCCTCCCGGTGGCACAGCGACCTTGGCGGCTTTGGCCCCTGAGCCGCTAGGCTGCCAAGGCGCGCTGTGCGCGTGGGGCCAGGCTCGACCTCACTCCTGTTGTCGCTGCAGACCCGCGTGGGCTCCCGCCGGGCCCTCCTGCCGCCCCCCAGCCTCCCCGCCCCTGCCCTTGCCAGCCCGCGCCTTCCTGGGCGCCTGACGCACCCCTCTGCCCCAACCACGTTTTCTCAAGAGTGTTGTCTGTCCCGGCCTTCCAAGGAGACCCTTAGCTCCCGCCGGCCGCCTCCGGAGCCTCCGGCATGGGCCCCAGGCCGCGGTCCCGCCTTTGCCCCGGCCTCCACTGCCTCACCCCAGAGCCCGGAGGAGGGGAGCCGGCCGCCCGGGGAAGAAGCGGAGGACGCCGATCTGGCCTCCTGCGTTGCGCGCTCCAACCCTCTGCTTGGCCACCCGCGAACCGCGCTCTCCCGTTTCCTTTCCGTCCCGTCTCGGGGGCTTCATCCTCCAGCCGTGGCCGTGGCCGTGGCCAGGTGTACCGGAGCGGCACCCAGGAGCCCGCCCCAGCACCCGCTCCCGCTCCCACCTGTCTGCGCCCACCCGCTCTGGGCAGCTGCTCCCAAGGGAGCCCCTCGTCCTCTCTCTCTCCTTCCCTCATTCCCTTCATCCTTCTCTCCGTGTGTTCCTCCTTCCCTCCCTCCCTCTCTCCCCCTTCTCTCTTTCTCCCTCTCCCACTCCCTCTCTTCCCACCCTTTCTTCCCCTCCCCCCTCCCCCTCCCCCTCCCCATCCCTCTCTCTCCCCTCTCTCTTTTCCCCCTCCCCCTCCCTTTCCTCTTTCTCTCTTTCTCCCCCTCCCCCTCCCTCTCTCCTCCCTCTCTGTTTCTCCCCCTCCCCCTCCCTCTCTCTTTCTCCCCCTTCCCCCTCTCTCCCCCCCTTTCTCCCCATTCCCCTCCCTCTCTCCCCCTTCCCCTCCCTCTCTCCCCCTTCCCCTCCCTCTCTCCCCCTTCCCTTCCCTCTCTCCCCCTTCCCCTCCCTCTCTCCCCTTCTCTCTCTCTTTCTCCCCTTCCCTCTCTCTCCCCTCTCTGTCTCTTTCTCCCCCCTTTCCACTTTCTCTCCTTCTCCCCCCTTCCCCTCCCTCTCTCTCCCCTCTCTCTTTCTCCCCTTCCCCCTGCCTCTCTTTCCCCTTTCTCTCTTGTTCTCCCCCTTCCCCTCCCTCTCTCCTCCCTCTTTTCTTCCTCCCCCCTTCCCCTCCCTCTTTCTCCCCCTCTGCCCTCTCCCCCTTCCCCCTCCCCTCCCTCTCCCTCTCTTTCTCCCCCTCCCTCTCTGCCCCCTCTCTCCCTCTCCCCCTCCCCTCCCCTCCCCCTCCCCCTCTCTTTCTCTTCCTCCTCCTCTCTTTGTCCCTCTCCCCCTCTCTCTTTCTCCCCCCTTTTCTCTCTACCCCCTCTCTTTTTCCCCCTCCCCCTCCCTCTCTCCTCCTCTCTCTTTCTCCCCCTTCTCCCCTCTCCCCCTCCCTCTCTCCCCATTTCTTTCTCCCCTCCCCCTCCCCCTCTCTCTCCCCCCCTTTCTCCCCCTCTCTTTCCCCCTCCCTCTCTCCCACTCTCTCTCCTTCTCCCCCTCTCTGAGCCCAGGTTCTTGGTGGCATCTGCTTTGGGCGGCTCTGCAGCTCCTTCCTCAGGGAGATCACCTCACCTTCCCAGGGACAGACAATGTCTCATGCGGAGAGGCCCTGCCCTCCTGAGCTGATGTCCCATCGGGGAGGAAGATGCCCCCTCAGAGTTGGTGGGAGCACCAGGTCATGGTGTTGTGGGGCAGGCAGCTGGTGGCTGGGCTGGGCAGAGCAGGCAGGCTGGCTCCTCTCTCTGGTCTTGGCCCTGACGAGAGAATGGAGTGAGGCATGGTGGCCAAAAGGCCAAGGGCCCCTTTGGAACTGTGCCTGAGGGCTGACTTATTTTCTCAGGGGCAGAAGCCTATCCTCAGTGTGTCCTCGTGGCAGTCAAGACCCATGGACTTGCTTCCCAGCCCCCTAGGCTGGGCCACCTTCCATGCAGCCGACCTTCCAGCTGGGGTCAGAAGCCACGGGGGAGCCCTGTCATTGGCCTCTACCCAAGGTCCTCGCTGTGAGTGCTGGGCTGGCACTATAGTGAAATAAAAAGGAGATGGAGAACATTATCTACTGGAACACGCACGTATGTGACTGAACATCTAAAGCCAGGACAGCTCCTAGGAGCAGCTCCTCCAGACTGTGGAATCAATGCCAGGGGCACCCAGAGAAGGCGGAGCAGAAACCTGTCTAACTGGGGGATTCTGTGGAGGAGCTGGTTATGGAGGGGCTTTTAGGGAAGAAAGACCCAGGCTTTCATGGCAAAAGATTGACAGATGTCAAGCTCAGAGCCCAAGAAAGTACCTTTTGAGGAAAAAGCCACAGACTGAGGGAGAGAAGGGAACCGAGACCCCTGCCTCCCAGGTCAGAGGCTGCCTGCTGTTCCGGGCAGTCTGTCACATGAGACAGCGCTTTCCAGGCATTCCTAAGCACCTTAGTAGAAAGTAAAGCAGCTCTTATTGCTTATGAAAATTTCATTCAAGGATGAGAACAAATTAATGTTTGGGGCTGGAGTTGGTGTGTCTGCTCTCCTTGGCCCTAAACTAGGTAGGTTTGTGTCTCCAGGATGGAGTCTATATTAGTTCATTTTCACACAGCTATAAAAAACTACCTGAGATTGGGTAATTTATAAACAAAAGATGTGTAATTGACTCACAGTTTCACCTAGCTGGGGAGGCCTCAGGAAACTTACCATCATGGCAGAAGGTGAAGGGGAAGCAAGGCATTTCTTACACGGCAGCAGGAGAGAGAGAGAAAGTGGGGGGGGACTGCCAAACACTTGTAAGTCATCAGATCTCGTGAGAACTCACTCACTATCACAAGAACAGCAGGGGGGAAACTGCCCCCACAATCCAGTCACCTCCCACCAGGTCCCTCCCTTGACTCGTGGGGATTACAATTTGAGATGAGATTTGGGTAGGGACACAGAAGCAAACTGTCTCAGAGAGTGACAGCCTTTTTAAAGAGCACATATGCAGACACAGACTCCCTTTCTTTGGGCAGAAAGAAGGGTGGGCAACGAGCACATTATGTAAATCATCTTGACGGTGGACACAGCAGCTGTTGGCTGTCACTGCTGGATAGTGGTGGCAGCAAACAGCTGTGGGCCAGGTCACTGCTTGCTACCTAGAGAGCCCTTCAGCTGGGGGGCCCAGAGCACAGCTGAACTCCACGGGCCCCCTTGGTGAGCTCCTTTGGCCTCTGTGGATGACAGGGGATCCCTGGTTCCTCTGCTTCGTGCATCTTCAGACTCTTCTCCACCTCTGCTGGGTAGTTCAGTTGGCAGCGTTGCAGGTTGGCTGCAGGGGTGTTGACCAGCCCTGGAGCTATGGTGCAGCCTGGGAATGAGCACGCACACCAGGAGCCTAGGACAATGGCAGCAGAACAGCTCCAGCGGAGCGTTTCCTGGGGCTCAAGGGGAAGCACTCAGATGGCCTGCTTTGGGTGTTCAAGACTGAGTGGTGAGCCAGCAGGGAACACCTAGCATTTTGTGAGATACTCAGCCGTATTCATCTCCTTGCACCACTGTACAAGTTACACATGCAGTGGCTCCAAAGAGCATAAACTTACTATGTTACCGTTCTGGCATGTAGGTCTGAAATAAGGCCAAAATGAAGGTGTCAGCAGGGTCGTGATGGCTCTGGAGGTTCTAGAGGAGAATCTATTTCCAGCCTTTCCCACCTTCTAGAGGCCACCTGCCTGCCTTGGCTCATGGCCACTTCCCTGCATCTTCCAACCCAGCCATGTAGCATCTTCACATCTCTCTCTGACCCCTGCTTTCATTGTCCCATTGCCTTCTCTTGTCTCCCTCCTGCCTCCCTCTTGTAATGACCTGTGTGATTCCCTTGGGCCCACATGGATGATCCAGAATCATCGTCCCATCTCAAGATTCTTAACTGAATCCCATCTGCACAGTCCCTGTCACCAAGCAAGGTCCCATATTCACCAGTTCCAGGAATTAGGATGTGGACATCTTTAGGCGTCATTATTTAGTCTACCACATCAACCTATGTGGTAAATATTTAGCAATCAAAAGTTTGAAGGAAGATACGAGAAATTAGGCATCTTTGAATCTTTCACTCTAATATTGCTGAAGGTGGGACATAAGCCCCATACTCCAGCCACTCTAAGGAATGATGTCTTCCATGGAGTGAAGGGGAATGCCCCAGAGTAAGACTCATGTATATGTTTTTCTATATTTTAATAGTGCTACAAAATACAACCATTGTACATATTCATTTGTTTTTGTTTTTGTTTTGGAAGCAAATTTCCGTCAGGAAAAACAGCCTTGTTGCTGTCCCGTCTACAGTATCTGCTAAAATAAAAGTACCAGTCTCTCAGCCCATAGTGAAGAAAGACAAACGGCAAAATTCTTCAAGGTTTAGCGCAAGCAATAATAGAGAACTTCAAAAACTACCATCCTTAAAAGGTAATTTTTATTTGTCTTTTAAAAGTTAAATTGTGGCTGTTGGAGTGAAGGAGCAATGTTTTGATAGTGTGCTAATTTATTCCTTTGCTGTGTTTGTATTTTGTGGGGTCATCTTTTCTGTATTGAGGGGTTTTTTTTTTTAGGTTGAATGTCATTAACTTATTTACTCAATTAACATTTTAAATTCCAGAGCTATTCAAGATAAAAGTTTAACAACACAGTATAGGTATAATACACTAAGGAAACAGGAAAAGCTGAACATCTTTTTATTTCTGGTATTAAGCTAGCCAGTTTTTCTTTTAAATTAATTTTCATTTGTTTGTCTTAGAACTGTAGCAATTCCGAAAGGAATTACTCCAAGTACAGTAATTGTAAAAATTATAGTAGAAGTTCCCTATGTTTCTAAAGTAAGGACTGTAGCTATAGTACGTTATGGACTTGCTTTGTAATGAGTCATTTGAGGATTACCTCTACTCAAGCGTTTCTTATATGAAATTAGGAAAAAGTGCTCTTTACTTTGAATTTCCCCCCAAATGACACAGCCATCTCTTTCCATCTCAGGTTGTTTAATCCCTAAAAGTCTTCCTTTAGATTTTGAGATTGAGGTGCTTAAAACCTTATCAAGGAAAACAGAGTAAGGACCATAAAGTCAAATGTGAACCTCTTAAAACCTTTATAATTACTAAAATATAAGACAGATATACTAAATAAAATACCATTTTTCATACCTTAAATTTATAATAATGGATCTTTTACAGTTAATTTCCACTGAATATTAATTCAGCAACCGGTCCAGTGGCTCGCGCTTATAATCCCATCACTTTAGGAGGCTGAGGCAGAAGGATCACTTGAGCCCAGGAGTTCAAGACCAGCCTAGGCAACATAGGGAGACTCCGTCTCTACAAAAAAATAAAATTTGCTGGGCATGGTGGCACACACCTGTGGTCCCGGCTACTCAGGAGGCTGAAGTGGGAGGATTGCTTGAGCCTGGGAGGCCAAGGCTACAGTGAACCATGATCGTGCCACTGCACTTCAGCGTGGATGACAGAGTGAGATCTTGTTCTCAGGAAAAAGAAAAGTAAATATGAACTCAGTGAGAGCAGGCAGTCTGTCATGTTTATAGCTGTATTCCCAGGCTTTCCACACTGTAAAGCAGATAGCAGATTTGCCAGGTGGAAGGAGGAAGGGAGGAAGGGAGGCTGGGTGGATGGTGGATTTATAGGTGGGTGGATGGGTGGGTGGATTTACGGGTGGATGAATTTTCTTGCCCCCTACTTGCTAGAAATCCAGGTTCTCGGCCGGGCGCAGTGGCTCATGCCTGTAATCCCAGCACTTTGGGAGGCCAAGGCGGGTGGATCACGAGGTCAGGAGATCAAGACCATCCTGGCTAACATGGTGAAACCCCGTCCCTACTAAAAATACAAAAACAAAATTAGCCAGGCGTGGTGGCGGGCGCCTGTAGTCCCAGCTACTTGGGAGGCTGAGGCGGGAGAATGGCGTGAACCCGGGAGGCAGAGCTTGCAGTGAGCTGAGATCGTGCCACTGCACTCCAGCCTGGGTGACAGAGTGAGACTCCATCTCAAAAAAAAAAAAAAAAAAAAAAAATCCAGGTTCTCGCTTGCATTTTCTAGAGCTTGTATTTGGCTTATATTTGGTTTACCTTTGTGGTAGATAATATGCATGCTAAGTCATTTTTTATTATTAGTCTTCCTCTTCCCAAATAGGATATACCTTTCTCATGCTATTCATTCATTCAGCAAATATGTGTTGAGCGCCTGTGAAAGCTATTCTAGGTACTAGGGGTACAGAATTACACAAAACCAAGCCCCTATTCTCCTGGAGTGAGCAACCCATTGGTGAGACAGCAAGGAAAGGGATAGGTATCAACTCCTCCTTCCAGTACCCTCCGGAGGCCCAGAGTCAGAGGGAGGGAAAAGGCTTTGTATAACCACTGTTGGGCCTTCGTGTCCCAAGCCCTGTCCCTAATGCCCATCACAGCTGGGGCTTGGATCTGCCATGGTACAGAAGGTTGGCCGTGTGCCCCATCTTTCCATGCATGCCCCGCCTCAGCCAGTGCATGCTGGGTGTGTACTGCTGCTGAATTTGCTCAAATGCCATAGGATTTTTCTCCTTAAGATGTTAAGATTATAATTGCTGTGTTGATAGATTTTTCTGGTTTTGAACCATCTTTGCATTTGTCAGTTTTGTCGCCGTATATTATTCCATGCGCGGGGCAGAGCCCATGCAAGTACCGGTGTGTGCCGGCCTCCAGCATACTTCCTTTACCTCTTCTGAGGAGTCGCTGCACAAGCCTCTTTCTACATCTGTTCTACATCTGTTTTCTATTCTCAACCTCCGTTTCCTTCGTTTTTCATTATACCTAGTAAGAATGGCATGCAATATACTTCCACTGACGCTTACATTTTCACTGTTCCCCAAAATGGTAAATTCTCCATAGTAAATCCACATATCCAGGAGAATTTCACATGCATCAAGCCAGTTCCCCTCACTGGTCTTGTTTGATAATTCTCTCTTGGCTGTTCTAAAACATTAATGCCTCTGTATATATACTAAAATAATTTCACCTAGTTCAGAAAAATAGTAATTGATTGGAATTAAAGTTATATATTAATTTGGTGAAAATTGATACGTTTTTTCCATCTAGGAAGATGGTATATATCCCCCATTTTTCTGGGTCTTGTTTTCTGACTTATAAAATTTTACGGTTTTCTTGTAAATCTCTAACTTTCCAGTAAATTTATTTCTAAATACTCTATAGCTTTTGTCACGCTTGTGACTGGGTTATATTTTTTCCCATTTCCACTTCTAATTGGTTTTTGTTAATCTCATGCAGAGCTATTGGTTTTTAAATATTTTCTTTTGCCGTCACCTTACCACATTTTCGTATTAGTCTTAATTAATTTTTCCACTACAGTCTGCATATATAGTCCTGTTGTTTGCAATAGATTCTTTTATCTCTCTTCCACTATTTATGCCAACATAGACTAGTTATTTTAATTTTATTCTGCCACTAAGAAGGACCAATAAAACCTGGAACAGAGGTGATAGCAGGCATTCCTGTTGTCTCCCATTTCAGTAAATGGCTTCAGCGTTTCCTAAGTTGATGGGAAAGTGGCTCTTGGTTTCTGGTAAGCAGCCTTTGCGAGGCCGCTGCTGCTCCGGAGTCCAAGCTCGCAGGACTCTTCCCGGACCCATGCAGGCTGGTTGGCGCCATGCCAGTGCATGCTGGGTGGGTACTGCTGCTGAATTTGGTCAAATGCCATATGATTTTCCTCTTTAAGATGTTACTATTATAATTGCTGTGTTGACAGATTTTTCTGGTTTTGAAATATCTTTGCATTTTGTCAATTTTGTCACAGTGTATTTTCATAGTGTTTGGAACTAATTTTCTTTAGAATATTTGCTTCCGTATTTACTACATGGAGCTGGTCTGTAGTTTTCTTCTTTTTCATAAACCTGTATTTTGTCCCGTCTAAGATTCGTTGTCACCAGCACTTTGTGAAGGTTCCTGGGGTGGCCTGCAGCAGCTTTTCCCGCAGCTCCCTCACACTGCCACCTTATGACAGGGATCATGAGATGGACCCGGATTTCAGAAACAATAAAATGTGGAATGTGTCCATGAAATAGGGTTGAAAGGTTGACTTGGAACTCAGTGGGCCTGTTGCTTTTCTCTATGAAACATCTGTAGCTTCTTACCACAGTGCGTCCATTTAGAAAGGGGGTCTGTTAACCAGTACGTGGTCATTGTTTAATGCACCTTTCAATCTCTTCCTTATCAGTGGCGGTTATGTCTCCTTATAAGTTCATTTATTCTTTTGGCTGTTCTGTTTGTGTTCAATATTATTCATCTGCACTTTTATCTTTAATTATCCTGTCTTTTCTTCATTTATTAAGTTGAATAGAGTTCACTTATTTTTAGTTTGCTTTTTAATCATAAAAGAATTTAAAGCCACATATTCATTCTGAGTGTAACTTTCAGCCCTATCCCTAGATTTTATTTTTTCCTAACTTTTCAAGTCATAGGTTTTTCTTTTTTAGAGTTAATTGAGGCATAATTTACATATCCTAAAACTCACCCATTGTAACTGGAAAATTTAGTTATTTTAGCGAATACATAGAGTTGTGCAACCGTCACCACAATTCTGTTTTAGAATGTTTCCATCTGCCTCCAAAAGTTACCTCGTGCCATTCACCATTAAGTTCCCCTCCGGGCCCCAGCTGCAGGCACCCACTGATCTGCTTTCTGTCTCTAGACTTACTTTCTTCCGGACACTTCATATAAGCGAAGTCATATCATAGGTAGTCTTTTACACCTGCTGTGAGGTTTTTGAGGTTCATCTGTGTTGTTTCTTTTTAATGCCGCATCATATTCAGTCAGATGGATACACCACATTTTGTTTATCCATTCACCAGTTAATGGACATTTGGGCTGTTTCTTAGCTGGTATGAGTAACAGTGCTGCTGTGAACATTTGCATAGAAGTCTGTGCGAGCAGATATTTCATTTCTCTTGAGTAGATACCTAGGAGTGGAATTCCTGGCTTGTGTGGTAAATTTATGTTTAGCTTGTTAAGAAACTGTTGGCTGGGCACCGTGGGTCACGCCTGTAATCCCAGCACTTCGGGAGGCCGAGGCGGGCGGATCATGAGGTCAGGAGATCAAGGCCATCCTGGCTAACACGGTGAAACTCCATCTTTACTAAAAATACAAAAAATCAGCTGAGCATGGTGGCACACGCTTGTAGCCCCAGCTACTCGGGAGGCTGAGGCAGGAGAATTGCTTGAACCTGGGAAGTGGAGGTTGCAGTGAGCTGAGATCACACCACTGCACTCCAGCCTGGGCAACAGAGCAAGACTCCGTCTCAAAAAAAGAAAAAAGAAAAGAAAAGAAAAAGAAACTGCCAAACTGTTTTCCAACGTGGTTGTACTGTTTTACATTTCCACCAACAATATATGAGGGCTCTGATGTGGCCACATTCTTGCCAATATTTATTATTGTCTTTTCGATTATAGCTTAATTCTTGTGGGTGTGTAATGGTGTCTCACTGTGGTTTCCATTGGCCTTTCCCCAATGACTGGAAATTTTAAGCATCTTTTCATATGCCTGTTAGCCATTTGTCTCTCTTCTTTGATGAGATGTCTTTTTTTAAGTTGGTTGTCTTCTTCTTGTTGAATTGTAACAGTATGTTTTCCCAGATATGAGTCCTTTATTTTAACAGAAAATAAAATACAGTAAAAATAAATTATTACAGAAGTGAAGTACAAAATACACTGTGTATAAAATAGTGTTTTTATTATTATAGTCAGTAGACATAAGATTACCCTGTTAAGTTGATACGAAAGTTTTGAAACGCTTGTTCTCAATTTTTGTTATTCGTTGTAAATCTTCAGATTTGTCTATATGTGTCAAACCCTTCTTTTGAGCTTTTAATTTCAGGGTTTTTTTTTTCATTTATGAAAGTTCTGTTTGGTTCTTTTTTCAGTCTGCAGTGCCATTTTAAAATATTTTCCTATTCTCTTGAACATACCATCAAAACTTGTCATAAGTATAGTAAACGCAGCTGTTTTATAGCCTGCGTCAGGTCACACTAGTATCTGAGGTGTTTGACACATTTTGTTCATGATGTCTTATTTCCTTGTGTACCTGATTTTTTTTATTGTATATTGGTCATTGTATTCAGATATGTGAAATAAATTGAAACCTAGAATCAAAGTGTCTTCTTCAATAGGGATTTGTTTTTGCTCTGCCAGACACCTGGAGGCACTGCCAATCTGGGAGTGCCTTAAACCACAACACTGGTTTGTTAAATCAACCGACCCAGTTGTTCTGCAGTATATCCCACTTACCCCACTGCGGTTCCTGTAAATGGAAAACTTTTTTGGCTGAAATACATCAGAGGCAACGCTTTATAACTTAGGAGATAGTGACATTATTGTGAGAGATGCATAGCCTCTGGTTGCCTATCATCAGAAGTGATGCTAAATTTTCAGTTTTACTAGTGAATTCAGTTGATGACAGATTGATATCTCTATTGAACAATTACATATTTCCCTTTACAATTCAAAAAGTACTAGTAATAATCCGCAGTGTATATTTTGGCATCCTACCAATGTGTATTCCCTGTCAACCATGTGCTAATGTCTTGAACAACAGTTGATAATCCTTGCCTGAGTCAGTAGTTTCAGTTTCACTAGCGAATTCAACATTTACTCTAACGTTCTTCTGAAAGCAGTGATTTTTCTTACCAACCAGAGATACTTGGTTATCTTGAAATGGAGCTCCTACTGAAAAAGAAGAATAAGCTTAATTCTTTGTCTTTTATTACCAGTTCCCTCTAATGGTGACAGCTGAAGCTTTTTTCTAGCTTTCTCTTTGTTTTAATATCATTGTGGACTAATATATTGTTGATTTCAGTGTGTTTTCATGTACCAAAAGCATTAGTCTTTCTGGTGTTCAGATGGCATAATTGCAATCATTAAGTGCCTTTTAGGGTAGCTCGTGTGTTTTTTTGTTTGTTTTTGTTTTTTTACATAGCCTCATTTATTTTTGATTCCTTGATTTCTGACACAGTGAGACATCCCTTGGGCTCATTTAATACCTTCTCTTCCCCAGACTTCAAATCAGCCATTTTTCTTTTCTTTTTTTTTTTTTTATTTTTATTTTTTGAGACAGTCTCATGGTCTCATCCATGCTGGAGTGCAGTGGTGCAATCTTGGCTCCCTGCAGCCTCCGCCTCCCACATTCAAACAATTCTCCTGCCTCAGCCTCCCAAGTAGCTAGGATTACAGGCGTGTGCCACCATGCCCAGCTAATTTTTATATTTTTTGTAAATATGGGGTTTCACTATGTTGGCCAGGCTGGTCTCAAACTCCTCACCTCAAGTGATCCACCCACCTCGGCCTCCCAAAGTGCTGAGATTACAGGCATGAGCCACCACACCTGGCCAAATCAGCTATTTTTCCAAGAGCCCTGGTTCCTTTCAGTAGTAAATATATTAGCAACCAAAATCTGGGTCAGAGGGATGTTTATTGCTACTGGTCTGACATTACTTTTAAATGCTTTCAATGGAGGGAGCGAGGATATAAATTTTCTGAATTGTACATTCATATTGATATTTTAAATTTAATTTTAACATTATAGTGTTTTTGAAGCAGGATATTTCCCTGACCACTTCACGGGCAGGAACTGGAGTGCGTGGGTGTGGGAACTAGCTGGCCCCTTCAGCGCCAGCAAGGGCGATCTCCACTTACTCGCTGCTCCACCCCTCGTGGGAGGGGAAGTGCAGGTGAGCTGGTGCAGGAGCACTTTTGGGCACCAGCAGGAGCAAACCCCATACCAGCCCCATGGCAGCGTCTTCAGGGGTCCCTGTGATCCCTGAAGCCCCAGAGAAAGTGTTGCAATACTCTTTTAGCTCTGCCATCCGTGGATGACTTAAGTGTTAACAGCTCAGTGGAGGGTCAGTGGGACAACCTTTTACACCCATACTCATGGCACCCAAGTTGTTGTCCAGCATCCAGGAGGAATGAGGTTGCATGAAGGAATTGAAGACGGTAAATGCAGGGGATTTTATTGCCAATGAAAGTGGCTCTCAGTGGGAAGGGAAGCTAAAAAGGAGACAGAGTGGGAAGGTAATCTTCCCCTGAAGTCTGGCTGTCTCCAGCCAGATTCTTCTCTGAAGTTACGCCATCAAGTTGTCCCTCTGAAGTGAAGCCGCTTCTTTCCAACATCCAACTCTAGTCTCCTATGTCCAGTTGCTTCTCTTCTCTCTACCAGCTGAGCCTGGGGTTTTTATGGGCACAGGATGGAGGCACGGGGCAAGCCATGGGTGGTTTTGGAAAAGGCAGCATTCGAGTGGGGAAACAGGAATGCATGTTCTCACTTTGGACCAAGGTTCCAGGCTTTTCGGCTTGAGGCTAGGGCCCTCACAAGGGACGTGCCCTCTTCTGCCCAGAACTTCCCTGCTTCCTGTTCCTATCACTTTCACTTATTTCTTGGCTTTCATAGTTTTATCTCTGTCTTACACTGAAAATGTTGATTTCTAGCATCACTAATGTAATTATGGGTATATTCTCTTAAACAGTTCCCAAAAACAATATTGATATTACTGCAAACAGTTGGAACTTTGAATTGACCCATAGTCATTGCAGAAAGAAACAGCTGTTGACTTTATTTATTTATTTATTTTAGAGACAGTTCCATGCGATGTTGCCCAAGCTGGTCTTGAACTCCCGGGCTTAAATGATTCTCCTGCCTCAGCCTCCCAAGTAGCTGGGATTACAGGCACGCACCACCATGCCTGGCTACTGTTGGCATTTTTATTGGGATCCTGTTACATTTTGCAAATATCTGAGGGAGGGCTGGCATCTTGTGATGTGTGCCTCCTCGAAGAGTATGCTATGACTATTTTCCAAGGCCACTTTCATGTCCTTTAAGGCTGTTTTTAAGTTTCCCTTGTCAGTTTTGCATGTCTCTTACTAAGCTAATGCCTAGATAATCATTATCATCGCTCTTGTAAATAGAGTCTTTTCTTCCATTGTGTCTTCTAGTTATTAGTTGTTTATATGAAGGCTATTGAATTTGGGGTCCTTGCTTTCATAACCTGCTTCCTTACTGAATTACCTGATTGTTTGCATCAGTTTTTCAGTTGATTCTTTTGAATATTCAGGTATTAATTAGAGCATCTGCACATAATTTCACCTCTATTTATAATTGTAAACTCACATGTCTTTCTCTCCAGTTGACTAATAAATTCAGTAAAACAATTTCAGTAAAATGTTACATAGTGGTGGTGAGAGTGGGCATACTTGTCTTGTTTCTGACATTAGTGGGAACGAGAGGCATGATTTTTAGCAACCGTTTATTATTTCATTCTGTGGATACCCCAGTTTTTCAGTTATTATAAATGATACTGTTCTGTTAATCTTTTGTTATCATTGTTGTTCACATCTTTGAACCTTTCCTTAAGCTTGATGAAGGAGGTACTGGATCAAAGAGCAGGCATTTTCAAAAACCCTTAATAGATATTGTCTACACACTTTCCAGAGAGTAGCACCACATACAGAGTATGTGAGATGCCTGTCCGTCGTACCTCTCCAATGCTGAGATCATGTAAAAGTTGTAGTTATTTGATAAGTAGAAAAAGGTATTTCATATTTTTATTTTTTTTAACAGTGAGGTTGAATATAGCCCTCAGACCTGTTCATTGTAAGATTATTCTGAATTAATGCCTTCATTTAACATTTTTGGACTGGAAGGTGGAAGTGTTAAATGTTAAATAAAGAGACCTTTTTTTTTTAAGATACTTATAGGAAGAGTAAATTAATCACGGACTTGTTTTTTGAGGCCAGTTTTAGAAAAGAAAAGACTAGGAGAAGTCAAAGTTATAGCAGAATAATGTAGGACTTATTATCGGCTAACTAACTGGAGACCCTGGGGCAAAAGAGTTGCTGAGTATTTGGTCTTTTGTGAAAGAAGTCATTACATTATTGTTAGAATTTACTTGAATTGTTTAAAATTGGCTTTTGAATACCAGTTAAATATTTTATATCTCTTGCTCTCCTCTCATGCAAATACAATACTTCACCCTCATTCAAAGCAGTTTCTTTTCTTTTTTGAGACACGGTTTCGCTCTGTCACCCAGGCTGGAGTGCAGTGGCACAATGTCAGCTCACTGCAGCCTGGACCTCCCAGGCTCAAGCAGTCCTCCCAGCTCAGCCTTCCAAGTAGCTGGGACCACAGGTGCGCACCACCACGCACAGCTAATTTTTGTATTTTTAGTAGAGACGGGGTTCCACCATGTTGCCCAGGCTGGTCCCGAACCCCTGGGCTCAAGTGATCCACCCACCTCCGCCTCCCAAAGTGCTAGGATTACAGCCATGAGCCACTGCGCCCTGCCTATTTTCTGATACAATTGAAAGCTTTACCATAAAAGTAGAGGTTTAACTGCCTACAAATGAATTATGCATATATTTACAGGAACTTTGGCTTCTTGCCTGTTAGTTGAAGAATAATAAAAATGGACTGTGCGGAAGTTATCGGAGTGCCTGCTGCTCTTCTAGTCAGCTTAGAAAGAGCCGCACAGGGAATCTCTGCTTTCATTAGTCTTTTCTTCTCTTGCATGTTTTGATTTTTGTGTCTTCTCGTGATTTGCCATGATATCTTAATGAGAGGACACAGTCCCTGGATTGCTGAGGCAGTTCACACTGGCCATCTGTGCTTCTCAGAGCAAGGGGGAGGTGTTCAGAGCGATGACCCAAGGTGGCCCTTGCCCTCAGGGAACCAGCAGGCCCGGAGTCACAGCGGTGTTCTAGCTTCAGCCCCTCTAAGCCACAGAGAGGTACCACCAGGGCCACTCCCTCTTCGGAACACTGGGGAGCCCATTGCCTGTCAGACAGCCTGAGCCCAGCCAGCCAGCCCAGCCCCTCCAGGGTACCCCCTCTCCATGGCCCGGGGCTACACACATGACCTTGGCCGTTACTCCATGGTCAGTCTCAGCTTTCTCTGGGTGGCACCCATGGGGTTTAGTTTCCAGCTGCCAGCTGTAATCTCGGCTCATTACCGCACACAGAGACCACTTCTTGGACATTCCCGTCCTCTGTCTGGTCCAGCGCCCTGCTGCCTCTGCTCCTCAAGTGTTTCCTGAACTGCCCTGGCTCAAGCCGTCCTTATCTAAAAAAAAAAAATTTAAAAACTGAGGTAAAATACACATGTTAAAACATAATATTTATTATTTTAACCATTCATAAGTGTACAACTCGGTGGTATTAAATACATTCAAAATGCTGTACACCCATCACTACTATCTGTACCCAAAACTTTTCATCATCCCCAACAAAAACTCCATTAAACAGTAAGTGGCTGTCTCCCCATTCTGCTTTCTGTCTCTATGATTTTGCCCACAGTAGGAGCCTCTTAGAAGCGGAATCGTACAGTATCTGTCTTTCTGTGCCTGGCTTATTTCCCTAAACATAATATCTTCCAGGTCCCCCCACATTGTAGCACGTGCCAGACCCTCGCTCCCGTCGAAGGCTGATGCCATCCTTCAGTGATGTGTGGACGGACACATTCCGCGTATCCCCCCATCAGTGGATGGACGCGTGGGTTGCAGAGCACGCCACACACATTCAGTCAGTACACGAGTTAACAGTTGCGTGCTTGTCTGCCTGTGTCATCCATTCGAGCATCTGCCAAGGACCCAGGAAACACACAGTGTGTCCCCTGAAGGAATGAAAAGCCCTCCTGGCCCCTCTGCCCTCTTTCTCCACCCTCTCCGTTTTCACCGAGATGGTTGTGGTGTCACCTCTCGTGGGGTGGCCAAAACCCCAGCCAGGGCCACCTCTCCCTTCACCTCCCTCCACCTCGGATTTCCTCTTGGAAAATGAGGCTCCTGACTCACTTGACCTACTGTGTAGGCTCCTAAAAGGGTGTCGGCAAGTTGGCAAGTTAAAAAAAAAAACAATCAGCATGAAAGCACTCCGATGTATGCATACTTTTACTTCGCGTTGGTTCCCTACGTTCTTAGAACAAGGAAGGAGTGTGAGTACTTGCTTTGGATTGAAAGGTTTTCCAGACTAGCTGTAGGAAGTATGAAAGTAACCAAGGTCTCACACACAGCCCCAGCGCTCTGGGTGGATTTCACTTCATCTACTCCACTCACCTACGCTGAGCTTCCCTGTGGACAAGCTCGTCCATCCTCTTTAATCACTCCCAGGCCTCGCTCACACAGCAACAAGTGCCTGTCCCTGTGTCCTTGCTGTTGGCAAGCAGAAGTTCCCTGGCAGCCTTTGAACATAGCTGAATGTTAGGTATCTTTGATCTGTCTAAGGAAAAAGTCTATTTTAAACTGTGAAGTGAAGCCAATTTTTTTAGGTCAGATTCTTACCCAACAAAGCATACATCATCCGTGCTCATATAGTTTCCAGTTTAAAAAAAAAAAAAAAGTGCTGGCCAGCGCAGTGTGAGTGCACTGTGCGCATGATGCCACCGTTCTCTAGGTTCAGAACACCAGCCTTCTGTTAATTACGATAAAATGTCTTCACTAAAATAGAAGCATATTTAATTTGCCTACAAAATTGCTTGGAGAGCCTTAAAAAATAAAACCTTCAGCCGAATGATGTAGAAATGAAAATTTGAAAGTTTTAATCAGAAATACTACCTAGAAATAAAATCAGTAGGATGTATTTACAGGTAGTTTGTTTTTAAGTAAAGAATAAAACAGTGACAGAGGGATCAAAGAATAAAGAATAATTCCTTTTCAAGCCAGGCACAGTGGTGTGCACCTGACTTCTCAGCTACTCACTAGGCTGAGGAGGGGGAGAATCATGAGTTCAAGCCCAGCCTGGGCAAAATAGGGAGACCTTGTCTCCAAAAAAATATGAAATAATTGTTTCTTCATTATTGTCTAGTACATAGATTATTGTAGTTATGGCATTTGACGGGAGACCATATTGAGCACTGTGGCCTTGTTGGCCCATTGAGCTGTGGAAGGTATGCTAGGTGGGCTGGGCCCAGCAAAGCGCCCTTCCTTGGTCCTTGCTCAAGCCCTTCACAGGCAGCTGCAGTCTCAGGAAAGGTTCAGAACGTCGCTGCGAGGCCAGCGTAGAAGGCATGTAGGCGTGTCACAGGAGGTGAGTGGAAGGCATCCACTCCTTAGCAAGTGCATCATGGGGGGCCTGGAATGGGGTCTGTGATCAGGGGAGAGGGAAATGCTGTTCTTGAGATGATTTGACGGCATATCCCTCTTAATTACGTGCTACCTGGAAGAGGTGTAAAGGGTAGCAAGGTGGTTTTGTAAGATCGGAATTGGGTGCAACTGCTTGATTCATTCATTCAGTACATTTGATGGAACACCTGCATGCCAGCCATTCTCTAGGAGCTGGACCAAGGAAGAGCTTGTGGTCCAAGCCACAGACCGGGAGGGAAGAGGAAGCCTGCCTGGATGAGGGTGGTCTAAGCAGAGATTCCTCAGGTGGCTCTGCTGCATCCCCACGCCGCAGCTGAAGGGATCTTTCTGTTGGCAGATGGCCCGTGTTTTTCCAGTGGGACAATGCCCACTGCTTCCTGCATTTTGCTCTGATGGCCGGAGCTGTATTTAGTTGTGTCCTGCCTCAGTCCCTCCCAAGCTGTCCACCTCAACTCAGCATGGGGAGCGCACTCCATATCTGACGCTGGCTTCTCTAAACGTGAGGGGATAGGGAGATGACATATACGCCCTTTTACGGGTGAGGAAAGGACCAGCGGGGGTTTATTGAAGGCAGCCTCGCTCCCCATGCTGAGCTGTCCCCTCTCTCTAGCCCCTCCCTAAGCAGGTGATGAAAACCTGGCCCAGTGCGAGCGACATGGTTGCATTATGAGCCTCTTCTGGGTTGCATTTACTTAGAGTTTGTTTCATCAGTGAGGAAAGTACTCTGGAGACCCAATTGAACTCTGATAGCTTCAGTGAGCCTACAGACTCAATGCAAAGGTGACAGGCTTACAGGAGAAGGTCCAGGCGGTTCAAAACTGATTTGAGACAGGGAGTCAACCTCCTCTAATCTGTGTTGGTTCCATTTTCCATGCCTCATTTCAGCTAATTTTTGTTTGTGTTTTTTATGTACCTGATCTCATTTATCCAGATTTCCTTGGTTCAGACTTTCTTGGTTCTCATCACAGCCCTTTCTTTGTTCCTAGCCTGTGCCTAAGAGACAGTATTCATTAAGGGATTCTCCCTGCAGTGACTTAATCTATATCTCTTTTTAAAAATTATTTTTAGGCCAGGTGCAGTGGCTCATGCCTATAATCCCAGTAATTTGGGAGACCAAGACGGGTGGATCCCTTGAGCCTAGGAGTTTGAGACCAGCCTGGACAACCTTGTCCCTACAAAAAATTTAAAAATTAGCCAGGCATGCTGGTGCACACCTGTAGTCCCAGATACTTGGGAGGCTGAGGTGGGGGGATCACTTGAGCTCAGGATGCTGAGGTTTCAGTGAGCTGTGATCGTGCCACTAGGTTCCAGGGTGGTAGAGTGAGACCCTGTCTCAAAAAATGTACGTATTTTTTTAATCGTTACTTTAGGCCAGGCACGGTGGGTCATGCCTGTAATCCTAGAACTTCGGGAGGCCGAGGCAGGCGGATCACCTGAGCTCAGGAGTTTGAGACCAGCCTGGGCAACAAGGCGAAACCCCGTGTCTACTAAAAGTACAAAAAATTAGCCAGGCGTGATGGTGCATGCCTGTAATCTCAGCTACTCAGGAGGCTGAAGCACAAGAATTGCTTGAACCCAGGAGGCAGAGGTTGCAGTGAGCCAAGATGGTGCCATTGCACTCCAGCCTGGGCAACAGAGCAAGACTCTAACTCAAAATAAAATAAAAATTAAAAATATATATAAAATAAAATTGTCACTTTTAATTACTCTGAAAGTAATGTATGCTTGTTTTAGCAATACCAAAAAAAAAAAGGGAAATTTTAGAAATAAAAAACATCCATATGATCCTACAGCCTTACTGCTGGGTATATATCCAAAAGAAAGAAAATCAGTATATCACAGGGGCACCTGCACTGCCATGTTTGTTGCAGCATCGCTCACAATAGCCAAGAAATGAAATCAACCTAAGTGTCAATCAGTGGATGAATGACTAAACAAAATGTAGGACATATAGACAATGGAATATTATTCAGCCATAAAAAAGAATAGAAACCTGTCATTTGCAGCAACATGGATGGAACCAGAGGTGATTGTGTTACGTGAAATAAGCCAGGCACAGAGAGACAAATACCATGTGATCTTACTCATGTGGGAGGTAAAAAAATAATGGCTCTCATGGAGGTAGAGAGGAGAATGGTGGTTACCAGAGGCTGGGAAGGGAAGATAGGGAGAGAGGGTGGTTAAGGGCTGCAAAAATACAGTCAGAAGGAATAAGTTCTAGAATTCAAGAGTACAGTAGGGGAATTGTAGTTAACAATAATTTATTATATATTTCAAAGTAGCTGGAAGAGAAGAATTGTAATGTTTCCAACACAAAGAAAAGATACATGCTGGAGGTGATAGGTATCCCAGTTACTCTGACCTGGTCATTACACATTGTTAACAGGCATCAAAATATCACATGTCCCCTCCAAATATGCACAACTATTATATATCAATTTTAAAAAAGAAAAACTCATACCCATACCACCCAATGATGACACTGTGGATATTTGGGGAGTGATTCTTCCTATGATCATTTTATTTCTGATTACACACTGCCTCTTTCACTTATATTTTCATTTTATACATTTATAAGTATTTCTGATGGATATGTAATATTTCACTAGGTATGTGGGATAATCCCTTTGGCATTAAAGTAGTTTCCAGTATTTTAGAACCATAAATAAAACATGATGCCCTCAAAAAGAGTAAGATAGTTAGAAATGAAGTTATCAAGGAGAGAAAAGACTTGCACACTGCAAACTATGAAATGTTGCTGAAAGAAATGGAAGAATACACCAACCAATGGAAAAACATCTCTCGTTTATGGTTTGGAAGACTTAATGTTGTTAAGATGTCAATACTGCCCAAAGCAATCTACAAATTCAGTGCAATCCCTATTAAAACTTTTACAGCATTCTTTTCCAGAAATAGAAAAGTTTCATCCTAAGATTCATAGGGAATATCAAAGAGATAAGCATAGCCAAAACAATCTTGAAAAAGAACACCAAAGTTGGAGGACTCACACATCCTGACTTTAAAACTTACAGCAAAGCTACAGTAATCAAGACTGTGTAGTACTGGCATAAAGATGAGCCCAGAAACAAACCCTCACATAGGTGGTCAAATGAGTTTTGACAAGGTTGCCTAGACCATTCAATGGGGAAAACACAGTCTTTTCAACAAATGGTGTTGGGAAAACTGGGTACTCACATGCAAAAGAATGAAGCGGGACCTGGCCGGGCGCGGTGGCTCACGCCTGGAATCCCAGCACTTTGGGAGGCTGAGACGGGCGGATCACAAGGTGGGGAGATCGAGACCATCCTGACCAACATGGTGAAACCCCGTCTGTATTAAAAATACAAAATTAGCTGGGTGTGTTGGCACACACCTGTAGTACCAGCCACTCGGGAGGCTGAGGCAGGAGAATCGCTTGAACCCAGGAGGCGGAGATTGCAGTGAGCCGAGATCGCGCCACTGCACACCAGCCTTGTGACAGAGCGAGACTCTGTCTCAAAAATAAAAATAAAAATAAAGAATGAAGTGGGACCCTTACCTTCATAACACATACAAAGATTAGCTCAAAATGGATCAAACACCTAAACCTAAGAGTAAAACTATAATGTTTGAGGAGAAAACATAGGAGAAAGATTTCATGACATTGGATTTGACGGTGATTTCTTGGCTATGATACCAAAAGCTCAGGCGACAAAAATAAAAATAGATAGATTGGACTACATAAAAATTTAAAACATCTCTGCATTAAAGGGCCCAGTCAACAAGAAAAGGCAGGCCACAGAATGGGAGGAGATATTTGAAAAATCATATAACTGATAAGGAGTTAATATCCAGAATATCTAAAGAACTCCTACAACTGAGCAAAACAGCTTGATTTTTTAAATGTGTGAAATACTTAAATAGACGTTTCTCCAAAGAATATAATATCTGCAAATGACCAATAAGTGCATGAAAAGATCCTCAACATCTCTGTCATTAGGAAAATGAAAATCAAAATTACAGTGAGATACTTCACACCCACTAGGATGGCTACTATTTAAAAAAAAAAAAAAAAAGGAGCGAAGGCAGGCAGATCACTTGAGCTCAAGAGTTTGAGACCAGCCCGGGCAACGTGGTAAAACTCCATCTCTACTAAAAATACAAAAACTAGCTGGTAGCATGTGCCTGTGGTCCCAGCTACTCGGGAGGCTGAGGTGAGAGGATTGCTTGAGCCCAGAGGGTCAAGGCTGCAGTGAGCCAAGATCATGCCACTACACTCCAGCCTGGGTGACAGAGCAAGACCCTCCCTGTCTCTAACAATAAAAATAGTGCTCGCTTCAGCAGCACATAAACTAAAATTGGAATGATACAGAGATTAGCACAGCCCCTGCGCAAGCAGTTGCATATTTTTAATAAATGGCATTGGGAAAACTGGATATTCATATGCAGAATGGAACTAGACCTCTCTTTCTCACTATATACAAAAATCAAATCAAAGTGGATTAAAGAAATCTAAGACCTCGGCCAGGCGCAGTGGCTCACATCTGTAATCCCAGCACTTTGGGAGGCCAAGGCAGGTGGATCACGAGGTCAGGAGATTGAGACCATCCTGGCTAACACGGTGAAACCCTGTCCCTACTAAAAATACAAAAAATCAGCCGGGCTTGGTGGCGGGCACCTGTAGTCCCAGCAACTTGGGAGGCTGAGGCAGCAGAATCACTTGAACCCGGGAGGTGGAGGTTGCAGCGAGCAGACATCGCACCACTGTACTTGCACTCCAGCCTGGACAGCAGAGCAAGACTCCATCTCAAAAAAAAAAAAATCTAAGACCTCAGACTGTGACACTACTACAAGAAAACAATGGGGAAAATCTGCAGGACATTGGTCTTGGCAAAAATTCCTTGAGCAATACCCCACAAGCACAGGCAACAAAAGCAAACAGGGACAAGTGGGATCACATCAGGCTAAAAAGCTTCTGCACAGCAAAGGATACAATCAATAAAGTGAAGAGACGACCCACAGAATGGGAGAAAATACTTGCAAACTACTCATCTGACAAGGGATTAATAACCAGAATATATAAGGAGCTCAAACAACTCTATAGGAAAAAAAATTAATAATCCGATCACAAGATGGGCAAAAGATATGAGTAGACATTTCTCAGAAGACAGACAAATGGCAAACAGGCCTATGAAAAGGTGCTCAACATCATTGATCATTAGAGAAATGCAAATCAAAACTACAATGAGATACCATCTCATACCAGTTAAAATGGCTTATCCAAAAGACAAGCAATAACTAATGCTGGAGAGGATGTGGGGGAAACGGAACCCTCGTACACTGTTGTTAGGAATGTAAATTAGTACAACCACTATAAAGAACAGTTTGGATGTTGCTTAAAAAACTAAAAATTGAGCTACCATATATTCAGCAGTCCCACTGCTGGGTACATACCACAAAGAAAGAAAATCAGTATATCAAAGAGATATCTGCACTCCTGTGTTTGTTGCAGCATTGTTGACAATAGCTAAGGTTTGGAAGCAACCTAAGTGTCCATCAACAGATGAATGAATAAAAAATATATATATACACAATTGAGTACTATTCAGCCATGAAAAAGAAAGATCCAGTCATTTGCAGCAACATGGATGGAACTGGAGATCTTTATGTTAAGTGAAATAAGCCAAGCACAGAAAGACAAACATCACATGTTCTCACATATTCATGGGATCTAAAAATCAAAACAATTGAACTCATGGACATAGAGAGTAGAAGAATGGTTACCAGAGTCTGGGAAGGGTAGTAGTGGGGGTTGGGGGGGGGGATGGTCAATGGGTACAAAAAAAGTTAGAATAAATAAGACCCACTTGATAGCACAACAGGGTGACTATAGTCAACAATAACTAAATTGTACATTTTAAAATAACACTAAGAATGTAATTGGATTGTTTGTAACTCAAAGGATAAATGCTTGAGGGGATGAATACCCCATTCCCATTCTCCATGATGAGCTTATTTCACATTGGATGCCTGTATCAAGACATCTCTTGTGTCTCTTAAATATATATACCTACTATGTACCCATAAAAATTAAAAATAAGTTTTAAAAAATAAGTGTTAATGTCCTCGTGGAGAAATTGGAACTATTGTTGTGCACTGTTTTTTGTTTCTTAGGGTCTGTTTGTTTGAGATGGAGTCTTGCTCTGTCACCCAGGCTGGAGTGCAGTGATGTGATCTTGGCTCACTGCAGCCTGCCTCGGCCTCCTGAGTAGCTGGGCCTACAGGCACGCACCACCAGGCCCAGCTAATTTTTGTATTTTCAGTAAAGATGGGGTTTTGCCATGTTGGCCAGGCTGGTCTCAAACTCTTGGCCTCAAGTGATCTGCCTGCCTCAGCCTCCCAAAGAAAGCGCTGGGATTACAGGTGTGAGCCACCACACCCGGCCCTGTGCACTGTCAGTGGGAATGTGAAATGGTGCAGCCACTGTGGAAAACAGTATGGCAGTTCTTCCAAATATTACACATATACCTTGAAACTGTGTATCGCTATTATGCATCAATTAAAAATAATAGAATGGGGAAAAAATAAAAATAGAACTGCCATATGATCCAGCAATTTCACTTGTTGGATATACACCCAAAAGAATTGAAAACAGAGGCATGAGCAGATACTTGTAGCCCCATGTTCATGGCAACATTATTCACAAGTGACAAAAGGTGGAAGCAACCCAAATGTCCGTAAACAGGGAAGAGTGAATAAACAACTTCAGTGTATGCCAATGGAATATCATTCAGCCCTTTAAAGGTAGGAAATTTTGGCACTTGCTACAACATGGATGAATCTTGTGGACATTATGCTAAGTGAAATAAGCCAGTCCCAAAAGGACAAACACTGTAAGATCCCCTTAATGTGAAGTACCCAGAGTAGACAAGTTCATAGAGACTGAAAGTAGAGTGATGGTTGCCAGCACTGGAAGGAGGGAGAATGGAAAGTTACTGTTTAATGGGGACAGAGTGTCAGTTTTGCAAGGTGAAGAGTTCGGTGGATGGATGGTGGTGAGGGTTGCAAGACACTGTGAATGTGCTTAATGCCACAGAACTGTATGCTGAAAACAGTTAAGATGGTACATTTTGTGTTGATGTATATTTTAGCACAATTTTTATTTTTATTTTTTTGTTTTTATTTTACCTTAAGTTCTGGGATACATGTGTAGAACGTGCAGGTTTGTTACATAGGTATACATGTGTCATGGTGGTTTGCTGCACCTATCAACCCGTCATCTAGGTTTTAAGCCCTGCGTGCATTAGATATTTGTCCAAATGCTCTCCCACCCCCTGTCCCCCACCCCCCGACAGGTCCTGGTGTGTGATGTTCCCCTCCCTGTGTCCATGTGTTCTCATTATTCACCTCCCACTTATGAGTGAAATCATTTAGTGTTTGGTTTTCTGTTCCTGTGTTACTTTGCTGAGAATGATGGCTTCCAGTTTCATCCATGTCCCTACAAAAGACATGAACTCATTCTTTTTTATGGCTGCATAGTATTCCATGGTACATATGTGCCACATTTTCTTTATCCAGTCTATCATTGATGGGCATTTGGGTTGGTTCCAAGTCTTTGCTATTGTAAATAGTGGCATAATTTTTAGACAATTGTTTTTTAATCAATTATAATATTATTAACTCCTTGTATTTATAGCATTTATATCTCCTTTTGCTTGCTTTTGGAGAGAACATACAGAAATTTGTGATTTTAAGATCGGCATGGTGGCTCATGCCTGCAATCTCAGCACTTTGGGAGGCTGAGGCTGGAGGATCACTTGAGCCCAGGAGTTAAAGACTATTCTGGGCAACATAGTAGAGACCTCATCTCTACTGAAAATGAAAAAAATGAGCAGTTGTGGTGATTCAAGCCTGTGGTCCCAGCTCTGCAGGAGGCTGAGGCAGGAGGATCACTTGGGCCCAGGAGGTCGAGGCTGCAGTGAGCAGAGATCATACCACTTCCCTCCAGCCTGGGTGACAGAGCAGGACCCTGCCTCCAAAAAAACAAACCACAGAAATTTGTCATTTTTAATATGAGCGCTATTCCTGAGGGGTTTGTTCAGAGGTATTTACATGTTTATTTTTTTGCTTGAGAATTGATTATTCACTTTCCCTTTCTTCTAAAAGTTATAGGGATTTGGGGGGGGGTTTGATTGATTTTTATTTAACTGTTTAAGCCACGTCAGATTTTATTCTGGTGTGATGTTAAAAGACTTAAATTGACTTTTTTCTGCATATAATCAGTTGTCTGCCCCAAGATTGCCAAGCAATTATCTAATTCTTCCCCTTCCACTGATTTGAGATACACTCTTTATTATATTACATTTATGTCAACATATTTCTCAGTTTGGGGCTGTCGCTTCTGTCCCATTAATCTGCCTCTTTGGCCCCATCACACTGTCATTAATTCATACAGCTTTATAGTTGGTAGGACTTGCCTTTCTCATTAGTAGTGTTCTCATTCTTCTTGTTCTTTTATTTTTGCAGGTGAACTTTAGAATACTTTTGCTAAGTACCTGGAAAAATAGAGGCCCACCTGAATTTTAATTGGAAATACTTTAAACCTGTAGATCAGTTTGGGGGAAAATTATCAGCATAGCTGCAGTATTTATATTTTTATATTTCCAATTCAGAAGTACACCTTACCTTTATTCAAGTCTTCTTTTCTTCCCTCATATTATTTGTTTATTTATTTCTATCTTAGAGTCTGTTTTATCAATGATGGCCAGATCAGCCTTGGAGTTCTTTAAAGAACTACTTACATGCATAGGGTTTCAAAAGAGCGTGGGGTAAATCACTAATAAAGGCAAGATCCTTTGATCTGAGATCATTAGGAAAAATACATCAAAAAGTGTCTTCACTGTTTCTTTGACTCCTATTCCGTATATTATATATAAAGCTCTTAGGAGCCTTTCCCCCTTATTTCTGTATTCCCACTCATCAGCACAGTTGTAGGATAGGCACATTTTTTCATCTTATCTTGTATGAAATATTAAATCATTGGAGGGAAGGTCTCTGTCTCCTTAAAGCCCAGATCTTCAATAAGCATCTGCTCCTGGGCTCCTTCCTGAGCCCCTGAACGCCTCGTTCCTAATTGTGTCTGAGTTCATCTGGCATCACTCGGAGGAGGAGGAGGAGGAGGAGGAGGAGGAGGCTGGGGTGTGTGGCAGTGAGAGTCATCAACACTGCTTCCTAGTGGTCGTTGGTGATCGGTGGCCGTCCTCTCCAGACAGACAACCCCACAGGTCAGCAGTGAAGGCTCAGAGGCAGGAGGGCAGCTAAGATCTAAATTCCTCTTACCCAACTGAAAGCACGTGCTCTTTAAAAAAAAAAAAAAATTTAATTCTGCTGTTCAGATAGCAGCAAAGTCAGAGCAGGTGTGAGGCCGGCAGCCTGCTCAGGTGGTGCGTGCCCACTGCCCACTTGTGTTAGAAATCACATCATCTCCTGGCCAGCCATGGAATCCAGCAGTGTCTGTCAGCTCTGGGGAAAGAGGGGGAAGGGTGGGATTTGGTTTGCTTTTATCTATTTATTTTAATTGCTATTGATACACACAATAAAAGCTACATTCTTGTGAGGGAGGACTTGATTAGCAGCCCTGAAGGGTGGCAGCAGTTCCCTTACTCATTGAATGTATCTGGCGCTAAACCCTCAGCTGGAACTGCGAGCCCTAGCTGTGTTTCAGGTGTTTCTTACTCTACTATGAATTATGTTTAGGAACTAAAGGGCTTTTGTATCCTTCACAAGTGGGGGGGAAAGAGCAGGGGAGTTGTGTGAGAACTATTAAAAATGAGGAGCCATGGTTTGGACAAACTTCCTTGTTGGTGTGAAGAAAGGAGGAATTTTTTTCAGTTCCACCTGCCAAAGAGGCTTTTCTTATAGTTCGTTTTCATTTGGAACTACTAATAACACTCATTTTTGTAGGGAATCATCTCACCGCACCCCCTCATGGGATCCTGCAATACTCCATCCAATTCAGAAATAATGTTTTTCTCCTTGGAATAGCTTTTTACATTAACTGTATTTGAAGATAGAAAATTTAGATCTGAATAGCAGCTTTTAATAGCCCCATAAAAATAAGTGAAAATATCTTTAATTTTAAATTTAAACAAAATATCTAAAACTTAAAAGGTATTTAATATGTCAGCATATTTGCAATACAAAAATAAACACACTCCATTTCATTTTTTTGCTTTCTTACTCCCATGGCCAGGTGATATAAATATTTCAATTTGTGTCACTTTCTAGCTATCGAATTTATAAAGCGGCTTTCATTTTCTACGTAAGTTTTTAAGCTTAATTTTTTCAGGGAAAAAATAGATCTCAAGAAAAAAAGTGTTTGGGATCATAAGTTAATAACTTGTCCTATTGGTAAGGGAAGTTGAATAAGAGTCCAAACTAATGGATTAGAATTGTGTAATATTTGATTAACCATTTGTTAAAAAAAAAAAAAAAAAAAACACTGGGTTGCCAGAATCCTACCTAAGATGCAGATATTAATTAGAACTAGCAAGTCGAAGTTGCACAGGTGGGTATAAAATGAATTTGGGATCCCTCACTGGGAAATGCTAAAGTTCACACAGACATATACACACACTTTTTTTTTTTTTTTTTTTTTTTTTGGTGGCTCCCTCGAAATCATTTGTTTACAGTCTGGCCAGGGTTGTGGCCTCCAGTACTTTCCCCTAAGAGATGGGATCTTTGCCTAAAAGTTACTGAGAAACGAAGGCTGCAAAAAGCCGGAAAATGTCCAAGCTTTTAACGCACACTGACAGCCAAACAGAACGCTCTTTCCGTTTGCAGTTTTTTTAGTGTCATTTTAAGTTGCAGCTTCCGGCCAATCAGCGAGCTTCATGCCTGCTGACATCACGAACCAGCCAGTTCCCTCCAGCTGCAGAGAGCTTCAGTTTGTCTTTTTTTTTTAAACTAAAATGGAGGCTGGTTTCTTGCCTTAAGGAGCCCATTGCCTTTCCCGCTGAAGTCTAGATGTTGACATGTAATAAAGCGGGCAGCAGGATGGTGGTGGATGCGGCCAACTCCAATGGGCCTTTCCAGCCCGTGGCCCTTCTCCATATTCGAGGTAAGTTATTGTGTGTTTCACTGAATCGGAACCTTCCGTGGGTAGTTAATAAATGGCTATTGTGCTTCAGATAAGAAAAGCAGGAAGTCCTTTCTAGCAGAATTCACCCCATTTCGCTGCAGACTTCACCAGAGGAGGTTGGGTGTGTCACTGCAGTTTGGCATTTTACGAACTACTTACAGAATTTGAGGCTTGAAAGAGGCCTTGCATGCATAGTTCAAAGCTGGTTTTTCTGCTTTCTGCTCGCTCTCCCATCCCCCTTTCAAAGCTGTGCTGATGTCAAAGGATGTGAAGTCACTGCCCAGGGAAGGTATTGGGTGGGGGTAGGAAGGAGAGGCGGGCCCGTCGCGCCTGGCCAAGTTGTTCGTACGCAGAGTTTCTGTTACATATGTGTGGCTTAATGCTGCAAAGGTTTTGTCGAGGACACATCTCAGAATTAAAGATGAATTGCAGTCAGAAAATATGCACAATTGATTGGAAAAGAACTTCCTTTAAAAGGATTGTTTTCATTCTTGCCGTGGAGCCTGAGAGAGAAATATGCTCCACTTTGAAATATTGAAATCAATCGTGGGTCATCATTTTTGAAATGTTAGCGTTTTCGTGGAATATTAGGAAATATTTTGCATTTAAATAGGCTCTGTGTTGCCGGTTGGCTTTTAAAATTTTAAATGGCAACAAGTTTTCAAGGTATATAGAGATCACTGTTTTAATAATTAGTTTGCTTCTTTTTATGCATATTTTGGTTTCAAAACTTAGCCTAAAAGCACAACTACTCTAGTAATTAATAGCGGTTATATTGAACTACAGGCATCAGGGTAGTAGCCTACTTATTCTTGGTATTTTAAGATATATGAATTTTTTTTTGGTCATAATTGGGTGAAATAGAAAAATGATTTTAAGCTTCATCAGATCACTTTAGAATTTATAGTATAAGAGCTGTGCCCCAACAAAACTGTTTCTCAGAATCTCTTTTAAGGAAGGGTGGGAGCAAGATTTCTAGGTGACTAATAATCTCTATGACTAAAACGCCAGACCAGACTTTTCAGATCCCAGGGTGTACCCAGGCACATGCAGACTCAATCTACTGGAATAAAATGGGTGGTGCTTTTCTCTCCAAACCATCTTTCATGAAGGTGGAAATCAGCATTCAATGACCAAATTCTAGGACAGGCTGTGAATTTATTGTTTTTGTAGTGCATCCAGTAAAAAGCAAAGGTTGCCTACAGGTAACATTCAGGTATTTTAGCTGCAAGAACCAAATGGGCAAGAACAAAATGTAATTGTTTGGATTTAAGTTATATAGCTTTTGTTTGTTTTTTGGGAGACAGGGTCTCACTCTGTCACCCAGGCTGGAGTACAGTGGTATGATCACAGCTCACTGCAGCCTCCACCTCCCGAGCTCAGGTGATTCTCCCACCTCAGTTTCTTGAGTAGCTGAGACTTCAGGCACGCACCACCATGCCCAGCTAATTTTTTAATATTTTTTGTAGAGAAGGGGTTTTGCCATGTTGCCCTGGTTGGTCTTGAACTCCTGGGCTCAAGCGATCCTCCCACCTCCGCCTCCCAAAGTGCTAAGATTACAGGTAAGAGCCACTGTACCTGGCCAAGTTAGTTCTTAAAAACGAACTAGTTAGCAGTAAGATAAATTGACTGCATATAAAATGTAAATTTTTATGCTTTTAAGGTATCCACTTATAAATAACATAAATCTTTTTGGTTTGTGTTTTCTGGTTTTTATTAGATGCCTAATATACTACTCAGTTTTTGAATTATGAACTTCTGAAATAGAATCATTTCATGTTGTGTCTTGAACCACATTGATTTTTTTTTTTTTAATTCCAAGACCTTATTATGGCCAGTTTGGATTTGTTGCTGTTGGTTGGGTGGTTGGTTGCTTGCTGTATAATTGTGGAGGGAAAAAGTAGTGAAGTGTATTAGCCTGAAAGAGACTTGAGTTTTTAAGAAGGGATAACTTTGGAGACCTAAGACTAACTTCTGACTCAAACAGTGGGGCTAATTTCTAACTTCAAAATTTGAAGAACGCTTGATTTACTCATAAAGACTTTCTGGAGCGAGCATGTTAATGTGAGATTTAGCAAAATTTGATTTATTTATTGGGCCTTAGAGTCTTAGCTTAACATCCATTGAGCAGCTCCGGTGTGCCAAGTGCTGAGCGTCATTACAGTGATTAAGTTGCAGCCCCTGTCCCAAAGGAGCGAATGGAGAGACCCAGCATAGGAGCTCTGCCACGAGAGGGCTAGAGCAAGAACACACCGGCAGGGTGCCCGGGAGAGCAGGGGCTGGTGTCGGGAGCAGAAGGAACCAAGGAGGGCTGCGCCCTGGGCTACCCTGCTCACTCGGATGGGGTGGGGGTGCGCTGTCCTTCCCGTTTATTTAGGAAGGAGGGGTCTTTCCCACTGAAGGAGAAATAACTTACCCAAGGTCACACAGCCTGGAAGTGGTGGAGCCAGAATCCAAACCCAGACTGTTGTGTTGTTTTGTTTTGGATCTTTTTTAAAAAATCATTTTAAAATAGGAATGTTGGCTGCTTGAAGAACATTTTGCTACAGGATTACAATAGTGGTATTTTCCCCAATGCCTTACCATTTATTTGGCTCGGTAGCCTCTTTTTGTATAACAGTTTTGTACCTTGGGCTCATTTATTAATCATTTTACAAATATTTATTGATCCATACCACATGCCAGGCAGGGTTCTAATGTGGATATGAGCAGGGGCTATGGCCCAGCTTTCCCAGTTTACCATCCATCAGGGTGGGGACCAAGTAAGTAAGTAAGGAAAATGATCACCTGATTTGTTGTCACGATCACTTTGACCATTATTGTCTACCAAGTAGTCTGGACTTTGCGATTAAAATGGTGAATTTGCACATCCTAATAAGTTTGAGTGTGAAAGGGACATATTTTTGAGAGTTAGTGTAAGCCCTTCTGTCTGTAGAAGGACAGTCACCTGGAACTTGATGGCTGTGAATGTAGCTTGGTGACATAAATCCTTACTCTCAGCTGTGTCCAGGAGAACTGTCTGCTGTGGTGGAAATGTTCTGTGCTGTCCTCTGCAGCAGCCCCTGGTCACCTGCGACTGCTGAGCACTTAACATATACAGCTGAGAAAGTGAATTTTTAACTGTAGTTATTGTAAATTTGAGTGGACACACCTGTCTTGTGGCTAGGATATTGGACAGCACAGTCCTAGACTGGAATTGTTCGACTTTTTTGGAAAAGGACCAGATTGTAAGTAGCTTTGGCTTTGTGGGTGAGAGCAGCCATAGACAGTAAATGAATAGGCATAACTGTGGTCCAATAAAGCTTTATTGACAAACAGGTGACAGGCTGGATTTGGCCCATGGACCATAGTTCACCAACTCTGTTCTAGACTGTTCTTTGACTTTCGGAATTGCCTGTTAAGGATAGGAAAGCATGTTTCCTGCAGGCCTTCAGTCTAGTGCCTCCTCCCTGTGCTGGGAAGCTGGGCCAGCCGTGATGCTGTGAGGCGTGGTGGGTGGGCCCGCTTCCCACCCTGCAGCGCATGCTCACTTCAGGAGCCAGGTTTAAGGCAGTGACAGCCAAGCCGGAAAGATGGTAATGGCCAGAGAGGAAGCACACAGTTTTGAGCCTTTTCCAGCTGGCCCTTATTCTGGGCTTCAAGAATGTTATTAACTGCTCTCATCTTGTTCTAGTCATTAGCAAACTTATCCGGTGGATGAGTCTGTCCTTGAAAGACTCAGGAGTAGCTCCAGCCTGGTGGGATGTTGGAGAACAAACCATTCTTTTGATGTAAACCCATTTTTTCTTGGGAAGTGGAGGTCTAATGGAAAAGTTTATTTTCTCACAAGTACTTCCTGAGTCACCAATTTGTTGAAGGTCTTCACCTTTCCAATAAAAATTCATTAAAAAACATGCAAGAAGCAAGCACAGAACTCAAACCCATGGCTTTCATTTCCTGCTGCGCTAAATCTGGTGACTTAACCTATATTAATAATAACAACAATAGCTATACATAATGCACATGGGTTGCTAAATTAGTAACACACCTGCATGGTGTGAAGTCAGTAAGTACTAGTGAGAAAGGGTGCCCCCTGTTATCTTTATTCCCTAAAATTAGGAAGGAAAAATGTTTGAATGATGACTAAACAGTTCTTCAAATAATTAAACCAGTGATCCTCTGAACAGTGCCTCAGCTCAAGATTTTTACTTCACAAACATCTCTTTCCTATGTAACTGTAGCTCTCTGCAAAGTGACGTTATAGAACTACAGCCTTAACCTTACCCGTATCCTATCCTGCATCCAATCCTGTATCCTAGGTGTGAAGTTGTTTCTTTTGTATTCCTGGTGGTGTGGAAGGTAACCAAAGTAACAGATAACTCTCTGAGGAAACAGGGGTGGGTATGTTTGTGTAAAGTCTGTACACCTTTTTGTTCCTTAAACACACACATTTATGCTCATAAACACACTCTCATCCACCTCCCTCATCCATACGCTCTCAATCTCAGAGGCAAAAACAAAAGCTTACCATCCAGCTTGGGTCTAATGTCTGCTCAGGAGATTTTGCCTTGCAGCAAAAGCTATCTTCTAAAATTTTCTCATTAAAGTATGTTGTGTAGAGGAATGAAAGAAAAATAGAGGTAAGGTTATTAGTCAAGAATAGGGTGTGTGTTTTTAAACCCAGGAAAAGAATAGACAGAAACACAAAGACAAAGTGGTTTGGGATACATCCTAACTTTTGGTTCCACATGTCAAATAAAATTGCGAGGTGGTTCTTTTTGGATCCTACAGCACTTTGCCAATTGTGACAAGCTGTTGTGAACACTCATGTACTTCTTCCTCACAGCACTCCTGCCTGGCAGGTGAGCAGGACAATCCTAGTATTTCTCCTCCCCAAGGTCACCCAGCCTAGAGGGCCCAGTCCAGGGCTGTTGGCAGCACCAAGTACGAGGTCCCGAAGCTGCTGCTGGTGGCTGTCCCAGAGGAGAAGCAGCGTGCGTTGAGTGCCTTCAGTGTGCTAGGTCACAGCTGAAACCCTGTACCTCTGTTCTCTCTCTGAATCTGCCCAACACTGTGAGGCATTATAATCCTCCCCCACTCACTACCGCCCCTGCCTTTTTTGTCCCCCCGGGAGAAAAAAGGGAGCCTCTTGCCCAGGGCCACAGAGAATGTAGTGAAACAAGATTTGAGCCTCAATCAGTCTGATAGCAAAGCTCATGTTCTTTGCTCTGCAGACATCAGAGTGTTGAGAGATGCTGGTGGAAGCTCCCACCTCATAGGTACTTTTTGATTTTTACTGTTTTCTGTACAGTGGTAATGTATTTGAGTGTCTGGAGTTCAAAACTCATTTCAGGGTTGAATAGGAGTTTGTTAAAGGTTTACATGCGTATGTTCTTGGTGTGCAGGGAGAAAGTTGATAATCTTACCTGCTGTCCCAGTTCACTTACCAAATCTGCCAGCTAGTAATTGTTGACTTATCTCCTCCACAAAATCAGGAGTATCCTGAGGACAGTCCTGTTGAACTTGTTCTCTGGTGACACTGAGCATTATTCCTAGAGTAGAGGCATCAGTTAGTGTCAGTGGATTAAAAATTAAAAGTTATCTCTGAGTGATCACTCAGGAAATAGCTATCTACTATATTTCTTTTTTGAGTTGGAGTCTCGCTTTGTCACCCAGGCTGGGGTGCCGTGGCGTGATCTCGGCTCACTGCAACCTCTGCCTCCCAGGTTCAAGTGATTCTCCTGCGTCAGCCTCCCGAGTAGCTGGGATTACAGGTGCACGCCACCACGCCCGGCTATTTTTTGTATTTTCAGTACAGACAGGGTTTCACCGTGATGGCCAGGCTGCTCTCGAACTCCTGACCTCAAGTGATCCGCCCGCCTTGGCCTCCCAAAGTGCTGGGATTATAGGCATGAGCCACCACACCCGGCCTGTCTGATGTATTTCTTAGCTAAATACCTCATCAGTGGAATGAGAAGCTCATGAGAAGCTGTACTAGACCTCTATACGCTGTAGTTAACGTATTTCAATGAAAAACATATAGGAGATGGCTTTTGCTGCAAGGCAAAAACCTGCTGAGCAGACGTTATACCCAAGTGCAGGAGTAAGACTACCAAAAAGGTGACAGACTTTACACAAGGTGGCTGGTCGAAAGAGCGACACAGGTGCCCACTCCACTCTAGGCCTTGCTCAGGTGCTGTTTCCGCTCCCTGTCACACTGGAAATAGGACTGCCAAGTGGAGAACTTCGAAACGTGGTGTAAATCATTTCTCTCACTGACATCTTGGAAAGACACTGGCTAAAATGCATGGGGGAAACCAGTACTCCCACAGCAGGTAGAAGTCTGGCTTTATTTGAGGCCCTTGAATTACACATAAATCAAAAACTCTTCTAGTTTAAAAAAGAAAAAAGACTAAAGAGATATAACAGGTACAGTGAGTGAATCTAGATCAGATCCTTGTTCTAAAAAGTGTGAAATCAAACCTATTAGAGACATTTTGAAGGCAGCTGGAGAAAGTGAAGTGCAGAATGATGTTGGATGTGTGGAATTACTGCAAACTTTCTAGGTGTAAAAAGGTGTCCAAATTTTGTAAGGGACTTTTCTTATTCTTGGGGAATGCAGAATGAAGTATTAATAAGTGAAGGATCGTGATTTCTGCAACTTTAAATGGTAAAGAGAAAAGTGGGTAAAAAGCAAATATGTCAAAGCATGAACAGTTGTTGAATCTAGCTGAGGGGATATACAATATACAATTATTCATTGAAATTCTATGGAGATTTTAACTTTTTGTTTGAGAGAAATAAATATATATATATTTATATATATAATATTATATATTTATATATAATATATAGTATTATATATTTATATATATAATATTATATATTTATATATAATATATATAGTATTATATATTTATATATATAATATTATATATATATATTTTTTTTTTTTTTTTGAGATGGAGTCTTGCTCTGTTGCCAGGCTGGAGTGCAGTGGAGCAATCTCAGCTCACTGCAGCCTCCGCCTCCTGGGTTCAAGCGATTCCACTGCCTCAGCCTCTCAAGTAGCTGGGACTACAGGCACCCACCGCCACACCCAGCTAATATTTTGTATTTTAATAGAGATAGGGTTTCACCATGTTGACCAGGATTGTCTCGATCTCCTGACCTCGTGTTCCACCCGCCTCGGCCTCCCAAAGTGCTGGGATTACAGGTGTGAGCCACTGCCCCAGGATGAGAAATATATTTTTAAAAAATAGGCTGTTTCGCTCTGTTATCATTTCAATATTCTCTGGTGAAGGAAATATCTTTAAAAAGGTTCTACTTTGGAAAAAATGTACAAAGAAAATGTAATAACTTAGCTACTGTTTCCTAAGCCATGAGCAGTGGCCTTTCATATTTGAGTCTTTGCCAGCCAGTGTTTGTCCTCTGGTTGTAACTCACAGTAGCTGCACAGACGGCCACACCATCTGACCAAACAGCGTTTTTGGGGTGCATAACCGTTTTTGATGTTCATTGGCATTTTTATTGGTCTTTTGGAGTGTAACTGCCTTTAAGGCACACTAGAAGATAAGATAAAACCAAAGTTTCCTCCACACTTTAAGAGGCAGGGGGTTTGGTGGCCGAGGGTAGGACCTGGAGCCACACGCCAGGGTCAGATCACCCCCCATCCCCCACCCCGCCCACCCCAGGCAAGCTGAACTGTCTAGGGCGTGTGACTCACTCTCTGTTTCTAGAAATGGAACGTGAAATGGGAATAATAATACAACCTACCTCTTTGGGGTTTTTTGAAAGTTAAGTGAATGCACGTAAAGAGCTTAAAATGGCGCCTGGAGTGTCGTGAGACTCAGTGCTCATGGTGTCTGTGGTTGTCTCTTTCGTAGGTCACGTATGGTACTCTAGGGCCCCGCCACTTAGCCATAATCTGTTTTCTTTTTCTCCAGCTGTATTATCTGTATTTGTTCATCTCAAAGCTCATCTGTCTCTCTCTCTCTCTTTTACCCAGCCTTTTCATCTCTTGCAGTTTGCTTGGCATTTCACCATTTGGAAGAAATTAGTATCATCAGTACCCCTGGAGTTTGCACTATGCTCTGCTTATAGATTGTGTATAGTTACCTGCTAAGATGGTCCTAAGCACATGTCCACGGCCTCAGTTCAGAGTATACTTAATGCTCCCTATTCAGTCTTTCTGTGCCCGTGCTCCAGTCTGTGAAGTCTAGAGTAAAATAAGAAATTGGCATTTATATACATCTCCCCTCCTCATCTTTAACTCTTTTGAAGAAAAGAGTTTTAGTATCACATTCATAAGAAATTTCATCTTTAAAAGTTAGTATTACAGGCGCAGTGCCTCACACCTGTAATACCAGCACTTTGGGAGGCCAAGGTGGGCAGATCACCTGAGGTCAGGAGTTCAAGACCAGCCTGGCCAACATGGCGAAACCCCATCTCTACTAAAAATACAAAAATTAGCCAGCGTGGTGGCGAGTGCCTGTAATCCCAGCTACTCGGGAGGTTGAGGCAGGAGAATCACTTAAACCTGGAGACGGAGGTTGCAGTGAGCCGAGATCACGCCACTGCACACCAGCCTGGGCAGCAGAGTGAGACTCTGTCTCAAAAAAAAAAAAAAAAAAAAAGTGAGCGATATCTGTGGTTAATCTCAAATAGGGTGGCTTTCCGTGTCATTTCCCTTTAGTTGTTTTTAAATGCAGATGTTGCTTTAATTAAATAATATTTGGAATAAGTGGAGTCCCAACTATAACCTTATATCTTATTGTTTTTAAATGTTGATATTTTGGTGTTTTCAGTAGAATTTGAGCTGTTAACAGTGATTAGGTTTTTTCAGTTTCTTTGTCATCGATGTATGTGACCTCGTTGTAATACACATGGATTTTTGTCTGCTGGTTGTGTTACTCATGAGCAATGTGTTCTAATTATGGTATTTTAACTTATAACTTATGAAAACAGTAATGTTTCACTCTAGGGAACAAGTCCTGAAGAACCCTCAAGCCCTAAAGTACCACCTCCACTTCTTCCTGAGTTGCTGGTTCTTATTCTTGGTGGGCTTCAAGGAAGAGGTGGGTGGTGAGGGTGTCTGTATATGTGTGTTTACATTTGTAGACAGTTTCTGTACATGTATAATTAGGAATGGGTTGCCGGTTTTGGTTTTTTTCCCAGCTTTGTGTAATTGGTCAGACTTCTCAAAGGGGGGTGGGTAGCATTTGATAATCGCTCTCTTGGAACTCTGAAGCCTTTGCATGGAGCAGTGTTCACCCTGGGCAGCCTGTGGCCCCTGGGGTCACAGAGCTGCTTTCCAGGGGGTTTGCAAGGCCGTCACTGCCTCATAAGATTACCAAGATCTAATTTACCTCTTTCGCTGTGTGGACGTTTGCCCTGGTGGTGCAAAGGCAATGGCGAGGAACGTGGCGCCTTTCTTTCATCAAGCAGGACAGCGGTGTTCAGCTAGCAGCACACCAGTCTGACCCAAGAATGTCCTTGATAAAGCATGAAGTTACTGGTTTTTTAAGTCTCAACTCTTTTGTATACCTTTTTAATTTTGTTTTTGTTTGGGTTTGTTTTTAGTTTTGTTTTTGTTTGGGTTTGTTTTTAGTTTTGTTTTTGTTTGGGTTTGTTTTTGTTTGGTTTTTTGGTTGCTCAGGCTGGAGTGCAATGGCGCAATCACAGCTCACTGCAGCCTCAACCTCCCCAGCTCAAGCATTCCTCCCACCTCAGCATCCTGTGTAGCTGGGACTACAGGCAAGCACCACCACACCCAGCGTGGTTTTTTGTTGTTGTTGTTTTGGTGGAGCTGGGGTCTCACTGGGTTGCTCAGGCTGGTCTCAAACTCCTGGGCTCAAATGATCCTCCTGCTTTGGCCTCCCAGAGTGCTGGGATTAGAGGCGTGAGCCACCGCACCCAGCCTCCTTTTTAATTTTGTGTGACGAAATGCAGAGTTCACATAAAGCCCTTCTAGCATGCTGGAGTGTGATGGCCATCTTGAAGAAAAGCGCCCATGTGATGTGTGAGTTATGAGCCAAAATAGCCACTTTTTCCAGGAACTTTAAATTATGAGAATAGTAATGTAAAATCATTTTTACTTGACAGAACAAAAAGCAGACAAACTGTGGATATTAAGACTTAAATATTTGGCTGATATTTTCTAGAAAATCTATGAAGTGAGCTTATCAATTCAGGGGAAAACAACTGCGACACTGTTTTTGGCCCATGAAAAGATTTGAGCTTTCAAGAAAAATTTGAACTTTGGAGAACTTTTATCTGCCAGTGTAAATGTGGCAGCTCCCAGTGCCACAGACTCTTCTGCTGAGAGGGGTGGTGACATTAGCAAGTGGGGTTTCTTGATGTATACGGTGGAAGGTCACACACCACATGCAGCAGTGTGTTCTCAGTGACCAACGAACGATGCTACAAACAAGCGTGGGTGAAGAGCCACCAGAGTGTAAGACACACTGCCGGGTGTTCATGTAACTGACAGGTTCATCAACATGGTTTCAGATTCCTCATTGCAACTAATCTTTAAGGAACTATCACTTGTTGAATTTTAGCGTAGGCAAAGAAGAACATCGGCAATTTTTTGAGAAGCATTGAAACCTCCCTTTTCCCACCAGACATGTCTGTCTGAGCCTGGGGTGTTTCTTTACATATACTTGAACCAGAATAGCATATCACAGCAAGTTGAACACAGAAGCACGTCGGCAGATCCGCCTGTCTTCTGTTGAGTATTGAAGATACATGCAAAAATGTACAACAGGGCCGTTTTCTCGCTGGTTTCTTTTTGAAAATAAGGTTATTTTCATAAAATATTACTTAACATGAAGTGAACCTATTGCTAATTTAAATGAATAAGTAAATATTTTTAAAATTTTCAAGTATGGTCAGTATCAATGGATATAACCCCCATAATCAGAGCTCTTTAGGGTTCTCCATACTTTCTAAGAATGTAAATAGGTCTTGACACCAAAAAAATGGAAAACACTTGGACTTGGAAATTTTTCTCGAATGGGCTGGATGTGACCCTGACCCTGTTTTTACCAAGCCTCCTTGGTTTTTTCCCTCTTTTCTCTAAAAAAAAAAAAAAAAAAAAAATTAAGTAGTCAGCGGAATCATCTAAACTGGTCTCTGGGACCATGAGAGCTGAGAGCATCCGGAGCCCACCTAACCCTGAGCCTTCCTCCTGCCTTGGTCAGTTTTCTTCTGTGTTTTTCAAATCTTTTTTTAAAAGCCATTTTCAAGCAATCAATTAATATGTGAATACAGCCCCATTTACATTTTTTCTTCATTGCAAATAAAACTGAAATTTTCCCTAACCTTATCCCCTGAGATTGGTCTACCATCCCCACATCTCAAAGTGACTGCTGCCTGGAGTTTGCTGTGTGTCATTCCAGACCATTTTCTCCCTGTGGGGTGTGTGTGTGTGTGTGTGTGTGTGTATTTATCCACATAAATAATATAAATATGTATTTATTCACAGAGTATATAGCATTTTTTGTTTCATTTCTTTAAAAAATTGACATGAGAGCAGTTTTAGTAACAAAAACCTTTTATACGTTTTTAGGATCTTGGTAGCGCCCTCGGTTCATAATGCTCTGAGTTGGTGTTACGTCATATTATCCTGTATTGTACTGTGTATACATACGTTACGTAAATGCTTAATGTGGTCTCGCATGTTTTTCTGTGAATTTGGCTCAAACTTTCAGACTAGGCATCTAGGAGGCGGCGGCAAGTGGAAGGTGGAGCTGTCACAGACACTCAGCCCCCGCAGCCTGTGCATAGGTGCTCCAGGCTAATTTTACAGGTGTGATGACCGGGCCAGAGTGAAACCATGTTGTCTGATTTTAGAACAGAGGTCACTTATGCTTCACCAAGCTGCTGGAAATGTGGAATTTTGTTTCTCAATTCTTGGACCTGGTCCTGAGGAGATGTTTCCCTTTAGAGAACATCATTGATGCTTTTAAGAGTATTTTACTAGATGTTGAAAACGTTGAGGTCTTATTAATGTAGTGACCCCCACCACCACCACCCCCCGCCCCCCCCCCCCCCACACACACACATCCCTTGCCAAATTATTACATCAAATCATACAGGAATCTGGCACTATCAGAGCCAGGGTTAAGGCCTAATAGTGTCACTAGTTACTGAGCTTCTTGATTAAGTCACCTTACTTTCCTGAATCTCCAAATAAGTTACATTAAAAATGCATCTGATTAAATTACTTATTTTAGAGGGAGTTGGAAGAATTCTGTGATTGGCGTTCCAATCTAATCCCCCAAAGAGAAAAACACAAACGAGAATGAACACATTTCTCCTTTCATATTATTCTTAGTTAAGAGAAATGCTCTGCCAGGAGAAAACTTAAATGACTATCCAATGGGTAGGGTTTTTTAAAAGAATCTAATCAATTCAGATACTTTTTCTTTTTACACAGTCACAAATGATGTTATGTTGATAAGTGTTTTTATGACTTACTCTTAAACAACATTTAAATTTAAGCCAAAGTTAAAGTTGTGATTTTGGGAAATTTTTTTACTTATTCTTCCTCTCTTCCCGACTTCCTTCCCTTAAGAACCCCATTCTTATTTTCTCATTTAAATCCTGGCTGAGGCTATCAGGTATTGAAACTGGCCTTTTGAAGACATGTAAACTTCTGGGGACTGACTTTTCTCATTCAAATAGTCTAATATCAGTGATATGAATTCTGCATTTTTTTACTTCTAAATCTTATGCATCATGTAAATGTTAACTTTCCAAATATTAATCTTGAATTTTCACATTTTTGTGTGAGTTGGAATTATTATCCAATTAAATGAACATAAATTATACTGCCTACATAGATTGGAAAAATATCTTTTGGTGGGCCGTGCGTGTATATGCACACATGTGTTTATGTAAAACCAAACATCAACTTACAAAAACCAGTTCAGTCTTATAGCCTTGTATAGTGTAACATATGGGCTGAGAGACATTTGCTTATTTGAGCCTTTTCACCCTTTATTTGTAAAAAGGAGGAGAGCCTTTAAGTGAAATGTAAACTAAACTTGGAACCCCTAAAACGATTTTGAACACTACTTGACGTTTAAATGTTTATTAAAAATAAAGCAAAGTTTAAGAAGCATGTTTGGTAAAGAGTTCTTTGGCAGGAAATGGGGACTTATCAGCCAAGCTAATAGCCTTAGCTATGGCATCCATAGTAACTAAGACACGCTGCCGATGTAAATATTTATGCCAGCAAGCAGTGCTGCAGAACCCCGGCCGAGCAGTTCAGAGCAGTGAAGTTAAAGCATCAGCCGCCAATGTTTGATTTCTTTTGTATTATCCGGTATTCCAAGCATTACCGTCATTCATCTCTTCTAGGGTTTTTCAAAATAGTTTAGCCCTAAGAACAAGAATCCTAGAAGACCAGTTTACTCGGAGTAATTCGGTACCCTCTCCCCCACAGCATGATAGATACCCAAATGAGAATAGAGAGGCTGTTATTGTTTGTCATTAGCACCCTGGAACCTTTTTCATCTTCAAAGCTCCTCGCAAAAGGGTTCATTAACCGTCGCCCTCTTTCCTGTGAGAGAGTAAACAAGTATGATTAGTCCTACTTTGACAGTGGTGGAAACTGAAGCAGAGAGGTTCTCCAACTTGTCTGAGGTCCAAGAAGGAGCTGGTGACAGAGACCAGATACCGGACCAGCACTTGGGTTTTCTGACTCACGGTTCTGGGCTCACCCCTCTCTGAGCATGCACTGAGCCTGCTCTTGCAGGTTTCTTTATCACAGGGATCTATCTACACGGTACTTTCTGCTCTCAGCTTTTTACAGTGGTGTAGAGTGCAGTGCAGCTGAAACCAGGTTAGTTGATCTTATGGTGTCATCTAGAAAAACAAGAGATGCAGATTCTGGGTCACGAAGGTAAGGCTGTACTTTTAGGGTTTGTGGTTATGGATGAAATTAACTTATCTGAGCCTTATATTGTCTCACTAGGCACAGTGCCCACTTGTTCCGTGGCACAGCCCCAGAGCTCCTGTTGAAGAAACAGACTCCAGGACTGACTTTCCACTTGATTTTAGGAGCTCGCACATCCCGAGAGATTCATGTTCAAGCTGCATTTTAGACATAGCTGGCAAGAGTATTTTCGTGCTAAACGTAAACTTACTATTGGTAAAGATTCTTAATGAGTAATTCTTAGGATTTAGTACAAAATTAGATATATTCTTTTTATTCGTAATATAGCATGAAGTTCTTGCGGGGTAGGAGAGAGAGGTATTCATCTGAAAACTGGCTCTGTTTTAGTGTAGACATTTGTCTACAGGGAAACAGTAGGAAAGCATCAAGAAATATTTCTTGATGTGTACAATTGAGGTGATGTTTACAATGTAGTGAAAAAAACCTATGCACGCATGTTCCTGATTTTAATAAACCTCTGCAAAGATTTCCTTCCTCATTCTTTGCTTTTGATTCAGCGTATGTGCTGTTGCTAATTTAAGTGTTGGTAACCCTGTGTCCTTTGTTGTGCCAGACAAGGTTAAAATTAAGACGAAAAAATTTCTGAGTTCATTTCAAATGGAAGGACAACATGATACCTAACACAGAAGAGAACGAATTTAGTTTTGACTTTCTGCCCTATGTCCACCTAAAGCTGTATTTCACTCACTCACTAATATTTAGAAATCACCCACTTGGTGGTTGGCTCTGTGCTTAGTGCTAAGAACTGGTCGTGTTATAGGTGCTGTGGGTGCGTGTCTGTGCTGGCTTCAGGAGGAGGGAGCAGGCCCTGTGGGGCCCAGCAAGGCCTCCCAGGAGAAGCAATGTGTTAGCTGAAGTTTAATGAACTAATTGGTGGTCCTGGGATGCAGTTGGGAAGATGGGATGATTCAGCCTGCTGGGGTATGTGTTGGGGGTGGTTGTTGCACTGTGGTGAGAAAATTCCTGGAAAAGGGTGTATGTCAAAAGGGTGTAAGTAGCATCCCTTTATGACTGATGAAAGGAGAGCAGCAGAGAGCAGTTAAGTGGAAGGCAAGACGTAGCAGTGGCGTCTTGCGCCATCTTCGTCACTACACAAGGGGAAGTTGGGCTAAGAATAAATTTGTTTTGGTTCCAGGATGAAACTCAAGAGATACGGAAGAAACTGAAAGTGATACTTTTGGCAGAGGGATAGGATAAGAGGGTTTTCACTGTGTGTGTGTGTGTGTGTGTGTGTGTGTGTGTATTGATGAATGTATTACTTATTAAAAAAATGTAAAGAAGGCATAGCATTAAAAGTGGGAGACATATACTGATAATGGAATCCGGGCATTGCTATCTTTCTGTGTCTTAGAAGTTCCTGCTATGATTTTAGCCACTTAACTGGCTAGAACAGTTTTGAAAGGCCAAGATCATGGGTTTAAGATTTGAGACTTGGCCAAAAGGTAGCTTTCCTAGTCCTTATCGTAGAGTGCACGCTCCCAGCTTTTGCCCAGCCTATTTGGGGTGCACACGCTCATCGATGAGGGCAACAGAACACAGCATGCAGGCAGAACTGTGCAGGTCAGTCACCACTCCACCTCCTAGCCAGGGTGTCACTCCAATTCCATCATTCGGGTTTCACTGAACTTTCATGTTGGCATTTCATTTAGTTGAATGAACCAGTTTTGTTGTATTTCAGATATTCTCACTGTGTAGTTAGCCTGTTCAGTTTTTGTAGGTGAATGGTAAAGCTGTCAAAACCAGATCTGCTGAAAACCAAAATGTTCAATGTTATCTTCAGCAGAGGGGATTATCAGAAACTTCTGGGGCAGGAAGGGAAATTTAAGAAGGAAGTTGGGGAAGGTAGGACCTCATGGCTTTGGTTTTTCTGGTGGTCCAAGAGAGGAGGCCTCTAGAGAATTGAGGGGGAACAATAAGTGACAAGCATGAAGAATGAAGAGGGAACTGACCAAGGATCAGTGAGAATAGGAGGTGGCCCAGAGGGCGTGGTCAGATGTGGCTATCACAGCTGTCACAGCAAAGTCTTTATGTACTCCGAGAACCAAGCCTTTATCATATATATGTTTTGCAGATATTTTTCTCATACTGTGGGTTGTCTTTTTCACTGTCTTGATGGTATCATTTGCAGCACACGTTTTTAATTTAGAGGGAGACCAGTTTATCTTGATTTGTTTTCTGTCTCCTATGCTTATGGTGTCATAGCTATGAAACCATTGTTGAATCCAGACTTACTCTTACACATTCTTCTAAGAGTTTTTTAATATGAGTTCTCTTACATTTTGGTCTTTGTTCCATTTCATGTTAGTTTTTATATAGGGTGTGAGGTAAGGGTCCAACTTCCTTTATTTGCATGTGAATATCCAGTTTTCCCAGAACCGTTTGTTGAAAAAACAATTATTTCCCCCATTGAATGGATTTGGCACACTTGTTGAAAATCAATGGACCATAAATAAGCAGGTTTATTTCTGGATTCTCTATTCCATTGGTCTGTATGTCTGTCCTTATGTCTGTACCACACTGTCTTGATTTCCGTAGCTCTGTTGTAAGCTTTAAAATCAGGAAGTGTGAACTCTCCTACTTTGTTCTTTTTTTCAAAATTGTTTTGGTATTTTGGGTCCCTTTTGGTATATTGGGTCCATTTTATTCAATGGTGTAATGATATGTGTGTTTCCATATGAATTTTAGGATCAGCTTAGCAATGTTCCTTGTCTCTTTCTTCTAATTCTGTAGCCTTTCCTGGGTTAGAATCAGTTAGACTAGGACTAGGACAGTGCTCCCTGGAATCTGCCCAGTAGCTGCTCTGTGAGCAGAGAACCTGTGGGCATCTGGGCACTTAGTCTGAAATGGTCCATAAAGAACCCCTAAAATGTTTAAGTTTCTGAAATCCCTGGTTGTATTGTAAAAAGCTATTTGAATTTAGTATTCTGTTTCATGATTATTATACTTAAGTGTAAAAATGTTTAACTTTTTTTTTTTTTTTTTTTTTTTTTGAGACGGAGTCTTGCTCTGTCGCCCAGGCTGGAGTGCAGTGGAGTGATCTCGGCTCACTGCAGCCTCTGCCTCCCAGGTTCAAGCGATTCTTGTGTCTCAGCCTCCCGAGTATCTAGGATTACAGGTGTGTGCCACCACACCCTGCTAATTTTTGTATTTTTAGTAGACACAGCGTTCCGCCATCTTGGCCAGGTTGGTCTCAAACTCCTGACCTGAAGTGATCTGCCCGCCTTGACCTCCCAAAGTGCTGGGATTACAGGCTTGAGCCACTACACCCAGCCTTGTTTAACATTTTTCAACTGCATGGAAAACTGATATTCTAGGATGTATATTGTGTTTATCATTTATCCTGTGGCTTTATGCACTCTCCAGAATGCATACCCCAGCATAAAAGGCCAAGTTAGGGAGAAACCTGCCTGCTGGAGTTCTTAGATTTATAAATCTTGTTTCCTTAACTGTCTGCCCTCTGACCTCTCCAGACCACAGCCAGCAGAGGAGAACTAAAGGGCAGAGACAACACTGATCTCCTGCCATCTGCACTGGGCAAGATGGCCTCACCTGACTCACAGCTGTTGCTTTCTCTCGCGAAGCTTCTATCATTTTCTGCTGATGCTTAAAATAGATTTGGATCTTGTCAATTTTGGTCGTCAAAAAGATTGAACTTTTACAGGATGAAATCCATTATTTTCCTAAATTATCTCGTTTTGGGAAATCAGTTCTCGGCCACAAGTGCAGGCTCAGGTGTGCTAAGGAGGGCACCCCAGACACCTGTGCTGCTCTTTGACAGGACTTACCTGTCAAAGGCGAAAATAAGGGTGATGTCATGTGAGTTTTCCATTAAGCTAAATTTATTCCATGTACAGGACTATCTTTTATTCTGAAATTGTCTTCTTGTTCCCTATAACCTCATATTGGAAGTGAGATACTGTCTTTTTGGGTATTAAAATGTCTTTTTTGTAGGATCGTTTTTTTACTGATCTTATTTGTATGTTAGGATGATAGCCCAGTGTCAGTCCTCAGGATTCTTTATGAAATGTTCCTAGTCTGTGAAATTCTAACTCTACAATTTCAGTTTAGACCACAAATCCCAGATTTTTACCTTGTTTACATTTGTAGTTACCACATAATATTGCAAATGATTTATGTAACCTGAAAGCCCATTTTTTTATTCTTTTCATATAAAATGTCCAGAATAGGCAAATCCATAGAGACAGAAAGCAGATTAGAGGTTGCCAGGGGCTGGGGGGAGGGAGGAAGGGGGAGTAGTTACTTACAGGCATGAGGAGTTCTTCTAGGATCATGAAAAAGGTTTGAAACTCGACAGAGGGCTGATTGCACAACATCGTAAATGCACTAAATGCCCCTGAAGTGGACTTGAAGTGGTTCATTGTATGTTACATGAATTTTCCATTTTTTTGAAAAGCCCATTTTATTCAGTGATATAATGATATATAAGGAGACTGGAAGGTGTAGGGGGAGTGTTGTATTCAGAGGATATACATCAAGGCAAGGATACTCTGTATGCTTGTACACACACACAAATACATATACACAAAGAACATACCTATTATTAATTTCTGTTTCTAAGTATGATCATTAGAAGCTGATTAGGTAAATAAACTTTCTGCTTTGGGACAAACAGAAAGACTTAATTAACACTTAACTGAAATTCACAGATACTCTTTTTTTTTTTAGACAGTGTCTCATTCTGCCTCCCGGAAGGCTGGAGTACAGTGACACGATCTCGGCTCACTGCAACCTCCGCCTCCTGGGTTCAAGCAATTCTCTTACCTCAGCCTCCCGAGCAGCTGAGACTACAGGCGTGTGCTACCATGCCTGGTTAATTTTTTGTATTTTTAATAGAGACGGGGTTTCACTATGCTGGCTAGGCTGTTCTCAAATTCCTGGCCTCAAGTGATCCACCGGCCTTGGCTTCTCAAAGTGCTGAGAGTACAGGCACGAGCCACCGTGCCCAGCCTCAAAAGATATTCTTTTTCTTACCTCAGAAACTATGTTTTCCAACTTTTCACAGTGGAAAGTTGAAGTCGTGAAAATATCCTCAGGATAAATCTGAATCGTGTTTCTTTTATTGCTGAGTCTGGTTGGCGTGTTCCTGGTATTTAGTGGAACTCTGGTCAACACAGGCTGAAGTTAGTGGGGTTCTCTCTGTGGGGTTCTAACCTTGAAATAGGAGCATGGGGCTTGCCTTCCCCTTCTCCATTCCTCCAAGAAAGAGAAAGGAAAGGAAGAGAAAAGAAAAAGCACCCTGTATTATGTTTAAGTTTGTAAGAATCCTTACTATGAGTTCTGAGTACAACATCTTTTTAACTCTTTTCTCTCCCTCTCCTGCTTCCTTCTTCAATCTCCAGCTACCGTTCATTTCCTGATTTCATTTATAGGTCTTACCAGGCAAGAAGGCCAAGCAGAAGGAACCTACATCAGGGAAGTGCTGGGCTAGGGGCCCCACCTGGACTTGGGGTTCTGGACAGCCTGAACACAGGTTTCTTAGTTTCCTGAAGTAATTGAGCTTGTTGCCTTAACTTCAGTTAAAACACTGATCATGCTTTACTTTTAACTGAGCATCGAGACTTCTTATAATATTCCATAAGGCTGGATATTTTTTTGAGGAAGACGATTTTTCCTCTTAACCTTGCCTCTGTGTTTGTGTGTGTGTTTGGTCAGTGTTTAGACAGTTTTCCATGCATGGACCTTGATTACAGCGGGAGCAGGCAACATGAGGTGCCCCCAATCAGACATCCAGCTCCACATGGTGGCCTTCCTGCCCCCAGCTCATCCTTACGCAGTGCCTTCAAATTGAGTGTCTTCAAAGGTGCTGCTTAGTCTCACTTTGGTTGTTCTGTCGCTGTCGTATTTTTCTTTTTTCGCAGTATTGAAATGTTACTCCTAGGGACCGAACACTGGTTTTAGTGTCCATAGTGGCAAAAAAAAAATTTTTTTTAAACTTGTTTCTATTTGGTCCTCTGTGACCCAAGTTGTTGCTTAGCTTTCTTGCCTAGTAAGAGCCAGAAATGAGATTAGGACATGAATGGTATTTTCTGAACCCTCAGAGTGTGTACAATACCATTTTGTAAAGAAAAGCATCTATATTCAAGGTAGATCTAAATAATTCCTAGAAATGCCAAATTGTTCTCCCATTCATTTTTCAAGACAAATATGTTCTAATCCATAGGAGAGTGAGAATTTCCAAGTTCATTAATTCGGGTTCCTGTTACCAACTCATGTTTTACAGCCCATATGAAGTTTTATTTCACTGAAACCTTTGATTATCACAAGTAGAACTTGTGAACTCTACACTGCTGTCTCCAGACAAGACACAGAGTTTCACTTACATTAACAAAGGATGATCCATTCAGAACTGTAAACAAATGCTACATTGTGCCCTTGGTGGTTGTGACCCGATTCAGTCCTGCTTTGAGGCTGAGGACAGCCAAGTGTTGGCCCAAATCAGCATAAATCAGAGCAACAGAAAATTCACCCGAGGTGGGGCCCCGGATTGGACATGCTTTGGACAGCAGGTCCACAGCCTGCACCTGAATGAATCCTGAGGCGGGCTTCTGACTCTGCTCTAAACACTCATCCTGAAGTGTATCTGGATCATTTTAAGTACCACTCTAGCAGTGGTACTTAGTTACAATTAATATAAACATGTCATTCCATTAAAAGAAACCTGCAGCTTCTGTTAAGTTGGGTCAAATATAAGATACTGGGGTTTAAAGATGTAAATAGAAAATTCAGTTTCATCCAGCAAGGAATACAGAGAAGCAGCAATAGAGTCTGCCAGCCCTCAGGGAGCTTGCAGTCTAAGAGAACACAAATATGTATAATTTAAAGTAAAATGGAAGTGTCGCTAAGGGGGTGAGAGGATGCAAAGATTGCCTTCAGTTAGAGTGATAAGTAAGTTACCGTCACGGCAGCATTTGCAGGTATTGGGGCTTTATTGTAAGTTTCTTCATTCAGCAAATACTTCCGAGCACTTTTGTGTCTGATCCTGTTACAGCTGGTGGAAAATTATAGACAAACAACCCATGTGCAAATGACAACATCGTGTGGCATGTGCAGGGCTGGCAGCTACATGGGGACATTAACAGAGCCCAGCAGAAGGGCACCTCACTCCACACCTGGGGAGAAAAGAGGTGTGCTGAGTTTTGTTTATTTTTTTATTCGCACTTGTTTTACCATAAATGAAATATGACCCTTCTTAATATGTTATCTGTGATATGTTGGCATGGATATCTTAATGTATAAAACATGCTTATATTTATATATGACATTATGTTTATTTTTGGCTACATCCAGAAAAGAATTTGATAAGGCTTAAACTATTAAAACATGTGCAACAGGCTATTAAAGGAAACAAAATAACTAGAAACCAGTTAGGAGGACCAGTTCAGCTTTTGAATGGAGCTATTCAACAGTTTCAGAAATTTTTTTTACGCTACTAATGGGCCAGTGGGCATAGCATCTTTTTAAGCTTCCTTCCAGTTTGTGGTACTAAAACCATTGCAGATGCATAAAGGAAGATGCTTATCATCCTGAGTTGTAAGATGGGACACAACTCCTTATCATAGTACATTCCTTAAATAAGTACAAGAATTACAGTTGACCCTTGAACGTCACAAGTTTGAACTGCACAGTTCCACTTATATGTGGATTTTTTTCAACCAAATGCAGATTGCAAATGCACAAGATTCGAGACCTATGTATACAGAGGGCCAACTTTTCATACGCACGGGTTCTGCGGGCCGACTGTGGGACTTGAATATGCGTGGATTTGGGTAAGCGTGGTGGTCCTAGAAGCAATCCCCAACATGGACCACTGTAGTCTGTTACTTACATTGGCTTTAAAGTTGAGTTTAACTTGTCCAAAGACATTCTTATTTAAGCAGCAATATTATGATACAGCTTTGAAGGCAAAACTTAAAAAAGAACCCATGGATAGCCTTGGAACCATGGACAGATTCTAACCCTGAGCTTCTAAATAGTATTGCATTTGTAGAACCAAAGACTAGCAGGGAATCAGCAAAGGCTGAGAGCAAGCGGTCTGTATGTCCTCATAATGAAAAGGAGCAGAACAGAACAACAGAGGTAAAGTGATTTTCTTGCTCCTCATTCAGGTAATCATTGGAGATTTGTTCAGCAATAATAGTCAACATAGAAATCTACAGTGTAGGCCAAATAGAGGATTTCTTGTTATCTTCTTTCTTTGTACTGTGGGATAGATAGCCCAGGATTCCTCCAAGTGTGGCAAGTGCACACCACTGCTAACGGCAGTTATTTTAAGTGATTCAGAGTTGAGTATTATTTTACTTTAATAATTATATATTGATGAATGTGAAAATATATAATTAGCACATCAAATCCATGGTTTCTTGGGTTACTATTGCTTAGGACAGGGCTTAGTAAAAAGTGTATCCATTTAAAGCAAAATACCAAGTAAATAAGAGCCTGACTGTACACAGATTTGTGACGATCTTGAAGGTGTTCATGCAGGACTGAAGTACGGGAAACCCCAGGGTGGGCGACTCTGGGTTCCACCTGGGGAATCTGTTCCGAAGACACCTTCCCATCTCTTTCTTGGGTTACAAGCAGTGGAGACACACTTGGGCTTGCATAGATGAAGACGAGTGTTTTTAAGGCACAGTCACAGAGGGACTCCACACAGAGGAGCAGGGTGGAGCTGGACTGTGGAGCCAGAAGGGTCCAGACTCCAGCAGCGTGAGTGACCCCTCTGTGTCCTCATCCACCCCGCCACTCCCAGTCTTTGCGTGTCATGCCCCTTCTTCCCCGCGCTTTACCATGTAATTTCTCTGCATGCTCTCCTGCATTTACTCAGTAACACAATACAGTTAGCAGTTGTGGGACCTCCAGCAAGTATTGAACTGTTGAGTGGCTGTTCTTCATTTGGAAAATGGGAGTGATAACAGTTTCTCTCTCACAGGACAGTTGTGGATAGTCAGGGAGGTTGCGGTGTGAACACTAGGCACAGCATCTGAAACGTACTGGAATCAATCATGTCCACACTGGCAGTGATTAGATCTGCCTGATTCTTCCCATGTTCCGTCTAGTGAGAAGTCATCGGTAGCTTCAGTTTTCAGGAGGAAAACTTTGACTTGGTCAAAACTTTGTCCTTGATCAAGTTGTTTACTCTCACGCCAAGCCACCCTGGAGTGTGGTCCAGGAAAAACATGGGCGCCTAGGTCCGCCCCTCGGCCAGCCGTGGCCAGAGGCCACTGGTGCTGCTGTTCACATGGCCGGTGTCAGGGTTTTAATTCGAGGTGGAGCTTCCCAGCCATTCTGGTAATGAGGAGTCTTGCCTGATATGTCTTGGCCAGCTCTGATTGGTCAAATGTTTGAAGAAGATAGTGTTACCAAAGATTCCTAGACTCTCCAAGTTTGGCAGAAGTTGTTAGAGGATCACACAGTTACTAAAATGATTGGCTTAATTATATGGTTTGATCATTCTTCAGAAACCACCACTTTGGGTAAACCGTTGTTCTTAATTTTCCCTTCATTTTTTGCTCTCATTGTCTGGCCCCAAAGACACACCCCCTTGCGATTTTGTAAAGGATGCATTTCATTGAGAGGACACAGTATGAGGGAGCAGCACATGGACCTAAACTTGAGTTCCACCACCCCCAGCCAGATGAATTGCTGAGTCAGTTCACTGTTCCAAAACTGTTTTCTCAAGGCATTATGGTAACAGGCCATGTGAAATTCCCTAACATGACTAGGGGTTTTCACTTCCCAGCTTTATTCAATCAAAGGGTTTTTTTTGGCATTTTTTGTTTTTAAGACGGAGTCTCGCTCTGTCACCCAGGCTGGAGTGCAGTGGCGCGATCTCAGCTCACTGCAACCTCTGCCTCCAGGGTTCAAGTGATTCTCCTGCCACAGCCTCCCATGTAGCTGGGACTACAGGCACCCGCCACCTGCCACCACGCTCGGCTAATTTTTATATTTTTGTAGAGATGGGGTTTCACCGTGTTGGCCAGGCTGGTCTCAAAACTCCTGACCTCAAGTGATCCACCTGCCTCAGCCTCCCAAAGTGCTGGGATTACAAGCGTCAGCCACCACACCCGGCCTGAATCAAAGTTTTGACATTGTCTCTTCCTCTGGGTGGCAAATGTGATCCATTCAAGACTGATTATATCCCATGTGAAGAGTCACCCTGAGAATTTGAGCAGGGTGTGCTGTGTGGTTACTTGGACTCCAGACCCTTGTCTGCAGAACTGGTGGGACCTTGACCTGGTCCGGTTCTCCTGTCTGCACATGCAGGCCATGGAGGTGCTGAGGTTGCAGCAGTGACGGCAGCACTGAGGGTCAGCTTCAGGGGGACCCTCTTCAAGCCAAAGAAAAAGTCTTCTCAAAAAATGGAACTAAAGATGGTCCCTTGATGTGGCGTCTCAGTGCGGCTGCTGAGGTATCTCACAAGGCCACCAGCAAGTTAATCTAAGGAGGCATTTTCCTCTTGTGATCAGGCAGCTGTTCCAGCAGAAATGGCTCAAGGAGAAATTCTCCTCCCAGATTCAGTGTCTGGTGGGTGAAACTTCACTGGTGCGTTGCCAGCCCTGGCCTCCAAATCTCTTTAAATTATGAGGTCATAGAATGCATGCTTAAAGCCCCAGGCCTGTCAAGTTGCTTGGGGACATTCATACTGAGGATTTATTAAGGTAATAATTTGGTTATCAGGAGTCTGGATGGGGATGAGAGGAGGGGATCTTTATTACATGCTGGGAAAATCAGAAATCAACTCTCTAATTGACTACCTCTACTCTTTCCTCTCCCAAGATGACTTTGCCAAAAAGCTGTGAGAAAAAGTCCTCAAATCTCAGAGATTGACTTGGTACTTGATTATATCCAGCTTGCTGGTGGGCCTGTGGCCACAGAGCCTCAGAGGAAGGTTAGAAGGTCTGGCCAGACTTTAGCTTTGCTCCACTTACTTGGTAGGGTCAAGCCTACTTGCCAGTGGCTTGGAGAAGTGTTTTGTTTTGTTTTGTTTACTTTTTAGGAGTGTATTCAAAGCACGTTCACAGTAAGGAAAAAAAAAAATGCAGCCTGTGTCTTCAGGGACTGGGAGTCTCTGATTCCAGCACAGCCGACTGTCCAGCAACCCCAGAATTGGTAGGCTGGACACTGGGCTGCTCCTCATGGTGGTGGGAGCATGGGCTGCTCAGCTGGGGCCATCCAAGGAAGCAAAGATGTGGTGCTGTCCTGTGGCTGGGGGAGCAGAATGAATTGGGATAAGGGAAGCCCAGGGCAGGGTGTTGGCACAGAGCTGGGAGGTGCATTACACCGAGGAACTGACGTGGCCTAAACTCCACAGTGACTTCCACCTGGGATCACAGTTTACAGTCAGCTGAGTGCTCAAGAGAACTCAGTAGAGGGGAATGTTGATGATTCAGGTATTTGGTTGGTGATCATGTTATCAAGTCAGACTTGCAGTTAAGGTAGTGTCCCAGACGTTTGTTCAGAGGGCTCCTTCCCACTTGTCATCTGTAATGCCGGCTAATGGGAAACCTGGCCCATGTCAAATTTGTATTAGGAACCATTGATTTCAATTCACAGGCTTTTTCCATTGAGGAATTTAAAGGTCTTAGAAGTAATATTCTTGTTAAGGCATCTGAGGTCTCCCGGGGGACAGACACAGTCTTCATCTTGAGCAGGAACGGTGAGACCACTCTTCTCCCTGTAAGGGACCAGTAGCATGTGTGGGACCACCCCGCCTGCACAGCCGTCCCCTCACGGGGTGCCTCTTGCCCTTGCAGATCACCAGGTGCTCCGAGCTGCCCTGCCTGGGCTCAGGCATCAGCACGGTCCCATCTGAGCGTCGCCTTAACCTCTCTGTAGACCTCTGTCCTTGTCTATCTAATGGGGATGATGGTAGCCCCTCTGTGTGTTCTTACTAGGATTAGTGGGCTGGGAAAAGTTACAGTAATATATTACCAGCATGTAGAAAATACCCAATAATGATGAACTATTAGTATTCCTTAAAAGAATTAAAAGTGAAAATAGTAGGAAACACTAGTAAGATAAAATACAATGGGAAATTAAATTTTTTTAATTACTTAAGGAAATTCCTCAATCCACAAGCAACAATAAATAAGAAACTTAGATTTCCTAGCAGCTGAAAGGTTTTTTTTTTGCAGTTGAGGCTGTGAAGCTGGGCAGGGTTTCAGCTGAGCTGAGGTTGGAAGTCCCTGACCTTCAGCTGTGGCCGCCTACGGAGCAGCAGGGAGAGCAAACCCATGGAGAACCCCGCGGCCCCCAAATCATGGACGGAGCTGCCAGCCTTCTCCCCTGCCCTTCTTCCTCTACCCCCGACCTGCCAGCCTTCTCCCCTGCCCTTCTGCCTCTACTCCCGACCTGCCAACCTTAGCCTAAAATCAGAGCTGCTAGAATCACACACACTGTCGTAACTGGTTTTGTATTATAAATGAGTCATTCTGTTATTTTGGAAACTTACGTCTCATGCCAGGATCTGCAGATAGTTCTTTTTCAAAATATTGTTTAGACAAAATAAATTTCTTTAAATATAATATCTCTACTTTAAATGCCTGGGGTGTTGCATGCATTTTTCTAGGCTAGCAAAGCTTAAAGATTATTTCTATAATTTCAGTTACATTTACCTTTATAGATGCGTTACTCTAAGTAACAAATTAAACAAACATGGATCTTCTAACTTTGGCTTTAAATCCTAAGAAGAGATAGGTAATATATAAAAGAGTATTAAAAAGAAATAGACAGTAAAGGTATATGTCGGGCAGATGCAGAAGAAAAGCAAGGGTCATGACGTCAATGCTGGGCAAAGCTAAATTGTGAAGACAAAACAATAATCAAACAGGGTTACTCATCACGCTAAAGCGTACAGTCCATAGGATGATATAACTACCATGAATTTGGCCTAAATGATTGAACATTGAAACACATAAAGCGAGAACTGTAGGGGATTAAAGACAAAATCAGTGAGTGCAGTGCTGGTGGGAGACGCGCCTGGACTTCTCGGCCCCTCCCAGGTCATGTGGTAGACATAAGTTGTTACTACTGTGAGCCGGTAGAGACTTTCAGGTTCGATGGCTGGAAAACAAATGCTCATCTTATAAGTTTTTTTTTGTTTTTTGTTTTGTTTTGTTTTGTTTTTGAGATGGAGTTTCACTCTTGTTGCCCAGGCTGGAGTGCAGTGGTGCGATCTCGGCTCACCGCAACCTCCGCCCCTTGGGTTCAAGCGATTCTCCTGCCTCAGCCTCCCAAGTAGCTGGGATTACAGTCATGCACCACCACGCCCAGCTCATTTTGTATTTTTTTTAGTAGAGACGGGGTTTCTCCATGTCAGTCAGGCTAGTCCTGAACTCCCGATCTCAGGTGATCCGCCCGCCTCAGCCTCCCAAAGTGCTGGGATTACAGGCGTGAGCCACCGTGCCCGGCCCTCATGGTATAAGTTTTTAAACTTAATATATACTAGTTTACAGAGGAAACTGATGTGATTTCCAAAAATTTGAAATAATTAGAAACCTTATTCTCACATTATAATGCAATAAAAATAGAAATAAACACACAGGCGGAAACCAGGCATCCCTGGGAGTCCCTTGGGGCAGAGAAGAGCTTCGTCGCTCAAGCAAAACTTCCATGGAGGCGAGGACTGTGGGCTTTGTTGGAAGCTTTATCTCCAACCTCTAGAACACGAGCACTAAGTAGATTCTGAACAAATCTTGTTAAATGAATAAGAGCTAATAATCCTAATAAATATGTTGAAAGCACTATTCTAAGCATGTACATTTATTATGTCACTCACTCCTCACAGTCCCTGTTCGAAGGAGGTGCTGTCCTCATCCGCATTTCACAGATGGGGGAATGGGAAGGGTAGGCTCAGTCACTTGCCCCAGAATTGACAGCTGGCAAGTGGGAGACTGAGATTCAGGCTGGGCTGTCGGACTTGGCTATGTTCTCATGTGCAGAACCACCATTGCCTCCAAATTAATGAAAAAATGAGATAAGGTAATGGCTTACAGAGTTAATGTGTAAAGATTGTTATTAAATAAGAATCAAAAGAAGTGATTTAAACACTAAAGAGGTAGCAAAGAACCAAAGTAAGTTGAAGAATTACTGTGTTCTTTAAAGACAAAAGCAGAAATGAATCAACTAAGAAAAAGAAAGAATGAAAGCAAAGAGCAGGTTTTGGAAGGGGGCAGACAGCGATGAAGCGGGGAGAGTAAAGACAAGTAGACCTGGAGCCGGTGTGGTGGAAAAAGGAGAGAAATCATAGCGTGCAAGAAGTAGTAATCGTCGAAGGCAGGTAAATGCAAGCGTCTCGTGAATCTGAAGATGGCATTTGGTAAAATTCACTTTCCATTCCTGATTTGTAGTTTGTTTGCTTATTTGTTAACTTTCTTAAATAATTTCAAAAGAATGGAAAAGTTGCAAGAATGATATAAAGAATTTAATCAAAATTTCACCCATTTGTCAATATTTTGCCACATTTGCTGCACATTTCTCTCATATGCTCTATATGTTGTAACGAGCAGGCGGTCTTCCCAGCCCCTCCTTTACCTTCAGGGCCCTGGCCTCACCTCTTGTCCCGCTCGCCCCAGGAGGCTGTGAAAAGCAAAGCACTGTGCCTCCCAGGCACATGATCTTCTCAGAAAGGAGGAGCCCCAGGGAAGGAGGAGGCAGCCCCTGGCACACAGCCTATCCTTTGAGGGTTGTGTTGTCCTTTCTTCTTGGTTGTATAAATCTTCACTATTTTGGCTGGGCATGGTGGCTCATGCCTGTAATCCCAGCACTCTGGGAGGCCAAGGCAGGCGGATTGCTTGATGTCAGGAGTTTGAGACCAGCCTGGCCAACATGGTGAAACCCCGTCTCTACTAAAAATACAAAAATTAGCTGGGTGTGGTGGCAGGCGCCTGTAATCCCAGCTACTCGGGAGGCTGAGGCAGGAGAATCACTTGAACCTGGGAGGCAGAGGTTGCAGTGAGCCGAGATTGCACCACTGAACTCCAGCCTGGGCGACAGAGCAAGACTCTGTCTCAAATTAGAAAAGAAAAAAAAAAAAAAAAAAGGCCGGGTGCGGTGGCTCATGCCTGTAATCCCAGCACTTGGGAGGCTGAGGCAGGTGGATCATCTGAGGTCAGAAGTTCGAGACCAGCCTAGCCAACATGGTGAAACCCCATTTCTGCTAAAAATACAAAATTAGCCGGGAGTGGTGGCACATGCCTGTAATCCCAGCTACTCAGGAGGCTGAGGCAGGAGAAGCACTTGAACCCGGGAGGCGGATGTTGCAGTAAGCCAAGATCGCACCACTGCACTCCAACCTAGGCAACGGAGCAAGACTCTGTGTCCAAAAAAAAAAAAGAACACTCATTTCCAGAGTCAAGTTACGTGACCACAGGTGGCACAGGGCCTGTGAGAACAGCCTGCGACGACTTCCTGCCAGTCCTCTTCTTCCCCATCTGTGCCCCTACTCCACGGGCACCTGTGGACACCCTGACCTGAGCTGGTGAGGCTTCACCAGTGCACGCCTGGCTGCTTCCCTGCCTGCCCTCCGGCCCTGTGATCCCATGTCCTGGAAAGTGTAAACTCTTTACAAAATTCCCTGTCTTTTTAGTGAGGTTTCAGAAGAGAGTAGACTCAGATAAATGTATTCCATCCTCCATCTGTAATCATAAAGTAAAACATTATTTGTGATGTAATGCTTTTAAAGAACACCACGAGAAGCCTGACTTGATTTATTGAATCGTAGCACGCATGCCCAGTGAAATTTCAAACAGTTGACAATGGCATTACCTATTTGTTGGCATGTGAGACATGCTGGACACGGGGGTGTGGGTAGAGAACAGAGGAGCCCATGAGGCCTGGCTCTCAGTGGCGCGCTCGTCCGCACACACTCGGAGATGCCAGCAGTGTTCTCTCTGGGTTGGCCTTTCCTGTGTTGTTTGGATTTTTTTTTTTTTTTCTATTTTACAGTGAGCATGTATTATTTTTCTGAAAAGAAAATTCTTCAAAAATAAGTTACACATGTTTACATATCACATTAGCCATTGAATACTAAGTTGTTTCACGTAAAGACCAGTGGTCCCTATACACAGAGCGAAAGATTTCATTTATAGGTTTTTATATGGTCCTTCTTGTAGTGCCCACCTTGTACCTCATTTTCCTGGATTAAAAAACATACATATCACATTATTCTCTTCTCTGTTCCTGTTTAGAGACCCTGTTGTATTTTCATTTTTCCCCCTCTCTGGGATTTGCAGCTGGCACTCAAGTTCCTGAAAGAAGCATTCTCTCATAGTCTCAAAAGAGTCAGAAAGAACCTCATTTTTCAGGTGTAGAAACTGAGGCCCAAAACGGTCAAGCAGCTGGTCACGGCTAGTTAATAGCAGCGTCTCTTGCCTTTTTCGTCCGCTTGCTGCTTTCTGGTTTTTATCTTCTTACCCATGTGAGCTTCCAGCACCACCTGCTCCCCCAACCACAAAAAAAAAAAAAAAAAAAAGCTCCACTCCACCGGTCTTTTATAACCTATCAAACTTTAAGGATATTTTTCCATTCAAATCTAGTTATGCCACAGATTGAGAATACTAAGATGTTTGTGAACTCACCAAACAGATTGGCTCCCCCATGACCTAGTGGGTACATCTGTAGTAATTGGATTTGGGGTTCATTCAGCCTCTTTCAACCAACATTTAAGTAGTTCCTATTGCACTGCCCTGTTAAAAGATCAAGAACAGCAAAGCACTATTGCTGTGCTGTTTATCAGGGCATATGCATAATTGTGTTATGCAGAACCAGACATTGTCAAATTGAGATTCCGCCTTTCATTTGGTACAAATTTAGTTGCTGAGTGCAGTGCATTAGAGGCCTGCTTGGACATGCCTGGAGAGGATGAAAATGTTGCTTCCGTTAGTTGCTTCCGTTAGTTGCTTCTGTTACCATCAGGAGAGTAACAAGATTGAGTTATAGATGCTGGTAAGTCACTTGATACATCATTAACAAAAAACAAAAACAACATTTACTGAGGACACGCTATATTTCAGGGATTTTTCTAAGCACTGTACATGTCTTAATTCACATCAACCCCAGTAAAGACAATTATTCCCATTTTCCAGTTGAGAAAACTGAGGCCCAAAGAGATCGTTTTCTGCCCAGGGTCACTGAGGTAGTCAGAGGTGGAGTTGGGATTCCAACTGGGCTTTCTGCCTGGGTTCTTCACACCTTTGTTTTACTGCTGCTTCCTGTCTTCGAGGCTTTACAGATATTTGCTAAATGAAGGATTCAGAGTTAGAAATGAAGGGGGCGACTGTGCCTAGTAATGGCCTCAGAGTGCTGTGCCTTGAGTGTTTTTAGTTTAGCTATAAAACTTGGACCATAGGGAGCAAGTCCTAGGAAGTACTGTGTACAGAAAAGTAGACTCTAGAGGGACAGCCTGTGGAGGTTTCCCCAAATGCCACCACCTCTCAGATCACCCAACTGAGCTTCCGCATTGAAAGACACGGGGCCGGCTCGTTCCGTGTCCAGACAGACACTTTCACTCTGTGCCTCCGGAGGCGAGGCTCCCTGCTGAGCGGTCAGTCCTCACCTGAGGAGGTGGGGCGAGGAAAGGGGGTTGCCCACAGTCACTGTGGTGTTGGTGTTCTTTTTGAAGTGAAACCTTCCAGTCGCAGACACAAAAGCCGTAGAGAGTAAGGCAGAGGATCGGCCATGCTTCTGGGAGGCAGGGGAGGAGAGCACCTGTCAAAGGGGACCCTTTGAGGCCAACTGGGGCAGTGGGGCCAGGTCAGGGAGCAGGGCTCCAGGGCCAGGTGGACAGCCAGGAGGCTGGAGTCGTGCAGTCCCTCACAGGCTGCCCTAGGCTTAGTCTGGAAGGTGGGGAGCGCCTCCTCCTTCAGAGACCACTGAGCTCTCAGCTCCCCATGGAGCTTCTTGGCACCTGATTTCTAGTGCCACCTTTTGCGGCTCCTGTGGAGAGTCCACCTCGCGGAGGCCCCCCAGAGCCCTCGTTATACCTGCAGGTTCCCCCCACCAAACCCTGCTGTGTCAGGAAAACAGAAATTCAGTGGCAGCGCAGACTTATGGGTAGAGAAGGGTCCCCTGTCTTTCAACACTTACCCAAACACTAGAATGTTCCTCATTTCCATGAATAATAAAAATATCAAATCTTTAGGTGACATATCTTCTCCAGTGGAAAAATGAACCTTTTAGCTGGTAAACCTCTTGAATAACCGGCCAGCCGTATTACAGTCGTGTTACTTAGGGAGTGTGATATGATGGGCCCTTTGAGAAAGTGGTCGAAAGCCAAGGTTTCCGGGTGCAGCCTGCCCCCTCAAGTCCCCACTGAAACAGGAGGAGAGGGCAGGAGCGCCCGTGGGCTCTCAGTGGCTACGTTGCTTGTTGGTTTGCTTTCCTGGCTGGTGAGCGGCCACTGGAGCATCCTGAGGAAAGGGGAGTGAGGAGCAAGCTGGGGTTCGGCCCCAACCGGGGTGCTCTGCGTGCACTCATCAGGGTCCCCACCCAGGTGTGCTGGTGACAGGCATGAGGGTAGTGTACTGGGGAGCTGTGAGTCACCACCTGAGGGCCGCCTGCTTCTATCCCAGAATCATCCTCCAGGTCATGCATCTATGTCCAGCCCTTCCCAGGTGTGGTCAGTCCCCTGAGAGCAGCGTGGCCGTGGTGCCTGCTCACACCTGGCATGGGTAGACCAGCCTTAGCTCGGGAGGGCATGGATGGGAGTGATGTGTCTTTTTTCTTTTTTTTTTTTTTTACTTTATTAAAATACTGAGTTTTATTTCGCATGTATTTTTTTTATCTCCCCACCATTTCCGTGTCTGATCACCGCTACTACTATGTCCTATCATAACATTCCATACGTACTTAAAACCAAGCAGAGAGTGGAGTTCCATCTTTAATAACTAAACAGGCATTTTGGGCTGGGCGCAGTGGCTCACACCTGTAATCCCAGCACTTTGGTAGGCCAGAGGGGAAAGATTGATTGAGCCCAGGAGTTCAAGACCAACCTGGGCAACACAGCAAGACTCTGTCTTCTACAAAAAAATAAAAAGATTAGCCAGGAGTGGTGGCATGTGCCTGTGGTTCTAACTGCTTGGGAGGCTGGGGTGGGAGGATCGCTTGAGCCCAGGAAGTTGAGGCTACAGTGAGCTGTGATCACACCACTGCACTCCCGCCTGGGTGACAGAGCAAGACCCTATCTAAAACAAACTGGCATTTGGGAACAACATATTCTTGACAATGGAACCTGGACAGCATTGATCAAACATGGTAGGGAAAGTTCTCATTCTGCATTACAAAAAGGACTGCCAGATATCAACTGTTAGAGATATGAAATAAGATGGAACATTTTTAACTGTTTATTTTCTTAAAGAGACTTCCTGCCCTGCCAGAGATCTTGAGTAGCCCTCTAGTCAGTCATCCAGAAGCCATTCACATAATTGATTATCTTGGCTTCCACTCTGAAAAGAGAACCACCTTTTGCTATACTTGGCTGCATTTTTGCTTTAATGTCTTCTGCAGAACTAGGTTCTTCTGGTGTTTTAGGAGTATTTTCCTATTTTTTGAAGGATTCCTGACCTTTTCTTGACATTGGTGACTTGGAGTCTTTTCCATTCTGGTTTGATTGTTGTGCATGATTGGGTAGAGTATCTCGTATAGATTTCTTCACTGGAGATTTGTCCTCAGTTTCCTTATCATCATCATCATCATCTTCAGCAACAGCAAATTTTACTTTTTTCTGTGGAACCTTGCTGCCACCTCCAGGGGGAGATCACTTTCCAGATATTCTGAAGAGTTTCACATCCTCCTGTCTCTGACTCTGCATCTTCCTCCCCAGCTACTAAGTGCCATCCATTGATACACACGGGCCCTGAACCACACTTCACCCACAACGCCACAGGTGGTGGTATTTCATAGCCCAAGGGAAGCCCTTGGCTGTACAGATGTTTTCAAAGCCATCAGTGTTACCTTAATCGGACTACCTTCATCATTCATTGCCTCTGCTTCAACAATGCACAGTTCATCCTTTGCCCCTACAATCATTCTTAAAGATAGCTAGTGCTCATTTTCATCATCATCCATCTTAAAGTGATTATCTGTTTTTGGTTTTTTGGGTTTTTGTTTTTTTGTTTTTTTGTTTTTTTGAGTTGATGGCCAGGTGAGGTGGAGGCCAGAACGCAAAGTAGGTTAATACCAATACCAGGTAACTAATTCGAATCTTAGAGAGTGGAACGGTGGGTATTTGACAAGTTCGAGGAGGCTGGCAGCTTGCGGGAGGGGCCGGAGCGGTCTGGCACTGGTTTCTCTCTGTCTCACCTCCCCAGAGATTGGACACACACGTGCACACAGTCCTGATATCGTGGTTTCTGGCACGTGACATGGTACCCGTGTTGCTCTGTGGCCCTGATCCCCCGGCTGCCCCTGCAAGGCTGGAGCTCCGGCAGCACCACAGGGCCCGGTAGGTCCTGGCACACAGGCCGCATGCTCATTGGGTTGTGTCTGTCACCGGCCCTCCCTGCTGTCATCCCCGGGCTGGACGTCATTTGAAGGAAGAGCCAAGTTTCAGCAAGAGTTCGTGTCTAGAAGGAAGCACTTGAACCTCCTCTGTCTGAGACATGGAGAAAGGAAGTAGAGAACATAAAAAGGGCCTGAAAGAAATGTGTATTTTCAGTGTATCTTTTTCACGCCTCTACACTGCTTTGTCTGCTGGTAAACATATTGAAGGTTCTGGAATCAATTTCAAGATGGAATTGAAAAGAACTTATTACATCTTCTTGTCAAATGTTAAGAGCTGTTACTTTTCCTGAGACAGTACCTGCCTTTGTTCTTTGGATAAATGAGCTACTGCATTGTTGGAGCTTCTTGTCACCAGGTGCAGTAATATTGTTAACATTCAGTATTTCACCAGTCATGCTAGTGAAAGTGGAAGATGAAGCGATAACGGGCTGCACGAAGGGTGTTGAGCATTTAGTAATCAGTGCCCTGAGTGCCTGTTCTCCCCAAGGCTTTCTAGAACTAGAGTCCTATGTGGGAAATATGGCCTGTATCCGGAAATAATGCTGTGCTGGATTTATATCTTTATCCCTAGGAGTTTGTTTGACCTGTCTCAACCTTTCCCTGTTTAAAAAAAAAAAAAAAAATTGAATCTTCCAATTCAGCTAACACCGTTGAATTCCTCTTGTTGCCTGCAGCCGGAGTGAAGGTTCATTCTGAATGTGCATGTGTGTCCACAGGAGATTTTACAGCTGAGGAACCTGAGGCTGAGAATAATTTCATGACTTTACCATGTTCTGATTTGGCAGAGTCTGAACCGGGAGTCAGTTTGTTCTTCCATATGACTCCCTTTACTGAAAAATTCACTGAAGAGCTTTTCCGAGGAAAGCAGCCTCTCCTGGCCTTTGCCCATTTCAGCCTGACTTCTCTCCATCCGGGGCGCCTCTCCACTCCACCCCACCCCACCCTTCCCCACCCATTCCCTGGTAGAAGCTGCCAGTCTTCATGGGCGGAAAGCATAAATGAGCTAGAATTTAGCTTCAACCACTGCCTTTTGAAATGAAAAATATCTGCCTTATTAAATTATACTGTTAATTTCATGAGAAAGGGATGATGGGGTTGGTGGTAGAAAGTTGTGGGGGAAGTGAATACTACCCCTTTCTTCATATGCAAATAAAACCAGGCTAACAAATCAGAAAAACCCAAAGGGTTTAAGGTAGGAGCAGCTCAGGTTTGTGAGGGAACCCCAGCTTGGTCCTGGGGTTAGCACATCTTCCTCTCCAGGAAAGATAATGTAACCTTGGTACATGTGTACAACAAAGCTGGATAAACCACAGCATTGGAACGTTATGGTGGACTGTGAGCCATGGGTTGTCTCTATCCAAACATGTAAACGAGTGTCAGTGTAGAAACTGCAGACCAGCCCCACGTTACCAAATTTATACCCAAATGAAGTGTACCTGGCGGTACTGTTCATTTTGCCCGAAATCCACCCACACGGAGTGGAAAGATGGTTTCAGCATCCCTGGTGACAGGAAGGGCTGTGCACCACCTCTCCAGGTTTCTCATGGGGCCCCGCCAAACAGACCTAGCTACAGGCAGCCACACGCTGGAACCGGGAACACTTAGAGTGGGCACGTTGAAGCCAGCTTGCTTCAACTCCTTCACATTGGGTGGTACAGACAGACCCGGAGGGAGGCGGGGACATTGGCTACATTTGAATGAAATAACATCCATTTAGAAACCTGAGCAGAGGCACGGGTGTGCAGGGAAGCTAAGATACCATATCTCATCACACCTAAGGCACTGTTCATTGTAGTCCAAACCATTTTTAAAGAATTACCAAAAAAAGAAAAAGGAAAGTGAAAGATGTAACTTGATTTTAGAGACATTAATATGAAAAATGTATGTATTAGAATGGATAAAATAAGACACTTGCACTTTGAAATTAAGAAGGATTTATTGTAAATTTCAGAAGTCATCTACCGAGTTACAAACAGTACGAGAAGATTAACCCAATTTTGAAGTTATGTAGGTGCTAAGGGTCAGGGTAGAAGTTAGTCTTGACATTTTGTAGATATATAGAAGTATTTCATTGTTATGTTTATCGAGCTTTCAACTTGTAGAAGCTTGGATTTATAGAGTAAGAGATCCTTGTTACCAAAAATGAGGGCTGGCAGGCCTGTACCGGGGAAGGCAGAGCTTGTGTGTCGGGTTTGCCTGGAAGAGGGCTGAGGGCTGGGTTCATGGGCTGTAGCTAAGGGCCTTCTCTTCTGAAGGAGAACTGCCTACCTCTGGCTTCTTGGTTTCAGTTCACCCATGTCTCTCCTGAACAGAGATCAAGTTGGATCGCTCATCTGCTTAAAAATCCTCTGATTCAAATCTCTCTTCCCACAGAACTTTTTAGATTTTTCTATCAAAGCACCTCTGACTGCAGAGATTCCACAGAAGAGAAATGCCTACTAAGAGCAGTTTCTTTGAAGACCTGAGTTTTATCTTAAAAGTTTATGTAGATGTTGCATTCTACTCTGATACAGGTGGCGTTATTTTGATATAAATATATTTCAAACGGTACCTCTCAGTTAAATTACCTGAGTTTGTTTTCCTCAGATGGATCTGTTCATTCAGCAGACATCTGTGGTCCCACTATGTGCTGGCCAGTTTTAGATGCTGAGGATAAAAATGGTAAAAAGACAAAGTTCCTCCTCTGAGAAAATTTATAATTAAGCATCCAGTATGATTAATGTAGGGTATGTAAATTATTATCAATTGTTCTCGTTTTTAAGATACTGTCTTTTGAGGAAAATTGATTTTCCAGGAGAATGCAGCCTGATTAATCTCTCCTGTAACTTCAGGCCCCTGTGATTGACAAGTGAGTGCCTCTAGACAGTCTCCCCATTTAGTGCGGCCTTCAGTGCCTTCCCAGCAACTGCAGCCTCTCCTCAGCTGTGGTTCCTGTTCTCCCTGAGCCTTCATCCGCATGTCTCCCAGCAGAATTCATCACCTCCCATATTCTGGTAGTTTTCTTTTAGATCAGATACTGTGTTTTAATGTATCTATCATCAGTGCCTAGCACAGTGCCTGGCGTGTATGTATGGGATGCGTTTGCGAAATACTTCCTAGTGATGCAGGCTGTGTCCTCATGGTTGGGGCTGCTCTGAGACTGTAGTTCTTTTTTTTTTTTTTTTTCCTGAGACGGAGTCTCTATCGCGAGGCTGGAGTGTGGTGGCGTGATCTCGGCTCATTGCAACCTCCGCCTCCTGGGTTCAAGCGATTCTCCTGCCTCAGCCTCCCGAGTAGCTGGGACTACAGGCACGTGCCACCACACCCAGCTAATTTTTGTATTTTTAGTAGAGACGGGGTTTCACCATGTTGGCCAGGATGGTCTCAATCTCTTGACTTCATGATCTGCCCTCCTCGGCCTCCCAAAGTGCTGGGATTACTGCGCCACTGCGTCCGGCATGAGCCGGGCATGAGCCACTGCGCCCGGCCTTGAGACTTTAGTTCTTATATCCCAATTGCTCCCCACCCATGCTTTAGATCTGATAAGCACGTCATACCACAGTTTTTATTTTATCCATTTGCAAGCATAATTACTGATCTTTCTTTTAAGAGAGAATCTTTATATAAATAGAAAAAAATTAGAGATCACCTAGATCCTTATCTTAATTGGGAAAGTTTTTCAATCAAAAAATTAGAAGCTTAAATTCTTCAGCATGACACACTATGTAGAGAAACGTTAGAAAGTGTGTTGGGGGGCCGGGCGTGGTGGCTTATACCTGTAATCCCAGCACTTTGGGAGGCCGAGGCAGGCGGATCACAAGGTCAGGGGTTCGAGACCAGCCTGGCCAATGTGGTGAAACCCCATCTCTACTAAAAATACAAAAATTAGCCAGGCGTGGTGGCGAGCACCTATAGTCCCAGCTACTCAGGAGGCTGAGGCAGGAGAATCGCTTGAACCCAGGAGGCGGAGGTTCCAGTAAGCCGAGAGCCAAGATCACGCCACTGCACTCCAGCCTGGGCAACAGAGCGAGACTTTGTCTCAAAAAAAAAAAAGAAAGAAAGAAAGAAACTGTTGGGATTTCGTGAGTGCGAGTATGTCTTCTGGTCTCAGGTAGATCCAGGTGAGTTTAGAGGTCGTCAGTGTTGACACATCTAAAACCAGGCAGGAAACGGCTGACGATCGTGCACCCGAGTGTACCCCTGGAGCAGCCCAGGGACACCCCGATTGGCAACAGCGGGAGTTGGGAGAAGAGAGGGAGGCCAGAGGGTGGGTGTGTGGAAGGAGACTCACGTCTCACTAGGTTCTTTCCATTTTCATTTTTTAGCCATATGCATGTATCTTTAGCCTTTGTTATTTGAAATATAACTCACATACAGAAGCATATGAAACAAATGTGTAGTGAATAATTATAAAGCAAATACCCACATAACCACCATTCAGGCTGGGCACCCTAAAAGCCCCCTGTAAGTCTTTTATAGTTTTAGGGATTCCTGTTTCTTCCTATAAATGAAATTATACTGAATAAATCCTCCTTATCTGCCCCTTTGATGCAACAGTATTTTGTAAGGCGTATCCATATTGTGTATAGCTGTATTTCATTCATCTCTATCGCTTTGGAATGTTATATAGACTGCATTTGCATTTACCTAATCCACCACTGATGGGCATTTGGTTGTTTCTAGTCTGAGCTGTTAGGATGTTGTGCTGTGGACATTCCTTTACCTCGGTTGTGATGGACGTGTATGTGAGTGTCGTGAGGTGGTATGCCAGGAGTGCTGTCCTGGCTGTCAGCCACGTGTATCCTCAACACCACTGATAACGCACTGCCCCGCCCATGGGTGGTGTTCGGGCTCCAGCCACAAAGCAGCTCCTTGAGGCGCTATTTGGTGTTGTCCGTAGTGGTTTTAATTTGCATTTCTCTGGTGGTTATTAATGAGAGTGACGAGCCCTTCATACGTGGTTAGCCATTTGGATCTATTTTGTGAAGAACCTGATTAAGACTTTTTCCTATTTTTCTATTTGTACTCTGAAGTTTTCTTACTGAGTTATTGGACATGTTTATATATTCTGGATATGAGTCTGTTGGTTATATGTATTCAAATAGTTCTATCCTGTGCCTTGCCTTTTCATCCTTGTGGGTGTCTTGATGAAGGAAAATGTTTAATCTCAGTGTAGATCAACCAGTCTTGTAACGATTACTGGCTTTGTGTCTAAGGAAGTCCTTCTCTACTTCTTTCCCTGTGTAAGACATTCTTCTATATTATTTTTTAAAAGCATTAGAGTTTTGCCTTTCAGATTTAAGTCTATAACCCACCAGGAGTTTGTTTTTTTAATATATATGTATATAATTTGACCCAGTTGCTTCCTTCCTTTCTTTCTTTGCTCTTTTCTTTTCTTTCTTTTTTGTCCCTGTGTACCTAGTTGTCCCAACACAGCGTGTTGAAAGGCCGACTTTTCCTCACTCCTCTGCAACCCTCTGCTGTCACAAGTCAGGTGTCGATTTATGCATGAGCCTGTGTGACAGCACAGAGCCTGGCTGTTTTCATTCATGAAGCTTTACAGGAAGTCTTGATTTCTGGAACAGCAAGTCCTCCAGCTTGGTTCTTCTCAGGGGTGTCTTGGTTAGTCTTAACCCCTTGCATTTCCACATACATTTTAGAATCCATGTATTCAGTTCCACAGAAGTGTGTGTTGGGATATGGATTGGGATAGCATTGAATCCATAGGTCAGTTTCTTACTCGGGTAACTGTTATCCACAGGCTGCTAGAGCAAGCATCAAATCAATGGTTAGCTAGTAAAAGCTCCCCTCTGAGTCGGGGATGGGTGCAAGGGGCTGTTCTCACTGCTCCTCTCAGCGTTGCTCAGAGGTCCTGGTCAGCGCAGTAGATAAGAAAGAGAAGAACAATGTGGGGACTTGCAGATGAAAGGAAAACCAGAGGGATTTAGCAAGATCGCTACATATAAAAGTGATACTCAAAAACCATTTTTTCTGTATTGCAACAGCAGTTAGAAAATTAAATGTTTTTAAAGATACCATTGACGATCACATCAAAACATAGCAAATACCTAAGAATAAAATCTGAAAATTAATGTTTTGCATATTTTGAGAAGAAAATTAGAAGACTTTATTGGGAGACATTTAAAGAGAACTTGAGTAATTGGCGAAACAGTCCGTGTTCATGAATTGGAAGACTCAATCCTGCCAGATTCTTAAGTTCTCCCCAGATCTGTATGGGAGATATAAAGGGCCATGAGCAGTGAAAACGTGAGGAGGGACCAGGCGCAGGAATCAACCAGACATTAAGTCTTCTAGGGCTCTAGAAACTCAGACTCCAGGTGGTGCAGGATGAGGCAGTGGCCAAGAAGAGAGAGAGCCCTGCCTGCACAGACACTGCTCTAGGACAGAGGAGACACTAGAAGTCATGGAGAAATGGTCATTTCAAAAAGTGGCATGTAAATATTATCTTTAAAAACAAAATAGAACTGCTGAGCTTTTGTTTGCTTGGTGGGGGAAACTCATCCTGTGCTACGTTTCCTCATCTGGGACATAGAGGGGAGTGGAATTTAGTACATATTAATGATGAATCCCAAATTTGCCCCAAGTTGTTAGTTCAACTTTGTTCCTACTCGTTTTGTACTAAGAATAAATACATTCGAAAGACAAGATGGCACCGTCGCTAAATGTTGGCTCCTGCCTTTCCGAGAGCTTAAGCGCTTCTTTCTGTTTTGCGTGAGATCTCTTGTCTGTGGGCTCGCGACTTGCATAGACCTCCCCAGGACCCTGGGAGCACCTTGCATAGAAGAATACACGTGGGGCTGGCATGGTGGCTCACACCCGTCATCCCAACATTTTTGGGAGGCTGAGGCAGGAGGATCGCTTGAGCGCAGGAGTTCAGGACCAGCCTTGGCCAACATAGTGAGATTGTGTCTCTATAAACAATTTAAAAACTAGCTGGGTGTGGGTGCATGCCTGTAGTCCCAGCTACTCAGAGGGCTGGGGCAGGAGGATGGCTTGAGCCTGGAAGGTCAAGGTTGCAGTGAGCCAGGATTATACCGCTGTACTCCAGCCTGGGCAACATAGTGAGACCCTGTCTCTAGTTAAAAAAAATAAAAACGTGCATGGAAGCTGAGGGTGCTGCTTGACCTGATGACGCTGTGGTCTCTGTGTTTGAAACTTGACTGCTTCAGCTGCTTAGTGAATATTACGTGAGTGACCAGGGAGTACTTCCCACCCTTGTGAGCCTGCACATTCTGGGGTATCTTTTGAGTTGTCACTGTCTAGGCTGGTAGTTTTTGCAGCTGTGTCTCCTTGCTCCATCGGGGTAATGCTTATTTGGAAGGCCCCAGCATCTGTGCAGCAGAAAGTCCTGGTTCTGCTGTCTTTCTGCAGCTGCCATGCTGAAAGTTGGTCCTTTATGGTGTCTTGGAGCATTTCTTTTGACCACCAAGACTTTTCATGTAAATGTGGGCTTGGCTTCTTTTTTTCAATCAGTTTCCTATCCACAGTTTACCTGATGCCTCTTGGTGCATAGTGACAATTTAGTAATTCAGCCTTACCTCCTCATATTCTATGATTTGGTGGCTAAGCATGTATGTCACAGCTCTCACTCCCTTCTGTAATTGAGGTACATGTTGCTAGCAACATCGGTGAAGTTGGCTGTGGTATTCGCCGTTTAGGACTCATTTACAAAAGCCTTCACTGCCCAGTAGTGGTCTCCAAACTCTTCTGTCCACGCTTGCCTGGCAGCAAAAACAACCTCCAGCACACACCTCCACTGCGTGTAAATTTGTCTGTTGAATATTAGTATGTTGTAATTTCTTGTTCTTTGTAGAAGAAAGTATAAATAGACACCCTGCTGTTTTCTTCCTACGTTCCAATCTTGAGTAACCCCGAGGCTCACCCTGCACTCTAGATATCAGTGACCAGTGAAACGCATTCAGTTTCTGTAGCTCCCTGACTGTTGGGACCAGGAGCATGTATAAAGCTAGACAGGAATGCTCCCAGCCTACTTTAAAGGAGATCTTTGTTAAACATCTCTATTTATCACTGATTAATAACAGGCTTCCCTTTAGTAAATACGTTTTTTAAAGAACAGCACATTCTTTTTTTTTCTTTTTCTTTTTCTTTTCTTTTTTTTTTTTTTTTTTTTTTTTTTTTGAGACAGAGTCTTGCTCTGTCACCCAGGTGGGAATACAGTGGTGTGATCTCAGTTCACTGCAACCTCAGCCTCCCGGGTTCAAGCGATTCTCTTGCCTCAGCCTCCCAAGTAGCTGGGATTACAGGCACCTGCCACCACACCCAGCTAATTATTTTGTATTTTTAGTAGAGATGGGGTTTCACCATGTTGGCTAGGCTAGTCTCGAACTCCTGACCTCAGATGACCCACCCACCTCGGCCTCCCAAAGTGCTGGGATTACAGGCGTGAGCCACTGCGCCTGGCCAGAATAGCACATTCTTATCTCCACCTTCTTTCTGTCATTTTGGATGCCCTGGGTCTTTTCTCCTCTCCCCCTACGGATTTTGCATGAGTATGTCCATGTATATTGCTCTGGGGTATGATTGAGGATTTATCTTGAAATATTTGGAAATTGTCTCAAATTCACAATAACATATTAATTAAATAATGGGAAAAGCTAAAATGATCTATACAAGTATGAGGCATTTGTAATAACACTTTACTGTTACAAAACAGAATGCGTAAAGGTATGAAGCATATTCTTCCACCACCTCCACCCGTTTTTGTTTCCCCGTGGTACAGTCCTGTCAACACAGCAGAAAATAAGATTTTTAAAATATGTTGATGAAGAAGTTGTTAAATTAACTTGCATTCAAAAAAAAATGGAAATATTTGATAGGGCCCAAGGATGCAGTTTTTTACTTTTTTACCCAATTCATTGTTACAGGTTTTTTTTAAAACAGTAAAATTATTTTTAAAAAAAATAGTCAAATGAGATTTTTTAAGTGAAAAAAAGAGCTCATGAGATTATAATCACCAGCATATCTGCTTATGGTCTATAAGCAAAAATTCTACAGAAACACCCTGTCTGGAAGCCTAGAAGAATTGAAATTCACTTGCCTTTTAGAACAGTTTGGATAGAAATTTTATTAAAAACCGTGTTACTCTGCTCTTCCTTCTTAATTGTAATAAATTTGCTTTTGTGTTTGAATGACAACTTAGTCTTTTATTCTGAGTATCAGTTACTGTGCAGTGTTTATAAAGCGAATGATGCTTTTAGGGCATTTTGAGGCATGTAAGAGTGATTTAACTGCACTCTGAATGATCCCAACATCCTTTTGAGTTTCAGTTCCCTGAAAAGGGTACATTTGGCCCTCGTGTCCGTATCTGCCACTTCATAGCACCGTGGCCTTAGGCAAGCTGTGTTGGCTCTCGTACCTGTGTCCTCGCCTCTAGATCGGCGTAACGGCACTGGCTTGAACTGCTGTTAGGAGGATTTGGCGAGGACATGTCCTTAAAGGACTTAACTGGCTACTCCTTAGGAGCCAAGCTGTGCATAGCGTGGCTCGTAGGGAGAACGGTGGACTCTCAGTTCTCTGCAGTGCCAAGAATGTGAGAATGCCAAACAGCTCCAAATACACAGGCTGCGACAACACACACGAGCTCATTGAAGGTAATCCTGGCAAATTAGGGTACAAACAAAGGTGTAGAATTGATGAGAATTGAAGGCAAGCAAAGAGGTAATTCCAAAAATGAACGTTTTTCATCGAAAAAGACTGGATATCTGAATGTGAAGAGTCCTGAACGCTGTAATGACAGTTACTCGTTTCAAATAGTTGCACAGCCACTGAGTTCTCAGAGTATTTAGGAATAAAATTTTTGTTCTCATGGTGTTTTAGGATCCTACAGGCAGTACACCCCACTCCCATGGCCTTGCGTGTGTGCTTCTGATCTCTGAATGCAGTGTAGGAAACAGGGAAACCGTAGCTTCCTACAGAATGGGTCTGCTCAGACAGCAGAGTCTGTGTGCTTGTTATTTGCAAGGCTCAATGTTGGGCCTTTGGGCATATAGAGAACTAGAAGACATAGTCACATGGCACCTACCCTCAAAAAGCATCTAGTTGGGAGTAAGAGGTACTAAGCAGATAGCTAACTGTTTAAAGCACTAACAAGTGCCAGATGACTTGCTCAGAGTCATACATCTTACCTAGGCAGTAAGGAAAGGCCTTGTAGAAGAAACCTCAACAGGAAGTTGACAGTAGGGGCAGGGAAGGGCAAGAGGAGTGTGGAAATGCTCGGCACCAGAGGAAGCAGAGGAGCTGCAGGAAAGCAGCAACACCCCGCCGCCCCCAGGACACTCCCTGGAGCGAGGCTGGCATGGGGCAGTGGGTCTCAGGGCCCCAGTGCTCCTAAAAAACTCTGCAGGACCCGAAAGAGCACTCTTTATGTGAATTTAGCTATTGCTACTGACCTATTTGAAATTAAACTGGAGAAATTTTTAAACATGTATTTATTAATTTATTAAAATATAATAAACATATTACATTTAAACAGAAATAACACATTTTTAAATGATCTAGCCACGTTGGCCAGGCGCATTGGCTCACACCTGTAATCCCAGCACTTTGGGAGGCCAAGGCAAGTGGATCACTTGAGGCCAGGAGTTCGAGACCAGCCTGGCCAACATGGTGAAACCCCGTCTCTACTAAAAATACGAAAATTAGCTGGGTGTGGTGGCGCACATCTGTAGTCCCAATTACTGGGGAGGCTGAGGCACAAGAATCATTTGAACCCAGGAGGCGGAGGTTGCAGTGAGCCAAGATCACACCAGTGCATTCCAGCCTGGGCAGCAGAGTGAGACTCTGTCTCTAAAAGAAAGAAAGAAAATACCCATGTTTTCTAAAACAAAAACTAATTTAGTGGTAAGAGTGGCATAGTTTTATATTTTTGCAAATCTCTGCAATGTCTGGCTTACTAGGAGACATTAAGACAAGGATTCCCCTGTCCGCTTCTGCATTCGGTCTGTTGCCATATGTTGCTTTGGTGGAAGTTTGGGAAAACGTGGTTGGGAAGGGAGGAGTATTTTAGTAGCCTTTTCAGATAGTCGTGGACATTTGCTTTGATATTACACCAAAAGTTAGTATGGGTCGTTTCTTAAAGGAATCTGTAATGTGGAATCTGAAACCATATCAGTGAAAGCCGTCTGTAAATTTTATTCCATTAAATCAAGTGGTCTACTTTGTACTTTGAATGGCCCTTTTGCCCTTGAATGGTGTTAACACTATTTATTCATCATTTGGAAAATACTTGTTCACCGAGTTATGCAAATCTCCTAAAACATTTTGCAAATCTTTGACACATTTCAGTATGTATGTCAGTCAGTCCCGTTTATTCGTGTCACCACTGATCTCCTCTTCAGCCCAGGGAAGATGTCACGCTCACAGTGGCAGACAGAAGTTTTCCAGACTTCCCAGAATACTGGACCGTCATTCAGAGCTTGGTTTGAATTTAGCTTCATCCACTTGCCAGCACTGAGTGATTTTCTAAACCTCTTTCTTTATGTCTGTTGTGCTGTTATAAAGATTAAATGGCAAGAAAGTGTCAATATGTGTAAAGTTTTTAGGATGATGTCTGGCCCAGGTAAGCACTCACTAAGTAATAGTTATCGTTATTGCTGTTTCTAAATTGCCATCATCATTAACGTCAGTCGTCATGTGTGATAAGCCTTGACTGTAGACCAGGATGAGGGAAATGCAGTGTGCTTGGTGGGGCTCTAAGGTGCTAACTCTTTGAATGTTTGGAAGTTAACAGTCAGTTTGGACTGTCACATCTTTGGACTGATGCCAGTTGCTCTGTCATCTAGCAAGCGTGGACAACCACCTGCCCTTCCCATGTTGTAAGCTGAGGGCCTATAGGCAGACATAAGGAGGCATCCTTCCCCCTCTGGTCTTTTTTACCCTGCCTGAACCTAAATTCTGCAGATATCACCTGGTGTCAATGTGTCCACGCCCTTTCCCCAGACATGGACCTTACTGGTTGCCTCTCATTCCACTGCCCAACACGGTGCCTGTGATCATTGCTGCTCAGAGAGTATTTGTTGAATGAACACATGTAGATGGAGTTTATTTCTAACAGTGCTCTCAACATGGTTTGAAAGAGTTAAAAAGCATAAAAACTTCCTCATACCAAACATATAATATGACCAGCGACTAGCTGGGTTTTTTCGTTTTATTTTCTTTAAGGAATATTTAGCCTTTGTTTACCCCACCCCATCTCCTTTTTTCTTGAATCTCTATTCAAAATAAAAATAGAAGAAAGCTTAAATGTGTTTCACAATAACTTTGGGTTAAGCACTTTTGTGATCAATATACTTTGCTTTCTGCTTTTCAGATGTTCCTCCTGCTGATCAAGAGAAGCTTTTTATCCAGAAGTTACGTCAGTGTTGCGTCCTCTTTGACTTTGTTTCTGATCCACTAAGTGACCTAAAGTGGAAGGAAGTAAAACGAGCTGCTTTAAGTGAAATGGTAGAATATATCACCCATAATCGGAATGTGATCACAGAGCCTATTTACCCAGAAGTAGTCCATATGGTAAGTGATTACAGTTTAACCAGTGTGTCCCAGTTCTGATTTATAAACAGGACAGGCCAAGATCTCTGAGCCTAACACAGTGCTACCCAGGAGAAGAATCCTCCTGTTCCAGAATTTGTAGTTGTACTTGAAGAATGAAAATTTTCTTTGTATCCTGGATTGTAATGATAATAATAGGAAGGGAAGTCAGTTGCCTTCTAGGGACCAGTCTAAGTGCTTTGCATTTATTAACTCATTTAATCCTCACAACTACCCTATGGAGTAGAAGTGTTAGAATTTGTATTTCTATTTATTATTTTATCTTCTTTAAATTTTTTTAAAACATATTTAACATTAATATACTAGTGCCTTTTTATAGTTCAGAAGTAAACATTTTGTCCATCCATGTGCAGGAAAATTCTAATGATGGGATGGAGTTGAAATATTGACAGAACCAAGCTGGTGTCAGAATAGTTCATGCTGATTGGCTGAGAAGGCCTCCACCTGTCAGTGCTGGGATCAGGACAGCCCATGCTGATTGGCTGAGAAGGCTGCCACCTGTCAGTGCTAGGATCAGGACAGCCCATGCTGATCGGCTGAGAAGGCCTTCCTCTGTCAGTGCTTCCTCTGTCATTCCTCTATCAATGACAGTATGTCCTGACTGGCTGAAATAGTCTTATCATCCTGCAGTTAGTTCACTGTTGGTTTTATTCAGCCCCCAGATCTCAGTCCTCTGAAGTGTCATACTTTACAGCCCATTCCTCAGTCAGTACCACCTGGAAACACTTCATTCAGTGCCATTACCAAAATTCATTGTTTGACACTGAAATCCAGTTTTCTGTTGATTTTTCTTGAATTGTTGATATTTTATCTGCCTTTGAAACTAGTACCCCCCACACACACACTTACTGGGGAGTCAGTGTGGCTTAGTGTAAAATGTTAAGTCCAATTTTCATTGAACTCTTTGTTAAGTTACTGATTTTTTTTTTCCAAAGCTATATATTTCAGAATTGACTGGACTTCTTGACCTAAAATACTTTTATTTCCTTCTTTAGTATGTTTGCTTTGGAAAAAGATGAAAGTAATGTTCTTCGTTGTAGTTCAGTCTACTGTGTCAGAGGTTGAGATCAACTTGATTGTTTTAACTTGTTGTTTTTAACTCTTAAAGTTCAGGATTCACTGGCATGGCTACCATGTAGTCGGCCTAAGGACTACAAAGGCCATGCGGGTTCCTGTCCCAGACTTGTGCCTGAAGAAGAGTAATAGGCATAAACTGAGCAGAGAATATATACCTTAAAACCTTACCTGTTCAGACTAATGACACTTGGGGAATAGCTTTTTTCTTTCATTAATTTTAACTCTCAATTACTTTGGAGGCCCACTCTAGCCCCAGAATCATAAAAATCTCTAATATTTTCTCCTATTACTTTCATAATTTTGTTTTGCGCATTACATTTTATAATCTTTTTTTCTTTTAGGTATGGATATGTAATAGTTGTACATATTTATGGAGTATATGTGATATTTAGGTAGAAGCATAGAATCCGTAATGATCAAATCAGGGTAATTGGGGTTTCCATCACCTCAAGCGTTTATCATTTCTTTGTGTTAGGAGCATTCCAGTTTTTTTGTTTGTTTTTTTTTTTTTTAATGATGTGGGTTAGGGATAGAACTTCATTTTCTTTTAAATTTATTTTCTTCTAAAATTATTGAAAAAGTATTTCTCCCTACATCATGTATTGACTATTTCATTTCCCCCTATTGCTTAATGCTTCCTTATTATGTGTTCATTTTATTTTACTGTATGTTAGATTTATAAGTATATAAATTCTATATTAAGTTTACACGTGTGAAAGATTTTCCTATGTTTAAGAAAGTCTCTGATTCCCACTCTTTAACCTAAGAGGGAAGAATCTACAAAGAATGACAAGACTCCCGCTGGCCTGGTTCAGGTCAAATGCCCGCCCTTGAACCGAGTGTGCTCCCGACTGCTTGAAACCGCCTCTCGTTTGTATTTCACAGTAGCAGTGTGGGTTACTGGCACCACTTAGGATACTTAAAAGCCCTTGAGGCTGTTTTTATAGATTAAGTCATCATTGCCTCTCCTCTCCCTGTCATAATTGTTTCCTAACTTGATTCTCCTCCTGCTGTATTAACTTGTTTCCCACCCAAACCTCGCGCTGGGCTCCAGAGCGTTGCCAGCCCCCGGGCTCCCTAAGCAGTAAGCAGACACTGAGCATCCATCATGGGCCAGGCACGTTTTGGGGTGAGGAAATAGAATGGCGAACAAGACTTCTGCCCTCCTAAAGCTTTCATTTTCACCTAAAGCTTTCATTTTCACGTGGGAGACAACCATAAAATAAGCCAACCAATAATTTTCATTTTAGATTACGGTGATGCCGTGAATAAAAGTAATCCAGATGAAATAGATAGGGTTGCAAGACTGGGAATGTGATTTCTGCCTTATGCCCACGTGGGCGGGAAGAAGGCGCAGAGTGGAAACTGGGTGATGAATTAGACTGTCCCGTGAAGATGGGCACACATGAGATGCTGTCTGTGGTCACTGTGAGAGCAGGGGACATTTTCTTTCCTTTCTGCTCTAAGTTCAGAAGGCAATATAGCCTTTCCCTACCCCTTGTTTGTCTGGATCTGGAGGTAGAATAGGGGATGGGGACAGATTGGATTTTTGGTTTTGTTGTTGTCTTGTTCTGTAGCTAGAGGGCATTGATGAGAAGTATAGTGAAAGAAGGAAGAACACAGGCGGTGGGGTGGTGCCTGGCCTTGGTTTGTGACCCTCTTGTCAAGAATTTAAGCAACCAGTACAAGGCCTCTGTCCCAAGCAGTGCCTGGGCCTGGTGTGGCAGGCAGCAAAAGCCTGGGCCTCTTTGTGGTTCACGTCTGATGAGAAGCTCTGCAGCTTAGAGCCCCTGTGTGCCCAACACTTAAGCAGCCTTTAGCCATGCCTGTTTTTCTCTTTGTTTCTTATTGGGGATGGGGGGTGTGTATATTTTGGTCATAACAGTTTTAGAGACATTAATTTCCACTTTTTTTTTTTTGAAGAATCCAAAGCTTTATAGTTGTTGTACTCCTGATGCTGCTACTTTTAAGTATCCTGCTTATTAGACTGGACTGCTAGATGGTTTTTTTTAAACAGATCTACTGAGGTATTATTCACATAGCCTAGAATTCACCCATTTAAAGTGTATGAGTCAGTGATTTTTAATATGAATATGGAATTGCACAGCCAATATCACATCTGGTTTTAGAACAGTTTCATCCCCTCAGAAAGAAATCCTGTACTCATTAATAGTCACTGCCATTGTTCCCTCCTCCCTCACCCACCCCCAGCCCTGAGCAACCACTGATTGACTTTTCGTCTCTATGGATTTGCCTGTTGTGGACATTTCATGTTAGTGGAATTACAGAATATGTACCCTTTGGTGTCGGCCTTCCTTCACTTAGCATAATGTTCTCAAGGTTCATCCACATGCCAGTACCTCATGCCTTTTTATTGCCCCATAATATTCCATCATACAGATATAGTACGTTTTATTTATCCACGTATCTGTTGATGGACACTATATTATTTCCATTTGGGGGCTGTTATGAATGACTGTTGTGAACATTGATACGCAAGCTTTTGTATGAACGTGTGTTTTCGTATCTCTTGGGCATATACCTAGGAGTAGAGTCGCTGGGTCATATGGTAACTTTAACATTTTGAAGAACTACCAGACCGTTTTCACAGTGGCTGCACCATTTTACGCTTGTATCAGCAGTGTACGGGAGTTCCAGTTTCTCCATATCCTCAACACTTGTTATGATCTGTTTTATTACAGCCGTCCTAGTGGGTGTGAAGTGTACCTCATTGTGGTTTTGATGTGCATTTCTCGACAACCAGTTGTGTTGAGCATCTCCTTGTGTGTTGTGTATGTTTATATATCATAGACTTCAGACCTAGAAATTAATGGAAACGTGCTGATCATCTAGCTTGACCCTTTTCTTTTCCAGATAAAAAGGCTTATTGGGTTCAGAGAGATGCGGGTGGTGAGGAGCAATTCCCAGGGGAGCCAGTTCTTGGCGTGCAGTTTCCCAGGCCTAAGTTATACCAGCTCCATCATTAATTTCAGCCGTATTTAAATATAATCAGCCTCCTGTTTTTTCAATTAAATTATCTAGTTAATCTGTTTCTCGGGCACGGACCTTCTTCTGATAGTCACAATACCAGTAGCAAAACTAATTGTAGCTTTTAAAAAACTCAATGTAGTAAAAGTAAAGCTGCTTTGTTAACAGTAACTAAAGAGTTAGGGTTAGGGGTTGCACCCTTTCAAAATCTGAAACTTTGACATATCTAGCAGTTTTTACATGATTTCAGAGGGTTCAAGCCTCTTAGAGCCTACAGTAGACCCCAAATTAGGAAACGTAGAGTCTCTTCTAAATCGGGATTCTCATCCAAATCAGGGGATCACAGATAACTGGTCTCCTTGAGAGCCTTTCGGAGGGCCTGTGATGTTAGAACTATTTCCATCATACTGCTAAGACTTTAATTGACTTTTTCACTGTATTGAAATTTGTACCGATGGTGCAGAAGCAGTAGTGGGTACAACATCGCGCACCTTAGCAAGAAGCACAGTGATGGCACCAAGCTGACAACCACACACCCCAGTAGAAACAGAAACGGCCGGTTTCACTTAGTGGTCTAAATGAAGCAATAGAATAGATTAATTGTATTATTTCATGACCCTTGTGCACACATGGTCTTAGGACTCTATGATGAAATGTGAAGGTTTCATAAAGCTCTTCTGCTGCCGGCGCCGGTCAGGAGGGAGAGCGCTTGTGCGATGGAGCTGCCAGCCGAACGTGCCGCTGTTTTCATGGAACACCATTTTTACCTGAAAACTGACAGACAAACCAGTTATTCGGACTTTGAATATTTGGCAGGCATCTTCTGAAAAAATAAGCAAAATGAGAAAGTCACTTGAAGGAAAATAACTGACAGAGTTTGTTGTCAGTGATAAAATGTGAGCTTTCTAGGGAAGTTTTGTTTCATTTTGTTTTTAGAGATGCGGTCTTGCTCTGTTGCCCAGGCGGAGTGCAGTGGCACAGTCATAGCCCACTGCAGCCTCGAACTTCTGGGCTTGAGTGATCCTCCCACCTCAGCCTCCTGAGTAGCTGGGACCACAGGCATGCACCACCATACCCAGCTGATTTTTTAAATTTTTTTGTAGACACGGGGTCTCCACTCTATTGGCCAGGCTGGTCTCGAACTCCTGTGCTCAAGCAATCCACATGCCTCAGCCTCCCAAAGTGCTGGGATTATAGGCATGAACTATTGCACCCAGCCAGAAATTTTCAACTTTGGAAAATTTGTATGCACCAGGGTGAGCTTCAGCCTCCCAATGCTGCAGACATTCCTGCTGAGCTCAGTGGTGATGGGAATGAGCGGGATTTTTAATAGATATGATGAAGTGAGTCACCACTTGGAAGAGCCACCTAACTCAATGAACAAGTATTTTCCAAATGACCGGTAAAGGTTACAGAGTCATTTGTGGCAAGAGAGCCATTCAGAGTGCACAATCCAGCACTGGATTTGAATGTGAGAGTATAGACCCTCATTGATAAGGTTTCAGCACCCATGCAGGAGCTCACCCCTAATAAACTACTACTGGTTGAGTTTTGATGTAGACAATGACCTAAAAACACTATTAGATAGATACTCCTCCCTTGTCAACTACGTTGTCTGTGTGAGACCAGACTTTCATCCTATATTTCAACCTAAACATTCTGAACACAGAAGCAGATATGATAATCTAGCATTTTTCTATTAAAACAGACATTAAAGAAATTTACAGAAATGTAAAACAGTGCCACTTTGCTCATTTAATTTGTTCTGGAAAATATAGTTATTCATAAATACATGTCATTGACACTAAGACATGACGGATTTTTTTTTTTTTTTAGATGAGGTCTTGCTCTGTTGCCCGGACTAGAGTGCGGTGGCATGGCCATTACTCACTGCAGACTCAAACTCCTGGGCTCAAGCAATCCTCCCCCTCCCCCGCCTCAGCCTCACAAGTAGCTGAGTCTACACTGCAAGTGTGCGCCACCACAACTGGCTAATTTTTTTTTTTAAGAGATGGAGTCTGGGCCAGGTGCAGTGGCTCATGCCTGTAATCCCAACACTTTGGGAGGCCAAGGCGGGCGGATCACCTGAGGTCAGGAGTTCAAGACCAGCCTGGCCAACATGGTGAAACCCTGTCTCTACTAAAAATACAAAAATTAGCTGGGTTTGGTGGCACACTCTTGTAATCCCAGCTACTTGGGGGTCTGAGGCAGGAGAATCGCTTGAACTTGGAAGGCGGAGGTTGTAGCGAGCCGAGATTGAGCCACTGCACTCCATCCTGGGCAACAGAGCGAGACTGCTTCTCAAAAAAAAAAGACATGGAGTCTGGCTATGTTTCCTGAGTTGGTCTTGAACTCCTGGCCTCTAGTAATCATCCTGCCCCAGCCTCCCAAGTTGGGATTTTTTTTTAATTTCTCTGGTTTAATTTCTAATATAGCCAATATCAATAGATATAATTCTTATAAACAAAAGTTCTTGAGGATTTGCAACCGTTTTGAGGAGTTTAGTAGGGGCCTGAGACCAAAAAGTTTCAGAGCTACTTTTCTAAAACAGTGCCACTCAAAGGCTGCAGCTTCAACAGCCTTTAGGCTTGTTAGAAATGCAGATTCTTGGCCAGGTACGGTGGCTCACACCTGTAATCCCAGCACTTTGGGAGGCCAAGGCTGGCGGATCATGTGAGGTTGGGAGTTCTAAACCAGCCTGGCCAACATGGTGAAACCCCACCTCTACTAAAAATACAAAAAATTAGCTGGGCGTGGTGGCAGGCGCCTGTAATCCCAGCTACTTGGAAGACTGAGGCAGAAGAATCACTTGAACCCGGGAGTGGGAGGTTGCAGTGAGCCAAGATCGCACCACTGCACTCCAGCCTGGGCACCACAGAGTAAGACTCTGTCTCAAAAAAAAAGAAATGCAGATTGTTTGGGTCCCACCCTAGACCTGTGGACTCTCTGGGGGTGTGTTGCAGTGCTGTGTGTTTTCACTGTTCTCCAGGTCATCCTCAGGCAAGCCAAAACTTCAATAACTGTTTTGAATAATCGTCCTGCATTGTCCCATCTTTGGATCGTCAGTTCCCCCAGAGAACAACTTGTTATACTCTTGCATTTCTTCCACTGAATTCAGCACACTGCCTTTTATAGACTCAATAAATATTCATTCAATATGAGGTTTTCTGCATAGACTTGGGCATTAAGACTCGTCTTAACAGTCACAGATGAAAATAACCTGAAGATCAGAAAAGGAATTGCTTGGATTGGTGATTGAATGAGTCGGATGACTCAGAAGTACTTCGCATTAGAGTGGACCTCTCCAGAAATATCCAAATCTATTGTGCTGGACCACTGAGAAGGCAACCTGGTGTACTCACTCAATCATGCAAGAAATGTGTATTGCAGACACCATGCTACCTCTTGGGGCTACCCCAAGGACTAAAATAATATAGTCTCTACCTATATGGCATCCACCCTTACTGGTCTGGGAGACAACAAGAGGCAGCAGACGTAATGATACGAGGGCCAAGGACTGCGGTGGCGGTCAGTGTAAGGTCTGGTAAGAGCACAGGCATAGGAGGCCTAACCCCTTGCCAGGGCGCCCCAGAGAAGTGGCCTCTCTACACCAGCGGCCAATGCTTCAGGACTAGCTGGCTCAGTGAAAGCAATATAGAGGAGGGAAGGGGAGGGGAGTGTTCCCAGCAGAAGGAACAGCTCCTCCAAAGCCCAAAGACTAGAGAAAGTAAGACGTGTTTGGGTTTGAGCCAAGCCTGGAGCTCCCGATTGGGTGGGCTGGAGTCTGGATCCTGGGGAGCTTGATGGAACCTGAGGACCTGAGGTCAGGTGGGAGAGCTGGGACCACCCCGTTTGCTCCGGCTGCAGTGTGAAGAATAGGTGGGAATGGGTGTCAGAATGACGCATGAAGGGACCAGCTCAACATCTGCTGCGGCATTTCAGGAGAGAAGTGGTGGAATGAGCCAAGCGGCTTTGATGGCAGAGAGAAATGGGCAAATGCAGAGATGTTAAGAAGGTAGAAACACGATTCGGGGTGGATTTGTTTGAGATTCCTGGGGAGAGGAACCAACGCGCAGGTTTCTGACTTGAGCAAGTGGAATGCTGGTTCAGGGGAAAGAGCATGGGCCCTGGTGTAGGAAAGGCCTGAGGTGGGTCTCATCTGTTAACATTATTTAGAGCTCTTTGGGTTAACGGGGGCAGACACCCAATTCACTGTTGTTTACACTCACAAGGAAGTTTACCAGGCAGACACTGGGTCACTCACACTTAGTCCACAGAGTCACAGGGACAGCTTTTCCTTCCGTGTCCCATGTCCCCGCTCTCTGTATGCAGCCTTCCTTCTTTGGGGCATCCCTCTATGATGACAGAGGAAAGCATGGCCCTTGCTGGCTTGCCAGAAGAGGCCTGATGTCTCCTGTCTCCTACCTGCCCTTGATCCCATTGCCGTAACTAGGGAGATGGGGTACTGTGGTCGTGACTTAGACTGGGTCATGTGCCCACCAAACCATGCGACAGAGTCAAGGAGCAAGAATTCCCCAGAAGGGAGGGAGTTGTGTGCTTCTCTGGGCAGATGAAACGGTCAGATCTGTACCCAGCTTTAATCTGCTAACTGTGCTACTTTAGGTGAACAGCTTGGTTCTGCAAGCTTGGTTCTGTCTGCTGCAGACAAACAGCTGTAATGCTTCTGCCTCACAGAGCAGCTAGGATGAAAGGGGAACACATGGAAAGCTTGGACAGCCCCCGTGACAAAGTTGTCAGTGTCCTCAGAAGTGGCCAGAAAGGGACAAGCCTCCAAGATTTCTCAGAATGCTTACCAGGGGGACGCCTCAATGCAGCCTTCTTTCTTCATATTCGTACGGGACTTATTTCTAATTCTCGCTCCAGACTCTGATATCTTGAGGTTACTTAACTTTTTTTTGAGACAGAGTCTTTCTCTGTCACCAGGCTGGAGTGCAGTGGCGTAATCTCGGCTCACTGCAACCTCCCAGGTTCAAGTAATTCTCCTGCCTCAGCCTCCCAAGTAGCTGGGATTACAGGCATGCGCCACCACACCCAGCTAATTTTTGTATTTTTAATAGAGACAGGGTTTCACCATGTTGGCCAGGATGATCTCAAACTCCTGATCTCAGGTGGTCTGCCCACCTCAGCCTCCCAGAGTACTGGGATTACTGGCGTGAGCCGGCGCCCAACCTCTATTTTCTTATTTAGAAAGTTATCATGCTGTGGAACTACTTCATAGAGAGTTAGTTAGATTAGTTTAAATGGTGATTGGAAGATTAAAAATACATGGTCTGAAGTATGATTTCATGTTTGTAACATATAAATAAATTCATGAAAATAAAATCAAACTTAGGGAGAGAAGGTAACTTGTGAAATACTCTACAGAGTACGGTGACCCAGCCCTGTGGCACCATCCACACCACAGATTGATTTGGTTCCATTTTATCGATAGATTTTTAAAATAAAGCTGAAGGCCTCGCCAACATGGTGAAACCCCATCTCTACTAAAAATAGAAAAATTAGCTGGGCATGGTGTTGCACACCTGTAATCCCAGCTACTTTGGAGGCTGAGGCAGGAGAATCGCTTAAACCCTGGAGGCGGAGGTTGCAGTGAGCCAAGATCACGCTACTGCACTCCACCCTGACGGACAGAGCGAGACTCCATCTCAAAAAAATAAATAAATAAAAAATAAAGCTGAAGGAATATAGTACAAACTGTTAATAGTAGGTGTCTTTGGGTGGTATCATTAATTTTTCCCTTTTACTATACACTTTTGTAATTTTAAAAAAAATTCAGAATGGGCCAGGCACAGTGGCTCATGCCTATAATCCAACTTTGGGAGGCCAGGGCAGGAGGATCACTTGAGATCAGGAGTTGGAGACCAGCCTGGGCAACGTAGCAAGACCTTGTGTCTACAAAAAAAAATTTTTTAGGCCGTGCACGGTGGCTCACACCTGTAATCCCAGCACTTTGGGAGGCTGAAGCGGACAGATCACCTGAAGTTAGGAGTTCAAGACCAGCCTGGCCAACGTGGTGGAACCCTGTCTCTACTAAAATTACAAAAATTAGCCAGGCGTGGTGGCGCATGCCTGTAATCTCAGCTACTCGGGAGGCTGAGGCAGGAGAATTGCTTGAACCCAGGAGGCAGAGGTTGCAGTAAGCTGAGATCATGCAACTGTACTCCAGCCTGGGCGACAGAGCGAGACTCTGTCAAAAAAAAAAAAAGAAAGCAAGAAGAAAGAGAAAGTTTTTTAATAGCTGGGTGTGGTGGCGCACGCCTGCACCTATATGCCTAGCTACTTGGGGCTGAGGCGGGAGGCTTGTTTGAGCTCAGGAGCTTAAGGCTGCAATGAGGTATGATTGTGCCACTGCACTCCTACCTGGGCAACAGAGCAAGACTCTGCCTCAAAAAAAAAAATTAATAATTATGTACCACATTTGTCATCATCAAAAACCAGTAAAGATATTTTTCTTTCTTAAAAATAAAAACAAGCGGCCAGGCGCGGTAGCTCATGCCTGTAATCCCAGCACTTTGGGAAGCCGAGGCAGGTGGATCACCTGAGGTCAGGAGCTCGAGACCAGCCTGACCAGTATGGTGTAACCTCATCTCTACTAAAAATATGAAAATTAGCCAGGCATGGTGGCAGGCACCTGTAGTCCCAGCTACTCGGGAGGCTGAGGCAGAAGGATTGCTGGAACCCTGGAGGTGGAGGTTGCAGTGAGCCAAGATTGCGCCACTGCACTCCAGCCTGGGCGACAGAGCAAGATTCCATCAAAAAAATTAATTAATTAATTAAAAAGATAAAATAAAAACAAGCTATCCGTATGTAATATAGTACTGTTTTTATCAGGACTCTTGTTGGTTTCCAGGGAAAACTAGTTGATCACATTATTTTAATCCGCACTGTCTGTAAGTGATTTGATGTTGACTTACACGTTTTATGGGCATGAGAGTGTTCTTAGGATCTGTTGGCCGGGTCCTGGGGGAGGTCTCACACCCTGCACCCCCAGATGGGTGTCCTGTGTTTCACTTAGGGACTGATGTGGGGCACGTTCCTTCTTCTATTTTTATAGCTGATATTTACAGTGTGTTCTGGAAAGTTTTACTTGCTATAAGGGTGATGATAGTTTGGGAGAGGAAAGAATGTGTTGAATTAAGAGGGATAGTACATTGACCAATGGAGTTGCAGTCAAATTTATTTCAAGTGAGGATTTAAATCATGCATTCCCAAGTACTTTTTGAAATCCAGAGAATGATTTTTCTACTTTAAATATGAGTAAGCTGTTTTTTAGAGGTTTGTTTTGAGATTTTCCTTTGATGTTTTTAAATTATAAAAGGAATACATGCTTATGTGATAACAAATGAAACAAATACGAAAGCATTTTAAAAAGTTAATCTTTTTCCTACTTCACCCCTCCCCAGTTCTACCCATCTCTACCTCCAATCAGCCAATTCATGTTTATTGTATTTTCAGAAGGCTACTGAGAAACTTTTGGGATGATGAGTATGTTCATTATCTGATTATATGATTGTTTCACAGATATATGCATATGTTAAATATCAAATTTTACACTTTAAATATGTACAGTTAATTGTGTATAAATTATATCTCAGTAAAGCTGGGTGTTTTCAGATGTCCAAACTTGTTAGGTATTTCTTTTGGTCTAGGGGTGCAGTGAAGAAATTACTAAGACACCAAGGGCATTGTGAACCAAGAAGTTTTGGGAACTTATGACCTAGTGAATATCTTTCCATAACTTTTTTTAAATTAATTTTTTATTTACATATAGTGAAATTCACTCTTTCTTGTGGCCAGTTCTCGGAACTTTGATAAATGTGTATAGTCACGTCTTCCGCACCACAGTCAGGATATAGAACAGTTTCTTTTGGTTTTTTTTGTTTGTTTGTTTGTTTTTGAGACGGAGTCTCTGTTGCCTGGCTGGAGTGCAGTGGCACCATATCAGCTCACTGCAACCTCCGCCTCCTGTGTTCAAGTGATTCTTCTGCCTCAGCCTCCCGAGTAGAAGAACAGTTTCTTCAGCCTCCAGAAACATGGCTTTATGCCCACTTTGTAGTCAGAGCCTTCCCCTTCCTTTCTCTCTGCCCCTCACTAGTCTGTTCTCTATCACATCATTTTGTCTTTTCCAGAATGGAAACGCCATAGAAATGGATTCAGTGTATAGCCTTTGGGTCTAGCTTCTTTCGCTTAGCTTGATGCATTGGACATTCGTCCATGTTGTCACACAGTTTGTTCCTTTTCCTTCTCAGTGTTGTCTCATTATATAAAAGTAACACCATTTGCTTATCCATTTCCTATGGAGGGATATTTGAGGTGTTTCCAGTTTTATTTGGAGCAATAAAACTTTTATAAATACTTACATACCGATTTTAGACATAAGCTTTTATTTAACTTGGGTAAACACATAGGGATGCAATCGCTAGGTGAATGGTAAGTGTGTGTTGAGCTTTCTAAGGAACTGCCAAACCGTTTTCCAAAGTGGCTGCCCCGTGTGATTCCCCCAACAGTGCGTGAGTTCTCATGCCTCCCGTATCTTTGGCAATATTTGGTGTCATCAGTCCTTTTATCTCATTTTGATTTTAATTTGCATTTCCTTAATGACTAATTATGCCAGGCTTGTTTGTTTGTTTTTTGGAGACAGGGTCTCACTCTGCCAGCCAGGCTGGAGTGCAGTGGCTCAATCAGGGCTCACTGCAGCCTCCACCTCCCAGGCTCAGGTGATCCTCTCACCTCAGCCTCCTGAGTAGCTGGGACTGCAAGCGCCCACCACCACACCCACCTCATTTTTGTATTTTTAGTAGAGACAAGGTCTCACTGTGTTGCCCAAGCTGGTCTCGAACTCCTGAGCTCAAGTGATCCCCCTGCCTCAGCCTATGAAAGTGCTGGGATTCCAGGCGTGAGCCACCACACCTGGCCCAAGCATTTTTTCCCTGCACTTTTTGTCATTTGTATATCTTCATTGGTGAATTGTCTGTTCCAATTGTTTGCCTGTTTTTCAATTGGGCTTTTTTTTTTTTTTTTTTTTTTTGAGTTTTGAGTTTTGAGACTTCTTTACATATCTGGGTATGGATTTTTTGCGAGATACATGATTTGCAAATATTTTCTCTCAGTCTGTAGCTTGTCTTTTTTTTTTTCTTAAGTGTCTTGTACAGAGCAAAAATGTTTAATTGAGATAAAGTCCAACTTAGGATTTGTCCTTTATCAGTAGTGCTTTTGGTAGCATATCTAAGAAGTCTGCCAAACCTAAGCTCACAAAGATTTTTCTCCTATATTTTCTTCATCGTCTCACATTTTACATGTAGGTCTGTGATCCATTTTGTCTGCAGTTCGTTCTTTGGCGTATGGATTTCCAATTGTTCTGTTTGTTGAAAAGACTGATGAATATCCATTGAACTGCTTTTGTTCCTTTGTCAAAAATCAGTTGAGCATGTTGTGAGTCTTCTTCTGGACTCTGTCCTGTTGCGTGTTTGTGTATCTCTGTTTGCCAGTCTCACACTGTCTTCAGTACAGTACTTGATAGTAAATTTTGAGATCAGGTTGTGTGACTCTGCTATAACCTCTTTCTTCTTTTTGAAAATTGTTTTGACTATTCTAGTTATTTTACCTTTCCATATAAATTTTAAAATCAGCTTGTTATCTACAAAATATTCTTCAGGGGTTTACTGCATGCAGTGAACATGTAGACTTGGAGACCATTGACCTCTTAACAGTGTGAGCTTTGCAGCCCATGTACACAGCATGTCTCCCCATTTTGGTCTTCTTGTTTTGTAGTTGTCAGCAAACAGATGCTATAAATATCTTCTTAGACTCATAAATTAGTATTTTGGTTTTTGGTTGTCATTGTAAATAGATCTGTTTATTTCCCATTTGTAATTGTTTATTGTCTTTTTTTCTTGTAATTATATCAGGTTTTGCTTCATGTTATATATATTCATATAAATATTCAGCGTATATCCCCTCTTGGTGAATTAACTCTTTTACCATGATAGGTATGACTGTATTGCTGGTAATATTTGCTCTGAAACCTGCTCCGTCTCACCTTAATATAGCCATTCCAGCGCTCTTTTGACTAGTGTTGGCATGCTATGTCTTTTTCCTCCCTTTTACTTTTGATCAGTTCGTATCTTTATACGTAAAGTGGGTGTATCGTAGATAGCGTATTGTTGAGTCTTGGTTTTTTTTTGTTTTGGTTTGGTTTTTGTTGTTGTTGTTGTTGTTGTTTTGAGACAGAGTCTCGCTCTGTCACCCAGGCTGGAGTGCAATGGCACAATCTCCGCTCACTGCAAGCTTCACCTCCCGGGTTCATGCCATTCTCCTGCCTCAGCCTCCCCCAAGTAGCTGGGACTACAGGCGCCCACCACCACACCCAGCTAATTTTGTATTTTTAGCAGAGACGGAGTTTCTCACCATGTCAGCCAGGATGGTCTCAATCTCCTGATCTCGTGATCTGCCCACCTCGGCCTCCCAAAGTGCTGGGATTACAGGCGTGAACCACTGTGCCCGGCTGAGTCTTGCTTTTTTATTCAGTCAGACAATCCCTGTCTTTCAGGGTGTTGAAACCATTTATTTTTCATGTGATTATGAATGTACTTGGGTTTAAATGTACCACCTTCCTATTTTTTTTCTATTTGTCCCACCTGTTTATCGTTTCTCTTTCTTCTTTGTCTGCATTCTTTTGGATCAATTGAGTACTTTTTATGATTCCCTTCTATCTCATTTGTTGGCTTCTTTATGATAACTCCATATTGTTTGATTTTAATTGTTAGTCTTTTCTAGAACACACCTTTAACTTATCACAATCTACCTTCAAGCGATAACATACTATTTCATATAGAATATAAGACATTTACAACAGTATACTTCTATTTCTCCTCTCCCAGCCTTTCCGCTATTATCGTACATAAACCCCACAATATCTTATTATTTTTGTTTTAAAGAAATTTAAGTGATTTTTAAAAATCTTTTTTTTTATTATACTTTAAGTTTTAGGGTATTAAAAATCTTTTATATTTACCCAGATAGTTACAATTTTCAGTGTTCATCATTCCTTTGTGTAGATTCAGATACCCATCTGATATCAATTACCTTCTGCTTGAAGGACTGTCTTAATATTTCTTATAGCACAGGTCTACTGATGATGAATTCTTTTAGCTTTCGTGTATCTGCAAAAGCCTTTCTTTTCTTTTGCCTTTTTTGTTTGTTTGTTTGTTTTTTTGAGACAGGGTCTTGCTCTGTTACCCAGGCCAGTGTATAGTGGTGCAATCACGGCTCACTGCAGCCTTGACTTCCAGGCTCAATCAGTCCTCCCACCTCACACCCCAACCCCAACTCTGCCCCAGTAGCTGGGATGACAGGCACATGCCACCATGTCCAGCTAATTTTTTTACTTTTTGTGGAGACAGGGTCTCACTAGGTTGCCTAAGCTGGTCTCAAACTCCTGGGCTCAAGCAGTCCTTTCATCTTGGCCTCCCAAAGTACTGAGAGTACAGGCGTGAGCCTGGTCTTGCCTTCAGTTTTGAAAGATCTGCTTGCTGGTATAGAATTCCGTGTCGACCGTTTTATCCTTGAAAAACTTTTGCTCGCCTGTTGTCTTGCTTGCATTATTTCTGATGAGATGTCTCCTGCCATTCTTTTCTTTGTTCCTTTGGACATAATGTACCCTTTCCCCCTCTGGGAGCTTTCACAATTGTCTCTTTTTAAGTCATTTGATTATGATGGGCCTTGGCATGGTTTCCTTCATTTTGCCTGTGTTTAGAGTTTGTTTATAATTTTCATCAGTTTGAGAAATTGTCTCTTCAAATATTTTTTTCTGTCCCATGACCCTTTCTCTCCTTTAGGGATCCCAGTAACGTGTATTAGGCTTCTTAGAGTTGATGCCGATGCTCTTTTTCTCTTAATTCTTTTTTTTTTTTTTTTCTGTGTAACATTTGGATAGTTTCCTTTGCTTTCTTCAACTTCTTTAATCTTTTCTGCCGTGTCTATTCTGTTAATTTTTATTACAGTAAACTTTTCATTTCACACATAATTTTTTTAATTAAGTGAGCAAATTTACTTAAGCAATTAGAGATCTGTGGGTACATATTGTTGTTGTCATCTCTAGTGGTTTGATTTGTGTCTTTTTAAAATATCTTTCACGTCCACCTAACTTTTTGGACACAATACTGTATTCATGTCCTTGTCTGCTAATTCTAACATTTGTGTCAGTTCAGTTTACTTCAGTTGACTGGTTTTTCTTCTCATTATAAATCCTTCTCCTGATTCTTTGCGTATCTGGTAATTTTTAATTGGATGTCTGACATTGTGAATTTTGCTTTGTTGAGTGCTATATCTCTATTCATGTTCTTGAGATTTGTTTGGGGATGCAATTAAGTTACTTGGAAATAGTTTGATCCTTTCAGTTCTTGCTTTTTCAGATGTTTTAGGCAGGAACAGTTATATTAAAACCAGAGCTAATTATTCTCCACCACTGAGACCTTTCTGATTAGGAAGCCAGTGCCCTATGGATTATGAATTTTTCCCATCTGGTTGGTGGGAACAGACACTGTTCCCAGCCCCGAACAAGTACTGGGTTCTCACTAATCCTTTCAGGTGGTTCTTTTCCCAACCTCTGGTAGTTTCCTCACACAAATATGCTGATCTGTACTCTGCTGAATAGTTGAGCGACCTCTACAAATAAATCACTGTAGTTCCTCCCTGTGTGCAGCTGTCTACCCTGTGGAACTCTGCCTTGCAAATTCTAATCCCGTTTAAATCCTGGGTCCCACCTGGGTTCTTTCTGCCTATACTACAACCTAAAAATCTATCAAGGCAGGAGCCTGGGGCGGTGTGGGACGCGCCTCACTTGTTCCCATCTCAGGGATCACTGTCCTTATCCTTTGTTGTCTGAAATCCAGTGTCTTGAAAACCGTAATTTTATATATTTTTGCCCAAATATTTGGTTGTTTCAGGCAGTAGCATAAACCTCATCCTTGTTACTCCATCTCATCTGGAAGCATAAGTCTGCTTCATTTATAATAGATACTCAATAAACACTTAACTCCGTCCACCCAGGGGATCTAGCAATTATAAAAATGAAAGACTGTTTGCATAATTTATAATGCCATAATTTCATACGTCATTTGGGGTTAGGGGAAATGGCTGTGCATACATGACTGGGAAGTGATAAGGAGTTTAGCTCTGAAACTTCCCTTCTCAGTTGATTTATATCACGTTGGATAGAGAGTATGTTGTTCTGCTATTCTAAAGCATTACTAAACTTTCTCATACCTTACTGCAAAAAGAAATCAGAATACATGATAAAGCAAATATATTAGAATGCTAATGGTAAAATCTAGATGATAGCTATTCGCTATAAAATTCTTTCAACTTTATTGCATTGAAATTTTTCGTAATAAAAACATTGGGAATACATCATTCAGAATCTATACGAAACTAATCTTTGGCCCAGAGTAAATAACTTAAGAGCACTTCCAAATCCAGTGTTATCTTTAAATGACACTAGTTGAATTGAATTATAAGCATTATGAATTATTTCTTATGTATAAATATTCTAAACTCAAAAAATATAAACTCATGCACATAACTGTAAATGATTTATTTTCATGCTTATCTGAAGATGATCTTGTTATGAAACTGTAGAAAATTAAAATATTCATTGTTTGAAAAGTTTAGACTAAATTTCCTTTATTAAGTATTCTACAAAGGTTTGTAAGTTGTTTGTTTGTTTTTTAATTTGAGACAGAGTCTTGCTCTGTCGCCCAGGCTGGAGTGCAGTGGCACGATCTCAGCTCACTGCAACCTCCACCTCCCAAGTTCAAGCAATTCTCCTGCCCCAGCCTCCAGAGTAGCTGGGATTACAGGCCTGTGCCACCATACTTGGCTAATTTTTGTATTTTTAGTAGAGACAGGGTTTTGCCATGTTGGCCAGGCTGGTCTTGAGCTCCTAACTTCAGGTGACCTGCCCGCCTCAGCCTCCCAAAGTGCTGGAATTACAGGGGTGAGCTACCGCGCCTAGCCCATAAGTTTTTATTTCCATATCTTTAACTGCTATTTAGGAACATATTTGAATAGATTGTAAAAATAGCAAGTTATTCAAAGTAAGAATTTTCAATGTTGTGGTTCTTTTCTTGACTGTCACATCATGGCATCTATTTGGAGGTGAAATCGATTCTTTGAAAGCAGCTCTTGCTGTGGAGGAAGCGCGAGGTAGATTTGTGGGAAGAAGGCTCTGCTCTCCCTTACCTCTTTACCTCTCTTCACTGCCGAGCACTCATTGTGTGCCAGGGCCAGCAGGAAGACATTAAACCAAGGACTTCCCGGCCACCCAGTCATACTTGAGATAAATATTCCAAAGAAAATGTACAGCATCATAGAAGAGCTTAAAATTAGGGGCGCAATTAGGACTGTAATTATTTTGCAGCTGAGACGTAAAGGTTTAATGAGACATTTTTCACAGTTTCCAGGTAATTAATTGGTGTTGCAGTTAATAAGGTGACTGATGCGCGCTTTTCCCAGGATCCATTTACTCTCAGCAAGTGTTTGAGGACCTCCTAGGTGCCAGGCACGGTGGTAGGTGCTGGGATTGCTGTGCATTTATGTTCTCTAGATGATAGCTGAGTTCTGGTGCCATGAAAGCAGATTCAAACTCACTTTACAAATGGGGAAAGGGGTAGTATCTCCCTTTAAGACTGCTACTACGATTTTTACTATTCTACCTAAATTTTAGGTTAAGTTCATTGAGTTCATCAAAAATTCAGTTTGAGATTGTGTCTGCTTTATACATTGCTCTGCGAAGTTCCATCTTTGTAATATGATGTCATTCCACATCAAAGGTTCCTCCGTTTTTTCGGGCATTCTTCAGTGCCTTTTATTAGAGTTTTCTGCTTTCTCCATCAAGGCCTTGTAACTAGGTCAGTAATTCCCAGGCACTTTGTAGTTTTTGTGTCTGGGTAGCTGGAGTCTTCGTCTCTGTTTCTTTTTTGTATTTCCTTAATTGTTAGTGGAAAGGTGGTTGCTGTTGGTTTCATGTTTTTGATATTTGCATGTGGTAGTCTAGTTGTGATGGTCTGTCTGTTGCTTCTGTTTTCCAGCTATATCATTTGCAAACAAATGACAATTTTGTACTTAAATATATATATATTGCGAAGGGGCTTAACACTTTCTGCCCTTCCCAGAAATGTATCTCTTAGCAATATGACTCGTAGAACCTAACAGTTCCATCACAGGAGGAAGTGTTCTGCAGTAACTGTAATTTGGCCTTTGATGGATTCATCTGTTATAAATCCTGTTGACATGAATAAAACAGAGAATAAATAACAGAATAACCCTTGTGGTTTTGAACAGAGAACTGTAAATAATCAAACCTTTCTTTCCTGTTGCCTCTAAAGTTAGACTATCAGCGGTTTTTTGTTTAATGTATCCCTTCATGTCTTAAAATTTTTATATGTTACACTGCTGCAGTTATGTTACGGCATAAATATTCACTCATTGGTAATGAATGATAACACATACAGAAAGGCTGCATGATATTGCTGAATTGTAAGAATTTTCCGTAAAGTTGCTTCTTGGGCCATTCTAGTTTACATCTAATTTAATACATTTAGCAATTTGGAGAACATCTGCAGGACTGATGTAAGTACTGAAAGTGGAAGTGTCAGGGAGGCAGCAGAAGCAGGTGCTTCCTGATATTAACCAGAGACGGTCCTGGCACAGATGGGGCCGTGTGAATCACATGCAGACATACGTGTGCACTCACGTGCGTGCCATTATTTTCATGTGGAGGTCAAACAGTCAGAAACGTTTGGGAAGTGCTGTGTAATGCTAACTGTTCATGCATAATGTTTTCCCATTTAGTAAGTGCTGTTGCATGCGTTTTCTGTGATTCTCACCACAGCCCAATGCAAAAAATAAAAAAAGGATTTACGCTTTTTTTTTTTTTTTTTTTTTTTTTGAGATGGAGTCTCACTCTATTGCCCAGGCTGGAGTGCAGTGGTGCAATCTCGGTTCACTGCAACTTCCACCTCCCAGATTCAAGTGATTCTCCTGCCTCAGCCTCCCGAGTAGCTGGGATTACAGGCACCCACCACCGCACCCAGCTAAGTTTTGTATTTTTAGTGGAGATGGGGTTTCACCATGTTGGCTAGGCTGCTCTTGAACTCTTGACCTCAAGTGATCCACCCGCCTCGGCCTCCCAAAGTGCTGGGATTACAGGCATGAGTCACCGCGCCTGGCCTTTACCCTTTCCAACGGAGGAGAAAATTGAGGCTCAGGCAGGCTGTTTGGTCTGAGGTCCTTCTTCTAGGTGGGAAGAGGGTGTAGAGAGACTGTTTCCATGAGGCTGTGCTGCCTTTGTTGGGCAGTGTGATTCTGCATCTGTGCCTCTGGGTGTGCGCTGGATCCGTAGGTCTCATTTGAGAGATCACAGTGACCCTGTGTGCTGCCCAGAAGACCCGGGACTCCTTAGACCTCAGAGCTTCTTTGGTGTTCACTGCATGACGTTGATGTCTTCTCTGTTTCCTCAGACCGGATCCATGCATCCAGGTAGCATGGCAGTGACATTTGCACACAGACATCAGCACCCCAGGTTTCTGTACCTGGGGCTCCTGCCCCTGATTCGCCCCTGCAGCTTTTGTGTTAAGAAATGTTGCTAGGTCAGAAACCCGAGAAGAATTTGAGGTGATAGACCGTTGGCCCTCTGTTCCTTCCCCCCGCCCCAGTATTACTTTTTACTTAACCTTTTCTAGAGATATGCACTAAATTAATGCAATGTAATGTGGTAAGAAAGGCGTGTAGAAGTTAGAAGTGCAAGTTTTTTTCCTTACACATGAGAAATGACTTTCAATCAATCAGAATTGGCCTGGAATGAACCTTCCTGGACCTAGGTCGGTCATCAGTCAAGGACGCTGTATCAGTCTGCTCAGGCTGCCGTAAGAAAATACCACAGGCTGGTGGCTTAAACCACAGAAATGTGTCTTCTCTCCATTCTAGAGGCTGGAAAGTCTAAACTCAAGGGTGTAGCAGGGTTTGTTCCCTGCTGAGGGCCTTTTCTGGCTTGCAGACGGCCACTGTGCCCTCCCATGGCCTTTGCTCCGAGCAAGTGCAGAGAAGGCGAGTGTGAGCCTTCTACCATCCGTCCTTACAAAGACACTAATCCTGGAGGGCCAAGGCCCCACTGATGACTTCATTCACCCTTCATTATTTTCTCTGAGGACCCATCTCCAAATCCAGCCACACCAGGGTTTAGGTCTTTAACATGAATGTGAGGAAGGGAGGCCACAACCATTGAGTCCATGACAGACACTGAAAAGAGGACATTGTGTTCAGAGCAAGCCATCTGAGTCACCTTGCAGGCCCTCAGCTCAGCATCAAGGATTCAGTGAGTGTGCAGGTGTTTGAGACGGGGCCTAGCTGCTGGGCTGACTGTCACTGTGCGGGAGAGTTTCAACTGGAAACCCTAATCACTAGCTTTCCTGCTAGTAGAAACCACCAGTTTACTTAGGAATCTCAGCTGACTGGGTGCCTCAGTCAGGGCTGTGCAGAGAAACAGCAGGAGAGACAGAGATTGAGATCTCAAGGACTTGCCTTCTGCAGTGGGTGAGTCCAGCGGGCAGGTCTGGACTCCGTGGACAGGCAGCGGGCACGAGACTTGGCCGTGGTGGACACTGCAGGCCGCAGGTGGACTCTCCTCAGAGAAGCTGCAGTTTGGGTCTCACAGGCCTCTCAGCTGACCGGTTGAAGCCCCTGCATTCTCAAGAGTGATCGCTACTTGAAGTCCGTTGATTATAGGTGTTAACCACATCTATAAAATGCCTTTACAGGAACACCTACAGCAGTGTTTGGACAGCTGGGCACTGTGGCCTAGCCAGGTTGACACATACGGCCAGCTGGCACAGTCGGGGACATTTTACTTTTTTTCAGTTATCGCCTTTAACCATGATGGGTGAAATCACACTTTCCTGTCCCTAAATAACATCTTGGGCAAGTTGGTTAACTTTTTAGTCATCCCTGGTTACAGAAATCCAATCTAGGTTAAAGCTTTAATCTCAGACCCTCTGCAAATGGCATCTAAGCCGCACCCCAGGCAGCCTGGCCAGGGAGGGACATGCTGTGGGAGAGGAGGGGAAGCAAGGGTGGCTCCGAGCCCCTCTTGCCCGCCCTCCCGCGGGGCTTTGAGCAGCACCCAGAGCAGAGGGGAAGGGCAGCTGCCTGTTCTGCTCAGTTGCTCCCTGTGGCCTCGGCCAGAATGGTGGTCTCTTCCTCTGTGGCATGTCTGTGACTCTCGGGCAGCAGGCCTCTTCCAGAGAGACAGCTGTTTCCTCTCCCCCAAGACCTACAGCCTCGTCTCTGGGTGAGCTGACCCCTCTCTCCCTTGGCAGCTTCCTGGGCGGCGTGGCCCTACGGCTCCTGCTCTGGCCTCTGTATCCCTGATGGGCAGCCCCAGAAACCTCGGAAGCGGTGACCGTGCTTTCCTTCCAGGCGCCATGGTTCCTCAGGCCCTGATGTCACAGGCTGTTCCCAGAGTCTCCTGCCAGGCATAGTCCTGTTCACAGATTCCTCTGCCACCCAGAGTTCGTGCCCAGGCTCTGCCCTCCCCACACTGTGCTCTGCCCCTGTTGGCACCAGGCCGGGCCCACAGCTCTAACCCACCGAAGAACAAAGTGCCATCTCCCTTTCCTGAAGGTGACCCTGTCCTGTGGGTGACTGGACCCTCACCCCAGTCTCTTGGCTTTGAGAGAGAGGGTAGAAACCCCAGTTCACGAATGCTACACTCCCCGTAGGAGCTAAAGACTCAATTCAGACTTTCCTTTCTCTGCCCTTCATGGCCCTAGAAGATATGGAGAGCTTCAGCAGTGGCTGCTAATGACAGGACCAGTTGTGTTACATCTCCACACGCCCTGGGAGGAGATGGCGGCCTGCCCAAAGTGTGTGTGTGTGGCCTTTCCTTAATAGTTGAGCTTTTAGCATCTGCTTGTTCACGTCTGTGGGCTTTGGGGTCAGGGTGCCAGGAGGGGCAGACTAGACCCCTGTCTGCGCCGAGTGCCTGTGGGCCAGCAACTGAGGCAGGGCCGTCCACCTGTCAATCACTATTCTTTGGGAGGCTCCTTGCAGTACCTTATACACACACTAGCTTCACAGAGGAGGGGACAGTCCCTGGAGAGTAGACATTGCCAGAAATTATAACACCAGTGAGAGTCAGGTTAACTCTCGGTTTTAGATTGCAAACCTTTGTCTTTGTACCTATGTCTTAGGAACATTACTCATACTTTTACTAAAAGTGTTTTTTAATTAGTTGTTCCTGGCTTTTCAGCCCCTTTTTTCATCCCTGCGTTTCTACAGTATCCGTGAAGGCCATTACAGTTGGTCTTTACGTCAGCTCCCCTCTCAGATGACACAGAGAACAAGCTCAGATGCTTGATGCTCAGATGCTTGATGCTCAGAGCTTTTATAGCTGATGACTTTCTGAAAAATGATATTAAGGTTTGGAGTTCAGTATCAATACCAGTAAAGAAGGGAAGAGACAGGCAGGTGCGGTGGCTCACGCCTCTAATTCCAGTACTTTGGGAGGCCAAGGCAGGAGGATTGCTTAAGCCCAGGAGTTTGAGACCAGCATGGGCAACGTAGCGAGTTCTTGTCTCTGCAAAAAATAAATAAAATTAGCAGAGCATGGTGGTGCATGCTGGTAGTCCCAGCTACTTGGGAGGCTGGGGCAGGAGGATCGTGTGAGCCCAGGAGTTGGAGGCTGCAGTGAGCGATGATGGCCACTGTACTCCAGCCTGGGCAGCAGAGCGATGCCCTGTCTTTAAGAGGAAAAAAGAAAAGGGAAGAAACAGCAGTGGTGACATTGAGTATTAGCTTGGTCTTTACAAGACTGGGTATCTAAAGCCAGCCAAGTTTGCCCTGGACTCTCTAGAAACATCTTCTCGTTGTTATCGTAGAGTCAGATTTTAATCTTTTATGTCAAAGGTTTTGATTTTGTGCTTCTGAGAGTGGTGGGACTGGGGTTGTGATCACCTATAAGAGCCATTCACCAGAACCCAGTTATGTAACTGGCATACGATCCGTTCAGAGATTCAATAAGGTAACCAATCATATTTAGACTTAGTATAAAAGAGGGTTGGGCATGGTGGCTCACGCCTGTAATCCCAGCACTTTGGGAGGCTGAGGGGAGCGGATCACTTGAGGTCAGGAGTTTGAGACTGGCCTGGCCAACATGGTGAAACCGTGGTGAAATCCCATCTCTACTAAAAATACAAAAATTAGCCAGGCATGGTGGTGCACGCCTGTAATTCTAGCTACTCAGGAGGCTGAGGCACAAGAATCGCTTGAACCCAGGAGGCAGAGGTTGTGATGAGTCGAGTTCGCACCACTACACTCCAACCTGGGCCGCAGAGGGAGACGTCACCTCAAAAATAAATAAATAAATACGTAGATTTAGTACAAAATAAAAATAGGTTATAAATGTATGACATGGAAACAGTAATCTTTTCTGTTTATGTCACTGATCTGTCAGTATGTGTTATACAAGTCCAAACAGACTGAGAGAAATCTAACAGCCCATGCCTGGGCGCACAGCCATGCTGCCCCTACCGATCCTCTGTGCCCCTGAGCAGTCCTTTCTCTGGAAATGATCTTAGCTGCTGACTCAAAGGTCGTCCCACCCTGACTGTTGCTTTCCTCATCGTTGCGGATTGCAGAGGATGTCGGTGCCATTGTCACACGGGTCCTCCCTGCGTGACGCAGCCCTTGCCATTTCCAGCATTTTCAGCTGTGAATCTCCGCTGCGTCTTTCGTCAGCTCATCCCTTTCTTACTCTCATTTTGAGCATTCTCCTTGGTCTTGCACCCACTGGACAGTATAAGACCTCAGAAGTCATCACTGTGCCATCAGCCTTTGTTGGTGTTGGTTGTCATTCAAAGTTTGACAGTCAAGAGTCCAAATAACTTTGGTGGTCAACTTTCGTGCGCACCTGTCCAAAGTGATGTTTCCTGCTGCAGTTTTGATCCAGGCTCTCTCTGAGGACCCACACGGCTTCTGCGTTTTGAGGATATGGAGGAGCTAAGTTACCATGGGAAGCGGCTACTGTTAGAATTACCTAAGACTTTATAAAATGTTGTCTGTAAATATTTTAAATGCCCTGATTGTAATTATAGAATATGTGGATTTTAGTTTGCAGTTAACATGTTTCGAACATTACCACCTTCCTCCAATCCTACGGGAGCGGAATTTGACCCGGAGGAAGATGAACCAACGTTAGAAGCAGCCTGGCCTCATCTACAGGTATCGGGCTCTGGGTGACCAGACTCGGAGGGCACCGGTGACACATGGGAATGGCCTGGGATCCACAGAGCGGGCGCACTGGTCTGGCCAGATGGACCTCTCCTCCTCAGTAGCATGGGCCTCGCAAACCCATGTGTACAAGAAAAATATTTCAGCAGAATAAAGTTAATGTGTGTGTTTGACCACTTTACAACAGCCAGTGAAGATGTGTAATTGTGAGTATGTTCTCAGTGAAAATGGCCGCTGTGTTGATGGCCGTTGAATTCAAGCCCAGAGGTCCTAAGCCAACAATCTCCCAGTTTTTGCTCCTCATATTTAATATGTGCCTGCTGGGCCCCCAGGTCCTGCGCTGGCCACTGCCTTTCCCCAGGACATTTGTAAGGCAGAAGGTTGGTTGGCAAGGAGGCGCCAGGGTCGGCATGAGCAGAGCAGGAGCCAGGTGTGCGGGTGGGAGGGCCATCCATCCGTGACAGGCGGCCCACGCTGTCCCACCCAGCATGTCTGCACAGGGAAAGAATTGTCCCAGCTCCAGGAGGTCATGGTTCAGGGTCCACATCTTAGGGCCCTCTTACCTGGCAGCCCCAGAGTTCCTGGCATTTGGTTGGCTCTGCGCCTTGGCATTGTGGGACACTCCTAGGCGGCAGGCTGCAAATCCCCCCTGCAGAGTTGGGTCATGGCTTGGTTTGTGGCATCTGTGCCCTGTAGTCCCTGAACAGTGTACTATAACTGATGACATCAGCCATGGAGATCATTTTGTTTAAATGCCGTTTAAGGGTGTAGTCTGTGGGTTTCACCAAATAAAATAATTACCATCACCATTTATCATTGAATTAAGCCATGTAATTTAGCATTAATTCTGTAGATATGTGGCTTTGAGAGGCTAATATTTGCATACCAATAAAGATTCAATTTCTGGTATATTTTAATCTCCATTCAATAAAATCTCATGTTATTTGACTCATTGTTTTTTTTTCCTCCTAGCTTGTTTATGAATTTTTCTTAAGATTTTTAGAGTCTCCAGATTTCCAACCTAATATAGCGAAGAAATATATTGATCAGAAGTTTGTATTGCAGGTAAGGTACAAATTAGCTGACACTCTAAAAGCCCTGATGGAATGATGACACCCAGCCACTAAGTGTCTTTTTCTTCTCAAAGCTTTTAGAGCTCTTTGACAGTGAAGATCCTCGGGAGAGAGATTTTCTTAAAACCACCCTTCACAGAATCTATGGGAAATTCCTAGGCTTGAGAGCTTACATCAGAAAACAGATCAATAATATATTTTATAGGTAAGTCGCGTGTGGATGGCGTTGTCCTTGTGTGTGGTGATGCTCATTTCCCCCCTCGATGCTCCCCCACCCCATTGTCTCCTCTGACAGGACTCAGCATGTGGAGGGGGTTTCTCAAAGCCTATTTGTCATGTGCAGGTGGACCGCCTTGTGCACTGTGTGCAGGGGGCTGCTGGGCTCATCCTCCCTGCCTTCCTCCCCTCTCCCCACAGCTCCCTCCTGAGCCACCAAGCCCAGCGCCTCATCCTGGGTCCCTCCATCATTCCTGTTTCTACTGAAAGGTCAAGTTTCCTGGAAATGTGGATGAATTGGTTCCATCCAGACCAACTGTATTAGTGAAGGTTCTCTAGAAGGACAGGACGCATAGGATAGATGAATATATGAAGGGGAGTTTATTAGGAGAATTGACTCACACGATCACAAGGTGAAGACCCACAATAGGCTGTCTGCAGGCCGAGTCCCAAAACCTCAAAAGTAGGGAGACGGACAGTGCGGCCTTCAGTCTGTGGCGGAAAGCCCAGGAGCCCCTGGCAAACCACTGGTGTAGGTCCAAGAGTCCAGAAGCTGAAGAATTTAGAGTCCAATGTTCAAGGGCAGGAAGCATCCAGCACAGGAGAAAGATGGAGGCCAGAAGACTCAGCCAGTCTAGCCCTTCCACGTTCCTCTGCCTGCTTAATTCTCGCCGCACCGGCAGCTGATTAGATGGTGCCCACCCAGGTTAAGGATGGGTCTGCGTCTCCCAGTCCACTGACTCAAATGTTAATCTCCTTTGGCAACACCCTCACAGACATACCCAGGCACAATACTTTGCATCCTTCAATCTAGTCAAGTTGACACTCAGTATTAACCTTCACACCAGCTTTTTCCTTCTACCTGTGCATCACCTCATTCTTCCCGTGGAGTCTCAGTGAGAGGAGGCGGGGCGAGAAGTGATGTCATTCATCTGTAGAAAGCCTGAGATCTGTGCACCTCGGTTAAAGGTTTGGAGACTCCCACTGTGCACCAGGGGAGGGAAAGCCCCGCTGGAGCAGCCGGTGGAGGAGGACAGAGTCCAGTGGCAGGCCCACCTCCAGGCTCGCCCCTCCCCAGCCAGCCTCTGCTCAGCTCCAGGCTCCTTCCACGCCAGGGCTCTGTAGCCATTGTTGGAGCCTCCTGGGATGTCTTTTTTACACCAGCCCTTCCCTCAGCCTCCCAGGCTTCCTGAAACATCCCTTCACTGGGAGGCTCTGCCTGACTTGGCGGTGGGTCTGGTCTCCCGCAAGGGCAGCCACCATGTCAGTTGATTTGTCGCACGCCCCACCCCACTGCCAGTTTCGTGCTCCCCACTGCGGTGGCACCAAGTGAATGTCAATAGAGGAAACAGTTCCTGTTGTTTCTTTTTGTTCCTGGAAAGTTCACTAAATGAGCAGTTTCTTCTACAAGTTACAGCTTCTCGGGTCAGCTTGCCTCTAAGGCACCTGACTCCAGGATGTTGCGAGGTAGTGACACATCCTGGTGATGGTGGGGACGGTATGATGGCGTGTCTCTGTGAGATAAGAGCATGAGCAGGTCCCACACAGCCTCGCTGCAGGGCCAGGGTGTGGACAGAGCACGGGCCATGGCCTGGAGAAGGGGCCAAGTGTCAGCCACGCCCAACCCGGGCCTCAGGGTCCTTTCTTAGTCACAGTGACCACGGGAAAAGAAAAGGGGCATCTGAGACAGACAGATGGCAGATGAGACCCCCCTGCCAAAACCCACAGCCCCGGCCCCTCCCATCCCGTGCCGGCTCACACAGCCTGCGTCGGGAGCACCCTGCCTTTCCCTCTGCAGTCATTAGGGCCCGCAGCCCCGGCCTCTCCCATCCCGTGCCGGCTTGCACAGCCTGCGTCGGGAGCACCCTGCCTTTCCCTCTGCAGTCATGAGGGTTGCATTCCCTCCCGACCTGCACACCTGATAGGGCATTTCGGCGTGAGAGCCTTTGATTTTGCGTGTGGCTTTCCTTTGAACTCCTTCCAAGTACCCCACATCTCATTTGTAAAATGGAGCCCGGTGCTGGACATAGCCCAGACACATTAACTATAACAGAGAATGATGTCACTTTCCTAAATGTTACGTTTCTATTTTATGTTTCTTGGTATCATGATTCCTTTTTAACAAGATCATTACTTGCCTGGTATACTTATCTATGAAAACATAATATACATTATTTAACATACAACAGGTACAATTTAAATTTCCAGTCTTCTTGACCTAAAATTAAAGCTCTACCTAACATATTTCTGTTTTCTTAATTCTAGTAGGTTTTGTTCAGATAGCAGAATCACAAATCTATTGAACATCTGCATTTAAGAATTAGAAAATGGGCCGGGCGTGGTGGCTCACGCCTGTAATCCCAACACTTTGGGAGGCCGAGGCAGGCAGATCACAAGGTCAGGAGATCGAGACCATACTGGCTAACACAGTGAAACCCCATCTCTACTAAAAATACAAAAAATTAGCTGGGCGTGGTGGCGGGCACCTGTAGTCCCAGCTACTCGGGAGGCTGAGGCAGGAGAATGGTGTGAACCTGGGAGGCGGAGCTTACAGTGAGCCAAGATCATGCCATTGCACTCCAGCTTGTGCGACAGAGTGAGACTCTGCCTCAAAAAAAAAAAAAAAAAAGTAGTAGAAAATGTTTCATACCTTAAAGAACCTTAGGAAATACTTAAATAGATTAGTATTCCAAAGTTATTACACATAATTTACTTCAGTTCTCACTAAAGGCTTGGTGCTAGAATATGGCATTTGTGTCTGTGTGCATGCTTTTGATAATCTCTTCTGTAATTGTCCTGATATGCGCAGTCAAAAGCAAGCATACTATCTAGATTCCGTGATTGGTTTGGGTCCTCCTTGTCAATACCACTACCTCCTCATTTCATGTGAGGAAAAAAAAAGAAGAAAGATCTTGAGAGTTGCATTCAGCTCATCTAGGTTTTTTTCTTTTCTTTTCTTTTCTTTTCTCTTTTTTTAAGGCAGGGTCTCACTCTGTCACCCAGGCTGGAGTACAGTGATGCTGTACTCCATAGCTCACTGCAGCCTCAAACCCCTGGGCTTAAAGGATCCTTCTACCTCAGCTTCCCAAGTAGCTGGGTCTACAGATGTGTGCCACCACATGCGGCTAACTTTTAAAATTTTTGTAGAGATGGAGATCTGTCTCACTGTGTTGCCCAGGCTGGTCTCAAACTCCTGGCCTCAAGTGATCCTCCTGCCTCAGCCTCCCAAAGCACTGGGATTACAGGCGTGAGCCACCACACCCAGCCAGCTCATCTAAGTTCAATATAGAACAGCTGTGTCTTGTAAGAAAAAACATTTTGAACATATTTGGCTCAACTTAACTGAAAATGTAAATATAAGGTTGCTGTTTATTTCTATGGTTTATCATTATCGTCAGCTTAAGTGTGAGTTAAACAGTGCTGTCCATAACCCATGGTGCCTGCTCTGGCACACAGCGGGACCTGGAGGCTGGGCGGGCAGGGCAGTGTGCCATTCCTTCTCTTGCTGCATAACCAGCCATGGGTCCTGCTCTATCCTCACCCTGGCCCTGCAGCAAGGCTGTGCAGCACCTGCTCATGCTCTTATCTCACAGAGAGATGCCATCAAACTGTCCCCATCATCGCCAGGATGTGTCACTACCTCACACCATCCTGGAGCCAGGAGCCACCGCCAGCTCAGTGGCTTCCGTCAGCATGGTCCATCACTCCTCATGATGCTGTCATCTACGCTAGGCTCATCCAGACGGTTCTGCTCCGTGGCGTGTGCTGGGGCTGGAGTGTTCACAGGGGCTGCTGAGCAGGTCCCCACGCTGCCTCTGTGATGCCTTGAGCTCCTCCAGGTTGTCTGAGTTTCTACAGCCACGGCCACATCCAAGAGGGGAGAGGCAGGACCCCCAGTCCTCCTAAGAGTTTGGCTTGGAACTGGTGCAGAGTGACTTCTGCCCTTTGTGTTGGTCAGAGCAGGGCACAAGGACAGCCCAGCTTCAGAGGAAGGAGAAATAGAGTCCACCTCTTCCCATGAGGCCAGAATACATCATACAGGCAGGAAAGGCATTTAGAATCCTTTCTGGAGACTTCTATAGCCAGCAGGTTCCCAGCTTAGTGTCTGGGGGGTCTGATTCCCTTTCTGCTGAAAGAGTGAGAAACACTCTCTCCGGCTCCCAGGGATCTCTGTTTCCCTCCCAGGGTGTCCCTGTTTGTCTCCCGCTGGAAAAGGAAGAAGGAAAAGAACTGTCCTTATTTCTTCTTTCTTCTGCCTACATCAAAGCAGGTTTAAAAAATTAGAAATTAAGAATTTATCAGTAAGAATGTAGTAATGTTGATTTAGGAAAACAAAATGGCTTATAACTGCAAGCCATCCTTATGTAAATGTTAAAGCTGATGGAGCTAGACCAGAAGGGGTCCAGGGGTCTTTGTCTCGGAGAGGCCCAGATCACAGCTCTCCAAGGTCCATGCGAGAGGAATAGTAAACTGAAGCCACACGGCTGCAGTGTATGCAAAGGGAGCCTGCAGGGTGAGTTTCGTAAATTAAAGCACCTCTCGGTGTAGACACACACAGACTGACTTCTGCCTGGTCACAGCTTCCAAGCCTCAGGGTAGGTGCAGGCTGAGGGACACCAGGTGCGAGCATTTTCTGTTTCTTGTCATGGCACCAGTGTGGTTCCTGTCACCCACGGCACTGAGCTCTGCCCTGGTAACGTCCCTCCCTCCCTCTTAGGCTTTGGCCACCTGCATTGTTGTGCTACTGGGTCTCCCTGCTAAAGGTTCTGCTTCCTGGTTCCTGCAAGAGCAGATCTCAGTTTTTCTGTTGTGTTGTTTTGTTTTGTTTTGTTTTTTGTTTTGAAACAGGGTCTCTGTTGCCCAGGCTGGAATGCAGTGGCGCCATCTCAGCTCACTGCAACCTCCATCTTCCAGGTTCAAGTGATCCTCCCACCTCAGCCTCCCACATATGTGGGATTACAGGCATGTGCCACCATGCCCGGCTAATTTTTATATATTTAGTAGAGGTGCAGCTTTGCCATGTTGGCCGGGCCCGTCTTGAACTCCTGACCTCAGGTGATCCACCTGCTTCAGCCTCCCAAAGTGCTGGGATTACAGGCATGAGCCACTGTGCCCGGCCAGATTTCGGCTTTTCTAAGCTGGCCTTCCAGCCTCTCCATGCATCTTGCCCACCCCACTCCACAGCACAGACCTTTGTTCCAGCCAAACGAGTTCTTCTCCCTCTCCACACTGCCATATAAAAAAAAAAATCTGTGAAAATCCTCCTTCAGTACCCAATTCAAGCACCACCTCTCAGTGCATTCTGATGTTTGGGAACATAGAAATGTTAAGACCCATTCTTCAAAAATATTTCACATCTGTGGATGTTAAGGTCACACTATTTCATTTGTTTCAAACAAAGTGAATGAAATTTCAGAGTTGAATTTTTTAATCTTCTCAAACTTATTTTTGGCTTAGAGCGGTCTCTAATCAAATGGTTTTCATCTGATGGGCAGGGATCTTTCAGACCCTCTCACTGCATGCAGGATACCCCTCGTGGACTGCTCTAGACCAATCCCAGGTGCACGAGGCTTGGGGCAGGGGAGGCTTCTTTGTTTCTGTAGGAGCCCTTTGCAGGGAGGACATTTTCCTGTTTCCTAACATGTCCCTGTTCCCTCTCTTTGTGCCCGGTTTATTCAGCAGACGTGTTTTCAGCATCAAACAGATGCCAGGCTTGCTCCTAGCCCTGGGAACATAGTCACGAGAAGTCCTTGGCCCTGTCTTTGCAGTGGCCCCATCTGGAGGGAGACAGGCTGGCACAGAGGGTAGGGTGCGTGTCCTGGGGCTCCCCTAGAAGCAGGCGCAGTGGACAGAGATGTCTCAGAGGAAGGGAGCTGGGTCTGTCGCAGATGGGTGCTTCAGAAAGATCGTACCTGAGGCAGCACGGAGGATGCGTGTGGGTGTCAGTGGGGAACTGGGCAGGTAGAATAAGAGGAGTTCAGGAATCACTTCTACCCTTTGCAGGAACTGTGCTAAATATTGCGGGCTTTAAAATTAAGTAAGACATTGGCTTATGTTGAAATACAGCAAAAACGTAAGATGGATTAATGAACGAGTAAAAGATGGATGAACAGATGTGCGTGTGATCAAGCAGATGGAGCACATTGCTCGTGGTCGAATCTGGTGGTTGAAATGGGTGTTCACTGTAGAATTCTTTCCGTTTTCCTAGATGCTTGAAATTTTCCAAAATAAAATATTGAGAAAAAAATTCGTGCAAGACCAAGTTCTCTGCCCTCGAGGCATTTACAGCTGCAGGCCTTGAGGAGTTTGTTTGGTTCCTGAAGGGCTGCTTGCTCACCACGAGCAGTGTTTGCACAAATAGACGCGCTTCTTGTTGCCTGGCTCCGTGGCTCCTCCTAGAGCATTGTTTTCTTATTCAGGTTAGTTCAGTGTCTAATTCTAATGGGAAAATTGTTTTTTCTAGGTTTATTTATGAAACAGAGCATCATAATGGCATAGCAGAGTTACTGGAAATATTGGGAAGGTAAGCCTCTGTTATGGGTAGCAAACGGCTGTAGATGGAATTTATACCAGAGTGATCCATTTCATTGAGTCCAGCTGCCCGCTTTAAAGCAAGGCAGTTTAAACCATTCTCTAAAAGAATTCAAATACAATTTCACTGAAAGCAGGAGTTGGTGAGCTCTTCAATTAGAGCACGCCAAATGACAAATCTCTCCCATTTTTATGGTTCTGTACGTAGATTCTACTTCGTATACCTCAGTATCATTACTATGGAAACACAATTGCAGTTATTTCCTCAAGAGCAATGTTAAAAATAGTTAACCTAAGAAGGTTTATATTAGAAGCTTGAAAGAAGAATAGATTGTACATTTGGGGTATCATGTAAATGCTAATATTTTTAATTACTTTGGTTTTTTATATGTATATTTATGAAATAATTAACATTTCAAAACTTTCATCATCTTTATCCAAGTAAAGTTTTTAGTTGCCTTTTTTTTTTTTTTTTTTTTTCTTTTCGAGACTCTTGCTCTGGCACCCAGGCTCAAGTACAGTGGCGCGATCTCGGCTCACTGCAATCTCTGCTTCCCTGGTTCAAACGATTCTGCTGCCTCAGCCTCCTAAGTAGCTGGGACTACAGGTGCCCGCCACCATGCCTGGCTAATTTTTGTATTTTTAGTGGAGATGGGGTTTCACCATGTTGCCCAGGCTGGTCTCGAACTGCTGGCCTCAGGTGATCTGCCCGCCTCACCTCCCAAAGTGCTGAGATTACAGGCATGAGCCACCACGCCCGGCCACTTTTATTTAATTGATAACCCGTAGATTTTATATTAGACCTTCTAACCCACTGTTTCCCAGAGTTCCTCAGGGTCCCATGGCTAGTAAGTGTGGAAGTGCTTTTTCCTGCACCTTTTTAGGGATGTAGTGTAGATGGGCAGTTCCGGGTTCTCAGGAGCCTGTGGTGGAGAAGCCTGGCACTCTGGGTGGATCTAGTGATGCTCTGCAGCTCCTGAGCACAAGACTGTCTTCTCACGGTGGATCAGGTCCTGCCCAGTAGTTCTGAGAAGAGCTATTCTTGCCACTTTAGATGTAATTTGAAAAAATGTCCTCGCTGACAATTCTTTTAGTTTAGACAGACTTGGGCGGGGTTTCTCCCTCAGTGCAGTGCAGTGAGTGGTGAAGAGGATGCCTCTTACTAGATGTGTGACCATGGGCAGGTACTTCTGTAAGATAGGCGCATCCTCGCATTTCCCTCCTAGGTTGTCGCAGGGACCGGAGCGCTGTATGACGTGTGTTCCACAGCCCGCCATGCCGTGTGCATAGGGCCCCCATGTGCATAGGGCCACCAGGCAGCTCCCGCCGAGAGGCTGATTAGTTTTATCCTTCTTCCAGATGAGGCTGAGCCTGCGGGTGACCCTGTGAGTGAGCACACCCTCCTTGATGGGCCGCTCCAGGCTCGCCCTTCCCGCATTGTCCGCTGTGCCGAGCAGAGTCAGTAATGGAAGACCAAGTTAGAGACAGCTCTGTCTACTTCTGCAGCTCAGTGGCAGTCACTCCCATTTGCCTAATTACAAAACCAAGACAATAAACTAGTTGTTTGAGACAAAAACTTTGCTTTGGAGGCTCTAGGTAGGACCCCTTTTCTTGCACAAGGGAACAGCTTTCTGTTTTTTTGTTTGTTTTTTGTTTTTGTTTTTGAGATGGAGTCTCGCTCTGTCACCGAGGCTGGAGTGCAGTGGCCCGATCTCAGCTCACTGCAAACTCCACCTCCCAGGTTCAAGCAATTCTCTGCCTCAGCCTCCTGAATAGCTGGGATTATAGGAGCCCGCCACCACGCCTGGCTATTTTTTTGTATTTTTAGCAGAGATGGGCTTTCACCATCTTGGCCAGGCTGGTCTTGAATTCCTGACCTCAGGTGATCCACCCACCTCAGCCTCCCAAAATGCTGGGATTACAGGTGTGAGCCACCGCCTGGCCCTAACTGATTTTTAACCAGCTCTCATCCAGCATCCACTGGGTCTCTGTTACCAACATTAGAATAACGTACCTGAATTACTCCAGGCAGCAAGAATTCCTACCAGATGGATAAGGCTGAGGGAAGGTGTTGGGTGGGGGGCGGGGGGGTCCCACGTGAACTGTCCCGTCTTCCTGGCCTGTTTAGGGGGGAAGATTTTGCCACCAGGAGCTCCTGCTGTTGAGCCAGCTTCCTGCTGTTCTGGGTAACACCTGTAAACCCAGAATTTTTAAATTATGTAGTTACAAAGATAAAAATAACTATACTTCCTGGTAGGCATTTAGTATTTTTAAACTTTTTGCTGGTATCCTCTTTTTTCTGATACACACACACATACACACACACATATGTATATATATAGGAAGAATCCTCGGATTTCCCTCTTAGGCTGTTGCAGGGACCGGAGCACTATATGAAGTGTTCCACAGACCCCTATATAGGATCTCGCTATACTACCCAGGCTAGAGAACAGTGGCTCTTCACAGGTGTGATTATAGCACACTACAGCCTCGAACTCCGGGTTCAGATGATCCTCCCGCCTCAGCCTCCCAAGTTAGCTGGGGCACAGGTGCATGGCAACATGCTTGGCTACGTATATTTTGCCTGCTGGGTTTTGATGGTGAAAACAAAAATTGAAAGACGGCAAGATATTTGTTTAAAACCTGGAATTCGTAAATGTTCAAACCTAATAAATGTTCTTTTTACAGTATAATTAATGGATTTGCCTTACCACTAAAAGAAGAGCACAAGATTTTCTTATTGAAGGTGTTACTACCTTTGCACAAAGTGAAATCTCTGAGTGTCTACCATCCCCAGGTAAGGAGCAGCGGGGCTCTAGGAACACAGCTGTTGGCATTTGATCAGGATTGAACACGAGATAGTGAATCCAGCCTTAACTGAGAGTGCTTTCTTCTTTATAGGCCTTTACTAACTTTGGTAACAAACTTCTGGTGATAATCGAAAGAATAAGGGGGTAAAGAGAGATTCCTTTTAAGAAATTCAGAAAAATCTCTGTAATACAGAATTTTTCCGTTTTAAGCATTGAGAAAGGAGTAACTCTCTGAAAGGAGTCTAGGAAGACTTCTGAGAGGAGTTTTCTGTAGTGTAATCTAAAATTCAGTACCTTAAAGAGAAAAGCCTATATAGGTCCATGGCCAATGAATGGCCTATGAAAACGTTTTTTAAAAAAATAAAGCTGCCTATAATCCCAGCACTTTGGGAGGCTGAGGCGGACAGATCACCTGAGGTTGGGAGTTCAAGACCAGCCTGACCAACATGGAGAAAACCGTCTCTACTTAAAATACAAAACTAGCTGGGCATGGTGGCACGTGCCTGTAATCCCAGCTCCTCGGGAGGCTGAGGCAGGAGAATCGCTCGAACCCGGGAGGCGGAGGTTGCAGTGAGCCGAGATCGCGCCATTGCACTCCAGCCTGGGCAACAAGAGTGAAACTCCATCTCAAAAATAAATAAATAAATGAATAAATAAAGCTGTGAATTTTTTAAACTGTAGTAATCTAAGTACAGCTGTACTGAAAAATTGGTCAATAAGTGGTTAATGGACTGCATTTACCTGGATTTGGTTTTCTCTCACTCTTTGGCTGCAGTGGGCGTCTTTGTTCACTTTCGGCTGTCACAGGGCCAGGCACTGAGCAGTCACGCCCCAGCACAGGCGCAGGGGTGCACAAGGCTCCTCTCTGCCAGGCCCCACTTTCAGAGCTTATGGTAGGGGCTAAATGACAAAAAGTATATTCTTTAATTGATTCTTCCTAGAGCATATTTATTTTCTCTGACTGCTCTTAACTGGTAATATCTTTGCATCCAGCCAGATTATCATATTGTTGTACAAAAGAAATTAATAGTTCAGAGATTTAAGATGGAACCAGATTTTAATTTGTTGTTCCCCACTGTTAGATGACTTGTTGATTGTAGTCTGCACAAGGACCCCAAGAAAATCCCATCATACTGGATTGACTTAGCGGTAGTTAGACTAAAAAGACTGTTTCCTGATTTATTTTTCTTATTTTTATTTTTCAGCTTTCTGATCTATCACCAATTAATGGGCATAAATGTTAATTCCCGTTAATCACACAAGGGCTTTGTCTATACCGTGGGTCCTTGTCTTGCTGTGGGAAGGTGTTTAACGATGATTCTAGAAGAAGCACAGCAGCATTTTTATGTTGAAATGTTAATGCTCTTTCTCCTTTTACTTTTTAGCTGGCATACTGTGTAGTGCAGTTTTTAGAAAAGGACAGCACCCTCACGGAACCAGTAAGTACTGATGCTAGCGCGTCTTGTAAGATGTGTGCATTTCACTAAATGTAAATATTACAACATCTGCTTCACCAAATTGCCATTCATTCAGACTTTTTCATCTTAAATTGCAATACTAATAAACAGGCTCATTTCATTCATGGGTTATAGGTTTTCAAAGTATAGTCATTTTAATTGCAGATTCCTTTATTATAGTGATTATTTTATGTAATGAGATTGCCACTTTGTCCCTCATTGCACTTTACTGTTTGAACGTAAAGCACTTGAGCGGTTACTGTAGCCACTAAATTTTAGTGTGCAATTCAGTAGTTTCACATCTGCTTGGTTTGACAACATATTGAACTGATTATGATCAGAGGAATTATAGTTAGGGTTTGAAATTATTGTTGTACTAAAGAGGCTTTACTGCCTTGAAAATACTTCCCAAGTTACACTGTAACTATTTTGTGATCATTGAATCACAAGTGAACGTTAGATTACTGCTGTTCTGTGCGTGGATTTGTAATTTTTTTTCAGCCTCCATAATTATGTCAGAGGATTTATAATTTTCTTAACATTTTATGTTTATTAAAATAGGCTATCATAGCCAGGGTTAACAAAGCCAGACATGTCAGGTGCCAGTTTAAGCATTTAAATACATTTTTTGAAACAACTTTATTGAGATATAATTCACATACCACACAATTCACCCATTTAAAGAGTACAATTCAAAAATTTTTGATATGTTAACATTTTGAATGTTTTTAAATTGTGGTAAAATACATATAACATAAAATTTGTCATTTTAACCGCGTTAAATGTACAGTTCACCAGCGTTAATGACATTCATAGTGTTGCGCAACCATCACCACTATTTCCAAAGCTTTGTCATCATCCCAAACAGAAATTCTACCCATTAAACAATAACTCTCCGTTCTCCCTCCCTCCGGCCCCTGCTGACCTGTAATCTACTTTATCTCTGAATTTGACTATTCTAGGTACCTTATATAAGGAGAATCATAAAACGCTTGTCCTTTCACACCTGGCGTATTTCACTCAGCGTAATGTCTTCCAGGGCTCATCCTTGGGTTGCATATCAGAACTTCATTCCTCATCATGGTTGAATGCTGTTCTATCGTATGGATAGAACACATTGGGTTTATTCATTGTTTTTTCAGTGTACACCTGGGTTGTTCCCACCTTTTAGCTATTGTGAATAATGCTGCTATTTGGATACTGGTGTACAAGTATTTGCTATAATCCCCATTTTCAGTTCCTTTGGATATATATCCAGGAGGGGAATTGCTGAATCATATGGTAATTGTATGTTTAGCTGCGGGACAGACCCCCATACTGTTTTCCACAGTGACTGCCCCGTTTTACATTCCCTGCAGCAGTGCACAAAGGCTCCCATCTCCCCACATTCTCACCAGTGCTGCTGCTGCTGCTGCTGCTGCTGTTGCTTTCTTTTTATTTATTTTATTTTATCTTATTTTTTTGAGAGAAAGTCTCACTCTGTCACCCAGGCTGGAGTGCAATGGTGCAATCTTGGCTCACCGCAACCTCTGCCTCCTGGGTTCAAGCGATTCTCCTATCTCAGCCTCCCAAGTAGCTGGGATTACAGGTGCCTGCCACCATGCCCGGCTAATTTTTGCATTTTTATTAGAGACAGAGTTTCACCATGTTGGCCAGGCTGGTCTCCAACTCCTGACCTCAAGTGATCCACCCGCCTCAGCCTCCCAAAGTGCTAGGATAACAGGCGTAAGCCACCACACCCGACCTGTTGTTTTAATTATAGCCATCCTAGTGGTGTGAAAGAGTATCTTGTTGTGGTTTTGATTCACAGTTCCCTAATGACTGATGATGTTGAGCATCTTTTCAGCGCTTGTTGACCAAAATCTGTATATCTTCTTGTCCGGGCGCGGTGGCTCACGCCTGTAGTCCCAACACTTTGGGAGGCTGAGGCGGGTGAATCACTTGAGCCCAAGAGTTGGAGACCAGCCTGGGCAATATGGCAAAATCCCATCTCTACAAAAAATACAAAAATTAGCCAGGCATGATGGCGTGTGCCTGGGCAACACAGTGAAACCCTGTCTCCAAAAAAAAAAAAAAAAAAGTGTATATCTTCTTTGCAGAAATGTCCATTTAAATCCATTGCCCATTTTTTACATTGGAGTTTTTTTTTAATTATTTGAGTATCAAAGTAAGGAATGTTAGGAACCAATTCAAATGTTTGAATGCTCTTTTAAAAGTCACTGTTAGACTAGAAAAAGTAGATCTTGTCACTCCTGGGCCCTTTCTCTCTTTCACAGTTCTTTTGTGACGTTGTAATTTTTATAGTGAAATTGCATGAGAAATTCTTAACATTGAATTTCTGAGTTAAACTGGCTTTTGGGCTCTGCTTTCTTGTAAGTTTTTAAATTCTATGTGTAGATTCCCTCCATTTCACCCACAAAATTCAAGAAGAGCTCTTGTCCTATGACTGCAGAGGTAGCAGGTGCTACAGAGCCACGAGCTGGGCCCGCCCTGTCCTGCCGGGCCCTCGTGGAAGGACGCATCCCTGCACACTCTCCCTCCAGCCCCTAGATGCCTCCGCCTGAGATTTTGGGGACCTCCCAAGGAAATGTACCAAATCTCATCACACTTCAGCATCAAGCATAGTCAAGGCTTAGGGTGAGGAGGTGTTATTTTTATCCTTCTTAACTGACTGAAGACATGTTTAGGTAGGAAAAAGAAAAATGAACAGTGTTAATAAAACTCATTGGGGACTTTTTTTTTTAAACTGTATTTTCTCCAGTGGTTACATGCCCTAACTCTTCTGCCTATATCTGAGGTATTCTCCAAACTGAAGGGTGAGAGGTTGTATTTTTTTTTTTTTTGAGACAGGATCTCGCTCTGTCACCCAGGTCCCACAATAGCCCGTCTGCAAGCTGAGGAGCAGGGAAGCCAGGCCCGTTCCAAAGCTGAGGAACTTGGATTCCGATGTTCGAGGGCAGGAAGCATCCGGCACGGGAGAAAGATGCAGGCTGGGAGGCTAGGCCAGTCTAGTCTTTTCACGTTCTTCTGCCTGCTTTATATTCTGGCCTCTCTGGCAGCTTAGGTGGTGCCCACCCCCATTAAGGGTGGGTCTGCCTTTCCTAGCCCACTGACTCAAATGTTAATCTCCTTTTGCAACACCCTCACAGGCGCACCCAGTGCATTCTTCAATCCAAACAAGTTGACACTGAGTATTAACTATCACAGAGGTTTTACTGGAGAAAGTGATATGTAAAAAAAAAAAAAAATTTCTCTCTCCCCTCCTCTCCCACCTTTTCCTATTCAAAAATAAAAGACAGCTGGGCACAGTGGCTCATGCCCCTAATCCCAGCACTTTGGGAGGCCAAGGCAGGAGGAGCCCTTGAAGCCAGGAGTTTGAGACCAGCCTGGGAAACATAGTGAGACCTCCTCTCTACCAAAAAAAAAAAATTTAATTAGCTGGGCATGGTGACATGTACCTGTGGTCCCAGCTACTCGAGAGGCCGAGGTGGAAGAGTTGTTTGAGCCCAGGGGGTCAAGGCTGCAGTGAGCTATGAACGCACCAACTTCACTCCATCCTGAGTGACAGAGTAAGACCCTGTCTCAAATAAATAAGTAAATACAAATGGAAGGGAAAAAAAGCTATGGAAGGAGAGATTTTTGAATGTATTTTTCTTTCATGAATTTTCTTTGTGCGTATTTCTCATATCCTGTAGTGGCCGAACAATTCACCAAATGCCACATTGCGTTTACCACAGACAGAGGCTGCTCCCACCTAAGCCGCTGTCCCGGCATCTCTATTCCGCCATCCACTGTCTGTCAGCCTGACCCTAACCTTCTCCACCGAGGGCTCGGTGAATGAGCCTCACCCTATTCTCTCTTCCACCGAAAAGTAACACAAAAGCAGAGAATGTTTGTAAAAGTTTTAAATTCCCACTAATATAGTAAATAAAGTGAATATCACTTTGCAAGAGTGAGAGCTGTTAATTGCAGTCACGTCTAAAAGAGGGCAAGAGACCCCGTGCCGGCTTCAGTTGGGTCCTTCCGGCGTAAATGTTACATGCAGGACTCTGACTTGGCACCAGCACAAAGGAGGTGCAAACCCCACCAACCTAGGCCCCGATGTTCCCACCCGGGGACACTTCATTGCTTAGTTTCCTGCTGCACAGATAATGTAATAGTACCATCCTGGCTTTAGAAAGCAGATTCAATTTCCTACATGTTAAGAACATTCAGACCCTCATGTCAGTAAATTCCCTCTTTTGAAATGCCTATTTATGAAAACACAAAGGCCATTTTGTCTTATTTCAGCATTGAAAGCTTGTTAATGAGATGATCAAAGTATAGGCTTTTGTGCAGGTGTACATCTCTTGGTAGCACTAAGGACACCTGGTGTCCACGTCCATCTCCCAGGCCTGCACCAAAGGGACCCCTGAAGCCATCAAATGTCCAGGCTCAGGAATGTTTAAAGTAAGATCCACTTAGAAGACTGAGATATGAAGGACATGTGTTGCCCCATTTGTAGCCTGTAATTAGTATTTTTCATTTGCTGATTGTGTACAGTGCTCAAAAGCTTTCTGGGCACATGAAACACTTTCTCTGTTGGAAGAATAACAAAAGCTCATCAGAGATTTTACAGAAGTAAAACTGTGTTCCGTTTTCACCCACCTGCCTCTTCAGTCTCATCACGTTTTACTACATGGCATAGTAGCGGCTCTCCTTTCTCCTTGGTCTACCAGGACAGGAAGGGGGCTCTCCAAGACTCAAGGCTGGGGCCACTGGCTCGCCTGCCCTCTGCAGGGAGCGGGCAGTCCTTGGGCTTCCAAAGGAAAACTCGGGGCCTTGTGCTGCACCCAGCAGCACACAGCCATTGTTGCCTCGGATTCACATTCCCTGATTAGACACCCTCCTCCCCAGAGCACGCCACACTGACGCGGCAAAATAGCTGGTACCGATCACAGCTCATTCCAAACAATGTGAACAGGAAGGCCCGTGTGTGAATCCGATCCCAGAAATGATACCTTTTCCAGAGAAATGGAATAGCTAAATCGGTTGTGTTGTATAGTTCACAAATTAACATATTTCTCCTAATAAAATTCCATTTGACAAATGAAGAGAAATAGATGTAGGAAGTGATTTCCATCTGCTGTGTCCTTAATAGTGATTCCAATACACGCAAAGTGTGGTAGGAACACAATAAATACTTATTCAATAGTTTTGAGCTAGGAGAACCATTAAATGATGCATTTTTAGAAATAATTCCTTTTAAAGACACTTGTATGGTAGATTTTTATGTCAGACTTGAAAACTAGCAGCACTTCCTTTTTTATTTTTATTTGGCTCTTTTGGGGTTTTTGTTTGTTTGTTAGATTCTTGGAGTACAGTGGCGCAGTCATGGCTCACTGCAGCCTCAACCTCCTGGGCTCAAGCAATCCTCCCACCTTAGCCTCTCGAGTAGCTAGGACCACAGGTGCCCATCACCACACCAGGCTAATTTTTAAATTTTGTGTAGAGACAGGACCTCACCACGGTGCCCAGGTCGGTCTCCAACTCCTGGGCTCAAGCATTCCTCCCACCTCGACCTCCCAAAGTCCTGAGATTACATGCGTGAGCCGCCACGCCCGGCCTTACTTCCTTTGTTTCATAAATTTTGGAGTTTTATAAAGTGCAATATCATAAAAGATTACCTGGGAGCCCAAATGCCAAAGCATCAAAACAAGATTTTTCTAAATGGATGTTAAATGTCCACCTTTTTAAAAAATCACCGTAATGATTAAAAGGCTGGCCTGCTAAGCCATGAGTTGGTGCGATCTACTGAGCTGGAAATGACTCGTGAGTGAAAACGACCAGGCGGTCCCAGGGGCCAGCATTTGCAGCAATTGCACAGCACAAGAGTCGGGTAGAAGCCCCGCAATGTTGCTGTGACTAGGCCAAACAGCTGCTCTAACGCACCAGATTGCACTTGTACAATTCAGTGTGTAAGCGCATATATGCACTTCATATGCAAATGCCTGTTTTGGATTGTTGTACTCTTTTAGAACTAAGATGGCTAAACTCTAAAAATATTATGAAATCTGCATGAATTCAAATTCAGTATTTTGTACTGGTATGATTGTGGTAAGACATTTGGAAACTACAGGAACATATAAAGAAAGGTTGCCCAGTGGAAATCCTTTCTAGCTGTCTGACTTGGCCAAGGAACATAAAACATCCACTATCCACAAACTGGGAAACCACTGCAGTCCGACGGGCTGTGCCTGGCAGAGAGCTGGTGGCACAGACCCTCTGGGTGGTGACAATCCTGGCTACAGCTGCCACTGCAGCCTGCTCACCGCAGGCCCAGCACTGCTCAGGCTGTTGTATCTGACGCCCACAGGTGTGCGCACAGAGAGCACAGTACGCCCTGCCCGGGAGGTCCCATCGCAGTACCTGTGGATGTGAGTTAATAAGGTCAGCTTAATTCACATCACTCCTTTTGATATATTTTAACACAGTTGAAAACACTGTCTATGCATACAGAAGTATGTGTGTTTGTGTATAAACACATATGGATGGTTGATAAATTTGAGAAAGAAATGGGTTGTGTACACGTGGCCCACAGTTTCAGTACTGGCTGCTTCCACACTAAAATGTACACATGAATTGATAATGCTCTGTGTTTTCTCCGTTGATCTTATTCTTTCTAAATTATTGTCCTAACTTCTTATTTTTTTTTCTTTTTTTAAAAAAAGGAATGGACTCTTACTGAAATGGTGTTTGATCAGAGAAAGTGGGTTATATAAACTAAAATTGTGTAATTTCTGAAGTATATAAAATTAAGCCAGGCAGGTGGTAGGTGCCTGTGGTCCCAGCTACTCAGAGGCTGAAAGAGGAGGATCACTTGAGCCAAGGAGTTCAAGTCCAGCCTGGACAACATAATGTGACCCATCTCTAAATAAATTGATTGATCAGATAGTTAGATAACCAGACAGACAGACCTACTTCTCAAATACAGAAAATCACGTATGATGACTGAGTCACTGTTCCCTCTGTAAGGAAGATGGCACCATCTCCGTGTGTTGCCTTGCAGTGGGGCCACCGCAGTGAAAACACAGACTTCTTACCATGCAGGTGTTGGGGCCTCGTGGGCATCAGTCACTCCACGTGTCATTTCTTTTGTAGGTGGTGATGGCACTTCTCAAATACTGGCCAAAGACTCACAGTCCAAAAGAAGTAATGTTCTTAAACGAATTAGAAGAGATTTTAGATGTCATTGAACCATCAGAATTTGTGAAGATCATGGAACCCCTCTTCCGGCAGTTGGCCAAATGTGTCTCCAGCCCACACTTCCAGGTATGTGGGGCTTGGGGGACCTGATTAAATTCTTCCAGTGTTCATTTGGGAAAGGAAAAGTTCCATGCGTAGCTGGCCATGCTTTGCCTCTCATGCAATTTAAAGGTAAAATCCAAGTTTTTACTTGAATTATACTTCAAATACGATGCTGTAACTTGAATTCTATAGAATACCCTTGAGCATCTTGTCCCCTCTGCCGCGATACTTATTCTCACTAAGAGCAGTCATCTGGCTTCTCTGTAAAGCTGTCTTTGTCTTCATGTTCAGTGTGCTTCCAAGTTCATAAAAACCCTCCTTTCCACACCTGAGCATCAATATTGATAGACAACGGGTGGCCAAAGCCTCGGCTCTGAGATGCTGTTGCTGCCGAGGCCCTTCGTTCCTGACACTGTGTAAATCTGTCTCCCTTTACCCTTTCAAAAAGGCTGATAGCTCTGACTTTTGTCACTGCCAAATTCCTGTGCGAGAGGACGACCTTGGTCAGAGCTACTTTCTACTTTCTTTTCCCAATTTCCTTAACCCTTCAAGCCAGCCTCGGCTCATCACCTCTTTCGAAGGCCACCCCCACCCACCTCCCCAGCCTGCCTGCCTCTGTTGGACGTGCTAGCTACCTGTCCTCTTGCATCATCCCACCTTCCCAGCCTGCCTGCCCCTGTTGGACGTGCTAGCCACCTGTCCTTTTGCATCATTGAGCGGATTTTATTGTGCACTCATGAACAAGGTGAAAATAGGCACAAAATAAGCAAGACCTCCCGGTGCCCAGGGAGCAGGCCACACAGTGGAAGAGAGTAACCATGTCACACCACCACCTTACAGCCAAACGTGAAGGGCCAGGTGGCGTGTGCAGCAGGCTCTCGGAAACACATGGGCAGTTACCTTAGCACAAGTCTAAGTGGTTAGAAGAAGTCCACAAGAATGAGGGGTCCTCCAAACTGAGCCTTTCAAGATGGTTTTGGAAAGAGATCATTGAAACCAACAAAACTAAGACAAGAAGGCAAGTGATAGAAGAGTAAGAAGCTCTGGAGCACGGGCAGCCATAGTAAAGTGAGGCCAGGCTGAGTCGGGTTAAAGGAAGGAACTGCCGTGGTGTAGTCTCTTCCATACAAATATTCAGGTTATTTTCATTTTATAAATTCCAATGAGTTTTCACATTAGGAACTAAGAAAGGAAAATTATGTTTTGGGTTTGTTTGTTTTTTTTTCATCAGTCCTGGCCAACAGAGAAAATAATGTTTCTCAAGGCTTTCAGTGTGAGCACTTTGCACAAAGGAGCATGGTTTCCTAGAAACTGTAGAGACCAGCGCCACAGAGCCCTGGCTGAAGTACAGGGCGTTCGTATGCCAAGGAGAGACTGGCAGTCGTGGGAAGTGTCCCAAAAACTTGAACCCCTTCCCCAGATGCAAAATTAGCTATCGCTGTGGGTAACGTTAGACCTTCAAGAGAAGACAGGGACAAGCGGACTCACAATGTGCTGTTTTGCATAAAAGCATGTGACAGGGCAAGGAGGAAGGGAAGTCCAGGTGGGGAAAGCAGAGCCAAGGTGGCCGCGCAGCTGCCAGTGGCTTGGGTGCCACTCCACATGTCACAGAAGCCTTCACGTCCCTGCCAGGAACAGAGCATGAAGGCTGCCAGGGCAGCCTGCCATGCCTCTGATGAGGGAGTTCAGTGCCAGGACCCACTCAGGCCTTCAGCTGCAGGCCCAGTCCCCCAACTCACCCTCGTCTGTGTCCCCCTCGCACGCTTGCGCCCATCTTGGCTTCTGCTTCTTAGAGGACCTGATCAGCACAGAGTACATTCCAGAATCTTTTCCAGACACATATACATAAGGCCAACTCATTCTTAATTTTTTTTTTTTCCTTTGAGATGGAGTCTCACTCTGTCCCCGAGGCTGGAGTGCAGTGGTGCGATCTCAGCTCATTGCAACCTCTGCCTTCCAGGTTCAAGTGATTCTCCTGCCTCAGCCTCCCGAGTAGATGGGATTACAGGTGCGTGCCACCACACCCAGCTAATTTTTGTATTTTTAGTAGAGACGGGGTTTCACAATATTGGCCAGGCCGATCTTCAACTCCCAGCCTCATGATCCGCCCACCTCGGCCTCCCAAAGTGCTGAGATTACAGGCATAAGCCACCGCGCCAGCTCATTCTTAACTTTTAGATGTTTTTTTCACACCCAAAAAAAGTACTGGTTTTAAAAACTGGAAAAATTTAAAGTTTAAACCATCAAGCATCTTAAGCTTCTGTTTTCTAAATCAGGCTTAAAATATTACCCCCAAATATATTGGTGGGTGGTGGGTGGGTGGATGGATGGATGGATGGTTTTGTTTTTTGTTTGTTTTCTTTTTAGACAAAGTTTTGTGCTTGTTGCCCAAGCTAGAGTGCAATCTCAGCTCACTGCAACCTCTGCCTCCCAGGTTGAAGTGATTCTCCTGTCTCAGCCTCCCAAGTAGCTGGGACTACAGGCACCTGCCACCACACCTGGCTGATTTTTGTATTTTTAGTAGAGACGGGATTTCACCATGTTGGCCAGGCTGGCCTTGAACTCCTGACCTCAAGTGATCCACCTGCCTCGGCCTCCCAAAGTGCTGGGATTACAGGCGTGAGCCACCATGCCCGGCCTAGATGGTTGCTTTTTAAAGTACAAGGTATTGAACTCTTAAGTAAGAACTAGCCTAGGAGCTGTGATGCGATTGTGCCTTGTTTTGAATCCACGCCGCACTCTCATGCATGCCCTCCCCTCCCGCATTACCTAACTCACTCCTTTTCTGCAAAGTTCATCCCAGCTCACTGCCTCTGAGGAATCAGCCCTGATTCCTGAGCCTGGCACAGGCTCACCTGCCATTCTCTCAGCATCCCACCCATACACACCGCACCACAACCTCAGGATCTCTAAGCTGGAGGCTTCTGGCAGGAGAAGCGTCAGCCCCATGCTGCTCAGAGCCTCCAAGTGCTGCTGTGAGTTGTGTGCAGATGAAGGGTGTTGACACTAGTTATACAGGTGAAGCTCCTCTTCCCAGAGGCATACATGCTGTGATGGGGACAGACCAAGTGTCCTGGTGACTGCCTCGAACTCCCAGATAGTTCTGTGGAACGTGCACTTGTGTGCTGGTTTACTACGGAGAGAAAAAGCAAATAGGGTAGGGTATGAACAGTTGTTGAATCTGGGTGGAGGGAGGTGGGCACTCATTATGTTAGTCTTGCAGCTTTGTCTGTTTTTGAAAGTTTTAGTAATAAAAATGGGGGGCTGAGTGCAGTGGCTCACGCCTGTAGTCCCAGCACTTTGGGAGGCCAAGGCGGGCGGATCACCTGAGGTCAGAAGCTCGAGAGCAGCCTGGCCAACATGGTGAAACCCCGTCTCTACTAAAAATACAAAAATTAGCCAGGTGCGATGGCACATGCCTATAGTCCCAGCCACTCAGGAGGCTCAGGTAGGAGAATCGCTTGAACCCAGGAGGCAGAGGTTGTAGTGAGTCGAGATGGCACCACTGCACTCCAGCCTGGGCAACAGAGTGAAACTCCATCTCTTTTTAAAAAACAAAAATGGATGGGCTAGGCGTGGTAGCTCACGCCTGTAATCCCAGCACTTTGGAAGACCAAGGCAGGTGGATCACCTGAGCTCAGGAGTTCGAGACCAACCTGACCAACATGGCAAAACCCTGTCTCCACTAAAAATACAAAAAAACCGGGTGTGGTGGCGTGCGCCTGTAATCCCAGCCCCTCAGGAGGCTGAGGCAGGAGAATCGCTTGAACCCGGGAGGCAGAGGTTGCAGTCAGCCAAGATCACGCCATTGCACTGCAGCCTGGGCAACAAGAGCAAAAATCCATCTCAAAAAAAAAAAGAAAAGAAAAATGGGGGAACCACCCTCTAGTGGCTTCCCGTGAGTAAGCGCCAGTGCACTCAGGCCCTGTTCCCCTGCCCTCCTACTGTTCATGCCCCCACTGCCCTCTGCAGTGGTCCTCAGCCAGCCCCATGCTGACAACTCAGGACCTCTCCTCCCTCTGGTCCTTGCTCAGATGTCACCTCCTCCCCATTGAAGCCACCCCACCCCACACGCACCGCCACTGCCTGTTCTCCTGCCCTGCTGCCCTTTGTATGTGACTTATCGTTTCTAGTAAATTATTAATCATCCATCACCTGTCTCCTCCCCACTAGAATGTAAGCTCCGTGGAGTCAAGGATTTCTGCCTTGCTTTGTTCAGTGCTGAACGCTCAGCAGAACACAGCACACCCTCTTGACCTGACAGATGGGGGAGGCGGGTGGATAGGTGGAATGGCCTCCTTTGAGTTGTCTCCTCAGCATCTAGCCAGCATCTAGCATAAATGTTTACGGAATAAGTAGAGAAATAGGTGACAATGTTCTTGATGACTTGATGTACAAGAAGTTGTCTGCCTCTTTGTTGAAGGCTCTTCAGGGTTACAGGTTACAGTCTAGAATATTTTGAATTTGTAGAAATAATCATAATTTTCTGGTCCAAGGTAGTTCATTACCCGACTCACAGGTTTAACAGCAAGGACAGCCACCTGATGTCTCAGGCACAACCTCCAGCAAGCCATCCACTTGTGTCTTTCAGGTGGCAGAGCGAGCTCTCTATTACTGGAATAATGAATACATCATGAGTTTAATCAGTGACAACGCAGCGAAGATTCTGCCCATCATGTTTCCTTCCTTGTACCGCAACTCAAAGACCCATTGGAACAAGTAAGAAAGAACTGGCTGCCATCTTTTTCAGTCATTTTAAAATATGGCACGTTTTACTGCTACTTCAGTAAGAATAAATATCAGAATTTTAAATATCAATTAAAAAACAAGAATGTCAGTTGCTTTGTGGACTCATAAATTAAGTAGCAGCGTGGGTTGTTTCTGTGGCCGTTGAATTTACCACCTTATACCTTCATTCCTGCCAGTATAGAGGCACATTGGTTTGCAGCCACCTCCCAGTAGCAGCAGTTTCTAGGCCTCTTCCTGAGCGTCCTGCAGAGAAGCTGAAGGTCTCTGCAGAGCCCAGTGGGGCTCAGCCCCAGCAGGGGCACAGTGGCCACTGCATTCTCGGGGTGTCTATTGAGCTCTGCTGACATGCACCCTGGATGAGCCCCTGTGTGAGACCCAAGAACCACCCCACAGTGGTCACTACCTGGAGAAGAAGAGGGAAGCCAGGTGATCTGAACACAGCCCCATAGTCCCAGCAGCCAAAAACATTTCCTCCTACTCCGCTCCTTCATCTTTTGACTTAAAGAGGATGAATAAATCTGTTTACTGAGCAATAGTCTTCTGAGACTTTAAAAGGAAACTGTTGATATGGGTGCCACATTATTTATTTATTTTTCTTTTTTTAAATTTGTATTTTATTTGTTTATTTTTAGACAGGGTCTTGCTATGTCCCCCCGGCTGGAGTGTAGTGTCACAATCATGGCTCACTTCAGCCTCGACCTCCTGGGCTCAAGCAAACCTCCTGCCTCAGGGTCCTGAGTAGCTGGGACTACAGGCACCCACCGCCACGCCTGGCTAATTTTTGTATTTTTTGTAGAGATGGGGTTTTGCCATGTTGCCCAGGCTGGTCTCGAACTCCTGGGCTCAAGTAATCCACCTGCCTCAGCCTCCCAAAGTGCTGGGACGACGTGAGCCACTGCGCCCAGGCCATATTATTTATTAGTATGGTATCATCTAATATTCCTGCTATTTAAAGAAATACGACTATCTGAGTTTTTCTTTCCCCACCTTCTTTCATCTCTTTCCATTGTATATTGTAATTATAACTCAGAACTTAAAGAAGAGCAGGTTATGCTATCCAGCCCTCCTCCCTTAGTTTACGGGTGAGGAAGGTGAGACTTGGAGGGCATTCGCAGCCCAGTCTGCGGTCCCAAAGCTGGTGAGCGGCACTCTGGCCCGGTGCGGTCTCCTAACTCGCAGTGTCTATTGGGCACCCCTCTGGCTGTGCTGCACAGTCACCCTGCTGCCGGCGGACCAGCCCTCTCCCATGCACCCTCTCTCCTTGTCCGCTCGAGGCTGCAGGTGGCACTGCCTCCTTCCCAGAATTCTGCAGGGCAGCAGCCAGACAGGTGTTAGCCCTGGAGCTCTGAGCCAGACCCCCGAGCGAGGGTCCAGCCAGTCCACTTGCGTCAAGTCCTCTGAGGGTTGCCGCCCAGAAATTCAACAGAGAAGGGCAGGCAGATCAGAGTGAGGATGACTTTGGTTCACATTCCTGCCTTCCCCCTGACCAGCTGTCCGAACCCGGGGAAGTTAGCTCTCACCAGGTCTTTCTTAGCCACGGTTTCTCTTTGGAAAAACTGAGAAAGTAAAGTGCTTTGCCTTGCAACAGTCTTCACTTGGTTGTGAGGATTAAGAGAAAGTTAATATGCGTAAAGTACCTGGCTTATGATAGGCACCAAGTAAGCATTCGCTGTCACTTAGTGGCTGTAGGGCCAGCAGCCATGCTGATAGCAGTGGAGGCAGCAGCCAAGACCCTCATGGCAATAGCGTGGTGATTGTAGTTGTTAATACAGCACATCCACCCTCAACAACCTGTTCTTTGTAGCATTGATTTATTTTATTTATTTATTTATTTTTGAGACGGAGTCTTGCTCTGTCACCCAGACTGGAGTGCAGTGGCGCCATCCCGGCTCACTGCAGCCTCCACCTGCCAGGTTCAAGTGATTCTCCCACCTCAGCCTCCCAAGTAGCTGGGACTACAGACATGAGCCACCACTCCTGGCTAATTTTTGCATTTGTAGTAGAGATGGGGTTTCACCATGTTGGCCAGGCTGGTCTTGAACTCCTGACCTCAAGTGACCCACCCGCCTCAGCCTCCCACGGTGCCGGGACTACAGGTGTGAGCCACCGCGCCTGGCTTGCAAGTGTTTTCTAAGTACAACTTGGGTTTTATTACAAAGTGGATTAAGAAGGAGTTATGATTTGAGGGTTACGTTTTTTGGGATTTGTTTGTTTTTAGCTACTGGCACCTGTTGCTCACAGTCCTGCGGGTCGAGCAGGTCCTGCTGCGCAGGCTTTCGCTGGTGTCTGCTGGGGGATCGGGGCTCTTACAGGGCTGCAGTCCCATGGCAGCTGGGTCTAGAGTCACCCAGAGGCTCAGCTGGGACAATTTGGCCTCTTTCCCTCTCCATGCGTGTCAGAGCCTGAGAGCTAAGCATTGATTAAGCTGTTTTATGCTCATTTTATTTTCTCTTTCAAAGCTCTGTGTTGCCATTATTAAAATTAATTTTTCTGTCCTCAGGGAATAAGATGAAAAGAAACTGACATTTATAGGAAATAAAGTATTGCCATTATTGTCCTCTTTATAATTTTGTCTTAACTATATTTGTTCAAGTTTCAATGTTTTTAATTCAGTTTCTGAGCAAGGTCGTTTTTGGCTACTGTCAGCTGGAGACAGTGAGTGGAGTGGCCTCCGTGGCTGTGTGAGAGCCACTGTGAAGAAAGTCTCGGGATGTGTGGCTGTCAGAAAACAAGTAACGCGGAATGAGCAGGCCTTGCATTTTAGACCTTAGGGATCCTGTGCGACGTGGGACTGTTGGAATATGGAGCAGCCTGAGTGTGGAGAGGTGAGGGCTCAGCAGGAATGCGTGCTCCCAGGCTCACCGTGCGGTTTTCTTTATAGGACAATACATGGCTTGATATACAACGCCCTGAAGCTCTTCATGGAGATGAACCAAAAGCTATTTGATGACTGTACACAACAGTTCAAAGCAGAGAAACTAAAGTGAGTTGTTCCTTTCACAAGTTACTGTTTCCAGGATTTTTTTCTTAATCCTAAGTAAACCTCTTCCACTGTTTTGTCCTAAAACGGTATTCTTCACTCGAAAGCAAAACCAAGCCTTTCATACTTGGAAAGCAAATTAAAACTGTGTTATAATAACGTATTTTGAAAGAACAGGTGTTTAAAGTTAGCTGTTCTCCCCCCTTGTATTGCCAGATTAATCATCTTTGCAAAAAGTGCTTATGTAAGCAAGAATTTAACATTCAGAATTTTTTCTTTTCTTGGGCTATAATGGGCTTAAAGGCTATAATGTGTAGTCCATTCTCATGTTTATAAGGCAGGGATTTGAATTATATCCTATAAGGTTTATCCCAGAGAGCAAGAATCTTCATTTCAATGTAGCTTTATTCTGATTTAATGAACTCAGTGATGTGGGTGTTCTCTGGAATCTAGTCTGTCCTTTGCAAAATCAGGGTCCTGCCCTCGTGCCTTTGAGCCCACATGTGTCCAGGGATGATCTAAGTGACAAAGTACTTCGTCCCTAGGCTGTGCAAGTAATAATGTGATTAAATAGTTGTTGGAGGTCACTTCTTCCAAGTTGAGTATGGACTATTGGCAGATTTTATTTTTTGCTTGTCACTTAAAACTGGCTAAGGTAGATAAGCTTTGCACGAATGTAATTCAAAATACACTGTATACATATGTGTGTATGTATGTGTGTGTGTGTGTGTGTATATATATGAAACAACTGCCATTTAGTCATTCCTTAGACAAGTATGTGAATATTTACCTTATACACCAGGCCCTGTTTTAGATTCTGGCAATATAGCAATGAATAAAACCCACAAAAATCCTTGCCCCTGGGCCGGGTGCGGTGGCTCACGCCTGTAATCCCAGCACTTTGGGAGGCCAAGGCGGGTGGATCACAAGGTCAGGAGGTTGAGACCATGCTGGCTAACACGGTGAAACCCCATCTCTACTAAAAAATACCAAAAAAGGGCCAGGCGTGGTGGCTCATGCCTGTAATCCCAGCACTTTGGGAGGCCGACGCAGGCAGATCACGAGGTCAGGAGATCGAGACCATCCTGGCTAACACAATGAAACCCCGTCTCTACTAAAAATACAAAAAAAAAGGCCGGGCATGGTGGCTCATGCCTGTAATCCCAGCACTTTGGGAGGCCAAAGCAGGCGGATCACCTGAGGTCAGGAGTTCGAGACAAGCCTGGCGAACACAGTGAAACCCCGTCTCTACTGAAAATACAAAAAATTAGCCGGGTGTGGTGGCAGGCGCCTGTGGTCCCAGCTACTCAGAGGCTGAGGCAGGAGAATGGTGTGAACCTGGGAGGCGGAGCTTGCAGTGAGCTGAGCTCACACCACTGCACTCCAGCCTGGGAGACAGAGAGAGACTCCGTCTCAAAAAAAAAAATATATAAAAAAAAATCAGCCGGGTGTGGTGGCGGGTGCCTGTAGTCCCAGCTACTCGGGCTGAGGCAGGAGGATGGCGTGAACCTGGAGGCGGAGCTTGCAGTGAGCCAAGATCACGCCACTGCACTCCAGCCTGGGCGACAGAGTGAGACTCCGTCTCAAAAAAAAAATCCTTGCCCTTTTGGGGTTTATATTCTGGGTAGTGTGGGGAAATAAAAGAACGCAAAATACACCTAAGTGAACTATAGAGCATGAGAGATGACAAATCAGTCAGGAAAGGGCCAGGGAGACAGGCCAGCCATTCCTCTAGAGCTGCCAGCTGCGTGGTCCGTTCTCATCTCAGCTCTCAGTGCAGTTCGCAGGTAGGAAGCATGCAAGCAGCAGGGCCTTCTGATGGCAGATCCTCCTCTCGTGGAATCCCACAGCTTTCCCAACAGGACCTTAAAGGTTGTGTAGTACATTTTCTGGGTTGAAAAACTTGGATCCTGGCCGGGCGCAGTGGCTCACACCTGTAATCCCAGCACTTTGGGAGGTTATGGCTGGTGGATCATTTGAGGTCAGGAGTTCGAGACCAGCCTGGCCAATATTGTGAAACCCCATCTCTACTAAAAGTACAAAAATTAGCCGGGCGGTAGTAGCACGCACCTGTAATCCCAGCTACTCGGGAGGTTGAGGCAGGAGAATTGCTTGAGCTCGGGAGGTGGAGGTTGCAGTGAGCCAAGATCCCGCTACTGCACTCCAGTCTGGGCGACAGAGTGAGGCCCTGTCTCAAAAAAAAAAAACACTTGGATCTGAGTTAAGCGATTGAAAGTCATGTGACTCGCAGTGGAGTCAGTCAACAACCCAGGTCTCCTGGCTCTTAAGACGTTTCCTTTTTAATATTATAGGAATGGGAATGCTGGCTCCTTTTACAGTACTGGTCCCTTTACACTGTACTGCATACTCGTTTTTTCAGTGGATATATGAGCTTCTTGTCAAAATTATGTGGGTCCCATGAAGAAACATCTAACCAGGGGAAGGGGGAGGGAATGAGACATAAGACGTACTTATATAAGATTTCTTTTAAGAATTCCAATTCTTGGACATGTTAAATTTTTTGATATTTTCTCATGTTTAAATCTCAGTTCGTTTTTCATGCTGTGCTCAGCACTGTGAAGTGTGGGGAAATGGAGCAAGGGGGCTGCGGGAGGAGCCGCTGGCTGTGCTCAACATGCCTGTGCCTTTACCCCTTCAGTGTGTTCTTGTGTCTGATTCATCTCTAACACAGATGACATTTTACTGTTTTTCAGAGAGAAGCTAAAAATGAAAGAACGGGAAGAAGCATGGGTTAAAATAGAAAATCTAGCCAAAGCCAATCCCCAGGTACTAAAAAAGAGAGTAACATGAAAACGCCCAGGGTTACTTGAATGTTTTTATAAGATAGGAATATATGTCTTCACCATGGGGGGGGTCTCGATTTCACTAACGTTGTATATGAAAATGTCTGCAATAAAAAGTACTTTTAAACTTTGTAACCCTCCTTTTGTACAAGTACTTATTTTGCCCCATATCGTTTTTACCACAGAATTGACTTTTTTCCTCTGCTTTTTAAATAAGATCTGAATCTTATGCATATACTGTGGTAAAAAGAAAACTTGAATACAGCCTGAGACTGTGCCTCCTCTCTCAGATATCATAGATGCTGTCACTCAAACAGCATTTCCCTTTCTTTTTCATATGAAATTAGTTCTAAAAGAAAGGAAATTAGATTGGAAATAGATTAAGTATGACGTTTTGATGTCCTCTTTCTTTGTATGAGGTTTCTGTAAGCCCAGCCTTTTATCATTAAAAATCAGCTGAATTCTGCCACATTAGCAGCTAACCCTCCTTCCCACCCCAGCAGCGGGTGCCAGTGTGCTCTGGTGAGTCTGTGCCGATGGCCGGACGTCCCGGAGCTGCCGGCAGTTCCAGCTGCCGGGGCTGCCAGGGTCCGGGAGGGTTTCCTGGTGTCATGGTCTTTGGGTTTGATGTACACTGCTGTAAATGATTAGAGCGTTATGACAGTTTCTTCACGTTCTGTGTGCCTGATTATAACAGTGCCTCTTAAAAAGAAAATCTTTTTCAGAAAATCTTTTGTCTGAATCTTTGCCACTCTTAAGAATTCTCAAGCTTTCCTTCAACTCTCCAGAAAAGATTTTACCGAACAATGTATTTCTTTTAGTGAGAGATATGCATAGTTACCTAAGTTGGTTTTTAGATTTCTCTGACATTTAATAAAAAGTTATACATGAATATAAAGTTAAAAGTATATCTTTACCTATATAACAACATATTGGTTTGTCTACTCTGATAAAACTGCAATCAGGAAACTCAAATCAGGAAAACGGAATGACATTTCTAATTGTAAGCCCTTGAGTCCACCTAAAACAGGTAGCCAGCATTTTTCTAGCAGTTATTTACTCATGCTGACAGAAATGCTGTTTTAAGATTACTGTCTAAAACTGTATAATCCTTAATTGAGGTAGGTAGCTATAGGTGTCTCCTTTTAATGAATTGAATTGATGTTGAAAGTGTGGTTAAAATACTGATATTTGTTTTAAAACATGGTAACACTATAAACCTGGGCAAGTTTATAAGGCCCAGCCCTGCCTGACGCTGCCCTGCGTGTCTTGCTTTGTTCTGAAGAGCCTCAGGCAAAGTGGGTGCTGATAGCCCTCAGGATTGTCAAGGACCCCAGTACACATGCAGTTGAAATCAGTAGCCTCGAAAACATGTGAGAAATGAATACACACACACACACAAACACACACACACACGAATCAGAAGGTCTGATTTTATGTACCTAGAATATAGAGATAACTTATTGAAAAATTGCATAAAATTGTTACATTACAAATCAAGAGCTGGTTGTTTGTATTGACAAACATGGCCCAGTTTCACTACTGTACATACTGTACGTAACCAATGTTTCTTCTGAAATACGTATTGTTCTCTTTTTTCTTTTTCTCAACTTTTCCTGAATGTTCTCAAGTAACTTTCTGTATTCTTTTTGGTTGCTCTCTTTGCAAACGTCTGTGGTGGTGGCAGGCATGCCGTGGTTCTGCATAGGAGCTTTGACGAACTGTGATGCTGGGAGCTTAGCCCTGCCTTGTCCTCATGTCTGTGTTGACGCCATCTGTGACGCAGTCCCCATGAGTCTCGTCCACATGCCCTAGTCGCATGGCACATGGTCTCCTAAACAGAAAATACTTCATGGGTCAATACCTCAGAGCTGGAAACTCTGGCCTCGTACTTGCTTCTCATTCTCAGGAGAAAATATCTAAATTCTGATCACTGCTTCCCATTACAACAGCAACAAAAAGTCAGTAATTTTGTGGATAATACAGTCTGGTTATTTCTGTAGGGAAAATAGTTGGGTTTTCAAAGTTTGGTTTTCCATCTCAGATCTGCCTGTGGAGAATTGGTTTGCGGGCTTTGTTTTTAAGGTGGGTTCCCAGGGACTCGCTGTGTGTTCCCTGATGCCCCCCGTCCTTGCAGACCGAGCCTTCGTCCACTCAAACGTGTGACAGCACGTACCCAGCAGGCGTTGGGGACCCGGGAAGGCTGCGGTGCCCTCAGGACTGTGTCTTGTTTGAGCAGTTATGGCAGCTTTACTGGGGTTTTTAATGTCACACATGATTTAATTTTCTAAAATCATGAAACATTGGCAGTTTCTAACATAAATGTGTTTCTCCTAATCCATCAAAAGGGGCCATATAATATTTTACTACTCACTTCCCCCAGCTTTTGTGGGAACCATATGAAATGAAGACAGGCACTTCTGTGAGACTCAGAGTAGCTGTGGCTCAGTGTTTGCAACGACCAAAACTGCCATGAGCAACCCAGGGCAGGGTCTGGGACGGATGCCTGCCTTTCCTTCGAGAGAGGAGCTCATGTGTGGAACGCACCTCAGTGAAGGTTTTTGTTTTGGTTTGGTTTGGTTTGGTTTGGTTTGATTTGGTTTGGTTTGTTTGAGATGGAGTCTTGCTCTGTTACCCAGGCTGGAGTGCAGTGGCGTGATCTCGGCTCACCACAACCTCCGCCTCCCAGGTTCAAGCAGTCCTCCGGAGTGCCTCAGCCTCCCAAGTATGCTGGGACTACAGGTGCACGCCACCATGCCTGGCTAATTTTTGTATTTTTAGTAGAGACGGGGTTTCACTGTGTTGGCCAGGCTGGTCTCGAACTCCTGACCTTGTGATCTACCTGCCTCGGCCTCCCAGAGTGCTGGGATTACAGGTGTGAGCCACCGCACCTGGCCTTCAGTGAAGGTTTTTATTCCTAGTCAGAACCCTCTCCTGCCGGTGCCCGCTGTGTGAGGTTTATTTTGCTGTGAACATCTGGTAGCATTCTTGTGTAGGGACACTCTCCTTTGCCCCGAGGGCCAGAGAGCCGTGCTCCAAGCGGAGGCTGTTGGTGGGTCCCATGAAGAACACTGCTTGTTGCCTGGAGTAGTCAAAAGCAGAAGAAGCGTTGGTGTGAAACAGTCCCCGCAAGTCTCAGGAGTCTTGCAGCCACTTAGGTTTCTGTATCTCCCACCTGACTGTGAGCCCCCTCGAGGAAAGGTGCTGTGTCCTGAATTGTGGAAATTTCTAGGGATACAAAGATGAGAACAAGACATAGCCCCCAGCCTCAGGGAGCTTACAGTCCATTAGGAGAGGCAGATGAATTCAGCTCAGATGATCAGATTGTATTAATAATATACCTGGGGGAGTGTGCTGGAGATGGCAGGACCAGCTTATTCGTTCCCATCTCTAAAGAAAGACACACACAGTACGGGGGCCTGGCCTCTTGGTTTGACTGAGGGGGCCTCACCCAGTCAGACTTGAGGGAAGGTGCCCGCGGCAGAGGTAGAGAAAAGCAGGGACACAGTGGGTGACAGGTGTCGGTCCTGGTGGGGTGTCAGTTATGGGGAGGGCCGGTGCGATCTGCTGAGAGGTGAGGGTGGAGAGGGAGCAGAATTCCCCCAAAATGTCAGCAGATATTAAAGAGCCATAAAGGGCAAAATGGCCCAGCCCGACTTGCATTTTTGCAAGCTCTTTGGCGCAGCATGGATGGAGTGCTGGGGCTGTCGGGGTAGGGTGTGGAGATGTGTGGAGATCGTGGTGCTGGGCGGAGCTGTGGGAGTGAAGGCACAGGGCGCTGAGGACCTGGTCTGACTGGTCTTCAAGGAAGGAGCCCAGCTGAGGGTGTGTGCCCCGTCTGTTTTTGGGGGACGTGGAAGCCAGGTGGGCCGAGTTGAGCAGCAGGGCCTGGGCCTGGAGGCATGGAAGCCAGGGTGAATAAGGAGGGGCAGAGGGTGTGGGAAAAGGCCGAAGACAGCCCACAGAGGAAGGAGCCCAAGGCACCTGGAGGAGAGGCTGGGGTCACAGAGACCGAGGGAGGGTGCAGGTTCAGGGCTGAATGATGGCGTCCACGGTCATCATTCCTCAGAGAGGTCCAGTGAGGCAAGGCCGGGAAGGGCTTAGCAGCCAGAGGGCACCCATAGGCCTCGTGCCAGAGGTGGCTCCGTCAGAGGATGAGGGCCAACACCAGACGGTGGCTGAGAACGGAGCTGCTCTGGGCTGGCAGGGTGTGAGGGGCAGGGGTGAGGGGGCAGGGTGTGAGGGGCAGGGGTGAAGCAGGTCAGCAGGAGGGCGCTGCTGTGATAGGAGCTCAGCCTGAAAGAGGCCGAAGCTGTGGGACTCGCTGGGCAGAGAATGGAGGGGTGTGGATGACAGCAGCCTGGGCGGGAACCCCCACTCCCCTCTCCTGAACTCAGAGGCCCTGAGCAAGTTCCCCAGCCCCTCCATGTCCCAGTTCCCCCATCAGCCAGGTGAGGGTGGCAGTACACACACACGACCACGCGGGACAAACAGGCGCCCCACACACTTCCCAGCTCACAGCAGACACAGATGCCGCTTCCTTCGCCTGTGCCCTCAGAGCCAGCAGACGCTCGTCACAGTCATGCTGTCCCATGCACCCTGTCTCATGGAACCCTCACAGCCACCCTCCGGGGTGACCTTACCCCCGCACTACACTCATGGAAATGGAGTCACCCAGGCCCAGTGACTGAGGGCTGAGCCATCTGTGTTTCAATCCAGAGCACAGGGAGAGTGGAGAAGTCCCAGGGCCGCCCGTAGGGAATGGAGAGGGAGCGTCAGGCTCACCCAGGCTGCGTTTGTTTTGGTGGAGAGCAAGTCACCTGGGATGTGATGAGAGGGTTTCATAAGCAAGCCGGGAAAATGGGATAAAGGGGAGAGAGAACCGTGCCAGCTGTCTCGATGAGAGGACATGATCGTGAGAGGAAAGGGAAAAGAATCATGAGGTTGGAGGTCGCTGGCAAAGAATGGGCGGCCAGAGGTGAGGGTTCCAGTGGTGAGACAGCTCCCACCACCGAGCCCAGGGTGCGACCTCGCACTTGGCTGCTGACGTGGAGTCAGAACTGCAGAGGCCATGGGGTGTGGGCCAGGGTATGGGCCACTGTCCATCAGATGCAGAGGGGTCAGGAGGGGACCAGCTGCTTTACTGTCTCCACTGAGTGCTTTCTGGTTTCAGAAGTCAGCAGCCGCATCATGTTGCAGGTGTAGGCGAATCTCCTACTGAGTGGGCTTCCTGCGGGAGAGGGCCCTGGGGGGCGGCAGGGGAGATGAGTCCCTGGCCAGGATGAGAAGCTTGGAGTTCAGAGCCTGGGCACCTAACAGAGCAACTCCACGCTTTGCATTGCAGTACACAGTGTATAGTCAAGCCAGCACCATGAGCATTCCGGTTGCAATGGAGACAGATGGGCCTTTATTTGAAGATGTGCAGATGCTGAGAAAGACAGTGAAGGACGAGGCTCATCAGGTAAAAGTGCACCGAGCTCAGCTGGGCACCCATGACTGATTTGCTTAAGAAATGCACATTTTTGTAGGCGATGTGATTTGCATCAGTGCCTTCTGTTTAAGCTGAAATTAAAACTTAAATTTTGCTAGTCTTAAAGGAAACATTGTATCGATAGATCTTAGTGATCAAATTACTAGAAACAGTTTTTAAGGATTAAGTATGTGCCTGAGATGTGTATCTCCATTTACTAACAGCAGTAGTAATCCCAACTCTTAACTGTTCTTTAAATGTTCACTCCAGCAAAATCGAAAGCTTCACAGCCATATCCACCCCTCGCTGTTTTCTTCACAGCCCTCTGGCTTCTGCTTCGACCCAGAGAGGCTCCCTTAGCTCTTCACAGCAGGTGCTAACAACCCCGCTCCCTAGGACACCTCACCCCCCCCGCCCCTCCCCCTGTCCCCTCACCCCCCCGCCCCTCCCCCCTTGCCCCCTCACCTCCCTCGCCCCGTCCCCTTCCCCCCTCACCCCCTTCATCCCCCTCGCTCCTCTCGCCCCCCACCCCTCCCCCACCCCTCAGCCTTCTCCCCTCGCCCCCCTCATCCCCCTCGCTCCTCTTGCCCTCCCCACCCCTCCCCCTCTCCCCCCTGACCCCCCTCGCCCCCCTCGCCCCCTCCCGGGCACTGTCTTTCAGTGCTTTTGTCACAGGCCACCTCCAAAGAGAGCCTCCGACTACTGTTACTCCTCAGCTGGGCCTGTAGACACTTAGGACAACTGACTCAGTTCCTGCCTGGGTTCAAGGAGCGTTTCAGCTGCCGTGTTTCCCTGAGCGTCCCTCCCTGTTTCAAATGCCTGTAAACTAAAACAGTAGTCCCAAATGGCCTGGGGACATTGGCCTTTCTCACTGAGAAACTTTAACCTCTTTTTGACCAGCGAAAGAATTCCAAAAGACATCCCCTTCTAAAATGCTGAGGTAAGAAGTGAAAGTGGGCGCCCCGCCTGTGGAGTAGCCATTGTTTTACTCCTTTACTGGATTAAATAAAATATGTTGTTTAAATGAATGCCCCCCATTTCTTTTTTACTTCTTGAATGTGACTGCTAGAAGATTCGGAATTAGCACATGGCTGGCGCCGTATCCCGATGGGGCTGCGCTGGCCCCGGCTCCTTTCCGGAGTTGCACAGGAAAGGGCTCGCGGCACCAAGTCCCCACGGCAGCCACGGTCATCGGCCTCTTCTGCCCCTCTAATTCCTCAACTCAGGTTAAGAGCAAAATAGGTGACTGAATGCTTTTCTTAGCTCATCAAAGCCTGAAAATACTAGAAATACAGTGGAAAAGCTCACTGAAGACTTGGAATATCAGTAACTAATTTTCTATCTAATCCAGTTGGATTCCATATTCTCCTCACCATGAATGTTCTTAGCAATGAATAGATGTCATCAAAAATATGAAAATCTGTATATATTTCTCTCTTTGTGGGAGTGTTAATGTTCTTCTTGATATTTTTTTTTAACTCAGGAATTTAAGGTTGCCTTTTTATACCATTTTGATTTTGTGGCTTCAAATTTGCTCAAGACTTGTTAAGTTGACCTTGTTACTGCACACAGAAGGAAATCACAGTCGGTGTCTCTCCTGTGAGGGAACCTGCCTGGGAGTTTGTGGCCACGTGTTCATTTTTAAGACACAAGGCTATACACAGTTAAAAAGCCAATTCTTGGCCGGGTGTGGTGGCTCACGCCTGTAATCCCAGCACTTTGGGAGGCCAAGGCAGGCAGATCACCTGTGCTCAGGAGTTTGAAACAAGCCTGGCCAACATGGGGAAACCCCATCTCTACTAAAAAATACAAAAATTAGCCAGGCTTGGTGGCAGGTTCCTGTAATCCCAACTACTTGGGAGGCTGAGGCAGGAGAATCGCTTGAACCTGGGAGGTGGAGGTTGCAGTGAGCCAAGGTGGTGCCATTGCACTCCAGCCTGGGCAAGAAAAGCAAAACTCCGTCTCAAATTAAAAAAAAAAAAAAAAAAAAAAAAAAAAAAAAAAAAAATTCTTACACATTAAATAGCTTAGGGTTGGGGAATTTTTATTTTTGGTATAGCCTTTGACTTAGGTCAGAATTAAAGCTAGACGAAGAATAAACTAGGTCCAAAATGTGATGTACCTGAAAGGTGTGTGCATATTTGCAATTTAGGTCCTGCTCTGTAGTAGATCAAGAACTTGATCAAGAATGCAAACCAAAATAGCATTCTCTCCTGAGTAAAGCTGCCTTTGAAAGTCAGCCCTAGTATCTGTGTGATATTCGGGGCCCCAGAACGTCCAACTGCTTGGTCTGTCCACTGCCCTTGGAAAGGGGCACGTCCCCTCCTGGGAGGGTTACCTTATACAGTGACAGGAAGGAACCAGTCCTGTGGCCATCCACTTGTCTACTTGTAAATACACACACAGGCAGGACAGTTCTTGGAGAACTCCTGTAGCATGTCTGCTTCCTTGTTTTCACAACTCTTGAAATTGTGTTCTGTCACCGGGTTTCCTGTGTGACTGATATTCTTAGAACAGTGATTCCCTCACCTCATCCTTAGATCTCTATGAATTATGTTCCTGAGTCAGAAGACTCAGAAGAGTCATTGGGATGTCTGTTTTCCCCAGATTAACGTGCTCTCCATTAGAATGTCAGAAGACTCAGAAGAGTCATTGGGATGTCTGTTTTCCCCAGATTAACGTGCTCTCCATTAGAATCTCAGCAGGCTTTTTATCCTCAAGAAGTTGAGAAAGCTAATTCTAAAATTCACATGGAAATGCAAAGGATCTAGAATAGCCAAAACAACTGTGAAAAAGAGCAAAGTTGGAAGACTAATAATACTATGCAATTCCAAGACTTCTTATAGTTTTTGTTTGTGTTTGGAGACAGGGTCTCACTGTGTCACCCAGGCTGGAGTGCAGTGGCGTGATCACAGCACACTGCAGCCTCAACCTCCTGGGCTCAGGCGATCCTTCTACCTCAGCCTCCTGCAGTGCTGAGATTACAGGTGTGAGGACCTGTGCCTGGCCTGACTCCTTGTAGATTTCTGTGGATCAGTTGAATCAATTGAATTCAGTTGAATTCAACCTATCCAGATGAAGGTATTTATGAAGTGCAGTCTCTAGGTGTAATATTTGAAATGATAAATTCTGCTTTTTTTTTTTTTTTTTTTTTTTTTTTGAGACAGGGTCTTGCTCTGATACCCAGGCTGGAATGCAGTGGCACAATCTTGGCTCACTGCAGCCTCGGCCTCCTGGACTCAAGCAATCCGCCCACTTCAGCCTCCCAAGCAGCAGTGACTACCGGCACCACCACACTCAGCTGATTTTTGTATTTTTAGCGGAGATGGAGTTTTACCATGTTGGCTAGGCTGGTCTCAAACTCCTGGTCTCAAGTGATCTGCCTGCCTTGGCCTCCCAAAGTGCTGGGATTATGGGCATGAGCCACCACACCCAGCCAATAAACTTTTCTTAAGTTGAAAAATGTTTGGAGTTGTTTTCTGGAAATTCTGAAAGCACTATGGTTAAAGCAAAAAGAAGGTACCAATTCAAGTCTGCAGTGAGCTATGATTGCACCACTGCCCTCCAGCCTGGGTGACAGAGCCAGACTCGGACTCTGAAAATTAAAAAAAAAAAGGTACCGGGATGCAGGAAAAATGTGCACAATTTGGTGACCAAATTGACGTAAGAAATGATAGCTAAAAATTAAGCTTTTTTGGTTTTTATATATAGTCATTTGATTATATTCAGTGCCCTTTTAATTTTATTTTCAGCTAACTTTATTTTTCCAAAATAATTTCACATTTCTTTGAGATGATGTGAGTGTTGGGTAGGGAGAGGTGTGAGAGGTAGTTGAAGGAATAGCTGGAGAGTGGGAAGCAGGCTCTGATGCTGATGGATGGAGTAGGCTGGATTTTTGTGGAGAAATTCAACCATGTATTTACCTATCCTTTATTTACATTTCCTTCAAGAAACTAGTATAACCCTATACAGAACATTCAAAGAAAACTAGCAAATATCATGTGAATAACATTTATATTATAGACATTTAAAATGTTTGCAATTCTCATTTTTAACAGTTGGTCGGGAGAAAAGCAGTGTCAACCACGCAAGTAAGGAAGGTGTAGAGAGACGGAAGGTGGGCAGTGCAGGCTCTCATTACTCAACATGTAGAGCACATTGAAGGCCTGTTCTCCGGGAGAAGAATTGACGAGTTAACGTGGACATGAAGTATTTTCCCTTTTGTCCATGCCATTCCAGATTGTGATGGTCAAAACAAAGAAAGAAATTTGGCAGCTGGGAGGCCGGGCACAATGGCAGATGCCTGTAATCCCAGCACTTTGGGAGGCCGAGGCGGGCAGATCACCTGAGGTCAGGAGTTCGAGACCAGCCTGACCAACATGGTGAAACCCCGTCTCTACTAAATAACAAAAAATTAGCCGGACGTGGTGGCAGGCACCTGTAATCCCAGCTACTTGGGAGGCTGAGGCAGGAGAATCGCTTGAACCCAGGAGGTGGAGGTTGCAGTGAGGCGAGGTTGCACCATTGCACTCCAGCCTGGGTGACAGAGTGAGACTCTGTGTCAAAAATAAATATAAAATAATTTTTAAAAAGAAAGAAATTTGGTGGCTGGGCACCATGGCTCACACCTGTAATCCCAACACTTTGGGAGGCCGAGGCAGGAGAATTGCTCGAGGCCAGGAGTTTGAGACCAGCCTGGGCAACACAGCAAGACCTCATCTCTAGAAAAAGAAAAAAAAAAAAAAATAGCCAGGCATGTGGTGCATGCCTGTAGTCCTAGCTACTCAGGAGACTGAGGCAGGAGGATCCCTGAAGCCCAGGAGTTGGGAGTCTGCAGTGAGCTGTAATCACGCCACTGCATTCCAGCCTGGGTGACAGAGACCCTGTCTCTAATAAAAATAAAAATAAAAATTTTAAAGAAATTTGGTCCCTTAAGAAATGTTGATTATTTCTATCTGAAATTAAGTAGTAAAGTTTAAACTTACACCTTTATAAGAGGAAGGAAACTTGCATAGCCATGTATGCCCAACCCCTGGTGTGCTTTCAGCATTTACGGTTTACATTGAGCCTTCCAGGTCTGCCCGTGGGCTGCAGAAAAGAGGCCACCTCTCTCTGACTTGTGTCTCCTGTGGTCCGCTCCGCCCCTGCCAGCATGTTCACCTGCACATCCCCTCTGCCAGGCCCTTCATCAGCCTGCCATCTGCATGCTGTCTTATTCTCCCTGCCTGCTGCTGCTCTCATTTTTTTGCCTTGTAGATGGTAAAATTATTCTCTGCTTTACACATCAATTTAAAATGTCTAAGCAGAAAGGCCCAGATATATCCACTGGTTTTCTGTCCTTTCAGAAGCTCTGGGGTCATGTTTGTGTTCTCAGTTTGCATTCACTGGTTCCAGCTCCAAGCTTTTTACTGTTGCCTTTTTCTATGAATATGTTTCTTCTCTTTGGAGTGCCTATTTCAGCTGTAATTACATATTTCAAGTATATAAAAATCTTGGTTTTGTTTTGCTTCACTTTGTTTTACAGATCAACATAGAATGGGCATAAAATTCAGGGTAGAATTTCACCTCTGGGTTGAAGGTAGACATGCTTTACATCCTCACACGTTAACACACTCTTACAAGTACTGTGATGGGTGAGGGGACCGTGACCTTCACCATCTCCAGAGGTGGATGATTCTCCTAAAACCCTCACGCTGGTTTCCAGGGAAACAAGAAACCAAAAGTCCTGCCCCTACCATGAGTGAATGTTAATATTCAAACAACATTTCTAGAAATAATCCTAAAGTGATGTGACAAAATTCTTTTTAAACCTTGACATTATTGCTGTTTTCATCGGTAAATTTGCAAAGAACCCTGCTGAGAAACACTTAGCAAAAATTTGAACTTTACATTCAGGACTTCTGCAGGTCCTTGAATTTTTCATTAAAGCGAAGGAAAATGTATTTAAATCCATGTCAAAATCAGACATCTGGAATTTGTAAGGCGTTTTTACGCTTACGTTCTTTTTGTTGTCAAAAGACTGACTGAAATTTTGTCTGCTAGACATACCACAAAAGTAACTTAGTCTTTTTCAATACACTGAACAAAAAGGAAGACTTAATTTTGGTGAAGAAACTTTATCCAGAAAAGTTTCTAACTAATTGGCAGTCAGTCTTCTGGCATATACATCATGTTTGGGTGATTTAGATGGTTTATTGTTTTGTTTCAAAATATTGGTGTCTCTACTTTTAAACTGAATTATGTGTTTATTCATGGAAATGGATGCTTTTCATATGTAAACTCTCCAAATTAAGTTTCCCTTTTATTGCAGATACAGTTATCCAAATCCTCATGCAAAAATGGGATTCACTTAATTTTTTTTTAAGTGAAACCAAAATTTCCTAGACTTTAGAAAGACAATGGATTGGAGAAGAGAGTATATATTTTTTTTCAATTTGATAGAAGTTTGAAATCCAATTTAAATATGTTTTTTATTCATTCTTTTTCTTTACCTCCAAGGAAATTTCTACGTCTTTTTTTTTTTTTTTTTTTTTTTTTTTGAGATGGAGTCTGGCCCTGTCACCCAGGCTGGAATGCAGTGGTGCAATCTCGGCTCACTGCAACCTCCACCTCACGGGTTCAAGCGATTCTCCTGCCCCAGCCTTTCAAGTAGCTGGGATTACAGGCGCGCGCCACTACGCCCATCTGATTTTTGTATTTTTAGTAGAGACGGGGTTTCACTATGTTGGTCAGGCTGATCTTGACCTCTTGACCTCGTGATCCGTCCGCCTCGGCCTCCCAAAGTGCTGGGATTACAGGCGTGAGCCACCGCACCCAGCCAGAAATTTCTGCTTCTTGAAATGCTTCTGTAGGGGACATGCCCATGAAATGGCTTTAATGACATTTATGAAATAGGAGGTTACTTAGGAAATTTACTAAAATGCATGAATTCTGCATATTAGAGGTACTGAGTCCTTTGTACAAGCACTGCACATTTCAGAAGACCAGAATGCCAGTATTGAACACACAGGTCCTCAAACGAGTCACGATTTTTAGTAGCAAGACATTTTTGGCAAATTTCCATGATAAGACCTACGCCGTTTCCCTGTGGCCAGGGTGCCGCCAGCGAGTGGGTGAGGCACACGTGCCTCGCGGTTATCCTTTGACTTCCACCTCAGAAGTAAGCTTGCTTTTCAGATAGCTTAGTTTGTAGCCAACGCCATTGCATTTCTAATTCCAGGCACAGAAAGATCCGAAGAAGGACCGTCCTCTTGCACGCCGCAAGTCCGAGCTGCCTCAGGACCCCCACACCAAGAAAGCCTTGGAAGCTCACTGCAGGGCCGATGAGCTGGCCTCCCAGGACGGCCGCTAGCCTCCGGGGCGCCGCGTCGGGGCTGGGCCCGCCAGTTCCTGCCTGGATTCTGTAGAAAATACATACTTTCTGTGCCATACCAATCAGTTACACTCAAAGCTTTCTTGGACCCCGTTCCGTAGGCAATAACGTGCGTCCGCCTCAGCGCGAGATTAGGAGTTCAAACAATGGTGACTTCCCAGAGCCCGCTGGCAGAGCCGCGGCTTGACGACGGTGTCCTCACAGTGTCGCCGCCACCCCAGCGTAGTCCAAGTCAGACTATTTCACAAAGTCAGAGCGATAGGAAAGCACCCTGCCCTTCATTCTTCGTGTTCTCCCAAATGGAACTTAGGATCTTTTAACATAGGTGGTTCTGTGATAACATCAATGTTTTCCAAATCAAAGGAACGCTTTAAAAAATAGGACCTATTTTTTAAGACTTTACAGCCTTTGAAATGGTTTCCACGTGATTGTTACGCCAGCAGTTCTCGTTTGTTTGTTTTTCAATCTCAGTGACATGGCTCTTTGCTTTCGAGTTCTCACACAACGTACTGGGCAAATGACAATCCTCAGCCGCTGGTATTTTCTAAGGGGTCTCTTCACTTTGATGAGTGACATGAACGCCGTGTCTCCTTCTCTTGTGTGTACCTAAAGCCATATTTCCAAGTCTGTGGTACTCCAGGATTCCAGGAGTAAGCTTGTAGAAGAGATTTATTTTAAAAGAGATTGCTCTGAAATTTATCTTAAAAGAGCTTGCTCTGTCTACCTTGACAGAAATTGGAGTTTAAAAATTATGTGTTAATATTTTTATTTGCAGATTTCGTTTCCATCAACTTAAACATTGTTGCCCTTCAACAAGGCTCTTGAATTAATAAAATTATAGTCTCTAAGAATTCCACATTTTATGGAAAGTTAGAGCAAAATCATTTTCAGTTAAGCCAATTCTTAGCCTAATGCAAACTGCAGCGCCTTTGAGCGTAAAGTAACACAACAGCGTTGCACGGGGCCGGCACTGCCGCTGCCTTCACTGAAGGCTGCAGTGCTGCTCTGGGAGCTTGGAGGAGGCACCAGCGAGGATGACGTTCAGTGGCGCTCTTTGTTGAGAAGAGCTCACGTTATCAACACCTTGTAAGGAAAATACAGTGTCTGAGTTTTCATCGGTCTTCACATGCTGCTATGTATTCCACAGAGTTCCTTGCATGTACTGAGCTTTTGTTTTAGATGGAATAGCACAAGGAGAAAAATCTTTAAACTTAGTGCTTTGTCTATTCTTTATTTCTCTCAGGGTGGCCAGTATTTTGACTTATTTATCCTGCTTGAAAGCTACTTGAGATGTGTACTGCTATTCTAAACACGTGATCTAGTTTCTTTCATCTCTGGCATAAGATTATATAACTTAATGTTAAGTGTCTTGAGGCATAAAAGACAAAATGTGGCTTATTTTAGGATCTGTTTTTTCATCGAGGTCTCGGGTATCCTTTCAAAGATAGTGAGAAGCAGACACTGCTCCTTGTGCAGCTCTGGTACCTGCTGCCCACTGCTGTCATTCAAGCCACTGGCAATGCCTCTGTCCTCGTGTCTTGGAGGAAAATCACCTGGGGGGGAGGGGACTTCTTGTGGAGAGAGCAAGTGCAGGTATGAAATGCGAAGACTGCCCCAGCTAAAAGTGGACAAGTCCGCTTTGTGAGATGAATACTTCCTGAGAAACTTGACAAGTATCTCTCCATTTTACCATTATGAAAACTATCATTAAAAAAAACAGTTTAGATGCCTTCTCCTTTTGAGGGAAAAAGGGTGCTTTTTATTGTATAAAGCAGCGTCTTATGTATTTTGATATACCATTGTTTGAACTTCCGTCTTTAGCTGATAGACTCTCAAATATCCTTGATTTTGGATGTTCAGTATGTTTGTGAGAGAGGTTTCTGGGAAGACTCTCTTTTTGCCCTCGGGAAAAAGCAAAATATCAATGTTTGGGTGACTGTGTAAAGCTCAGTGTGTAAGAACATCTTTTTGTCTAGGTTTTCTTTCTGCTCTTTATTGAAGACAAACACTCACCAAAAAGAAAAATAAAAGTTTTCAGAGAAACTAATTTTCTTTGGCAAGAGTATTACTTAATATTTTGGCCTCCTAAAGTTTCCCTAGTTAGTACTTGGACTCCTGTGCTAATTGTCAGCTTACATATCATTGTATAGAGACTGTTTATTCTGTACCAAACTGATTTCAAAAGTACTACATTGAAAATAAACCGGTGACTGTTTTTCTTCATAAAGTTCTGCGTTTGGCATCTTCACTCTTTCCAAAATGTATCTGTACATCAGAAATGTCACTATTCCAAGTGTCTTTTTAGTGTGGCTTTAGTATGGCTTCCTTTTAATATTGTACATACATTGTATCTTTGTTTTATGGTAATAAGTGATAAAAATGTAGACTTCATATTTTGTACAAAATGTCCTATGTACAGAATAAAAAAGTTCATAGAAACAGCAAATATAGGTAAGTGGCACAATTATTTTTCTTTAGAAAATATCTGTAACTTTATGCATTAGTGAAATGTTAAGTACCGACATATTTTTTAACATTTTGTAATTCAAAACTTTTTGTTTTGACATTGTTTATGAAGAGAAACTTCATACACTTGCCATTTAATATGCTCTTTTATCTAATTTTCAAAAACTCTAAAAAACGGTGTATCATATGGACTAAATAAAGAACATGTGAATTTTATTGCTCATCATGAAACTAAATTTAGCCATGGTGTTGAGCAAGCTGGCTCTGACGTTATCGGGTTCCCGTTAGGTCAGGGCCGCCCACACACAGGGACGCTGACTGCAGAGGGGCTGGCCATCTCCATCCAGCCCGCCTGGAGCGCTGGCTGCGCCAGATGCTAGCCACAGCTGTTCAAAGCTAAGTCTATCCACTGATTTTTTTACTTACTTAGTGGAAAAGGCAGTGTGACTTTTTATAGACCACCTCTTGGTTTGGTTTGGGTTTGGGGGCTTTTTTTGAGTAAGAAAAGGTGAATCAATACAATTTATAGAAATGAAAGTCTTGAAAATAGGGAATTGCTGAAAGTATGAATTTGGGATCCTAGTTCGCCCACCTCCTCCTCAGTGGAGAGATCATTATCCTCGCTGATGCTCTTGCGAGAAGCCCATGGAAACAGGAGTAAAGTGTTATCTGCTCGTGTCGTGGTTATAACCTCACCTCTCCATAGCTGCGTGTGGTCAGCACGCCGGCTGGCGTGGGAGGGCAAGCTCTGTCCTTAGCTTCCTTCTCTACCCAGTGGCGTCTGTGCTCCCTTCGCACTGACAGAGGTGCAGACGCCGTCACTCTGCAGCTGGGGGCACGTGGACGAGGCTGAGACCCAGGCAGAGTGTGGCCTTCGCCCAAGGGTCTGGTAACTTTGCTGGCTGTTTCGAAGAACCGCACACGCCCCACTTCCACCTAAAAGTGGACTCGCCAGCCAGAAGACTTCACATCCTGCACCGCTACTCACGTCGATGTTTCCGCAGACTAGATGCTCGCCCGCTGCGGTCCTTATCCCCCATCTTAAAATTGGAGGAAACCTGGTGTTTAGTAACTTCCTACAGCACGAGAGTTCGAGAGGACTCACTCACAGAGGCATGCTGCGATTTCAGCCCAGCTGCATGCTGCTGCTATTTTGGGGTAGCAAGAAGCATAAAGGCAAAACTGTACTGGCTTCGTGTCTCCTTCCGTGAGGGTTGGCAGCACCCATCAGCAGTAATGACAAGGAGAACTCATATTTCTTACCACTGCCTTTATGCCAGGAGCTGTGGTGGGTGCCTCATTTCCCTGGGTTAATTTACTTAGTTCTCACAACCCACCAAATAATTTACTACTATTATCCTCATTCACAAATGAGGAAACTGAGGCACACAAAGGTGAAGTCACTTGACCGAGGTCACACAAATACTGAGTGGAGCCAGGTTTCGACCCAAGCAGTGTGGCCTGGGGTCCAAGCCCCGACCGTCATGTTACATGGTGGAAATGCCTTCTAGATGGGCAGCATCATGGGTGACGGTGAACACAGGTGAGGGCCTGGGGACATGCCCGCAGCACCACGCCAGGCCATAAGGAACACACCCAGGTGGACAGTGTGAAGTTACGGTATTGTCAACCTAAAGGAAGAAACTGAGACAAATTAATATAGGGAGAGGCCAGGCCCCACGGCTCATGTCCGCAATCCCAGCTACTCAGGAGGCTGAGGTGGGAGGATCACTTGAGCCCAACAGGTTGAGACTGCAGTGAGCCGTCATCTCACTCCTGCATGCCAGCCTGGGCGACAGAGCAACACCTTGTCTCAAAAAGAAAATACAGGGAGAGAGCTTATTTGGGCCAAGGTTGAGAGCTGCGGCCTAGGAAACACTTCCAAGTTGCCTTGAGAAATGCTCTGGGGGAGAAAAAGAGAGGCTTCTGCATTTAAAGGAAAAAGGACGGATCAGGAAAGGGGCAATTACTCAAGTTGTTTTTCAGGAGTTCTCATTGGTTGACAGAAACACTTGGTTAGTTCTCATTGGTTGACAGAAACACTTGGTGAATGATTGGCTGCTATACATTGTTGAACTACAGGCCACGAGTTACCGTGTCCAACGTGGCATTGTTAGGTACATGGCGTAGCTATTGGTACCAGTCTGGAACCCACACAGCAGGTTTCAGGAGACGATCTCCCAAGGCAGGAGGGGGAGTGGGGCGTGGCTGCTGTCTCATTCCAGTGCCTCTGGGCCTGATCGCTGAAAGGGGGCTCACCTTCCTCAGGTAAAAAGTGTTTCCTTCTTATCCTGAACTCCAGGTGAAACCCGTGCATCTGCATTCACCACCACTTGACACAGGAGAACCCCGGGCCCTGCAAGGTCGAGGGGTGACCACGGTCATGGGCCCCAGGGTCTGTCCTTCATGACCATTGCCCCATGGAGACACCCAGGGCCGCCTGGAGCCCATGCTCAGCCCCGATGTTGCATTGGGGAAGCAGCCCCTATGGAGACAGTGTCAAGGGATAGCTGTGACAGCTGTGGGCTCTGATGGTGCACTTGACCCCAGAACCAGAAGAGCTTGATTCCAGTCCAGTGGCTCCCGTTCCTCGGAGGCTATTGTTTTTTTGTTTTGTTTCGTCTTGTTTTGTTTTTGAGACAGAGTCTCACTGTGTCGCCCAGGCTGGAGTGCAATGGCGCGACCTCAGCTCATTGCAACCTCTGCCTCCTGGGTTTAAGCAGTTCTCCTGCCTCGGCCTCCGGACTAGCTGGGATTACAGGCGCCCACCACCACACTCAGCTAATTTTATATTTTTAGTAGAGACGGGGTTTCACCATGTTGGCCAGGCTGGTCTCAAACTCCTGACCTCAGGTGATCTGCCCGCCTTGGCCTCCCAAAGTGCTGGGATTACAGGCGTGAGCCACCACGCCCAGCCTGAGGCTTTTGTTTCTATGTAAGTTTAGATTTTATAAAACTTTTTTTTTTTTGAAACGGAGTCTCACTCGGTTTCCCAGGCTGGAGTGCAGTGGCGCGATCTTGACTCCTCACAACCTCCGCCTCCCAGGTTCAAGTGATTCTCCTGTCTCAGCCCACCAGGGAGCTGAGATTACAGGCCTGTGCCACCACACCCAGCTGATTTTTGTACATTTAGTAGAGGTGGGGTTTCAACATGTTGGCCAGGCTGGTCTCCAACTCATGACCTCGTGATCCGCGTGCCTCGGCCTCCCAAAGTGCTGGGATTACAGGTGTGAGCCACCGCGTCCAGCCTGAGGCTTTTGTTTTTAGGTAAGTTTAGATTTTATAAAACGTCAGCATTTTTTTAAACAAACATGCTAAATTTCAGCATATTTGGAGACCACCAACACATTAGCCTCTGTTCTCATTATATTACTAGTGTGAACCTATAAAATTATCAAAAATTCAGCTCTTATTTAACATGTAGTTTTATGTAATGTTTCATTTGGAGGGAAAAAAATGGATTCTACTGTCAAAAAGTTTGAAATGTTCTAAGCTTAATTCAGTTCCTTTTTTAGAGACGGGAATAGACCTAGAGGTGCAGAGATGGGCCCAAACTGACTGGAAGCCAAGTGCCCCCTACTCTCATAAGACTTTCTGCTTCGTATGAAAAGCATGATGTAAATTCCACAGAACTTGGGGGTGGGGGTGGGGGCAGGGGCCACATAAAAACTCCATAATCTCTAGAATTCCTATTTTCCTACTTACAGGTCTTCCTGGTCATGTCTGGTGTAGGGTGGTTGCTCTTGAGGGGCTTTTAGAAATACACAGCTAAGGGCACAGCAGGGGAGCCCTGATTTTTAACAAATACAGAATTGTATTTAAAAAAAAAATACACGGGTAAATAAACAAGCTGGGGCTGGCCCAGGTGTACTGATTTGTGTACTTTTATAGGATAATATGTAACAAATTGATTACTGGCCAATCCAAGAGGGGTTTTTGTTTATGTTTTGGGGCCTTTGTTTTTAGAGATGGCTTCTTGTTGCCCAGGCTGGCCTCAGACTCCTGGGCTCAAGCGATCCTCCTCCCAAGTAGCTGGGACCACAGGCCTGTGCCACCACACCTGGCAATCCAAGAGTTTTTTGACCTATCTTCTTAATTTCTGTAATAAAAGCAACCAGTAACAGATACTGTTGGTGAACGAACACGCAGCACAGCTGTGATGGAAAAAGAATAGTGGAGGGGGAATGAGGAGAACCAGTGCTCAGGAGCCCCAGAGATGCTAAATGGGCACTTTACAGCCAACAGCGCTGCTCAGGTGCTTCTGCCTCCCAGAAGTGTCTCACACTCACACACACACACCTGGCCACCCCCAAATCAGAATATGGATCAGAGGGGGTGCCAAGCAAGGGGAGGATTAGGCTGGATCCTGGCGCTGAAGCATAACATTGAGAAGCCAAAGGCTGCCATTCTCCCCCGCTCCTCCCTCCCTCCCTTTCTCAGGTGTGGTGGCCTCATCCATCTTCATTTCTGCCTCCAAAACAAGGCTCCCTTCCTGCTGGCGAGCCAGCCCCCTGCTGACTCTCCCTTGGGTTCCCCTCTGTGCGCTGCCCTGAGCCGGAGCTTCCATGTCTAATGCAACGCAGGTGAGCCCGTCCGCCAAGTACTTCTTGGGTGTTTAGGTGCCTGTTGAAAATGGGTCCTCAATCGGCAGGGCGCGGTGGCTCACGCCTGTAATCCCAGCACTTTAGGAGGCCAAGGCGGGCAGATCACGAGGTCAGGAGATCGAGACCATCCTGGCTAACACGGTGAAACCCCGTCTCTACTAAAAATACAAAAAATTAGCCGGGCGTGGTGGCGGGCACCTGTAGTCCCAGCTACTCTGGAGGCTGAGGCAGGAGAACGGCGTGAACTCGGGAGGAGGAGCTTGCAGTGAGCCGAGATGGCGCCACTGCACTCCAGCCTGGGCGACAGAGTGAGACTCCGTCTCAAAAAAAAAAAAAAAGGAAAAGGAAAATGGGTTCTCAGTCAAAGAGTGACCCCCAGAGTGAGCGCCATGCCTGAGGCTTAGAGCAGGGTCACCTCCTCCTTTCAAACAGGAATCCATGCTGAGGCTGGAGCCTCTTCAGACCCACGGGGCCCCACAGCCCACAGAACCAAGGCTGACCCCAGGGCTTGAGCTAAAGCAAACAGTCACGTATATCACGTGTTGCCATCAGATGACTTGTGAGAAGCTGCCTTGTTTCCAGTGCTGTCAGAGCCCAGGTGATTCTCTAGCAAATGCTTTGCCGGGAAACCTGGAGGTTTCTTCTTTCGGGATTGCTTCTTTGTGAGTTTCAAACAGAGTCAAATAAAAAGTCTGCCACAGAAAATTGACATCATAATTAAAGGCCCAGAGGTCGGCGTGAGACTGGCATGAGGGGCAGAGGAAGGACATGGGGCCCACCCGGAGTCTCCGACCACCCCCAGGCTCAAGAGTTCCCTCTAAGGACTCACGGAAGTGAGTAAAGCTGTCGGACACATGGCTACAATTATGACAGTGAACGGACACTGATGAAAATCAGCAAGAGGACAAGATGCACAAGGCAGGGCCATCCAGGAGATAGCGGGCTCTGCTCAGAGCTGCCAGCCGTCCTCTCCCCGTGGAGCCCTGCGGCGCGCTGGCTTCTCCTGGTGACGGTGTGCACCAGCTCGCATGGAGTATCGCCAACCAGGGAAGCTCGCCCGAGCCTTGGCGTCCACGGTTTTACTGGTTAATCATGTGTACATGGTGGCCTCAGTGTCCAGCCCCTCCAGAGGTGGGGCCATCCTGTGTGGCCCAAGACCCCCAGCATAAATCACGTTTGCCTAGACTGTCCAGCAGGGCCCAAGGCCCCCAGCTAAACAAAGCCACTCTCACCAGGCACAGCATGCCAAGGGCCTCTCGGCTACTGCAAAGCTGGGGAAAAGGCCCGACTTCTCTTTGGACAAGGTTGAACCTTTACTGAACAGCTGTCCTCCCCACAAGAGGAACTAGAGCACAGAGGGGCTCATCTGCTGGGCCAAGGTAGCTAAGGGCAATGTGAGGGTCTCACAGTCAACCCAGGACCTCCCTAACTCAAAGCTCTTCCCGCTACACAGCAAGAAGAAGGGACTTCCCAGCTAAATGGTGACATCTGCTTTCCACTGAATCTGAGAAAGGAGAAGCTTCCAGAATGAGACTAAATAATTTGCAGAGGAGAAGGAACAGAACTTGCCTTCAGAATGTGGACCACTCCCCGTAACTCAGAGACAAAACAATCCCATATCTTGAAGGAGCTTGGAGATGAGCTTTATTTTATATCAACATTAAATACATATGGGTATACCTAGCTTTATTTCCCCCCTCAACTTAGAGTCTGAATGTGTGGTAAGCGTGTTCATCGCTGGATAAGCATCTGGTATGGTCTAATCCGCAATAAGTAGGGGAGTGGGGGCCGGGCTCCATGGCTCACACCTGTAATCCCAGCACTTTGGGAAGCCGAGGTGGGCGGATCACTTCAGGTTAAGAGTTTGAGACCATCCTGGCCAACACGGTGGTGAAACCCGGTCTCTACTAAAAATACAAAAAAATTAGCCAGGTGTGGTGGCAGGAGCCTGTAATCCCAGCTACTCGGGAGGCTGAGGCAGGAGAATCGCTTGAACCCAGGAGGCAGAGGTTCAGAGGTTGCGGTGAGGTGAGATTGCGCCATTGCACTCCAGCCTGGCAACAGAGCAAGAGTCCGTCTCAAAAAAAAAAAAAAATTAGGTGTGGTGGTGCATGCCTGTAATACCAGCTACTCGGGAGGCTGAGGCAGGAGAATCACTTGAACTCGGGAGGTGGAGGTTGTAGTGAGCCAAGATCGCGCCACTTCACTCCAGCCTGGGTGACAGAGTGAGACTTCATCTCAAAAAAAAAAAAAAAAAAAAAAAAGTAGGGGAGTGGAAAGTTTTCAGGGAACCCAAGAGCCTGAGTCTTCCTGAATGAGCTCTCCAGCAAGGAGAAAGCCCAGCAGAGTCTCCGGTGGGCAAAAATCTCAGGCAGAAGAAACTTCTGTGACTGCATTCACTTATTCATAACAGAACACCCACGGCCCCACGGCCCCACTGCCCCAGCTGAGGATGAGGAAAGCAACCACAGCTGCCGCTCTCACTAGCTTCTTTCTCCAGCCTAGAGACTGGTGTGACTGCATCTCGCCATGAGGTGCCCGGGGTGGGAGGAGACCTCATGGCCATGTTGGGCAGCCCGTGGCTTTATGAGTGAGGACAGCCAGGACCACCGAACCCCAATACCCGGAACACTAGCACAGCAACAGTGCCAGGCAGACCCCAATCTCTCAATTCCTGGCCCCGTACTTGCGTCAATATGGTACCGCAGTGAGACCCTAAATCTGCTCCACCAAGGCTGACCCTGGAACCAGTGCTGGATCTCTGATGACTAGGAGGACCCGGTGGTTGCCAGGGTCCCCACAGCCAGTCTGCAGACCTGCCCAGGCATGACAGTGTTTCCATGTCCTCATCAAAACAAGAGAAAAGACGGCTGGGTGAGGTGGCTCATACCTGTAATCCCAGCATTCTGGGAGGCTTAGGTGGGAAGACAGCTGGAGCCTAGGGGTTCAAGACCAGCCTGGGCAACACAGTGACACTGACCCTGTCACTACCAAAAAAATAAATTAGCTGGGTGTCGTGGCGCGTTCCCATTGTCGCAGCTACATGAGAGGCTTGAGGTGGGAGGATCAATTGAGCCCAGGAAATTGAGGCTTCAGTGAGCCGTGCACTTCAGCCTGGATGACACAGCAAGACCCTGACTCAAAAACAAGAGAGAAGAGCAATGGAATGGGTTCCTCTGGAAACTCAGTTTGAAGAAGGACCCTTTTTCTGACATGCTCTTCCTCTGCTTTTAGCATTGAAATATACCTTTGGAAATGGCAAGTGTAAATACGAGTTTCTTTTATAATTCTCCGCTTGAAAAAAGTCGGCAATACCGTTTTAAAATTTGAATAGTATGATAATGCTGATCGGCCTCCAGACCTATGAAATCTCAAATTCTAGGAACCCCTGGTCTAGTTCAAACCCTGGTTTTACAGAAAATGAAATAGAGAAATAGGAAAGCCCCATAACTGGCGAGCCAGCCCCTGTTGTGTATCTAATAAGATCTCACAGAGTTAACCGGGCGCAGTGGCTCATGCCTGTTATCCCAGCACTTTGGGAGGCCAAGGCAGGTGGATCACTTGAGATAAGGAGTTCGAGACCACCCTGGCCAACATGGTGAAACCCCATCTCTACTAAAAAACAATACAAAAAATTAGCTGGGCATGGTGGTGCACCCCAGTAGTCCCAGCTACTCGGGAGGCTGAGGCAGGACAATCGCTGGAGACAGAGGTTGCAGTGAGCTGAGATTGCGCCACTGCACTCCAGCCTAGGTGACAGAGTAAGACTGCGTCTCAAAAAAAAAAAAAAAAAATTCACAAAGTTGTGCGTTTGTGGGTAGTACTTTATCTTGACTACCATTTGGTTTCTTTCTAGATTGTGAATTTTTTTAAAGTCTCTAGGAAAATGAGGCCGGGCGCGGTGGCTCACGCCTGTAATCCCAGCACTTTGGGAGGCCGAGATGGGCAGATCCCCTTGAGCCTAGGAATTCAAGACCAGCCTGGGCAACATGGTGAAACCCTGTATCTACAAAAAAAATAAAAATTAGCCAAATATGGTGGCACACACCCGTAGTCCCAGCTACTCAGGAGGCTGAGGTGGGAGGATCACCTGAGCCTGGGAAGTCAAGGCTGCAGTGAGCCAAGATTGCGCCACTACACTCCAGCCTAGGCAACAGAGTGAGAACTTGTCTCGAAAAAATAAAAAATAAAATCCAACCCCCTTGGGTGAGGATTTGACCCAAATGAAGACAGTGAAAAGAATTTCGATCAACAGGTATCTGTGGGGTGGCACATGCGGGCACTGGGGCCTCAGTATGCCCTGGACAGCATCACCCTCTAGGTAGACAGAGTGGACACCCACAGCATAGAGGGGTCAGTGCTAGCAGCATGGGCCACACCTGCCCACCCCCTCCCAGCCCAGTCCCTGAGATCTTCTTCACCCAGGAACTGACACCACCACCCAGCAGACTCATCAAGCCAGAAACCCGGAGGTTGGCCATGATTCTTCCCTTCCTAGGATTCTTAGATCCTAGAGATTGCACCTTAGCCCAGCCTTGCTCTCCCACCCCAGCCCCGCCCCTTCCCTAGTCTGCAGTGACAGCTTTCTCTCCAGAACGTGTTAAAATAGAGATCACGTCGCCCTCTTGCTTAAAACCCTCGAGTGGCTTCACATGGCACTTAAATAAAGCCTGAGACCTCCCCATGCTGACCTCTGCAGCCATGGCCAGCTGTGCTCCCACTGGTCCATCACTGGTTTCTGCTTCTCACCCACCAACCTCCTTCCCGCCCCAGTGCCTTTGCACACGCTGTCACTGTCACTTCCTACTTCTAGCCCCTGAAGTGGCGGGGCTGACTGTTTTCAACCTGCAGGTCTAAAATGCAATGGTTTCTCTCGAAAGGGGCCTTCTCTGACCACTGTCCTGAAATTGGGAATCCCCCATCCCCTTACTCTCTGTCAGGGCACCCCATTTTCATCAGAGCCCTGGTACAATTTGTCATTTCATTTATTTCTTAGTAAACTGCCTCCACCACAAGGCAAGGAGCTCATCTGCTTTTTCTTGGAGGTGTCTCCAGTGCCCAGCTCCATCGCCAGTGCAGACGGGACAGCTTGCTCAGCTTGTGAAGTGAATGAGGTGTGAAGAGCAGGATGCACACCCGCAGTGACTGTGCCTGAAGGGGGCAGAGCCGTGGGAGAACACTCGCTCATCCCAATGTCTGTGGACCGTGCCAATAACGGCGGTGAACCCAATGCAGATGCCCCTGCTTCCATGTCCTGAGACAGTCCAGCAAGTCAGCTTCCATGGCAGGAAGCCAGCACCGCAGTGGGGAGAGGGTAGGGCACTGCAGGGAGGCTTCCCACTGGGCTTCCCCCAATGAAAGTGGAGAATGTCCCAAGCAAGAGGACCCGTGCAAAGACCCGAAGATGAGGGGGGCTGGAAGATTTGCCAGGGTTTGGCTCACAGAGTAGCAAAGAAAAACAAGGAAAAACTACTTACGACAATTACATACATACAGAAGGCTTCACAGGTAAATCAAATCTATCCATCCAACCTTTTTTTTTTGAGATGGAGTCTCGCCCTGTCGCCCAGGCTGGAGTGCAGTGGCGCGATCTGGGCTCACTGCAACCTCCGCCTCCCAGGTTCACGCCATTCTCTTGCCTCAGCCTCCCGAGTAGCTGGGGCTGCAGGCACCTGCCACCACGCCCGGCTAATTTTTTTTGTATTTTTAGTAGAGATGGGGTTTCACTGTGTTAGCCAGGATGGTCTCAATCTCCTGACCTCGTGATCTGCCCGCCTCAGCCTCCCAAAGTGCTGGGATTACAGGTGTGAGTCACCGCGCCCGGCCAATTTTTTGTATTTTTAGTAGAGACAGGGTTTCACCATGTTGGCCAGGCTGATCTTGAAATCCTGACCTCAGGTGATCTGCCTGCCTCAGCAGGCAGATAGAAAAAATATTTTTTTAAAAAAGAAAAAATATTTTTTACGAAAGTAAAATAAAAAAAGAAACGTAATCCCCAGTGCAACAGTGCTGGGAAGTGTAGCCTTTGGGAGGTGACTGAGTCATAAGGGCTCTGCTCTCATGAGTGGGATTTGATGACCTTATAAAAGGGCTTGATAGAGACAGTCTGATTCTTTTCACCCCTTTGCCACGTGAGCACACAGAGTTCATCTCTTCAGGAGTGCACAGCAGTCAAGACACCATCTTGGAAGGTGGGGCCAGGCCCTCACCAGACAACAAATCTGCTGGTGCCCTGATCTTGCACTTCCAGCCTCCAGAACTGGGAGCAATAAAGGTCTGTTCTTTTTTTTTTTTTTTTTTTCTGGAGACAGAGTCCCGCTCTGTCGCCCAGGCTGGAGTGCAGTGGCGCATCTCTCTGCTCACCACAACCTCCGCCTCCCAGGTTCAAGTGATTCTCCTGCCTCAGCCTCCCAAGTAGCTGGGATTACAGGCACGCGCCACCATGCCCGGCCAATTTTTGTATTTTTAGTAGAGACAGAGTTTCACCAGGTTGGCCAGGATGGTCTCGATCTCTTGACCTCGTGATCTACGCACCTCAGCCTCCCAAAGTGCTGGGATTACAGGCGTAAGCCACCACACCTGGCCAAAGTTCTCTTCTTTATAAATGACCCTGTCTGTGGTATTTTGTTATAGCAGCACAAATGGACTAAGACAGACTGTCAAGGACACTACAGACAATGTGAGGCTGAGGGGCTGTTCCTGACAGGAGGCTGACGAGTCATGGCAAGGAAGTGCCATGCACATTCTGGATAGAGAATAGGACAGAAGGGAAAGAAGACTTTGCGGGTATCTGGTGAAATGGAATGGAGTCTGATGTTGATTCACTTTTGTTTTGTTTTGTCTTAAGGCAGAGTCTCGCTCTGTCACCAAGCTGGAGTGCAGTGGCACAATCTCGGCTCACTGTAACCTCTGCCTCCTGGGTTCAAGTGATCCTCCCACCTCAGCCTCCTGAGTAGCTGGGATTACAGGTGCGTGCCACATGCCTGGCTAATTTTTGTATTTTTAGTAGAGACAGGGTTTCACCATGTTGGCCAGGCTGGTCTCGAACTCCTGGCCTCAGGCAACCTGTCCACCTTAGCTTCCCAAAGTGCTGGGATTACAGGCGTGAGCCACCGCGCCCAGCCAGATTCACATTGTTTTTAACAGTGTTGATTTCCTGACACAAGGTCCATAGGAAGGTCAAGTAGGAGAGGGTTCCTGTTTGTGGAGGTATACTCGGGGAATCAGGGCTACTGGGGCATCAGATCAGATAAAGACAATATATGCATATGTCTATAAGAGAGAAGGTGGGCCTGGCGAGGTGGCTCACCCTTGTAATCCCAACACTTTGGGAGGTCAAGGCAGGCAGATCACGAGGTCAAGAGATCGAGACCATTCTGGCCAACATGGTGAATGTTGGCCATCCCGTCTCTACTAAAAATACAAAAAAAAAAAAAAAAATTTGCTGGGCATGGTGGTGCACGCCTGTAGCCCCAGCTACTCGGGAGGCTGAGGCAGAAGGATCACTTGAACCTGGGAGGTGCCACTGCACTCCAGCCTGGGTGACAGAGCAAGACCCTGTCTCAAAAAAAAAGGATAATCACGTAAGAGACATTTTGGTGATTAGGGAACAGAAACAGAGCCCTGCTGTAGAGGACTGGTCAGAAGAGGAGATTTTATTTTTATTTTTATTTATTTTTATTTATTATACTTTAAGTTCTAGGGTACATGTGCACAACATGCAGGTTTGTTACACCTGTATACATGTGCCATGTTGGTGTGCTGCACCCATTAACTCGTCATTTACATTAGGTATATCTCCTAATGCTATCCCTCTCCCCTCCCCCCATCCCACGACAGGCCCCGGTGTGTGATGTTCCCCACCCTGTGTCCAATTGTTCTCATTGTCCAATTCCCACCTATAAGTGAGAATATGTGGTGTTTGGTTTTCTGTCCTTGTGACAGTTTGCTCAGAATGATGGTTTCCAGCTTCATCCATGTCCCTACAAAGGACATGAACTCATCCTTTTTTATGGCTGCATAGTATTCCATGGTGTATATGTGCCACATTTTCTTAATTCAGTCTATCATTGATGGATATTTGGGTTGGTTCCCAGTCTTTGCTATTGTGAATAGTGCCGCAATAAACATACGTGTGCAAGACTAATAAAGAAGAAAAGAGAGAAGAATCAAATAGATGCAATAAAAAATGATAAAGGGGATATCACCACCGATCCCACAGAAATACAAACTACCATCAGAGAATACTATAAACACCTCTACGCAAATAAACTAGAAAATCTAGAAGAAATGGATAAATTCCTGGACACATACACCCTCCCAAGACTAAACCAGGAAGAAGTTGAATCCCTGAATAGACCAATAACAGGCTCTGAAATTGAGGCAATAATTAATAGCCTACCAATCAAAAAAAGTCCAGGACCAGACGGATTCACAGCCAAATTCTACCAGAGGTACAAAGACGAGCTGGTACCATTCCTTCAGAAACTATTCCAATCAATAGAAAAAGAGGGAATCCTCCCTAACTCATTTTATGAGGCCAGCATCATCCTGATACCAAAGCCTGGCAGAGACACAACAAAAAAGAGAATTTTAGAAGAGGAGATCTTAAAAGAAAGCAAACACTAGAACATATCTGTGTGTGATGGGGACAAGCCCATGCAGTGTTTATGAAGGGAACGGGCAACTCGAAGCCAGAGCTCAAGGGAGAGGCTGGTCTTAAACAGGAGCAGAGAATCCATTTTAACAGAAGGCAAAAAAAAAAAAAAAAAGATTTAAGGAGCAAATGCAGGTAAATATATAGATTTGGGGTGGGTTGGATTAAGGAGTTGCCCTCTGATACCCTCGAGTTTCTCCACAAAATATGAATGTTCAAGTGAAGCTTTGATCAAGAATTTAAAGTGAAACCAGTGGCATGCTTCTCTGTGGCCACACTGGGGTAGGGAGGCTGGGGGAGTGGAAGACCCAGAACTGCTGCCCACCTGTATGTGCCCCCTTCCCCAGGACTGAGGTTTTCCTCAGTGACTGGCACCATTTGCCCTGTACATGTCCTTTCAAGGGAGACTACGGGTGATGACTCAGAATTGACAAGAGGTAACTGGCATTTCTCCTTCTAAAGGGATGCTGGGGGAACTTTGTTTCCTCCTACAGCACCTCCCCGGGAAAGCATCCCTCTAAACTGTGACAAGGCATGAAACAGGTAATTACCATAATATTCAACAGAGCTGTGACAACGAAAAGTCCCAAACGCTGGGGGGACCCACATCTGTACAACTTTCTAGCTCAGGTGGGCTCTAGGGAGGAGTTTCTTTTCTTTCTTTTTTCTTTTTTTTTTTTTTTTTGAGATGGAGTCTCACTCTGTCACCCAGGCTGCAGTGCAGTGGCGTGATCTCTGCTCACTGCATTCTTCTGCCTCAGCCTCCCGAGTAGCTGGGACTACAGGTGCCCACCACCACGCCTGGCTAATTTTTTGTGTTTTTAGTAAAGACGGGGTTTCACAGTGTCAGCCAGGATGGTCTCAATCTCCTGACATCATGATCTGCCTGCCTTGGCCTTCCAAAGTGCTGGGATTACAGGCATGAGCCAACGCGCCCAGCCAAGTTTCTTTTCTTTTTATGAGATGGGTCTCACTCTGTCACCCAGGCTGGAGTACAGTGGCACGATCCTGGCTCCATGCAACCTCCGCCTCCCTGGTCCAAGCGATCCTCCCTCCTCAGCCTCTTGTGTGGAGGGACTACAAGCACACACCACCAGGAGCAGCTAATTTTTATATTTGTTGTAAAGACATGGTCTTTGCCATGTTGCCCAGGCTGGTCTCAAACTCCTCAGCTCAATCGATCCACCCTCCTTGGCCTCCCAAAGTGCTGGGATTACAGGTGTGAGCCACTGCACCCAGCCAAGAAGAGTTTCTTGATGTCAGAGTGGAGTTGCAATTTCAGCTCCATTTGCCTCTCAGTGGTCTCATCCGTGGAAAGGAGATAATAATTCCCAAGACTAAACCAGGAAGAAGTTGAATCCCTGAATAGACCAATAACAGGCTCTGAACTTGAGGCAATAATAAATAGCCTACCAACCAAAAAAAGTATGTCTTCAGGAGGATCATGTAAAGCAGGCAGAGGAAGCTCAGCAGATGACACCTGCTGTCATTAATATCATTGTCCTATCCCCATTTCACACTGAGAAAAAGGCTCTGAGAGGGAAAGGGGTCCACTGAAATTAGCAGCCCTGGCTGGGCACCGTGGTTCATGCCTGTAATCCCAGCACTTTGGGAGGCCGAGGAGGGCAGATCACCTGAGGTCGGGAGTTCGAGACCACCCTGACCAACATGGAGAAACCCTGTCTCTACTAAAAATACAAAAAATTAGCCAGGCGTGGTGGCACATGCCTGTAATCCCAGCTACTTGGGAGGCTGAGGCAGGAGAATCACTCGAACCTGGGAAGCGGAGGTTGCAGTGAGCCGAGATCACACCATTGCACTCCAGCCTGGGCAACCAGAGCCAAAAAAAAAAGAGGCTGAGCACGGTGGCTCACACCTATAACCCCAGCTCTTAGGAGGCAGAGGCGGGAGAATAGCTTGAGTCTAGGAGTTCGAGACCTGCCTGGGCAATATAGCAAGACCCCGTTCTCCACAAAAAGGAAAAAAAAAAGACAAAATAAAAAAAGAAATTAGCAGCCCTGGTGGGACAAGAGATTCCAATGGTAGTGGGGAAGATGGGAGGAAAGAGCATTTTAGTTTATTGTTGATGGCTACGCAGATTTGTACAACTCTTTGGAAGGGTAATTAGGTAATGTTTAAAATGTTTAAAATGCTAAACATTTAAAATGTCTAAAATGTCATACCTTTTGACTCTGCAATTCTGCTTCTAGGAATTTAGCCACCAGCACTTGCACAAAAGAATGACAGCTACAAGCCCAAGAATGCTCACGACAGCATCATTCTCCATAATGAAAAAGACATAGAAGCCGTGAAGAAATTACTAAATGAATAAAAGTGCATCCTGGCCAGGCGTGGTGGCTCACACCTGTAATCACGGCACTTTGGGAGGCCGAGGCAGGCGGATCACTTGAGGTCAGGTGTTGAAGATCAGCTTGGCCAACATGGTGAAACCCCATCTCTACCAAAAAAAAAAAAATACAAAAATTAGCCAGGTGTGGTGTCATGAACCTGTAGTCCCAGCTACTCGGGAGGCTGAGGCAGGAGAAATCCCTGAACCTGGGAGGTGGAGGGTGCAGTGAGCCAAGATTGTGCCATGGCACTCCAGCCTAGGCAACAGAGGGAGACTCCATCTCAAAAAAGGAAAAAAAAAAAAAGTGCACCCTGAGAACTGCAGACCTCTCAACACATGACAACTCCATTCTAACCTCTGCACTAAGAGATGACCAAACAGTAGCATGCTTCTAGAAGCACAAGTTCCTAGGATGATCCCAGCACCCCCATTACAATGCCTGCCAGAGAAGCTCAATGATGCCAGAAGAATTTACTATTTGTTTTAGCCAACACCTAATGAAAGACTCCTGGGCCCTCCCTTTGAGCATTTACTAAAAATGGCGTGCAAATACGAATCCCGCCTCTATCCCTTTGAGATGTATATCTATCTCCTTCAGCTCAGGAGTGTCTTTCTTAAGGACCTGAAAGCCGTCCTTTTGAAATGTAATCATGAGGAAGGTTAGACTCCTCCAGTCTCTGTGGGAAGACAGAATCCTAACTTCTATAATTGACAGCTGGGCTAATCACATGACATTGACCAACCCTTTGTGATTTTTCACTGGAATCCCTTCTTTCGCAGGTACCCCTTTGTTTCCTCCCTCCCTCCTGCCTTCTTTCTTTCCCATTATCTCTCTCCCCTGTTTTAACCACTTGTAAATTCTCACCTACCTGAAGTGTTGCTAAATTTTCTTTTTTTTCTTTTTTTTTTTTTTTTTTGAGACGGAGTCTTGCTCTGTCGCTTAGGCTAGAGTGCAGTGGCACGATCTCGGCTCACTGCAGCCTCCACCTCCTGGGTTCAAGCCATTCTCCTGCCTCAGCCTCCCGAGTAGCTGGGACTACAGGTGCCCGCCACCACGCCCGGCTAATTTTTTTGTATTTTAGTAGAGACAGGGTTTCACCGTGTTGCCCAGGCTGGTCTCCGACACCTGAGCTCAGGCAATCCACCCACCTCGGCCTCCCAAAGTGCTAGGATTACAGGAGTGAGCCACCGCGCCCGGCTGAGTGTTGCTAAATTTTAATCAGAGGGGGGAGGACCTTAAAGATTGAGTCTACCTCCCAATTTACAGATGGACAAATTGAGGCCCAGAAACGTTCCCACACATGTTCAGAATTCTACATCCAGCCTCTGTTCTGGCTGTTCTCTTTCCGCCTCTGGCTGCCCAACTCCCTCCTGCCCTTGCACCGCTAACATTAACAGCCAGAGGGATCTTCCAAAAACACCCATCTGATCCATTCCGAACCCTGCCTAGCAACCACCATTCCGGAAATCAAATCGCTGCCCCAGCTACCTTCTCTCCTCTTGTGACAGGTCAAATCTTACCCAGGAGCCTTCCAACGTGCTATTTCACATCTTGCCCTGACTTGGCTTTTTTTTTTTTTTTTCTTCCGAGACAGAGTTGCGTCTTGCTCTGCCGCCCACGCTGGAGTACAGTGCCTCCATCTCGGTTCACTGCAACCTCCGCCTCTCGGGTTCAAGCGATTCTTCTCCCTCAGCCTCCCAAGTAGCTGGGATTACAGGCACCCGACACCACGCCCGACTAATTTTTGTGTTTTTAGTAGAAATGGGGTTTCACCATGTTGGCCAGGCTAGTTTTGAACTCCAGACCTCGTGACCCACCTGCCTCGGCCGCCCAAAGTGCTGGGATTACAGGCGTGAGCCACCGCGCCCAGCCCTGACCTAGCTATTGACTGCTTATCCTGGAGTCTAGGATCTCTCTGGTGCCAGATCTGAGACGCCCGCAGCCTCTCCCCCATCTCCAACCTGTCTCCCCCGCTAGATCGTGAGCTCTGTGGGAACATTGCCCAGGCTTGTCTTGTTCACCAACGTGCTTCCAGTGCCTGGCACTGTGCTCAACCCCTCCACGCCCTCGCTCAAACTCAATCGATGTTTGATAGAAAGATGAAGAGAGATTTGTTCGGTCAGAGAGAACAGCATGATGACAGAAGGAAGGCGTACAATCAAAAGCTGTGTGCAGGGCCAGGAGCGGTGGCTCACGTACTCCCAGCACTTTGGAAGGCCTAGGCGGGAGGATCACTTGAGCTCAGGAATTCAAGACCACCCTGGGCAACATGGCGAAACCCCGTCTCTACAAAAAATACAAAAACTAGGCCGGGCGCAGTGGCTCGCGCCTGTAATCCCAGCACTTTTAGGAGGCCGAGGCAGTCAGGAGTTCGAGACCAGCCTGGCCAACATGGTGAAACCCCGTTTCTACTAAAAATACAAAAATTAGCCGGGTGTGGTGGGGAGCGCCTATAATCCCAGCTACTCGGGAGGCTAAGGCAGGAAAATCGTTTGAACATGGGAGGCGGAGGTTGCAGTAAGCCGAGATGGCGCCACTGCCCTCCAGCCTGGGCGACAGAACAAGACTCCGTCTCAAAAAAAAAAAAAAAGAAAGAAAGAAAGAAAACCACTAGCCGGGCGTGGTGACGCAGGCCTGTAGTCCCAGCTATTCGGGAGGCTGAGGCAGGAGGGTCGCTTGAGCCCGTGAGCCGAGATCGCGCCACTGCACTCCAGCCTGGGCGACAGAGCGAGACCCTGTCTCAAAAAATTAAATAAATAAATAAATAAGGTGTGTGCAGGTGACAGCAAGTAGTCTTAAAAGAGTAGACCGAGGTGTGTGCAGAGGGCAACAGTTGGGATATTTGCTTCTAATTAGCACCTTTGGACATTTGCGTCAGGCTCTGTGCTGACAAAGAGCGCACTGACGACCACAGTAGGGCCCTGCCAGTCCTGTGATGGCACCCAGCATTTAAGTGTGACAGAAGCCACCCACAACAAGCTACATACTGCATATAATTTAAGGGTGTCACGGCCCCAGAAGCCCAGCCATGGACCACGGTTTAAGTACCCCTAGTCCAGCTGGAACAATAAACATGAAATGAGTGCCTGGCTTGGAATGCAAGCCAGGCCGTGACAGAAATGAGGAAGGAGCCGATGGTTTCAGAGGCTGTCGCGAGGAGAGGGCCTTAGAGGCAGGGAGGGGACGACAGCGGACCTAAACTTCCGGGCCCAGGAGAAGTTCGTTCTCTCCTCCAAGATACCCGGAGCCGAGTGCAGGATCTCAGCGAGAAATGCCCCAATCTCAAGGGCGGCACCGAGAGGTGACGCAAGCGGCGCGCGAGGTTGCGTCAATGCAGGACCGCCCCGCCTCCGGCCTGTGCATTGTGGGACCTAAGGGCACCTGTCAGACCCCCAATCTCGCCAGTGAGCGAGATTCACGCGGAACGCAGAGGTGAGAACGGGGAAGGCCCTCCTCAGCAAGAGTCCCGCCCCCTGAAGGGCATGGGCCAATCACAATGCCTCTCCTTCCTGGCCGCTGGGATTGGTCCGAGGGTGCACATGACCGGACTGCGGGACATGTGACCGTGCCGATCTAGGTCGTGTGACCCGTCTGGTGTAGTCCTGGAACAAGGGTTTTGCTGCGGAGGGAAACGGCCAGAGAGACCTCGATCTAAGACCGGGGTTCGGAGACTGGCGGGCCTCGGAACAGCAGAGCTAGCGGACTTCCGGTCTGGCCCTCCGCTCACGGCCGAGGGCAAGGCGGGTTAGGTCACCTGCTGAGGAAAGAGCTCAATATGTCACGTGTTCCTCTCCCAATGACGTGGACCTCAGTTCCCTCTCCAGTGAAGTGGGCACAGTGTTGCCCGAAAAAGGGTGCTCTGGGGCTTGCCTGAGACGGGACGCGTGGAAATGCCCTGCCGAATATGAATGGGGCGATGGCCTCGCGGGACGGAGCAGCCCAGGAGAGCTGACCGTGGGCTGGGTTGTGGAGCGGAGCCCCAGGGCCTCGGCTGACTTAGCGGCCAGTCGTACATAGCGGGTATGCGGCGGGCCCGACGCCAGTCGTTGTGGACCACTGACTTGTAATCTTTACGACCTCAGTGAGGGTCAGAAGTGTCCGCGAGCCCTGTAGGCGAGGAGAGGCCTGGCTGAGGGCGCACAGCCTGGAAGGGGAGAAACTAGAGCTGGACCCTGCTTGACCCACAGACCCTCCGCCAGGTTGCCTTTGCGAGGCAAGAAGCGAAGGTTGGCGAGCCAGCTGGGAGTACCCACCCCCTCCATGCCTGGTGGAGTCACCCAAGCCCCAGCGACACCCCCGGCCTGCCCAAGGTACTGGTGACCCTGGAGGCCGGGGCCCTGGCTTCTCAGTCAGGGTCTCCTCCCCGTGGCGGCAGAGCTGTCTGGCGTTTTGAGCCCTTTACACCAGGGGCAAGAGGGCTGCAGGCCAGAGCCAGCAAAAGAGAAGCAGCAGAGGGAATGAGAAACCTAGAAGGTGGAACGGGAAGGAGGGAGTGAAATGGGCAAAGGCCCAAAAAAAAAAAACAACAACTCCCCCCTCCTAAGTTTAGTGCATTTAACTCTATAAATATCTATTGAACACTTACTGGATGCCAGGCACTTTTCTAGGCACTGGGCAGCTAGCATTAAACAGGAGGCAGAAACCCCTGCCTTCAACAAAATCTATGCTGTGTTGAATAAGTGATACAGGGAAAAGCTGAAGATGGGGAGAGAGGTGGGGAGGGTATAGAGGATGGGAAGAAATTTACAAAAGAGGCAGGGAGGGCTTTACTGAGAAGGTGACTATGAAGGAAGTGAAGGAAGGGCATTGCAGGCCAGGGGCTCATTGTGTGCAAGGGCCCTGGGGTGGAAGTGATCATGCAGTGGCGTGAGTGTGGGTTTGAGTAGCAGGTGATGGTTAGAGGTAATACGTGGCCACCAAAAGGACTCAGTGGCGGCCGGGCGCAGTGGCTCACGCCTGTAATCCCAGCACTTTGGGAGGCCGAGGCGGGCGGATCACGAGGTCAGGAGATCGAGACCATCCTGGCTAACAGGGTGAAATCCCGCCTCTACTAAAAACACAAAAAATTAGCCGGGCATGGCGGGCGCCTGTGATCCCAGCTACTCTGGAGGCTGAGGCAGGAGAATGGCGTGAACCCAGGAGGCGGAGCTTGCAGTGAACCGACGTCGTGCCACTGCACTCCAGCCTGGGCGACAGAGACTCCATCTCAAAAAAAAAAAAAAAATTATCTGCGCATGGTGGTACGCACCTGTAATCCCAGCTACTCAGGAGGCTGAGGCAGGAGAATCGTTTGAACCCAGGAGGCGGAGGTTACAGTGAGCCAAGATCGTGCCATTGCACTCCAGACTGGGGGACAAGAGCAAGACTTCGTCTCAAAAAAAAAAAAGGACTCAGTGGCATAAAGCCATGGCAGGATTCTAAGGACTGACATGGTCTCTGCATTGTAGCGGGTGCACTCTGCTGGTCTGTTGAGAATTAACTCTTTGAGACCAGAGTAGGGTCAGAGAACCCTTGGAGGGTGGGGGGCTACAGAGATAACCCAGAGATGAGGGTGGCTTGGACCACAGTGGCAGCAGTGCAGAGAGGGAAAAGGAGTTGGGTTTTGAAGGTATTCCAAAGGTAGAATTGGATGGGTGCCAGTTCCAGATCACCATCCGTAGGCTTGCTGTCCTGGAAACCTTTCTTCCTCTTCATGAAGGCACCTTCCCTTCACTTTTGCTTCAAGTTTCCATTCCACAGAGGGACAGAAACTCAATCTCAGTCCATCCAGGATCCCATCCTTCAGTTCTGGGGGTTGTGGCAGCCAAGTCATGGGTGGTGTGGGTGGGGAATCTGGTCCCCTGTCACCTTGTCCATCTCCACTGGCATCTGCAGAGGCCATCTCACTCCAGGATGGTCCACATGGGGCACAGCGTGTCCCACTCCACATCTAGCTTCCCTTCAGCTGCTTCCACACCCTGCTGCCTTGTAACTGCCAGCTGGTCTCAGGCCTCCTTCCCAAGCAGCCCCCAGCAGCTTTCTTGCTGTTCTCACTGAGCTGGACACCTCTCAGGAGCAAGAAGGAGCTATGCCCTTTGCTCCCAGAACCCCAAACCACCCTCAGTGTCTCTATCATCTTTGTCCAGTCCAGGGCAGCGGTCCCTGTTCAAGCACCTCACCTTCCTGCCTGTCCTCTGATTTCTCCCATCCCTGACCCCACCCTGGTCTGTGGAATATTCCCAGAGAAACTCTGGCTCTGATGTGTGCACTTCCCTCCACACCATCCCCGGCTCAGCTCTCAGCTCCCAGGCTGCCCCACAAGGTTATGCAGGTGTTTAGTGAGCCAGTGGGGGTGAAATTGGCACATTGCTTGTCCAGGCTTGGGCCTGCATACAAAGAGGTGGAGAGGCGCCTTTTCCTCATTTCCACAAAGGCATCTCTGAGCCACCATGGGCCATGTGTGCTCACAAGCCTGAAGGTCAAAAGCAAGGAGTTGGCTCTTGCTCTTCTGTGTCCTGTTGTAATAGTCCCCACTAAGAGCAATGGCAAGCTCCAGCCTAGCTGCCTGAATGAGGGGAGGTTTAGAGGGGAAATTATACTGGTTCATAAAGAAAATAGTATCCCCTTGCTTTGCTGGGAAGTCCCTCTGAAAGGGAAGGAATGATGGACCTTACCCCAGCACCCATGACCTGGGCCCCAAGAGGCTCACCAGTGACAATTTTGACTTTCTTTGTTAAATAGACATTACTACATAATTTTTTTTTTTTTTTTGAGACAGAGCCTCACTGTGTCACCCAGGCTGGAGTGCAGTGGCACGATCTCGGCTCACTGCAACCTCTGCCTCCTGGGTTCAAGCGATTCTCCTGCCTCAGCCTCCCGAGTAGCTGAGATTACAGGTGCGTGCCACCACACCTGGCTAATTTTTGTATTTTTATTAGAGACGGGGTTTTGCCATGTTGGCCAGGCTGGTCTCGAACTCCTGACCTCAGGTGATCCACCCGCCTCGGCCTTCCAAAGTGCTGGGATTACAGGCGTGAGCCACCACGCCCGGCCTATAGTCATGATTTTATTTATTTATTTTGAGACACAGTCTCCCTCTGTTGCCCAGGCTGGAGTGCAGTGGTGTGACCTCAGCTCACCGCAGTGCCCCCTGGGTTCAAGCGATTCTTGTGCCTCAGCCTCCCAAGTAGCTGGGATTACAGGCATGCACCACCACACTCAGCTAATTTTTGTGTTTTTAGTAGAGATGGGGTTTCGCTATGTTGGCTAGACTGGTCTTGAACTCCTGTCATCAAGTGATCCGCCTGCCTATAATTTTTTTTAAGTGATGGGGTCCTGTTCTCTCACCCAGGCTTGAGTACAGTGGCATGAATATGGCTCACTGCATCCTTGACCTCCTGGGCTCAAGCGATCCTCCTGCCTTGGTTCAGGAGGTGCTGGCATGAGCCACCACGCCCAGTGTATTCAGATTTTCTTCGTGTTTCTTTTCTGTTCCGAGATCCCATGCAGGACACCACGTCGCATTTAGTTGTCCACCACAGTTTTTTTTGTTTGTTTGTTTTTTTCCGAGACGGAGTCTCACTCTGTCACCCAGGCTGGAGTGCAGTGGCGTGATCTCAGCTCACTGCAGCCTCCGCCTACCGGGTTCACGCCATTCTCCTGCCTCAGCCTCCCGAGTAGCTGGGACTACAGGCGCCTGCCCCCACGCCCGGCTAATTTTTTGTATTTTTAGTAGAGACGGGGTTTCACCGCATTAGCCAGGATGGTCCTGATCTCCTGACCTTGTGATCCACCCGCCTTGGCCTCCCAAAGTGCTGGGATTACAGGCGTGAGCCACCGCGCCCGGCCCACCACAGTTTTAATTCTGAAGATGCAGTATTAAGAGAGGAGGCTAAAGAAGCACACACTTGCTTAATTTTTCCTTCATTATATGCTGGGGATGGCAGCAGCAGCTTGTGGCTGAGTTTCGGTGTTCTGCCTGACGGGTGACAGCTGAGCAGGCACTAGGTCCTTGCAAAACGCAGGATGCTGGGGAGGGTCTTCACCTTGCATGGTGTCCCGTCCCACACTGCTCCTCAGGTTGGGAGTGGTGGGGAGTTACTGTTTAATGTGTACAGAATTTCTCTTTGGGATGACAAAAATGTCTGGAAATGGATGGTGGTGATGGTTGTAGAGCTTTACAGATTTACTTAATGCCACTGAATTATTTTACTTAATGCCACTGAATTATACACTTCAAATGATTAAAATGGTAAATTTTATTTATCTTTTACCACAATTTTTTTTAAAACCTCAGTAAATAAAATGCAACTTAAGGCTTCTGCTTTTTGCTTTTCAGTAAAGGAAACTACTTTTTTTTAAAGTCTGTCCCTTTTAAGCCTTTTACATTCCTCAAGTAAGGCTCACCCCCAGAATGGGGGTCAGGGATCGGTGCCGATGGGGCTAGAGCACCACCGTCATTGCTACTGCTAATGACAATGGTGATAGCAACAACAGCCGTGATTGATTGCTCACTGTGCTAGCAACTGTACCACATGGTCCCATCTGTTCTTCACACAGCCCCAGGGGCAGGCACGCTCATGGGAACATAGCACAGGGTAGTTAACGGACTCATCCAAGGTCACGCAGCTGGGAGTGGCAGCACCAGGATCCCTCCAGAACCAGAGCTCTTTCTCACCACCCACGTCAGTGCCAGCAAAGCCTCCCAAACTCCTCCAAAGCCACCTCGATAACAGGAGAGAGGTGTCCTTCACCAAGCCCGAGAGGGAGGCTGCCAGGTGCCTGTGGAATAAGCCCTCTGGTCCAGATGAGGACTAGCAAGAGGAAGGGCTGTTTGCCTTCTTTAAAAAGATTACAATAATGACCGGTGTTTATTAAACACATACTATGTTCTACAATAGCGTTCTCCAGGCTGACGTCACCTATAGATCTCTAGCCCCACAGATGCTCCACTGAAAAATAGTTTCATAGCTGGGCACAGTTGTGTGCACCTGCAGTCCCAGTTACTTGGGAGGCTAAGGTGGGAGGATCACCTGAGCCTGAGAAGTCAAGGCTGCAGTGAGCTGTGATCACACCACTGCACTCCAGCCTGGGTGGCAAGAGTGAGACTCTGCCTCGTAAATAAATAAATAAATAAGAAAAATAGTCTCACAGCCAAGTAAGTTTGGGAAGGGCCTCCTAGAGGATTTGAAAGGAGCTGCAGTGATGACACCCCTTCAGCTTTGTCTAACTCAGTGATTCCCAAATCTCTTTGGCCCCAGCAGCCCATTTTCATTGCAAGATCCATCAACAGGCCTCAGGCCTCCAAGTTGGTATTCACAGGCTGTCTGAGCAGTGCTCCTTTTTTTTTTTTTTTTTTAATTTCTTTTTGAGATAGGGTCTCACCCTGTCACCCAGGCTGCAGTGCAGTGGCACAATCTCAGCTCACTGCAACCCCCACCTCCCAGGCTCAAGCGATCCTCCCACCTCAGTCCCCCATCACCACCCAGTAGCTGGGACCACAGGTATGAGCTACCATGGCCAGCTAATTTTTACGTACTTTTTGTAGAGACAGGATTTTGCCAAGTTGTCCGGGCTGGTCTTGAACTCCTGGACTCAAGCCATCTACCGGCCTTGGCCTCCCAAAGTGCTGGGATTACAGGCGTGAGCCACCGCACCCAGCCTGAGCAGTGCTTCTAAACATGGTCTCGCCATGTCTTCCCCTCATGCTCGAGGAATGGAAGTCAAGTGTAGAGAGGTCCGTGGCTGATCCACAGCCCCCTACTCACTCTACTTAGAAAATAAATGCTAAAGAGTTTTAATATACACAAAAAGTAGTTACAGGCTGGGCACAGTGGCTCACGTGTGTAATCCTAGCATTTGGGGAGGCTGAGGCAGGAGGATCGCTTGAGTCCAGGAGTTCAAGACCAGCGGGGGCAACTTGGCAAAATCCTGTCTCTACAAAAAAATACATAAAAATTAGCTGGCCGTGGTGGCACATACCTGTGGTCCCAGCTACTGGGTGGTGATGGGGGACTGAGGTAGGAGGTCAAGGCTGCAGTGAGCTATGATCGAGGCTGCAGTGAGCTATGATAGTGCCACTGCACTCCAGCCTGGATGACAGAAAGAGACCTTGTCTCAAATACAAGAGAGAGAGAGAGAGAGAGAGAAATAACAGTTACAATAAGGCTGTCTGGCAGCACTAGTGGATTCTGCAGTGATAAGGGAAAGAATAACACTATTTTCTGATAAATCCTTTTATGTTCCATCACCTTTAAGGGTGAAATAGGGTTTTGTTTTGTCAATAAAAATGTCGACATGTCCCCCCACTGCCATGGTGAGAAGGGACCACGTCCTGAGGCCCAGCAAAGTCCCAGTCTTGCAGACACAGGCAAGCCTCTGGGAACTTTGGGTTGCCTGTGAAATGTGCATGTCGTTTGGAGTAAAGTGGGGAGTTCTTTCTTCAAAGTGAGGCTGGGTGTGGTGGCTCACGCCTGTAATCCCAGCACTTTGGGAGGCCGAAGTGGGCAGATTACCTGAGGTCAGGAGTTCGAGACCAGCTTGGGCAACACAGTGAAACCCCGTCTCTACTAAAAATACAAAAATTAGCTGGGCGTGGTGGCAGGTGCCTGTAATTCCAGCTACTCAGGAGGCTGAGGCAGGAGAATTGCTTGAAGCTGAGGGGGTGAAGGTTGTAGTGAGCCAAGATTGCGCCACTGCACTCCAGTCTAAGCAACAAGACCAAGACTTGGCCGGACCTGACGGTTGTTCTAGGTTGTTCTAGGCGGGTGACCTAGGTCATTCTAGGGTGTCCAGTCTTTTGGCCTCCCTGGGCCACGTGGGAAGAATAAGAATCGTCTTGGGGCACATAAAATACACTAAAGACAGCTGATGAGCGGGGAAACACAAAATCACAAAAAATAAAATTAAATAAAAGCTTTAAGAAAGTTTACAATTTGTGTTGGGCTGCATGCGAGCCGCGAGTTAGACAAGCTTGTTCTAGGTGGTTCCAGGCCTTCCTGCGTGCCCAGCTGGCGAGGCGGATGGAGGAGATTCTGCTGCTGCCTCTCCAGCAGTCCTGGGAGGAAAGGTCTCATGGAATTAAAGGAAACAGCTACGTTAATATCTGCCAGCGCCCGCTCGGAGCCGGGCCCAGCCCCACATGCCAGGACAGCGGGCAGCTACGAGCTCTGTGCGCTGGTGGGGACCTGCAGGCGTCCGGATGCGCTGGCCCCGCTGCTGCTGCGCGGGCGTCCCGGGCGGGCCCTTGGCAACCGGCTTTCTGCACTGGACGCTGCCGCCCAGAGAGCTGCTCGTCGACGTTTGGGAGAGAGGGAGGGAATGTTTTAGGATTCCCAGCCCTTCGGCACGGGGAAAATGGAAGGAGAGGACCCGGCCCATGCCCCTTGGTGGCTCGAAGGCTCTAGACACGGTCGGCCTCCGGGTTTGAACCCCTCCTCCGCCTCCTGTTATCTCTGAGACGTCAGCAAGCTACTGCCCTTTCCAAACCTGTTCCTGCCCTTCGCATTGCAGAGTTAATCCATCTGGTGGATCTGGGGATGCTGGAGGAAGCCGTTAGAAGCCCCCGGCGCGTGGTGAGGACGCAGCCGGAGACGCAGGCCTCTCCCTCCAGCAGTGGGGCGTGCCCACAAGTCCCCCCTCTCCAGTGTATGCAACAGCCTAGTGTCTGACCAGGCTCCCATTCCACGACTCCGCGATTCCACAGCCAGCACATCCCAGGATTCAGTTTCAGGGTTCTACCCCTTCCTGAGTCAGCTAAAGTGCAGCAGGGACATGCTCTGTCCGGGGAGAACGTGCTGGCCCAGGTCATCTGTCATCTGTCACACCAGTATCGACGCAAGAAAAGCATCAAGACTTTTTTTGTCTTTCTTTTTTTGAGACAGCGTCTCACTCTGTCGCCTGGGCTGGTGCGGTGTGATCAGGGTTCACCGCAGCCTCGACCTCCCGGTGCCCAAGCGATCCTCCCAGCTCAGCCTCCCAAGTGGCTGGGACCACAGGCCCATGCCACCATGCCCAGCTTATTTTTTGTAGAGATGGGGTTTCACTTTGTTGCCCCGGCTGGTCTCCAGCTCCTGGTCTCGAGGGACCTTCCCTCCTCAGCCTCCCTAAGTGCTAGGATTACAGGCATGAGCCACCGTGCCTGGTCCCTGCCCAAGCGTTTAAGCAAATTTAATTTTATTCAGAAGCCTTACTGAAGCCTGGAGGCTGAAGAATACAGGCCAGAAGTCTTTGAGAGAGGTACTGTCAGAGTGCTCCAGAACAGCATTTCAGATCATAGCTTATATCCAGGTAGTGGAGGTTTAGTGCATGCAAAATCACATCAAAGTCTGGGTACAAGAGTACATCTGGTTGTAGGCCAGGCACGGTGGCTCACGCCTGTAATCCCAGCACTTTGAGAGGTTGAGGTGGGCAGATCACAAGGTCAGGAGTTTGAGACCAGCCTGGCCAACATGGTGAAACCCTGTCTCTACTAAACATACAAAAAGTAGGCTGGGCGCTGTGGCTCACGCCTGTAATCCCAGCACTTTGGGAGGCCAAGGTAGGCAGATCATAAGGTCAGGAGTTCGAGACCAGCCTGGCCAACATGGTGAAACCCCGTCTCCACTAAAAATATAAAAGTTAGCCGGGAGTGGTGGCGGGTGCCTGTAATCCCAGCTACTTGGGAGGCTGAGGCAGGAGAATCACTTGAAACCCAGAAGGTGGAGGCAGCAGTGAGCTGAGATCGCGCCACTGCACTCTAGCCTGGGCAAAAGAGCGAAACTCAGTCTAAAAAAAAAAATACAAAAATTAGCCGGGTGTGGTGGCTCATGCCTATAGTCCTAGCTACTCGGGAGGCTGAGGCAGGAGGATCGCTTGAACCCGGAGGTGAAAGTTGCAGTGAGCTGAGATTGTGCCACTGCACTCCAGCCTGAGTGACAGAGTGAGACTCCATCTCAAAAAAAAAAAAAGAGAGAGAGAGTACATCTGGTTATAGATTGTAGATTTATAACCACATCAGGTTATAATCAGCACTAACCCCGTCATATGTTATCTTATGTACAGGAAAAGGCAAGGCTAGGGCCATTTATCTTTTAAGGAACATATTGACTCCAGCAAGACACGTGGGCTGTGTGCTCTGTCCTGTTTTGTCTTCAGAGCATCTTTCCGGAGAGCTACACATGGTCACAGAGGCAGGGCTTTGTGAAATTATGTTGACAAGCAGAACTGAGCACACATGGCTTCTTACGCTTGCTACTTTGCCTCACACCGGTTACCCTGGCCCTCTGGTCCCACACCTCTCCTGGCCTCAATGGATAGGAGGGCCTCTTTGGCCAGCCTGCCTGGGGTCTTGTCACCTGGGTGCCAGCTCCCACTTCCCCAGCATTGCTCTCTAGGGGCCGGTGGGCAGCAGGACCCCCTCACCTGCCTCTCCTCACCCCAGCCTGGAGAGTCTTCTTGTGGCTCTGTCACCTCCTGCTTCCCCAGCATGCTTTGCCTACATGGGAGATTCTAACTTTCCCCTTTCTCCCCCATATGCCCTTTTACTCTCAAGGGCTAGGACTTTTGGGAAAAAAAAAAAAAAAAAAGCCTGAAAGACCAATAGGCACCTTCTGCTTTCACTCCTAGAACCACAGACCAAGCTAGGCTCCTGCACGAATGGGGAGGCAGAATGTGAAATGGAGGGAGAAAATCAGTCAATATAGGCAGTTCCAGCTTTGCATGGGTCCAATCTATATGGACAAGATTTCCTTACCACGGTTTAGTTCAATAACACCAGTTTCCACGGTTCAAGTACCAGTTACCATCGTAAATTACCTGTGAGTAATTGAATAAAGTACAAGCTTTGCTGCCAGCTCTTCAGTCCACAAATCACTGCATCATAAATGACAGAAGCACGTCATGATCCATGGTCAATTACATCACTGACCCACAGAGGTGAATGTGTGATAAAGAAATAAAATGTGATAGCCCTGGAGGGGACATTCCAATCAAATATAAGTGAGGTCATAGAGGAAACAGTTGCAGGAGTGAACGTGGATGCTGCCACCAACGAGGGGCTCCAGCAGTGCAGCCAAAGGGGTTGAGTGAGGGCAGCCTGTCCACAGAAATAAGGAAACAGTTGAGATGAGAAGGATGATGATGTCCTAGGGGGTGTGATACCAGCAAAAAAATCTCACATGAAAGGAACTCTGGGAGATATTTTGAAACTCTGGAAGTGCAAAGGATAAAATGTTGGAAGCTAATCCAACTAGAAAGCAGCGTGGCAACTCACCAGGGCCCAGAGAAGATGCTCGGCCCAGGCCAGGCGTGGTGGCTCTTGCCTGTAATCCCAGCACTTTAGGAGGCCGAGGCAGGCAGATCACTTGAGGTCAGGAGTTCGCGACCAGCTTGGCCAACACGGCAAAACCCCGTCTCTACTAAAAATACAAAAAAAAAAAAATTAGCCAGGCATGGTGGCATGCATCTGTAATCCCAGCTACTCAGGGGGCTGAGGCAGGAGAATCGCTTGGACCCGGGAGGCGGAGGTTGCAGTGAGCCGAGATTGTGCCACTGCACTCCAGCCTGGGTGACAGAGTGAGGCCCTGTCTCAAAAAAAAAAAAAAATTCTCAGCGTTTCTAATGTTTTAAGTTAGAATGTACTAAATGAATATTTATTTTAGTATTTTTTTAAAAAATAGAGACAGGGTCTCTGTCACCCAGACTGGAGTGCAGTGGTGCAATCATGACTCACTGCAACCTCAAACTCCTAGTCTGAAGCAATCCTCCTGCCTCAGCCTCCCAAAGTGCTGGGGCTACTGGCATGAGCCACCATGCCCAGCCAATAAAGATAAGAACACTTGAACACTGTCAACCAACATGGCCTAATTGACATTTCTTAGAACATTCCACCCAACAACAGCAGAACACCGCCTTCTAAGGTTGGGAGTCAAGGCATGGCTGTATTGAAAATCCAAGGAAGCCTTAGGTGGGGATAGTGGCTCATGCCTGTAATCCCAGAACTCTGGGAGGCTGAGGCAGGAGGCTCCTTGAGCCCAGGAATTTGAGACCAGACTGAGAAACTTGGCAAAACCTCATCTCTACAAAAAATAACAAGCAAACAAAAATTACCTAGGTGTGGTGGCATGTGCCTGTAGTCCCAGCTACTCAGGAGGCTGAGGTGGGAGGATCATTTGAGGCTGGGAGGGAGGTCGAGGCTGCAGTGAGCCACGATTGTGCCACTGCACTCCAGCTAGGTTGACAGAGTGAGATCCTGTCTCAAAAAAAAAAAAAAGAAAAGGGCCAGGTGCGGTGGCTCACGCCTGTCATCCCAGCACTTTGGGAGGCTGAGGCGGGCGGATCACCTGAGGTCGGGAGCTCGAGACCAGCCTGACCAACATGGAGAAACCCCGTTTCTACTAAAAATACAAAATTAGCCACGTGTGGTGGCACATGCCTATAATTCCAGCTACTTGGGAGGCTGAGGCAGGAGAATCGCTTGAACCCAGGAGGCAGAGGTTGCGATGAGCGGAGATCGAGCCATTGCACTCCAGCCTGGGCAACAAGAGCGAAACTCCATCTCAAAAAAAAAAAGAAAGAAAAGAAAGAAAGAAAAAAGAAAATCCAAGGCTAGAGGGCGCTGGAGAGGGCGTGCTGATAGAACACAAACCAGCCTGAGGGCCAAGCCTTGGGCCCCTCCAACCTTCAGAGGTTGCGAAGAGCAGGATCCAGCAGAGGAGACTGAGAAGGAACCTTGGTGACGAGGAGGATCTGGAGAGTGCGGCCACCAAAAGCCAGGTGAAGGTGGTGTTCAGAGAAGGAGGGAGTGCCAGCTGCATCAGTGTGTCCACGGGTGAAGCAAAATGAGGACTGAGAACTAGTCACTGGATTTGGCCATGCGGAAGTCACTGGTGACCTTGCCAAGAGTGCCTGCCCATGAATGTGGGGATGGGGTGGGAAAGGCAGTGCCCACATATGCTTCTTCTCAAGGAGTTTTGCTGGAAAGGGCAGCAAAGCAGTGGAGAGGTGCTGGCAGTGGGCTACGGTAGGGCTTCCTTCTTTTCCTTTTAAAGAAGGGATAGAATAGCTCAGACATCGGTGGAAAAAATCTAGGAGAGAGAGAGAACATCTGGGAGCGAAGGGAGAATTTCAGAGGTGATAACCCTGAGAGGAGATGGAGGCAGCACACCCAGGGAGTAGTGGTCCTGGCTGGGGACACCGACAGCCTTTGGTAAGAGAAGGGGCCACACACTACCAGAGGGAAGGGCCAGGGCGGTGTCAGAGGTTTTGAGGGTCTGCAGGCAGCCTGGGTTAATCCAGGGGTCAGGAGAGCCAGGTGGGAATTGTCTGCCCAGGTAGAGACAAGATTCACTAACATCTTCCCCATGGGCAGTGGGGTGCATGCTGGCATTTTCATTGTCATTACTTGTTCTGTGACCCTGGACAAGCAAGCCAGGTGACCTTGGGCAGGTGAGCCTGCTGTCACCAGGATGGATGGGCAGCAGGCTGGGGAGGTGGGACCCCTGCAAGCGGAAGAAAATTCCATGCGACCCATCCTTTGCTGCCACTAGACGGCGCCAAGAGACCATTCCGTTCTCACCACGCGCTTCAAACTCCAACCTGCTGGGGTCAAAGCCTCCAGGAACCAGATCTGGCTCAAGCCTCACCCTGAGGCTCATTTGACAAGGAATCAAGACAGAAAGGGGGTGGATCCTGGAATGAGCTTCCTGAGAAAGCGTCCTGCAGCCCTGCGAACCTGTGAAGTCCCAGCCTTGCCCTCCAGCAGCACCCTGACAGCCCCAGAGATGTGGCCAGGAAGGTCCTGATCCACAGTGCACCCCGTGTCCCCACGGCGACCGCCAGCGCCCCTTCCTCGGGGTAAGGCATTAGTTTCACACCCACCAACCAAGTGCACGCTTTGGTCCAGGCCCCGCTGGTGCTGAGAATCCCGAGAAGCTTAGACCTCCCTGCTCTCACAAGTGGGGATGAATGAATGAACGAATGAGCCCAAGATGGAAATTCTTTTTCTTTAAATTTATTATTATTATTATTATTATTATTATTATTATTATTTAGAGACGGGGTCTCACTCTCTTGCACAGGCTGGAGTGCAGTAGTGAGATCACAGCTCACTGCAGCCTCGACCTCCACCTCAACCTTTTGAGTAGCTGGGAACGAGGGTGTGCACCACCACACCTGGCCCAATGTGGAATTTCCAGGGAGTGGAGGGGAGATCCTGGGCACAGAGCCTGAAAGGGCTGGGGCAGCAGGGGTTCCTCTGAGGGGGTTGGTCCTGCCCGAGGGTTGTGAGAGGGAGAGGAAGGATGGTATGAAACTGGGCACCCGACTTGAGACTTGGACTTGAGGAGACATTGTTAAGAGAAGGGTGGGAATGAACGGGATCTCATCACGGATTTCCAATAGGATACAAGTGCCCTACCAGCCACTATCATCCCACATCAACCTAGAACGAATTATCTCTCCAGCTTGCCCTGCCCCGAGTCTGTCCAAGCAGACTCTACCACAGACAGGAGAAAGCTGAGGCAGCGGAACAAGAGACGGGAGAGGCCAGGTTTGGGTGAGGGGCCCTACCCCCACCAGGGTCAGCTTGGGGTGTGCTGAAGCCAGAGTCCTGTGCCAGGAGGCAGAAGGGGCACCTTGAAAGAAGCTCCCCACACCCTTCAGCCCTGGCACAGCCCAGCCAGCCACCCAGGTAATGCACTTAAAGTGCTCAGCACCCAGTCAGCGTTGACTGCTCTTCTCATTATATATTAAATACAACAAACATCTTCCAAGAACAAAAAGCAAGCATGTTTGGTCCATTTATGAATCCTTGTACACTGATTGTTCAGGTTCCTTCAGTTCCCATCCACTTAGAAATAACAAACATGTTTCATTTTGAGCCTATCCTACAGGGCCGCAAATCCGGAGCCTGCAGTTTGTTCTCTTGGCCTGGGGCCAGGTTGCCGATGTTTGAGTCCCTTGGATCCCTGAGTGGCTGCGTCTCCCAGTCTGGTGCTGACTCATGGTGCAGCCAGCATGCAGCCTGCCCATTGGCCAGGTCCCTGCAGGTTTCTGAGTCTCAGATGGTGGATGGCCTATTCAGAGTTCACTGATCTGCACCTAATAGAGTTTCCTCTTTGTCCCTCTTTCTACCCCTAAAGTACATGTGAGGGGAAACCCTCTGCATAGTGCCTAGCACGCAGTGAGCACTCAGCGTTCGCTGTCAGTGGTGTGTTATTATTATTCATTACCATTAGGATCCTTGCACAAACTCATCGCAGTTGCCTATTTATTTTTTCCAGGAAGATTATTCAGAACTGCTTAGGCACATCACACCAGGGCGGACTGATGGAGAGCAGGAAGATGGGTTATTCATCTGTCCCCTCTTCCACATGCTCCTTAAAGACAAGAATCATTAGTCTCCGTGTTCCAGCAACCCCCTGGGACCCAGCAACCGGTAATTAGGCAAGGAATAAGCTTATTGTATGTTTCACAGTTTTTCAAAGATGATTTGGGAGAATCAAATCATACCATCATCATTCCACCAATCAGGACTCGGCACTCTGACAGTGCACTTTGATGTTTAAAAAAAACAAAAAAAAAACAAACAAAAAAAAACGCCATTGGCTTCCCTCTCTCCACCCAACTTAAGAAAGAAGTTATGAATGTGAACTTTCAAAGGCCAATTACTACCCCTTAGAAGAACCTACCATCTCTAAACTACAAAGATGGGCAGCCTGGATTCTATTATTTTTATTATTTTACAAAATTTTTAATTTTTAAATACACATAGAGATAGGGTCTCGCTAGGTTGACCAGGCTGGTCTTGGAACTTCTGGCCTCAAGCAATCCTCCCATCTCAGCCTCTCAAAATGCTAGGATTACAGGCGTGAGCCACCGCACCCAGCTGGGCAGCCTGGATTCTGGCTCTTATGTAGTCATGGTGTAGGGGAGGAGGTCGTGGTGGGTCCGAACTAGGGGGAAACTTGGTGGGCAGGCAACCCAGCCCCTGCCTTGTACGGACCCAGATACTGAGGCCCACAGAATGACAGTGCCAGCTCTAGGGGGCTGGAGGAGAGTCATTGCTGGAGGTAGCTGTTCTCAGTAGGTCTCCCTCTTGGTCCTCACAGCGTCCTCGGGGACAATGATTTTTGTCATTAGGAACCAGATCCCATCACAGCTTGGCTTTACGTACAGTGAAGGTGTCATTCCTGGCTTAACCTTACACTGCCCCGAAGGCCCCCTCCCCAGCTGTCCGTTTCCAGCCTGGCAATGGGACTCTCTGAGCACGCCCCTCATCTCCTCCCCCTCTGAAAAGTATCCTCAATCTCCCCGTCTATATCTAATAACACATCTGTCGTGCCTATATTTTGGTACCTGATATGTAGTCATTCATTCATTCAATGAGAGAACATTTAATGAGAGGTTAAGGGCTTAGAACAACGCCGGGCACAGGCTAAGCGCTCACTAAACGTTAGCTCTCGCCAATAACATCACTCATTCACTATAAAGTTTCTCTGGCTGTGTGCTATTCGCTGCGTCCACAGCAGTGAAGAAGACAGACGCGGCCCCTGACCAACCTCGCCGAGCGCGCCGAGCCAGGACGTTGAGCCAAGTCCCCATGTCCTAGGACTCGCAGTGCGGAGGCTGCGGGCCCCGACCAGCGCCGAGACTACAAGTCCCAGAAGGGCGCGCGGCGACATCGCCGGGCCCGCCCCCCGCGCACGCGCGACGCCGTGACGCTAAGGCCGCGAGCGAGCGCGGGTGGCTGCGGCGGCTGCGGCCGGCGGGGCGGGGCGGGGCCAGCTGGCAGTGGCTGCCTTTAGGGCGGGGCCGGCTCCCGGTCTCCTCAGTCTGCGGTGGGCTAGCGGACGGTCCGGCTTCCGGCGGCCGTTTCTGTCTCTTGCTGGCTGTCTCGCTGAGTCGCGGCCGCCTTCTCATCGCTCCTGGAAGGTCCAGAGCGCGGCACCATGTCGGAGCCCGGGGGCGGCGGCGGCGAGGACGGCTCGGCCGGCCTGGAAGTGTCGGCCGTGCAGAATGTGGCGGACGTGTCGGTGCTGCAGAAGCACCTGCGCAAGCTGGTGCCGCTGCTGCTGGAGGACGGCGGCGAGGCGCCGGCCGCGCTGGAGGCGGCGCTGGAGGAGAAGAGCGCCCTGGAGCAGATGCGCAAGTTCCTTTCGGACCCGCAGGTCCACACGGTGCTGGTGGAGCGCTCCACGCTCAAAGGTGCGGGGCCGCGGAGGGCAGGGTCGCCAGAGCCAGGCCTCGCGGAATGCAGGGCCTGCCAGGTCCTCCGGGGCCGCAGATGTCCCCGGGATGGGAGGAGCCCGGCAGCTTCAGATGACCCCGGGATGGGCAGAGCCCGGCGGCCGCAGACGTCCCGCCGGCTGGGTCCCCAGGGCCGCAGACGCCCCGCAGAGGCCGGCGCGGCGCCCGGGGCTCGCCCTCGCCACACCCACTGCCCGGCCCGGAGCCCCCAGGGCGCCCGGCTCTTGGTCGCGGGGAGGGGAAAGGGGTCCCCGTCTGCCGTCACCCAAAACAATGGGGTCGCTTTGTCTGCTCGGGCCTCTCAAGATGGCCGAGTTGGGTGGAGACAGCGTCTCCCTGGGCTGAGCGCGGGCGAGGCCGCATCCCTGCCTCCAGTGTCACATGAGCTTTTCGGTTTCGATTTGCGTCCAAGCCAAGTGGCCTTCGGGAGGGATGTGTCGGGGACAGACCCGCGGAGCTGGGGGCAGCCGGGGTTCTGGTTCGGGAGGAGGTCGGGCGGGTGTCCCAGCCCTGCCTTGTGGGGACCCAGAGGCCGAGGCCCACAGAGCGACTGTGCCAACCCCGGGCCTGCGAGCATCACTGTTGTAGGTGGATGCTCTCACAGCATCCTTGCTGAACGGGTGTATCCTGATTTTACACCTGAGGAAACTGAGGCTCAGGTTAAGTGATTTCACCCAAGGTCACCAGCTAATCCTAGTCCTGAGACTAGACTCAGTGTCTCAGCTCCCCGTCCACTGCTTGTTTTCGCTGATCATACCTCGTATTTGTTTAATGCTTCGATGATGTTAATGATAACCCTGTAATATTTGAGTCTAATTTTACAGATTAAAAAAAAAAAAAGATTCAGGTTAGGCACCTAGTAGGGGGAAGAGGCTAGAGTTAGCGTGTTCCAGCTGTCTCCTCAAATAATGATCGCCCACCAGCAAGGTTACATTCATCTAAGTCTGGGGCTTGCCTGCAGGCAGGCTTTCTCATGGATTCATTACAACCACTTTGTAGCCCATTACAACCACTTTGGGCGTGGCATGTCCATCTAAGAACCTAAGGATGACGTCCAAGGTTAGCCTCTAGGGATTGGAGATTGTCTAAAAATATTTGCCAACAAGCTTCTTAAAATTTCAAAAAACTGTATGGTTCTCTCAGTGAGAGACCCTGTACTGTCTGCCCCATCCTTAACACACACTGTGTTTCTGATAGTTTGTTTCTTTCAAAGGCTATTCTTACTCAGAAGATGCTTCCCTGTAGCCTTGGTTTCCTGCCAGAGATTAGCAGGGTGTAAAAGAATATTTTTTTCTTATATCCACTTGGAATGTTCAAGGCAAATAAACCATTTGAGCATATTTAGAGTATTAATGTTTTTGAGGGTTGTTTACTGTGATGTTTGGGATTATGTATTCCTAAGTGGAAGCCACAAAAGTTAAAAAAAAAAAAACTTATCTACTCTTTTTTTTTCCCAAAAAACATATAGTCATTGTAGAAAATGTACTATACAGCTAAAGTAAAAATCACCGGGAATTGTTTGACCCAGATATAATCACTGTCAGCATTTTTGGTTTATGTCTTTGTGGTCATTTTTCAATGCATATTCATCATTTTATTAAAATACATTTTAATCTGCATTTTTAAAGTTAATTGTATTTTGAGTAGCTTGACCATTGCTAATCCTTGATATTTTTATTGCATAGTTTATGTATTAGAATCAGTGATTTTATTTTTTTTACCTTGTGTCACTCTTTTTATGAAAAAAAATTTAAGTTTTATACTTTGCTTCTAGAGTGATCACCAGTAATTCGCTTTTTCCAGGCATCTTAAAATTGGACGTTGCTAAAATTATTGGGGTGGGGGGACTATGTTTATGTAGTACAATATCTACTGCAAATTCTCTCTGTTGTCTTATGAGTACCTTTTTTTCTTTCAGCAAAACAAATATGCAGGTATCCAAATCTTGGCTCCATAATGACTTGCACTTTTGAAAGTTGACTAAGGAATGAGACTATC